>NC_142583.1:71499946-73999946 GCF_965207765.1 Zootoca vivipara
GCAAGTAAAAAGAGGAGCAGCAGGAAGTTTATAATAATAATAAAAATTATTATTTGTACCCTGCCCATCTGGCTGAGTCTCCCCAGCCACTCTGGACGGCTCCCAATCGAATATTAAAACAATACAGCACTAAATATTAAAAACTTCCCTAAACAGGGCTACCTTCAGGGCATTCCAGAGCGGGTGCCACTACCGAGAAGGCCCTGTCTGGTTCCCTGTAACCTCACTTCTCGCAATGAGGGAACCGCCAGAAGGCCCTCGGAGCTGGACCTCAGTGTCCGGGCTGAACGATGGGGGTGGAGATGCTCCTTCAGGTATACAGGACCAAGGCCGTTTAGGGCTTTAAAGGTCAGTACCAACACTTTGAATTGTGCTTGGAAACGTACTGGCAGCCAGTGTAGATCTCTCAGGACCGGTGTTATGTGGTCTCGGCGGCCACTCCCAGTCACCATTCTGGCTGCCGCATTCTAGATTAATTGCAGTTTCCGGGTCACCTTCAAAGGTAGCCCCACTTAGATTACTCTGATACCTTCTTTCGGAGTGGCATAACGTGTTCTCCTTGACATTCCACTGCACGTTACAAACCTTGCACACCATTCTCTTGAAACTGCAGCACCTCGTGTTTTCAGTGTTATTGTTTATTGAACGCTACTGCTCCCCCTCCTTGCAAGGATCAAACAATTTTTAAAAAATGCTTCGCTCTGCAGCAAACTGAACCACCGCTCCTTGGTCTTCCCGCAGCTCACCTTCTCCAGAGCGACCCTAGGAGCCAATCCTCAGTGCCTCCCATCAGCACAAAAAAGGGTGAGAAGCAGAATAGGCACCTGCTTAGGGCATCGAGAGAAGCGCCACAGAAATTTCCCATTGGCAGATTTTTAACATCAATGGTCACCAACTGCTCAGCTGAGTGGTCATATTCTCTGAAGTATATTAAAAATCCCAACAGAACTACTATGCAACAAGGGAGGCTGTGTACCTTTTCTCTACTAAGCGTAGAAGCAGATATGTTACATAGGATTAGTTTTGAGGATGAAAGACTTTGCAATTAGAAAAAGTAGATTCTGCCCCCCCCCCAAAAAAAACTGATAAAAATAAAGTGGAAATTTACAAAAATAAACATGTTCTCTTACTGTAGGTTTGGTTTCAAAAATTAACATTTTATTGTTCCGTTTATTATTGTTTCTATTTTGAATTCAATATATATATATATATGGGGGTGCCAAAATCTTTTAAGTGCTTAGGACCTCTAAAGGTCTTAATCCAGCTGCCCTTTCATGCTGGTTGGGTGACTCTGGGCCACTGGACAGAGGGACTGTGCAGCAGAGATAGTAAGGGCGTTTGACCACCACCAACTGGGCATCCCCAGACCACTACACCTCTGCTAAAAATGTGCGGGCCCCCTTCAGTTCCAACGTACATGTCTTTTCCAACCTCTACATCTCTTTGTTGCTGGTTTTATCTTTGCTCAGCTAGGACTTTGCAGCAATCCAAAAACCTTTTAAGAGATGCAGACCAAGGGCGGGGTTACGCACGACCCCAGCAGCCATCTTCCTTTCAGACCATATTTAACTCCCTGGAGAGAGCAACCACCAGTTCTCTCCAGCCGAGTCTCACAGGTTGTACAAAAACAGTGTGTGATGCTCCACAATGACTCCCTCCTCACTGCCACCTGCGTGTCACAGGTACAGTGGTACCTCAGTTTACAAACACCTCGGTTTACGAAATTTCAGTTTACGAACACTCCTAACCCGGAGGTTAGTAAACCAAGGTGCCCGAGGCCTACTGAGCGTCCGATGCCTTCGGGGAGGCCGGGCCTTCGCTCCGATGGCTCCTGGAGGCCCGGAGAAGAGTTTTGGATTTGGATTTGATATCCCGCTTTATCACTACCCGAAGGAGTCTCAAAGCGGCTAACAATCTCCTTTCCTCTCCTCTCCCACAACAGACACCCTGTGAGGTGAGTGGGGGTGAGAGACTTCAGAGAAGTGTGACTACCGGTAGCCCAAGGTCACCCAGCAGCTGCATGTGGAGGAGTGGAGACTCGAACCCGGTTCCCCAGATTACGAGTCTACCGCTCTTAACCACTACACCACACTGGCTCTCATTGAGGAGCAAAGGCCCGGCCTCCCCGAAGGCATCGGAGCGAAGGCCAAACCTCCCCGAAGACACCGGAGCGTCAGATACCTTCAGGGAGGCCGGGACTTTGTTCTGATACCTCCCAGAGGCCGGGGAGCGCTTCCGCGACTGGGTTGCAGCCATGGAAGCGCTCCGTTAAATTGCTGCTTCAAGGGGTTTTTTCATCGTCTAAAACGAATTAATCCACTTTCCATTACTTTCAATGGAAAAGTTTGCTTCGGTTTATGAATGCTTTGGTTTATGAACAGACTTCCGGAACCAATTGTGTTCATAAAGCGAGGTACCACTGTAGTGAAAAGCAAGGTGGTTCTCCCGAGAGAAAAGTGACTGGAATATCCAAGTTCTAGTTACAGGTAGGTAGCCGTGTTGGTCTGCCGTAGTCGAAACAAAATTTAAAAATTCCTTCCAGTAGCACCTTAGAGACCAAGTAAGTTTGGGTACCAATGACAAACTTAGTTGGTCTCTACGGTGCTACTGGAAGGATTTTTTTAAATTTTGTTTGGAATATCCAAGGACACTTTGCTGTAATATTCAAAGCCCACCCTTTACAGAAACCTCCGATGACACAAACCACAGGTGGAACAGGGGCTTCTGCAGTTTCTTTTAATTAGGAGTTGTATAAAACAAACAAACACAAAAATACCCCACCCAGGTTTCAAACTGTTACAACACACACACACACACACACACACACACACACACACACACACACACAAAACAACCTTCCCACCATGGCGCAACATTAGCCGACTCCTGCAAGCAGGATTTTTGGGGAAGGGGAGGCTTCTCCTGGTAGGATTCCTTCTGTGCTTCCAGGAGGGAATTTAAATGCGGGTGGAGGGGGGAAACAGGGGAGAAGCCCCCAGATCCAGCTACCTGGCTGGCTCTCTGAGCGATGCACGGGGGGGGGGGGCAGGAACTCACCTTCCCCTGGGAAAAGAAGAAGTCCGAAGGTTGAGTCAGTGCTATAAACACACAAACCAGCCGAGGCGCTGGCAACGGGAGCACAGCACCACACACCCTCTGAACCTCCATGTCTCAAAGAAGGACTTTGTGTCAACATGTAAAAAAATTAAGACACCACAAAACACAAAAAAGGACCGACGGCTGCCAGGACCAAACCTCTGGGCTATAGGCAGACATGACGGAAACTTAAGCCCACGGACACAAAAGACCAGCTCTGTCTCGGCGAGACGGGGAATCCACATGGCGCAAGTCCTTTGCCAGACCCGAGGCGGCTTTCAATAGCGCTGGGAGGGCACGGGGCAGAACTTCCGGTAGGGGGTCTTGTCTCTCGGGTAGAAGCACGGATAGCGCATGACGTAGCTGTCGTGGCGCCCACCGACGCGGCTCCTCCTCCGCTGGCGCCAGGAGCGCGGGGGGCTGTTCTCCTCATCGTGGGAGGGGTAAGCGAAGAAGGGGTCCAGGACGGGCGCGGAGTCGCCGCCCAGGTGGCGGAAGTCGTGAAGCGCCGCAGCTGAGAACAAAAGAAAGTGGGAGAACGAAGTAATAAGGACGTCACAAGAGGCTGGCTGAATCAGGGCTGTCGAGCCCAGCATCCCGGGTGTGTGACCATATGTCTAAATGGAAAGCCGGCAAGCAGTATCCGAGCACAAGAGCACTTTTCCTTCCTGTTGTTTCCAGCAACTGGCATTCAGAAGCATTTAACATGGACCGAAAATTTCTTTATCCATCGACTTCCCGCCCTCCCCTTCCATGGTTTCCATTATTTACCCTTGCATATTTCACATACAGGTGAAACTCGGAAAATTAGAATATCGTCGAAAAGTGCATTTATTTCAGTAATGCAACTTAAAAGGTGAAACCAATATATGGGATAGATGCATGACATGCAAAGCAAGATAAGTCAAGCCTTTATTTGTTGTAATTATTTGTCGTTAGACGGGTCAATTATAAAAGGAATGTAACTAATGAAATGTAATAGCGCTGTTTATTTTTGTATTATTGTAACTATTTGTTTTCTTACTGTGGAATTCCCAAAAGAAAGCATTTGTAAAAATTAAAATTAAAATAAAAAATAATAAGTTGCATTACTGAAATAAATGCACTTTTCGACGATACTCTAATTTTCCGAGTTTTACCTGTATACTGCTCAATGCATCCATTTTAACCTATTGATCTTAATAATGAACCTTGTTGCTCCTATTTCAAGTCCTGCTCGCATTTTCATCTCACTCCATGAAAGGTTTCCAGTCCTCGAGGATATTTTTTGTCCTTTTGCTCTCTAACCTTTGCTTTCAATCTTGCCAATTCCCCGTACTCCATCCGTTTCAAGGCCCAATTGCCATCTAAAGCCAGTGGCTGTCGCTGCCTCCTGCGGGAGGGAGTTCCACAGATGTAACTGCACACTCCGCGAGGAAGGCCTTTCTATTTAACCTCCCCTGAATCTTACAACCCTCTCCTCCGTTGGACACCCATCAGTCCATCAGTTCCAACATCAAGAAAGAGAGAGGAAAAACCTTTTCTTGGCCCATCGGTAACTTTAAGACCATCCATGCCTCTCACTTGCCTTTTCTCTGAACTAAAAAGTCCCAGATGCTGCAAATTTTCCTCAGTCCCTCCATCACACTAGCCCAGGCATCCCCAAACTTCGGCCCTCCAGATGTTTTGGACTACAATTCCCACCATCCCTGACCACTGGTCCTGTTAGCTAGGGATCATGGGAGTTGTAGGCCAAAACATCTGGAGGGCCGCAGTTTGGGGGTGCCTGCGCTAGCCCTTTTCCAAACCCTGCCTTCCTGGCCTGCAGCAAAAAATTGCACCAGCTGCTCTGCATCCCTGCCCAAATTCAGTGGTGAGGGCAGGTAGGCCTAATGTCAAATCCGCCTCGGCTGGGGAGGATGCCAGAACCCCAAAGGATTCTGGGAAGCGTGGGAGAAAGAGCAGGATTGAGGACATACCATCCATGTGGGGCGTCAGGAAGTGGGAGTCCTCAAAGCTGCGGAATCCAGAGAGGGGCTCGGACGGCCCCCAGTTGCGGGGAACGAGGACTGAGTCGTCGTAAAACTGGGGGACACGGGGGTAAGGTGGCGGGCGTGCGTCACGAGGGCCGGGGAACAGCTGGGAATCGTCAAGTCGGGACAGCGATGGCGGCAAAGGTGTCCCTGGCATATTCCACGCGGGCTCTGCGGAACGAAGGGCGAGGGCAATTCAATATTGATCCAGAGCAGATTCCAACGTATAGTTAGCAGAGTAAAAACTTAAACACGTTGCAGGATTCCCAAAAAATAGACCAGAGACAATTAATGTTTCATCCAGCAGAGCTTTCCTGCTACTGAAGGCAAATGAGCAGAATGGTCACAAATCCAATACATTCAGGATTGGCACTGTCCAGTTGCAGCAGACTTAACTTAAACTTACAATAATGTATAATAAGACTAAAACCTTAATAACAACAACAACAACAATAATTTATTTTTTATGCCCCGCCCAGCTAGCTGGGTTTCCTCAGCCACTCTGGGCGGCTTCCAACACAGTAATAATAATAATAATAATAATAATAATAATAATAATAATTTATTATTTATACCCCGCCCATCTGACCGGGTCTCCACAGCCACTCTGGGCGGCTTCCAACAAAAGAATAAAACACAATAATCTATTAAACATTAAAAGCCTCCCTGAACAGGGCTGCCTTCAGATGTCTTCTAAAAGTCTGGTAGTTGTTTTCCTTTTTGACATCTGTTGGGAGGGCGTTCCACAGGGCAGGCGCCACCACCGAGAAGGCCCTCTGCCTAGTTCCCTGCAACTTGGCTTCTCGCAACGAGGGAACCGCAGTATTTAACAGTATTAAAATACAATAATCTATTAAACATTAAAAGCTTGCCAATAAAGGGCTGCCTTCAGATGTCCTCTAAAAGTCTTAACACTATACAGTGGTACCTTGTTTGTCAAACTTAATCCGTTCAGCTCCTGGAACCATTCAGAAACTAAGGCACGGCTTCCAAATGACTGCAGGGTTTGCGGCTTTTGGGAGCCAATTTGTTCGGGAGCCAAGCCGTTCGACAACCAAGGTACCACTGTATACAGAACACCACACCAGACAGAAAGAGACAAAAAGAGAGAAAGTGGAAACCCAGGCTCCTTCTAGCCTTATTATTATGCTCAGCATGACCTTGACAGAAGAGATAAGAGAACCAGTTGAAGCCAGCTGTGCTCAGTTTCTCTGAAGGAATAACCCAAACATCAGGAACCTTCTGCTTGCTTCTTTCACACAGAGAAGCTTCCAGAACCCTCTTGAATTAATTAGAACAGGAAAGACCTCTACACATCAGATCAATGCTTTCTGCACTAAGAAAGGCAAACTCCCTTCCCTGCAGTGGAAAGAGCCAGAAGCGCGCTGGGATCCTGCCGCTCACTCACCATCCGGGCTCCGACTCCTGCTCGGCAGCACCACGCACCAGGCATCTGCCACGTGCGCCAGAAGCAGGTTGGTGATCCTGCGATGCACTACGTTGTTCCAGTGGACGCCGTCCTTGACCCGGTTCCGCAGGTCGAAGCGGAAGTGGAAGTGGAGGTCCAGGACGTCAAAGAGGTGAAAGCCGGCCAAAGTGGCGCCGTAGAAGTTGCCCTCAATCACGTCGTTGCGGAGGGTCTTGTTTAAGTGCTGCAGCTGGGCACAGAAAGTAAAAGGTAAAGGTAAAGGACCCCTTGGGCTCCTTGATCACTGCAGATGGTGACAGCAGTCACGAAATTAAAAGACGCCTGCTTCTTGGGAGAAAAGCAATGACAAACCTAGACAGCATCTTAAAAAGCAGAGACATTACCTTGCCGACAAAGGTCCGTATAGTTAAAGCTATGGTTTTCCCAGTAGTGATGTATGGAAGTGAGAGCTGGACCATAAAGAAGGCTGATCGCCGAAGAATGGATGCTTT
Source organism: Zootoca vivipara (assembly GCF_965207765.1). Taxonomy (NCBI): domain Eukaryota; kingdom Metazoa; phylum Chordata; class Lepidosauria; order Squamata; family Lacertidae; genus Zootoca; species Zootoca vivipara. The sequence continues at coordinate 71,506,975 of NC_142583.1, forward strand.
TGAATTATGGTGCTGGAGGAGACTCTTGAGAGTCCCATGGACTGCAAGAAGATCAAACCTATCCATTCTGAAGGAAATCAGCCCTGAGTGCTCACTGGAAGGACAGATCCTGAAGCTGAGGCTCCAATACTTTGGCCACCTCATGAGAAGAGAAGACTCCCTGGAAAAGACCCTGATGTTGGGAAAGATTGAGGGCACAAGGAGAAGGGGACGACAGAGGACGAGATGGTTGGACAGTGTTCTCGAAGCTACAAACATGAGTTTGACCAAACTGCGGGAGGCAGTGCAAGACAGGAGTGCCTGGCGTGCTCTGGTCCATGGGGTCACGAAGAGTCGGACACGACTAAACGACTAAACAACAACAACAATGGACCCCTGGCAGTTAAGTCTAGTTGCAGATGACTCTGGCGTTATGGCGTTCATCTCGCTTTACAGGCTGAGGGAGCTGGCGGTTTTTCTGGATCATGTGGCCAGCATGACTAAGCTGCTTCTGGCACAACGGAACACCTAAACAAGAGCACCGCACAGAAATGCCGTTTTACCTTCCCGCCGGAGCAGTACCCATTTATCTACTTGCACTTTTTGGCGTGCTTTCGAACTGCTAGGTTGGCAGGAGCTGGGACTGAGCAATGGGAGCTCACCCCATCATGGGATTCGAACCGCCAACCTTCTGATCGGCAAGCCCAAGAGGCTCCGTGGTTTAGACCACAGCGCCACCCGCGTCCCCAGAAGGGAAAGGAGAGAGCAAAACTGAGCTCAGAAGCGACGTCCCGACTGCTGGATCAGGGCATATATGGCCCACCGAGTCCACCATCCTGTTCATCTGGCCAACCAGATGCGTGCAGGAAACTCGCAAGCAGGATCCAAGCACAAGAGACATGCTCTCCCCTCCTGTGGCTTCCAGCAACTGGGATTCAGAAGCATTGCTGCCTCCGACTGTGGAGGCAGAGCAGCGTTCGGAATTAGCCAGGCGCCGGGCGCATTTTCCACTACTTGCAACCAAGTGAAGATGCCAGGATGGCACCTGTTATCTCCACCACCTGGGAATCCTTGGATCTGGGCTCTTTCTGCACACTGATACCCCATCCTGTAGAATTCTATCCGTTATATTTTATCTGCACAGTCGAAATGAATTTCAGGAACCAAAATGCTTTATAGTTCATTGGTGTTGCTTGTCTTCAATTACCCCCCACCCCACTGCCGTGCTCACAGTGAAGAATATTCCTACATTATGAATGGTCCATGTCACCATTAAGAAAAAGAGGTCGGAACAGGCCGACATCTATGTGGGCTGTCCCTGGATGAAGTGACTTTTCTTCTTTACGTTCTCAAAGTTCTTATCCGAGCTCAAGGTTGTCATCTGAACTAGCCGGTCGTCTAACTGAGAATCAATCACAGTTGGTCCATCGAATGAAAAATAAGAGTTTACCCCAAAATACTTTAGAAATGTACAGTGGTACCTTGGTTCTCAAACACCTTGGTACTCAAACAACGTGGAACCCATATACTGCAAAACCAGAAGAAAGTGTTCCGGTTTGCAAACTCTTGGCAGCCGAATGTGCTCTGTTTTGAGTGCCACACTTCTGTTTTGAGTGTTACGCCGAGGTCTGTCTTTTTTGCTATTTATTTTGTGTTTTTGTGGCGGTGTGTGTGTGTGACTGTGTGGAACCCAGTTCAGCTACTGATTGATTGTGCGACTACAGTACATTATTTATTGCTTTCGTTTTATGGATCAATGGTCTCGTCAGATAGTAAAATTCATGTCAAATTGCTGTTTTAGGGGTTGTATTTAAAAATCTGGAACGGATTAATCCCTTTTGCGTTACCTTCTATGGGAAAGCGCGCCTTGGTTTTGGAACGCTTTGGTTTTGGAACGGATTTTCAGAATGGATTAGGTTTGAGAACGAAGGGGACACTGTATCCGAGTTTCTAACACTGAGCAGAACATAGCCATCATAGTCAGCTCTCACACATCCCAGAACCCAGAAGGGCATCCCCGCCTCCCCTTACCTCCGGAATAAGGAAGCCCCCCGTCACCCTGCGCCCTAGAGGCATGGTCATGTTCCAGATGACCAAGCAGGAGGCGGGGAGGACGGCATCCAGCCGGTTGAAGACCATCTCCAGGTTCTGGCGATATTCCTTCATGGAAGACGGCCCGTACCTGCCCAGAGAGAAGAGAACAGCACCAGCGTCAGGCCACAGCAGAGAACCCTTGGCTGAGCCAGGAGATTTTAGGGATCAGGCTGGGGAGTACTGGGGAGGAAATAACATAATTGTGGAATCCTAGAGTTGGAATCCTAGGATAATTGTGGAAGCCTAGAGTTGTAGGGACCCAGGTGGCGCTGTGGGTTAAACCACAGTCTAGGGCTTGCTGATCAGAAGGTCGGCTGTTCGAATCCCTGCGACGGGGTGAGCTCCCGTTGCTCGGTCCCAGCTCCTGCGAACCTAGCAGTTCGAAAGCACGTCAAAGTGCAAGTAGATAAATAGGGACCGCTCCAGCGGGAAGGTAAACGGCGTTTCTGTGTGCTGCTCTGGTTCGCCAGAAGCTATGCTGGCCAGATGACCTGGAAGCTGTCTGTGGACAAACGCCGGCTCCCTCGGCCTATAGAGCGAGATGAGCGCCGCAACCCCAGAGTCGGACACGACTGGACCTGATGGTCAGGGGCCCCTTTACCTAGTGTTGGAAGGGACCCAGAGGGCCATCCACTCCAACCCCCGGCAACGCAGGAATCTTTTGCCCAACGTAGGGCTCGAATCCACAGCCCGGTGATTAAGATTCTCGCGCTCTACCGACCGAGCTATCCCAGTGCGCACCACCTACAATAACATCACAACAAACGCAACTCTGCTGGCAGGTCCACAGGCCTACCGAGAAACGTCCCAGACGCAGGAATTGAGGACCAAGACATCAGGTTGCGGTCCGGCTTGGAAGTCTTCCAGAATGCTCTCCACGTACTCCGAGTAGACGCGCGTGAGGAAGTAGAAGCGGACAAGGTGGTGGCTGGTACGATACTGGCGGACCTCGCGGTAACGGGTGCCATTGTGGAGGGAGTCCAGCACCCCTCCCTCCACCAAGTGGTCGTCTTCGAAGCGCAGCTCCCCCTGCAGAGATTTGGGTGGAGACAGAAAGCCGTCAGAAATATCCCCCCTGGGGTGCTAAGGATGCAAAGAAAGTCCTGCAGGATCAATCCAATGGGGTTGGAGGGGGGCTGTTATTGGGTTGCTTCTGTTTTGATCGCGTGTTTCGTGTTTCTGCGTTGTGATTTTACCCTGTGTGCTGCCCTGAGACTTGCGGGTATAGGGCGGTATATATAATAAATAATAAATTCGTAACAATAGTTCCCCGCCGATCTGGTTGGGTTTCCCCAGCCACTCTGGGCGGCTTCCAACAAAATATTAAAAATACATTAAAATATAGAAATTTAAATAATAATAATAATCCCTGACTACTGGCCCTCTTAGCTAGGGATCATGGGAGTTGTAGGCCAAAACATCTGGAGGGCCACAGTTTGGGGATGCCTGGTATAGACTAATTAATCGGGGCGGGAAGCCGCTGTTCTAGCATCCGTTAATTTAACGGGCTTAATGATACTAGTAATAATAATAATAAGGCCCACCTAGTCCAGCATCCTGTTCTCGAAGTGGCTAGCCAGGTGCCCCAATGCAGGCATAGGCAAACTCGGCCCTCCAGATGTTTTGGGACTACAACTCCCATCATCCCTAGCTAACAGGACCAGTGGTCGGGGAAAATGGGAATTGTAGTCCCAAAACATCTCGAGGGCCGAGTTTGCCTATGCCTGCCCCAATGGGAAATCCACAAGCAGGATTCAAACACAGGAGCAACACTCTCCCTTCCTGCGGTTTCCAGCCAGTGGGATTCAGAAGCATTGCTGCCTCAGAATGCCTTGGTTATTGGCCATCGACAGCCCTCTCCTACAGGAATCTGTCTAATCCTTTTCTAAAGGCACCCAGGCCTCCACAGTTCAGCTGTCCGCAAAGTAGCAAAGGCTAGCGTGGGACTGGAGCACAAAAGCAGCTGGGTTGGGGAAGCTGGGAGCAGGGCTGTGCACACAACCCTTTCCTGAGGTTTTGGGGAACACTGGCCGGACTGGTTCAGAGATTAGAAATAGGCTTAGAAGGAGCCTCGGGAAAATCAGCCCACATCTGTGCTACGCTTTCAAAGCAGTGTCATCCCACTTTAAACTGTGATGGTGTCCCCCAAAGAATCTGGGGAAGTGTATTTATTAATTCATTTTAAAAAAATCTGTATACAGTGGTACCTCGACTTACGAACGCCTCGACTTCCGAAGGTTTCAACTTCCGAAGTCCGCAAACCCGGAAGTATTTTTGCCGCGCGAGCGTTCTGCGCATGCGCAGAAGCGGCGCACACGGTCTGCGCATAGTGCGAAATCGCGCTTTGCGCATGCGCAAAATGGACGCATCGACTTACGAAGGATTCGACTTCCGAAGAGCGCCGCGGAACGGATCGCCTTCGTAAGTCGAAGTACCACTGTACTGTTATGCCATGCTGTTTACAGCAATAAAAACCACAGCATAAAAAGAGGAGGGATGTCTCCTTATTTATTCATTCTTTATTCACAGGCCTGGTGAAATAGTTTTCAGCTGGCGTTTGAAAGTTGGCACAGAAGGCACTCGCTGAATCTCTAGTGGCAGAGAGTTCCACAGGGCTCTGCCAATTGCACTAAAGGCTTGGTCTCTTGTCTTCCAACAAGCCTCACCAACTAGAGGCACGAACAACAATGTGGCTGCAGATATCTCAGGTATGGAGCTGTGGAATCAGGGTCCAGGCATAGTTTGTTACGGCTGTTGAGACTTGGTGGGAGACAACCACTAATCCCCTCTCAGAGCTATAACTCCCAGAGCTTCCTGGGAAGAGGGACCGATTGTTAAATGACTTGGGGAATTGTAGCACTTGAAAGAGGCACCCTTAAACTACACTTCCCAGGCTTCTCTGGGAGAAGAAGAGACTGTTTAAAAGTGCTTTATATATACAGTATGCAGAATTCATCATGCGAAAGGCTGGACTAGATGAATCCCAAGCCGGAATTAAGATTGCTGGAAGAAATATCAACAACCTCAGGTATGCAGATGACACAACCTTGATGGCAGAAAGCGAGGAGGAATTAAAGAAACTTTTAATGAGGGCGAAAGAGGGGAGCGCAAAATATGGTCTGAAGCTCAACATCAAAAAAACCAAGATCATGGCCACTGGTCCCATCACCTCCTGGCAAATAGAAGGGGAAGAAATGGAGGCAGTGAGAGATTTTACTTTCTTGGGCTCCTTGATCACTGCAGATGGTGACAGCAGTCACGAAATTAAAAGACTCCTGCTTCTTGGGAGAAAAGCAATGACAAACAGCATCTTAAAAAGCAGAGACAGCATCTTAAAAAGCAGAGACATCACCTTGCCTACAAAGGTCCGTATAGTTAAAGCTATGGTTTTCCCAGTAGTGATGTATGGAAGTGAGAGCTGGACCATAAAAAGAAGGCTGATCGCCGAAGAATTGATGCTTTTGAATTATGGTGCTGGAGGAGACTCTTGAGAGTCCCATGGACTGCAAGAAGATCAAACCTATCCATTCTGTAGGAAATCAGCCCTATGGGCTCACTGGAAGGACAGATCGTGAAGCTGAGGCTCCAATCCTTTGGCCACCTCATGAGAAGAGAAGAATCCTTGGAAAAGACCCTGATGTTGGGAAAGATTGAGGGCACTAGGAGAAGGGGACGACAGAGGACGAGATGGTGGGACAGTGTTCTCGAAGCTACGAACATGAGTTTGACCAAACTGCGGGAGGCAGTGGAAGACAGGAATGCCTGGCGTGCTATGGTCCATGGGGTCACAAAGAGTCGGACACGACTAAACGACTAAACAACAACAAGAAATATACAGTAAAGCAGATGCAATCTTGGAAGCCCCACCTCTGCTATAACAATCATTATTATTTCTATTTATTTATTTCTCTGACAGGGGCTCAAGGTAGATTAAAGAAAGGAATAAGAACCGTTAAAATATAGAAAAAACATTTTAAAAAAAACCATGGCTAGAATTAAAACTATATAGCAGAGATTCTCCAACTTGGCTCCCCAGCTGTTGTTGGACTACAACTCCCATCATCCGTAGCTAGCAAGACCAGTGGTCAGGGATGATGGGAACTGTAGTCCAAAGACAGCTGAAAAACAGCTGAAAAAGTCTGGGAAACCCTGCTATATAAAAATATATCTCTATATATTACAAATATAGATACACTATGCAGATAATTGCAATAAGAACAGCACCATTCAGTAGAAGCAGGGTCAGTTCCCTGTTGGAACAAGGTCTTTGCCTGATAGCGGAAGGACGACGACGAGGGAGCCAGTCTGGCTTCTCTAGGGAAGGAGTTCTAGAGACAGGGAGGAGCCACCATCGAGAAGGCCCCTGCCCCGCGTCCCCACCAAGCCTGCCTGTGAAGGTGGCAGGACAGAGAGAAGGGCCTCCCTCAAAGATCTGCAGACCTGGGCAGATTTGTACGAGGGGATACAGTCTTTCAGAGAGCTTTGAGCCAAGCCAGGTATTTCGGACCAGCCCTGGGGAATACAGCAGGTGTCACTTCCTCGACCCCCCACCCCCAGGTGTGGAACGGCCCCTGTCGGCTACCTTGGACTTCAGCTGGGAAGTCGTGAGCAAGGAGTTGCTCTGTAGCAGCTGGACCAGATCCTTGTACACACATCGCTGTACTGCAAGAGGAGGAGGAAACACAACAAGGAGGGAGAATTAGCCCCCGCCTTCGCCTTCCCCTCTGATCCAAGTGCAGGAGGGGTGATGCACATGCGCCTCCTGGATCAGGCCCATGGCCCATCTAGTCCAGCATCCTGTTCTCACAGCGGCCGAGCAGATGCCCCAGTGGGAAACCCCTGAGCAGGATCCGAGCACAAGACCCCTCTCCCCTCCTGAAATTCCCACGCCTTGCTGCCTCCGACTGTGGACGGCAGAGCATAGCCATCCTGGCCAATAGCCACGGATAGTTCTCTCCTCCTCCATAAATTTGTCCAATCCTCTTCCTCCCTCCTGGGGCAGGGAGTTCCAGAGTTTAACCATGCGCTGCGCAATGGACTGTATTTTTCATCTGTCCTGAATCTGCTTCGCTGGGTGTCCACAAGTCTTACGAGAGAATCATAGAGTTGGAAGAGACCGCAGGGGCCATCCAGTCCAACCCCCTGCCAAGCAGGAAACACCATCAAAGCATTCCTGACAGATGGCTGTCAAGCCTCTGCTTAAATACCTCCAAAGAAGGAGACTCCGCCACACTCCTTGGCAGCAAATTCCACTGCCGAACAGCTCTTACTGTCAGGATGTTCTTCCTAATGTTTAGGTGGAATCTAAGAGGGAGAGAAGCTTTCCTCTCTCCCCCCCTTTCTCCATTCCACCCTTCCTGGCAGAAGTTGAACGGGATCCCCAGAGTCATCTAGCCCAACCCTCCTGCCTCACCTCCTCCAGAAGCACTGACCCACTCACTTGAGTCGCCCAGGATGACCACAAACTTGTTGTGTAGGAGCTGGTGAGCTTCTTTCGAACTGAACGTCAGCATGGTTTGAGTCTTCCAGCCAAGAGTTGCCTTGCGCCTGCTGAAGAAGAGAGGACAAAGACTCGCCTGCCCAGATTGCACCAGTACAATCCCCCACCCCAAAGTCCCTGGAAGGCCGCAGAAACAAAACTCCTTCGGAATCAGCACAGCCAGGGAGGGCCTGCCCAACACAGGCCATGGATCTGAGGCCAGCCGGCACACCGATTTGGCCCATGCGGTTTCAAACCCTGAAAATCAAGGGAACTTACCTTCAGGCGTGGGTCCAATGGGGAGTATGGGGAGATTTCTGGGCGCCGGGTTGGCGACCGCCCTTTAAAAACCTTTGCCTTAGTCCATCGTTAATTCCATTTCCACCGTGTACGTTTCTGCTTCTTGCATACTGGGACAAGCAAATTTTTGTAAGAGCCCGTTACAGTCAAGCAACGTAGTTGAGATAATAGAATCAATAATAGATCAATAAAATGGGCAATCGATTTGGGGCACAATATAGAATTTGATCAATGGTCCAAACTATGGAATCAAAATATGAAATTTACTTCCTGCACGGTCTTAAAGGAAAACATCATGAAAATGATGTGTCGCTGGCATTTAACACCGGTCAGATTATCAAAAATGTATAGAATGAGAGATAAAAGATGTTGGAAATGTAAAAAAGTTGAAGGAGATTATTGCCATCTGTGGTGGCTGTGTGATATAGTTAAGGGATTCTGGGAACAAATTTACAATGAATTAAAAAGAATATTACAGAATATTAGGTATGGTGGGAAAAGAGATAAATAAAAAGGATCATAGACTATTTTTATACGCTACCACAGCAGCTAGAATGATCTTAGCGCAGAAATGGAAAACAACAGAAGTTCCAACGATTGAGGAATGGAGAACAAAATTAATAGAAATATGGAGTTGGCAAAATTGACGGCAAGGATAAGAGATAAAAAAGATCAAAGGTTTTGGACGGACTGGAGTAAATTTATTGAATATTTTAAAAAGTATTGTAAAGATTTGAAAACACTGACAGGTTTTACATAATGCCGGCAATCATTAACATAAAAATCTCTGACCATAAGAACTATAAGGAGTGTACAAGGCAATAGGGATGGGGGTAAACATGGGAAAGCGAAACAAAGAAGATACAGAATAAAACCAATGTAGACAAGGAAGAAAGTCACAGGCTCGGCGGAGCATCAGTTTAGTTCGACAAATTGTAAAAATACAAGCCGTATATATGTGTTTTTCTATTTTATTTTTTCTTTAAGTATGTCTGTTATCTTTTTCTTTTTTTCTATTGTTTTTGTTTATTTCTTATTTCTATATTATTGCAAAATAAAAATATATTTAAAAGCAACAACAAAAGCATCAAAAAATTTGTTTTTTTTAAAAAAGAGGTAATAGAATCATAGCGTTGGGAGGGACACCCAAGGACCATCTAGTCCAGCCCCTTGGCGAACAGCACCTAGCTTATGTATCTGAATTTCTAACACAGCTTAACTGCCGATGGCATTTGCACCCTGTGCTGTTTTCCCTCGCCGCCTCTAGCTCCTCTCCAACTCACAGGTAGGGTTGTGGCCAAGGAGACACATACTGGTACATTCACACGTGTCCAACATTCTGGCCTTTGATATCCAAAAGGCTACGTTATACAGTCATACCTTGGTTCTCATACACCTTGGTTCTCAAACACCGAAAACCCAGAAGTGTTCCGGTTTTCGAACATTTTTCGGAAGCCGAACGTCCAATGCAGCTGTCAGCTATTGTTTCCAGGGCACCTGCACCAATCAGAAGCTGCGCCTTGGTTTTCGAACATTTCAGAAGTCAAACGGACTTCCGGAACGGATTAAGTTTGGTGCTTTTGTTTTTGCTATCTATTTTGCGCTTTTGCTTTTTGAGGCTTTCTCAGGTCATTTGTTTTTGTGACAGTGTGGAGCCCAGTTCAGCTACTGATTGATTGATAGTGTGACTGCAGAAATGGACAAAAGCCCCCCCCCCCCAATCCTAACAATGACTATCATCAGTGCAGGTAAGAAAAAATAATTATTTTTATTTTTATCATCTACAATACTGTCTTATTTTACAGTACAGCACATTGATTCTTGCTTTCATTTTATGGATCAATGGTCACATAGTGAAATTCATGTTAAATCGCTCTTTTAGGGGTTGTTTTTTAAAAGTCTGGAACAGATTAATCCATTTTGCATTACTTTCTATGGGAAAGCGCACCTTGGTTTTGGAACGCTTTGGTTTTGGAACAGACTTCCGGAACAGATTAAGTTCGAGAATCCGTCCAATTCATGCCCAAATGGAATTATTGCCGTCTTCATTTGAGGTCCAGATTAAAGAGATTTAATCAGGACTGCAATAATTCAAACACTGCCTCTCCCCCTATGAATTGACCCAGACTCTGCAATCATTCTAGTCCCTTCTTCATGTGCCTCCTCCTGGAGAGGTTTGGAGGGTGGCAACATGAGAACGGGGCCTTTTCTGCAATGGCTCCCCATTTGTGGGATGCTCTCTCCAGAGACATTCACCTGGCACCTTCATTATACTGTACATCTTCAAGCGCAAGGCAAAAACTTTCCTCTTCAACCAGGCCTTTGGCTAATTGGCATCCCATGCCCTTTTAAATGTGTTGCAGGAAGAGGGATTATTGGTTTGTTTGTTTGTTTGTCTTGTTTTTATTATGTATGCTTGGGAAGAGCTACTCCCTAGGAAGACTGATTATTTTATTATTATTATTTGGAAGGGTTTCTAAACCAGCATCACCATGGTGGGTAAAGTAAATGCTGTACATTTGAACACACCGCAAAACTACAAAAATCATTTTATATTGTTTTAATTCTATTAGACTGGGGTTTTTTTGGGGGGGGGGACAAAAAAACTTCTACATGTTTTTAGCTTTTATCTGTTTTATTTGCTTTCCGTTTTGTTTTATCTGCATTTTGTCTGCCTGTCGGAAGCATCCTTGAGACCAGGTCTTGGAAAGAAGAAGGTTTATAAATTACACAGAGATAATGAACCAACACAGGATCAAACCCATTCTATAAAAATGTTTTGGAGGAAAGGAAGCGTTTTCAGCTGGTGGCAAAATACATGATTGTGGGTGCCAGCGTCCGGCTTCATGGGGAAGAGGGTTTGGAAGTCCTGGTGACAAATTTGCTAAAACCGCAGAAACGGAATGAACCCGAGAGAACTGCAAGAAGCCCACCGTTGAAATGCCTTTGATGAAAACACACAAAACATGCAGACAAAATGCAGGAACAGAAATGGAAACAAAGCCTGGGGAGGAGGTCAAACCCCCCCCCCCGTCTGCCACCAGCTCCTCCAAAAAAGCTCAAGGTGGGAACTGTAAGGATTTTCTAATTTTGCATGCACAACCACCCTGTAAAGTAGGTCAGGCTGCAAAACAGAGACTCACCAAGGTCTTTTCTTTTTAAGTGCAAGGTCTACACACCCTAACAGCCCAGGAAGGCTTTTATGCTTATTTGTTGGGATTTTATGCTCAAATTTCAGAGCCAGGAAACGCACCCGACAATTTGAAGTGCCTCTGGCCTCTCTCTAGTCCACTCTTTCTCAACTGGGGTCAAGAGCCTAGCAAGCACTCCGGAGAGTGCTGCAGATACTGTACTTACTTGAGGCCCCAATCCACTGGAATCCAAAGAGTCAAACAGCAGGAAAACGTTGGGGAACTCTTGCTTGCATTTAAAAGCAACCCGTGGGCAAGCAGAACTGGCTCCCCAGCTTTATCCCAGGTGGGATATAAGTGCCACGCCCTTCATTTGCAGTGAAAGGGGGCAGATCCAAGACACAGGACACCGAAAATGGCTGCAATACACAAGGCACTTGTTCAGGAGTAACCCAATTCCTCTTGTTGGGCTTCTCCCAGGGAGAGCAAACTGAGGCTACCCAAGGCCAAAAATCACTGAAGCCACAATCTTCTGTTTGTTTACTGGAGAGTAAGCCCCCACCAAACTCAGCAGGTCTTACTTCTGAGTAGGTCAGATCCACACCAAACATTTTAAATAATCTTAGCCATGGCTTCTCCTAGTCATGGCTAAGAACTACAGTACTGTATAATTTGCTCCTTGACCTCACAGAGCTACAATTTCATCTCTTTTACCGTTAATTATCCTTAAAACGTTTTAAACTGCTTTTAACAGTTCATTTTAATAGTCCTTGTAATCCGCCCAGTGGTTTTATTACAATCAAGCAGTGTGGTTAAATCGATTTTTAAAAAATGCGTGTGTGTTGGAGAACTTTAAAAAGAGGTTCCTGGACTGGAGGTATTTCTCCCAGAAACTCAAAAGGAAAGGATGATGCAGGCTCCAAGTGAAAAGCCAAAGCTTTGCTGAAATGCAAATGGGCAAAAGGGCAGCCTCAAAAACGAGGAGGCTGCAATAACCGCATCCAAAGCAATGTTTCTTGTACACTTCCAGATTATACACGTCATTTCATTCCACCAATCAGAGGACCACAATTTTTTTTCAGCTTTGCCCAAAGTTGTTTGCCCCTTTTGAGCTAGGAATCAGCAAAAAACAACACAGCCAATGTCAGTTGCCATACGTCCAAATTTCCCCGGACATTTAGCCAATTTCCACCCGGATGCTTCTCTGGATTCTTATTTACAGTAACTAAAAGCAGCTAGTTCTGTACTGTAAAAGGCAGTTGCAGGGCCTTTGAGCTTGGCTAGGCCACAGACTTGAAATAAAACAGAATCATCCCCCCCAAAAAAGTAGTTTATGAAATGATTATTTCCTCCAACACATACAAGGCTTGCAACCTGTTAAGCAGCAACTGCACATACTCCCAAGGGACATCTCTCTCTCTCTCTCTCTACTCTGCAGGAGGAGCACAGCAACCCTATTTGTGCTACTCTGGAAGTAACAGGGCAACCCCACCCACGCCGACACAGAATTAAGTCTGCATTCAACCACAGCCCTCATCTTCATAAGGTTTTCCTTCCAGAGTAATGGCTCAGAGGTTCCTTTTGCTGTAACGTTTAGCTTATTTGTCTTAACAGAGTTTTGTTTACAGAGTTTTATGGGTTGCAATTGTTCTATTGCTCATTTGTTAATTATTTTGTATCACGCTATTGTTTTTTTACTGTTTGTAAGTCGCTGTGGGATTCAATCAACCAATCAATCACTCCACCGACCATACTTCCTCCCCCCCCCCCCCGCTTTGCAAAGAATCCCCTTCGGCTCTTACAATCCACTTACCGACGTTAGCAACCCTTGCAACTGCAGCCTGCAGCGCCTGAGCACGTGCAAAGGGCAAACCGCTCTCCCAAAAAGCTCCCCATTGGTAAGTCAGCGCCCCCTGCTGGCCGCGTTTATTATGGCACTTAAGGAACGCGCTTTGGGCATCTCAGGCTGCTCATGGTCTTAAAGGAGCCGCGCTCCGGGTCAAGGTCAAGGAAATGGGTCCACGGATCCCAGAGTCCTGCTCCCCGGGCAAAGGGCTTCCAAGGATCCTGCAAAAGGACACGAAGGCATGAGAATCCCACCTTGGCCAGCTCTGGCCCCAGCTTCTGGAACATGAAGAGGTAGACTGCCTCTGAAGCTGGAAGCTCCATTTAAACCAACATATTTTTTTCTGGACTACAACTCCCATCAATGGTCTGGAAGGCAAGCCTTATGAGGAACGGTTGAAAGAGCTGGGTATGTTTAGCCTGGGAAAGAGGAGACTAAGGGGAAATAGGGAGAGCCATCTTCAAATATCTGAAGGGCTGCTCAATGCAAGATGGAGCAAGCTTGTTTTCTGCCAAAGCAATGGATTCGGATTGCAAGAAAGGAGATTCCAACTGACGTCAGGAAGAACTTTCTGAGCGCAAGAGCCATTCGAGAAGGGAACGAATGACCTCAGAAGGTGGCGGACTCTCCTTCACTGGAGGTTTTTCAGCAGAGGTTAGATGGTCATCTGTCACGGATTCTTTAGCTGTGAGGGTTGGGCTGGATGCCCTTTGGAGTTCTTGATTCCAACTCTGCAATTCTACAATGCTGCGAAAGACTTGATAGGAAGATGAATAAATGGGGCTTGCATGCCTTGAAGCGCCCCCCACCCTTCACTTTTGCAAATAAGGCTCTCACCCCCCCCAAAAAAGGGGGTTTATATATTTGGGGAGCCTGGCTTTGATTCTCCACCTCTAGCACAGACTTCTTTCCGCTTCCTCAGTTTCTCTACCTGTAAAGTGGGAAGAGGTTTTTTGCAAGGGCACGCAAGCCACCACAAAACGAAACAGACAAAAGGCCTCAGAGATTAAAAATAAACAAGGTGAGGTTTGATACTCGTGGTTTCAAACCTCACCTTGGGTGAAAGATTTCTGCCTTGCAGGGGTTAGACTAGATGACCCTTGTGGACCCTTTCAACTCTACAATTCTGGGGTTGGTTGGTAACTGTATTCTAGAGAGATCTCTAGTAGTTCTCGCGTGATTGGCTAATCCACTGTGAACACTGCTAGGTAGAATAGAGTGTTGCGTTTGCTGCTGCTGCTTCTTTCTTTTTTTTAATAGACAAAAACGAAAACAAAACAAGTGGTGTACAACTTTTATGGAATAAATGGAATATGCAAAAGGCTGTGGAATAGAAGAAATCTTCATTCCAGAATTGCGGCTCATAAGCAGACTGCCTGCTGCAAAGGCGGCCAGATATTTATCTCGGCCTGACCCTCTTCTCTCCCCAGATGGGATGGAAGGCAGGCCAATGGTCAACAAGGCAGCCAGGCCTTGGTCCAGCTGTTCCACAGTAGACCATTATATGGCACCAATCTAGATACCTTTTTTTTGGCTCAAACCCTCAAGGTCCGTAGTGAGTTTGGTGCTTTAGAAGACATGAGAGGAAGATGTCAATGTTACAACCAGAGAAAAGCTAACTTAAACAAGTGAGGCACACAGTATAGGGGAAAGCAGAAAAGCCTCCTATGGGATGGCAGGGAAGGAAGTTCACATAAATCTGTAAGGAAAAGCTCAACACATCCACCGGACATGCTCTGCGGGACAGACGAAACCGAACCTGCATGTCAGAAATGTTGGCTTTTAAGCACTAAGGCTGCTGTTGGCAACGGTCGCAAATCTGGATGACATAGATACAATTGAGAAGACTGGTTGCGTGATGAGGATTTTCCAAAACTGCGCTGTGTTTGAAAGGCTCGTGCAAGGTTATTCGCAACACCTTGTCCATCAGCACTTCCCAGGTGAGCATACCTGCAGGATGGAGATCAGGTCTTCATAGATCGACCGGTAAACTGCAAAGGGAAAAAGACACATATTGGCAATGAGGACTCTGAGGCGGCCACAAAGGACATCCTCTGCCAAGGAAATGCCTCCAGGACACACACACCCCAAAGGCTCTCCCAAATGCCTGGTCCTCAAATGCACCGGTGGGATAAAATGGGGAGAGTGTTGGGTGGGCACAAAGTGATTTTCTGAACCCCCACAAACGTCCAACACTCCTATGCACTACCGAGAAGCTTAATGACTTTTTGCTGGAGTTAGAAAGGGTGTTTGTTATGAATATGTGCTTACCCTTAACTTTATGCCCCAGGAAGCTCATGCGCAAGAGGAATAATAGAAGATTGGCTTATTAGGCAGACTGCACGACCGCTGCTTCAGATAGCAAAGTCGCAATGTTAGCAGGCAGCAAACTCCTTGATCTAAGGAGTAAAAGGGCAACAACTATTCCAAAAGCCTAAGGAGAAGTGTGTGTGTGACATTTGTCGCAGACCCGCACTGAAAGTAACATGAAAGTTATGTAGTAGTAAAAAGGTAAAGGGACCCCTGACCGTTAAGTCCAGTCGCGAACGACTCTGAGGTTGCGGTGCTCATCTCACTTTACTGGCCAAGGGAGCCAACGTTTGTCCGCAGACAGTTTTTCCGGGTCATGTGGCCAGCATGACTAAGCCACTTCTGGTTGGCAGGATATGTTGTAGTAGTTCATTAAACCATGGCTTAGCGTTACGTGTGAGCCTGGAACCATGGTCTGTTTAACTGCCACAGATCCGAAGCCAGTTTGTCATTTAAGCAAGACCATGTTTTCTGGCTAACTATGGCTTGGCATTTCATGCAAGTGAGCCTCATCCCCACACCCTCCGGTCTGGTGGAATGAGCCCCCTCCTCCATCCACACAAACATACATTCTCTGCCTTTAACTGGCAGCAGCAATGCAGAGTACTGCAATGGGCGATTGATTGCATGTCCACAGCAAAGAGAAAAGCTTTGTGGTTTAGCCACCGGGTAGAAAAAGTATCATAAGGAGACAGCAAAGGAGTTAAGAGACATATTTATAACACTGTCTGGCGACAAGCCTCAGTTCACCAAGTTTTTGCTCTGTTTCCACAGATCAAGCTTCCAATTCAACAAGATAAAAATAAATAAATGCAAAACTACGTTTGATAGGGCCAGTTCTGGGGTGACTTCTAATACTTGCTTAGTTATTTTGCATATCTCTTGTATGATTGTTGTCCAGAAGAGTTGGATTTTGGGGCATTCCCACTACACGTGGAGGTATGTGCCTGTGGAGGTGTCAGGGGACCACCAGGGGTCAGCAGAGAGCCCAGCAACGCAGGGCGGAGAAGCGACGGAAAGAGGGCCTTAGGGCGCCAAGGCTACTCTGCTGGAGGCAGTCCCGAAAACAGCCACTTCTGGATTCTGACTCGGAATGAACAGTCATGATCTTTTTTGCTCTGACTTGTACATAGTTGTAAATAAAGCCTTGTAGATATTACGCAAGGTGACCCAGTGTTGTTACTCGTGGAAAGCATCCTCAGCACCTTTACAGGAGGTGCATTCTCTCCAGCATTTTGGTGAGGATCCTGGGCGTATTAGCACTAGTTTCCGTGGTGTTAGGTACTATTTGTAAGAGTTTCAGAGTTTCAGAGTTTCTTTCCCTTTCCCTGATATGGATTTAAAGGGAGGTTTAGACCACATTTTGGTCCACTGAGTAGGGTTAATCTCACAGCTTTTGTCGTCCTCCCATTGTTTTTTGAGTACGTCTAGGGGGCTTGTGGGATTTTGGAGTAGTATTTTGAAGTGTCAGGCATAGCTCTAGTGGCTTTAGCCCAAACGTAGCAGAGTGCACAGCGCAGAAGCTAGTTGAGGTGGAAATGACTAGTCGGCTAGACGCAGAATAACTATTTACAGGATTTATTAAAAGAAAATAAAACCAGCAGAGTTTCTGCATACAAAGCAAAGCAAAATAAATCCTTACTCTCTCTCTCTCTCTCCAACCATACGCAGCACTCCTAACACCCAACAAGAAACAACTGTGCTAGCATTCCTAGATAACAGAGTTCAGTGCTGGTCATTAACCAATGAGAGAGCTGTTGTCAGGCCAGGCAGACCTTGGCTTTCTGCCAAGAGTAAATTGACACTGCCTTGAGTTAATTGTGTGAAGCAAGAATCTGTAAGTTTCCCATGAGAACCAATTATCAGAAACCGAACAATTGCTACCTCCTTCCCCCTTTTCTCCCTAATGTAACACTAATGTCTCAACTAATGAAACTGATCTGTAGAAAATGTAACTTGAAAAAAGAGACATTGCACATACTTTTGTAAACCAAGAAATCTTTAATAAAAAATATGATTGTTTTTTAATACTATGCATGATAGATCTGGAGGCAGAGGACACACTGAGGGGTTAGTGGTCTGGTTTGGGGGCTCCCAGCAAAATTCAAAGCACCCAATCTGTGAATCAGGAATTGTTGGAACGAGGAACAAAACGCTCTCTCAGGGGCACCGTTCCCTTTTCAGCTCTGGTCAGATACTCATCACGGGGGTCACCCATGACCACGGCAAATTTGTTGTGCAGAAGCTTCTGGGCTTCTTTGGAGAAGAAATTGTGTATTTCCCAAGGGACTCCTCTCATGGCTGCATCTCAGCCAGGCTAGACTGTTCTCCTGCAAGACAGACAAGACAAGGAGGAGACAATGAGACAAAGCCTGTCTAATGGCATCATCATCACCCCCATCATTTGATTTGTATGCTGCCTTTCCATAGTTAAACCATTAATTGCAAAAGGAGGCACATAAGCAAAACACATCAAAAAGTAAACACATGTGGTGTCCAGTTCTGGGCACCACAGTTCAAGAAGGATATTGACAAGCTGGAACGTGTCCAGAAGATGGCAACGAAAATGGTCAAAGGCCTGGAAACGATGCCTTATGAGGAACGCTTAGGGAGCTGGGTATGTTTAGCCTGGAGAAGAGAAGGTTAAGGGGTGATATGATAGCCATGTTCAAATATATAAAAGGATGTCATATAGAGGAGGGTGAAAGGTTGTTTTCTGCTGCTCCAGAGAAGCGGACACGGAGCAATGGATTCAAACTACAAGAAAGAAGATTCCACCTAAACATTAGGAAGAACTTCCTGATAGTAAGAGCTGTTCGGCAGTGGAATTTGCTACCAAGGAGTGTGGTGGAGTCTCCTTCTTTGGAGGTCTTTAAGCGGAGGCTTGACAGGCATATGTCAAGAATGCTTTGATGGTGTTTCCTGCTTGGCAGGGGGTTGGACTGGATGGCCCAAACAGTTTCCATGTAACTCATGGCAAAAGCTAAAAATATGGATGCAAAATGTTAATATCAGTAACAGCAGCAAAACCCTGCAACAAACCCCACTAAGCAATACCTGAGCCCAAGCGACTGTTTTGGAGCCTCAGCTTTTGCAGCTGGAGTCCGTCAAGGCCCCACCCTCCCAGACCAGGTGGGGAAAAGCCAGAAAGGCCAGCACTCACAGCCAAGATGGTCAGGCCTAAGCAAAAGAAGAGAGATATTCACTTGGCATCTTCACTTGGTTGCAGGTGATTGAAAGCCAGGTGCAAAATGCGCCTAGAGCCTGGCTAATTTAAACACGGCAAGAGCTCTGGGTGGATCTGATCAGAGGTGTGGGAAATAACCGGTTTAAAACAAAAGAGAAGCTGCAGGAAAGCTAGAGGAGGAAAAGGGGAATCTCAATCGAAGATCTCCTCTGTGATACAGGAGAAGCATCAAACAGCCTTGGCCAACCTGAAACCCACCTGTGTGCTGGCTGAGGAAGTACTGCTCAATTCTGCCTTGGTCAGACCACACCTGAAGTCCTGTGCCCAGTTTTGGGCGCCACATTTTAAGAAGGATATTGACAAGCTGGAAGGTGTGCAGAGGAGGGCAACCAAGATGATCAAGGGTCTGGAAACCAAGCCTTCTGAGGAACGGTTGAAGGAGCTGGGTATGTTTAGTCTGGAGAAGAGGAGACTTAGAGGAGATATGGTAAAGGTATCCCTGACTGTTAGGTCATGTCGTGGACGACTCTGGGGTTGCTGCGCTCACCTCTCTCTATAGGCTGAGGGAGCCGGCGTTTGTCCACAGACAGCTTCCGGGTCATGCGGCCAGCATGACTAAGCCGTTTCTGGCGAAACCAGGGCAGTGCACAGAAACGCCGTTTACCTTTCCGCCAGAGCAGTACCTATTTATCTACTTGCACTTTGACATGCTTTCAAACTGCTAGGTGGGCAGGAGCTGGGACCGAGCAACGGGAGCGCACCCCGTCGTGGGGATTCGAACCGCCGACCTTCTGATCGGCAAGCCCTAGGCTCAGTGGTTTAGACTACAGCGCCACCCGCATCCCTGGTAGATATAGTATGGTAGCCATCTTCAAATGCTTGCAAGAAGATCAAACCTATCCATTCTGAAGGAAATCAGCCCCGAGTGCTCACTGGAAGGACAGATTGTGAAGCTGAGGCTCCAATACTTTGTCCACCTCATGAGAAGAGAAGGCTCCCTGGAAAAGACCCTGATGTTGGGAAAGATGGAGGGCACAAGGAGAAGGGGACGACAGAGGATGAGATGGTTGGACAGTGTTCTCGAAGCTACGAACATGAGTTTGACCAAACTGCGGGAGGCGGTGCAAGACAGGAGTGCCTGGCGTGCTCTGGTCCATGGGGTCACGAAGAGTCAGACACGACTAAACGACTAAGCAACAACAACAAAAGCCACCTTCAAAAGTCTAAAGGGCTGTCCCATGGAAGATGGAGCAAGCTTGTTTACTCCTGCTCTGAAGGGTAGGACTTGAACCAATTGCATCAAGCTACAAGGAAGGAGATTCCGACTGAACATCAGGAATAACTTTCTGACAGTAAGAGCTGTTCAGCAGTGCAACGGTCTCCCTTGGGAGGTGGTGGACTCTCCTTCCTTGGAGGTTTTTAAGCAGAGGTTGGATGGTCATCTGCCATGGATGCTTTAGCTGAGATTCCTGCCAGCTCTACCATTCTCTGATTTTAAGATCTGGACATTGGCAAAGGCAGCGATAGGCTGGTCTTTCCTCAAGTTGGCAATACTCATTAGACAACAAGAAACTGAGTCTTTTAGCGTCATTGGTCCAGTATTGTGGAATTCTATTTCAAAAGAGATTCAGCAGGTGCCTTCTGTTTCAATGCATAACGCCTACTGCTGAAAACTTTTATATTCCATTAAGCTTATGCAGGCAATTAAGACTGCCTCTTTCCTTCCATAGCAGTTAGCTCATTTCTGACTTTAACTTTTTAATGTTTTTTATTGTGTGCTTTTATGCACAATTGTAAACTGCTCTGATATTTTTAGTAAATTATTCTTATCATCATATATTTATTTATACCTTCCCTTCTTCCCTGAGAGGGACTCAAGGCGGCCTACAGATAAACTAGAGAGAGAGCTAAAACATAGGAAAAAAATATTGTGGTATGTAATATTTTTAAATAAATAAATAAGTTTTAGGAAGGTGAAGCGAGGGAAGAGTGTGAATAAACATCCCTGTTCCCTTCATTGATATAAACTTTCTTCCGGAAAACCTCAACTTTCTATACTTTTCAAGTGGTTTTTCATTACCTATCCTGTTAGCATCATGGTGTCAATTCTATAAAAAACACAAAGCAGCTTTGTAATGATCAATAGTCAAGTCACAATCAATTAAACAATCTTTATTGTGGTCAAAGACCAGAGAACAGAAATAACATCAGCAACATGTACTACATCAGCATAAAGGGGCGGATGCGGTTAACAAAATTAAAAATTCCCCAATGTACTTATTTACATTAAAAAATAACACTCCTTCTGCTAAAATCTATGATCCAGAGTTTAAAATCAATATTTATTCACCGACCAACGCTGTCACTGCAGCCTGTCTTGTCCTTGTTGCCATAAACCAGAATATTCAGAGGGCCATTCCAAGAACTTCGGGGGGGGGTGAGAAATGCCTCCCTTTTGTTGCAATGTAGGGAAACAGGCATGTACAGTATTCGATGTCTTATCAGGGGAGTCTGCAGCTGCAAAGATTACACAGGCACTTTTTGTTCAACCTTTCTTCCTGGAAATTCCCAATTTCCCCTCTTTCTCCCTGTGTGTGGCTTGTTAGTATCCATAAATCTGTCTCTGTCCCACACACATTTCAGCACCGAGGACGCACATCTCTGCTCTTGGAAGGCAGTTAAGGATGCTCATGAACCCAATTGTGGCTTCGGAGTTTCCTCCATTCTGGCCAATGGTTCCAGCAGCCCTTCTCCCAGGACACCTGGGTTCGGATAGGACCGGACTAACAAACCCGCTGAATTGCAATTCAGGGAGGCGGCGACTCAGGGGTCGGCCCCCTTTCCATGCAGCGCCGCAAACTTCGCGGAGTTTTCTTGCAAAGCGCGCAGAACGAAAAAGCAACGTGAGGGAAGCAGGCGCGCGCGCGCCCTTTCCCTTTGGAGATGTTCCTGGAGAGCCCTGGGAACTTTGGGAATTTCCAGCAACTGGTGTCAGTTTTCAGCAAAGCCTTTCCCGGAAATCGTTTCATCCATATGCAGACACCTACGCACCCCCTCCCCCAAAACCTTGCTGTGAAACGAAACCAACTCCAGGGCTATGAAAAGGGCACCCGCCGTCGGAGGTTTTCGAGCAAACGAAACCGAAAGCGATGGGAGGCGCCGATCGCGTTTCCATGGTTTGGACGCAAGCTTCGCCTAATTTGGTCTTCGCCAAATCCGCATCGTCCGATGAAGCCAGAAGCGCTCGCAGGGTGCAAAGAAAGTGGCCCTCGACTTTACGCACGACTTTACGCACACATTTGTGTCATCGTGCCTCTCCGAAATGGTAGCTGCTCCAACCGTCCCCCCACCAATATATTCTTAAGAGGGTCTCTTCATAGCTGCCAAGTTATCCCTTTTTACAGGGATTTTCCCTTATGCTGAATAGGCTTCCTCAGGAGAAAAGCGAAAACTTGGCAGCTATGTCTCTTCTGCATTCTTCAGAGAGTAGCTGGAAATGGGGAGGCAGAAAAAGGTCCTCCTTTCCTTCCGCTCTGCAGTTTTAATCTGAAATCTTAGGCGCACTACTGCGCTCAGAGCTCAGAAACTGCTCGCGCTAATGCAATTCCCTGTCGCAAAATGCGGCTAGAACAATGGGAGTTTTGAACACTGGTACCAACCAAGGTGAAGTGGAAGAATAAATTTATGGACTATGCCGAAATGGCAAAACTAACGGGAGCAATAAGGAATCAAGAGAAAAACTTTATCAGAGACTGGGGGGAAATGGTAGATTATTTTAAATGTTATTGTGCACACATAAGTTTGTTAGCAGGACGAATTTAAAGCAAACGGGTAAAATAGAACTTAAAGGGAAACCAAGGGGTAATTAATACTTGGAATAATGAAGAAAATGCAGGGTTAAAATAAAATTAGAAACCCCAAAAGGGATTGGAGTGGGGGAAGTCAGAATATTTTTGTTTATTGTAATACTGGATTTCTATTGTCAAAATATTTTTTAAGAACTGAAAAACTAATATTTTTAAAATGCATATACTCCTAGCAAATGTTAGCATATACTGTAAACCAAGCTTGTTCCTGTGCTGAGGTCATTGCTTGAGTGATGGGCCATTAAAGAAGGCAGAGAGACAGGACTCTGTGTGTGAGACGTAAACTTTTATGAAAGAAGAATAAATAAAGTAGCCCATCTTTCCAAGGGAGTGGTATCCAACAGTCTCCCCAACCCCAAATTTTATCTAATTGTCTTTCTTGGTTTGATCGGGAATGTTATACAGCGAAAAGATGCCTTAGAATAGCCTTCAGTGACTTTCGCAAAAAGAGTGATGAGATAAGCAAAACAACTTATTTTGCTAGTAGGAAGATATACAACGAACTTATAGTCAGGAAAAAACACGCATATTATCTAAAAAAATGGTCACGTTTAATTATCGCTATAAATTCGAATGACCATAAAACATTTTGGCAAATAACCTCCAGTCATCTAAATAATAATCTAATTTCCTACTGCCCCCACTATTTCCCAACAATCCTGGGTCGATTATTACAGCAAAATATTCAATGACTCAGTTTACCCCCCTCCTGCTGATGATGAGCCTATTCCTTTAAACACTCCAAACTGGCCCCCGGTAAGCATTGGCGAGATAAAGGTTTTGCTTGGAGAATTAAAACCTGGAAAGGCCCCAGGTCTTGATGGGATCCCTGTTGAGATCCTGAAAAAGTATGTCAATTGGTGGGCACCTCCACTTGCTAATCTGTTCACGCTTATTGATAAAACAGGAATAGTACCGAACTCTTGGCTGACCTCTATAATATTTCCAATATATAAAAACGGTGACCCTGAGCAGCCATGTAATTACCGACCTATTAGTTTACTATCTACTATATGTAAACTCTACTTAAAACATCTAGAGAGATACTTATTAGATTGGATGAAAAAGAAAAGAATTATTGGTCCTGAACAGATTGGCTTTACAAAACATAAATCGACAGTAGACCATTGTCTATTATTGGCATCCCTAGCTGAAAAATACACGAAATCGGACAAGGGGAAGCTATATGTGGCCTTTATCGATTTAAAGTGCGCTTTCGATTCAATTCCAAGAGGTCTATTATGGGATAAATTGAAAACTTCCGGGATGGAAACCCGCCTACTTTTTCTGATTAAAAAGCTACATTCCAACACTAAAGGTCAGGTGAAGTTTTCCCTTGATGGTCATTTATCTACCAGCTTCACAATCACTAAAGGGGTTAAACAAGGTTGTATACTTGCTCCACACTTGTTTAACCTATTCTTGAATGATATGAAACAACATTTATCTGCTGTAAATGGCCACCCTCCCAGATTAGATACCAAAGCAATCCCTACCCTCTTGTACGCAGACGATACTGCTCTCCTCTCCTATTCCAGAGTTGGGCTACAAAGATATTTAAGAGCATTCTCCAATTACTGTGAAGTGAATCACCTAGCAATTAACTACTCCAAGTCAAAGATTCTTGTTTTTTCTAAAAGTTGGTGTCCATTCAATTGGTCGATTGGAACCCAAAAAATGGAGCAAGTTAAATGCTATAAATACTTGGGTGTCACCTTTCACTATAACTTAAAATGGGTGACCCATCGCAACAGAACAATTAATTTAGCAAGATGCTCGGTTGCACAAATCAAGCGCTTTCATTTTCTTGGTGGGAATCAATTTGTACCTGCAGCAATTGCTGCCTATAAGGCAAAATCCGCCTCCCAGCTTCTATACGGGATCCCCTTATGGATATCCAGCTTTAACAACAAAGTAGAAGGAGTCCAATCATCCTTCTTTCGGCAAATCCTTGGAGTACCAAAATGTGTGCCATACCTGGCTATCTGTGCAGAATTGGGCCAACACCTTCTTGAGACAAGAGGGTGGATCATTACTTTTAAATATTGGCTAAAAATTCATTTTAATACCGATCCAGATAGCCTGATATCCTATCTTCTGAAAGATAGCCACAGCTTTACATGGTTCTCTAATATTTCCAACAAACTTAGGCAACTAGGCCTTTCAGTGGATTCCCTCCTGACATATGAGGATTCATATATCTTTACTCTTATTAAGCAGAGACTGCTTGATATTGAATTCCAGAAACTTCATCCTGCCCATCCTCTAGTATGCTCGCCTGCCTTCCTGGGGCTGCCGCCGCACCAAGGATTGATACCTAATTATTTATATGACCTGGTATCTCCTTTTTATCGCAGAGTATTTATGTTGGCCCGTCTAAATGCTTTTCCATCCTCTGTGTTAGCCGGAAGACTCAAAGGCATCCCCTACTGGAATAGATTATGCCCTTGTGGCCAGAAAGAGGTAGACTCTATGGCTCACATGATTCTGGACTGTCCCCTTTCTAATTTCTTTTATTTTGGCCCCCTCTTATCCTTTATGAGACCTGGAACCCTCCCCAACAAGGAAACAGTGGTCCAGCTCTTGCTGAGGGATGACTTCCCCGAAATTACCAGAATTATGGCCCACTACTTGTCCAGAATTTATGTAATTAAAATCAGTACATCTAGCATTCAACAATGATAGCTGAGGATCCCTTGTGTGCCTCTTCCTCCTCCTGCTCACCATTATTTCTGTATGATGTAGAGTTACTATTTATACTAATGTCCTATATGTTTTATATGTTTTGTCTTTGTTTTTATATTTTATATATATGCCAATAAAGGTGTTGAAATTGAATTGAAATTGAATTGACAACTGGGCCAAAGCAAACAAGATGAATTTTAACAAGGAGAAATGTAAAGTACTACACTTGGGCAAAAAAAAAAAAAGAAAGGCATGAATACAGGATGGGAGACACCTGGCTTGAGAGCAGTACATGTGAAAAGGATCTAGGAGTCTTGGTAGACCACACACTTGACATGAGTCAGCAGTGTGATGCAGCAGCTAAAAAAGCCAATGCAATTCTGGGCTGCATCAATAGGAGTATAGCATCTAGATCAAGGGAAGTAATAGTACCACTGTATTCTGCTCTGGTCAGACCTCACCTGGAGTACTGTGTTCAGTTCTGGGCACCACAGTTCAAGAAGGATACTGACAAGCTGGAACGTGTCCAGAAGAGGGCAACGAAAATGGTCAAAGGCCTGAAAACGATGCCTTATGAGGAACGGGTTAGGGAGCTGGGTATGTTTAGCCTGGAGAAGAGAAGGTTAAGGGGTGATATGATAAAGGTAAAGGGACCCCTGACCATTAGGTCCAGTCGTGACCGACTCTGGGGTTGCGCGCTCATCTCGCATTATTGGCCGAGGGCTGTGCTGGTCAAGAACCGTAATAATAAATCAATCAATCAATTGGCCGAGGGAGCCGGCGTACAGCTTCCAGATCATGTGGCCAGCATGACAAAGCCGCTTCTGGCAAACCAGAGCAGCACATGGAAACGCCGTTTACCTTCCCGCTGTAGCGGTTCCTATTTATCTACTTGCATTTTGATGTGCTTTCGAACTGCTAGGTTGGCAGGAGCTGGGACCAAGCAACGGGAGCTCACCCCGTCACAGGGATTCGAAACGCCGACCTTCTGATCAGCAAGCCCTAGGCTCAGTGGTTTAACCACAGCGCCACCTGGGTCCCGGGTGATATGATAGCCATGTTCAAATATATGAAAAGATGTCATATAGAGGGAGAAAGGTTGTTTTCTGCTGCTCCAGAGAAGCGGACACGGAGCAATGGATTCAAACTACAAGAAAGAAGATTCCACCTAAACATTAGGAAGAACTTCCTGACAGTAAGAGCTGTTCAGCAGTGGAATTTGCTACCAAGGAGTGTGGTGGAGTCTCCTTTGGAGGTCTTTAAGCAGAGGCTTGACAGGCATGTGTCAGGAATGCTTTGATGGCGTTTCCTGCTTGGCAGGGGGTTGGAATGGATGGCCCTTGTGGTCTCTTCCAACTCTGATTCTATGATTTCAACATTGCCTGTACAGTCTGGATGTAGCCTATGTTCTTAAACTCTGATAATGCCTCTTCCTTGGTGAATAGAGGACAGATTTGTCTACTATGCCAAGTTCTGCCAACTGCATTTTTTGTTTATGACCAGTGGGACCAACAACACAAAGTTATTATTATTGAAATTTCTATTCCACCCTTCATCTGAAGATCCCAGGGCAGTTCACAAAACAAAACAAAACACAAAACTGAGAATGCAAAATACATAATAAAACTAAAACAAACCAATAGCTTGGGATTAAGAATTAAGATTGCCGGAAGAAATATCAACAACCTCAGATATGCAGATGACACAACCTTGATGGCAGAAAGTGAGGAGGAATTAAAGAACCTTTTAATGAGGGTGAAAGAGGAGAGCGCAAAATATGGTCTGAAGCTCAACATCAAAAAAACCAAGATCATGGCCACTGGTCCCATCACCTCCTGGCAAATAGAAGGGGAAGAAATGGAGGCAGTGAGAGATTTCACCTTCTTGGGCTCCTTGATCACTGCAGATGGTGACAGCAGTCACGAAATTAAAAGACGCCTGCTTCTTGGGAGAAAAGCAATGACAAACCTAGACAGCATCTTAAAAAGCAGAGACATCACCTTGCCGACAAAGGTCCGTATAGTTAAAGCTATGGTTTTCCCAGTAGTGATGTATGGAAGTGAGAGCTGGACCATAAAGAAGGCTGATCGCCGAAGAATTGATGCTTTTGAATTATGGTGCTGGAGGAGACTCTTGAGAGTCCCATGGACTGCAAGAAGATCAAACCTATCCATTCTTAAGGAAATCAGCCCTGAGTGCTCACTGGAAGGACAGATCCTGAAGCTGAGGCTCCAATACTTTGGCCACCTCATGAGAAGAGAAGAATCCTTGGGAAAGACCCTGATGTTGGGAAAGATGGAGGGCACAAGGAGAAGGGGACGACAGAGGACAAGATGGTTGGACAGTGTTCTCGAAGCTACCAACATGAGTCTGACCAAACTGCGGGAGGCAGTGGAAGACAGGAGTGCCTGGCGTGCTCTGGTCCATGGGGTCACGAAGAGTCAGACACGACTAAACGACTAAACAACAACAACAACAAACCAATAGCACACACACCATTTCACAAACACATTTTAAGACCCATAGAATGTTAATCAACCCAAAGCCAAGTTGAAGAGAAACAATTCCCCAAGGATATGTAAATTAGGGTACCAGCCATAAGGATGCTATTTAGGTGATGGGTTTGGGTGGCGGGGGGAGGAATGTTAGTGAGGTTCAAAAGTATCCCATCTAAGTTTCCTCAGGATTGAATCTGGCTGGCTGCATTTCTTATGTACTGTATTCCTCCTAAGCATAGGAATATAGGAAACTGCCCTCTGCCAAGTCAGATCCTTAGTCTCTCTTGTATTAATTGACTGTATAAAATATTCTGTGATTATAGAACTGTAGAGTTGGAAGAGGGACCCCATGGGTCATCTAGTCCAACCCCCTGCAATGCAGGTGAAGGGAAAAAGCTCTGTTTTCTTGTTTTATCTTGTTTAGCTGTTTTCTTGTTTAGCTTAGCCATAGGCACATGAACTTCAGCTAGCCCTTTTCAGTAGACTGATGTTTATAGATAGCGACTATAGCAACCAGATTTCCCATGCTCTGGCAGAACGCAAGGAATTCATCGGGTTAGAACGACTATATAAATCATAAGTCAATAGAAAAGAATGGAGTCAGCCACGGAGAACCGCTGCACTTAATCATTAATTAATTAATGAGGATGTTGAGGAATAGCGGCATTTAATCAAAAGTTAACGAATAAAGGAAGGATGTGACGGCTTTGTGAAAAATCCCTGATTGGTTTTGCCTTGCTACTGTGTGTTGTAATGGTTATAAAAGGTTTTGTTCTAACCATATGGTGGTCTGATAGGAGACACGTGTATATCATAGAAATGCATGAGGACAGGGGGTCAGCAAACTTTTTCAGCAGGGGGCCGATCCTCTGTCCTTCAGACCTTCTGGGGGGCCGGATTATATTTTGGGGGAAAAATATGAATGATTTCCTATGCCCCACACATAACCCAGAGATGCATTTTAAATAAAAGCACACATTCTACTCATGTAAAAAACATGCTGATTCCCGGACCGTCCGTAGGCCGGATTTAGAAGGCGATTGGGCTGGATCCAGTCTCCAGGACTTAGTTTGCCTACCCATGCATAAGAATGTTCTTCACTTATAAAGGTAAAAAAACACATTGCAGTTCTCCTTCAGAGAGATTTGTCCCTGTGTGTGTTGTGCCAATAATAGGCTTTGTTTTTGCTCAGAGTGTGTCTCTGTCTGCCATTCCTCTGGGGATCCCCGGCCAACAGACCCTTAAAAATTCATCACAGGAGTCAAAGCTCAGGGAAATCTCTATTGTACGGCCATCTGCATCTTTCTTTCTTTTTTCAAATTGTTTTTATTAGAAGATTTTCTTGGGTCCGTCTGCATTTTTCTGATGCAGCTGACCAACTAAGCAACCCCACTGGAGTTTGGATTATTACAGACAGATAGACAGACATAATTTTATTCGTATGCCACCTTTCCACATGCTCAAGGCCGCTTTCAGCATGAAAAAATGAGAGCCATCATTGCGATCCATAGGTAAAAGTAAAGGTAAAGGACCCCTGACAATTCAGTCCAGTCACAAACAACTCTGAGGTTGCGGTGCTCATCTCACTTTACTGGCCAAGGGAGCCAACGTTTGTCCGCAGACAGTTTTTCTGGGTCATGTGGCCAGCATGACTAAGCTGCTTCTAGCGAAACCAGAGCAGCGCACGGAAACGCCGTTTACCTTCCTGCTGGAACGGTACCTATTTATTTGCACTTTGACGTGCTTTCGAACTGCTAGGTTGGCAGGAGCAGGGACCGAGCAACGGCAGCTCACCCCATCGCAGGGATTCGAACCGCCAACCTTCTGATCAGCAAGCCCTAGGCTCAGAGGTTTAACCCACAGCGCCACCCACGTCCCACAGTTAAAAGTAGAAGTCGACAAACGTGTCCTCTCTTTTGCTCTCTTCAAAATATGGCAACCCTAATTTATTTGTATTTTTAGTTATTAGATCAAAGAATTAATGTATGTTTTAACCAAGTCAGCCTGGTTGAGCCAACCACATCAGTTTTTGGGGTTTGTAGTTAATTGTTTCCCTGGAGTGAAACGAATCCTCACAAGCGACTGATTCTTATCTACAAAGAGATTGATCACTTCTGGACAATGCTGGGATGGTGTCTTTCCTTAGCTCCTTGACTCTGTCCAAACACTAGCATGCTTTAAAAAAAAAACACCAGCTAGGCAATAAATAGCCTTGTGGCACCTTGAAGACTGAGGAATGCATAATGGCACAAGCTTTTATGGACTGCTTTAATTGTTATGCTGGGTTACAGGAATATTCTTAGTGTTTTTTAAGTGTCAGGTGTAACTTCAGCCTGAACACAGCAGAGTTTGCGCAGGTTTTTCCGGAAGCTTCTGGCGGTAACTTAAATGACTAGACGACTGGACACAGAGTATACTATATACAGGATTTATTAAAATTAAAAAAACCCACAGAGTTTCTATGTACAGCTTTAGAACTCAAAAACAAAGTAAAATAAATCCTTTCCTCTCTGTCTCTCTCTCACACACACACAACCGATACAGCACCTCTCCTCCTACACTGACCACACTCCACACACACGTACTGTGCTAGCTTTCTCTGATAACAGGTCTCAGTGCTGATATCAACCAATGAGAGCGCAGTTACTAAGGCAGAAGTAGACCTTGGCTTTCTGCCCAGTGTTAATTGCTTGTTCTAGAGCTGATTGTGTGAAGAAGCAATCTGATGGTTTCTCATGCTACTAATTTAGCAAAACCCAAACAAATATATGGTTTTCCTTTTTTTTTTTTGCAAAGTGTGAGGTCGCTGGAAATGAAACGCAGAAAAAAACACAGCCGACAGCTGCAATTTGTAAAACAGTTACAGTATTGGAAGCATAGATATCCTGGCGCTAGCCAATTAAAACATAATGTGCTGAAAATAGTTTAATCCACAAGTGTTAACACAACTGCTTGATACATTTCAATTCAGAGGTTTCGATTTGCAGCAGGGGTCAGCAAACTTTTTCAGCAGGGGGCCGGTCCACCGACCCTCAGACCATGTGGTGAGCTGGATTATATTTTGAAAAAAATAAAATGAACGAATTTCTATGCCCCACAAATAACCCAGAGATGCATTTCAACTAAAAGGGCACATTCTACTCATGTAAAAACACACTGATTCCCGGACCGTCCGCAAGCCGGATTGAGAAGGCAATTGGGTCGGATCCAGCCCTCGGGTCTTAGGGTTGCCTACCCCTGATTTACAGTCTCCTTTTGATGCTGCATGGCTCCAGGAAAGCCACTATTGAGGACCAGTGACATTTCAGCTGCAAATGACCTTAAAGCCCAAGATGAAACCTTGCATCCTTTCAATACAAGATCTTGTGCATCCTAAAGAAGCTTGTGATTTCTGTCACGCCCCCCCCTCATTTGATTGGCTTTGGTGTGCAAGGTGTAAAAACACTTCTGCTCAGACAGGTCACATCTTGAAAAAGGGGGGAAAGAGGAGACCCAGATAACAATTGACTGGTCAGCTTGATGTTTATACCAGTGTTATAAGAAAAAAAACTGCTCCTTTTCCCCTTATGGGGTACCCAAGAGCCCGTATAGAGTCCTTATGTAGGTTTTCTATCAGTAGGAGAAAATAACAGAAGCCAACCAGAGAATATTGAGAAGCAAAGCAGCTAGTAAGCATGATCTTTATTAAACTGTTGCATCAGGGTCCCCCGCTCACCCCACGCAGGGAGGGAGGAGAGGGACCCAGAACATTGGTGCTATTTCCTTTGGGAAGATATAGAAGGACAGATCCTGAAGCTGAGGCTCCAATACTTTGGCCACCTCATGAGAAGAGAAGACTCCCTGGAAAAGACCCTGATATTGGGAAAGATGGAGGGCACAAGGAGGAGGGGACGACAGAGGACGAGATGTTTGGACAGTGTTCTCAAAGCCACGAACATGAGTTTGAAAGTGTGTTGCTTCTCTCCTGTCTGCCAGGACACCTGATACTTTTATGCCTTATCTGATTTCCTTTTCTGGGTAGCCTGGCCATTCCTTTGAGGTGGTAAATACTTCCTGAATCTCTTATGCATATATATAGTGTGCTCAGCTTAACAGATACTTGCCAGACTGTATTCGAAAAGGGAGGTGTAAACCCCTACAATCCAAAGAGAATTGGAAAGCTTCCCCCATTTCCTTCCTCCTTGCAGAGAAATATTTGAGGTAAAAACAAAATAAATGCTTCCAGTAGCACCTTAAAAGGTAAAGGGACCTCTGACCATTAGGTCCAGTCGTGACTGACTCTGGGGTTGTGGCGCTCATCTTGAGTTATTGGCTGAGGGAGCCGGTGTACACCTTCCAGGTACAGTGGTGCCTCGCTTAACGAATGCCCTGCTTAACGAAAGGATTTTTTGAGCGGAGGTTGCCTCGCTAGACGAATTCGTTTTATGAAAAATTCGTCTAGCGAATCGCGCTTTCCCATAGGAATGCATTGAAATTCAATTAATGCGTTCCTATGGGCAAAAAACAAATTTAAAAAAAATTCAATGCATTCCTATGGGATTCACTAGACGAATTTTTCATTATAAGAAAAGACCCGTGGAACGAATTAAATTCGTCTAGCAAGGCACCACTGTAATGTGGCCAGCATGACAAAGCCGCTTCTGGCGAACCAGAGTAGTGCACGGAAACGCCGTTTACCTTCCCGCCGGAGTGGTGCCTATTTATCTACTTGCACTTTGATGTGCTTTCGAACTGCTAGGTTGGCAGGAGCTGGGACCGAGCAACAGGTCTAAGGTAGCACCATAAAGACCAACTAAGTTTGTCATTGGTATGAGCTTTCATGTGCATGCACACTTCTTCAGATACATATCTGAGGTCAGTTTGGCAGAGTCAAAATGGCTTCAGGATTGTTCTCCTGTACTATTTCAGACACATGCTTTATATACTTATGTACATATGTGTTTGCCTTGTATATTTATGAACATTATATATATATATATATATATATATATATATATATATATATATATATATATATATATATGAATGAGAGCCATCTTCAAACATCTCAGGGAATGGCTGTCACATGAAAGGAGCAAGCCTGTTCTCTGCTGCTCTGGGGGGGGGGGGTAGGACCCAAACCAATGGATTCAAGGTACAAGAAAGGAGATTCCAACAATTTTCCGGTGATAAGATGACAGTGGAATGGACTCCTTGGGAAATGGTGGACTCTCCTTCCTAGTATCTCTGGTCTGAACCTTGTGTAGAAATTAATTCTCTCCACCACCAGAATGAGTTTGAAGCTTTACTACAGGACAGTCTTAAATACTGTGTTACAAAGAAAGAACGAAAGAATGAAAGATATTGCAAAAACAAGCGAGTTTCAGTTCCATAAAGTTCCTCTCTCTACTCCCAGAGTAAGATATTAAGCATCTGTATTAAAAGGGAGTTTCTCTGTATCTCTCCAATAATACCACTGCTTCTGTGGTTTGCAAGCGTCCTCTAGGGGTAAATTCACTTACACAAATTCTCAGGTTACATCCCGTGATGGTTCATGGGATCAGTTTTGCTCATTCACAATGGAAAAACACTAGATTTGTGTTTAAAGAAAGAACTTCCTATGCAGAGTTTCTAAATACAACGCTGTTAAACACAGCCTTTTATGTACAGTACATTAAACTGTAACAAGCTTTGTGCGCGCGCGTTTATTCTACCGGTACTACTTAGTTTCAGCCCTGGCCCCTTAGAAACCTCCTGCAAAGAATCATTCCGGAGAGACAGGGCACTGCGTGAAGTCCACGGGAAGAGATCCTTCTTTCTCAGCTGCATCCAGTCGCGTCTGCTTTTCATAGGACGACTCAGATCTGGCAGAGTCCGGATTGGGCAAAACTATGGAAACGCAGCAGGGGCCTCTCTTCGCTTTCGGTTTCCTTTCCCTTTGCAGAGGCAAAAACCTCCCGGATTTCTGACTTACTTTTTTTTTTTTAAGCGGGAACAAACAGTGGCTGGCACCAGTTGCTGGAAACTGGCACCAGTTCTTGGAAACGAAAGTGCCCAGAGAGCATATCCAAAGGGAAAGCGCGCGCGCTTGCTTCCCACGCGTTGCTTTTTCGTTCTGCGCGCCTTTGCAAGAAAACTCCGCGCAGTTTGCGAAGCTGAATAGAAAGAGGGCCGACCCCCTAAGTCCCCGCCTCCCTGGCCCTCAGGCCGTCCAATCCAGCTGGGGCTGGCCGGGAGTGGCGTCTCGAGGAGTGAATTGGAGCTTTGCTCGTCTTCCTCGGGGAAAAGCTCTCCTCCTGCGGCTCCCGGGCGCATCTCTCTCTGTCCGCCTGCGGGGCTTGGGCGCACTGGGCGGGGTGCGTGCTGCTGCTGCCTGCCTGCGTACCCGCGCTCTTGTCCCTGCTGGAGCGCCTCCTGCCAGCTCGGGCAGGCAGCCTGTGAGCGGTGAGAAGGGCTTGGCGGGAAGGCGTCGTCTTGGCCGGGGCGAGCCGGGCGTTGCAGAGCTCTGGGTTCGAGTGTCGTGCTTCGGGCCGTGGAAGCGCAGGGTGGCCAAAGGGAGGGGGGGTTCCGTCCCGGGGAGAGCGGCCTCGGGTGTGCAGAAGCCCCCTCGGGGGACTTGTAGAACGAGAGAATGGTAGCGTTGGAAGTGACCCCGAAGGTCCTCTAGTCCAACCCCCTGCCGCCACTTTCCGAGGGCGACCCTGGGACTGGAGCGGCCACCGCTCGGGTCTTTTCTGCGCATCCAAGGGGACATGGCAGGGGCTGGTCTACCTTGCGGGGTTCGCGTTTTGGCTTTTAAGGAGGTCGTAGGCAGGCGTGGTCCGAAACATGCCCAGGCGACCCCCGGAGCATTCCGGCAAGCGAGTTCTCTTATTTGGAGATGGGGAAAAAGGAAAAGCTGCGGTTTTGCGCGGCGGGGTTTGCGAAATTTAAGAGCAGCGGGACGACGTGGGGCAAATGTTGTGATGTGAACCCCATGTGAAAGCGAGAGCAGAGGTCCTCTTTGGGACCAGGAATTGGTTGCAGGAAGCAAATGGTAGGAATAAAGGAACAGCTCTCCAAATGGAGAGATGTATTAAAAGGTAGAAAAGGTAAAGGAGCCCTGGACAGTTAAGTCCAGTCAAAGGCGACTACGGAGTGCAGCGCTCATCTTACTTTCAGGTGGATGGAGCCAGCGTTTTCTCACGATTTAGGGAGCTGTGCTTTTAAACTTGCTCTTAAACGATACAGAGTTCCGAGTGAGCAGTGAGGTGGCCAAGTTTGCTGATGATACTAAACTGTTCTGCGTGCGTCCTTATAGCAAAAAGAGATTGTGATGAACTCCGAAAGGACATCTCCAAACTGGAGTGAATGGGTGGTAAAAGAGCAAATGCAATTCATTGCACAGTGGTACCTCAGGTTACAGACGCTTCAGGTTACAGACTCCGCTAACCCAGAAATAGTACCTCGGGTTAAGAACTTTACTTCAGGATGAGAACAGAAATCACGCGGTGGCGGCAGCTTGGAGGCCCCATTAGCTAAAGTGGTACCTTGGGTTAAGAACAGTTTCAGGTTAAGTACGAACCTCCAGAACGAAGTAAGTTCTTAGCCCGAGGTACCACTATAAGCAAGTGTAAAATGCGTGTCAGAGCCCCAAAACCTTAATTTCACATACAGATGCTCATAATGCCTGAACTGCCAGTGACTTTGCAGGGGGTTGGACTAGATGACACTTGGAGTCCCTTCCAACTCTGCAATTCTATGAAGCAGACCTGGCGCCATGGTAGATAGCTTGATGAAGATACTAAATTAGCCATGCATAAAACACTCCCTGTTGCTTTTTCGGCCTTCAGAGAAAGAGCCCAGACCCTCCTCAGAACTGGTGTATGGTTCTGACAGCTAACGCTATCACACAAAATAAAAAAAATCCTTCTAGTAGACCTACTAAGGGCAATTTCTAAACCAGTCCTGACCTGCATTGCAGGGGGTTGGACTACATGATCCTCGGGTTCCCTTCCAACTCTACAATTCTATGAATCTTTCCAGATCTGCTATAGTTTCTCTGCTGGACAGGCTTCAGGAGTAAAGCGACTTCCTATCAGGGCTGACATTCTGGCACACGGTTTTGCAAATTATTGCACCAACTGTTGTCACCTTCTCATCAAGCTGCTTGGCAATAGTCTTGTAGCCCAGTCCAGCCTTGTGCAGGTCTACAGTCTTGTCCCTGACATCCTTGGACAGCTCTTTGGTCTTGGGCAGGCATCCCCAAACTGCGGCCCTCCAGATGTTTTGGCCTACAATTCCCATGATCCCTAGCTAACAGGACCGGTGGTCAGGGAAGATGGGAATTGTAGTCCAAAACATCTGGAGGGCCGAAGTTTGGGGTGATGCCTGGTCTTGGTCAAGGTGGCTGCTTTGGAATCTGCTGGATTGATTGCTGTCGACAGGTGTCTTTTGTACAGGTACTGTAAAGAGCTGGGATTACAGGTAAGACCTCTCCCTTACAGCAGGTGCACCTGGCTGGTTGATAGGGGATCAAATACTTAATTTCACTCATTATAATGCACATCAATCTCTGACTTTTGTCTTCTGGGTTTCTGGGGGTTTTTCCTGTTGTTATTCTGTCTCTCACAGCTACAATAAGCCTACCATTAAAATTATGGACTGGTCATTTCTTCGTCAGAGGGCAAACGGGCAAATTTAGCAGGGGATCAAATACTCCCCCCCCCCTGTATGTCTGGAATTTCCTGGAGTCATCTGAAACACTCTTCTTTGCCAACATCTACTCTTTGATTCAGGTTTTTGACTGTACTCCAGAGTTGCCCCCCCTCTCTCTCCCCACCCTGCCAGAGTTCCCTGTCACTGAGCAGGGCCTGTAGAATTTCCAGCTCTCAAAAGCCCCTTCCTTTGGTCTTGAGATTACGGAGGGGTGGGTGGGGAAAAGTGATGCCAAAGTATATAGCCAAATATCTAAGAGCTGTTTAACACTGGAATGGTCTCCCTATGGGCAATCTATCCAGAAGATAAATTGTTAGTGATCTGACATGGTTACGCTCCCTGCCTCTGTTCCTTCCCCGCTCCCCGCCTCTTGTTAAGTTCTTTGACGGCATGTAGAACAGCTTTTAATGTCCTAATCAGTTGGGAGGAAGTGATAGAGCTGGGTACCTTCTTTGATGTTGGACATTGTTTTGAGAAAGTGAGGCACTGGGAGGGGGTGGCTAAGGAATAATCAGCACGTAGCCAGTGGGGCTGGCCACACAGGCTAGCTAGCTATAAATTGGATGGTTTGGGGGCAGAATTGGGAGAATCTCATGCAAGGACTGATGGCCACAGGGCAGTGCAAACTGCGGCTACCTGGGGGAGTCACTTTGCCGCTTCCAAGTGACAGATTGAAGTGCTTGCTTGGTATGTATATTTTGCTTGCTGTTTAGAATAAAATCTTTAATCTTCTCGCTCACTTGTGTTCTGTATTGCTTCTGAATCTCATTTTAAAAGAACCACCTTGCATTTGGCAAGACACCTTCCTCGGAGGTTTTTGAGCAGAAGTTGGATGGCCATCTGTCCTGGATGCTTTAGCTGAGATCCCTGCATTGCAGGGGGTTGGTCTACTCTAGAGGACTCTTGGGGTCCCTACCAGCTCTACAATTCTGTGATTCTATTATCGTTATGGCAAGAGCTTCTGTGTCATTTATAGCTGCGTAACAGCTTTTGTGAAAAGGGCTTGAAAACTTGCTGTGGAGGTTGTCCAAGAGAGCTTCTGGTTTAGTTGTGTACTGGTTGGTTGGGTCTGTGGTTTTTGAGCCGTCCGTGGCTCCTTATTTCCTCCTTCTGGTTGCAATTTCCTTGAGTGCCTCTACCTTTCTGCATTTTTCTTTTAACCTTGCCGTGACTGTTCAACAAAAGGCTTCCGAATTCCTTATTTCTGTCATTCCGATTGTAAGCAAAAGTTAGTGGTGGACCTTAGGAGCGTGTTGAGGGCCAACCAACTTCTCTGCTAAGCATGCTAGAGAAGTATTTATATTTCAGCGCTGGGGTGAGGGCCGGTAGGCAGTGTCTTGCAGAGAGAGGCGCAGAACTACTAAGTCCCTGCCCTCAAAGTGCCTGCAATTGAAAACACGTTTATATTATTTATTTCTCAGGATTTATATGCAGCTCGATTGGAACAAAGCCTCAAAGCTGCGCATGATAATAATAAGACAATAAATAACCTGTTTTAAAAGAAAGAGTTAGAGGATTGGAGGAGGAGAGGTAGGCAAATACAGGTGAAACTTGGAAAATTAGAATATCATCGAAAAGTGCATTTATTTCAGTAATGCAACTTAAAAGGTGAAACCAATATATGAGATAGATGCATGACATGCAAAGCAAGATATGTCAAGCCTTTATTTGTTGTAATTGTAATTACTGTATTTGTCGTTAGGCGGGTCAATTATAAATGGAATGTAATTAATGAAATGTAAGAGAGATGTTTATTTTTGTATTATTGTAACTATTTGTTTTATTACCGTGGAATTTCCAAAAGAAAGCATTTGTAAAAATTAAAAGAAAAATAAATAATAATAAGTTGCATTACTGAAATAAATGCACTTATCGACGATATTCTAATTTTCCGAGTTTGACCTGTACAGCAACCTCACAAAAGGATTGAGAGGAATAAGCCAGAGGTCACAGATGTTTGGAAAGTTGATCTGTTTTTAGGCTAATGTTACTTTAGCTTTTTGGAAGACTTAAGTTATTGCTTCTTAGGGATAATTTAAATTGTTTAATCTTTTCTTGTGAACTGCTTTGAGGTTTTTGTTTATACAGTCAAGCAAGTTTCTGGACTCAGAAACTAAAATATAAACCATCACAAAAAGAATGGCCAGGCTGCCCAGCTAATGCAATCAGTGGCCATTATCAGGTATCCTGGCAGACAGGATTTCTGCTGTAGACCACCTCCTCCTGTGATGTATGTATGATGTTTTGGGAGGTGGTCTTGGGCTGCAGAGTGGGCAATTTCAAAAGTCTATATAAGGGCTTGCACACCATTGTTTAGGGGGTTCTCTCCTTCCTCCTCCGTGTGGTGAGTGGGGAACCTGTTGCAACAGTTCCTTTAATAAAGATCAGGCTTACTAGCTGCTTTGCTTCTCGATATATTCTGGTTGGCCTCTGTTTTCTCCTACCAATAGGGAACGCACTTAAGGACTCCATGTGAGCTCCGGAATACCCCATAAGGCAGGCATAGGCAAACTCTGGCCTCCAGGTGTTTTGGGACTACAATTCCCATCATCCCTGACCACTGGCCCTGTTAGCTAGGGATCATGGGAGTTGTAGGCCAAAACATCCGGAGGGCCGAGTTTGCCTATGCCTGTCATAAGGGGAAAGGAGCAGTTTTTCTTATAATGAAGGCTCGGGCCTAATAAAGCAGGCTTGCTGAAGGAATCACAGACTCAGAGTTGTGGAGAAAAAGAAAGTAGAAAAATTTTATTGCAGGCTTGCAACAAAATTAATACAGACACAGCAAGTTGGAATTCTAAAAGCTGGCCACGATCCCTATTTCCCTTTGACCTCTACAGTGGAACCTCGGTTTATGAACACCTCAGTTTACGAATTTTCGGTTTATGAACGCT
Organism: Zootoca vivipara; assembly: GCF_965207765.1. Lineage (NCBI taxonomy): Eukaryota > Metazoa > Chordata > Lepidosauria > Squamata > Lacertidae > Zootoca > Zootoca vivipara. The sequence continues at coordinate 71,545,917 of NC_142583.1, forward strand.
GTGGACCCATCTGGAACGGATTAATTCACTTTCCATTACTTTCAATGGGAAAGTTCGCTTCAGTTTATGAACGCTTCAGTTTATGAACAGACTTCTGGAACCAATTGTGTTCATAAACCGAGGTACCACTGTATACCTTTAGGACAGGCATCCCCAAACTTAGGCCCTCCAGATGTTTTGGACTACAGTTCCCATCATCCCTGACCACTGGTCCCCTTAGCTAGAGATCATGGGAGTTGTAGGCCAAAACATCTGGAGGGCCGCAGTTTGGGGATGCCTGTTTTAGGGGCAGTCCCATCAGTACAAAGCATCCAATCAATTTGGCCAGTTGAGATCAAAGAAACACCAATTGGAGAGGGCAAGGCCTATTCCGGGTACCATCTATGAACATCCGGGATTGCTTCATGTGGAGATGAGCATCCCAACCCTTATACAGCACATCTGGGGTTACTGTGACCCAGTGAGTTGCGAAAGATGTGCCTTTGTCCCAGATCATAGCACCCTGCATCTTATGAGGCAGATCTCCAAGGTTCCCTCCTGTGTGTGCTCGCGTCCAGCGTCCAGCTATAACGTACAGGCAGAATCTAGGTGCTTTCCAATCATAAGTGCATTTCCATCACAGTTACAATTATTGATGCAATTACAATTAAACTTTAGTAAATATTAGAAAGCAACATAATACCGTACACAAAAGACACTTCATCAATGCATATACAACCATTTGCAATACAGCGTGGAAAGACAGGCATAACCCAGAGCCCACTTCTTGAAACATCCGTCCTTATCTAATGTTCTTGAAACATCCATCTAATGTTCTTGAAACATCCATCTAATGTTCCAGGCGTTCTGCCAGCCGGACAAAAGGAACAAGAACATTCTTTAACCAGGCAGAATCTATCTTATCTGAAGAAGTGTGCTTTTACACGAAAGCTCATGCCTATGACAAACTTAGTTGGTCTCTAAGGTGCTACTGGAAGGAATTTTTTTATTTTTTGTTTCAACTACGTCAGACCAACACGGCTACCTACCTGTAACTAATTCTTTAACCAGGTGGCTTTATGTAAACACAGCCAATGCTGATGGTGATAGGAACAGCATTTTAGTAAGGCAAAGGGGAACAAAACATATGATTCTTAGAAAGACAAAATGACTTATACCAAAAGGCAAAATGGCTCATTCCCTGCAGTTATATGCCAGGAAAGCATAGTCTTACTTCTCGTACCTGAGACCTATGACCTATGCCTACTCACTTCAATAACACAAGTTTGCACTTAGATCAATGTCAACCCAAGGGGTGGGGAGCCTGGATGTTCATGGACGCACCCAGTAGCCACCTGAGCTTTCGGGTAGCGGAGAGCCTTACCCAAGGGGGAGACTACCCAAGATCGTAGAGCTGGATCAGAGGCTGTGAACTTCCAGCCTGCCGGCTGAATTAGACCCAGAAGGGGTCCCAATTTGGCCCCCAAGGAGGCTAGTTAAAACAGCCTTAGTTGCTGTTTTGACTGTTTTAACTCCAGGGCCAGATGAACTACATCCAAGAGTATTAAAAGAACTGGCAGAGGTGATTTCAGAACCACTGGCGATAATCTTTGAAAATTCTTGGAGAACAGGTGAAGTCGCAGCAGACTGGAGGAGGGCAAATGTTGTCCCTATTTTCAAAAAGGGGAAAAGAGAGGACCCAAACAATTACCGCCCAGTCAGCTTGACATCAATACCAGGAAAGATTCTAGAGCAGATCATTAAGCAAATGGTCTGTGAGCACCTAGAAAGGAACACTGTGATCACTAAAAGTCAGCATGGGTTTCTGAAAAATAGGTCATGTCAGACTAATCTGATCTCATTTTTTGACAGAATTACAAGCATGGTAGATGAAGGGAACGCTGTGGATGTAGCCTATCTTGATTTCAGCAAGGCATTTGACAAGATGCCCCATGATATTCTTGTAAAGAAGCTGGTAAAATGCGGGCTAGACAATGCTACCATTCAGTGGATTTGTAACTGGCTGGCTGACCGAACCCAAAGGGTGCTCATCAATGGCTCCTCCTCATCCTGGAGAGTAGTGACTAGTGGGGTGCCACAGGGTTCTGTCTTGGGCCCAGTCTTATTCAACATCTTTATCAATGACTTGGATGATGGGCTTGAGGGCATCCTGAGCAAGTTTGCAGATGACACCAAATTGGGAGGGGTGGCTAATACCCCAGGGGTGATATGATAGCCATGTTCAAATATATGAAAGGATGTCATATGGAGGAGGGAGAAAGATTGTTTTCTGCTGCTCCAGAGAAGCGGACACGGAGGAATGGATTCAAACTACAAGAGAGAAGATTCCACCTAAACATTAGGAAGAACTTCCTGACAGTAAGAGCTGTTCGGCAGTGGAATTTGCTACCAAGGAGTGTGGTGGAGTCTCCTTCTTTGGAGGTCTTTAAGCAGAGGCTTGACAGGCATATGTCAAGAATGCTTTGATGGTGTTTCCTGCTTGGCAGGGGGTTGGACTGGATGGCCCTTGTGGTCTCTTCCAACTCATATGATTCTATGATTCTATTATTCTAGTTTCCCCAAACCACACCCACCTTCCCTGCACTGACACCCATGCCATTATCTCCTGGCTCCCATTTCAATTGCCTTAGTTGCTGTTTTGACTGTTTTAACTGATGTGCTCTTGTTAATGGACTTGCCTGTTGTCCATTTAGAATACACTCGTACCTTGGAAGTCGAACGGAATCCGTTCCGGAATTCCGTTCGACTTCCAAAACGTTTGGAGACCAAAGTGCGGCTTCTGATTGGCTGCAGGAAGCTCCTGCAGCCAATCGGAAGCCCCAGCGGAAGTTCGGATTCCCCCCAAAAACTGGAACACTCCCTTCCGGGTTTCGATTGTTTGGGAGCTGAAACGTTCGGCAGCTAAGCCGTTCGAGATCCAAGGTACGACTGTACATGTTTTTGTTTAAACGTTTCAATGAAATTGTTTTGTTGTGTGTTTCAATTATGCATGGCTATGTTTTTATTTTTTAAAAAAAGAATTGGATTTATGCTCCTAGACAGTTTGGAAGCTATTTGGACAACTAAGCAGTGTACAGATAAATGTCTTGCAAAATTATGCCGGTCTAGACAATGAGTGCAGCTCCCAATCTGCATTGACGCCCCAAACTTGGGGTCAAATTCTAGGGGTTTACATGCACAAGGTGGTTGCTAAATCCAATTGGCAAATAAATCATTAAGACAGTGTTTCTCCAACTTGGGTCCCCAGCTGTTGTTGGACTACAACTCCCATCATCCCTGACCTAGCTAGGGATGATGGGAGCTGTAGTCCAACGACCGGACTTCTGCTGGAATAGCTTATTTGCTGTCAAGGTGTTTGATTGTATGGATAAAGCACCTAAAACAGGGCTTCCCAAACTTGCTTCTCCAGCTCTTTTTGGACTACAACTCCTATCATCCTCAGCTAGCAGGACCAGGTGTCAGGGATGATGGGAATTGTAGTCCACAACAGCTGGAGACCCAAGTTTGATGAAGTGAGGGCCGACCAAAGGGATTCAGGATTGAAGTTGTTGAGGGTTTTTTAAATGATTTTACACCAGGAAATAAACTGCCACAAGGGCCAGATTAAACTGACCAGATTAGGGCCCCCGAAATGGACTTTGGAGATGCCTGCCTTATGGGGTACCCAAGAGCCCATATAGAGTCCTTATGTAGGTTTTCTATCGGTAAGAGAAAATAACAAAGGCCAACCAGAGAATATTGACACAAGGTTTATATACTTGCCTATGTGTTTGCCTTGTACAGTTATGAACATTTATTTTATATATATATAAGACCTTAGAATTCCTATAGCACCTACCCAAAAGCACTGTTCAGAATAGTGGTTTGCACAATCCACCAAGTAAGGTAAGGAGACTACAAAATTAAAAGCAGCGACAATTAATTGCGTAAAAGTAAAAGTGGATTTTGACAAATCAGATAGTAATTAACGCTTCCGGTGCCCCCCTGCTGCCCCCTTCCTCTTAGCAATGCCCCCTTCTCCAGCTAATCTTCTCTCCCAGGGAATGGCACTGCCCATTTTGGAAACCACTGCTTTAAGAAATGCTGTAGTGGGTGTCACTGCCCACATCCACAAGTCCTTTTATACCATCCCAACAGCCATAGATTCTTCCAAACAATCTGGGGGAGTGTACTATGGAGGGAGGGGGCTGGCCTCAAGCCTATGGTGGGTGGTGTGACCAGAAAATGGGGTGTCTGTGTGTGTGCCTTTAACAGCCCAGCTCCCCTTTTAAGGGACTCAAGAGTCCCCCAAGTTTGTCATCGGTCAGTAAAGAATGAGGTGAGGCAGGATCCAGTGAAGGGAAGGGCAGATCTTTATTATTCTCTTGCAATAATTATATATTTTTTATTCTGTCCCCCATTTGGTAGGAGGCAGGGACCCAGAACAAAGGTGGGCAAGAACTTTTAAGGGCTTTAGGAATTGCCCACCCTAAAAGCATCATTCATGTGTCATGCAAAGAGGCTGGTTTGCAACAGGAATTGTGGCTTGTCTGTCAAGATACCTGATAAGGTTTGCTGATGGCTTTACCTGGCCAGCCTGGGCTATTCTTTTGAGATGGTAAATGTCTCAGTTCCTGAATCCCATCCACAAATTTACACCTATTGATACACAGAAGTTGCTTTATTAACAGTCAGCTCTGCTTAACAGACACCTCCCAGCAGTTCATAGAAGTTTGTTTATTTATGGGATTTACAAGTGAAAAACCTGGAAAGGACTCCTTCTACTGCAGAGAAATGTCTGGGGTCATTTAAGAGAGCAAAATACAGCTTCAGGATAGCTCTCCTACACCATTTCAGAATATGGCTTATTTATTTATGAAATAATTTTAAATTGATTTTACAAATATAAAATTATAAAGATAACATAACACATATCCACAATTAAGAGATTCCTCCGAATCTCTGGACTTCCCATCATCCCCGCCATGGGTTCTGTTATTAAATCTTTTTTACTGCATCTTTTTCAATACTCAATTTTTTTAAAATATAACTTCATTATCTCCTTAGTACTTGCTACATTACAAGTGTTATTGCAATCCTACTGATGTTTCCATCTGTTTACAGTGGTCTCCAAGAAAAATTATAAATTTTTCCCTTTTTTATAATAATATTTATTCATTTTATAAGAAACAGCAAACAAAAAAAGAACAAAATACAACATAATTTTTTCCTATTCCTTATTGAAGTTTTGGTCTTCTTGGTTCCTGAGCTTTCCAGTCAATTTTGCCATTTCAGCGTAGTCCAACAATTCAATCTGCTATTCTTCTCTGGTAGGGACTTTATCTTCTTTCCATTTCTGGGTCAGAATATGGTTTATGTGTTAGGTTTTTCCTTTAAGACTGATGTGGTCATTGGTGCTACACAGAGATGTGTGTTTGTAACCTTGATCTGAATATTAACACCCCTGTGAGCTTTTGCTAATTTGAATAATTGAAGGTAGAGTTTGCTCACTGTAATGTGATTGGTTAATTGACTATTTTGAATTCTGTACCCTGTTTCTCATATTTTAAGGCATCCCCATAAAATAAGCCATAGCAGGATTTTTAAGCATTCAAGGAATATAAGCCATACCCCGAAAATAAGACATAGTGATAGGAGCAGCAGCAATGCCGGCCGCGGCAGGAGGAGGAGGAAAAAAATAAGACATCCCTTGAAAATAAGCCATAGTGTGTTTTTTTGAGGAAAAAATAAATATAAGACGTGTCTTATAATATGAGAAACACGGTATTTAAGCTACCCAAATGGTTCATGGGTGTGGTGGTGTGGTGTGAGATATAGAGGAATGGAGTAGAGGAGTGTGTTGTATATAATCCTATATAATAATGTCCAAGATGTCCCTGCGTCCAAGCTGTCCCGTGTGTCCCTGGGGTACTGCGCATGTGCCCCAGGGATACAGGGATTGGACAGCAGAGACTGCGCGCGCGCACTCTCCCCCCCCTCTGCCTCCTCCAACCGCCGCTCCCGCCGGACACTGCCTCACTGCAGGGCACGTCAGGGAAGCGAGGGTGGAGGCCGGCGAAGGCCTCCTCACAACCCTCCCTGGCCCGTGAGAGGAGCGGCGGTTGGAGGTGGGGGGGGGAGAGAGTGCACGCGTCCTTCCTGTCGGCGGCTGGGGGAGAGGAAGGAAGGAGGAGAAAGCGCTCCTCCGTTCCTGTCCCCCTGCCGCCGACAGCAAGGACAGGTCCCAGGGTTCGGAGAAGCGCTGCGCAAGCGCTTCTCCGAACCCTGGGAGGTCTCCTTGCTGTCGGCGGCTGCGGGAGAGGAACGGAGGAGGAGAAAGCAGCGCTTTCTCCTCCTCCGTTCCTGTCCCCCTGCCGCCGACAGCAATGACAGGTCCCAGGGTTCGGAGAAGCGCTGCGCAAGCGCTTCTCCGAACCCTGGGAGGTCTCCTTGCTGTCGGCGGCTGCGGGAGAGGAACGGAGGAGGAGAAAGCAGCGCTTTCTCCTCCTCCGTTCCTGTCCCCCTGCCGCCGACAGCAATGACAGGTCCCAGGGTTCGGAGAAGCGCTGCGCAAGCGCTTCTCCGAACCCTGGGAGGTCTCCTTGCTGTCGGCGGCTGCGGGAGAGGAACGGAGGAGGAGAAAGCAGCGCTTTCTCCTCCTCCGTTCCTGTCCCCCTGCCGCCGACAGCAATGACAGGTCCCAGGGTTCGGAGAAGCGCTGCGCAAGCGCTTCTCCGAACCCTGGGAGGTCTCCTTGCTGTCGGCGGCTGCGGGAGAGGAACGGAGGAGGAGAAAGCAGCGCTTTCTCCTCCTCCGTTCCTGTCCCCCTGCCGCCAACAGCAATGACAGGTCCCAGGGTTCGGAGAAGCGCTGCGCAAGCGCTTCTCCGAACCCCAGAATTTTCTAGAGCCCGTTATTGAACGGGCTGAAATACACTAGTTGTAAATAAAAGCAAGCAAAGATACTGAAGACGACTTTGTTATTTCGTCGACCCTGCCTCTGTTGCCACTCGGTTGGTGCGTATTGCCCAACATTATGTACCTATGTGTGTGTGCCCAGTCTTGTGTATTTATTAACATTTTTGGTTTTGACACCTTAGAATTACAGGGGCGGGGGGATGCTTTGGTCGTTTCTCGGGGAAAGTGGGATCTGCGTGGTACCCGACTGCAGAAGTTGATGGGACCACTGGACCTTTTGAATGGTTGTACAGAAGAGGAGATTTCAGCGAGTGCTTCTTGCCATGCCTGAAATTGCCCTCTGTTTGCATGCCCATCTTTGGAGGGCTGATTGCTCAGGGGGGAAGATACCCATTGCATGCCCAAACCCCTGGTTCAGTCCCTGGCCATGCCCAGTTAAAACAACAAAGGAACAGATAATGGTATGATTTTTATTTCTATGCTGCTATTTTCTGAATGAAAAGCAGCTCCTCCTCCTTCTTCTTCTTGGCATCCATCTGTCTCAAACATCTCTCGAGACAGTTGGATGACAACATGTGGCATTTCATTCCCCAAAGTTGCAAAGCGGCTTATAAACAATAAATAGCAATAAAATTCTAGAACATCACAATGATTATGTAAAGCAGTGTTTCTCAACCAGTGTGCCTCCAGATGTTTTGGGACTACAACTCCCATCATTCCTGACCACTGGTCTTGCTAGCTAGGGATGATGGGAGTTGTAGTCCCAAAACATCTGGAGGCACACTGGTTGAGAAACACTGATGTAAAGCATATAGAACAGGCATCCCCAAACTGCGGCCCTCCAGATGTTTTGGCCTACAACTCCCATGATCCCTAGCTAACAGGACCAGTGGCCAGGGATGATGGGAATTGTAATCCAAAACATCTGGAGGGCCGAAGTTTGTGGGTGCCTGATATAGAACAATTAACAAATCATCAGTTAAAATAACTAAAATCTGTGACAAAACAACTAAAAAAATAAGCTAATCAGCACAATTGCAACATTATAAGAGTCACAAAGTACTACAGCATTCCTAATCTATGAAATAATATTAACTCAACATAATCTAAGCACAGTTGAATTCTTAGCAGAGCACACTTTTTATAGTTTGTACCTTAGTGGAAAGAGGCGTTTGCATATGTATTTGGGCCTTAAGTATTTTGACATCTGAATTAACATACCATTTGTTATGGCCTGTGGCCTGGGGGAAGCAATTCTGGTAATCGGATTCCTTTGTGTGGTTAACTTAAATAACTTGAGCATTTAGCCTCCCTCCCCACCTTGCTGGTGACCTGAAAGTTATATGAAATTACTGGACTCGAAATAGATTCAACCAGCTTTGATTCAGTTCAGTCGAGAGTTCATCAAGCTGTCGAGCTGGAAGATTAGCAATACTGAAAATGCTACTGTTAGCAGCAGGTCGCTGCAAAAATGTGTGTGTGCCTATCTATATTTGTATATATTCAAGCTTTGCATAGAGGCGATACAGGCTGCAGCATTTACATTCTGGGGCCTTTCAGCTGATGCACACACGCCCACGTGCCCTGTACGTTCCTGTGCAATACAGTACTACTAACTCTTCCTGCCTTTCCAGTGGGCTCTGATAAGGAAAGGTCTTGGGGTGTGGATTTGCTGTCTCTGGTCAGCAAAAGGAGGAGTCTGCAGCCAAGTTGAAGAAGCCAACAGTAGCCCCATTTCGATAGCGTTTATCAAATGAAACCGCCGAAGATGGCTTTCTTTCTTTCTTCCCCCTGCCTTTCTCGTCTCGACTAATCGCCCTTCCAATTGCCGACTGTGCAGGCTCAAATGAAGGGGGCGGAATAGCGCTGAAAGGTGCAACAAAGAGAGCTGGACTTGGCCGGCAGTGGCCGGGTCCCAGGGCACGGGAGAGCACAGCTAACAGGCCTGCTCTGATTTATGGCCATTGTCCGGGATTTGCTGGAGGTGAATGGCTGAAGAAAAGGGCTCTGTGTCCCTGCAACCCAGCTTGAGATTCTTCCAGTCGGCCACCAAGCACCCCAAAAGGTGAAGGGTTTAGATACTAACACAGAGAAGTGAAGCCATGGTCTCTCTGATGTTCCTCATTGGTGGATACTTCCTTGAGAATGAGCCCCCATTGAATACAATGTGGGTTGATAAGGAAAAATCCTGGGGTGCGGATTTACTCCGCTGCCCAGCTCGTTGGGGTTCCACTCCCCGCGGATCTCTCCAGCCAGCAAAAGGAGGAGTTTCCAGCCAAGTTGAAGAAGCAAACAGCGCTCAGTAGACCTGATCTTTATTTGTTGCAACAAGGTTCAAACACACAAAGAGTAAGAACCCCGAGCATGGGGTTGCATGGACTTTTCAGACCTCTCCCCGTTGCCCATAATACCTACAGGTGAAACTCGGAAAATTAGAATATCGTCGAAAAGTGCATTTATTTCAACAACTTAGTATTTTATTATTTATTTTTTTACAAATGCTTTCTTTTGGGAATTCCACAGAAATAAAACAAATGGTTACAATAATACAAAAATAAACACCGCTGTTACATTTCATTATTTACATTCTATTTATAATTGACCCGCCTAACGACAAATAATTACAATTACAACAAATAAAGGCTTGACATATCTTGCTTTGCATGTCATGCATCTATCTCGTATATTGTTGTTGTTGTTGTTTAGTCGTTTAGTCGTGTCTGACTCTTCGTGACCCCATGGACCATAGCACGCCAGGCACTCCTGTCTTGCACTGCCTCCCGCAATTTGGTCAAACTCATGTTCGTAGCTTCGAGAACACTGTCCAACCATCTCGTCCTCTGTCGTCCCCTTCTCCTAGTGCCCTCAATCTTTCCCAACATCAGGGTCTTTCCCAAGGATTCTTCTCTTCTCATGAGGTGGCCAAAGTATTGGAGCCTCAGCTTCAGGATCTGTCCTTCCAGTGAGCACTCAGGGCTGATTTCCTTCAGAATGGATAGGTTTGATCTTCTTGCAGTCCATCTCGTATATTGGTTTCAACTTTTAAGTTGTGTTACTGAAATGAATGCACTTTTCGACAATATTCCAATTTTCCGAGTTTCACCTGTACATTTTTCAACAGCATCATCGATACACCACAAATATGTCAAAAAGTAGGAGTGTTCGGCATGTAGAGACATGAGCCCATCACACACCCCTGTCAATAGCCCCAGTTCCTCTTCCCCAAAGAACAATTAAAGTATTTACGCATCCCCCTTGCTGCAAGGCTTTTCCTTTGAAAGTATCAGGAGTCAATCCACCATCCTGATGGGTCATTGCTACAATTTTAAAGGGTGGTTTTCTGAGCCTCTTTGCTGCTGTGTATGTAAGGTGACGCAAGTGGGACCCAGGTGGCGCTGTGGGTTAAGCCACTGAGCCTAGGGCTTGCTGATCAGAAGGTCGGTGGTTCGAATCCCTGCGATGGGGTGAGCTCCCGTTGCTTGGTCCCAGCTCCTGCCCACCTAGCAGTTCGAAAGCACGTCAAAGTGCAAGTAGATAAATAGGGACCGCTCCGGCGGGAAGGTAAACGGCGTTTCCGTGCGCTGCTCTGGTTCGCCAGAAGCAGCTTTGTCATGTTGGCCACATGACCCGGAAGCTGTCTGCGGACAAACGCCGGCTCCCTCGGCCTATAGAGCGAGATGAGCGCCGCAACCCCAGAGTCGGACACGACTGGACCTGATGGTCAGGGGCCCCTTTACCTTTACCTATGTAAGGTGCCTGTGTCAACGGTCATTGTCCAGGCCTTAGTTACAGGCTGCCGTGGGGACTTGGGATTTTGGGAGTCTTTCCCACCAAACCTTCCAGGACAACAACTCTAGAATCATAGAATTGGAAGGGACCCCAAGGGTCATTATGTTTTTATGTGTTGGAAGCCACCTAGAGTGGCATAAATAAATAAATAAATAAATAAATAAATATGGTGATGATAATGACGACGACGATGACTTCCATACTGTGTGTGCCTTGCAAGGAGTGTAACCCATTGAAGGCAGGGGGACTTTGGGTGGTAATCAATAAAATTTCATTCTGAGTAGACCGGGTGAAATGAATGAACATTGCTAAGTTGATTCCAACAGGTCTTCTCCATGTTGCAGATTTGCCACTCGTCAAATCACCTGACAGCAGGGGGTTCCTTTCGCTTGCGGTGGCCTTGCAGGGTGCTTTGCAAAGTATTATCCTGAGGTGCAGTTTTCAGCATGGTGCCAGCAAACCCCAAGGTTCTTACCTGCCCCATCAGACCTGATGCCAGATGTTGGGCAGGTGGCCATGGCTTAGCCAAAATGTCTTGGCGTGTTGAGTTCAACCCACCGCTAGAGGTTTCCAAACCTTGCTATAAGGGATTCCCCAGACGCAGAAATATAACTTCCAATATTATTGGTTTGGTTTGTTATCTTGCGTTTTTATCTTGTATTTTGATGCTGCGAACTGCCCTGAGCTATACGGATGATGGGCGGCATACTAATTTAATTAATAATAATAAAAAAGAACTAAATTGGTATACCGCCAAGGACCACAGGGCAATTCACAACATAAAAATGCAAAATGAGAATACAAAATGCATAATAAAACAAATACAAACCAATAACTCCCTAATGAAATAGTTGTTCATTTGGAACTGGTAAGTAATGTTTTTCTGCATGCTTTACTTTCTCAAGTTATGCTAAACCAAACAGTGGCTTAACACAAATAATTGGGGTTATTGGCTTGTTCTTGTGGTTTTTATCTTGCATTTTCGTGTTGTGAACTGTCCTGAGATCTACGGGTGAAGGGTGGTATGAAATTTTTTAATAATAATAATAATAATAATAATAATAATAATAATAATAATACGACTGCAGCTGCTTCACGGTCTTTCCTGCATTGTGATTTTTGCATAACACACACTTCCTGATTCGCAGTATATTGCCAGGTCAAAAATGATAGAACTGATATCACGATACGGACTTAAAACTGGTTTATTTCGTGCATTGTGATGTATCAGCATATCGTGATGTTTAGCGGGTGTTCCAAACCAGCTCCACCAGCTCAGACGTTGTGATATATCAATATACAGTGTTTGCGAACGCAATCCGTTCTGCGGAGGCGTTCACTCGCTGAAGGCACATTCGACGCCGCGGAACCTAGATGTAAACACTTCTGGGTCCACAAAGCTCGTAAACGGAGGTTTTCGTAAACGGAGGTAGTCGTAAACGGAGGTTCCACTGTATCTCAATGTTTAGTTGGTGGCATATCACAGTGTTGAAAGCCCGATATTGCAGAGCCCTACTCGAGAGTTACAGGTGAATCTTGGCTTGTGGTTTATCTCCCCCAGACAAACCACGAGTGCTAAACCAAGATGAACTTCCGTTGCAGCATGTGAGACCTGGGTTTGGAGATAACAGTCTTCCCAGCCAAGACAGAGTTGCCAGCAGCTGTGCTCTAGAGAAACGGAAGTGAGCTCAGAGCAGCTAACTTCCTGCTGATTTGCAGCTTCTGGGCTAAATGCCTTGCTCAAACCTTCCACCAAATTTGGTGGGGCGGGGGCAGATCTTGGCAGCAACAACAGAGGTTATCAGCTGTTTTTACCAGCCATTTGCTGCAGGGGCCAGTGGCTGCACAACGGCAGACTCACCAGGTCAGGGTTTCTCAAGCTTTGGTTTCCCCAGCTGTTGCTGGACTACAACTCCCATCATCCCTGACAACTGGTCCTGCTAGCTAGGCATGAGGGGAGCTGTACTCTTGACAACGGCCCAAGTTGGAGAAATCCTTTTCCTTTTTCCGGATGGGGAGAAAAGTCAGGGATGCTGGAGAAAGTGAGCTGCCCAGTGGCGAGCCCATGCCAGTTGGTGTTTTCCTGAAGGGGGACCCCAAAGGGGCAATAAACCCTTTGATGTGGTCCTTCCTGTGGCAGATAGGTGGCCAAAAGCGGAGACGTTTCGCATGCGGAGACGTTTCACTGCAGGGCTAATAGTTTTATGCCATCCGAAAGGCACGGGAGGTTTTTTGTCCTTCCTGCTCTTATTTGTCTGCTTTCTGCAGGAGAAAACGCCGGCCTGGTTGAGGTGTTCCGCTGCAAATGCAACCATGGGATATCACCCCTTGGTAGAAACACACAGTTTCTCCTCGAAAGAAGCCCAGCAGCTGCTCCACAACAAGTTTGTCGTGATCCTGGGCGACTCCAGTGAGTATCTTGTTGATGTGGCAATTGGGATGCAGTTTGTTCCTCAGCCGCAACAATTCCCGGCCCTCGAAACACAGGTTGTGCGCCTTTTCTTTTGCCGGGAGTATGAAAACAAGTCCTTCGGTGTGTCCTCCTCTCTGCCTCTCCATCTCTCGAGCACAGCCTCACTTCCTCTTTCAAACTGCCTCTCTGTATATTTCTATCTTGATAAATTGGAAACGCGATCTGCGGAAACTCTGTGGGCTGCCAATCTCGATGCTTAGCATGCGGTTGAGTGTTGATGTGCTTCTTAACTGCTTATCATGCACTTTCCATCTCTTTGCTAAAACCTTAGAGCTTTTTTGTTGTTGAGGATATGCAACCCATCATTTGCCACTCTGCATGTTACTACCAGCAAATGCTTCCCAACAATGTTGTTTAGTCGTTTAGTCGTGTCCGACTCTTCGTGACCCCATGGACCACAGCACGCCAGGCACTCCTGTCTTTGCACTGCCTCCCGCAGTTTGGTCAAACTCATGTTCGTAGCTTCAAGAACACTGTCCAACCATCTCGTCCTCTGTCGTCCCCTTCTCCTTGTGCCCTCCATCTTTCCCAACATCAGGGTCTTTTCCAGGGAGTCTTCTCTTCTCATGAGGTGGCCAAAGTCTTGGAGCCTCAGCTTCAGGATCTGTCCTTCCAGTGAGCACTCAGGGCTGATTTCCTTAAGAATGGATAGGTTTGATCTTCTTGCAGTCCATGGGACTCTCAAGAGTCTCCTCCAGCACCATAATTCAAAAGCATCAATTCTTCGGCGATCAGCCTTCTTTATGGTCCAGCAATACAGATCTTTAAATACTACTACTACTACTACTACTACTACTAATATATTATTTATACTCTGCCCATCTGACTGGGTTTCCCCAGCCACTCTGGGCGGCTTCTAGCAAAAGATTAAAAGTGCATTAAAACATCAGTCATGAAAAACCTCCCTAAACAGGGCTGCCTTCAGATTTCTTCTAAAAGTCAGATAGTTGTTTATCTCCTTGAAACCTGATGGGAAGGCGTTCCACAGGACGGGCGCCACTACTGAGAAGGCCCTCTGCCTGGTTCCGTGTAACTTCGCTTCTCACAATGAGGGAACCGCCAGAAGGCCCTTCGCGCTGGACCTCAGTGTCTAGGCTGAACGATGGGGCTGGAGACGCTCCTTCTGGTATACTGCGCTGAGGCCGTTTAGGGCTTTAAAGGTCAACGCCAACACTCAGAATTGTGCTCGTAAACGTATTGGGAGCCAATGTAGGTCTTTCAAGACCAGTGTTATATGGTCTCGGCGGCCACTCCCAGTCACCAGTCTAGCTGCCGCACTCTGTAGTTGTAGTTTCTGGATCACCTTCAAAGGTAGCCCCACATAGAGCACGTTGCAGTAGTGCAAGCGAGAGATAACTAGAGCATGCACTACTCTGGTGAGACAGTGTGCAGGCAGGTAGGGTCTCAGCCGGCTTACCAGATGGAGCTGATAGACAGCTGCCCTGGACACAGAATTGACCTGTGCCTCCATGGACAGCTGTGAGTCCAAAATGACTCACAGGCTGTGCACCTGGTCCTTCAGGGGCACAATTACCCCATTCAGGACCAGGGAGTCCCCCACACCCGCCTGCCCCCTGTCCCCAAAAAAACAGTCCTTCTGTCTTGTCAGGATTCAACCTCAATCCGTTAGCCACCCTCCAACAGCCTCCAGGCACTCATGCAGGACCTTCACCTCCTTCACATCAGCATTGCCTCCTTTGCACCGATGAATGATCCCAAGGGATCCTCTTGGACTGGTGCAGACTTGATGTGGGATCAAGAGTGGGCCTGTCCTTGCAAGGAAAACCTATTGCGGTTTCCCCAACAGTGGGCATTTATCGTGGAAGCGCAACATTCACTGTACCAAATGGTGCCAAAACAACCCCCTCTCACCTTTCCCCTGTTTGGCACCTGTTTATTTAAACAATGCAGCTATGTGAGATCACAAATCATTCCCCAAATAAAATTGTAAATGAGCTTCTCTGCCTGGATAGCTCAGTTGGTGAGAGTGCGGTGCTGATAATGCCAAGGCTGCAGGTTCGATCCCCGTATGGGACAGCTGCCTATTCCTGCATTGCTGGGGATTGGGCTAGATAGTCCTAGATAATCTCTATTTTGAGACAGACAAACTCCCATCGCACAAAGAAGCCTTTCTCTTTTCCGATCTTCCATCACAGTTTGAGAATCCCTGTTTGCAACAACATGTCGTGGAGAACCGTAGAAGAATAGCCAATGCCCTTGAAGAGACGTGTGGATATTGTTTCTGGTTGCATATCACTCCCAGAAAGTTTTTATTTTGATACTATACTGTACTGAAATGTTTAAATGTTTCTTTGTTTGCCATTGAATCTTCCCACAACACTTACCAGTGTGGTGCGTTGCACCCTTTGAGAACCACTGCCCCAAAACCCTTTGCAGTGCAGAAATCTGTTTCCTCCCCACTCCAGAGCAGTTAGCGCTCAATATGCTCCTTTCAGTCTAGGTTGATTCTAGACCCTGCTTTCCAGGAGGGGAGTTGTGCCTACTTGAGACAATTTAAAAGCCCATTAGGTTATCCAAGCCGCCCCCCCCCCCCAGCATGGTACTGCAGGTCTACGAGAAAGGAAGCAGTGATTAGAATCCCCCTCCCCGCCCCCTTCTTTTTCTTGTATTTCAAGATTCAGAGTCACCTTTTATCACTCAACAGTTATAATTCCATAATACGAATGAGTTCCTGCTCACCCATCCTCAATGTTTATAAACACAATTGCATACAATTGCTTCTTAAAATTCATCGTGTCCCATTTCATCCTCTTAAACAGGTTTCTTAATATATTTTATTTTTTCTTAAACTTCACACTTGGAAAATTATTTTTAGTAGACCAGAGAGAGTTTCCAGTCCTCCTAGATTTGTGTCTCTTAGCAGAGCTGCCAGTTTTAACATCTCTGCATATTCCATGATTTTCACCAGCCATTCTTCCTTTGTCAGTATTCTTTCCTCCTCCTACTTCTGCACATAAAGATTCCTTGCTGCTGTGGTTACATGAAATACAGTTGAAGTTTCCTTTGCAATCTATTGTACATCTTTGTCAATCTGTCTTCAAAAGGATTCTGCAGGGTAATGCAGAATCACACCAGAAGGGGGGGGTTCGTTTTTGGAACGAGCACAGTTTCTTCAGAAGAGCTTCTTGGAGGGGAAAAATATGCAATAGCTCTAGAATGGTGTGCAGATAGAAAAAAACCCCTCATATTTTGTCTCCATAGATTCTAGAATAAAATGTGTGTATGCAGCCTTAATCGACAAGACATGTTTTCTTCCCCTTCTAGTTTACCGATCGATATACAAAGACCTGATCTCCATCCTGCAGGCCGACAAGTTGCTCACTGTTGATGAGCTGAAGCAAAAGGTGGTTTTTTCCTTTAAAGTATTTTCATAGAATCCTAGAATTTTAGAGTTGGGAGGGAGCATAGTTGTCTCAAGGACACAGCTGCTGCACAAGCAATAATTGTGCAAACTTGTGCTTGGCTACCCCCCATACCCGTCAACTCTCGGACTGAAAAATCTGGGATCAGCAGCGGTGCGGCACCGGTGCCGGCGCTGCCCGATTTCTGGTGCCCAGGCATGGGCAGACCGGCACCGGAAGTCGCTTCTACGCATGTCTGGACATGCATAGAAGCGACTTCCAGTGCCGCTCTGCCTGATTTTTGAAAATCCGGGGGAATTACGGGATATTTCGCCATTCGGGACAACAGCGGGAAACGGCTTTAAAAATGGGGGTTTCCCCGCGAAAAACAGGAGACTTGGCAGGTATGGCTACCCCAGTTCAGGGCAGAACTGGATCCACATTCCCTGATCAGTAGCTTCTGGGCAATTCCTTTTATTCAGGCACCACAGTCCTTGTCTTATACTTAGAGGGGGGGGGGAGTCCGGCTGGTTGGACCGTTCTGTTCGGCAGTAGGATGGAAGCAGGGGGGGGGTGTTAGGTGGCTGTTGACCAACCGAGACCCCCTCATTCTGTGGTTCTCTGGCCTGAGATTTCTAAGAGTAATGCCCTGGCTGCAAGGGGCTTGCAAAAGAGGCCTTGTGTACAATCCTGATCTCTGCTTGCAGGGAAAGCCGTCTTTTGCCAATGATAAATTGGTGCAACATAGTGGGTTAGGCTGCGGGAACAGATACCGGGAGGTGCGCGAGTTCTGCACGGATCACCACCTTGTGCGATGGTACTTCATGCCCCGCGTTTATTCGGACTACGTGGAGCGTATCCTGGACGACCTCCAAACGGATCCGAAGCCGGACGTGGTCATCTTCAATTCCTGCCTCTGGGACCTCAACAGGTAAGGCACTCGGGATCGAAAGGTGTGCTGTGCTTTGGCTAGGGCTAGATCCATATTTGCCAAATGTCTGATAGCAGCGGCGTCCTTCTCTCTGAAGCTTCATAAGGCAGGCCTTTTGCCTGGTTAGAACAACGACTCAGAGGAGCTCACCCCTTCTGCTTTCCGTGTGTGGGCTTCTCTGAGATATCTGGCTGACCTACGCTTGGAAACTGGGTGCTGGGCTCTTGCTCTCTAGATGGACCGACCTTGCTGTGATCCTGCGGCCTCTGCCTTGTGTTATCCAGCCCTTCGTTGCTGATCCTTCCCTCCTGACCAGAATCCTCATATGTCTCTGCATCAGCTGAGAGTTGAGGTGCTTTTGTTGCTGCTTTTTGCAAGGACTCAGCAGAAATACTGTGCTTCCCTCTCCTTAAAAAAATAACTGCTGGAGCAGGTAGTCACGCAGAGAAGTGGTGGGAAGACTCATAGAATCGTAGAGTTGGAAGAGACCACAAGGGCCATCCAGTCCAACCCCCTGCCAAGCAGGAAACACCATCAAAGCATTCTTGACATATGGCTGTCAAGCCTCTGCTTAAAGACCTCCAAAGAAGGAGACTCCACCACACTCCTTGGTAGCAAATTCCACTGCCGAACAGCTCTTACTGTCAGGAAGTTCTTCCTAATGTTTAGGTGGAATCTTCTTTCTTGTAGTTTGAATCCATTGCTCCGTGCCCGCTTCTCTGGAGCAGCAGAAAACAACCTTTCTCCCTCCTCTATATGACATACTTTTATATATTTGAACATGGCTATCATATCACCCTTTAACCTTCTCTTCTCCAGGCTAAACATACCCAGCCCCCTAAGCCGTTCCTCATAAGGCATCGTTTCCAGGCCTTTGACCATTTTCGTTGCCCTCTTCCATGGGTGGTCTCCAAAATAGCCTTTTTATTTCGTTGATAACCAAACATGATCCCAGATTGGAAAATCAAGGGAACATGAGACCAGGCGTGTGTGTGTGTGTGTGTGTGTGTGTGTGTGTGTGTGTGGTGTTCTTGTTACCTTGTGAGATAAAGGTAAAGGGACCCCTGACCATTAGGTCCAGTCGTGACCGACTCTGGGGTTGCGCGCTCATCTCGCATTATTGGCCGAGGGAGCCGGCGTATAGCTTCCAGGTCATGTGGCCAGCATGACAAAGCCACTTCTGGCAAACCAGAGCAGCACATGGAAACGCCGTTTACCTTCCCGCTGTAGCGGTTCCTATTATCTACTTGCATTTTGACGTGCTTTCGAACTGCTAGGTTGGCAGGAGCTGGGACCAAGCAACGGGAGCTCACCCCGTCACAGGGATTCGAACCGCCGACCTTCTGATCGGCAAGCCCTAGGCTCAGTGGTTTAACCACAGCGCCACCTGGGTCCCACCTTGTGAGATATTTTATAGTTATTTCCATAAGGATTCGGTATCTGATGCGAGCTTATGAGTATTCTGGTTATGTTTGTAACTTACATATTTATTTATTTTCATATTAGCTGCCTTGAGCATAGTTTGAACTATGGAAAGGGAACGAGCAAATAAAATGATGTATTATTCATATTACGAAATATTTTCCCTTTGGGAGTTACTGGTGTTCACTGAATTCTAGTCCAGCCCCCTGCCCAAATGCAGGAATCTTGGCTAAAGCATCCATGAAAGGTGACCAGCCAACCTCTACTTAAAAACCTCCAAGGAAGGAGAGACCACCACCTCCCAAGAATGTCCATTCCACTGCCAAGCAGTTCTTGCTCTCAGAAAGTTCTTCCTGATATTTAGTTGGAATCTCCTTCCTTGTAACTTGAAGCCACGGGTTCGAGTCCTACCTTCCAGAGCAGGAGAAAACTAGCTTCCTCGCTATTCCATGTGACACCCCTTGAGATATATGAATAGGGCTCTCATATCCCCTCTCAATCTCCTCTTTTCTCAGCTAAACCTACCCAACTCTTTCAACCGTTCCTCATCAGGCTTTGTTTCCAGACCATTGATCATCTTGCTCACCCTCCTCTGGGTGGATAAAAATCCATTATTATTATTATTATTTATTTAAAAATCATATTTTTAAAATTTTAATCGGATTTTTAAAATAAAATGCTTTTGGAAGAAAAATCTTTCTAAATATAGTTTTCTATTTAAGTTACATTATAGTCCAAAGGCTATTCATCAGGAAATAAGAATTTGTTTTTCATGTGTGCTAAAAACTCAGTCTAAGTTGTTGTTCTAGTTACAGGTAGGTAGCCGTGTTGGTCTGACGTAGTCGAAACAAAATAAAAAAAATTCTTCCAGTAGCACCTTAGAGACCAACTACGTTTGTCATTGTTATGAGCTTTCGTGTCCATGCCCACTTCCTGTGGTTTTTAAAAAATTGTTTAACCACATCAGTTAAGAAACATGGGTTTATATGCAATAATGTTATTGTTTAAGTTAAACAAATTGTTTAAATTGTTATTAAAGAAATGATTATTTTTCTCTTTCCAATAAAGTACAGCAGAAAAGTTGTCCAAATATAAACAGGTAAACCTCTCAACAATTTCATAATTATCTATGTATTTCTAATAGTTATAACCAAATCAGTAACTTTTGATAAAACTGTAAAAACTACTCTGAAAATTTATTATTCCAAAAACGAAACCATCTGGTTGTATATATTAAGGTTATATCAGCAAGAATGAATCTTTCTGTAAAAAAATAATAATGATTTAACTCAAGTCTTAATGACTGATGAGTTAAATCAATTTGATTTGCAGACGACACCAAATTGGGAGCGGTGGCTAATACCCCCGAGGACAGGATCACACTTCAGAATGACCTTAACAGATTAGACAACTGGGCCAAAGCAAACAAGATGAATTTTAACAAGGAGAAATGTAAGGTACTACACTTGGGCAAAAAAAATGAAAGGCACAAATACAGGATGGGTGACACCTGGCTTGAGAGCAGTACATGTGAAAAGGATCTAGGAGTCTTGGTAGACCACAAACTTGACATGAGTCAACAGTGTGATGCAGCAGCTAAAAAAACCAATGCAATTCTGGGCTGCATCAATAGAAGTATAGCATCTAGATCAGGGGTCCCCAGACTTACCGGCGTTTGGGCCGGTTCCCACCGCGCCGATCGTGCGGCGGGCCGGAGGGTGGGGGAGCGCGCGCCTGTGCGGGCCGGCGGGCGGGGGAGTGCGCGCCCGTGCGCATGCGCACGGGCGCTTACTGGCGCGGCGGCGCGATTCCAGGTGGGAAAAGCGCCGACAATCCGTTGTGCGCATGCGCGTGGGCCTCCCCCGACCCGGAAGTGCACCAGAAATGACTTCTTCCGGGTTGGGAGAGGCCCATACGCTTGCGCAGAAAGGATTTTCGGCGCTTTTTTCCCAACCCGGAAGAGCGCTGCCGCGCTGCGCACTATAAGAGCGGGCGGCGGGCAGCGGGGGTCGTCGCGGGCCGGATTGGCAGGCTAATTGGGCCGCATCCGGCCCCCGGGCCGTAGTCTGGGGACCCCTGATCTAGATCAAGGGAAGTAATAGTACCACTGTATTCTGCTCTGGTCAGACCTCACCTGGAGTACTGTGTTCAGTTCTGGGCACCACAGTTCAAGAAGGATACTGACGAGCTGGAACGTGTCCAGAGGAGGGCAACCAAAATGTTCAAAGGCCTGGAAACAATGCCTTATGAGGAACGGCTTAGGGAGCTGGGTATGTTTAGCCTGGAGAAGGGAAGGTTAAGGGGCGATATGATAGCCATGTCCAAATATATAAAAGGATGTCATATAGAGGAGGGAGAAAGGTTGTTTTCTGCTGCTCCAGAGAAGCGGACACGGAGCAATGGATTCAAACAACAAGAAAGAAGATTCCACCTAAACATTAGGAAGAACTTCCTGACAGTAAGAGCTGTTCGGCAGTGGAATTTGCTGCCAAGGAGTGTGGTGGAGTCTCCTTCTTTGGAGGTCTTTAAGCAGAGGCTTGACAGCCATAGGTCAAGAATGCTTTGATGGTGTTTCCTGCTTGGCAGGGGGTTGGACTGGATGGCCCTTGGGGTCTCTTCCAACTCTAGGATTCTATGATTTAAATCAAATCCACCCTGGCACACGAGAGTCCCTGCCTTCTTCCCTTCAGCTTTCTTGGCCAAGACAAATGCCGTTATCCTTTTTTGTTTTACCACCAAGATCCTGATGGTCTTCCTTCTTCCATGCAGGTACCAAGAGAAGGTCGCCAGGGAGTTTCGGCTGCCGACGGCCATCAAGCAGTACAAGCTCAACCTGGAGAAGCTCTTTGAGAGGCTGGATCGTGTCCTTCCTCAGAGCTGCCTTGCCATCTGGAACACAGCCCTCCCCATAGGGGAAGAGCCTTTTGGAGCCCTCTACAAAGAGATGGAGGGAGGCTACTGCTCAGCTGAGGTGACTGGGGGGGCCACCTCCCACCAAGGGCAGGGTGGTGGTGGGGTGTCAACCTGTCCCCTAGCCCCCCCATCCCCATGTGGGAATGTTAAAGGTTGTAGGAAAGGATATATTGAATAAATGCCCTATTTTTCCATCTATAGGACGCTCCCATCAACAAGCTGGCTGGCGCCGCTTCTCCCCCCCCCCCAATGCCGCTATCCGTTTATTGGACAACCCCAGTTTTTGACGTGATTTTTGAGTCCAAAACCTCATCCAATACATGGAAAAATACGGTATTATCCTACCTTCCCTCATGCTAGTAAGTGATGTAGCAGAGCAGATTCCCCTCAATATAGCTGGAAGCTAGTTTGCAGATTTGTTTGAATCTCTTAGTTGAAATTATGTCCTGGTGTCCCCCTTTAATCCCTCTTGAAAGAATAAAGACACAGGAGTCTTTCTGAGTAAAGTAACAAAAGGTTTACTCACATTTCAGTCCACGATTTGATCCCTGATGAAAGGCAGGCTTTACTTGGTGGTTACATAAACAGAAGTCTTGAGTTTGTCTCATTTGGGGACTGAACTCACGTACTGCTGGCCGAGAGCCAGCAGACAGCAAAATTACATTAAGACAAGAAAATGGCTGCAGGAGAGCAGCATCGAGAGAGCAAGGCGAGAGAGAGGAGAAGACAGAAATCAAGGCAGAAGCAGGACTGAGAAAACGGCTGCGTGACCGGGCTCTTTTGTGGAGTCAGCCAGAGCCATGCCCATCTCCCAGATCACATGTAGGGGGAAGGGTGCTCTGAGGACCGGGGGTCCTCAAACTTTTTAAACAGGGCTAGTTCACTGCCCCTTAGACACTGTTGGGGGCTGGACTATAGTTTGAAAAAAATACATTTTGTTTGGGAACGCAACTGCCTCCCTCCCTTCAACAACTACCACACTGCCCTTAAAGTTTGTGCACTCACAAATGTTAGCAAAAGGAATGCCCGCCAACCCGGGCAAAAAGAAGTGTGCCACGGTACCTGTAGTAGCTAAGCAGCCCGTTGCTCAGCACGAACCAGCGGCGCTGGTAGGCCGTCACGTAGTTGAAGAGCCAGCCTTTGTACGTGTTAGGACCGGGGCCGGCCGAGGTTAGGGTGGTCGCGGGGGCAGAGGGCAAGGGCCCCTCGAGGGTGGTGGCCCCGGCCAGGCTCATGGTGGCGAGGAGGGCGTGGGGAGGAGGAGGGAGGCAAGGTGGCTGCTTGGAGGGAAGGCAAGGGACTGCGCTGAGCAGGGAGACCAGCAATAATAATAATAATAATAATAATAATAATAATAATAATAATAATAATATATTATTTATACCCCGCCCATCTGGCTGGGTTCCCCCAGCCACTCTGGGTGGCTTCCAACAAAACATTAAAATACAGAAATCAAACATTAAAAGCTTCCCTAAACAGGGCTGCCTTGAGATGCCTTCTAAAGGTCTGGTAATTGTTGTTCTCTTTGACCTCTGGTGGGAGGGCATTCCACAGGGTGGGCGCCACTACCGAGAAGGCCTTCTGCCTGGTTCCCTGTAACTTGGCTTCTCGTAGTGAGGGAACCGCCAGAAGACCCTCGGCGCTGGATCTCAGTGTCCAGGCAGAACGATGGGGGTGGAAACGCTCCTTCAGGTATACTGGACCGAGGCTGTTTAGGGCTTTAAAGGTCAGCACCAACACTTTGAATTGTGCTCGGAAACGTACTGGGAGCCAATGTAGGTCTTTCAGGACCGGTGTTATATGGTCTCGGCGGCCACTCCCAGTCACCAGTCTAGCTGCCGCACTCTGTAGTTGTAGTTTCTGGATCACCTTCAAAGGTAGCCCCACATAGAGCATAGGTCTTTCAGGACCGGTGTTATGTGGTCTCGGCAGCCGCTCCCAGTCACCAGTCTAGCTGCCGCATTCTGGGATAGTTGTAGCTAGAAAGTGTCGGCACTGCACAGCAGCGCTGTTGCCTTCCTGCCTCCTGCTACTATTGGGACCAGTTTGCCTACAAGATCCCCTTTCCTCACATGCTCTCCACTTGAATTGGTGGAATTGGCGCTGTTACAGGTGGCCCAAAACAGACCCTCCTAGTGCCCCCATTTTCCAGGGACCTCCCGGCTTCTGATTTGATCCCAGAATGGCCCGCTTTTCCTTAGGATGTCCTTATTTTCATTGGAGAAATGTTGGCGGGGATGGTGTTATCCGATCCCCAAGCTGTCTGAAGGGAATCCTGTATAGGGAAGATTTTTTAAAAAAAATGTTTTATGTTTTATTAAGTTTTTATATACTGTATGTTGGAAGCCACCCAGAGTGGCTGGGGCAACCCGGTCAGATGGGCGGGGTATAAATAGTAAAATTATCATTATAGGAGTCCCTATTTTCATTGTAGAAATGTTGGAGGGTATGCCGTAATACTTATTCCGCATTTGTAAGAACTCTTATCTTTTAATGTGGCACTTTGGAACTCCCTGCCTATTGATCCCAGGCAGGTGACATCTCCATATTTAAGTCTTTCGCCTCTTTAACTTTTTGAAAGCCTTCCTTTATTGTTGTTAGTTTTTCCTATTGATAAATTTTATTTTATCTTTTTTGTAGACGGTTTGGGATTTTTTTTAAAGCACAATCAAGCATTGTATGCAGGTTATGAAATAATAATAATAATAATTAATAATAATAATTTATTATTTATACCCCGCCCATCTGGCTGGGTTTCCCCAGCCCCTCTGGGCGGCTTCCAACCGAATATTAAAAACAGTACAGCATCAAACATTAAAAACTTCCCTAAACAGGGCCGCCTTCAGTTGTCTTCTAAAAGTAAAATAGTTGCTTATTGCCTTGACATCTGGTGGGAGGGCGGGTGCCACTACCGAGAAGGCCCTCTGTCTGGTTCCCTGTAACCTCCCTTCTTGCATGGAGGGAACCGCCAGAAGGCCCTCGGTCCTGGACCTCAGTGTCCGGGCTGAATGATGGGGGTGGAGATGCTCCTTCAGGTATACAGGACCAAGGCCATTTAGGGCTTTAAAGTTCAGTACCAACACTTTGAATTGTGCTCAGAAACGTACTGGGAGCCAGTGTAGATCTCTCAGGACCGGTGTTACGTGGTCCCGGCGGCCACTCCCAGTCACTAGTCTAGCTGCCGCATTCTGGATTAATTGCAGTTTCCGGGTCACCTTCAAAGGTAGCCCCACGTAGAGAGCATTGCAGTAGTCCAAGCGGGAGATAACCAGAGCGTGCACCACTCTGGCGAGACAGTCTGCAGGCAGGTAGGGTCTCAGCCTGCGTACCAGATGGAGCTGGTAGACAGCCGCCCTGGGCACAGAATTGACCTGCACCTCCATGGACAGCTGTGAGTCCAAAACGACTCCCAGGCTGCGCACCTGGTCCTTCAGGGGCACAGTTACCCCATTCAGGACCAGGGAGTCCTCCACACCCGCCCGCCTCCTGTCCCCCCAAAACAGTACTTCTGTCTTGTAAATATGTAGGATGTCTTGTAAATATGCAGGATGTAGAAAAAGCGACTCCTATGGATGTGGTTGAAGCCAACTTCTATGGTGCCAGCCTCGCCTGCAGCTATGGCTTCGACGTCCTGGATCTCCATTTCTTCCTGCGCTTTGAGGACGATCTCCGCATTAAAGACAGGGTGCACTGGAACTTTTTGGCACACCGGTTTATTACCAGGTACCTGCTGACCTTCATTGCTGATTCGTGGGGAGTCGAACTTGAGAAGAGGAATCCCAGCACAGGTGAGTGTGGCTCAAGAACAGGTGAAGGGCTGGATGGAAAGCAGAGGTTGCAGAAGCTCCGGAAGACAATAGCTGTAAAAGAGTTTTTGAGAAGGGGGATTTGGGGCTTCACTCGCTGCTGCTGCTTCTTTGGCGATTCCTCATAGCCGAGTAAGATTTTCTTCCATGAGCACAGTTTTAAAAGTGAGTCCGCAAATGACTGTGGAGGCCAATTCTGGATCCACACGTCCTTCCACAGTGGGGACATTGGTTTCCGGGCGGGAGTTGATCATGGTGTGGATTTGCCAAGCGTGTCTTCCTCTTAGCCCGTTTCTCCCTTGTGCGTAGCTGTCAAGTTCTTCCTTTTTAAAAGGGAAATTCCCTTATGCTGAATAGGCTTCCTCGTGAGAAAAGGGAAAACTTGGCAGCTATGCCCTTCCGTCCTGAGTTCGAGTGTCTTCAGAGGCTGTTCTCCAACTGGAGCACTCGCAGGCCAGTGCTCCCCAATTGTCGGTGTTTATACTGCATTTTTTAAGATTTGCCTTGAGAGTGTCTTTAAACCTCTTTTGTCCACCACCAGCATAATGCTCCCCATTTTTAAGGAAACAGAATACTTGCTAACAGAGTACTTAATATGCCAAATTGTGTGTGTGGATTCTAGGAGAAATGCAGCTGCCCCACAAGGGACTCATGATAGTTGCTTTAGTGGGGTTGTGTGTGAGTGGGTGACCAGGAAGTCCTCCTTTGTGCCCCTTGAGATAAGGGCTCCAAAATCCTAGAATTGTAGAGTTGGGAGGTACCCCGAGGGTCATCTAGACCAACCCCCCTGCAATGCAGGAATTCTTTGCCCAAGGTGGGGCTTATATCGACCCTGAGATTAAGAGGAAGGGAGGGCAAAAAGAAAGGGCCACAGAGCCTGCTGCGGGTGCTGAGCTTCTTGCAAAGAACAACAGGTACAATTTCCCCCTCCCCATTTCTCCAGAATAATGGCCTCTCTCTTGCCTCCCACCTTGCAGGGATTGGTTGGAACGGGACTGCAGCAGATCATCCAGTTTACCCACAACTGCCCCCCATACCCCAGTTGTGCCGTGACTTTTTCTCGGCTGATGACGCTCCTATTAGGCAGCTCGTTGAGGTCAGAGAAGCCCCTGTCAGTTACGGCGGTCCCTATGGCAACAGACCTGTGGCTGGATTCGAATACAATCCCCAGGACCCCTCGGCCCAGCATGGCTGGCTCTTTCCTGCCCACCCGCCTTTTGAGCACCACAGCAATCCGTACGACGGCGGGCCAGGGGGTGGATTGGACTGTCACGACTATCCACCCAACGATGGACAGCTCATTCCGGACCCCCAGTTTAATGACCATCAGAACGGTTCCTGCAGCCGCAGGGGCGGGCGTTGGAACGGCCTGTTTCCCCCAGGTATGTCCCTGCAAACCCCTGTTGTCCCTCTGAGATGCGTTTAGGAGCCCACACGGTCCTGGGAAGAGAGGTCTCCTTGGAGGGATGGGAAGGGGTTTGGCAGCAGCCCCAAAAGGGTGGGGGTGGGGATGAGCAGAGGCCAGGGGTGGATGGCAAGAGAGGCTTTGCTTGCTGGGAAAAGTGGGGGGGGGGGAGGGCGGGGGGACGACGAAGGGGAATTTGAAGCAGGACATCCTACAATTGGGCTTTCCCATCAGCTCCTGCTTTCTGTGCTATTTGAAACTGTGATACAATACAATAGATGGATTCAAGGGCATACACAAGATTTATTTTAGGTGGGGCAGGCTTTATGTTAGGGGGCCCCCCAAGAACCAAGATACCTTGGTTAGTCAAGTATTTCTATTCATTTACTTGATGGGGGGCCACTGCTACGCCCATGGATGGAAAGGTATGTAGTATGATTATTATTTAAATCATTAGTCAGTAAGACTTGATTTAAATCATTTTGTTACAGAAAGACTCATTATTGCTGGTAAAATCTTAATATTTGCAACCAGATGAAGGTTTCATTTTTGGAAAAAATAAATTTTCAGAGTAGTTTTTACAGTTATATCAAAAATTACTGATTTGGTTATACTATTAGAAATTCACAGACAGATAATTATAAAATTATTGTGAGGTTTAATAAGTTAACTCTTTATATTTGAACTACTTTTCTGCTGTACTTTATTGGAAGGAGAAAAACAATCATTTCCTTAAAAACAATTTAAACCATTTATTTAACTAAAACAATAGCATTGCAGCATATGTATCCATGTTTGTTTACATATGTGGTTAAATGATTAAAAAAAACCCAAACAACTTAGACTGAGTTTTAGTACACATGAAAAACAGAAAACAAATCCTTATTTCCTGATGTGTAGCCTTTGGACTATACTGTAACCTAAATAGAAAACTATCTTTAGAAAGATTTTCCTTCCAAAGCATTTTATTTTTAAAATCCAATGTATTTTTTTTAAAAAAATCTGATTTAAATTTAAAAAACCCTATTTTTTTGTTTTAAAAAAAATCATTGATTTTTATCCACCCTGCCTAGAACAGAGACAGTTCAGCTGCTGAAAGTGGTACATACATTTCCTAAGTTGCAGCGAACTAGGCAGAGGGCCTTCTCGGTGGTGGCGCCTGCCCTGTGGAACGCCCTCCCAACAGATGTCAAAGAGGAAAACAACTACCAGACTTTTAGAAGACATCTGAAGGCTTTTAATGTTTAATAGATTATTGTGTTTTATTTTTCTGTTGGAAGCTGCCCAGAGTGGCTGGGGAAACCCAGCCAGATGGGCGGGGTATAAATAATAAATTATTATTATTATTATTACTATTATTACTAAGTTTCCAGAGGGCAGCAGCCTAAGCTCACACATGT
This sequence comes from Zootoca vivipara, assembly GCF_965207765.1. Lineage (NCBI taxonomy): Eukaryota > Metazoa > Chordata > Lepidosauria > Squamata > Lacertidae > Zootoca > Zootoca vivipara. The sequence continues at coordinate 71,574,314 of NC_142583.1, forward strand.
CTCAACTGTGCAGCTGATTCTGGGTTTTTCTGCCGCTTTTACTTCCTGTGCCCGCTCCGCTTCCCCCCTCTGACCTCTTTCTCGCTTTCCTCCAGAAACCCACCCCAACGGCTCCCCTATTCCCACACTGGCCGGGCGCGCCAGGCGATTCCAGAGAAGGCGGCGCCCCGAGTTCATACACCACCACCCCCACGAGCAACGCCAAGGCGCCCAGCCCTACCCCGTGTGGCGGGGCTGCGGCAAACACGCTTGGCGTCATTCCCAACGGCCAAGATTTGTCTGGAGATGCCCCTCCCGCTCTTAGCAGGGGCTCCGGCAGCCTTGAATGTTCTTCTCTTGCAGACAGCAGCCCAACATGTCAGGACTGGGGGTGGGTTTTGGGGGGGTGGGGTGTTGCCTGTGGGTGTCGAGGGCTTCTGCGAACGCAGTGGAAGGACGGATCGCTCGATCTCCAGCCTGCTATTGGACACCCAAGTGGGGGCGGGCAGATCATCTTTCTGAACGCAGGGTTGGCCCCCAAGAGGTGCCCCCCCACCCACTCTGGACACTGCTACTTTTTTCATCTTCTTTCACCCCGTGGAAGAAGGGTGTCTTCGCAACCAGCTCTGAAAAGCAAGCTCGGTAGTCCTGCCTCTGACACACACCAGACATTCAAAGTACATTCAGCCCACGTTTTAAAGCCCCTCCCCCAACCCCCCCTGGGAACTATATTTCCCCCGCTCACAGACCTACAGGGCCCTTAACAAACTACAGTTCCCAGAATGCTTTGGGGTACAGTCATGTGCTTTAAAGGTATGTTGTGGCTCTGCCCCTAGTCTTTTTTCTTTTGTAAATATTTTTCATTAAAGATTTCTTGAATTACAAAGGTGTGTGCAGTGTCTCTCATATTTTTACATGTATCTTTTTTGCAAATCAGTTTCATTTGTTAAGACACTAAGAAGAAAGAGGGAAAACGAGGTAGATAGGGGACGGGAGGGTGGATGGGGGGGTGAGAGTAGGTGACGGTGTTTCTGTTTTGCTTAATATATGTAGGGCTTGATGTCCGCTTTGTTTGTGTTGGTACTCCTTTATTTGCTTGTGTTCTTCTGATGGTGAGAGAGATTTGGGTTGGCCAAGGGTGTAGTTGTTCATTTGTAATTGGCTGTTGTCTTTGTCCATGGAGTTTTCTTGGCAGGGATACTGGAGTGACTTGCCAGTTCCTTCTCCAGGTGGATCACGTTTAGTCAAAACTCTCCACTATGACCTGTCCTCCTTGGGTGGCCCTGCATGGCATAGCTCATAGCTTCTCTGAGTTATTCAAGCCCCTTCACCACGACAAGGCATTGATCTATGAAGGGGCCAAGACAGGAGTGCCTGGCATGCTATGGTCCATGGGGTCACGAAGAGTCGGACATGACTAAACGACTAAACAACAACAATTGGCTATGATGGTCTTTGTTTTCATGTGTGAGTGGGGTGAGTGGGTATTTTTGGGTCAGGTTAGCCATACTGATTTGTATGCTGGCGGTAAGTTTTTGTCATCATCTTGTTGGGCTGCGTGTGTGATAAAGGGGAACCATACCGGGGTGAAGGCATCCTCTTCTATTTGTCCCCATGCCAGTTTCAGCTTATTGGTTAGTTTTTCTAGTAACTGCCCCTAGTCATGGGATGAGCTGCAGGTGATCTATTATTGCCCTGTTGATATCGGCACAAACCGCCTGGGTTGTTTTTGACAGGATTTTTAAATTCACCATGAAATGCCGCCCAGGGCTGTAGAGAGGCTGGGTGGAAGCACTTCTTTCCCAAAGGGCTCTACTATCTCCCCGCCATGGAGGGTGGGGCAGACTGCCTTTAAAGTAGTGGGGAGTGGGAGCCGAATGTGGCCCTCTGCATGTTCTTGTCAGGCCCTCTGGACTTTTCCCCAGGGAGTTGAGGTCAGGCTGTGTTGTAGGAATTTAGGGGGTGGGAGTTGAGGTCAGGCTGTGTTCCCATCTATCTTTGAGAACGTGGCTGTTCATGCGAATTTTCATTCAGCTAGCACAGGAAGCCCATTTTCACATTGCACCCGTAGGGTGGGCAGGTGGGTGGGTAGGCAGACACTGGGTTTGGGGGGCAAAATGTGCCACCTCTTTGCATTTTCCAACCTGCGACCCACCTGCCCAGGTGACCCTGGCTTGTGGATCCACAAAGGAAGGACGGTTACTAGAAGTATCTTCATTTCCCCTCCCAGTGCAGCTGACTCTGCTTCTTCCTCTACACGGGAACATATGGAAACTAGTCTTTTGCACTGGGGTCTCAGGAGCATGCTCTAGTGGGAAGGTCTCCTGCACAAGCCCCAGTGAGATAGAAGCTATGCAAGAACTCGCTCCAGAGACCTCGCCACAGGGTCAGGCAAGCTGCCCGAAATGACTCCCGGGGAAAGAGCTTTTTCAGTCTGAATGTAAAATGTTTTTCAAAAGCCTCAAGGTGAGGGGGGGGGGAGGAGAATCCTTATCTCCAAACCCAGCTGGGGCCTGTTGGAGTGAAATCATAGAATCATAGAGTTGGAAGAGACCACAAGGGCCATCCAGTCCAACCCCCTGCCAAGCAGGAAACACCATCAAAGCATTCTTGACATATGTCTGTCAAGCCTCTGCTTAAAGACCTCCAAAGAAGGAGACTCCACCACACTCATTGGCAGCAAATTCCACTGCCGAACAGCTCTTACTGTCAGGAAGTTCTTCCTAATGTTTAGGTGGACTCTTCTTTCTTGTAGCTTGAATCCATTGCTCCGTGTCCGCTTCTCTGGAGCAGCAGAAAACAACCTTTCACCCTCCTCTATATGACATCCTTTCATATATTTGAACATGCCTATCATATCACCCCTTAACCTTCTCTTCTCCAGGCTAAACATACCCAGCTCCCTAAGCCGTTCCTCATAAGGCATCGTTTCCAGGCCTTTGACCATTTTGGTTGCCCTCTTCTGGACACGTTCCAGCTTGTCAGTATCCTTCTTGAACTGTGGTGCCCAGAACTGGACACAGTACTCCAGGTGAGGTCTGACCAGAGCAGAATACAGTGGTACTATTACTTCCCTTGATCTAGATGCTATACTCCTATTGATGCAGCCCAGAATTGCATTGGCTTTTTTAGCTGCTGCATCACACTGCTGACTCATGTCAAGTTTGTGGTCTACCAAGACTCCTAGATCCTTTTCACATGTACTGCTCTCAAGCCGTACAAATGCATTATCTGAAAGGAGAACAGATTTTTGAGGAGAAAAAGCTGTTTCACAAAGGCAGCATTTTTCTCTCTGAAAGGAAATACTATGATAAAAGTGTGTTTGGTAATCTTCTTTTTGTCTTTCTGTTTAGAGGAGGGCTGTTTGTCCTTGCAGTGAAAATGTCCCCATTTTACAGGTGGAGAACTGAGAGACAGTGTGGTGTGAAACAAGTCCATGGGAGAGGAGGGACCCAAAAGCAGAGAGTTAAAGTGCCTTTGGGGTGGGGGTTGTTATTATATTTATTTATGTATCCCACCTTTTTGCGAGACGGTTCGCACAAATGGAAAGGACACGGATGAACTGCAAAAAGCCAAGAACGTATCAAAGGCAACCAGTGCAAAGCAACTGAACGCTAGTAGAACTAAAACAATGTAAAATACAGATCTCTTAAAGTGCAGATAAAAAAAACCCCTATTAATAGCCCTTTCATTAAAAAAACCCAGTCAGTTCCCCAAAGCCTTGTTGGAACAAGAAAGTCTCCACCTGCCAGTGGAAGGACAATATGGAGGGAGCCAGTCTAGCTTCTCTAGTTTGGGAGCCACCACCGAGAAGGCCCTCTCCTGCGTCCCCACCATTGCATTTGCTTAGGAGAGAGTGAAAGGACGGAGCAAAAAGTGGGTGGCACACAGACTCGCCTGTTCACACAAGCACCCACCCTCTGCCCCCCCAGTCTTTCATCCATCTTCCACCCAATCTCCAGGCTTGTGAGCCACAATGGAGGAAGTGGAGGCCCTGCATGGCGTTAACTTGCCATTGCGGGACCTGAAGGCTATTTTCCACACGTAGCTTAAGCCTGGAGGTCCCTCCACTGCCCCCCCCCATTCAAGGAGAACCAGACATCATGGAGAAGGGTTTCCGTTCCAGAGCATGGCCAGGGAAGGACCCCTGCACATTAACACTGGGTTACTCCGCAGGCAGAGGGTCCCAGGTAAAATCCCTGGCAGCGTCGCCAGCTAAAAATGATCTTGTAGCAGGCTGCATGAGGAACCCCCTGTTGGAAGTGTGCCAACCCCAAAATGCCAGCTTTATGATGGGCTGCTGGCTGGTCCTGCCTCAGAGCATCAAATTGTGCGGAGAGCCAGACAGGTCGTCTGCATTTGGGTTTAACTCATCTGGTTTCCCCCTCTGTTCAAAATCTCCTTCCAGGAATCCTACACTGGGGGCTCCCAGAGACTCACAGGCAGGCAGGACTCCCAGGAATTTGTGGCCTGCTTTTTTCAATTTTCTAAAAACCGATTTGAACAAAGAATAGAGGAGAAAAACAGACAGCAGGTGGGGAGTTTAGAGGGGGGGGCAGAACTTATCAGCCAGGTTAAAAATACTGTATCCATTAGCAGCCCACCTTAATTGAAACATACACATTGGTGTAAAGTGTCCAAGTGGGTATCCACATGAGATTGCATTGATAACGTGTTCAAATGAGATTGCTGCATTGTAGGGGGTTGGACTAGATGACCCATGGGGTCCCTTCCAACTCTAAAGTTCTATGATTCTGCAGGAAGGGCAACAAGGTCTTCTGACCATTGCCTAGCTGGTGGGCTGTTTCTCCTTCCAGGCTTGAGGTCTCTTAACAACCTTAAGGGCTTGCAAAAACCCACTTTTGTTGTGGAACTCATGACCTGTGATGAAGATGGTAACTTTTGTTTTGGTCTGCTCTTCCTGCAGGCCTGCAGCTCAGGCTAATGGGTGGCTTAACTGGGAAGGGAAGAGCAGAAGGATCTCTGACGAGGTTTTAACTTGGCTGCCAGCTGAGAAGGGAATCCAACGCTGGTCAAACGAGGCCCATGCAGCTTCTATAAGCGCCGGTCTCTGGGCAGCTTCCAACAAAAATTTAAAATACATTAAAATGTCACACGTTAAAAACTTCCCTGAACAGGGCTGCCTTCAGGTGTCTTCTAAATGCCAGGTAGTTATTTATCTCTTTGACATCTGATGGGAGGGCGTTCCACAGGGTGGGTGCCACTACCGAGAAGGCCCTCTGCCTGGTTCCCTGTAGCTTTGCTTCTCGCAGTGAGGGAACCGCCAGAAGGCCCTCAGCGCTGGATCTCAGTGGAACCCAGGCAGAATAATGGGGGGTGGAGACGCTCCTTCGGGTATACTGGGCCAAGGCCCAGTTTCCCAAGCAATCAGAGACTGTGTCTGCACATTGCCCACTTCTCAAACCTTTTCATAGAATCATAGAGTTGGAAGAGACCACAAGGGCCATCCAGTCCAACCCCCTCTCCTAGGAGACCAGTGGGGAGGGGAGCTTGTCTCAGCAGGAGGGGGAGACACCCATGACTCCGCACCATCTCTGCCTCTTGGCCTCCCTCCTCCCCTGGCCTGCTTCCTCTTCTGCCCCTGATTCTGGTCTTCTCTCTGGCACAGACTCTCCCAGCTCACTAAGCCCTGTTACTTCCTCAGCTTCCGACACCACCTCTTTCCCCGTCTTCTCCCTCTGACCACTCATGATCTTCCCATTGCCAATCCCCAGGCTCTGAGCCCTCTTCCCGTGGGGGTTCCCTGGCTGGTTCCTCCCACTATTCCTCTGCGTCCAACTGGTCCATGAAATACGTCAGTTTTGAGTCTCATTTTCCCCAGTCACCAGTTCTCAGCATTTCCACGTCAGTTTGCATATTCATTTATTGTGAAAGTCCTGTAGAAAATTCATTAACATTCTGTTGCGAATCTCTCCCTAATATACACATTCTTGGCAAAGCAAAATCAAAGGCATTTCTGTGCGGTTTTCTTCAGTGCTATTTTTCGTGAAAAAGAGGTGCTGGAACTCACCATGAACTCTTTCTCTTGTAATGGAAATGGCATCCACCGGATAGGTGCCAGAGCTGAGTTCTGGTTAGTTCCAGCTGGGGAAAAAAAATCCCTGGTTATTTTCACTAACAGTTGCTAGTATGTGCATATTTGAGCAAATCAGTGCATGTTAGGTAGGCTCAATTTTAAGACTCATCGGATCAACTATCTCCCTCATCCCTAGTTGGCACCTGTCTGCCAACAGGCCACAGTCTCTTCCTCCATGAGGCGAGGCAGGTCCCCTCTGGTCCCTGGGTTGCCGGCGTCAGTGAGATCCTCCAATCTCGTAGCGGTAGATGTAGATGTAGAACCGCAGGAGCTTACAGAGGACGGTGGGGAATATCTCTTTGACTCTGCGGAAGCCCAAGCCCTCGTACGTCCGCTGTGCCGCCACTTGCACCATGGAGGTGCCCAGCACCACCTCCTTGTACCCGTGCTCCTGGGCGAAGAGGAGCACCGTCCTCGTGAGAGCCTTGCTGAGTCCGTGGCCCCGGTGCTCCTTTGCCACAGACATGCGCTTCAGCTCCAGTGCCCTGCCATGCAGAGACGGGTCTTCCGGGTGGGTGGCAGCGACGATGCCCGCCACTTCACCGCCAGCCTCCGCCACCCAGAAGTTGCAGTCCTTGGGCACCAGGTAGGCCTGGCGGATGTCCTTCATGTCGCTGGCGAGGGCCTCATGCACGTACTCCGCCCAGAAGCCCTTCATGAGAATCCAGCCCACGGCCAACAGGGTAGCCACGGCACCGAGGGAAAGGAGGAGGGAAGAGGAGCCCAGGTAGGTTACGAGGAGCACGGCCAGGAGCAACAGGTGGGTCCGGGGGCTAGAGAGAACATGCCGGAAACCCGCAGGAGCATGTTCGTTGATGCCCCGGGAGAACATGGTACGGGCGGCTTCGTAGTCCCGATCTTCATACCTGCGAATGTGGTACTTGCCCATCTTGAATTCGCCTTCTCTGTCTCCCTGGGAAACAGAACAAACGGCTTGTCAGATTTCCTTGGGTGGGTGGGACTAATTGCTCGTTTCAAGTGGATTGGGGGAGCCTTTAAAGTGGCCGTCCCTCTTGGGGGCAGTGGGACTACTTAGGGGGGCAGAAAGAGGCAAGGGGGACATCGGATGAGATTACTTTTTTTCAATTGTATTTTATTAAATTTATTTTTGTTGACCTCCCACGCCTTTCCCCAGAGTTGCTTCTCCCGTTTTCAATCTACCAAATCATAACCACAATTTTATAATCTAATTACTTCTGTTGCTCATAGCTCAAACCTGGTTCACAAGTTCATTGTACTATTATATTTCTTTTAAAAGTCCAAAAAACCTATCAATTCTTCCATTAAAAACACTCATCATTAGATTCTCTTAATTTTGCTGTTAATTTTGCCAGTTCTGCATATCTTACTTATCCATGCTTCTTTGATTGGAGCTTCTTTGTTCCATTTCTGCACATATGAATTCCTAGCTGCTGTTGTTACATACATAAATAACTTTAACATTTTTATTTTGATTGGAGGGGGGGGGAGATTTTTGCCTCTATAATCCCTAACGGAAATGCTTTGGGCTTTTTTGATAAACTCATTTTAAACATCTTTTTTATCTCGCCATGTATCATGGAGGCATAAATGACTATTAGGCTTTGAAAAGCTGGCATCCCTGGATCAAGTTCATCAGTTTTGTTGAACTAATTAAAACTAATGAGATTCAATTGGATTTTGAACAAAGGAAGGGTTGCCGTATTTCAAAAAGTGAAAATCCGGACACAAGAGTTGTTGAGCTTTTTTCCTTCCTCTTCCCGAAGTTTAGTTGAGCTTCAAAAAATTGGTGGCAAATAGGACACTGAAGACATGAGTTGCCATACATCTGGATTTTCCCGGACATTTCACTGATTTCTGCCCAGACACTGCTTCCGACTGCAGTATTCTGTGTATGTCTGGGAAATTCTGGATGTATGGCAACCCGAACAAAGATGCGGCTTAGGGAACGGCTTAGGGAGCTGGGTATGTTTAGCCTGGAGAAGAGAAGGTTAAGGGGTGATATGATAGCCATGTTCAAATATATGAAAGGATGTCATATGGAGGAGGGAGAAAGGTTGTCTTCTGCTGCTCCAGAGAAGCAGACACGGAGCAATGGATTCAAACTACAAGAAAGAAGATTCCACCTAAACATTAGGAAGAACTTCCTGACAGTAAGAGCTGTTCGGCAGTGGAATTTGCTACCAAGGAGTGTGGTGAAGTCTCCTTCTTTGGAGGTCTTTAAGCAGAGGCTTGACAGGCATATGTCAGGAATGCTTTGATGGCGTTTCCTGCTTGGCAGGGGGTTGGACTGGATGGCCCTTGTGGTCTCTTCCAACTCTATGATTCTGTGATTCTATGCAATTATCTGTGACAGCTTTGAACTTTATTGGGTTATTCTCTTCCTTAGTGGGTTGTGCAAGCTGCTATTCTGAACAATGCTTTTGACAGGGTTGGGTGGGGGGCTACTGGGAGTGGGTTTTGGTATTCCCAAATATATTGGGAAACACTGCTCTAAAGCCAAATATCTAAAGGACAGCACACATCTCCATCGTCACCCAAAACAGACAGATGCCAACAGGGCAGCCTATTCGGGGAGTGGGAGTAGACTTTTGGGGGGCTTAGGAGCACCGTGACCCATGGCCAGCTTTTGAATGGGGGGCAGGTTCATGTCAAAGTAGCCCAAGTGATGAGCAAAACTGAGTAGGGCAATAAGTCCAGTTCTTAAAGTCGCTTTGCAGCAGACTTCCCAATCACCTCCAGTATTTTCAAGCCCTTAAAAAAAATAAAAGAGGACACACACATTTTGGGTGGTGTGTCACAAAACTCATTTTTTATGGATACATTTGTGTGAGTGGGGGGCACCGATAAAAAGTTTTTGGTGGGGTAGCAGTCGGAGCCTGACTCCCCCCCCCAAAAGCAACCCATTGATTTTAAAATAGATTTTTAAATTTATTTATTGAAACGGAAACAAATTGGAGGTGCATTGAGAGCGGAGGGCAAGAAACCTTTTGACCCATCCCAGAAGGAGACCCATAGGAGCAGTTGGTTAAATATTAAACTTTATTTATTGGCAGGGTGGGGGGGGTTGAAGCACCCAAAGTAATCTGTTGGTGGTATGCAAGGCAAGAAATTAAAATGGGTGGGGACACCCTCCCCCTCCCTTTCATCCCCATCAAGATCAGATTACTCTTGCATTCCATTGCAGCAACAAGACTTTGCCCCCTACACTCCCCCCTCCCCCCCCATCTGCAAGGATTAGGGCTGGGCGGCTCTGAGTCATTTTAGGATTGGGGGGGAAAGTCCAAACAGGTTCATTGCTGGGTCATTTGCAATTCCAGAGGCGTCTGGGATGCCATCTCCTGCCAACGGGCATCTGGGGGGGGGGGAGCAGGGCTTCCTGCGCGTGAAACAAGCGACCCTAGGCATGCAAAGCGTGTCTCCGGTCATGTATTGCATTTATATCTCGCCCTTTTAATAGGAGATTCGGGATTTGAAGTTCATTTGAACCTGAGGCCGCCTCAGGGTTTCCTACGCCTACAGGCATCTAGCTGGCCACCTAGGATGCTGGCTTCGGTGGGATGCTGGCCTGATCCAGCAGGCTCCGCTTATGTGATATACCCGATACCTCCAGTGCACACCTCTCTTCTTTCTCTTACCTGCTGCCAGGTGCGTGAGCAGTCCTGAACTCCTGATCGCAGCAGGACCTCCAATCCGCCTTCTCCCTTCTCTGCCTGCAGCTGGTTTCGCAAGCTGGGCAGCTGCCAGGGAGCGATTCTTCTCTTCCGCCTCCTCCGGGATCAGCCAACCAGAAACCAGGCTGCACGCAAGCTCAAGTTAGAGATCGAGCCTGCTCCTTCCTCCAGGCAAGCAGGGATTCTTCCCCGCACACCAGGCCAGCCCCTGCAGGGTGCTCTGATGCCAGATCCCACCCACCCACTGCACGCCTCCCTGCCTCCCGCTGCAATCGTGAGGTTGCAAAGCTGGCTCGTCTTCAAGAGGATGTGGAAGTTCCTCCCTTGAAGCTTTTAAGGAGGAAAAAGCCCTTCCGGGCACCTTCATTTGCTCAAAGCTCACAGAGGTCTGCAGCGGTGGTCCACCTGCTTGCTACCTGGCCAAGCTCAAGGTGTTACTTGAGGGCATATAAGGCCCTTAACAACTTGGGACCAGTTTGCTTGCGAGGTCGGGTTGCCCCACCTGCACCCAGTCGACCACTTGAATAGCAAAACTGGCCCCGTTCTGCATTTGTTAAGAACCGGATTGTAAATAAATCTACACTTTGGAACTCCCTGCCGATTGATATCAGGCAGGAGTCATTACTGTTCTTTTTGGCGCCTGCGGAAGTCATTCCTACCCAGAAGTTTGAATGAGTTTTAATTTGTTTTAGTCTATTTTATTGTGGCTTTTACTTTTTAAAAATTACAGCTGATTTTTTTAAAATGATGTTTATATTATCTTTTTTGTAAACCTCTTTTGATGCTTTTTCCTGCTTGGCAGGGGGTTGGACTGGATGGCCCTTGTGATCTCTTCCAACTATGATTCTATGATATTTTTTCCCTACAGTCAATGTGGTATATAAATTTTACGAAATAAAACAAATGAAAGTAACTCGCTGTACCCCTTCGACTCGTATGAGGCTGTATCCTGTAACTCAAAGCCTCTCAGGTGGAGAGAATGTGCACACCCTAAACCCTTCTGGAAGATGCAGTCTTTCTGATCACTGGTGATAGACGTGAGACAACCAACTCTCTCAAGAAGCCAGCTATGGCTCCTCAATATTTTTTAGGGCGCAAAAGAGAATGTATCAGGCCAGGCGCTTTTCAGTGCCTGCGTCAAACGTTTTCATTCAGGCATGCCAGCCCAGGTGCTTAGAAAGTTGGTAGGAGTTTTAATCTGTTTTTAGTCTATTATTATTTTAACTTTTTGAAAGTCTTACTGTTAATTCTGTTGGTGCAAAATGGAAGTGTATAGAAAGAATTCCTGGATGGCAAGAACAAGGTTTGGTGCAAGTATTTGTTGGTGAGGAGCCCAGCAGAGATTTAGAATCGAAAACATACAGCAGTGTGGAAATATAGGCTGTTAGACCTTTAAAATACAGGTGGGGACCATTGTACTTGTGTCCAATTGATGCACAACACGCCCCCCCCCAAGCCTTCCCCCTCACACTTTTGACAGGAAGGCGCTTGGCTCAGTGGTGGAACATCTGCATTTCATGCAAAAGGTCCCAGGTTCAATCCCCGGTGGCATCTCTAGGTAGGGCTAGGCAAAGCTCCTTTCTGAAATCATGAAGAACCCCTGCCAGTCAGTGTAGACCGCATTGAGCTAAATAGACCAGACAGTAGAGGGAACAAGCTTGTTTGCTCCTGCTCTGGAGGGTAAGACTCGGACCAACGCCTTCAAGAAACAAAGATTCCGACTAAACATCAGGAAGAACATTCTAACAGCAAGAGCCACTCGACAGTAGAATGGGCTCCCTCTCCTTCCTTGGAAGTTTTTAAACAGAGGTTGGATGGCCATCTGCAGTGGATGCTTTAGGTGGGATTCCTGCACCGCAGGGGGTTGGCCTAGATGACCCTTGGGGTCCTTTCCAACTCTATGATTCTTGTTTCTTGTCCTTTTTCCAGAGCAATCACAAGGCCAACAGCAGTGTCTTGCTTTTTCGAGAATTCAATGTACTCTACACGGGGCTACCTTTGAAGGTGACTACAACTATAACTAATCCAGAATGTGGCAGCTAGACTAGTGACTGGGCGCACCCGCAGTAACTATAGAACACCAGTCCTAAAAGAACTACGTACATTGGCTCCCTGTGTGTTTCTGGGCACAATTTGAAGTGTTGGTGCTGGCTTTGGCCATGTATATCTAAAGGAGCATCTACACCATCGTCCAGCCTGGACAGAGATTCAGCTCCAAGGGCCTTCTGGTGGTTCCTTCTTTGCAAGAGATGAGGTTACAGGGAACGAGGCAAAGGGCCTTTTTGTTAGGTGTGCCTGCCCTGTGGAACACCCTCTCTGCAGATGTGAAACAGATAAATAGCTATGTGATTTTTAAAAGACATCTGGAGGCAGCCCTGTTCAGGGAAGCTTTTAGTGTGTAATGTTGTATTGTGCTTTTACTGTTTTTTTGTTGGGAGCCACCCAGAGTGGCTGGGACAACCACTGCTATTACTGCATTGGCAGAAAAACTTGCGAGAACATTCCCCTGTACAAATGTATCAGAGAGATTTATTATTGACCCTTGGTTTATAGAAACAGTAGTCATAATTTTGCGACCATAATGTGGGGAATGCAAAGAAGGAAAAGTATTATCTCCTCGGGTAGGACCACATCTCAAAGGACACACCAGAGACACAGATCTCTGCCAAAGACAACTGCTGGAGTTATTAAGCTAGTTCAAATGAATGTAGTTAAGAGGTTATGAAAACAGCAGCATTTGGGTTGCATTGAAGAGCACGAAGAATGAATTTCCTGCAAATTTAATCAGACGCAGAGCTCAATGTGCTGCATGCCCTGAGGAAACAAACAGAAATCTTTGCATCAAGGTGATGTGATGGAAGGGCCTCTGAGGCCTTAGCCCATCCCAGAAGGCAAAAAAAAGAAAAGAACAAATGCCCTTGGTGACAGCAGCAATAGTCTCTCCTGCCACTCTGGCTCTTGGGCCAGTCGCTTGCCACTTGGACCAGCAACAGTCCTTTCAAGGAACAAGGCAAAGAGCGGCTTCCGTGCAAGTTCAGAAGTGCTGAGATGAGGCCACCAGAGAAGCCCACTTTCTTCGGCAATGAAAACTCAGTCCTGTAAAGTTACACATCCCTTCCAAACCGGGACCCCCATTTTCTCACAAACACCTTGGAAGCAAAAAGGAAAGGATCCTTCTGGAAATATTACTAGTTACAGTTTCCTTCATTGCTAGAATTCCTTAAAAACTTGGCTGTCAAGTGCCCTCTGCAGCAAACTGGAAAAGTCCGAAAGGAGACACCCCTTTGCTGAGCACCAGAACAAACCACTTCCAATTCTCTTGGCACCACATAATCAACTACACCAAATGTCCAAGGGACAAATGGGATGAAAGACCAGACCCAGGCAGACACCACCGACCACTCCCTGGTTTCCCCCCCTCAGTCCACGGAGGGGATATCATATCGATACTTGGAAACAGTGCAGTTGGCCAACCTGCCGTAGATGGTGGGCAGGACATAGTGGTGATACATGCGGAAGCCAACGCCCTCGTACATGGCACGGGCCTCATGCTGCACCATGAGGGTGTTCAGCACCACAGACTGGTAACCATGCTCTCGGGCAAAGGAGATCACTGTCCTGCAGAGGGCCTTGGCAATGCCAAGGCCGCGATAGTCCTTCCGAACCGACATGCGCTTCAACATGAGCTCTCCCAGGTGTTCCTCGGAGGGCCTGGCACCTACGATGGCCACCACACACTCATCTGCCTCGGCCACCCAGAAACAGGAGCCCTTGCCTCCCAGGTAAGCAGCCTTGATGTCCAGCAGGTCCTCCTGCAAGCAGTGGTCGATGTACATGGACCAGATGTAGCCTAAGAGCTGCCGGCCGACAGCCAGCAGCAGGGTGACGGCCAGGATGGGCAGCAGGAGCGATTTGGAGCTGGTCAGCAGCAAGCAGAAGGTGCAGGCCAGGAGCAGGATTACCCAGGGCTGCTTCAGCATGTGCACGCACAGGGTGGGCACATACTCACTCATCCCTGTGGCAAACAAGTCGCGTGCCGTCTCATAGTCCTCGGCGCGGTACTCGCGGATGTGGTAACGCTCCATGGTGCACCACTGGAGGACGCAGGCTAGTGGGAGAACACTAGAATCAACAAACAGAAAGGAAAGGTTGTTACTACACAAACACACACACGAGAGAGAGATATGTGTGAGAGTGTTGGACAAGGACCTGGACGAGACCAGCGTGGAATCCCCACTTGGCCACAAAGCTCACTGGGTGGCCCTGGGAGCTGGTTGATGCCTCTCAGCCTAACCTACCAAACAGCCAACAATCAGTCAACATTTTATTTGTATGCCACCTTTCCATAGTTCAAACCTTGCTCAAGGCAGCTTACAATATAAAATATTACATAAACAAAAGTGTTCGTAAACAATAAATGAAACCTCAAAAAGCTGAACAACTTCCACATGAGTCACAATAAGATCTAAAATAGAGATACAATGTAACAGCAACAACCCATCCCCCACCCCAAATCCCTAAACAATACTCCAGTCAGGTGCACCATTGAGGGGAGCTGAACTAGAAGTAAAGCATCTAGATCAGGGATTGTCAACCTGGTCCCTACCACCCACAAGTGGGCGTTTAAGGATTCTAGGTGGGCATTAGGGAGTTCTATGGCACAAGCTGAATCCTCCTTCCATCGAGCACTGGTGGGCGGTAAGGATATTTTATCATCAAGTAAGATGCATTAGTGGGCGGTAGGTATTAAAAGGTTGACTACCCCTGATCTAGATAGATGAATGGTCTTAATTAAGAAGTACCTCAAGCAAGAGCTAGCATTAGGGTGTGGTCCTACCGCTGGGTTTTTGTTTTGGCACAATCTTCATTAGGTTATCAATGTTAGTCCTGCAGTTCCATTTGGAATAACAACAAATCACATGAAGATTACAGGTGAAAGGTATGCTGATTCAGGGCACCTGACAGCACAGGCACTTTGGTCTGGAAATGTTTGTGAAGTGTCAATCAGTTTAACTTCACGACATCTTAAACGAAGTCACTGGGATTGAATGAAATGGTGCAGGCCACCTTGAACTCCTTGGAGAAGTAGTAAGTGTGGTAATAATTAGGAAGCAGACACAGCAAAGGACAGAGCAGAATGGAGGGCGGGGAAACCATGGAACTCGCTCCTGCATGAAATAGTGATGGACACCAGCTTGGGATGGCTTTAGAAGAGGACTGGGCAAACTGATGGAGGCAGCGGCGGCTAACAAAGGTGGCCCCTAAGCGCATAACCCCAAAGCTTTTTGAATTTTTTACTTTAGTCAGCTTGCTTTTAATTCGCATAACGCCCTTTATCCTTAGCTCTTAGGGCGGTTCACAACATAAAAACCCAAGATTTTTTTTTAATAAAAAAACCACAAAACACATACCAAGAGCAAGAACAAAAACAAACAAATAACCCCCACGTCCCCTCTGTAATGCAGTAATAATAATAATAATAATAATAATAATAATGGCAGCAGTCAGGAAGACCATTGGAGTCAACAAAACGCCTCTGGGAATGGGAAGAGGGGACAGAGATGCTGTTGCTGCTACTCTCAGGCCCTGCCTTTTTTGGGGGGGCTCCCCATTATTTTGGGGGTCCACCTGGCCGGCCACTGCATGAGCAGGGCTTGCTTCGCTGCCTGACGGGGACCCTCCGGCCTGACTCTCCAGGCGGCCTCCCTCGCCCACCCCAGAAAGCGGCGGGCCTCGCCCCACCCCCCCACCGCCATAGCAACCCCAACCGCCCCGCCGCCTCACCTTCTCCTCAGGCAGCGACGCCCCACGCCACCCTGCGCCTGGCGATGACGTCGATTCCGGAGACGAGCCTCCCCTCAACACGTGACCTTAGGGGGCGGGGGAAAAACACGACCACAGAACAGCGCACAGGGAGAAGGAGGCTTATAAGGAGGGGGAAGGGGAGGAGCCTTGTCTCTCTGCGCGGTGGGCGGGGTCTCTCCCTCCGCTGCCAATCAGCGCGCAGGGGAGGGGAAAGGAAGGGTTCAGCCTTCTCTATGTTGGGAACCATAGAGTTTACGAGAAGGATTTTATACCTTAGAAGTGCGTCTATCTATGCTGTCTTTATAGAGATATAGATATGAACTATACATTTATCTGAAACTACACACAAATGTTGTTTACTCATTTAGTTGTGTCCGACTCTGTGTGACCCCATAGAGAAGAGCACGCCAGGCACTCCTGTCTTCCACTGCCTCCCGCAGTTTGGTCAAACTCATGTTCGTAGCTTCGAGAACACTGTCCCACCATCTCTGTCGTCCCCTTCTCCTAGTGCCCTCAATCTTTCCCAACATCAGGGTCTTTTCCAAGGATTCTTCTCTTCTCATGAGGTGGCCAAAGTATTGGAGCCTCAGCTTCAGGATCTGTCCTTCCAGTGAGCACTCGGAGCTGATTTCCTTCAGAATGGATAGGTTTGATCTTCTTGCAGTCCATGGGACTCTCAAGAGTCTCCTCCAGCACCATAATTCAAAAGCATCAATTCTTTGGCGATCAGCCTTCTTTATGGTCCAGCTCTCACTTCCATACATCACTACTGGGAAAACCATAGCTTTAACTATACGGTCCTTTGTCGGCAAGGTGATGTCTCTGCTTTTTAAGATGCTGTCTAGGTTTGCCATTGCTTTTCTCCCAAGAAGCAGGCGTCTTTTAATTTCGTGGCTGCTGTCACCATCTGCAGTGATCATGGAACCCAAGAAAGTGGAATCACTTACTGCCTCCATTTCTTCCCCTTCTACCTTATTTGCCAGGAGGTGATGGGACCAGTGGCTATGATCTTAGCTTTTTTGATGTTGAACTTCAGACCATATCTATGAGAATTTTTTAATGTATGTGTACAGTACACACACACACACACACAATTTAAAAATTCTCATTATATATATATATGAAATATATAAACACAGATATATATATATGAAATACAGATTTAGACATATGAAATATATAAATACAACATTTATCTCGAAATGATCCTCTTTTTCCCAAATTTAGGATTTCAAAGCCCCTTTATTTTTTATCCTTCTCAAATATCCCTCTATCTATATCTATCTATCTAAAAATATGTACTGTATTTGTGTGTGTGTGTATATGTGATATAGATATCTCTATGAATTATATACTCTGTATAAACTATTATTTGCATCACTGCTCTTTGAAATATCCGGTCATTTCTGTAGTCCCTCCCTCCATGCAAAGTGGTCTTAGAAATCCTTGTTTTTATGGCCGTTACTTAAATGGGTTGACAGTGGTATTATTCTGCTTTTAAAAAGGAAAAAAAGCCAAATATGGAGAAGACTAACTGCGGAAAAGAATGGCAGCTTGGAGAAAGGATTGCAGTTTGGAGAAGACCTGAGCAGCAGGAATCTCCAGAGGCTCTTCCTTCTGTCAGACATCACCTTTCCCCCAGTTTTGCTTGTTGTAGGGATCCCTAGCCTGAGTCTCTTTCATGTGTGAATATCCCTCATCCTTGGTTTGTGTGTGCATTGGGGTTAATCCTGCCAGGTGGAATAACTCCTTCACTCCAGCTTCTATTCCACTTTTGCAGGGTGGCTCCTCATTAGAGAGAAAATGGCCTTGATTTGGCTGGGAAACACAGTTTCGAGGCATCGTTTTTGGTCTGGTTTTTAAAATCCTGGTATCCTTGTATTCGCTCATGCAAAGAAAAGATCCTGCACTGTGTGTCTCAGGGCTGATCGATCAACTTTGGCAGATGCAGCAAGGCTGTTGTTTAAAGAGAAAGTACTGTAAGCAGAGAAGCAACTCCACACAAGTCAGCTTTGGAAGGTGAAATAGCAAAAGGTTTATTTGTTAACACTCTGTCGGAATGCCACTTGACTCGCAAGGACATGTCAATGCCAGCATTTTCATTTTAAACAGTTCTCTCAAAGTGAGGCTCCACTTTTCCAAATGCCCCTGCATGGGCGTACCCAGGATCAAAACTAGGGGGGGGGCAAGGGGAGGGGCCAAGGCACGGAAGGGGAGGGGCCACAAAATGGGCGGGAACGGTGAACTCGCGCTCCGCCGGGCTGTGCCCCTCCCTAGAAGCAGGGCTGGTGGGCGGAGGCGGAGCCCAGCCAAGCGGAGCGCGAGTTCAGCGTTCCCGCCCGCCGCGCCGCGCTCCCTGGTTCCCCGCCGTGCTTGGCCTTGCCAGAGGGCGCGACGGGGAGCTGGAGGGAGGGTGCGGCGTGGCGCGGCGGGAATGGCGAACTCGCGCTCCGCCGGGCTGTGCTCCGCCTCTGCCCACCAGCCCTGCTTCTAGAGTAGGGCAGCTGCCCTAACTTGCCCCGTGGTGGGTACGCCCTTGTGCCCCTGCGAGGCAGGGACAACCACTCACCCACCCACCAGCCTGGGAAAGCCAATACTATGTACCACAGCATGTTCTGGTCAGGGCCCGCCTGTTAGAACCAGCATCACATGCCATTGGTTTGCCTGGGTGTTGACCATCCGCAGCCCTTCTATGCAAGAAAATGAATCAGGTGATATAGAAAAATATGGGGGAGAAATAGCCACTGTGCAAAGCACAACCTGCCCACATCCTTCACTTCCCTAACTTTGCCTATGGGGGCCACCATTTTCAAGAGTTGCCCAACTGGGCCGCTGAGCAGAGATGAGTCTGAAGGCACGGTGGTTTCTGTTTTGAAACATAGAATCACAGAATTGCAGAGTTGGAAGGGATCATTAGAGTCATCTAGTCCAATCCCCTGAAATTCAGGAATCTTGCCCAACATGAGGTTCGAACCCATGACCTTGAGATTAAGGGTCTCATGCTCTACCAAGTAAACTATCCCAGAGGTACCTCCAGTGACAGAGGCTGTAATTTTGGGGCTGGCGGTCCTTCAGTCTTGATTACCTATGTCAGCTTTCCCCAACTTGGTGCCCACCAGACTCCAGCTCCCATCTTCTTCCTAAAGTTCAGGGATGGTGGGAGTTGCAATCCAAAACATCTGGAAGGCAACGAGGTTGAGGAAGGCTGTACTTGAAGGGAGGCCAGCACTGTTTGTGTGAATCCGGTCATTAGAATGAAGACAACGCCCTTAGCAGCAAGGCACCCACTGAACTCAGAAGCTAGGAGTCCAGATAACAACATTTATTTATTGTGACGTTGGTGCTTGGCTGTCAAGGAACCATTTTGTTAGCACCAATGTGGTGAACCTTTGGCCCGCCAGACATTGATGAACCACAACTACCATCAGCCCCAGCAAGCAGAGCCAGTGGCCAGGGATGATGGGAGTTGTAGTGCAGTAACATGAGGAGGTTCCCCATATCTGAGTTCAGGGATGTTCTTAATGTATTTCATTATTTTATTCAGGGGTGTCCTTGTGGGGTTTTCTCTTGCTTGCTGTTCTTTGATCCCTTGACTAGCTTGTCAGTCCTTGAGAGTGTTCCTGTCCTTTAAAGAGTTCTATGGAAGGAAGTATTCTTTTTCTGGGATAAGTGAGGCTTTTCCCAGAAGAGTGCTACGCTCATGGAAGAAGTCACACCTAATGGCCTGGCTTCTTCCATGTCCATCGTCAAGGGACAGCAGCTCTCTCAAGTTCTGGCCCTATGGATAGGATTTGTTATAAAATCATATTGGGGGGGTTGCAGGACACCATTATTAATGAACAGAGAGGGGTAACCACAGCTTGACAGCTACGGCTACCCAGAGTCCTTCGCACCACCATTTCGCCGCCACAGCTTGGCTCTCCTTCCCTCCACAGACCCGCACCCCCTCCGCAGGGATTAACATATTCAAACACCTCCTAAAATCCAACATAAACTCTGCATTTCCCCTTCGCCTAAGGACAAGCATATGCAACCCTTGCCTAGACATCTGCATTTCCCCTTCGCCTAAGGACAAGCATATGCAACCCTCGCCTAGACAATTATCACAGACAATTATCATAAACTCCACCAAGTAACGCAGCCCATTTTTATACAGCCTTACCATTTTATACAAACCTTATACAAACTTGCTATGAACTTTTACCTTCTCGTGATTATATGCTTGCTTCTTGTGATTATATGTCTGCTGGCCTTATGTGCCTTAAATGTGAGAAACCCCTTATATCCCTTGAAAGGCGTCCCTCCCTATATGCCTAAGAACCTAACCACAACCTCAGTATTACTCTTGATTAATTAGACTAGTGTTCCTCTGTATTAGAAAATAGGTTTGTTAGTATCTCTTTGTATTAGAAAATCACTGTTTTATATTTTAGAACTGTATATGTCAGGACTGCTACCTTTTAATTAGAAATCCCTGTATTAGGTATGTTTTCCAGGTATATTTTCTGTATGAACCCTGTATGATCCCAACCCACCTGAGCCTTGCCCTGCTACCACCCTGTGCCCATTCAGGGACACACGGACAATGGAGGGATTAGCTGGAACAACTTTATTCAAATAAATTGCCATCCTCAACGTAGCCCACCCTTCCATGGCCTGGAGGAAAACACCTGCCGGGCAGACTTCCACCCCACCTCTGCACCCATCTCGACTGATTGCCCTTCCTGCCAAACAACAGGGAGCACCATCAGCGACAGGAGAAGAGCAATTGACATCTCCCCATCTGAAAGGAAAAGCCATCTCCGCACCCAGCTAATCCGATCCCCCACCTGTCGCCCTTGTCTCCCCCTCCCTCCCAGTCCAGAGATTTCCATGCATGAACAGGAGGGTATATAGGGGGACTTCACCATTTCCCGGGGTTCCTTCCTTCTTTCCAGAGGCAGGGACCCTACAGCTGTAGTTTTGCATTCTGCAATAAAGGGATCAGTTTGTTTTTCCTGACAGCATTGTGTGGTCTCTGTCATTTTCCCGGCGGAGCTGAACTTAGTGCAATTTTTGGAGCTTCCGACCCGCGTCTGTCCTTCTTAAAAGGCAACGCATTTTGGGGTACATTTTTCATAACAATATGGCGAGCCAGGGCAGGAGACTCCGTTTAGCCGTACTCTTGGGGCGCCGTGGTTGGGGAGCCCAAGCGCACCCAGCCATTTGCAGGGGGGATCCCCTTCCCCGACTGTCCCTGGAGTTCTGGCCTAACTGGGATCCTTAGCGGGACCACACAGGGAAAACAAACAGGATCCAGACGGCCGTGGGGGTTGATTTTACAAGATTTTTCTTCTCCTGATTGTTGCGAGGTGACCAAGCTTCAGGAAAAGAAGGCAGCGCGCTGCGACGTGAGTATCAATAGGGAAATTGGCTTTTCGGGGTGGGAATTGTCACAGCAATCAAACTCTTTCCTATTTTTCATAGCCAAAAAACCCAAAGCCCGTCGGAGTCTGCCCAGGCTGGAAGGTTTTGCGGCTGCCCTTTTCCTCCCCAAGGCTTGTTGTCCGTCGGAGTTTTGCCCAGATAGCGAGCCTTGGCAACTCTCCCTTCTCTCGCTTAGCTATCCCGGGTGAAGACGCCCCTCTGCCATGGCGACCTTTTGTTAGGTATGACCCATGACCAGAGATTGCAAGTGCGCCCGTTCCCTCTTCCTACTTTGCATTTCCTCAGGTCCGATCTGGCATTGCGTAGGCAAGCGTTCAGTAGGACCTGAGTCTAGAGAGCAAGAGGCAGGGAGATTGCTGTGGCACTATTAAATTGTGGGTGGGAATAAGAGTCCTCCTCGGAGTGTGCCCACTTTCCTAGAACGTTTTCCTAAGGAGACTTTCCAAACCCCATTTTTCCCTTAGAGAGCCCTTTAGCAAACCTTCCCAAGCCCACTTTCCTATCGGAGTCGGTCCACTTTCCTATCGGAGTCTGTCCACTTTCCTTAGACGTGCCCCACGTTCCCAAGGAGTCCCCAGAACCCCGAGAGACCCCACAGCCCCGTCGGAGACTGCCCAGGGCTAGAACTTGCGCAAGTGCCCCTTCGGAGACTGACCAGGGCAAAAATGGGTGCACCCCTGTCCAAAGAGACAACTCTGCAGGCTTCAGGGGAGAAATAAGCCCAAGGAGAGCTTACTTCCCGTCTGAACTCTGATAAACGCCTCCAATTGTATTTCAGAAATGTTTCAGGGTCTAAAAAAAAAAACAAAAGGAAAAACCAAAACAAAATGCAAGCTTGCTTAAATAATTTTTATGTAAGGGCTTGATCAACCCAAAAACATGGCAAATATTAAAAAGAGTGGAAGTAGTGTGTAAAGGTTTGTTTTAAAGAGGCTGTAGAAGGGTTTTTTTTCTCTCTCCAAAAGTATAAAGAGGTGTGTGTGTGTGTACCTACCCATTTTTCAACAGAAAAGAGGGGCAGGATGGAAGAAAATAAAGAGTTGTAACTTTGAAAATGCTTGCTCAATGCTTTGAAAAAAAATTCGAAACTTGAAAATATTCACTTCATAAACTCCAGCTATAAGTGGATAAGAGATGTACTCAATGTTTAGAAATGTTGTGGGGTTGTGTTTAGATTGGCCACAACATCCATAGACTGCCTTCTTAAGTGTGCATAGTTAAAACTGCCAACTTGTTTTAGATTTCTAGTATAAAGAAACAATGTTGAACCAATCAATCTTAAACATGATAAATATGAGAATGAGGTGTGCAAATGTTGTTATTGAGAGAGGCTACAAAGGGGAGTCTTTCTCCAAGTGACTAGAGGAATATTGACTAAAGGAAAATTGAACAGCTATTCCTATAAAGGTGATTTGTTTGTCAAAAGTAGAGCTTCCATAGCCAGGAATTGTCTATCTGAGTCTAGTTTTAACTTTGATTGTGTTGGACAGAAGGGTTATTGTCGGGCTCCTGATATCAGTCTCTTAAGGAAAAAAACTCATCTGCTAAAGGGTTCTGTATAAAGTTGGTATTTTCATTCAAATCTTGTGAATCCTGTATCTTAGAGGGTTAGACTAAATGACCTCAGGGTCCCTTCTAACTTCCATTTTAGAGCTATGTGAAAGGCAATGTGTCTGATGTGGTGATGGGTTGAAATTCAGCCCAGCTCTGCTTTCTGGCAAGGAAAGATTATTGGTTTTCAGAGTTGGAACAAGAGTGTCATTGTTGTTATGGAGTGATTATATAAGTTTTTATCACTTTCTCTATTAAGGTTTAAAGTTTAAGCACATATGAAAGTCTTGAACATTTCCCAATCTTTATCCAATCTTAAGATTTGCTAAAGGCTTCTATATAACGTTGGTACTTTTAATCTTCCCCTTCCTTATTTTTCCCTTAGTACACACGTGTGCTTCCGTGATAGGGCATAGCCCGTGTTTCCTTCCCAGTCAGGCATCTGTACTCAAATGTATGTGTATCCTAAGGGCGGTGATAGTGTTGAGATCCCCATATTTCAGAAGGGGTGGACTAGATTACTCAAGCACTGAAAAGTGAGTTTAAACTCTGGTGGCTTAGTGAAATGGCCTGAATTCAGTCAAGCTTTACTCTTTGGTGGAGAAGGATGGAAAGACAGATTTTTAAAGTTTGGCATGAAGAGTTTGAGGTGCCACTTAGAAAGAGGTAGAGATGGTATATCATACATTGGAAATGAATGTCTGGTGTTCCCCCCCCCCCACCATATTGTCAGCTATTTTTTAACTGCAAAACTCCACCCAACAGTTCAAGCACATACAAATTCATAATCAAGCAGAATGAGCCTTGACCATCCCTGTACATAAAGGCCAGAAGAATTAGTCTGGAAGATGGTGAGGCTGAGATGAGTGAGAATGTTGAATATCATTAAGTCTGCTCTGGCCATATCACCCATAGATAAGGGGGCAGAGAATTTAGTCTGCCATGGCTGTAATAAATTAATTAAAAACAAACGAAAACATTTGCAATTACGAATTCACCCCGAACCCTGTAGATAAAGGGGGCAAATCAAGATTTATTTTGCCTGGGGTATGAGATGTTTATATAGTACAGTAAACATGGCTAATTAGTGCCATGACTTCATTAAGGAGTTTAATTTGACCAAACTTTTATTGCAGCTTTCTTGTGAAAGTATTGGGTTGGGTTGTCTGTGAAAACATTGGGTTGTCTGGATGTTGAAGTTTTATATATTTAAAGTTTAAGATTTATAAGCCTGCTTCCTAAGCAGCAAGGAACAGGAAGTAAGAGGTGTCAGAAATATCTCAGGACACAAAAGCTATAGAAATGGATTTAAACTGACCAAAAATAATTTAATTTGACCACTTTTTGTTGCTGGTTTGGTGGAAGTGTAAATTGTTGGGTTTCTGTGTAAAATCTAACCTATTCACCCTTCCCTTCCTCTATTCAAATGGTAATTTAGCCAACACCAGCAACACTTTCAAGTGGTACAATGGATTTCTGAATCATGAACTTTGTACATGCACAGAGGCTATGCCAGCTTGAAGAGAAAAATAGAGAGAAAAAGGAGGTTAAAAACAAAACAAAACAAAACAAAAACAGCAACCAAATGCTGAAGGGCCTGTGCCATGCAGGGGAAAATTTGTTTAAATTTCCTTATGTGTCTTTGACTCCAGGGGGTCACTTGAGAAAACAAAAGGGTCAAGTGTTGGACCATCATTCCAAATCTAATATGCAAAATTCTTTCCAGAGGTAAATATCTCAGCACTCCCACTTTGAGTTCATCGCTTGAGTACTTTCATCGCTTGAGTACTTTTTGTTGTTGTTTGTTTCCCCTTTCAACAGGATACTGATTGTGATTTTAGTCAAGGGCTTAGAAAAAAAACTCCAGACTATGCAAACCAAGGGTCTGCTCCCCCTTTCCAATGGGTATTCAGGAAGCACCTTCAGATACTTATCTCGTATTTGCATTTCACCCCAAGCATTAACTCCTGCATAACCTCCCCCCTTGCAAAGTTCCAACCTAACATGCAAAAATTATTCTCACAGCTTTCCCAGGAAGAACATTTCTAAAGGATATGTGAACCTTTAAGAAGACTAAACTCCAGTAACAAGTGTTTATTTTTTCCTTTCTCCCACAGCAAAAAAAAAAGGGGGGGGAGTGAAGTGATACAAACAGTAATTTCCTTTTTCCTCTTTTATTATTTCTCTTTGGCTTTGACGCTTCTCTTTAGCTTACAAATAATCTGCTTCCATTTATTAAATCAGTTTTTCCATTATGTCTATGAAATTAATCTAACCATACTTGTACAACTTTAGATTGCTACTCTTTATTTTCATTTGAGATGCTCATTATTAGAAATTGTGTGTTTTAGCATTTATTTATTTATTTTGGTTCCTCATATGTCAGTGTTTTGTTTTGTTATATTTTGGGGCATGTCCATCAGTCCATCACGTGGAATGCCAATATTAACCTGTATGGTCTTTATAATGTCTTCATATTATTTGATAATAATTTTTTTTAAATCTGAGATTTTTGTGTCAAGTCCTTCTTAAAAAAAAAAATTGTTGTTTGAGTGGTAATCTAAATATCATTTTGTTTTTATTTATGCATTTTTTCTATTTCTACTTTTTCTTCCTGTACATACGAATGTAGCATCTAAGTCATTCTTTCCTGTAAATAATAATAGTAATAATAATCCCTTTCAAACAGGATACGCGAACCTCCAAGAGAATTCAGAACCACACATGGAAAATGTTAATAACTTATCAATTGTGTCCTAATTAACAAAATTGTTGTCCTCCACAGCCAAACTAGGTGAAGTAAATTAAACAGACTGAGTAGACAATAACAGCAGTAATTAAATATGAATGATAATAATAATATTTAAATGAATAAAATGCTTAACTATGATCACATATTATTTGCAGCTTCCCAAGAAGAACTTTATAGAATATTTTCCCCTTTATTATTATTATTATTTAACTAATTATATCTTCAGGCCCCAACCCCCTACAGGCCTATTTTCAAAAGGATGTTTTACAGGAAATCAAATGCTAATACCATCCCCTCACCACCTTACCAACCTGCCAATGCATCACAGTGGCCGCAACAATTTATTCCCATAAAAGACTTGAGAAACTAAGTAATTGAATTATGAAGGGCATTTTATCTCTTAGCTATAATGTTTCAGCAAGGTTTAGAAGTGCTGTTAACTTCCTCCCAGTGACTCAAAGGCAGACAAGAAAAGCCCTTGTGCCCAAGGTTGGAAATACATGCAAAAGCAGCAAGAATTATCTCAAGTTCACCCAATTGCCTCAAGATATACAAATGGTGTAGACTTAACAATGTGAAGGTTTTATGCATTATGTGTTATTATGTAGGAATGCTGAAATGTGTCAAATGGGACGGACAAGGGGGGGGAATGAGTTACAAGGATATTTCTTTTTTTATTTTAGACTGTGCCCTCAAGATTGTGCAACTGATATATAATTATGTTTTATGTTACGTGATATTCTGCAGAAACCTTGACCTATGTCTGACAAGTATATGTTATTTCCACAAAAGGGGGGGGGCATTTTTGTGTGTAATTGCTTTCATGTTTTATGTATAGTTAGTTATTGTATAGTGTAACATTCCTTATGCACCCAATGGTGGTATTATTCCTTATACGCCCAATGGAGGACTCGCCCAATGGAGGACTCATGTTTTCTAAAAGATCAGGCGATTGCATAGTCCATTGTTGAGATTTAGATCAATTTATGACCACATTTCCTTATCTCACCTGGCACTTTGTAGTGTGCCAGCCTTCTTTTTACCAAGAAGCAGTTTCAGGATTCATGAAACCAGCAGATACAAGAAGGTGTATATGCCTTGATTTACCTGGAATGATTCCTTATAGAATTAAATTGACCAATTTGGACATGTGCCCTTTTCAGAATGGTTTTTATGGGGCTGTATAAATTATAATTGGGTCAGTTCTAATTGGGCAAGTGAATCCAAGGTGCAAGTAGCTTTCTCCCTTTAAGAGTAACTGAGCAACTCCCTACTACAGTGCAAGACCAGAGCCTATAATAAAAAAATCCCATAGAAAGCCCAAGGCAAAGGCATCTCTCTCATGACATGTCCAAACCTGTGGCAGCTATGGTGAGTGCCAGGTGACATGGTCGATATGAAAGCCCTAAGGGGATTCACCAGGGATTGTTGCTGCTGTGCCATGATGGAGGTGTGAGACCAGAGGAGAGCTAGCTTTGACACCTGACAACACACAAAAAGGTAAAAACAAACAAACAAACTACGCTTTCCAGTCAATATTGGTGGATCTTCTGGTAAATGTAAAGCATAGACCACTTGTTTTTCCCATAAGTGCTAGAATACTGCTGCATACAGTGAAATGGAGAATGCGTCACTGTCGATTATATGAGGCAATGATTGGTTGTTACACAACAATATTGCCTCAGAGAGGGGACACTGTTATAAAATCATATTGGGGGGGTTGCAGGACACCATTATTAATGAACAGAGAGGGGTAACCACAGCTTGACAGCTACGGCTACCCAGAGTCCTTCGCACCACCATTTCGCCGCCACAGCTTGGCTCTCCTTCCCTCCACAGACCCGCACCCCCTCCGCAGGGATTAACATATTCAAACACCTCCTAAAATCCAACATAAACTCTGCATTTCCCCTTCGCCTAAGGACAAGCATATGCAACCCTCGCCTAGACAATTATCACAGACAATTATCATAAACTCCACCAAGTAACGCAGCCCATTTTTATACAGCCTTACCATTTTATACAAACCTTATACAAACTTGCTATGAACTTTTACCTTCTCGTGATTATATGCTTGCTTCTTGTGATTATATGTCTGCTGGCCTTATGTGCCTTAAATGTGAGAAACCCCTTATATCCCTTGAAAGGCGTCCCTCCCTATATGCCTAAGAACCTAACCACAACCTCAGTATTACTCTTGATTAATTAGACTAGTGTTCCTCTGTATTAGAAAATAGGTTTGTTAGTATCTCTTTGTATTAGAAAACCACTGTTTTATATTTTAGAACTGTATACGTCAGGATGTATTAGAAATGTTTTCCATACTTATTTTCTGTGCAACCCTTCTCTGACCCCAAGCCCCCCTGAAACCTCCCCATCACCGTCCCATACCCAACGAAGGAAGACACGGACAATAGAAAGATTAGCTTGACAACTTTATTCAAATAAATTGCCATCCTCAACGTAGCCCACCCTTCCATGGCCTGGAGGAAAACACTGCCGGGCGGACTTCCACCCCATGGAAATCGCCAGGAACTGCCCCACCTCTGCACCCATCTTGACTGATTGCCCTTCCTGCCAAACAACAGGGAGCACCATCAACGACAGGAGAAGAGAGATTGACATCTCTCCATCTGAAAGGAAGAGTCATCTCCGCACCCCGTCGCCCTTGTCTCCCCCTCCATCCTAGTCCAGAGATTTCCATGCATGAACAGGAGGGTATATAGGGGGACTTCACCATTTCCCGGGGTTCCTTCCTTCTTTCCAGAGGCAGGGACCCTACAGCTGTAGCTTTGCATTCTGCAATAAAGGGATCAGTTTGTTTTTCCTGACAGCATCGTGTGGTCTCTGTCATTTTCCCGGCGGAGCTGAACTTAGTGCAAATTTTGGAGCTTCCGACCCGCGTCTGTCCTTCTTAAAAGGCAACGCATTTTGGGGTACATTTTTCATAACAGATTCATACCTACCCCTCCATCTCTGTTCAGCTTTCCTTCAACTGACACCAACTCCTGACAAATCACTGAAAATCCACATGCAGGTAAGTCCTTTGGTAACTCAATTCATACACTAAATATTGGCTGATAATCAAGAGGAAGGAAAAATGGACTTGGTCGCCTCTGGACAGATGGCCTTGCTTTGAACTGGGATTTGATGTGACTTCAGGACTCAGCCAGAACCATTTTTTTTCAGTTACAGGTAGGTAGCCCTGTTGGTCTGAGTCGAAACAAAATAAAAAAAAAATCCTTCAGAAGCACCTTAAAGACCAACTAAGTTTTTATTTTGGTATGAGCTTTCGTGTGCATGAAGTGTGCATGCACACGAAAGCTCATACCAAAATAAAAACTTAGTTGGTCTTTAAGGTGCTACTGAAGGATTTTTTTCATTTTTTTTCCAGTGTCAGGGTTTGACCCTGGGACATGTGAAGGAATGAGGAATGAGAGTTTCTTTGTGCATAAGCAGAGTGCTGAACGGCTACAACCAGCCCCTGCACATCTGAGCTTAAAGGGAACGCCTTCCGGGAGAGGCATGTATAGGTGCGCTTAAACCGAAAGGTCGCTTTAGAGATTCAGCACCATTTCTGACATGTTCATAATAAGTAGAACTTAAAAATATATGGATCTTGATGAGTGCCAAGATGGCAAACATTGTGCCGAAACAATGATGACGATGATGATAATAATAATATTGTCAGGATTGCTGGAGGGGCTGGGAACAAATTCTGTGGCTGATTTATATCTAATTTCCCCAAAGGCCAGAAATCACAAGATAGTTTGAAAGCCAATGGCACGGAGGTCTGTGTCTAGAAACTCAAAATGGCTGAAGAAAGAATCCACTAAGATCAGAAGAAGAAGACAATGGGAGTCTGAGAAGCAGCTTTCCGTCCAGGAAGAGGCTGGAGATGGTCCAAGGGTCCCCTTCACTGAGCCTGTCTCTGGGACCGCAGTTTGTGCAGCCGCAGCTGGCGAAGGCGCAAGGCAAGGTCCTTGGGCACCTTGCCCCCTTTGGCCAGGATCTCCCTCAGCCGTTGCTTGGGTGTCTTTGTCAGGCGGAATTCGCACAGGGTGGGGTTGTCCTCGTAAGAGACGCGGCAACTCCGGGTGACGGAGTGGTAGCCCTCGGCCGCAGCGGTGACCTCGTACTCACCGGGGTTTAGCAGGCGCCAGTAGTCTCCATCAAAAGCTAATGGGGTGAGAAGAAAAGGGGAGATAAGGGAAGCATTGAGCTTCAGGAGGATAAGACGGTGGTTCCCAAATTTTTTGGACAACCCCCAACCCATTCCATAAACTCATCACCAGTACCCCGTGTTCCCCGGGAAACCCCCGTTTTTTCTTACCTTTTCCTGGTGGTCCCCTGTATCACTTCGTCTCCCATTATTCTCCCTTATATTCTCCTGCCAGCGGCCATTTCCCCCCCCTGATTTGCCCACCTATGGGCACCGAAAATGGCCGGCACCGGCTTCGAAAGTCGCGTCTACGCACTTCTGGACATGCGTAGACGTGACTTCCGGTGTCGGCGGCAGCCATTTTTGCTGCCCATAGATAGGCAGAGCAACACCGGAAGTTGCGTCTACGCATTTCCGGAGATGCGCAGACACAACTTTCGAAGCCGGCAGTGGCCATTTTTTGTGCCCATCGATGGGCAAAGCGACACCGGAAGTTGCGTCTACGCAACTTCCGGTGTCATGCGGCTGCTGGTCCCGGATTCTGCAGTCTGGGACTTGGCAGGTATGTGTGGGATGTAGCATCACTGAAGCAGGCAAAGACAACATTTCCTATTTGCCCAGAGTGGACACACAGGGGAATGTTGCTTCAGCCAGGAGGCTCAT
This sequence comes from Zootoca vivipara, assembly GCF_965207765.1. NCBI lineage: Eukaryota > Metazoa > Chordata > Lepidosauria > Squamata > Lacertidae > Zootoca > Zootoca vivipara. Next base: position 71,604,403 of record NC_142583.1, read on the forward strand.
TTCACTAATGTATTCCTTTTTATACACACTTCCCCCCGGCACTTCTGCAAACATCCTTTGGTTGGAGAGGTTGTATGGCACATTTCGGCTAAGCCAAAACATCAAAGGATGTTTTGGCCCCCGTGCTGTTTCAGAAAGTGTGATTTGGGTGGATCTGCCTTCAGATGTGAACTATACCTGTCCTAATGTCGTGGTTGATGCCATCCACCGAAATGATGGCGTCCGCGATGCCCTGCTCCGTGTCTTTGTCTCGGACAACGCCTTTGATGCCCCTTCGGGTCTGTAATGAGATGCCTGGTTAGCACCACATCTAGCAGAAGGACCTGGCCTTTGAGACTGAGCAACCCATGCGCCCAGCAGCAAAGCGCAAAGAAAGAAAACAATGGGGCACCACCTGGTCCTGCCTTCCCCCGTGGCAGACGCCCTCTTCTTACCTGCTCCATGTAGACCAGCAAGGACTCCTTGTTGTTCTCCCATTCCCGGGGCAGCTCCGACTCGTGTGGGAACTTGTCACAGGACAATTCAATGGTGATCTCAAAGCAGTTGGTGTGAAGGTAACTGAAGTCGTTCATACCTGCAGGTGGAAGATGCAAGGCCAGAGGGTGTTTTTATCCCTGGAAAAGAGTAGACGGAGGAGATAGACCTTCAAAGATCTCAAGGGCTGTCACATGGAAGAGGGAACAAGCTTGTTTTCTCCTGCTCCGGAGGGTAAGACTCAGACTGGTGGCTTCAAGTTACAAGAAAGGAGATTGTGACTAAACATTAGGGAGAACTTTCTGACAGTAAGAGCTGCTCGACCGTGGGACGGGCTCCCTCGGGAGGTGGTGGGCTCTCCTTTCTTGGAGGTTTTTAAGCAGAAGTTGGATAGCCATCTGTCATGGATGCTGTAGCTGAGATGCCTGCATTTCAGGTGTCAGGTGGCAGTGGATCCAACCCCCATGGCTGGTTGCCAGGACAAGGAAAAGTTCTTACCACCTGCTTTTTATTCAATATTCACAGAGAGAGGCTTGGGAATGCCGCCTCTTGGAATAATGGTGTTGCTCCAAGTGAGTCTCCACCCCCTTCCTCTCTCATGTGTCATTGCTACGGGTGCTGAAAAGTGCCCTCTGCCTTTCAGCTCTTTGCTCTTCTACTTTCAATGCTCGCCCGGTTCTTGGAGAGGGGGAGGGGTCTGGAATGCTTTCTAAACTAAAGACACTGTGTCCGTCAGCAGTCTCCCCCCAGTGGTTCCTCCTCCTCCTCCTCCTCCTCCTCCTCCTCCTCCTCCTCCTCCTCCTCCTCCTCTCCCATTAATTCCCAGCTTTCCCCCCGCATCTGCCTCTGAGCTGTGACCCCCCTCAAAACCCTGTTGTAATTCTGAACTGTCTTCTCCTCTGGAAGAGTCAGGCTGGGAAGGCGGTCTCCACCATTCCTCCTCTGCCCAGTCCCTGACGGCAGGAGGATGTGCTAGATGTGCTTCCAGCTCCACAATTCTAGGATTCTAAGGGAACATCAACTGAAACATGACACACTGGTGTCCGCGAACAATCCCATCCCACTGGGGACAGTGGGGTTCTGAGATAACATGTGGGATCCCTCCCCAAAGCACTCACTTCCAGGCACCGTGTGCCAGTTCGCCCCATTGATGATGTTGCCTTCCCTCATGAAGTCATCGTAGTGGCAGAGGCGCCGGTCGTCGTCCACCATGGCTAGGTTGGAGGTGGCATAGACTGTGGCGAGCCACCGGAAGACGGCGTCGTCGGCTGTGGGCGTCAGCTCCTGGGCCTTCCAGTAGGTGCGCGTCATGTCGAAGGGGTAGGTGACCACCAACTCCCCTCCGTGCAGGTTGGCGCTGAGCATGAAAGGGTAGCGCTGCATCCAGTTGATGACTGCCCGAGTCTCTGGGGCCACCTGTTGCGTCAGAAACAGGGTTAGTACGTCCCTGGTTACGGGGAGCCCGGTCACGGGGATTCAGGTGTGGTGTTTGCAACCGCGCCGATGCTGCTTGTGCACGATGGGGTGCGTGTGGGATGCCTGAGGAGCGGTGCAAGGACGGCCCTACTATGAGGCAGAGTGAAGCAGCTGCCTCGGGCGGAGTGCTGAAGTGCAGGGAGTAGGCGGAGCCAGGAGTGCCCTGTACCCCCTTTGCTATTTTGCCGAAGAATATAATGAAATTAGCAAACTATTTCAGAAGATCACGGAGAGTGATGTTACCCACAGACTCCAAAGAATTCAGAATCCTTCTCTCTGGCAGATCTTCCAGTGGTTCGTACAGTGGAACCTTGGTTGTCGAACGTAATCCGTTCCGGAAGACAGTTCGACTTCCGAAACGTTTGACAACCGAAAACTGAAAGCGGACGCCTCAATACAATAGGGAAACTCAAAACGGAAGCCGCGTCGGGCGTTTGGCTTCTGAAAATGTTTGAAAACTGGAGCAGTTAGTTCTGGGTTTTTGGCGTTCGGGAGCCGAAACATTCCAAAATGGAGGCGTTCAGAACCGACGTTTGACTGTATTTGATTTAAAAATCAATAATATATATATATTTTAAAAAAATAATTCTATAAATTGTGTGTCCTTTTTCCCTCAATTTGATCCTTTAACATGGTTTTGTATGCATTGTGGAATTTCATGCATTGTGACTTGCAATTATTTTTGTTGATCATAGTTTAGTAATTATTGTAATTGTTAAGAGTGAATGTCTGTTTACTATTTGCTGATGTTTTGAGAGTTAATCTTATTGTGTGTACTATTATATTCAAACATATTATTGCATATTAGTTTATTTGATATGTCGTTCCATTTTAACGTTACGTTTTATTATGACTTTTTGTATTGGATCAGATTATTATAAGTTGTGTGTTCTTCGTTGTAGATTTTGTTGCTGTATGTAAAACGCCTTGGGTATAGTAATATGGAAAGGTGGCATGCAAATTTAAAGTGAAATGAAATGAAATGCTAGCCTGTTGTCCTCAAGTGCAGTGGAGGAACCTGTCCTTTCATCAAATGCACTTAACTGAAGAAGGGAATGTCTTTGCACCTCAATATTCCCCAGAAGCTCTATTAGCTTGAATGTAGTTACAGAAGAGGCACAATTGCCCTTCACTAATTCCACACAACATTCCTAGACAACATCTTAAAAAGCAGAGACATCACCTTGCCTACAAAGGTCCGTATAATTAAAACTATGGTTTTCCCAGTAGTGATGTATGGAAGTGAGAGCTGGACCATAAAGAAGGCTGATCGCCGAAGAATTGATGCTTTGGAATTATGGTGCTGGAGGAGACTCTTGAGAGTCCCATGGACTGCAAGGAGATCAAACCTATCCATTCTGAAGGAAATCAGCCCTGAGTGCTCACTGGAAGGACAGATCGTGAAGCTGAGGCTCCAATACTTTGGCCACCTCATGAGAAGAGAAGAATCCTTGGAAAAGACCCTGATGTTGGGAAAGATTGAGGGCACTAGGAGAAGGGGACGACAGAGGACGAGATGGTTGGACAGTGTTCTCAAAGCTACGAACATGAGTTTGACGAAACTGCGGGAGGCAGTGCAAGACAGGAGTGCCTGGCGTGCTATGGTCCATGGGGTCACGAAGAGTTGGACATGACTAAACGACTAAACAACAACAACAACAAAATTCCACACAGATCAGAGGCAGAGACGGTGCAAAATTTGTCTGTTTAATTGTCTTAAAGATTGACTTTGTGTGTGATCTGCTTCTGTTTACTGTCCTGATCAAAGAAGAAGAAGAAGAGTTTGGATTTGATATCCCGCTTTATCACTACCCGAAGGAGTCTCAAAGCGGCTAACCATCTCCTTTCCCCTCCTCCCCCACAACAGACACCTTGTGAAGTAAGTGGGGCTGAGAGACTTTCCAAGAAGTGTGACTAGCCCAAGGTCACCAAGCAGCTGCATGTGGAGGAACGGAGACGCGAACCCGGTTCCCCCAGATTACGAGTCTACCTCTCTTAACCACTACACCACACTGGCTTTGTTTAACTTGTTTAACCGGCATCTAAAGATGTCATGTCACTAGCATAGCTGACTTGTGATAGACAATATGGCAGTAATTATATTACAAATATGACATATACTTGGTTGAATATTTGCTGTTTGTAAGAGGATATAAAAGCTGAAAAGACCCCACGATCATTACAGTTACCATCACTTTATGAGATAGTCCTTTACTGAAGTAAAGTCAAGAAAGAAGGGGGTCGTCTTGCTTGAATATGGGTTGTGTTTTTATTTAATAAATCCCCTACCTGGGAACAAATGGAGAGAGTGACAGGTCACTCCCTTGGTACCAGTACTGAAGTGAGGTTCAACTGCCAGCCCAGCTGGCTTCTGTGTATGCCTTGGGAGAAGGCGCCACCTTGCCCTTCGCCTCGGGCAGCAAAATCTCTTGAGCCGGCCCTGGGAGTGGGCAGACAGGACATCATTGCTGCCACTGAAGGCTTGGAGGAGGCAGGCAGGAAGATGTGGGGCAGATGGGAGCCATGCTGGCCTTAAATATGACACCAACCAGGGCTCATCTGCCCATACCCGAGGGTCAGAGGGATGGGGGCAGAACCGTGATGAGGCTCACCGTGGCATTGGGGAAAGTGTAATACTCTGGGATGGGGATGTAGTGGTTGGGGAACTTGTGTGGCACCATCTCGTTGTCCTCTGCATCCCACAGGGCCGTGTTGAGGTCAGCAAAGTTGTGGTTGAGGTCGAAGCCTTCATATGTCCACCGGCCCATCGCCCAGCCGGAGAGCTCAGAGCCCTGCACAGGAAGGAAGGGAAGAATGAATGTTAGGGCATGGCTTTGCGTGATAACCCCTTCCTGCCTTTTCTACTCGGCTTCTAGGGACACGTGTGGCGCTGTGGTCTAAACCACCGAGCCTCCTGGGCTTGCTGATCAGAAGGTCAATGGTTCGAATCCCTGTGATGGGGTGAGCACCCGTTGCTCTGTCCCAGCTCCTGCCAACCTAGCAGTTCGAAAGCATGCCAGTGCAAGTAGATAAATAGGTACTGCTGTGGCAGGAAGGTAAATGGTGTTTCCATGTGCTCTGGTTTCCGTCACAGTGTTCCATTGTGCCAGAAGAAGTTTAGTCCTGCTGGCCACATCACCCAGAAAGCTGTCTGTGGACCAAGGCTGGCCCCCTTGGCCTGAAAGTGAGATGAGCACCGCAACCCCAGAGTCGCCTTTGACTGGACTTAACCGTCCAGGGGTCTTTTATTTTTTACCTTTTTACTCTGCTTCTCCTTGGACTCTTCCCCCAGCTCAAACTAAGGCTGCCGTCACGAATCATAGGAATGTTGCAAGGTTGTTTCTGATGCAGCATCATTTACATACATATTTTATTAACTCTGAGCCCAACTGATGATGTGCAACAGCCTTGAACAGAGTGGAGCCACCCACCCGTCAATCAATCACCGCACAGGCCTTGCAAAGTGCTCCGCAAGACAGACAGGGCAGCATTCAGTTAAAGTCTTACTCAGAGTAGCCCCATTGAAATGAAGGGATGTAAGTTAGCCGTTGATTTCGGTGGGTCTTCCCTGAGTATGCGTAGCATTGAACGCAACACAGTGCTTTGCAAGGGGGTTCTTAAATCGATTCAAATCGCAGGAAAGGAGACTACGGCTAAATCGCTTTCTGACGGTAAGAGCTGTTTGATGGCGGAACAGACACCCTGGGAAGGTGGTGGTCTCTCCTTTGTTGGAGGTCTCTAAGCAGAGGTTGGATGGCCATCACTAAGGGGTTTTCCTAGCTGAGATTCCTGCATTGCAGGGGCTTGAACCAGATGACCCTTGGGGTCCCTTTCCAACTCTACCCATTCTAGAATTGTCAGCTGATCATTGGGTCTTCCGAAGCCCCTTTCACAGCACTATCCTGCACAGAGCTTTGCAGGCCCTGCCAGTTAGTGGTGCCTGCAAACCTCCTTCTGTCTTAGCCAGGTCTTAAACTGCCCCGCACCTGACGTCCCAGATGCCCTTGGAGCTCCAGTGGAGAGACCCAGAGGTCAAGCTCACTGAGAGAGGTACCATCATGCCAGACCCATAGGTTGACCATAGCGTTTTCTTGTGCTCTCCTGCCACCATCCCTGCCCCAGCGCCTCTGCTCCACCCACCAGTTTGTAGGCCGTCTCGTAGCCATCCGGGTTCATGGAGGGCAGCAGGTGGATCCGGGTCTCGGTGACCAGGCGTACGATGCGAGGGTTGCCCTGCTTGTACTCGTAGCAGAGGTATTCCATCAGGTTGAGCAGCAGCTCCCGGCCCAGAGCCTCGTTGCCGTGCATGCCAGCAACGTAGCGGAACTCGGGCTCCCCTGCAGAACAGCGCAAGAGAGCATGTCAAGAAGGCTTTCCAGAAGGGTATATTGAAATCAGAAGAGAGCGGGTCGTGATGGCTTTCCAGGGTGGTATACTGACTCGAGAAGAGCTTTCCCCCCACCCCTCTAGATTTTATTAAAGTTTGGAAAAGGATATTCAAAAGGTTGGGATTGAAGGGTGCATGGCTGTTGTGTCCTCCTCATGCCACCCTGCCACCACGATCTGGAAGTGTGCCCTGAGGAGGTACATGGGCAATCTATCCGGAATATATTTGTATTTTGAGCAGTTAGTGATCTGATATGGTTATCCTTCCTTTTCCCTATATTTTATTAAGCTCTTTGATGGCATCAGAACAGCCTCGAATGTCCTAATCTGTTGGAAGAAAGTGATAGTGATGAGTACCTTCTTTGATGGCCAATGCAATTCTGGGCTGCATCAATAGGAGTATAGCATCTAGATCAAGGGAAGTAATAGTACCACTGTATTCTGCTCTGGTCAGACCTCACCTGGAGTACTGTGTCCAGTTCTGGGCACCACAGTTCAAGAAGGATACTGACAAGCTGGAACGTGTCCAGAGGAGGGCAACCAAAATGGTCAAAGGCCTGGAAACGATGCCTTATGAGGAATGGCTTAGGGAGCTGGGTATGTTTAGCCTGGAGAAGAGAAGGTTAAGGGGTGATATGATAGCCATGTTCAAATATATAAAAAGATGTCATATAGAGGAGGGAGAAAGATTGTTTTCTGCTGCTCCAGAGAAGCGGACACGGAGCAATGGATTCAAACCACAAGAAAGAAGATTCCACCTAAACATTAGGAAGAACTTTCTGACAGTAAGAGCTGTTCGACAGTGGAATTTGCTGCCAAGAAGTGTGGTGGAGTCTCCTTCTTTGGAGGTCTTTAAGCGGAGGCTTCACAGCCATCTGTCAGGAATGCTTTGATGGTGTTTCCTGCTTGGCAGGGGGTTGGACTGGATGGCCCTTGTGGTCTCTTCCAACTCTATGGTTCTATGATTCTATGATGTTGGACATTGTTTTAAGAAAATGAGGCATTGGGAGAAGGTGGTTAATGAATAATCTGGCCATAGCTAGTAAACTGCACCTAGTGATCTGCAAGCCTCACAGGTTAGCTATCTATAAATTGGATAGTTGTGGGCAGTGTGTTAGAGAGAAGCTCGTGCAGGGACTGATGGCCATGGGGCCGTGCAAACTGAGGCTACCGTCACCATTTCTTAAGGGCTTCCAAGTTGCAGATTGAGGTGCTTGCTTGGTATGTATACATTGCTTGCTGTTTAGAATGAAATCTTTAATCTTCTCACTCACTTGTGTTTTCAATTACTTCTGAATCTCTTTTCAAAGAACCACCTTGCATTTGGCCGCAGGGCAGGCATGCAAACTGCAAATCAGTCCGTTCGGACTTAGGGACAGAAGTTCTGAAAAATCTGACTAATTATTTTATAAATTGAAATAAGAATCAACAGTACGCAACAACAGCAGCTAGAACTTTATGTGCGCAGAAGTGGAAAGAAGGATTGCCAACGAAGGAGGAATGGCTTATGAAACTGATGGATGTTGAAATGGTGAGATTAACTGCCAAATTAAGAGGACGTAATGACAAAGTGTTTAAGGAGGAATGGGGATCATCGACAGATTTTCTACCAATGTATTGTACATTAAATTGGAGTCCGGATTTGAAATATAAGCAGTGGGTTACTGAAAGAACGGATGATAGTGAGGTTTAGATAAGAAAAACTGCTCATTGTAAGACAGCTCATAAAAAGAAATAAAAAACAAACACCGGGAAAGGAGGGGTGGGAAGTCAAGAATAAGTTTATGTTGGGGGAAAATGTTTATGTCAGGCATGTCCAACAGGTAGATCGTGATCTACCGGTAGATCACTGGACGTCTGTGGTAGATCACTGGTAGATCATTGGCTCCCCCCAAAGAAGCTGCACAACTGTGGCTCCCCTAAAAATAGCTCAACATTTTACCTCCTCCCTGAAAAAACTCAACAACTTTGACCTGAACCCCAAAAAGGGAGTAGATCACTGCCAGTTTTAAACTCTGTGAGTAGATTGCAGTCTCTTGGGAGTTGGCCACCCCTGGTATATGTCAATAAATGTTTTGGAATATTTTTGGAGATTTAATAAAAATGATATTTTTTAAAATCAGTCGGATTGGACTGATTTGAAGGGTGTATGCCTGTTGTGTCCTCCTCATGCTACCCAGCCGGTGCCCCCCAGATAAATGCGCCCAGGGCCATTGCCCCTGCTGCGCCCCAAGCTATACCCCTGCCTTGAAGTAGCAGACAAGTCAGATCAGGGTAGCAGATCAGGGTGCTTGCAAAGGCTTGTCTGAACACAGAGTTGCTCCAAGCTAATATGAAATTGGCACGGATGAGGCCCAGCTTCTTCACTCACCGACTTCATGCTGTCCGGGGTTGTCGGAAATCTCCATGACGTACATTTTCAGTCCCAGGTAGCTCTTCCCGATGCTGTATACCCGGGTGATGTTGGGGCAAGCATCATTCACCTTCTTCATCAGCTGCGCGGGGGAAAATTCCACATGTCATTCTCTCAGTTCTGGTCGCCATCATCAAGGTCGGCCCAAGACATTTTGCTGCCCGAGGCAAAGGGCAAAATGGCGGCCACAATGGCACGGATCCCATTCCACATACTGTAATGAATCGCAACAGCGCTGGATTTAGGATGGTGCAGGCAATTACCCTGCACAGGGCACCGATCCGAGGGGGTGCATAATTATAATGATAATAATACAGTACCTACCTTTATACGGGTACCTACTCAAAGTTAGGCCCCTGGTCAGACAAGTGATTGGGTTGTAGCTTCCAGATCAAGTACATGGGAAGACCCACACAGAGTGCATCGCAAGCTTTTCACAGCACGACGGATGTTTCCTTCTCTGCATCTTGCAAAGAGGAAAAGGCAACCCACCTTCCTCATGTCCTTGTAGTTGTGGTGCCTGAAGTCCAATTTATCGCTGGTCACAGGTGCTGTGTCCCACGAGTAGATGTTGTTGGGGTCTGGAAAGACAAAAGGGAGGGGGATGGCAAAGTTTTGGGTAACACATATAATAGAATCATAGAATCCTAGAGTTGGAAGAGACCACAAGGGCCATCCAGTCCAACCCCCTGCCAAGCAGGAAACACCATCAAAGCATTCTTGACATATGCCTGTCAAGCCTCCGCTTAAAGACCTCCAAAGAAGGAGACTCCACCACACTCCTTGGCAGCAAATTCCACTGCCGAACAGCTCTTACTGTCAGGAAGTTCTTCCTAATATTTAGGTGGAATCTTCTTTCTTGTAGTTTGAATCCATTGCTCTGTGTCCGCTTCTCTGGCTGCCAAGCTGTTTTGGCAACAGGGCGGGGGCAACTAGAGCGGTTGGTTGGATGTGGGAGGAAAGGAGGCACTTTTTGGTAAAGCGAGCAACCTTTGAGATGTCGGCCCCAACTACCAATGCAGTCATATGCAGATCCCAGCACATTTTTTGGGGGGGGGATTGGTTGCCTTTGCATTTCAAGGTGATCATCCTCACTTGCCTTTCCTAAACAAATACGGTATGCAAAGCAATCAATGAGCTATCTTTAGCTCTGCAACCTCTGTTCACTCCTCCGCTTGTGCTGGGCACCATAAGGATGTAAGAAGAGGCTGCTGGATCAGGCCAACGTCCCATCCAGTCCAGCGTCCTGTTCTCACAGTGGCCAGCCAGATGCCTGTGGGAAACCCATAAGCAGGATTCAAACCTTGCCGCCTCCAAGTGCAGAGGGCAGAGCATAGTTACTGTGGCTAGCAGCCTCCAATAGCCCTCTCCTCCGTGAATTTCTCGACTTCTCTTTTAAAGCTACCTAATCTAGAAAACGGCAGCCAGACTAGTGACTGGGAGTGGCCGCTGAGACCATATAACACCGGTCCTGAAAGACCTGCTTTGGCTCCCAGGATGTTGGTGTTGGTGCTGACCTTTAAAGCCCTAAATGGCCTTGGTCCAGTATACCCGAAAGAGCGTCTCCACCCACATCGTTCAGCCCGGACACTGAGGTCCAGCTCTGAGGGCCTTACGGCAGTTCCCTCACTGCGAGAAGTGAGGTTACAGGGAACCACCAGAGGGCCTTCTCGGTGGTGGCTCCCGCCCTGTGGAACGCCCTCCCATCAGATGTCAAGGAAATAAACAACTATCTGACTTATAGAAAACATCAGAAGGCAGCCCTGTTCGGGGAAGTTTTCAATGTTTGATGTTTTATTGTGCTTTTAATTCTGTCGGGAGCAGCCCAGAGTGTGGCTGGGACTACCCAGCATAGCTGCCAAGTTATCCCTTTTTTAAAGGGATTTTCTTTTATGCTGAATAGGCTTCCTCGCGAGAAAAGGGAAAACTTGGCAGCTATGCTACCCAGCCAGATGGGCAGGGTATAAATATATTATTATTATTATTATTATTATTATTATTATTATTATTATTATTATTATTTAGGTTAGTGACCGTAGTTTAACTCTTATCTGCCCTGAATCTTCCATCATTCATTGGATGCTATGAGTTCTAGCATTATAAAAACATTTCTCTAACCGCTTTCCACATGCCATACATAATTTTTGAAACCTCTACTTTGTTGCCTCTCTCTCACCTTTTCTCTAAACCAAAAAGCTCCAAACTCTGCAAAGTTTCCTCATTAGAGAGTCTCACCACCCCCTTGATCATTTGGGTGGTCCTTTCCTGAACTTTGCCTCAACTCTGTAGTACCTGTATTGATGTGAGGCAACCAGAACTGTTGACAGTATTCCAAATGCAGTCACACCACAGATTCGCCTGGGCCCGGAGGGAGAGGGGAAGCAGATGGCCAACACAGGCATCAGCAGAAAGCTGTTGGGCCCCAGAGATGGGCCTTTTGTCCAAAGAGTCCCCCGACCCTGGAGCCAGAAATGCCCACGAGATTCGAACACAGGACCCCCACCTGGCACAACGCAACCCAGGACCTCCAGCCTCAGGCAGATGGTCCCATTCTCAAACCACGTTTGGGGGTTGATGCGGATGTATCGGGCCACCACTGAAGTGGGGAAGAGGCCGAGGACTGGCGTCTCGGGGTCCTTGTTTCCGGTGAAGACCTGGAGCGGGTGAGAGAGAGGGAGTCAGTTTGAGGCTACCCATCTGTAAGAGGAAAGGAGTACAGGGAGCCCCCCCCCCTATTCAGGAGCAGCTCATCAACTACCGTAGTAGTCATGAGAGTGCAGACTCGGCAGAGGCAAAGCAGGAAATAGGAAGAGGGGACCGGGGCTCTGACAGCCTGGGAGAGCCTGAGCCCCACAGCCAGGAACGGAGGGAGAAGAGCAGGGGGGAAAGGGAAAACATGGAGTGCAGACCTTTACCCCCGGTTCCGGAATTAAGGAAAAGACGGAAAGGGAGGAGACTGTCCGTTCCACGGCGTTTATGTTGGAAAAGGGGGCGCAGGGGGGCAGTCCCGGATTCTGCATCGGACTGAGGAGGTATGTTTCCTGACACCACATTGCACTGTACATAGAGCGCACCAATAAAGATTGTTTAAAGACAAGCAGGTGCAGAGTCGTTACTCTAGAGTAGCCGCAACAACCTCTGACACCATCCATCAAAATAGAATCATAGCATTGTAGAGTTGGAAGGGATCCCGAGGGTCATCTAGTCCAACCCTCCCACAGTGCAGGAATCTCAAGCATCCCTGACAAATGGCCACCCAAGCAAAGCTGTCAAGTTTTCCCTTTTTTAAAGGGAAATTCCCTTATGCTGAATAGGCTTCCTTGTGAGAAAAGGGAAAACCTGACAGCTATACCAACCAATGTGGTGCCCAGAATTGGACACAGGACTCCAGGTGTGGCAGAACAGAGCGGTCCTATTCCTTCCCTTGATCTGGATATTACACTTCTGTTGATGCAACCTAGAATAGCATTAGCTTTTTTGTTGTTGCTGTGGACTCATGTTAAGCCTGTGGTCCGACTAAGACCCCTAGAAATTAAGCAATGAACCTGGTTCTCTGGAACAGCTTTGTAGTTCGACACAGCTGGCGGGCACCAGGTCAGTGAAAGCAGCAATGTGTGACCGTATCTTGAACCCGGGGCCTTGTGCAGGGAAGGGGAGGTGCTCCTGCATATTTCCAGGGCTTCAGCCAGGAGTCCCTGCAATTCAGCATTTCCTACACTGACTGGCAGCAGCTCTCCAGGATTTCGGACAGGACTCTCTCTGCCGAAGATGCCAGTGGGGAATGAATTTCAGATGTTCTGCATGCCAAGCAGACGTTCTGCCACTGAGCTACAGCTCCCTCCTTAAAGGTCGGCAGTGAGGCCTGATTTCCTTTGGCAAAGGGGCACAGAGGCCCTTGATTTCCCTTTGGTTTGCTTGGCACATCCTCCTGGCACAAGACCCAGCTTTGGATCTCTGCTGCTGCCCTGGTGCCAAAGACCCAGCTCAGTGAAACTATTGTTCATTTGATTATTGAGGGTAGCTCTTAATGCTGAAAAGGCCACATGGAACACTTCAGGTTATGTGTACACAATTTTGTGTGCATTGCCAGCCTTGCAGAAGAAGTGCCAGAATTTGAAAAGGGACCCAGGTGGCGCTGTGGGTTAAACCACAGAGTCTAGGGCTTGCTGATCAGAAGGTCGGTGGTTCGAATCCCTGCAACGGGGTGAGCTCCCGTTGCTCGGTCCCAGCTTCTGCCCACCTAGCAGTTCGAAAGCACATCAAAGTGCAAGTAGATAAATAGGGACCGCTCCGGCGGGAAGGTAAACGGCGTTTCCGTGCGCTGCTCTGGTTCGCCAGAAGTGGCTTAGTCATGCTGGCCACATGACCCGGAAGCTGTCTGCAGACAAACGCCGGCTCCCTCGGCCTATAGAGCGAGATGAGCGGCGCAACCCCAAAGTCGGACACGACTGGACCTGATGGTCAGGGGCCCCTTTACCTTTTAAGGGATTCTGAGAACCGCAGCTCCCATTGCAATTAAAAGAAGAAGAAAAGGAGTTTCTATCCCTTATGACTTCCAAGGAAAGTTTGACAAAGTTCAGGGCATCTTGCTTAGAAAAAAAGGCATATAGAACAACAGAACTGGAAGGGACCCCCCTGCAATGCAGGACTCTTTTATGCAACTTGGGGTTTGAACCCACGACTCTTAAGAATCTCATGCTGTACTATTAAAACTGTAATGAGCTTGGGAAAACTGTGTGTGCCAAAAAACTTTGGTTCATGTAAAAGTCTGGCATTGTGGGATAAGTAAAAATTGCTTTCTGGGAAGAAGGCATCTGGCTTCTTTAAAAAGAATTCCTTCTCACCTCCCGGTGTCAGCTAAATTGCCTCCTGACTCCCAAAGCAGGAAGAGATGCTTATCTGATTTGCATTGCAAAGTGAGAATTGTTACAGCTGAGGGAGAGGATGTGGATTGGAGTCAGGAGGTTATCAAACCATTCACGATTTACAGACCCCCCGGAATTGTCAGAATGAAGCTTGAGAAATTTAAGGGAGTGTCTCCTGTCCCAGGACTTAAAGACTAAACAAGGTCCAGCTGCCTTGATCTGTGACAATCATAAGATATATGCTCATCACCCTGCTATTGGTAACATTGCAAGTAAAATCCAGAGGTGATTGGTCCCTGAACAGAACCTTGTGGGGGCCTCAAGAATAAAGGTTTGGGAATTGAGATAAAATAAAAAAAATTCCTTCAGTAGCACCTTAAAGACCAACTAAGTTTTTATTTTGGTATGAGCTTTCGTGTATCTGAAGAAGTGTGCATGCACACGAAAGCTCATACCAAAATAAAAACTTAGTTGGTCTTTAAGGTGCTACTGTGGGAATTGAGATGTTAATTTGCTCTTGTTCCGACTCTTTGTGACCCCATGGACCAGAGCACGCCAGGCACTCCTGTCTTCCACTGCCTCCCGCAGTTTGGTCAGACTCATGTTGGTGGCTTCGAGAACACTGTCCAATTTGCTCTCAGCCTCGGCTTTAGCCGTGCTCTTCATCCAGGGTCCCCGAACTAAGGCCCGGGGGCCAGATGCGGCCCAATCGCCTTCTAAATGCGGCCCGCGGATGGTCCGGTAATCAGTGTGTTTTTACATGAGTAGAATGTGTCCTTTGATTTAAAATGCATCTCTGGGTTATTTGTGGGGCCTGCCTGGTGTTTTGACATGAGTCAAAACTGAATGTGTGCTTTTATTTAACATGCACCTCTGGGTTATTTGTGGGACATAGGAATTTGTTCATTCCCTCCCCCCCCCCCAAAATAGTCTGGCCCCCCACAAGGTCTGAGGGACAGTGGACCGGCCCCCTGCTGAATAAGTTTGCTGACTCCTGCTTCTGTTACAGCTTTTCGCCTGAGGTTGTCAGGCTGGGAAAATCCTCTTTCTTTCAAGTCTCATTTGTGAGTACTGTAAGTGTTTTAGTTAGTTATATTTTGCCACATTCTTATTTTCTGTTTGTAACCTTTTGAGAACTGTGTAACCATTTTAGTTGTCCTTTCTTTTAATAAATATTGAAAAGGACTCTTTGTCTTCTGTTTTGTGCTTCTTGCCTGCGAAGCTAAACCAGTACCTGACTGCTTGACCCCTACCAGTTGAATTTCTGCCTGCACCACGGTAAAGTGACTCAGAGTGTGTGTCTTCCTTGCACCCCGCTCTAAGGTTGCCTGGAGAACAAGGAAGTGGTGGCAGTTTCTATCTTCTGATTTGTGCCCTTTTGAAAACAGTACCACCCTTTCCCTGCTTTCCCAGTTCCCGTCGATGTCTAGATGGACTGGTTAAGAAGGGCAGAGGGTGGTATTCCACTACAAAAACAACACACAAGAACTAAGATAGTAAGCAAGCAGATCCTTAACTCAGAGCCCCACCAATTCAATCAACCAAAGCTTTTGAGTTGATTAATCTACTGATTTAGACTCACAGCTTTTCTGGCTTGGGAGCAGGGTTTCTCAAGGCTGCCTGCTTCAAGGCCAGCCTGCCCATTTGTGAGGGTTGAAATCTATAAAGCCCATTCTTTGGCTGCTCACTGCTCTCTGCAGTTAAAGCGGGTGATGGTAGCTGAAAGAAAGGTCTTCTTTGTGGTGGTACCCCAACTCTTGAATACTCAACTGACACCAGAGAAACTGGCATTGGAAGTCCAGTCCATTGAAGAGCCCGGCACCCCAAGCCCAGCCAACTGGAGAGCCTGGCACCCCAAGTCTAGCCAATCAGAGACCCCGGCACCCTAAGTCCAGCCAATTGGAGGAGGAGGAGGAGGAGGAGGAGGAGGGGGAGGAGGAGGAGAAGATGAAGAAGAAGATGAAGAAGAAGATGAAGATGAAGAAGAGTTTGGATTTGATATCCCCCTTTATCACTACCCGAAGGAGTCTCAAAGCGGCTAACATTCTCCTTTCCCTTCCTCCCCCACAACAAACACTCTGTGATGTGAGTGGGGCTGAGAGACTTCAAAGAAGTGTGACTAGCCCAAGGTCACCCAGCAGTTGCATGTGGAGACGCGAACCCAGTTCCCCAGATTACGAGTCTACCGCTCTTAAGCACTACACCACACTGGCATCACCAAGTCCAGCCAATCAGAGAGAGCCAGGGATTCTAGGTCCAAGCAATCAGAGAGCCAGGACCCCTGAGGACAGGCAGGGACTTACCATCTCCTCACTCCCATTCATGCACGGCTGCCAGCTGTGAGTGTCATTGCTGAACTGGATCTTATACGACGTCACCCAGTCGTATCTGGTGGGAGAAAAGCAGACTGAAACAGGGGAACGCGCAAAGGTAAATTAATTGGGGGCAGGGAAACCTAATGAACCTCTCGGAATCCTTTTCAGCCCAAGGTCCACATTCGCTCATGGGGATACATCCCGGGGCTTACGTCCAAATGGAGTTCAGGCCTTGTGTGATGACCCCGGTGAAACGGGTCGGTTGCCGGGCATCCACCTCCAGCCATTGTTTCTTGTTGTCATGCCCAGCACACCAGCCGCCGTCATAGAAATCACCATCGTTGATGCCGGACTAGAGCAGAGGAAAGCAGAGAGAGAGAGTTGGGGTTTTGGCTGAGGATGCAGGACGCAATCAAAGGAGTCTTTTGCTGAGAGCAGAGACTGGGTTCTGAAAATGTAGCCTTATCAGCTACTAAGGGTCCTTTAAGTTGCGCCCAGGCAGGACAGAGATAGTCAATAATGACACCGGGGTTGAATTCAGAGAAAGAATTTAATTCTTATTAATAGGAGACTCAAGGTGATCAGCTCAAGACAAGAGTAGAGAAACACAAATTGCAAAGCTTCTTATACACTTCTTTGGGCTCCTTTCCCCCTCCCTGTAAATGTGCGCACGCAAGGGGGTCATGCACGAAAGGGGGTCACAAGTACATATAAGGATCTTCCTGTGTCCGGTCTTATGCATGCTGACTCAGGCAGCTTTGACTATCTTGCTGCTCTTTGCGTCAGACTGCTAGCATCAGACAAGACAGTCATCCGTCCTTGATAGCTTAGCTGGGCATCCTGTTTTGTTTACATTACCCTTTGGCACACAGCAAGTCATCCCAGGGATATGGGGGTGGGGCTAAGCCATACACTCACAATTATACAATGCAGGCAATGCAAACTATAGGATCAGATCTAGCTCAATAACACAATTGGCAAATGTAGCCTTATCAGCTACTGTAGCTGCATCAGCAAGGAGGGTGGATGTGTGACTGGGGCCAGCCGTACAATTGCAACAACACATTTAGTGGCACCACTGGAACTCGGAAGGGCACTCTGGGTTCCTCTGCAATCTTACAAGCAATGCTGCAGATGTACACAGTCTGTGTTGCAAGCCAGGGTGCTCTGGACCAGGGGTCCCCAAACTTACCCGGCTTCGGGCTGGTGCCCGCAGCGACGGTCGCGCGGTGGGCCAGAGGGCAGAGGAGTGTGCAGGAGTGTGCACCCATACGTGTGCGCAGACGCTATTTCCGGTGCACTTCCAGGTCGGAGGAGCGCCAGAAATAGCTTGTGCGCATGCTCATGGGCCTCCTCCGACCCAGAAGTGTGCCGGAAATGATGCTTGCGCGTGCATGCAAGCTATTTCCAGCACTCCTCCAACCTGGAAGTGGGCAGCCGCACCGCTAAGAGCGGGCAGCGGCAGCAGGCAGTGGGGGTTGTCGTGGGCCGGATAAAAGAGGCCTTGGGGCCGTATCTGGCCCATGGGCTGTAGTCTGGGGATGTCCGCTCTAGACTGGTGCAATATTCCTGGGTTGCACTAGCTTATCCTGAGTCATACCATGGGTTCATCTGGATTGGCATCATCTATGGCAGTGGTCCCCAAACTTTCTCGGGCCACCGCCCCCTTGGTTCCACAAACTCATCCCCAGTGTCCCATACCCTATAAAAAGCATTATTCAAAGATATGCAATCCACTAAGGAAAATATCACCAGGGGTCCATGGGAAGCTCAGAAGCAGGACCCCAAACAGTGGCATAGCGTTGGTTTCTGGCACCGGGGGTGGGCACACATGCACTGGGCAGGGAGGGGCACCAGTCCATCCCTCTCTGCCAATGTGGCCCCACCCCCCATGGGAGCAAAGCAGGGCCATGCTGAGCCTCCTGCCTGCCTGCACACGAGGGAGCCCGGCTCGCCGACACGGCCCTTGGTGGGTGTGGAGAAGCACCAGGTGTGTGTGTGGGGGCACCTGGTTTTGCCCGCTCAAAAATTGTGCACCTGGGGCCATGCTGCAGCCCTGGCCCAAACACAAGAGCAACTCTGCCCCCCTGTGGAGTCCAGCGATCAGGGATGTCACAAGCCAGAGTCCCGCACCCACCCCACCTTGCTCTCCTCCCACCTGCGCCTTCTGTTGGTGGACGAGGGTACTGCAAGCTGTGTGTGTGTGTGTTCACCTGTATGTTGAGTCGGCCACGGTGGGGTCCGAGGCCCATTCTCTTGTAGCTGGAAGCCCGGAGCTGGAAGTCCTTCACCCTCAGAGACTCAAGTCCCAGTGGGGGGCATTCTGGTTAGAAATGGGAGAGGTAGAGGAGGAGGAGAGTGAGATGGGAGACAGACACACAGAGAAAAACAATCAACAGAATTCTCGAGATATGAGGATTCCCCCCGCAGTGACCCCCCTTTGCTGGTGCCTTCTAGATGTCAAGCATAAGGTTACCAGATGTCCCTGTTTCCCGGGGACAGTCCCCGGATTTACCAATCAGTCCCCATACAAAATCCATTGAAGTTGAAAAGTGTCCCCAGATTCATTGAAAAGATTCTGGTAACCTTAGCCAAACGTATCTTGGGAACTGTGGTCTGTTGATAGTGCTAGGAATGGTAACTCAGTGAAGGGTTCTCCACAGTTCCCAGGATTCTTTGCAGAGGGGGGGCATTGATGTGCTATAAATGTTTGGTGTGTCATCTTCTTCTTCTTTGACGACCCCTCGTAGCCGAGTAAGATTGTCTTCCATAAACATGGTCTCAACAGTGAGTCCGTAAGTGACTGTGGAGCATAGCTGCCAAGTTATCCTATTTTTAAAGGGAAATTCCCATATGCTGAATAGGCTTCCTCGTGAGAAAAGGGAAAACTTGGCAGCTATGCTGTGGAGGCCAATTCTGGACCCACACTCCCTTCCACAGTGGGGACATAGGTTTCCGGGCAGGAGTTGATCATGGTGAGGGTTTGCCAAGTGTGCCTTCCTCTTAGCACATTTCTCCCTTGCGTCCTGAGTTCAAGCGCCTTCAAAACCCACAACACCTTTGGGAAAGGCTGTTCTCCAATGGGAGTGCTTGCAGGTCAGTGTCTGAAATTGGTACATAGGCTGTCTCTCCACGGGGGAGAGAAATAAGTTGAATTCCAAGCCCATGTGAAAGAAATTGAGCAGAAGGGTTTGCTCCTGCCTGTCTCTGTGTGAGCCTGCAATTGTAAGGGGCCGCCCAAACCGCACCACTGATTCTTCTACGAGTCTTTTGGATGAATCAAAAGCACCAGAGCACAGCCTAGGCTTATGCCGATGAGAAGTCTGACCACACTCTTTGAAAGCGGGTCTCCCCCCGCTCCTTGCGCTTCCCCACAGCAGCCAGGAGATTATTGTGCAGAACAAGCAGACTGAGGCAATCAAGAGGCACATTGGGGGCCAGGACTTGGGGTGTGTGTGTATGGATGTGTTATAGAAAAAAAACCTCTCCTTTTCCCTTATGGGGTATCCAAGAGCCCGTACAGAGTCCTTGAGTGGGTTCTCTATCGGTAGGAGAAAATAAGAGAGGCCAACCAGAGTATATTGAGAAGCAAAGCAGTTAGTAAGTCTTATCTTTATTAAACTGTTGCAACAGGGTCCCCTGCTCACTCTACGCAGGGAGGGAAGGGAGTAACCCTGAACAATGGTGGCCCTTATACAGTGGTACCTTGCAAGACGAAATTAATTGGTTCCACGAGTCGTTTCATGTTGCGATAATTTCGTCTTGCGAAGCGCGGTTCCCCTCGGGAATGCATTGAAATTTAATTAATGCGTTCCTATGGATGCAGGTGGCGCTGTGGGAGCCTAGGGCTTGCTGATCAGAAGGTCAGCGGTTCGAATCCCTGTGACGGGGTGAGCTCCCGTTGCTTGGTCCCAGCTCCTGCCAACCTAGCAGTTCGAAAGCACGTCAAAGTGCAAGTAGATAAATAGGAACCGCTCCAAGCGGGAAGGTAAACGGCATTTCCATGTGCTGCTCTGGTTCGCCAGAAGCAGCTTTGTCATGCTGGCCACATGACCTGGAAGCTGTACGCCGGCTCCCTTGGCCAGTAAAGCAAGATGAGCGCTGCAACCCCAGAGTCGGTCACGACTCGACCCAATGGTCAGGGGTCCCTTTACCTTTACCTTTTATGGGCAAAAAAGAAGTGCAAAAAAAAAAAGGCGCCGACTCACCCGCCACGGCCGGAAGTCTTTAAGGCTCTGGGGAGGGGGAAGCAGGAGGAGGGCCAGGGGTCTCCTCCCACCACAGCCTCCGCTCCTTCAGGTGCTGCCGCTGTTCCTGCCAAGGGCCGCCTGGCGAGCCCCGCTGCTGCTCCTGCCGGATCCCGCCAGCCAGCCGGGGAGGAGCTGCGGAGGCTGCCATGGCCGCGGAGTAGGGCAAGGCCAGAGCCGCGGAGGTCACCATGAGCGCCGCGCCACCGCAGGAGGCAGAAGCGGCGTCCGTGGACACCACCGGCGGAGTCCTAAAGGTAAGCGGCAGCGGCGGCTTCCCTTCCCGTCACGAAGCTGCTTCGTCTTGCAAAGCACGGCCATAGACAACTTCATTTTGCGAGTCTTCCAAAAAAATCGCAAAACGCTTTTGTTTTGTGATTTTTTCGTTACGTAAGTTGTTCGTCTTGAGGGGTACCACTGTATAGACTTTTGAAATTGCCCACCCTGTAGCCCAGGGGTGTCAAACTCAAATTCATCGGGGGCCGCATCAGCAGTTTGGTCACCCTCAAAGGGCCGGTTGTATCTGTAGGACTATGTGTCCACTCTTTATTATCATAAATTATTGTCACTGCATTCAATTATTACTGTTTTTTGTAATAATGTAAGTAATAACTAGCTCTGAAAGCAGAAACATAGTCAGAATAATGGCAAGTAGATATTCAAATGTACAATTATTGTACAATTTATTGAAAAATGATTTTTGGTAACTGCACTGGGTGGTGGAGGCTCGCTAGGGTTTCATGCAGGACCTTTGCAGAGCTACTAGTACCTGGAGATGCTGGGGTCCTTCTGCATGCAGGACAGATGTTCTGCCAGTGAGCCACCACCCTTCACCAAAGGGACTGGCTGAGGTTGACTCACTGAAGCTGCTCTCCTGGTTCCAGGGTTTAAGGGCCAGAAGTATAAAGCAGCATCCTATGTTTCTGAGGAGAGGGAGAGGGAGAGGGAGAGGGAGAGGGAGAGGGAGAGGGAGAGGGAGAGGGAGAGGGAGAGGGAGAGGAGGAAGGAAGGAAGGAAGGAAGGAAGGAAGAAAGAAAGAAAAGAAAGAGAAAGAAAGAAAGAAAGAAAGAAAGAAAGAAAGAAAGAAAAGAGGGAGTGGGAGGGAGAGAGAGAGGAAGGAAGGGAAGAGGGGAGAGAAAGAAGAGTAGGAAATAAGGAAGAGAATAAAGAAGGAAAGAAAAAGAAAGAGGGAGAGAAGACGGAAAGGGAGAAAGAAGGAAGGAAGTAGAGGGAAATAAAAAATAAGAATGAGGGAGAGGAAGAAAGTTGGGAAGGACGGAAGGAAGAAAGGAAGGAAGTAAGGAAGAAAGAAAGAAAAGAGGGAGCAGGAGGGAGAGAGGAAGGAAAGAGGTGAGAGAAAGAAGAGTAGGAAAGAAGGAATAAAGAAGGAAAGAAAAAGAAAGAGGGAGAGAAGACAGAGATAAAGAAGGAAGGAAGGAGAGGGAAAGAAAGAATAAGAACAAGAGAGGAAGAAAGAAAGGGAAGGGGGGGGTCGCCGCCTTGATTCAGCGCCAGAAAAGAGCACGAAGGGACCCAGGGGCAAAAAGCATTTCCCCGGCCCCAGCTGTTTGTCGGCGCTTTGTTGGCGCGGCGCTTCAGCAGCAAGGTCCCACTGCTGGGTCCCGCTGGCTGGGGCGCTCGGCGGGCCACATGACGAGGTCTGGCGGGCCGGATTTGGCCCCCGGGCCTTGTGTTTGACACCCGTGCTGTAGCCCAAGACCACCCCCAGAACATCATACATACATCACAGAAGGAGGCGGTCTACAGTAGAAAACCTGCCTGCCAGGATACCTAATAATGGTCACTGATCGCATTACCTGGGCAGCCTGGCCCTTCCTTTTTGAGATGCTAAATACTTAGTTCCTGAATCCAGGTCACAGGCCTGCCCTATTCATACGCAAATACACCCTTGAGACAGGATTTGTGAGCAAAAAGACAATGGGATGGCTTTCCCCATTTGCCTCCCTTACTGCAGAGGGAAGAGTCAAATGGCTTCAGGATTGCTCTCCTGTACTATTTCAGACACGTGGTTTATATACTTATGCAAGGGCGTACCCACCATGCGGCAAGTTAGGGCAGCTGCCCTACTCTAGAAGCAGAGCTGGTGGGCAGAGGCGGAGCACAGCCCGGCGGAGCGCGAGTTCGCCATTCCCGCCGCACCGCGCCGCACCCTCCCTCCAGCTCCCCGGCGCGCCCTCAGGCAAGGCCAAGCGCGGCGGGGAACCAGGGAGCGCGGCGCGGTGGGCAGGAACGCTGAACTCGCGCTCCGCTGGGCTGGGCTCCGCCTCTGCCCACCAGCCCTGCTGCTAGGGAGGGGCACAGCCCGGCGGAGCGCGAGTTCGCTGTTCCCGCCCACTTTGTGGCCCCTCCCCTTCCGTGCCTTGGCCCCTCCCCTTGCCCCCCCCCTAGTTTTGATCCTGGGTACGCCCATGTACTTATGTATGTGTTTGCCTTGTAAATTTATGAACATACAATTTGTATATATATATACATGAGACCTTAGAATTCCTATAGATGCAGGGGCTGGGGGACAGGGGGACAAGGCTTCTGTGCCTTTAAGAGTTGTGCAGCATCCAGAGCTGTGCATTGCTTTGCCCAAGGAACATCTGCTCATGTGACTGGTCAGGGTGCAGGATTCCTTGCCAGCTGGAAAGGTTAGCAGACTGCACAATTGGCTCCGAGCGCAGACTATGCGGCAGAATTTGGATTTCATTTCATTGGTGGCAGAGGCAGCCTGGGAATGAGGGAGGAGAGAGGGGTGCATGAAGCTGTTTTCCCTCCGGTTTTGGAATTTGGAAGAGTTTCAGAAAAGGGGACGAGGAAAAGTTTCAGGGTTTTGAGGCTTTTCAGTTTGAAGAAAAAGCGAGTGAGAGGTGACATAGAAGAATAGAAAAGTTAGTACAGGTATAACTTTTAAAAGTCATCTGTGATAAGATGAAGAAGGTTTTAAAATTGGATTGTTAAGTATATAAGGTTTTATGGATGTGCATGAGCAAGTATATTAGAATGGAACCGGGGGGGGGGGAGTGGAGGGAAGTCGACCAAAATATTATGGTTTAATTTGGTTATGATCCCCCCCCCAGTTTTTCTTCTTCTTTGTTTTGTTATATTTGGAAAATCAATAAAATGTTATTTATAAAAAAAGAATAACAGAATTGTAGAGTTGGAAGGGACCCCCTGCAATGCAGGAATGATAGAAGATTGTAAAATCACGCATGGAGACAGCGGACAGATCAAAAAGTTTTTTCTCCCTCTCTCCTAACACTAGGACTTGTGGTCATCCACCAAAGCTGGAGTTTGGAAGATTCAGGAGAGATAAAACAAAGCACAAACTGTGGAACTCACTGCCACAAGAGGCAGTTAAAAGTGCTTTAAATGTATGGCGTACACACAGCCTTTGAATCATTTAAAGCATATCTCCCCCCCCCCTCCACAGAATACTGGGAATCATAGTTTGTTAAAGATGCTTGGAATGGTCGCTTCGTGAAAAGCAAACTATAGTTCCCAGCAAGGGTGCCAACTTGAATAAAATAGGGGGGGGGGCTCGTAAGGCCCCACCCTGCATAATCAGCCACAATATGTGGCACATGCACAGCATCTAAATGGCAATACCCATGAACTTGGGGCAGGGGCTCAAATATTTTATTGGGGACCTCGGCCCCTGGGTGTTGGCTCCTATGGTTCCCAGGATTCTTTGGATGGGGGAATTGTACTTGAAACGTACAGTGTCAAACTGTTGTGTGAACACTTGTGTGCTGTGCCTTTCTATCCTGACATGGGTGTTTTGGGGTTGTGTGAATGGCCCCTTTTCTCTTTGCTCCTAGCTCAGCAACAACCCTTCCCCTTTCCCGGCCAACTTGGCATGTGCACATCTGCGGAGGCGATGCCAGGGAGCAGGGAGGGTGCATTTCCTGCCAGCGTTTTGCCTGGCAAGCTTGGCACGGCCAAACACATGAGCTCTCAACGCCACACGAAGCCTCCAAACCACCCCGGGGCAAAGAATAACAGAGCCGGCTTTCCAAGGATAACTCGAGGGAGCCTGAGCCGGCCTCCGGGACTTAGGAAATCTAAAGCCACCTTTATGTAAGAAGTTTTAAAGTCAGGGCGTACGCATTTGCCAGGGTCTCTTAAGGGGATGGCTGCTGTTTTCTATGGAGGTGTGTTGCGTGTGTTCAGGTGGGAGTCTGTTTGCCTGACCTATATGTGCAGGATTTGTGTTGCGTGAGGTTGTGGGCTCCACCAAGAAGCCGCAGCCGTTGGCCTTGTGGCTGCTCTGGAAAAAGGGCTAGAAACTAGAATCCTAGAGTTGGAAGGTACCCCTAGTGGTCATCTAGTCCAACCCCATTCAATGCAGGAATCTCAACTAAAGCATCCATGGCAGAGGGCATACCTGAGGCTTCTTTGGCAGCTCTTTCCTGGGGGGAAAGTTTGACTTTCTTCTTCACCACCTTCTTCTTCACCACCTTCTTCACAACTGGAGAAAGACAAAGCCATACGTTTGTTTGTTTAGTTCAAAATATTTATGCACTGCTTCATTGTTAAAAAACCATCTCTCAGAACAGCTTACAAAAAAAAGATAAAACAACATGATCAATAAGAAGAAAATTAAGAGCAGCAGTTTAAGACTTTGGAAAAGTTAAAATAGCAACTGGTTAAAAACAGTTTAAAACTTGTATCAACTTTTTAAACATCTGGACTGGTTTGCCGAAACAAGGATGTCTTTTGCAGGCACCGAAAAGGATACGGTGAAGGTACCTGCCTGATATCAAGTACCAGGGAGTTCCCAAGTGTAATTGCTGCCATTGAGTATTGAGTTCTTGCCAATGTTGAATGGGTAGGAAGTGGCACCTTTTGGCAATTGGAGTGGCACTGTGGGCACATGCTGGGCAAAGCGCTCTCATGGGTAAACTGGCCCTAGGTTGTTAAGGGCTTCATATACTAATAGTAACACCCTGAACTTGGCCTGGTCCATGCATGTGATCATCTCCTTCCTTCCTTCCTTCCTTCCTTCCTTCCTTCCTTCCTTCCTTCCTTCCTTCCTTCCTTCCCTCCCTCCCTCCCTCCCTCCCTCCCTGGGTTGTAGTGAGAAGGTTGTGGCTGAAGCAGAGAGGCAGGACTGAGCAGATGAACACACAGAAGGAGAAGCCACTTTTAACCCAAGCATGCCTTTGCAGACCTCTTTTTTCAGTCTTTCCTCTGCATGGTGCTGTTGTTGCAACCCTCCCTGGATCAGGCCATGATCCACGAGTTTGTCCCAACCCACCAGTTGAAAGCCTGGAGCCTACACTGTTCATTGCCTGTTATATTCAAAGCCTGCTCTGAGTTGGAGGCACAGCTTATTGCAGAACTGGCAACGGTTAAAGGTAAAGGTAAAGGGACCCCTGACCATTAGGTCCAGTCATGACCGACTCTGGGGTTGCGCGCTCATCTCGCATTATTGGCCGAGGGAGCTGGCGTATAGCTTCCAGGTCATGTGGCCAGCATGACAAAGCCGCTTCTGGCAAACCAGAGCAGCACATGGAAACGCCGTTTACCTTCCCGCTGTAGCGGTTCCTATTTATCTACTTGCATTTTGACGTGCTTTCGAACTGCTAGGTTGGCAGGACACTGTTCATTGCCTGTTATATTCAAAGCCTGCTCTGAGTTGGAGGCACAGCTTATTGCAGAAGACTGGCAACGGTTACCCGGAATTAAAAATCATAGCATTGTAGAGCTGGGAGGGACACCTTCTACCGAGGCTCCATAGAGAGCATTCTCACATACTGTATCTGTGCTTGGTTTTCCAGCTGCACAGTCATGGACAGGAAAGTGCTCCAGAAGGTCATAACCACAGCCCAAAAGATTATGGGTCATCCTCTCCCATCTCTGGAAGAACTATACAATTCCCGTTGCCTTAAAAAAGCAAACAATATTTTGCAGAATTCCTCTCATCCTGGATATAGTCTTTTTGCACCGTTGCCTTCGGGCAAGAGATACAGAACAATTAAATCCAGAACAAATAGATTAAAAAACAGTTTTTATCCAAGAGCTATAACCATCTTAAATGCTGTAACTAAATACAGTCATACCTCAGTTTAAGTACGCCTTGGTTTGAGTATTTTCCGTTTAAGTACTCCGTGGACCTGTCTGGAACGGATTAATCCACTTTCCATTCCTTTCAATGGGAAAGTTCGCTTCAGGTTAAGTATGCTTCAGGTTAAGTACAGACTTCCGGAACCAATTGTGTTTGTAAACCGAGGTACAACTTTAATATGATATTGGGGAGTTGCGATGTGTGTGTGGATTTGTGTGGCTTTAACTATGTTTTTGTTTTTGTTTTTATGGGATGGCATTCAATTTCGTTGTACTATGTACAATGACCTCATGAGAAGAGAAGACTCCCTGGAAAAGACCCTGATGTTGGGAAAGATTGAGGGCACCAGGAGAAGGGGACGACAGAGGACGAGATGGTTGGACAGCGTTCTCGAAGCTACGAACATGAGTTTGACCAAACTGCGGGAGGCAGTGGAAGACAGGAGTGCCTGGCGTGCTCTGGTCCATGGGGTCATGAAGAGTCGGACACGACTAAACGACTAAACAACAACAAATGTACAATGACAATAAAGTATCTATCTATCTATCTATCTATCTATCTATCTATCTATCTATCTACCATCTATCTATCTATTAGCTTTTTTTGCTGCTGCATCACACGGTTGACTCGTGTTTAGCTTGTGGTCTGCTAAAACCCCTAGACCCTTTTCCCACGTCCTGCTGTCAAACCAGGTGCCCCCCCAGCCTATATATTTGTGCAGCTGGTTCTTCCTGCGTAAGTGTGGAGCCTTGAAATCTTGTGCAAGATGTTTGTAACTTGCAGTTCTCTCCCTCCTCCCTGCCCCGCTTGCATGCATGCAAATGAAAAGGGTTTCCTTTCTTCCCTTGGCAGACCCCCACCCCCACCCCCAGCAGCCCCGCAGCCCCATGCTGTGGAACAGGATGCAGGAGGCCCCCGCAACACAGTGCGGGCTCTGTGCAAGCTCAGCTCTCTGGCTCAGCTCCATCGCATCCAGCCGCCTTCCTTCAACCAACCCGCTTTGGAGAGGCGAGGCGAAGCGAGGAAGCCAGCTTGCATCCGCAGCACCAGGCGCGGCGTGGGAGCCTGGAGCGGAGGGAGCCAGCCAGCCAGCCAGCCAGCAGGCATGGAAGAAGGCCTTTCGAGGAATGCAGGCTCCCTTCTGTGACACAGTTGGTCAGTTAGTCGGTCAGTTAGTTAAGTATTTTTATTTATTTGAGATGCCCCCCCCCCCGCCCTCCCGGCTACGCCCATGTCTGCTTTGCATGCACATGGCCCCAATAACATCTCCAAGGAGCTGTAGGGATGTCCCCTGTCTGAGACCCTAAGAGCTGCTGCCAGTCAGAGTGGACATTATTGAGCAAGATGGACCAAGGTGAAGCTTAGAGTCGTAGAATTGGAAGGGACCCGAGGGTCATCTAGTCCAACCCCTGCAAGAAACGAATCAATGGCTCTTTCTCATCCTGGAGAGTAGTGACTAGTGGGGTGCCACAGGGTTCTGTCTTGGGCCCAGTCTTATTCAACATCTTCATCAATGACTTGGATGATGGGCTTGAGGGCATCCTGAGCAAGTTTGCAGATGACACCAAATTGGGAGGGGTGGCTAATACCCCAGAGGACAGGATCACACTTCAAAATGACCTTAACAGATTAGACAACTGGGCCAAAGCAAACAAGATGAATTTTAACAAGGAGAAATGTAAAGTACTACACTTGGGCAAAAAAAATGAAAGGCACAAATACAGGATGGGAGACACCTGGCTTGAGAGCAGTACATGTGAAAAGGATCTAGGAGTCTTGGTAGACCACAAACTTGACATGAGTCAACAGTGTGATGCAGCAGCTAAAAAAGCCAATGCAATTCTGGGCTGCATCAATAGGAGTATAGCATCTAGATCTAGGGAAGTAATAGTACCACTGTATTCTGCTGTGGTTAGACCTCACCTGGAATACTGTGTCCAGTTCGGGGCACCACAGTTCAAGAAGGATACTGACAAGCTGGAACGTGTCCAGAAGAGGGCAACCAAAATGGTCAAAGGCCTGGAAACGATGCCTTATGAGGAACGGCTTAGGGAGCTGGGTATGTTTAGCCTGGAGAAGGGAAGGTTAAGGGGTGATATGGTAGCCATGTTCAAATATATCAAAGGATGTCATATAGAGGAGGGAGAAAGGTTGTTTTCTGCTGCTCCAGAGAAGCGGACACGGAGCAATGGATTCAAACTACAAGAAAGAAGATTCCACCTAAACATTAGGAAGAACTTCCTGACAGTAAGAGCTGTTCGGCAGTGGAATTTGCTGCCAAGGAGTGTGGTGGAGTCTCCTTCTTTGGAGGTCTTTAAGCAGAGGCTTGACAGGCATATGTCAATAATGCTTTGATGGTGTTTCCTGCTTGGCAGGGGGTTGGACTGGATGGCCCTTGTGGTCTCTTCCAACTCTATGATTCTATGATTCTTCTTTGCATTTGTCCTTGCCGTACGCCTGTCACTTGGAGCCAATGGCAACCTCTCAACCTAGCCCACCTTGTAGGGGAAAAAATGTGCACAGGAAGGGCTCATGTAGATACAACACTTTCAACAGATAAATTGAATTAAATAAAATTTGGGGTGCAAGCTGCCTTGAGTCCCTGTTGGGTAAAAAGGTGGGCTATAATAATATAATATAAAAAGGTGGAATATAATAATAATAATAATAATAGAAACTGTGAGAATGATCAGGAACATACCAGAGAGTAAATCCTATTTAACTCGGTGGGATTTACTTCTGAGTAGAAAAGTAGGACATTCCGGGATCAAATCAGAAACCGGGATGGCTTCTGGAAATCCTGGGAAATTGGGGCACTTGGATCATCTGCTCAGTGGTGGATCATCTACTTTGCATGCAGAAGGTCCCAGGTTCAATGCCTGGTATCTCCCTGTCTGAAAAACCACTGCCAGTCAGTGCAGACATTATTAGGCTAGACAGGCCAATGGATCAGTGTAAGGCAGCTTCCAGGCATGGACGGTAGCAGCTGCTACACCAGAAGCCTCCTTGTGGCAGCGTTGCCTTCTGTTCTCATGCCAAGTTTCCAAATGCAGAGTCAGCAGGAGGGTGGCATCCCCTGGCACCGTGATGCCTGCAGCTCTTGGCGGTCTGTGCAGTTTGGCAGCCTGCCATGACCCCCCCCTCCTAGCAGTGCCAGGAATTGCAAAGCAGGCAGCAGGTAGGTCCGCTCGAAACACTGCAAAGCCACCTGTAGTTTGTGCAAAGGTGCCCCACATAACACGGAGACCCCTTGCGTAACACCATAAAGGCATGCCCGTTTGACAACACCGAAAAATGAGGGCTTTAGTGTAATTGTCCCAGTCCTGTGGAACTCTCTGCCACTGGAGATTCAGTGGGCAACGTCTGTGCCCAACTGTTGAAAGTGCTTCTGTTCCTCCAGGCAATTAAGAAGACATCCTTCCCCAATGGTGAATTCATGTGTGTTTATAACTCTTCCCCCCCCCCCACGAAAGAGCGCTCTGTAAATATTCTTGTAAATATAGATGAATGAAGTGCAAACTGCGTCACAGAGGTCTATAAAGCGCAGGACGCGCTGCAACACTTAGCCGTTGAATGCAAATGTATGTGAATGAAGCCGCAAAACAATGCGACCCGTTGTGGTTACACTGCAAAACAAACCACACACCTGCCATGACCCAGAACTGCCAAATGCCCAACTCAGGTCTGCAAAACTCAACACTGGTTTAGCACACCGCAATTCCCTCCCGGTGGCAAAGGACCATCCGGGCAACACGTTGACCACCACAAGCCACACGCTCTTTTCATCACAAGACGCAGACCTTATCCGTCACCGTAACAACGAAAAGCTCTCATCGTGTAAGGAACTCTTTATATAAAGAAACTTCTGGTCAGTTATCGTGATGACTGAATCCATGATGTTCCATGTTTCTGGTACACAAGAATATGGTATGTTAATTTATTGCTTAGTGTATATGTTATGTTACTTAGTTTTGTATAAAGTTACATTACATTATGTTCGTTTATATAATCCAGAGCCCGGTTGGGCGAAACAAGGAATTACCCTGGAATCCTTGCCTTATTTTCTGCATGTGCCATTCTTCCAGGTTTTTCATCTGATACCTACTTACAAGGAACGCTAGAATTCTCGAAAGCATCGACAGGTGGAACACTACAAGATTGATATAAGCATTCCACATCGTGTTTATTGCTAATATAAGAACTGAATAGACTGTATCTCCTGATCAATCCGCTGGACTTTAATCCCTCAGAATATGTTCCGCTCATATTATAAATTGGTCTATGCAATTACATATTGTGACATGATATGTTGAATTGTTTTTTGAAATAGAAGTTATACGGTTACATACAGCCTGTGACGTCGTGTGTGTCGTTACCAGAACTGGAAATATTTGCATTGAATGGCAGCACGTTCTGTCCTCGAAACAAATAAGTAAATGGGATTGCCTAGCGCTGGACAATGTAAATCTCCCAACGCCTCACCCTCACAGGATTGACGTCCAACCCTGCAAAGCTTGCGCATCAGGCACCCTAAGGATGGCAAAACATCCAGAGGTCACTGCATTCCCCCCTCTCCCAAGCACAAAGAAAAGGCACACCAGGAGACAAGCGAAAGGTGACAATCCACACACACAGAGAGATAATCATACAGTTGGGACCACGAGGGCCATCTAGCCCAACCCCCTGCAATGCAGGAATCTTTTGCCCAGCGTGGGACTCGAACCCACAACCCTGAGATTAAGATTCTCCTGCTCTACCCACTGAGCCATCTCAGCTGAAGTACACACACACACACACACACACACAGTCATTTGCTTCACACTTTTGACAGTGGGATGGACTACCTCTGAAGGTGGAAAACTCCTTCACTGGAGGTTTTTAAACAAGAGGTTAGATGGCCACCTGCCAGGGATTCTTTAGCTGTGATTCCTGCATCGCAGGGGGTTGGACTAGAGGACCTTTGGGGGTCCCCTCCAACTCTACAGTTCTAGGATGTTGTTTCCCAACAGGGAGCTCAACACAGGTGAATCCTAACCTCCAAATGACCGCACTCTTGCATTTGCAAGTAGATCATCTGACACCCAAACAGCCATTCACATGTTCTATGGGCTCCTCCCAAATTTGCACTTCTAGGCTGCGTGTTGCAGCAGAGGGATGGTAATTCCAGAAAGCTGGATTCTAGCAAGCTTTTCATTTTCCTTGGGGGGGGGGCAGTTCACGAACAAAGACAGGACCAGTTACATAAATCTCCCAGAGGAAGCTCTGCACCCTCAAACTGTTCTCTAGAACTTGAGAAAAAACACAATGTCTTTGCAAAATCCTTGCTGGGGCACGGTCCATCGCCTGACTTTTCCCTCCTCCAAACTTGCACCCAACAAACTTCTCTGCGCACCCACAATCTCCCTTTCAGAGAGCCCTCCCCCCCACCTCCTCCTGTGCCCAAAGAGGCAATGAATACCTTTCTTCCCAACGACGGACTTCTCTGTAGACGCCCCGGTCTTCTTGGCTTGGCTGGTGGTAGGAAAGGGCGCTTCCATGCCCTGTCTGCCAGATGTGACTGTGGTCCTGACGTTCGCGGGTGAGGTGAGCCCTGGGCGGGCTGTTCCCCTCACCTGCTTGCTCCCGGGAGGCGCAGGTGAGGTGGAGGTTGCCCTCGGGAGAGCTGCTGTCACCTGGCTTGCTGCGGTGGGGCTCTTGCTGGGCTTCCGTTGCAGTAGGGTGGGGGTGACTGTGCGGGGGGCCCCATCCACCATGCTGGGGCCCCAGGCTGCCAGGCAGATGGCGAGGAGAGGCAGAGAGAGAACCAGCATTTTTTTCCCTGCAAAAGGGAACCAAACACTTCCCAGCCTTATAATCTCCAAGCTCTCTCTCTCCTTCTCTCTTTCTCTCCCTTATGATGCTACTCCCCTCTTCCCCTTTTGTCAGATTCCCTCCCCTCTGCACATTCCTTTTTATTTCCATACATGTACCGCATTGTCAGGAATAGCCGGGACCCACAAAAAACACTCGGCACTCCACGCCCCCTCCTCCCCCTCGGCTCCTCCAGTTTTTCCAATTAATCTGAGCATGGCATTCCTCTCTGGATTTCCTCCTTCATGCAATGGGTGAAGTTAGACTATGGAATTGGCTCCCACAAGAGGCCACCACGAAATTAAAAGACGCCTGCTTCTTGGGAGAAAAGCAATGACAAACCTAGACAGCATCTTAAAAAGCAGAGACATCACCTTGCCGACAAAGGTCTGTATAGTTAAAGCTATGGTTTTCCCAGTAGTGATGTATGGAAGTGAGAGCTGGACCATAAAGAAGGCTGATCGCCGAAGAATTGATGCTTTTGAATTATGGTGCTGGAGGAGACTCTTGAGAGTCCCATGGACTGTAAGAAGATCAAACCTATCCATTCTGAAGGAAATCAGCCCTGAGTGCTCACTGGAAGGACGGATCCTGAAGCTGAGGCTCCAATACTTTGGCCACCTCATGAGAAGAGAAGACTCCCTGGAAAAGACCCTGATGTTGGGAAAGATGGAGGGCACTAGGAGAAGGGGACGACAGAGGATGAGATGGTTGGACAGTGTTCTCGAACCCACCAACATAGAATCATAGAATCATAGAGTTGGAAGAGACCACAAGGGCCATCCAGTCCAACCCCCTGCCAAGCAGGAAACACCATCAAAGCATTCCTGACAGATGGCTGTCAAGCCTCTGCTTAAAGACCTCCAAAGAAGGAGACTCCACCACACTCCTTGGCAGCAAATTCCACTGCCGAACAGCTCTTACTGTCAGGAAGTTCTTCCTAATGTTTAGGTGGAATTTTCTTTCTTGTAGTTTGAATCCGTTGCTCCGTGTCCGCTTCTCTGGAGCAGCAGAAAACAACCTTTCTCCCTCCTCTATATGACATCCTTTTATATATTTGAACATGGTTATCATATCACCCCTTAACCTTCTCTTCTCCAGGCTAAACATACCCAGCTCCCTAAGCCGTTCCTCATAAGGCATCGTTTCCAGGCCTTTGACCATTTTGGTTGCCCTCTTCTGGACACGTTCCAGCTTATCAGTATCCTTCTTGAACTGTGGTGCCCAGAACTGGACACAATACTCCAGGTGAGGTCTGACCAGAGCAGAATACAGAATACAAACATGAATCTGACCAAACTGTGGGAGGCAGTGGAAGACAGGAGTGTCTGGCGTGCTCTGGTCCATGGGTCACGAAGAGTTGGACATGACTAAATGACTAAACAACAACAAGAGGCCACCAACTGGGAAAATAGGATTAGACAGATTCATGGAGGAGAGGGCTGTCAAACTAGGGTGACTCTCCTCTGCCTTGCACAGTTGGAGACAGCAGTGCATCTGAGGGGCAGTTGCGGGA
This sequence comes from Zootoca vivipara, assembly GCF_965207765.1. NCBI lineage: Eukaryota > Metazoa > Chordata > Lepidosauria > Squamata > Lacertidae > Zootoca > Zootoca vivipara. The sequence continues at coordinate 71,638,018 of NC_142583.1, forward strand.
AACCGCAGGAGGGGAGAGATGCTTTTGTGCTTGGATCCTGCTTGGCATAGTGGGAGGGACATAGCCGCGGGCGCAAAATTCTGAGGGGGCGCAACGATGTGCCTCCAAGCATGCTTCTGCGGGGATACCTGTCGGGGGGCTCCCTGTCATTCCCTGCTTGCAGTCAGGAGTCTCTGGGCCTGGCCTTGCTGCCTTATCCCCAGCAGAGGCTGGCAATTGAGGAGACTCCCTGCACGTTTCTGAGGCCAGGCTGCCCTTCGGTCTCCAGGCCTCCTCTCTGAATAGTTGCCTAGCTAGCGCTCGCTCGCTCCTCACTCTGTGCATCACTGTCTCCGGCAGCCCAGGCCCACAGGTGTGGGGGCAGGTGTTGAGGTGGACAAGGGGTGACCCCAGCATGACCTGGCCCAGTACTCTTCTCCATGGGCATGGGGAGGGGAGATTCGCCTGCTAAGGGCTGCTTGGGCCGGTTGGACTCAGTGGCAGAGGAAGCCGCTCAGGTGCCTGGGGTGGCGCGAGGACAAGGCGAGCCGTCCATAAGGGTGGGGTGCACCGCAGGGCCTCCAGAGTCTGCCTGCCTCCTCCCACTCAGCCACCCTACAGCTGAGGGGGAGGCAGCGGGCAGACGGTTTGGGCAGCATGGAGCCTGCGCATGCTCAAGCCTCCGCTTCTTTCCCAGGAGAGATGCGTGGCTCGGGCGCGCTGCAGGCTCCGCGGTGAGTGCCGCCCGGCATTTCGTCACCCCCCCCCTCAGTGGTGATACCCGGGGCAGACCGCACCTACCACATCCCCTTTCCTCCACCCCTGGTTGGGCTCCCCCCTGTTTGTGGGTTTCCCACGGGCATCTATTTGAAGACTGTGAGAACAGGATGCTAGACCACATGGCTGGATCCAGTATGGCTCTTCTTGCGTTTCCATTTTTAAAGGATTGCATGTTGTTTTGTGAATTCTCCAAACTTTACCAGCAGACAAGGAACCTCCCAATCTGTTACCATGAAAGAAGAACCTTAAAGACCAACTAAGTTTAAGGACCAACTAAGTTTAAGTTTAAGGTGCTACTGAAGGAATTTTTTTATTTTGCTTCGACTCAGACCAACACGGCTACCTACCTGTAACATGAAAGAAGAGTGAGGGAGTTTGGGCTTTGAATGGGATCAGATGGAAGAATGTGCACAGATAAGAAGAGCAGATGACATTGTTCCTGGATGGACCTTTTCCTTCAATCTGCTCTGGTCCCAATGCCATTAATTCCAGGTGGAGGACTGAACCCAACAGCTGATCAGGAACGCTTCCTACTCGCCAGTACTGTTGGCCAAAAAAGAACAAACCCCATTGGGACCTCTATGTGTGTTTTCAGCATTCTGGACAAGGACAAAGTCTACTTGGTTCAATTCCCCGCAAATTCCTCCCACGCAGCAAGAGAATCGGGTCGAGAGCAGCAGGCAAAGAGGGCAGCATCATTTTTTATTTTTATTTTTTGCAGAAAAACCTTGGAAGGTGTGTTTTCTGCACAAGTTTTCGTGAGAAAAGGGGAAATTTGACAGCTCCAGAAGGCGTTTTCTGCACATGCTGTAGAGGGAAGAGAGGGGCATCTGGAGCTCATCAATCTGGGAAGGGAGCCCATCTAGGAGAGAAGGAAAACTCTGACTCTAAAACCTCTACTGCAGGCACCCCCAAACTCGGCCCTCCAGATGGGACTACAGATGGGACTGACCACTGGTCCTGTTAGCTAGGGATGATGGGAGTTGTAGTCCCAAAACATCTGGAGGGCCGAGTTTGGGGGTGCCTGCTCTACTGCCTTGTGGCTGAACTTCCATGGGAGTAAACCCCAAGGAACAATCTGTACCCACTGCCTTGTAGGATAGCTTCGGCAGAAGAAAAGGCTAAACCCTACACAAATCCGGAGTCCCTAAAATGCTTGGATGGCGCCTTGTATGCCTCCTTCTGGCAACCCCTGCAGCCAAGCCGGGGCCCAACATATTGTTTTGCTTTCCTTCGGACTGTGCCTTCTCTGCAGTGGCCCCCCGTTGTGGATGCTCTCCCCAGGGAGGTTCAGCTGGTGACTTCAAAAATGCACCAGGCAAAAATGTTCCAAAGGCTTGGTTGATATCTGATGCCCTTTTAAACGTGTTTGTGAGAGGGGGGAGCTATCAGTTTGTTTTTGTTTTATGATGCATTTCATGTTCTTATTTTGCATTCCCCCCCCCCCCCAGTCGTGGGCCAGCCTGTGATCTTTGGACGAAGGGTGGCACACCAAATAAACAAATAAATAGCCAATACTGCCTATGATTGGAACTGTGTCGTTTACATCTCACTGTACTACAATTCCCAGCACCCTCAACAAACTGCAGTTCCCAGGATTCCTTGGGGGCATGTCATGTGCTTGCAATATAACCCCAGAGGACAGGATCACACTCCAGAATGACCTTAACAGATTAGACAACTGGGCCAAAGCAAACAAGATGATTTTTAACAGGGAGAAATGTAAAGTACCACACTTGGGCAAAAAAAATATGAAAGGCACAAATACAGGATGGGAGACACCTGGCTTGAGAGCAGTACATGTGAAAAGGATCTAGGAGTCCTGGTAGACCACAAACTTGACATGAGTCAGCAGTGTGATGCAGCAGCTCAAAAAGCCAATGCAATTCTGGGCTTCATCAATAGGAGTCTAGCATCTAGATCAGGCATCCAGATGTTTTCGACTACAATTCCCATAATCCCTGACCACTGGTCCTGTTAGCTAGGGATCATGGGAGTTGTAGGCCAAAACATCTGGAGGGCCACAGTTTGGGGATGCCTGATCTAGATCAAGGGAAGTAATAGTACCACTGTATTCCTCTCTGGTCAGACCTCACCTGGAGTACTGTGTCCAGTTCTGGGCACCACAGTTCAAGAAGGATATTGACAAGCTGGAACGTGTCCAGAAGAGAGCAACCAAAATGGTCAAAGGCCTGGAAACGATGCCTTATGAGGAACGGCTTAGGGAGCTGGGTATGTTTAGCCTGGAGAAGAGAAGGCTAAGGGGTGATATGATAGCCATGTTCAAATATGAAAGGATGTCATATGGAGGAGGGAGAAATGTTGTTTTCTGCTGCTCCAGAGAAGCGGACACGGAGCAATGGATTCAAACTTCAAGAAAGAAGATTCCACCTAAACATTAGGAAGAACGTCCTGACAGTAAGAGCTGTTCGGCAATGGAATTTGCTCCCAAGGAGTGTGGTGGAGTCTCCTTTTTTGGAGGTCTTTAAGCAGAGGCTTGACAGCCATCTATCAAGAATGCTTTGATGGTGTTTCCTGCTTGGCAGGGGGTTGGACTGGATGGCCCTTGTGGTCTCTTCCAACTCTACGATTCTATGATTCTACATACACAGCTGCAGCTTCCAAGCCTGTCCAGCTCACTTCCTGTTCAAACCAGCAGATGGTGACAAAGAGGCAAGCATCTTCTTCCAAGGAATTCTCACTTCTTGTTCTTCCAAGGAATTCTCACTTCTTTGGGGAAGGACTTTCCTATCTGACAATGTGAACATGGAAAGCCTCTTAAAAAGCAAGCTGTAAAATAAGAACCATGCCTCTGGCGACTTACAGGGCGTTTGGAAAATGAGGTCTGCCTCGGCACAGGAACAGATCTGGGTTATTGGGTTCTTTGTGCTCTTATGAAAGCGTTTTCTTTTAGCTCTGCGGTTTTAGCTGTTAAAGGGATCGAGCCAGTTCTTAAAAACTGGAAGATTGTCTCAAGTTGACTTGCTAGAAAAGAAAATTTAAGGGGAATCCTGGAACTTTTTGAGATTCAGGAAGGAAGGCGGGGTGGTGAGAAGGAAATGCTAAAATATTCTGCGTTGCATAAGGGGAGAGAAAAGGATATTGTTTTGCATGGCGAAGGGAGGGCAAGGAAACAGGAAGGCTCAACAGCAAATTACTTCCAGATGCCTTTTCTGTTATCTGCTTGGAGGGGAGCGGAAATAACCCTTTCCTTGCTGCATATCTGCCCTGAAACCATATCCCAACTCCATGATAGCTATAATCTGAGTCCTCCTTGGTGCTCAGCAGTGTAGAGTCATTCACCACCCAGCAAATCCTTCAAAAGTTAGGAACACAGGAAGCTCCCCTTATAAACAGGCAGAGAATCAGTTCATTTAGCTCCATGTTGTCCACACTGACTGGCAACCCTTCTCCAAGTTCCCAGGCATGAGTCCCACCAAGTCCTACATGGAGATGCCATTCGGCATTGAACCTGGCACCTTCTGGTAGGGAATAATAGAATCATAAAATTGTAGAGTTGAAAGGGACCCCGAGGGACATCCAGTCCAACCCCCTGCAATGCAGGAATCTCAACTCAAGCATCCATGACAGATGGCCATCCAACCTCTGGTTAAAAACCTGCAAGGAAGGAAAGTCCGCCACCTCCCAAGGGAGACCATACCCCTGCTGAACAGCTCTTGCTGTCAGAAAGTTTTTCTTGATGTTTAGTTAGAATCTCCTACCTTGTAACTTGAAGTCATGGGTTAGAGTCCTACCCTCCAGAGCAGGGGAAAACAAGCTTGCTCCATCTTCCATATGACAGCCCTTCAGATACTTGATGGTGCCTCTCATATCTCCTCTCAGTCTCCTCTTTTCCAGACTAAACATACCCAGCTCCTTCAACCTTTCCTCATAAGGCTTAGTTTCCAGACCCTTGATCATCTTGGTTGCCCTCCTCTGGACACATTCCAGCTTGTCAATATCCTTCTTAAATTGTGGCGCCCAGAACTGGACACAGCACTCCAGGCAGGGTCTGACCAAGGCAGAATAGAGTGGTACTGTATTATTACTTTCCTTTATCTGGACACTATATTTCTGTTCATGCAGTCTAGAAGAGCATTAGCTTTTTCGCTGCTGCTGCACCACACCATTGACTCACATTAAGCTTGTGGTCCACTAAGACCCCTAGATCCTTTTCACATGTACTACAGGCAAGCCAGGTGTCCCCCATCTTATATGTATGCATCTGATTCTTCCTGTGTAAGTGTGGAACCTGTTGAAATTTGTTTTGTCACTTAGTCTCCTCTTTTCCAGTTTTCCCCAGCCCTACCAGGAGATGCTGGGGATTGAACCTAGGACCTTCTGCATCCAAAGCAGATGTTCTACACTTCCCCGTAGCTGAACTTTCCTGCTCTAATTATCGTAGGACGCAGGACCATCCAATGAACAGGAGGAAATCCAGGATAAGGTCTGCTCTAAAAGGTCCAGTCCCCAGAGATGAAAGCAAACTGCTTGTGTTTTTTCTTTTGTTTTCCCACAAATAGATCCTATTAAGTTAGATCAAATCTCCAAGCTTCCAGATGAATACAGGAGACTCTGTAACTGATTTTAAACAGTCAACTTCAAACAAAGGGACTGCAAAGGAGGAAGGCAAATTGTAACCGCTGAATTGCAATTCCTCAAGTGGTACAATGCCACCAATTGTGAACTGAATCTAAATCTTAACAAAAACAAAGATTCCCCCCCCCCCAGCCTTCAGGAGGAATGAGCGCCAACTCTTTGGGGAATGCCCACTGTTAATAATTATCATTATATACTCTCTGCGTTTCATTTCCTTCACACTGTTCAGAATCATGGCCCTGTTCCTTCATACTACCAGAATCACGTTTATAAATATTCCGGTAACTCATGCATTTGAGAAAGCCGACTGTAATCCATGAAAACTTTTGCCGCCACAAACAAAGTTTTTAAAGCACTGTCAGGCTCAAAGATGTTATGAAACCTACCATTTGCACGCTCTGCTTTCACAGTACTCCAAGCAACACATGAACCAGGATCGGCCAAGCTGTAATGATCTGCGGGGAGGAGACCCATTGCCAAGGAAGGGGGATGCTCCAATCACAGGGATGTCAGTAACAGGAGCGGACATCCTAGCATGGCATTGGCACTCCCCTGACCTCCCTCCTAGAATCACAAAATTGTAGAGCTGGAAGGGGCCACGAGGGTCGTCTAGTCCAAACCCCTGCAATGCACAAATCTTTTGACCCAACAGCTGAATCTCTGCTGCTTACCAGGAGGGACAAGGCAGCATGGTGCAAATGCGTCACTGCAGCTAATTCAGCACTCCAGCACCACACTGACCGTCTTGCCAACTTGCGCCTCTCATTCCTGATAAGCGACAGCGACTCGGCTGTCAGGAGGTCAATTGAGCATTGCTGCCACTGAATGCCATTTGCTACAGGTGGGCAGGAGAACCATGGAAAGGGGTGAACCTTGGAGCAAGGACAAGGTGTGGTTTCAGGGTTACAGATCGTTCTCCATAAGCTTAGACCCAACATCCTGGTTGCTTCAGCAAGGTCCTCCTCCTCCTCCTCCTCCTCCTCCTCCTCCGTTATCTATTTTTGACACTGCTACCCCGACCTCGCCATCCTCTTTATTTGACCCATGATCAGCAAATGATGTAGGGCACAACATCATGGTGGAAGATTGGGAAAGGTTATGGAAGCAAAATATGAAATTTACCGCGTGTACAGTTTTAAAAGAAAACTTAATGAAAATGATGTATAGATGGTACCTGACTCCGGTAAAGTTAGTTAAGATTTACCATAAACAAGACAATAAGTGCTGGAAATGTAAAAAGCAAGAAGGTACTTTCTTCCACATGTGGTGGACGTGCCCTCAAGTGAGAGACTTCTGGGAAAAGATTTATAATGAACTGAAAAAAGTGTTGAAAAACACTTTTGTTAAGAAACCAGAGGCCTTCTTACTTGGGATAACGGGGGTTGATATACCGAAGAAAGATGTCACTTTTTTCTGTATGCCACAACAGCAGCAAGAATATTACTGGCAAAGAATTGGAAGAATGAAGAATTACCAACCATGGATAAATGGCAGAAGAAATTGATAGAATACATGGAACTGTCTGAATTGAGGGGGAGGCTCCGAGATCGGAGCGAAGAAGCAGCGGAAGAAGATTGGAAGAAATTTAAAATTTATTTGAAAAATAAGCGTATAATAGATTGAATTAATGGAAGTGAGGGAGATACAAAGAGGTTGTAGATAATACAAGGGTGTGAAATAAGTATTGATAGAAGATAAGGATAATTTAATTAAGAAGTAAGATATAGAATGAGGTTATAAGGATAAGATATAAAAGATATAGTAATAAGGTAATATTGAAGTTATAATTAGAGTTTACATAAGATTTAGAATTTACTAAGTACGACATGCTAAGAACCGCAGTAGGAGGTGGAAGGAGGAAGTCAATAGATTAGAAATAAGGATCATAAGTAAGAATTTTTGTTTTTACAGCATTGTATTTTTTGTATTTTGTATTTTTTGTGTTTTGTATTTTTTGTGTTTTGTATATTTGTATACTTTGTTTGTTTGGAAAAATCTTTAATAAATATATATTTTTTAAAAATAAATATTTGACCCATGATCAAAACTACTGTAGCTGCTCAGGTTTAGCAGAGTTTGCCAAGGTGGAAGGTGTACAAAGGAGGGCGGCCAAGATGATCAAGGGTCTGGAAACCAAGCCTTCTGAGAAATGGTTCAGGGAGTTGGGTATGTTTAGCTTGGAGAAGAGGAGACTGAGAGGAGATCTTCAAATATCTAAAGGACTGTCACATGCAGGATGCAGCAAGCTGGTTTTCTCCAGCTCTGGAGGGTAGGACTCGAACCCATGGCTTCAAGGTACAAGAGAGGAGATTCCAACTAAACATCAGGAAGAACTTTCTGACAGTAAGAGCTGCTTGCCAGTGGAGCAGACTCCCACAAGAGGTGGACTCTCCTTCCTTGGAGGTGTGTAAGCAGAGGTTGGATGGCCATCTGTCATGGATGATCTAGTTGTGATGCCTTTGCAGGGGGTTGGGCTAGATGACCCTCAGGATCCCTTCCAACTCTACCATTCCATGAGGGTTTGCCTAGGTGGCAAATGAACAGCTGTCTGAAAGACCATTAGTTTGCAGGAGAGCTGCAAACTGTTTCTTGGAAAGTGCTTTGTTTAGATTTGACAAGCTCAGCTCTTGGCTGAAGTACCAAACTGAGTCATCTTGAGAACGCCAGACTGAAGCCAGAAGAAACAACCACAACAACACGCCAAACAAAATAAAGGAACGATGGGAAGGATCAATCCCAAACTCCGCAAAGTTCAGCCAGTTTGAAGCTGTCAGTTTTTATGAAGCTCTGATTTGATCTTCTGAGAATTTATGGGTCATCTCTTCCTCCTTGTGGCCGATTTCACTGCTGAATTTGCCGAAGCGTTTAGTTATTCTGCTTTAGCTTGAGAGGTACAGCATTCCTACTCCAGATTATATCAGCTCACCCAGTAAATCTTATGCACTTTTGCCTTCCTCCTAGTCCACAACCAAAGGAGATTAGACCTGGGTCACTGTCTTTTTATTTGCACATCTCAAAATCCCTTTGTCTTAGAATAATAGAAGCATCAAATTGTAGAGCTGGAAGGGACCCGAAGGGTCATCTAGCCCAACCCCCTGCAATACAGGATTAACTCAACTAAAGCATCTATGACAGATGGTCTCTGCTTTAAAACTTCCAAAGAAGGAGAGTCTACAACCTCCTGAGGGAGTCCATTCCCCTGTCAAAAACCTATTACATGTGACAGCCCTTGAGATATTTGAAGATGGCTATCATATCTCCTGTCCAGGCTAAGCATACCCAGCTCCTTCAACCGTTCCTCATAAGGCTTCATTTCCAGACCCTTGATCATCTTGGTGGCCCTCCTCTGCACACGTTTCAGCTTATCAAGATCCTTCTTAAATTGGACACAATATTCCAGTTGTGGTCTGACAAAGGCAGAATAGAGTGGGACTATTACGTCCCTTAATTTGGACACTAGATGCAGCCTAGAATAGCATTAGCTTTTTTGTTGCTGCATCACACTGTGGACTCATGTTAAACTTGAGGTCCACTAAGACCAGGCAGGGGTCAGCAAACTTTTTCAGCAGGGGGCCAGTCCACTGTCCCTCAGACCTTGTGGGGGGCCAGACTATATTTTGAAAAAAAAAAATGAACGAATTCCTATGCCCCACAAATAACCCAGAGATGCATTTTAAATAAAAGGACACATTCTACTCATATAAAAACACTAGGCAGGCCCCAGAAATAACCCAGAGATGCATTTTAAGTAAAAGGACACATTCTACTCATGTAAAAACATGCTGATTCCAATCCCGGACTGTCCGTGGGCCGGATTTAGAAGGTGATTGGGCTGCATCTGGCCCCCGGGCCTTAGTTTGGGGACCCCTGCCTAAGACCCTTAGATCCTTTTCACATGTACTGCTAGGAAGCCAGGTGCAGAACCTGACATTTGTCCCTGTTGACATTCGTTTTGTTAGCTCCCCCCCCCATTCTCCAATCTGTTAAGGTCATTTTGAATCCTGATTCTGTCTTCCGCGGGAATAGCTGCCCCTCCCAGTTTGGTGACATCTGCAAATTTGATGAGCATCCCCTCCATTATTCCTTCATCCAGGTTTATTTATAAAGACGTTGAACAACCACCATCCCTGGACAGAACCCTGTGGTACCCCACTTGTCACTTCTATGCTGTCATTAAAGGAGAAGACCTCCGTCCTCTGTTGCAGCTCCCCCTCTTGCCCCAAATATTAAGCCACAACATCTGGGAAGCTTGTTCTCAGCTGCAAAAACACGATCTGCAGTAACTTGTGTAGAATTAAGATGACTCAGGAGCATACTGGGAATTTAGGTTTCGCACAATTATAAAGCACTCTGTCACACGGGGCAGGCATCGCCAACCCGGTGCTATCCAGATGTTGTGGAACTACATCTCCCATCAGCCCTAGCCAGCTCTGCTAAATAGTTAAGGACCATGGGATCTTGAGGTCAGCCATATCTGGTGGCCAGCAGGCTCCTTAGCTTCCTTTTAAAGGTTAAAACCTTTAAAAATGGTTCTGGAGAGGAAGCTGGTGCTCAAAAGTTGATCAGAGTTATCCACCCTCCGTTATAGAAACCAGATGCAATTTCCCACAGGGATTATTCAGCCTCGAGCACAATAGGTCAATTCCTTGCTCTTGGATCCTGTCCAGGATTCCCAGCCTTTAGCAAAGTCATCTACAGCCTCTCAATGCTTCAGATGGACTTCCCTCCTGAAACTAACTTTCTGGATCACGGGAAATTTCCTAAGGGTTTCGTGGTTTGTCCTAGATAGCTGCAGGACAGGAGGAAATTCAAATCTGGGGATAGGCGCAAGTCAACAGGCATTAGATGTTTGAATTTCTCTTATTATAAAACTCTGAAGCATACTGGATGGGCTTTGCTGCTGGTTTAGATGGCACAGGGATCTTACTGGGGTGCAGGGAGTTCCCCTCCTTCATCTTCAATACCTGGCAAAGTGTCACGATCCCTTGAAGGAGCGTCTCCACCCCCATCGTTCTGCCCGGACACTGAGGTCCAGTACCGAGGGCCTTCTGGCAGTTCCCTCATTGCGAGAAGCCAAGTTGCAGGTAACCAGGCAGAGGGCCTTCTCGGTGGTGGCGCCCGCCCTGTGGAACGCCCTCCCATCAGATGTCAAAGAGGAAAACAACTACCAGATTTTTAGAAGACATCTGAAGGCAGCCCTGTTTAGGGAGGCTTTTTAATGTTTAATAGATTATTTTATTTCATTTTTCTTTTGGAATCCGCCCAGAGTGGCTGGGGAAACCTAGCCAGATGGGCAGGGTATAAATAAATAAATAAATAAATAAATAATTATCCACAGCCAACCTGCGCCACCTGACAGATGCGTATTCTGTCCTGGCCATTTTAGATCTGTGAAGACCTGGAATCTATTTCTGGGTACGAGAATGTACCTCTGAAACACACAGAATTAAAATAGAACAGCAGTGCTTTTGAGCATGTGCAGAGTGCAAACCCTTGCCTGCTAATCAATAAGCCTGTCTCTCTCAGGCCTGGAGGAAACCACTTGCCAGAGAGCGGTAATAATAGACCCAGAATCTACTTTTGGGTACTAAGGCATCACTCTGAAGAACATGGAATAACAATAAAGCAGTGCTTCTGAGGAAGTGCAAAGTGCAAATTCTAAGACCCTGCGATGAGGAGGAATGAAGGAGAAATTTGGTTTGATTTGATTTTTACATTAAGCTACCCAATTCAGTTTCCAAACCATGTGTGAACTGAAACACAGCTGTCCATCAAAACCTGCCCGTTTCTGAATTTGTTGAAGCTGTTCTCCCACACCAAATAATGTGCACAGAAATCTCTCTGTGTTAGGAGAAAGTGTGCATAAAAATGCACATATTTGTGACGGCAACATATAAAAAGCATTATATTGGGGAAACTTGCAAAAATGTCTGGCAAATTGTCATGAGGATTTCTTTGTAAAAAAATTGCAGAAATGGGGACAACTGAACTTAAGTCTGGAAAAAGTGAGAAACCAAGAGGAAATGGAATTGGCAGAGGCATCCCCTTCCCTAGTCCCAGGGTTAGGGGAAAACAGCAGCCAGAAAGCCCAGATTCCAAGCTGCCTCTTTACCCTTTGCTCCTCATTAACTTTCTGACCACTCCATTGATGCCGGCTGTTGGCTTCTTTTACTGCTTTGGCCTCTGGCCTCTGGCCAGTTCCAGCGATTAGAGAACTTCTGAGTGCCCCTTGGAGGGCGTCCAGCCTGGCAACCATCACAGCACCACAAGTGTGTCGCAGTGGCGTCTGAGGCCACGGGGCCCTCTCCAAAACAAACACGTTGGCGGGCGGCTCAGTGACCGCAGGGCATCTTGCCCAGGGAAGACGCCAGCCTGGATTCTTCCATTCAGAGGCACCCAGGGGACCACCGGCTGCTGCCATTGCAAGTTTGGAGGTAAAAGGGGGGGATCTTGCAGGGGGCGTGATTTTGATGGCCGAAGGAGGCCCTGGCGAGCTTTCGGACCCCACCAAGTTCTTTTGCGCCATGCAGAAACATATTCAACAGAACTCTGTGGTTTTTGATCAGATTTTGTGCATTGTTTTTACTCCCTTTCCCTCTCTCTGCAGTCTCCTCTGCTTCTCATGTTCCGCTCCGAATCTCTCCAAAGAACTGTCTTCAGACAGAAGCCCATCCCCACCAACATTTCTCCAATGAAAATGGGGACATCCTTGAGAAGGCAGGGTCCAAAGGAAAGCAGAGCAAGACATTCGGCACCAGCTTGGCTACAGGAGTTGCCAGAAGGAGGCGTACAAGGCACCACTCAACCATCTTAGGGACTCCACTCTGGATTTGTGTGGGACATACTCCTGAGACTTTTCTTCTCCCGAAGATATTGTGGGATGTGAAACACAAGAGCAGTCAAGTACAACATCCCTAGAGTGGACATAGAAGGGGATGTCTGGACCAGCCAGTGGGAACTTCCTGTTTCTCCTGGGCTGGGACAGACTACATGTGGACTAGAGGTGGGTGTGGCCTCACCTGTGCAGGTAAAACAAAAGCACTGGGCTGGCTGCCATCTCTCTCTCTCTGACTTTGTTTGCCAAAGAAGCAACATCTGCTTAGCCAAAGATGCTCTCCAGCCAAGAGAGGACAAAGGAGCTATCTCCTTATGGGATAGTTTCCAAGTGTATGTAACTTTTTCTAAGCGAAGTCTGCCTTCTTGGATCCTATTGTGAACAGGATGGTATGTGAGTAAACCTTTTAATACTTTTATAGAAGACTGTGTCGTGTCTTAGTTTTTATTGGGGAATAAAGGGGAAAATACCTGGACAGTTATTATAGAGGCATTAGCGAGCCTGAGCATTGCCTCAGCAGTGTTAAGTTTAAAAAGGGGAATGTAACTCTGCAGTGAGAGATTTTACTTTCTTGGGCTCCTTGATCACTGCAGATGGTGACAGCAGTCAAGAAATTAAAAGACGCCTGCTTCTTGGGAGAAAAGCAATGACACACCTAGACAGCATCTTAAAAAGCAGAGACATTACCTTGCCGACAAAGGTCCGTATAGTTAAGTATAGTTAAAGCTATGGTTTCCCCAGTAGTGAGGTATGGAAGTGAGAGCTGGACCATAAAGAAGGCTGATCGCTGAAGAATTGAAGCTTTTGTATTATGGTGCTGCAGGAGACTCTTGAGAGTCCCATAGACTACAAGAAGATCAAACCTATCCATTCTGAAGTAAATCAGCCCCGAGTGCTCACTGGAAGGACAGATCGTGAAGCTGAGGCTCCAATACTTTGGCCACCTCATGAGAAGAGAAGACTCCCTGGAAAAGACCCTGATGTTGGGAAAGATGGAGGGCACTAGGAGAAGGGGACGACAGAGGACGAGATGGTTGGACAGTGTTCTCAAAGCTACAAACATGAGTTTGACCAAACTGCGCGAGGCAGTGGAAGACAGGAGTGCCTGGCGTGCTATGGTCCATGGGGTCACGAAGAGTCGGACACGACTAAACGACTAAACAACAACAACAACAACTCTGCTAAATTGTAGAACTTGTTAACACAAGTTGGAATAGGATATTATAATCAAATAATATATCCTCTCCTGCATCCCTGAACATTCCCACAGATATCCTGGGTGATTGCCCTGAGCGAAGCCTCCAGGGGGGCACCATTGAGGCTCCCAGCCTGGGTGTGGGTGTGCCAAACTGGGTCTTTGACCAGAGGGAAATAAAGCCTCGTTTTGGCCCTGCGCAAGGCAAAGGAGGTTTAGGATCAGAATGTTCCTTCTTCTAGATGGGTTACCTTCCTCTTGAATGCAAACCATCACACACACCCTGACATGAATGCTTTCAGAGAAAGAAAAAAGATTTGAGGAATTGTCCTCCATCACAGGCTGAGCTAGGGAGGTTCTTCCTGAGTCCAAAGCAAACCTGTCTTTTTAAGGACAGAAGTGGAGATGTTTTGCCCATGATGCAATTCCTCCAGTTTGTGACATCAGAGGCAGACTCCCCACCCAATGAAGTCATGTTTCAAGGGGAAGGTTCACAGAACAGGCAGCCCCTGGCAGGGAATCCTGGGTGGGGCTGATGCTCAACTTGGCTTGTTTATGCCAAACCTGGTCTTACTGTGGGGTCTTTACTGCTCAATGAAGCCCGGAAGTTGGGGAGGGGTGCAAATGCTGAACTCTCCTATGCTCAAAGCAACCCAGCACATTATCTCTGTGGAAGTCCCCCAGACCCTGCTCTGGCGCCCTTAAAATAAAGGCAACAAAACCTAAGGAAAGGAGGGGGTGATGAAGGAGCGGGCATGGGGCCAACTCGGCGGTGCAGGAGGTAAGGAAGGCAAAGAGAAGATGCCCAGTTTCTGAAGGAGGTAAGCCCTGGGACCTGGGTGCTTGGCAGGCCCACGGATTCTAATTGCAGCTATTTCAAAGCAAAATGGCAAAAAATATGGATTTTAGTCCTTTTTTTTTTTGTAAAGACCCATTTCCATTAGTTCCAAGAACGTTCAAATGTGAGGCCACAAATATCAGTCTCTCTAAGAATACAGTTTGGGTCTATTTTCAAGATCAAGGGCGCTTACAGAGTTTCTCTGAGATTATAAATAAAGATAGTTCCTTTTCACTATATAACCATATTCATTACAGTGGAACCTCGGTTTATGAACACCTCGGTTTATGAATTTCCGGTTTATGAACGCCGCGGACCATCTGGAACGGATTAATTCACTTTCCATTACTTTCAATGGGAAAGTTCGCTTCAGTTTATGAACGCTTCAGTTTATGAACAGACTTCCGGAACCAATTACACCCATGCTTTGGGTTAAGTACGCTTCAGGTTGAGAACTCCACGGACCCGTCTGGAACGGATTAATCCACTTTCCATTACTTTCAATGGGAAGGTTCGCTTCAGTTTAAGTACTCCGCGGACCGTCCGGAACAGATTAATCCACTTTCCATTACTTTCAATGGGAAAGTTCGCTTCAGTTTATGAACGCTTCAGTTTATGAACAGACTTCCGGAACCAATTGTGTTCATAAACCGAGGTACCACTGTATTAATATTTCCTTTAGAAGCTTTCTATGTTAAAAGTATTTTAGATCAAGTACCATGTAAGTTTGTTGTACTTTACCACTGAAAGTGTCTTTTGACACGCCCTAAGACAATTAGTCGCTTCTAGCCCTTTAAGAAATGGAGCACCACTCAGTATATAAGCCAGCAATCAGAAACACCCTTCAGTAGTCTTAGCAATGGCATTATAACATCACAACTAGGAGAGCTTTTACAGCCCCCTACCTAATCTTTTTCAAATAGCTATGATATTCTTTATTTGAACTGTCTCATAGGATTAGCTAACCTTCGGTTTAAACAAAACTAGAGTCTTATTTTGGGGAATTTTACCCCAGACTGCGGTGTAGCTTTCAGTTCTTTTCAGAGTCTAGTTTTTGATAACCTCAGCCCCTAAATATTTTCCTTCTGAGGAAACAGATAGAGATTTTCCAGTGAAACGAGTCACTCAGCCGGCACCTCGTCAAGGTTTACTTTATTTAGAGGTTTCTTTGAGAAATTTATTGTTTTTTCTATATCAATATTTCTTTTGGGAGATTTAAGCTAATTTTGTTTGAACAATTATTAGTTTAGTTTTAATATCATTCACTTTATATCTCGTTTCAGGGATTTATCACGGTATAGTTTTGTTTTTTGCGCTGATATTTCAAAGCAAGATGCGGCTAGGAGGCAGGCGGAGAGTCAAAAGCACTCTGCACGTGCTTAGATGCCCTCTTACTTATTTATTTTGCAAAATTTATACGCCGCTTAGTTGTAAATAAAAACAAAACAAAACAAAAACCTTAAAGTGGTTTGCAAAGAAAAAGATAAAAGAATAAGACAGTTGTGGTGCGATGGGTCAGTGCTGTTAACCAGAAGGTTGGTGGTTTAAGCCTGTGAGAAGTAAAACACTGGTTCCTAAAATTTAAAGTCCTAGGACCTTTTAAAATAAATTCTGGGCAAAATTGATGAAGCAGAAATATGTTGAATATATACTTTCAAGTGGGAGACCCAAAGAAGCAGGCACACCCGATTTCATCAAAACATGAATATTCCTTGTCTCCGAGCACAATTAATAAGAGCAACATTTATTCTGAAAAGGCAATAAAAAAGCAACATAAATTATTCCTCTCAGAGCCCAACCTGAAATAGCTCTGAGCAGGATTCCTGCATTTCAGGGGGCTGGACTAGATGACTCTTGGGGTCCCATCCAACTCTACAACCCTATGAATAAAACGATCAATAAGAAAAATTGACAGCAATAATCTAAGACTGTCGAAAAGCTGAAATATCAGCGGACTAAAAATAGATCACAACTCACAGCACCAACTTTCTAAACTTCTGGGTAGCCCTTAAACAAAAGGGCTTTTAGTAGGTGTTGAAATGAGTACAGCCAAGGCAGCTGCCTGATTTCAATAGGCAGAGAGTTCCTGCGGGAATGTTGTGTATAGTAGGAGAGGATATATTGATTAAATATTATCCTTCCTCACTCATTATGTAGCAGAGCAGATTCCCCTCAATATAGCAGGAAGCTAGCTTGCACATTCGTTTGAATCTCTTTAGTTAAGCGATCCAGTCTGGCTTGCCCTGATTGGATTATTCCTGGTAAATCCCCCTTTTGATCCCTCTCAAAAGAATAAAGACACAACAGTCTTTCTTTGAAATATCAAGAAGTTTACTTACATTTAGTTCACAGTATGATCCCTGAAGGCAGGCTTTGGCTTGTAGTTACAGTTACAGAGATAGCTGTGGATTAATCCCCTATGGGGATTCATCCCATGTGCTGCTGGCTGAGAGCCAGCAGTGCAGTCCAAGAGAAGAAAATGGAAGAAGAGTAAAAGAGAGAAAGATGGCTGCATGCAGGGGCGGAGCTAGGGGGCATAGGGGGTGGGCCACCCCGGGTTCCACTCTGGGGGAGGGTTGACAGTCGGCGCCCCACCCAGCGACTCACAAGGTGAGCCCTTCCAGTCTCCTGGTAAAAAGCCCGCTCAGCACGGCACGGCACGCTGCGCCACTGTGCTATCTACCTGGAGCCTGGACGCTCCGTTTAGGCTCCGTTTAGAAGTTGCGGGGGGGGGGGGGGTTGCGATCCCCCTCTACGTTGTACGCATATGTCATTACGTAGCAACGCATGGGTCATTACGTAGCAACGCTGCGCCCCCCCCCGGGGTGCATAGCAATTTGCTGCCCCGGGTGTCGCAGCGGCTCGCTACACCACTGGCTGCATGACTGGACCTTTTGTGGGGTCTCCCAGGGTCATGCCCACCTACCTGGTCACATGCAAGGGGGGGGGATGCTCCAGACCAGGTGTAACAGGAAGTTATACTGGCTGGGGTAACATCCCCCTGCCTGTGTCCACTCTAGGGAAACAAGGAATGTGCCACACTTTTTAACAACAAGATCTACATTGGCTCCCAGTACGTTTCCGAGCACAGTTCACAGTGTTGGTGCTGACCTTTAAAGCCCTAAATGGCCTCGGTCCAGTATACCTGAAGGAGCGTCTCCATCCCCATCGTTCTGAGGTCCAGTACCGAGGGCCTTCTGGCGGTTCCCTCGTTGCGAGAAGCCAAGTTGCAGGGAACCAGGCAGAGGGCCTTCTCAGTGGTGGCGCCCGCCCTGTGGAACGCCCTCCCATCAGATGTCAAAGAGAAAAACAGCTACCAGATTTTTAGAAGACATCTGAAGGCAGCCCTGTTTAGGGAGGCTTTTAATGTTTAATAGATTATTTTATTTCATTTTTCTGTTGGAAGCCGCACAGAGTGGCTGGGGAAACCCAGCCAGATGGGCGGGGTATAACTAATAAATAATAATAATAATTATTATTATTATTACAACAACAAAAAAGAGGTGCCTGTACTGCATGCCCTTGAGTACCCCCTGGAAAAAGCACTGCCTGTAACAGTGCCCGTTCCTCTGATTGAACCAGTCACCTGGGCACATATGGCCTTAGGTGATATCCTAACTAAACTGGTACCAGCTACTGCGGCCAGGCTTTCCCAGTCCAGGAATGGCCGTACCTGTTGAACCAATTGCAGTTGAGCCTCCAGTGACACAGGTGGATCTGGAAGCACCCCAAATTGCGAATCTGCTCCTTCGGGGAGAGGGCAGCCTCACCCAGAGTAGGCAATGGACCAATTTCTCGGACATGGGATTTCGTCTCCCTTATTACACCACAGGCTCCAGACCGAAGGAAACGGCCTCGAGGCTACCTTGAGAAAGAGAGAAACCCAGCCAGATGGGCGGGGTATAAATTATTATTATTATTATTATTATTATTATTATTATTATTATTATTAGAGACATGCTAGCATAGGAGCTAACTCCAGGGGGTCATGGGTGCTTGGGCACCTACAGTAATATAATTGTAGGGGCTGGGCACCCACAAAGTCAATGAGAAAAGCCGGCAGGAGGCAGCAGCGATGCCTCCGAGAGAGAAGCAGTTCAGCTCCGGCCTCTGCAGCCAGCCAGCGAGGCAACCTTTTCCGGGGGGTGGGGTGGGGTGCGGAGCCTCTCTGGTTGCGGAGAGGGGGAGGGGGAGCTGCCGGCCACCACAATGTCCATGTTGTGGCAACGGGCACCCACAGTCCTGAGGGCGAGATGGCACACCTGCATGCTAGTTCCTGGTTCAACACTAATATTCAGCTTGAAGCGTGGGGATTTGGGAGCAGGTGGCAGGATGCTATGGGCACGCCAGGAAGGAAAGGATGAGAATTCTGCCCCGATAAGGGCTGAAATCTGCAACCTGCCCATGCATCCTGCAAGGGCCGGGCGAGGGTCCAAAGCTCTCCGAGGCAGACTGGTGGGCAGGCAAATGCCAACCCACCCCCCAGAGGCCCCCTCGAGCAGCCACGCTTTGTGAGGTTGGTGAGCCAGAAGGGAAGAACTAGAGCTTCCAAGTTTAGGGGCAGTCTACCTCTGGATACCAGGAGTGCATATGTGTCGGGAAGTGCCATTTTCTCATGCGCCTCAGGCATCAAGCCGGCCCTGACTGCCGTGATCCAGGGGTCTTTCTTCCCAGACTCCTGCCCTCTGCTCCTCCTGTTCCTCCTGCGGTCTTAAGTCCAGAGCCTCCATCACAGGCTTCTCACTCACTCACCTGATGTCTCCACCTCCAGGGACGCCCCAACACCTTGGGAGAAGCTGCCCCCTGCCGCCTTCCCCGCCATGGACCTATTTGAGCGCTTTGAGGAGTTCCTGGACATCGTGGTGTGCTTGGGCTTCCTCTACTTCCTCTCCTACAGCTCCCTCTTCCTCCTTTACTTCTTTCTCCTCGTGCCTTTGGCCTTCATCTTTGAGGGAGAGGAGACAATGAGAGTGGCCACCTCCTTCCTGCAAACTCCAGCTCAATAAAGGGTGAATTTGAATACACGGCGCTTTGGGAAATGTGAGTTGCCGAGTCTGTAGTGCTGCCTGTCTGAAGCTGCCCAGCGGAGGCTGGTCCATGAGGGTGAATAGGGGAGGGGCTGGGGGCTGGCAGGTTAAGTTTGGTGGGCCAGGGAAATAGCCAAGTCCCATCTATCTTATTGCATTATTATTCATTTCATAAAAAAACATATGCACTGCTTGATTGCAAATATAGGTACAACTAAAGCTTTTCTCCGCCAGTGAACGCTGTCATTATTACAAGTATACATTCTATAAAATTTTACATGAACCAGGCCAGGGGCGTAGCCAGGATCAAAATTAGGGGGGGGGCAAGGGGCGGGGGCAAGGCACAGGGGGAGGGGCCACAGTGGGGCAAGAAAAGCCATGGTCGTTCAGGGGCGAGGGGCACCAGGATCAGCCCAAAATCGGGCTGCTCCGACCCCCCCTCCTCCTCCTCTGCGATCAGCAGGGGCGAGGGGGCGCCAGGATCAGCCCGAAATCGGGCTGTTCCAATCCCCTCCTCCCCCTCAGCGATCGCCGGGGCGGGTGGAGAGAAAGCTGGCTTTCCCTGCACACGCCCCACAGCCAGCCAGGGAGAAGGGAGACGGCACCGGGCAGCGGCGGGCAGCGGGGCAGGCTGGCCAGCGGCCCTGCTTCTGGGGGGGGGCAACTGCCCCCTCCTGCCCCCCTGCCTACGCCCATGAACCAGGCATTTGCTTAGACCCGTGAGACTGAGTGACTGTGCGCCTCAATATTTGTACAGTATAAAAAACGAAATCCTGCCAGGCAGCCAAATAGCACTCATTCGAACTCTTCACTTCAGATACTTTTAGTTTATGAGAGACCTTTTCAAGGAGCAAAACCTGGCAAACACTGAAGTACAAGCAGTCCAAATTACTGAGATTGAAAGTCTTCCAGGGTTTGGCAACGGAGCCCTCTTCAGAGGTGAGAGAGAAGTTCTTCGTTTTTCAGGTCCTTAGGAATATAAGCAGAACCTGCTGGATCAAGCCAAGGACCTTTCTAGTCCAGCATCCTGTTCTCACAGCAGCCGTCCAGGTGCCTGTGGGAAACAGGTAAGCAGGATCCAAAATCCAATGGAAGCATTGCTGCTGTGGAGGCAGAGGATAGCCCTCTTGGCTAGCGGACATCGATAGACTTCTCCTCCATGAATTTGTCCAAGTTTATTTTAAAGCCATCTATGTTCGTAGCCATAGGGACGCAGGTGGGGCTGTGGGTTAAACCACAGAGCCTAGGGCTTGCTGATCAGAAGGTCGACGGTTTGAATCCCCGCGACGGGGTGAGCTCCCGTTGCTCGGTCCCAGCTCCTGCCCACCTAGCAATTCGAAAGCACGTCAAAGTGCAAGTAGATAAATAGGTACCGCTCTGGCGGGAAGGTAAACGGCGTTTCTGTGCGCTGCTCTGGTTCGCCAGAAGCGGCTTTGTCATGCTGGCCACATGACCCGGAAGCTGTCTCCGGACAAACGCTGGCTCCCTCGGCCTATAGAGCGAGATGAGCGCTGCAACCCCAGAGTCGGACACGACTGGACCTGATGGTCAGGGGCCCCTTTACCTTTATGTTCGTAGTCATCACTGCCTCCTGTGTTTGTGCTTTAAATGGGAAGCAGCAACAACAACAGCAGCAAAACCCCAATTCTCATCCTTCTCCCGTCTTCCTTGACATGGCTGTTGCAAAGGGGTGTTGGCCAGGGTGCTCAAAACACGGGTCCTTTTTCCTGGTGGCAAGGAAAAATAGGTATATAAAAAGGAGACTTCCCTGGATGCCGAGATCCAGGTTTGGGGCAAGTACACAAAAACTCAAAGCATTCAGATATCTAAAGGGAGGGTGGAGCAAGATTGTTTTCTGCTGCCTGGCAGTGGAACAGACTGCCCTGGGACGTTGGTGGGCTCTCTTTCAGTGGAGGTGGAAGGCAGTGATGCTTCTGAATGTTGCTAGAAGCAGCTGGAGGAGAGTGATAGGGATGCCGATCTCCGAAGCACAATGTCAGCTAGGTTAGTCAGTTAGTGGGGTTAGATCATGGTTAGAGCACCAGACTAGGACAGGTATCCCCAAACTTCGGCCCTCCAGATGTTTTGGACTACAATTCCATCATCCCTCACCACTGGTCCTATTAGCTAGGGATCATGGGAGTTGTAGGCCAAAACATCTGGAGGACCGCAGTTCGGGGATGTGTGGACTAGGACCTGGGAGACTAGGGTTCGAACCCCCTCTCCCTTGCCTACCCTACAGGGTTGTTGTTCTGGGGATTAAATAAAGAGGGAGAGCCATGTAGGCCACCTTCAGCTCCTTGCAGAAAAAGGTGGGATATAGATGCAACAAATACACAAATCAAGTTTCATTGGAGCGTGGTAACAATTGAATGATGCCCTGGAAATACATGGGAAAACTGGGCCATGTATTTCAGTCAGAAAGAGTGAGCCCCATCATGGAAAAAGATGGGGTAAAGGTAAAGGGACCCCTGACCGTTAGGTCCAGCCGCGGACAACTCTGGGGTTGCGGCGCTCATCTTGCACTATAGGCTGAGGAGCCAGTGTTTGTCCGCAGACAGCTTCTGGGTCATGTGGCCAGCATGAGTAAGCTGCTGCTGGCGAACCAGAGCAGCACACAGAAACGCTGTTTGCCTTCCCGCTGGAGTGGTACCTATTTATCTACTTGCACTTGACGTGCTTTCGAACTGCTAGGTTGGCAGGAGCTGGGACCGAGCAATGGGAGCTCACCCCGTCGTGGGGATTCGAAACGCCGACCTTCTCATCGGCAAGCCCTAGGCTCTGTGCTTTAGACCACAGTGGGGTATGAATAAATATATTCTGTAATAATAATAGTAGAAGTGTCTGTGGGTTTTGTGAGCTGCTTGCGAAGGAGCCATGGGCAGGTTTTTTTTAAAAAAATGAGCAATGCATCTGCTGATCCAAAATGCAAACAGGCAGAATGCGTGGTCCCTGTACAAAGGAGTGGGAGACCAGCAGACAACCCACTTTCCATCTCTAGGAGGGGCATTTACTGGTTTCCCATTCCAATGCACCAAACGGATTTGGAAAATGTGGGATTTCAGGACCTTTCGCCTAGTGATACAGATGAAACACCCCTGCAGAACAGCCTGTGTTTGCTTGAACCTTGCAAAACTGGTTTCTCCTGAGTCTGATCAATTGGGGGGGGGGCAGAAAATGTACCTGGTGCCCGAGACAGAGTGAATCCACTTTCACAGAAGCTTGACAGCTCTAATTAAGGATTTGTGGGTTTGTTTGTTTTCTTCTTTGTGCTTTCCCCTGTTATGGACACAAGAGGGCAACAGAGCTGCATGCGTCTCCCATATTTTGGCCCAGTTCAAGATATCTTTTTAATTAACCATCTGAAGGTGGCACTAGACGGGTTGCTGGTACTTTGCAGAAGGAATCAAAGTGCATACATAAGCTTCAGATCTGTGCAATTGAAGTGGATTAAAGCGAATCCACTTTTTATTTACCTGCTTCGAAAAAGCAGACTTCTGGTTCAGAAAGTGATAGATCAATGCATTGATGCCATGGACTGGTTGGATGCAGAGGGATGCGGGGAGACACCAGCTAGGGAACCCCCAAGGGAAGAAGGCTCAGAGTCAGGGGATTGGTGGTGGGATGACGAAGAATGGTCAGACGGAGAAGAGGGAGCAGACTGGGAAGAGGAGGTGTCGGAAGCTGAAGAGGCAACAAGGTTTAGTGAGCAGGAAGAGGCTGTGGCAGACAGCAGTCCAGAAGCAGAGGCAGAAGCAGAGACTAAAGAGGAGGGGGACGCAAGACACAAAGTGGAGGCAGGCTGCTGAGGGTTGCCATATGTTCTCTTTTTCCAGGACTCGTCCTCTTTTTGAGGATTAAAATGTCTGTTCGGGCGGATTTATAAAATTTGGCAAAATGTCCAGGTTGTTTTTTGTTTTGTTTTGTTTACGTAACCCAAGAAAAATGGTCTAGTAGTGGCATTAGACTCAGATCTAAGGCACCCGGCTAAGCTAGTCTGCAGCAGAGAATCACAACAGAGCAGCATCTTAAACTACATAGCTGCATACTGTATGAATCCCTTCTCTTGCGGCTGAACTCAAAGGACGCTGGCTCAGCTACATGATCTTGGAGAAGAGTCTGGCATGGCAAGAGTTAACATCCCCCTGCCCTTAAGGAGAGTCCATATGTACATGTCAAACTGTTTAATACATTGTTCTGTGCACACTTATGTTCACAAAGATGTGAACATGAGCCCAAATACTTTCAAGTGGCAAGCGAGGCAGCAATATGTATTATTATTATTATTATTATTATTATTATTATTATTATTAATTTGTTCAAAGTTCAGAACATTGCTCATCATTGTATCACAGCTTCTATAGCCTACATATAGCAGGGGTATTTAAAATGAGAGTCGTCATAGCGATCCATAGTTAAAAGTAGAAGTTGGCAAATGTGCCCTTTTTTCCACTCTTCAAAATATGGCAGCCCTATGTGCTGAAGGAGCCAGGGTTTTTCCCCCCCCCTCCTGCGGCGACCAGCTCCATTCCCCACTGGTCTCCCAGAACCCAAAGCGGGATGAAGAGGGGAGAGCGAAGATGGACAAGACGAAGGAGCCTCAGACTGTTTGGGAAGGAACTGGGGCAGGAGGAGATTTAGATTGCTGTGGGAAGCCAGGGACCTTCAGTCCTTGCAACTGCTTCACCAGGATAAGATCTGCTGAGAAGAGTTGCTGTGTGCTTACTAGGCCTGAGCTATTTTGTTTCTTTGAATGAAGAATCAACTTCACTGGCACAACGTGGGACTTAGCTACATTAGTAAAGAAATGACAACCTGAATGCGCTATAAACATGCAACACCAGATGGCACCAGAGAGCAGGAAATTTTTATGCACAATTTCCCATAGGTTCCCCCCCCTTTGTTATAACAATCTAATTTCTGACTTATTTATAGTGGGGTTCCCCTACCCCTGTGTGTACATCCACCCCTGACCCCAAACCCCACCTTGACAATTGAAAAGTGTGGGATGAAGGAACGATTATCCGTGAAATGTGTCAACAGATCGCAAGCCAACCAGGAGGAATGCTTGCTGTCATATAACATCCTCATAATAAACATATCAGGAAGAAGGCTAAATAAAGACGGGACGTAGTCTAATATCAGTGTAAGCTTGTGCAAGTTTCCTGGGTTTGGTGCAAATGTGATAGGGAAAGCTTTGCTGTGGGTTTCAATCAGTTTTTAGTCTATCAATGTTTTAATTTTTTAATTTTTCCCCCATTATTGTTGATTTTTCCTACTATGGATAATTACATTATTTTCTCCCTTTTTTTTGGCCAACCGCTGTAAGGTTTCATTTTTGTTTTTACAATCCAGCAGCACATAGATGGTACGGAACAGACAAATAAATAAGTGTGTTTGTTTCATTTTCTGCAAGCCACATGGAAAGGGGCAGAGGAGCTGCAAGGAGACCAAAAAGTGAGCACACTTGCCTTTTATGCAGATGAGCCCAGCTGGTTCCGTTTGTGACCTCAGTGGGATGGATTGCTGAGGGGAGCAGCCAAGTAGCAGCTCAGCGGTCAGAAGGGGAGCGTGGTTGGGGGTTGGTGGGGTGGGGGAAAGAGAGCAGGGGCACAGGACCATTCTTTAGTGCCAGAAATAATGTGAGTGTCCAACTGAATGGCCAGAATCTGCCCGGACTGGGAAGTGAGCCTTGGAGGTGATGAGGAGCCATCCTTCTGAAGTCCTTCTTTGAAACACTGAGCCTACAGGTGGGCAGGATCGTAGTAGAGTTGGAAGGGACCCCCGAGGGTCATCTAGTCCAACCCCCTGCAATACAGGAATCTCGGCTCAAGCATCCATGACCGGTGGCCGCCCAACCTCTGCTTAAAAACCTCCAAGGGAGGAGAGCCCACCACCTCCCAAAGGGAGTTCATTCCACTGTCGAACAGCTCTTACTACCAGAAAGTTATTCCTGGTGTTTAGATAAGATCTCCTTTCTTATAACTTGAATTGGTTCAGGTCCTGCCCTCTGGAGCAGAAGAAAACAAGCTTGCTTCATCTTCCATGTGACAGCCCTTTAGGTATTTGAAGATGGCTATCATATCTCCCTCTCAGTCTCGTCTCCTCCAGGCTAAACATGCCCAACTCCTTCAACCATTCCTCAACTGGCTTAGTTTCCAGACCCTTGATCTTATTGGTTGCCCTCCTCTGGACACATTCCAGCTTGTCAATATCCTCCTCAAATTGTGGTGCCCAGAACCGGTCACAGTATTCCAGGTGGCATCTGAGCAAGGCAGAAAATAGTGGTATTATTCCTTCCTTTGACCTGGACACTAGACTTCTGTGGATGCAGCCTAGAATGGCATTCACTTTTTTTGCTGCTGCATCACCCTGTTGACTCGTGTTAAGCTTGTGGTCCACCAAGACCCCTAGATCCTTTTCACGTATGCTGCTAGTAAGCCAGGTGTCCCCCATCTTATATTTGTGCAACTGGTTCTTCCTGCCTAAGTGCAGAACCTAACACAATAATTAACACGAGAACATCCATAGCAGGGGTAGGATATGACTCAGTATTTGGTGCCAGACATTTTTGGAAATAGAGAGGCTGATCCCAAACTCTCAACAAAAACTAAGCACGTAACTTAATCCATGAGCTAGTGAAGACTAAGTTAGCTTGGCAGGAAAAATTGGCGCTGGTATGGTAAATTTAGATGTCCATTCAGGAGCGTATCCTGACAGCCTCCATAGGCCTTGCCCCAAATGGGGGTTTAAAAATGCAGACGCACACTCTCCCCCTGCTGCAAAGAGCCCATGGCACAATAGCGGATTTATCAGGGTTAGCATCACTGCAACTTTATGCAGCGTGTCTGAGAGTAAGTTCCATTAAACTCACTGGTCTCAACTTCTGCCCGCATAGGGTCTACTTGGAAAAGACACTGAGCTTTCCCTAAGGATCTTCAGTCAGCTGAAATGCACACTCTAAGCTGCTAGCGTGAAGCGGGGACCCCATCAAAGGAAAGGAAAGAAGTAGCCAGCCTCGGATTCCCTCCCTGCTAATCTTTGTATCCATGCCTGATAACCAATACCTTTGGGGGAGTTGCTGATCACACCTGAACAATACATTTTAACCCCCCCAAAATCCTGGGAACTGCAGTTTGTGAAGGGTGCTAGAAATCCAAACCCCGCGAAGCATAAACTACAGTTCCCAGGATCCTTTGTGTGATACCATGTGCTTTAACAGATGTGACCTCTGGTTCCCTATGGCTCAAAGGCATGGCTTGTATCTATCAGGATTATTGTGGGCCCAATTCTGTGGAATGCCCTCCAGGCTGAGATCAGAGACTGGTTGAATGTTGGGTGTTTGATGAGGGCTTTTTTTTTTTTAGTTCAGTAGGCATTTCAAGGACATTTATTCTTTTTTACATAACTTAAGCTTTCACCTGTGGTTTGGGTTCCTTTAAAACATCATTATTAGTTGACCGATGAATTGCTTTTTG
Organism: Zootoca vivipara; assembly: GCF_965207765.1. NCBI lineage: Eukaryota > Metazoa > Chordata > Lepidosauria > Squamata > Lacertidae > Zootoca > Zootoca vivipara. The sequence continues at coordinate 71,664,749 of NC_142583.1, forward strand.
ACCATTTCTGGTAAAAATGAAAAGCAGTCCAGCAATACTGGAAACAAATAATAAATTATAATAATGCTAATCACAGTGCGGGTGGTGCTGTGGGTTAAACCATAGAGCCTAGGGCTTGCCGATCAGAAGGTTGGCGGTTCGAATCCCCGCGACGGGGTGAGCTCCCATTGCTTGGTCCCTGCTCCTGCCAACCTAGCAGTTCGAAAGCATGTCAAAGTGCAAGTAGATAAATAGGCACCGCTCCGGCGGGAAGGTTAACCGTGTTTCCGTGTGCTGCTCTGGTTCACCAGAAGCTGCTTAGTCATGCTGGCCACATGACCCGGAAGCTCCCTCGGCCTGTAAAGCGAGATGAGTGCTGCAACCCCAGAGTCATCCGCAACTGGACCTAATCGTCAGGGGTCCCTTTACCATTTTAATCACCTGCCACAACTTAAAGCCCCAATGTCATCTCCTTCACCTGTAAAGGAAGTCTAGCAATTGCACTGATAGATGACATCCCCACTCCTTCTTTTGAAAGGGCTGTGCTCCTAGGGGTGGAGGGATCAGTTCCTTTTAGTTCTCTCAGTTTCTCAATTTTTGAATTTTACATTCAGCTCTCCACACTCCTGCAGCAACCTGAGATCTTCTTCTTTTTAAATCCTCTTGAAAATTCTTCAGCATTTTAGTGCCAGTTTCTCCAGATAAACACATATTTTTTGTATGCAATTTTGGCTACAGTACACACTTCCCCAAGCAATTTCTCCCAACAGAATGCAATTTTGTACAGGAATTTCCTTAATATATATTTGTTTTCATGCACACTTTTACCTAATGCGTGGATTTTTTATTTTTATTTTTGCAAACATTGGATAACTGCCTTGTAAAATTCAGATAAGTGCGGACTTGAGTGGATGGCTGTGTTCTGCTTCCCGTTTCGTTTCAGAAACTGCAAGTTTGATCGATCAACCTTTAAATGCAAACACAATCGAATCTGCCCCCTGCCACATCCCTTGCACTCAACCTCCAGTTGATTTTTGCCTTGCAGGGAGTCGGGTCCCTTCCAAGTCCTGACCTGGCTCCCTCTCTTGCTCCTGCTTCTGCTTCCATGCAGGTAACACCAGGATGCTGCTGCAACCTCTTTCCAACCCTCCCCATGCCCAGGGAGCGGGCGATGCCGTCCTCCAAGCAGGCGCCTTCCCCAAACTTGAGCGGCTCCTGAATGTTCTCCTCCTCCTGGCGGCTCTCCATTTCCTCATCCAGATGGCCATTTATTTCTCCTGCCTCTTCCTCATCCTGCCCATGGGTTTTGTCTTCAACAACTTCATCTCTGGGTAAGTTGGAAGGGGAAGAGAGAGGGAAGCGCCTTGCCAAATGCAAGGTGGTTCTTTTAAGATGCGATTCAGAAGTAACACAAAACACAGGCGAGTGAGAAGATGAAAGGTTTCATTCTAAACAGCAAGCAATATATACACACTAAGCAAGCACTTCAATCTGTCACTCTGAAGCCCTCAAGAAGCGGCAAAGTGACTCCCCCAGGTAGCCGCAGTTTGCATGGTCCTGCGGCCGATCATTCCGTGCACGAGTTTCCTCTGAAAAGCTTGGCCTGTGTGGCTTGCCCGACTGGCTACATGCAGATTATTCATTAGCCCCACCCCCTTCCACTGCCTGACTTTCTCAAAATAGTGTCCAACATCAAAGTATGTACCCAGCACTATCACATCCTCCCAACAGGGTTCGGCAAGGTTTACCTCGCCTGGGCTGGTTCACTCCAGTGGAGATCCTTCCGTGGGCCAGATCGTGTGTGCCCCCGCAATTTCCAGTGTCTGATTTCCGGCGCCTGCACCTGCGCAGATGCGATTTTTGGCGCCTGTGCCTATTTCCAGCACCGCGGAAGCGAGTCCCCATGCCGGTTTAGCGCAGCACGCGGGACTCGCCAAGCGGGCGGCTTGGTTCGGGGGTGGCTTGTGGGCCGGTTAAACGACCCCCGTGGGCCGCTTGTGGCCCATGGGCCTTAGGTTGCCGACCCCTGGAATAGGACATTAAAGGCTGATCTTCATGCCATCAAAGAACTTAACAAGAGACAAGGAGGGGGGAAGGAACAGAGGCAGGGAGGGTAACCATGTCAGATAACTAACTCCTCGATATACAATTTATCTTCCGGAAAGATTGCCCATACAGAGAGGGAGGGAGGGTGCAGTCGTAGCCAAAGTTTGCCAGGCCATCTGGCTATGGAGACCATGGTTAGGCAAGCAGTGCCAATGGAAGCCCCCATTGGTATCATCTGAGCAAAAGCTAAACACCTAAAGAGGAATCCTAGAATCATAGTGCTCTAGAGTTGGAAGGGAAGCCCAGGGTCATCTAGTCCAACCCCCTGCTATACAGGATTCTCAGCTAAAGAGCCTCCAAGGAAGGAGAGCCTACCACCTTCTGAGCTCGTCTGTCCCAAAGCCCAACAACTCTCGCCACCAGAAAGTTCTTCCTAATGTTTAGTCGGAATCTGCAGTCTTGTAATTTGAATCAAGTGCTTTGGGCCCTCCCCTCTGGAGCAGCAGGGGAAAAAAACTTGCTCCATCCTCCATGCGGCAGCCCTTTTGATATGTGAAGATGGCTCTCATATCTCCTCTCACTCTCCTCTTCTCCAGGCTAAACATACCCAACTCCCATATCATTTCCCCCAAAGGCTTGGTTTCTAGACCTTTGATCATCTTGCTTGTCCTCCTCTGCACACCTTCCAGCTTGTCAACATCTTTCTTAAATTGTGGTGCCCAGAATTGGCACAGTAGGAAGCAGACTTAGAGCAAAGTCTGTTCTCCAGAGCTTAATTAACAGCAGGAACTCACTGCTGCAAGATGTGGGGTCTGAAAAGGATGAGTGGACTGCATTAGAGCACCTCTAGTTTCCTTTCTGCCCCCTCTCCCCCTGTCAGCTGGTACATCCACATTCAGCACATCCTGGAAGCACGCATGTCCCTGCCAGTTTATTTCATTTTTGTTGTATTTTCATTTTCATTTGCAAACTTGCATTCAATTGATATGCCTTAGAGACCTTCCTTGTGTAGGGATGTGAACAGATGCTGGGAGAAGATGTATTTAATAGCTATTTTCCTTCCTTCTTCATGTCTGTGAGTTCAGCAGAGTGCCATTCCTTTGCAACTTAAAAAGGAAGCTTAGATAGGCTAGTTTTAGCCTTTTAGTTTAAGCAATCCAGGATGCTTTAAGGCAGACTGGATTCTCCTGGTGTTCCCCACTTTTCCTCCTCTTAAAGCAACAACCACACAAGCAGTCTTGTAAAAGGTAAAACAATAACATTCACTCAGAGTTTCTGCTGCAGAATTACAGGTAGAGCAGCTTTGTCCTGGCAGGCTTAAAATGGTAATTCAGTTACAAAGATATGCTTAGGTCTAGCTTAAGACAGAGTTCTGAGCTGTAGCTCAGACTTAGCACTTGCTCTCACATTTCTGCCTTGGTGATAACCTGAAGAGCAAGAGGAGAGGATGTGCTCAGGAAGGGAAGGACAATATACCCTCCCTGCGTCAGGGCACAGTGGGAGTGTCTCTCACAAAGTTCTCTATAGCAAACTTACAGGAAAACTCTGTGAGCTTCAGTGTCTATCATGTGCCTATCTAGCAAACGTGCATTGTTGGTTTGACTGCATTTTAAATATCCCACACCTTGAGCCGCTCCCCTGTTTCAGAGTGGGTCTCTTTTGCTTCCAGCCACCTTGTACCGTGTTTTTTCTGAAAATAAGACACCGTATTATATTTATTTTTCCTCAAAAAAACACACCATGGCTTTTCAGGGGACGTCTTATTTTTTAATTAAGTATGGTACAGTTTAACCTACAGTGGTGCCTCGACTTACGAATTTAATCCGTTCCGAAGGCACCTTCGTAAGTCGAAAAATTCGTAAGTCGAAAAACGCCATTGGAAACGCGATTTCCCATAGGAATGCATTGAAAATGGAAAAATTAGTACGGTAAGTTGAAGCAACCCTATCTAAAAATTCGTAAGTCGAAAAATCCCTATCTAAAACCACCACGGGTTTTTCCGGATGTCGAGACATTCGTAAGGGCCGCGGCCATTACTCCCATTCGTAAGTCAAAAAATTCAGTTGTCGAGTCGTTTGTAAGTCGGGATACCACTGCACAAGGTTAAACTGCCTATCGCTATGGCTTATTTTCGGGGTATGGCTTATATTCCTTGAATGCTTAAAAATCCTGCTATGGCTTATTTTATGGCTACGTCTTATTTTCGGAGAAACAGGGCAAATAGTCTCACTTGCTTCTCCCTTCTGCCCGCAGGGCAAACACCATAATGGGCGCTGCATCTTCCGAGAACCTGAGGACGGGGCATGCCTTGTGCCAGGGGCCAGCGGGGGAGAGATCCCAGCAGACGTCCTTCCACCTTTACGTCCAGGGGATCGAGGATCTGGTGATGTCCTTGGCGGTCGCTTACTTCCTGGTCCGTGTTGGGCTGATCTTCTGCAACCTCATCTTCATCCTGCCCTTGATCTTCTTCCTCAGTGAAAGAAGCTGCTCTTGAGAGGAGCAACCACGAATAAAGGAAGAGCTTGGAAACATTGGTCCTGTGTAGACCCGCTCTTTGGCAGGTGGGCTGGGCTGTTGTGCTGGGAATGAGGGGCTCAGGTCCATGGGCCAGACGAGCCCCCCCCCCAAAAAACCTTTTTGCCTGGCCCACGGCACTCTCCAAAGGTCACACCCTCTTGCCAGTCTTTCACCATGCCCTCCTTGAGTGAATTTTCCTGTCTGGAACTAAGAGCCCTCCGGCAGTAAATCACACTGCTCAAAGGTGGCGTTAACTCTTTATTAGCAAAAAACAGGGTCTCTGCAGACTTGGTTGAGTGTCAGGCCTAATGAGCGCAGCCGTTCATCCCCAGTAGGTCTTGCCCCATGAACCTGAAAGTCCTCACCTGCTAACAGCTGTCTCCTCTTCTCCAGAGCTTTCCCCAAGCATTCAGAGACTACGCCTGTGCACAGCCTGCTCCTGCTCTTCCTGTTTCAGCTCTCTTCTGGTCCTGGGGGACAAGCGGAGAGGGGAGCTTGTCTCAGCAGGAGGGGGAGACCCCCGTGACTCCGCACCATCTCTGCCTCTTGGCCTCCCTCCTCCCCTGGCCTGCTCCATCTTCTGCCTCTGATTCTGGACTCTCCCAGCTCACGAAGCCCTGTTACCTCCTCAGCTTCCGACACCTCCTCATCCCAATCTTCTCCCTCTGACCTCTCATTGTCCCACCACCAGTCCCCCGGATTCTGAGCCTTCTTCCCTTGGGGGTTCCTCAGCTGGTGCCTCCCACCTCTCCTCTGCATTCAGCTGGTCCATGACAGTCCATGACACTTTCTATATTCCTCTGTTCATCTAGCCCAGTACCCGCCCCCTAATGTGGTGCCTATGAGCAACACATTGCCCTCAGGCATCTGCAAGGCCTGCTTCTAATTTTTCATTTTTTAAAAATGGTGTTCTTTGGTTTGTTTTATTGACCGAGGGCAGGGCTTCTTCTCAGCCGGAACTCAGTTCCGGCACCTCTCAGGTGGGCGCCATTGCCATTACAAGAGAACAAGAGAGGTGTTCCTGGCGAGTTCTGGCACCTCTTTTTCTAGAAATATAGCACTAGTTGCCTTTTTGGGGGTGGGGATATTGCCTGCTCTTTGTTTGCCTGTGGGTTAGAATCATAGAATCATAGAGTTGGAAGAGACCACAAGGGCCATCCAGTCCAACCCCCTGCCAAGCAGGAAACACCATCAAAGCATTCTTGACATATGCCTGTCAAGCCTCTGCTTAAAGACCTCCAAAGAAGGAGACTCCACCACACTTCTTGGTAGCAAATCCCACTGCCGAACAGCTCTTACTGTCAGGTTCTTACTGTCAGGTTCTTTTGGGTTGCATTTGTAAGTAGCCATCAATAGCCCTCTCCTCCATGAAGAAGCATTGAATTGTCCATTGTGAGAACAGGATGCTGGACTAGATGGGCCATTGGCCTGATCCAGCAGGCTCTTTTCGTGTTCTCAAGACTGAATGTCCTCCTTCCGCTGTGTATGGGCCACTAAGGTCTGTTCCTGTTGCACCTGCTGCTAGCAGCAGAGAAGCAATTGCGCTCATGTTCTGGGCTTCCCAGAGGCATCTCCACTCCCAGAGAACCCAGGCTCTCTGCTTAGAGTGACTCTTAGCTTCCAATTGGTTCCCTGTCTGATGACCTCACAGGTGGGTGGCAGCTTTGTCCTCTGCTTCACAATGGGAGCTCCCGGGGCAGGTGTGCGGTCCAGGGGCTCCCGCCAAGCAAGCAATGGTGCCTTGACCAAGATGCTGCACCTGTTGGACTCCTGGAGCTCTCTCCGGGCCACAGGTTAGCTGTGGACTGCAGGCTAAGAGGTTCGGAGCCTGGAGGTCGGAGGGCAGCCTTCTGGGTGGGAATCTGGCACCAGGAAGGTCAGCAGAGCTGCCAAGTAGCGCACTGGGGCTTCCACCCAAGGATGTGAATTGTTGCATGCCGCCCTCATCTCTGAAAGGTGAGCGACGTCCGGGGTTTCAGCAGTTACTCCTTGGAATGAAGGTCAGCGGAGACAGTGGTAGGTTTAGGATACATGGTTTTATTTTCACGTACTGACAACCTGAGCGTAAGATGGAGAGGCTCATTGCATTAACACAGATCTTGCTTCTCCATTACAGCTTTGGATCGAGCACAGAGCAAGGAGCTCTCTGTGTATCCAGCTTCCAACCAGCTCGTCTAGGTGAGGGTGTTGGTGGTAAAGGAAAAGCCCACCCTTGTGAAAGAAATACTTCCACAACTTTTAAAAAAATTCAATCTTTATTAAAATTTCAAACAAAATCATACAAATAAGATGCATACAGACAATAAAATATAAACAATAAAATATGTAGTAGGCAAAACAAACAAATGATACATACTTCTTTTTGCAGAAATCTACTAACAAATATCAAAATTTAAATCAAATAAACCTGTCTTAATGTTAATGGCTTCTATTAATTTTAGATAAATTCTTATTCAGATCGACTTCCACTCGTCATCCTCCCGGGCTGATGAATTGACTTCTTTTTGCACTGCTTTCTTTTAATTTTCATCTTGGGATCTCTACAGAATATTTGACGTAAATCCAAGTCTTTTCCAATAATCTCCGAATTTCCCCCAATTATATTTGAGCTTTTGAATACCACCCCCAATACTTCCACAACTTGGCTGTGAATGAGCTCTGGGAGGAACGGGTGGGTGAGAGAGGAGAGGAGAGACGCTTATGCCTTTTTTTCTACTACGACTTTGATGAAAACCACCCCATCCCAAGTCATAGTCCTATTGAAAATCATCTCTCCCCCCTCTCCCCATGCTATGCCTGCCATTCATTCTTTTGAAATTCCTGTGCAATTGCAAGTTGGACCTCCAAGTCCAAACGAGGGGTGCAACAAAACTGGAAGGGTGAGGGGGTTCCTTCAAAAACAGAATGGCTGAACAAATTGGTAGAATTTGCTGAATTGGCTCAAATGACAAATAGGCTGAGAGGTATTGTTAACCAAAAATTGATTCAAAAATGGGACATGTTCAAGAACTACTTAAAAATATATAACAGTAGTGTGGCTTCTTTGACAGCATTTGAATGATTTCTGTATGAATGAAAAGCTTCTAAAAATTAGTAAAGAACTTTAAGATAGTATAATTAGTATAAAGTTAAGTTTTGTACAACAGGAAAATAGAAAAGGTAAAAGAATTGGGGGTGGGGTGGGGAGTCTCGTGTATATATGTAGGAGTGTATGGTGAATTGTATTTTGAATTGACACTGTTTTGTAATCACCCCCAAAGACCATATATAAATATGTTATCTTATCAAGTAAATCCAATAAAAAAATAAAAGCAAAAAAACACACCAGGGGTGCAAACTTTGAACGACTAAATCAATCAGCCTGAGGCTTTCAGCCTGAGAAGAGCTATGCTGGCGGGGGGGGGGGGGTTATGGGAGTTGTAGTCTAAAACATGGCTGTGCTAGCCAGGACTCATGGGAGTTGTAGTCTAAAACATTCCTGCATTGCAGGAGTTGGACTAGATGACCCTTGGGGTCCCTTCCAACTCTACAGTTCTGTGGTTCTATATCAGGCACCCCCAAACTGCGGCCCTCCAGATGTTTTGGCCTACAACTCCCATGATCCCTAGCTAACAGGACCAGTGGTCAAGGATGATGGGAATTGTAGTCCAAAAACATCTGGAGGGCTGAAGTTTGGGAATGCCTGTTCTATATGGCTGTGCTGGCCAGGTCTCATGGGAGTTGTAGTCTAAAACATGGCTGTGCCGGTGTGGGGCTGATGGGTGCTGTAGTCCAAAACAATCCAGAGGATACCAGGCTAGGGAAAGCTGCCTTCATCCAGTTCACCCATGGTTCCTCTTCCCCATTCATTTCCAGGGAATACAATCCTCCCACAGCCCTGCGGACCATGGTGCTGCCTAGCAGAGGAAGAGCCTAGCGGAAGACCGCAACCATGTGCATGGCCACCTTTCTGATAGTACTCTCAACCACGTACTACTTCTTGATGACTGACCGGTTCCATTATGAGCTGATAGCCTCCACCCGGTTCCTCGGCCCCTTGGCCCACCTGCTCCTGGATGTGCTGCGCATCACCTCTGACCTAGGGCGCCACATTGTCTATTTATTCCTCTCTGGTGCCCTTGCCTTGCTGCTCTCTGTAATCTCCTCGTGGGTGCAGGAAAAGGTGCTGGAGGAGACCAAGAAAGTGGGCTCTTCCTTAGGGCCATGAAATCAGCAGGGCTTGGAAACAGCCCCGTTGCAAAACAAGACAATGCGGGAGCTTTCGATTTGCCCCTAAACACTGCAATAAACATGCCTCCCCCTGCATGGACAACTGTATGGTGTTCTTCTAGCGTTAAGTCTTGGGTTTTAACTCCGTTGACAGCTAGGAGGACCCTAGCAATTCAGATCAGGCATGTCAGGAGTATGGGCAGGAGTCAGGCTCTGGGGCCTGTAGTGCTTTGCAGGACTGGGGCCTGCCTCAGCTTGTGCTGGAGAAGCAAGGAGTGGCCACTCAGGTGAGGCCACTTGATAACTCACTGCACCTGGTGGCAGGAGCTGGGAGGGATAAAAGCTCAGCATTTCCCTTCAGCTCTTTGCCACAGCAACGCTATCCCTGCCTGGTTGCCTCTGGCCTCTTGCTCCTTGGACCCTCGCCTTTGCCGACGCCTTGATCCTCGACCCTTGGACCTCTGCCTTGCCGATGCCTTGACCCTTGACCCTTGGACCTTTGCCTTGCCGACGCCTTGCTCCTTGACTCCCAGACCTTCACTTCTGCCTTGCTCTTTGACCCTGCGACTGCCTGCTGCTGGACCCTCAACCCTGCACCTGTTCCTGCTTCTACACCACCATCTTGCCCTGGTCCTGACGTCCTCAGCCAGGGCTTCAACCGCCCGCCGACCGGACCGTGACAAGGCAGGGACGTCTCCACTGTGGGTGGGTGGAAGAGATTTAGCAGAGACCAAAGTTGGGGCTGCTAAAATGCCAAACAGCTCAGGGTGAAAAGGGATCTTGCCAGGAAAACCTGCTCTGTAATGTTGAATTGGAACTAATCAATAATTTGGGTTTCCCATGGACTGCTGTTTGTTCCGATTCAGCAGTAAAGAGCAGGTCTTCGTGCTCTGGGGCAAAAAAGAAAAAAAGTGCTTGGACAGGGAGCTTTAAAGCACAGAGCCCAAGACTGTTTAATTTCAGGGTCATGGGTTCAAGACCTATGTTGGGCAAAAGATTCCTGCCTTGCAGGGGCTTGGAATAGATGAACCTCATGGTCCCTCCCAAATCTACAATTCTCTGATCTGAGCCTAGAAACATGACAAAAATAAAAACAAAAACATGTCTGAATGAGCCTTGAAGACAGCTTTCTCTGGTCCTATGTTGGTTTAGCATTGCACCCCTCTTTGCCCAACAAATCTGAGTTGGTCTTTTTTTTTAAAAAAAATCCCATTACTAAAATTAGTCATGATGATTCAGGAGCAGATTAGTATTGGTTTCTTTGGGTGGCTCCCTCCAAAAAAAACCAAAACCCCTTCCCACTCAGAATCTTGGCTGGGTTTTCTGGCCAGAGCTGAATGAGATCCTCACCACTCCCACCACCCCCATGGACCACAAGAGAGACATACCCATGGGGACAGGTCCCAGTTCCCATCTGGACTGCTAGGCTAACTACATTAGGGTCTAGTTGGCTGTATGATGGAAGACCTCTGTGGAAGATTCTATTCCAGTAGTCACCCCTTGATGACTTTCTGAAGTTTGACCTCTACTGCTTTTTCTATTGTACTGTACTTTTCTGGTGGAGGGTCGTAGGGCATCAGGTCCCAGGTTCAATACCTGGGCATCAGGTCCCAGGTATCTTCAGGTGGGGCTGGGGACGTCACCCATCTGAAACTCTGGGAAGCTCAGAACCTGGTCAACGGAGGACAAATCTGAAGGAGAGAGCGGGGTCCAGCTTCCCAAACAGGAAGTCTTCTCCAGGGTGGCCACCTGTCCTCAGCCAAAAGTTGAGGCTTGGCGTGGGTTTGCAGGGCTGCCATTACCCAGCTAGCTGGGTTTGTGACATCAGCAGTCAAGAAACAGAGTGCCCTCCCCAGGGCAGCCACTCCCATTAGGCCGGGATGTGGTGTGGGAGACATCTCTGCCCAATGAACGGGTCAAAAATTCAGACACGAGGACGGGCCTGGGGGTAACATCTAATGCTGAGCTCAGCCTAGAAGGGAGGTAAGTTGGGGCTTTTCCTGCCCTGGGAGCCCGAAGACCATACCGTGGATCCCATTGCACATTTTTACCCCCGGTATTATGAAGGGGCAAGGCCCATTTATCCCAGTATCCTGTTCTCACAGTGGCCAACCAGATGCCCCAATGGGAAGCCTGCAAACAACACACGAGTGAAAGAGCACCCTCCTTTAGTGTCCAACAACTGGTATTTAGCGCTCAATCAGAGCAAACGTCAATTTGAATTTTCTCTGGATTGCCATTTGCTCTGTTTGAGCTTTAAAGAGCAGACTTTCACGGAGAATGCTACAGAGCAAAAAAATGAAGGGCACTTGCACACAGGGCTTTAAAGCATAGACTATGCTTGCAAAGAGCAGAGGAGAGGAAAGTGTGGCTAAACCCTGACTTGGGATCCCAGTGTCTAAAATTAGTTGTTCTTGCTGTTATTAACAAGTCAGGACAAATCACATCCTGCTGATTCCCTGTAAAGCATTCATGTGTGCATGTACATGTGTGTGTCTGGATGCACGTAAAGTGCATTATGGGTGCATAGGAGGAAGGTGCCAAACTCTCACACGTTTCTCCATCTTTCAAACACCACCTTTCTCTTTGAGTAGTCATGAAGTCTCAGTGGGAGAACATAAGAAGAGTCCAGCTGCTTGATCAGGCCAACAGCCTGTTCTCACAATGGATGCCTCTTCTGGGAAATCTGCAAGCAGGATTTGAGCCTAAGAGCCCTCTCCCCTCCTGTAGTTTCCGGCAACTGGTGCTCTGAAGTACTGCTGCCTCGGACAGGGAGTTCTAGTGTCATGAAGGAGGGAGGAAAATCTTTCTCAGCCCACTTCCTACACGCCATGCGGAATTTTATAAACTTCTATCATGTTGCCTCTTGATTTCCTTTTTTCTATTCTAAAAAGTTCCAAATGATGCAACCTTTCTTCATCAGGGAGTCTCTCCATCCCCTTGATCATTTCTGCCACTCTTTTCTGAACCTTCTCCAACTCTACAATGTCCTTTTTGAGGTGAGGCGACCAGAACTTGTGTACAGTACTCCAAATGTGGTCATGTCGCAGATTTGCACAATGGCGTTATGATCCTGGCAGTTTTTGTTTTCAGTTCTTTTCCTAAGGATCTGTAGCATGGAATTTGCCTTTTTCACTGACTAAAAAGTCTGAAATGCTGCAAGCTTTCTTCATACGGGTGTCACCCCCTTATGGTCTACTTAGTTTAGCATCCTGTTCCCACGATGGTCAAACAGCTGCCTCTAGGAAGTCCACAAGTAGGGCGTGAGCCAAATAAATCAGTATGAGCTGTTCAGCAATGGAATGGATTCCCTTGGGAGGTTGTGGACTCTCCTCCTTTAGAGGTTTTTAAGAAGAGTTTGGTTGGCCATCTGCCACGTACAATCTAGTTGAGATCCTTGCATTTCAGGGGGTTGGACTAGATGACCAGGGGGTTGGACTAGTTGAGGGTACCTTACAACTCTTCTACAATTCTATGAAATCGGTGTTCAGAGACCGATTTCCTCCAACACTAGAGACAGTATCTAGCCATCACGACTAGGAGCCCTTGGCAGCCATAGAAAATATGACTGCTTTTGGGTGGGTTGGGTAAGGTAAGGTTAGGTTTCAGAACCATGGCTGGATCCAGACACATCAAAAAAGCGTTTCAGGAAAACACATTGTAAACTTCATTATGGGAAATCAATTGGCGAAAGATGGGACTCCACGGTGCCATCTGGTGTCACAGTGTTATAACGCATATAAAACGCTTTTTCTTTACTTATGTAGCTGAGTCCTATGAGCTGACAAAGATCCGGTGCTTTAACCCACTTTAATTGGGTAAACCTACATTTCCCCTGCATCCTTGAACCCTTCCTACAGAACAGCCAGTCCAGAGACACCCTTATTCCCAGGTAATATAATACCCCAGCAGTAGTTTAAAACAGTGCCAACACTTCGTATATTAAATCCAGCAGTTATCAAAACATGACTTTAAAATAGCAGCAGTTTTCAAGCACAGAGCATTAAAACATTAATTAAAAGCAGCTTGGAGCAGAGACGTCTTCAGGGCCCATTAAAAAAACTGACAAGAGAAAGAACCAGATTCACCTGCTTAGGAGTGCTAGAAGATCGGAACTAAATGTTACATTGTTGTTGTTGTTGTTTAGTCGTTTAGTCGTGTCCGACTCTTCGTGACCCCATGGACCAGAGCACGCCAGGCACTCCTGTCTTGCACTGCCTCCCGCAGTTTGGTCAAACTCATGTTCGTAGCTTCGAGAACACTGTCCAACCATCTTGTCCTCTGTCGTCCCCTTCTCCTAGTGCCCTCAATCTTTCCCAACATCAGGGTCTTTTCCAAGGATTCTTCTCTTCTCATGAGGTGGCCAAAGTATTGGAGCCTCAGCTTCACGATCTGTCCTTCCAGGGAGCACTCAGGGCTGATTTCCTTAAGAATGGATAGGTTTGATCTTCTTGCAGTCCATGGGACTCTCAAGAGTCTCCTCCAGCACCATAATTCAAAAGCATCAATTCTTCGGCGATCAGCCTTCTTTATGGTCCAACTCTCACTTCCATACATCACTACTGGGAAAACCATAGCTTTAACTATGTTACATGCCACCCCAATATCCAAGTGGTGAGAGACTCTATGGGTTCCAGGCATTTACTCAGGGTTCTGTTTCCTTGGAATGATGGGTAGCAAGGACTGTGGTGTCTTTAGAATATATGGCTTTACTGTATTCACACATATCCACAAGGACGGGCTCTATGGGAGCTGTAACTCTGCATTACAACGGTGTCTGCAAAGGTGGCATGAAGGCTGGCAATGTTAACCATGCCATGTGGGAATCCCTTGCAGACAACCGCAGCCCCTGAGACAGACAGTCAGGTGACCAGAGGAGGAATGACCTGTGGGTTGAGCGCAGAGAGAAGAAACGGCATAGTACATCTGCATCAGCCCAACTGGATGCCGTCATCTGCCCCAGCTGCAACAAAACATGTCTCTCCCATATCAGTCTCTACAGCCACAGCAGGGGCTGTAACTCTCCAACGGCTTGGCTTTACCCCCAGAGGTACACTCCATTGTCTCCCGAGATAAGACAGGTGCCAAGAACAATGCATAGATGGAAGATCAGCACTCATACCACACTGGTCAAAATTCTCCTACCTAGCAGGTAGGAGAGTCGGAAGGTCGGCAATTTGAATCCGTGCAATGGGGTGAACGCCCGTTGCTCTGTCCCAGCTCCTGCCAACCTAGCAGTTTGAAAGCACACCAGTGAAAGTAGATAAAAAGGTATTGCTGCGGCGGAAAGGTAAATGGCGTTTCCGTGCGCTCTGGTTTCCGTCACGGTGTTCCATTGCGCCAGAAGCGGTTTAGTCATGCTGGCCACATGACCCGGAAAGCTGTCTGTGGACAAATGCTGGCTCCTTTGACCTAAAAAATGAGATGAGCGCCTCACCCCATAGTCACCTTTGACTGGACTTAATTGTCCAGGGATCATTTACCTTATACCAGGAGTCAGCAAACTTTTTCAGCAGGGGGCCGGTCCACTGTCCCTCAGACCTTGTGGGGTGCCGGACTCTGTTTTTTTTTTGGGGGGGGGGGAGGGGAAATTGAATGAATTCCTATGCTCCACAAATAACCCAGAGATGCATTTTATATAAAATGACACATTCTACTCACGTAAAAACACACTGATTCCCAGACTGTCCACGGGCTGGATTTAGAAGGTGATTGGGCCGGATCTGGCCCCCGGGCCTTAGTTTGCCTACCCATGCCTTATACCATTTACTTTACCCACTGGTTTCCGCCCCTAAAAGAAACGTTTAGGGGTACTCTCATTTTGACTCAAGAAAACCACCATTTTATAGCTCAAATCGGGGGAAATAAATATAGTAAATGGACAAAAGTACAAAGATTCACAAAATGTTTAGGGGTATGGGTACCCCTGCATCCCACCCCCTCAGCCTTGAAGGGGGGCATCATCACTTAGCTGCAGCCCTTGCAACCTGACTCATTATTTTGGGATGCTGATGAGGACACTTAAGCGGCCAGCTAAGGTCACTGACGAGGGCAGTAACCTCCATCAGATTCCAACCCACTCAGGGCACAAGACCCCAAGAACTGGGAGGGGACATCATCCAGACTGACCCCCCCCAAAAAACCCCCCCCACAACCATGCAGATTTTTAAATTTATTCAAAGTAAAGCGAGGAAACTGTGGCTCTTCCTGTTTTGTTGGACCACATTTCCCATCATCCTTGACCACTGGCCATGTGACCTGAAGCTCATGGGAGCTGGAGTCTTTCCAAAAAGATCTGGAGAGCCACAGATGCATTGCACCTGATTTAAAGGATCTCCCTCCTTCGAAACTGCCAAAGGCGGGGGGACAGGGACGAAAAGGGCTTTTAGTTCCCAAAGCACTGGAATAATCTTCCGTAAGAAATAGAAATGCAACAAAACTGATTAAGCTTGTTAAAAGAAAAGCAATTAGGACCATTCAGGAACAGAACTGAAAACAGAACTGCCAATATCATAATACCGTTATACAAATCTCTCGCGCGGTTGCATTTGGAATTCCGGTTGCCTCGCCTCAAAACTGATGTCGTAGAGTTGGGAAAAGGTTCAGAAAAGGGCAACCAAACTGATCGAGGGGATGGAGCAACTCTGCTCTATGAGGAAAGGTTGTAGCTTTGAGAACTTTTTCGTTTTATAGAAAAGGTGAGTAAGAAGAGACATGATACAAATTTATAAAATTATACATGGGTAGTGAAAAGTGTTTCTCCCTCTCTCGTGACAACAGAACTTGTGGACACGCAAAGAAGCTGAATGCTGGAAGATTCAGGACAGATAAAAGAAAGGACTTATTCATGCAGCACAAAGTTAAACTATGGAACTCCCTGCCACTGGAGGCAGTGATGGCCACCAAGTTGGGTGGTTTCAAAAAAGGTTTGGACAAATTCATGGCTATCAGTGGCTACTAGCCAGGGTGGCTATGCTCTGCCTCCACAATTGGAGGCAGAAATATTTCCAGACATCAATCTGGAAACCACAGGAGGGGAGAGGGCTCTCATGCTCGGATCCTGCTTGCTGGTTTCCCACAGGCATCTGGTCGGCCACTGTGAGAACAGGACGCTGGACCAGACAGGCCTGCTCCAACATGCTCTTCTGATGTTCTCATCTTCTTATGATCCCTGTGGAAGTCTGCTGCATTGGATACAAACCTTTTGTTTCCATAGATGGGGTGCCACCACCAGAAATACACTCTTTCCAGTCTCTACCTGCCCCAGCTCAGAAAGCAGATGCTGTCCTTTTAGGGAGACCTGGGGAGAGGAGATTCCCAGTTGCCTGCCTCCTCTCTCGGTATTTTTGAAACAGCTCAGTGAACACATAAAAAACAGGGGTTTGTGTTAGCTATTTTTCTGAGTCACGCAGAGTGATGCAGCCACTTCACCCTCGAAGCCTTAGTGATGAAGTAGAATCCACACACAAGACTTTGAAGATGACTCTTTGCTTGCAGGGTGCCAAGTGTTAACGAGCAGTTTTATTTATGCATATCAAGTCCAATGCAATGCAGTAAGAGACAGTAAGAGCTGTTCGACAGTGGAATTTGCTGCCAAGAAGTGTGGTGGAGTCTCCTTCTTTGGAGGTCTTTAAGCAGAGGCTTGACAGGCATATGTCAAGAATGCTTTGATGGTGTTTCCTGCTTGGCAGGGGTTGGACCGGATGGCCCTTGTGGTCTCTTCCAACCCTTGAGCCCAAGAGAGGGTCTTCTTGCTTCCAAAACTCCTTCATAGCAATGCATAAGTTACAAGATTCTGCAGCTGTTGCATAGGTTTTCCTCTCGCCCCCCCCAACCCCATACAATTTCTTATTTTCAGAATATATTTTCTAACCGATACAGTACAAATACTCACATTTCCTGCCTCCCCAGGGGGATCGCCATGGCTTGCCAGAAGCCCTTGGAACCTCGGCGGTCGGAGCTGTCGCCAGTGCAGCCGACTCCCTGCTTCAAAGTGGTGGCGCAGCCCAGCGGGTTCCTGGGGTCCTTCCTCAACGGCCTCAAGATGGTCCTGAGCATCATCTTGTTCCTGGGCACCTGCGCCTTCACGACCTACGTTGCCTTGCTCTGCACCGCCCTGCTGTTTGCGGCCGTCCAGGTCCTCTTCAGCACCCTCATCCCGTCGGCTCTCCTCATCCTGCAGTTCCTGCTCTCCGCCATGCTGCTCCTCTTCTGCCTGCAGTGGATGAGTGAGATCTTGTCACAGCAGTTCCACGTCCACGACCCGGTTTTGTGAGATCTTCAGGGAATACAAGCACCAAGGAGGACTGGGCTTGGCTTGGCTGTCTTTCTTCTCCCTGAGGCAGAGGGGGGTGAGGGGTGCAAGTCTGGACTGTGTGTGTGTGTGTGACCCTCCAGTCCAGAGGTGGCCAACATTTTCTCTGTTAAGGGTCTTATTCCCTCAGTGGTAGGGTGGGTCAGAGCAACAAGTCAACAACAACCCTTCCTTCCTTCCTTCCTTCCTTCCTTCCTTCCTTCCTTCCTTCCTTCCTTCCTTCCTTCCTTCCTTCCTTCCTTCCTTCCTTCCTTCCTTCCTTCCTTCCTTCCTTCCTTCTCCTCCTCCTCCTCCTCTTCCTTCCTTCCTTCCTTCCTTCCTTCCTTCCTTCCTTCCTTCCTTCCTTCCTTCCTTCCTTCCTTCCTTCCTTCCTTCCTTCCTTCCTTCCTTCCTTCCTCTCTCTCCCCCCCCGCTCTCTGCCACTGCTTCTATCTCTTTCTGCCACCTAGGGGTGCCAACTTGAATAAAATATTGGGGTGGGGGCAGGTGAGCCCCGCCCTGCACAATCAATCACATGATGCAGCACATACGCACCGTTTGAATGGCAATGCCCATCAATGGGGGGAGCTGTCCCCCTCGAATATTTTATGGGGGGCAAAGTGGTGTCAATTTCTCCTCCCTTCCCTGTAGTGAATTTGGGACCCCAGAGCTCCCCCAAAGAGGGGGAAGCTGGAAAGTGAAATTCACAAGGTCATCCACTTCAAAAGTGCAGAGATAAGCTCTCTGGTTTCCCTGGGGGGGGGTGACCCTCTCTTGTTGTTGTTTAGTCGTTTAGTCATGTCCAACTCTTCGTGACCCCATGGACCATAGCACGCCAGGCACTCCTGTCTTGCACTGCCTCCCGCAGTTTGGTCAAACTCATGTTCGTTGCTTCGAGAACACTGTCCAACCATCTCGTCCTCCGTCGTCCCCTTCTCCTTGTGCCCTCCATCTTTCCCAACATCAGGGTCTCTTAAGCATCACCAAACATGCAGGAGAAGAGGGCCCACAGAAACCCTAAAATGCACATACGCTAATAGATATCTATAGCTCCAGATGGCAACATAATTAAATAGAAATAGATAATTGGCGTTCTTTTCAGAACCATATCAGTCCAGTGGAAGAATCGACTCAGTTTGCATGCAAAAGTAATTTCAAGGCCACCCCCCCACCACCACATGGCTCTCTCTTCTGGGTCTTCAAACCTGCCTCAGGGTGGACAACTCTTCCACTGGAGCACCTGTGGGGAACTTTGGGTTTTCTGGGTGTTGCTGAACTACAACTCCCGTGATCCCTGGCTTCTTGGCTTCCTGGGGCTGATCATGGGAGTTGTCGTTCAGGCATATCTGGAGGGCTAGAGGCGCCCCACACCTGAAGGAGAAGATTCCTTTAGAACAGGGGACTGTTGTCTGTAATGCACCCATCCCTGCACCTGAGCAACATCCTTTCTCCTGGCTGATTGAATGCATCTTCCTTTTCAAAAACGGAGTCAGGGGAGCAATTCCAAAAATAGATCATGATTCACAAACAATCACTGCTGACACACACGGTGGTTGACACACACATGGAAATGGTGGTTTCTTCCACTTTGTGATGGGCCACATCACACGAACGGCCCAAAGGCAGTAATGATACTAATATATATATATATATATATATACACACACACACACACACACACACACACACACACACAGTGGTGCCTCGCTAGACGAATTTAATTCGTTCCACAGGTCTTTTCTTATAACGAAAAATTCATCTAGCAAATCCCATAGGAATGCATTGAATTTTTTTCGAATTTTTTTTTTGCCCATAGGAACGCATTAATTGAATTTCAATGCATTCCTATGGGAAACCGCGATTCGCTAGACGAATTTTTCGTAAAACGCATTCGTCTAGCGAGGCAACCTCCGCTAGAAAAAACCTTTCGTTAAGCGGAAATTTCATTAAGCAGGGCATTCGTTAAGCGAGGCACCACTGTGTATGTGTGTGTGTGTGTGTGTGTGTGTGTGTGTGTGTGTGTGTGTGTGTGTGTGTGTATATACAGTGGAACCTCGGTTTATGAACACCTCGGTTTATGAATTTTCGGTTTATGAACGCTGTGGACCCATCTGGAACGGATTAATTCATTTTCCATTACTTTCAATGGGAAAGTTTGCTTCAGTTTATGAACGCTTCAGTTTATGAACAGACTTCCGGAACCAATTACACCCATGCTTCAGTTTATGAACGCTTCAGTTTAAGTACTCCGTGGACCCGTCTGGAACGGATTAATCCACTTTCCATTACTTTCAATGGGAAAGTTTGCTTCAGTTTATGAACGCTTACTCCGCGGACCGTCTGGAACGGATTAATTCACTTTCCATTACTTTCCATGGGAAAGTTTGCTTCAGTTTATGAACGCTTCAGTTTATGAACAGACTTCCGGAACCAATTGTGTTCATAAACCGAGGTACCACTGTATATATATCATTTATTTATTCCATTTACACCCCACCCAGCCTCCCCCAAGGCAAACTGATGATAAAACAATAAATGCATTTTGAACGCTAGCCTTGTACAGATGCAGCCCAGGAAAAAATCTCAGCTTTAATGGCTCTTTGGAGAAGAAGATCTTCAGTAGGTGCTGAAATTGCAACAGTGATGTCGCCTGCCTGATATTCAAGGGGAGAGGAGTTCCAAAGGATTTGTGCCACGACACCAAAGGCACGACACCAAAGGGACCCAGGTGGCGCTGTGGGTTAAACCACAAAGCCTAGGGCTTGCTGATCAGAAGGTTGGCGGTTCGAATCCCTGTGACGGGGTGAGCTCCCGTTGCTTGGTCCCAGCTCCTGCCAACCTAGCAGTTCGAAAGCACGTCAAAGTGCAAGTAGATAAATAGGGACCGCTACAGCGGGAAGGTAAACGGCGTTTCCGTGTGCTGCTCTGGTTCGCCAGAAGCGGCTTTGTCATGCTGGCCACATGACCTGGAAGCTATACGCCGGCTCCCTTGGCCAATAATGCGAGATGAGCGCGTAACCCCAGAGTCGGTCACGACTGGGCCTAATGGTCAGGGGTCCCTTTACCTTTACCTTTACCAAAGGCTCAGTTCCTACATTGCAGGGGGACTGATCTCCTGATATGGTGGCATCAGCAGAAGGCTCTCACCTTCATTTTGGCCATGTAAGGGGTGAGATGATCTTTTATGTATTCGGCTTCCATGCTTCATGTGGCTTACAGTGGTACCTTGGTTCTCAAACACCTTGGTACTCAAGCAACTTGGAACCCAAACACTGCAAAACCAGAAGTAAATGTTCCGGTTTGCGAACATTTTTCAGAAGCCGAACGTGCTTCATTTTGAGTGTTATGCTTCTGTTTTGAGTGCCACACTTCTGTTCTGAGTGTTATGCTGAGGTCTGTCTGTTTTTGCTATTTATTTTGTGTTTTTGTTTTTGCGGCTCTTTTTGTTTTTTGTGTGTGTGTGTGGAACCCAGTTCAGCTACTGATGGATTGGTTCTGTGACTTCAGTACTGTACATTGTTTATTGCTTTCATTTTATGGATCCATGGTGTCGTCAGATAGTAAAATTCATGTTAAATTGCTGTTTCAGGGGTTGTTTTTAAAAGTCTGGAACGGATTAATCCATTTTGCATTGCTTTCTATGGGAAAGTGCACCTTGGTTTTGGAACGCTTTGGTTTTGGAACGGACTTCCGGAACGGATTAAGTTTTGAGAACCAAGGTACCACTGTACACTAAAATCAGTACATTGAACCTATCCTGGCAACCAGAGGTGCCAGCTTGCAAGGGGGGGCAATGCTGCACACATAACGTTGGGAGGAGCCAGGGCATACCTGCCAAGTTTCTGCCGGAAAAATAAGGGATCGGCAGACCGGAAGTAGTGCTGCCGCCATTTTGGAACTGGGCGTAGCATGCTCAGAAGTGACTTTCGATGCTGCTCTGCCCAGTTCCAAAATGGCCGCCACGCCGGAAGTCACGCTGCGGCCACTTTGTAACTGGGCAGAGCAGCATCGAAAGTCGCTTCTGAGCATGCTCCGCCCAGTTCCAAAATGGCCACCACACCAGAAATCGCTTCTGCGCATGTCCAGAGACTCTAGACATGGTAAGAAGAAGCCTCCCTGGCCGGTAAGTAAACCGGGAAAAAACAAAAAAAGCAGTTTTTCCAGCTGGGAACGGCTGGAAAAACGGGGGTTTCCCGGGGAATATGGGAGACTTGGCAGCTATGAGCCAGGGTGGAGCCAAGGTTTCAGAGACGTCGCTGAGCCAGATGCCGGGGAAGAGTCTGACACAGGAGATGAGAGAATGCTGTCACAGTTAGAGCAAGAATTATTTAGTTTGGCCCCGCTTCCTCCAGAGTTCCCAGCCACAGATAGACAAGCAGTCTCAGAAGGGGAGGAAACAGACGGCCTTGAGGGGGCTTGCTATGCAACCAGAAGGGAGGCAGCATGTAGAGGACTCCTCGTTTGAGGGTGGAGGAGAAGTCCACCCTCCTCTCCTCGCTCTAGGAGGGCTGAAAGGGTTAAATTACAACAGAAGTGCAAAGGGGAGGAGGGTGGGGTCTTGGCCCGCTCCGTGTTGCAGCAAGGGTGGAGATTCAGACTGAGCAACGTGCGACCAAAGGTGGGTGGCCCAGTGCTGTTCTCTGCGTGTAAATTGTAAATTAATGTACCATAAAGATGCCAGAGGCTCATTAGTTTTTATGGAAGCTTGCTCGTGTCGGCCTGAGATCCTGACACAGAAATGGCGGCTGCATGACTTCAATGGCTGGTGACTCCTCCTCCACCTCTCGGTACTGCCTCCTTCCCCTCTGTGGCAGAGGAGGAGGAGGAGCCACCCACCAGAGCTGTGCTGCAGTCGGCTCCATGCTTTACCTCCGTACTTTTTGGATTTCATCATCATCATCATCATCATCATCATCATCATCATCATCATCATCATCATTTATTATTTACACCCAGCCACTCTGGGTGGCTCCCAACAGAATTAATAATGATAATGATAATAGCGATAAAACATCAAGCACTAAAAGCCTCCCTAAACAGGGCTGCCTTCAGATGTCTTCTAAAAGTCAGATAGTTGTTTATTTCCTTGACATCTGACAGGAGGGCGTTCCACGGGGCGGGCGCCACCACCGAGAAGGCCCTCTGCCTGGTTCCCTGTAACCTTGTTTCTCACAGTGAGGGAACTGCCAGAAGGCCCTTGCCGCTGGACCTCAGTGTCCAGACAGAATGATGGGGGTGGATGTTCAGTTTCTGTTAATTGGTTCTCATGGGAAACTTACAGATTCTGGCTTCACACAATTAACTCAAGGCAGTGTCAATTTACTCTTGGCAGGAAGCCAAGGTCTGCCTGACCTGGAAACTACTCTCTCTGATTGGTTAACGACCAGCACTGAACTCTGTTATCTAGGAATGCTAGCACAGTTGCTTCTTGTTAGGTGTTAGGAGTAGAAGTGCTGTGTATATGGTTGGAGAGAGAGAGACAGAGAGGATTTATTTTGCTTTGCTTTGTATGCAGAAACTCTGCTGCTTTTATTTTCTTTTAATAAATCCTGTAAATAGTTATTCTGCGTCTAGCCAACTAGTCATTTCCACCTCAACTAGCTTCTGCGCTGTGCAGGAAAACTCTGCTACGTTTGGGCTAAAGCTACTAGAGCTATGCCTGACACTTCAAAATTCTAAGAGTGGAGACGCTCCTTCAGGTATACTGGGCTGAAGATGTTTGGGGAGGGGCATCCCCTAGCCCAAAATGAAGGGGATCCCAGAATGGGCTCAACCCCCAGGAGTTGGCGTCCCTGCTGGTAGCTAACAGGGAACCAGTGCAATTCTTTCACCAGCAAGGTAATGTGGTAGAACATCTGGAAAATAGGGACACTTAGAGGGTCTGTGAACGGGTCTCACTCTGTATAAGGCAGCTTCCTGTGCCTTTGTCCTAACTGGGTGAAGGAGCTGAGATGCTTCTACCACCTGGCCCCTCTTAGCCAGCCTCTGGGCTACCCAACCTAATTTATGACATCAGAGCCAGGTGATGTGGTCATCAGCTTGCTTGTCCCACTGGGATAATGGATCTTGCAGAGGCCACAAGAGCTGTTTGGCTGGCAAGAGCTGGAGCCCAGCCGAGAGGGGAAAGATCTGGATGAAGGAATGAAGACAGGCTGCGCGCGGGAGGACAACACCCAGGGATAGAAATGGCTCGTTCAGAAGGCAGCCGGTGAGTAGGAGGTTGCCGCAGTGCCTCTGCATGTGGGGCTCTTAGGGTGATTCTCAGTGGGCAAACCCCAACACGAGAACTCCTAGACTCTAACAGATGACTGGAGACAGATGAATGCCAACAAAGTAGAGTAGCCTAGTTTATATACAATCCCTGTATCACCTAAACAGGTGAACACGAGGCATGCTCAGAGTCCAAGGATACAGTGCAGCTAGGCCAAAATACCTCTCTTGGGTTTGCCAATCAGAAAGTTCAGCGGTTCGAATCCCCACCACAGGGTGAGCTTCCGTTGCTCTGCCCCAACTCCTGCCAACCTAGCAGTTCGAAAGCACACCAATGCAAGTAGATAAATAGGTACCACTGTGGCAGGAAGGTAAATCGCGTTTCTGTGCACTCTGGTTTCCATCACGGTGTCCCTTTGCGCCAGAAGTGGTTTAGTCCTGCTGGCCACATGACCTGGAAAGCTGTCTGTGGACAAACGCCGGCTCCTTCGGCCTGAAAGCGAGATGAGAGCCACAACCCCATAGTCGCCTTTGACTGGACTTAACCGTCCAGGGATCCTTTACCTTTTTTGTGTGATGAATGTGGCCTGGGAGAGTTTTGAGGGCTAGCTGGAGAGGGCTGCATAATGTCTATGGAAGATCCGTTCCTCGATCCAGACCAGGATTCCAGAATGCTTAGCCTGGAGGGCTGAATTCTGCCCCCTAGGACTGAGATTTCTTCTGGTTTATAATAGCCCCCAACATTCCTCTGATGAAAATAGGGATGTCCTTTTTAGCAGCAGTAGCAGCAGCAGCAGCAGCAGCAACAACAACAACAACAATATTATTTATATCCCACCCATCTGATTGGGTTCCAACATATATAAAAACATAATAAAACATTAAACATTAAAAACCTTCCCTATACAGGGCTGCCTTCAGATGTCTTCTAAAGGTTGTATAGTTACTTATCTCCTTAGACTCAGGGATCACATAACTCCAGACACTCCAACATTTCTCCAATGAAAATAGGGATGTCCTAGGTAACCTAGGGACGTGGGTGGCGCTGTGGTCTAAATCACTGAGCCTCTTGGGCTTGCTGATCAGAAGGTCGGCGGTTCGAATCCCAGTGATGGGGTGAGCTCCCGTTGCTCGGTCCCAGCTCCTGCCAACCTAGCAGTTCGAAAGCACGCCCCAAAGTGGAAGTAGAGAAATAGGTACCGCTCTGGCGGGAAGGTAAATGGCAGTTCCGTGCACTGCTCTGGTTTCGCCAGAAGCAGCTTAGTCATGCTGGCCACATGACCCGGAAAAACTGTCTACAGACAAACGCCGGCTCCCTCGGCCTGTAAAGCAAGATGAACGGCGCAACCCCAGAGTCGTTTGCGGCTGGACTTGAACTGTCAGGGGTCCTTTACCTTTTAAAGGTAACCTTGGGTATCCCAGACTGCCTCTTTATTTTTACAAGGGCTGTAGCTTAAGGGTGGATCACACACTTGCAGACAAATGCCTCCAGGTTCAATCTCTGAAAACCAAACCTGTCTGAGACCCCTGGTGATACACTGCCCTGTAGACTGAGTAGTATTCAGCTAGACCAAGCAGTGCTCTAAGGCTGCATCCTGTGTTTTAAGTGAGAAGCCACCTCTCACTGGCAGGGCACCTGCTTTCAATTTCTTTCTACTTCTTTTTTCTGCCAATTAATATGTACTGCTTTTCCCAAAATTTTAACGAATCATTGCCAAATTACATCAAATTTAATACAAGAAGTTGACTTCCCACTCTAACTGCTCTTGATCCTAGATGCATCCCTGTTTCCCCCCTATTGCTGCTCAATATCATACATTTATCTCTAATTCACAACCCATTCCTTATGTGCAACTCCCGTTATCTATCAGCTGTCGGTATATCAGTTCCCACTTGTACATTTACCAAATGATATTGTAAAGAACAAAAGAGGTTACACATCCCCCCGCCTATCTATTTTAAAACATTACTTATTATTTCCATATTAATTTTCTTTTTTTTGTCATCCTGCGTATGCAACTTATCCAAAAAATGGACTCCCTGCTCTTTGTCCTAGATTTATTCCCATTCTCTGCCCCCCCCCGGCTGCTTGATATTACAGTGGTACCTTGGTTCTCAAACGCCTTGGTACTCAAACAACTTGGAACCCAAACACTGCAAACCCGGAAGTAAGTGTTCCGGTTTGCGAATTTTTTTTGGAAGCTGAACGTGCTCCGTTTTGAGTGTGTTGCTTCCAATTTGGGCGCCCCACATCCTTTTTGAGTGTTACACTGAGGTCTATCTGTTTTAGCTATTTATTTTGCGTTTTTGTTTTAGCAACTCTCTTTTGTTTGTTTTTGTGACTGTGGAACCCAGTTCAGCTACTGATTGATGGATTGTGTGACTGCAGTACATTGCTTATTGCTTTCATTTTATGGATCCATGGTGTCGTCAGATAGTAAAATTCATGTTAAATTGTTGTTTTTAAAAGTCTGGGACAGATTCATCCATTTTGCATTACTTTCTATGGGAAAGCGCGCCTTGGTTTTGGAACGCTTTGGTTTTGGAACGGACTTCCGGAACGGATTAAGTTTGTGGACCAAAGTGCCACTGTAATTCACAATCAATTCCTTCTGTTTCATTCCCTGTCAGCTGTTGCTTTGTCAACAGATCACATACCCTTAAAGAGCAAACGAGCTCATGCCTTCCCTTCCCTCCTTTTCTGCCCCCTCTAGGCTGAATGTGTCACCCGAAGAGAAGGCCCCCCTGTCTCCGAGGTCGAAGACCTTCCTCGGCCTGCGTTCCATCGCAAACAGGATCCTGGGGGCTCTGGAGCAGACGCTGCTCATCCTGGCCGTGCTGATCTACAGCATCTTCCTGGCGGAGATCATGTTCCACGTTGTCGTCTCCCTCTCCATCCCGCTCGCCGTCCTGCACGACCGCATGGTCCCTGCTTCCCTAGTCTTCATGGAAGCCTTGGCTCCCGCCACAGAGGTCTTCTACAACGAAGTGCTTGGGGCCCTTCTGGTTTTCCTGGGTGCCTTACTGCTGCCGTTGACCGCCGGCTGCTGTCTGCACCTCTTCCTGCTCCCCAGCTATTTCAGGCTGCTGAGGCTGGCCTGGTGAGGACAGCGGTCCTGAGAATCCAGCTCAATACAAGCAACACAAACCAGCCACGTGGTCTGAGCTCCCGCTTCTCTGCTTTGGCAGGGCTTCATGTAGGGGAGGAGGGCACCTGAGGTCCTGAAGATGTGGTTGGATTCTGGGATAGGAATCGCCGTGGAATCATAGAATTAGAGCAGGGGTCCCCAAACTTAGGGCTGGATGCCCGCCGCACCGATTGCGTGGTGGGCCGGAGGGTGGGGGAGCACACGTGGAGGCGCGGGAGCGAGCGGCTGTGTGCACCCATGCACATGCGCAAACGCTATTTCTGCCACACTCCCGACCTGGAAAACGCTGAAAATAGCTTGTGCGCATGTGTAGAAGCCTCCTCCGACCTGGAAGTACACTGGAAATTATGCTTGCGCATGCGCACAAGCTATTTCCGTCGCTTTTCCGGGTCAGAAGTTGGCAGCCACGCCACACCGTGCCGGTAAGAGTGGGCGGCGGCAGCGGGGGTCCCTGGGGGACACATAAAAGAGCCTTGGGGCCGTATGTGGCCCCCGGGCCGTAGTCTTGGGACCCCTGAATTAGAGCATTGGAAGGGAACCCTGAGGATCATCTAGTCCAACCCCCTGTAATGCAGGAATATGCAGCTGCTCCACATGGGGATTGAACCTGCAAGCCTGACGCTATCAGCACCATGCTCTAGGGCAGGCATCCCCAAACTTTGGCCCTCCAGATGTTTTGGACTACAATTCCCATCTTCCCCGACCACTGGTCCTGTTAGCTAGGGATCAAGGGAGTTGTAGGCCAAAACATCTGGAGGGCTGCAGTTTGGGGGTGCCTGCTCTAGGGGGTTCGGGTATGGAGGCCCACATCCAATTCCCCATTTGTCAGACTGGATAATTCAGTTGGCTAGAGCATGGTGCGTGGTGCTGATAATGCCACCTTTGCAGGTTCTTTTTTACCACCCCCCCCCCGAATTTTCTAATTTACCTTTCAAAATATTCATTTAAGCAGCCTTAAATCAACAAGTTCCTTTCTTCTCTTTCCTTGGTTCACTTTGCATACCATACACCCCTGCATATTTTACATGAACTAAACCATTCAGTAATCCATTGTTGCTCCATCAAAACTTATTTACACGGCTGGAATTTATCTCAATGTTTTTGGCATTTTTTAATGAACACAATTTTCACCCATATATTCAGTAAACATTTTCCCAGTCTTCTTTAAACGTACATTCTTCTTGTTTCCTTATTCTATATGTTAAATCTGCAAGCTGCACATATTCCATCAGTTTAAGTTTCCGTTCTTCTGTAGTTGGGTCTTCGCTCATTTTCCATTTTGGGGCTAACAAAACACGGACTGCCGTAGTAGCGTACATAAACAGTCTTTTCTGACTGAATTTTCCTCTGAATTATCCCCAACAAAAAGGACTCTGGTTTTTTTTTCTTGGAAAGGTACTTTTTCAATTCATTATATATCATTTCCCAAGCGGGTTCAGTTTCCATCTGGGACAGCTGCATATTCCTGCGCTGAAGGGGTTAGGACTATATGATCCTCAGGGTCACTTTCAACTCTACAATTATTATTTTATGGCTTTATTCAGAAACTTAGCTGCCAAGTATCCCATTTTTTGCGGGTAACCCACGGATTTTAATCCGTTTCCCGGAGACGCGAACCTGGTTCCCCAGATTACGAGTCTACCGCTCTTAACCACTACACCACACTGGCTCTCTACTCCTCTTGCAGTGAACAGACTACACACGGCTAAATAATTTTAAACGCTTTACTTATAAATTCAAAGGTCAGATTCATACATTTATCCAAGCAGCAGCAAGGAGAACACAGGCAGAATACTTTTGGGTAGGAAATACAGCAAGATAACCTCAAACACATGCTCTGAGCTTGCAGCTTGCTTAGACACGTCTTCCGTAGTCAGTTACATGTTGTGGAGATAGGGAGAAGAGAAGGCTTCACTTCCACCCACATTGGAGAAGAGGGAGGTTGACCTAAATGAGTCTAGGAATCTCACTCCGTGGTCTTAACCCCTTCATGCACTAACTAGTACTCATACATAGTTATGTTTGACTGCAATTCCCCCAAAACAGTAGGATGGACATCCAACAATGCCTGTTGCTCAACAATGCAACAGGCTGCCTCAGAAGATAGTGGACTCTCTGTTTCATTAGGGGTCTTTACAAGCAGAGGCTGGATGCGTCTGGAATTAGGGATTAGCAGATTTCCTACAATGATCACCAGGAAACCATGCTCATATTGGGACAACATGGAATTGTATTGGCCTTTTGTGCCTCAGAATCACCCGGTTGGCTCAAGAATGCAGCCATGCTGACTTTGAATCTTCTCAGGTTGGGTGGCATCTCTCTGAAGGGCTGGCGACCCAAATGTTGCTTACCACCAAAGCCTAAACCAAGGAACACCCACGTCCAGCGGCTTTTAGCGCCATCTCAAACGGCAGTGACACTGCACTGCTGGAGTTGCCTCCCAGTGCCCTTCCTCACTTCCTGCCAGCCTGGAGTCAGCTGGGCCTTCCAATAAGACCACACCCATTTGTGACATCACCGGAAGGAAGCATGACAGGGTGACAGAGGTGCCATGCTCACACAGCCCTGGCTGGGCCAAGGCTGTTGAGGAACCATGGCAGAAGAGAGGGCTCCACTCATTTGGAAGACGGACAGAGGTCGGGCGTGAGATGGGCAAGGTGCAGATGGTCAGCAAGGAACAAGGTGGGTCCACTTCACAGCATCGGGCAAGTCTGGTTCCTCCGTGCTTAGAATCAGGAAGGATCCCTCTCTGCTGTTTGTCCTTTGCTCGCCAGCATTGCTGCCACTCCCCAGTCCCCGAGTCCTGGGACTTCACAGAGTCATAGCATTGTAGGGACTCCCAGGGGCCATCTAGTCCAACCCTCCTGCAATGCAGGAATCCCAGCTGAAGAACTCCTGACAAATGGCCACTTTCCCCTGCCGTTTAGCGCTGAATTGGAACAAATGGCAGTTGGGTGGACAAGCCCTTTCAGAAAGTTCTTCCCAATGTTGAGTTGGCTTGACTCAAAGAAATCGGGCAGGAGATGCCTTGCCCAATGCTTGTTATTATTACCTGGTTTGGGGAATCTTCTCTATCTGGCTAAATTACTGCCTGGGAGGCAGGTGCGGGGAACCTTTGGCACCTCCAGAGGTAGCTGACCCACACCTCCAGACGTTGCTAAGCTCATCTCTAAACTACAACTCTAAACACATTGGGGATGATGGGAGTTGTAGTTCAGCAACACCTGTTTGGCCAAAGTCTCCCCACACCTGCCTCAAAGGCTCTCGAGCAGAGCTACAAAATCTCTTTCCTCATAGGCTTTTAAGCAGAGGCTGGATGGCCATCTATCATGGATGCTTCAGTTGAGATTGCTGCATTGCAGGGGGTTGGGCTGGATGACCCCCGGGGTCCCTTCCAGCTCTGCAACTCTATGATTCCATGAATAATGATCAGAACGAAAAGGGAAGGCAATGAAGGACTGGAGATTTATGGCTTTTCAGTGGTGGTGATGAACCAAGGACTTACTGGAAGAGGTGTCGTGATCTGGAGTCATAGGGGGTTGAAGGCCCGCTCCTGATTCTACAGCAGGGTTCCTGATTCCAGGGTTCTAGAGCAGGGGTCAGCAACCTTTTTCAGCCATGGGCTGGTCCACCCTCCCTCAGACCATGTGGTGGGCCGGACTATATATTTTTTTGGGGGGGGGGGATGAACGAATTCCTATGCCCCACAAATAACTCAGACATGCATTTTAAACAAAAGCACACATTATCCTCATGTAAAAACACCCCACAAATAACCCAGAGATGCATTTTAAATAAAAGGACACATTCTACTCATGTAAAAACCCGCTGATTCCCGGACCGTCTGCAGGCCAGATTGAGAAGGCGATTGGGCTGCATCTGGCCCCCGGGCCTTAGGTTGCCTACCCCTGGTCTAGAGCCACCCATTCACCAAGAAAGGGGATTTTCTTTAGCTACTGAGAGAAAGCCTTCTCACCCCTTGTGCTGATGGAAGCCAATCAGAGTGAGAGGAGGTGAGTCAGCTACTGAGGATTGGCTCCTAGGGTCACTCCGGAGAAAGTGTTTGGGAAGAACATTGCTGAGTTGTTTTCCTGTATACTGCACTGAGGAACACTGAAAACACAAGGTGCTTCCATTTCAAGAAAAAAGGTGCTCACATTCTTCTGCGTATAGTGGAACCTCAAGGAAAATACAAGTCAATTAGGAAAAAAGAGATTGGAGCGCTCCAAATTGTTTGTCCATGTACATGCATGGAAAATAGTGGTTCTAGCTGAAAGGCAACATGTGGAGATCTGCAGAGATGGTTGCAATGAGTCCCTGATTGTATAATTATGAGATATGGGTACGATCCTAGAAGCTCATATAATTTTAGAAGGGGATGTGGCTTTGGCTATAAAGTAGGGACCTTTCATTCCTGAATTTGCCACTGCTCTACTGCTTATTGGTTGCAATTGTTTGGAGTCTGTAATGTCATTGCACAAGCATAGAGACTGATACAGGCCACAGGATTCAGTGTCCAGAGAATTCCAGAATCAAGGCATGCTAAAATCCTAGGTGGAATCTACACGCATATAAAAACTGTTCTGAAAATGCTTTAAATAAACAAATAAATAAATAAATATTGAATTTTCCATAAGGCTCACCATCGCCGTCTAGTGTCACATTGTATATGGCACTTAAAACACACTTGAAACGTTTTATATGCAGCTGTATAGCTGAGTCCCTGCCCTTCATTTTGTTTAGAATTTCAGGGTGGTGTCCGATCAGTTATATCACCGCAAAATGTAGCCACGACGGTAAGCTGTCTTTCCTCAAACCCACGTTTCACGCTCCCATGATCCTCCAGTCCTTTCTCTCTTCCCTCGCAGGGACGGTGCCACAGCCGAGGAGTCTCCGCAGCCATCTGCCCACCCCGAGTGAGCTCCCAGGCAGACCCTTTGGCAGAGCATGGCCTTCCGCATCACCGTGAGAGGCATCTTCCGCTGCATTCGGAAGCTTCTCTCCATTGTTTTCACGCTCCTCTTCTGCGACCTCCTCCTCCGCATAAGCTTCGTCCTCCTCTTCTTCCTCCTCCTCCCCTTCTTCATCATCTACGACCATGTGATCCCCTCCATCGTCTTGTTCGCCAGGTCGACCCGGCCCATCTTGGACACGTTCTTCGGACGGCTGCTTCCCTCGCTCTTCGCCTTTGTCCTCTCCCTGGTCCCTCCCGTCCTCATCTTCTTCTTCACAAAGAGGATCCTAATACCGGTCTCCATCAAAATCTTCCAGCTCACATGGTAAACGGCCCCCCCGGCCGAACTTCTCCGAATAAAACTGCCCAAAATTATAACCTCATGATGGATCTCCTTTCCTGTTCAGCTTGCAGGGTGCTGCGGAGGCAAAGGGAGATTTGTATATCGCCTTCCGAGCCCTGAAATGCTGGGGGTTGGATCCAAAAGGCCCCACAGCTATGAGAAGAGAGATTTGCACACTTTGAATATGCACTGCCTGGGGGTCGGGAGCTCAGGCAGAGCAACTGAAGGTGGCATGACTGGCAGGATCCCGACCCCGCACCGGGCAGCATTGGGCCGGCAGGGCACCCAAGCCAGTGTGCCCCTCCTAAGCGCCCTTCAGCTGGAAGGCATCTGGGAGGACAGCAGCTCGGGCGCCCTGCAAGCCCAGCGTCGCTTGGGGGGCTGGCATGTGCCTGCTGCATCCTTCTTGGCTGCCAGAGGCTGGCTGGGGGGGGGGGAAGGGAACGCAGTAGCTCAGGGGCATTGCGAGCCCAGCCCTGCGCCATATTTGTGAGCAGCACGCTAGGTCTTACCTTCTAAGTCCCGGACTGCAGAATCCGGGACCGGCAGCCGTGTGACACCGGAAGTTGCGTCGACGTAACTTCCGGTGTCGCTTTGCCCTTCTATGGGCACCCAAAATGGCCGCCGCCGGCTTCGAAAGTCGCTTCTACGCATGTCAGGAAGTGCGTCGACGCACCTTCCAGTGTCGCTCTGCCCATCTATGGCCACCAAAAATGGCCGACACCGGAAGTCGCGTCTATGCACTTCCGGACATGCGTAAATGCGACTTTTGAAGCCGCCGGCGGCCATTTTTGGTGCCCATAGAAGGGCAAATCAGAAAAAAATGGCTGCCGGCAGGAGAAAATAACGGAGTAAAACGGGAGATGAAGTGATACGGGGGACCACCGGGAAAAGGTAAGTAAAAACGGGGGTAGGTCACCCCGGGTGTCACCTCTGAAGGGGGTGACAAAATGCCAGGCGGCACTCACCGTGGGGCCTGCAGTACGCCCGAGCCATGCGTCTCTCCTAGGAGTGACGCAGTGGCTTGGGCGCCCACAGGCTCCAAGCTGCCCCAAACGGTCTGCCCCTTGCCTCCCCCTCAGCTGTAGGGTGGCTGAGTGGGAGCAGACAGGCAGACTCCTCAGAGGCCCCGTGGAGCGTCCTGCCCCGGCTGGCCCTGCCCCTGGGCGCAGGGCACGCACGCTGCCCCAGGCGCCCAATCAGCTTGCTCTGCTGCTGGCGCTAGGCTCTTGGGGTGCCTGGGCTTGTGTGCTACCTTGGGCTCCAGCACGCTGCCCTCAAAGGTAAATGCCGCCTGGGGCAATCTGCTCCTTCCGGACCCCCTAGCTCTGCCACCGTGAAGAACGCCTTTCTTTCATCAGTCCGAAATCTTCCAACAATCCTCCGTCATGATGTAGCAATACCCTGAGCTGCATTTGGGGAGGAAATGCTGATGCTGGCCCACCCACATCTCTGGTCCCCCCTGAAAAGGGAGCTGCTACTTCACACCCCCAGAACGCTTGCTGAGAAAAGGTCTCCAGAGGTTCTTTGCCATAAGAATGTAAGGAGTGGCTTTGTTGCGAGTCAAGACGGGCAGTGGCTCTCCAGAGATTCAGGCAGGAGGCTCTCCCCGTTCTACCTATGACCTTCAGCACGCAAAGAGAGTCTTAATCTCAGGGGGGGTGGGTTTGAGCCCCACCTCGGGAGGAAAAGGTTCCTACACCACAGGGGGTTGGACTAGATGTCCTTCAGGGTCCCTTCCAACCCGTCAATGCTGTGATTCTCAAGCTCAATCAGAGCTAACAGCAATCTGCAGAAAAGCTGAATTGCCGTTTGTGGAGCTTCAGCTTTTAAGAGTGGGTTTTCTCTTTTAAGAGTGGGTTTTCTCAGGAAAGGGACCCAGGTGGCGCTGTGGGTTAATCTGCAGAGTCTAGGGCTTGCTGATCAGAAGGTTGGCGGTTCGAATCCCTGCAACGGGGTGAGCTCCCGTTGCTCGGTCCCAGCTCCTGCCCACCTAGCAGTTCGAAAGCACGTCAAAGTGCAAGTAGATAAATAGGGACCGCTCCGGCGGGAGGGTAAACGGCGTTTCCGTGTGCTGCTCTGGTTCGCCAGAAGCAGCTTTGTCATGCTGGCCACATGACCCGGAAGCTGTCTGCGGACAAACGCCGGCTCCCTCGGCCTATAGAGCGAGATGAGCGCCGCAACCCCAGAGTCGGACGCGACTGGACCTGATGGTCAGGGGCCCCTTTACCTTTACCTTTCTCAGGAAAAGCTCCAGGGCAAAATGAATACTGTAAATGGGATTAAACCAACGTTCCGACACCGAGCTTTAAGGTGTCGTCTGTGCCTGGAAAAAGCCGGGCAAGATATTAATGTGGATAAGCCCATTGTGTTTCTCCTTCTGGCCCAAGAGGCAAGCAAGGTGCTTTCTGTGGGTGCTATTTGGCAGAGTGGCTTCCAGGGGGCAGGATGGTGCCACTTTGCAGAGTTGAGCTAAGGGCTCTCCCCAGGGCAAGGCAGGTGGTGGAAGACACCATCAACATGAGTTTGGCAGAGGAGGAGGAGGAGGAGGAGGTACGCAGCCGGCTAATGTGTCCCCTGCCAGACTCTGTGTCTGATCCGGTTACCGCTCTCTAATTGGGACCCTCCAGACTCCAGTGGTGTTTTGGATGACTTCAGAAATGGCAGGAGGGATGTCCTTGGGGAGGCTGTGCTGCGCTCCCAGGTGACCAATTTAAGCCTCCCCAAGGACGATCGGGGAACAAGAAAACAAGCCATGGAACATTTGGCAAAAGGGCCGGGCAGAGGCGAGGAGCGGATCCCTCAGCCAGAGCAAAAGTATTAGAGCAAAAGATTGTGCACAGAGCTGCACAGGGTTTGGAAAGGAAGTTGTGGGGCCTCACACTGTGGGGAGAGCATCCTCCTGCACCCCAACATGCACCCACAACACTCTTTGTGCCTAATGAAAAAGGGCTTTGCTCTGCCTGAAAGGTCCAGAGTCAGCTGCGCTTCTGAATGCCATTTGCTGGAGAAGAGAGAGAGCTCTTGTGTTCGAATCCTGCTTGCTACAGGCATGCGGCTGGCCACTGGGAGATCTGGCCACTGGTCCAGGTGGGCCACTGGCCTCATCCATCAGGCTCCTCTAATGTTCTAACCAGTGGCATTTTTCTAGAAAAAGAGGTGCTGGACCTCACCATGAAGACCTCCCTTGGTTTTTTTTAAAATAATAATGGCAATGGCACCCATCTAGTCCAGCATGCTCTTCTCAGATGCCTGTGGGAATCCTGCAAGCAGAATTCGATCATGACAGCATCTCTCCCGCCCCGTGGCCTCCAGCAAATGGTATTCAGAAGCACTGAAGCCACAGTCAGAGGCCATACCTGCCAAGTTGCTGTCAGAGAAATAAGGGACCGGGCCGGAAATAGCAGACCGGAAGTAGCCCTGACACCATTTTGGAACTGGGCGGAGCATGCTCAGAAGTGACTTTTGATGCTGCTTTGCCCAGTTCCAAAATGGCCGCCACGCCAGAAGTCGCACTGCAGCCATTTTGGAACTGGGCAGAGCAGCATCAAAAGTCGCTTCTGAGCATGCTCCGCCCAGTTCCAAAATGGCCGCCGCGCCAGAATAAACCGGGGAAAAATCCGTTTTTTCAGCTAGGAACAGCTGGAAAAACGGGGATTTCCCGGGGAAAACGGGAGACTTGGCAGCTATGTCAGAGGCAGAGCCGAGCCGTCCTGCCTGGTAGCCAGTGATAGCTCTCTCTCCTCCTCCAAGGATTTGCCCAATCTTCTTTAAAAGGCTTCTGGGTTTGTGGTGCCTCCATAATTTAACTATGCGCTGCATAGTTTATCTGTCTTGAATCTTCAGTTTGTTTGGCTGTCCATAAGTTCTAGGTGGCGCTGTGGTCTAAACCACTGAGCCTCTTGGGCTTGCCGATCAGAAGGTCGGCGGTTCGAATCCCTGCAACAGGGTGAGCTCCTGTTGCTCGGTCCCAGCTCCTGCCAACCTAGCAGTTCAAAAGCACACCAGCCCCCAAGTAGATAAATAGGTACTGTTGCGATGGGAAGGTAAATGGCATTTCCGTGCACTCTGGCACGCATCACCGTGTCCCATTGCGCTAGAAGCGGTGTAGTCATGCTGGCCACATGGCCTGGAAAGCTGTCTGTGGACAAAGCTTGAAAGCGAGATGAGCTCCGCACCGTATGGTCACCTTTGACTGGACTTTACCGTCCAGGGGTCCTTTATCTTATTTTTTTTACCTCTCCCCCTAGATGGCTTTAAAAGAAGGTTAGACAAATTCATGGAGGCGAGGGCTACTAGCCACAATGGCTCAGCTCTGCACCCAGAGGCAGAAATGCTTCTGAATACCCGTTGCTGGAAACCACAGGACGGGAGAGATGCTCTTGTGTTCGAATCCTGCTCATGGGTTTCCCCACAAGCGTCTGGTTGTCTATTGTGAGAACAGAAGGCTGGACTAGATGGGTCATGGGCCTGATCCAGCAGGCTCTTCTTACCTCTTTAACCAGGGGTTGGCAATTTTTTTTTTAGCCACGGGCTGGTCTACTGTCCCTCAGACACTTACCTTCCAAGGGCTGCCGCTGCACTTACCTTCCAAGGGCTGCCGCTGCCGCCGCTACGTCTCGTGGGTAGGCAGAGTGAGCTCTTCCGCTCTGCTCTCTGGCCCACAGAAGCACCAGGGCGGCGGTGGTGGTGGAGGGAAGCAGGACAGTCTCAAGCAGGTCGTGCGCCCTGGCGCTGAGGAGCGGAGATCGCTCCGGCGCCCTCGCCCTTGCAGGGTGCAGCATGGCTTCCGTGCGGCTTTGCCGCGCAGTGCCCTGCCTACCAGCCCGACGCCCTGGTGCCTCGCGCCACCAGGACTCTACCTAGAGCCGGCCCTGGAGGGAAGATAAGTGGTGCAAAAGGGCTGGCTCCAGAGAGGGGTTGCTTAAAATGGCGCTCAGCCAGCTCAGCCCAGCCTTCTTCCTCCTCTAGGCAGGGCGGAGAGAAGCCAGGAGGAGGGAGGGAGGAGGCGGTGTGTGTGAGGGAGAGGGGTGCGGGGAATGGAATGGTGTAGAGGGGGAAATGGCGCAGCCCGAATGAACAGAATCCCCACGCCGATCCGCGGACAGTCCGCGGGCCGGATCCTGAAGACCCCTGTCCTTAACAATATCCTCTCGCTTTCTTTCACATGCATCTCTTTGCATGTAGGCTATCCAAGAAAGCATATTCTACAGATTCCACCACACCAGCCTTTCCTCCTATGACTCTGCCCTGTCCTGTTGACGAGTCAAAAGCTTAAAAAGAAGCAAGCAAGCAAGCACCTTTGGAAATCTTATTTGCCTGAATGGTTGGTTGGCTGGCGGGGGCTGGCAGCTGGATTCGCACCAGCTTCCTGATATTGGGAACCAGAGCCATGCAGGGAGGAGGAGAGGCCCGGCGCCTGCTGCTTTTGCGTTCCCAGGACCAGGAGCATGTGCGGTGTGAAATGACTAATTAGAAGCAGTGCGCTAAGGCACCCCAGGGTCAGGGACGTGCAGGCACAAGCAATCGGCCAGCTGGAAGGTTCTCTCGGAATGGGAG
The DNA here is from genome assembly GCF_965207765.1 of Zootoca vivipara. Taxonomy (NCBI): domain Eukaryota; kingdom Metazoa; phylum Chordata; class Lepidosauria; order Squamata; family Lacertidae; genus Zootoca; species Zootoca vivipara. The sequence continues at coordinate 71,702,008 of NC_142583.1, forward strand.
GGCTAACTGTCCACTGGGGAGCCCCTTGTGAGCACATTCCACCAGCAGGAAAGGGAAAGGGGGGAGAGAGGGGTGGCTGGAGCCCTGCCAGTGGGTCGAGGAAGTGGAGAGAAGAATATGCATATGCAGGGGGCATGGAATTGCCGCAGCAGAGAGGGGAGCGCATTGCACGTATCCCAGTTTGGTGGCGCAGTCTTTGGGCTGAGCAGGTTGTCGAAAGCCTTGGCTGGCTCACAGCTCCCCGAGGGGGAATTCCTGGCAGTGGGAAGCAGGTGTACTGTCTTGGCTGGGAAAAACAAAAACAGAAGGAAAAAGCCGGATTTTGGCCTCTGATGTCTCTCCGCAAACAGAGGGGGGCAGGGAAAACCTGGCTTAGGTTACATGCGGGAAATGTCGGCTGTTGCATCCCCCCCTCCCCGCAACCTGATTATGCAAAACGGTGCCTTCTCGACTTCTCTGAACACCTGGGGGAGAGCTCTGGGCAGCTGGGCTTGACATAGCAACAAAAATGGATTTGACAAAGGAGAGATGTGGAAGGCGATGGCTTGGATCAGGTTCCCTGGGAAGGCAGGTGCAATGTTTTCAGAGCAGGTGGAGGTGGTTTTGGGAGCGAGCTCTCTCACCTCAAATCACACAGTTGTGGAATTGGGGTTGGTCTGGATGTCCTCTGGGGTGACCCTTCCAGCCCTGTGTTTTATAGAAGCAAGACTGTGTCTACAGAACAGAAGGGCTGTTCCTTTTGGATTGCAATATTCTGTGAACCAGCCTGAAATCTCCGGGTATAGGGCAGTAGGTAGGTAGGTAGGTAGGTAGGTAGGTAGATATAATAATAATAATAATAATAATAATAATAATAATAATAATAATAATATATTTGTACCCCACCCATCTGGCTGGGTTTCCCCAGCCACTATGGGCAGCTTCCAACAAAGATTTAAAATACATTAAAATGTCACACATCAAAAACTTCCCTGAACAGATAGTTTGTCCAGATAGCCCTCGACAAACCTGTTAAGTTTCCCTTCTGTGATGTAAACCTGGGAAGTAACTTGCCATGGGAACAAAACAGCTGGAGACATGAAATCATAGAATTGAGGAGTTGGAAGGGACCCTGAGGGTCATCTAGTCCAACCCCCTGCAATGCAGGAATCTCAATTGGATCATACATGGCAGGTGGCCATCCAACCTCTGCTCAAAATCCTCCAGTGAAGTAGAGCTCACTGCTTCTTGTGGGAGCCTGTCGAACAGCTCTTCCTGACAGAAATTTATTCCTGGTGTTGAGTCAGAATCTTGTTCCTTGTAACTTGAAGCCGTTGGTTCGGGTCCTACCCTCCATAGCAGCAGAAAACAAGCTTGCTCCATCCTCCATGTGACAGCCCTTCAGATATCTGAAGATGGGGTTCATGTCTCTCTTTCCCCAACTTTGGGCTGGAGGCGATGCCACTCATGAAAGTGTGTGTGTGAAAGAGAACAATACACAGGCAGTGTTGTGACCGAGTCTGAAAGAGGCCAAGAGGCCAAATTTGCTCTCTTTAACACATCAAAGACCTTGGGGTTTTCCGTGGAACAGGATATGTTGGGAGTGTTGACACTGAACCATCTTATGTTCTGCTTGTATATTACATGTAAATACCGTAAATAAAACCAAACTCACAGAAATTTGTCTCCAGTGACCTCATTCATAGAAAACCATGCCAGGCTATGTGCTGGAACCCCTAAAAACCTCTCAGTTTTCTTCTGCATGTTGTGGTTCGTTTAAGGGGTCCTTAACCAGAGGGTGACACTGCGGTCTAAACCACAGAGCCTACGGCTTGCCGATCAGAAGGTCGGTGGTTCGAATCCCTGTGATGGAGCGAGCTCCCATTGTTCTGTCCCAGCTCCTGCCCACCTAGCAGGTTGAAAGCACATCAAAGTGCAAGTAGATAAATAGGTCCTGCTCCGGCGGGAAGGTAAACGGCGTTTCCGTGCACTGCTCTGATTCGCCAGAAGCAGCTTTGTCATGCTGGCCACATTACCCGGAAGCTGTCTGCGGACAAACGCCGGCTCCCTCGGCCTATAGAGCGAGATGAGCGCCGCAACCCCAGAGTCGGACACGACTGGACCTGATGGTCAGGGGTACCTTTACCTTTACTAACCAGAGGTGTACCTAGGGTCCTTGGCAAGGAGCTGTATTGGTGCCCACCCCAGAAAAAAACAACAACTTTACTGCAGAAATTACTACAGTTTACTCGAAGTAAGTACTCGAAGCGGGAGTGAGGGAAAAGTGAGAAAGAAGGGCGGGGAAAAATTGCACACCTTTGTGCCACAGTGTGAGAAGGATTCAGAGCTTCTCCCATGTTTGATTTTGCTGTGACATCAGCAGTGCATCACCACACACATATTTGTCATCCAATCAATAGCCTGATAGGTGATTTTTGCACCCTCCCTGGGCCTGCACCCCGGGTGGGGTCTGGTTTCTCCTACCCCTAGGTAAACCTCTGTCCTTAACTTGAACACATGCCGTCATGTCTGTTTTGGGAAAGCATGCTGTAAAAAACCCAGTAACAGTCCTGTGCAATTAGATAATTGCTACCCAGAGAGCAGCACTCGACAACAACATATTTGTGTATATTATTGTGGGGCTGGACTGGATGTCCTCTGGGGATCCCTCCCAACCTTGTGGTTTTATCATTGTGAAACTGGGGTCTGCCGAAGAGGGGAGCTGCTGAACAGTCAAACCACTTTCTTCTTGTTAAGCAAACATCCCTGGCCAAGTCTGTTATGTATCCCCTTTCATAATGTAAACTCAGGCAAATACCTTGCCGTGGCAACAGCATCACTTGATTCCCCCCCCCCCCCCCAGATTCCCAGAGTGGTTACTGCCTCTTTACAAATGCTCAGTTGAAATAGTGACTTGGTGAGGGAGATGTTCGAGCATGTTATCGTCTCAGGTTGGTCACTGTTGAAGTAAATGGTAAAAACCGGACACCCCCCCCAAAAAAAACCCACCTCTCTTTCAGTTGGCAACCTTGTCTTATTTGAAAGCGAAGAGGAGAAAGATATACCAGAAAGCAGTAGTGCATGCTAAGCCATTTTGCAAGCATAATTTTGTGTGCAAATAACCTGATTTAAAATAATCGGGAAAGGTAGGCGATGGTTTTCCTCTTATTTTTCTGGCGCTTATTGGTATTGTAGGCGAAGAAAATAGTGGAAAGAGTTGGCGAGCAAATAAAATTATAGCAACCAGGAAAAAGTAGGGCACCAAGGTCCACAAAGCAGGGCATGTGCTTTCCTCTCCTCCACCCCTGCCTGGAGGGTCTCCTTTGTGAAAGAGGGTGGGATGTCATTGCAGGTACCCCTAGAGACCTGACGGGAGAGTGAGTGATTTCTGTCAATGCTGCAAATCTCCACCTTGTGCACAGCCTATATATGTGTGTGTGCATGCAAATAAGCAGTAAGCTCCGTGGTAGAACACCAGGAGGTTTTTTAATGTTTGATGCTTAATTATGTTTTTATATGTTTTGGATGCCGCCCAGGGTGGCTGGGGCAACCCGGACAGATGGTTGTGGGGTATAAATAATAAAAATTATTATTTTTATCATCTGCTTTGCCAGCAGAAGATCCCAGGTTCAACCTCTGCCACTTCCAGGTAAGGTTGAGAGAGAACCCTGGCTGAAATCCTGGAAAGTCGCTGCCAGCCAGTGTAAGCAGCTATATGGACAGCTTCCTATGTTCCTAATCATCTATCATCTGTCAGGGTTTCTATTCCTCCTCTGTGCAGTCACAAGACTGTGTTGATACATTCCAGCAAAGATTATTGGAATCATGGGAGTGGATGTTGCTGTATTCTGTTTCGGTTTGTTTGCTTTTTCTCCTTCGGACTTCTCTCAGCGAGAGGAGACCTACTTTCTTTTGTTCTGCCTAGTTCTTGGAAATAAAGTACCTTGTAGCTCACAACCCTGTCTCACTCCGCTTGTGTTTACTCTGCAAGATTTATGGAGATATGTGCCCGGTGTCAACAACAAGGCACGGGTCATAAAACGTCGGGTTCCTCCCCCGTTATGCCCGACACCCCCAGGGTCAGGGACGTCATTCCACAGAAGCCAATCCAGGGTCTGCCCTGGATACCCCACCCCCAAACCTCTCAGTGTGCGGAGACTTGAGTGTGCATAACCTTTTTTTGAGACCTGGGAATTTCAGTCTGAATTATCCCCAACAGAAAGGACTCTGTGTTTTGGGGAAAGGTATTTATAAACATTCCCCCCCAATTCATTTCCTAATACCCTTTTACAAGTCCCTATCATATAACCTCTCAATCTTCCCTTCTCCTGGTGACCCCAGATGTTTTGGTCTGCAACTCACGCTGATGGGTGATTTAGTCCAAAATGTCCAGGGGGCACCAGGTTGGAGAAAATTGCCCTACGCCATTCCTTTGTTAATTTCTTTCTTTCGTTTATATCTCAGTTTCTCCTCCAAGAAGCTCGAAGTGATGTTGCAACGAGTCTCTCCCTCATCATTTCATACCTTGCAAGGTAGCTTAGGTTGAGAGGCAGTGAGCTTCATGGCTGAGTGAGAATTTGAACCCCTGTCGCCTGGGTTCCTAGTCCAGCACTTCCCTGAGCCTGCCAGATTCCACACACCCCCACACACTTTTACTTTTTCTTTTTTCCGGATTGTGTGAAGCAGGTTTGCCAGGGAGACAATGATGCAGCTTGACAGTCCCTGCTAATTGGAGTAAATTAATTTATCTCAGGCGCAGGCTCCGTCTGCGCACGCCGGCTCCTTCCCCTGAATAAGTGATGAGCGCGCAAGCCCCGAATTAGCACTGACTTTTTAATCATTTAAAAGTTGCAATCTCTTAATTAGCAAGGGGGGCAGGGGGCAGGAGGGGCACTGGGGGAGGGAGTCTTGATGGAGGAGGAGAACTGGGGTGGGGTGGTGTTGGAGAGAAATGCCAGCTTGCATCTCTGCACCGGGGACAAGGTGGGACAGGGAGGAGGAATAAAAAGACTGGGGTTGGGGGGGGCGAGTTGCAATCTCCAAGTTGTCAACTGTCTCCAGCTTTGATTTATTAATCTTTTACAGCAGATGTTGGAAAGATAATGTTATATGGCTTGATGGCTTGTGTTGGCGGAGCGGCTAGAGGGAGCCAGGCACAGTAGGGCTGGAGAGAGAGAGAAAGGAGAGTTCACACAACCAGCTTCCTGAAATGAATTGTAGCCTGTTCACACTCCTGTGGGCAACCTGTATCTGATCTGCACCACTTCAGATACGGGGGTGGGGCGCTTTCAAAGAATAGAGTGCTTTAATGCCACAGCAAAAACAGCTAATTCTATTCTAGGCTGCATCAAGAGAAATCTCGTGTCCTGATATAAAGGGGATTCATAGTGCTATTTTTCTAGAAAAAGAGGTGCCAGAATTCACCTTGAGCGCCTCCCTTGTTCTTTTACAATGGCCACAATGGCCACCTGAGTGGTGCCAGAACTGAGTTCTGGTGCGTTCCAGTTGTGGGGGGGGGGGAAAGCCGACTCTATTCTGCCTTGGTCAGAAGATGACATCTGGAATGCTGTGTTCACATCTGGGCACCACAATTTAAGAAGGATATTGACAAGAAAGGAGAATTGGACTAAACATTAGGAAAAACTTTATGACAGTAAGAGGAATGGAGAATCTTGGAATTTGGTGGACTCTCCTTCCTTGGAGGTTTTTATGCCGTTTGATGGTCATCCGTCAGGAATTCTTTAGCTGAGATTCCTAGGAGCTCCCTTTCAACTGTACAACTCTACAATTATATAATTCTTCAACAGCGGGGAGGGAAACCCTGCCTACATAAAGTCTATTTATTAATTAAATTCATCTATTGCCCTTCGTCCGAAGATGAGGTGGGATGAAGAAGCAACTTTTAATTCAGACCCCACTTTCCCCATCTTGACCTGAGCACCATCTAGTCCAACTCTCTGCAATGCGAGAATATGTAGATGTCCCATACGGGGATCGAACCTGCTCTGCCGGTGGGATAAGATCCTTCCCCTTGGAACGGCAGAATGGGACTACGGTACCCACCTTTACCACCAGGGGGCATGCAGTACACAGCTGGTGGCCATGGCTGCCACTTTGGAGAGCGGACCCCACAGTTTAACACCACGCTGGGTGGAGAAGTCCTTTTCTTTAACCTGCCCCAAATCCAGGGTTCAGTGGGTCGTCCAAAATTCAGGGTCCCAAACAGACATCTTTTACATCACATCACACGCTCCCAACCTGAGGATCAAACAAGCACATGCTCTATAGAATCATAGAGTTGTAGAGATGGAAGGGATCCCCAAACACCATCTAGTCCATCCCTTATGATGCAGGAATCCCAGCTAAAGAATCCCAGCCGTCTAACCTCTGCTTAAAGACCTCCAATGAGTTCTTCCATTCTGCCATCGAATGGCTCTTAATCATGGGAAAGTTCTTCCTAATGTTTAGTCAGAATCTTGCTATTTGAATCTGTTGGTTGGGGTCCCACCGGGGTCCCACCCCCGGAGCAGCAGGAAGCAAGCTTTCTCCATCTTCCATGGGACAGCCCTGTAGATCCCTCTCTCCCCTTCCTTCCGAACCAGGGTGGTCCCCCTGGGTCCCCCACCATCATAGAGAATCCGTTTGACTTGATGGATGGAATCTATCAAATGTCTACCCCCCTTTTTTTCGGTGCAGGTGGCAGTTCAAGCTCCACAAAGTGCTAGAATAAGATCGACCCTAATTTGGGGGAGACAGTTCCGTTCCCAAACGGTAGAGCCGGCAGATTTCCTCCTGCCGGCTTTACGGCCCTGTGGGCTGCATTAAAGCCACGGCAGAGCACGGCAGGGGCTTGATTGGAAAAGTTTAAAATTACAGATGAGTTAATAAAAGTCTTTAGCTCCTCTCTTCCACACCCTCCCCGCCTGGTGTCTCTCCCTCGCCTGCCCCGTTGCACCAAATGGTGATAAATGTCCTCCATATGTTCCCCATAAAGGCGCAGAGTGCCACATGGCCCAGGCCGTAAGCAAATAAATTAAAGCAATTACTGCCACGGCTCGTCTGGCTTTTAACGAGCGATGAGGAGCGGGCGGGGAGAGCACCTGACACGTCCCATTTGCTGGAAATGTCAGGCGCTCCCTTCCAGAGGCAGCCAGATGCTGTGCTCCTGTTCTCCCCACAACTCAGCCCTCCTCCCCACTTTATTTACCTGTTTCGACTTTGGCCCACCTCATCCCTAAGGCTGGAGGTGGGTTGGAAGGAAACTGAGCCAAAGGAGATAGCCACATGCAATTGGCTGGGGGGGGGGGGGTTGGCAACTGGCAGCCTTGAGGCCACTCACATTTCATAGAATTGTGGAGTTGGAAGGAACCCTGAGCATCATCTAGTCCAACCCCCTGAAAGGCAGGAATCTTAACTAAAGCATCCATGACAGATAGCCATCCAACCTCTGCTTAAATACCTCCAAGGAAGGAGAGTCCACCACCTCCACTGTGAAACAGTTCCTACTGTCAGAAATGTCCTGATGCTTATTCACAATCTCCTTCCTTATGACTTGAATCCACTGATTTGGGTCCTAGCCTCTGGAGCAGGAGAAAGAAGAAGAAGAAGAAGAAGAAGAGAGTTTGGATTTGATATCCCGCTTTATCACTACCCGAAGGAGTCTCAAAGTGGCTAACAATCTCCTTTCCCCTCCCCCCCCACAACAGACACCCTGTGAGGTGGGTAGGGCTGAGAGACTTCAGAGAAGTGTGACTAGCCCAAGGTCACCCAGCAGCTGCATGTGGAGGAGCGGGGAATCTAACCCAGTTCACCAGATTACAAGCTTGCTTCATCCTTCATATAACAGACCTTTGGATTTTTGAAAAGAGCTATCCTATCTCCTCTCAGTCTCCTCTTCTCCAGGCTAAACATACCCAGTTCCCTCACTGTTTCTCATCAGACTTGGTTTCCAGACCCTTGATCATCTTGGTCTCCCTTCTCTGCACACCTTTCAGCTTGTCAACATCCTTCTTAAATTGTAGTGGCCAGAACTGAAAACAGTATTCCAGGTGTAGTCTGTCCAAGACACAATAGAGCCACCTGGGATGAACAAAGACATAGGATTCTTATCTCATTATGCATGATCAAGCTTTCTTTAGCACCTCAGCCCTTGCTTTCCCCCCCGCAGGACCTATTGCAGTCATCAGCAGTCGTTAACAGCCATCAACAGGTTTACCACTCCTATCAGCCCATCACCCATTCCCACCCACCCACCCCCACCACCCTCTGTATATACATAAGGGTCTGGCTCTTCTGTTTCAAGTGTATCTGAAGAAGTGTGCATGCACACGAAAGCTCATACCAAAATAAAAACTCAGTTGGTCTTTAACGTGCTATTGAAGGAATTTTTTAATTTTGCTTCGACTCAGACCAACACGGCTACCTAACTGTAACAAGACAGAATAGAGTGGGACTATTACTTCCCTTGATCTGGACACTATATTTCTGGTGATGCAGTCTAGAGTAACTTTTTTTGTTGTTGCTGCAAAGGATAAAAAAAAAAGGTAAAGGACCCCTGGACGGTTAAGTCCAGTCACATGTGACTAAGGGGTAGTGGCGCTCATCTCACTTCCGGATGAAGGACTGACTATACTGCTTCTGGTGCAACAGAAGACTGTGATGGAAACCAGAGAACACGGAAATGCCGTTTACCACCTTGCTGCATGATACATATTTATCTACTTGCACTTATTTTGGCATGCTTTCAAACTGCTAGGTTGGCAGAAGCTGGACAGAACAACGGGAGCTCAACCCGTTCTGGGGATTCGAACCGCCAACCTTCTGATCGACAAACCCAAGGGGCTCAGTGGTTTAGACCACAGCGCCACCTGCATCCCATTTTTGTTGCTGCATCACATTGCTGACTCATGTTAATCTTGTGGTCTTCTAAGATTCCTAGATCCTTTTTCACATGTACTGCTAGTAAGCCAGGTGTCCCCCCATCTTATATTTGTGCATCTTGTTCTTCCTGCCTAAGTGCAGAACCTGACATTTGCCCCTGTTGAAATTCATTTTGTTAGTTTGGGCCCAGTTCTCCAATCTGTTCAGGTCATCTTGAATCCCAATTCTGTCTTCTGCAGCACTAGCTACCCCTCCCAGTTTGGTGTCATCTGCAAATTGGATGAGCACCCCCTCCATTTCTTCATGCAAGTCATTTATAGAGATGTTGAACAGCAACGAGCCCAGGACATAACCCTGTGGCACCCCACTTGTCACTTTCCCCCAGGATGACAAGGAACCATTAATGAGTACTCCTTGGGTTCGGTCAGTCAACCAGCTACAAATACACCTAAGGCAGGTGTCCCCAAACTTACCCGGCTTCAGGCCGGTTCCTCCGGCACCGATTGCGCAGCGGGCTGGAGGGCGGGGGAACACGCTCCCATACACGTGTGCACTCGCTTTTTCTTGCGTGGTGCAGCGCCAAAAATGGCTTCTGCGCATGCGCAGACGTCATTTCTGGTGCACTTCCGGGGCGGGGCGGCACCAGAAATAGCTTGTGCACGTGCATTTGGGAGCGCATTTCCCTGCCCTCTGGCCCACGCATGTGCACAAGCTATTTCTGGCGCCGCGCCGACCCGGAGATGGGCAACCGCACCGTGGCACGCCGATAAGAGTGGGCAGCAGTGGGGGTCATCGGGGGCCACACAATTGGCTCGCACGGGCTGCATCTGGCCCCCGGGCTGTAGTTTGGGGACCCCTGACCTAAGGGGAAATAGAGCATAAGAGAAAAATCCCTGCTCTTATAGTCCAAAGGTCCATTTAAATAATCCAGCCTTCTGTGTCCCAAGTTGACCCATCAGAAATCCTTGAGCAGGGTGTGAAAAGAAGAGCTTTCCCCCACCCTTTCCACCTGCAATTCTGAGGTAGCGTGCCTCTGGATCTGGAGGTTATACATAGCCATTGTGGCTGATAAACATTGATAGTTCATTGTCCTGATCCAACATGGTTCTTCGTAAGCTCATGGTGGCCTCCTAGTGGCCATCAACCCGGCCTCTGTCCCTGTGCACCCTCCCAGGCATAACAACCATGGATTTCACTAGTCAAGAATTGTCAGGTCTCAGATTCTGTCGCCATCAAGACGTGTTCCCTCTCAACATGCCAAATATCCCATGTAGAACGGGAAAATAGCTGGGTGCCAAATATAGCTATCAAATCTTCAGTGAATATTTAGATTGCTTCTGAATATTCAGAGAATATCAGATGAATATTCAACATAATGGCTGGTGAGATTTTTGGGGTGCAATGCAAATCCTCCCCCCCCTCCACTGTTTTTGAATGCTGGCAGATTCGGTAGACGGACCTGCACACAACAGGAGAGGAAATGGAAAAGGCTGCGGCCTTTGTGGAGGCCAGAGAAGACCAGGTGACATGAGAGACCATTTTGTTTTCTGATGACCATCCTGTATACTCCAGTCCCTACCGAATCCTGCCGAATCCTGGTTTGTTGCTGCAGCGCAGTTGGGTGGGTGCCTGCTTTTTATTCCACACCAAAGAGCCAATGTGTGGGTCAGGACAGAAAATACAGAGACATCTCAAACATGTTCCCCTCTCTCCACCAGGAACCTGTGTTCCTACCTCAAGCATTGGCTGAAAAAGCAGTGGTTCTTTCTAGACACTCAACTGCAGTGTTCTCCGCATCATTCTAGAAAGGAAATAGATTCTAGCATCAGAGGGCACCTAAGAGGCCATCCAGGCCAACCCCACACCAGAGCCTGCAAAACAAATCCTCTTCCTATTGCATCTGCACTGCTTCAGATTTCCCCCTCTGTACCACATCAAACCACAGATTGCATCTGCCTCCATTGATGGAACCATAAAATTATACATCCTGTGCTTTTGAGCAGTTGTTGACATCCATTTGTCTCGAGACACAATGGAGTGTGCCTCTGGGGGTGAAGTCAAACTGCAGTGTTATCAGCACCAATGTGACCTTTCCAGGGTTCAAGCCTGAGCCGTGTGCATGGAGGTCCTGGGCTGCCCAGATGACAAGAACCCCCTCTCGACCTGGCTTACGGGGTCCAAAGGAAAGCAGAGCAGGGTGTTTGGTACCAGCTGGGCAAGGACCCTTAACATTTGCAAGGGATCTACTGAAAGTCACCTTCAAATCATAGGTCGCCACTATGTCTGCAGACATGTTCCATGCCTTGATGGAGGCTTCGTTGTCATTTGCATGTAAAAATCACAAAAACTCATGAAGTTCTGTGACTTGTATCCATTTTTTTAGTGGTGCTGGCAAGCTCCAGATCTTTGATTTTTACTGTGCAGTGTAATTTTAATTGGGTGATTTTTCTTAAAGGGGGGACTCCATGTAAAATCATGCACATTCAAGTAGATCTGTTGAAAATACAGATTTTACCCAAATTCCATGGGAAAGCAGAAGCAGAAGCAGAGGAGAGAGAGAGAGAGAGAGAGAGAGAGAGAGAGAGAGAGAGAGAGAGAGAGAGAGAGAGAGAGAGAGTGTTAGGGAGGTGGTGATGGTTGGGCAAAGTGACCCAGAGTGGGGAGGATAGAGGCAACTGGAGAAGGTGAAGCCGCGGGTTGGACTAAATGACCCTTGGGTCCCTTCCAGCTCTACAATTCTATGACAATTCATATTCAAAGACAGGCAAAGGTTTGTCACTCCTTTCTGACTTGTGCCCAATGCAAGACATGGTGGCCCCCCTCCTCTCCTCTCCTCTCCTCTCCTCTCCTCTCCTCTCCTCTCCTCTCCCCTTCCATTTAATGTTTAGATGCTGCTAGTGCAACAGCAGTGCCCTCTCTCTGTCTCTTCCTCCTCTCTGCATCACTCTGAGAATGGAAACGGGGTCCTTCTTCAGAGTGGAGCATTTGGGAAAAGGTAGCCCAGGATGGGGTCTGTGCTGCCGCCACTGTTTTTTCTGGGGAGAATGAAACATGCAAAAACAACTTATTGATTTAGTTGCTGCACATATATCTCACCAAGGAGCTCATGGCGTCGTACATGCCCCCCCCCTAATCCCCACAACAATCCTGTGAGGTATGTTCGGCTGAGAAGCAGTGAGAGGCCCAAAGTCACCCTATGAGCTTCATGGCCAACTGGGAATTCGAACCTGGGTCTCTCTAGTCTTAGTACGACACTCTAACCACTGCACCACACAGGCCCTCCTTCAAAGCTTGATCCCTTGCTAACAGGACCAGTGGTCAGGGATGATGGGAATTGTAGTCCAAAACATCTGGAGGGCTGAAGTTTGGGGATGCCTGGCTTAAAGGGATGATCTGCCGCAGCGTCGCTGGACATTGCCCGAGTTTGCAAGGCTCATTCAACAACAAGAAATGGAACATTTAGGATCATCTGCCCAGCATCGTGGAATACTCTGCCAAGAGAGATTCAGCGGGCGCCTCTTGTTTCAGCTTTTGAGACACCTTTCTATTCTGTCAGGCTTATGCAGGCAATTAAAAACACATCTTTCCACAATAGTGAGCTGATTTCTGATTTCAACATTTAGCATTGTTTGATTGCGTGGTTTGTTTGTTTTTGCACAACAGTTGCAAACTGCGCTGAATTTTTCAAAAATGAATAGTGATATAGATATATACGCAACAAAGAAACATTTAAAAAATTAAACATTAAAAGTATGGGTAAGGAGGGGTGGTGATGAAGGGCATAGGGAGTGATGGGGGGCACTAATTTGTTACTTCCAGCCCCCTGCTGCCTGAAGCAAATGCCTTATTTTGTCTAATGGGTGGGCTGGCCTCATAGCCACGGCCAGAGAGGGAGGCACGCACACACAAACTGCACTTTCCCCCTTGACTTGAAGGAATGTCCAGCTTAGCAAGACGAAATGAAGAGGAATATTTTGGAGCCTTGTTAGCCGAGTCGAGATAATCCAGGTGAGGCTGTTTGCGCTGCACTCCTTGGGGGGCTGGAAGATCTCTTTTTGTTTTGATGGTTGCATTTGGCTCATTAGCACCATGATGTACACACAGAGAGCCTTACCTGGAGATAACAGCTTTTCCTTGGGGGGTGGTTGGGGGTAGGGAAAACAGTAGCAAAATAGCAGAAAGTCTCTCCTGGGGAATGCCGCTCCCTCGCTTGATGTTTGGGGCAGCTACGTGAATTGCCATGGAAAGTGTTAAGTTTCTCGTGGAGTGAGGAATATTGGATCAGGCCAGTGGCATCAACTGGGGACCAGTTTGCCTACAAGATTGTCTTACTCCTCATTAGGGTGGGCGATATATCGATATATCATCCAAAACCAGTTTGGGGTGTGTGTGTGTGTGTGTGTGTGTGTGTGTATGAGGAATCGTTTTTATTTGATTTTACAAATGTAAAGTTGTAACAATACGAAATACCTATCCATATATAGAGATTTCTCTGAATCTCAAGACTTTGCACCCTCCCCTCCATGGGTCCTATTGTCAACATTTTCAACTGCTCATTATTTCATAATCTATATTTTGTATCTGCCCATATTGTCCATAGTGTTTGCTGCATTACAAGTGTTATTAGAATCCTGCTAATGTTTTCAACTGCTTACAGTGGTGGTCTCCTAAATAAATCATAAAATGTCCTATTCTTTCTTAAAGTTTTTGTCTTCTTGGTTCCTGAGCTTTCCGGTCAGTTTTGCCATTTTGGCGTAGTCCAACAGCTTAGTTTCCTGTTCCTCTCTGGTGAGGACTCTTTCTTTGGACTAGTAACATCCCTGCGGCTGTTGTTGCATACATAAAACGTCTTTTCTGCTCCTTTGGGATGTCGGTACCTCCAAATCCTAGTAAGAAAGCTTCTGGTGTTTTTGTTGTTGTTTAGTCGTTTAGTCGTGTCCGACTCTTCGTGACCCCATGGACCAGAGCACGCCAGGCACTCCTGTCTTGCACTGCCTCCCGCAGTTTGGTCAAACTCATGTCCGTAGCTTCGAGAACACTGTCCAACCATCTCATCCTCTGTCGTCCCCTTCTCCTTGTGCCCTCAATCTTTCCCAACATCAGTTGGGTGTTTTTACAAAAGTTATTTTAAACATTTTTTTCAATTCATTGTACAGCATTTCCCACAAAGTTTTTATTACCTTACACGACCACCACATATGATAAAAGTTATCTTCTTTTTCTTTACATTTCCAGCAGGTATTCGTACTTGTCTTATACATTTTTGCTAATTTACTAGGAGTCAAATACCACTGGTACATCATTTTCATATTTTCAAACTTTCTTTCAGCATGCAACATGCCGAGAATTTCAAGTCTTTCTTCCATAACCTTTCCCAATCTGAAAGCTGAATATTATGCCCCAAATCCCTTGCCCAGTGTATCATTAGGGAGTTAACCTGTTCATCTTTTGTATACCATTCCAAGAGCAATCTATACATGGAAATGTACAGTGGTCCCTCGACTTACGAACTTAATCCGTTCCGAATGCACATTCGTAGGTCGAAAAGCTCGTAAGTCGAAACGTGACTTCCCATAGGAATTTTTTTTAAAAAAAAATTCGTAAGTCGAGGAAACTGCATTAAAAAATTCATAAGTCGAGGAAACTGCATTTAAATCCGCCAACTGTTTCCGTTCGGATGTAAAAAAATTCGTGAGCGTGCGGCCATTTGCCCCGTTCGTAAGTCGAAACCTACGGATGTTGAGTCATTCGTAAACCGAGGGGCCACTGTATAGTAGTTTTGTATTGTTTTCTAACAGTTAAATAATTTTTGACCTCGCAGTGTATCGCGAATCATGATGTGTTTGCCATGCAAAAATCACAATGTGGGAAAAGCCGTGACGTCAGCCAATGTTTCTCTCTATTCCATCAGTTTTTCTCTATTCCAGAGGCAGCAAATCCCAAGAACAGGAGCCAGGAAAAATCATGGTGCAGGAAAAATGGAGAAGGAAGCCATGGCCTCTGCATCGCTCCATCCTTATTTCAGACATCGTGATATATTGGTATATTGCAATGTTTAGCTGGTGATATCTCCTTCTTCTTCTTTGGTGATCACTTGTAGCTGAGTAAGATTGTCTTCTATAAACAGTGCCTCCCCCTTTTGGGGGTGAGCAGAGTGGATCCTAAAAAGGGCTGCTCAGTCATGGATACACCTGCCGAGCTGCTCAACTGCCTCGTTCCTTGAGTCAGAACGACTGAATCTGTATCCGCTGCCCATGTGCCGGTTCATGACTAGGGGCTTCCAGATTTCACGATCCTGCCCCCGTTACCATTTGCCGATTGCCATGGGACTTTGGGGGTTTGGGTTGGGTTTTTGGAAGACGCCTGTGTGAGAATTTGTTTGATGTGTGTAGATCAGTGCACGCTGATCAACGCACAGTCTTCGCAATAGGGCTCTGTTCCGATGGCATGAAGGAGTCACGACAAACCGACAAACCGGTAGATTCCTATCTGCTGCAGCCTTCATCCTCCTTCACAGCCGTTGTAACATACCACTTGTTTATCACCCGCTTGTTCTGCCGTTGAGGACTACTTGAGTCATTCTTCGTCTAGCTCCTTCCCTTTGACCTTACCGCCTTGGGTGACCCTGCTGGGAGTACGAGATTCCCAACAGCTTCGCTCACAAGGGTCATACCGTGTTTCCCCTTTTTTAAGACACCGTCTTATAACTTTTTTTCCTCAAAAAAACACACGGTGGCTTATTTTCAGGGGGTGTCTTTTTTTTTTAAAGTGCTGGTACAACTGGGTCCCACTGGCTCAGGACACTCGGTGCTCTCTTCCGCGCACATTATAAACACCACACTCTAGCCTACTGTGCTATCCAGGTTTTACTGTCAACCAGGCTGGCAGCAGCTCTCCAGGATTTCAAACTTGGGGGTACCTGGGGGTTAAACCTGGGATCCTTCTGCATACAGAGCACAGGGTGCTCTGCCACTCTGTTATGGTCTTTTCCATTTTCTGCCTCTTCTATTTTTTCCCTTTCCCCTCCTACCCATCCTGAGTCAAGGGCTTTCCTTCTATGGAGGCTTTTAAGCAGAGGCTGGATGGCCACCTGCCTCGGAGACAGATGTGCACACAGGGGGGGGGACTTTGTGAGGTGGATTTAAACCTTGTAGGATGCCGGAGCAGGAGGTACACACGAAGCTGCCCACCGTCATGTCGGTGTAGGTAGGACCGCGTTGGTTACAGTCGAAGCACTTGCGGTTGGGCGGGAGGCTGCTCATCTCCCTCAGCAGCTTCTGGTGCTTCTCCTCCTGCTTCCATGGCTTTGGAGGCGGCCGGGTGTGTTTGCGCGTGGAGGTATAGAGGCTGCTCCCCGGGCTCTCTCACGCCGGCCGAGGAATGAGGAGGGAGGCCGTGACCCGTCCCGCTCCGAGATGCTTGTGAGGGAAGCGCGAGGGGGACGAGGCTTGGGCCCATGCCCCTGGCGCGCGCGCGCGGCTGAATAACGAGCCGAAGCGGAACCTTTTCTCTGTGGGGGGGGAGACGCGCGCGCGCAAACACACACACACACACTGAGAGAGAGACACGCACAGGGAGAGAAAGAAAGAGACACGCGCGCGCACACACACACACAGAGAGAGACGCACGGGGGAGAGAGAGAAAGAGACGCGCGCACACACACACAGAGAGAGATGGACGGGGGAGAGAGAGAGAGACGCGCGCGCACACACACACACACAGAGAGAGAGACGGGCGCACAGGGAGAGAAAGAGACGCGCGCACACAGAGAGAGAGAGACGCACGGGGGGGAGAGAGAAAGAGACGCGCGCGCACACACACACACAGAGAGACGGACGCACAGGGAGAGAAAGAAAGAGACGCGCGCGCACACACACACACACACAGAGACGGATGCACGGGGAGAGAAAGAAAGAGACGCACACAAACACACACAGAGAGAGAGAGACGCACGGGGGAGAGAGAGAGAGACGCGCGCACACACACACAGAGAGAGAGAGACGGACGCACAGGGAGAGAAAGAGACGCGCGCACACACAGAGAGCGTGCGGCTGCAGCGCTCACGAAGCAGCGCTGCACTTAGGGGAAGATGGCCAGGGAGGGGGGCTGCGGGGTCAAGGCAACGCGTGAAAGGGAGGGATGGCGAGGAAGAAGTGGGGAGTGAACTGATTGGGGCTTTAACATGCCCGCACGCGCAAAAGGGAGGCTCGGAATGTGAAGATCGGTTCTGGCTGCTTCTCTTAAAGTGCCGCAAGTAACGAGCCTCTCTCTCTTTCCTCCTGCCGCTCGTGCCCTTGGTGCTCCGTGCGGCGCTGCTTCACGCTTTGTCAGCGCTGCAGCCGCCACCGCTTCCGGGCACCGACCCAACCCCGCAGGCTTCCTCCTCCTGCCGCGGCCAGCATTGCAGGAGCTGGGTCCTGCTGGCTGGTGCTCCGTGCGGCACTGCTGCGCGCTTTATTGGCACTAAAGCAGCCACCGCCGCTTCCGGGCACTGACCCGACCCGGCAGGCTTCCTCCTCCTGTCGCGGCCGGCATGCTGGGTCCTGCTAGCTGGTGCGGAAGTATGGCTTATTTTCGGGGTATGTCTTATAGCTCTCAAATGGTTAAAAACCCTGCCATGGCTTACTTTCTGACTACGTATTAAAAAAGGGGAAACACGGTAGGAATGTGCAAGGTGATGATCCAGCGAGTGAGGAGCTGGTGAAATAGCATGATGTTGAAAACCAGATAATGCACAGCCCTCTTCCTCATGTGCCCACATAACCACTTTGATCAGCAGAGCTGGATCTACTGCAGGCGCCACATTAGCAGGAACTTGAAATTTTTGTGTGGTGACACACTTTGGAACTCCCTGCCTATTGATAGCAAGCAGGCACCTTCACTCTGCACTTTTTGATGCCTGCTAAAAATAAAAGAGAGCTGGACCATAAAGAAGGCTGATCGCCAAAGAATTGATGCTTTTGAATTATGGTGCTGGAGGAGACTTTTGAGAGTCCCATGGACTGCAAGAAGATAAAACCTATCCATTCTGAAGGAAATCAGCCCTGAGTGCTCACTAGAAGGACAGATCCTGAAACTGAGGCTCCAATACTTTGGCCACCTCATGAGAAGAGAAGACTCCCTGGAAAAGACCCTGATGTTGGGAAAGATTGAGGGCACAAGGAGAAGGGGACAACAGAGGACGAGATGGTTGGACAGTCTTCTCGAAGCTACGAACATGAGTTTGACCAAAGTGCGGGAGGCAGTGCAAGACAGGAGTGCCTGGCGTGCTATGGTCCATGGGGTCACGAAGAGTCTGACACGACTAAACGACTAAACAACAACAACAAAAATAGTCTTACTTAGACAAGCTTACTGAGATGCTTAGAAAGTCAAGTTGAATTTGAATCTGTTTTAGTATTTTATTGATTGATTGAATTTATATACCACCCTATATCCGGAGCTCTATTTTAACTTTTTGTATGTTTCAAAACACGGTTGTAATTTTTCCTCATTTTATCTTTTCACAAACGGGTTTGACATTTTTTTAAAAAACAATCAAGCGGTGTATCAGTGTTACAAAATGAAATTAATAAATAGATCCAAGTCCAAGAGCAATGCTCCCCTCCTGTGGCTTCCAGAAGCTGGCGTTCAGAAGCATTGATTTCTGAAGCAATGCACGAACCAAAACACAGGAATCCTTTGAATTTTGCATTTCTCCGAATTTTGTAACACAACTTCTCCAGTCAAGTAGTGTATGCAAAAATGCATATATTGGTGAAAATGACACCGCAAAATTGCATTTTATTGGGGGAAATTGGGTGTGCAAGTGCATTAGGTAAAATTACACGCAAAACGTGCATAATAGGTAAAAATCGCACCAGGATGCTGAATTTTCATCTAAAACATAGCCACTCTTCAGAAATCGTGCTTCTCTGAATATTGCACTGCTGTACAAAGCGATGTGTACAAATATGCATATACTTGGGTAAAGTGTGCACAGGTATGCATTGTTAGTGAAAATAACATACAGAAAGGCATTATATTACAGGGCATGGCGTGGGAAACTTTGTATTCGTGTACACATATTTTCCCCTTAGCAATTTGCTGAACATAATGTGGAGATTAAATGAGAGGGATAGAACTAAGTATGCCATCTTGTGATTCTTGGGGGGAAAGGCAGGATACAAATGAAAACAACAACAACAACAACAACAGGCATTTTTAATGCCTACATATAACCCCTTAATTACTCAAAAGTGTATAGAAAAACGTGTTTGCTAGGAGAAATGCGCACTAGATTTTTGATGAATTGTCATAAGGACAACACATTCAGTAGAGAACTGAACATAAGGTTGGAAAAATGGGGAAGTGTAACAAACAGATTCAAACAAACAAACACAATATTGTGTGTGTATTTGGGGAAAGTGAGTGCCAATATATCTAAAGCCGCCAGGGCCTGGATCCTGCAGGGGGCTCCATCCTCTTTGAAATGGAGCAATGGGGAGGGGGGGGGAGGCAAAGCACAGAGCAGCAAAGAGGATGGAAGGAGGCAGAGGAGGAGGAGGAGGAGGAGGAAGAGGGGATGGGCTGTGCGGGAGATGCAGCTGGAACTGGCCTCTTCCAGGAAAGAGGTGTCTGCTTTGGCCGGCTTTCCCGTCTGCACCTGTGCACCCCCACCCTGCAAGCCAAGTCCTTCCCAAAGAAAGGAGGAGGGGGAGATTCAGGACGGATAAAAGGAAGTCCTTTGTTAAACCATGGAAATCTTTCCCACAGGAGGCAGTGATGGTCACCAACCTGGGTGGCTATAAAGGGGGTTAGACTAATTCACGGAGGGCTACCAATGTCTACCAGCCATGAATGCTCTGCCCTGCCATCACAATGCTTCTGAATGCCAGTGGCTGGAAATCACAGGCGGTGAGAATGCTCTTGAGCTTGGATCCTGCTTGTTGGTTTCCCACAGACATCTGGTTGGCCCCTGTGAGAATAAGATGCTGGACAAGATGGGACACTGGCCTAATCCAGCAGATCCCCCTTATGCTCTTATGTTCTTAATTCCCACAGGAATCACTGAGGGTTAGATTCTGGGTTCATGGTGTCACTCCAAGTTCTCTGAGCGAGAATCGCTGGGAAATTGCCAAGAACGGGTGCCAAAATCATGTCTGTGGCAGCAGCAAAAACCAAAAGTGATTTAAGCGCAAGCCTTTCACTCTGGAAATGAACTTCCCCGCACAAGAATCCCTTGGTGGACCACAGGCTGAACATGAGTCCACAGTGTGATGCAGCAGCAGAAAAAGCCTAATGCTATTCTAGGCTGCATCAGCAAAAGTCTAGCGTCTGAATAAACAGAAGTCGTACTACTTTTCTATTCTGCCTTGGTCAGACCACACCTGGAGCCCTGTGTCCAGTTCTGGGCGCCACAATTTAAGACAGATGTTGACAAGCTGGAAGGTGTGTAGAGGAGGGCTACGAAGATGATCAAGGGTCTGGAAACCAAGCCTTATGAGGAGCGATTGAAGGAGCTGGGTATGTTTAGCTTGGGAAAAAGGGGACTGAGAGGAGATATGAGAGCCATCTTCAAGTATCTCAAGGGCGGTCACATGGAAAATGGAGCAAGCTTGTTTTTCTCTTGCTCTGGAGGGGAGGACTCGAACCCATGGCTTCAAGTTATAAGAAAGGAGATTCCAACTAAACATACAGAAGAACTTTTTTGACAGCAAGAGCTGTTTGGCAGTGGAACAGACTCCCACGAGAGGTGGTGGACTCTCCTTCCTTGGAGGTTTTTCAGCAGAGGTTGGATGGCCATCTGTCATGGATGCTCGAGCTGAGATTCCTGCATTGCAGAGGGTTGGACTAGATAACTCTTGGGGTCCCTTCCAACTTGTATGCTTCTATGTTCCATTGAAGTTCTTCCTAGTTCCCTAGAGGAACAGATTGACTTCTGAATGACCCCAGACAGCCACCCACCCTGTAAACTCCTCTGTTTGCCCTGGTAAGGATCTCCTTTGCGGGATGACAGCCCTGAGAGAGGAGGCTCCAGACTGTGGTGGAACCACCAGCATCTTCTGGTCATCCCTTGGGATGAAACTGTGTCTCTGGGAAGAGACTCAAGAGGAGGCGATGGCCTGCGTGATGGAGCAGCGCTGAAACCCAGCCCTACAACCACATTTCCGGGAGATTCCAAGGGGTGGTTATTTCTGTTTGGAGCACGTCTTTAATTACCGTGGAGGTGCAGGCGTGAGTGCCACCCGCACGAACTCTGTGCTGTGATAACACCCTCTGCCGCTGTACACACAGACAGCCTAATTAACCTTTCTTGATTAAGGCAATTATTTCCAGCACATTATCCTCTAATCTAAACATCGCAGATTTCTCCGCTGAGTGGGGCTTGAGGAGGCGGCACATGCGCAGAGGAGCCACAGGCGGGGATGGGGAGCGAGGAGGAGGAGACCTCTCTTTTGGGGCTAGCCTCCAAAACAGGCGAGAAGCAAAAGATGCTCGCCAAACTTGGCATGAAATCATGAAACCAGGATTTAACCCTCAACGACTCCTGGAGGAACATAAGAAGGGTCTTCTGGATCATCTAGTCTCACAGGGGTCAACCAAATGCCCATGGGAAACCAGCAAGCAGGATTCGAACACAAGATCTCCTGAGGTTTCCAGAAGCATCGCTGCCTCCAACTGTGGCAGCAGAGCATGGCCATTGCGGATGGTAACCATCAATAGTCTTCTTTTCCAGGAATTTGCCATTAGAAGTCAAAATTGTCTTTGAAAGTCATCCAAGTTGGTGGCCATCACTGCCTCTTGTAGCAGGGAGTTCCATAGCTTAACTATGTGTTGCATAAAGAAGTACGGTACTTTCTTTCATGTGGGGAGTCTTGTGGGGGGTGGGGAGGTCGTTTCTGGAACGAAAGGCCAGCTCCAATGAGCTTGTTCTGGAATCACTTTTGTGGGTGCCACAAACATTATTTTGCCACCTGTTTCCCAGCAATTCTTGTGGGGAAAGTTTGCTGATCTCTTTACACTAATGGTTCCCAAAACTTTTCAGGCCAACCCCACCCCCACCCCCCGCCTCAGGTCCATAAACATCCCCAGTGTGCTGTACCCTACCCTATAAGAAGCATTATTCCGAAGAGTGGTTTGCACACCCACTAAAAAAATGTAATACCATAAAATTCAAAACAGTAATGGTTTATTCAAAATCCATTTAAAGGATCTGGACACTATACTTCTGTTGCTGCAGCCTAGAATAGTGTTAGCTTTATTTGCTGCTGCATCACCCTGTTGACCCATGTTCAGCTTGTGGTCCACTAAGACCCCTAGAATCCTTTTCACATGTACTGCTCGTGAGCCAGGTGTCCCCCACCTTAAATTTGTGCACCTGATTCTTCCTGCATATTGCTTCCAGTACTTTGCTCACACCAGATTTGTGGGCAGAACATAAGGAGACCGTTGCTGGGTCAGGCCATTGTTCCATCTATTCCAGCATCCTGTTCTCTCGGTGCCCAATCAGAGGCCTGCGGGAAACCAACAAGAACTGCAGTTTGGAAGCACTGATGTGTCCAGCTGTGGAGGCAGAGCTGAGCCTCCATGAGTAGCACCCATCACAAGACTTCTTTCTCTTCTTTCCATGAATTAGTCCAGCCTGTTTTTCTTTTCTTTTTTTAATTTTTAATTTTAGAAGCGTAAAAACTATAACAATGCCAAGTAAATGTCCACATTTATACCCACATTTCTCTGAATCTCCAGGCTCCCCACCCTCCCCTCCATGGGTCCTATTGTCAACATTTTCAACTGCACATTTTTTCATAATCCATATTTTGTATCTGTCCATATTGTCCATACTGATTGTTACATTACAAGTGTTATTAAAAATCTGCTAATGTTTTCATCTGCTTGCAGTGGTCTCCTAATTAATTTTTAATTTTTTCTCATTCTTTCTTAAAGTTTTTTGTCTTCTTGGTTCCTGAGCTTTCTGGTCAGTTTTGCCATTTCGGCGTAGTCCAACAGCTTGGCTTGCCATTCCTCTCTGCTAGGGAGAGGAATCTTCTTTCCATCTCTGGGCTAGTAACATTTGTGCGGCTGTTGTCGCATATATAAAAAGTCCTTTCTGTTCCTTTGCAATGTCGGTACCTACAATTCCTAATAATAAAACTTCTGGGTTTCTTAAAACATTTTTTTCAATTCATTATATATCATTTCCCAGAATTCTTTTATCCCTTTACACGACCACCACATATGATTCAATGTACCTTCTTTTTCTTTACATTTCCAGCATTTGTACTTGTCTTATACATTTTTGCTAACTTAAAGGTAAAGGTAAAGGGACCCCTGACCATTAGGTCCAGTCGTGACCGACTCTGGGGTTGCGCGCTCATCTCGCATTATTGGCCGAGGGAGCCGGCGTATAGCTTCCAGGTCATGTGGCCAGCATGACAAAGCCGCTTCTGGCAAACCAGAGCAGCACATGGAAATGCCGTTTACCTTCCCGCTATAGCGGTTCCTATTTATCTACTTGCATTTTGACGTGCTTTCGAACTGCTAGGTTGGCAGGAGCTGGGACCAAGCAACGGGAGCTCACCCCGTCACAGGGATTCGAACCGCCGACCTTCTGATCAGCAAGCCCTAGGTTCAGTGGTTTAACCACAGCGCCACCTGGGTCCCTTTGCTAACTTACTAGGAGTCAATTACCAACAGCACATCATTTTCATATACCACATTTTCCGTATATAACACGTCCCCATGTATAAAAAGGTAAAGGACCCCTGACAGTTAAGTCTAGTCGCGAACGATTCTGGGGTTGCAGTGCTCATCTCGCTTTACTGGCCGAGGGAGCCGGCATTTGTCTGCAGACAGTTTTTCCGGGTCATGTGGCCAGCATGACTAAGCCGCTTCTGGCAAAACTAGACCAGCGCACAGAAATGTCGTTTACCTTCCCGCTGGAGTGGTACCTATTTATCTACTTGCACTTTGATGTGCTTTTGAACTGCTAGGTTGGAAGGACCCCATGTATAAGACGATCCCTATTTTTTTGGACTGTAACAAAAAATTGGGGAGGAATTGCCCAAAGTTGTTGAGCTTTTTTGTGGGGTAGGTCACTTGACGCAACCACAACCGATTGCACGCACACCTCACCACTGCTGTAAATTGCCCGCCCAATTGCCACAGTCACAGCCAATCAACAGCAGGCCTTGCTGCAGCAACCAATCACATGCCCAAACACCGCTGCCAACCTCCTGTTGGCTTCTCTGCCACCAATTGCCCGTCCCCCCTTTGCTATTCATTAATAAGATGACTCACAATTTATGCCTATTATTTCTAAGGGGAAAATATTGCCTTATACACAGAAAAATATGGTAGTATTTTCTCAGCAACATGCTGAGAATTTCAAATCAGTTTTCCATAACCTTTCCCAATCTAAAAGTTGAATATCGTGCCTCAGATCCATCACCTAGTGTACATGTGAAAAGGATCTAGGAGTCTTGGTAGACCGCAAACTTGACATGAGTCAACAGTGTGATGCAGCAGCTTAAAAAGCCAATGCAATTCTGGGATGCATCAATAGGAGTATAGCATCTAGATCAAGGGAAGTAATAGTACCACTGTATTCTGCTCTGGTCAGACCTCACCTGGAGTACTGTGTCCAGTTCTGGGCACCACAGTTCAAGAAGGATACTGACAAGCTGGAACGTGTCCAGAAGAGGGCAACCAAAATGGTCAAAGGCCTGGAAATGATGCCTTATGAGGAACGGCTTAGGGAGCTGGGTATGTTTAGCCTGGAGAAGAGAAGGCTAAGGGGTGATATGATAGCCATGTTCAAATATATAAAAGGATGTCATATAGAGGAGGGAGAAAGGTTGTTTTCTGCTGCTCCAGAGAAGCGGACACGGAGCAATGGATTCAAACTACAAGAAAGAAGATTCCACCTTTCCTAAACATTAGGAAGAACTTCCTGACAGTAAGAGCTGTTCGGCAGTGGAATTTGCTACCAAGGAGTGTGGTGGAGTCTCCTTCTTTGGAGGTCTTTAAGCAGAGGCTTGACAGGCATATGTCAAGAATGCTTTGATGGTGTTTCCTGCTTGGCAGGGGGTTGGACTGGATGGCCCTTGTGGTCTCTTCTAGCTCTATGATTCTATGTCCAGCCCTCTCTTCAAGCCACCCAGCTTGGTGATTACCGCTGCCTCCTGCAGGAGGGAGTTCCACCATTCCACTATGTGCTGCATGAAGAAGAGCCATTTCTGCGCAGGCCTCTCTGAAGCCAGGAGCCTGGGGCAGGCGACATCCAGCTGCCGTCCCCCTTTGCTTTGATTCCCAAGGTGAGGGAGGCGGAGCTTCTGCCCCTCTTATGGGGGAGCTCCGATTAATATTCATGAGCCGAAAGGCAGATGTTCTCAGCATCTGGGCCATGTCAGGATGCTGTCAACACATTGTTAGCATGAGCGGCGCTTTCCGCACACCCCTCGCTTGGTTACGGGGTGCAAATGCAATTTTCATGTTTATCTTACAACATTTGGCACTCACCAGCCTTGCCTCTGGGCCCCCCCTCCTATCCCCTTTCCCCACACGGTCCTAAGCACCCGGTTGTTGTAGGGAAGATCTAGAATGGCTTTTTTTAAAAAAATAATTATTTTTATTAGTTTTTCAGAAAGAAATACAAAATAGAAATAGAAAAACACACAAGAAATAGAAAAAATACAACAAAAACAAATAACAAAGAATAAAAAAGAACAAAAATTCAATTTTCCTGAGACTGGTTCATGGAAGACTTTAAACTTTGGGTCTGGGGGGAAGAAAGGGCAAATCGGCTTCTTGTAGCTATGGAATATCGACATGTGCATGTTTGTTTGTTTTTGGTGTTGTTTAACTTCAGCTTGCAGGGCGATTGGCAATAAACAGCCAGTATCAGAAGAAACACCTGCTGGTGGTGTGTTGATGCCTCTCTTGATATTTTTGGAAA
The DNA here is from genome assembly GCF_965207765.1 of Zootoca vivipara. Classification (NCBI taxonomy): domain Eukaryota; kingdom Metazoa; phylum Chordata; class Lepidosauria; order Squamata; family Lacertidae; genus Zootoca; species Zootoca vivipara. The sequence continues at coordinate 71,727,803 of NC_142583.1, forward strand.
TCGTGCGTCTATCTCTCACTTCCTATGCTAGCACACGAGCTTGGCAGAGACAACAGGGGAAGATTCCCTGCCAAATCGCACCATTAGAGAATCTGAGGTTGGAATGTGATTAAGATTCTGCCGCTGTTTTGTGTGTGTGTGTGTGTGTGTGTGTGTGTGTGTGGTGGTTGACAAAGACATCGAACCCGGCACTTCTGAATCCTGCTCTGAAGATCAGAACCATTCTCAAAATTGACTGTGTTTTCTGCCAGTTCAGCCTATTGTTGTACGTTTCCTATTAGCTTTCTTTAGGGTTTCTTCGTGACCCCATGGACCATAGCACGCCAGGCACTCCTGTCTTCCACTGCCTCCCGCAGTTTGGTCAAACTCATGTTCGTAGCTTCAAGAACATTGTCCATCCATCTCTGTTGTCCCCTTCTCCTAGTGCCCTCAGTCTTTCCCAACATCAGGGTCTCTTCCAGGGAGTCTTCTCTTCTCATGAGGTGGCCAAAGTATTAGTTAATACTTTGTGTTAGTTAGAAGAGTGTTAGTTAAGTGTATTGTGTATTAAGATTTAGTTAAGTGTTATTATGGTATTGAATTTTTAAGATTTAATTAGAATAGAATTATATTTTGAGATAAGTATAAGAGATTTATTGTATTGATAAGGTATTAAGAGCATTAATAGGTTTAGATAATCATTAAAAAGACTGGAATCAAGATTTGGAAAGTACTAAGGAAGTGATTTAAAGAAACGTAGTTGGGAGGGAATGGAGGAAGTCGACAAAGATACGTGATATAAGATTGATTGGAAATAGTTTTGTTTTTGTTGTAATGTTGATATTTTGTTACGTTGTGTATGTATTGTGATTTTTTTGTTCTGTTTTTCTATGTTGTATTGTAAAAATCAATAAATATATATTTTTTAAAAACAAAAGCAAAAAGGACTCTGTTGTTGGGTATTTTTGGAAACGTGATTCTAATTTTTTCCCCCAATTCATTATAAATTATTTCCCAATACTCTTTTCCCCTTTTTGCCTAATCCTTTTTAAAAAGCCATCCAGGTTGGTAGCCATCCCTGCCTCCTGCAGAAGGGAGTTCCATCACTTAAGGATGCGCTGCGCAAAGAAGTCCTTTCTTTTCCCCCTGTCCTAATAAAATCCCTCCCACAGGCTTTGCATATCACGGCTGCTGAAGCAGCTCTGCAACAGCACACTTGCCCGCTCGGCTCATGACGTTTATCTCGTTGTTTTAATGCAGCCCAAACCAAGCGCACAGCCTTGTGTCGTCTCCCAGATCTGGGAGTTTGACCTTGACGTGGGCTTGCTGGAGCGTGGCTCATTTTTAGGAGCCGTCTCTCCTGCCCTTCATAGTTTTGCCTGCCTCTCCATCTCTCTCTTTCTCTGTGCATTTTACCACCCCACCCCCTCGGATTATTCTGCCAGGGAGCAAGAACATCTTGAGCACGGAGTGCTGCTTTCGGAGCCCAGATGGTGCGCGAGGCTGGCGCATGCTAACACCTTGTGTGTCGAAGCTGTGGAATTCATTTCCCAAACTGCTGGCTCTGCGCATTAATTGGGCCTCCTGTTCACCTTGCGCTCGGGATGGGTTAAGCTTGCCTGAGCTCCCCCTCCGAGGAGAAAGAATTGAGTTTGGCCTGAGCGGTTCTGAATTTCAAATGGGGAGGTTTGAGGGCTCCCGGCTGCTGGAAAAGCAATGCCTCTCTTCTGGAAATCTTCTAGACATTGTGTGGTATTAGTAAGAACATAAGAGGAGATCAGAGGGACCCAGGTGGCGCTGTGGTTAAACCACTGAGCCTAGGGCTTGCTGACCAAAAGGTCGGCGGTTCGAATCCCTGTGACGGGGTGAGCTCCCGTTTCTTGGTCCCAGCTCCTGCCAACCTAGCAGTTCGAAAGCACGTCAAAATGCAAGTAGATAAATAGGAACCACTACAGCGGGAAGGTAAACGCCGTTTCCATGTGCTGCTCTGGTTTGCCAGAAGCGGCTTTGTCATGCTAGCCACATGACCTGGAAGCTATACGCCGGCTCCCTCGGCCAATAATGTGAGATGAGCGCGCAACCCCAGAGTTGGTCACGACTGGACGTAATGGTCAGGGGTCCCTTTACCTTTAAGAGGAGATTGGTGGATCAGGCCAATGCCCCCCCCCCAGTGCAGCACTGGGTTGCGTATGTAGACCCTTTAACCACCCCCAAATAAATTCAGAAAAGACTCAAAAAAGGTCCTCCTTTTCCCTGCAGATTGTCTATCAGTGAGGACTACTCACAATGCCTGCGTTCTCCTTCCACTGTCAGAAGCACCAGGGCTCTGAATATTATTTATTCCAGGCCAGGTTCCAGCATTTAAACACAACATTAAACAAACAATTTAGAACTTGCAGCTATAAAACTGTGTGTCGTAAAAGCAAGCACCTCAAGGGACTCAGTTGGTAGAGCGTGAGAAGTCACCTAACCTGCACTTCTTGAACCACTGGGATAGCTTAGTCCAGGGGTGGGAAACTCCCAAGAGTCTGAGATCTACTCACAGAGTTAAAAACTGGCGGTGATCTACCTCCTTTTGGGGGGTTCAGGTCACAGTTGTTGAGCTTCTTTTAGGGAGGAAGAAAGTCACATTTTTAGGGGGTGCAGGGCAAAAATGTTGAGCTTTTTTTAGGGGAGCCAAAGTTGTTGAGCTTCTTTGGGGGGAGCCAGTGATCTGCCAGTGATCTACCACGGACGTCCAGTGATCTACCGGTAGATCACAATCTACCTGTTGGACATGCCTGGCTTAGTCAGTACAGCATGAGGCTTTTAATCCCAGGGTTTTGGGTTCAAGTCCAATAATAATAATAATAATAATAATAATAATAATTTATTATTATTATTATTATTATTATTATTAATACCCCGCCCATCTGGCTGGGTTTCCCCAGCCACTCTGGGCAGCTTCCAACAGAAAAATAAAACACAGTGATCTATTAAACATCAAAAGCCTCCCTAAACGGCTGCCTTCAGATGTCTTCTAAAAGTCTGGTAGTTGTTTTTCTCTTTGACATCTGATGGGAGGGTGTTCCACAGGGCGGGCGCCACTACCGAGAAGGCCCTCTGTCTATTTGGGCAAAATATTCCTGCATTGGAGGGGGTTGGACTAGATGACTCTTGTGGTTCCTTCCAATCCTACGATTCTATGATTCTATGAAAAGCAGCCAGGGCAAAGAAAGAAGATTCCACCTAAACATTAGGAAGAACTTCCTGGCAGTAAGAGCTGTTTGACAGTGGGATTTGCTGCCAAGGAGTGTGGTGGGGTCTCCTTCTTTGGAGGTCTTTAAGCAGAGGCTTGACAGCCATCTGTCAGGAATGCTTTGATGGTGTTTCCTGCTTGGCAGGGGGTTGGACTGGATGGCCCTTGTGGTCTCTTCCAACTCTATGATTCTATCAAAGAGCTGTGTCTCTACCATCCTCTGGGGTGGTGAAAGTCAGCCAGATGGGCAGGGTATAAATAATGATGATGATGATGATGATGATGATGTGCAGTGAAGGTGCCAGGTGCATTTCTCTCTCTCTCCCTCTCTCTCATTACATTTTTTGTTTTACAATTTAAAGTACTCATTTTTACATCCTTAAGGTATCAATGACTTCCCTTCTTCTCTTTCCATGGTTACACATCATAAATCGCTTCATATTTTACACACACTATACCATTCAGTATTCCATTATTGCATCCATCAAAACTTATTTACACTGTTGAATTTATCTTAACGCTGCCAGCGTTTTCAGCTGTACACAGCTATTTCCCATATCTTCAATAAACGTTTCCCAGTCCTCTCTAAACCTATCTTCTTCTTGTTCTCTTATTCTATATGCTAAGTCCGCAAGCCGCGCACATTCTGTCAACTTAAGTTGCAACTCGTCTTCGGTTGGGATCTCACTCGTTTTCCATTTGGGGGCTAACAAAACACGGGCCACAGTGGTGGCCTACATAAATAACCAGGTGCATCTCTGTGGGGAAGGAGTCCCACACAGCTCAGGGGGCCGCCACAGAGAAGGCACTCTCTCCCTGGGCCACCACCTCCTGAGCCTCTGAGGGTGGAAGAACTACTAAGAGGTGCCCCCTCTACTGGTCTCAGCACCAGAGATGGTCTGTAGGCAACGAGGGGGTCTTTTAAGTATTGAGGCCGGGGTAGCAGTTGCTGAGAGTCCTGCTTGGCAGGGGGTTGGACTGGATGGCCCTTGTGGTCTCTTCCAACTCTATGATTCTAGTTATGAAGCAGTGCTTCACGACAGGATTTCTGTAATGGGCTTCTGGTTGGCCACTGTGAGACTGAGCAGGATGCTGGACCAGGTGGTTCCCACCCCGGCCTGATCCAGCAGTTGTGTTCTTCTTCTTATGACCAGTCCCTGCTTTGCTGTCACCCCCCGGGTCTTCTCTAAACCCGCACCTGCTGCATTTCAAGGTTTCCCCCTAAATTCAGCTCGCTCCCCGGAGCTTCCCAGCTCGAAGTGGCTGCTGTGGTTGAATCAATTCCTCAGGATCTGACAATTAACACCCCGGGAGGGGCACCAGCGGGAGGAATAAACACACCCCCCCACACACTTCAGACTTAATTGCTCCGCGGTACCTGCTGTGCACACCTGGTAAATGATGGGCTACTTTCAGGATGGGGCTTTTGGCAATCTGCTCCATCCCTGCTCCCAGCCCCTTTTACTTCCATCAGACAGGTTTGCTATGCTCGGAAAAGGCCTCTCCTTCCTTCCTTCCTTCCTTCCTTCCTTCCTTCCTTCCTTCCTTCCTTCCTTTCCCTTTCTCGTCTTCCCTGAGCGGTGAGAAATATAATACCCCAGGCAGATACCCGGTAGCTGAGTTGCAAGTAGCGTATTATAATTCACACACTGTGGAAGAGAAATCGCACGAGGGGTGTTGCTACAAGTGAGTGATCACAAGAGCAGAAGAACAGAATAAGTGCCTACTGGATCAGGCCAGAGGCCCATCTAATCCAGCAGCAACCCTGGTCAACCGCATGCCCCAATGGGAAACCCACGAGCAGGATTCGAACACAAGACCAACGCTCTCCCATCCTGCATTTTCCAGCAAGTGGTCTTTGGAAGCCTTGCTGCCTCCGACTGTGGAGGCAGGGCAGAGAGATCAACAGTAGCCATCAATAGCTCTCTCCTCCTCCACGAATTTGTCTCATCCTCTTTTAAAGCCATCTAGGTTTGTGACAGTTGGTGCCAAAAGACACACTACAGGCTCACAGTGTGCCAGGAGCTGTCCAATAAACCGTAGTCTCTTTACAAGTTTAAAGCATTCTTAGGCAGACTTTTCATTCTCTGGTTCGGGATCCCCTCCCCCACCAAGTTATTTCTTACTGATTTTTGGTGCCATTGTAAAAGCAGAGGCAACTTAAAATACGAAAGGCATAACAAAAAACGAAGGCAAAATCAGTAAAATAATGAGACATCAGAAAGGAATTTCTGCACAGAAACAAAACCCACTTGCTATTTTAATTGGGTAAGTACAGTCATACAGACCAGCACTCCCCCCCCCCCCCCAACTTAGTATAGAACCAGGGGCGTAGTGTGAGGGGTGCCAGAAGGGCCGGGCCCCCAGGTGCGGATTTTCGAAGGCGCATGAAGTAGGTGCCCCCTGGCAGTGTTGGTGGTAAGGGCTGGGGTGCCACAGCCAGCTCCTTCCCCCTCCGCGCCCAGCACACACTCACCCCTTTGGCAAATGCTGTTTGTTCATGCAACACCACTATATAGAACACTGTACAAACATATATTTCAAAGAGGCATTGTCCTTGCCGCAACTTCAGCGTAGAGCCATCTTGGAAAGTCCTTTTTTATATACAAAAGGAGTCAAATAAAACCTAAATATTATTTTCTGTTGTATAAGTCTTAATTTAAAGGTCCATCAATAGCTTTGGTATTGAGCAGTGCTTTCCTTCCCCCCCCCCAAAAAAAGTTTAGCAGTACTCTAATTTTGACTTTTTATAGTTCAAATCTGGAAAAATAAATACAGTAAATGGGCAAAAGTACAAAGATTCACAACATGTTGAGGGGTATGCGTACCCCTGCATACCCCCCAGAAAAGAAGCAGTGGTATTGAGGCTAAAACATTTTCCCACGGTCTGGGTAATATTGAACGTTCTAATTCTTTATTCCACTCCTTTCTCAGAGTCTGCAAATTGAACTTATTGATTGTAAATAAATATCTATACAAAGTAATCACAGGCTTTTTCATTTCCAAACGAGTTATCCAATTTCTCCAGTATCTTGGGTGTCTCAGAAACAGAAAATGCTGCTGGCCCAAACAAACCTGTTTGGAGATATTGTAACTGGATAGATTGCCATTGGGCCAAATCTGATAGATGACATTTTGTCTTAAAAGAGCAGAAGTATAAAATTCATCTTCCTAATCTATCCGTTGGTCCAAAGCAGGCATAGGCAAACTCGCCCCTCCAGATGTTTTGGGACTACAATTCCCATCATCCTTGACCACTGGTCCTGTTAGCTAGGGATCATGGGAGTTGTAGTCCCAAAACGTCTGGAGGGCCGAGTTTGCCTATGCCTGGTCCAAAGTTGGAGAGCTGCTGCCAGCCAGTGTAGACAGCACTGAGCTAGATGGACCAATGGCCTGACTGGGTAGGAGCAATTTTCTTTATTCATATGTTCCAAAAAGAGGGCCGGATTTGGCCTGGCGGCTGGTAGCTGCTGACCCCCTATTCTAAACCCCCTAAATGGACCATAACGGAGAATATTGTGAAGGAAAACCAGTGACTTGAAAACGTTGCTTCTCCAAAATGATTTAAAAGCTAGCAGATGCACGGTGGTGGAAAACCTAAATATGGTACCTTAAGCAGGCACAGATGGAGCGTGAGCCAGGGAGAGTAAACAGGAGTTGTTTCCTGCTAGCTGAGTTTTGCAAAAGAGCCCGTCTTTGCTGTAATAGAGAAGATCTCCCTGGGGTTGTGAGTTGCTAAGCTGGGTGCAAGGCAGCTTGAGTTATGAGCTGGGGCGAGAGTTAAATAAACACCAAGCTGCAAGCTGCAGGCAGGTTAATGGAGAAGGCGACAAGTTTCTGAATGTGGAAGCCGGGGGTGTTTTCTTGGGCTCCAGAGGCTTAGAAAACCAGCCAGGTGGCTTTTATGGGAAGATCAGATTTAAGGGGACTCAGATCAGAATTGGAGTCAAAGGATCCGTTGAGCAAAGAGCTGCTGTCTTGAGAACGTGTGGTCTGGCCTGGGTGGAAAACACAGTCCACCACAGCACCATAACGCTGTGCGGAGATTTCAGTGCGCTGTTTTAAGAAAGCGATGGAGATGCACCCATATTTACCCCCTGGGGAGAAACCACGAAAGAAATGGCTTTAATTGCATTCCTATCCCAGCTTCCTCTCTCTCCAAGGAGAGGCAATACATGGTTCTCCCCCTCCTTTACCCTCCACAACAACCCTGCGAGGTAGGTTAGGCTGAGAGGCAGTGACAGGCAGTGAGCTTGGGGGCCAAGTGGGGATGTGAACCCTGTTCTCCAAGGTCCTGGTCCATTGCTCTAACCCAGGCTTCCTCGACCTCCGCCCTCCTGATGTTTTGAGACTACAGTTCCCATCATCCCTGACCACTGGTTCTGCTAGCTAGGGATCATGGGAGTTGTAGGCCAAAAACATCTGGAGGGCCGAGGTTGAGGAAGCCTGCTCTAACCCATGGGTAGGCACACTAAGGTAAGGCCCAGGGGCCGGATCTGACCCAATTGCCTTCTAAATCCGGCCTGGGGACGGTCCAGGAATCAGCATGTTTTTACATGAGTAGAATGTGTCCTTTTATTTAAAATGCACCTCTGGGTTATTGGCTCCCAGTACGTTTCTGAGCACAATTCAAAGTGTTGGTGCTGACCTTTAAAGCCCTAAATGGCCTCGGTCCAGTATACCTGAAGGAGCATCTCCACCTCCATCGTTCTGCCCAGACACTGAGGTCCAGTGCAGAGGGCCTTCTGGCGGTTCCCTCGCTGCAAGAAGCCAAGTTGCAGGGACCCAGGCAGAGGGCCTTCTTGGTAGTGGCGCCCACGATGTCAAAGAGAAAAACAGCTACCAGATTTTTAGAAGACATCTGAAGGCAGCCCTGTTTAGGGAGGCTTTTAATGTTTAATCGATTATTTTGTTTTATTTTATTTCTCTGTTGGAAGCCGCCCAGAGTGGCTGGGGAAACCCAGCCAGATGAGTGGGGTATAAATAATAAATTATTATTATTATTATTTGTGGGGCATAGGAATTCATTCATTTCCACCCCTTCAAAATATAGTCCAGCCCCCCACAAGGTCTGAGGGACAGTGGACAAACCTGCTGAAAAGGTTTGCTGACCCCTGCACCACTATACCACACGGGCTCTGAGAAGACTGGCTAGAAGCTGTTGTGGATATTTAAGCCACCCATTGAAATTCGGCGTTAGAAAATGTGGAAAGTTGGCTTTCTGGGCGCGGCAGTCCCTGAGAAGATAAGCACTGAGCAAGGATCACTTTTTAAAAAGAAGGAAGGGATGTATTTCCAGCAAGAAAACACACAAGCGGGAATAATCAGATGTAGAAATATAGGATGAGGGGACACCTGACTTGCCAGTTTTACATGCGAAAAGGATCTGGGGGTCTCGGTGGACTGCAAGCTGAGCATGAGTCAACAGTGTGATGCTGCAGCAAAACAAAAACAAAAACAAAACTAATGCTATTCTAGGCTGCATCAACAGAAGCCTAGTGTCCAGGTCAAAGAAAGGAATAGTCCCACTCTATTCTGCCTTGGTCAGATCACACCTGGAATACTGTGTCCATTTCTGGGCACCACAGGTTTCCAATATGCTCACTATATCAGTGGTGTCTTCTAAGTCCAAACAGTCCAGTTCACCCATCTTGGCTCAAAGGTTCTAGCATTAGTGCCTAAACACTTGCATACTACCTCCCTCATTAAGGGACATTGGCACCTGCATTTTATATTTGTCCTTATATTTGTGACCTGGGCACACACAGTGCCTACTTCTTTGCCAACCCCACTTAAATTTCCATTCATTCGTTCATTGTTTTAAATTGTTCATCATCATTTTAAAGCTGCTTTTAACATTGCATTGCTGTCGTGTCCTGCTCTGGGACCCCCGCGGAGAGGGACTGGTTGTTAAACCGCCTTGGGAACTGTAGCTCTGGGAGGACAAGGCAACTCTTGGCACCCCTAGCAAACTATACCTCCCAGAATCTTTTGGCGGAAGGTGCGACTGCTTAAAGTAGTGCTTTAAATGCACGGTGTGAATGTGGCCTAGGTCTTGACAGGCAGCATCGGGGAGCTGGCTCAAGATAGAGACAGCCTAGAGAGGAAACTGAAACAGGTGCAGGGAGGCAGCGGAAGCCATTGTGTCTCATGTGCCTGGTCGTAAAATCCTCATTGGCTGAAACGAGGCAGGAGGAGGAACGGCTGCTAAGTGACTCCATCGCTTATCCTTGATTGCTCGCGGATGAGCAGCCGATGTTTTCTCGATGGACATTAATGTCTGGAAGATGTTTCTCTAATGGCCCATTACCGATAATGGTTGGGACCTGCCCTGCACTCTGGCGGGGGGGGGATGGCGGGGAGATGGCCTGGAGAATCGCGTTGCCGCCAGAAATGGAGAAACAGCCCTGAGTTTTGCAGGGCAATAACACAAGTGATCAAGGGCACTGGGCAATCCCTCTATGAGGAAGAGCTGAAGCGTTTAATACTTTTCAGCTTAGAGAAAAGGCTGAGCAACACATGACATGATGGAAGTTTGGTGCAGGAGATGACTCCTGATGGCTCCTAGCCGCGATTTCTACACTCTGCCTCCATGGTTGGAGGCAACAATGTTTCTGAATCCTGCCCTCCTCCTGAATTGCTGCAAACCACAGGAGGGGAGAGGACTCTGGTTCTGAAGAGAGGGGTTTGCCAATTGTGTTATTGAGCTAGATCTGATCCTATAGTTTGCATTGCCCCCCCCATATTCCTCCTAAAATGCTTCTTGAAGTGCTTTCCTTTGCCTCTGTGCATTTCAGTGCTACTGTGTCAAAGTGTAATGAAAACATTCAACAGCTAGACAGGATGGCCTTGCCAGAGAGCACAAGGTTTGCAATCTGCATCAGGAGATGCTCAAGGTCTATACCAGCAGTCTGACGCAAAAAGCAGGCAAGATAGATAGGAATTCAAGCCCCCACTCAAGGCTGAGTGAGTAGCTACCGGGATAGCATGAGTCAGCATGTGTTTATGCACAGGACCGGACACGGATATTCCTTATATGTACTTGTGACCCCCTTGCGTGTGCACATTTACAGAGGAGGGGGAAAGGAGCCCAAGAAGTGTATAAGAAGCTTTGCAAATTTGTGTTTCTTTGCTCTTGTCGTGAGGCTTAACCACCAAGAGTCTCTTAATTAATTAAGAATTAAACTCTTTCTCTGGATTCAATCCCCGGTGTCATTATTGGCTATCTCTGTCCTGCCTGGGCGCAACTTAAGGACCCTTATCAGCAAATAAGGCTACAGTTCCCGGATCCTGCTTGCTGGTTTCCCATAACGGGCATCTGGTGAACTGCTGTGAGAAGAGGATGTTGGACCAGATGGGCCATTGGCCTGATCCAGCAGGCGCTTCTTGCATTCTCAAGAAAACATTCCTCCCAACTTACCTCACAAAAGTTGGGAGGAATGTTTTTGCCACAAAACTCAAAAACCTCATCAGGAGGGCTTTAAACTGACTTATGTGGGGGAGGGAGACAGTGGTCCTGAAGGTAGGAGTCTATCAAATGCTGAAGATGATCATCCAAATGTCAAGGACCAAATGGAGCAAGCAGCATGCAGACCTAGTGGTGGGACGAAAATATCCTTAAATAAGAGACATGGGGGAATGATCAACGGTCTTCAATGTCTGTATACTAATGCACAGAGCATGGGAAATAAACAAGATGAACTTGAGCTCTTGGTACAGCAAACTAAATATGACATAATAGGCATCACTGAAACCTGGTGGGATGAGTCTCATGACTGGAATGTAGTAATAGAGGGATACAATCTATTTAAGAGAAATAGACCAAACAGGAAAGGAGGAGGAGTAGCTTTATATGTTAGGGATATGTATACCTGTGAAGAGATCCAGGATTTAAAACTTCAAAGCCAAATTGAGAGTATCTGGGTCAAAATTAAGGGAGAGAAAAACAACAGTGATCTCATTGTGGGAGTTTACTATAGATCCCCAAGCCAAACTGAGGACACAGATGATGCCTTCCTGGAACAGATGGCCAAGCATTCCAAAGGAAGTGAGATAGTAGTAATGGGGGATTTCAACTATCCTGATATTTGTTGGATGTCAAACTCAGCCAAGAGCATAAGGTCGAACAGATTCCTCACTGGCCTTGCAGACAACTTCATTGTCCAGAAAGTGGGAGAAGCAACAAGAGGATCAGCCATTTTAGATCTGGTCCTAACCAATAGTGATGACTTGGTTAGTGGGGTAGAAGTGGCAGGATCATTAGGTGGGAGTGACCATGCTCTTCTGGAGTTTATTATCCAGCGGAAAGGAGCAACCAAGCATACTAAGGTCCAAATTCTAGACTTTAAGAAAGCCGACTTCAGAAAACTTAGGGAAACGCTGGGTGAAATCCCATGGACAGTAATACTAAAAGGGAAGGGAGTTCATGATGGTTGGGAGTTTGTTAAAAGGGAGATATTAAAAGCACAACTTCAGGCAATACCAATGAGACGGAAACATGGAAGGTGCCTAAAGAAGCCAGGCTGGCTATCTAAAGAACTTTTGACTGAGTTAAGATTTAAAAGGGATATGTACAAAAAATGGAAAAGGGGGGAAATCTCCAGAGAGGAATTCAAACATATAGCCAGCACGTGTAGAGACAAAGTCAGAAAAGCTAAAGCACAGAATGAACTCAGGCTCGCCAGAGAGGTTAAAAGCAACAAAAAGGGCTTTTATGGGTATGTCCGTAGCAAAAGGAAAAACAAGGAAACAGTGGGGTCACTCAGAGGAGAAGATGGTGAAATGCAAACAGGGGACAGAGAAAGGGCAGAACTCCTCAATGCCTTCTTTGCCTCAGTCTTCTCCAAGAAAGAAAACAACGCCCGACCTGAAGAATATGGAGCAGATGATTCAGCAGGGGAAACACAGCCCAGAATAAGTAAGGAGGTAGTACAAGAATACTTGGCTAGTTTAGATGTATTCAAGTCTCCAGGGCCAGATGAACTACATCCAAGAGTATTAAAAGAACTGGCAGAGGTGATTTCAGAACCACTGGCAATAATCTTTGAAAATTCCTGGAGAACAGGCGAAGTTCCAGCAGACTGGAGGAGGGCAAATGTTGTCCCTATTTTCAAAAAGGGGAAAAGAGAGGACCCAAACAATTACCGCCCAGTCAGCCTGACATCAATACCAGGAAAGATTCTAGAGCAGATCATTAAGCAAACAGTCTGTGAGCACCTAGAAAGAAACTCTGTGATCACTAAAAGTCAGCATGGGTTCCTGAAAAATAAGTCATGTCAGACTAATCTGATCTCATTTTTTGACAGAATTACAAGCCTGGTAGATGAAGGGAACGCTGTGGATGTAGCCTATCTTGATTTCAGCAAGGCCTTTGACAAGGTGCCCCATGATATTCTTGTAAAGAAGCTGGTAAAATGTGGGCTAGACAATGCTACCATTCAGTGGATTTGTAGCTGGATTACTGACCGAACCCAAAGGGTGCTCATCAATGGCTCCTCCTCATCCTGGAGAGTAGTGACTAGTGGGGTGCCACAGGGTTCTGTCTTGGGCCCAGTCTTGTTCAACATCTTTATCAATGACTTGGATGATGGGCTTGAGGGAATCCTGAGCAAGTTTGCAGATGACACCAAGTTGGGAGGGGTGGCTAACACCCCAGAGGACAGGATCACACTTCAGAATGACCTTAACAGATTAGACAACTGGGCCAAAGCAAACAAGATGAATTTTAACAAGGAGAAATGTAAAGTACTACACTTGGGCAAAAAAAATGAAAGGCACAAATACAGGATGGGAGACACCTGGCTTGAGAGCAGTACATGTGAAAAGGATCTAGGAGTTTTGGTTGACCACAAACTTGACATGAGTCAGCAGTGTGATGCAGCAGCTAAAAAAGCCAATGCAATTCTGGGCTGCATCAATAGGAGTATAGCATCTAGATCAAGGGAAGTAATAGTACCACTGTATTCTGCTCTGGTCAGACCTCACCTGGAGTATTGTGTCCAGTTCTGGGCACCACAGTTCAAGAAGGATACTGATAAGCTGGAACGTGTCCAGAAGAGGGCAACCAAAATGGTCAAAGGCCTGGAAACGATGCCTTATGAGGAACGGCTTAGGGAGCTGGGTATGTTTAGCCTGGAGAAGAGAAGGTTAAGGGGTGATATGATAACCATGTTCAAATATATAAAAGGATGTCATATAAAGGAGGGAGAAAGGTTGTTTTCTGCTGCTCCAGAGAAGCGGACACGGAGCAACGGATTCAAACTACAAGAAAGAAAATTCCACCTAAACATTAGGAAGAACTTCCTGACAGTAAGAGCTGTTCGGCAGTGGAATTTGCTGCCAAGGAGTGTGGTGGAGTCTCCTTCTTTGGAGGTCTTTAAGCAGAGGCTTGACAGCCATCTGTCAGGAATGCTTTGATGGTGTTTCCTGCTTGGCAGGGGGTTGGACTGGATGGCCCTTGGGGTCTCTTCCAACTCTATGATTCTATGATTCTATGATTCTAAGATTATAACATTCCGAATGCCAAGTGCTGCAAGCCACAGGAGGGGAGAGGCCTCTGGTTCCTAGATCCCACTTGTGGGTTTCTCACAATTGGCATCTGGCAGGCCACTGTGAGAACAAGATGTTGGACTCGATGGGTCATTGGCTTGATGCAGAAGATCTCTTTTGATGTTCTTATGTTGCAAATAATCAGATGTTTCCAAAGGAACCCCTGAACTCTGATCCCAGGGGAACCAAACTCCATAGTGCTGTTGCCCCTGAAACTTCCCACCACAACACGTCCACCTACAATTGATGTGCCGTGGTTCTTCTTCCTCTCTCCCTTTTGCATTAGCAACAATCGCAGAGAGGTTTAAATGGGCTTTTAGTGCTAAGATACCCTGAACGCTTCTCCAGCAAGCACCCTGCCCAACCTTTTCTCGTAAGGGGAAGGAGATTCCCAGGGTGCTTCTGCAACCCCCCCAGAGGCAAGCGTTGCTTCCCTCCCAAGCCAGTTCATGGCCTGTGATGGATATGAGGTGCAGTTCAAAGTAGGAAGAGGCTGACAACGGCCACAAGAAATGTATTTGCACAAGAAATCGGCAACCAGGGCTGTCTCAAGCACCTTTGGCGCCCTGGCGCCGTGGTGCGATGGATCCCTCCTCCGCCCCCCGCTGCCCCATTTTCCAGCATGGCGGGCGGGCGGGCTCAGCGCGCAGCGCGGTCGCCGAGGGCGCTGCTGCGCGACGGGCGGGCGGGCTTGCTGTGCGGTGGAGTGGCCGGCGGGCCGGCAGGCACGGCTGCGTGGCGCCCCCCCTGGTGGGCTGGCGCCGTGGCGCCCTGCGCCACCCAGCCTAGCCGTAGAGCCGGCCCTGTCGGCAACCTGTCCTGGACAAGCTGTACTCCCTCTGAAAGTGTGGGCACCCAGTCTGGGATTTCTTCCGTATCACCTCTCTGTCTTCCCTTCACCAAGCTAAACATACCCAGCTCCTTCAACCGTTCCTCATCAGGCTTGGTTTCCAGACCCTTGAGCATCGCCCTAAACTGTACACCTTCCATCTTGTCCACGTCATTCTTAAATCGTGGTGCCCAGAATTGGACACAGGACTCCAGGTGTAGTCTGACCAAGGCAGAAGAGAGAAGTAGTATGACTTCCTTTGATCTGGACGCTAGACTTCTGTTATAGACATAGCGACTACATTGTTCTCATCCTCTAGCTGGGAACACATGTTACTCCATAGAGGGCGGTGAGGCTCATGTGCTGACAAGGTGTAGGCATCCCCGGGGAAAACCACTGCCCACCACAACCCCACACAGCCCCTCCAGAGCACAATCTGGGCCGCCATCCTATAAACCTGACATTGCCTGCAAGGCAATCACAACTCCATTTTGCTGCCCCCTTGGTCTAGTCCACAGATGTTTTTGATATCCCCATAAATCATATTTATACAAGCCTACACACTCTTGTGTGTATGTAAGCGCATTATATGTGTATATATAAAAGGACAGATGCATTTATTCCCCCGGGGAGGTCAGCAGAATTTATGAAGGGAAACAGCCACAGGCCTAGCTTTCTTTTTCGTGCCTTTTAAATAATAACAACAACAATAATAATACTGTAGAGTTCTTTTGGGCTTTTCTCAGGGTGTCTGTGTATTGGAGAGGAGGAGAAGGGGTGGATTTGCTTGGATGCTGTTTTTCAATTTGGGGGGGGGGGAATGGCAGGAACAAATCCCAGTTTGAATCCCTATGTTTATTCGACCTTGACATGGATTTTGACTGCTGGGGAGGAGCCAGCAAGAAGCCCCACTGCGCAAATCCCTTTAAAACTGAGTTCCAGATTTTAAAAAATGCCCTCGACAAATGTGTATCTTCTTCTTCTTCTTCTTCTTCTTCTTCTTCTTCTTCTTCTTCTTCTTCTTCTTCTTCCTCTTCCTCTTCCTCTTCTTCTTCTTCTTCTTCTTCTTCTTCTTCTTCTTCTTCTTCTTCTTCACCCCAAATCCCCTAGATGCACCCAAGTTGAAGGATTTGAAATGCGAGTTCAATCAGGACTACAGATTGGCAAATCCGTCCATTTTGATTTCTTCTACTTCCTCAGTTTTTCAGTCATTAGTTCAGTTTCCCACATTACCTTATGAGTTTGCCATTTTTTATGTGCTCGTGAAAATTCACCATCATTTTAGCACCAATTTCTCAGAATATTCACATTTTTCTTCTCTGCAATTTTGCCTAATACACACATTTCGGCAAGCAATTTCCCCCAATATAAGTCATTTTAAAAGAATGTGATTGCCACTAATCTGTATATTTCATGCACGCATTACTCTGCTGTATTTAGTTTGCTTGATACTGTTTTTTAACGCTTTATCTTAAATTGTTGTGACTGACTCTGGCAACTTTACACCTGGATGTACATTTCCAAAATATAAGATAAAAAACAAATAAAATAAAACCTACATACAGCAACAGTATTTTGTGTTGTGCAGGCTCCTATTTGTTATGTGCAAATGGCTTTAGATACCTATTGTTGTTCTTGTTGTTTAGTTGTTTAGTCGTGTCTGACTCTTCTTGACCCCATGGACCAGAGCACGCCAGGCACTCCTGTCTTCCACTGCCTCCCACAGCTTGGTCAAACTCATGTTCGTAGCTTCGAGAACACTGTCCAACCATCTCGTCCTCTGTCGTCCCCTTCTCCTAGTGCCCTCCATCTTTCCCAACATCAGGGTCTTTTCCAGGGAGTCTTCTCTTCTCATGAGGTGGCCAAAGTATTGGAGCCTCAGCTTCAGGATCTGTCCTTCCAGTGAGCACTCGGGGCTGATTTCCTTTCTAGGCGAACAGAACGGAATCTCCTATTCTTAGACAGGGATCAGGAAAGCTAAGTCCCCCAAGCTAGTTTAAATGCCAGAACTCACCAACCAAGTACAAAGGGAATTTGAGGCATGATTCCTCTACCCAACCATGCATTTCTGACTAGAGGTGGGATTTTAAAACTGAACGCAGAACTCCTCATCTGCACGTTCAAAGGCTGCAGCTGAAAAAGCCAGCAGCTATTTGAATTCACGCAGATCCTTCTATCATCTCCAATACTTCTCCATACTCTCCAAGTGTCCCGGTTTTTCAGGGAAAGTCCCGGAATTACATAAGCTATCCAGGCTTCTGATCTGATCCCACAATGTCCCTATTTTCCCTGCCAGCGCTGCTGCCACCAAGCTTGGAGAGTAGGTTGGTGCTTGTTCGGAGCAGCAGTGGCTGAGAAGGAGCATCCGGCTATGGCCTCTCCAAGGCTGCCGCCGCTGGCCTCCTCCCTTGGGCAGATTGTAGCATCTGCTGGAGAGCAGGAGAGGAGGAGGGCAGGCTGCTGACACAAGGCCCGGCCCCCTTTGACACACTGGCTCCGGGGGTCAGGCAGAGGGAATGGAGCAGAGTGCAAGAAGTCTCGTTTTTTAAGAAAAGGAGAAAAAGAAATGCTTTGTGGAGAGCCAGTGTGGTGTAGTGGTTAAGAGCGGTAGACTCGTAATCTGGGGAACCGGGTTCGCGTCTCCGCTCCTCCACATGCAACTGCTGGGTGACCTTGGGCTAGTCACACTTCTCTGAAGTCTCTCAGCCCCACTCACCTCACAGAGTGTTTGTTGTGGGGGAGGAAGGGAAAGGAGAATGTTAGCCGCTTTGAGACTCCTTCAGGTAGTGATAAAGCGGGATATCAAATCCAAACTCCTCCTCCTCCTCTTCTTCTTCTTCTTCTTCTTCTTCTTCTTCTTCTTCTTCTTCTTCTTCTTCTTCTTCTTCTTCTTCTTCTTCTTCTTCTTCTTCTTCTTCTTCGTGCATCCTTGTCTAATCTTGCCCCTTTCTAAAATGCATTTGTTGGCATGTGCTTTTCTTTTAGTAAATCAAAATGAAATGAAATTGGGATTAATGGGTTTTCGCAGTTCTGGAGGAGTGAGAAATATCCCTATTAATAATATTAACAACAACAACAACAACAACAACAACAACAACAACAACAACAACAGAATTTATATACCGCCCTATACCCGGGAGTCTCAAAGCAGTTCACAGAATAAAATCAAGATCTCAAACCACAAAATATCAAATACAAATAAAATCAACAACCCAATAGCTGCCCCTCCCCCAAATCCACATGTTAAAAGGGCATAGGATGTAAATCAGATCAACTAAAGGCCTGGTGAAAAGGAACGTTTTTGCTTGGCACGTAAAGGTGTATAACAGGGGTCAGCAACCTAAGGCTCATTGGCCGGAAGTGGCCTGCGGAGTTTGTTTGACTGGCCCACGAGCCACCCCCGAAACAATCCGCCCACTTGCAGGCTGCACTAAACCGGCACAGCGTGGCACAGGGACTTGCTTCCACGGCTCCGAAAATCACGTCTACACAGACGCAGAATATTGCTGGCGCGCACGCGATCCGACCCACGGAGGGATCATTTCCGCGGGACTGATCCAGCCCAGGCAAGGTAAACCTTGCTGACCCCTGGTGTATAATGAAGGCGTATTTTCATCTGAGGAATGTTGGAGGGTCTGCGTCTCTGCACTTCTGGGGCGTTCGCGTTTGTGTGTGTGTGCACAATTGGATACATCTGGGGATACAAGGATGTAGTGTACAAGCACGCACCCGCACACACACACACATTTTAACCGCAAATGGAAGCTTCGGAAGGAACCAAGCCATATTTACAGCCCAGAATGAAACCTGCAGCTGCAAGGCTATTAGCAGGACAGAGAACTGGAGGAGGCGGGAGGGGAGGGGAGGCCCAATGAGACCCTAAAAAATGAAGCCAGTTGGAACAGACTCAGCTCATTCCCCAGCAGCTGACTGTTGAAATGTGAACCCCCCCCTCCCACCGATTCCTTCCTCTCCCATCTCCTGGATTTAGCAATCTCCGCTCAAGGTTGCTGCCTGCAAACTCCCCCCCCCCCCACTCCACCCATGGCGAAACAGCACAACGGCTTTGAGAAGACTTTACAAAATTTGCACAGAGAAATGGCTTACAATTTTCAGAATATGCCCCGTTTCTTGAGCTCAGGGAAATGCTTTACCCCGAGTCAGACCATTGGTTCCATCTAGTGCAGTGATGCCCACACTGGCTGGCAGCAACTCTCTAAGGTTTCAGACAGGTGACATTCTTTGTCCTACCTGGAGGTGCCAAAGATTGAACCTGGGAGCTCCTCCTGCAAGGGAGATGTTCTGCCACCAAGCTACAACTCTTGCCCTATTTACTGGTTAAGTCTCCTTACTTCATTCCTTATACTTAGCATCAGTGGCATGCAGTGAAATTTTTCGTAGGGGAACATTTAGGGCCAGAGGCGCCAGCTTGTGATGGCGATGGGCAGAAGACAAGGTTATGCACGTGACATTGCATGTGTGAGCATCATGCCTTCCTCCCAAAGCCAGACAGAAGCTTCCTGGGCTTTATGTAATACTCTAATTTACTGGGAACATTTAGGGGGCTAGCCTAGTTCCCCTAGTTCACTGACCGCACGTCACTGCTTAGCATTTATACTTAGAGCTTATCCACACTTACCTTTCCAGGTATGGTCCTTGCTTCAAAGCTCCATGTCCAAGCACCCTCCCCCCCCCCCACCAGAGCCTTCCCCATGAAAACACACTCTTTTAAGCTAAATCTGAACAAATAGCAAATGGGAAACTCGAATTGCCTTGGGTTTTCCTCCTGCTTCAGCTTTAAAGAGCGGGTTTTCACAGGGCAAAACAAAAAAGGGTGTTTGGAAATGGAGGTTTAAAGTGCAGGCCTGTGTCTGGAAAGAGCGGGGCAAAAGTTAAGAGAGGATAAGAGCTTAGCAAGGCAGCGTGGTACAGTGGTTAATGTGACAGACTTGGACCTGGGAGACCAAATTCCCCTCTCAGCTATGAAGCTCACTGGGTGTGACCTTCGGCCAGTCACTGTCTTTCAACCTAACCTACTTCACAGGGTTGTTGTGGCATTTAAATGAGCAGGAGGAGGCCCAAGTACGCCACAGTGAGCTCCTTGATTCAATCAATCAGTTTTGTATGTTCAAAGCCCCTCAGGTGAACTTTTCAGTTTGTAATGTTTGCAACATCCCTGTCAGGATTTTGGGAATTATTTTAGATTCAGGTAGGTAGCTGTGTTGGTCTGACACAGCCAAAAATGAAAAAAAATGAAAAAATTGTCCAGTAGCACCTTAGAGACCAACTAAGTTTGTTCTTGGTACAGTATAAGCTTCTGTGTGCATGCAAACTTCTTCAGATACACTGAAACAGAAGTCACCAGACCCTTATATATAGCGGGAGGGTGGGCTTAAGACCAGGTCTCGCCATAGTTTTCATTTTGATGTCTGACATTTATGGACATAAATCTGACATCAGGAATCACAAGACAGAGAAGCCAGTAGGAGAACACTTCAGTCTCCCATGACATTCAATACAGGATCTCAAAACAGCTGTCTTATTACAAAAGAATTTCAGAAACAGGCTTGAAAGAGAAGTTGCTGAATTACAATTTATCACTAAACTGAAAACTATGGAGACACCTGGTCTTAATAGAGATACTGGATTCCTGTCTCATTACATATGCTAATCATCTGCATACTATCCCTTGCTTTTCCCTGTAGGACTAATTGCAGTCGTTAACAGTCGTCAACAGGTTTACCATACCCATTGAGTCAATCACCCATCTCTCACTACCCTCCTGAGAAAAAACCCCACCTTCCCACTATATATAAGGTCTGGTGTCTTCTGTTTCAGTGTATCTGAAGAAGTGTGCATGCACACGGAAGCTTATACCAAGAACAAACTTAGTTGGTCTCTAAGGTGCTACTGGAATTTTTTTAAAAAAACAAATTATATTGGAAATTATTATTATTTGGCAGTTTTTGGTATAAATAAATGACCTCCTGGTGAGGGGTCAGGCTTGATGAGATGAAGGTGGTCAATAAACATGATCACCCATCTCGACTTAAACTAATGTCTATCCATTCATTATAACGATTACTTCCAAATTTGCATCAACATCTATGAATTAGCATATGGAAATGTCATGCAAATGCACACCCTTTTGGGTTCTCTTTTTTGGGTGGCAATGCATCTTTAGGAACGCGCCTAATGGCTACAGGTGTGTGTGCTTGTGTTGTTATGCATACTTTCCAGGAATGTAGGACCAATGTCCAGAGCTCCTATAATCCCAGAAGCCAAACCTGTCAATGATGCATGCATTTCCCAGAGTCTCACTAGCGCCTTCTCATCTGAGAAACTACCATGTTTTGAGAGGTGTCTTTCTAAAGCAGCTTGTGATCTGAAGGGCAGCCTGCCCAGCCGCAGGGCAAAATGAAGCTGGCAATTGTCTCAGGACATGGATGAAGGCAGCCAGGTTAGGACAGGAAGATGGATCTAGGTCGTGAAGCACAACGCACTGCAGAGGTCCCATTGAAATAAATCCCAGCTGACATTCAAACACACGCCTTCCTTTGTGGGGTCAATTTACTCATGTTGTGCAATTTCTCCAGAATCAAGTTCTATGAAACATGGCTGTGCACAGCACTGATTGGCTTGGTCTTGGGCCATCAAGAGCTGACTTCTGCTAAACTTTGCAGCTTGCCTTTGCGGTTCGAGGACCCGCCCCCCGCGAGAAATGAAGACACAGTGACACACGGATTTGAGTTAATGGGTAAAATAAGGCCACAACTTTATTGGTTAGAGCAAGTGAGAGGAATTGGCTTAGGCATTGGACACCCTAGCAAGCATGACCCCACCCCGAGGGAGGAGCTTGTTGATGCAAATACAACTGAAAGCTCCCCCTGGTGTCACCGGGGGTCGTGCCATGGCCCTAGCCTCAGCAGGGCATTGGATGGGATCCACGATCGCTGGATCCCTTAAGGGGATACCCCTATAAGAGGAGGGTTGGATGACAGCCACAACCAGTCCTCAAACACACCAGACAGCTCCATATTCCAATGCCTAACCGCCAAATACCGAAGGAAGTTGTGATGAATTGTTATGAGGTAGGCAAAAAAACCAAGAGGCCGGTGCCAATTAGCCAAATGGATAAAAAAACTCCTACCAGGCCCCTTGGGCAACCAAGGCAACCAACCGAAGTCCATAGCAAGGTCAAAGCACACACACAAAGGGAAGACCTAAAGGGAGGGTGGGCGGGAGATCCCTCGGGATGCAGCAGGATAAGGAGGATTCCCCTGCTGCCACGCAGATTTAAATGTCCGTAAAGCCCGCCCCCAGGCCGGCCCTATTGGCCAGCCAGAGGCTTGGCGCGACAGCAGGGATTGGCTGCAGCAGGGGGCTGATACACGCCCCCCTGCTTGCCGCGAGGAGCATGTCCCGCCAGCAAAGTCTCCCCTCGTGGAGGAGGAGAGATCTTCCTTTGCAAAAATAAAATCAAGGAACAAATGTATATACTAATGTTTTCAAGCAGTGCTTAAAGCCACCTATCGCCTTTTTAAGTAACACCAACTAGTCTGCTGGAAGCACAGGGGATAGAACAGGGCACTCAGTCAACTCAATTAGTATTTGAATTGTCTTTCTGTTGCAGTGTGAAGACTGGGGAAAGCCCAGCTCAGTCCATGGGTGAAATAACCACGTGAGCTCTGTTGTTATCACACATTCATGCTTGTTGGGGGAAGAATTGTGGTAAGGCAATGCAATGCAATCCTGAGGGTGGTCAGTATTGCAGGGGTGTTGTTTGCCTCAGCGAGGTGGTCAGCTGACCCAAGCAAGCCTCACATGACTCAGCCAGAGAGGGTCACCTGCCCTGGAGGTGCAAATGCGTTTGCTGGGAATTGTGAGACCCAAGACTTGACACATCTGCCGGACAGAGCTTTCCAGCAAGGGAGCATTGTGCGAATTGGGTACAGATCCGTTTCTCAGCCCACTGCACAGTGGCTGCTTCATTGAGTCCAAGAGATTGGAGAGCTAATACAAAACTGACGAAGATTAAGCCCGAGAGTCTTTGACCTTCTGCGGCCAATTTAAGATGACCAAATAAAAGGGATCTACTGATCAGTCCTGTTTCTCCTAACAATTCTGGAGCCAAATATATGAGCCTTTTCTTCCCCTGCAGACAAACAGTTTTCTTTGGGGGTTTCAAGGGGTCTCGCCTCCCTCCTTCTCCCCAACATCCAGAAGCCCAAAATGGTCTGTGATGTGTGTGCATTTTTTTTAATAGAAAAAACCCAGCAACCTTTCAAGCCGGTGAGCTGATGAAATACGAGCATGAGATCCAAGAAGGAAAATAAAATTCAGCAAGGCGGCGGGGGGGGGGGGGAGGGAAGCAAGGGGAAGATTTTATGGCCCCCCCACCCCACCCTTGTAGGCTGGGCTGCTAAAAAGCTCAGCCAGGTTCCCCTCCTTTAAAATGCTTTTAGCAACTGCCTTTACGGGCCTCCGAAGTGACGTGAAACAGGAGAAACTCTAAACAGATGGGCCTATAAAAAGCATCCAGTTTTGGTTGTCAGATATAATGGCACTCCCGGACACAGTTTCCTAAAATGCACACACATGTACATTATCTCACAGTTATGTGTGTGCGCACGCATGCCTTCACATGAATGATCAATCTTCTGCAGCGTCCTGTTCTCACAGTCTCCAACCAGATGCCTGTGGGAAGCCCACGAGCAGGATTCGAACACAAGATCACTCTCCCTTCCTGCGATTTCCAGCAGCTGGTATTCGGAGGCATCATTAGCCCTCTCCTCCTCCACAAACTAGTCCAATCCTCTTTTGAAGCCGTCCAGGTTGGGGGCCACCGCTGCCTCCTGAGGCAGGGAGTTCCATCGGTTAACTGCATGACGGAGGGGGTGTGATCATTTGGTCACCCCAGAATCAGCCCCTGGACTCTCCGCTTCAGGTCAAAGGGCTGCTGGCTACCCCGAAAGAGCAGTCTCAAGCCACATCAGACACCCCCGAGCTGCACCAGTCGATGGGCTATCTCAAGGAAAAGTAATGGAAGCAACAGGAACATCACACCCCCAAGAGACACCCTCAGTCACGGGTTCAATCAGGAACTACCTCCTCTGCCAGAGGTTTCCGAGCAGAAAGTGAATGGCCACCTGCCAGGTATGCTTTAGCTGTGAGTCCTGCATTGCCGGGGTTGGGCTCATAGCTGCCAAGTTATCCCTTTTTTACAGGGATTTTCCCTTATGCTGAATAGGCTTCCTCGCGAGAAAAGGGAAAACTTGGCAGCTATGGTTGGGCTAGATCAGGCTTCCTCAAACTCGGCCCTCCAGATGTTTTGAGACTACAGTTCCCATCAACCCTGACCACTGGTCCTGCTAGCTAGGGATCATGGGAGTTGTAGGCCAAAACATCTGGAGGGCAGAGGTTGAGGAAGCCCGGGCTAGTCAGTATTTCCCAACCTTGTGCCTCCAGCTGTTTTCAGACTACAATTCCCATCATTCCTGACCACTGGTCTTGCTAGCTAGGGATGATGGGAGTTGTAGTCCCAAAACATCTGGAGGCACAAGGTTGGGAAACACTGGGCTAGATGATCCTCAGGGGTCCCTCTACAATTCCATGATTCGAGTTGACCTGCTGCTTTTCCTGCATTCATGCATCCTTCCCCAAGGACTCACACACATACACACACTCATACTTTTTATGGGCCTGCCTGGCTCTGAGCCTTCCCGTCATTTATGGGCTTCTCACTCTCCCAACCCGAGTGCCTGCAGCTCATTTATTTTTACAAGCTGCTTAGCTCCATTCCGGGCTTTTTTCAAGCCACACGCCTGGCTCAGTTTCCCTCGTCCCTCCTGCGTGTCACCCTGGCACCTTGCCGCCACTAGCTAGATAAGAACAGCCCCCTTCCCAATCTGACCAGTTTTCTCACCCCATCATGCAGTTGCTGCCGCCTCCCGAATTTCCGCTTAACCCCGGATCGTGCCAAAACGACTGCCCCACCCTGATCACAGTTGGATCACAGACCTACCCGTGGGTGGGCCCATCTCCCCTCGGTGTCGAATCAGAGCCAGTAGAAATTTACAGGCAATGCCCTTCAATGCCCTTGAGGACTGTTCAACGAAGTTTAACGCAGCTCAGAGTTCAATAGCGCCATATGAGAGAGAGGAGCGTGGTTGTGGGCTGCATATTTACATTGTTTTAGGTGGTAAAGGACATAGGTGAGAGCCAAGGTGATTTTCATATTGAGGTGACGTGTGATATTATAATTATATAACACATCAAGCGATCAGCAGAGGGCAGCCCTTTCTGGAAACAAACAGGCATTTTCATACACATGTGGCAGCCATGTGTAGGGATCATTATGAAAGGAACTGAAAATAAAAACCCACTGATCCATTGGTCTGATCCAGCAGGTCTCTTCTTAAGCCAAGGGCCCATCTAGTCCAGCATCCTGTTCTCACAGTGGCTGGCCTGATGCCTAGGAAACCTGCAAGCAGAGGTCAAGCGCCAAAAGGGCACCTTAGATGGATTCTGAAGGAGCATCTCCACCTCCATTGTACACTGAGGTCCAGCTCTGAGGGTCTTCTGGCAATTTCCTTGCTGCGAGACATGAGGTTACAGAGAACCACGCAGAGGGCCTTCTTGGTAGTGGCACCCTCCCATCAGATGTCAAGGAAATAAACAACTAACTGACTTTTAGAAGACATCTGAAGGCAGAGAAGTTTTTAATGTTTGATGTCTTGCTCTCTTTTAATGTGTTGGAAACCACCCAGAGTGGCCAGGGCAACCCAGTCAGGTGGGCGGCATATAAACATCACCATCATCATCACTACAATTGCCAATAATTGGCCAAAAGACCGATACTGCTGCATTGAAAAGATCCATTTATTCAATGGATTGATGACCTGAGCGGATTGCTTATAGACGTAGACTTTGCATGTACAAATATTATGAAATTTGGAACTCATTGATGCAAAACATTGTAGGTTAAAATGATACTAATATATTGGAAATAACTATGTATCTCTTTGGATAGTATTAGATCAGTATATATGGAATTGCAACTGCTATAGAGATGTACTATACAGTACCCTAAAAAACCCCAAAAGCAATAAAAGCAGGATTCGAACACAAGAGCAACACTCTCTCCTCTTGCGGTTTCCAGAAACTGGTCTTCAGAAGCATTGCTGCCTTCAACTGTGGAAGCAGAGCAGAGACATCCTGGCTAGTAGCCATCCATAGCCCTCTCTTCCTCCATGAATTTGCCTAATCCTCTTTTAAAGCCATCTAGGTTGGTGGCCATCATTACTCCCTGTGGGAGGGAGTTCCATAGGCTGACTACGCGTTGTGTGAAACAGCACAGCCGGAAGTAGCTGTTCATTTTCAAAAAGGGCAGGTTTTCACACACCTGGGTAATAGCTCAAACCCTGTGCCATCAGATTTCTGGGCACCACAGTTCAAGAAGGATACTGACAAGCTGGAATGTGTCCAGAAGAGGGCAACCAAAATGGTCAAAGGCCTGGAAACGATGCCTTATGAGGAACGGCTTAGGGAGCTGGGTATGTTTAGCCTGGAGAAGAGAAGGTTAAGGGGTGATATGATAGACATGTTCAAATATATCAAAGGATGTCATATAGAGGAGGGAGAAAGATTGTTTTCTGCTGCTCCAGAGAAGCGGACACGGAGCAATGGATTCAAACTGCAAGAAAGAATATGCCACCTAAACATTAGGAAGAACTTCCTGACAGTAAGAGCTGTTCGGCAGTGGAATTTGATGCCAAGGAGTGTGGCGGACTCTCCTTCTTTGGAGGTCTTTAAGCAGAGGCTTGACAGGCATATGTCAAGAATGCTTTGATGGTGTTTCCTGCTCGGCAGGGGGTTGGACCGGATGGCCCTTGTGGTCTCTTCCAACTCTATGATTCTATGAGATCAATGGACAGATCTGACAGCTACCGATCACAAGTGCCAGTGAAGAGCACAGGAGTTGCAAGGAATTATGGGGCACGCCTCCCAGACTGCGGCAGTTGGGGCAGCTACATGCCTTGGCTGGGACCTGTAAACCTTTTTTTTTTTTAAAGAAAAACTTTATTTCAATTATACAACGATACAAAATAGACAAAGCAAAATCAAATAAACAATTAACAAATTAACAAATCAATAAATAAATTGGCAAAATAACAAATAACAAATTAACAAAATTAACAAAATAAAGAAATTAGCATAATATAAAGAAATTAACATAACATAACCTATCTTAGTCCGAACCTTGACTCAAACCATAATTTCGATATTTCAAATAAGACTTAAGTAGTAAAGGAACGAGGATAGAGCTAAAATACTTACTTATAATACATAAAATACACAAAAAAAAGAAAATAAAAATACAGCAAAATACTTCCTACTATTCATGCATCGCTTTCCTTCTTTCTTTCCCTCTGTTCTTGCTTTAACTTACTTCTCACTCTTTATTTCATTAATTACATCATTATATCTAATAAATTTCCTGCTTCTTTTTCAATTTAGACAAATCACCAAATCAATATTAAATTTTTCTTTTTTGAAATACTCCTCTACACCTTTCCATTCAATCATATATTTTTGTTTGGGGATGTTTCTAATTACCGCGGTCATTTTGGCCAAATTCATAAACTCTACTAATTTTTCCTGCCATTCATAGATTGATGGTACTTTCCCTCCTTTCCAATTTCTGGCTATAAGTAATCTAGCTGCTACAATTGCATACAACAATACATTCTTTTTCTCTTCTGGGATGTTATTCGGGACCATATTCAATAGGAATAATTCAGGTTTTTTTTCAAACGTTAATTTCAGCATCTTTTTCAATTTTTCATAAACATTGTTCCAAAACTTCCGAATTTCATCGCATTCCCACCAGCAGTGGTAATAGGTGCCAATTTCCTTATTACATTTCCAGCATATGTTGGAATTCTTTTTGCAAATTTTCGCAATTTTGGCTGGTGTTATGTGCCATCTGTAAAACAACTTTAATATATTTTCTTTTATACTTGAGCACGCCGTGAATCTCGTCCCTTCCTTCCACATTTTTTCCCATTGGCAGCTATATATGGGCCTTCCTATATCTTGGGCCCATCTCACCATTGTAACCTTTACCACCTCATCCTTAAGTTCCCATTCGAGAAGGTAATTGTATAATTTAGACATTGCCTTATCCCCATTTCCCAATAATAATTCTTGCAACTTTGATTTATTCCCCAGAAAGCCAATTTTCTTATGTTTTTCGAAAATACTTTGAATTTGATTATAATGTAGCCAGCTTGTACACTCCTGTTTTATCTGTTGGTATGATTTTAACTTTATTTGTTCTCCATTTTTTTCCAGAATGTCTGAGTAAGTCGGCCAGGTTTTTCGTCTGCTGTCTTTGATCATCATGGTCATTTCTATTGGAGATGCCCACCAGGGCGTTTTCGGCTCCAGAATGTTTTTGTGTTGGGCCCATATTTTTAATAAAGATTTCTTGAAAACATGATTTGTTATTTCTTTATATCCCCCTTTCCTTTCTTCTAATAAAGAGAATAAGAGAAAGACCAGATGGAGGCTAGATGAGGGGATCCTTAATGATGAAGAATTTGTAAGTAAGGTTAAGAACTCGATAAAAGAATTTTTCCAAATAAACAAGACGGGAGAAGTAGGGGTGGAAGTAATGTGGGACGCTAGCAAAGCCTTTATACGAGGTTTATATATACAACAGAAAAATAAAATAAAGAGGCAACGGGAAAACAACCAAAATATGATAAAAAAGAAAATTGAAGAAAAGGAAAAAGAATTGGCAAAAAACCCTAAAGATTCAAAAATAGTATCTGAGCTTAAAATTTTACAAACGGAATTATCGATGTTATTGGGACAAGAAATTGAAAAGAAAATTAAGTGAGCCAAACAAAAAACCTTTGAGATGGGAGGAAGAGTAAGCAAAATGCTGGCGTGGCAGCTGAAAAAGAAACAAGATGAAAGAATAATCACAAATATTAGGATGGATGGGAAAAATTGGGCAAAGAAAGAGGATATAAATAAGTGTTTTATTAAATATTACGAAAAATTATATAAGGGAGACCAAATTGATAGGGAGGACATAGATAAATATATTGCAGGCCACAAATTAGACAAATTAGATAATAAAGAAAAAGAATTATTAGATAAACCAATTTCATTGCAGGAAGTATATGGAACCATAGGCAATTTAAAATTGGGGAAATCTCCGGGTACGGATGGCCTCACTAGCCAACATTATAAATTGTTTAAGGAAGAGTTAGGAGAAGTGTATGTTGAATTAGTAAATAAAATAATGGAAAAAGAAATTATACCCAAATCGTGGCAAGAAGCCTTTATAACCCTCATACCAAAAGGAGATAAGAAATTAGACCAAGTTGAAAATTTTAGACCCATCTCCTTGCTAAATATTGACTACAAAATATTCGCAGGAATTATGGCTAGTAGATTAAAAGTTGTATTGAATAGGTTGATAGGAAGTGAACAACAGGGTTTTCTCCCTAGAAGAAAAATGAACAACAATGTCAGGATTTTGGTAAATTTGATAGAGTATTTAGATTGGAACCCCGGTCGGGAAACTGCCCTGATATTCCTAGATGCCGAGAAGGCTTTCGATAACGTGAATTGGGACTTTATGAAAAGGACGGTGAGAGAATTGGGCATAGAAGGAAATTTTTTTAAAGGCATAAACACAATATATCAAAAGCAAAAAGGAATATTGATTGTAAACGGGGACATCTCCGGAGAGATAGAGATATCGAGGGGCACTCGGCAAGGGTGTCCGCTTTCGCCACTCTTATTCATTTTGACAATTGAAAGTCTGCTAAAAGAGATAAAAGAAGATAAAAAGATTAAAGGAATAAAAGTAGGAGAAAATACCTATAAAGCACGAGCCTTTGCAGACGATGTGGTCATAATATTGGAGGATCCCCTAGAAAATATACATTATTTGAAAGAAATCTTGAATAATTATGGAAAAATATCGGGCTTTAAAATAAATAAGGGGAAAACCAAAATCATTACAAAAAATTTAAGGGAAAAAGATAAGAAGGAATTAGAGGAGAAAACAGGATGGGAAATAGCGAGAAAGGTCAAATATTTAGGAATTGAAATAACAGCTAAAAATGTAAATTTGTTTGAAAATAATTATGAAAAGAAATGGAAAGAAATAGAAAAAGATTTAGAAAGGTGGAGCAATTTGCATCTGACCCTGTCCGCGAGAATAGCGGCAATCAAAATGACAATATTGCCTAAATTATTGTTCCTATTTCAGATGCTACCAATTATTGATAGGAAGGAATGTTTTGAGAAATGGAGGAAAAGCCTAAGTAAATTTATATGGGGAAAAAACACACCAAGGATACAGTATAGATTATTAACGGATACAAAAGATAGAGGTGGATGGGGAGTACCGGACCTAAAACTGTATTATGATGCTGCGGGCTTGTGCTGGATAAAAGATTGGGTTGAATTGAGAAACAAAGAAATTCTAGATCTAGAGGGTTTCAATAATGTGGGGCTGGCATAATTATTTATTAGGGGACCTGTAAACCTTTTGGAGCGGGGAGTATGCACCCCTCAGAGTCATCTATGTCACCAGATGCTGCAGACATTGCAGGAGATCCAGCGTGATGTGGTGGTTAGAGTGCGGATTAGGACCATGGGTTCAAATCCACACTCGGGGCATGAAGCTCACTGGGTGTTACTGGGGCCAGTCTCAGCCTAGCCTCCCTCACAGGGTTGCTGAGGGGATTGAATGAGGAGGGGGAGAACCTTGCTACCTTGCGCTCCTTAGAGATAAGGTGAGATATGCATGCAATAAATGAAAAATAAAACTTTCATCCTTCAGAACTTACATCCTCTTGCAATTTTGTACGTGTGTAGAAGAGATAGAGATAGAGATAGACACCTGCTTTTGGACCTGGCCCCACCCACTTTAGGCTCTGGCCCCACCCACTTTAGGCTCTGGCCCCACCCACCATCAGATGCAGGCCCTGATTGGTTCAGCAGCCTTTTGCAGCAGAAGTTTCTCCATCCCTGCTGCAAACAGAGTGTGAGGCCGTCTTTTGACACCCCTGCTTGGTCTCAGAATCTGTTTCAAGCAACCTTCCAGATCCTGGTTGTCCCCTCCAAATGTTTCAGCCTACAACTCAACCAGAGTTGTAGTCCTAAACATCTGAATAGCACCAGTCTGGTTTAAATAGCCAAGTCCGTCTCTCAGTTCTCACCACTGCTTAATTTAAGTCTGGGTTTTGTGGTCAGCGTTGTAAAGTTTCTACAGGGAAGCCACTTCTACGGAGGACTGGCTCGGGTGAGAATATTGCAATCATCATGGAGGCTGGGATGTGGGAGGAGTCAATTCAGGGTATCTCCCTCCCACTGCAGCCAAAATATTGGCAAAAGCATCTTCTCAAGCCATGACCAATTACTGTGTCCTATTTGTCAACGTAGGAGAACGCAGACATGCAACCATCAATCTTGACTTTTTGCATGCTGTTTGTATATATTAAATTCCCATATGGTACATTCCAATTTTATTTTATTTTTTGAGGGGGAGACTTGCCTCCTTGCAA
Source organism: Zootoca vivipara (assembly GCF_965207765.1). NCBI lineage: Eukaryota > Metazoa > Chordata > Lepidosauria > Squamata > Lacertidae > Zootoca > Zootoca vivipara. The sequence goes on from NC_142583.1 coordinate 71,758,992, forward strand.
AACCTTAGCTCTGAGGTCTCTTGCCACTCAGGTTGCACAGTCTGTAGAGCACGAGACTCTTAATCTCAGGGTTGTGGGTTCAAGCCCCACATTGGGCAAAAGATTCCTGCGTGGCACAGGGTTGGACTAGATGACCCTCATGGTCCCTTCCAACTCTACAGCTCTATGAGTTGGCTTCAATGTGCAAAAGAGCTGAGGTCTTGCAAAGGTGAATTTGATGACAAGGCCCAGATTCAGAGTTTGTGGGAGAGCTGAACTGTCTTACCAAGTGCTTTTCTGTGATCTATGACAACAAGGCTTCCTTGGAATGCTTCCCTTCGTAGTTGGTGACATTGCATGACAGGTGTCAAGCACGCTCTCATGTCCCCAAATCACTGATGAGTCAGTGTGATACAGTAGCAAGGAAAGCTAATGCAATTATAGCCTGCATGAAGAGAAGTCCACCGTCCAGAACAAGGGAAGTAATAGTCCCATGCTATTCTGTCTTGGTCAGACCACACCTTAAATTGTGGTGACCAGAACTGGACACAGGACTCCAATTTAAGGAGAATATTCACAAGCTGGAATGTGTGGAAAGGAGAACAACCAAGATGATCAAGTGTTTGGAAACCAAGCCTCAGGAGGAACAATTGAGGGAGTTGGGGATGTTTAGCCTGGAAAAGACAAGACTGAGGGGAGATATGAGAGCCATCTTTAGATTTCTCAATGTCTGTCCCGGGGAAGATGGAGCAAGCTTGTTTTCTGCTGCTCCAGAGGGCAGGACCCGAACCAATGGATTTGACGACAATAAAGCAGAATCCAACTAGACATTAGGAAGAACTTTCTGACAGCACGAGCTGCTTGAAAGTGGAATGGAATATCTTGCAAGGTGGTGGACTCTCCTTCCTTGGAGGCTTTTAAGCAGAGGTTGGATGGCCATCTGTCAGGGAATTTTAGCTGTGATTCCTTCATTGTAGGGGTTGGGCTAGATGTCTATTGAGGGTCCCTTCCTGCTCTGCAATTCTACAATTCTATCCATGAGCAGGAACATCCCCTGAGCACATGCACTCACTTACAAACATGGGATCCAATCTTGCAAGCTGGGAAAAAAGACATTTCCAAGCCCCACTGGCCCTGTGCTACCCTCCGCCCCTGTCCTAGCCACACGAGGTGTTTTCTGGCTCTGTTGTTGTGGCCAAGAATGACGTCTCCATCTGTCGACTGGAAACCGCTCTGCCAAGGCACTTTTACTGCTGAAGCAGAGCCAGGGACACACCAGCTGTGAAAACACAGCTAAGGTGGCAGGAGGAAGCAGCCTCCTCTTCCTGGCTTGCCCCCTTACTCTGGATGGCTTGAAAAGAGGATTGGACAAATTCCTGGAGGAGGATATTATTATTATTATTATTATTATTATTATTATTACCCCACCCATCTGGCTGGGTTTCCCCCACCACTCTGGGCGGCTTCCAACAAATAGCAAAATACATTAAAATATCAGAGATTAAAAACTTCCCTAAACAGGGCTGCCTTTAGGTGTTTTCTAAATGTCAGGTAGTTGTTTATCTCCTTGACCTCCGATGGGAGGGCGTTCCACAGGGCGGGCGCCACTACTGAAAAGGCCCTCTGCGTGGTTCCCTGTAACGTGGCTTCTCGTAGCGAGGGAACCGCCAGAAGACCCTTGGCGCTGGATCTCAGTGTCTGGGCTAAACGATGGGGGTGGAGACGCTCCTTCAGGTATACTGGACTGAGGCCATTTAGGGCTTTAAAGGTCAGCACTAACACTTTGAATTGTGCTCGGAAATGTACTGGGAGCCAATGAAGGTCTTTCAGGACCGCTGTTATGTGGTCCTGGTGGCCACTCCCAGTCACCAGTCTAGCTGCCGCATTCTGGATTAATTGCAGTTTCCGGGTCACCTTCAAAGGTAGCCCCACGTAGAGCACATTGCAGTAGTCCAAGCGGGAGATAACTAGAGCATGCACCACTCTGGCGAGACAGTCTGCAGGCAGGTAGGATCTCAGCCTGCGTACCAGATGGAGCTGATAGACAGCTGCCCTGGACACAGAATTAACCTGCGCCTCCATGGACAGCTGTGAGTCCAAAATGACTCCCAGGCTGCGCACCTGGTCCTTCAGGGGCACAGTGACCCCATTCAGGACCAGGGAGTCCCCCACAGCCGGCCGCCTCCTGTCCCCCCAAAACAGTACTTCTGTCTTGTCAGGATTCAACCTCAATCTGTTAGCCGCCATCCATCCTCCAACTGCTTACAGGTTGGAGGACTCACACAGGACCTTCACTGGTTCTGATTTAAAAGAGAGGTAGAGCTGGGTGTCATCTGCATACTGATGGACACCCAGCCCAAACCCCCTGATGATCTCTCCCAGTGGCTGCATGTAGATGTTAAAAAGCCTGGGGGAGAGGACAGAACCCTGAGGCACCCCACAAGTGAGAGCCCAGGGGTCCGAACACTCATCCCCCACCACCACTTTCTGATAGATTAGCCAGGAAGGCTCTGCCCTGCCTCCACGGTTGGGAGGCAGCAAGGCTTCTGAATAACGCTTGCTGGAAGCTGCAGGAGGGGAGAGTGTTGCTCCTGTGTTCGGATCCTGTTTGCCGGTTTCTGTTTGGGGCATCTGCTTGGTCACTGTGAGAACAGGATGCTGGACAAGAGCAGCCATTGCATACCCTCCAACATTTCTGTGATGAAAATTTGTTTAGTCGTGTCCGACTCTTCGTGACCCCATGGACCAAAGCACGCCAGGCACTCCTGTGATGAAAATAGGGACGTCCTATTCATGACCTGGAAGCTATACGCCAGCTCCCTCGGCCAATAATGCGAGATGAGTGCGCAATCCCAGAGTCGGTCACGACTGGACCTGATGGTCAGGGGTCTCTTTACCTTTTTATTCCTTAATAATATTATTTTACTATTTATGTGAGGGACCCAGGTGGCGCTGTGCGTTAAACCACTGAGCCTAGGGCTTGCTGACCAAAAGGTCGGTGGTTCGAATCCCTGTGATGGGGTGAGCTCCCGTTGCTTGGTCCCAGCTCCTGCCAACCTAGCAGTTTGAAAGCACGTCAAAATGCAAGTAGATAAATAGGAACCGCTACAGCGGGAAGGTAAACGGCGTTTCCATGTGCTGCTCTGGTTCGCCAGAAGCGGCTTTGTCATGCTGGCCACATGACCTGGAAGCTATACACCGGCTCCCTCGGCCAATAATGCGAGATGAGCGCGCAACCCCAGAGTCGGTCACGACTGGACCTAATGGTCAGGGGTCCCTTTACCTTTACCTATACTATTTATACCCCACCCATGTGACTGGCTTGCCCCAGCCACTCTGGGCACCTTCCAAGATATATAAAAACATTTAAAAACTTCCCTATGCAGGGCTGCCTTCAGATGGCTTGGGGAGTTGCATAACTCCATACCCTCCAACATTTCTCCAGTAGAAAACAGGGACATCCTAAGGAAAAGACCCTGATGTTGGGAAAGATGGAGGGCACTAGGAGAAGGGGACGACAGAGGACGAGATGGCTGGACAGTGTTCTCGAAGCTACGAACATGAATCTGACCAAACTGCGGGAGGCAGTGGAAGACAGGAGTGCCTGGCGTGCTCTGGTCCATGGGGTCACGAAGAGTCGGACATGACTAAACGACTAAACAACAACAAAAGGAAAAGCGGGAGATTCTGGAATCAAATCAGAAACCAGAACTGGAAAATAGGGACACTTGGAGGGTCTGGCCTGATCCAGCAGGCTCTTCTGATATTCTTCTGACTTTCCCCCCACCCACAAGAAATAGCCTTCCTAACCTGCCGCCCCTGCAAGTGTTTTGAACTACAATTCCCATCAGCTCCAGGTTGATGGGAGCTGCAGTCCAGGCACCAGGTTGGTAAAGTCTGCCATAAGACTTCTTGAACCTTTCCTTTGTGCCAGCATCACACAGCGTAACTGAGGCCCAGGTCCCCCTCCAATTCTGTGCAATGATGGCAATGGCTTCCTCGACCATTGGCTACCCCCACTGTGCTCCCTGGACCCCACCCAGCTGGCAGGCTCCTCCGCCAGGCCCGTTTCGCGGCTGGATCTTCTCTCTCGCTCTCTGGACCTCTCCCACACCCACTCCATCTCGTGGCTTCTCTGCTGCCCTTCTGGAACCTTCCAATTGGCTGAGCCCAGGCCTCGACCTCAGCTCAAGCAGGACATGCCTTTGTCTACACACACACACGTAGTAAATTACTTCCAGTCACCACCCTCTGCTTCTCGGACTCGTGTGGGTGTGCTGGGAACATGCATCAGCTGCCAAGCATCCGCAACCGTTCTGTAGAATTGCTGGGTAGGGGAATGACCCAGCTGGGTTGCCAACTTTTTAAGCAGCCCGTGCTCCTGTGCCTTTAACAGAGGATCGATGTGCAGACTTTCTCAGGTAATCATGTCTCTCTCCTCGTTGTGGAAACTTTACCTGCTGTGTGTGTGTGTGATAACATTGCTGTTAAACACGCATACTGTTCCCACCTCCCTTGTCATTTGTCAATCCTAGAGTCAGCAGGTTGGTGGCTGAAGAACTGGGCTCAAGTCTGCACCTGATTCTGCTTTTGGAAGGTGGTGGACTCTCCTTCACCGGAGAGGTTTTCAATTCACTGGAGGGTTTTAAACAGAGTTTGGATAGCCATTGGTCAAGGCTCCTTTAGTTGCGATTCCTGCATTGCAGGCAGTTTGACTAATGTTCCCACGGGGAACTTTCCCCACTCTACAATTCCACGAGTCCAAAGACATTCGTTGTCCCAGCCTACAAATCACGACAGGCAAGCGGGACTTAAACCAGATTAGATTGAGAATTGGAAGAAGGGGGTATATATTTGCATATTCCCAAGGTCTGAACAGGATAGTTATTGCTTCCGGCACTAAGAGACACGGCCCTCCACTTCAGAGAGCAGAAGATTTGGCTTGGGCCCCGATTTGGCACTACAGAAAACAGCCCACTTCAGTCCAAAGCACTTTAGAGGCTGCTGGACTGAGCTCAGGGTCTGAGTTCACTTTGGGGGAAAGTGGGGCAAATCCTCATTTGCCACAATTGGCTGTTGGGAAATCAGAATCTTTCTTTCTTTCTTTCTTTCTTTCTTTCTTTCTTTCTTTCTTTCTTTCTTTCTTTCTTTCTTTCTTTCTTTCTTTCTTTCTTTCTTTCTTTCTTTCTTTCTGTTCAGTAAGAAGTGGATGAAATTTACAAGCATAGGGACCACTCTGTAATGGATTAAGTCTGCCAAGTGGTGTAGCAGTTTTTGTGTTGGGCACCTTTACAGTTTTATATAGATGGGATTTGCAGGCATACTAGATGCCTCTGAGAGTTGGTTGGCTCCTGCCAAATTTCAGAATAAATGCAGCGATCTTTTTGCACCAGGGCAGCCTTTACAGTTTTAGGGGAGGTTACAGAGTAATCAATCATTGTCCCCCAGCAATTTTGTGGGTTGAACAGCAGACATAAGAGAGGTGCCCCTAGGCAAGGAACCTGCCAAATAGCAGGTGCATCAGTTCCATTTCTTGTGCTATGCGTCTTTAAAGTTTATTCCTTTCTCTCTCTTTATAGGCGGTGGGCTGAGAGAACTATAAGGGCACCCATTGCTCCCCACCGCCAAAAGGACAAAGAATAGGAAACTCCAGATAAAACAATTCCCTCTGATTAAAAACTAGACCTGTCAAATCACAGTGCGGCTCTCCCTCCCCTTTCTCCTGAAGTTTTGCTTATATGGTGAGCTTAAGAGACATTAGCTCAGTTTTAGCAGACGCTTGCCGCTGGCGTGGGTTTTGTGTGTGTCCGAGTTGCCGAGGCACTTTGGGGACTCTCCGGTTTGACTTCACCCAGAAATAAAACCCCATAATCTCTCTGAAGCTCCTGTTCTGGCTCAGGTTTCATCCCAAGCCAATGCACACCCTCATTTTCTAGTCAACTTGGAATATTTAGAGTTATATGGAAATGTTCCTTTGGGGGTGGGATATAGCGCAGATGTAGTACATCTGCTTTAAATGCAAAGTGGTAAATTCATCTGACAGGGGAGCAGGCCGTCTTGCCCATTGGGTCTACTGGTGCAGTGCGCCAGGGCGCTGGGCACTCAGGGGCGCCCCAGCAAGTGGGGGAGCTGCGCGGCGGCCTCCCTTTTCCCTCCTGCACGCCCGCCAGCTGCACCGTTCAGGGGAGAGCAGGGAGGTAAGCGAGCGGAACAGGGGCACTACGACCCTAATCCGCCCTGCAGCGCCAGAGTCATCCCTCATCCCGGCGCTGCGTTTCATTGGTAGAGGCAACGCCACACGGCAGCTTCCATCTTATATTCAGTGGCTGTGCAGGCACTGAAGCCCTCGCATTGCATTGTCCGCCCCAACTAATGGAGAGACCTGGTCATAACGGGGCCGCTCTGTTACATTTCCCATTTGGTGAAGCACCAGCAAACATGTTTGGACCTCCTATGTACTTTTTGGACCTCGTTGTGGCCAGGGCACAGCAGGTGATCCCTCCCGGAGGTGAGTTCCCATCCCTGCACTCTGACTCGGAGCCGTGCAGGCCAGAGGGAAAGGGGGGAGGCGCCATAATTTATTTTGCACCATGGCGCTGGATACCCTTAAGACGGCCCTGCAGGGGAGGGCGTGCACTTTCAAGGCACCCTGGCATTGGAGCCAACTCCTAGGGGGCAGAAGGGTCTTCAGCCCCCCAGTAAAATATTTTAGGGGACCAGAGCACCCCCCCAAAAAAGTTGATGTACATTTCCATTCAAATAGTGTGTGTGTGTCGCATCATATGATCAATTATGCAGGGTGGGGCCTATTTAGGCCTCCCCAATATTTGATTCAAGTTGGCACCCCTGCCCTTCGGCTCCTCCTGTACAGGATGTGTGTATTCCAGCACACAGATTGTGAAACTTGTGGGGCTGCTGGGGGTTGTAGTTCAAAACACCTGGGAGGCAACAGGTGGGCAGAGGCTGCAGTAATTCCTGCCTCCTCCTCTAAAGAAATACAACTTGAAACAGTATTTAAGGGAGGAAAGTGGCGGTGGGGTGAGGATAAGGACCACTCTGACCTTTCAACTTGAGAGGTTGGGGAAGCAGGCCCATGTCCTAAGAAATGAAAGTCGTAGTTGATTTACATGTGCTTACATTGAAAAACAGTGCAGCCGGGCATTTATCAACATTGCTATTGTACAACAGCCGTCACAGGACACACAACGGACAATGTAGAAAATAAAATTAAAAATTAAAAACAATAATAAAAAAGTACAAAGGAAACATGAAACAGGAGAAGGATTCTCCGTACGACAAAGATAAATACATAGAGAGTGAACAAGCCCCCGGCAAGGGGGTGGTTTGCAAGCCCAGCATCCGGGGCTTTTCTTTCCCCATAATCTTTATTTACAAAAGTTCGATCCCCTCCTTCCCACTTGGAAATAATGCTAGAAAAATAACTGCGGGAGGCCAAGAGAAGATTTGCCTGACAAGCCAGGGGCACGAGGCAGCAGGATGTTCCCCAGTGACAGCTCCGTTGGCACAAACACAGTGCCTCGTTTTGAGTGGGGCTCAGACCGGAGAACGCTCTGCTGGAACCCGCCCCCATTTTTTAAAACTCTAATTCTCTTTTTACAAAAAAAGAGAGGAGTGCGTGTAAAAACAACAACACAGGACTGTATTTCTGTTGCTTTAAAAAAAAGAAAGGCGTTTTGTTTTTGTAAAAAAAGATATGCAAAAAACAGTGTACCGGCATTTCATATGGGCTCGAGATTGCTTGAAAAGAAAACGAAGGAGAAAAAAATGTGAAACTGGAGCGAAGCCCTGGTGAAGGCCACTTTCCGAACATGGAAAGGCACGTCCCGAAATCGTCGTGGCTGCCGAGGGGGAAAGGGACCGACAGCTGCAACAAGTATCTGGCTGGATTATGAAGGAAGAGCCCCCCGCCTCCAGGTTCCTTGCCTCTCTCCTCTTTGCCTGCCATTTTGAGACACCCCCCCCCCCGAGCCGCTGTGAGCAAATTTAGACAGCATCCAGCATGCCGGTGTGAGTTTTCCAAGGGCCTTAGCATGGAAAGAACATGGTGGCGCCCAGTTTTCCAGGAGAGCTGCTTTGGGTGCCGAACCAAGTTGGGTGGGCACCCCTGTTTGCCTTGTAATGCCAGTGCAGCGGGGCGGGAAGAATCAGTTCATGGGATGAGAAGGTGCTTAGCTCTTCGTCCGACGCTTGCTTATTCTCCCCTCGGAAAAAAGGCTCCCCGCTAAAAGTTGGGCGCAATCCCTGATATCTTGTTCCTTTCCGTCCAGGTCTGAAACTGAAAACCGGCCCATCGGGGTGGAAGCATTTGTGGGGGTTCTGCAGAGGAGTTCCCACACCCTCAAGCACCCCTTGACCTCCCCTCCAAAATCCCCCAGCATTTTTAGCAAATCTGGGATCAGGGGAGTGTTTGCTGAGGCAATGCCAAATTCTCGATTTCTGTCCTGTCCACAGGGAAGTACAGGAGCACATTCCTTCAAAAGGCTTGGCATCTAGTCTACTCTTTAAACCGGTTTAATAGCCATTCCCTCTCCCCAGGGACCAGCAGTTCTCTGAGGAGAGGCTGGGAAATCTCAATACAGAGTATCTACAATGGTACCTCTACTTACGAATAACTCTACTTACGGATGTTTCTACTTACGAATGGAGCTCCGTCCGCCATCTTGGATGCGGTTTACATAGGATTTTTTCTACTTACAAATTTTTAGATAGGGTTGCTTCTACTTACGAATTTTTTCTACCAATGCATTCCTATGGGATTCGACTTACAATTTTTTTCGACTTACAAATGTGTGTTCGGAACGCATTAAATTAGTAAGTAGAGGTACCACTGTACTATGTTTCCCCTCAACAATCTAAAATTCCCATGATTCCTTAGGGGAACACAGATAAGACAAGCCGGTAGAAGTTTATACCATAGATTTTGGTTGCGGCCACACCATAAATTTAAATCCCTCTTATACCACTTTAGAGAATCATGGCTTCCCTCCCAAAGAATCCAGAGAACTGTAGTTTATCCAGGGTTTCCTTACCACCCTCCGTGCCCGTAACAAACTACAGTTCCCAGGAATATTTTTTGGGGGGAAGGCACGACTTTCCACGGGCACCAGGGCTATCCTATCACCTTCTCTGCTCCTGGGGGAAGAAAGCAGGCTCTGGGTTATCAGGGGAGGGGTCATAGCTGCCAAGTTTTCCCTTTTCTCGCGAGGAAGCCTATTCAGCACAAGGGAAAATCCCTTAAAAAAGGGATAACTTGGCAGCTATGGGAGGGGTATTCTGGGGTATTGCAGGGGGTTGGACTAGATGACCCTCGGGTCCCTTCCAACTCTACAATTCTATGACAGGTTGGGGGTGGGTCCCCTTTGGGGAGACATTCACATGGACTGTGAGTCCGGGGCTTGGAGAGACGATGCCTGGGCTCTTCCTCCAAGAAACATCTACACTGCCTACTCCCTCCTCACTTTCTGCTCCTACAGGGCTGTCTCTTAAGTAGTAGGCCAGGTGGGAAAATGCTTCCCGTGCGATGGGACTTCTCTGTCGCAGATTCGATGCGTCGATGTGGCAAGCCACAAACTGCGCCACTACTCCAGAGATACTGTGGCTGACTGGTTGGGCCTTGACTCAGGGCCAGGGCACCTGCCTTGCATGTAGAAGGTCCTATCTCCCACCTGCGGCATCTGCAAGGGAGGAACCCTTGCGTGAAGCCCTGGAAGCCCCTGCCAGTAAGTATCAATGATGCTGAGCCAGGTGTGTCTATGCTCTCTCTTGGTACATGGCAACTTCCTACCAGCAACTGGATCCCAGGGGAGGTGGGACCAGAGTGGGGTCCTGCTGTGTGATCCTCCTGATCCACGACCTTGCTAAACCTTAGAGCTCTGAGCCTGCCCTCCTGCACCAGAAAGCCGGCCGGTATGGGACATTTGCCGCTTCTGTTGTCCCCACAAAGGCTCCTGCCATTCACCCGGCCCAAGAGAACGTCAGTTTAGAAGGATTTGGCCTGTCGAGCCCTTTCTGGTTTCAGGAATCGGGAGACAGCGGCCCTTCCTGCCTCGATGGGGCGAGGCGGAAGACAGCGAAGGAACAACTCTCTCTGGGGGATTCGTGGGTGGGCATTTCAACATCTGGAATGCCTGGGAAGAAGATGAGCAACACATGGCCAAGATCTGGGCGGAAGGGAGCAGGGGGGAGTTGCCAGGGTTCTTCACATGTGTCCAGTTAGATGGGGCTGCTTGGCCCCAAGACCCACAGATTAAGACACGTGTGAAGAGGAGGCTGGCTTAGCAGTTGTGGTTGGCAATGGATGGACCTCTCGGGCGATGCGGCGGAGCGGTGAGCCCGAAAGGCTTTGCCGTGACCTTTGCCCACAGCAAAGTTCTCCAGCCCACACGTTTTTTTCTGTGCTGGGGGACTGATAGGGCCTGCGCTTGTGAGTCATTTTTGCAAGGTGGGGGTTTAAAAAAAAGGGAAAGGCAGCGTCGCCGTTTGGAATGCCGGCTCTCTTCCCCCTCGCCGGAAAGCAATCTCCGCTTTGACTAGGGGGCGTAAAGTGAACCAGCTTGCTTTCCAGGAGCAGAGATGGAAACCTCCCGAAGCAGAGGGAAGACCACCCCCTCCTTGCCAAATCATTTCCTGGGGTCCACGGCCAAGGCCACGGGAGCGACAATTTAAGAAGAATAGTGAGAAAGGAGTATCCAGGAGTCCTGGTGTGCAAGGCTGACGCTCAGGGTCCAGCTTCCAAAGGGAGACCCTCTCCGGCTAAGACTGGAGAACACTCCGCTCTTTGCTGGGAGAAAATCTACCTGAGGGGGGGAACCCAGGTGGGGGGGGACGGGGCGGGGCGGGTGGGCTTTGCTTACGATTCTTTAACCAAAGCTGCAAGGAATGGTGCAGGAGGGTGGGGTAAAGGACACCCCAAAGGAAGGGTGGCAGTGCTGAAACCCCCTCAAACACGTCTCCCTAAAAATGGTATCCTCGCCCCCAGTTTGTGGCTGGGCATCTCCTGGTAGCAGATGAATGAGCATCACTTCCCAGTGCTTGCTCTGCTGCACTGCAGCCTCCCACCAGAAGGGGGAGCCTCCTTGAAATCCCGCAGCCGGGTCGGAAGGAGCTGGGGGGTGGGGAGGCGTGTGCTCCAGGAACCCACACCCTTCCAAGTCCAAGGGTCTGAGTTAGCTCCAGTCTGTTGGTCCCTCCTTCCAGTTCAGCCCATCCTCCGTTTCCTGATCACATGGGCGGAACGATGAGGCCCGACAACGCTGGAAAGCAAAGGAGAGAAGGGTCATGTTCTGCGGAGGGGGGCAGCCACGTCATCAGCTTAGCCAAGTTGTAGGCAAAGGGCGAGGAGCCTGCAGCCCTCCCAGGCAGCGTGGTGTAGTGGTCAGAGTGTTGGACTGGGAGACCAGTGAGCTCAGCCATGAAGCTCACTGGGTGTGACTTTGGGGGGCAGACACTGCCTCTCATCCTAGCCTACCTCACAGGGTCGTTGTGCACATAAAACAGAGAAGGGAAAAACCATGTGCGGTAAGCCTGCAACGGATCTGTGCATGTACGCTAGGCAAAATAAAAATAAGTAGAGGGCAGGCATCAAGGAAAAAATATTTCGGCAATCCCAACCGCCCTTGCGCCCAATGTGTTTTGACTATGAGGGGTTTTGGCTTCTGGCACGATCCCGGGAACATAGCCCCAGTGGGATATAATGATAGATAAATGTTGGACTCCAGTTCCCATCATTCCCAGTCAATAGTCAAGCATGAGGAGGGTTGTAGTCCTGCAGTCTTGGTGACGCCAGCAGGTCCCTCACCCCCAATGTGACCTCTATGTACACAGAGCCTTCTTACATGTCTGGAATTGCCTCTGCCAACCTGGTGCCCTCCTGATGGGAGTTGGAGTCCAACAGTATCCAGAGGGCGCTAGGTGGGTGAAGACCTGGTGCCGTAGACCCTTTGGGGGTTTGGGCAGCATCTGAGACGCGGTCTGAAGGCAGACGACCTTGTAGCAAGGGGCAACTTACCATGGCATGCATCTGACCAGGTGGCAAAGCCAGCCGTCTGCATCGTCCTGCCAAGTGAGGAGGAGAATTTTACCACTTTCCGATCTCCCACCTCCCCGGTTTGAACGGTGGCTGTCAGAGGAGAGGAGAGATCTTCCTTTGTGCCTGTCAAACCAGGCGGGCAGGAGATCCCTCTACTGAACTCTACTGAGCATGTGCAACAGCTCGTGAGTCCCGCGTCAAACCATAGGAGCCACCACCTCAAAGGCCCTGCTGGAAACCTCAGGCCAAGGCAGTTGCTTACGGAGGAGAATTTCTGCCGCAATCTCAACAATCTGACTTGACGGCAGATCTCCTAAAAGCCAAAGCTGCTGGTTTGATAATCATAGGTGGTAAGGGTTAAGTGGACTTGCTTCTTTCAACATGAAATCAATGTTTTCTGGGCTGGTTCTTTGGGGAGAATGTAGCAGAAAGCGTGTGGTGGCAGAGGCCCCTGGTAAGTGGGTCCTACCCTTTGGCGAGCAAAAAGAGTGGGCCCACCTCGCAAGGTCGCTGTTAAGGAGCCGCACTTGTTCACGGCAAGAGGAGCAGAAAAAAGAGGGGGTGGGGAGGCCAACAGAGCAAGGCGCGAGAACGAGAGAAGAGACATACTGTGTGATTAGGAATAAGCCAGTCCTTGCAGCGACCGAGACGGAGTGTGGAACTTGTCTGCCGAATCCTCAAAGGTTTGGTCTGGTTGGCAGGACCCAGCAAGCAGTGGTGCAGGGCGAGCAAAGGACAGAGAGGCGGAAGCGAAAGCAAGCGAGAGAAGGAAAACGATGGGGGGGGGGAATGAAAGAAAGCAAAGAATGAAAGGCGGTTAAGGAAGAGGAAAGTTTGCAGCCAAGGCTGACCTCAGAAGCAACTGCTGCTGGGTAAAAGGGGCCTGATCCCAGGAACACCCACCCACCCAATTTCTACAGGATTCCTCCTGTACGGGGTCAGGAAGGCAGTTAGGGGAACCCCTTGCTAGCATCTCTCCCAAGTCCCCAGGGAAGATGTTGGTCAAGAGCAGGCATCCCCAAACTTCGGCCCTCCAGATGTTTTGCCCTACAATTCCCATCATCCCTGACCACTGGTCCTGTTAGCTAGGGATCACCCGAAGGAGGTGATACACCACATCCAGGCTGCGTAGCATAGCAGTTAGAGCGTTGGACCTGGACCCAGACCTAGGAGGCCAGGGTTCAAATCTTCACTCTGCCACAAAACCCGCTGGGTGACCCTGGGCCAGCCACAGTGGCCTAACCCACCTTGCAGGGTTGGCGTGAGGATAAAATGCGGAGAGGATGAACCCACATTGGAGGAAAGGTGGGACAGAAATGCAATCAACAAACTGTTTCTCCCTTTCTCGTTAACTTGCGGACAACCAGTGAAGCTGAAGGTTGGAAGAAGATTCAGGGAAGGATATGAGAAAGTTAGCCTATGGAGTTAACCTGTGGAACTCCCGCCCACAGGAAGCGGTGACGGCCACCAACTTGGATGGCTTTAAAAGAGGATTGGACAAATTCATGGAAGAGGCGAAGGCTACCAATGCCTTCTAACCAGGATGGCTCTGCTCTGCTTCCATGCTCAGAGGCAGCGATGCTGCTAAATCCCTGTTGCTGGGAGCCACAGGAGGGGAGAGGGCTCTGGTGTTCAGATCCTGCTTGCGGACTTTCACACACTTCTGGTTGGCCACTGTGAGAACAGGAAACTGGACTAGGTGGGCCCCTGGGCTGATCCAGCAGCTTCTTCGAACGCTCTCCCTTCGTTCATGCCTCCTACCCGCTTCCCAAATCGCCTCCAGAGGGTTGGGGGAAAACCCAGAACAGATTTAGAGGGGAGGGAAGTCTGTTGCAGAAGTGCAAATCCTTGCGCTGAGGAGACGAGCGAGCAGGGCACATCGTTGCTGCCACCACCACACAGCAAAGTGTGGCCACCTCACCCTCCCTGCCACATCCCACCCCTTTCCCGCTGCCCTGGCTGCCTCTGTGACTTGTGCCCCTTCGTGCCCCAGCTGCCACCAAAGGAGACGGACCACGAGGACCGGCCAGCTCACCCTGCAGAGTGTTCCCGTTGGCACTGGTGCAGGTAGGGGGCGGGGAGGCTTGCGGCCGCACCACGGGGGCAAAGGCGCTTTTCTGCTTGACGGCGGAGATCATGTTGACGGGAGAGAAGGAGAAGACGCCTCCCGGGGTGGAGGAGCTGGCGATGGATGAGGCCCCCAGGGGCGGGCTGGAGGGCATGACTGGCGTGGAAAGAAGGACAGGGGTTAGCCGGCAGCGGGAGTGAGCTGGGGTGAGGGGAGCTGGGTCCCCACCGAACTGTATTTTGTGTTTTTTATATTGTGAACCCACGACACGAAAACACAGTCGTACCTTGGTTTTTGAACAGAATGCATTCTGGAAGTCCGTTTGACTTCCGAAACATTCGGAAACCAAGACGCGGCTTCCGGTTGGCTTCCAATTGCGCAGGCGCACCAGAAACAATAGCGGAAGCCACATCGGACGTTCGGCTTAAAAAAAAAAAAAGTTCAGAAACTGGAACACTCCCTTCTAGTATTTGATTGTTCAGGAGCCGAAATGTATGAGTGCCAAGGCATTCGACAATCTAGGTATGTATCTGAAGAAGTGTGCATGCACATGAAAGCTCATACCAATAACAAACTTAGTTGGTCTCTAAGGTGCTCCTGGAAGGAATTTTTTAAATTTTGTTTCGATTACGGCAGACCAACACAGCTACCTACCTGCAAGTAGAACCAGGTACGACTGTACATATTAAAAATAGGAACACAAAACAAACCATAAACCCTCGTCTGTGCACATGATCATTATTATTTATTAAGTTTGCAGGGGGTTGGCCTAAATGACCCTCGCGGTCCCTTCCAATTCTACAGTTCTATGATTCTATGAACCAATGCGCAGGAACTGAAACATAGCTACCGTTCAAAATTCGGCACTTCTCCGAATTTTGCAACTCAGTTCTCCAATGAAGTAATGTGTGTAGATTTCTGGGTTGGCTTGTCTAAACAAAAATGTTTTTAGCTGGTGCTGGGAAGAGTACAGTGGTATCAAACTGACACTAAAAGTCTGATGAATTTTCACAAATTGCTGCAAAAATGTGGAGAACTGGATTCAGGATTGGAAAAGTGAGAAACTGAGAAATCAGAGACAGGGATTCGTCTATCCTCGGACCTCACCCGGGAGTTCCCAGGCCTACGCGTTCCCAAGTTCAGCTTCTCCTACCATGAGGGCTAGTCTCTTAGCCTTCTTAAAATGGAGCTGCGATTCTCAGGTAAGGGAAGCTCTGCCCAGGCACCCCCAACCCACCCTTCCGCAAAGGCGGCAGACACTTACTGGCGTAGGGGGAGTTGGCCGTGGAGCCATTGAGGAAGCTGGGGGACCCCGGGACCCCCAGGCTGGTCATGGCAGTCCCCGCATAGCCGTTCATGCTGGACGTGATGGTGTTGTAGTTGCTCTGCTGCGGGGTGGAGCTGGGGACATAGCCTCGTGGCGAGACACTGCTCGTGTTGCGAGTGTACCCTGGAAGGCAGGGCAGGAAGTTATATAGTTGCTCAGTTTACTAAATATCTTAAGATGTCTTTCCTTCCTCCCTCCCTCCCTTCCTTCCTTCCTTCCTTCCATCCATCCATCCATCCATCCATCTATCCTTCTCTTCTCTTTTTCTCCCTCCCTCCCTCTCCTCCCTCTCCTTCCTTCCTTCCTTCCTTCCTTCCTTCCTTCCTTCCTTCCTTCCTTCCTTCCTTCCTTCCTTCCTTCCTTCCTTCCTTCCTTCCTTCTCTCCCCCTTCATTCCTTCCTATCTTCCCCCTTCCCCCTCTCCCTTCCTCTCCTCCCCCTCCCTTCTATCTTTCTCTCCTCTCTCCCTTCATTCCTTCCTATCTATCTTTCTCTCCCCTCCCTCTTTCTCTCCCTTCCTCTCCTTCCTTCCTTCCTTCCTTTTCTTCCCCCCTCTTTCCCTCCCTCCCTCCCTTCCTTCCTTCTATCCTCTTCCCCCTTCTCCCTTCCTCTCCTCTCTCCCTCCCTTCTTTCTCTCCTCTCTCCCTTCATTCCTTCCTATCTATCTTTCTCTCCCCTCCCTCTTCCTCTCCCTTCCTCTCCTTCCTTCCTTCCTTCCTTCCTTGACTCGCAATGTTAGATTCAGGTATACAACAATGAAACCAACAGAGATTGGAGGGGGGCATCTGCCAGGGATTCCTGCATAGCAGGGGGTTGGGCGAGATGAACTTTGGGGGTCCCTTCCAACTCCACAGTTTTTGTTGTTGTTGTTGCAAACAACAAGTTCCATAAAATAAGAAACATACCACCACTATAAAGAGATGAAATAATCAGGAACGATGATTAGAATAAGGCAGTTAGATATAGATATAGATAGATAATGATCCCCTCACACCCCATCAAAAGCCTGGGAGTGCCATAACCTGCTGCTGAAGAGGTGATAATGGCAGCCTTGCTAGGGCGACTGTGGGTCGTAGGCAATAATAATAATCATAATAATAACAACAACAACTTCCTGGAAGTGGCAGGGATTGAACCTGGGACCTTCTGCTTGCAAAGCAGAAAATAACCATCACCATCACCATCATTATTTTTTATTTGTACCCTGCCCATCTGACTGGGTTGCCCCTGGTATAGAAACATAGTAAAACATGAAAAGGCCACCCCTTTGTTGCCACCATCTCTGAGATTTATCTTGTGGAAGGGGGACCTCTGATGCTCACTCCCAGGAGGGGTCACGCGAGAGCCGCAGGGAAGACGGCCAGCCGTTTCCTACCTTGCTCTGAGCCCTGGGTGGATTCGCTGATGTTGACAGCCAGCTGGCTCCCAAAGGAGTTGACATTCATCATGCCCGAGTGGGCATGGTTCCCGGTCAGCGAGGTCAACTGGTTGGGGTTGCGGGGGACGCTGTACAAAGCCTCGGCAATGTCTGCTGCTCGCTTCAGAATGATGTCCTGGGAGAGAGGGGAGAGAACACAGACATCTGCAATCCGACCGATGGAATAATTCTATTAATTAATTTTGCAAATAAGTCCATGTATGAACACCATCACTGCCGTGGTTTCAGTTTCACTTGGTTTGAACGCAAGCTGCCATGGCTGTGCCCATTGGGAGTAGGTACGGCAGAAGGCTGGGAGCTCAACAGCAGGGGGCGCCAGAGGCAACTGATTGTCAGAGAATCATAGAGTTGGAAGGGACCCCCAAAGCTCATAGAATCATAAAACTGTAGAGTTGGAAGGGACCCCAAGGGTCATCTAGCCCAACCCCCTACAATGCAGGAATGTCAACAAAAGAATAACTGACAGAAGGCCCCCCAACCTCTACTTAAAAACCTGCAAGGGAAGAGAGTCCACAACCTCCTGTGGGATACCTTTCCACTGTCTATCAACCCCAACTGTCAGAAAATTCTTTCTGGTGCCTAGTTGGAATCTTATTTCTTGTTGTTGAATGCATTGGTTTGGGACCTGCCCTCTGGAACAGAAGAAAAGAAGCTTGTTCTACCTTTCCTGCGACAGCCCTTAAGATCTATGAAGCCCCCAAGTCACATCCCAATCCCTTCTTCTCCAGGCTAAACATACCCACCTCCCTCAAGCCTTCTTCCTAAGGTTTGGTTTCCAGAGCCGTGACCATCTTGGTCGCCCTCCTCTGCAGACCTGCAAGCTAGTCAATATCCTCTTTAAGCTGTGCTGCCCAGAACTGGACACAGGGCTTGAGGTGGGGTCTGACCAAGGCAGAATGACCCCAAGGATCAACCCCCTGCAATGCAGGAATCACAGCTCAAGAATCCCTGGCAGATGGCCATCCAACCTCTGCTTAAAAAGGGAAGTAGAGACCGCCATCTTCATTCTAGTTTCGCCTTCCTCCTCCTCCTCCTCCTCCTCCTCCTGGCTGACATCTATACCGGGCAACACCCGGGTTTCCCTGCCTGCTTCTGAGAGAGGTTCAGCATCCTTCAGGATTGGATCAGCTCCCCATTTGTTCCTGCTCCGAGAGTAACATGTAGCCCGGCCCGGGTTTCCCCTGGGGGAGCAGGCGGAGAGCTGAGGCCTGCCATTTTGTTTGCGAGCGGGGGAAGATTTATGCCCTGGGAAGGGAAGAGCGACGAGGGACTTGGAGGAGGAAAACAAGGCCCCATCGCGGAGTCAAACGCCTCCCAGCCGATGGCTTGACCCGACGCCTCCACGAGCCCAAAGCAATATCCGTGCAGGTGGTGCTAACCGCTACTGAGCTGTGAAAGCACCGGCTGGGCCCAGTTACGGGGGTGCGGGAAGGATTGAGCCCGTGACTTAACGGCCCTGGAATTCCTAATGACGAACAGATGTGGGGCTGGAGAGCCAGGCCCTCGTATGGGGCCCAGCTAGCTGGATGCAAGGTTGGGGGTGGGGTAGAGGTAACAAACAAGGTCTGGGACATGGAAGCAATTACTGGCAGCAGGACCGAGAGAGGGACGTAAAAACGGCCCGGATGACCGGGGTCCCTGGAACGCCGCTCTGAAAAAACATCCCCCGCCAAATCCACCGACCTGCGCAAGATACAAACATGTGTGCTGCTGCTTCTGCAGCGTCAACAATATTTTGATGCCTCTCCCACCCTGCTCCACAGCTCCCAGGGCGGGTTGCGGCAATTAGAGAGAAAAATACAGTTGTTAAAAGAAAATGCTTTCCAGAAGGGACAAGAAGAGGGCTGGGTCACGGAAACACACCTCTCAAGGATCACAAGAAAGGAAACTACCGCCGTAAAGGTGGTAGACACACCTGGGAGGGGAGGGGCGCGCGTGAACCTCACTGGTGGCCGAGGGCTTGGCCAGGGACCCCCATGTGGAATGGGGTCGAGATGCGCGAGTCGTAAAGGGTCCGCATTGATATATAGCACTTTTGGGTGCCCCAAGAGCTTACAGAACCGTAGAATTGTACAGTCATGGGTGCTTTTTCCTGCATTGCTCAGGGTTGGACTAGACGGCCCTTGGGGTGCCCTCCAACTCTAGAGTTCTATGGTTCTGTGAGCTGGACCCCTGGCGTCATCTAGTCCAACCCCACGCACTGAAGGAATCGTTTGCTCAAAGTGGGCCTCGAACCCACGGCCCTGAGATTAAGAGGCTCATGGCTTGCTGGGTACTATTTCAGCTGTCCTTACAACAATCCTATGAAGCAGGCTATTCTATGCACAAGGATATTGAGGAGGAGGGAGCAGTGGGCTCACGTCATTAGGACAGGTAGAAAAAGATGCTTCTTCATGTAGCACATAGTTAAAACTGTGGAACTCCTTCCCACAGGAGGCAGAGATGGCCTCCGGCCTTGATCAGGACACTAGACTTCTGTGGATGCAGCCTAGAATAGCATTAGCTTTTTTTGCTGCCGCATCACACCGTTGATTCGTCTTCAGCTTGTGACGTCCACTAAGACCCCCAGATTCTTTTCACATGTATTACAGGCAAGCCAGGTGCCCCCCATTTTACACTGGTGCGGTTGGTCCTTCCTGCCCAAGTGCAGAAAGAGTTGGTGTTGAGATTCCTGCATTGCAGGGGGTTGGACTAGATGACCCTCAGGACCCCTCCCAATTCTACCTTTCTCTGATTCCTCGACTGAGTTGAATGGACCATTGGCTTGACTCCGCATAAGGCTGTCATCGAAGAAGTCCCACAATGCACCAGAGTGACGATACGCTGGGCACCCTGGGTCATTGTGGGAAAATGTAAAAGGCGACACTCAGGACCCACTGATATAGGAGGGGGTCCTGCTTGTCTAGACGCCCTCCGGAGGGGGGGGGGAACCCTGACTCCCACACCAACAGTGCTCTGGCTCAAGGGGAAAACACACACCTTTGGGTTAGGAAAGAAGGCAACAGTGTGTGTGTGTGTGTGTGTGTGTCTGGTGACGGGAGAGGATTCTGTGGCTGGATCCAGAGACGTCAAAAAAGCATTTCAGGAAAACGCGTTGTAAACTTTATAATGGGAAATCACATTGGTGAAAGATGGGACTCTACAGCGCCATCTGGTGTCCCCATTCTTTACTTATGAGTCCTGATTACAGGTAGGTAGCCGTGTTGGTCTGAGTCGAAGCAAAATAAAAAAAATCCTTCAGTAGCACCTTAAAGACCAACTAAGTTTTAATTTTGGTATGAGCTTTCGTGTGCATGCACACTTCGTCAGATACACTGAAACAGAATCAACCAGACCCTTATTTATATTCAGAGGGTGGGGGGGTGGGAATGGGTGATGGGCTGTTAGAAGTGGTGAACCTGTTGATGGCTGTTAACGACTGCTGATGACTGCAAATGGTCCTGCCGGGGGGGGGGGGAAGCAAGGCACAAAAGAAAGCCACGGAGCCACCAGGGATGAACAGAGATATAGGATTCTTATGCATGATCTAGCTTTCTTTTGTGCCTTGCTCCCCCCCCCCCCCCGCAGGACCATTTGCAGTCATCAGCAGTCGTTAACAGCCATCAACAGGTTCACCACTCCTATCAGCCCATCACGCATTCCCACCCCCACCCCCCCACCCTCTGAATATAAATAAGGGTCTGGTTGAATCTGTTTCAGTGTATCTGACGAAGTGTGCATGCACACGAAAGCTCATACCAAAATAAAAACTTAGTTGGTCTTTAAGGTGCTACTGAAGGAATTTTTTTATTATGAGTCCTGAGTTGCACAGCCCTTCAGACATGGCTGGCTTGATCTGACCCCAAGAGGAGCCTGACTGAGGCCTACCTGGTTGTTGTGCGGCATCCCATATAACGCTTCCACCAGGTCAGCCGCCCTCTTGAGTAGCACTTCCTGTGGGGAGGGAAACAAAGGAGAGGCTGATGGCAGGCCCTCTTGGAGAGCAAACCTTAATGCAATCGCCCTGCAAGAGTTATACCTTTCGATGTTTATTCATTTGTTCACTATTATTATCATTTCAAGCAAATGTGCTATTTACAACCAACCTGATACAGGTGTAAAGGTAAAGGGACCCCTGACCATTAGGTCCAGTCGTGACCGACTCTGGGGTTGCGCGCTCATCTCGCATTATTGGCCGAGGGAGCCGGCGTATAGTTTCCAGGTCATGTGGCCAGCATGACAAAGCCGCTTCTGGCAAACTAGAGCAGCACACGGAAACGCCGTTGACCTTCCCGCTGTAGCGGTTCCTATTTATCTACTTGCATTTTGATGTGCTTTCGAACTGCTAGGTTGGCAGGAGCTGGGACCAAGCAACGGGAGCTCACCCCGTCACAGGGATTCGAACCGCCGACCTTCTGCTCAGCAAGCCCTAGGCTCAGTGGTTTAGCCCACAGTGCCACCTGGGTCTCAAGCAAATGTGCTATTTACAACCAACCTGATACAGGTGTACGTACACATAAAACATGGGCCTTGCCCAACGATGCCAGCCCCTGGTGTTTTCACTAGCAGTTCCCCAAAACTGACAGTATTGGGAAGGCATATTTTATTATTTTTGGCGTTGCTGAAAATGTCTGTGAGCTCTGAGGGCTCATAATTCGGGAGCTGGTCTAAAGCAAAGCCTCACATGAGAAAACACAATAGATTGCAAAAATGTGGTGGGCATGTTTTGAGGTAAAAGACTTTTGGGAAATGATTTATAATGAATTAAGGAAAATGTTTAAAAATACATTTGTTAAGAAACCAGAAGCCTTTCTATTATGGTTAATAGGTGAAGAACTACCAAGACAAGACAAAAAACTTTTTATGTATGCAATGGCAGCAGCGAGAATGTTACTAGCCTAAAAATGGAAAGAAGAATTACCAGCGAAGGAAGAATGGCAGACGAAATTGATGTAATATGATGAAATGGTGAAACTGACGGGGAAGATCAGAAACCAATAGGATCAAGTATTTGTTAGAGACTGGAGTAAATTCGTAGTTTACTTTAAAAACCACTGTAAACAGTTAAAATCATTGATAGCGTTGTAATGACATTTGTAATGTGAAATTGATTATGATAATTGGGGATAAACAATAGTTGGATAAAGTAAAAGATGCAGAAAACGTAAACTTTTAATATAAGAACCCATAGGAGGGAGGGGAGGAATGTTTGAATTGGTTAGAGATAAAGTGTATATAAAAAATGTGAAAATCTAATTAAAAAATGTTTAAAAAAGAAGAAGAGAAAACACATTTAGTGCAGTGGCCCTTGCCTTCCCGAGCCTCTTGGAACATTGCAACCACATAATGCTCTTCTCTATTAGGAGTAACCTGTGGCTGGGATCAAAGGGCACTTCATGTCTCTGCAGATTTCCACTAGAAGGCGACAACCGTCCATACAATCAACTGTATCTTCTGCAGGCAAAAACACCCACACCCACACACACATACACACATACACACCAAGCTAGCAGCTTATTTCTTGGTGGCTCCTTAAACATTCCCCACATGATAGCTCTGAGCAGACCACCTGCACGCAAAACGTATTTGCATATCCCATTGCAGGGATCACCAACTTTTGGGATCTTGTGGGCATATCTGGAATTCTGACACAGAGCTGCGGACACTAAGGCACTTCTCCTGCACCCACTCTGGATCACACGAGACAGAGAAAACACATGCATGCACCACCCACATAAACTCTTTGCATTTCTAAGGAGGGAAAGCCGTATCTTTTGGGATTTGCATGATTTGACATGGGGGGGGGGAGAACCCCAACCACTAACAAATAAAAAGTTTACATTGGGAGACTGTGCGGTAAAAAAAGATTACAGAGCTGGTGCTTGCCAGCACTACAAGCAGATTGCTCTTCGTTGGGCAAATAATTCCTGCATTGTAGGGGGTTGGACTGTCATGCTGGGCACATGACCCGGAAGCTGTCTGCGGACAAACGCCGGCTCCCTTGGCCTATAGAGCGAGATGAGCACTGCAACCCCAGAGTCATCTGTGACTGGACCTAACGGTCAGGGGTACCTTTACCTTTACCTTTAGGGGGTTGGACTAGATGACCATTGGGCTCTCTTCCAATGCTACAATTCTATGATGATCCAAGACACTGCTCCTTGTTGATCTCTCTCTCTCTCCTGCTCTCTTCCTTGGATGACAACAAAGCTGGCAACAAATCACAGAATGCATCTCTGGACAGAGAGATGACCTATGGTTTGATGGTGGTTTTGAAGAGATCCCTTGAGAGCATTAAGGGTCTACCTTGGGTTAAGCAACTGCTGCTGAACCTCTTTCAAAGCGTCTTCTAATGTGTGACGTATACGGATGCGTCTATGATGAAAGCAAGGCCGAGAGCACCTGCCATCTTCCTATTTTTTGGTCCTGGGGACTCTCCTTCTTATAACTTTGCAGTATGATTGCATCTTAGGTGAGTGCTCCGAGGCTTCCACATATATGCACCAACCCCGTGCGAAAAACCCTTACCCTTCCAGAGCTGGTGTATTGAGCAGGACTTGCCCGGCAAACAAGGCCAAGAGCTTAAAAGCTTTCTAGACCTGCTCAGCGTGCCTTGGGTCTGTTTGAGTTCCACGATATCTCGCAGGGCCGCCGCCCCCCCAGGCTTCCAGAACTGGTGCACCCAGAGGACCTTGCCCAGCAGAGCAAGCCAGAGAGCTTAAAAGCTCTTTTCGAGCCGAGAAAATGTTGCAAGCATTTAATTTGCACAATTTCAACCGGCCAGCCTTACACAACGCAAAGCTGAGACTGCACAAGCTAAAGGACCATGAGATGCGGCCATACTGTATTACCCAAAGCTCCCAAGGCGACTTATGCAGCAAACCAATAAATATTTAACTATTTTAAACTAGGGGTGGCTACCCCCGCTTGTGTTGCTCACGAACTCCCTCCCTTCACAGTCCTCCCACTTCCTCTGACAGCTCCATCAAACTTGGGGTTCCCATCCCCTGCCTTGTCCGTGCAAACCCAAGACTGTGAGAAGGCAGTATAAATCCTTCAGTGGGGTCTGTGTGATGCTAGCCTTATGCTTCTATGTCTATAGGAAGAAAGAGGACCACGATAACTGTAGGCTCTATGCCTTGTACACCACCTAGCAAGCTTCCAAGATTTCCAAACTTGTCATGTTGGTCACACACTTTTTATGCATGCATCATTTCGCGACACAGTAAAATTCAGTTTTGCTAGCAAAGCAGAGGTTAAACTACCCCCCTTTCCAGTCCTGGAATGTGCGCAAGGAGTGTTCGTGCAACACCTCTACAGACTGCAGCCAACACACTAATGCGTTGCGACACACAGTTCGGAAAGCTCTTTGTGAAACAGCAGCACAAAAATATTTAATTGCAGTATTTAATTGGTTGCAGTCCTAAGAATCTGGAGGGCAGCGGGTTGGCGAAGGCTGTCTTTTCGAGCCTCTGATTTCAGTTGCATCTCAGGGAGAGGTCCTTGCTCTGCTCCTTAACCTGCCCCCTGGCCTTCCCCTCCCCTCCCCCACCCCCCCCAGCCCACCACCAATGATGACGGCTCTAGACTGTACATCAGGATCTCAAGGCTATTGGATTGCTGTCAAGCTAAGTGCCGGCAATCAGAAGTTCTTGCTCTTCTGTCTTCTGCAATATCTCCCCGATCAATACGGTAATGGAGCGGAGGGGGGGGAGGCTTGGGGCTGGCGGGGGGTTGGGGGGAGAGACTGCAGGCCGCTTTGCACACATTTAGCTCCCGTTAAGGGGATATAAAACACCCAGTTATTTCTGGACCAAATCAGCAAAGGGGGGGCAGGAGGACAACAGCAGCTAGGTGGCCCCTCAAAGTCACGCAGTGCCCCCAAACCAAAAAGACTTCTGCAACCTGGTGGAATTTCAGAATGCTAAAAATGTAGGGATGAGCAGCATGAGACCTTTTACCAGCTGAATCCATGAACAGGGCTCAACTGAAACTAGCTCAGCTGGATAACTGGACTGTGGTGCTGATAACACCAACGTTGTAAGTTCGATCCCCGCATGGGACAGCTATGTATTCCTGCATTGCAGGGGGTTGGGCTAGATGATCCTCCGGGTCCCTTCCCATTCTATGATTCTATAATTCTGGAGGGCTGGATTTGGCTCTGGGCCTGAGGTTCCTCATGCCTGACATAAACACACACATCCACATCACGACTGACACACTATCAATTCTGGTCAGACAGGTCTTGCAGGATTTTTTTAAAAAAACAACCTGTCAAACCTGTTTGGCCAGCCTACTTCTTCCAACTAAAAATAATAATAGTGATAATAATAAAAATATATTATTTATATGCTGCCCATGTGACTGGGTTTCCCCAGCCACTCTGGGTGGCACCCAACAAAATAGTAAAAACGCAATAAAACATTTGACCATTAAAAACTTCCCTGTACGGGGCTGCCTTCAGATGTCTTCTAAAAGATACATAATTATCAATCTCCTTGACATCTGATGGGAGGGCGTTCCACAGGGCGGGCGCCATCACCGAAAAGGCCCTCTGCCTGGTTCCCTGTAACCTCGCTTCTCGCAGTGAGGGAACTGCCAGAAGACCTTCGGAGCTGGACCTCAGAGTCCGGGCTGAATGATGGGGGTGGAGACGCTCCTTCAGGTTTACAGGGCCAAGGCCATTTAGAGCTTTCAAGGTCAGCAACAGTACTCTGAATTGTGCTCAGAAACATACTGGGAGCCAGTGTAGACCTTTAGGACTGGTGCTATTTGGTCTTGGCGGCCACTTCCAGTCACCAGTTTGGCACCTACATTCCAGGTTAAGTTGTACAGTAGTTAGTTTCTGATTCAACTTGAAAGGTAGCCACAGGTAGAGCCCATTGAATTCTCTAAGAACTCTGCTGTGTCCTCTTCCAGCCTGCATTCCTGCAGCCAGGACACAGTTAAGCTTGCACGCACATGCACACAGACACACACAATTAGCATGTATACCTGTTGTCAGTTCTGCATGATGCATGGGGCGAAGGGCAGGGTGGGGGGCCTGCGATGCTGAGAAAGGAGGAAGGGTCTGTTTCATCATAGCCTGGACACGACAGGTAGCTTAACTATGATGAATGGCTGGACCAGACTAGCGACCGCCTTGAAGTCTTTGCGAAGGGAGAGAGAAATCAGTGGATACAGAGATTCACTGTCACAATTAATAAACCTCTCCCCGGGGGGTGAGGGTCTTCTGCTAAGGCTCACGCCGGCATCTAGGGAACTTCTTTGCAAGGCCCTGCATGCTTCAGCAACGTGTCCAAACTTACTGGAGACGGGAGGGCTGTCAACCTTTTAAACCACCTGCTACATCTCTGCAGGTGGAGGTATTTAAAGAAAGCCTCTCCTGCTAATTTCTGCAGTTTGAGCTGTGCTTAAAAGCATAGGGGCAGGCCAGGCTGCTTTTGTCCCTTCGGGGTGGAATTTCACTGATTGAGGGCAGGAATTCCTGGGTTTAACACGTATCAGCGGCTGCTTGCCATGATGCCCAAGTTCTGCTCCTTCCCAACCTGACGGGGAGATGCTGGGCATCGAACTTGGGACCCGTTGCATGAAAAGAAAGTGCGTCACCCCCAAACTGCAGCGTAAGAACGTAAGAAGAGGTTTTCTGGATCAGGCCTGTGGTCCATCAGTTCCAGCATCATCTTCTCCCAGGGGCCAACCAGATGCTTGTGTGGAACCTGCAAGCAGGATTCGAACACAAGATCCCTCTCCCCTCCTGTGGTTTCCAGCAATTGGCATTCAGAAGCATCACTACTTCTGGATGAAGTGAATATTGCTTTTATATAGCAGACAGATGAAGATTTGGAAGTTCTTTACGTTCTAACTTTCTCTTTTAACTTCTTCTTCTTCTTCTTCTTCTTCTTCTTCTTCTTCTTCTTCTTCTTCTTCTTCTTCTTCTTCTTCTTCTTCTTCATCTTCATCTTCATCTTCTTCCTCCTCCCCTTCCTTCCTTCCTTCCTTCCTTCCTTCCTTCCTTCCTTCCTTCCTTCCTTCCTTCCTTCCTTCCTTCCTTCCTCCCTCCCTCCCTCCCTCCCTCCCTCCCTCCCTCCCTCCCTCCCTCCCTCTCTCTCTCTCTCTCTTCCCCCTTCTTGTGTTTCTATTGTAACTAGATAAAAATCTTGGTTTGATTTGAAAAAGTGGGAAAGATAGTAAGCTTGGTATTTTCTCTCAAAACCTGAAAAGAATTTATTTTTAAAAACGGAAGCATCCTTGCCTCCAATGTGGAGTCAGAGTAGAGCCATTGTGGCTAGTAGCCTTTGAAAGTCTCCCCCACAAATCTGTCCAATTTGTAAAGCGATCTTAGTTGGAGGTCATTACTACCTTCTGAGGCAGGGAGTTCCACAGTTTATTTATTTATTTGTTGCTGTTTAGTCGTTTAGTCGTGTCCGACTCTTCGTGACCCCATGGACCATAGCACGCCAGGCACTCCTGTCATGCACTGCCTCCTGCAGTTTGGTCAAACTCATGTTCGTAGCTTCGAGAACACTGTCCAACCATCTTGTCCTCTGACGTCCCCTTCTCCTAGTGCCCTCAATCTTTCCCAACATCAGGGTCTTTTCCAAGGATTCTTCTCTTCTCATGAGGTGGCCAAAGTATTGGAGCCTCAGCTTCAGGATCTGTCCTTCCAGCGAACACTCGGGGCTAACTTCCTTCAGAATGGATAGGTTTGATCTTCTAGCAGTCCATGGGACTCTCAAGAGTCTCCTCCAGCACCATAATTCAAAAGCATCAATTCTTCGGCGATCAGCCTTCTTTATGGTCCAGCTCTCACTTCCATACATCACTACTGGGAAAACCATAGCTTTAACTATACGGACCTTTGTCGGCAAGGTGATGTCTCTGCTTTTTAAGATGCTATTTATTTATTACCAGTATTTTTTTGTTACATTTCTATACTGCCCTTCATTCGAGGATCATAGGGCAGCTTACAATATAAAACTGTAACTTTGTGCCATGTGAATATTCCGTAGTCTCACTTCCCCTTTGCCTGTTGATGGGCCTGAGGATCACCTTCTGGACAAGCAAAAGAAGTGATTTATTTACACCCCACCCCATAATTAACTTATGGGATTCCTTACCATGAAATGTGCTTAATCGCAATGAACATCAGGCTGACACCTGCAGAGCTGGCCTTAAGGCAACCTGCTTAAAACACACCTGGTGGGTGATCTAGCCATATCTGATATCTTAAGCTTATCCAATGCATTTTTTTTTGTTTTACGAACATAATTTTACAGATCTCTGAATGAAACAACTAGGGCAGACTTTGCAAAGCTGGTGCTCGCTCAGATGTTTCGGACTACAGGTGGTGTGACAGAAGGGCACAATATTATGCTTGGCATGGGCAGAGTGGATGGAGAAAAATATTTCTTCCTCTCTCTTGTAACGTTAGGACAGGCACCCCCCAAACTGCGGCCCTCCAGATGTTTTGGCCTACAACTCCCATGATCCCTAGCTAACAGGACCAGTGGCCGGGGAAGATGGGAATTGTAGTCCAAAACATCTGGAGGGCCGAAGTTTGGGGATGTCTGCGTTAGGACATCCAACGAATATTCAGGGCAGATAAAAGGAAGCACACAGTTAAACTATGGAACTCCTTGCCACAGGAGTAATTCATGGAGGAGGAGAGGACTATCAATGGCAACCAGCCAGGATAGCTATGCTCTTCCTCCACTTCTGAACACCAGTTGCTGGAAACCACAGGAGGAGAGAGTGCACTTGAGTTCAAATCCAGCTTGCGGCATTCCCCCTGGTTGGCAACTGTGATAAAAGGACGCTTCTTATGTTCTTACACGCCTTGGTTGGAAGCACTCACAAACATCTCAATTCTTAAGAGGAGAATGTTGGAGAAGATGGACTACTGGTCCCAAGCTGCAGAGCAATTGCCACGTCCCCTTACACAGAATCCAGTTCCCCAGCGTGCCACGGCCACGGAAGCAGTGCTGCGCCATGCGCTCCGCCACCAAAGGGAGGCCTGCGTGCAGCAACGCGGCCACAGCAGCGGGAGCGATTGCCGCGTCCCTGTCAGCCCATGATAAATGGCTCCAATTTGGAGGCCGGTTCCCGCTGTCACTCTCCATCCAAAGGCCCTCCCTCTCGCCGCCAGCTGTTCTCTGCCCAGAGGCATTAGCTACGCTTTGGAGACGACAGCAGGAGCGGGTGGAACAAAGGAGCACCCTGTCTCCGGCAGGCGCAAGACTAATCGAGGGGACTGCGTGCCGGTTGTGTCGGGGAGGTGCACGGTGGCTCGCTGACGCACGCTAGTGATGCACTCCCCGTCTGATGCTGTGGGTCTCTTATTGCTCCGGTGCCAGGGGGTGGGGAGATGTGTGGTCCCCAGAGTCGGCTGGGCTGTAGGAGGCCGAGACCCACGCAGCCCAGCGCTCTGCTTCCGAGAGAGGGCAGGGAAGCAGAGCGTCAAGGAGCAGACCATCGCCCCAGGATCTGGTTCTTGGCGGCACACAGAGGCTCCCTTTTGGCTTATAGCCCTCGGCAGACCTTCTCTCCATGATCTCCCCTAGCCTCCGAACAAGTTGGCAACCTACGCTGGAAGTGCCACCGATATATTGCATTTGTTTGCCATGCGCGGCACCACAGCAACATAGGAAGCTGCCTTCCCTGAATCAGACTTACTGGTCCACCCGGCTTAGTTTTGTCTACTCTGACCGGCAGCAGCTCTCCACGGTTTCAGGCAGCGAGTGTCTCCCAGCCCTAGCTGGAGATATTGAGGGTTGTACCTTCTTCCTGCAAGGAAGATGCTCTCGTACTGAGTTACAGCCCTCCCCCCCCCATATTGCCTTACCCTAAATATATATCAACTCGACCACTTCGATTGGCCTCGTTGCAGGTGTCTCAAAACTCATGTTTTTAAGAACACAATCTTTTCGTGTGGCAGCTTCTATCCTTCTATCCTTCGGAACTCCCTGCCTCTTGATATCAGGCAGGTGCCTACACTGTATTCTTTTTGGTGCCTGCTAAAAATATTTCTGTTTAGACAAGCCTACCCAGATGCTTAGAAAGTTGGCACAAGTTTTAGTCCGTTTTTAGCCTACTGCTTTAATAAAAACCCCAAACATTTCAACAATGCAGGAGGTTGGACTAGATGACCCTCAGTGTCCCTTCCAACTCTACAATTCCACAATTCTATGACTTGCATTATTGCTCATGACTCGTATTGATAAATTTTCCGTTTTATCTTTCTTTGAGGTGTCTTATTTAAACGATCAAGCAAGCGGTGTATATATTTTATGAAATAAATAAATAGGCTGCAATGCAGCCACTTTGTAATAAGCGGTTCCCATTGCTAGGGCGGAAAGCAGGGAGCCCCATAGTAGGCGGAGCCCCATAGTAGGCAGAGCCAAATGCAACGACAGGCAGAGAGAACGTTCAAACCATGCATTTGAAGCAGTACCACCTTAAACAGCCATGGTTTCCCTGCAAAAAAAGTTCTGGGAACTGCAGTTTGTCAAGGGTGCTGAGAGTCGTTAGGAGATCCCCTATTCCCTTCGCAGAGCTACAATTCCCAGAGTTCCCTCGGAAAAGGGACTGACAGTTAAACCACTCTGAAAATTGTGGTTCTGGGAGCTGAACAGAGGTCTCCTAGCGACTCTTAACAAACTACAGCTCCCAGAATCCTTTGGGGGAGACCCTGAATGCTTAAAGTGGTATGGTACAGCTTCAAATTCTAGTTTTGCCCCCATTCTCCTCCCTGCTGGTTTCTAAAACGGCAACGCTGAGACCTGAATGAGGTCCGACACATTTCTTCCCAGCCCATATACAGATATAGGATGGGGTGGGGGCTGGGGGACATCAGGACACTACATTTTATTCATTACAAAGCTTAAGACCAAAGCACCAGAGCTTGGCTGTCCTCTGTTTAAACATTCTTGACTTGAGCTGACTTGCCAGCAGATCTCTTGGAAAGCTTGCCATGGCTGCCTCATCTGCCACAAGGCAGTACATCCAAATGCCTTGTGAGGTTCCCTACCTTGGGCAAACGCTCAGGGTCTCCGGGGTGCCGTGGAATCACCTTCTGCAAGCGCAGGAAGCCGTAGTCGATGGTTGGCTCATTCAAGGCTGCAGGCGGAAAGAGCGAGCGGGTTAGAATCCAGTGAATTAGGGTCATTGTTGAGAGACAGAGTGGCCAGAGCTGTGTGGCTTCTCCCGTAAATTTGTGCACCTCTAAGCTGAATTTCGGATACCAAATCCCACCCACTGAGGGCTTTCCTCTAGACACTGTTCTCTCCAGACATATTCTAAACCTATTTTAAAGCCAACGTTTCCTCCTGTGGGAGGGAGTTCCGTAGCTTAACTACACGCTGGGCGAAGGAGTCGTTCTTTTGGTCTGTGCTGAACCTGCTGGCTTTCAACCGCATATGATGTCCACCAAGCCCCAGTATCACAATAAGGGGAGAAAAACAACTCCCTATCCCCCTTCTCTCTCTCAAAAAGGTACTTCTTCACACACCCATCCTTTCATTTTATTTAAAGCATCTTCACCCTTTAACAGAAAAAGAGGCTTCCTTGTAGTCTAAATGACACCACACAAAAGGAAAAGGAATGAGGAGGGAGGAGGAAAAATGGCAAACAGGCGCTAGTTCTTAGTTATGTAGTTCCTGTAATGACCAGCTGGAACAGAAAGAATTCAAGGAGAGGAAGAGAGCTGAAATGGTGGAGGGAGCAGGACCTCTGAATACCAGTTGCTGGAAACCGCAGGAGGGGGTTGGACTAGATGACCCTCAGGGTCCCTTCAAACTCTACGGTTCTATGATTCTAACCTCCTCCAATGTAGGAATAGCCTGCGGGGAAAGTTCCAAAAACACACCTTCAACCTGCCCTCATACAAGATGCCTTCTGCGACAATACTGGCTAAGGAACAGCCAGAATCTGCCCACAAGAACATAAGGAGAACGTTGCTGGAACAGCCCAAGTGCCCACCTGGTCCAGCCTCTCACAGTGGCTTGTGGGACACCCGCGAGCAGGATTCGAACACAAGAGCCCTCTGGGATCCAGAAGCATTGCTGCCTCCTACCTTGGAGGCACAGAAATAGCCATCAAGCCACCATTGGTCCTCACCTTTAGGAGCCAGGCAAAAACACCCCTCTTTTCCCAGGCCTTTGTCTAATTAAACAATCTATGGCCTCTCTCTCTCTCTCTCTCTCTCTCTCTCTCTCTCTCTCTCTCTCTCTCTCTCTCTCTCTCTCTCTCTCTCTCTCTCTCTCTCTCTCTCACTGTTTGCATTTGTATCTCTGGCATGTATCTATGTCGAAACAAAATTTAAAAATTCCTTCCAGTAGCACCTTAGAGAACAACTAAGTTTGTCATTGGTATGAGCTTTTGTGTGCATGCACACTTCTTCAGATACCGTAACACGAAAGCTCATACCAATGACAAACTTAGTTGGTCTCTAAGGTGCCACTGGAAGGAATTTTTTTAATTTTGTTTCGACTACAGCAGACCAACACGGCTACCTACCTGTAACACGTATCTATGTGTTTTTATATTGCAAACAGCCCTGTGATCCTCGGAGAAAGAGAGGCAGAGAAATTTAACAAATAACAACATTGATATGAATAATCATAAATGATCTCTTCTCCACCCTTTCCGCTCTCCTCCTCTTTCGACCCCCCCCCCCATCTCCAAGGCAGAGAGAGTCAGGGATTCCACCCCCCCTCCAATAACCTGTCTATCAGCCAGAAGGCACATACTCCCTCCCTCCCTCCCCCTTTAAACCTCCCCCCTCCGAGATTGGCGCGCTTCATTACTGAACCAAGATGAAGATAGATTGCCTGATTTAGCGTAAACATATGCTGCAATTCCAGTTCTGGGCAGCGTTCGTGCAGGAGTAATTGGTATTGATTTTCTCCCTGCTCCCCCCCACCCCTGGAAGGCCTTTCACAGGCCAGAGCACACGGGATTATCCATGCAATGAGGGGGGTAGGTGGGTGGGACAACACACAGGCACACACACACACACAGAGAGATGTGGCCACAGGGTTGTGCTTTGGGAGACAGGGGAAGACGGGCCGGATCAGGGTCTTGACAGCTCCACCGTTCTGAATTTCACGCGGGGGCTCAGATGCATGAAGGGCAAGGCCATCGTCCCAGAGGCGGGTGTATGTGTGTGTGTGATTTATACGCCTGGCCCTGCCGTTGGGGAACCGGTATAAAGAAAAGTTCCTGCTGGCTCAGGAAATTGGACTACCAGCATCCTGCTCTTACAGTGGCCAGGCAGGTGCCTCTTCTGGGAAACCCACAAGCAGGATTCGAACACAAGAGCCACTCTACCTCATAGCTGCCAAGTTTTCCCTTTTCTCGCGAGGAAGCCTATTCAGCATAAGGGAAAATCCCTTAAAATAAGGGATAACTTGGCAGCTATGCTCTACCTACCTGCGGTTTCCAGCAACCGGTATTCAGAAGCATCGCCGCCTCCGACTGTGGAGGCAGAGCAGAGCCATAGCGGCTAGTAGTCAAACCCCAGCCCTCTCCTCCTCCATGAATTTGTCCAATCCTCTTTTAAAGCCACCTGCGTTCGTGGCCATCGCTGCCTCCTGTGGCAGAGAGTTCCATAGTTCAACTATGCAAAGGCGGACTTTCTTTGATCTCTCCCAAAGTTGCACTGACCTCTCGCAGCCCACCCAAGGAGATCAGATGAGTACCGTCATTTCACAGCAGAGCCAGGAGTTCCAAAGGCCACGTAGGACCGTGAGCTGTCTGGGCAGAAAAGCCAATACCCCCCCCCCCTGCACCGTCTCCCCACAAAAGTAGACACCCCCCCCCCACTCACCAGTGTAAACAAAGCGTCCTGGCGCTCCTTTGCAGAACTGCTTTGATTTGTAGGAGAGGGTCACCTCCACCACCCCAGGGATGTGCCTCGGCGGAGTCTGCACACGGATTGCATGCGGTGTGATGAGCTGTTAAGAGAGGTGGGCAGACATATAAAAGCATAACAAAGAGCCAATGGCAAATTGAGACCAGTGTCTTGTTCTCACAGATCATTCTGGTGACCCCTTCCTGCCTGAACTTTTACGGAGCTCTGGGGCTGCCGCTGACGATTGCAAGGGGTTAGACTAGATGACCCTTGGGTCCCTTCCAACAATTCTATTATTCTAAGATTCTATCTTCAGGCCAGAAGGCTGGTCCTTTAAGAGCCATCCACAAGGCGTCAGACCTGTAGCTCAGCAGAAGAGCATCTGCCTTGGGTTCAAGTCCCCAGAGATCCCTTGCCTGCAACCCTGGAGAACTACAGCTGCCAGTCAGAGAAGACAATACTGAGCCAGGTGGGCCAGACAGTGGTCTGGCTCTGGATAAGTCAGTGTGCTTCTTTCCCCTGTGGGATCTGGCACCAGACCAGAACACCCTTCCTGAGCGGGCATGACTTTCTTGTCCCCCCACCCCATAATTCTTGAAACAGCCCCTTTTCATCAGTTACGTTGCCCACCACAGCTGTGCAACCAGCCGCAGAGGCCTCTCTATGTTGCAAACCTCCATTGTTTCGCTGCCAGCTTGAACTGTCATGGCTCCCTGCAAAGAACCCTGGGAGTTGCAGTTTGCGGAGGCTGCTCGGAATTCTCCGTTTTTCGGGGAACGATTGGCGAACCAAGTTTCAAGTCCTCAGCGTGCACCCAGAGACTCACCTCGCTCCACACCAGCATGGTGCCAAAGACCACCTGCAGCCCATCGAAAAAGTTGTCCCCGATCACGATGACGGTGGCGCCGCCCGTCGTCCAGCCTTCGCTGGGACTGATGGCTTTGATGCAGGGGGTGGCAGCTTCAGGCAAGGAGGGGGGAGAGACAAGGCAGAGAGTCAGCAACCGGGGTGACTGGAAGAAGAGGAGGTGCAGGTCATCGTAACAAGGGAAAGTGGGCAGTGATGTGGGGTACAGAGGAGGGCAAACGGGGGTGGGGAGCAGTGCCTGTTGGAGGGAAGGAAAAACAGGCATTGCAGGGGGTTGGACTAGATGACCCTCAGGGTTCCCTTCTAACTCTACAGTTCTATGGTTCCAGGTTTCCGAGCCCATGAGGATTATAGAGAATCATAGGCTGTGAAAGCCCCAAGAGAAAGTTGGTCCTTCTTCATAGAATCGTAGAATTGGAAGGCACGCCAAGGGTCATCTAGTCCAACCCCAAATCATTTGCCCACAGAAAATAATAATAATAATAATAATAATAATAATAATAATAATAATAATATTTTATTTATACCCCACCCATCTGGCTGGTTTCCCCCAGCCACTCTGGGCGGCTTCCAACAAAATATTAAAATAAAATAGTTGTTGTTGTCATCCATCTGTCTCAAGCAGGGGTCGGCAAAGTTTTTGTGGCTTGGGCCAGTTCACAGTCCCACAGCCGCCGCAAACGCTATTTCCAGCACTCCTTCCGGCGTGGAGGAGGTGTGCGCAGCTTCCCATTGGCTGCAGGAGCATCCTGCAGCCAATGGGAAGCCGGCCAGCGTCGTGAAAGGCGGTCCCAGCTCTGCTCTGCGCCAGTTTAGCGCGGCACACGGGATCCGCCCAAGTGGGTGGCGGGGGTCCATGGGCCTTAGGTTGCCGACCCCTGGTCTCGAGAGTCAATTGAATGTGCCTCTGGGGGTGAAGTCAAACCAGCGCATTAGCAGCATCAAAGGGACCTCCTCAGGGCGCAAGTCTCGGCAGCGTGCATGGGGGAACCTAGGCTGCCCAGACGATAAGACCCCCCCTCTCCACTGATGGGTTCTAATGAAAAACAGAGTGATAGGCACCAGCTTCAGGGGCGTAGCCAGGATGAAAATTAGGGGGGGCAAGGGGCGGCGGCAAGAGGCAGGGCCAAGGGGAGGGGGAGGGGCCACAGCGGAACAAGGAAAGCTCCCTTCTCCCTTGCCAGCTTTCCCTCCCCCCACCCTGGCGATTGCGGAGGGGGAGGAGGGAGTCGGAGCAGCCCGAAATCGGGCTGCTCCGATCCCCTCCTCCCCCTCCTGGAACGGCAGGGGCGAGGGGGCACCAGGATCAGCCCGAAATCGGGCTGCTCCGACTCCCTCCCCCCTCTGCGATCGGCAGGGGCGAGGGGGCGCCAGGATCAGCCCGAAATCGGGCTGCTCTGATCCCCTCCTCCCCCTCTGCGATCGCCGGGGCGGGTGGAGGGAAAGCCCCAGAGCCGCGCAAAGCGGTTGCCTAGCTTTCCCTCCACCCACCCCACAGCCAGCCAGGGAGAAGGGAGACGGCACCGGGCGGGCAGCGGGGCAGGCTGGCCAGCGGCCCTGCTTCTAGGGGGGGCAATTGCCCCCTCCTGCCCCCCTTGCCTACGCCCATGACCAGCTTGGCTGCAGGAGTTGCCAGAAGGAGGCATACAAGGCGCCGTAGAAAACAATATACAGAGATGTGCAGTGATCATTGCAACGCGTTGATGTACAACTGCGAGGTTCTTTCGCCAACCTAGAATCTGTGATAAGGTCTGGCTACGATAATCATGAATGGGACCTGCCCGCCTGAGTTTGCCACTGCACTGCTCCACACAGACCTTCAGAGGGGTCCAGCCTCCTTGCCCGCCTCCCGTGCTTGGAGTTGTTGTGCACAAACATGTTATCAGACACCGCCAGGACGTGGCCATCCACATTGACTGTCGTCGACACCACAACCTAAAGGGGAAGAGAGATTAGGGGTTTGCCAAGGAGGAGGAGGAGGAGACATCTAGACTCCACCAAAACAGCAATTTCCTGGTCTTCAGAAGGTAGGAAAACAGGCTAGACAACCATTGGGGTCATTCCATCAGCGAGAGGGCACCGTCCAGGACTATAGGGTGACGCCTGCCCGTCCTGCCCCGCCGAGCATCTCTGATGCAATTTGTCACAGCCAGATTTGCCCCTTGATGCCTTTCAGCTGCTTGGCTGCACAAAGAAATAAGGCAGAAGGCCAGCTGCCAATTTGCACACTGGCAGGTGCGCAGCCTGGGGTCATTTTGGACTCACAGCTGTCCATGGAGACGCAGGTCAATTCTGTGTTCAGGGCAGCTGTCTACCAGCTCCATTTGGTACGCAGGCTGAGACCCTCCCTGCCCGCAGACTGTCTCACCAGAGTGGTGCATGCTCTAGTTATCTCCCGCTTGGACTACTGCAATGCGCTCTACGTGGGGCCACCTTTGAAGGTGACCCAGAAACTACAACTAATCCAGGATGTGGCAGCCAGACTGGTGACTGGGAGTGGCCGCCGAGACCATATAACACCGGTCCTGAAAGTTTTATATTGGCTCGCAGGACATTTCCGAGCACAATTCAAAGTGTTGGTGCTGACCTTTAAAGCCCTAAATGGCCTCAACCCAGTATACCTGAAGGAGTGTCTCTGCCCCCATTGCTCAGCCTGGAAACTGAGGTCCAGCTCCAAGGGTCTTCTGCTGGTTCCCTCACTGCAAGAAGCTAGAGAACCAGGCAGAGGGCCTTCTTGGTAGTGGCGCCCGCCCTGTGAAACGCCCTCCCATCAGATGTCAAGGAGATAAGCAACTATCTGACTTTTAGAAGACATCTGAAGGCAGCCCTGTACAAGGAAACACTTTTTAAATGTTTTATTATGTTTTTATATGTCTTGGAAGCCGCCCAGAGTGGCTTGGGCAACGCAACCAGATGGGCGGTGTATAAATGATGAAATTATTATTATTTCTTTGATGAGTTTCTTTAAAGAAGTTTTAAAATGTTAATTGGGGTCTGGCTATTGCAGGGGTATGTGTGGAATCACACATAAACTGTGTTTCTGCAGAGGGATGGAGAATCTAGAACATTTTAAAGTCATCTGCCTGGATTTTTAACTTCCTATGCTTCGGACGTAAGGCGCTCAACATTCAATATCCATGCCAGCTTGGGAAGCATAGATGCCTGGGCTTATATTTCTTTTTCCTACTATTCGTTGTGTGTTTGTTTGCTTGCTGTATATGGCATGATGCAATACCCCGCTAGCACACGTTTGGTCTGTGAATAATGCCAGCAAATGGGAGCCCAGCCCACGCCAGAGACATCAGCAGGACCCAGAGGGGCCACGCTGTCTGTAGGGGCAAGAAGGGGCTCCCTGGGCATCAACCGGCTCTGGCTGGCTGGGGGGCTTCATCATCAGGTTCCTCTCCTAACGATATGGTAATTGTGACATTTTTACATGATTAGCAGCCATTCCAATTTGCATAGCAGCGCGGGTGCCTGGGAGCGGCAGGAGCAGACGAGAGCACACCCACCTTGATGAGGAAAGGGGAAGGAGCAGCAGCAGCAACCGCTATCGTTACAGGCGAGAGGTGAGTGTGAGCCATGCTTGGTAGCAGAGGCGGATTTAGGCAAGCGAGACCGACTCGCTCGCACTGGGTGCTGAGACCAGAGGGCATCGCAGGGGGGATTGCAACAATGACAAACAATGGAAGGCAAGAGGTAAGGGGGCACCGAATTTTGGTGTCGCACAGGGCGCTGCTGAAGTTTTACAGCTCAAATTTCAGTTGAAATTCCTGCATTGCAGTGGGTTGGACTGGATGACCCTTGGGGGTCCCTTCCAACTCTATGACTCAGAGTCCGCTCTAGGTAATGGCGGAAGCCAGCAAGCCACAAGAACGCCAGTCCCCACCTTAACACTGTGACCCTGGTTGCAAATTGTTTCCCGAGCCCAACTCAAGGTGCTCCCTTTGACGTTCGAAGCCCTAAGGCTTGGGGACCCGGTCATCTGCAAGAAAGCCTTCTCCCATATCAACCAGCCCATGACTGAAGCTCAGTGGGACTCCCGAGGGCCCCCTTGCTGGGGAAGGGCCTTTTCAGTGATGGCTCCTTGTGTGTGGAACTCCCTCCCGACCAAGGTGTGTCTCTGGCCAGCTCACTGTAGCATCTTTCTCAGTGGCTGTTTGGAGGTGGGGAGAGCAGATCGCTCCTGCTGCGGTTTTTGTCAGGAAAGAAGAGAGATGGTACGAAGGTAGCAGGTGAAAGGGAAAATGAGGTGCGTCTCACCTGGAAGCGGCGCATGTCTCGGGGGTTCCCTGCATTCTTCAGGCAATTCTGGTTGCATTTGAGGAAGAACTTGAGGAAAAATCTAGGAGGAAGAGGAAAAAAAGAGGGCATTGCACTTACCCAGAGAGAAGCCATTGCTCTGGCTCTCCTCGGTGGTCAAGTCAGAGATTGTGTCTGCTGGGCCCCCTTGGGGCTGGTAGGGCAGAAAGCAAGGAGCCCAACAGCAGGGGGCACCAGAGCCAATGTCGGGCAGAGCCAACCCGGCTGAGTTCTACAAGCGCAAGACCGTAGAAAGAGCAGGTGGGCAGAGCCAACCTCTGAACTGGCTGTAAGTAAGAAAGCCAGCAGGCTGAGGTTGGCAGGGCACTGCCCAATATGCCCCGATGGACGAGGTTTCATGGTGGCCACCAGATTCCGAGCCCTGCTTCCTTGCCTGATGGTTTGGCTTAGGTGCTCTGGGCAACTTGGCTGCAGAGAAGTTCAAGAAAGTTGATTTAAAAATAAATAAATAAGAAAGCAACAGTATCCAAGCACCTTCTCTGGTCAAACCAGTCTGGACTGTGGCCGGCGCCTGTCCGAACACCTTCCCCAGCACCCTCGTTCACCCACCCCCAATCCTTGCCTAAACGGATCACGCAACCTTTGCCTCCCTTCCTCCCACGCGCCTGGTGGCCGTGCTGGCCCTTTAAGGCAGCCCTGAAGTGCACCCTTCTCTGCTTAAGAGGGTATTGATTGGAAACTGATCCCCGGCTGCCTCCGAGGCAGCTAATGGGCTTCATTGCTGCAGAGAACGATCAATCAGGGAATACAAACCCTGGAGATATCTGAGCCCAGGAGGGGGGGGTCGGTGGCGCAGAAGGCAGGGAGTGTGGGGCAAGGGAGCCCAGCGCTGGATGCAGGTCCGAGCCATGGCTGCAGACGCCCAGCTCCTTCCAGGAGATGCAGAGTCACCCCAAATTGCCACTGGGGTGCGTGTTATAATGTCCTGCTTTCTGTGCCTTTCGTAGCAGCCTGAGAATTGCTCGCTTTACTTCTGTCTGCTGGGCTGCTGTTCAAGGCAAGAGAGTTTTTAAAGCAGAGGGTGGATGGCCGTCCGTCAAAGGTGCTTTAGCTGAAATTCCTACATTGGGCAGGGTTGGAATGGATAACCCTCGGGGTCCTTAGCGGTTAAAGTCTGACATCAGCCACACCCTCACGGTAATAATAATAATAATAATAATAATAATAATAATAATAATAATAATAATAATATATTATTTGTACCCCGCCCATCTGGGTTTCCCCAGCCACTATG
The DNA here is from genome assembly GCF_965207765.1 of Zootoca vivipara. Classification (NCBI taxonomy): domain Eukaryota; kingdom Metazoa; phylum Chordata; class Lepidosauria; order Squamata; family Lacertidae; genus Zootoca; species Zootoca vivipara. Next base: position 71,799,107 of record NC_142583.1, read on the forward strand.
GGCAGCTTCCAACAAAGATTAAAAATACATTAAAATGTCACGCATTAAAAACTTCCCTAAACAGGGCTGCCTTCAGGTGTCTTCTAAATGTCAGATAGTTGTTTATCTCCTTGACCTCCGATGGGAGGGCGTTCCACAGGGCGGGTGCCACCACTGAGAAGGCCCTCTGCCTGGTTCCCTGTAACCTCACTTCTCGCAGGGAGGGAACCGCCAGAAGGTCCTTGGCGCTGGACCTCAGTGTCTGGGCAGAACCCCAAGGAGTCCTGGGAGCTGTAGTTTGTTAAGGGTGCTGGGAATGCTAACGGCCTGAGGGGCAAACCACAGTTCCCAGGATTCTTTGGAAGAAGCTGACTGGTTTTGGGCTTCTGTCGGCAACGCCAGGAGAAGTGATTCCAAGAGGCATGTCCAAAGATCACAGGGAGCCCTGGAAAGTGGACTGGGTTCATCCTCTGCAATGGCTTGCCAGACACTCCGTGGATCGCGAAGTGTTGATTGTTTGCCAGGATACTGACAAGCCGGAAGGTGTGCCGAAGATGACGGCTGAGGGAGGATCCGGGGTCCCGAAACCAAGCCTTATGAGGAGTGGTTGAGGGAACTGGGTATGTTTAGCTGGGATAAGAAGGGACTCAGGGGGGATACGACAGCCATCTTCACATATTCAAAGGGTTGTCACATGGAAGATGGAGCAAGCTGGTTTTCTGCTGCTCCAGAGAAGAGGATCTGAACCAGTGCATTCAATCGACAAGGAAGGAGATCCCGACTAAACTTTCTGATGCTGAGAACTGTTTGACAGTGGAACGGACTACCGCAGAAGGTGGTGAACTCTCCTTGGCTGGAGGTTCTGAGGTTGGGTGGCCACCTGCCAGGGATTCAGTAGCTGTGATTCCTGCATTGCAGGGGGTTGGACTAGATGACCCTTGGAACCCCTTCCAACTCTACAATTTACAATTCCGCAATCTTTTGAAAAGGACCGGGGAAGAGGGGAGGAAGAGAGAGTTGGGCCGAGGGGAGAAGGAGCAGCTGAGAAAAAAATCCTGAAAAGATGGATGGAAGTCAGAGAGTACGATTCCTTCCCCAACCACATTCCGGGCTGATGAAATATTTAGGATGCTTGTTTAGGGTCCTATAATTGTCATCCTAGCATCAATAATTAAGGAGCGGCAGCCGTGCCTGCTCTGGAGAGGACCGGGAAGGCTGGGAAGAGAGGAAAAGCCAGCTCTAACCACACACACACACACACACACACACACACACACTGCCCAATCGTTGCTTTGCAGAACAACTTAGGCTGGAAATTTAATGGCAATGAATGCAATAGTAGGGTTTTGGGTTGTTTTTTTTTTTTAAGGAGCAGAGGAATCTGCCTTATACTGTCCACCTAGCTCAGTAACATACCCTTCAGCATTTCTCCAGTGAAAATTTGTTGTTGTTTAGTCGTTTAGTCATGTCTGACTCTTCGTGACCCCATGGACCAGAGCATGCCAGGCACTCCTGTCTTCCACTGCCTCCTGCAGTTTGGTCAGACTCATGTTGGTAGCTTCGAGAACACTGTCCAACCATCTCATCCTCTGTCGTCCCCTTCTCCTTGTGCCCACCATCTTTCCCAACACCAGGGTCTTTTCCAGGGAGTCTTCTTTTCTCATGAGGTGGCCAAAGTATTGGAGCCTCAGCTTCAGGATCTGTCCTTCCAGTGAGCACTCAGGGCTGATTTCCTTCAGAATGGATAGGTTTGATCTTCTTGCAGTCCATGGGACTCTCAAGAGTCTCCTCCAGCACCACAATTCAAAAGCATCAATTCTTCGGCTACCAGCCTTCTTTATGGTCCAGCTCTCATTTCCATACATCACCACTGGGAAAAGCATAGCTTTAACTATACGGACCTTTGTCGGCAAGGTGATGTCTCTGCTTTTTAAGATGCTGTCTAGGTTTGTCATTGCTTTTCTCCCAAGAAGCAGGCGTCTTTTAATTTCGTGACTGCTGTCACCATCTGCAGTGATCATGGAGCCCAAGAAAGTAAAATCTTTCACTGCCTCCATTTCTTCCTCTTCTATTTGCCAGGAGGTGATGGGACCAGTGGCCATGATCTTAGTTTTTTTGATGTTGAGCTTCAGACCATATTTTGCGCTCTCCTCTTTCACCTTCATTAAAAGGTTCTTTAATTCCTCCTCACTTTCTGCCATCAACGTTGTGTCATCTGCATATCTTTGGTTGTTGATATTTCTTCTGGCAATCTTAATTCCGGTTTGGGATTCATCAAGTCCAGCCTTTAGCATGATGAATTCTGCATATAAGTTAAATAAGCAGGGAGACAATATACAGCCTTGTCATACTCCTTTCCCAATTTTCAACCAATCAGTTGTTCCATATCCAGTTCTAACTGTAGCTTCTTGTCCCACATAGAGATTTCTCAGGAGACAGATGAGGTGATCAGGCACTCCCATTTCTTTAAGAACTTGCCATAGTTTGCTGTGGTCGACACAGTCAAAGGCTTTTGCATAGTCAATGAAGCAGAAGTAGACGTTTTTCTGGAACTCTCTAGCTTTCTCCATAATCCAGTGCATGTTTGCAATTTGGTCTCTGGTTCCTCTGCCCCTTCAAAATCCAGCTTGCACTTCTGGGAGTTCTCGGTCCACATACTGTACTGCTTAAGCCTGCCTTGTAGAATTTTAAGTATAACTTTGCTAGCGTGTGAAATGAGCGCAATTGTGCGGTAGTTGGAGCATTCTTTGGCGCTGCCCTTCTTTGGGATTGGAATGTAGACTGATCTTCTCCAATCCTCTCCATTGCTGAGTTTTCCAAACTTGCTGGCATATTGGGTATAGCACCTTAACAGCATCATCTTTTAAAATGTTAAATAGTTCAGCTGGAATATCATCACTTCCACTGGCCTTGTTATTAGCAATGCTTTCTAAGGCCCATTTGACTTCACTCTCCAAGATGTCTGGCTCAAGGTCAGCAACCACACTACCTGGGATATACAAGACCTCCATATCTTTCTGGTATAATTCCTCTGTGTATTCTTGCCACCTCTTCTTGATGTCTTCTGCTTCTGTTAGGTCCTTACCACTTTTGTCCTTCATTATGGTAATCTTTGTATGAAAAGTTCCTTTCATATCTCCAACTTTCTTGAACAGATCTCTTGTTTTTCCCATTCTATTGTTTTCCTCTATTTCTTTGCATTGCTCGTTTAAGAAGGCCCTCTTGTATCTCCTTGCTAATTTTTGGAAGTCTGCCTTCAATTTCCTGTATCTTTCACTATCTCCCTCGCATTTTGCCTGCCTTCTCTCCCCCGCTATTTGTAAGACCTCATTGGACTGCCACTTTGCTTTCTTGGATTTCCTTTTCATTGGGATGGTTTTCGTTGCTGCCTCCTGTATAATGTTACGAGCCTCCATCCATAGTTCTTCAGGCACTCTGTCCACCAAATCTAAATCCTTAAACCTGTTCCTCACTTCCACTGTGTATTCATAAGGGATTTGATTCAGATTGTATCTTACTGGCCCAGTGGTTTTTCCTACTTTCTTCAGTTTAAGCTGGAATTTTGCTATAAGAAGTTAATGATCTGAGCCACAGTCAGCTCCAGGTCTTGTTTTTGCTGGCTGTATAGAGCCAGTGAAAATAGGGATGTCCTAATAATAATAATAAAGGTAAAGGGACCCCTGACCATTAGGTCCAGTCATGACCGACTCTGGGGTTGCGCGCTCATCTCGCATTATTGGCCGAGGGAGCCGGCGTATAGCTTCCAGGTCATGTGGCCAGCATGACAAAGCCGCTTCTGGCAAACCAGAGCAGCACATGGAAACGCCGTTTACCTTCCCGCTGTAGCGGTTCCTATTTACCGTGTTTCTCATATTATAAGACATGTCTTATATTTATTTTTTCCTCAAAAAAACACACTATGGCTTATTTTCAAGGGATGTCTTATTTTTTCGCTCCTCCTCCTGCTGCGGCCGGCATTGCTGCTGCGCCTATCACTATGTCTTATTTTCGGGGTATGGCTTATATTCCTTGAATGCTTAAAATCCTGCTATGGCTTATTTTATGGGTATGTCTTAAAATATGAGAAACAGGGTATCTACTTGCATTTTGACGTGCTTTCGAACTGCTAGGTTGGCAGGAGCTGGGACCGAGCAACGGGAGCTCACCCCGTCACAGGGATTCGAACCGCTGACCTTCTGACCTTCTGATCTGATTAACCACAGCGCCACCTGGGTCCCAATAATAATAATAATAATAATAATAATAATAATAATAATAATAAATAATCCTCTTTGTGGGGACTGCCCTTTGCATTTTTGGCAGGGAAACAAATGCATTTGGTTTGAAATATTTTTCCAAATGTTAAGCTCTTATCGCCTTGCATGTTTTTACAAGTTGCCTTGCTGGCATCTGAATTTTGTCACCGTGTGTTATTCTTTTCATCCAAAGGCAGCAAATAAACAAACAGTACACCACAACACCGCAGTCCAGTTGTGTATGTGTTTGTGTGTTTTGCCTGTGGGCCCACTGTCAGAATCCCCCCCCCCCCCGGAAAAGTCAGCAGCTTCATTTTTGACTTTGCGCATCTGTTCAAACTGTGTGCTCCAGGCATGTGCCCTCATGTGCCAAGTTCTTTTTCTTGATGCGACATTGGCCTAACCTTGCTTGGCCACCCGTTATTCCTGCACACGCTTCCGCTTGACGCGGACATAGGTTCAGAGGCACCACCGCCTCCATGAGGACTAGTTGCTTCTCAAGTACAGAGGAGCTGGATTAAGTTGAAAGCCTTTGCTGATGATTTAGTAATTACTGTACAAAAAGGACCTGAAAAAATTCTCTCCCTAAGGTGATAGAGAAAATTCAAGAATTTGGGGAAGTGGCAGGATTTAAATTAAATAGAAATAAAACTAAATTATTAGTTAAAAATCTAAACAAAGAAGAGAGAAAAAAGATTTGGTGCAAAGTATTGCGATAGAAATTCATTAAAAAGTAAAATATTTAGGGATATGGTTAACAAGAAGAAATATAAATGTGTATAAAGACAATTATGAAAAAGTATGGTGTGAGATAAAAAGGAATCTAGAAATATAGGGTAGAATGAACCTTTCCCTGCTAGGGAGAATTACGGTAATAAAAATGAATGTGCTGCCGAAAATGCTCTTTCTTTTCCAGACAGTCCCAGTAATGGGTAAAGATGACTGCCTCAAAAGATGGCAAAAGGATATTTCCAAATTTGTCCGGGGGGGGGGGGAGGCCTAGGATAAAACATAAGATACTTACAGATGCAAAAGAAAGAGGAGGCTTCGCCCTCCCAGACCTTAAATTATATTACGAAGCGGCATGTTTGGTTTGGATTAGGGACTGGATAAAACTGGAAAAGAAAGAAGCATTGGATTTGGAGGGACATGACAACAGATATGGATGGCATTCATATCTATGGTATGGGAAAGGGAAAATACATAAAGGATTCTATAACCATACTAGCAAACCCAGCCACGCATTGCTGTGGCTCATCCCTGTGACTCATCCCCCGTCCCGTCCCGTCCCGCCCCATGACCCATCCTGCACCCAACCCAGGCGAGCCCCCACCTGTACCTGGCCATGCATTGCCGTGGCTTAGTCAGGGTCCCCGTTTCCCAGTACAGGGGGAGGATGTGACCCACCCCGACCCCTGTCTGTCCCTCCCCCCCCATATTGAGGATTTGTCATTTGGGGAGGGTCTGTGTGGGTCCCCCGGTGGATCCCGGTGAGGTAGGAGGTAGGGGGCTGTTGGTAATGTTGGGGAGGGTCTCCCATTTCTCCCATGGTGGAGGTGTTTTCAGAGTGTGGCCTGGTGAGGGGACCGGGCCTGGTTCCCGGGGTAGTGCGGTCTCTGGGGTGGGCTGGCACCCGGGCGGCCTGGATGTCGCTGGGTTGCCTGGATCTCGATGGGGTGGGCAGTGAGTTAGTAGGGGGAGGGGGCGGGATTACGGCCCTATTGCTGTACAATGGCATCTATTCCTTTGATGTCCACTGGAGGGCGCTATGGTTTTTTTTACACCAATTCAGGTTTTTACCTGCCATAGGTGTGACATCTGTCCAATCTAAGGGCATACAAACACTCTCATATTCGCATGTGACGTTGTAGCCAAATTTGAACGCGATCGGGCAAGCGGTTTCGGAGAAAAGTGGACTTTAACAAACATGGACCTTCTACATTTTTTATATGTATAGATAATAATAATAATTAGGAAATCATCAATGAGAGTGTGGGAAAGATACAAGGATCTAATAGAAGGAAATGCTGCATGGATTGCAGCACCTGCAGGAAGTTCGCCCAGGTGATCCATTAGGGACACCCCCCCCTCTTTCTGTTTAAATAAAAAAAACTCTGCACTGAGCCTAATGGAAACACATGGTCCTTGTTTTTCAATATTATTTGTTCAGAAAAACCAAACCTTTGGAGTTTAATCGCAGGAACGAAATCTCGGGGAAAAGGAGAGGTGCAGACTTAAGTCTCAGGTAGGCTGGAGTTCCCGCTTTGCTTGCAGGTGGTAATCAAGGGAAGGAAGACATGCAGAAAGGTGGAGGAGATGGATAGATATATTTGGAGAGATAGGGGGGTACCCCCTCCCCCTATGGCAAGATTGACAGGGAGCCAGCAGAGCCCCCCTCCCTGCTTCTGCCATGCCCACTGCCCTCCCCTCTGGTGCCACTGACTTCAACTGAGAGACAAGAGAAGAGAAATAATAAAAATAAACAGACGTCGTCGGACGCCTTCACCTCCTTTAGCGGCAACGGCGCACAGAGGCCCGCGGAGTTAAAAATAAAGACAATGTGCATACATTAGCATCCATAATGCACAACTCTCCCCATTTAATATGCAAATTCCCAGCAACGCTGCCGAACACCTTCTGTTCCGAGCGCATAAATTTGAATTTGCAATTAGAATAATCTTGTATAATTAATGAAAAGCGTCAATTTTAGCTCCTAAGTAATTTGATTAACATGTTGATAGGGCACTTATCGGGCTCTCTAAACCAGAGGGGCTGGGCTCTCAGGAAGGAGAGGAAGGGGAAAACGGAGAGAGAGACAGAGAGGGGGGGGGAAGAGGGAGGGAGGGATGAGAGGGGAAAGGTAGGGGGCCAAGGAGAGCCCCCATCTTCCCCTGGAACCGAAGGAATGCAAGGTTACAGAAACTGCTGGGAAGGATGGAGGCATGCATGGGAGTCAGAGAGACAGACGATATGATTTAAGAACATAACCAGGGCTTTTTTTTTCCAGCCAGAGCTCAGCTCCAGCACTTCTCAGGGGGGCCATTCTAAGAGAACAAGGTCCTTGGTGAGCTCCAGCAGGTCTTTGTCTAGAAAAATAACACTGCCTAAGACGAGCCTGCTGGATCAGGCCAATGGCCCATCTAACCCAGCATCCTGCTCTCACAGTGGCCAACCAGATGCCAGTGCGAAACCAGCAAGCAGGATCCGAGCGCAAAGAGCAGCACTCTCCCTTCCTGCGGTTTCCAGCAACTGGAATTGAGAAACATTTCTGCCTCCAACTGTGGAGGCAGAGGAAAGCCATGCAGGCTAGTAGCCTTTGACAGCCCTCTGCTCCTTGAATAGTCTTTAAAAACCATCTCAGTTGGTGGTCATCGGTGCTTCCTGCGGGAGCTAGTTCCATAGTTTAGCTCTTCACTGTGTGAGGAAGGACTCCCTCTTCTGAATCTCCCAAGCTTCAGCCTGATTGGATGCCCATGAGCTCCAGTGTTATAAAAGAGGGAGGAAAATCTTCATCTACTTTCCCCATGCCATGGCCACCTCTGGTCTACATGGCCTTCTGATCAGACACCTACCCAGTTGTGTGAGCTGATCTACCCAAACTTTACTTCTTGGAGTTGTTGTTTTTTGTCCTGTCCAGAGTGCAGACGGTAGCTTGTGTGTGTGTGTGCTTGTGTGTGTGCTTGTGTCTGTGTGCGATCTGGCTGAAGGAGAAGCTGAAAGATCGGAGCACACAATGGCTGCCGGCCAGACAGACCGTAATAGCTTTGATTCTTCCCCTCCTAATCTCCCCGCTGCCTTGTCAATCCCCATTCTTCTCTGTCGCCTGCCGGCTGTCTCCCGGGTGGCTTGAGTGACAGGCAGCCATCCCAAGGCACCGGGCCCCTCTCGCCGCAGCACTGATGCTATCGCGGGCGGACAAAAGCTGAGGAAATGTCAGTGCATTATCGAGGCACCCTGACCGCCACCAGGATGCAACAAAATGGGAGGACCGTTTTCCCCCATTGGCCCATTGTGCAATTGATGGAGAAAGTGACTTCCTTACACACACACACACACACACACACACACACACACACACACAGAGAGAGAGAGAGAGAGAGAGAGAGAGAGAGAGAGAGAGAGAGAGAGAGAGTATCTTCTTCTAAATGTCTTCTCTCTGTTGGGCCATCGGAATATTGGAGATGGCCTTGCTCCCTTGGCCCATTGTGCAATTGACGGAGAAAGTGACTTCCTTACACACACCCAATCTTCTTTCCAACGAAGAGAGGGCAAAACAGACAAACATTTTCTCCCCGAGTCAGGAGGGTGGTTTGTTGTCTAGGTTCAGGGGATACACAGGCCCAGCTAGAAATGATCCCCAAATTTCCCAGGTATTCTCTAGAAGCTCAGAAGGTTAGTCTACAATGGGGAGAGATCAGGCCCCTCGACTCTTGCGCAGAAGGGAATAGCATTAAATATATATTTGAGGGCGTCTGGCAAGCAAATGGGCCTCCTCTGAATTTTGCCCCTCAAACTGGAATGGCTTTCCCTCAGGGGGTTGTGAATGGCAAGAGTTGTTTGAGAGTGGAACGGTCTCCCTCGGAAGGTGGTGGACTCTCCTTCCTTGGAGGTTTTTAAGCAGAGGTTGGATGGATATCTGTCATGGGTGCTTGAGCTGAGATTCCTGCATTGCAGGGGGTTGGACTAGATGACCCTTGGGGTCCCTTCCAGCTCTACAAATCTATGATTCCAAATGATTGTTCTGTGGATAGAGGAGACTGCGAGCCTCAGTACTCCTGCAGTCCTTGCATGGCAGGGGGTTGGACTAGAGGACCCTTGGGGTCCCCTCCGACCCAACAACTCTAGGATTGATGTGACCCAGAGGCCCAAGCCCCTCTTGATGTGGCCAGGGGGACTGGGAACAATGCTAACAGTGGCTTCCCCAGCAACACAACGCATACACAGTAGTGTCTCGTGCCCCACAGTTCCCTGCTTCTCTATGCATGCACAGTAAAGCCGGGGGGGGGGGCAACATAATCTGCTCCAGGTGTTTATTTACAGCATTTTCACCTTAACATTTGTATACCACCCTTCATCCAAAGATCTCAGGGCGGCTCACAGCACAAAAGGGCAGTTTGCAGCATCTCCTATCATCCTCCACCACTGGCCATATTTAGAAGGGGCTGATGCGAGTTGGGAGACCAACAACAACAACAACATAATTTTTTATACCCCACCCATCTGGCTGGGTTTCCCCAGCCACTCTGGGCAGCTTCCAGCACATATAAGAAGACGTTGAACACACAGAGCTGCCTTCAGATGTCTTCTGGAGGGTACCCAGTTGCTTACCCCTGCAGTACTACCTTGTTCCCCAGGGTTCCTTGCTTCTTCAGGTGCACCACGTTCACACATTGCAGGGGGTTGGACTAGATGACCCCTCATGACCCTTTTCCAACTCTACAGTCCTAGAATTCTAGGATCCAGCTTAGTGTAGATGATACCCCCTAGGGATACTCTAGGGAACCCCCTCCCTAGAGAAGCCGGACTGACTCCATCCTTGCTGTGCTGGCAGGTGGAGTCCGTTTTATTCCAACAATTCAAAGTGTTGGTGCCGACCTTTAAAGCCCTAAATGGCCTTGGCCCAGTATGCCTGAAGGAGCGTCTCCACCCCCATCATCCAGCCCAGAGGGCCTTCTGGCGGTTCCCTCACTGCGAGAAGCCAAGTTACAGGGAACCAGGCAGAGGGCCTTCTCGGAAGTGGCACCCACCCTGTGGAATGCCCTCCCATCGGATGTTAAAGAGATAAACAACTATCTGACACCCCCTCCCCCTGCAAACACTAAACTCTCGTTTTGATAACTGCAGCTGTGTCTTTCTAAGGCGATAGATGTGCCTATCTTTGTCAGCAAATTTCTGTGATTGCTGTTAGGAAAGACAGAAACCAATCAAAGGCAAAAGATAGATACCCCAAACTGTTCCGGAGACCACCTGAATGGAGCATGCAGGTCACAGTTTGAGATCCTCTAATATGAGTTTACTATTTCAGCACAGGGAGTTGGGAATAAGATGATGGCGGCCATGGCCGGTGCTAGGGTTTTGTGCGCCCTAGGCGCCAATCATATTTCAAACATGAGTATATATGAGTAGGCATATATAGGATTGCACTGTAAGCCGGCCCTTCTCTCACTTTCCTGGGAGTAAGTCCCATTGGACTCAGTGAGATTTACTTCTGAGTAGAAATACTTGAACACACGTTTGCTTTTTTAAAAATTGTGGGTCTGACTTTTGAGTAGACATGCAGGAGATTGCATCCGCGTCAGCGACCCGATAGCAAACACCTACGTGCGGCATCTCTCCATCCTACGCAAGCTAATTTTGGGGAAAGCCCCCCCCCCCATTTCTACGGGGCGCCTCTCCCGCCGGCCCTTTCTGCCTGCGGCTGTGCTGAGCCGGCCCCGCACATGAGGTGGCGCTTCAAGGCCCTGTCTGGCAGCCGTCAGGGGCTGGGAGGCGACAGAGCCGAAACGCCGCTCTTGTGCTCAGGAGCAGCAGCGGCATTGGCGGAGAGGCGGCTTCTAAGGTCCTTAGAGCGAGTTGCGACGGCGGCAGCGCCCGCGGGAGCCTCGCTTTGTCGCCAAGATGCCGGCTGTGTCGAAGGGGGACGGGATGCGCGAGCTGGCTGTCTTCATCTCCGACATCAGGAATTGTAAGCGCGGCAGCCCCGGACGAGGCAGGCCAGTGCCCCCTCCATTTTGGCGCCCTAGGCAACTGCCTAGTTCGCCTTAATGGACGCGCCGGCCCTGATGGCGGCAGTGCCTGGACTCACAGACAAAGGAGTGCACACAAGTTTGGCAAACCTAGAGCATGGGGCAGGCTGCCTGTTAGCACATTGGGGTGTGTGTGTGTCTTGGACAGTATGTGTGGCTGTGTGTATCCCATGCCTCTCTGTCTGTACCAAGCAAGCACCAAAACTCAGCATCTGCTGCAGAAGACAACCTCGTGAAAACAAGAAGAGTCAGCCAGCTTTTGCGTCTCACAGAAAGCACAAACATACCAAGGGCCTAGTCCTCAAGGTTAACAGAGGCGTGAATGGAAACCTCCGGCCAACGCCTGCTAAAAACACGAGAATCCCGAAGGGGGGCAAGGACACCTTCCAAAGGCCCTGTGACAATAACTGAAGCTTCCTTATGCACCAAGTCAGAAGAGTGGTTTTCCGAGCGAGCTGGGGGCAGCTGAGATCTTTGTCACCGCAGAGGCTGCAATTCGAACCCAGGGCTTTCTGCATGCCCAACAGCGGCTCTGCAGTTGAGACACAACCCTGCTCTCTTTTACCCAGAAGGAGGTTCAGAGGCTCCACGTTGCAGTTCTCAAACCCCACTGCCCCAAATCTGAATGGGGCAATTGAATCAGCTCTGAGCCTTATGCATTCCAGCAGATCTGTAACCAAGCAGGTTCCTGTAATGCAGAGCTCATCCACACAACTTTTGCTCTGTACTTTCTAAGCATAGGTTTGCCTGGTCCGTGTCCAGTTGCTTTGTTGGGGTTTTTTCTTTCCCCAGGAAAATGTGCTCTTTAGGGCTAAATCGCAATAAAGTGAATTTCCAGTTTTCCGCAGATTGCTCTGGTTCAGTGGTAAAGAGCAGAGAAAGCGCCAAGGCGAAAAAAGAATGAAAGAAAAAGCGCTCAGACTGGGAGCTTTAAAGTGTAGATGAGCATTCAATGCAATGCAATACTGCAGTTCTACTGCAAAAATCCTGGGGAGTTCTGCAGCTTCTTACCTGTCGATGATGACGGGGTCAGAGGGTGTCTCGTTGCGGTTCCCACAGCTTTTCTTATCGCAGCAACGGCTGTAAGAGCAAAAGGGGGTGATCAGAAAAGAGCAGAGACCCTGAGCAGCATCCGGGATGTTGCTCAGAAAAGGGCGGCCAAAATGGCCAAGGGGACAGGGCAACTCAGGTGAGCAAAGAGGGAAATGAGAGAGGGACATACAAAATTATACATGGCCCCCCCGGGAAATATAGAGGTTTTTCTCCCTCTCTCCTAACACTGGACGTCACAGAATCTGGATTTTGGATAATCCCAAAAGGAAGGACTTCTTCATGCAGTGTAGCGTTAAACTATGGAACTCACTGCCACAGGAGAAAGTGATAGGCATCTGGTTAGCCCCTGTGAGAACAGGATGCTGGACTCGATGAGCAACCAGGCTTTTATCTTCACAATGTTGCTCCCCCTAATTGATATGAGACCCCAAGCACACCCCAACTCCTTCTGCACTGAGGCAGCATTACGCAGGCATCAAAAGCTGAGAGGCAATGTGGTGCAGTGGTTAGAGTGGCGGGCTAGGACCTGGGAGACAAGGGTTCAAATCCCCGCTCGGCCTTGAAGCTCACTGGACCTGCTAACTCGCCCGCAGCCTAATCTACCTCATCGCTTCTGGCGCAATGGGTCACCGTGACCCAAACCAGAGCGCAGGGAAACACAGTTTACCTTCCTGCTGCAGCGGTTCCTATTTATCTACTTGCACTGGTGTGCTTTCGAACTTCTGGGTTGGCAGGAGCTGGGACAGAGCAACGGAAGGTCACTCCATTGCGGGGATTTGAACCACCGACCTTCTGATTGGCCAGCCCAAGAGGCTCCGTGGTTTAGACCACAGCGCCACCTGCGTCCCCAGAAGAGAAAGGAGAGAGCAAAACTGAGCTCAGAAGCGACGGCCTGACTGCTGGATCAGGGCATATATGGCCCACCGAGTCCACCATCCTGTTCTCACAGTGACCAACCAGATGCCTGCAGGAAACTCGCAAGCAGGATCCAAGCACAAGAGAAATGCTCTCCCCTCCTGTGGCTTCCAGCAACTGGGACTGCCTCCGACTACATTCCACACCAACACCCCCATTTCACAGCAAGTAGAAAAATAGCAATGCTTCTGAGTTGACACTTGCTGGAAAGCACAGGAGGGGGCAGAGTGCGCTTGTGGTTGGATCCTGCTTGCAGCTTTCCCCTTGGGAAATTGGACCAGATGGGCCATTGGCCTGAGTCTTTAAGCAGAGGCTTGACAGGCATATGTCAAGAATGCTTTGATGGTGTTTCCTGCTTGGCAGGGGGTTGGACTGGATGGCCCTTGTCGTCTCTTCCAACTCTACGATTCTATGATTCAGCAAGACTTTTCTCTATGCTCCATGCAATTGCGCTAGGATTTAAATTCACGGCTCAGACACGGTTCTGTCGAGGACTGCATTTGGATCGGGAGCCCCATCCGAGTGAAATAAAAGAAATCAACTCAAACCAGCCACACTTTCCGTTCGCACATCCAGCTGACGCGAGAGCATGGGTCACATTCAGCAGCTTTATGTGAGCCATGAAATCAACAACTGCATGCTCTTTCACACAAGAGGCGTGCAAGTATGCTCAGTGTGATGTGTGAACAAGCCTCAAGTGGGCACAAAGCAAGCCTAGAGGAAGCGGGCTTACTCGCCTGTGTGAACTGTGCCACAGAGCACTCAAAAATCGGAAATAGCGTCAGGGCGGAATTTCAGATCCCTCTTAAAAGGTCCGGGGGAAACCCGGACGTATAGCAACCAATGTTTTGTTTCTTTGTCTAATTTCCTTTAGAAATTGCTCAAAAACTTTATTTTAGAGCAAAAGTTTGGCCAATAAAAGCTCTCTTGTGTCCAGATTTTCACTTTTTGAAATATGACAACCCTAAAATAGAAAAAAAATTTTTTTAGAAAAATAAATAAATAAAGTTTGTTCTGGGTATAAGCTTTCTTGTGCATCCACACTTCTGAAGAAGTGTGCATGCACACGAAAGCTTATACCCAGAACAAACTTAGTTGGTCTCTAAGGTGCTACTGGACAATTTTTTAATATTTTAAATTAATTTCGACTGCGTCAGACCAACACGGGTACCTACCTGAATCTAAAGTAGACAGTTTGGATGATCTTTATGCCTGGGAGTGAGATAAACGAGGGGACTACCTAGTACTGGAGGTTTAAAAGTAGAGCTTGGTTGGCCAGCTGGCAGGGATTCTTTAGCTGTGATTGCAGGGGGTTGGAAGAGATGAGCTTTGGGGTGCCCTGCAACACTACAATTCTAATGTTCTGCAATCCTTCCTTTTGACTGTCCTGAATCACCCTGCTTTCAGCTTCATGGGTTATCCCCAAGCTCCAGTGTCATGAGAGAGGGGGAACGCCTTTTCTGTCCCCTTTCTCTCAAAAGAAAGTCCTTCTTTACGCAGCGTGTGGTTGAACTTTGGAACTCACTGCCACAGGAGAAAACTGATTACCAACAAGTCGAATGGCTTTAAAAGAGGGTGAGGCAAATGCACAGCGGAGAGGCCTATTGATGGCTATGGCTCTGCTCTGCCTCCACAATTCGAGACAGCAATGCTTCTGAATGCCAGCTGCTGGAAACTGCAGGAGGGGAGAGTTGATCTTGTGCTTGAATCCTGCTTGCGGGTTTCCCACAAGCATCTGCTTGGTCACTGTGAGAACAGGATGCTGGCCATCCCGCCCCCCCCCCCGGTGCCCGTGAGTTCCATACTTCTGACTATGCGCTGCAGCTAGAAGTCTTTTCTTTTGTCCGCCCAACCCCCCAGCTCTCAGCTTCCTCGGATGGCCCGGAGTTCTAGTCTTACGAGATCAGATTCCAATTTTCTTTTAATGATTCCGCCAGGTACCGCCACTCACGTTAAATATAATTAATAACTTGGTCTGATAAACAACCAAGGGCTCTATTCTGCACCCCGCAGGGGAGCCACCATCCCACCCGCCGCTTACACAAACAAATCCGAGGGCGTCTCAGCCAAGACGCTTCGCCCTCCACCCTCCACCCCCCACCCCAGATATTCCCCACCCGCCCCTGCCATCTATTCCCTCAACCCCCAAGATCATTAGCAAGGTTCCTGGAGATCAATTAGCCATGAAAGTTGGCTCGGAGGCAGGCGCACTAATTTGCACAAACACTGAGCCCTGAGTGTCGTAAACAAGGCAGGCGTTAATGGGGCACCAGGGAACTTGGCAGAGCCGGGTGAAAAGATCCCAGCCTCCTTCTTAAGCAGAAGTTGGATGGGCATCTGTCATGGATGCTTCAGCTGAGATTCCTGAATTGCATGGGGTTGGACTAGATGGCCCTTGGGGGTCCCTTCCAACTCTATGATTCTAAGATCCCCTGGCTCGTCCCATGGGCCTGCTACATCCCAGTGCTAACTGCGAGCCAGTGTAGAGTTCCGGTTGAGGGTCTAGGGGAGACCAGGGTTTGAATTCCCTGCTCGGCCATGAATGAAGCTCATATTGTCTCTTGGCCTAAAACAGGGGTCAGCAAACTTTTTCAGCAGGGGGCCAGTCCACTGTCCCTCAGACCTTGTGGGGGGCTGGACTATATTCTGAAAAGAAAAAAAAATGAACAAATTCCTATGCCCCACAAATAACCCAGAGATGCATTTTAAATAAAAGGGCACATTCTACTCGTGTAAAAACACGCTGATTCCCGGACTGTCCACAGGCCGGATTTAGAAGGCGATTGGGCTGGATCCGGCCCCCGGACCTTAGTTTGCCTACCCATGGCCTAAAACCTACCTTGCAAGGCAGTTGTGTGGATAAAATGAGGGAGAGGGGAGCAGTGCGTACGCCACCTGAAGCTCCTCAGGATAAAAAAGGGGGGGGTGCAAAAGAGTAAGAGTTGTTCGAGAGCTGAACGGTCTCCCTCAAGATATTGTGGACTCTCCATCCCTGGAGGCTTTTAAGCAGAGGTTGGATGGCCATCTGCCATGGATGCTTCAGTTGGGATTCTTGCATTGCAGGGGGTTGGACTAGAGGACCCTTGGGGTCCCTTCCAACTCGACACATCTATGATTCCATGAAATGCAACAAATAAATAAGTAGGAGCTGTGGGGTGTTGCCTGGCTAGGTGGCCCAGTGGAGTTTACAGGCAGGTGACTGGAAAGCCACTTCTCAGAGGGGGTCATAGAATCATAGAATTGTAGAGTGGGAAGGGATCCCGAGGGTCCTCTAGTCCAGCCCCCTGCAATGCAGGAATCTCAGCTAGCGAATTCTTCACTGTTCGCCATCCAAACTCTGTTTAAAGATCTCTAAGGAAGGAGAGTCCACCACCTTCCGAGGAAGACCATTCCATTGTCAAACAGTCCTTACTGCCAGAAATTCTTCCTAATGTTTAGCCCAAATCTCTTTTCTTGCAATTTGAATCCATTCGTTTGGATCCTCCCTTCTGGGGCAGCAGCAAACAAGCTCGCTCCATCTTCCCTTTGACAGCCTGTCAGGCATTTGACTCTCCTCTCCATCTCCTCTTCTCCAGGTTAAACACATCCAACTCCCTTAACCTCATAAGGCTTAGTTTCTAGACCCTGGATAATCTCAGTCGCCTTCCTCTGCATATGTTCCAGCTTTTCAACACCCTTCTTAAAATGGGGTGCCCAGAACTGGACACGGGACTCCAGGTGGGGGTCTGGCCCAGGCAGACTAGACTAGTACTATTCCATTCCAGCCTGTGTCAAATTGGCTGCCTCTGGGCCAAGCTGGATGTCTGTTTCTAAGTTGGGGTGGGGAGCCTGAATGCGGCCCCCCAGGTCTCCGGATGTGGCTCTCGGCTCTCTCCCCAGACACACTGCTTCGCCCTAGGCCACACACCCTTCACTGGCCCTCCATGGCACCATGCAGAGAACTATGTGGTTTTTGTTTACAGGCACCACAAGCTCAGTTCCCAAGCTCAGATCCTCAGTTGGGACCAAACTCTGCGCAGCCAATCAAATTCAGCAGCACTGAGGGCAGATGAGGCCTTCGTGTATCATTTCAAGCTGCAGGTGGGCAATTAAATTTGGATGCTCTGTAGAAATCGCTGCACATTCAAAGCTAGCTGCACCTCAGGGAGAAAACCGGGTTTGGCTTGTCTCCCTTGCATGTTAGCTTTCTGCATGCGAGGAGTTCCCAAACATTCCAGGCTGAAGTGCTAGCTAGAGCCAGGGTGGTGTAATGACTAGCGTGTTAGACTAAGAGCTGGGAGAGCAGTGTTCGAATCCCGACTCGGCCATGAAGCTCACTGGGTGACCTTGGAGTCAGTCACCATCTCTCAGCCTAACCTACCTCACAGGGTTGTTGAGAGGATGAAATGGGACGAGAACCATGAACACCACCTTAAGATCATTGAAAAATAAAGGTGGTATCTATATGCAATAAAGAAATTAATAATAACAGAGCCCATTTCATGTGGCTTGGCTCCCAATTACACATCAACGACTTATTTATACGTATTTATTTATGCATAGAGTCTGCCCTTCACTATATGGCCCTAGGCTGTAAAACAATATATGCAATTAAAACCCCCCACATAATATAAAAATAAATAGCCTGGGCTCTATCATGACTCCTCACTTGGGATTCAATCACATATTGAGCTTGCAAATTCAGGTTGCAGAGTTGCAGGTTGCAGAGTTGTGCAACAAGAACCAGTGTGGCCTAGTGGTTAAGAGTGTTGGACCAGGACCTGGGAGACCAGGGTTCGAATCCCGACTTGGCCATGAAGCTCACTGGGTGACCTTGGGGGCCAGTCATTGCCTCCCTGCCTAACCTACCTCACAGGGTTGTTGTGAGGATTAAATGAGGAGGGGGAGAACCATGTACTTGAGCTCCTTGAACAAAAACAGTGGGATATAAATGCAACAGCGAATTAAAATAATTTCAAAAACCGCTTCCCCAAAAGGCCAGACTATTTGAGATAGGGAAGGGGATGGGAAAATGCACCGGAAAATGTGGGATCCCTCTAGGTTTGACGGAGCATCATTTAGCCTCCCCGCAAGCAAACCAGAATGAATATTCGTGGCAAAGCCAACCTCGTCTAACCTCCCTGCGAACAAACCAGGATGAACACTCTGTAAACGGGTTGTCTTGAAGGGTGTTGATCTGGGATGGTTTTTATTCACCTTTCCAAACTCTAATGCCCTTTTGAGATGGGGTGACCAGCCCTGTAGACCTTGCTCCCAATACGCTGGTAGAATGAATGCAGAAAGAAAGAGGGAGGGAGGGAGGGAGGGAGGGAGGGAGGGAGGGAGGGAGGGAGGGAGGGAGGGAGGGAAGGAAGGAAGGAAGGAAGGAAGGAAGGAAGGAAGGAAGGAAGGAAGGAAGGAAGGAAGGAAGGAAGGAAGGAAGGAAGGAAGGAAGGAAGGAAGGAAGGATTCCCCCCACTGCTCCAGGAGAGAGCTGAGCCAGGCTCACCTGCACATGATTTCATGTGTCAGCAGCACACGGCACATCTCTGGATTCTTGTCTTGTCCTTCATAGATGATTGCCTGGAAAACAGAGGGGGGCGAAGAGGGGAAGTGTTAAGGAGAGGAACAACCTAGAAAAACTCAACACCCAGATGCTACAGCACTCCAGGCTCTTTTCATGGGCCAAGGGCAGAGGGCATAACTTTTTAGCCTTGTGTTTAATCCCCCCCTTGATTATCTTATGTGCAAATCATCATGGGACGGTGGTTTAGAAGGCGATTAATGAACCGATGACAATGCTAATTATGAAAATGATGTATGCCATGGAGAAGGTAGATAAAGTTTTTCTCCCTCTCCCCTAACGCTAGAACTCGTGGACACCCAAGGAAGCTGAATGTTGGGGGTACGGGATAGATAAAAGAAAGTCCTCCTTAACGCTGTTGTTAAACTGTGGAACTCCCTCCCACAGGAAGCAGTGATGGCCACCAACTTGGATAGCTTTAAAAGAGGATTGGACAAATTCATGGAGGAGGAGAGGGCTATCCGTGGCTACTAGCCAAGAGGGCCATGCTCTGCCTCCACAGTTGGCAGAGGGCTCTTGTGTTCGAATTCTGCTTTTGGGCTTCCCATTAGAGGCCATTCTGAGAACATGATGCTGGACTTAGAGGCCTGATCCAGCAGGCTCTTCTTGTGTCCTTAGATTATGATGGCAATCATGGTAGCTGCAGAAGAACAAAAAGGAAGCTCTGCCGCTTCCCCAAATCACACATGTGGAACCTCTGTACACATTTTGGGCACGGAAAGGAGAAATGCAAGGCACTTAAGCCTCATCTCTGCTCAGTGGAAGTCTTATTATCCAGAAGCTCCTTTGGCTTCTGAAGGTAGCCTTCAATGCCACACTAAGGAGATTGTTCCATCAATGCAAGCATTTATCTTCCCAGGTGGAACAATCTCAGCATGCCAGCAAAGGGGCAGCCAGTGTGGTGTCCTGCAGGTGTAGCTGGTGCTACGACTCCCTGGCCATGCGCCATGCTGGGTGGGGCTGCTGGGAGTTGCATGCTGCCGCCCAGCAAGCCTGGGCTTCCTCCTCCTCTGTTTGGCCTCAGCAGAGAGCCCTGGAGAAGGAGCGTGTGTTTGCAGGTGCTAAGCAGGTGCTAAGCAGCAGAGGCTCCCAGCCCATTAGCACCAGAGTTAACAAAGCCTCCCTGCCTAATGGTGTTGATTAATGATGGTGAAGCTTAATGAAGCATCTCCCAGTTTGGGATTTGCCTCCCATGGGCTCCCCCCTCAGGAGGGGAGGGATGGAAGCACACCAACTTTTATGCTGATTTTGTTCCTGGGACAAAACTGAGATCCACCTATCACATCTTCCTCAAGTCCTTTCTTTCTTTCTTTCTTTCTTTCTTTCTTTCTTTCTTTCTTTCTTTCTTTCTTTCTTTCTTTCTTTCTTTCTCTTCCTTCCTTCCTTCCTTCCTTCCTTCCTTCCTTCCTTCCTTCCTTCCTTCCTTCCTTCCTTCCCTCCCTCCCTCCCTCCCAATATTTCTCTCTCCTTTCTCCTTCCTTCCTTCCTTCCTTTCTCTCCTCTCTCTCTCTCCCCCTCCCTCCCTTCCTATCTTTTCTCTCCTTTCTCTTTCTCTCCCTTCCTCTCCTCCCTCCCTCCCCTCCCTCCCTCCCTCCCTTTCTCTTCCTTCCTTCCTTCCTTCCTTCCTTCCTTCCTTCCTTCCTTCCTTCCTTCCTTCCTTCCTATTTATCTCTCTCCTCTCTCTCTTTCTCTCTTTCTCTCTTTCTCTCTTTCTCTCTTTCTCTCTTTCTCTCTTTCTTTCTCTCCCTTCCTTCCTTCCTTCCTTCCTTCCTTCCTTCCTTCCTTCCTTCTCATAGAACTATAGAGCTGGAAGGGACTCCCAAGAGTCTTCTAGTCCACCCCCTGCAATGCAGGAATCTCAGCTCAAGCATCCATGACAGATGGCCATCCAACCTCTGCTTAGAAACCTCCAAGGAAGGAGAGTCCACCACATCTCATGGGAGTCTGTTCCACTGTCGGACAGCTCTTGCTGTCAGAAATTCCTTCCTGATGCTTAGTTGGAATCTCCTTTCTTGTAACTTGAAGCCTTGGGTTTGAGTCCTTCCCCCCAGAGCAAGAGAAAACAAGCTTGTTCCATCTTCCACGAGATATTTCAAGATGGCTCTCATACCTCCTCTTGGTCTCCTCTTCTCCAGGCTAAACACAACCAGCTCCCTCCTAAGGCTTGATTGTGCCCCATCCTGTTGAGCCACCCAAGGACCCTGTTCCTAGCATGGGAGGTGTGGCTGTTTGAGGTGACCCCCCCGCTTCCCATCATATACTTGCGCTTGCCCCCACCCAAAAACGCTCTGTCCCTTTCCACGAGAGCAGGCATGCAGGGACACCCTCCCACACTTTCACCGGAGGCTGTTACCTGCTTGGACATGGAATCGATGAGCCGCACATAGAGGTCTTGCTCCGTCCGAAGTCCTGCAAGGCAAGGAAGAAAAGCGAGAGGAACATTGGTCTCTTCCGTTCTGGAACTTCCTATCCCCTGGCTCAAAATCACAGAGGCCCTCCGCTTTCAAAATGGTGGCGCAGGGACGATGCCAGTCCCAAAATTGGGGGGGGGGAAGAGGTGGCAGAGTTTGGCACAACCAGCCGACAACTCTGTCGTGGTGCAGCAGTTAGAGTGTCGGACGAGGACCTGGAAGACCAGGGTTCGAATTCCCGCTCGGCCATGAATGGGAGACCTTGGGCCCAGCTGCTACCCCTCAGCTCCCTCACGGGGTTATTTTTGGGGTTCAATGAGGAGAGAGGACAACTGCCTTGAGCTCCTTGGAGGGGGAAAAAGGAGTGATATGGTATAGGAACACAATGGAAATAAAATAAAAATAAACTACTTGCATCCATCTGCAATGATGATTATCCAATTGTGATTCTTTTCTAATGATGTGAGCCAGTGTGGGCTGAGCCTTGGATTGGGACCTGGGAGACTCTGAAAAGCCTAAACTTGGAGCTCGCATGATGGCTGATGGGAATTGTAGTCCAAGCCCACCTGGAGGACCCCTGGTTAGTGCAGTGAATGGATGCAGCGAATTTGTTGGAGCAAAGAGGGCTGCTTTTTGCATGCCTACATCTCCATGCTCTGCATGATGGGAGTTGTAGTCAGGGATGATTCCTGGGTCCAATTCAGGGTGCTAAACACATGAGGCCCCAAATACCCGAGAGACACCCCTCTCCTTTCCTAAAGCCCCTCTCGGGTACTAAGATCGGCAGGGGGAGCCCTGCCGAGGCTGGGGGGGGTGGCCGTGGGGGGGAGAGGGTCTCTCTGTGGTGGCCCCTAATCACAGCTTCTGGAAGATGCTGAAGAGGCAGCTCTTTTCTCTGGCTTCAGACACTCCTGTTTTGGAATTTGTAAGTTGTTTTACCCTGATTTTTTTTATGAATTAAACAAACATTGTGCTTTATTATCAATTTTGTTTTTTAACTGCTGTCACCCTCCCTGGGATCTTAGGGTGAAGGGCAGGTAATAATAATATTCAGAATTGTATTTTGAGACATATGCAGGGCATCAAGCGGAGGAAGGCTAGTTTTAATCGTTTTAAGACATCTGCTTTCTGGGTCCCCCTGAAAAACGCCATGCAAACATCGCGAATTAGCCAGCAATGCTCCTTACCGTTACTGTACAAAAGCTGTAACCGGTAGTGGATGCCATTGTTGGTTTTCTCTCCAGTCTGCTCCTGAAAGAAAAGGATAAAATGTTATTTTGAAAACACACGCCATATCTTAAGACTCTCTGCCATCTTGCACTAGCGAGACCCGGGTTCAAATCATCTGCCAGCCGTGAGACCCCTGACTTTTTGCCTAACCTACATCACAGGATTGATGGGAGGATAAAGTTTGGAGGCAAACAATGAAAGGTTCCTTGGAGAAAAGGCAGGATCAAAATATGATGAACCAATGCTAGGATAAGCTCAGTTGGCAGAGCATGAGACTCTTAATCTCAGGGTTATGGGTTTGAGACCCACGCTGGGGGAAAAGATTCATGCATTGCAGGGCGTTGGACTAGATGATCCTCGTGTTCCCTTCCAACTCTACAATTCTCTGAGTCTATGAAATATTTGAAGAATATTGAGAGATCTACATTGGCTCCCAGTACGTTTCCGAGCACAGTTCAAAGTGTTGGTGCTGACCTTTAAAGCCCTAAACGGCCTCAGTCCTGTATACCTGAAGGAGCGTCTCCACCCCCATCGTTTAGCCCAGACACTGAGGTCCAGCGCCGAAGGCCTTCTGACGGTTCCCTCACTGCGAGAAGCAAAGCTACAGGGAACCAGGCAGAGGGCCTTCTCAGTAGTGGCACCCACCCTGTGGAGTGCCCTCCCATCAGATGTCAAAGAGATAAACAATTCTACCTGACATGTAGAAAATACCTAAAGGCAGCCCTGTTTAGGGAAGTTTTTAATCTGTGATATTTTAATGTATTTTAATGTGTGTTGGAAGCCGCCCAGAGTGGCGGGGGAGACCCGGACAGATGGGCGGGGTATAAATAATAAATTATTATTATTATTATTATTATTATTATTATTATTATTATTATTATTATTAAAGAAAAACAATTTAGTTTTACATTCGTCTCACCATCAGAAGTCAATTTTTGAGAATATGCAAAGCAGTTAGCACACATTATCTCAGGGGTCCTTCACAACAACCCTGAAAGGTGGGTTGGGAAGTTTTTAACATTTAGGGAAGTTTTTAATGTTGGATGTTTTGTTGTGTATTCAAATATTCTGTTGGGAGCCGCCCAGAGTGGCTGGGGAGGCCCGGCCAGCAGGTGGGTGGGGTATGAGTAATAAATAATAATAATAATAATAATAATAATAATAATAATAATTGGTCCTGTTATTCCCAAATTGCATAGGGGTGGGCGGAGAGACTAAGATAGCCAGGCCATCACCACAGCAGGGGTGAGGTTCAAACAGAAGGCTTGCTGATTTTGAACCAGGGACTGGGCAAGCTGAAATTCCCACTTCTATAGACGTCCTCAGCGCTACAGCTGTCCCCCACACTGCGCCAGGTCTAGAGCCACAACACCCCATCCAATGGAAGATGCCCATGGCCCTGGGGGCCGCCATCTTGGTTTCTGGAAAGGCCCCAGAAGTCAACTTCCATTGTATGGCAGGGGTGAGCATGAGTGGGGGAGGGACACGGTTCACAGAATCATAGAACCGTAGAGTTGAAAGGGACCTCAAGGGTCAACTAGTCCAGCCCCCTGCAATAAAGGAATCTCAGCTCAAGCATCATGATAGATGGCCGTCCAACCTCTGCTTAAAAACCTCCGAGGAAGGAGAGCCCGCAACCTTCCAAGGGAATAACAGAATCATAGTTGGAGTCCGTTCCATGGTTGCCGCCATCTTGGATATGATGCCTCATATCTGACCCCTTGAGGAGTTTTTTTGTGGGGGTGGGTGGGTGGGAAGAGAGGAGCAACAGCGCAACCCAATTGGCTCCATACCCTGTCCTTCTCCACGAAGTCGATGAAAGACGTCCTCTCGATCTCCACAGGCTGGCCGTGCCGGTCATACATGGCCAGGACGAAGTGGAAAAAGTTTGATTTCCTGAGGTTGGACGGAGGCTGCTTCTCGAAATGGGCCCGAGCCAGCCCAACGCCACTGCGAGGGAGAGGCAGAAAGGAGAAGTCGGTCAGGAGAGGCGAAAACTCCAACCAGAAGCCCTCTTCCCTTGCACCAGCCACCCACAAGCCTAAACGAAAGGGAGAGCAGGATATAGCGGTATCTATGCCAGCCTTCGCCAACTTGGTGCCCCCCGGACCTTGGGCCAGTCGAAGCTTTTCTGCCTAGTCTACCACGTAGGGTTGTTGTTGCGAGGAGGGGGAGAGACACGCAATGCCACCTTGAGCTCCTTGGACGAATAGGTGGGGTAGAAACACAATAAAGAAATAAAGAAATCTGGTTTTTTTAATGAATGAATGAATGAATGAATATTTATTGTGGATGATTTCATTGAAGTGTCGTAGTAATACAGTGATTCTCAAACTTTTTTTTCCCTCTGGGGCACGCAGATAAAAAATTGCTCGTAAATGTTATTTATGTATGCCACTACTGTGGCCCGTGTTTCGTTAGCCCCAAAATGGAAAACAAGCGAGATCCCAACCGAAGAAGAATGGCAACTAAAACTGACAGAATATGCTCAGCTTACGGACTAAGAATAAGAAAACAAGAAGAAGATACGTTTAGAGAAGACTGGAAAACGTTTATTGAATATATGGGAAATAAATCCGTACAGCTGAAAACGCTGCCAGCGTTAAGATAAATTCAACAGTGTAAATAAGTTTTGACAGATACAATAATGGAATACTGAATGGTTCAGTTTGTGTAAAATATGCAGGGACTTATGATATGTAAAATGAACCACGGAAAGAAAAGAAGGGAAGTCATGATATTTTAAGGGTGTTTAAATGAGTATTCTAAGTTGTAAAACAGAAAATTTAATAAAAATTATAAAAAAAATAAAATACAAATTGCTCGTGGCACACCAAATTTCTTAACTGATAAGAAATACGTTGGCAAACACAGCTAGGATGGTCCCCGGTTTTGCTCTCCTTTCGAAAAGACAGCTACCCATATTCTGCAAATAAAATAAAATAGAGACTAAACTATACCAGACTGAAATGTTTAGCTGTCCTTGAAATTGTCCTTGCAACCCTCTCCTGCCCCACCCTTGGAGATCCACTGTGATGGATGGGGAAGATGAAACCCGACCCGCCAAATATCGTTCCTGGGCACACTTGATAAAAGGATGCCACCTGTTGGCTTGTTCTGCCAAGTGCAGGAAGCTCTGTCCCTTGGGAACAGAATCTCAGCCCCAGTTCACACGGGCAAAGGGGAGGTTAAGGGTTTCTATCACGTTTTCTCGTCCTCCCAATGCACGGCAGGCAGAAGTCCAACAGGTGCAGCCACCTCCTGCCACTCCTCCCCCAGGCTGAAACAGATACGCCAGACGTCTCTGCTGGAGGCATGGCTGCCACGTGACGGGGGCAAACGGTGAAGGGGTGGGGGGGGGTGTCTGCCGGGCCAGGTAGCCTGGTTCTGCCCACTGTGGTGCGGGAGCTCGGCTGCCGGTTGAGCCGGGCACTGCCAAATATCGCAACCTTGAGACACCCAGGCCCTGGATGAATTAAGGTGTCACCAGTGAATGACCCATGGGGTCACGAAGAGTCGGACACGACTAAACGACTAAACAACAACAACAGTGAATGCACCCCACACATACCGTGTTTCTCCAAAAATAAGACACCGTCTTATATTTATTTTTCCTCAAAAAAACACACGGTGGCTTATTTTCAGGGGCTGTCTTATTTATTTTTTTAAATTAAGTATGGTACAGTTTAACCTAGGGACCCAGGTGGCGCTGTGGTTAAACCACTGAGCCTAGGGCTTGCTGATCAGAAGGTCGGCGGTTCGAATCCCTGTGACGGGTTGAGCTCCCGTTGCTTGGTCCCAGCTCCTGCCAACCTAGCAGTTCGAAAGCACGTCAAAATGCAAGTAGATAAATAGGAACCGCTCCAGCGGGAAGGTAAACGGTGTTTCCATGTGCTGCTCTGGCAGAAGCGTCTTTGTCATGCTGGCCACATGACCTGGAAGCTGTACGCCGGCTCCCTCGGCCAATAATGCGAGATGAGCGCGCAACCCCAGAGTCGGTCACGACTGGACCTAATGGTCAGGGGTCCCTTTACCTTTACAGTTTAACCTACAAGGTTAAACTGCCTATCACTATGGCTTATTTTCGGGGTATGGCTTATTTTAGGAGAAACACGGTAGAAGGAGAAACTTCTTACCCCCCCCTCTGAATTCAACCACACGTTTGACTGGCGCCTCCTTTTGGCCACGCAGTGCAACTGTAGGCACCTCTGGGTAGGTGCATTCCTGAAGGTGAACGAAACACGCACGTTTGTGGCATTGTAACTGCAACGTTTAATTCGTGTGCATGGAAAGTGAAGGAGGCTCTGGGAACTCAGGCCTTGAGAGGCAGTGGGTGGCACCTCCTAGGAGCGGCACCTCGTAGGGATAGAAGGTGGAGCCTATTATTAAATGCGTATGACACCCTTCATCTCAAGGTCACAGAGCGGTTTGCAAAATAAAAATGCAACATGCATGACATTAAAAGAAACCAGTGCATCCTCTCCACACATTTAAAAGGCCATAGATTGTTCAACGAGCCCAAGGCCTGGGTGAATGGGAATGTTTTCGCCGGGCGCTTAAAGATCTGCAATGGTGGTGCCAGGCGAGCCTCCCTGGGGAGAGCATTCCACAAATAGGGAGCCACCACAGAAAAGGCACTGCCAACCTCTGGACCTCTCAGGGGCCTCAGGTGGTGATCGCAGGGTGTGGGTCAGTTCCTAAGGGGAGGCCCTTGAGGTAGAACACTTCCCCCAACTGGCCTACAACTCCCACCAGTCCTCCTCTGTAGAAGAGATCCTTATTAGATCCTACCTTCATGGGAATCCTATCTTCATGGGAATCCCCTTTCTTGTCATTTGAATTATCTGGTTTGGGTCCTGCCTACCGGAGAAGCTAAAAATCAAGCTTGCTCCATCTTCTCTGGGGCAGCCCTTCAGATAACTGAAGAAGCTTAGGGGCAGATCTGCTTTTTTTTTCGAAAAAATGGGAATTCTATACCCTTGGGGGCCTCAGCAGAAAAGTCCCTGGCTCTGGGGGAAAGTATCTCGACCTCCAAAAAGGATGGTAACCGCAATAGAGGCCCATTGGCCTTTCGCAAGGGATCACTGCTCACAGTACAGAATGTGCTCCCTGGGAGACTCAGGATGAAGGCAACAAAAGCTTAGGACCAGTGCAGAAACAGCTGGCAAGCAGCACAGCAGTTTTTGAATAGACGGCAGTGACGAAGCCCAACTTCCACGAGAGCTTGCTGCCAAGATAAATTCTGAGAGACTGCTTTCGTGGACCAAGAGCCTGGTATGGCTGATTTAGCATTCAGATACCCTACGCCTGTCCAACTGGCTCCGTGCATGCTAATCTATTATATATTTTGGAAAGATGTTTGTTTGCAAGGCAGATGGGCACTTCATAAGATATCGCAACCAAATTTTGCATGACGGTAAGAGCTGTTCAACCGTGGAACAGGCTACCTGTGAAGACAGTGGACTCTCCTTCATTGGAGAGTGGCCACGGCCATCTGCCAGGCTATGATTACTGCCTTCATCTGACGCCTTTATCTGCCACACCTGCAATAAAACATGTCTCTCCGATATCAATCTCTACAGCCACAGCAGGCGCTGTAACTCTCCAATGGTCTGACTTTACCCCCAATGACGCACTCTTCCATTGTCTCTCGAGACAGACAGATGCCAACAAAAGTAAGATTCCTTCATTGCAGGGGGTTGGACTAGATGACCTCTGGAGTGCCTTCCAACTCTTCAATTCCATGCTTCCTGAGATTGAGAAGCGGGTTTTTACCTGCTTGGATGCCACTTAGCTTCAAGACAGCAGGCTGATCCTTTCAAAACAGCGCTGATTTTAACGACAAATTTCAAAACTCCTTGTTTTTTTGTTTTTGTTTCTTAGACTTCCCAAGCAATGCCAAGTATGTGGCTGCTGGTGCATTTATAAGCAAGACCCTAAAACTGAGCTCTGTTCTTACATACTGAGTGGGCACATTTTTAAACCTGAACATATCCCATTCGAAACAAAATAAAAAAATCCTTCTCTAAGGTGCTACTGGAAGGATTTTTTTTATTTTGTTTTGACTGTGTCAGACCAATATGGCT
Source organism: Zootoca vivipara (assembly GCF_965207765.1). Taxonomy (NCBI): domain Eukaryota; kingdom Metazoa; phylum Chordata; class Lepidosauria; order Squamata; family Lacertidae; genus Zootoca; species Zootoca vivipara. The sequence continues at coordinate 71,827,346 of NC_142583.1, forward strand.
TCCTACCTGTAACTAAATCCCATTGGGACTGGAAATAGTTTTCGCACAAGCTCAGCATTAAAGCACATTGCAAACCAATATCAAATAATCCAGTCAATGGCTCTCGTATTAGTGATCTCACTCTCTGAACTCAATCCAGCGGGGATGAAGTTCTACCTCTCTTTTAAATCAGAACCAGTGAAGGGAGAGTGTCTGGAGGCGGTTAGAGGATGGATGGCGGCTAACAGATTGAGGTTGAATCCTGACAAGACAGAAGTAGTTTTTGGGGGGACAAGGTGCGGGCAGCAGTGGAGGTCTCCTGAATGACCAGGTGCGCAGCCTGGGAGTCATTTTGGACTCACAGCTGTCCATGGAGGCGCAGGTCAGTTCTGTGCCCAAGGCAGCTGTCTACCAGCTCCATCTGGTACATAGGCTGAGACCCTACCTGCCCGCGGACTGTCTCACCAGAGTGGTGCATGCTCTAGTTATCTCCCGCTTGGACTAGTGCAATGCGCTCTACGTGGGGCTACCTTTGAAGGTGACTACAACTAATCCAGAATGCGGCAGCTAGACTGGTGACTGGGAGCGGCTGCCAAGACCATATAACACGGGTCCTGAAATATCTTTATTGGCTCCCAGTGCATTTCTGAGCACAATTCAAAGTGTTGGTGCTGACCTTTAAAGCTCTAAACGGCCTCAGCCCAGTATACCTGAAGGAGCGTCTCCACCTCCATCGTTCAGCCCGGACACTGAGGTCCAGCTCCGAGGGCCTTCTGGCAGTTCCCTCACTGCAAGAAGTGAGGTTACAGGGAACCATGCAGAGGGCTTTCTTGGTAGTGGCACCCGCCCTGTGGAACGCCCTTCCACCAAATGTCAAATAAATAAACAACTACCTGACTTTCAGAAGACATCTGAAGGAAGCCCTGTACAATACAGGGAAGTTTTCATTGGTTGATGTTTTATTGTGTTTTTAATACAGTATTTTGCTGGGAGCCGCCCAGAGTGGCTGGGGAAACCCAGCCAGATGGGCGAGGTATAAATAATAAAATTATTATTATTATTTTACAACCCCTTTATATCAGTGGAAAAGATCTGAGCATTTGCCAAACAATACAACCCAAATCAGTGGAGCAATGAAGTGCTGCCCTCTTGCAAGATTGAGCTATATATTGTAAGTGAACGTTGTTATAAAAGCAGAAGAGGAGAAGGTGTCGCCTACGACAATACCGCAAAAGAAACGACATGCATAGAATCACAGAATAATTGTGGAGTTTGAAGAGACCCCCGAGGCTCATCTAGTCCAACCCCCTGCAATGCAGTAATGTAAACTGGGATGTAGACTTCAGCCCCACACATCAGCACCCTGCATGTGTGCGTTAAAACTGATCAGCTGGTCCCCTTGGAAGTAGCCTTCCGCAAACCTGGCACCCTGCATGCTTCTCTGGAGCCGATGGGAGTTGTAGTCCAAAAAGTATTTGGAGGGTGAGGAGTGTCTTAAGAGGTTGTGGGTCCCACCTTTGTGCAGCTGTCTCTCTAGTGCCCGGAATACAAACCAACTTGCAATAAATGTGCCTCAGAAAAAGAGAAGCGAGATCAGAGATTGTCAGGCCGTGTGCTGTTGTCTGCCAGGCCACTTTTCAAATCAACTGTCAGAGGTTGCGGTGAAGTGGGGAGTTGGGTGGAAGAGAAGGACAGTGAGCCTGAAAGTCTCTATAGTGTCTGCAGAAAGCAGTCGGCTGACATTCATCCGAGAGGGCAGCATCTTAGGAAATCGCCTTCCTTTTTCCTTCACACTCGACTCCTGCAGCTGAAAAACCCTTTCGAGAAAAAGGAACGTTCTCTTTGGGATTCCCCCCCCCCCAAATTCCTTCTCATAGAACACCAAGACAGCAAAAGGTGTTAAGAGGAGAACCATGCTGGGAATATTGGGGAGGTTTTTCTATTTTTGGTATAAGCTGCCTTAGACAGAATCAGACCATTGGCTCCATCTAGCTTAGCAATGTCTACACTGAGTGGCAGCAGTTTCCCCAGCCACACCTAGACTGAAGGGGATTGAACCGGGGGGGGGGGGTCCTCTTGTAGGCAAGGAAGGTGGTCAGTCCCCCCTTCTGCCACGCTTAGACAGGCACAGAGTCCGCAACAAACTGTTACGCGGAAGCCAACTTTCCATTTCCATTTTTGTATTTTGCATTTTGACGTTGTGCACTGCCCTGTGATCTTTGGATAAAGGGCGGTATCCCAATTTAACAAATAATAATAACGACTTCTAAGACTCTGCGTCTCCAAAACACTGAGAGCAATTTCCAATCAAGCCTAGAAAGAAAAGTGTCGGCTTTACTAGGAAAAAAGGGGGAAAGAATACGAGCTACCCCCCCCTTTTATATAATTTAACTCAAAATGCTCTGTTTTGAAGAGGCTACTGCGCAGCCTGTCTTGCACTTTGAATGCTGAATTTTGTTTCACCGCTTAGAGCGGTGATGACTTTGGAAGGAAACAAGCTCTCTCCTGGGAGACCTTCAGCTCAACGCTCAGACTAGCTTGTAATAAAACCTGGCATGCCGTGTAGCATGGGCTTTCTCACTCTTATCAACGCTGATGTTGCACAGGAAGAATATATATAAAAAGGCCTAGCAGAGGCCCTGACACGGGGCCCTTTGTGCCACACAGGAGCCCTCTGGACCTGGCCTGGGAATCCACACTCAGAACAAGCCCTATGCTTTGCTCACAGACGGTGTGGAGTACCTCCTGACTTTGGAAACAGCTAAAATGGGAAGATCCCACTGCACGCTTAGAATCATAGAAATGCAGAGTTGGAAGGGATCCCCAAGGGTCATCGAGTCCAACCCCCTGAAATGCAGGAATCTCAACTAAAGCATCCATGACAGATGGCCATGCAACTTCTGCCTCTAAAAACCTCCAAGGAAGGAGAGTCCGCCACCTTCCGAGGGAGACCGTTCCGCTGTCAAACAGCTCTTGCCATCCACAACCTCCCAAGGGAAGACTGTTCCAGTTTGAGGGGCAAAATTTAGAAGAAGCCCATTTGGCTGCCAGCAGCCCTCAAATATATATTTAATGCTATCCCCTTATGCCCAAGAGTCGAGAGGCCTGATTTCTCTCCACTCTAGACTAACGCTCTGAGCTTCTAGAGACTATCTAAGAAATCTGGGGCTCATTTCTAGCTGGGCCTGTGCACCCCCTGAACCTAGACAACAAACCACCCTCCTGACTCGTGGAGAAAATGTTTGTCTGTCTTGCCCTCTCTTCCTTGGAAAGAAGATTGGGTGTGTGTAAGGAAGTCACTTTCTCCGCCAATTGCACAATGGGCCAAGGGAGCAACTTGGCTGTCTCCAATATTCCGATGGCCCAACAGAGAGAAGACATTTATGGCTCCGGATTTCAAGTGGGCGCAGTAGCAACTATTGCACACGGTTGTGGCAACAGTTGCCACCTTTCCTGCCAGAGCTTCCTGTGCCTTGATCATTAGTGTGTCAGGCAGCAATTCAACAGGCATTGCTTTCCCTGCAGCAGAATTCCCTGGCAGAATTTCTGCCTGCCACACAGCTATGAAAAAGAACAGGAATCCTACTAGGATGGCAGAGTCGATTTACACATTCCAGAAGCGCTTGCGGACTGGATCTTCCCCTGGTGCTTCAGAATTTAAAGTGAGTCTAGGGGAAGAGTGGGATTATGTGCGTTCTAGATGTAACCCCCTGCATCGCTTCTCCAGCCAAAATTGTCCCCGGAAGCACCTATCAAATTTCTGAGGCAACGCAACAGTCTTAGGTGCCTTTACTTAGTGCTGAAGCCAACTTAAGTTCAGAGTAAACGGAATTTGCACCTTATTCTCTCCCAGGCAGAATTGCCAGAGTTCTTGACCTGCCCCTTTGCATATCACATCAGCTTGATCGGCAGCTGTTAACAAACGGTCTTATTTAATCTCCATGAGAATCAAGCTGCTGTTAAATGCAAGCCAGGTTGTTGTTGTTGTTGTTGTTGTTGTCCTTCCTTTAATGCTTTAAAAAAAATCAGTTGGCAACTTTAGATCCTGGTTTTGATTTATTGGGGGGGAAGCCCTCTAAGAGCTTTGGCCCTGACTCGAGATGGGGATGAAAAATTAACTCAGTTTGCATTTAAGGGTCTAATTCGCACTTTCAGAACAGCAGGAAGAATGAAACACAGCCTCTTTCTCTCTCTCTCTTTTTGGAAATCTACTGAATTTTGTTCTGAATTTTGCAATGCAACCTTCCCTGGCCACAAAATGCACATACCAGTACTGTAGTTAAGTATACATAATAAAAAATTCCTTCCAGTAGCACCTTAGAGACCAACTATGTCATTGGTATGAGCTTTTGTGTGCATGCACACTTCTTATCTGAAGGTATCTGAAGAAGTGTGCATGCACACAAAAGCTCATACCAATGACAAACTAAGTTGGTCATTACAGTATATGAAAATTATATGAAAATGATGTACCAGTGGTATTTGACTCCTTGTAAGGTGGCAAAAATCAATAGGACAAGTTCAAATACCTGCTGGAAATATAAAGAAAAAGAAGGTACCTTTTATCGTATGTGGTGGACTTGTAAAGTAATAAAAAGCTTTCTGGGAGATGATCTATAATGAAATGGGGGGGAAAATGCCAACATTCCAAAGGATCAGAAAAGACTTTTTATGTACGGAACAACAGCCCCCCCCCCTGGATGCTACTAGTCCAGAGATGGAAAGAAGACAAGGCCCCTACCAGAGAGGAATGGCAAACCAAGCTGATGGACTATGCCAAAATGGCAAAACTGACTGGAAAACTCAGGAACCAAGAGGACAATTTTTTTTACAAAAGAATGGGGAAAACGTATGAGTTATCTAAGAGACCATTGTAAGCAGATGGAAACACTGGCAGTATTTTGATTTCATCTGTAGTTTAACAATTACCATGGATAATATGGTTTGACACAAAAATTGGAGTATGGATGAATATGCAGTACAGTATTAAATGTTCAAAATGGGACCCCATGGAGGGGGTGGAAGTCCTGAGATTCGGAAGACTCTCTTTATATGGATATGCCTCTTGACTCTTTGTTTATAACTTTGTATTTGTAAAACCAATAAAAGTTATTTCAAAAGAGAGAGAGAAAGAAGCCAGGACTTTCTGGATGCAAAGCACCAGCTCTGGCCCTTGCTTGTCAGAGCAAGTCTTCTGACACCAAGGCAGATGACTGCTTCATTTAGCTTAGTCTTGTCAACACTGATGGTCAGCTTCTGTCCAGGTTTTGAACCCAGGAAGCTTTCATGTTCATTTTTTTGATTTTTTTTGCAGATTTATAAAACATTTTGGCAGTCACCGACACAGTGCGTAGCCAGACCAAAGTAAGATCATCATTATTTTACTCACACACTCAGTAAACTGAAAGAAATAAAAACTATTTCTACAGTTGTGCAATTACAGTAGTTTTCCTTAAGCTGGCTGAGTCGGAAGCTACAGAAGAAGCTACAATTCCACCACAGCTCCAAAGGCATGACATTTCACACCATTCATTAGAGTTTGAATTAACTAGTTACTAAAAACCAAACAAAGAGTTAAACCTATCTCTACAGAAGAAGCAGCGTTAGAAATTTGCCAGGCGCATTTTGCACCTGGCTATCGGCCGCTTGCAACCAAGTGAAGATGCCCGGGTGTCAGGATAGCGCCAGCTGTCTCCACCACCTGGAGTTGCATGCCTGGGGGACCCTCTTGACTGTTTTCACACACTAAAAATGCATCCTGTAGAATTCTATCCATTATATTTTATCTGCACAATCAGAATTCAGGAACACAAAGGGTGCACCTTGGTTCTCGGACTTAATTTGCTCGAAACCATTCAAAAGCCAAGGCGTGGCTTCCAATTGGCTGCAGGAACTTCCTGCACTCAAGCAGAAACCACACAGACATTCGGCTTCCAAAAAACGTTCAACACTTACTTCCGGGTTTGCGGCATTCGGGAGCCGATTTGTCCGGGAGCCAAGCCGTTCGAGTACCAAGGTACCACTGTATTGAAAAATACAACTTTCGAGCCATCTGGCTCAAGGGCGTACCCAGGATCAAAACGGGGGGGGCAAGGGGGGCCAAGGCACGGGAGGGGAGGGGCCACAAAGTGGGAACGTGGGCAGGGCTACGGAGAACGATGATGATGGTGATGTAAGAATAAAAATGAAAATAATAAAAATAACTTCTCCTCGCAGCGCCTGGCTCTCCTTCTAGATCTCGGCCTGGCCTCCTCCTCCTCCTCCCTGCCCGGCGCCTTCCTCCTCGAGAGGAAGCCCTCCTGGGGGCGGCAAGCGGCCTTCTCCGCCGATAGAGGCGGCGCGGAAGTGAGCACTGAGGTGGCAGAGGCAGAGGCGGCTGGCAGGCCGCTCTCCCTTCTCCCTCTGCCGGGGCGTCAGGCTTGGGGCCTCCTCTTCTGGGATGCAGCAGCGGCCCCGGGCAGCCGTGGCGTCGGCCCGGGCATGAGTGACGTGGTGGAGCGGACGCTGAGCGCCTTGGCTGGCTTGTTGGGGCAGCACAAGCTGGGGGCTGGGCTGGGCGGCGGCGGGGAACCCGGTCGGAGCTCGGCCACCTCTCGGGAAGCTGGAGGGCGCGGTGCGGCAGGTGAGACCGCGAAACTCGCACTCTGCCGGGCTGTGCTCCGCCTCTGCCCACCAGCCCCGCCGGCAGCGCTGCTCTCGCCCACGGCTGCGCCGGCCCTGCTTCTGGGGGGGCAGCTACCCCCCCTGCCCCGCGCTGGGTACGCCCATGATCTGGCTCCAAAATAACAACTTGACATTCTATTGAGGCGGCCGTAACCATTTGGCACCTAGCTTATATATCTGAGTTTCTAACAGTGAGAAGCAGTAGCAAACACTTGGTCAACACAGAGACTGGTGCTCCTCTGTAAAAAAACAGCATCTTCGCCCTAGATGACCCTTGGGACCCCTTTTGACTCTACAATTATATGATTCTAGGACTCTTTTATATCCTTCAGAGAAGGAAAGGGCAAATTACAGACCAGAGGGAGGTTGGATCTCAGAGCTAAGGGTCCTTTTTTTATTTTCTGAAGCTGAAACGGAATGATAATATCCAAAACGGCATTTCTTCCCAGTAACAACTGGCTGCTATTGCCTGTAATTTCAAACACACTACCAGCGAGTAAATCCCGACTTCTGCTCTGAGGTCGCAAAGTCTGCTTGCTTAAGATGCCAGCTATCTTGCACTTTCTCCAGTATCCGAAGAAGGCAGCGACAGGGGTTTTGGGCAATATGCAAATTTATTTAAATTTAATCAATCAGATAAAAGGCAGATGATTAATCAACGATGCACTCTGCCACTGGTCCTAATTTTACACATTGTGGGATTTATTTAAAAAATAAAAACCCAGTTTATTAGCACTGACATAAACACATGACCATCCTCTGCTAAGATCGGCACCCAGCGGCCCAAGTTAGAAAACCCACCCGGGTGTCAAAAAAAGTGCGATTTTCTGGGAACTTCCCTCCTGGATTTCTGTGCTCCAAGCAACCTTTCGGCTCTAAAAATACCCCGTGAAAGAAAAAAGAGCTTGTGCAGGTTCCCCGCTGATTGAAGGATCAGTTTTGACAAGCAGCTCCTTCGCTCTCTCTCTCTCCCCCCCCCCAGCCCCATCTTCAAGAATCTCTTCCATACAGCTGAAAAAGTCTCTTTTGCTGCAGCATTTCAATCAGAGAAATGCAGGGAGAGGGGGCCCAGCCCTCGTTTAAAAACAAGAGGCAAATTTCCTTCCCAACCTTCAGCCCACAGACAGAAAGTAAGACAATCTCTCTTTCCCCTTCAGCATAATCTGCTAGGTAAATTACTCTTCCACCCACTGACTCTTCCTAGGCTGCTCTCTGGGTGTCCGTTTAGCTAAAAAGCAGGGTGGGAGCAGAGAGAGGGAGAGATTTGTAAGTTATATAGATAACTTGGGGAGGGGGGGAATCAAGGGAAATATCGCCTGCTTCTTGTTTAGGACCCAGTTCCCTGGGTGTAAAAAGTGGGTCTCCCGGTACCTCCCTCCCCCCCCCCCCGTGGACCCATCACACCCCTACCCTCAACAAATGTGTGTCCCTTCTCCTTAATTTTCCCCTACCCTAATTATCTGAGCAGCCCCATGTGGAAGGGGCTAGGAATCACGTTAGAATCGTAGAGTTTGAAAGGTACCCCCAGAGATCATCTAGCTCAACCCCATGCAGTGCAGGAATCATGGTTAAATAATCCTCTGAAAGGCAGCCATTGGTTTCCCATTATGCCGCTGCTGGCCACTGGGTATATTTGGAAGGGGCCCCGGTGAAGGAAGAGGGCGTTTGATGAGTTATGTCAGAGCTCAGCCCTGCCTCGCCCTCGAACCTGGGGTCTACTCAGATGAGAGGCAAGGACAGCCAGAGCCGCTGGTATATTTCCACCCAGCCAGTGGCTCCCGGGGAGTCATCAGACCTAGACATCCCTGCCCCAGGACTCGAGGTCCCCACACTAGCTGCCTGGGCTCCTGGCTGGCTCTCAGAAGCCCACCCCCCCAAATGGGCTACAGCCTACAGCAGGCATCCCCAAACTGCAGCCCTCCAGATGTTTTGGCCTACAACTCCCATGATCCCTAGCTAACAGGACCAGTGGTCGGGGAAGATGGGAATTGTAGTCTAAAACATATGGAGGGCCGAAGTTTGGGGATGCCTGGCCTACAGGATCAGAAGAAATGGAAAGACAGGGGTCTCTCAGTTAATATGGATTTTACAACCCTGGTCCCATCCACTGACCAGGGGACTAAGGGACACTCAGTTGTGTGGGGCTAGGTGTCAATTTGATGTTTCATTACAAAACATCTGGAGGACACCGGGATAGCAAAGAATGCGTTATGACAAACTGCGCTGCAAGCTGCCTAGGGAATTGCTCAACTGAAAGGCAGAGTTTAAATCCCCAGAAACAAATAAGCAAGCCCATAAGGAATGGTTAGAAAAGGGGAGCTGACAGAATCTTAGATCTTTGCCGTATGCAAACACTGAAATGGTTTGCTTAGCTTCGTACAGCAAGGTAAGTCTCAAAAGTTCAGCAGCACCAAATTTGTTAGCAGCTGGAAGGAGGGTCTTTGCCAAACAGTGGGGAGCACGGGCAAAGCAGGAACGGCTGTGAAAAATGTGGAAATGCAAAATCTCAAATGAAAAGTGCAATTCTAAGAGGAGTTCGGCATATTCTTACGATTTACATAACAGCGCAGCTTTCTGTCACAGATGCCTGGAGGGGGGGGGGAGTTGAGTACACTTCAAGGGCCTGGAATATTTATGTATTATATTTCGCGTCTAAGGATGTTGTGGGCGTTGCCTTCTGAGAGTTCTGCGATTTGAAACTCCTCGGCATAAATGCAGATGCTTAAATAAACGCTGTTTGAAAGCTATTTGAACGCCTGCAGCTCGTGACGTAGAAACCACTTTCCACGTATGGATGCACGAATATGGATGGTTTTCTCTGTGAATAAATGAAGTCTCTGATGCACTGATGGTCCATTTCTGCAGACAAGCGTCAGGGGGAAATAAAAAGGAATATCAGTTTCGTTTCATTGTTGATTCCTTTAAAAGGGTTACAGATAGCTGCTGAAATAAAGGCAGAGAGGTGGATATAATCATAGAATCATAGAATCCTAGAGTTGGAAGAGACCACAAGGGCCATCCAGTCCAACCCCCTGCTGAGCAGGAAACGCCACCAAAGCATTCTTGACATATGCCTGTCAAGCCTCTGCTTAAAGACCTCCAAAGAAGGAGACTCCACCACATTTCTTGGTAGCAAATTCCACTGCCGAACAGCTCTTACTGTCAGGAAGTTCTTCCTAATGTTTAGGTGGAATCTTCTTTCTTGTAGTTTGAATCCATTGCTCCGTGTCCGCTTCTCTGGAGCAGCAGAAAACAACCTTTCTCCCTCCTCTATATGACATCCTTTTATATATTTGAACATGGCTATCATATCACCCCTTATATAAACAGAGGAGCTCATATTTTGCAAATTGCACATTTCAGGATCAATCTCTAGGTATTATTATTATTATTATTATTATTATTATTATTATTATTATTACTCTGTCTTTTTTCCAGGCCAGGACTCAAAACAACACACAAAAAGCTAAAACATATAAAAGTTTTAAAAGGAGTTTAATGGAATTAAAACAATATTTTTCAAATGCTTTTTTAAAAAGAGGTAAGGATGGGAGAGACTCCTGTTTGAAAGCCCGAGGAGCTGCTGGCAGTCAGAGTAGGTAATACTAGATGATCTGATCAGTAAAGGAGAATTTCCTACGAAGGGATGTAGTCGAGTGGAAAAGCACATCCTTTGCATGCCAAAGGTCCCACCTTAGACACCTCTGGGTCTAAGTTAGGGTCTACCTGTAACACAGTTACAAGGCATCAGTAAAACAATCACCTTCCATAAAACACTCTTAACGGGGCGCTACTTCCACCGAAATAGTCACAGTTGGGCAAAGACTTCTGCTCGTGCAACAGAATTTCTCTTCTCTCTGCTAGCCCCGCACTGCCATCTAAAACTTGCTTTAGTTGGCCCTGTTGTTGCATGAGGGGCACCTCACAAAAACAAGTGTTGGATCAGCAACACAAGGCAGAAACTTTGACACAGGCAGACCCACAGGCTCCAGGGAGCTGAGTTCAAATTCTGGAAAAACAACAACCCTGTTGGGGGGGGGGAAGAGGAGGAAGGGAAGTTCTGTTGTGCAAATCGGTCTCTGCATGAATGGGAGGGTTTTGTTGAGAAACACCCCAACCTGCTTACTGAGCATTCCTTCTGGTTTGTTCGGGGAGGTTAGCCGATGTCGCCTCTAGCAATCGCCAACCTGTACATTTCAGTGTGTTTTTCTGTCACTTTCCTTACAGCAAACGGTCCTATTTTGGGGGTGGGGTGGTGGGGAAGAAGTGATTATGTTCTTCAAGGGCACCAAATCCACTTTAATGGCACAAGCTATATTTGCTGGTGTGCAACTGCATCCACGCCCCTGTAATAATGCCCATTAAGACACTTTACAGTTTCCATCTGTAAATAAAGTAATGGATCTCTCGGATATTCTGTATACACACACACACACATGAACAATACCCAAGAGCCATTACTTTATTTACGGATGGAAATTTCCAAGAGCTTTAATAGATAATACTATGTTAATATTATTGTTGGCCTTGGATTTCTTTGGGTCAAGGACACAATGGGAAACGAACATCTTGAACCCTGAATCCTTCTGACTGGCTTCATGGGGCCAGGGAGGCGGAATTAAACAATGACCCTGGGGGAAATCTCCACAGGACTAAGACGGGAGATCAGCAGGGTGACAAAACGGCAGAAATCCAATCCTGATTTTATCGGGAGTCAGAGATTTGGGGCTGCTGGATTTATGGCAATCTCAGATTTTGTCTTTTAAAAGCCAGAAGCAGCAGGAAGTTGAAAGAGAGAGAGAGAGAGAGAGAGAGAAGAGAGAGAGAGAGAGAGAGAGAGAGAGAGAGAGAGAGAGAGAGAGAGAGAGAAATAACATTTCCGAATAACCATAAAGTCTCTGGAACTGCAGGGGTTTTTATAGGGGGGGTGCGAGCAGGGGGGTGGGGTGCGGAGACCCTAGCAAATACTTGGTATAAATCTCCGAAGATGCCATCTAAAACTTGTTTTATTTGGTCCTGTTGTTGCATGAGGGGCACCTCACAAAAACAAGTGTTGTATCAGCAACACAAGGCAGAAACTTTGACACAGGCGGACCCACAGGCTCCAGGGAGCTGAGTTCAAATTCTACAGTTGGAGGGGGAAGCTAAAACTCTGCATGCAGCAAAGCCAGTATAATCCCACTGGGATGGATCAAGTGTGCAGGATTCCAGCCCCAGTTGCTAACCCTCCACTGCCCCTCTCTGTGGCATCGTTCACACATTACATTCAACGAGTGCACAATCTGAGGACCGGTGTGCGCAATGATTGAGCTGCACATTCACCCATCTATTCGCAAGCTACGTTCGACGAGTGTGCCGCCTGTGTGCCTGTGTGTACACTCAGGTGAGCCACACAAATCAAGAGGTGTACAACAAATACTTGTACATGTGAGGAGACACCTTGTACCTGTGTCAGGAACAGCATGTGAAAGAACCTATTCTCTATTCAAAAGGGGTACAGCCAGTTTTAGAAACTCCCCAGGCGTGTTTTGCAACTGGCACGGGTCTAATTGCGACCATTTGGTGATTGCTGGATGCCAGGTTGGCAACTGGCATCTCTATCTGGCTAGCCCAGGCACCCCCAAACTTGGCCCGCCAGATGTTTCAGGACTACAACTCCCATCATCCCTTGCTAACAGGACCAGTGTTCAGGGGTGATGGAAGTTGTAGTCCCAAAACATCTGGAGGGCCGAGTTTGCCTATGCCTGGGCTAGCTCTGCCAGCTTCCTTAAGGAGGTAAGCTGAGTAGCTTATTTATGGCATTTATATCCCAGCTTTTTCTCCACGGAGCGCACGGTTCAGAGCTGGGTTGAGAACTTTGAGAACTTAAAGAGGGAAAGTCACCTTATCCAGGGACAAAGAGGGAAAGACACCTTATCCTGTCCACAGATATATTCCCACCTCTTTTTCTTAATGGTGGCATGGACCATTCACAACGTAGGAATATTCTTCACAACTGTGAGCAGGACAACGGGGAGCGGCTAAGCAAAGGCAAGCCGCAACAATTCACCATAACGTCGTTCGCTGCCGCTGCTCAGGCTGCACAGAAAAAGCATTTGGGTTCCAGAAATCCATTCTGATTGTGCAGATAAAAAAATATAACAGATAGAATTCCACAGGGTGGGGTATTAGTGTGCAAAAACAGTCGGGATCCACTGGCACGCACCTCCAGATGATGGAGATGTCAGGCACCACCCTGGCACCCTGGGACCTTGGTTGCAAGTGGCCGGGAGCCAGCTACCAAATGCGCTTGCCTAATTTCGAACACTGGTTAGGAAATGTAGTCCAAAGCGGCTGGATTGGGGAGGGCTGCCTCAGGCTGTGCCTTGAGAAAGAGTTAAGCCTCCAGAAACTCTCTGAGTCTGCAGTTCTTCATCTCTCTCCCTCCACCCCAACCTCCCGGCCAAGCAAACACACCTGCATTCAATTCCATTCCCGTTCCCCCCAAACCTTGCCACTGCTGCTCTCTGTGTTCGAGGCAGAAGGAAGGAAGGAGGGGGGAGGAGGAGGAGGAGGAGGAGAGAGGGAGGGTGGAAAAAACACCAGGATGCTGGTAATGACTGCGCTCGCCGAGCCTCCGAGGCTGGCGAGGCAGCGCCCATCAATTATTAAAGAAAATTGGAGCATTTCCTAGCAAACCAGAGCATCGCACAGCCTTTACAGGAAAACCAACTCTTCCATGCGCTGGGCCGCCAGGAACCCAGCTGGGGGACGGCGCAGAAATCAGCCTCGCTCCATTAGGGTCAACGAAATCGAAGCCCCCCCCTCCCCACCCCCACCTCTCGCACTCTCTCTCCCCTTGGGGTCACCGAGGCCCCCACCCTGAGCTGCTGGGTGAATGGGCAGCGGCAGCGGCACCCATTGGACACAGGAAAGCCCCCAATGGCTCTCTCTCTGGTGACAATGGGTGTTCTCGTTTCGTAAGGCCGGCCTTGCCGTCGGGGAACCCGCGCAAGAGTCCCAGGGCGCATCGTGGTCAACTGGGGTGGCGTTCTCCCCAGCTCTCTCCTCCCTTCTGCCGCCTCCTCCTTCCTTTCCTCTTTCGGGGGAGGGGGGGTTTCTTCAACAACTATTGTGAGAGGAGAGAATTTAAGGGAGAACAACATATTCATCCAACATCCAACATACCATCTCAGGACTATTTAATTGCTCATCTTCTAGCATTGTGTATGCCATCAAATGCCAACGGTGCCCTTCAGCTCTCTATATGGGACAAACAGGCCAAACCCTACGCCAAAGGATAAATGGACATAAATCTGACATCAGGAATCACAAGACAGAGAAACCAGTAGGAGAACACTTCAGTCTCCCAGGACATTCTATACAAGATCTCAAAGTAGCTGTCTTATTACAAAAGAATTTCAGAAATAGACTGGAAAGAGAAGTTGCTGAATTGCAACTTATTACCAAACTTAAAACCATGGAGAGACCTGGTCTGAATAGAGACATTGGATTCTTATCTCATTATACATGATAAAGCTATCTTTAGCCATCTCACCCCTTGCTTTTTCCTGTAAGACCAATTGCAGTCGTTAACAGTCGTCAACGAGTTTCCACACCTATCAGTCAAACACCCATTCCCACCACCCTTCTGAGTAATACCCCTCCCCACCCTCTCACAATATATAAGGATCTGGTGACTTCTGTTTCGGTGTATCTGAAGAAGTGTGCATGCACACGAAAGCTCATACCAATGACAAACTTAGTTGGTCTCTAAGGTGCTACTGGAAGTAATTTATTTATTTTTGTTTCGGCTACAGCAGACCAACACGGCTACCTACCTGTAACATATTCACAGGACAGGTAAGAAGAAGTCCTTCATGCAGCGCAGTTAAACTGTGGAACTCCCTCCCACAGGGAGTAATGATGGCCACCATCCTAGATGGCTTTAAAAGAGGAATAGGCAAATTCATGGAGGAAGAGAGGGCTATGGATGGCTGCTAGCCAGGATGGCTATGTTCTGCCCCGGTCGGAGACAGTAATGCCAGTAAAGATAATAATGGGAACAAGATGGCACGCCCAACCCCTGAGAACACACCTATGTGCATAACAAGTCCTCTGCTATTATCATTCATTCATTCATTCATTCATTCATATATATCCCACCCACTCTGGGCAACACTCACCATGAACTTCAATGAAAGGGCCGCAGCCTTGTAAACAACCGGTCACCGACGGTGATCGCAGATCATATCCAGGTAACCAAGCAGGGCAGCGTAACAAAAGTTGGTTGCTCTATTGTAAAGGTGCAGGACGGGACTTACGGTCATTGCAAAGGGTTAGGGCGAGAGTGGCCTCAGTCCCCAGCTTCTGAACTGGCCGCCGTGGCTGTCCGTACTACCAAAGGATTCACCAAGAGATTTCTGCACATAGCCCTCTCCTGTTAAAGGCACAGGTTGGGCTGGTGAGCCTATGGCTAATATAAGTGCCCTTGTCCATGGACATCAGAGCCTCCATATCTGCAAGGGAACATAAGAAGAGCCTGCTGGATCAGGCCAAAGGCCCATCCTGTTCTCAGTGGCCGGCAAGTTGCCTGGAGGAAACCAGCAAGCAGGATCTGAGCACAAAAGCATCTCTCCCCTCTTGTGGTTTCCAGCAACTGGGTCTCAGAAGCATCCTTGCCTCCAACTGTGAAGGCAGAACAGAGCCACTGTGGCTCATACTCATCAGTAGCCATTTTCTCCATGAATTTGTCCAATCCTTTTTTTAAAAAATTACTCCAGGTTGGTGGACATCACCCCTCCTGTGGCAGCGAGTTCCGTAGCTTAACCATGCGCTGTGTGAAGAAGGACTTTCTTTTATCTCTCCTGAACCTCCCGCTCCCATTTCACTTAACGCCCACGAGTTCTAGTCCTAGGAGAGAGGGAGAAAAACCTTTCTTTACCCGCTTTCCCTGTGCCATGACATAATCTTACAAGCTCCTATCACCAGTAGACCTGAAGGAGCATCTCCACCCCCATCGTTCTGCCTGGACACTGAGGTCCAGCACCGAGGGCCTTCTGGCGGTTCCCTCACTGCGAGAAGAGAAGTTACAAGGAACCAGGCAGAGGGCCTTCTCGGTAGTGGCGCCCACCCTGTGAAACGCCCTCCCACCAAATGTCAAGGAAATAAACAACTATCGGACTTTCAGAAGACATCTGAAGGCAGCCCTGTTTAGGGAAGCTTTTAATATTTGATGAATCATTGTATTTTAATATTCTGCTGGAAGCCTCCCAGAGTGGCTGGGGGGACCCAGCCAGATGCCCGGGGTATAATTATTATTATTATTACGTTGCCCCTTACTTGCCTTTTCTCCAAATAGAAAAATCCAAAATGCTGTAACTCCATTGCCTTGATCATTAAGGTGCATAGGCATCTCAAGGCAGCTCTGTTTAGGGAAGCTTTTAATGTTTGATTTCTGTATTTTAATGTTTTGTTGGAAGCCGCCCAGAGTGGCTGGGGGAACCCGGCCAGATGGGTGGGGTATAAATAATAAATTATAGGTGGGGTTAAAGCCGTTTTGGAAAGACTGCTAGACTGTCCAGAAATGTAGGCTGGAGATTTTGAGGATGGAAAAACTGGCGAGCCCCTGGGATAATCTCCTGGAAGCAGCAGGTGTAGGCACAGAGCCTCGCTGAGTTCAAAACAATAGGCCAGGTGAATTGTGCTCATTGTGGGATTCCTTGACTAGCACCTCACACCTGGGGCTGGAGAATAATATCCTCCTACAAGTAGGCTGCACACCCCAACTTTAAATAATTACAGCACACCTGCAACTGACGTGCATGTAACTTGTGCACATTCAGCTTTATGCACATGGAATTTTTTTATTTTTTTAAAAAAAATTAAAAATTAAAAGGGGTCAGCCTTTAAGAGTCTGGCAATTCCACCTACTAGTGAACCTAGTGCGCTTTGACTATATGCAATTTTGGGTAGGCGAGATCCCCGGGAAGTAACCCCCACATAAGTTGCAGGCTTACCGGATTTTTTAATATTATTAAATGCAAGAGTTTATTACGAAGTTAAAGCAGCAATCCAGTAGGAAATATGAAATAAAATAAAGGGGGAGTAAACCTCCTGAGAATGTTCTTTATGAGGTAATGGCTGTGAACCCCGGTTTGTTTGTTTTTTTTTTTTTTGGTACTACCTCCCTCCCCCCATCCCATGGATTTTATTTGATATTTCCAATCAGATTCATACTTTAATTTCATGAATACCTTGGGGTTTTTTGTGTGTGATGGGAATCCCCAGGATGCCATTTTGTTCTGGCGCCCACTAGAGTTTAAGAAAGTAATGGGCACTGACAGCTCATTTTTTGTTAATTTTGTTCTTCTTTAAAAAATAAAAGAAAAAAACACTGCTCAGTGCTAACATTATGTTGTCAAAGAATATCATAGAATCATAGAGTTGGAAGGGACCATGAGGGTCATCTAGTCCAAGCCCCTGCAATGAAGGAATCTTTTGCCCAATGTGGGGCTCAAATCCATGACCCTGAGTCGCAGGCCGTACCGACTGAGCTATCCCAGTTTAATATTTTTCGGAGCGCAGATGAACGAGAAAGTTAAAAACCTGTGACTCTATCCATGGCTACGAGCCAGGATGGCTGCCTACCACCTTCAGAACCAGAGGTAGCAGATGTTGCCCAGACATGGCAGAATCATAGAATTGTGGCGTTGGAAGGGGGGTCCCCAGAGCCATCTAGGCCAGCCCCCTGCAAGGCAGGAATCTCAGCTAAAGCATCCTAGACAGATGGCCACCTCCAAGGGAGGGGAGGCTGCAAGGGAGAAACTAGAACCCTTTCCCCCATCACTCCTCTGGGTTGAATGACTACAATTTGCCCCACTGCCCCATATGATATTAGTAACTTGGAGGCAGGCCTGGAGCAGCCTTCTTTCATCCAGCACCCCCACTGGCTATTTTGGAACTACAACTCCCATCACCCCTAGTTTGCACAGCCTAATGGGAATTGTAGTGGAGCACATCCGGAGGGCACCAGGCTGGCCTAGAGAGGGTTAACTGCAAAAGCGCACTGCATAGTCAGGTCTTACGCATTTGACGCTCAATCTCACAGCCTCTACAAATGTGGTGCACACAGGGTGTTTTCGAACGATGCAATTGTGTGTTTTTGTAAATACTTTGTTGAAGTTGTCAGTTGTTGCTTTCATTTTTGGTACACCCCTTAGAGATATTTTAAACATATTTTGTGGTGTGGGAATTGAATAACCCAATCAAATCATATAACAGCAAACCTAAAAAGAACGAGCACGTTCGTTCTGAAAATGAGGCCAGCCAACAACCAGCAGTGCCATCGCATGAAAGAAAAGTGACGAGCGGCAGAAAACATATAGTGGGATCTCCTGCAGCAAGGAGTTCCACAGAGAAAGGGCTGCGTTCTACACATCATTTCACAGAGAATAGGAAGTACTGCAGAGCATCATCAGCTGGTATTCAGGGAGGAATATATGGGAGAAGGCATAAAACCCTGTTGGGGCTTTAAAAGTTAACGCCAGAACCTTGAATTCGGCCTGGATGCAAACAGCAATCGATACGGACGATCCAAACGCGGGCTTGCAGTTTGCACATATCAATAAGTAGCCGGCAATAGTCGGAGCCTTCTGATCTGTCTCCAAGGGCAGCCCTGCAAAAAGCAGGGCTGCAGTAATCTGATCCTCCAAACTGAACAGTCGCGATTGAAAATCCATGAGAGCTTTTCAACAAATCGATGCGTCTCTCTCTCTCTCTCTCTCTCTCTCTCTCTCTCTCTCTCTCTCTCTCTCTCTCTCTCTCAGCAGAGGGGGTGAGAGCGAAATGTGGGAGCAAGAAAGGAAAATGGTTGGCTATCGTTCTCTGGCTACCGGAACGGAGAAGAGAGTTCTGGGGGACTCAACGATCAAGTCAAGCATTAATTCCATCACTGGTGGAGGGATTGGAAATTAAGTGTGAACCGATCAAGAGAAGCTCAAGCTCAAGAAAAGGAAAACAGGAAACCAAGATTTGAGGAATATCTGCACCAAAGTGGACCGATCTTCCAGGTGTTTAACCTCCTACTACGAAGAAAACCAGCAAGAATGATGGTTGAGAGGTTGGAGACCCCTCCCCCCTCTCCCTTCCCTACCAGCAACTGGTATTATTAGCCTCTAAAATATTATTTACCTCTATTAAAAAAAACCCTTCCAAAACAAGCACATACACCCCTGAAATCTCACCCCTTTGCCCATGACCAAGTTCAAGATTTTTGCTCTGCTGATCAGCAAAGAGGACGTTTTCTCTGGGGGAAAGTTACAGAGTTCAGACCTGCACATTCAATCCAGGTTGAGAGCTGCAGGCAAAGGAGAGGGATGGGAAGAGATTTGTCCATCATCCTTCCCGACATCTGGCCACATCTGCTGCCCAAGGTAAACGGGGTGCCAGCGTTGCCTTTGGCTGGATCCTGAAGTCAGCCTCTTTATCCCCACATACATTTTTTTTTTTTACAAAGCTTCCTTCTCTGTTTTGCACGGGGTAAGGCCTATTTTCCCATAATTTCGGAAGCGCTTGGAAAGTCTCAGAAACCGCCACACTTGCCAAAAGGTAACAGCCACCATCCATTGTGCTATTAAGTCAAAATATTGGGACTTGGGCCACTTTTAGGCTGGATTTGCTTGAACCGTCTGTGCAAATATTCCCGACATCGTCCCCTCCCTTGCAGCCCAGATTACCCAAGGTGCTTAATGAAAATCTGATTCATTTGCATCCGACACGATTCTGCAGCTGAACACAAACTTTCCTCAGGTGGGCTGAATTCTCTCTGCTTTCAACGTGCAACCCGACTCCTGCACGACTCAGACCACTTTCTTTTTTAAACAACTCCCCACCCACCCACCTAAATGCTCATCCTGGTGTCTATGATGAAGTCCTTCCCACTGATTTACAGACTATTAGTTCTGAATGTCCTTTTAAAATCAACGAGATTTTGTTCAAGCAGGTAGGTTCAGGACTACGGTGCAATTGACTTAACTGATCAGACTGATGGCAGCAGAACAGGCTGGCCAGTGCCTGCTTGTCTGGGAAGAATTCAACGCAGTGCAAAGCTTCCCCCCCCCCCAACTAGGCCCCATGAAGAGCCTGCTGGATCAGACCAATGACCCATCTGGCACAGCATTCTGTTCTCCCAGTGGCCAACCAGATGCCTGTGGGAAACCTGCAAGCAGGATTCGAACACAAGAGCCCTCTCCCCTCCTGCAATTTCCAGCAACTGGGATTCAAAAGCATTACTGCCTCCAAGCATGAACCACTATGGCTACTAGCCATCCATAGCTCTCTCTTCCACCATGAATTTGTCTAATCCTCTTTGAAAGCCCTCCAGGTTGGTGGCCATCACTGCCTCCTGTGTCAGGGAGTTCCATAGTTTAACTGTTTCAGAAGTATAGGGGAACCCCCAGAATAAACTTGGCGGGCGGGAGACAGGGACAACGTTCCATTGTCCACAGAGAAATACTGACAGAGCATTCATTTTGGCACTGCTCTGAGTACAACCGTTTGCTTCTTTTAGGCCCGTGCACCGCTTATGAGTTTTTGAAACGCCAAGCAGAATATAAATGCTTCCAAATAAACAAAAATGGTAAATTAACTCATGGCAAAGTTTGCCTAATGAAGGTAGAGTGGTGAACTCTTGGAACCGCAGCTTTCAGAATTTCTCATGAACAAAGATTCAGAATCAGGAGGCATTATAAAGAATCAGCGCTGGAAATTAGGAGAAAATGCAAGCAACCAGCTGACACCAGAACAAGATAAGTCAACACAACAGGGGTGGCAGGAGCCTCTGAGCCCCCCTGGCAAATACATTCCATGTCATTCTTTACAGCTTTGACACAGTCAGACGAAACAGACCTAAAGCTGCCGTGCTCTGACTTCTGGCATCTGGCCCTAGGAATGGCAGTGCGCTTACTCGCTGTTTGCATATGTTCTATATCTTTTGATGTTATATAAACCTCAGCTAATGCTGGGGTCCGGCATAGATGAACACAAACACAGAAAAGGAACGGAGCAGAGAGGGGTGGGACGGGTAGATGACATCAGCCCTCGCCAACCTGGCGCCCTCCAAATATTTCTGGACTACAACAACTGCCATCAGCCCCAGCCAGCAGGGGGAACTGTAGCCCAAAACATCAGGAGGGTGCCAGGCTGGTAAATATACTACGTATTGCGCTAAGTGTGGTTTATTCCTTTGGAAGAAGATAATGGCAGAACGGAGGGGTGGTGATAGGACTGGGAAGGATGCGACAGGAAAACAGTTGCATGGAATAGGCAGGACTGCAAGGAAGATAGAATATCTCGATGTAGTTTACGGTTAAAAAAAGAAAGTGTTTCTCATTCTTTCCTGGAGATTGCCACAAAACAACAACAACATCAACAATCTAGTGCAAATTCTTTCTGGGTGAAATCAGCCTGAATGGTTCATGCAAAAACAAGGGGAACATTTTGGGTTTTTTTAAAATGCTGATCCTTGTTCTATCAAGGGATCTTGTCTGCGTCTCCCACACTGCCTTTCCTCAGATATTCCAGTTTTGCTTAACCATTTGAGGCAACCTGCTCAGTCCAGAGAGATAATGAAGAAATGCAATATCTTGTTAGGGGGCCCTGGATAAAGGGGGGTGAACACGCTCCCCAACTTAATAAAGCTTCACTGCCTCTTCTTACGTCTAATTATCGTATCAGGTTATCATCTCTTCTTGGGTCATTAGGAAAAAAGCCTACTCACAAATCTGATCCAGACTCAGCTAATCACGACGATTTTTAGCTGCGCGAAATCTCACGGCAAGACCTAATTCAACGCAGATCCAAACACTTATTTCTTGCAAGCTACTACAAAGCTGCCTACGTCTCTGTTTGGGGCATTCTACCAAACACACACACACACACACACACACACACAACAACAACAACAACAACCCCAAAGAGGATGGAAGGCCCGAGGGCTGGACTCAACGGCGGAGAAACTGAGGCAGCAAACCAGTCACTTTCCGCCAGCTTCTAGCCTACACACTGTGTTCTGGGGAAAATAAAAAACTGTGATAGAATTACAAAGTACAACTGGGCATGATCCACTAGAAGGTTCTGCTCCAGAGAACATCTGGGTGGATTGTGCCATTTTACACTGAAAACAGAGGAATGATCAACATTAAAGACAGCGACGCTGCCCCATGCAGACTCAAGCCAGCTAGCACAAAATTATTTCTTCAGAGCTCTCCTGGTCTTTCCCAGATGCTGCCTGAAATCCTTTTCAGCAGAGACGCCCACGTTTGCACCTTCTGCACTCCAAGCATGTGCTCTGCCACTAAAATATTCAACATTTATTTGGGGGCCTGGGGTGCACTAGGGACCAGGCAGGCCCAGCACAGCTGCACAGGCCATTTAAAGCTTGTGGCATTGGCATTTCCAGAGAAACAAATAAATCTAAAAAGTGTGTCGCAAAACCCTTTACTAGGGCACAACTCTCAGGTCATATAGCCAAAGAAGGTGACTTGGGTCAGCGATGCATGGGACCCAGCTAGAAGGTTTGCAAACTCCGGGAGACAACAGGCTGACAACAATAAATTCAGTTGGAAATTGCAGGTGAATGATAGATATACTAGAGAAATGAGGGGGGTGAGTTGTATCCCTGCTACATGGCTAGTTATGCAACCTAACTCTTACTTCCTTTGTTTAAGCAACCTCAAGTAAATGTCAAGCAAGATCAGATGTCAAAGGTCAGGGAACATTTGAGATCGATAGAAAATCAATTCAAATCAAAAAGAAGCAAACTCCCGGAGCCATTGAGCCCAGGGAGAAATGATTCATACATCCCGCTTATCGACCAACAGGAATAATTGTAAAAGATAGAAAGGAATGGTGGGGGTGAGAGAGGAGTTTGCGATGTGAAGCAATTCTGTATGGGAGCAGCAAATTAAAGCATACTTGGCGGGAGGGGAGAGGAATGATAAAATTAGAGCCACAGTTGGTGTTGGTGTTTTAAAACCAAAACAAAAACACAACCTACTATTATCTGTTTAAGAAATTTGCAAGCAGAATTGAGAACTTGCATCCTTGGCATCAGTCTAACTTTCTTCCAACGTTGTTTTGCTTCTCCACCCCAAAGTGTTAATTTCAGAAACACTTTCCGACAGCTTGACAACAAGAAATATAAAACCAGTTTCAGGGTATGTGTGTGTGTGTTTGTAGTCATATAAATGTTATCTGACACCTCCCGTCAGTTCCAACCTAAACTGTTTTTGATTCTGCTGAAAGATCC
Organism: Zootoca vivipara; assembly: GCF_965207765.1. Lineage (NCBI taxonomy): Eukaryota > Metazoa > Chordata > Lepidosauria > Squamata > Lacertidae > Zootoca > Zootoca vivipara. Next base: position 71,850,276 of record NC_142583.1, read on the forward strand.
ATCTGAAAAGAGTTATATTCATGAAAGTTCCAATGAGTTATAGCAAAACTTTAAGAGCAACAACAAAGGGGAAATCAAGGCACATGTCTTTCTTCCTCTCTTACTTAGCATTAGGAATGATGGTGTTTTACCGGGAGATTTAGCAGGGGGAATGATGGAGGCCTTATGCCCTCCCAAAAAACTAAATAATTACAATTGCAATTCTGAAATACCCCCTTCCTTTAAGCAGCCCCCGCCCCCAAGACGTAGCCCTAGGAAATCATCAGCAAATAAATCAACGACACGCTTTGCCCGTCAAACAGGAGAACTGGAATAACATGCGCCAGTCATCAGAGACATCGAAAGAAAAAATAAAGAAGAACGAACACCTTTCCTGTCCAAAACTCCTTCTGCAGGAGAACCCAGTAAATTCTTGGCAAATTTCAAAAGAGACAGGTATTGGGGATGGGGAAGAGAGAGAGAGAGAACTATTGAAAGAAGGAGTTTGGGTTGATCTGGGGGAGTTTTTCTTCCTCTCTTTTTTTTGGGGGGGGAGTGGAATTTGCTGCAAGCCTTCTGCAGGCCCTACCTTTGAGCTGCGGTGTTGGCGTCCAGAATGCCAGTCCCGTGCATCCAAGACCTCACAGCCGACAGCCCACCACCGGTCAAAGGCTCTTCCTTCATGGTCAGCCCACCTCTGGGGAGACCCTCCTGGATGGAGAACATCAAAACAGCCTTTTAAGGGTCCTAGGTGTGCACGGCAGGGTGTGCAGAGTGGGTGGGGAATAGGTCTTCTCGCTAAAACAATCCCAACCCCCCAACCCCCAGTCAGGGAGGGCTTCCACCAAAGAAAGTTTGGGGCTCCCCTGCCTACTTTCTTTGTTGGAAATTCCTCCCCAAACTTAGGGTGGGGTGGGGTGGCAAACCCCTAGAATTCCCCTCAAAGCAAAACAGAAAGAGGGGATCTCTTCAGAAAACCAAAATCCAACGGCTTCCAAAGTGGATTCAGGGATAGAGTCTAGCCGCTCAGCCACCTGCTCCTGAGCAGCTAGCAAAACCACGAGGTGTTGGGGTGACAATCCAAAGGCGGAGTATTTTGGACCGGTTTGTTTGTTTCCAAGTGACTGGGGAGGGTGGTTCTTGTTGGGCGGGGGGTGGGACTGGCTGTGTGTAAGGGGGGGGGGAGAACAGCAGCCAAGCAGCTGGGAGGGGAGGGTTGTGCAGGAGGGGGGGGAGAGAGAAAGGGATGGAGGGAATCAGAGCAGAGGAGGAGAGCCAGAGAGAGAAGCCCCGGTGGGAGAGGAGGAGGGGGGAGGGGGAGGTAGCGAAAGGGGGGAGGAGGAGGGGAGAGAGAGAGAGGGCTGGAAGGAGGGATGAGAGAGAGAGAGAGAGAGAGAGAGAGAGAGAGAGAGAGAGAGAGAGAGAGAGAGAGAGAGAGAGAGAGAGAGAGAGAGGGGAATAAAGGAGTGGCTGGAGGGATGGAGAGAGGGGGGGTCAGGGCAACCGGAGGAGGCGCAGAGAGGACCAGAGCAAAGGAGAGGGAGAGAGAGATAGAGAGAGAGAATAGAGGGATGGAGGCAGGATGCCGAGGTGAGGAGGCGGAGGGAGGGATGGAGAGGGCAGGGCACCGGATGGGTGGGTGGGTGGTCGGGCGGGGAGGAGTTCAGAGGCCGGACGAGCGCCCAGCGGGCCGGATCAAGAGCAGAAGCCAAGAAGTGATGGCGAGAGGGGACGGGACGGGACGGGTGGCCGTCCCGGGATGCGGAGAAAGTTCAGGGGCGCACCGGGGGAGGGAGGTGAGTGGGGCAGCGGTGCGCGCTCCGTATCAGGGCCTCTGGGGACACAGAATGGGGGGCGTGGGGGAAGAGACAGTGAACGGCGGTTTTGGGGTATGGAGGACAGTTGGCACTTTCTGGGACGCCCCCTCTGGAGAGAGCCCACCCACCCACCCCCCAGGACTGGAGCCCCCGAGGGGCTTTACCGAGGGCGCAGGCGGGTGGGAGCGCGGGCCACCGCCGCCGCCGCCTGCGGAGCCCCCATTCGCGGGCAGCAGCAGCAGGAGGAGCCTCCGGCGAGGGTCCCCGGGGAGCAGCCCAGTGGCGGCGGCGGCGGCTGGAGCAGCGGCTGCTCTCGTGCGCCTCCTGCGCCGCCGCCTGCGCCGCCCGGCCTGGGCTCCCGCCTCGTCGCCCTCGTCGTCGTCGTCCTCGCCGTCCGGCAGCAGCACCATCAGCACGGCCAGCCAGTGCGGCACGGGCCCGGCGGACGGGGACTCCAGGCGCAGGGGGACGACGGGGCTACCTCCACCGTCTCCGCCTCCGGCCGGGCCGAGCCGGGCCATACCGCCTCCCTCCGCCTCCCCAGGGAGGGAGGAAGAGGAGGAGGAGGGGAGGGGGCTGGAGCCACCGGGCCGGGCAGGCTGACATCATCCGGGGAGGAGCGGACTCCGGGGGGACGGACGGACGGAGGGGGAGGAGGCGGCGGCGGAGGAGGACGATGGCCGCGGGCGGGGGGCGCGCAGCGGGCGATGACGGGGAGCAGCTTCCCCCCATCTGAGAGTGGCCCCCAAGATCGACACCCCAGCGCGCGCCCCGAAATCCTCTGCAGGGCGCACTGCCTCCGGGAACCTCCGCCTATGTCCCCCCCTCCCCCAAAGAGATGCCTCTCTCTAAACCCCACAGATGTCACCTCAGCCACCACCATCCCCCCAAGTGGCCCCCAAGATCAAGCCCCCAGCGAACCCCTGGAATCCTCTGCAAGGGCGCACTGCCTCCGGGACCTCCCCATATGTCGCCCCCCCCATCCAAAACTAGATGTGCCTCTCTCTAAACCCCACGGATTTCAACCCCCTCCCCCTCAAAAACATGTGGAAAGTGGAAAAAGCCTCTCTCGCCCTAGATTTTCTCTCCCCCACGGCAGGCGTTTGGGTACCTGCTCCCCAAAAGGTCCCCAGGATTGCCTCCTTGTGCGAAAGAGGAGTTTTTGGTCCCCACTTCAGGGTCTGAGAGCAGATTCTCCCATCTGGACACCAGCCCTGTAGAGGAGTCTTTCGACCAGGATTCACTCAGCACCACAAGCGTGTCACCCTAAGTCGCCCCCTGCCCTGAGCTCTGTTCCACGTGTTCCCCCACCCACCCACTCTCGGGTACCAACTTGAATAAAATATTTGGGGGGGGGGGCAGGTAAGCACTGTCCCGCATAATCTGTCACAAGACGTGGCTCACACACACCATTTGAATGGCAATGCCCAGCAACTTTGGGGGAGGGGCTGGTCCCCTAATATATTTTATTTTGTGTGTGTGTGTGTCTGAAGGGGACTCAGCCCCTAGGAGTTGGCTCCTATGCACCCACCCAGGAACAGGCCCCAATAGCCCTGCAAATAGGCTTTGCTGCAACCAGATTCTGCACTCCACCCTGACCTGTTTAATGCAACCCCATCGAGCCTGCGTGTTAATGTTCACAAGTGACATTGGGGCACCTTTTAGCATGGAGTTAGGGTGTAAACGTGGTTAAAGTGGGACATGAAAGCTGATGGCACCTGCTTTTTTAATTACCTTTATATCCCACCTTTCCTGCAAGGAACTCGAGGCTGCGTACATCAATTCTCCGCACTCCTTTTTATCTTTGCAACAGCGCTGCGAGGGTAGGCAAGGCTAGGCTGAGAGAGAGAGAAAAAAAACTGGCCCGAGATCACCTGGTGAGCTTCATGATTGATTGGGGACTAGATCCCTTGTGTCCCAGGCCCTAGACTGAGACACCAACCACTACCCCACACTAGTTCCTTCTTCACCTCTTCAGTCCTGACACAGAATCACAGAAAAGACCTTAGAGCTCATCTAGTCCAACCCCGTTCAGCGTGGAATCTGCAGTCCGATTTGCAGCAGGCAGCAGCAGCAGCATCTCTGGCAGATGGATGCCCAGCCTTTGCGTCAAAAGCAGGTGACATTCTGCATATGGGAGGCGAAGCCTGTGAGTTAGACCGGAACCAGGGAGACCGGGGTTCAAATCCCCGCTAGGTGACATTGGGTTAGCATCTGTCTCTCAATCTAGTCTTCCTCGCAGGATTGTTGTGAGGATAAAATGGGGATATTATGTATGCCAGAGTGGGCTCTTTGGAAAGGTGGGCTGTAAGTGAATAGAATAAAATGTTGTACATAAGAACAGCCCTGCAGGATCCGGCCAGTCGCCCATCTAGTCCAGCATCCTGTTCTCACAGTTGTCAGCTAGATGCCCTAATGGAAGCAGGTTTCGAACACAAGAGCCCTCTCCTGTCCTGCCGTTTCCAGCAACCAGCATTCAGAAGCATCGCTGCCTCTGACTGTGGAGGCAGAAGCGTGAGGATGAGCTCACACACAAACGTTTACTTTGGTATCCAGAGATAGTATGGGGACCATACGGGCCATCTAAAACAATGCAGGAATCTTTCGCACAATGTGGGGCTTGAACCTAAAACCCTGAGTCTCATGTTCTCTACCAACTAAGCCGATTGCACAACCATGGTTAAACTGTGGAATCATAGAATCGTAGAGCTGGAAGAGACCACAAGGGCCATCCAGTCCAACCCCCTGCCGAGCAGGAAACACCATCAAAGCATTCTTGACATATGCCTGTCAAGCCTCTGCTTAAAGACCTCCAAAGAAGGAGACTCCACCACACTCCTTGGTAGCAAATTCCACTGCCGAACAGCTCTTACTGTCAGGAAGTTCTTCCTAATGTTGAGGTGGAATCTTCTTTCTTGTAGTTTGAATCCATTGCTCCGTGTCCACTTCTCTGGAGCAGCAGAAAACAACCTTTCTCCCTCCTCTATATGACATCCTTTTATATATTTGAACATGGCTATCATATCACCCCTTAACCTTCTCTTCTCCAGGCTAAACATACCCAGCTCCCTAAGCCGTTCCTCATAAGGCATCGTTTCCAGGCCTTTGACCATTTTCGTTGCCCTCAGGAGGCATTGATGGCCCCCAACCTGGATGGCTTTAAAAGAGGATTGGACAAATTCATGGAGGAGAGGGATATTGATGGCTACTAGCCAGGAGAGCTGGGACACAGGTGGCGCTGTGGGTTAAACCACAGAGCCTAGGGCTTGCCGATCAGAAGGTCGGCAGTTCGAATCCCCGCGACGCGGTGAGCTCCCGTTCCTCGGTCCCAGCTCCTGCCCACCTAGCAGCTTGAAAGCACGACAAAGTGCAAGTAGATAAATAGGTACCGCTCCAGCAGGAAGGTAAACGGTGTTTCCATGCGCTGCTCTGGTTCGCCAGAAGTGGCTTTGTCATCCTGGTCACATGACCCGGAAGCTGTACGCCAGCTCCCTCAGCCTATAGAGTGATATGAGCGCCGCAACTCCAGAGGTGGTCACGACTGGACCTAATGGTCAGGGGTCCCTTTACCTTTACCTAGCCAGGAGGGCTATGCTCTGCCTCCACAGTTGGGGGCTTGTTGCTGGAAACAATGGCAGGGGACCATGCTCTTGTGTTCAAATACCACTTGCTGGTTTCCCACAGGCACTGTGAAAAGAGGATGTTGGACCAACTGGTCCCTTGGCCTGATCCAGCAGCCTGTTGTTATGTTCTTAATGCTTTTCAGCAGAGAGCAATTCTGCACGTCGTGATGAGCCACCGAAAGACGAGATGTCGAGTGATCTCGTGTGAATACGATCTGTGGGAATGCCCCCTGGGAAGACCACCATCCAACTCTGGGCTTTGGCACAAGTTAACTGTCTTTGATGGCTGGTGACGGCTAGCTGTTGAGCATGCCACACAGCTTCCATAAAAGCTTGGGAGGGGGATAAGACAGGTGGATGGGAAATGTGGTTGTATTTTATAGGTACACAGTGGAATAATTCTTCCATCTCTTTGCAGCTGGGTAGCAAGAAGCATTCGTGCTGCTGGTCTTGATGAAACTGGCATTGCTTTTTAAGAGACTGTCCCTGTTTGTGTGGATGCCTGCCTGCTCTCTGTGTACCTTTGTAAATAAAGAGATCTTACCAGAAAAAACTCGTGGCCCAATCCAAAAAGGTAGCCCCAGATATGTCCTGCGACACACACACACACACACACACACACACACACACACACACACACACACAACTGCACAATTGCAGTTGCACATGCAATCAAACCCCAGACAGCAGGTTTAAGATATCAAGGACTTCCCTTCTTCTCTTTCCATGGTTCATTTTGCATATCATAAACCCCTGCATATTTTACAAAAACTATACCATTCAGTATTCCATTATTACATCCATCAAAACTTATTTACACCACTGAATTTATCTTAACGCTGCCAGCGTTTGTTCAGCTGTACGGATTTATTTCCCATATATTCAATAAACGTTTTCCAATCTTCTCTAAATGTATCTTCTTCTTGTTCTCTTATTCTATATGTTAAGTCCGCAAGTTGCACATATCCTGTCAACTTAAGTTGCCATTCCTCTTTGGTTGGGACCTCGCTCGTTTTCCATTTTTGGGCTAACAAAACACGGGCGCAGTAGTGGCATACATAAATAACCATTTATTTATTTTTTGACACCTGGGAATTTCAGTCTGAATTACCCTATCTCCAACAGAAAGGACACTGGCTTTTTGGGAAAGTACTTCTCACCTGGAAGGCAGAACCTTCTCACATGCTCTTCCAGGCCTGACGCCCCCCCCCCCCAAGATCTCTGTGTGAGTACCAAGGACTCCTTAGCTAAGCAGCTCACAGTTCCAGCCCAGCTACCATGCAGCACGGGGCAAATTTTCACAGAGTGTGCTGGATGCAAAATACAGGCTGGGCTCAGAATGTAGCTCCCTGGTAATCTCAGCTGCCAATGAAAAGTAAAATGAAAAGCAAATCTCTGTCCCCCTTTGGCTTCAAAGATTTGCAGAGGATAGAATATCCTGGGTGGTTTGTTGCTTTTCCCTGTGGGTGGTACCTGAATAAATTATGCAAATGAGGAGAAATCTTGCAAACTCACAGTAGCCACACAAACCTTAAAACGAGGGGTGCAACAAAGAGACTTGTGAAGACCAACAGATTGAGGGCTGCAATCCTAGACTCACTTACCTGGGAGCAAGTGCCACTGAAGTCAATGGGCGTAACTTCTGGTTTCTTCCGGCAGAAGAGGTCTTCGATTGGGCTAGAGCAGGTGCCCAAACTTTTTTCAGAGGGCCAGATTTGATGACATGAACATACGTGAGGGCCAGCAGAAGTTGTTGAACGTTATGTAGGATTGTAGTTTTTTTTTAAAAAAAACGATTTTAGCCCAAAGTTGTTGTACCCCACAGTTGGACATATACTGCCATGGGGGTGGGGGTGGGGTTAAATCGACCTGCAGGGGGCCAGATTAGGCCCCCGAAATGGGCTTTGGACAAGCCTGGGCTAGAGAAACCAGCTTCACTGGACGCATGAAACGTCTACCAAACTGGGGAGGTGTTTTTATACCTCAAGTGTGGAAGCGAGCAAGATAAATATTTTTGGTTTACAAAAGCAAAGTTAAAAAACTGCTTGCCCTTTCGGTCTTGCATTATAAAGCAACAGTATTTTTCTTCGTTGCTGTGTATGCAATAGTTTTAATATAGCTACCCAGACAATAAAGATGTGTTCTCTGCTGCCCTTGGAGGGCAGCACATCAGTTACAGGAGAGCAGATTTTGGCTGAACATTATCCAAAATGTCTTGACTGAAAGAGCAGTTCAGCAATGGAACCAACCCAGATTCCGTTATATGATCCTACTGTTCACCTTCGGTCCACCGCATCAAACCTGTTAGCCTTCCAATGTGCCATTTTTTCATAGAATCATAGAGTTGGAAGAGACCACAAGGGCCATCCAGTCCAACCCCCTGCCAAGCAGGAAACACCATCAAAGCATTATTGACATATGGCTGTCAAGCCTCTGCTTAAAGACCTCCAAAGGAGGAGACTCCACCACACTCCTTGGTAGCAAATTCCACGGCCGAACAGCTCTTACTGTCAGGAAGTTCTTCCTAATGTTTCTTTCTTGTAGTTTGAATCCATTGCTCCATGTCCACTTCTCTGGAGCAGCAGAAAACAACCTTTCTCCCTCCTCTATATGACATCCTTTTATATATTTGAACATGGCTATCATATCACCCCTTAACCTTCTCTTCTCCAGGCTAAACATACCCAGCTCCCTAAGCTGTTCCTCATAAGGCATTGTTTCCAGGCCTTTGACCATTTTAGTTGCCCTCTTCTGGACACATTCCAGCTTGTCAGTATCCTTCTTGAATCCTTCTTTCTTGGTCAGTCTTGCTGCAGTAGACACTGTCAGTAGACACTGTCATTTTCCAGGTAAGAAAAATGAGGGTTTTTTTTCCCATTCTTGACCTAACCCCTTCAGAGCCAAGGCTACTGATTGTGGATGAGGAACAGTTGAAGGAACTGGGTATGTTTAGCCTGGAAAAGAGGAGACTGAGAGGAGATATGATAGCCATCTTCAAATATCTCATGGAAGATGGAGCAAGCTTATTTTCTCCTGCTCTGGAGGGAAGGACTCAAACTCATGGCTTCAAGTTACAAGGAGATGCCAACTTAACATCAGGAAGAATTTTCTGGTGCTAAGAGCTGTTTGAAAGTGGAATGGACCCTCCTTCCTTGGAGGTTTTTAAACAGAGGTTGGATGGCCATTTGTCATTGATGCTTTTGTTGAGATTCCTGCATTGCAGGGGGTTAGACTAGATGACTCTCAGGGTCCCTTCTAACTCTACAGTTCTAGGATTCTGTGATTTTAGACATCAGGAAGTCTCCCTGCCCGCAACCTGCTGGGCAGGGAGGAGAGACCAGGAGTGTCAGAGAGGGGAGGAGAGAGAGAGAGGACCTTCCCATTTGGCTCTGACCCCCACCCACTACCAGATTCGTTCTCACCCACCACCAGCTTGCAGCCAGACAGCGTATTACACATCCCTACGAGAGGAATGTGGGACACACAGAAAAAAGTCGGTCCGCCACCCCCCCCATGAAACATGGGTGCTAATTCCCTGTTCATGCACCCAAACATGGAGGAGTGAATATGTTAAGGGGTGGCCGGGGAAGAGCGAGATCATTGCTGGGAAGAGCCAAGCTGAGATGGGAGATAATGGAAACCCCTTTTACTGGGTACGGACCCATTTGGGCATTTTATCCTAGCGGAAATAACAGCACCTGTATCCCACAAGGCCATTAGCGGATGGGAGAGAAGTGGGCCTAGATGGGGGGTGGGAAGGCGCCGCGGGAAAGAGCTTCTTCCCCCATGGGATAGGAACCTCCTGCTTTCGATCTCAGGACCCGTGGGGCACCAAAGCACTGCCCTCTCCTCCCACCCCACTAGGGATCCATCTGCAGAGCACCATTCGTAAGAAGGGCCCTGCAGCCGGGTCATGCAAAAGAGCCGAAGAAGAGGCTGCTGCTGGATCAGGCCAATGGCTCTTCAAGTCCAACGTCTTGCCACCCAGATGATGAGGATGGTGATGATGCCCCAAATGGAAACCCATAGACAGGATTCGAGCACCAGTGCCCCCTCCTCTCCTGCAGTTTCCAGCAACTGGTAGAGTAATAGAATCATAGAATTGTAGAGTTGGAGGGACCGAGGGTCATCTAGTCCAACCCGCTGCAATCTCAGGAATCTAAGCTAAAGCATCCCTGACAGATGGCCACTCCACCTCTTCTTAAAAACCTCCAAGGAAGGAGAGTCCGTAACCTCCAGAGGGAGAGCGTTTCACTGTTGAACAGCTCTTAACATCAGGAAAAAACTTTCTGATGCCAAGTCGGAATCTCCTTCTTTGCAACTTGAAGCCGCAGGTTCGAGTCCTACCTCCCAGAGCAGGAGAAAACAAGGTTGTTCTCTCTTCCTCGTGACAGCCCTTGGGATGGCCCAATCCTCTTTTAAAGCCATCCCAAGTTGTAGTTACAGGTAGGTAGTCGTGTTGGTCTGACGTGGTCGAAACAAAATAAAAAGAATTCCTTCCAGTAGCACCTAGAGACCAACTAAGTTTGTCATTGGTATGAGCTTTCGTGTTACGGTATCTGAAGAAGTGTGCATGCACATGAAAGCTCATACCAATGACAAACTTAGTTGGTCTCTAAGGTGCTACTGGAAGGAATTCTTTTTATTTTGTTTCATCCAAGTTTGTTTCATCCAACATCTGAGACCCAAAATTGAGAAAGGTTGTTCCAGACTGTTGGGGAGTCCAGCAATTCCAGGACAACAGGTTAAGGGGTTCATTTTTATTTCCTTTATGCTTTCTGCATTCCATTTTCTTCATTTTGTGCTTAAACTCGGAACGCATTTTTCTACACTAACCGCCCAGTACTAGTGTCAGACGTGGAAGAACATAGGCTTGTTGCCCCACCTAGTGGCAAGAAGTTGCAATTAGCGACCGAAATCTCATGCAGTATCTCCCTTCTTCCCTAAAATAAAGAGCACAGCGTGCAAAATGGGGCCACCCCCAGATAAGATTTGGGTCTGCACTGGAGGAAACCTTCAGCTATGCAGAAAAATACAATGCAGGTCTGAGTACTTTTAAGAGAGGGAACCTCCCCCCCCCCCAAACATATGAAATCGGAGGAAGCACATCTTATTCTGGGAACAGCTGTGAGCCCTGAACAGGGAACCAGGCAGAGGGCCTTCTCAGTGGTGGCACCCACCCTGTGGAACGCCCTCCCGCCAGATGTCAAAGAAATAAACAACTACCTGACTTTTAGAAGACACCTGAAGGCAGCATGTTTTGGGAAGTTTTTAATGTCTGATGTTTTATTGTATTTTTAATATTTTGTTGGAAGATTCCCAGAGCGGCTGGGGAGGCCCGGCAAGATGGGCGAGGTATAAGTAATATATTATTATTATTATTATTATTATTATTATTATTATTATTATTATTATTATTACAGGAATCTTAGGACACTTTCCTTTTATTTTTTTAAAGTACGTTTGTAATGCATAAGGCTGCGAAGATCGACTTTGAAACCTGGCATACCTCAGAAGCCAAAGGACAGGACAACAGCCCTCCCCTTAACTAACCAAACCAGAACAGATGAGTGCAAATTCGTAAGAATGAATAACGTTTTCTTGACGTTGCAGAATTCAGGTGTGTGTCTGGCTCTTAGCAGAACACAGCTTTTAATTTTAAGGAGGGCAGAAACACTTGATACCTGCAAGGGCACAGGCTGCCTCAGGAAGCTGTGTCATTGCTTTCTCGGCCGGTTTCCAAGAGGCACTTAAACTGGCAATCATCTATGAAGGTTACAGGCAGGATAACAGGGGAGGCGTCCTCCCAAACGTGGAAGCTCGATGGGCTCCATGAAAAGGGATGGGGAACCTTCAAATGCTGTTGGCCAGCATAGCCAAAGGTCAGGGGGGATGATGATGGTTGTAGTAGTCCAACATCATTAGAGGAAGCTCTCCATCTCTCATCTAAACAGAACTTGCTGAGGCTCCAGAAACCACCTTCGACAACCTGCTTCCCAGCATCTATAACTTACAACTGTGCTATTAAACCCCTAGAGCTTTGAAAAATTAAGCATGCTTGGGGCTTGACATTTAATTGTATTCCCTCGGGGCTCTGTGTCTTCCTTAAATAAAACCTTGTTTACAAATGCATCAAAATAATAGAGGGTTATTTTTTTTAAAAGGGGGTGAAAGAAACAGCACAGAAACGATCTTGTTGCTACCTATTTGTTTGTGGAGGGTTCTGCCCCCTTCCCAAAATTCATTTTCTACCAGCAGCTCACAGCTGTCTATGGAGTCACAGATCAATCCGGGGTCCAGGGCGGCTGTCTACCGGCTCCATCTGGTATGCTGGCTGAGACCCCACCTGCCTGCAGATTGTCTGGCCAGAGTGGTGCATGCTCTAGTTATCTCCCGCTTGGACTACTGCAATGCGCTCTATGTGGGGCTACCTTTGAAGGTGACTCGGAGATTACAACTAATCCAGAATGCAGCGGCCAGACTGGTGACTGGGAGTGGCCGCAGGGACCCTATAACACTGGTTTTAAAGGATCTACAGGTACATTGGCTTCCAGGACATTTCCGAGCACAATTCAAAGTTTTGGTGCTGACCTTTAAAGACCTAAATGGCCTCGGTCCAGCAGACCTGAAGGAGCGTCTCCACCCACATCGTCCAGCCTGGACACTGAGGTCCAGCGCCAAGGGCCTTCTGGCAGTTCCCTCACTGCAAGAAGTGAGGCGACAGGGAACCAGGCAGAGGGCCTTCTTGGTGGTGGCGCCTGCCCTGTGGAACACCCTCCCATCAGATGTCAAGGAAATAAACAACTACCTGACTTTCAGGAGACAGCCCTGTATAGAGAATTTTAAAAACGTTTGATGTTTTACTGTCTGCTGAAAGCCACCCAGAGTGGCTGCGGCAACCCAGCCAGAAGGGTGGCATATAAATAATAAAATTATTATTATTATTTTTTTTTAAGGAAGCATCATTTTGCTTCTGAGATTGGGCAGGTATGGCGCAGGTATATCGGAGACTGCAAGTGCATCTCTGCCCTTGTCCTTCAGCTGCTTCACTCTGAGCCATTTTCCCTAGACCGGAAATCCAGTCGGATGGGGTGGTGGTTGAAATAACAACATTATTATTAGCAATTACTCTGTGGGGGTGAGGGGGGGTTATTTCTCGCTGCCCCCCTTTCTTTTGCAGAACTGCACACAACCAGCTCACGCCACCCGTTTGATTTGTTTATTTAACTTGCAAGCAAAGGTCTCCTGCTGTCCACAGCTGCTTGACTCACCTGCTCTTCGATGTAATTACCTCTACGCAAAAAAAGATAAAAACGGTCAATGACGAGACGGGACACCAAAGCCACAAAGGTTTGCTGGTGGCCCAGATCCACGGAAGGGGCTCCCTGGCTCATCAAACATTCTAGGCCGACCCAGGGGAAAACCTGCAAGGACCCGTCGCTTGGGCAGAAGTCCACACCTTCCCCGTTTCACTAACTTGCCAGAGATTATAGGCAGGAAGCAGCTGGGATGCATTGGAAGGGGGCAGACACAGAGACCCTGCAGCCATTTTGGAACGAGGCTGCCGCCATCTTGGATAACAGTATTCGCCTCCGAATCTGCGATCCTGCCGGGTCATGTCTCCGTGTTGCGGCCAGCGCTGGAACCTTTAAACTATGGCAGTGGCCAGTGTTTGGGGCAAGGCCCTTGCGCCTCTGGTTAGAAAAATAAGACACATGGCATCACCTTGCTGGTTTAGAAGGTCTAGCCTGCAGAGCGGAAGTCCTTCAGCACTCCTGAGAGGAGAGGGGGGACTTGAGTCCCCCCGGCTCCAGATAAAGCGCTCTTCGCTAGACGCAGCGCAGACTGTGCTTGCTCTAACTTGGCTGTGGTGGCCTGCTTCCCTGGGTGTAGGAGAAGCTGCTCGGCGCATCGGCTTCCCAGGCTATGGAAAAGGGAAACAGCACGTGACAGCAAAGAGCTAGGGAGGGGAGAAGGCGGTGGAAAGACCAGCACCGAGCTCAGCTTTGCCATCGAAATGGACCGTCGGGCCAAGGCTCCCCCCGCTGGCGTCACCCTGCTGTGGGAGCTTCCTGGCCGAGATCTCCACTGTGTCCTCTGCTGCCGCAAGAGGGGAGGCCGCCACTGGGCTTGGGGGCTCCTCCTCCAGGCAACCCTCAGCTGGGATTCCCAGAGCAGCTGAGAGCCAAGGACAGCCGTTTCCTGGTTTGCTGGGTAAGTCAGGCTCTCTCCCCAGAGAGACGCACCCAGGAACATCCCGCTCTGGGGCCATGGGCTCTCCGGAGCTGCGGCACCAGTCCCCTGGCGGCACTTTGGGAGGGGGAAGATCCAGCGCTTGGCTGCCATTTCCTGCGGAGGTGGGCATGCCCAGGTCCCTCTGGGGTGCATCATATCCGGGAACGCTCTCCCCCACCTCTCCTGAGACGCTGAATGTCTGCTGGCCTTCCCCAGCTAGGCGTCCAGAGTTGGTGCTTTGTTGTTCTGTCCCACCAGCTTCACCGGCCTCCGCAGTCCTGTTTCCACCAGGGCGCACCGCGCAGTCGAGAACAACGGGCTCTGCGCTTCCAGAAGCCTCCTCCCTCCCCGCCACGGGCTCCGCCTGTCGTGCGTGATCCTCCGCGCGGGCAGAGAGCCTGACCTGCTGGTGGCAGAGGGGGCATGTGTCCTGCACGAAGAACCACTTGCGCAAGCAGCCGTCGTGGAAGAAGTGGCCGCACGGGACGACGACGGCCAGGGTCATCTCCTGAAAGGGGGCAGAATGAGGCAGTTAGCAGGGAAGAGCCTGGAGGGGCAACGGGCAGCGCGGCCCTGAGGCAGAGCACCTGCTGTGCATGCAGAACTTCCCTGGCATCACCGGTTAAAATATAGCGGGTGGTATATGTGCGTCACCTCACAGTATATGGGAAAACTTGCCACAGGTAATTCTCAGCCTCGAGTCCTTCTGCCTCCTTCCAAAGCTAGAAAAACTAGGCTGTCAGGGAATGGACTAAGGAGGAATGGTGGGAACCGCCGCCCCCCCCCCTCTGAACCTTTCCAGGAACAGGAGGACAGTATAGATTTACAACAGCGGTTTGCAGAAGGTCACAGCTCAGAGGCTGCAGAGGGGAGAAGCTGGGAAATATTGGGAGAGGAGTGGCAGGAAGAAACAGCACCAGGGGAGACAGCCAACAGACTCAATGTCTTTAGAAAGCATTCCTAGCTGGCCCCTTCTCCCAGGACACAGTGTGCATTGAGTGTAGTAGAACAGAAAGCTCAGAGGCAGAAAGCTCAGATCAGCCGATGCAGGTATGACGTATAACAGGAGAGACGGAGGGGGTGGGACTTTACCCGGAGCAATGCCATTACCTGAGAGAGACGGCATTTCTATGTTCTCTGTGTGAATATTGAATAAAATACTCAGTAAGAACTCTTCTTGTTTATCTGCTTCTTGGCTGCCACCATGGGAGGGATCGGATTCCCTGAAGCCTAATACAGTGGTACCTCTACTTACGAATTTAATGCGTTCCGAACGCACATTCGTAAGTCGAAAAAAATGTAAGTCGAATCCCATAGGAATGCATTGGGAGAAAAAATTCCTAAGTCGAAGCGAAGCAACCCTATCTAAAAATTCGTAAGTAGAAAAAATCCTATCTAAACCGCATCCAAGATGGCGGACGGAGCTCCATTCGTAAGTAGAAACATTCGTAAGTAGAGTTATTCGTAAGTAGAGGTACCACTGTAAAGGCTTTGAGAAGGAGGAGGGAGGACTCTGCCAGAGCCTTGTCCCTCCTTCCCAAAGCCCAGCATCTCGTTTACCCAGCTTTGGGAAGGCAGCGCGAGGGCTGGTGGGCATCAAATGTTGTTGAGGATCTGCCAAAAAAGGCCTCAAGGGCCACGTTGGACCACCTGCTATGGTGGAAACTGTGTTGGCTACCCACAAGTTAGTGGGATAGCTTAAAGCAGCACTCCTCAACCTGGTCCGGTATTGACCCCAGATTGAGGAAGGCCCTAACCCAAGTCAGCCCCCTCAACTATAAATGAACCGGGGGGGATGGGGACGGGGACAGACGATCCAGAAGAGGGAACCTTGGGGGGGGTTGCAGCTCACTGGTGTTTACCTGGAAGCAAATGGCGCAGACGTCATTGTGGTCCGAGAGTTGCCTGCTGGTGGCCCTTGGCAGCAAGCTGATCTTCTTGGCCGCCTCTCGGCGGAGCAGGAAGCTTCTCCACCCCGAGTGGGCCCTTAGCCAGACGTTGAAGTAGCAGTGGATGATGATGACGGAGGCCCCCAGCCAGCTCCACTCGCCAAAGATGGACTCCCAGGTTCCGTAGGCCACGACACAGACAGCCACCAGGAACTCCAGGACGCGGCTGATGGCGTTGATGTAGTAGACGATCTCGTCCATCTTCTCCATCGGGGTGTCCTGGAAGAGCTCAATCATGAACAGGGTGTAGATGAAAAGGGTCCCCATCACCTGAAAGGAGGAGGAGGAGGAGGAGGAGGACCGTTGGTTTCTCCAGCCAAAGCTGAAGGCCCCAGAGGTCTAGATTGGATCGAGCCCAGAGCCCATTCGCCAGCAACCGATGGCTACTAGCTGCAAGTAATAATCAAAAATAAATAAGAATGAAAATGTGCACCCCACCACCGAGACCATTCCATTGTAACTATCCAACCTCCCAAAATTTCAACACCTCTCGCGATGGTTTGACCCCCTTTACGTTTGAGCAGAACAAATTCTACAAACACCCTCCATATCTCCTCAAAATCACTTCTCCTGCGTATTCCCCATCTTACCTTAGTGGTCCATGGTAATATATCATTAATAGCTATATCCCACACCTCTTTATACCATTCTTCCATTTTATATTCTGCTTGCCCCTTCCACTTCCTAGCTATAATAATCCATGCAGCTGCCAATAAATTTGTGAGCAAGTCCTTCATAGCCTGCGAACCTTCCACTCCATCGTAAATTCAAAATAATGTTACCTCTGGAGTTTCGGTCAGTTTTAACCCAGTGATTTCTGTTATCTCCTTAAACAACCTTTGCTCCCTCCCCCCCAAATGGTACATATTTACACTCCCACCACATGTGAACATAACCCCCAGTTTCCTGGCATCCCCTCCAACATAACACCGAATATTCCTTGTTCATTTGATTTAGAATCATAGAGTTGGAAGAGACCACAAGGGCCATCCAGTCCAACCCCCTGCCAAGCAGGAAACACCATCAAAGCAATCTTGACATATGCCTGTCAAGCCTCTGCTTAAAGACCTCTAAAGAAGGACACTCCTCCTTTAGATTTAATCTGACTGCTGCTAAATACCATCTCCAAACTAATTTATAATAATTTTCTTTTATTCTTATGCCACTTGGGATGCCCTAGCAAGCTCATCAGCAGGGCGCTACGGAGAAAGTCCCCCTTCGATTCTTCCCCGCATCTGGAAAGCAAAGGTATACTGCCTCTATACAGAGGGGCAATGATGCTCGCCTGGCACCACCATTAAAGGCCAAGCAAAAATATTCCTCTTCGGCCATTAATTAATCTATGGCCTCAGGGGCCCCACCACGCGGGACGTAACGTGGCGCTGGCAGCGTAGTGGCGCTTCCTAGGTTTCGTAGGGGTTCGGAGGTCACGTCTGAGGCCTCCGATACAACTTCCAGTTTCTACCGGAAGTCGCTTCTGAGGCTTCGCAGGGCCTCGGACGTTGTCTGGGAGCTCGGGTCGTGCCCCCGATGTGACTTCCGATAGAAACCGGAAGTCCCGTCGGATCCCTGCATTGTGGGTTCTGAGCACCCACCCCCAAAATTTGTGGGGGCCCTGGATGCCCCCACTAGAATTGGCACCTATGTATGGCCTGTTAAGTGTGTTTGGGGACAACGACTATGTATGGCCTATTATTTTATTATTATGCTCTCCATCAACCACCCACCACCCAGTGGCAGAGCTTCATGCTCCAGCACCGGGGGTTGGAGAGCAGGTGGAGGCAGGGCTGGCACGGGTCCTGGGGGCCAGTGCGGGGACAGCCGCAATGGCATCCAACTGGGATCGTGCTGTTGGGGGTGGCGCGCTCCCCCCCTCCTCTTCCTCCGCCAGTGCCACCACCCCATAAAAACTTAATCCACAGCAGCAAAACCAGACGCCTTTATCTGCCCCAGTTGCAACGGAACATGTCTCTCCTGCATCAGAGCAGGCGCTATAATTCTCCAATGCTTTGACTTCACCCCCCAAAAGGCGCACTCCTTTGTGGTCTCCCGGGACAGACGGATGCCAGCCGCCGTTACTGTTCTACACGGTATTTGGACTGTATTTTTTTTTAAGGGAAACCGTTGCGAGCACAGGTGCCCTTGTGGGAAAGGTGTGCCAGAAATAAACCAGCTCCAGCTATGGGCAAAGAAAGGGATCAAGTGTACCTGCAGGGAGGTCAGCATGCAGCTGGAGACGAGGATCAGGAGCCAGAAGTCCATGTGGAAGAAGTGAGCGATCTTGTATGCCATGAAGCCCGGGAAGACCAGGAGGAAGAGGCACATGCTGATCCCCCGGAAGTGCTTCCAGAAACTCCTGAAACAACACAGCCGGACAGCTCAGTCGATGGAGCTGAGCCCAGGGGGTTGGACTAGATGACTCTAGGGGTCCCTTCCAACTCTACGGTTCTGCGATTCTAAGAGATGGAGGGGCAGTTTGAGAGGCCCACGAAGGCTGCTGCAAAGTCCATCCCTATCAGCCACTGCCTTGGATGGACCCGGGGCCTGGCTCAGCAGAAGGCAGCTTCCTATTTCAATCTCCCAGATTTAGAACACAATTGTACCTTGGAAGTGAAACGGAATCCGTTCTGGAAGTCCGTTCGACTTCCAAAACATTCGGAAACCAAAGCGTGGCTTCTGACTGGCTGCAGGAAAACTCCTGCAGCCAATCAGAAGCTGCGGAAGCCCCGTCGGACGTTCGGCTTCCAAGAGTACGTTTGAAAACCGGAACACTCACTTCCGGGTTTCGATCGTTCGGGAACCGATTTGTTCGAGAACCAAGGCGTTCGAGATCCAAGGTACAACTGTAATGAGGAACAGTACTTTACATTAGGGCAGGGCTGTAGCTCAGCGGTAGAGCATCTCCAAGGTAGCACGGTAGAAAGACTCAGGCCTGGAACCCTGGAGAGCTGCTGCCAGTCAGAGCAGGCAATAGTGAGCTAGATGAGCCAATGGTCTGACTCTGCATAAGTCAGCTTCCTATGGAGACTGTGTGAATGGGGCTTGATGAAAGTTTTCAACTTTCAAATTCCCCAAAATGAGGGGTGCTAAAAAGTCGTACCATGACTTGGGACTTCAAAAGGTATTTCGGCTAAATTTATATAATTCAGTTTCGCTTGGTACATAAAAGGAGTGTAAAGTTGCACAGGAATGATTTTAAAATGATGCCAAGGACATCAATTATTACTGTTGTTGTTATTGCTACTGTTGTTATTGTTGTTGTTGTTTAGCGTTACCTGACATTTTCAGAAGGCAAAATTAAAATCCTTTGGTTTTCTCAAAGCAGTTTATGTGCTTTTTCATCAAATGCAGACTTACCAAGCTAAATCTACACAGCCAAAAGCATATTTTTAAGACTGAAGAAATTTGCAAAAAAACAAGCTTCACCCTTAAAATGACGCATACTGCTATACAACAATTAAAAATACTTATATATTCAAGTGTCGTCGTCCCCTTACGAACATACACGTTACATGATGTGTGGGAAAATGCTTTTTGAGATATCAAGCCCCATTGAGAATATGGGCCAGGCTGTACATTCTTCCAGATCTGCCTTCCCCAAACTGGTGCCCCCCCCCCCGGGCAAATCTTCTGGACTACAGCTGCTTTCAGGCCCAGCCACCAATTGCCACGTCCTATTTTTGCTCTCTAAGTTGTGGTGGCCACTTTGTGTTAGGCCACACACCCCTCTGCCGTGGCCGCCATTTTGTGACTGGCGCCAACGGCACTTCTTCAAGCTTCTGTATTGGCCCCAAAATGTTGGCGGCTCCTTTCTGAGCGCCCCTCGACAGTGAGGCCGGGCTTGTGTGTGGAGAATGCCCCCCCCCAGGCTACACGGATTCATAACGAGGGCGCGGACCGCGCCCCCTGTTCCCATGCATCCGCGCAAAGGAGAGGCCGCTGTCACCTGTTCCGCGTAGCCCCCAGGCCCAACACGATGGGGTCGGCTATTTCGATCATGGACTGCAGGGTAGACGTCGCCACGATGAAGAGGATGATGCTGAGGAGGAAAGTTCTTTCCAGGAGCTGCAACCCAAGCAGGCCGGTCTGGAGGGCAAGGAGCAGCAAGGTCACACCCTCTGTCACACCCCTGAAACAAGGAGGAAAGTATGCAGATGTATATTGGATTTTCCCCCTGTGGGGTGGTTCCAAAAAAAGGGGAAAAAAGAATGGGGAGAGAAAATCTTCACAAGGCAGTGCACCTCTCTAAACTTAGCGGGTGGGGTGGTGTTGTTTTTTAAAAAATGCTCTCTTGTTCTGGATAAATTTGGGGACATTTGGTGGCTCCCTGGCTGTGGAACACTCTCCCCAGGGAGGCCATTACATATTTTTAGGCGCCAGGCAAAAACATTCCTCTTTTTCTGGGGATGATCCAGACAGAAATTCCCAGGTGTCAAAAAAGGTTATTTATGTATGCTACAACTGTTTCGTTAGCCCCCAAATGGAAAACGAGCGAGGTCCCAACTAAAGAAGAATGGCAGCTTAAGATGACAGAATATGCGCCGCTTACGGACTTAACATATAGAAGAAGAAGAGTTTGGATTTGATATCCTTCTTTATCACTACCCGAAGGAGTCTCAAAGCAGCTAACATTCTCCTTTCCCTTCCTCGCCTACAACAGACACCCTGTGAGGTGAGTGGGGCTGAGAGACTTCAGAGAAGAGTGTCTAGCCCAAGGTCACCCAGCAGCTGCATGTGGAGGAGCAGGGAATCGAACCCGGTTCACCAGATTGTGAGTCCACTGCTCTTAATCACCACACCACACTGGTGTAAGTGAATAAGAAAACAAGAAGAAAATACGTTTAAAGAAGGTTGGATAATGTTGATTATATGGGAGAAAATTGTGTATACTTGAAAACGTGGGCAGCATTAAGATAAATCCAATGGTGTAAATAAGTTTTGATGGATGTAATAATGGAATACTGAATGGTTTAGTTTATGTAAAATATGCCAGGATTTATGTTATGCAAAATGAACCATGGAAAGAGAAGAAGGGAAGTCATTGATACTTTCTTCTTCTTTGGCGATCACTCGTAGCCGAGTAAGATTGTCTTCCATAAATACGGTTTTAACAATGGGTCTGTAAGTGACTGTGGAGGCCAATTCTGGATCCGCACGTCCTTCCCCAGTGGGGAGATTGGTTTCCGGGCGGGAGTTGGTCACGGTGTGGATTTGCCAAGTGTGCCTTCCTCTTAGCACGTTTCTCCCTTGCGTCCTGTGTTTGAGTGTCTTCAAAGTCCACAAGACCTTTGGTAAAGGCTGTTCTCCAACTGGAGCGCTCGCAAGCCAGTGTTTATACTACATTTTTTTTAGATTTGCCTTGAGACGGTCTTTAAACCTCTTTTTTTAAACCATTGATACTTAAGGTTGTTTAAATGAATACTCTAAAATGTAAAACAGAAAATTTTATAAAAATTATAGAAAAAAACAAAACATTCCTCTTTTCCCAGGCCTTGGGTTGATTAACATCCAATACCCTTTTAAGTCCGTCTGTCTGTCCCTCTCTCTCTCTCTCTCTCTCTCTCTCTCTCTCTCTCTCTCTCTCTCTCTCTGTGTGTGTGTGTGTGTTTTTTGGATGAAGGGCGGTGTGCAAACTTAACAAATAAAACAAAGTGAGTATTAGAGGATCTAGGCAGCTGCTCTTTCGAGCTCTCTCACCTGTGCATCACATTGCCGTCCTGAAAAGCGCTGTAACCTGCCAGGTAGAACTTGCAGAGTTTGAGGAGGCCCAGGGCCAGGTAGGAGACAGTGAAGGTGAGACCAATGAGGGTGTACGGGGTGCTGCAACATTCGGCCACACTGCGGAGAGGGGAAACATTAAGAAGCCTCCAGGATCAGACCAAGCTGAGGCCGTCGAGCCCAGTATCCTGTTTCCTAGAGTGGCCAAACAGGGACATGGAGGAAAAAGCCCTTCTCCAGCCACTGAGACTCAGGAGGCCACTGACTGCATCAAGGGTTCGCCGAGAGATTTATCCTTTAAGCATCATGCTTGCTTTCAAGCTAGCGGCTATCGCTCTGCCATAAGGCAGCAAATTCTGCACTGCAGGAAGGCTCTGCGATCTTAGAATGAATATAAATTTAATAAACAATGATAATAATCAATAATTATCTGGTCCAGCATCCTGTTCTCACAGTGAAGAAGAAACACACAGAATAATAGAACTGTAGAGCTGGAAGGGACCCCCAAGGGTCACCTAGTCCAACCCCTTGCAATGCAGGAATCCTTTTCCCCAACGTGGGCAAAATGTTACCATGTTCCAAGAGCCTTTTCCACTCCTCCTGGCTCAACACAGCAATGGACATAGCCGAGGGGCCAAGCCCTCCAGGGAGGACGCCACGTCAAATGTTGGAAGCCACCTTCAACTATCTGAAGGGCTTTTCCCATGGGGGATGGAACAAGCTTGTTTTCTGCTGTAGAACCCAAACCAGTGGATTTGAATGACAAGGAAGGAGATTTGCAATAAAAACTCGGAAGAGCTGTTGGACAGTTGAATGGGCTCCCCTGGAAAGTGGTGGGCTCTCTTTCTTTGGAGGTTTCCAAGACGTTGGAGGACCATCTGCTGGGGCTGCCTTGGCTGCGATCCCTGCATTGCAAGGGGTTGGGCTGGATGACCCTTGGAGATCCCTTCCAACGCTACAGTTCGACGACTCTGTGGAAAGTTGCTGCTCACTTCCCCTCCCCGACCCACCACCTTTCTACCTGCTGAGGAAGATGAAGACCAGCCCTTGCTGGGGCAAAGGGTTGCCAGAGGAGGAGGAAGCCAGGGCATAGATCTGCAGAGTGAACAGTGCCAGCCAGAAGACCAGGAACAAGAGCGGGACAGCCAGCTGCCTCCAAAGGGACATCCCCAGCGCCACCAGGCGATACACCTCCAGCACCTGGGGACAAAAAAGGGAGTCCAAAGAGAACCGCGAATTAGAATTGGAGGGGGCTGTTTGCCGGGGGCCCTTCCTGTCCATGAAGAATTTTGGATAACATCCGAGCCAGACACTCATGCAATTCTCCAGGATACTGGAGCATGGGATTGGGACGCCAAGCAAGAGCCCACTGGAATAATAATAATAATAATAATAATAATAATAATAATAATAATTTATTATTTCTACCCCCAGCCATCTGGCTGGGTTTCCCCAGCCACTCTACAGAAGAGTTGGGTGCTTGCTTGGATTCCTGATAGGCGGGGCAGCGATTCCGACTGAACTTCAAGGAGATCTTTCTGACACTTAAGAGTTGTTTGGCAGTGGAACTGTCCCCTTGCAGGATTTTAAGCAGAGGTTGGGTGGCCACCTGTAAGGAAAGCTTTGGTTGAAATTCCCGCAATGTTGAAGGCAGATGAGTCCCTTCCAGCTCTACAATTCTATGAGATAGCTGGACCCAATGGTCTGACGTTCTTAGGTATTCTAGGCGGCTTCCTTAGGACTGCACTATAAGGTAAAGGTAAAGGGCCGCTGGAGGGTTAAGTCCAGTCAAAGGTGACTATGGGGTTGTGGTGCTCATTTTGCTTTCAGGCTGAGGGAGTCCTGGCCAGATGGTCGGGGTATAAGTAATAAATTATTATAATAATATTATTATTATTGTCCACAGACTGCTTCCCGGGTCATGTGGCCAGCAAGACTAAACTGCTTCTGGCGCAACGGAACATTGTAACAGAAACCAGAGGGCACGGAAACACCATTTACCTTCCCACCACAGTGGTACCTCTTTATCTCCTTGTACTGGCATGCTTTCGAACTGCTAGGTTGGCAGGAGCTAGGACCGAGCAACGGGAGCTCACTCTGTCATTGGGATTCGAACCGCCAACCTTCCAATCGGCAAGCCCAAGAGGCTCAGTGGTTTAGACCACAGCGCCACCCGTATCCTTTCACTGAACTATGGAGGACAGGTACGCACAAGGACGAGTTGGCAGGGAGCAGCGGCCAACCAGAAACTGCTATGATTCGAAGGAGCGATCCTCTTGGACCTCACCTGAGCAACTTCCCGGCAGGCAACCATTGCCCATTGGAGAGGAACCGCCAGGCAGGAAGCCGCGACGTAAAGAGCCCCCATCGCGGTGAGAGCTGTGGCGAAGCTGTTCACGGCAGGCAAGGCCCGAAGCGGGAGGCAGCACAGTCGAGCGGCCAGAGGGAGGAGCGGAGCCCCGAAGAGCCATACCCGCTTGGTCTTCAGCAGGAGGGCGCAGAGGGTGGCAACGATGACTTGACCTAGGCAGGAAAGGAGGAGAGAAGCAGGGGGTCAGGGGGTGTCCCAAATGCAGGAAGGCAGGACAAGTAGCAAAGGAGCTGATAACTCGAAGAACGCCACCTCCTTGTCTGGATGTAGGACGGAGAAGAGTTTGCGAGTGTGTGTCAAAACCAGACCACAGCACAATGGTAAAATGCACGTCCAATGCTCTGCCCCCTTTTGCCTCTGGCTCCGCCCCCTGGCCCCTGGCAGGCTGCCCAGTCGGAAATGTGGCCCTCGGGTTAAAAAAAAGTCCCCACCTTTTCTGCGTATAAGCAGATCAAAGAGCAATGGAAGGGAATGAAGACGCTTGCGCCCGCCCACCCCGTTCCTCACCTGTGAGTGCTGTGGCGAAGTGGCTAAGTGCCACGGGGTCGTTGTACACGGCGCCATGGAATTCCTGCTCCATCTGGTGGCGGATGTAGTCTCTGGAATGGGAGCCGGCAAGACGGTTTGTAATGCCAAGGAGGGCGTAAGCACAAGGAGGTACCAGGCAGGAACTAGCTCTCTGTTTCTTAATAAAAAACCTTGGTAGCTCTTCCTACGACAGTTCCCCTGCCCTCTCTTTCTCCAGCAACCAAGGCCCCATTCACACATGCCGTTTCTTCAATTTTGCAAACTCTGGGCTTGTTTCAACTCCCACCAACAGCAGAGATGGCCGGCCAGGTGTGGGGCTAGGTATCTGAGCTGGATCTGACGGCAAAGGCCGGCAAAGTCCAGGCCAGAAATTTGCAACTAAGATGCATTTTGTCACAAATATTAGAGGCATTACTCAATCCTTGGCAAGCTGGCAACGAGGCTCCATTTTTCTGCTGCTCCCAGTGCCCAGAGCTAAGAGTATCCTGCGATTCTGCAACTGAACTACGTGATTACAGAAATGGGAACCTAGCATAGGGACTCAGCTTCTGGAGTCTCCCATTTTTACTTAAAAGCAAGTTTCAAGTCTTTAGGACTGCAGAGTGTCCACTGCTTGGGGCGGCGGCTTCAGAGCGTAGCCTCTTTCTTTGCTTTCCCCATGAACAACAGAAGCACAACGGTATGCAAAAACAGACCCAAGTGAAGGCTCTCTTTGCATAATTTAGACAGGCTGCAGAATACAGCTTCTCTCAATGCGGAATTTTAAACCCTTCCTTTTGGAGCCAGGCATACGTAAACTCCTGCAATGATATTAATCCCAGCGGCCCACCATGATTTTTCCTGACCCAGCCACTCTGGGAGGCTTTCAGCATTTTTTTTTAAAAAAACACACAATAAAACACCAAACATTAAAAACGTCCCTATACAGAGCTGCCTTCAGATGTCTCCTAGAAGTCAGATAGTTGTTTATTCCCTTGACATCTGATGGGAGGGCGTTCCACAGGGCGGGCGCCACCACCGAGAAGGCCCTCTGCCTGGTTCCCTGTAACCTCCCTTCTCGCAGGGAGGGAACCGCCACAAGGCCCTCGGAGCTGGATCTCAGTGTCCGGGCAGAACAATGGGTGTGGAGATGCTCCTTCAGGTCTACTGGGCTGAGGCCGTTTAGGGATTTTAAAGGTCAGCACCAACACTTTGGATTGTGCTCAGAAACATACTTCCAAGGTTTGACATTGGTCTTGGCAGGTGGAAAGCACCACTGGAAACTCCCACCTGCTCCTAGCCCTAGCAGCCCCCCAAAATGTAGCTGCACTTTGCAAAAGATGTAAAAATGGCAATGACCCACCCATCAGCTCCTGTTAGAGGACCAGAAGGGTACAGCACTCCTAGCTCCTTTTGAGAATGCCGTTGCCAGGAACTTTTTTTGAGAGAGCAGAGCCTGCTCCACACCACCTGCTTCCCCCCCCATGACCTCAAGCCCTTCCTTTCTGGCAAGTCAACTCTATGATCCACCGCTTCCAGTTCGCAGAAGGAGGCAACCGAGTCCTTACCGGGCCGTCTGGTGGCTCACATACAGCAGCAACGCTGTCAGGATGTAGAGATACAACTTCACAAGCATTCGGACTGGGAGCAGCAAAACAACCACACAAACCAAGTGACCTAAAACAATGAGGAAGAGGAGAGAGAAGACAACATTTTAAACACTCTTATGTCCACCTGTTTAGTTTTGCAGGAAAGCCCTTAGCTGCCCTCCTAGCTGTCTTCTGTCAAATGTTCAAGAGTCAGGCTGTTGTACCAAACACTTGCCTGAACCCCTCTCCAAACCTGTGAATATTCCACCTGGCCATGATTGCAATTGAACAAACTGAACAACAATGTTGAAAATCAGATATATATACAGTATCTCTAATCGCCAAATGGCACTTTAAACCTAGGTTATGGTCAGCACAATGGAATTTCTAGGCGTCATCCCCGCCCCCTGCCCCCACAAAGTTTGTTGTTGCTGCTTTATATTTATATACCAAAGCAGTTTATAACACATTTTAAAAATACAGTAAAACAAATTCATGCTCCAAGGAAATATTTCATATCCTTCCCCAAGTGACATTCTGCTTTCGCCAGTTGCCAACCTAGCACCCAGAGATCTCCCAGTGGTCGCAATTGGGTCCCTGCCAGTTGCAAAACGCACCTGGCGCCTGGCTAATTTCTAACTGCTTACGACATCAGAAAACATGCAGCAACAAGCAGAGGAAACTTAAAATACCAGCTGATGGGGACTTAGAAAGGCCAGGGGAATGAGATTGTCTGCAAAGGTCCCACTGGAGAGAAGAGGCATAAAAAACTCTGTACACATAACTTTGCAATGATTGTATAGCGAAAAATGTCAGTCTCAGCAGAACATTAATCCAGTCAAAATTGCAACACACCATTTTTTCCACATCTGCAAACATGTTTTCAAATCCACAAGCCTGTCCTAGATTGTTCCATAGTATCATAAACCTATACCATTTATTAAGACGCGTAACAGATTATCATCTTCTCATTGCTTTCTATATAAGTAATGATTTTTGATCACTGCCACATCCCCAGCGTTTAGTTTTGTTTTTTTAAAAAGCTGAAGGTACATTTGTGACTTTCCAAACTTCTGGCAATAAAAACTTACAACGGCTAGCAACGTGAGCTGAATTATCTCTGATTAAATACATTCCAGCAGACAGACAGACCTCTGGAGCAGCCAGAATTTATAACCTGCTACAGGCATCAATGTCTTCAGCGGACATAATTTATTCCAGGATGTATACTTTCACTTTTTTGTGTATGTGTGCATGAACATTTGAGTATATACACAGATCCTGGAGCACCCAGAAGAGTAATATGCAAAAATGTCCTCAGTTTACATAACTTATTCCAGGTTGCATGATTTCATTTGTGTGAGTGAGTGGAAATTTTTTAGTTACTTTGATGCAGAATCCGGAAGCTTGATTTTAAATACAACATGTTGACAGCTTGGGGCAGAAAGCAGATTGGGATTTACTGGTACCGGTATATCAATGGATTATTTGCAGTAGTTTGGCACATGTTTCTGACACCCAGTTCCTCAGCACTGCTATCGGCAAGGCGGCTTTTATCCCCTGATCTGCAATAACTCAGTGGTATTATTATGAATAATAATAATTGAATTTATAACCCACTCTTTTACTTCAAAACAACATATATGCTTCACCTTTTCCTCATTAAATCCCCACAACAACCCTGTGAGGTAGGCTAGGCTGAAAGGCACCAAGGTCACCCAGTGTCGAGTGGGGATTCGAACCCTGGTCTCCCAGGCCCTGGTCCGATACACTGACCAGTACACCACACTGCCTCTTAGGCTTGTAGATTTATACTGGCACATGCAGGTCTTCTCACGGTACAGAAGATAACAGAAGACGACTGGTAATTGGTTCAATAACTCCCCGCCAAAATAATTTTTTCGGTTCAGGCTGGTGGGATTTGTTGCGAAAACAAAGCCGACTCCAGAAGCCTGAAACCTACCCACAGCGCCGGGCACTCTGCACATGCTCAAGCAAGGCGGCGTCAAGACCACAAGTGACGCAACAACCATTGCGGCGACTTCATCCCACTCCCCAGGAGAGTCTCCCACCTGCCTGGCCTGCATCCCTCACCTGCGTAATAGGCGTTCCACAGGTGATGTCGCCACAGGTAGGTCCCCTCTGTCCTCCTCGGGTGCAGCAGCAGCTCGGCTAAGGCTTGCACATCCCACCTGTAGAGCAGGTCCAGCAGGGCGATGCTGGGCACGCGGAGCGCCACGTTGGCCACCTCTTCCAGTCTGGGCATGGCTGCTCCGAATTAAGGACCACCCCCCCCCCAAAAAACCCCAACTCCAACAGGGACCTGAGGCTCTGCTCCCGAGGTCTTCCCTTACCGGTCTAGCAGAGCCCGGGGGGAGGGGTCTCTCTCCCTCCCCTCCCCCTCAGGCCTCCTTCCAGGTGGGTGGTCTCGGGGGAAGGGCAGCGGCCGGAATAAGAGAGGCAGGGGAAGGCAGGAGGGAAGTTGGAACGGGGACAGGGAGGGAGGGGGCGAAATCTCTTTTTTGGGGGGGGGGTTAAGAAGAGGGGCGTCCACAATTGGGAGGGGGGCAGCTCAAGGGGTGGGGGGGGGAAATGAGATGGGGGAAGGGTGCCAGGGGGTGGGGTGGGAGGTGTCAGGCTTTGGGGGAAGAAGCAGGAGTTGGGGGGGGGACAAGACTCCCCCCCCCTCAAGGAAAGTTAAGGGGAGCTGGGTTTGGGTCAAATAATTCTCGAGGGGGGGGAGGCAAGTTCAGAGAAAGGGGGTGGGGGAGGGAAAGAGTGAGCACTTGGGGGGGGGCTGCGAAAGAAGGCGCGAGGGGGTCGGGTTTCCTTCCGGGGGGGCAGCCCCAGTAATGGGGTACGGGGCCCCTCAAGTCTGGGGACCCTCCCCCACCGAAGAGGGGGAGCAGGAAAATCCTCCTCTCCAGGTCAAGCGACGCCCCCCCCCTTGCCACCGCCGTACTTTCACTTTCCCTCATGCCCCGCCCCTTGCCCCTTGCCCCTCCCCTAGTGAAGGCTCGGCGGCCATCTTGGCTCCGGGCGCGCCCTTCCTCCCTGCCGCCCCGCGGGAGCCACGTGTCGCTCCAGGGCTAGGGACGCTAGCGCGCCTGAAGGCCGCGCCGCCATTTTTGGTGAGGGCGCCCGCTTTTTCCCCCTCTTCCCGTTAGGTACAAAGCAGTGCAACTTCGACCGACCCGAAGAGGCATCACTTCCGGTTCCCATTCGTGTCTCCATCATGCCACTCACCCCCTCCATGTGCGGGGCAAGGACAGTGGGAATGTAGCACAGGGAACCCTGCTGCGGGGATATAAATATGAATTGCAATAGAGGGAAATTATCTGCACCAGTGTATTAGGGCATGGTGAAATCAAGCAGGCAGTCGGCCTGCAATGCTAGCAGTGGCCTACTACGCAGGGCTGTTGTAAGCCATCCTGTCTCAGCTACATCCTGCTGATCTGCAACAAACTTAGTTGGTCTCTAAGGTGCTCTGGGCAATTTTTCTTATGTATTGCAACATGTAGGTTAAGGATTGGGTTGGTGTTGCGGGGCAGTTTTTCTTCTGCAATCGGTGCTGTCTGTGGGCATCTTTTCTCGCTGGAAGTGGAAATCCTGCCAGTTATCGAAGGTTGGCTGCCTTTTGGTAAAAATGCATGTCTAGGGTTTCCAGACTCAATAGCGGACAGGACTTCTGTGCTTTTAATTGCCCTGCTCTCTTTTGAGTCTGGAAACCTTAAAGAGAAACCAGCAGACCCTTTGCTTGGAAATTAAACAAAGGGCCTGCTGGTTTCTCTTTAAGGTTTCCAGACTCAAAAGAGAGCGGGGCAATTAAAGGCACAGAAGTCCTGTCCTCTATTGAGTCTGGCAACCCTATGCATGTCCCCCACTCCCCGGCCAAAGGGGAAAAATAATCCCTAACCTTGGAAGATCTTCAAATCTTAGTTCTGGATGATTTAAAATCAAGCCTCTGTTATTCTTGCTGAGATGCAGTTATTTCTCCTCTGAACCATTTAAAAGACGTGGTTGTTGGGCTTCACGTCAGACACCCTTTGGAAATGACTTTTAAACAGCCTTTGGGAATAGTCCCAGCAAAGCCTTGGTTCCCTTCACGTGGATCAACTTAACATCGATGGCAGGAGAATTATTTCCTCTGGGGCCAAAAGTGAACTTTAAAAGCCCAGCAGACAAATGAGAGGTCCCTGCCCGGAGGAGCTTACAGTCTGGAATTTGACATAGAGGAAGGCAGAACAAGATGGTGGCTGAATGCTAGCAAAGATAGGATTGTTGGTGGGCTTCCATTCTGAAGCCATTCTTGCTTTTAAAACGGTTGCTTCTGTTTATACTGTACTGTATATATTTTAAGACGAGGAAGAATTCGAGGAATCAGCATGGCTTCGTTTCGCCAGCAGGAGGCGCCAAACTCCAGAAAATTCCTGGTGTGTCAGAAAGGAGCGAAGAAGATTCACTTCTCTGTGTGTGAGACGGTGAAACTCCAAATCACACTGGGCCAATTTCACAGCTGAACTGACTCAAGAGGCTTGCATTGCAACATGAGCAACACATTTTTCTTCCCACGTTCTCCTCCTCCTCCAATTATTATTAATTATTATTAATATTTTCCTTGTCTTTATTATGAAATGTGGTATTTAAATTTAATAATAATAATAATAATAATAATAATAATAATAATAAATTTAACTGTTATTATTGCTATAGTTTCGCTTCCCCCCCAGAAACAGGACTCGAGGAATCTCACAAAGAAAGAGTTTTGTAGACTTCTATCACATTGTCTTTTCTCTAAAATGTCCTGAAGTCTGCAGGGGATTTGCTCCAACCCCTCGATTGTTTTGACTGCCCTTTTCAGAACCTCTTCCACCTCTACGATATCTGTGAGGGACAGGGGCTATCTCGAAGTCCCTCCCCTCCTGAGTTCCAGCCCAGCCCAAAGCTCCAGCTCAAGTGGGGAAACAGGAAGTGGTGTCCAAGGCTCTAGCAGTGTAGAGGAGCCATCGTCCCAGGTGGGACAGGAAGGAGGAAGAAAGGGGGGCAGACCCATCCCCCCAACTCCGGAATTGCGCAAAAAGCGTAGGGGAAAGAGGATGGGTCTCCCCAGGTTGTTATGCTGGCGAAAGACGCGCCAAACGCCATTCGGAGGTACTGATTCAAGCTGAGAAGATGTGTCTCTGTAAATAGCTCTACCTTTAGCACTGTAAATACGCAGCACCAATAAAAAGATAAAATGCAGAGCGGTGTAGAGTCGTTACTCTGAAGTAGCCCCATTCGGCCACTGTGACAATATCCTTTTGGAGGTGAGGCGTCCAGAACGGTACACAGATTGCCAAAGGAGGCCTCGCCACCAAACCCTCCAACATTCCTCAGGTGAAAATTGGGGCATTCCTCACTCCTTCTCAGCTGACCCTCCAACAGGACTCAGCACACACACTCTCCACCCTGAGAAAACACCTTAATCCTGATTTCATTTTATTTTACTGTTTGGTAGATCTACAAAAAGAAAAACCCACACCGATAAGTAAATTTTAGGAAGGGGAAAGAGATGAGACAGGGATGCACAAAGCCTTTCCCCCCTTTTAAGTCAAGACTCCTTGCTCTTGGCTCGGCCCCTCAGAGCCGGCGTCTCACACGGGACTGGCCCTTGGTGGCAGCAGCTGCTTCCCCTTGCCCACTCTCCAGCATCCGCTACGAAGCCAATAAAGACTTAATTTATTGATTGTATTAATTTTCCCCCACTTTTCTTTTTCTGTCATTACTGTACATACATCTCGTATCAATTACATTCATGTTACATCACTTCTTCCCTCCCTTCCTGGGCTTCCCCCAACTTCCACTTCTGGTTTGTTTCCCTCTTGTTACATACTGCTGTTTCTTAAAAGTCTACTATATCATTTCTTGGATTGTTTTAAATGTTGCTTGTTAATAAAGATGTGGATGTTTATTTAAATCATCCCATCAAGTCTATAGTCTTCTTTTGTTTCTGCAAATATGTTATAAATGGTTCCCACTCTTTTTCAAAGTCACTGCTGTCTTTTTCTTGAAGTCTGTTCATCAATTTTGCCAGTTCTGCATAGTTCATCCATTTAGGATTCAATTTGGGATTCATCCAGTCCCTGTTGTCTTTGTCCATGGAGTTTGAGACAACAGGGACTGGATGAATCCCAAATTGCTGGATTATGGAGAAAGCTAGAGAGTTCCAGAAAAACGTCTACTTCTGCTTCATTGACTATGCAAAAGCCTTTGACTGTGTCGACCACAGCAAACTTTGGCAAGTTCTTAAAGAAATGGGAGTGCCTGATCACCTCATCTGTCTCCTGAGAAATCTCTATGTGGGACAAGAAGCTACAGTTAGAACTGGATATGGAACAACTGATTGGTTCAAAATTGGGAAAGGAGTACGACAAGGTTGTATATTGTCTCCCTGCTTATTTAACTTATATGCAGAATTCATCATGCGAAAGGCTGGACTAGATGAATCCCAAACCGGAATTAAGATTGCCGGAAGAAATATCAACAACCTCAGATATGCAGATGACACAACCTTGATGGCAGAAAGCGAGGAGGAATTAAAGAACCTTTTAATGAGGGTGAAAGAGGAGAACGCAAAATATGGTCTGAAGCTCAACATCAAAAAAACCAAGATCATGGCCACTGGTCCCATCACCTCCTGGCAAATAGAAGGGGAAGAAATGGAGGCAGTGAGAGATTTTACTTTCTTGGGCTCCTTGATCACTGCAGATGGTGACAGCAGTCACGAAATTAAAAGACGCCTGCTTCTTGGGAGAAAAGCAATGACAAACCTAGACAGCATCTTAAAAAGCAGAGACATCACCTTGCCGACAAAGGTCCGTATAGTTAAAGCTATGGTTTTCCCAGTAGTGATGTATGGAAGTGAGAGCTGGACCATAAAGAAGGCTGATCGCCGAAGAATTGATGCTTTTGAATTATGGTGCTGGAGGAGACTCTTGAGAGTCCCATGGACTGCTAGAAGATCAAACCTATCCATTCTTAAGGAAATCAGCCCTGAGTGCTCCCTGGAAGGACAGATCGTGAAGCTGAGGCTCCAATACTTTGGCCACCTCATGAGAAGAGAAGAATCCTTGGAAAAGACCCTGATGTTGGGAAAGATTGAGGGCACTAGGAGAAGGGGACGACAGAGGACAAGATGGTTGGACAGTGTTCTCGAAGCTACGAACATGAGTTTGACCAAACTACGGGAGGCAGTGCAAGACAGGAGTGCCTGGCGTGCTATGGTCCATGGGGTCACGAAGAGTCGGACACGACTAAACGACTAAACAACAACAACCAGTCCAGCCTTTTGCATGGTGAATTCTGCATATAAGTTAAATAAGCAGGGAGACAATATACAACCTTGTGGTACTCCTTTCCCAATTTTGAACCAACCAGTTATTCCATATCCAGTTCTAACTGTAGCT
The DNA here is from genome assembly GCF_965207765.1 of Zootoca vivipara. Lineage (NCBI taxonomy): Eukaryota > Metazoa > Chordata > Lepidosauria > Squamata > Lacertidae > Zootoca > Zootoca vivipara. The sequence goes on from NC_142583.1 coordinate 71,883,509, forward strand.
TCTTTTTTTTCAAATAATTTTTATTCATTTTCCAATATTCACAAAAATAAAATCACAAAACAAAAACAAAACAAAAAGAAAACATGAAAAAGAAAAACATAACAGTTCTTACATTTTTTAACTTAACATTGTTGACTTCCTCAATTCTCCCCACACTGGGCCCATTTTACAATCTCAATTAAGCAATTTTCATTTTGTATCTTAAATCATATCTTGTATCTTTTCTGTTGTGAGCCGCCCAGAGTGGCTGGGGAAGCCCAGCCAGATGGGCAGGGTATTAATAATAATAATAATAATTCCTAACACATTTTATCATTATCTCTCAACTATTCTATTCTGAAAAACTTCCACTATCCTCCACCACTAATTAATCAATTAAACCAAATCAAAAATTATTTTCCCATCCTCTATCTTTTATTTCTCCCCTTAGCTTCCAAGATGTTTCAGCAAGTTCCATAGGTCATTCCAGTTTCGGACCATCTAAAACAATCAAAAAGTAACACCCATTATTACTCCTCCCCCCACTCCCACCCTGTCCCTTGCTATCCACCCTTCTTCCTTGGTCATACCCTGCTGCTTCCCCAATTCTTTAAATGTTACAAAACACCATCCAACTGCTTTCCCACTTTTTAGCCCTTTCACAATTTTTCTTTCCCTTAAACTCTGGCCCCAGTATGGATTCCACCCTCCCTCTCTCACTGGGAGAGCATTATTCCATAACTAGTGGAATTCAGCCCGTTTAAAAACGGGCGCTAGAGCGCGTGTCTCGGCAGAAGCTGGGGCCACGGCGCCGCCTCCTCGGCCAGGACACCATAGGCGCCGCTGGGAGAAGGAGAGGTGTCGGGGATCAGGCAGCCAAGGGGCGGAAAGGAGGCGGCGGTGGGTGGATCCCAGGGCCAGCAAGCCTACTCCTCCTCTTCCAGCAGCCAGCCAGAGGCTATGGCGACGCCCGTGAGGAGCCGCGAGGGGCGGCCGGAGCTGCCGGGAGATGGGAGGAGGGGGTCCCACCATTGTCACGCTCCTGCTGCTGCTGGAGGAGGAGGAGGAGGAGGAGGAGGAGGAGGAGGAGGAAGGAAGGAGCCCGGAGCTCGAGGCGGCCTCCCCGGCGGCCCCCTCGGCTCGACGCCCGCCGCCTCCTCAGCTGCACATGGCAGCGGTGACTCTGCCGCTTTCCCGGTGTCTCTGCCGCTTCCCCGGTGTCTCCGGCCCGAGTCCTGGCGCCGCTGCCTGGCCCGAAGGAGCCTCCGCCGGGGCGAAGGCAAGCGAGGCGCTGAGTGGCGGCTCTCTTTCCCCGGCGCCGCTTCCTGCCTTTGCCCCTGGCCCAAGAGGTGGCAGTTCCTGGCGGCTGCTTGCCGTCATGTCCCACCAGACCGGCATCCAAGGTACTGAGCCCCTTGGTCTGCTGGTCGTAGGGGGGGGGGGAAGGGGGCTAAAGCAGCCTCCTCCTCCTCCTCGCTCTTTAGCGCAAGCACACTGAGGCGCTTGTCCAGCCGGGAGCGGCAGTTGGCAGAGGGGGGGGGGGAGAGCGTGTGTGTGTGTGTGTACGTCGTCTCTGCTGTCCAATCCCTGTGTCCCTGGGGCCCATGCGCAGTACCCCAGGGACACACGGGACAGCTTGGACGCAGGGACAACTTGGACTTTATTATATAGGATGGTTCTTCTTTAAAAGCTCTTGAAATCAAACATGAATCTTGTTCCCCCCCTCTCACTGGGGGAACAAGGACTAGTGGTTGTAGGTCTTTCTTGTCTAAATTCTCAGTTGGGAGTAATCCTTCTTCATTTTCCACACAGTTCTGAATTATTCTTTTCATTTTTGCAATCTGTATTGTGTTCTGATACACGTCACATCTTAAATCCTCAATAAATTCCAGAAGTGTCCCTATACCTGTGGGTATAGAGTGGTATATAAATAATAATAATAATAATAATAAGAAGAAGAAGAAGAAGATGCGCAAGGGAGGAGTCTGGCAGCGGCAGCCATGGAAAGGCCATAGGATGCTCTCTTGCAGCTGCCATGGGTGCTCAGGACAATCACTGGCTCATCCTCCTTCCCCTGGTGGGGAAAATAGGGACATATGGGATCAGATCAGAAGCCAAGATAGCTTTCATAATTACAGGACTATCCCTGGAACGTTGGGACACTTGGAGGGCATGCATGACAGGTTTGTACAACGGCATTATGATGCTGACCGTTTTATTTCTGATTCCTTTCCTAAGGGTCCCTGGCAAACAGTTTCAAACAGCTAGCTAGCTGCAACAGTTTCCGAGAGAGAGAGAGAGAGAAACGGACAGAAAGACAGACAGACAAAAGCAGACAGACAGACAAAAGCGCCACACGGTTTCTCTCTGCAGGGCTGAGGTCGAAAGTCCAGTTCACTTCCACTCACTGAAAAAGCAGGAGGAAGGAAAAGCAAAACCTAGCAGCGACGTGCACACTGGGGTGACCCCTCTGTGACCCCGAGAATTAAACCAGGTCTCCCTTGACTGAGCTTCACTGTTGCAATCCATCAGCTCTGGCATCTTGTGAAAAGACAGCCCGAAAGCAATTAACAAGCCTGCAAAGCGGGCAGAGGCTGAGACAAGGGGGCTCAACGCGGGAGGGTGGGGTGCATTGCTTATGACCATCACACTGGCAACTTGAGAGGGAGCTTGCATCTCGGTGGCCTTTCAAACTGCTGACTTTGGGGAGCTGTTGCCTACCTCGAAGGGCCGTGGCTCAGAGGCAGAACATCCGTTTCGCACACAGAAGGTCCCGAAAAGCATCTCCAGGACCAATGCTCTTGACTCAAGATCCACCAGCTTCCTTTGTAGTGATGGTAGCCTTCCTCCCATAAATTGCAAAGGGGGTGCGTTTCCAGGGGGTGGCAGCTGAGGGGTGGAACTCAGGCTGAAGCGGTGGGACTCAGGCTGCACCGAATCGAAATCTGTTCCACAGTCATAGCTATTTCATTCAATTTTGCTTTAAAGTTTTAATTGATGCCAGGAGGCAGTGTGGTGCAGTGGTTAGAGTGTTGGACTAGTACCTGGGAGGCCAGGGTTCAAATCCCCACTTGGGGCTTTTGAGAAGCATCAGAGAGAACTGGGTATGTTTAGCCTGGGGAAGAGAAGCATAGCTGCCAAGTTATCCCTTTTTTTAAGGGAAATTCCCTTATGCTGAATAGGCTTCCTCGTGAGAAAAGGGAAAACTTGGCAGCTATGAAGAGAAGGCTAAGATAGCCACCAAATATCTGAAGGGCTGCCCCATGGAAGTTAGAGCAAGGAGAATGCAAATGAGAAAGGTGATTCTGACTAAGCATTAGGAAGAACTTTCTGGTGGTAAGAAAAATAGAACCATAGAATTGGAAGGGACCACAAGGGTCATCTAGTCCAACCCCCTGCAAGACGGGAATATTTTGCCCAACACAGGGCTTGAATCCATGACCCTGAGATTAAGAGTCTTGTGCTTTACCAACTGAGCTAAAGAGCTGTTCGACAGTGGAACAGATTCACCTCAGAAGGTGGTAGGCTCCCCTTCTTTGGAGGTTTGTAAGCAGAGGTTGGCTGGCCACCTATCATGAAGGCTTTAGTTGAGAATCCTGCACTGCAGGGGGTTGGACTAGATAATCCTATGGTGTATGTTCCATCTCTGAAATTCTGAAATTCTATGAGTATGGACAGTACTTGGTGGGCAGCTTCCGGTGTTCCTTTTAGAAGTCGCCATGTACATCGCTGCTTTCGTTATCGTTCAACAAACTGCCTTCGCCTGTGCGATAGAAGCCAAGAGACCACCTGTGCTATGGTGCATTCCTGCCACCTTGGGCCTAGTAGTTTGACTTGCAATCCCACCCCAGCATCGGCTGCCCAAGACTCTTTGCAGAGTGAGAGTGAGAGGTGCGCACGTTGCATTCTGCTGGCCGGGCGTTTGAAACGTCACCCCGTTTCCCCTCCATGCCAATGGCCTTATCGGTTTACGGCTAATTACTCATGGCGCCGAGGTGCTAAGCAGAGCAGCCGGTGGGACAACGAAGGACCTGACGCAATTGCTGTACCCTTTGGCGTGGGGCTCAATCAGGTACCTGCTACCACAAAACCTATTCCCAAGATCCTCCACGACGGTTGAGCATTCATCTTGACTTATCATAGAATCACAGAACCACGGTTGCAAGGGATCCCAAGGGTCATCTGGTCCAACCCACTGGAATGCAGGAATCGCAACCAAAGAATCCCTGACTGATGGCCAACCAGCCAATGGCTCAGAATTGCAATACCTCAAGGACTGCCTCTCCCCATATGAACAAACCCGGGGGCTGTGATCATCCTCTGAGGCCCTTCTTCGTGTGCCTTCTCCATGAGAGGTCCAGAGTGTGGCAACATGAGAACAGGGCCTTTTCTGCACTGGCTCCCCATTTGTGGGATGCTCTCCCCAGAGAGGCTTGCCTGGCGCCTTCATTATACATCTTTAGGCTCCAGGTGAAAACATTCCTCTCAGGGCTTTTTTTAAAGAAAAAAAAGGTGCCGGTCCTCTCTGTGAAGTTGTTATAGTAAGTGCCACACTTTTAACATTTGGGGGGGGGAAAGGTGCTAGTACTGCGTACCCCTGGTTCTTCTTCAACCAGCCCTTTGGCTGATTAATATTCTGTTGCCTTTTAATTGTGTTGTATGTGGAGTGTGTAATATTTCCTTTTGTTTACATTCTAACTATTCATTTGTGCTTCTACCCTGTATTTTTATTTGAAAAGTTAAAAGGTAAAGAACCCCTGGATGGTTAAGTCCAATCAAAGGCGACTATGGGGTTGCAGCGCTCATTTCACTTTCAGGCCAAGGGAGCTGGCGTTTGTCCACAGACAGCTTTCTGGGTCATGTGGCCAGCAGGACTAAGCCGCTTCTGACGCAACAGGACACCATGACGGAAACCAGAGTGCACGGAAACGCCGTTTACCTTCCTGCCACAACGGTACCTATTTATTTATTTGCACTGGCATGCTGTTAGGTCGCCAGGAGCTGGGATGAAGCAACAGGAGCTCACCCCATTGTGGGGATTTGAACTGCCGACCTTCTGCTTGGCAAGCCCAAGAGGCTCAGTGGTTTAGACCACAATGCCACCCGTGTCCCTAATATTTTTGTTATGAGGATGGGGAAGGAGAAGGAGTAAAGAGAAAGGATTATGGGGTGGTCTCCAACGATCCTGTTCCACCAGCAGAGATTTCTGCTTGTGGACTGGAGCTCCCGCTTCCTCTCCTCTGCACCCCCAACCCTCAAAATCCACCTTGGAGGGCTGGAGGAGCCACTGGGGCAGATTTGGTGTGTGTGTGTACAGGGGAGAGGATGAGCCAACCTGTTGCAGAGCATTGAATACAACCCTTTGCATGTGGCGCTATGGACTTGGAGTTGAGTGTGAACCATCTTTCCAGGCACCCCCCAGCAAGATCTCAGTGACTCTGGCTGTAAAAGATCCAGGATTTCGTCACCCGACCCCACCCCTACCCATCTTTCCCCCATCTACCTCTTTGTCCCTTTTCTCAACAAATGAAACTGATTTGTAAAAATGTTACAAGAGAAACATTGCACATATTTTTGTAAATCAAGAAAATCTTTAATAATTAAAAAAAAAAGATCCAGGTTTTGCAAGAGTATCGGAACTGGTAGGCAAGAATTTTGGCCAGCTGCAGTTCCATGTTAAACTGCTCCTTATCAGTAAATGATCCACAAAGGTAGGAAGAGACTGACCCTTTTGTCCTTTTCCAACCTGCAATCTGCCCCACAGGTCCAGAGAGAGAGCCGATAAACCTTTGCTTACCAGCTGAAGGAAACAAAGGACTGGGCTTGCCATGCCCTCCTTGCAAGCTTCCCAGAAGCCTCTGCTTTGCCGCTGTTGGGAAATGGATGTTGGACCCGACAGAGCTTAGGTCTAATCCAGCCAGGCTCTTCCTCTTAGGTTCTTAATTAGATTGATTGTTCCATGTCAACACAGCTGGCACCTTCCCAGTGGGAACCAGCTGAGGCAGAGAAATGGAAAGAAGTTTTGGGTTTTTTTTTTCCTGAAGTGAGAAAGTTAGCCAGGAAATGTTGGGTCGAGCAGGATCAATGGCTCTCGCACCCACTTTCCCTATTCTTCTGACTTCATACTGACTTTTTCAGACAAGGCAGGAGGGATTCATTACAGCCTTTCTTGTTGTTCATTTCATAGAATTGCAGAAGCATAGAGCTGGAAGGTGTGGGATGTAATCCTTTGGAGCAGTCAAGTACAACATTTCCTGTTTGCCTACAGTGAACATGCAGGGGAATGTTGGTCCAGCCAGTTGAACTTCCTGTTACACCTGACCTAGAGCATCCTTCCTTTTGCATGCAACCAGGTAGGTGGGCATGACCCTTCCAGACCTAACAAAAGTTCCAGTCACTCAGCCATCTCCCTCTTTTTTCTTTTTTTCTTTTTACTCCTTTTGCCTCCTGGACTGCACAGGAATATACCCATATGGGGTGGTAAATCCACTCCTTCTACTTATTTGTAACTTCAAGCCTAAAGCCTGCCTTCAGGGACCACACTGTGCTCTGATCATGAGTAAACCTCTTATTTTCACTTATGAACAAGACTGTTGTTTATTCTTTTAGGAGGGAATCAAGGGGTCTTAGCCAGAATAATAGAACTTAAAGAGATTCAAACGAATCTAGCAACTACCTTCCTGCTGTGTAAAGAGGTGAATGTACTCTGCTGTATGAATAAACTCACTAGCATGAGTTAGGAAGGATCATATTTAATCAATATATCCTCTCCTGCTACCCACAACATTCCCACAGAAGGGAGTCCAGGGGTCATATAGACCAACAACCCCCTGCAATGCAGGAAATTTTTTTTTTAAGGGGGTGGGCATCCAGGGGAAAAGTCTTTGGCAAGCCCGTCTGTCATTGAACCCAATGTGTTTTGACTATCCACGGTTCTTGCTTTTAGTGCTGCTATCCCTGGGATGTAACCCCCTCGTAAGTTGAGAGTCACCTGTATTCAAAAGCTTTGCTTCCTCCAGCCGTGGAAGCAGAGAATAGCCATCATGGCTAGTATGCAAAAGATGCAGAAGTGAAATTTGCAATGTGTAAAGCTGTCTTCAGAAGCAGCGATGATTTTGAGGGGTGCGGGCATTTGTAGGAAATTTCCCTTTCCCTTTACCCTTCTCTCCAGGGGTCCTCTAAATCCCATTATTCCTAGGGAGGGTTCTGGGGCCTTTCTGAGCCCAAGACGATACAGCAGCAGCCAGAATCCCATCCCAGGGGGAGAGGAGAGGCCCTGCTAATTTGAATTCCCCTCCACACTCTCCTTCCCTGGGGCAGCTCTGTCTGCTAAACACGGGACAAAAGGTTTTGCTACCGGGCAGCTATTCAATCAGTGCCAACCTCCCCGAGTCCCCGGGCTCACAATTAACAATCCTTTCTAAGGAGTCCCATTGTTCTACTAGTGCAGTCAAAAGCATGAAAAACTGGGTGGGGGTTTTTGCAGTAGAGGGGGAATCAAAAGCTGCAAGGTTTCTTTCTGGGGTTTAGGGGCTCCCTTCAGGCCCAAGGCAAAGGGGGAGAAAAAAGGAGAGCGAGAGAAACTGGGGGAGAAATCAGACAGGGCAAGGTGTTTTCTTGTTTGTGTGCATGGGTGCCTGCCTTGGAGCCGGTCCTACCATTGGGCAGTGTGAGGAGGAAGCAGATGCTGGCCCAGCAGCAGTAGCGGGAAGGTAGCAGCCCTGAAGTGCTAGAGGACAGAGCTCTTTGTGTGATGCAACCTTTCCTAATGAAAAAGAACATAAAAATAGCCCTGCTTGGTCAGGCCAGTGGCCTGTCCTACCTCAGCATAGAATCACTGAATTGTGGAGTTGGAAGGGACCCCAACGGTCATCTAGTCCAACCCCCTGAAATACAGGAATCTTATCTAAAACATCCATGACAATCCAGCGTCTGCTTACAAACCTCCAGGGAAGAAGAGCCTGCAGCCTCCCGAAGGAGTCCGTCCCACTGTCAAAGAGCTCTTACTGTCAGAAAATTCAGAATCTCCCTTCATGTAACTTGAAGCCATAGGTTTGTATCTTTTTTATTTTATAATATTTTTATTGACTTTACATAATAAAGAAAAACATACACAACATATTATCCCCCTTCTTCTAACCCCCCCTCCACGAACCCCCTCCTGCCATGAGAGAGTCCCATGAAAAGTGGGCAGTCGAAGGTGGTCCATTTTATAGTTGGGTTTGTCCCCACCCCACCCTCCTTCCCCCCAGAACCCCTCCCTGCCACCAAGAGAGATGCAGGCAAGTGTCCACCCAACTATCTATCTAAACATACATTATTGATTTTACATAATAAAGAAAAACATATAAACTACAATACAAAAACAAATAAAATACAATACAAAACAAATATACACAACACAACACTAACAAATTTTTTATAGCTCTTCATTTTTCATGAACATTGTTTTATAGGCTTCCCCTACCTCCCCCCTTTTCCGATTTTCATTTTTGAATCTCATTTAGCAGTTTTCTTATCATTATCCACATTCTATTTGCAAATTTTTCAACCTTAAATTTGGCATACTATCCATCTTTCTTGTTAATTTCTCCTTTATTATCATTGCACCCTCTCCTTCCCCCGTCCCCCAGGGCCCCCCCTGCCACGAGAAGTCCTTAGAGGAAAAAGGGAAGGAGGTGGTGGTTCTTTTTCTAGTTGAATCCTTCCCCCCTCCTCGTCTTCCCCGCCCCAGAAGCCTTGCACACTGTTTTTCTTATGGGTTTTCTGTTCCTCAAACCAATCTTGTTTCTCCCCCCCCCAAGGGGGGGGCGTAATCCAAATCCAGGCTTGGTCTTTTTCCTCTTGTACTTCCTGAAAGAGGAGTTCTTGTTCTTTCATGATATTATCATTCAGTTCAAGTACTTTATTATCTTCTTTCACTATTTCCTTGCTTGGGTCCTCTTTCTGTAGAACTTGGTTCAATTCTTTCAGTTGCTCTTCAGTCTTACACATTCCAATTTTGATTTCCCATAAGAGTTTCAGAACTTTGTCTTGGAATCCAGGTGCATAATCCTTTGTTGACATTTTCAGGGCTTTCCAAGGACAGAGTGGCGCTTGAAAAACAGGAAGTGGTTACAAATAGCTACTCTTCCAAATACTCCATACTGGATCCATCCAAATCTTGTTACATTGATTTACAGTTATTTCCAACAGGCTGCAACAGTTCCCCCCTTTTTAAACTGTCCAATTCTTCAACTTTGCTTCAGTTCAGCCTCCTGTTATTAACATAAAAGTCTCTAAAAATCCATTCCTTCCCTCCCTTTATGACGTCACCATAGGCTTACTGTTCTGTCCTGGTTGCCGATTTCAGGCTAGGAAAAGGCTCTTCCGTCTTCAATTAACTCAGATTTACAGGGACTTTTCTGTAGGGGTGACTTTCTAGGGAACTATTGAAGGGAATCAGGTATTCATAATTATGTGTGCTGTGGGAGGATGTCTGAGCTTCGTGGCTCCCTTGATTGACTTCTGCTGCCTGAATTATGAAATTCCTGGTCTTGGACATAGGTTTCTGGGATGGTTACTGACTCCATTGCTTTCTACCTTGCAAGCACGTTTCAGGCTGGTTTTCAAGAAACAGGCATCTGTTGCCATTTGTTTCCTGCCTGGCTGTAAAACATTTGGTGTCTTTGACCAAAAGGGCATTCTGCATTCCTCTCTGGCAACATCCTCCCAAAGTGTCTTTGATGTAGATCTACTATCTTTCACAGGTTTCTGTGTGTGTTTACTGCTTTTACAATTTCCTGCCTCTGCTCCTGTTCACATGCTTTGTAGCGTTAATCAGGGGAATGTGAGAAGGGGGTAGGATTTCAGGATAGTCTCTGTTAATTATTCACTGTACTAGAATCTTATTGGAGCATTTGAATCTTGGTGTCACCTTAATTATAATAAAAATGGCCTGGAGAGGAAGGGGGGGAGATTCATTTTTTTTCCTTCTCTCTCTCAGGCTACTTGCTGGTCAAGAGCTCTGTTCCTTTGTCTTATTTCCAATGTGGTTTTGCCACACTTTTCCAGTCTTAAACATTTCTCCCCCTTTGCCCTGCCTCTGGGGGAGAATATTTAGTCAGTCCTTGGAAGTATTCAAATAATAAACTTCCTTTCCCCGGCACCGGGTGTTTTTTCCCCTTAACTGCTTCCTACTTCAATCAGTGAGGGGAGATCGGCTTCCGTTCTTTAAATCTCCCTCCCGTTCCAAATTTAAAACTCCAAATGAGACCTTTTGACCCTTTTACTCACAGTCTTTTTTCAAATCATTCTTTGGAAGTATCCAGCGCTCTCCGCTTCCATTTTCAGAGCTTCCCTCCATGAGGGTAACGATGTTGCTCAAAGATGGCCCCCGCGACTGCAACCCTTCTCGCTCCGGAGCTCTTTTAGAGCCTACCGGAGAGTTGGGGAGTCTGGAATGGGGCACTCCCGAGCTATCTTCGTCCACGGAATGCTCGATCTGGAGCTCTTTGGGGCGCAGTGTCGCTCTCGCTGCTCTCTCCCCCCCTCGCAAAGTCGGGCTGCCTAGGAGCTCGAGGCAAACCCCACCGGACGGCGCTGGCGCTGGACCGGAAGCCGACATAGGTTTGTATCCTACCCTTCTGGAGCAGGAGAAAACAAGCTTGTTCCCTCTTCCCACATGGGAAGGGCGGGTTCACATTTCTGTCTCAGTGATGTCTACGCTGGCTTGGTTTTGCTCGCAGCATGGAAGATGGCAGGATCCCCAAGGACGTGCTCTGCGGGGAGCTGGCTTCAGGCACCAGGCCCGTTGGCAGACCAACTCTGCATTGCAAAGATGTCTGCAAACATGGCATAGAGGCTGGCAAAATCAACCCCACTATCCCTTGCAGACAACTGCAGTGCCTGAAGACAGACAGGTCGTGCATCCGTAGCAGTGACCAGAGGAGAAATGACCGCTGGAAGGAGCACAGAGGGAAGAAACGCCTTGGAGCATCTGCAGCAGCACAAGCAGATGCCTTCATCTGCCCTGGCTGCAACAAAACATGTCTCTCCCCTATTGGTCTCTGCAGCCACAGCAGGCGCTGCAACCTTCCAATGGTTTGACTTTACCCCGAAGGCACACTCCTCCATTGTCCCCTGAGACAAGCAGGTGCCAACAACAACAACACTCTCAGGACTGAATTGGGTTGGTGGACACTACAAAGCACCCCTCCCCCCAGGAAATAGTTATAGGACCGTGAGAAAAAGGAGTTACTTTCCAAATGAAGCAAATTGACTCTTCTCTACTGCACACCAGCCAACATCTAGACTCTCCAATGACAGAGACTGAAACACCTTCTTCCCATGGCCTGGAAGCCATCAGACCTCTCTCCCTGCACGCACACACGCACACACACACGCACACACACTAGTCGTGCGAGAAGGGAGTTAAGCAGCTGCAGTTTGCATGGCTGGAAGCCATCAGACCTCTCTCCCTGCACACACACACACACACAAATTAGTCGTGCGAGAAGGGAGTTAAGCAGCTGCAGTTTGCATGGCTATGAAGGGAGACAGGAAAAACTGGCATCCTCGGCAACAGAGGAAGGTCCCCAGAGACAGCTTGTCTCAGTTGGAGCCACCATGCGGAGCTAATTTCTGTCTGCAAGCCGGAGTGGGGAGAAAATTTAACGCTGACCTGTATTGCAGCCTGGCCTCTAGGATGGCGACAAGCAGTCTGTAGTGAGATGGATTGGGTAGCAAAGATGGCTGTTTAACTGGAGAGAGTGAGGGGGGGGGCACACCCCAGTAGCTCAGGAGCAGAGCATGCAGAAAGTTGGAGTTTAAGTCCATCTCCAGTTAGGGCTGGGAGGTCCTTGTCTGAAACCCTGGAGAGCTGCTGCCAGTCAGTGCACACAGTGCTGAGCTAAATGGCCCAATAGTTTGGCTCAGTATAAGCAGCTATGTTCCCAAGCAAATCCATTCTGAAGCAGAAAGAGCTGGAGTATCTTAAGATAGCACAGCTGGAGGAGGGGACCCTCATTCCTTGCCCATTTTAAGGACCCCCACTTTCAGCAGTGAGTTGTCTTTCCCCTGCTCTTCCTTTAGCAGAATTCTTGTTGTTAATTCAAGCAGCAACCACAGCTCAGCATTAGAGAAACCACCACACAAAGCACTCCAAGGCACTTAGTTGCTGTCCACTTAGCTCCAATGCATGGAAGGGACCTGTGACTCCTAAAGTGGTGCAAATGACTGCCAGAGAGCACAGGGGGAGCCAAAGGATCTTAACTAGTGTGCAGAGCATACCCACCCACCCCTGTCAGGGATTATTGCGACTACTCCTGAGTAACGACCTTCCACATACTTGTCTTTCAAAAGTCTTTATTAGTGCACATTATTTACAGTGTAGTGAGCTGTCGGTTTCATGTCTTCTCATTCCGAATCAGAATCCAGCACTGCCCCCTTCCGCGATTTGGACCAACATAAAAGCCTCGGGACAGCGAATCTCCTCCCCTTTCTCCTCCTTCTCAATTCCGGAGTCGGGGGGGGGGGAGGGTCTGCGTTCTGCCTGTGTCCTCTCCTCTCTTTCCCTCTCCCTCTCTTCCTGCCTGTGGTGCAGGAGCTCCTGGATGTTGCCAGAGGTCTGGCACTCCCTTTCCGTCTCCTTGGAGATGGGCTGCTTCTGATGGGGGGGGGCTGTTCTCTATAAGCCCTTCCCCTCACACATCCCCCCCCAAAATCCCCTTAATGACTGCAGGAATATGAGGCATGGTGTCTATGCAGGTTTCAGTCCTTGCACCTTTCCCTCTCCTGCTGATCCTCACGGGCAACTTTCGGTTGCACCTGCGCAAGTTGCTCCTGGCTCCTGTTGCCATGGAGATTTTGGCAGGCAGTCTTGAACACAAGACGGGTGCCTTTCTCTCTCCCTGTATATCCTGGGAGACGCTTCACAACATCTGGGCAAGGACTGGAGGAGAAAAGCAGGGGCAAGGCTGCCCACAGCTTGTGGGCAAAGAACAAAAAGGCAGGTCTTAGGTGCCACAGAGCTTGTGTCGCATGGATGACATGGGCTGGCAACATTAACCCCACTGTTTATTGGGATCCCTTGCAGATGACTGCAGTGCACGGTAGGGAGGCAGGCAGGCAGGTCATGCACCCACAGCAGTGAGCAGAGGAGGAATGACTGCTGGGAGGAGCTCAGGGAGAAGACATGCCTGGTGTATCTGCAGCAGCACAACCGGACGCCTTCATCTGCCCCAGCTGCAACAAAACATGTCTCTCCCATATTGGTCTCTACAGCCACAGCAGGCGCTGTAATAACTCTCCAACGCTTGACTTCACCCCCAAAGGTGCACTCCTCTGTTGTCTCCCGAGACAGACGGATGCCAGCAAGTTAATGCAACTTATTAGCCGTCAGATATCTGACTTTGCAGCAAGTGGGGAGAGCCAGTGTGTGGGGTGGGGGTGGGGGTGGTAAGAGCACTGAAGTGGGATCTGGGAGACCAGGTGTGTTGAGATTCCTTCATTGCAAGGGGAAGAGGAGATAACCCCCAGGGCCCCTTCCAATTCCACAGTTCTACAAAATCTATGCTTCTGTGAACACCCTTCTCCCAAGCAAGGAGTTTTGTGGTACTCAAAGGCTTGCAGAAGTTAAGTACCCAACAGTGTGTGTGTGTGTGTGTGTGTGTGTGTGTGTGTGTGTGTGTGTGTGTGTGTGTGTGTGCAGATAGAGCTAGGTTAATGAATTTCATCTTTTCTTCTTTGTATTTCCTGGGAATCTTCACCAGATGCTCTTTGCCTCTAAGAGTGATCTCCCTCCCTCCCTCCCTCCCTCTCTCTCTGTATTCCTCTCCCTTTCAAGGTAAATCAACCCACACATTAAGATGTCAAGTTTCTACAGATTAATAAAATGATTTTTGATGTTTGAAAAGCTCCTCTGCCGCCCCCCCCCAATTTACCTGTGAATTACTGTTCTCAAGGCATCTGCCCCCAGAGCTTCTCAATAAGAGTAATCAAAGGACTTGATTGAGCTTTGGAATTTGCCTGTCAGAGCCAGATGCCCTGGAACGAGGTGTGTGGCTCCGCCAGAAGGATGCCACAGGGACCTTGCCTTGCCTTCATGGAAAGACTCTGTATTTTGCAAAGGTGTCAGTGCAATGTGTGTGGCAGTTGTAAGTCAGTCTGACAAGAGTCAATTTTCCATCAATTATACTTTGTTGTTATTTTTGTTTTTCAGTGATCTTGCATTCCCACACACCAAACCAGGGAGGATAGCTTCCACTCAGACTGCTTCTGTTGTTTTTAATCAGACATGTCTATTAATTTTTTGATTATGCTCTCCAACCCCCGCCCACTGCTTTGTGGATTCTCTTGACGTGCTCTATTTTAAATGTGATTTTATATTCAGGGACACCTGCGGTTTGAACCCCCCCCCTAATTTTAAATTGAAGTATATCTTTCCATGATCTGTTTATCCTGGGGTGCTGGATATAGAAGGAACCTCATTTTGGGGTTTGTTTTATTTATAGCCCATGATACTTTGAGAAATTAAGGAGGGCGACTCAGAATATCTGCTCCTCTAACCAGTTTTTAGAGACCCAGGGTAATGTAGTATAGTGGTTAGAGTGTTGTTGGAGTAGCACTTGAGAGGCTTGAGGTTAGATCCTCTTCCCCCTGTGCCACTGGCTGATTGTGGGGCATCAACCTCGTAGCTTAATCTACCCCACAAGGTTGCTGTGGGGATAGAAATGGGGTATGTGTGTGTTGCAGTTTATCACTCTGAGTTCTTTGATGGAAGGATGGGATATGCATTTCATCAACACTTTGATGGACAAAATATGATCTATAACGAAATTTTAAAAATGTTTAAGATAAAGGTAAAGGGACCCCTGACCATTAGGTCCAGTTGTGACCGACTCTGGGGTTGCGTGCTCATCTCGCATTATTGGCCGAGGGAGCCGGCGTACAGCTTCCAGGTCATGTGGCCAGCATGACAAAGACGCTTCTGGCGAACCAGAGCAGCACATGGAAACACCGTTTACCTTCCCGCCGGAGCGGTTCCTATTAACATAACCTTTGTTAAAAGACCAGAAGCTTTTTTATTAGGCATTTCAGGTCAAGATTTGCCAAAAGAGAAGAAGAAACTTTTCATGTATGCTACAACTGTGGCTGGGATACTCCTAGCCCAAAGATGCAAAAGCGACGAAATACCAACCAAAGAAGAATGGAGAGAAAAATTGGTGGAATATGCTGAAATGGCGAAGCTAACAGGAAGACTTTAAAAAAGATTGGGAACCATTTATGTTGTATCTACAGAAACAATGTAAAAAATGGACTCACTAGCAGGGTTTGAGTAAACACTTACAACTAACAAAGCAAAATTATAAAGATGATGTTAAAATTGTGAGAGTATAACAGTATTTAATTTAAATAACTTAAGATCAAGATATAAAGCAAGCAGGAGAAAATATGTTAAAAACCAGAAGAGGAAATTGAGGGAAGTCTGGGGTGGGGGTGGGGTGGGAATTATACTATTTTTTGTTCTATGATATGTTGCTATTATGATAAAAATGTAAAATTCAACAAAATGATTTTTTTAAAAAAACCACTTTGATGAACAAAGTTATGGGACACTAGGGTTGCCCAACTCCAGGAGCTACTGAGGGCTTAAAATTGGGCACTAGTGAATGATACTCAAAAAAACCATGCTAGCCAGATATCAGAAAGGCCACCTCCTTCCCTACAAACCCTTTAGGGTGCTGAGATTGGCACAGGGGATCCCTTTCATAGTTCCTCCTGTGGGGAATAATGATGCAGCCAAAATAAAAAGTCACGTGTTGCTAGACAAGCAAAGGGTTAGGACATATGGAGTTCCGCGCTAAATTCCTAAAGAGGGCACTCTGTGAGGTCACATGCCCTGTTTGCCCTGGTTGGTAAATTAAGAAAAGCAAAACAATCCTCACTACACCCTCCCTGTTCAGAACTGGAGAGAGGGGGTGCTTGTTTTGTGCTCTCCTGAGCACAGACTCCATTTTGATCTCCAATCCGTAATCTAAAAGTGGATTCTGCCTGAGTTATTTTCCCTGCTGCTTACTCCTGAATCAAGTCCAAAGCTTTATGTAAGTAAAAACTATTTTTATTCTTACACTACAGACTTCTGTGTTCTTTTTCTGTTTAGAGGGATAAAAAACACCCTGGGGAATTACTGATAAGGTTAAGTAACCTTGCCTCAGAAGTTTTCACATTTTATACTGTGAAGGGATTGTCATTTTAAACTCTGCTAACTAGACATTATTCTCACACAAGTGAATGAGAGGAAGGATAAAGAATAAACAATATTGTATCCTGCTCTCCAAATCCACCCAACATCTCCACCTTCAGAAGTAGAAAGCCTTCCCTGGGGTGGCTTCTAAGCTTTGGAACTTCCTCCCCACAGAGGTGCACCCGGCACCTTCACCATAAAACTTTTGCAGAGAGCTGAAAATGCACCTCTTTATCCTGGCTTTTGACACTTGGAATCATAGAATTGTAGAGTTGGGAGCCGAAGTGTCAGCTAGTCCAACCCCCTGCAATGCAGGAATCTCAACTGAAGCATCCATGACATCTAACTGCGGCTTTAAAACCTCCAAGGAAGGAGAGCCTGCAACCTCCCGAGGGAGTCTTTTCCACCTGCGAACGGCTCTTAT
The DNA here is from genome assembly GCF_965207765.1 of Zootoca vivipara. Taxonomy (NCBI): domain Eukaryota; kingdom Metazoa; phylum Chordata; class Lepidosauria; order Squamata; family Lacertidae; genus Zootoca; species Zootoca vivipara. The sequence continues at coordinate 71,900,137 of NC_142583.1, forward strand.
TGTCAGAAAGGTCTTAGAATCGTAGAGTTGGAAGAGACCACAAGGGCCATCCAGTCCAACCCCCTGCCAAGCAGGAAACACCATCAAAGCATTCTTGGCATATGCCTGTCAAGCCTCTGCTTAAAGACCTCCAAAGAAGGAGACTCCACCACACTCCTTGGTAGCAAATTCCACTGCCGAACAGCTCTCACTGTTAGGATGTTCTTCCTAATGCTTAGGTGGAATCTTCTTTCTTGTAGTTTGAATAATAATAATAATAATAATAATAATAATAATAATAATAATAATAATAATAATATATTTACACCCCGCCCATCTGGCTGGGCCTCCCCAGCCAATCCATTGCTCTGTGTCCACTTCTCTGGAGCAGCAGAAAAGAACCTTTCTTCCTCCTCTATATGACATCCTTTTATATATTTGAACATGGCTATCATATCGACCCTTAACCTTCTCTTCTCCAGGCTAAACATACCCAGCTCCCTAAGCCGTTCCTCATAAGACATCGTTTCCAGGCCTTTGACCATTTTGGTTGCCCTCCTCTGGACACGTTCCAGCTTGTCAGTATCCTTCTTGAACTGTGGTGCCCAGAACTGGACACAGTACTCCAGGTGAGGTCTGACCAGAGCAGAATACAGTGGTACTATTATGTCCCTTGATCTAGATGCTATACTCCTATTGATGCAGCCCAGAATTGCATTGACTTTTTTAGCTGCTGCATCACACTGCTGACTCATGTCAAGTTTGTGGTCTACCAGGACTCCTAGAGCCTTTTCACATGTACTGCTCTCAAGCCAGGTGTCTCCCATCCTGTATTTGTGCCTTTCTCTCTCTTTTTTTTTTTTTGCCCAAGTGCAGTACTTTACATTTCTCCTTGTTAAAATTCAACTTGTTTGCTTTGGCCCAGTTGTCTAATCTGTTAAGGTCATTCTGAAGTGTGATCCTGTCCTCTGGGATATTAGCCACCCCTCCCAATTTGGTGTCATCTGCAAACTTACTCAGGATGCCCTCAAGGTCTTCCTGAAGTTTAGTCAGTTTAGTCAGTTTAGTTTGGGTTTCAGGGCCCACCTTATTTTTATGGTTGTAGGTTCAGTTAAACTGTTTTTAATGTTGCGTTTTAATGTTGTGACCTGCCATGGGATCTTAGGGTGGTGGGTGGGCAATAAATAGATAGATGATAGATAGATAGATAGATGATAGATAGATAGATAGATAGATAGATAGATAGATAGATAGATGCTGTAAGTGATCTCTTGGTCTTTATTGCAGCTTGTAAAACAGTGAATGAAATGCCCCCCAAACCTCAGGCTTTTATATACATTATTTGCACAATGAGTCCCATCTGATTGGCTGATTCTGCTTCCCTCCTGGAGCTTGATTGGTCTTTTCCTGCAGGCCATCTCTCCCTTAGACCAAACTCAATCCCAGCAGTTTCATAAACTTTTCCACCTCCTTTCTTCAAGACTCTCTAATTTCAAGAGGACTCATTTGAGTCAAGAGCCTCTTTCCTCAAAGGAAGTCAGGTGGTTGCCTTTGGCTCACCTGGTCATTTTCTTCAATGGGCAGGGCTCCTCCCCTCCCCGAACACCACCACATCACTCCCAGCATGAGTTCATAATGATAATTGTTTTCATTTTTATTTCAGCTCATTGAGGGGAAGGGGTTTAATTGGAAAAAAAATTGAGGTGAGTCACTCCTCCCAGGGGTGTTTCAAATTCACAGGACACTCTGTGTGCATGTAAACACTCAACAGTTCGGAATCTGTCTCCTCCTCTTCCTCTCACCACCTCCGGTGCCAACAAAGCGCTTTGATTAAGAAAGATGACAGGCAATCAAGATGAGGTTAGTAAGTCACCTTAACACTGAGCAGTGGTGGCATTGCTAACAAAGATTGGTGGGGAGGGGGAGGAAGAGAAGTGGGCCAAGACTGTTTCCCTGGGTGAATTGCTCCTCATTTAGCAACTGCCCCTTGCTGACCTCTCTACCTGGGCTGGTTTGTCGCAGGAAGGATATTTCCTCATTCCACTTTCCTTCTCCGCTTGAAGCTAACTCTGATTTCACTTCTGCTAAAGAGGTACGACTGGTGGCACCGTTTAGGGGAGGACTTTGGGGGGCAGGGGCTGAGGGCCCCATTCAGCTGAATGATCAGGAGGTCCCCAGTTGCAGCCAGACTGCCTTGCCGCATTTTGAAGCAAGTGGCATAATGCACATTATTATCTAAAGATAACCTAAGTAGAACCCAGGGGCCCATCTAGTCCAGCGTCTCTTGTCCTAAACCTGCCTCTGCCAAAAGGAATCCTCCTCTTAGATAGTGACCCTGTGTGGTTCCCTCCTTTTCATCTACAATGCAGCTTGGCTCACTGGCTTGAGTAATCTGGAGTGGCCTCTTTGGCACGTGCCTCAAATGTGACATAGAATGCATGGGCTCACCTAAAAGTGGGGTGCTGATGTGTGAGTGGACATTATTTGTGGGGCGCAGCTGGATATGATCAAGATATTTTGTGCAACAGATGCACACGACACGACACCAAATTTTGCTCCTTGTTAGAAAAACAAACTGGCCTTTGATGAAATCTCATTTTATTTATTAACATTCCTCACTGCGTGTGTGTGTGTGTGTGAATCATCCTTGAAAGCAAACACCAACAGGCAGCTTGTTGACTTCGCATCTTCTTTATTCAAAAGCTGGAGGGAGCCAGTTTCCTCTCCAAGCCTTCTGTCGCCGGCTTGTGCCAGTTTGTTTTTGAGTTCGGAATCCAGGACTTCCTTTTCAATAAACAGCAGGAGACAAGATTGCAAAGCGCTCACAAAAGAGGTTGTTACTAAAGGGAGTGTGAACAAAGGAATTTGGTGTCAGTTAATGCGACTTGCATTCTTCTGGGAAAGATGCATTTCGGCTGACGTTGGAATCCCTGCCCCACAACAGTCCCAAAGTTCTGCGCTTTCTTTTGTTTATCTGCCTGCAAGTATTAGGCAGATTTCATGCCACACACTTCTCATGAGATACATAAAAATGTCGACTTTGAGGATGGCTCAGTGAGCAGAGCATGAGACATTTAATATTAGGGTTGTGGGTTCGTGCCCCATGTTGGGCGAAGACCTCTAATATTTTGATTCTCTTTTGAAAGAGTGAGACACTCATTCACTGATTAACAATAACAACAACAATTTCATTATTTATACCCTGCCCATCTGGGTACCTCAAACACAGACATCAGCTTTGATTTGGCTAATAATAATAATAATAATAATAATAATAATAATAATAATAATAATCTTTATTCGCATTAGCCAAAGGCCATAGCAACAATTAGATGGTACAGTGGGTACAGAAACAGATTTGATAAAAGCATAAATTAAAATCCTGAATTATCAATCAGTTGATTTGGCTTGTTGTGTTTACAACAGACCTGTAAAGCAGGCCATTTTTAGCCTCATGTTACTGATAGGAAGCTGGGGCTGAGAATCACTTGCTTGGTGCTGCACCATGACCCCATGGTAGCAGTGGGATAAAAGGTAAAGGACCCCTGACAGTTAAGTCCAGTCATGAACGACTCTGGGGTTGTGGTGCTCATCTCGCTTTACTGGCCGAGGGAGCTGATGTTTGTCTGCAGGCGGTTTGTCCAGGTCATGTGGCCAGCATGACTAATCTGCTTCTGGCGAAACCAGAGCAGCACACGGAAATGCCGTTTACCTTCCTGCTGTAGCGGTACCTATTTATCTACTTGCACTTTGAAGTGCTTTCGAACTGCTAGGTTGGCAGGAGCTGGGACCGAGCAACGGGAGCTCACCCTGTCACAGGGATTTGAACCGCCGACTTTCCAATCGGCAAGCCCTAGGCTCTGTGGTTTAGACCACAGTGCCACCTGCGTCCCAGCAGTGGGATAAGTCCCTTATTATTCCAGCCACACACCACACTCCCACCCCTGCCCGACAATATGGATGCAATGAAACTAATCTATCTTATGTGGTCGTTGAAAAGATAATTGGCATTATTCAGGTGGAGTCCTTTGAGCACTCAGAAAATGAGATGGAAATGATTATGATCCCCCCCCCCCAGTTCACAGAGGAAGCCCCCCCCCCAACAGCAAAGACAGCAAGAAAGTTCAAGGGAGAGAGAGAGTGAGAAGGGGTGTCCAAGGGACAATGCAGGTTTTACATTTGCATTTCGGAATACATCCCTACTGAAAAAGAAAAAGAAAAAAGGAAGTTTTTAGCAGTGGTTCTCATGGGTGTGGCAAGAGAGGGCAGCAAGAGTGGCGGGAACATTCAAGGGTGATCAAATAAACATTTAAACATTTCAGTGCGGTGTAGTATAGTATGGTATCATTTATTTATTTATTGCAGAATATGGCTATATCTCTTTTCAAAATGAGTGCAAGAGCATTGGCTATTGTTCTATAGTTCTCCACAACATATTGTTGTGAACAGGGATTTTCAACTCCGACAAATATGAAAGATCAGACGAGAGAAAGGCTTCTTTCTGTTGATGGGGTGATAGAATTTGTTTGTCTCAAATTACACCTAATATCAATGAGATTACATGGCAAAAGCCAGATCACACCTTTCATTGAGTTTGTATACATAATTAAAGTATATGTGTAAAAGGCTCATTTATAAAATTATATGTTGGGAATCATTCATTATTTTTTATAGCTGCATTGTTTTATCCTTTCTGGATGTCCCATGATCATATTATAAAGTGGCTGTGTTTTAATGTTATGAATCAAGCACTGCTAGGAGATCTTTATTTTTTTGTTTTCCAATGTACAGTATTTCTTATCAATGAAAAATTCAGTGTGGCACAAGCAAATTTTTATTCTGAAAGTGTGGCCCAGAGAAAAAAGTTTGAGAACCACAGGTTTATAGTGCAGGGTGGGAAATAGAATGTCAAAGACAGGTACATGGGGGAATATTACAAAACTACGAATGCTGCACATATCTTACATTCATTTTATTTTTTGAAAAATATTCCTGCTTTACAGGTGAATTAGCAAATATTGGTCCATCTGGCTTAGTAGTATCCACAGTGACTGCTAGCCTAGCAGTTCTCCAGGATTTTATGTGGAGAGTCTTTCCACCCCTACCTGGGATTGCTGGGGATGCAACCTGTCCCTGAGCTATGTGTGTACTTTCCCTTGAAATTCTGAGTTGCTTGAAAGGGCTTACAAACAAAGCACAAAAACCAAGAGCAACAGCAACATCCCAAAGAGCAGCACTAACAACCAATCTATTAAGCACCTCGCTTCAAATGGAATGACTTCAGTTGCCAGTAGAATACAGATAAAGTGGAATAGAGCCTTACTTCTTGGGGCAGGGAGTTACCACACACACACACACACACACACACACGGTGCAACCACAGGAAAAGCCCTCTCTTGAGATGTCAACAAACCAGCCTCAGGCAATGGCACACAGCAGAGGGGGTGCAACAGCTGATCGGAATGGGAGGGCACAATCACGTAAGCAGTAAAAAGGCTTGGCCCCAATAGAGTACCCCTTTCCCTATTGAACAACAGTGGGGAGACATTTTCAATCTGAGGAAGCATCCAGGGATCACATGCCAGTGGATGCAGTCCAGGGACAGACACAGCCCAGAGGTTTCTATGTGGACTGCATAGAACCACAGAATTGTAGAGTTGGAGGTGGCACACAGGGTCAACTAGTTGTTACCCCTGCATTTCTGGAATCCAGGCAAGCAAGAGGCAGCCCCACAATTTAAAGACACGCTACATTGGGGGGGGGGCTGAAGCAGAAGGAAGCATGGAGCAGGAGCAGTGTGGGGTGGGGCCTGGAGAGAAGTCAAACCTGGGGTCCTGTAAGGGAGACCTGGGGGCCACATTTGACCCCTGGGTATGAAGTTACCTATGCTTACACTCGAACTCAGTTGCACATGGGTTTGAGCCCCATGTTGAGCAAAAGATTCCTGCATTGCAGCTAATTGGACTAGATGACCGCCGGTTCCGTTCCAACTCTATAACCCTATGATTTTTTGACTCTATCAATTTGCTGTATGCAGAGTCAGACCATTGGTGCTTTTAGCACAGTATGTTCTACACTAACTGTCAGAGGCTATCCAGTGTTTCAGGCCAGGAGTCTTTTCCAGCAGTACCTGGAGATGCCAAGCATTGAAGCTTATACTTCCCTTATGCAAAGAGAATGCTCCACCGCTGAACTAAGGCAGGCTATCCCTTAGCTGCTGGTTTGTTTGTTTTTTAATAATTATTATTCTTAAGGCTGACGGGGACTTGATTAATAATTGGGGACACCACAGAGCAGCCCCTTGTGTGTTTCATAAAGAACCAGCCTGCTTTAATCTCCTTACAAAAGAGTGGGCGTGACAGGCATTCCAATCACTGCACGGGAAGACGAACGCTAACGCTGGAATTCCAGCACCATGCTTCGTGGACAGCTCCGCGGCTCTTCACAGCGCACCAGAGAGTGATTGCTCTTTTTTAATTGCTGAGATTCCAGACAGGGGAAAGTGCGTGTGTGAGAGAGGGCAAGACTTGTTACTCTGCGCTTCTTTGGCCTCTTCTTTTTTTCTTTTAAAAACCCACTCACTCATTCAGAACCCAGGAACTCAAAAAGACCAGGGGTCGCGGAGCTGCTTTTCCTGCCCTTTGGAGTCACGGGACGCCATTGGAAGAGGAAGCGCTACAGGCGTGCCTCTCACTTTCCTCCGATCTCTCCGTCCTTTGCTCACCTGCCCAGGTGCGCCTGACCCGTTTCTCCCTCCTGCAGCTCTTCCGGGTCGCACACTCTGGTGGGTGGCTTCTTTCCCCGGAGTAGGGGGTTTGGGAGGAAATATTAGCAACTACTCTGTTCCAGCTACCACCGTCAAGAGCTCCGGATTCCCTGTCGAGAAGGTTTGGCGTAGTCCTCTCCCCTCTCCACCTCCCCCCACTCCCCGAGAGAGAGTTGACAGCAACCCTTCTCCATCCACCCACTCAACCCAACACGCCTTCTCCCTTCGCTTTTCTTCCGACGCCACTGCGCGGATCTCGCCGCGGAGGAACCTTTCAGCACCATGAACAGTTCCCAAGCCGTCTTCTTCGCCGGGGGACCCCAGGGGTGGCGGGCTGGAAGCGCGGTCCTTCCCCTCCTGCTGGCGGGGTTGTGCCTGGCGAGCTTGGCAGGGAACCTGCTCCTCTTGGCGGTCCTCATCCACGAGCTCCGAAGAGGGAAGATCTCGCCAGCCAACGCCTTGGTGCTCAACCTGTGCTCGGCCGACCTGATCCTGGTCGTCTGCTGCCTCCCCACGCGCATCGCCACCTACTCGCGGCGCTCCTGGGTCTTCGGCGGCTTCGTCTGCAAAGCGACGGACTGGCTCTTCCACGGCTGCCTGGTGGCCAAAAGCCTCACCTGGGCGGCGGTGGGGCAAGCCAGGCACAAGCATGTGCTCTCCTCCTCCTCCTCCTCTTCTCCATCTTCTTCCAAGTGCCTGGGCTTGAGCTGGCGGCGTTTGGCAGGGCTCCTAGCCTCGGTTTGGATGGCGGCGCTGCTCCTGCCTCTGCCGCACCTGCTCTTCACCTACCTGGAGGCCGGCGGCGCCCCGAGCGGGCTCCTCTACTGCGTCTTCCAGAGCCCCCCCTACGCCGCCAACTTCATGGACGTCTTCAGTAAGGTCTACCCCCTGATCGCCTACCTGGCGCCCGCGGGCTTCACCTTCTCTTGCTACTGGAGGGCTCTGCGCGTCCAGAGAGGGGGCAGGCGGAAGCGACTGGCCAAGCCCGGAAGCCCTCAGAGCAAGAGGGTGACCTGGGTGCTCCTGAGCCTCACCCTCCTCTTCCAGGCCACGTGGCTGCCGGCCTGGGTGGCTTGGCTGTGGGAGAGGCACAGCGCAGGGGGGCCCCAGCCGCCCCCGGCTTTGATTTTCGCCGCTGAAGTCCTGCTCTTTCTTGATGGCGCCCTCAACCCAGGTGTCTTTTTGGCCACCTCCGGGGAATTCCGGGAAGGGCTGAGGAGCCTCCGGAGGGGGCTGAGCTGCAGGGGAGATGGAGCCCGGAGGCCCAGGAGGGCCAAGCCCGGCAGCGAGGAGACCCCCCAGTCTTTGCAGGACCTGAAGGAGGAGGAGGACGGGGAAGCGGTGGCGGCGCAGGAGAAAGTTCTGCCCGACGTGGAGCACTTTTGGAAGGACCGGAGGAATACTGTCGCCGGGGAAGAGAGCGACCCGGTCCCCTGGGAGCACCAGAGTGATCCTTGAAAAAGGGAAGGGGAAGGGAGAGCCGCTTTTCTCCGGTTTGTAGGACTTGTTGCTGCTGCTGTTTCTCGCCACCTCCCGTTGTTTCCAAGTCCGCCCACCCCCCATTTTCAAAAAGCAAACGGGCAGGTAGCTTCCTTAAAGGAGGCGGAATCATTGCATTCCAACACTTTGGTTCTGCTTTCCACCTTAAGTGATTTTTAAAAATTAAAAAAATGCCTGAACCACCGCTTTAATTTGATCTTTTCTAACCCCCCCCTTTCCCTCTTGAAATGGGCACATTCTGACACCCCCTGAAAATTGATTGATTGATTGGATATATAGCTCACCTTTCCTCCAAGGAGCCCAAGATGGCATGCATAGTTTTTCTCCCCATTTTATCCTCACAACAGTCTTGTGAGGTAGGTCAGGGTGAGAGTGTGTGACTGGTCCATGACCCCCCAGTGAACTTCATGACTGAATGGGGATTTGAACCCTGGTCTCCCAGGTGCTACTAACCTGACACACTAACGAGGAGACCATATTGGAGAGAGAGAGAGAGAGAGAGAGAGAGAGAGAGAGAGAGAGAGAGAAGAACTTCTGCGGTGACATTAAAAGTAGAAGCTGCATTGTTGTCCTGAGTTTTAATCTCTCTTCAACCATGAATCACCCACTCTTCTTTCTTTCTTTCTTTCTTTCTTTCTTTCTTTCTTTCTTTCTTTCTTTCTTTCTTTCTTTCTTTCTTTCTCTCTCTCTCTCTCTCTCTCTCTCTCTCTCTCTCTCTCTCCCACCCCATGGCTAATTATGGCTTGCGGGTGCAGTGTGTATGTTAAACCCCCAGTGTTGTGACCCTGATCCACATCTGATATTCCCCTTACTCGCAGTCATATGGCAGGATCAGTCATGAATTTTCACCTCACCTTGTGTCTGGCCCTCACTAGGGGGCCTTTGGCGAGATAGTCTCCCCCCCCCCCCTTTCATGCATGCACACACACAAACACGAGCCAGCTCCTAGGAGCCGAGGTCCCTTCAGCCCCCCCCCCCAATAAAATATTTGAGGAGGCCACCACTGCCCCAAAGTCGATGGGCATTGCCATTCAAATGGAGTTTGTGTGCTGCATCTTGTGATAGATTATGCTGGCCGGGGCTTACCTGCCCCCACATATTTTATTCAAGTTGGCACCCCTTCTCTCTCTCTCTCTCTCTCTCTCTCTCTCTCTCTCTCTCTCTCTCTCTCTCTGTGTGTGTGTGTGTGTGTGTGTCACTCGCTCACTCAAACCCCACAATATGGAACATGGGACTATTATTTCTGCTATTGGCCTACCTTACAGGGACTGTCTCAAGGGTTGCCACATAATGAGAAATACTTTCAGACACTGCAAAGCACCCCATAAGCGCTCCATGTTATCTATATCCCCCAAATTCCACCTTACTCCCTTTTTGAGTGGCGTGTCCTCCGAAACCAAATTGCTGACTGAAATATACTCGGAGTCGAGAGTGAATTTCATGCTCTTTATTCAGCTCATATTCATCAAGGAGAAGAAGAGAAGACGAATGGCTCTTTTCCCAAAACCATCTGCTTATATACATTATTTACACAATGGGCCTTGCGTGATTGGCTACTTCAGGGCTACACCTGTGGGCCAATTATATTGTGGATTGACTTCTGCCTGCAGCCTGATTGGCTGCTCCTACAGGCCAATCAGGTAGCAGATTCACTTCTGCCAGCCGCCTGATTGGCTGCTCCCGCAGGCCAATCAGGTTGCGGATTCACTTCCACCTGGAGTTGGATTGGGTAGCTCCCGCTGATTCTGAATCCTATTGTTCTAGGATTCAGCTCAGTACATAACACCCCTCCCCTCTAAGTTCCAGTCCTGCCCGGGAAGTTGCATTCGTAGTCCCCAAGGTCTGCTGGCCGCCTCCGTGTGCGTTGTGGCCTGGGGTGTTCCTTGGTCAGGGGTTCTGGTTCTGGCTCGTGTTCCGAGGCTGCTGGCTGTGCCGGGGCTGTCTGGTCTGGCGCCACTGAACCACTAGGTTGTGACTCTGGTTCCGGTGTCCTTCCAGCCTCGGGGCGCCCCTCTGTGCCTACTGCTTCTGCTTCCCCTGCCCACCCCTCTCGCTCTACAGGCCTCACTGCCCTGCTGTCCCCTTGGGACCCCTCTGTCCCGCTCTCCTCCCGGGTTCCTCCTGGGAATCGCCGCCGTAGCTGGTCGCAGTGGCGGCGCCAACATTGCCCCCCTTCCGTTAGTACCTCGTACGACACGGGACCGGTCACCTTGGTGACTGTGGCGGGTACCCATGCTGGGCCTGCCCCAAAATTCTTTGCATACACTGGGTCCTGGGCCACAAATGTCCGGGGGTTCCTGCCTTTCCCCACCACTACCTCATCCTGAGCTCTGTCGGGGTGAAGTCGGTCCAGTCTAGTTGCAAGGCGCCGGCCCATGAGTAGTTCAGCTGGGCTCCGGCCCGTCGTTGTGCTTGGGGTGCTGTGCTGTGCTAGAAGAAATGCGGCAAGGCGGTATTCCCAGTCCCCTTGTGTTATGCGGCGGAGGCTGTCCTTGGTGGTCCGCACCATGCGCTCCGCTTGGCCATTGGTGGCAGGGTGGAATGGTGCTGAGCGGATGTGGCGGATGGCGTTCTGCGCTGTGAAGGTCTGGAACTCCTCTGACGTGAATGCGGTTCCATTGTCCGAGACGAGGGTGTCAGGGAGCCCGTGGGTTGCAAACAGCTTACGTAGTACCCGGATGGCTGCCGCCGTAGAAGTGGACGGTACCAGTGCGACCTCCAGCCATTTGGTGTAGGAATCCACCACTATGAAGAATGTTTTTCCCTGGAAGGGGCCAGCGAAGTCCACGTGCAAGCGTGACCATGGATGTCGGGCGGACTCCCAGGGCTGGACTGGGGCCCTTGGGGGATCCGGGCGGGATTCTTGGCAGGTCTGGCAGTGTTGGACCCAGGCCTCTATCTCTCTGTCAATCCCCGGCCACCACACATAACTCCTGGCAAGGGCCTTCATCCTCACTACCCCTGGGTGTGTCTCGTGTAGGGCTGTGAGGACCCTTTTGCGGAGGGGCTGGGGAACAACAACCCTGCTTCCCCATAACAGGCACCCCTTGTGGGCCGACAGTTCATGTTTGCGGTTTGTGTAGCCAGCGAATTCTGGCCCGGGGCTGCTGCTGGGCCATCCTCGCCACACCCAGTCCAGGACCCGGGAGATGACCCTATCTTTTGTGGAATGGTGCGCAACTTCTTGTGCCTGAATGGGTCGGTCGGGAAGCAGCTCCAGGGTCATAACCTCTTGCGCAGGCGCTGGGTCGGGGCCTGTTTCTGGTAGTGGTAGCCTGCTGAGTGCGTCTGCGTGGCCCATCGCCTTCCCAGGGCGGTGGATTAGTGCATACTGGTAGCCGGCAAGGAAAATTGACCACCTGAGGACACGTGGAGACAACACTTGGGGGGTCTGCTTCTCGGGGGCAAACAGGCCAAGCAACGGCTTGTGGTCAGTCACTATGGTAAAGGGCCGCCCGTACAAGAAATCATGGAATTTTTTTACGCCCTTCACGATTGCCAGACCCTCCTTGTCAATCTGTGAGTAGTTTCGTTCGTCTGCAGCAAGCGTCTGGGAGAAGTATGCCACCGGCACCTCTCTTCCATCCGGGAGTTGGTGTCCCAGGACAGCGCCGATGCCATAGGGAGAGGCGTCGCATGCCAGCACCACTGGCAGCCTCTCGTCGAAGTGTGCCAAGACCGAGTTCGAGACGAGCAAGTCCTTGACTGCCTGGAATGCGGCCCTTTGTCGCTGGCCCCACACCCAAGGGGCCCTTTTATCTAGGAGTCTGTGTAGGGGCTCCGCTACCGCTGCCTTATGGGGAAGGAAGGCATGGTAAAAGTTCAATAGTCCCAAGAATGACTGAAGTTCGGGCTTGCTCTTGGGCGCTGGGGCCTCACAAATGGCCCGTACCTTGTCACCGGTTGGATGGACCCCTTCTGCGTCCACCTTAAATCCCAGAAAGTCCACCTGCGGCACTCCCAGTAAACACTTTTCCCGCTTCACCTTGAGGCCCGCCGTCTGGAAACGGTGCAGGACGGAGCGGAGGCGGTCCTCAAATTCCTCTGGTGTGGGCCCGGCGATCAGTACATCATCGAAGAAGGGGGTGACGCCAGGAATCCCTTTAAGGAGAGAGTCCATTAGATTCTGGAATATGCCTGGTGCCACGCTAACGCCAAATTGCAGCCGCTTAACTCTGAATGCCCCTCTGTGCGTCACAATCGTCTGAGCCTCTGCTGTGGCTTCGTCCACAGGCAACTGTTGATACGCTTGGGCCAAGTCCAGTTTGCCAAAGATTTTTGACCCAGCCAGGGTGGCGAGGACATGGCTGACCACTGGCACTGGGTATGCATGGGCCGTGAGAGCCTTGTTTATGGTGCATTTGTAGTCTGCACAGATGCGGACCGAACCGTTAGGCTTGACGGGTGTGACAATTGGAGTTTCCCAGGGGGCGTTGGGCACCGGCTCCAGCACTCCTTGCTCCACGAGCCGGTCCAATTCCTCGTCTATGCGGGGTTTCAGGGCGAACGGGACCCGGCGGGCCTTGTGCCTGATGGGTCGTACAGCGGGGTCTAGCTGTAGGGCAATGGGGGGTCCTGTATATCGTCCCAATGCCCCATCGAAAACCCCTGGAAACTCTTTGCATATGGCGTCCACGTCCACTTGTAAGCTAGTGCGGTTCACCCCGGTAACGGCTAGCCCCAGAGGTCCAAACCATGCCAGTCCCAGTAAGCTAACGTAGGGGCCCTTAACTACCAGCAAGTCCAATTGTTGCTTTCGCCCTCGATATTGCACCCTGAAGGTCCCCACCCCCATAGTAGGGACCTTACGTTTCTGGAAGTCCCGGAGGGTGAATGGGGCCGGCCTTAGTTTGGGACCCCCATTAGGGCACAGTTCCCTTAATGTTCGGGCCGAGATTATGGATAGAGTTGAACCCGTGTCCAGCTCCATGCGGCATGGGGCTCCCTCTATCTGTACCTCTATATAAATTTTCTCTGTGCTGGGATGGGGCAACTGGAATACCTGGTAGTCCGTGATCTCCGTCGAGTTGCCTTGGTGCATGGTGCCGTGTGACCTGGGGCTCCTGGGTCGGTCATCTGATGCTTGTCGACGGGTGAGTCGAGCCCGACACACCCGGGCGATGTGTCCCAATTTTCTGCACTGCCTGCACTCTGCGTTGCGGAAACGACAGGTCCTCCTCTCGTGGTTCTCCCCGCAGCTTGCACAGTTCCCTCCTTCTCGTCGAGGCTGCTGTGGTGTGTGTGCTGCTTGAGTGCGCCGCTGTACTCGGTGTACTTCCTCCCTGTCAGATTCGGATTCGTCGGTGAGGTCTTCGTGGTAGACCCTCGGTTGGGATGGCTGGGCCGGTCGCGCCTCTTGCGTTGACCTCTCGGCGGCTTCGGTTGCCAGGGCTTCCTCCAGAGCAATCTGGAACGTGAGGTCTTTTTTGGCGTAGAGGCGTCGTTGCAACATCTCGTCCCTCAGGCCACCGACGAGGCGGTCACGAAGCATGTTCTCCAACTCTGAGAAGTTGCATAACCGGGCGGCTTGGCGGAGGGAGGTCACAAACCCAGTTATGGTTTCCCCCGGGGCTTGCCGCTTTGCATAGAAGGCATTTCGGCAAGCTACCACCGAGGGCTGTGGTGAAAAGTGCTCCTTCAGCCGTTCCATTATTGTTTTGTAAGAGACGGTAGCGACATCTCTAGGTGCAAGGAGAGCCCGGGCGATTTCAAACGTCTCCTCTCCACAGACGCTGAAGAATGTCGCCCTCTTCATGGCATCGTTGGTGACTTCTTTCGCTTGCAGGAGGAAGTTGAAACGGGCGGCGTACCCTTCCCAGTCTCCTGATGCTGGTTTGAATGGCAAGAAGCTGCTGTCGGTTGCCATTCTGGGTTCCTTGGGTCCTGGAGCTGAAGCCTGGATGCACGGTGCGATGCAGCGGTGCAGCAGGTGGCGGTGCTGCGGTGCAGTGCGTGGTGGCGGTCAGCTCAGCAGGATCCCACCTTCGTCGCCAGTGAAATATACTCGGAGTCGAGAGTGAATTTCATGCTCTTTATTCAGCTCATATTCATCAAGGAGAAGAAGAGAAGACGAATGGCTCTTTTCCCAAAACCATCTGCTTATATACATTATTTACACAATGGGCCTTGCGTGATTGGCTACTTCAGGGCTACACCTGTGGGCCAATTATATTGTGGATTGACTTCTGCCTGCAGCCTGATTGGCTGCTCCTACAGGCCAATCAGGTAGCAGATTCACTTCTGCCAGCCGCCTGATTGGCTGCTCCCGCAGGCCAATCAGGTTGCGGATTCACTTCCACCTGGAGTTGGATTGGGTAGCTCCCGCTGATTCTGAATCCTATTGTTCTAGGATTCAGCTCAGTACATAACACTGACACTCGCTTGTTGGAAGATGACCCTGTTCCTCTTCCCATTGACAAATTATCCCCAGTGAGATAGGGAGGCCCATGGCATCCTAATGTGTTGCCTCTAGTAGCCTCCCACCCCTAACAAAGCAAAACAAGCCCCAACTTGGGTTCAAATCCTATGTTGGGCAAAAAAATTATGCATTGCAAGGGGTTGGACTAGATAACTCTTGTGGTCCCCTTCCAACTCTACAATGCTATGATTCTATGCTCAAGTCTCTCTCTCTCTCTCTCTCTCTCTCTCTCTCTCTCTCTCTCTCTCTCTCTCTCACACACACACACACACACACACAAACATTTTCTGCTTTTCATCCCTATCTCTTCCCAGGTGAATGTTAAGTGTATGTGCTGAAAAAAGAGAAACCTGGAGAAAGGTTATCTGGTGCTTGTAGATAGGGGGTGTGGTGGTGGGGAAAGGAATGTTATATCTAAATCCCCCCCCAAAAGAAAGTATTGCAAAAGAGGCTTCTATCTTTATTGTTTGTTTTGCTGTCAATAGTAATGGTGGCTTTTAAGCAGTGAGTGACTGTCCCTCTCATAAGAAAGACACCCACGTATATGGTCTCAGATACTTCATTTTATGTATGTTATACCTTCTAGGAATGGCTCCAAGTTTATGGAAAGGGGGGGTGGGGTGTATCCTGCACCATCCATGAGCTTTTCTGTTTAGGTAACTTACAGCTTAATAAACAAGAACCATCATTCTTTGCTAGAAGGAATCACCATGTTAAAATATTCTTCATTGTTGAATTTTGGGGGTATGGCAGTAACTCTCTCTCTCTCTCTCTCATTCTCTCTCTCTCTCTCATTCTCTCTCTCTCTCTCTCTCTCTCTCTCTCTCTCTCTCTCTCTCTCTCACACACACACACACACACACACACACACACGGCTTTAAAAACAGAGACCCAAATCCATCAGTATTGTGCCAAAACCAAGATTGCAAGACATATCAAGAGGGCTCTCAGCTAGTATGTGAAATGTCTGGTTCCAGGACCCCTATGTCTTTTCCCTTTTGTAGTGTGTTGGCTTGCAGGACAAGGAGATGGCCCATGTTAGCTATCCAGAGATGGTGCAGAATATTACTCCAGAGCAAGACTTGGGAGCCTTTTTCACCCCAAGGGCCCCATTGCCTTCTGAGAAACCCCTACGAGGGCCTCATGGTTGATGAGGTCAGAGGCCAAAAGTGGGTGGAGCAGCAAGTGCATTTATCCTCCACCCAGACAAGTGGGAATTCAAGGGCACATTGCAGTTGGTGAAAAAACACTTGAGGTGTAAAGCAGGGGCGCTGAGAGGTGTGGCCTGGAGAGGGGGGGTGGAGGCCTTTGAAAGTTCTAAGGGCCAGAGGACAATATTTGGTCCCCGAGTCTGAGGTTCTCTACCCCTGCTCCAGAGAGAAGCAAGATGCTCTCTCCCACAGATATAAGAGGAACACGTAAGCACTCGATTTTAGAGCTCAAAGGGTCATTGAGCTCCCTGTCCAATCATAATCATAATCATTTATTATTTATACCCTGCCCATCTGGCTGGGCCTCCCCAGCCACTCTGGGTGGCTTCCAACAGAATATTAAAATACAATAATCTATTAAACATTCAAAGCTTCCCTAAACAGGGCTGTCCAATGTAGGAATTTGCAGGGAAAGCACTGCTGACTGTTGGTTGTCCACTAATGGAGAGCCCACCAGAGAGGGAACCCCCCCCATTTTCTCTCTGTAAAGTTCATAACTTTCATAGAATTGTAGAGTTGGAAAGATCCCTGAGGGTCATCTAGTCCAACCCCCTGCAATGCAAGAATGACAGCTAAAGAATCCCTGATAGGTGGCCATCCAACCTCTGCTTTAAAATCTCCAAGGAAGGAGAGCCCACCACCTTCTGAGAGTGTCATTTCCACCGTCAAACAGCTCTTACCGCCAGAAAGTTCTTCCTGATGTGCCGACAGAATCTCCTTTCTTGCAAGCCTGCAACCCTGCCATCGTCCCTCCTCCCGCAAGCAGGAGGAAACAAGCTTGCTCCATCTTCCACGTGACAGCACTTTAGCGTTTGGAAGATGGCTTCTATCAGTATCTCCTCTCAGTGTCCTCTTCTTCAGGCTGAACACACCCAACTCCCGCAACCGTTCCCCATAATGCTGTTTCCATTCCCTGGCTTTCCTTTTTCCCCCTGTGCAGCACAAACTTATGTTGCTGGAGGAGACTCTTGAGAGTCCCATGGACTGCAAGGAGATCAAACCTATCCATTCTGAAGGAAATCAGCCCTGAGTGCTCACTGGAAGGACAGATCGTGAAGCTGAGGCGCCAATACTTTGGCTACCTCATGAGAAGAGAAGACTCCCTGGAAAAGACCCTGATGTTGGGAAAGATGTTGGGAGGGCACAAGGGGAAGGGGACCAACAGAGGACTAGATGGTTGGACAGTGTTCTCAAAGCCGCCAACATGACTCTGACCAAACTGTGGTAGGCAGAGGTGATTGGTGGCTGCGGCAAGGCCTGCTGGCCATTGGCTGTGGCTGCAGCAGTTGGGTAGGTGATTGGCAGCTCATGAGAAGAGAAGACTCCCTGGAAAAGACCCTGATGTTGGGAAAGATGGAGGGCACAAGGAGAATGGGGCGACAGAGGACGAGATGGTTGGACAGTGTTCTCAAAGCCACCAACATGAGTCTGACCAAACTGTGGGAGGCAGTGGAAGACAGGAGTGCCTGGCGTGCTCTGGTCCATGGGGTCACGAAGAGTCGGACACGACTAAACAACAACAAACAACAAACAACAACAACAAACATGTTAATTTACTTGGCAATAAGTTGCACATTTGCTCTCATTTTACGTGTGCCTGGGATTGCAGCCTTAATTAGAGAAGGGCTTTAGACAGGTGTTGTTTCTGCAGGACCCTCAAACAATCACAACCGCTGTACAGAAGTTCCACCAACTGCCCACCCCCTGTCCTCCATGGGGGGAACGGCTGATTTAAAGAAAGGGGTGAAAGGAAGAAACCCCCTCTCCCATTGACAGTAGGTGTTTATTTGGAAAAAGAGAGGCATACTTCAAT
Organism: Zootoca vivipara; assembly: GCF_965207765.1. NCBI lineage: Eukaryota > Metazoa > Chordata > Lepidosauria > Squamata > Lacertidae > Zootoca > Zootoca vivipara. Next base: position 71,917,824 of record NC_142583.1, read on the forward strand.
TGGAGAAGGACAATTCCTTGGGAATTAAGTTACCATGAAGAATGCAATGGATTGTGTTGGCTAAACGTGCTTTTTTGGCTTAAATAAAAACATAGAGAATAAACAAGAGGTGTTGGACCTGAGATGGTGTTGTGTTGTTTTTTTTAAAAAAACAAACAAACAGCAGCAGCAACACAGTAAACTACATACTGTAGTTTGAAAGAAAATCTATGAGATGCCATATATCCCTAAACGTCCTCGGTCTTGTATACCTGAAGGAGCGTCTCCACCCCCACCATTCAGCCCGGACACTGAGATCCAGCACCGAGGGCCTTCTGGCAGTTCCCTCATTGCGAGAAGTGAGGCTACAGGGAACCAGACAGAGGGCCTTCTCGGTAGTGGCACCCGCCCTGTGGAACGCCCTCCCAGCAGATGTCAAGGCAATAAGTAACTATTTCACTTTTAGAAGACAACTGAAGGCGGCCCTGTTTAGGGTAGTTTTAAACGTTTGAGGCTGTACTGTTTTTAATATTCAGTTGGAAGCCGCCCAGAGTGGCTGGGGAAACCGAGCCAGATGGGTGGGGTATAAATTATTATTATTATTATTATTATTATTATTATTATTATTATTATTATATCTACACCAGGCTTTGCAAACCTGGTGCCCTCCAAATGTTCAGACTACAACTCCCAGTTGTCTGGAGCAGGTGGGGGTTGCAGTTAAAAACATTTTGAGGTCACCAGGTTAGCAACGACTGATCCAGACACACGTACAGAGGTGGTCATACACTGGAAGGCTGTGACTCAGGACCTGCTATGCAGGCCAAAGTTGCCAGGTTCAAGCTTGGCATATACAGGTACGACTGGGGATGTCGCTTGTCTGAAACCCCAAGCCACCAAAGTGGCCAACTGGACAAAGTGACTCCTCCATCAAGAAAGGTTGCAGCTTTGGGGGCAGGTTTTAGTTTAAAGAAAAGGCAAGTAAGACGTGACATGATGGAAGTTTAGAATTTCATGCAGGGAATGGAGAAAGTGGCCGGGTAAAAGTTGTTCTTCCTCTCTGATAACACTAGAGCTCGTGGATATTTGATGAAGCTGGATGTCAAAGGATTCAGGACAAATAAAATGGAGTCCTTCTTCCCACAGTGCAAAACTAAACTATGGAACTCACTCCCACAGGAGTCAGAGATGGCCACCACATAGCTGCCAAGTTTTCACTTTTCTCGCGAGGAAACCTATTCAGCATAAGGGAAAATCCCTGTAAAAAAGGGATAACTTGGCAGCTATGGGCCACCAACTTGGATGGCTTTGAAAGAGAAATGGACTAATTCAGGCATCCCCAATCTGCGGCCCTCCAGATGTTTTGGCCTACAACTCCCATGATCCCAGTGGTCAGGGATGATGGGAATTGTAGTCCAAAACATCCGGAAGGCCCAAGTTTGGGGATGCCTGGACTAATTCATGGAGAAGAAGGCTATGTCAGCTACTAGCCAGGATGGCTTTGCTCTCCCATCACAGTTGGAGGCAGAGATGCTTCTGAATGCCATTTGCTGGAAACAACAGGAGAGGACGATTCTTTTTGTGCTTGCACCTGTTTGGCCACTGTCTGTGAGAACAGGATGCTGGACTATATGAGTCACTGCCCTGATCCAGCAGGCTCTTCTCATGTTCTTCTTACTGATGGGAGTTGTAGTCACTGCCGGATTTACGTATAAGCTAAACAAGCTATAGCTTAGGGCCCTGCTCTCTTGGGGGCCTCCCAAAAACTAAAGGAAAAAAAACCTGGAAGTACATTTCCAAAATATAAGATGAAAAACAAATAACATAAAACCCACATACAGCAACAGTGTTTTGTGTTGTGGAGGCTCCTATTTGTTATGTGCAAATGGCTTTAGATACCTATTAGGTCCATAAATTACCATGTAGCATATATTCAATGCAGCTGGACATATAAGGGGCCCCATTACCTTCAGTAGCTTACGGCCTCATCAAAGCTAAATCTGGCCCTGGTTGTAGTCCAACAATATTTGGAGGGCCACAGGTTCCCTGCCCCTTAACTTTGCTCTGACCCACCAAGGCAGTTCTTGCATCCTTGTTCCAGAAAGAGACCATAGACAGCACCATTGCAAGCTATGTGAGTCCATGACAGTACATAACTTCCCCTCCTCCCTCTCTCTTGGCCTTTGTTCTTTATCAGACTCCCACCTCCCTTCAAACTAAGGCTGGCTTTTGGTCTGGGGAACTGAAAAGGAAAGGGGGGGGGAATCCATTCAACAATAAACTAATACAGAATAAAGCTTTGCAATCTTTTAAGCCCTTTTGATAATTTGTCCTCAGTCACATGAGATCAGAGAAGAATGCCAGCCAGCTTGGTTGGGCCTTTCTTGTTTTGTCAGCTTAAATGCTGTCAGAATTCATAATCATGCCAGGGAATTATATGGGGGCCATCTCTGCAAATACCCCCAAGCTATTTATAGAGGTAAGCGATGTTAAGCACACCAGTCAGATGGCGAAACTGACCTGTGGCCCAGGCGCATGAAAATGGAGAAGGCGGAGAGCCAGCAGTGATCGAACCTCCTCCCTGGATGAGAAAGCCGACCGGAGAATGGCTCAAGGAAGCATTGTAGTCTAGGGGGAGAAGACTGTGGGCTTGGGGTGGATAGGGGAGCAGACAGATTTCAAAAATCCAAGTGGATACCTCAAAAGGAAAGGAGAAGGTGCAACTGTTTGCCCTCTCAGAAAAAACACAAGAAGAGCCAGCTGGATCAGGCCAATGACCCATTTACAGTAGTCCATTATCCCATTCCTACAGTAGCACACCATAAAATTGTAAAGTTGGAAGGGACCCCAAGGATCAGCCAGGCCAACCCCCTGCAAAGCAGGAATCTCAGCTAAAGCATCCATGGCAGATGGCCATCCAACCTCTGCTTAAAAACCTCCAAGGAAGGAGAGTCCACCACCTCCCTAGGATGTCTGTTTCACTGTCGAACAGCTCTTACTGTCAGACAGTTCTGTCTGATGTTTGGGACCAAACAATGGGACGTTCTGGCATCCAATCAGAAGCTGAGGTGGCTTCTGTAGTTTTGGGATGTCCTGCTTAAAGCGAGACGGTTGAGGGGTGTGACACCACACTAGATCTCATTAATAGAATCACCGAAATCAGTTGTTGTTCATTGTCATAATCACAATCACTACAATTAATTAATTAAAAAGGGATGACTGTTACAACAGCAATGTCACACTTCTCCTCTGTAAAGCACCATGAAAGCTAGCTGCTGATTGATGGGTGACAGCAAAACGTGATACCTCAATGCCTCCCCCATTTCCAGCTCTGGAAAGCTCTCCCTCATTTGAAAATGAAAGTGCTCAAGTGGGCCTGACTTAACAAGCTTCCAGCTTGACTTGTCTCTTGCAGGTGGCACTTTTGCCCAAGGCCTGTCAGTTATCGGAGCCTCCCCACTTCGTAAAGGCAGATCTAAGGCAGCCTATTATGTGGCATAACCCCACCCCCCGTCTTACTTACAGCTTTGAACTCTACATGCTTCATTGGAGACCGAAGAAGAATGGAGAGGCCCAGGCGAAGGCATTGCAGAAGTTTTGCATTTCTCCAAAGGCTTCTGCAAGGCAGAGCTGGAAAAGTTAAGAAACTCTGTTTCTGGTGTGGCTAAGAGTTTTAGCTCTGCTTGCCAATGAAAGAGGCAAGAGGGAAAGGGAAAAGGAGGGGGGGAGGAACGAGGGATGGGAGAGATACATTCTGTGAACCATCTTGAGACCCCCCAGATATAGGGCAGTATATAAATTCTAATGATGATGATGATGATGACGACGACTTGCTAGATCCTGCAAGACGACGATGTCCTCAGCTGGTCCAAAACACAGCAGTTAGGTAACTGGTTGGGGTTCCATTTAGAACTCATCATTTTGAAACAGCTGCATTGGTTGCCAGTTTATTATTATTACTATTTATTAAATTTATTAGTTGCTTTCTTCTTCAAGCGACTTACAAACACACACACACACACACACACACACACACACACACACAGCAAGAGGAAATGTCTATATTACAAAGACCCCACCCAGTCATAGAAAGTGAAAAGATCTGGTTAAAAAAGAATGCTTTTTCCTGGTGCCTGAAGATATGCAATGATGGCGCCAGACAAGCATCCCGCTGGTGAGTGCCGGATCTGAGACTGTGCGAGTGGTGCGTGCACACTGGGTGCTGAGCCAAGGGGGCACCAGCTCAAAGCCTGGTAGGCAAGGCACTGGGTTTTGGGAAGAAGACGTGAGCCTTTGGCAGGGTCCTGGAGTCCCACTTCTCCTTCCTAAAGCCTAGTTAGCACTTTCCCAGCTTTGGGAAAGAGGTGCCATGGCTTCTGGACCCTGCCAGTGCCTTCACACCTCCTTCGCAAAGCAGATTTTTAAAAAATATATTTATTGGTTTTATAAAACTGAAAACACATATAAAATACAAAGAATCACATAAAACACAAAAATACAAAAAGAAAAAGCGAACCATATTTATCATTTCATATGTTCTGACATTGTTGACTTCCTCATGTCCCTCCTAACTGCATTTCATTGTGTATCATCCTTAGTAATTTCTATATCATACTTCAAATCTTCTTATTTTTACCTTGACTAACATATCTCACCTCTTATTACTTCCTTAACAAACATTTCATTTTTTAAAAATATGTTTTATTAATTTTGTAACAAATACAAAAAGAACATGGTACAGAAAACACAAAAATACAAAAAACTTAAGAGAAAAAAAAGACAAGATTAAAAAGCGAAAACCATGGGGAAAAAACAGAAAAACAATTCTTTAACCTTTAGTCCAATATAAGATAAGATACTTAACAAACATTTCAATTCTTATTTAACACGTATCTAAATCTTAATATACTACAATAACTCTACAAATCCTCCTCTACAACTGCCCATACCTCTTCCTGTGTCTGGAGCGAGGCACCATATTGCCTACATGGGCAATGACACTCGCACCCTGAATGCTAGTAAGAGAGGGAATGGCGATTGATTTGACCTGTGAAAGCCTACTTCATCTTGACATGGATGATATCTTTAAAAGTAACGTGTGAATGATGTACACTTAAGTCAATAAGTAAGCTGTGCAAATGAAGATCTGCTTCCCAGGGAGATCTCAGAGAAGGGGCCACTCATCAGGGCTTTGGCTCACTGGAGAAGCCATTTATGTAACCCTCTTGTTGAACCTGTAGAGACTTTGGACAAACAGCTTCTACTCTGCTTTGGAGAATGGGCCTGACTAGGAAGCTGAGGTGGTCAGGCATCTTGCAAAGATGGGTTGTCCCCCAAAGCTGGTCAGGGGTGTCTTACCCATAGAGGCTAGTGGTGCGGGGCACAGGGGCACCAAGTTCTGGAGGGCGCCAGGGAAGAGGCAGAGGCTGGTCGCAGTGCCTCCCTGCATCAGCTCACGGCCTTTGCCCACCTCCACCATGCAGCGCCATCTGCCGTGGCTGCCACGGCACGAAGCGGTCACCTGAGCTGGGAGGTGCCACGTCCAGCCTCCGCCTCTTCCCTGTTGGAGGAGCTGCCCTCCAGCCCCTGCCCGCCTCCTCCAGCCCTGCCAACAGCACCGTCCTCCCTAAAAAAAACTCTGGGAAATGTGGGGTGGTGGTGGTGTGCGTGCCGGAGGGAGCTTTGCGCCATGGAACTGGATATGCTTAAGACGGCCCTGAAGCTGGTGGTACCAAAATGGGTGCTTTGCTCCAGATCGGCTACTACAGTGGTACCTTGGTTCTCAAACTTAATCCATTCTGGGAGTCCGTTCAATTCCCAGAACTGTTGAAAAACCAAGGTGCAGCTTCCAATTGTCTGCAGGAGCTTCCTGCACTCAAGCAGAAGCTTCGTCGGACACCCAGCTTCTGAAAAACGTTCACAAACCAGAAGATTTACTTCTGAGTTTGAGGCAGGTGCCAGGCAAAAACGTTCCTTTTTTCCTTTTAATCAGGCCTTTGGTTGACCTGATCGACATCCTATACCCTTTTAAAATGTGGCCTTTTTTGGGATGTGTGTGTGTTACTGGGTTAATGTTTTTATTTTTATTTTATATATTGTGATCTTTTCTGTGAACCGCCCTGAGACCTCTGGGTATAGGGCAGTATATAAGTTCAATAAATAAATAAGTAAATCAAGGGAGAGGAAAACACCAAATGCAAATCAGTGCAAACATGTTGGGGCGAAAAATCTTAACCACATAACTGATTGTGGGGTCTGAAGAGGTTTTAACGGACCAGGAATGGGACCTTGGGATTGTGGTGCTCAATGAAGATGTCGACCCTGTGTGCAGCAGCTGGGGGTGGGGGTGGGGAGGTGAATTCCATGCTGGGAATCATTGGGAAAGGAACTGAAAAGATAAGTGACAATAACATAGTGCCATTATATGAACCTATGGTATTTATTTATTTATTTTATTTTGAAATTTTCTATACGGCTTTATATTTTAAAGAAAAATCTCAAAGCGGTTTACAGCATATTAAATTAATAAAACATAAATAAAACAATCTGAGGAAAGTCAAATATAGAGTATACAGTCAAAGCAACATAAAACTAAAATATTATCTTAAAGATTCCAAAATAAAACATTACAAAGGAGGTCAGCTACAGAATACATATTTAACATGTTGTTGTTTAGTCGTTTAGTCGTGTCCGACTCTTCGTGACCCCATGGACCATAGCACGGCAGGCACTCCTGTCTTCCACTGCCTCCCGCAGTTTGGTCAAACTCATGATGGTAGCTTCGAGAACAATGACCAGCCATCTCGTCCTCTGTCGTCCCCTTCTCCTTGTGCCCTCCATCTTTCAGTGGAAAAGTCTTTTTTTCCAGACTAAGAACAGCCTTGGGAGGATGTGAGTTTAAGTGGATAAATGGTGGGAGCCTGTAATGGCTTTGTAATTGTCCTTCTTGAGACCATTTTTTACTGAAGGTGTAGGAACTCCATGAGGGGGTGGGGAGGAGGAAGTAGGGAAGGAATGACACACACACACCCCGGCTGAATTTCACTCAATATTGCCCACCCCAGTCACAGTCTCCAGGTTATCCACTGCTTAGTCCAGTTTTCAGAGTTTTTGAAAGGCAAGTGTTAATGTCATGTCATGTAGGAGCAATAATAAAGTATGGATGAATGAGGTGCTATTGTTTCTGTGAGGGATGATCTATGTGCTTTTATTTATTTCTTTGATTTATATACAGTCATACCTCGGGTTACAGACGCTTCAGGTTGCATCTTTTCAGGTTGCGTCCCGCGCCAAACACGGAAGTACCCGAATGGGTTACTTCCAGGTTTCAGCCCTCGCGCATGTGCAGAAGCACTAAATCACACTTTGACATGCGCAGAAGCGCTGAATCGCAACCCGCGCATGCGCATACAGGGCACTGCGGGTTGCTAACGCTGCGGGTTGCGAACGTGCCTCCCGCACAGATCACGTTATATAGCGTCCACTGTACTGCTATATACCCAGAGGTCTTGGGGCAGTTCACAGAACAAAATCAAAATATAAAACCACAATATATATATAATCAAAATAAAAACAACGACCCAATAACACCCTCCTCCCAAAAAACAACCACTTTTTAAAAGGGTCAACGAATCAGATCATGTCCAACCCCCTGCAATGCAGGAATCATATAGCCCAGGGGTCAGCAAACTTTTTCAGCAGGGGGCCGGTCTACTGTTCCTCAGACCTTATGGTGGGCCGGGCTATAGTTTGGAGAAAAATATGAATGAATTCCTATGCCTCACAAATAACCCAGAGATGCATTTTAAATAATAGGATACGTTCTACTCATGTGAAAAATATGAATGAATTCCTATGCCCCACAAATAACCCAGACAGGGCAGTCTCGAGCAGGTCGCGCGCCCTGGTGCTGAGGGGCGGAGATCGCTCCGGCGCCCCCGCCCTCGCAGGGTGCAGCATGGTTTCCGCGTGGTTTCGCCACGCGGCGCCCAGCCTACCGGCCCGGTGCCCTAGCATACCGACCCACCGGAGGTCTACCTAGAGCCAGCCCTGAACCCAGAGATGCATTTTAAATAAAAGGATACATTCTACTCATGTGAAAACATGCTGATTCCTGGGCCATCCACGGGCCGGATTTAGAAGGTGATTGGGTCGCATCCGGTCCCCAGGCCTTAGTTTAGTGACCCCTGTTATAGCCCATGCTGGGGCTTGAACCCATGGCCCTGAGATTAAGAGTTCCATGCTCTATCGACTGAGCTGGTCAATTAATTTTCATTCGGGTATTTAGTGAGACATAAGAAAATAGAAAGAGCCTGACTGGATCTTGCTAAGGGCTCAGCCCTCAGTCTAGTATTTTGGTTCCCATGGTAGCCCATTGGATGCCTCTGGGAAGCCTATTGGAGGAGTGTAAAGGCAATAGCCTTCCACTGTTGTTTTCTTCCACCCCACCCCTCTGATCATAAAGCAAAACAAGTAGCCATTGATAGACCCAATTCTACGTCCTCTTCAAAGTTGTCTAAGCCAGTGACAACTTATGATGGCCTTCCTTGGCATGTGCCCACTCAGAGGGAGCGACTCTGATCTGGCAAGAGTCTCCCCTCTAGGCTGAAATGACATGAAGTGTACTCAATAAATAAGCTGATTTATTTATATATTCATGTCACAGTGGCCGGAGTGGGCTACTTCAGAGTAACGACTCTACACAGCTCTGTATTTTATCTTTTTATTGGTGCTGCGTATTTACAGTGCTAAAGGCAGTACTATTTACAGAGACACATCTTATCCGCTTGAATCAGAACCTCCGAATGGCGTTTGGCGCGTCTTTCTCCAACATAACAGCTTGGGGAGACCCATCCTCTTCCCCCTACGTTTTCTGCGCAATTCCGGAGTTGGGGGGACAGGTCTGCCCCCCTTGCTTCCCCCTTCCTGTCTCACCTGGGACGCTGGCTCCGCTACCCTGTCTGAGCCTCGGACCCCACTTCCTGCTTCCCCACTTGAGGCGGAACTCTCCCTGCTTTCCCCTGCGCTCGGGGATGGGCTGGAACTCAGGAGGGGAGGGACTTCGCGATATCCCCTGTCCCTCACAATTCATATTTAATTCTATACTGTATTTGTACTCGTTTGTCATCACACTGGTGACTTCACATGCTCCAGGATGAGGGAAGTGGCAGATACAGACAGGAAGCGGGGCAAGTGAGCAGAGCATCCAGTGAGCAAGGCGAGCTTGTCACTGTTGGGCAAGGAAGAGGGGTGATGGGGAGAGGTGAGCACCTTACTGTTGTTGTTACTTCCATAAGACCCCCCAGGCCTAGCCCATGAGTAGGGCTGTAAGAAGGCAGCAATCTCCACCCTTTCCTGTGTCCTTCACAATCAGTACTATTTCTGTTCTGCTGCAGTTCAGCTTCTACCAAATGCTATGTTATTAAACTCACTGTCTGCAATTTAGTTCAAGTTTCTTAACTTATTCAACTTGGAAGACTATTTACATAACTTGTGTTCATTTCAGAATCAAAACAGTGGAAAGGGGCAATTTGTTATGTGTCATTTGAGGGGGGAAACAATAATTATATGAAAGAATGCATATCGTGTTCATTTGACCAATTTCTGTTCCCAAATCCTGACCACAGACGAGCATACGAACTCCAGCAATTTCTGCTTTCCCTCCCATTTTTGCTGGAATTATCCAACATGAGCCACATTTCCCAATGTGGCTCTTTTCCTTTCCTTTCTCTCAGAGTTTTTGCTTCCATCCCCCAATGATGGGCAGGCAAAACACTGGATTCTGCTGCAGCTCTAGAGCTGGTAAAGGCAACTCTCTCTTCCATCAAATAATTGCAAATCAGAATGACGTTGCCGCTTCTCCAAAAGAACCTGAGAGCTTAACCGGCTCTTGATCCAGGATGAAAAATCCATCAGTCATATTAAATAGGGGAGCTCGCGGCCCCCTTTTCCTGGCTGAACATTTGCAGATGGAAACTGCTGTGACCCTCAGGAGAAGGGACTTGGGAAAGCCCATAGAAGACATGGGGGAAGTGCTGGGGGAGAGGCCCTGCTTGATGCTGGCCTGCTAGCCCGCTCCTATGTGTGAGGTCATGCATGGATTCTGAGGCTCTGCCATGCAAGCTTGGAGTTTGGAACAGATGTGTGCACAAAGCATCTGCCACCTTGACTGTGGGATATTTAAAACGCCGTCAAACCAACAATTCGTGTTTTGGAGATAGTAAATAATAATAATAATAATAATAATAATAATAATAATAATAATAATAATAATTTGTACCCCGCCCATCTGACTGAGTCTCCCCAGCCACTCTGGGCGGCTCCCAATTGAATATTAAAATAATACCGCATTAGCACAATTACAAAAGTCACAAACAATACATAAACCACATCAAAAAATACACAACCAAATGGAAAACCATTTCCACATAAATCAAAATCTGAAACTAAGAATACAGCCTTAATACAGTTTAAAATGACATAGGTAAAAAATAACAGGAATTTAAACAAAAAACAAAACTAAACGGAGCCCTCTCTGCCCAGCAGCGGTGGCGGCGGTAGTCCTAGAGCCCACCAGGCCCCGCCCTAGGCCAGGTGGTGAGTGGCAGGACTGGGGCCTTCAGGTGCTGAGCAGCGGAGTCCTCCTGGCTGGGCACGTGATAGGCACATGATAGGAGCTGAAGCTTGCAGAGTTTTCTTGTAAGTTTGCTAGAGAGAACTCTGTGAAAGGCACTCCTTCTGGGCCCTGACCGGCAGAGGGCATAGCTATATATATTATCTTCTCTGCCTGAACAAAGCTGCTGTATCTGTTGTTCTTCAACAAGTATTCAGAGAGAGTAAATGTGTGTGTGTGTGTGTGTGTGTGTGTGTGTGTGTGTGTGTTTTACATTTTACAAGACTGTTGGTGTGGTTGTTCTTTTAAGAGGGAGAAAAGGGGGAAACACCAGGAGAATCCAGTCTGCCTTAAAGCATCCTGGATTACTTAAACTAAAAGAGTAAAACGAACCCACGGTATTTAAGCTTCCCTTTTAAAGGATGACACTCTTCTGAACTCAAAATGTGAGGGAGGAAGGATAATATCTAACAAATATATCCTCTCCTATCATCTATTCACATCCCGAAATTGATGACCTTGGCTTCCGTCACTCCTTCTCTATAAAACCCAATTGGCAGCAATCTGTCAGACTAGAAGCCTAACCAGCATGGCATGGCAGGGCAGGGCTTTGATGATGGGAGTGGTTGTGTTTCCTCAGCACCTCCCATCAAGAGACAAAGTCAGCAGGCTACCATCTGAGAGGGAACAAATCTGTTTACGGGCTCTGGTACCATCTTTGTGCCTTCCAACAGCAGTATGAACTGGGACTGATGCAGAAATCACACAAGTTGCTTATACTGTAAGAGACCCACGTGGATTAATGGGTTCCAATACTGCCTTGTTTTACAAAAGAGGTAAAGGGATCAACAATGTATACATCCCCAAAACATTGCTTTCTCCAACCACAAATCCTTTCCTGGTAATAAAATATTCTGAGGTATTCACCTCACTCATTGTCCTCAGAATGATCAGAGATCGCCTGAGATTTAATTAATAAAGAAAATGTAGGGAATAAGAGGCAAGCTTAACATTGCATTTAATGAACTATAGGTGTAACTTTGATATTTTTATATAGGGAGACTATGACACTCTTATGACACCAGAGTAGCTTTAGCTGTAACCATGCTGAGTTGTAAGAAATAAGCTATGTATCAAAAGGAACATGACATTATCTTATCATCTTATCATATCTTATCTTTTGGCATTCTCTTTATTGTAATAGTGAAGATGGAGTTAATTAGTCCCCCAGTGGGGGATCCTCTGATCATGATTTCTTTTTTCTATCCTTCCTCATAAGGCTCACCTTCGAAATCAAGCGTGTAATAGAGAGAAAAGTAACTATTGCCTCACACTGACCCCAAATTCCATTGTTTCCCTGGAATCTGGACATAACATCTCCTCTTGTATACTATCAAGAATTTTACACTTACTTCACCTATCAAATGTAGATGTATTTGCACCCGAACCTCAATGTTTTAAACCTCTAAGTATCCAGAATCCCACACAACCGCAGGTATAAAAACTGCACTCATCTGGAGGCGGGTTTCCCCCCCAAATAATATTTATTCATTTTATAAAGAGAAAGCAAAAATACAAAATACAAAAAAGCAAAAAAGACAAAAAGACAAAAAGATAAAAACTTAAAATAAAATAAAAAACAAAACAATAACAACAATCTTTCTTTATACTTAACATTGTAGACTTCCTCAATTCCCCCCTCAGTGGGTCCATTTTTAACTCCATCTTAAGCAATTTTCATATTATATCTTAAATCATTATATCTTAAATCATTTATACATTTCCATCTTCCTCAATTTGTTTAACATTTCTTCTTCTTCTTCATTTTCTCTCAATTATTCCTAATCAATAAAATCAATTATTCCTAACCTATAATTAATTTCCCAATCATCTATCTTCTATTTCACCACTTAGCCTAAAATTAATTCCCAAAAATATCAATGAATTCAAACATTGCCTCTTCTATCCTAATAACATTTAAACACTTACATCTACTTCAGCCCCCCCTCCCCCGGACTTGGAGTCTCCCAGATGGCACAGACAGTTCCATAAATCAATCCAGTTTCGGACTATCTTAATCAGTCAGAAAGTAACATCCAATATTACTCCTCACTCCACTCCCACTCTGTCGCCACCTAGTCAGGTGTTACTGTGTCTACTGGCATCTTGCTCGTCTCAAATTTCATGGGCTCAGCCAGGGTTGTAAAGCAGGAAATGGCACAGTTTAGATCTCCATTCTTCAGAAACAAAAGTTATGTCCAAAGTGGATACAATTTAGCATTTTGAATTCTTGTTCATACATTTATACTTTCATATGCATTTATGAAGAGAACATTTGGCATTCACTGTCATATATTTTATGATCTCTTCACTTCTGACAGTTCACAACCTCAAAAAGGTAAAGACATGCCGTCCTTTTATGACATCATAATGGCGGCTCTCTGATCCCTCCAGGATCCCAATTCCGGCCTACAGGGAAGCTTTCCCCAGTCCAAAATGTGTCTTTTACAGGGATTTTTCTTCAGGACAACCCTTCTCCCCTTTACCCTACTTCAAGGGGAGAATTTAGGTACAATCTTTGGGAATTTGAAACTCCCTGTCAATCTTTCCCACTTCAGGTAAATTAACTGCTTCACTCAGTAGGGGAGACTGACTTCCGTTTTTAAATCTCCTCCCGTGACCAATTCCTTCAAATTTATAATTTTAAAAATTTATCAAGCCTTTTCCTTTACTCACGGTGACCAAATGTTCTCCAATGTTCTTATTTTGTGAAGAATCCACAGCTCAAAAGTTCGCCGGTGTGGAGCTTCACGCAATGAAGGCAGCGATTGGACTCAGGCACCCCCATCTGCACTCCGCTCGCTCTCGGAACTCTTAATAGAGGAGCAGAGGAGTCGTTTTGGGGTGCAGTGAAGTCCCCACGTCCTCAGAAAGCTCAATCTGAGGTTCTTCTGGGGGGCCGCAGCGCTCTTGTGGCTCCCCCCTTCACCGCGCCAGAAATTCCCAGAGCTCAGGAATTTCTCGCCGATCGGCAATGGCGGTAGACCAGAATTCAGCCTGAAGGTGGGGTTTTCTCGCCTGTTGCAGCTGTAATAAGGGAACATAACTTACAGCTGCTTTGCTTTTCCTTACATTTGCTTGCCAGTTTCCCAGCTTTCCGACCACTTTCCGAACAGAGCAGATCGTTCGTATGAAAGCTCGATCATTATATAAATGCCCTGTTGTAAGTGGGTACAGTAGGCCTGCAACTAATGTGATTGCAGCTCTGCGTGGGTGGTGAGAAAATACTGTATTTTTCCGTTTATAAGAAGACCCTTATTTTTTTTAACCCAAAATTAAGAAATTAAGTTGTTTAGCTTTTTTGGGGTGTGGGGGAGGTCACTTCCATCAATTGCTCACCGCACTGCCCGCCACTGCTGATCGCTTGCCATAGCGACTGCCAATCGCACACCTCGCTGCAGCCACCAATTGTTTGCCCGCTTGTCAGGAACCAAGAGTCCGCCCACCCACTTGCTGCAGCCACCAATTGCCTGCCTTTCTCGCCACAGCTGCCAATCACCTACCCAACTGCTGCAGCCACAGCCAATGGCCAGCAGGCCTTGCCGCAGCCACCAATCACCACTGCCTCCCACAGTTTGGTCAGACTCATGTTGGCGGCTTCAAGATCACTGTCCAACCATCTAGTCCTCTGTTGTCCCCTTCTCCTTGTGCCCTCTCAACATCTTTCCCAACATCAGGGTCTTTTCCAGGGAGTCTTCTCTTCTCATGAGGTGGCCAAAGTATTGGAGCCTCAGCTTCACGATCTGTCCTTCCAGTGAGCACTCAGGGCTGATTTCCTTCAGAATGGATAGGTTTGATCTTCTTGCAGTCCATGGGACTCTCAAGAGTCTCCTCCAGCACCATAATTCAAAAGCATCAATTTTTTGGCGATCAGCCTTCTTTATGGTCCAGGTCTCACTTCCATACATCACGACTGGAAAAACCATAGCTTTAACTATATGGACCTTTGCCGGGAAGTTGATGTCTCTGCTTTTTAAGATGCTGTCTAGGTTTGTCATTGCTTTTCTCCCAAGAAGCAGGCATCTTTTAATTTCGTGACTGCTGTCACCATCTGCAGTGATCATGGAACCCAAGAAAGTAAAATCTGTCAGTGCCTCCATTTCTGCCCCTTCTATTTGCCAGGAGGTGATGGGACCAGTAGCCACGATCTTAGTTTTTTTGATGTTGAGCTTCAGACCATATTTTGCGCTCTCCTCTTTCACCCTCATTAAAAGGTTCTTTAATTCCTCCTCACTTTCTGCCATCAAGGCTGTGTCATCAGCATATCTTTGGTTGTTGATATTCATTCCGGCAAACTTAATTCCAGTTTGGGATTCATCCAGCCCAGCTTTTCGCATGATGAATTCTGCATATAAGTTAAATAAGCAGGGAGACAATATACAGCCTAGTCGTACTCCTTTCCCAATTTTGAACCAATCAGTTATTCCATGTCCAGTTCTAACTGTAGCTTCTTGTCCCACATAGAGATTTCTCAGGAGACAGATGAGATGATCAAGCACACCCATTTCTTTAAGAACTTGCGTGACAGAGCCCCAAGAAATCCCAATAACTCACAACAGACTCAATAATTTTGGTTTGGTTTTTGGGCATTAATTTTGGCCACAACTTTATTTAAAATACAAATTAATTCTGAGTGTTGGCTTAGACTTTGGTTAATCCTTCTGTCCACTCTAAGGGACAGGACCATTTCCATCTGACCATTGGGTCAGGACCATACCATCTGCCCCATTGGGCAGGACCAATTCCATCCGACCATTTGGGTCAGGACCAGCTCTGACTTACCTAGGGGTTGGTAAGTCAAGTAAACACCCCAAGGGATTGGAGGTACGGTTTTACTGTACTCTCCTTCCCCCTCGGAATGTTCCCCAAGGCTTGGCTCTGTAATGGACACACCAACCCTGCCTATGGCAGGATGATGGACTAGAGTCCCTGAGCCCCAGGATTCCTTTAACGGAATACTTCTATAAGGAGCAATTAAGGGGGGGGGGTAGGCATTTTAAGCCATGCCCCTCCTATACCAATTTAACCAAACCTAACGGCCAAACAAGCCGCCTCGGCTTGCCGCCAACACTCAATTTCCTAGCCATCTTTTTAAACCCTCGGAAACATCCCTCAACCAGGCGTCATTCCCAACCGGGGACAAATGAACTCCATCGGGACGAAAGAGGGAAGTGGCCTTAAACGCAATTTCCGGATGTGGTATTACAACCCCACCTGACTCTAAAACCAACTTGGAGATTGCGTTGTTAACGTGTTTCCTAGCTTTTTCTGTGGCAGCTGGGCGAAGGCTGCCCTTCCACTCGATGCGTTGAAGCAGTTGAGACCAGATCATGGTAACGCCCGGCATCAATGTCCTTAAATGTGTCAAATCGGATTGAATGGTCATGCGTAAAGAAAGAGTGTCCATATCCGGGAGATCATTTTCACCCAACTGTATAACTAATGCAGTAGGAAACCCGAGAACCAGGACCTTGCGCCGAAGCAATGGGAGGAGTTCCTCCCATCGCATCCCTCTCTTGCCCATCCAGGTTAGGCGAACGTGGGGTGGAAGGCCGAGCTGGAACCCCAGGGTGGATTTGTCCAGTGGACAATGGAGTGTTCAACTATCCAAATCCGCACTTCCTCAGGACCTGGGGAGAACAGACAAACAAGCACATTAGCGACGTTTTCGCACATAAGACTTGTAAGCATTGGACTTCCACCGACCCAAATCTTTTATCCTGCCTACCGACAAACTCCAGTGGGCGGCTGTGGTGGCCGCCCCAATACGGAACGAATGAGGAGCATAATCAGCGGCAGAGCAACCGCACACCGCTATCACTTTCCTCATGACTCTTGTGAATTGCTGCCTTGTCAGGGGAGTGTTGTCCACATGTTTAAACAGAGGGCCGTCACCGGGAGGCCTTTCGGCCAAGTATTTGGAGACGTCCTTAACCGGGCAGGGGCCCTTCTGGCCCGTAGCGGGCAAACGCATGACCGAGCCCCTGCCGAGCTGATCTGTTTTAGAACTCCCAATAGAGAGCAGCAATTCCGAGGGTGAAAGCCGGACATCCTGCAACAGCAAACCTCTGAAGGAACCTGGGCGAATTGCCTCCCTCACTATTTCGCCTATTCTCAGTGCGCCAAAGAACGCCACCGAAAATGCGGCTGAAAAAAGGCGGGCCTCATATTTGGACCAACAGACAGACCTCAACTTAATGCGCATGGAGCAAAGGAGGTCAAATGTAATGGGCTGTCTAGACGGAGGACCGGGGGGGGGGATGTAATCTACCCCACCCCTCCATGGCTTTGCGAACCATAAATTTAGCGCAAGGGTCCTTATTAAAAAATCATTTACCAAAAAATGAAATTGCAGCAGACTGTAACTTAATGGTTCTAGCTGCTCTACCCAATTGAAAAAGGTGCGCCAAATACTGTAGCACCTGGGACGAAGAAGGCCGTGCGGAAACCTCAACTGCAATGGACTGCTGACGATAAGTTAAAAAGTCAGTCCACGCCTTCTGATAAGCCCGCAAAGTGGAGGGGGAAACTGAGGCTGCTACTCCCTGCAAAACTAGCAGCTGCCAAGGTTTCAAAGACGATCCGGGAAAAACTCCGGCTGTGGCAAGGCGTCCGGAACCAGCGACCTGAACCGCTCCATCTGAAAACGGGACAGGGCGTCAGCAATGTCATTAGAGACCCCCGGCACGAAACGGGCTTAACAAATTATGTTAAATCGAAGACATTGCAATACAAAGGCCCAGAGAAGGGCGCATACCCTAGGCGATTTGGAGGATTGCTTCGCTAAAACGTTCATGACGGCCAAGTTGTCCGACCAGAAACACACCCTGTGGTCCTTGAAGTCATTCACTCAAATATGGACGGCCACCGCTATGGGGAAAAACTCAAGGAACATTAGATCGCGCGTAACTTCAGAGTTCTGCCAGGACAAGGGCCAGCGTTGCGCACACCATCGTCCATTCCAGAATAGGCCAAAACCGAGGGACCCAGCTGCATCTGAATTAACTTGGAAGTCATTGTGAAGGTTCAAAACGTCTTGCCACAATGACACACCATTAAAACTATCCAGAAATTCCAGCCACATCAGGAGACCCGCCTTTTCATCCTGCGTCAACCGCAAATGATGATGCGGTGAACGCAGGCCAACGGTACGCTTGTTCAACCTAGCACAGAAGGGGCGTCCAGGCGCCACCACCTTACAGGCGAAGTTAAGATGACCCAGCAGTGATTGCAGCTGCCTCAGGGTCACCTTCTTGGGCAACAGGATATCATGTATGACCTCCCTTAATTTGGAAAGTTTTGCTGCGGGCAGGCTGGAAGTCTGTGACACAGTATCCAAAACGATACCCAGATACGTAAGCTGCGTGGTGGGGCCCTCAGTTTTGTCCACAGCCAAAGGAACACTGAGCTCATTGGTGAGCTCCGCAAAGGCCTGCATCATGGCGACGCAGTCGCCAGAATTGTGCGCGGAACAGATAAAAAAATCATCCAGATAATGCGTCACCCCGTGGAGCCCTGTTTTAAATCGTGAGCAGGATGCTGTCCAGTCTGGACGTTGTACCATGGCGTCCGGACTGGAATGTGTGGGTGGTGTCTCCCGGGTTGTGTTTGCCCCAAATGTCGTAAAGACCCCTGTTTTTCAACAATTTTAGCAACTTGTAAGAGCCCCTATTTGTTGGGGGGTATTTGTTGAGGAGGGTTGCCTGTGAATTTGTAGGATGGGTGTTTTTTAGAGTTACGCCTTTCATATTTAAGTTAAGGTCACCACCTAGGATTGCTTCCCCCTCAGAGAAAGAAAGGAACTTGTTTAGTGTCTTTTGAAAGAATTCGAGTTGTCTCGAGTTAGGGCCATATAGTGAGCCGATTGTCAGTTTAATTTTGCCATCTAGTATTCCTTTAATGAAAATGAATCTGCCTTTTTTGTCCTTTAGGACTGTTGTAGCATTGAAATTTAGGTCCCTACTAAGTATTACAGCTACTCCGCGGGCCTTTCCTGAGCCTTGTGCCACCCATTGTTGACTAAAGCGAGGATCATTCAGGAGCTTCCCTATGGGTGGGTTGTGTATTTCTTTTAGGAAGGTGATGTGTGGTTTCATGGTATTTATGTATGAGGTGATACATTTTCTCTTGATGGGGTTTCCCAGCCCCTTCACATTTAATGTGATTGCTTTTAAGCTAGCCATCTTGTTTATTTATTCTGTAGGATAGTTCCTTGCCAACCCGTCTGGGTTGTCCTATGTCCCTCACTTCGTGTTGTGTACTGAACCATTGGGGTTGCACTGACTTATGGTGTGGTGGGTGGGGGTCCAATGGGATTAGAATTAGAATCGGGTTAAGGAGTAGGGGGTAAATTATAGAGGGTTTCCTATATGTAGTTATATAGGTGTTCGTTTGGGGTATTTTGGACCTTTTGGCGATTAGCCGGTTGGTCCTGGGTCTTGGCTGATGTGAAAGGCTGTACTAAAGGACAGGCCTTCCCCTTCGTCGTTTGCGACAGGGGGTGACCAGCGAGACGGTGTAGAGTACTTTTGTAATGTTAGTGTCAGGCATAAGGTTCGTGAGCAATGTTGCCAATGTTAATAGCAACATCACTGGTGTGTTAGAGTGTGTGTATGTGTTGGCGCGCTCTGGTGCCACCATGTTGTTGA
This sequence comes from Zootoca vivipara, assembly GCF_965207765.1. NCBI lineage: Eukaryota > Metazoa > Chordata > Lepidosauria > Squamata > Lacertidae > Zootoca > Zootoca vivipara. The sequence continues at coordinate 71,937,123 of NC_142583.1, forward strand.
ATAGGTATCATGTTTTAGCCTGATAGTGGGTTGTGTTATGGATGTTGGGGGAGTTGTTTTTCTCTTGTTTGGTATGAAAGGGATTCTGGAGATATGGGTTGTGGTTGATGGGGAATGTGATTGTGGTTGTCTGGACTGGTGTCGGGGTGGGGTTGGGATGGGGGTAGGTTCTATGGAGGTGTGGTGTAGGGGGGGTATTGATGATGTTAGCTATGTTTAAGGCCTATGGGGAGGGGGGAGGGAGGGGAGGGGAATCACCAGTTCTGCTGTTCGAGATGTTTTCCGGTTGCTTCATTCAGCTGTGATTGTTGTTGTTGTTGGGTTGTTCCTCAGTGATGTTTTGGTTCAGTTGATCATGGTCTGGCATCCTGTGGAGAATGTTCGGTAGAGTGATTTTGTGCGCGATGGTAGATGGTTGTATCGACGCGTCTTGATGTGTTGCTTCTGTTGTCTCTTTCTCCTCTTTACTTCCATCCATTCATTTACTGTTATTCCATTTTCTTGATCTCGGCTGTCACTTGGTAGGTCTTTCTGTTGCTGATCCGATGGAGGATCGAGCCCAAGGTTCCTCAATAGTTGTTGAGCTTCCGTTTCGTTGGTAGCCACGTACTGTGTTGTATCTGTTGCCAAAATGAGATGGAAGGGAAAGCCCCAACGGTGCCGAATCCCTTTTTGCTGAAGAAGCTGAGTGTATGGATGTAGGCTTTTTCTCCGATTTAGGGTGTCCTGGGATAAATCTTGTAGGACCAATATGGAATTGTCTTTGTATTGGAGGTTGGTTGAGTTTCTGAGGCTGTTCCATATCTCCTCCTTTTTTTCTGTAGCGTGAAAAGCACACTATGATGTCTCTTGGGTGGGCATTAGGTTTCGGCATAGCTTTTAGAGCTCTGTGTGCCCTCTCCAGATCGGATACCTCGAGTGTCAGATTTGGGATTGTATCTTTCAACCAGCTCACAATTAGGTCTGCTGGGCTTTTCTCCTCTGCTTTTTCTGGAAAGTTGCGGAAGCGGATGTTGCAGCGTCTGTTTCGGTCTTCAATGTCTGCTTGCTTAATTCTCAGTTCTTCGTTTTCTCTTTCCAGTTCGTACAATTTCTTATTCATACATGCGGTTTCATCCCGGTATTGCTCTATTGTTCTTTCTTGCAGTTGATTCTTCTTTTCTAGAGCTTCCACTCTGGAGGTAAGATTGCTGATTAGTAGCTGTATAGGGGTCGTTGCATTTTCCACTGCAGCTTCCAATTTCCTTGTCATCCTCTCTTCCATTTCTCTTAGGTGTTGCAATATTTCGTCATTTTGAGGAGGTGTTGCGGTCTCAATGTTTTTTACCATCTTTTTAGTTGGTGACACCTTCATCTCCTTGACGTTTTTGGTTTGAGGATTGTTTGGCAGTTTCTTGGAGTGGGACGTGTTGCAGTGAGGGGTTATGGCGATGATGATTTCTGGGTGTTGGGTTATTGGACTAGTCAGGCGTTGTTGACTGGTGGCTTCTGCAGAGCATTCCGTTTAGGCAATCATTTGTGTCATCCCTTGGCGATGTTATAAGAACTTCTCTGAGATTGTCGTATTCGCCTCAACAGTGCTGTCAATGCGTTGGTCAGGTACTCAGAGAGGCGGGTCGACCAATGGACAGATAGACAAACAAACAGGTGAAAGCAGACAAACAAACAGGCGAAAAAAAGGGGGGTTTGATTAAAAAACGAGCAAATGAGCAATCCAGCAAACAAAGAGGGTATAAAACTAGAGTAGGGGTGGGGTGGGGATGAGAAGTGAGATGGGGGGGGGGAGATAGGGAAGAGATGATTAAAGGGGAATTGTGTGACTGGGAAGGGGTTTAAGGGGAAGGTTTATGTATTGGAATGAAGGGAGTAAGATAAAGGTATAACAGGGGTGTTTGTTGTAAAGGGGGGTGATGGATGGGAGGAAAGGTTTCCCTATTGGAGACAAGTTGATAAACAGACTAGATGGGGGGGGGTTGATTTAAAAGGGGGAAAGAAGGAACCGAAAAGGAAAGAGAGAAAGAGAGAAAAGAGGACAGAAAACAAAAGAGGGGGTGGGAAGTAAAAATAAGGAGAGGATATGTAAGGGAGGTCAAGTGTCTGGGGAAGGTTTTAAAAGGTATTCTTATGTATTAAGGCGGAGTGAATGATATAAAGCTAGGGTAAAAGAGGTTGAGGGGGAGAGGACAACAGCTTAAAAAAGGTATAGATTAAGTAAAAGAGCTGGGAGCTTGCAGGTCAGGATCCCTTCCAGTCAGGATTCAGGCCTCATCATGGGACTAAAACGGCCCTGGTCGCACTGGTTGATGATCTCCGGCAGGCTAGAGACAAAGGTGAGAGCTGTTTCCTAGTTCTGCTGGATCTCTCAGCGGCTTTTGACACCATCGACCATAACATCCTTCTGGACCGTCTAGAGGGGTTGGGAGCTGGGGGCACTGTTATACAGTGGTTCCGCTCCTTCCTCCTGGGCCATGTTCAGAAAGTGGTGGTGGGAGATGAGTGCTCAGACCCCTGGGCTCTCACTTGTGGGGTGCCTCAGGGTTCTGTCCTCTCCCCCATGCTTTTTAACATCTATATGAAGCCGCTGGGAGAGATCATCAGGGGGTATGGGCTGGGTGTGTAGCCTTATTGGCTAATAAGGGTCCTTAAGTTGTGCCCAGGCAGGGACAAAGACAGTCAATAACGACTTCGAGGGCTGAATTCAGAGAAAGAATTTAATTCTTAAATTTAAGAGACTCTTGATGATCACCTTCACGACAAGAGTAAAGAAAGACAAATTTGCAAAGATTCTTATACACTTCTTGGGCTCCTTCCCCCTCCTCTGTAAGTGTGCACACGCAAGGGGGTCATAGGTTACAAGTACATATAAGGAAGATCCGTATCCTGTCCTTCTCATAAACACATGCTGACGGACTTCCGGCGAGGCATCATGGCACTTGCCACAGCACCACGGAGCTCTTAGGGGCGGCCGGCGAGTTCGCGCTGCCTGAGCGGCTTCTGGGTCACCGAGACCGCCGCTGCCGCTGCCAGGGGGTGCTTGGTAGACCGGCCGAGAGGCCGCGCGCCCCCTCCCCACGAGCGTGGCAGGTTAAAATTAAAATTAAGGACACCCGACCGCCCATCAACCGCCGATTAGGTGAAACCCCGGGGCCCAGAGGCCTGGGATGTCCCACCTCACGGCGCACCGGGGCCTCGAGGAGAAAAAGGAGTCACTAGAGACAGTCTGCGGGCATGTAGGGTCTCAGTCTGCGTACCAGATGGAGCTGGTAGACAGCCACCCTGGACACAGAATTGACCTGCGCCTCCATGGACAGCTGTGAGTCCAAAATGACTCCCAGGCTGCGCACCTGGTCTTTCAGGGGCACAGTTACCCCATTTAGAACCAGGGAATCCTCCACACCTGCCCACCTCCTGTCCCTCACAAACAGTACTTCTGTCTTGTCAGGATTCAACCTCAATCTGTTAGCCGCCATCCATCCTCCAACCGCCTCCAGGCACTCACACAGGACCTTCACTGCCTTCACTGGTTCTGATTTAAAGGAGAGGTAGAGCTGGGTATCATCCGCATCCTGATGAACACCCAGCCCAAACCCCCTGATGATCTCTCCCAGCGGCTGCATGTAGATGTTAAAAAGCATGGGGGAGAGGACACTCATCCCCCACCACCACTTTCTGAACATGGCCCCGGAGGAAGGAGCGAAACCACAGTATGACAGTCCCCCCAGCTCCCAACCCCTCTAGACGGTCCAGGAAGGTGTTATGGTCGATTGTATCAAAGGCCGCTGAGAGATCCAGCAGAACTAGGAAACAGCTCTCACCTTTGTTCCTAGCCTGCCGGAGATCATCAACCAGTGCGACCAAGGCAGTTTCAGTCCCATGATGAGGCCTGAATCCCGACTGGAAGGGATCCAAATGGTCCGCATCCTCCAGGCGTGCTTGGAGTTGTTCAGCAACCACTTGCTCAATCACCTTGCCCAAGAGTGGTAGATTTGAGACTGGGCGATAGTTGACCATATTGGCCGGGTCTAAAGATGTTTTTTTAAGAAGCGGTTTAATGACCGCCTCTTTCAGCAGGTCTGGGAATACTCCCTCATAGTGAGAAGCATTTAACCACCCCGCGGAGCCCATCGCCCAGCCCTTCCCGGCTCGCTTTTATTAGCCAGGATGGGCAAGGGTCAAGGAGACAGGTGGTCGGTTTCACTCGTCCAAGCAGCCTGTCCACATCCTCGGAGGTAACAGATTGGAATTGATTCCATGAAACATGGCTAGACAGCGCTCCAGCACTCTCCCGCCCTGGCCCTGCTCCCACGGTGGAGTCTACCTCTCTCCGAGTGACTTTATCTGCAAAAAAAACTTTGCAAAAGCATTGCAGGAGATATTGGGGTCCCTACCAGGCCCCCAGTCTGAGCCCAGCAACCTTGATGCATCTTTCGCTTAGCAGTAGCAGTGGTGGCAACCCCAAAGCTGAGCTGCAATGGAGCCCCCTGAGCCAAGAGGGCTGTTGCTTGTCAGGCAAGTGGCTGCGGCAGCTGATTTTAGCCAGGCCTGCAGCAGCAGTAGCCCTTGCGCTCTCCGAAGCTGTGAATGAAGGAGCAAAGGGGAGGTGGGAGAGAGGAGGGGAAGCTTGGAGCTCCGGGGCCACCAGAGAGGAGCCTGCTGCTCCACGTTCCCCTGCCCCTCTGTTTGCCCAGAAGCAGAAGCAGCCCCCCTTCTCTTTGGCTCATCGGTGCTTGTGCCACCTGCCCGGAAAATGAAAGGGGAAGGGGGGAATGCCGCTGGCAAAGCAGCACAGCTCCTCCTCCTTCCCCCGACTCTTGGGAGTCGCGGGTGGGTGGGCTGGTGCGGCGCCGAATGTCACCCCCGTTAGGGATGGCACCCAGGGCGGGCTGCACCAACTGCACCCATCTTGCTCTGCCTCAGAATCCAAGTTGAGAGATAAGAGGACGGCTCATTTCTTCTCAACCAAAGACAAAAGAGATGACTGCTGACAAAGCCCCTTCCAAAAGAAAGTTTCCAGAGCCTACAGTATGTGTCAAGCTGGGACTCTTAAGTGTTTTAATACAAGTGTGTATTTGTAAAATGTGGTATTGCCTGAGAAGGGGTGTGTGGGATGTGATCCACGGGTAGCAGTCAAGTACAATGTTCCTTGTAATGCTAGAATGGACATGCAAGGGAATGTTTGGTCTAGCAGTCCAAACTTCCTGTTCCTCCTGGCCTGGAGCATCCTTCCTTTTGCATGTGAGCAGAGGTGGGCATGACCTTACCTGTCCAGGTAACAAAAGGATGAGTCACACAGCGCTCCCTCCCTTTTTTCTCTTTCTCCTTTCCTTTTGCCTGCTTTCAGCTAGGCCTGCTTTGTTGGCTTACAGCCAACAGCAGCACAGGGATTGCCTCCCATATGGGGCAAATCCACAGGTTGCAATGTGTAACCTTAAGACTTTAAGTCCTTAAAATATATTTGAAAAATATATTTGAAAAAGAATCGCCGCAGTCTAAACTCTGTTGTAGCATTCAAATAACATCTGTAGTAGTTGGTAGTAAGAATCAAGGCCACAGGTAATTAAATATTTATTTATACTTTATACTTTGACAAGTTTTGGCAATAAGTTAATAATGAATATGTGAAATATGGAGTAGATGGGAAGTTGTATGTAAACTAAGAAGATATTATTTATTCTATTTATTAGATTCCCCCCCCCAATTAGTTGATTTGTTGTGTACTTTTGTATGAATGGATGATGAAGACTGCTTCTTTTGTTTATTTCAGTTAAGCAAATAAAATTAAAAGAAAAGAAAAGAAGCATACATGGGATGTTACTGAATTCTTCCACACTTTATTTCAGTGCCCAACTAAGCCTTTGCAGGTGTAAAACAATGGCTCTTTTCCAGCCTCAGAATAGCAGGATTGACAAGGTGGCATAGAGGGCAGATTTCCAGTTATTTCATCCACTTTGCCATAGGCTTCATTTTGCAGAGGCACCGCTTTAAGTCTTGGCAGGGAACATTATACCAACAGTTAAAACTGTGAGGACAATTCCTTGTGACGATGACACAGTTTCTCGGAATTAGTTTTCCAGTAACTTTATCGGTTTCAGTTCTTGGATGTCTAGAATCCCAGTAGCTGAAAAGGAGAGGAGAAAGTATTTAGTCTGAATACTTACTTTATTGTGTACCTCTTAGAATGAAATGCTTGCGTATCCTCCACACACTTATTCATTATTTTTGCAGTAACCCAGCAAGTCATTCAGAGGAGAATTCTCTTTCGGTCTGGAGGACTCCCCTGCCTCTCGCCTTACCCTGTAGTCAGAGCTTGCACACTTTCTTGCACTACCACCAACACCAGATGAGTCTCATTTTATTCCCTGTACCGGGAAGTTTTTAATGATTGCTTTTTTATGTTTTGATATATGCTGTGAGCTGCCCAGAGTGGTTGGGGAAATCCAGCAGATGGGCAGGGTATTATTATTATTATTATTATTATTATTATTATTATTATTATCATTATTATTATTATTAGTGTCTGATTGGAAGGCAAATCATGTGGTAGCCTGCACAAACACGTACATCCTACAAGCACTTATTGTGCTTTCCTCAGGAAAATAAGGGGGGGGAATATTCCTATAGGCAAACCAGATAAATTAATAAATGGTAGGATTTTGATTATTTGGAATGTTGAAGGGAAGATTGCAGGCCAGTGGAAAAATACAGGCTACATTTCCTTTCCAAGGCAGTGCCTCACCTGTGACAAAGTTGCACAGCTTACAGAGAGGACAATCCTAATACAATCCTTTTGCAAGAGGACGGTCCTAATCGGCTCCACCAAGCAATTTGATGGTAGTATTTCCCAGTCTTTAAATCATCATAATAAAGAACAATATGAACACACAAATATATCGGCTCTCTTCCAAAACTAATTGGTTATGAAAGTTCCCAGATGAGGAGGAGTTTGGACTTACAGGTTCCTTATGATAAACTCCTTTTGATAGCAGCGCCATTCTGAGCCTACCAAGGAAACTCCAATATAATAATCATTCGGTCTGGGCGTCACTATGCTTGAAACTTGGGCCTACAACACAGAAAAGAAGAAAGTCTAGATTAGGGGGACATGAAGGAGCAAAAATGCCTAGGTCTTGGTCTCATTGAGGAGCAGGAAACTTCAGCTGGTGAAAAATGCAATGGCCAGATTGTTCACCAGAACAAGACGGTTTGAGCATGTAACACCAATCAGGGCACAACTGCACTGGCTGCCAATTAGTTTCCGGGCCCAAATTGAAGTACTGGTGTTGACCTATAAAGCTTTACATGGCTCAGGATCCAATAACTTCAGGATCGCCTCTCCCCTTAGGAACCCACCATACTCTGTGCTTGTCACCTGAGGCCCTTCTCAATGTCCCAGAGAGGTTAGGAGCATTGAAAAAGAGATGGGGCCTTTTCTGTGGTGGCTCCCCAATTATGGAATGTTCTTCCCAGAGAGGCTTTCCTGACGCCAGCATTACATGCCTTTAGCCAGGGGCCAGCAACCTAATGCCAGTGGGCTGCAAGTGGCCTACGGGGGTAGCTTAACCGGCCCCCAAGCTGCCCCCAAACCAAGCCTCCTGCTTGGACTCACTTCTGCAGCGCTGGAAATCGCGTTTGCGCATGCACCGTAAATCACGTCTGCCCAGACGCAGACACCAGAAATCGCAGGCGCGCATGCTCATGTGCCCATGAGATCTGGCCCACGGAGGGATCTCCACTGGAGTGAACCGGCCCAGGCGAGGTAAACCTTGCCAACTCCTGCTTTAGGCATTAGGAAAAATAATAATCTATAGCCTGTAAAGGTGTGGGGCTGTGTGGACTGTTACTAGGGAAGCTTTCAATGTTTAATAGATTGTTGCATTTTAATAGTAAGAATAGTAGTAAGAATGAAGACCACAGATAATAAAATATTTATTTATTTATTAATTATTGTATTTTAATATTTCTGTTGGAAGCCACCCAGAGTGGCTGGGGAAAATCAACCAGATGGGCGGGGTATAAATAATACATTATTATTATTATTATTATTAGGCTGTCATTTAGTATGCTTTGTCGTTTAGTATGCTTTTTTATTATTTCATTGTGTTTCTATCACTGATATTCTATAATGTGTTTTTAATGTTGTACACCATCCTGGGTTCTTTTGATGAAGGAATCTTTTGATAAATGGAATAAATAAATAAATACTAACACTAATATGCAACCTTTTCCTCCAAAGGAGCTCAAGGTGCTGCATGCCCTTCTCCTCTCCCCATTTGTCCTCACGACAGTCCCATGGGGTAAGTTAGAATGGAAGGCAGCCCTGATCAGTCTCCACAACCACAGCAGACGCTGAAATCTCCCCCCAAAGTCACACTCCTCCATTGTCTCTGAAGAATTTATCCCATGATCTGCTCACCTGCTCCGACTCATCTTCAATACATATCAATTTTGTATCGTATTTCATCCTTTCGCAGTATTGTATGCACTTTTTCCAAGGCCTTGGGGTGGCAATGAAGTCATATAGATATAGGGCTCCATGCCAAACAACCCATTCCTCACGTAACCTGTGTTGAATGTCACCTTTGAGCAATGCCCAGAATGTGTGAGGAATAAAAAGAGAGAAAGGACAAGTGAGGTTTTAGTAGAAGCCAGCTTGTAGGACACTGCAGAGTTTAAAACACTGATATTGGGGGAACCTCAGGAGCAGCTTGGGTGGGGGAACCACCCCACTGAAGAAAATCTAGCATTGTCCCCAAAGACCCACTAGGACACACTGGCTATGCATTTAAAGGATAAAGTGGATCAACTTCAGAGTGCATTGGTTTCCCCAAATGTTGCATCTCCAGTTGAAGAACCCCGTGCCTCTAGAGAGGATGTTTTGTGGGGCCAGTTTCACCTCATGCAATTAGCTGACGTGAACAAAGTACTGGCAGCAATGCATCCAACCACACGGCCCCTCAACTCCAATCCCTCCTGGCTTATCAAATCTATCAGAGGGGGCTGACTGGCTGGGTCCAGATTGTGGTTAATGCGTTGCTGCATGAGGGGGTGGTCCCTGCTGCATTGAAGGAAGCAGTGGTGTGACCACTCCTAAAGAAAGCAACTCTGAACCCTTTGGATTGGAACAGCTATGGGCTGTTGCCAATGTTCCCTTTTGGGGGAAGGTAGAGGAGAGGGCCATGGTAGATGCCCCAATGGTTAGAAGTTGCTTTTACCAACTGCAGCTGGTTCAACAGGTCATTCCTGGACCAGGATTCCTTCCCACAACAGTTCATAATTTGCTCAGCTCAAGACTGGATTACTGCAATATGCTCTAGATGAGGCTTCCCTCGTGCTTGACCTGCAGTTGTTGCCAAATGCTGCAGCATGATTTCTGACAGGAGTGCGGCCGTCTCAGCATATAACCTCTTTGCTCAGAGATCTGCGCATAGCTGATTTGGTCTGAGAAGTACCATTCATTTCCTTCCCTCTTTCTCTTTTTGCACCCATTAAAAATTCACTAGCCAGCTTTCCAAGACATTTGGGTCAACAGCCAAAAGTACCAGACACAGACTGAGAGGTGCAAGGGAGCTCCACCAGGTCTCCTGTGAAATTCGACCTTCCTGTAGCCAATTCCTTCTGGACTGTTTCAGAACTGTTTTTGAGTACAGAGTAATATACCGAAAAAACTAGAACAACCCATAGGAAACACAGGAAACAAAAGCTGTAGTACTGACAAGATGGGAAAGAAAAAACTTTTTCCGTATTTCACAGGCTCCTCTGTCCTTCCTCAGGATGAATTCCCTTAGCATGGAAAGGAGGACATGTGGGGACTGGTCATTGATTCGTGAGTCAGGCACAGAATTTGGCCCTTAGGACAAGTGCCTCAACAGACAACTGTGTCCTCCAAATCAGCCTCCTGATTTCATCATGCTAATACACCCGCTTGTTCTTCAAAGGACTATGGTATTAACCAGACATCCGTAATAATAATAATAATAATAATAATAATAATAATAATAATAATAATACCCCACCCATCCGGCTAGGTTTCCACTGGAATGGAGCCGTTGCCCAGAAAGGCTTAACAACATGGCCTCTTTGACTGTGCCCATACTATTTATAATCCTGTACCTAATAGAGAACTTGTATATAGTACATAGAGAACTTGTGACCTTCCCTATGTCACCCTGCAATTTCACAGGAAAGAGCCCTAGTGGGCCAGAGCTAGTATGCTCATCCCTACAGCCCTCTGCACACGTGGTCACTTAAAACACCTGAAGAGAGCTACCCATTCTCTGTTTCCAGGTTCGCTAATCTGACTGATATTTCAGAACGGGATTGGCACAGGAATGGGTCGTTCTAGGCCAGTCATCCCCAAACTTCAGCTCTCCAGATGTTTTGGACTACAATTCCCATTTTCCCCGACCACTGGTCCTGTTAGCTAGGGATCATGGGAGTTGTAGGCCAAAACATCTGGTGGGCCGCAGTTTGAGGATGCCTGTTATAGCCTGTAATGGAAAAGAGAAGTCCATCCCAATGGTTCAGAAATCTCCTATTGCATCAAAATTTCTGGCACCTTGACCTCAACCAATAAAAGTGGTTTCAGAGTAACTTACGAATAGCCTGCTTTATTTCACTGATTTTCTTTTTCTCTTCGGATATTGCCACAGATATATTCTCAGCTTTCTTGATTTTTGTGATATCTAAGAGAGATGCAACAATTTAAGTCGGGAGGATCTCAAACAGCCATGTACAGATACTGAAAAGCCATGTTTCTCAATATCTAATATTTACTTTTCATATATAGGAACCTAGAAAGCTGCCTTATATTCAGACCATTCATTAATCTTGCTGAGAGTTGCCTATGCTGACTAGCAATGGCTCGCCAGGGCTTCTGGAAAAGGTCATTCCCACCTCTGCCAGGAGATGCTCAAAATTGAACCCGGGCCCTTTCCAAAAACAACAACAACAATGACATTTGCACATCCACTCAGCTTTTTTATGTTTTGATATATGCTGTGAGCTGCCCAGAGTGGTTGGGGAAATCCCAACCACTTCCGGGTTTGACTGCCACCGAAACGGCAGCGCTCCGCGCGAGCTCCGCATTGTGAGCGATTGCTGGAGAGGCTATTTGGGGGTAGCGAGGGCTGCGCAACCCCAAGAAAAGTTGTGGGGGTGACCCACAACTGAAAGTTTCCAGCGGCGTTGGACAGGACTCTCTTTTTTTAAAAAAATATATTTTTATTAATTTTCCAATTAAAACCAATTATATCACATTCAATATTTCAAATTATACACATATATATATCAATCAAACCGAATGTTATGCCAAATCATCTAAAGAATTTTTTATTTGGGTTCCCATGCTTCAAGAAATTGGGAATTCCTCGCAACCGTCCACTGCCGTCTTTTTTCTAAAGTTCAAATCGTCCTCCAAGTTCATAATAATCCAGATCTTCCCCTTACAGTCACATAGATGTTTTCCACTTTCATCCGATTGTTTCCCAGCTGCTGAGATAAATATCAAACAAAGTTTCACAGATGTTCTTTCTCCTGTGTGAGTTAATCAGTCCAGCCTCCCCATAAATCTTCTTAGTGGAGCTCCCTGTTGCGTCGAAGCAGCTCGAAGCAGCGCCATCTTAAAAAGCTCAAATCACTTTCGTTTTCTCTCATAGCCATGAAGATTTACGATCTTTATAGAATTTACAGCTTTTCCAGGCAGGAGACCCAAACATCAAACCATAAACTCTTGGTAAATTAATGGATCTCCTTGCCCTATAGCTGAACTTAGCTTCAGGTCGCTGCTCCAATTTAAAGTGCGTCACAGCTCATAAATCCTCCGAACACGTCCAGAACTCCTTCCGTCCGACTAGGGGGGGGCTTTTCTCATCGGCAACTCCACATCTTTAAAAAATATGCTCAGTAACAACAGTTATAAAGTTCAACTCACACAGTCTTTTGCTTCTCTTTCACTCCAAACAAGCCAGGACATCGCGTCCGGGAAGGTACGAGGCAACAAATATGAAGAAAAAATAAAAACTCACTTCCCTTATCGCTCCGTCCCCATCAATCCTTCTTCCAGATACAGTACAGCCTTTGACTCCTCTCCCTCAGCAGCATAAATTTCTCAGCAGTAAACAGCGCTTCTTCCCCTCCTTCTGAAGTATGTCCATAGATTTAAGCCTAATTATCTTCTTTAATCATGGAAATCCCCGCCATGCAGATTAGCGTCCGGGAGTCCTGGCCCTCGTAAGTGCTCAGCCCAAGCTCCCCCCACTCCAAAAACAGTCGGAGTGGGTCTGGGGGCATCGCAGGCCAGCGGCCCCTCTCCGTAACCCCCGGAGAGGGTAGGGGGTTGCCATTTACTCCCCTAGCAACCGCCAAATTCCTTACGAAGGTCAGAGAGATGGAAAACAGGTCCGCCATTCCTGCAGGCGGAAACCGCAACCCGCGTTGGACAGGACTCTCAGCATTCTCCAGCCGAAGGCAAGAGAGCAGAGGGACCTAGACGCATTTGGAAGAAAGCACCTCCCAGCAAGAAGCCCCAGAGCCTGGAACGGCGTGAGAGCGGTAAAACTTTTTTAAAAAATATCCAACCCCAGAAAATAAATCCGGTACTTTTAAATAAGGACATTAGATAAAAACTGGGACTATATAAAGAAACCTGATAGAAAAACTAACTAACGGAGGGAGTACTTGAGTAAAAAAATAACAAAGAGAAAACGACGTGGTACCAGAAAAATTAAAGAGACTCAATCACAAGCGGGAGAACGTGGGAAAGACAAGAAAGTTGTATCCTGTGTAAATGAAATAAACACTTAGTCCTAAAAGGTTCAATATTAAGAAGGACTATTGAAAGAAACCCTGCAAAAGAGATATCCTCATCGCGGTTTGAGCGGAGGAGGAGGGGGAAAGAGTAAGAGAGGAATGACTCGCATAAAAGCAATCCTTTGAAAGAAACCAACAAAGAAAGCGCGGTGGGAGCTTGAAAAGGGAACTTTGCATACTTTAAGGCAGAGACCAGTGAAAATGGAGTTTTAAACCCAAATCCTAAAGGACAGAAACGATACCTGAAACAAGATGGAGCGGCGTGAGGTGGAATAGGGCGGGGACAATTGAGTGAAGAGGAAACAACTGGTAGAAAAAGACAAAGAACGGACTAACGAATTGAAAGAGGGGCTAAGAGAGAACAGCGACACCGGAGGCTGCAAGCAAAATATCCAGAGTAAGAGCTGAGAGAGGGAGAGACGTGAAGCCAGCAAAAAAAAAAAAAAGGAACAGCGACACCAGTGGCCAAGGTTGGAGCTACAAGGGAAAGTACGGGAAATGACAGGAAAGAAACTGAACCAGAGTACCTTATTTGGCCAGCAAGCAAGAAGGAATTCTGTAGCAGAAGGAGAGATGGAATTGAAGGAACTGATTCTAAGTCTAAAGGGGGATATATTGGGTTTGAGAAAGGACTTTGGAGAGTTGAAAACAGAGGTAAACGATAAAATGAAGGGGTTAGATGAAAAATTAGATAACATGAATGGGAAAGTAGAAGAAAATTCAAAGTCAATAATGGAGTTAAAAACGCAGATTAAGGAGATAGATGAGGAAAGTAAAGAATCAGCAAAGACAGTACAGGAAAATAAGGAGAAGCTACAGCAGATGGAGGAATTGGTCAAAAAGGCATTTAAGGAAATTAGAGAGTGTAAAAAGGAATGTGAAAAGGTCATGAAAGAGAGAGATGAGTTTAAGATAAGGCAAGAGGATACCTGGGATGCGATGGCTATGCTACAGATGCAGGCCAAGGAGAAGACACTCAGATTGAGGGGGGTCCCAGAAAAACCAGATGAGAATTTACTGTTGACAATAACGGAAGGAATAGCGGGATGGCTGCAGGTAGAAGAAGAGAGGGTAATGGAGGAAATAGAGTCGCTATATAGAGTTAACTCAAAAAAAGCCAAAGAGAATAATTGGCCCGGAGACTGCTTGATCACGTTCTATACAAACAGGCTGAGAAATAAGATGCTTCAAAAGAGAAGGGGAGATAAGCTAAAGATTGAAGGGGAAAACATAGTAGTGTTGAAAGAGGTGCCACCACGCCTGTTAAAAAAAAGGGACAAATACCAGTTCCTGACAAAAGCGCTAAAAGCAAACTCTATACATTTCAAGTGGGAATATCCACAGGGGCTCACCTTTACTTATAAGGGGAGGAAGAGAAGGTTCGAAACACCTGAGGCTGCAGACATCTTCTATAGGAGGTATAGATCACAATTTGGAGGGGACAAGAATCAAATAGAGAAGGAAGCTAACCCAAAGGAATTACAAGAGGACTCCAATAATGACAGTGAACAGGAAAGCTGAGAGCCTTCCCCGCCCTTAAAAAATGAATGATCACACTTTTGGGGGGGAGCGGGAGGGAAGAAAGGAAGGGAAACTTCCTCCGTCCCCCTACCCCCTTCTATACATACCCCCTTTTTTGCATTTTTTTATACATATACATATTTTTGTTGAAAGGTATCGTGTTCTGAAATAAATAAATAAATAAATAAAATGACTCTTAAAATAACTACATGGAATGTGAATGGTCTAAATGAAAAAAAGAAAAGAAATAGAATAAGACATGTATTATTAAAACAAAAATTAGACGTCATCTGCTTGCAAGAAACCCATATTAAAAAAGATCATGAACGATTATTGATAGACCCAAAATTAGGAGTAGAATTTATAGCAGCCGATGGAAAAAAAAAGAGAGGTGTGGTGATTTATGTAAAAGCAGGTCTGGAGCCGGAACTACTATACACCGACAAAGAAGGCAGGATGGTAATGATAAAAATAAAATATTTAGGAGAAATAATATATATAATGGGGATATACGCACCAAACAACAAAAAATCAGAGTTCTTTAAAAAAGTTGAAACTATAATGATGGAATACGTTGATGGGAAAACGATCCTATTAGGAGATTTGAACGGAGTATGTGACCCAAATAAAGATAGAACTGGGAAGGGGAGAGAAAATTTGAAAGGGAAGTTGCCTCAAACTTTCTTTAATTTAGTAAAAAATATAGATATGAAAGACGCCTGGAGATTTAAGAACGAAATAGAAGAAGAATATACGTATTTCTCAGATTCTAAAAATATGGCAAGTAGAATCGATGCCATCTGGTTGTCAACAGAAATGTTAGGTAGAATACAGGAAATTAAAATACAACCGAGAACACTATCAGATCATAACTCCATTCTCCTACATTTAAGAGCAGAATGGAAGATAGGAATGAGAAGATGGAGACTAAATGAAACATTGTTATATGACGAACAAGTGGTAGAAGGAGCAAAAGAAACACTGAGAGAATTTTTTTGAGCTAAACAACAAAGAAGAAACAGGTAATAAGATCATATGGGACACTAGTAAAGCGGTGATTAGGGGATATTTTATTAAACAAAATGCAATATTGAAAAATAAAAGAGAGAAGGAGAAGAATAAAATATTGGAAGAACTAGAGAAAAAGGAGAAAGAACTGAATAAATACCCTAACAATGGGAAATTAAAGAAAGAAATTGGCTTACTAAAAACAGAATATAAAATTAAGATAGAACAAGAAATGGAATGGAGACTCAGAGCATGGAGACAGAATAGTTTCGAGTTCGCAAATAAGCCTAGTAAATACCTAGCATGGCAGATAAAGAAGAGGAGAAATGAGAAAATGATAAACAGACTAAGAGAGGGAGAAAAAGTGATAGATAGCCCCCAGATGATAATGAAGAGATTTGTAAAATATTATGGGGATTTATACAAGAAAAATGAGGAAAAGAAGGAGGAAATAAATAACTACCTAGAGAAACATCAGCTGAAAATAAACATTGAGGAAAAAGCCAAGGAAATAGAGAGACCAATCACAAGGGAAATCTCCAGGCCCAGACGGGAAATCTCCAGGCCCAGACGGGCTCCCCGTTGAATATTATAAGAAAATGGAAAACATACTCTTGAATCCGCACATCCACTCAGCTGCTGTCCTTTCCTGGAGCTTCTGGATAGCTCAGTCAGTAGAGCATGAGACTCTTAATCTCAGGGTTGTGGATTTGAACCCCACATTGGGTGAAAGATTCTTGCACTGCATGGGGTTGAGCTAGAAGACCCTTGGGATCCCTTCCACCTCTACAACTCCAAAACGTAGGTTAATCAGCCTCATGTAACCAACATGCTGAACTCTAAATAATGCATTAAGGTGTTCAAGCCATAGAGTATGCTGTCCTGCCAAACTCAGATACATTGGGAAGAAAGAGGTAATCAAGCCTATTGTTTTTCCCCAGGCTACTTGAGAAGCTCAGCATGTGAAGAGGTTTGACCTGGTTGCTCAAGCTCAGCCACATGCTTCTCATGAGCCACTAATGAGCTAGGAAATTCCTCCACATTGTTGCTACCTAAGTTTTCCTACCGTGCACTTTTTCCGAAGCACATATATCTGACCTTTGAAGAGTTTGTAAGCAAATCATTTTTTAACTTACCAAGCATGTGGTCTCCCCCTATGCTGAGGGAAGAGGGAAACTTTGGAACTCACTTGGAAGAGCCTATTTTAAAGGTCTAACAGCCTATACTTTCATGCTTACAGTTGCTACATATTTTGTGACTGTAAATCTCTGCTGGGTTCTCTCACCAATGGGTACTTGCCTCAAACTTGGATCTTGGCATCCAGGAATTTTCTTTCTTATATCAATATATTTTCCCACCAACACACCAGATAGACAAACCATGCTTATGGAGAAGAACAGGATGAGCTTGAGGCAACCCACCCATTCCTCTTCAACTTCTCTCAACTGAACAATGAGAAGAAATCCCATTTGGTGGAAGGAGCGCCTGAGCAGGCAAAAAGTAACATATGACTTACCATCTGCATCGAAAAGATCCGGAAAAGTGTCTTCTATATATCTGAGAATTGTTTTTGTTCCTTCTTCGAATATGGCTCTCCTTTGCACTTCCTTAACATCTAAAGGTGATGGTGGGGAAAGTTGTTCATCACATGTGGGAGAATAGCTCTTCTTCCCCCAGCACCCACTTGGAGGGGATTAGGTTGCATTTGGAATGAGACTTCTGTGGTACAAGTTCCAATATGTAATGTACTTCCCAAAATTTGTAAAGGTAGAATTTCTCCACCAGGAAGACGCATTTTCAAGCCTCAAGTTCAAGTTTAGAGTCCTTAGCCCAATATCTTCATATATATATGTGTGTGTGTGTGTGCGCACACACACACACACAGAGCATTTCTGCAGGGACAACCTACAGTGCCACTGGTTTCAATGGGAGAGAGTATATTACATGTTTATCTCACCGACTGAAATTGGAGAGTGAAAGGGCTTAGTGGAGACCAGAACCCATCCTTTCCTTTTAAAGGTCTACACTGAAATGAAGCGAGCAAGAGTGAATTGTAATTCTGCCCATTACCCCTTTATATTTCCCTGGAAGACTGGAACTTACACAGATAGGTCAGCATTGATGCCCCTACAATGGAGACAATCACAAGCACTGCGCCAACATACAGGGAATATGAAGATTCGAAGAATTTTTTCACACGTTCCTCCAATTGTGTTAGTTCTCCTTGATGGACAGGAGGAAAGAAAATTCTGCTTTAGCTATCAACAGACAACATCCCAGTGCCACCCCATAGAATCATAGAATCATAGAGTTGGAAGAGACCACAAGGGCCATCCAGTCCAACCCCCTGCAAAGCAGGAAACACCATCAAAACATTCTTTGTCAAGAAATTCCCCATAAACTCTGGCAACCCATCTAGATCAACATATGGCAGTGAGCTTCCTAAACCCATCGGGGGGGGGGGGAGTTTGCAGCACTGTGAAATGCCAGAGGACCCGACCCTTGGAAGGTTAAGTGGATGAAGGAACACTTTTCTGCCCATGTTCCCTGTCTGGAGGCCCCAGGAGCATGAAGTGACTGTCATGGGACAAAGGTTCTTGAGAACAGAAGCAGTAAGGCCTACAAAATCATTCAAGCCTACTAACTGCTGACTGTTAACAGCAAACTGCTAAGTCACTTTGACTCGTGACTCATCTTGAGTGATGACTCATTCTCCCTATAAAAGTAGCCAGCCTCTCTGTGCCATTGTGTGTCTCAGCCAGAGTGTGTGTTGTGTTGTTGCAGACAGAGTGGCTCCGGGACTCTAGTAAATCGGTAACTAAGACTGTGCGTCTGTGAAGAGTCTGATAGCTGCTATGAGCACTCTGTGTATGCTCTTTAACCATGCGGTTTATGAGCAACTTTATTTTCTCAAGTAAAAGTTTTATTTTGTTCATGAAGAAGACTCTGCCTTGATTAATTTCCCGCTGCATGATAGAGATATCCCCCGGGACTAGAAAGACCTTGGTCTGACCCAGCAAGCTCTTGCTATGTTCTCATAGAATCATAGACTAAGGCAGAAGGGACTACGAGGGTCATCTAGTCCAACCCCCTGCAGGAATCTTTTCCCAATGTGGGGCTCAAACTCATGACCCTAAGATTAAGTGTCCCACTCTACCCACTAAGCTTAATGTTCTTATAGTCAAAGGTAGAGCTGAGGAGAGACTTCAGGTTGAGATCTTTGAACCTCAACTAGCAGAGTGGATTGGGCACCCTTGTGTGACTGTTACCCTGGCCTGGAACAAGGGCGGCTTCCAACAGAAAAATGAAATAAAATAATCTATTAAACATTAAAAGCCTCCCTAAACAGGGCCGCCTTCAGATGTCTTCTAAAAATCTGGTAGCTGTTTTTCTCTTTGACCTCTAGTGGGAGGGCGTTCCACAGGGCGGGCGCCACCACCGAGAAGGCCCTCTGCCTGGTTCCCTGCAACTTGGCTTCTCGCAACGAGGGAACCGCCAGAAGGCCCTCGGTACTCGACCTCAGTGTCCGGGCAGAACGATGGGGATGGAGACGCTCCTTCAGGTATAATGGACCGAGGCCATTTAGGGCTTTAAAGGTCAGCAACAACACTTTGAACTGTGCTTGGAAATGTACTGGGAGCCAATGTAGATCTTTCAAGGCCTGTGTTATGTGGTCTCGGCGGCAGCTCCCAGTCACCAGTCTAGCTGCCGCAGTCTGGATTAGTTGTAGTTTCCGGGTCACCTTCAAAGGTAGCCCCATGTAGAGCGCATTGCAGTAGTCCAAGCGGGAGATTGGGGTTGTGGAGTTCATCTGGCTGCCCTCCATCAAGTAAGTGGAAGGGGCTGCAGCAGTGGATAGGGCCCATCAAGGACAGCTTTCAGTTCAGGCTGGGGCTGTTCACTGCCAGCAGCAGATGGACACAAGCTCAAGTTCATTACTCTTCAGTTGGACTTGGTGGATCCCCTGGGCCTATAGAAGATGCTTGTCCTCACTCTGGTCCTCCCCATCATAACTTTCCTTTACTGTTCCTTCCCCCTGAGCATAGTTGTTGTTGTTGTTGTTTAGTCATTTAGTTGTGTCCGACTCTTCGTGACCCCATGGACCACAGCACACCAGGCACTCCTGTCTTGCACTGCCTCCCGCAGTTTGGTCAAACTCATGTTCGTAGCCTCGAGAACACTGTCCAACCATCTTGTCCTCTGACGTCCCCTTCTCCTAGTGCCCTCAATCTTTCCCAACATCAGGGTCTTTTCCAAGGATTCTTCTCTTCTCATGAGGTGGCCAAAGTATTGGAGCCTCAGCTTCACGATCTGTCCTTCCAGGGAGCACTCAGGGCTGATTTCCTTAAGAATGGATAGGTTTGATCTTCTTGCAGTCCATGGGACTCTCAAGAGTCTCCTCCAGCACCACAATTCAAAAGCATCAATTCTTCGGCGATCAGCCTTCTTTATGGTCCAGCTCTCACTTCCATACATCACTACTGGGAAAACCATAGCTTTAACTATACGGACCTTTGTCGGCAAGGTGATGTCTCTGCTTTTTAAGATGCTGTCTAGGTTTGTCATTGCTTTTCTCCCAAGAAGCAGGCGTCTTTTAATTTCGTGACTGCTGTCACCATCTGCAGTGATCAAGGAGCCCAAGAAGGTGAAATCTCTCACTGCCTCCATTTCTTCCCCTTCTATTTGCCAGGAGGTGATGGGACCAGTGGCCATGATCTTGGTTTTTTTGATGTTGAGCTTCAGACCATATTTTGCGCTCTCCTCTTTCACCCTCATTAAAAGGTTCTTTAATTCCTCCTCGCTTTCTGCCATCAAGGTTGTGTCATCTGCATATCTGAGGTTGTTGATATTTCTTCCGGCAATCTTAATTCCAGCTTGGGATTCATCTAGTCCAGCCTTTCGCATGATGAATTCTGCATATAAGTTAAATAAGCAGGGAGACAATATACAACCTTGTCGTACTCCTTTCCCAATTTTGAACCACTCAGTTGTTCCATATCCAGTTCTAACTGTAGCTTCTTGTCCCACATAGAGATTTCTCAGGAGACAGATGAGGTGATCAGGCACTCCCATTTCTTTAAGAACTTGCCATAGTTTGCTGTGGTCGACACAGTCAAAGGCTTTTGCATAGTCAATGAAGCAGAAGTAGACGTTTTTCTGGAACTCTCTAGCTTTCTCCATAATCCAGCGCATGTTTGCTATTTGGTCTCTGGTTCCTCTGCCCTTTCGAAATCCAGCTTGCACTTCTGGGAGTTCTCGGTCCACATACTGCTGCATACAGACCTGGTTCTTATTTTGGTATGAGCTTTCATGTGCATGCACACGAAAGCTCATACCAAAATAAAAACTTAGTTGGTCTTTAAGGTGCTACTGAAGGAATTTTTTTATTTTGCTTCAACTCAGACCAACACGGCTACCTACCTGTAACTAGACCTGGTTCTGTTTCTGCCTTGTCTGCTGGAGGTGGTTCAGCTTTCTCTGGCTTCTTATCTATATATAAAGACAGCATGAGTATAGTAATATTATATGATCATATGATAGGATATGATATGATATGATCAGCATAAAAATAAACATAGAGCTACAGCCTGAAATATCTCAGCTCTGTCAAGTGTCTTCAGTACAATGTACTGGAGGGAACGTATCAAGTCAGCAAATCTCTGTTTCTGTGAAGCGAAAATAGTAACCAAAGGGACTTACCTGGTGGCTTTTTAGGAGCCATTGAACTGGTTTCCTATTTTATTCTCCACCTGTGGGACTGTAAAGTAGACAGTGAAGTCAATGCCTTATTTAAAAGCAGAGTCACAATGGGCCATTCATAGGCAGGGTTGCCATGGGGACCCTCTCCCAGTTAATGTCATTCTTAGAGTGAGTTACTGTAACAATGCACTTTGCTGCATTTCTTATCCCTCTGATCCCTACAATCCCACTATAGGAGGCTGCAGGGATCTTTTAAAGTGTTGTGTGGTTCTCAATAACACAATACATTGCTTAGTCTTTAAGCTGCCAAAATAATATGTCTTGTTTTTGCTGCACAAAGACTAATAATGCAACTCTGAAGATGTTATTGTAATGCTAATTCCTTCATACTTGACTTACTTCATACTTAAGTAAGTCAAGTATGAATTCCTTCATACTTGACTTACTTAGTTGGTCTTTAAGGTGCTACTGAAGGAATTTTTTTTATTATACTTGACCATGATTGTTTAAAGCAATTAAGCAATCACTGTTTCACTGCTTGTGCTATTAGAAAAGAAATATGTGTGTGTGAGAGAGGGGGGGGACTGTACAGTGGTACTTTGGTTGTTGAACTTAATCTGTTCTGGGAGTCCGTTCGACTCCCGGAACAATTTGAAAACCAAGGCATGGCTTTTGATTGCTGCAGGAGCTTCCTGTCCTTTTTTTTTTAAAACATAATTTTTATTGATTTTACAAATTACAAAAGATGGTACATACATATACACCTTTTCCACCTTCTTCCCACCCCCCTCCATGGGTCCTCCCCTGCCACAGAAGTATCCCACGCAGGTGAACAGTCAGAAGTGGTCCATTTTATGATTGGGTTTCTGTCCTCCTCCCCCTCCCCTGCCCCCGAAGCCCCCCCCTGCCACCAGGGAGCTCCAGTGAACCAGGGCAGTACGCAGGAGTTCATCCATCCAACCATCTATTGTCATACCAAAAAAAAAAGAAAATACAAAAAGAGAAAAAGAGAAAAAAGAGAAGGAAAAAAAAGACAAAAAGGAAAAAAGACAAAAAAAAATTCATCATAATTGTTAAATTCATAATTGTTAAACCATATTTTGTGGGCTTCCCCACCCTCCCCCCTTCCCCGGTTTTCCTCCCTTATTTATCATCTTCAACAGTTTCATAGTTCATATTTTATAACATACACCTTTATATCTTGTACCACTTTTAAACTAACTATTATCATTTTCGCCTATTGTCCAATCACTGAGAAATCAAACTCCCATTTTTTCTTCCCGTGCCTAATTTTTACCCCTCTATAGGCCTCCATATTTTCACCTTTTTCCAGAATCAATTCACTTTTTAAACCTATAATTATTCCCAAACTAACCTTACACCCCCCCCCGAGTACTGGCTCCACCCCACCAATCCAGCAAGTTCCATAGTCAGCAGTCCAGTTATAGTCCTATTAACCCATCCTTACAATCACAACTTCACTTTCCCTTCACCCCACCCCCTGTTTACAGTCTTTTGCCATCCAGGCCTCCATATCAGACCCCTGAGCTTCTTCTCTTCTCTGCTTAATTTTTCCTTCTTCCCTGTGGTCATTCTGGAGTTCCAGTAAGTCCAATCGTGCCCCCCTCGAAGGGGAGGCACTCCATCCAACTTTTTGTAGAGTAAAATCATCATTTTTTTCGTGATGGGCTTCATTTTGTGTTAAGTCATCACAGTCCTCATCATTGTCATTCTCACATTCGTCTTCTTCAGTTTCAAAAGCTTCATCTTCTAAGAAATCATATTCTGCCATCATCATCTGGAATTGTTGCTGTAACACTTGCCGTTGTGTCTCCTCTTGACATAGTTCTATTCTTGCTTCCCACATTAAGGTCAAAACAGTCCGCTGAAACTCAGGCGGGTACCTTTTTGTTGACATAGTTCAGTCCTGTCAAGGTCAAAACTTGTCACATGGGGTGGAATATAATCGCAGTCTATTTTCTCGACTCCATTTTAACAAGCTGGCTGCATTCTTAAAAATAAAGTTCGAACTCACATTTCAAAAGTATATAAACCAAAAAAGAATTTCCAAAAAGTCCAGAGATAAAGATAGAAATAGAATTTAACTATAAATCCTGATCAACTCACTGGATTGTCTGGGCTGCCGGCTCCCGAGGAACAGAAAGGTCTTTCTTAGTCTTAACTTCTTTCTGCAGGGCAATCACAACCACAGTCTCTCTCCCCTTTTACCCTGCATTTAGGGGAGATTCTCTTTGATGCCTTTGAGGAATCCTTTTAAGTTGAAATCTTCTGTTTACGGCTTCGGGTTTCTGTTTACTGTCTCTTATGTTACCGTAGGGGGGGGGGTGGCTTCCTCTTTTCCCCTCTCTCCCAGGTCCAAATTGTTGCCTTAATTTACATTCCAAAGAATCCAAATTACTCACAGTCTATTCATTTGCTGAATGTTCTTTGAAGAATTGGCCACCTCCACTTCCCAGACTCGCAGCTTCGCACTCTCAGAGCAGCAATGTCAGCCTGTCTGCCGCGGTTCACCTCCTCGCTCTCGGGGGCTTAAACAAAGCCGATCCGGGGAGGAGAGAGCCCGCTTTTGGCGCCGCCAGGCAAAATCTGTCCCCAAAAAGCTCGATTTGGGGCTTTTAAGGAGGTTTCGCTTCGCTGGAACGATTCCCTCCACCTCTGAAGCGCCGAGGTCCGCTCCGCTGTGCGGACCCCCGTCTGAGCAAGATGGCGTGGTCAACCGGAAGCCCATCAGGAGCTTCCTGTCCTTAATTGGAAGCAGCGTTGGACGTTTGACTTCCAAAAAGCTGTTTGACAACCAATTTAGCGTCCTTCACACTCACAGACGGGCGATGTTCCTCTGGCCTCATGAGGAGCCTCTTCAGTCGGGCTGGTGAGTGTGGGTCCAGCCCCCTAGGCCAGGTGGAAAGGGCCATGCAGGGAGCGGCCTTCAGACTCACAGCCAAGCGATGTTCCTCCGGCCTCATGAGGAGCCTCTTCAGTAGGGCTAGTTGTAGGAACGATTTTAGGATCGTGTTGGCAAACCACACAAAAGCATAATTAATAGTATTGCATTGGCAGGCCATGCAATACATTAATATAAAAGTACAGGTTTCTGGAAATAGGTTGAAGGGACATAGCAGGGCAGGAGGTCATGACAGATCCAGGGATAGCTGAGGTGGACCTTTCAGTTCTGGAAGAAACGGGTTTGAGCAAGAGAAGCAGGACAGAACCAGAGGGGTCATGCCCAAGTCAGAGGGAGAACAAGGGAAAGGTGGTAAGGTTCTGGAAAAACACCAGGAGTCACAAGATGGAGAGGAGGGGGATGTTTAAGGAGTAGGCATGTGACAGGAAGAGGTCTGAGGAGTATGTGAGGACCAGGCACTTCCTCTATGGCGGAGGTTTAGGGTGTTGGCAGGATGTGACATACCCAGGAATACCACCTCTCTTGGAGTTGTCCAATTGTCATTGGATGAAGGATGCACCTCTAGTTAATCATTGATAGTTCTGAAAATTTACAATAAATGGGGGTGCCTGATTTTGTTCTGGGCAACCTTCCGGATATATATTCTGTCTCCCACTGTGTTCTTTATCGCACGCTCCCCACGCTAGTGAGTGTGGGTCCAGCCCCCTAGGACAGGTGGAAAGGGCCTTGCGAGCAGCTGCCTTCATGCCCCACAGCCGGGCAATGTTCTTCCGGCCTCATGAGGAGCCTCTTCAGTGGGGCTGGTGAGTGCATAACTTCATCACCATACAGAAAATCATTTGGTGTCATGAGGATGTGGGCATTTTATCTTGGCATTTTTTAAACCTTGTCTAGCTGAGGCCTCCTAGACTAGGTGGAAAGGGCCATGCAGGACGATGTTTCTCTAGCCTCATGAGGAGCCTCTTCAGTGGGGCTGGTGAGTGTGGGCCCCGCACCCTAGGCCAGGTGGAAAGCCAACAAAATGATCCAGGGGATGGAGGGACTCAGTTCTGAACTTCACTGTTCATCACTACGAAGAAAAGACAGCAGTTGAGCCATATAATTATGCAGCTGCTTTTTCAAAGACAGCAATTTCTCCCATGGTTACGTCCCTCCCGCTTTCTCCAAAAGGCTAATTCACAGGTTGAAACCTCAGCTGGACAAGGTTTAAAAAAAATGCCAAGATAAAATGCCCAGATCCTCATGACTCCAAATGATTTTCTGTATGGTGACGAAGTCATGCTGGGCTGAGGCAGGGGCGTAGGAAGATAGGGGCAGTAGGCGTGGGCCGCCCTGAGCGGCGGGTTCCAAGGGGCGCCATCACGGGCACCCGCCGCCAAAATGTGCGCCCCGCCCCCAGAACCTGGGGAAGCTCCCCAGGAGGCATGCCACGGCCCTGGAACGCATGCCCCACCCCTCTGGGAGGCGCAACCCTGATCCGGAACGCATGACCTGCCCCTCCGGCAGGTGCACCCCGCCCCCAGAATGGGCGCCAGCCCCACCCCCGGTGTCGGAGCATGAAGCTCCGCCACTGGGCTGAGGCCACTTCTTTTCCTGTAGGGCTGCTGGCTATCTCATGTTTACAATCTTGAGTGGAACTAAGAACAATACAATTACACAAATATTACTCTGAACTCTTGCTAACCTTCACAAATTCTCCATCTATTCTGATGAACATGAACCCTGAATTTTCCAGAGGGTCCTTTTATTTAATTACTCCATTAAAACAGTGGTTCTTTGAATTAAGGCTGTCTCTCCCTGGGGGAGAGAATATAATAATCATGGGAGATTTGAACAGGGTGGTGTCAATAGAAATGGACAGAACACAAAGAGATAGAGCAATTAGATTAGGAAGACTTCCTCTTTCGTTCTTTCAATTAGTTGAGAATTTTGATTTACATGACACCTGGAGAATGAAAAACCCTAGTGTGAAAGACATTACACATTACTCGGATGCACAAAAATCAGGCGGGAGGATTGAGGCTATTTGGATATCAAGGAAATTAATGTTAAATTTAGAAAAAGCTGAGATATTAAATAAATCAATCTCTGATCATAACCCAGTAACAATACAAATAAAATTTAAGAACAATACCAAGGGGAAGTGGAGAATGAATGATGAGATATGGAGAGAAGAACAAAGGGTAATCAGAGCAAAGTTAATGAAAGTCAGGGAACTGATAAGAAAGCAATATGGGAAACGAGTAAGGCGTCTATGAGAGGGTTCAGAATACAACAAATGGGCAGGATAAGAAGGGGTGGGAAAGAAAAATATTAGGGAAATAAACGAACAAATAAGAGAAAAAGAGAAAGAATTAGTTAAGTTTTTTTAAAAAAGACGAAATTCTCTGCTGTTTATTTTGATACTCGAGACACTTCTAATAGCATTAAGAAAAGACAAATAAGAGGAATAAATTTGGGACCAACATGCTACAAAGTCAAAGCATTCGCTGATGACTTAATTATAATTACAGAAACACAAAAAAAAGTATTTCAAAAGCACTAATTAAAATGAAAGAATTCGTTAGAGTTTCCAGATTTAAATTAAACAAAGATAAATCCAAAATGTTCACAAAATATATGAGCGAAAAGGACAAGGAGAATTTAGGCAAGACAATAGGAATAAAAATAGAAAAAAGTTTAATTATTTGGGAATATGGATTATGAACAAAAATACGAATTTATTTAAAGATAACTATATTAAAAAATGGAAAGAAATTAAGGAGAGTTTGGAAAAATGGAATAAATTAAAATTGTCAATATGGGGGCAAGTTTCAATGATTAAAATGATAGTGCTACCGAAATTAATATTTCTTATTCAAAATATTCCAATAATTATAGGATTGAGTTATTTTAAAGATTGGCAAAAAGACCTAACTGACTTCATCTGGCAGGGGGGAAAGCCAGAATAAAAATGGAAATTTTGATAAGACCAAAAGAAACCGGAGGATTTGCACTCCCAGACTTGAGAAGGTATTACGAGGCAGCTTGTTGGAGCTGGCTTAAGGAATGGATACTCCTGAAAAACACCGAAATCTTTAGTTTAGAGGGTTGGGATAAAATATTCGGGTGGCATGGCTACCTGATGTATGGGAAAGTCCAAATGCACAAAGGGTTCAAAAACCATCTGTTAAGGAAAGCCTTGCTTGAGGTCTGGGAAAGAACTAAAGAGAAAATTATAGACAGAACACCCGGATGGGTATCCCCAGTAGGGTGGGTCATAAAAAACTTTTTTGGGAAAATGTTTCCTCCCTTGATCTTATATCAGGCGTATGGTATAAACATAGTCAAATTTCAAATTTGGGATAAATCGGTTAATATTTAGACCCTGCTCCTACAGATTGAAATTTTGCCTCACTATGAGTGATGAAAACATAGGAATTTGACTCATTTATTCTCAGTATGTTAAATTGTGAACTAATAAACATAAATTTTAGGTTTTATGTAGAGCAATAATAGTTGCATACTGTTATTTTCTGCAATATTTATTTATTTAAGATAAAACATGTTGATAATTTACATGAAATACCAATGGTTTTGAACAAATTATATGGAACAATTAAGCAAATGGTGTACTAAACGGGTAAACATGAACATTAAACAATAAAATACCACTCATATTATGTGTTGCGTCAAAACATCACATTATACTTAATCACTTAGGTATAAATTGTACAACTTGCAGCAGTTGCTTGTGATGGGACAAACACAAATATAGGTGCCCTGGGAGGAATTAACCATCTTATTGAAATAGACATTGGCCGGCCATTGCAATGGAATATTTGCCTCCTTCCTGCCAATGAACTGCCTCTACAACATCTCATGATTGAACTAGATGGACCCACATCTGGGGCTAACACCTTTTCAGGGCATATTGGGAAATTACTGCCCAGTGTCACCGATTTGCCAGTTGTTGAATATAAATGTTTAGGGAAGCTTTTAATATTTGATGGATTTCTGTATTTTAATGTTTTGTTGGAAGCCACCCAGAGTGGCTGGGGGAACCCGGCCAGATGGGCGGGGTATAAATAATAAATTATTATTATTATTATTATTATTATTATTATTATTATTATTGCTTTGCACAATCAGATTCAATCCCAGAAATGCCATAAGTAGTTTGGAAAAATCTGTCTACTGACAAAAAGTATTTGTGGCAAGTTACATCTGCACTCATCTCTGGAGAATTCAGCAGTGACTTACAGCTGCTCAGAATTGGCCCATGCAGCCATAGCAGGTGGCTCACTAGTGCCTGTCATATCTGCCGGCTGTATGGAACAAATGGTAAAATGGGAAGAAACTGACACATATGAGCCATCAATAATCAGGAACATGACAAACAATGAACTGTTAAATATTGTGACCACTCCATTAACAACTCCCAAATTCAAGTGCCATTTGCAAATGGTTGAACGTGCAGTGAAGGTGGTTACTTGAGCATCTAGGATAGTTATTGGAGAGAAAAGATGTGATGCTACCATCAAAACAACAATTAACAATCGCTCTAAATTCCCCAAACAAGACAAATAAGGACTTTGCACCAAAATAGATGTTTAGTATAAGGCATAAAAGCATATTTTTAGCATGATATAATATGGTGTACATGTACAATGTATAATATTGCATAAGGCATAATTTTATTAATTACACAAAATGTAAACATTTAGTACAATTTATACCTAAGTGATTAAGTATAATGTGATGTTTTGACGCAACACATAATATGAGTGGTGTTTTATTGTTTAATGTTTATGTTTACTTGTTTAGTACACCGTTTGCTTAATTGTTCCATATAATTTGTTCAAAACCATTAGTTTTTCATGTAAATTATCAACATGTTTTATCTTAAATAAATAAATATTGCAGAAAATAACAGTATGCAACTATTATTGCTCTACATAAAACCTAAAATTTATGTTTATTAGTTCACAATTTAACATACTGAGAATAAATGAGTCAAATTCCTAAGTTTTCATCACTCGTAGTGAGGCAAAATTTCAATCTGTACGAGCAGGGTCTAAATATTAACCGATTTATCCCAAATTTGAAATTTGACTATGTTTATACCATACGCCTGATATAAGATCAAGGGAGGAAACATTTTCCAAAAAAAGTTTTTTTATGACCCACCCTAATCCCCAGTAGAGGCAAACTCTATATTAAAACTTAATAATAAACAACCCTGGCCAACCTATAGAGAGGTGATAGAAGACAAGAACGGGAACATCATTTTAAAGGATTATGAGGAGCTAAAAACAATGGGGATAAGTTGGTTAGAATTTTTTCAACTAAAGGCAACACATGAAAAAGATATAAAAACCAGGGGAATTGGACCTAAAATAATCAAATTTGAAAAAGAAGTGCTTCAAAACATTGAAAAGACACTTGCTAAAATGTATAGATTATTAGGAAATACAGAATCAGAGGAAGGTACAAAGGGGAAATGGATATTAAAATGGGAAAAAGATCTGGGTTACAAAATAGAATATGAAAATTGGAAAAAATTCTGGATAAAAGGTATAAATTTTACTGCTTGCTTCGCCTTAAGAGAAAATCACATGAAGATGCACCACAGATGGTACCTGGTACCTGAAAGATTGGCAAAAATGAACAACTCATTTAGTAATAAATGCTGGAGGTGTAATGGCATGATTGGTAGTCTATTTCATATGTGGTGGTCATGCCCAATGATTAAAAAGTTTTGGGACCTAATTCACGAAGAGATTAAAAAACTAATAAAAACATCGTTTGTTCAGAAAGCTATTTATTAGGCATCCTAAATAAAAACATACCCAGTGAAAAAGTGAACATCTTCATGTACGCATCAACAGCTGTGAGACTATTAATAGCGAACAAATGGAAAAGGGCAAATATTCCAACAAAGGGGGAGTGGATCAATAAATTATGTGAATATTTAGAATTGACAGATATAATTCATCACAAATCTAAAGCTAAAATAATAAAAAATGGGAGTGTCTAAATGAATATTTAGGGAAACAAGGCCTGGGAGCAAAAATCTGGTTGTGTTTAGAATAACCTTGCAGGAATTGGAAAATCGGAGAACATAATATTCATGATGGAAAATAAATTAAAATGAAAAAAACAATAACCTTTCTGCATGCTGAGTTAACCACTGTATGGAGAAGCGGTGGAAGTCGCAAATGTTGTACAATGCTATTTTGCAATGTATTTCTCTTTTTCGTTTTCTTTTTGTTTGTTTTTTCTCTTCTTTTTCTTTTTCTCTGCTTTACCTCTATATTCCTTGTGTGGAGTAATTCCTTTCTTTTCTTTTTCTTTTTCCTTCTTTATGAAAATTGATGTATGATCACTTCGAATAATTGTCTATGATACAATCGGTTGTTATGTATTTTTCTTTCTTCTTTATTTGAGTATGTATGTTTCAATGGATTTTATGTATATTTTTATTTGAATTTATTAAGAAAGGATTTTTAAATTTCTCATCCCCTTGGAGAAACGACTCAGAAAAGATCTACCCAATGCAACATTGGGAGTGCAATCTGTAATTAATACAAACACCATAGACTTGAGGCAGGGACTGGATGGGTCAGGCTACATTGGAAGGAGACCTGCAGAATGCCTGGCTTCTCTGAGGGCATGTAATTATGGAGAAGGCTGAAAGATAATGAGGGCGGCTGTTGCCAGCTTTGGGAAACTGAGGGTGGTCTCCACTTGCCCCTTCCTGCCACTCATCTGCCACAAAGTTCCATGCCTCCTCCTTCATGCATAGCTGCCAAGTCTCCCGTTTTTCGCGGGAAACCCCCGTATTTAAATCTGTTTCCTGTTGGCAGCCCGGATCGTAAAATATCCCTTAAATCTCCCAGATTTTAAAGGAAGCAGCTCCTCTCCCTGAACCTTCCCCTCCCCTCCCTCTTCCCCAGAAGCAGCCGCTTGCAAAGGCACCATCTTCCCCGACCGAGCTAGCGAGCGAACAAGCCTTGACCTCCCTCTCTCCCCTCACCCCCAAAAAGCAGCCTCCTCCTTTTCCTTGCCTCAGCATGCGTTTCTGCATCTACTGCAGGGACGTCCAACAGCGTTCCAGTCTATCGTGGTCTCCTTTTCTTTGCTTTTGCCTAAGAGGCAAGAGCACCTGGCCCCGACCCCTCTCCCCTCCCTGCATTTTATCCTGATCTCTGGAACGGAAGACGGAGTTTTTGCTGTGAGGCCAATTGCTTTCACAGCGATCTTTGGGTGAGCGACTAATTCTTTCCCCCTTAAATTTTCCCAGAACACCCCCAAAACGGAACTAACTTTCCTCCCTGAACCCCAATAAAACAGGGCTTAAAATGGGGCACTCCCTCTCTCTTAAAAAGCTAAACAGCTTTGACCCGAACCCCTAAAAAACGGGGCTCTCTTCCCCCAAAAAAACAAGGGTAGATCACTGCCAGATTTTAATTGTCTGCACCAAGGAGGAGACAGGGGACATCCCTGAGGAGGAGGTCAGTTCCCCAACACAGGAGCCAGATGCATGGAGGAATGTGACTCATAGAAGTAGAAGCCCCAGGGATCGCTCTGAGTGCTTAGAACTACACAACCGTTTTGAAGTGCTCTCCGTTAATATGGAAGACGAAGAACAGACTCCATTTGAGGATCTCTCCCTCATCACAGTTGATGAATATGTAGACGAGCAGCAAAGTCAGTCCTCCGGGAATATGCAAGTAACCTTGGAAGGGACAGCACATGGAAGAATCCCGACCAAGCCCATGAAGAGGCGTGTAGTGGTGATAGGGGATTCCCTACTGAGGGGTACAGAAGCAGTGATCTGTGGGCCTGACAAGATATCTTGAGAGGTGTGCTGTCTACCCGGGGCCAAGATCAAAGATGTAACAGAACGGCTGCAAGGAATCATAAAACCCTCCGACAAATACCCCTTCCTTTTGATGCATGTGGGAACCAATGACACTGCAAGCCATAGCCTACAGAAGATCAAAAGTGATTATGAGGCCCTGGGCAGGAAGTTGAAGCAATTAAATGCACAAATTGTCATCTCATCTGTCCTCCCAGTTGAACGACATGGCCCAGGGAGAGAGAGAAAAATAGGGGAAGTGAACAACTGGCTTCGCAAATGGTGCAAACAGGAACGGTTTGGATTCTTAGATCACGGTCTGCAGCTTCTTGAAGATGGGCTTCTGGCAAGTGATGGGCTGCACCTCACAAAAGTTGGGAGGAATGTTTTTGCCATGAAACTCAAAAACCTCATCAGGAGGGCTTTAAACTGACTTATGTGGGGGAGGGAGACAGTGGTCCTGAAGGTAGGAGTCTATCAAGTTCTGAAGATGATCATCCAAATGTCAAGAACCAAATGAAGCAAAAAGCACGCAGACCTAATGGTGGGAGAAAAATATCCTTAAATAAGAGACATGTGGGAATGATCAATGGTCTTCAATGTCTGTATACTAATGCACAGAGCATGGGAAATAAACAAGATGAACTTGAGCTCTTGGTACAGCAAACTAAATACGACATAATAGGCATCACTGAAACCTGGTGGGATGAGTCTCATGATTGGAATGTAGAAATAGAGGGATACAATCTATTTCAGAGAAATAGACCAAA
Source organism: Zootoca vivipara (assembly GCF_965207765.1). NCBI lineage: Eukaryota > Metazoa > Chordata > Lepidosauria > Squamata > Lacertidae > Zootoca > Zootoca vivipara. The sequence continues at coordinate 71,969,695 of NC_142583.1, forward strand.
CAGGAATGGAGGAGGAGTAGCGTTATATGTCAGGGATGTGTATACCTGTGAAGAGATCTGTGGGATGCAAAGGGTTAAGTGCAGTCAAATCACAACAATCCCTAGAGAGTCCACTTGGAGGACTGTGGGGGAACACATGACTAGCTTGGTTTCCTGTTCTTACACATGCAAATGAGTTGGGGAAGTGGCAGATAAATTCTGAAGGAAACAGCCATTTCCCTCTCTTGGACCAGACCTCTTGGACTACACACATCTTAGTGAGTCTCTCCCTCAAGGCTTCCAGCCTAGAGAGAGAGATGAGATGGAGTCTCACTTCTTATAAGTGAACTTCACAATGTATATATTACCTTTTAACTAAGCAAGTCTACCTCTTGAGTGTGCTGTACCTCGAGATGCTTGTAAGTAAACATCTTTTATACTTTTAAGAGCATTGTGTTGTGTTTTTTCTTTTAAGAGGGAAAAAGGGGAAATACCAGGAAAATACACTTTATTTTAGTGGCTTAAATCAAGCCAGCGCAAACGCTTTTCTGCTGTGTATTTTGATAAAGGGGAATGTTTTTACTCTGCTAAAGTTTGGTGCTTGCTAGCGCAAGCGGGGATAGGATATATTAAACAATATCTCCTCATCCACATTCCTGAACATTCCCACATAGGGTTATTGCGGCCCAGAGTTGCGTATTTTGTGTATTTTTGAAAGATTTTGAATTTTGGAAATTTTTGAAGTTTTAAGATGGCAAGCTCCAGTTTTGATAGTGAAGCAAGACCAAGTTTTATGCTGCTGGATGACAATAATTTTGTGCAGTGGAAGCAGCGCATTTTAGTTCATCTTGCTGCTAGGCATGTTCTGCAGGCCATTAAGGAAGAAAAGCCTACTGGAACCGATGCAGAAGCTTTAGCCAAGATAGAAGCTTGGAGTATTAAAAATGATGAAGCCAAGCACATAATTTTGAGCAGTTTGAGGAATGAGCATCTATCGATGGTAAATTTTGAAGATGATGCATCTAAGATCCTAGAGGACATTGAACGCATTTATGCACAATCTACAGAGAGTTCCTATAGATACTTGTTGGATAAGTTACTCAAGTTGAAGATGAATTCTAGAGAAGAGTTTACAGAGCATTTTAAGAATTTTTCTGAGATTGTTCAAAGAATTGCCCTTACTCCTAGAGCCTTTGATGATGTGACTAAAGTAACGTTTATGCTTGCATCATTGGGACCTACGTTTGCTCCATTTAAAAGTATAATGGATCACACGAAAGATTTAAGTTTTAATGAGCTTATCAACCATTTAAGAGAGGAATGCAGAGATAGCCTTGATTCTCAAGAAAGGAATCCAAGGAGGAAGGATAGCAGCTATGCATCCAAGCATTTTGGAAAGTCCAGAGAGACATCTAGAGAAATAATTTGTTTTAAATGCAATGGGAAAAACCACATAGCAAGGAACTGCAAGGGTTCAAATGGGGATAAAGTTGAATCCCACCCCTCAAAACCACAAGGCGTTAAGAAGGGGAGTCGTGAGCAAACCATGTTGATGCAGGAGAGGAGTCTAGCTGTCCAGAATCGTGAAAATAAGCGCAATAAGTGGATTCTTGACAGTGGAGCGAGTTCTCATTTCTGTTATGAAAAGGAGTATTTTAATGAGATTAATGGGGATGAAGCCTCTGAAATTGAGATTGCTGATGGCAACATTGTAAAGGCAATTGGTGCAGGAACTGTGAATTTGAAATTCAACGTAGATCATGAAACAATTAATACTAAGATAACTGAAGTTAAGTTTGCACCAAAGCTTAATTGCAACTTACTCAGCGTGTCCAGTTTGGACAGGAAAGGATTTAAAATTACATTTGAAAAAGGGCAATGTATTGTGACTAAGCATGATGAAGTTTGTGCTCAGGGCACACTAAAGGATGGTGTATATGAGCTTAATGTTTCAGAGAACCAGCAGAACCAGTCTGCAAAGGTGGCGCAACCAAGTCAAAAGGACGAAGGAAGTCTGGAACTCTGGCACAAGAGACTTGGACACAGAGACACCAACGTTATTCTGGAACTACAGAAAGGTGATCTTGTGAGAGGTCTGCAGGTAAAGCAAAGCAACACAAATACACCAACATCAAAATGTATTACTTGTGTTAGTGAGAAAGCAACTAAACCTTCTTTCCCACGTTGTGCAGAGAAGAGAAGCACTAAAGTATTGGACATTGTCCATACAGATCTATGTGGACCAATGAATGTATCTTCTCTAGGAGGTAATAAATATATTTTGATATTTTTGGACGATTTCTCGAGATTCTGCGTAGCATACTTTATCAAGGAGAAGAGTGAGACAGTGGAATTGTTCAGGGACTATCTTAACATGGTCAAGAACAAGTTCCAGCGAGCCCCTTCCATTTTAATGTCCGATAATGGTGGGGAATTTTGTTCACATGAGATGCAGGCCGTCATGGCTAGGGAAGGCATATCACACGTGACCACAGTTGCCTACACACCCCAACAAAACTCAATTGCAGAGAGGAAATTTAGATCCATTTTGGAAATGACAAGGTGCATGCTAAAGGAAGCTAACTTGTCACACAGGCTGTGGGGTGAAGCGGCTCGTTGCTCAGTCTATCTTCAGAACAGACTGCCCACAAAAGGCGCAGAGCGCACACCATTTGAACTTTGGCATGGAAAAGCCCCAAATTTGTCACATATACGTGTATTTGGAAGTTTGTGCTACTATCATGTGCCCAAGGAGCACAGACACAAACTTGATTCCAGAGCGAAGGCAGGGATCCTAGTTGGGTATTCTTCTGGAGGAAAAGGATATAGAGTCTTGGATCCGCAAACTGGCAAGACAAGTTCGCAGCATGTAATTTACTTCGATGAGCAAGGCAAAGTTGATACAAAGGACACTGCCATTGATTGTTCCAAGGAGCCACAGGATGAGGAATTTGTGATTTTTCCTTTTCAACCAATACAAAGTACTAATCCAACTTCTAGTGTCGTAGCACCCCCTATAGGTGACACCCGAGAAGACGTGGAGGTCCAGGCCCCTGGCAGCACCAGAGACGAAGATGATGAGGAGCAGCTGTATGGGGATATGCCACTGCTGGAGGAGGATGAGGAAGCTGATGCGGTCAAAAGACCAGAGGAACCTTCCAAATGGGAAGAGATAGAGAGGATGCCACCAGATGAAGCCAGTCTCTGGAGGAAAGCTGCTCAGGAGGAGATAGATGCACTTCATCGGAACAGGACCTGGACACTCACAGAACTACCTCCTGGTAAGGAAGCAATTGGAAGTAAATGGGTGTTCAAGGTTAAAAAGGGTTCAGAAGGGGAGGTGCAACGCTACAAAGCTAGGCTTGTGGCACAAGGTTTTTCCCAGAAGTATGGAGAGGATTACGATCAAGTGTTTGCACCGACAGTTCGATACAGCAGTGTCAGACTACTTTTAAGTATTGCAGCATCTAAGCAAATGTCGGTTTACCATATTGACATTGCGACAGCCTTTCTTCACGGTGAAATTTCTGAGCAGATTTATATGAAGCAGCCCAAAGGTTTCATTAAACCAAATGAGGCACATCTAGTGTGCAAGCTGCAGAAAGGACTTTATGGTTTGAAGCAAACAGCGAGGGCTTGGAACCAGAAACTTCATGAGATGCTGGTGCAGCTTGGGTACAAGCAAGGGACTGCTGATAAGTGCTTGTACACCAAACAAAGGGATGGACAGTTTTCGTACATTTTAGCCTTTGTTGACGACCTTTTAATTTCTACGTCAAATGAGAAAGATTATAAAGACATAGTCAAACACCTCAACAGGGAAGTAGAGGTCAAGGAACTAGGAAAAGTGAAATACTACTTGGGAATTCAAGTTGAGAGAGAAGAGGATGGATCGTTCTTACTCAGCCAAAGGCAAAAGATAACTGAACTGATTGAAAGCATGCAGATGCAAGACGCACACCCAGTTGCGACACCGATTGCCACAGACTTCTTGAAGAATCAACAAGGTTCGAAGTTGCTGCCAAACAACACGCAATACAGGTCAGCGATCGGCAAACTTTTGTATTTGGTTACCACATGCAGACCTGACCTGGCAAGTGCAGTGGGGATCCTAAGTAGGAAAGTAAGTTGTCCCACTGAGCATGATTGGGCTGGAGTTAAGAGGGTTGTTTGTTATCTAAAGGGAACCATGGACTGTAAATTAAAACTGCCAGCTGTCAGAGACCCTAAACTGCTTGGGTACACTGATGCGGATTGGGCTGGGGACAATAAGGATTATAAATCCACAAGTGGCTATGTTTTTATGTATGGGGATGGAGCTATTGCATGGGGCAGCTATAAACAGAAATGTGTAGCTTTATCGTCCACAGAATCTGAGTACATTGCGGCTTCAGAAGCTTGCAGAGAGATCCCCTGGCTGGATCAGCTCCTGAAGGACTTTGGCGTGCCAAGGACGGGACCTGTCAGCTTGATGGAGGACAATCAGAGCAGTATGAAGCTGACACAAAGTGAAAAGTTCCTTGCACGCACCAAACACATTGGGGTCAGGTACCACTACATACGCCAGGTGATCGAGGATGGACTTGTTGAAATGTGTTACTGCAACACTGACCAGATGACTGCAGATGTCCTAACAAAGCCCCTGCCAAGAGAGAAGTTCCAGGATCTTCGTGGCAAGCTGGGACTCTTGGGTGGTTGATTAAAGTTGTTTATGTATGTTTTTGTGTATGTTGTGAATTGCCTGAGAAGGGGTTTGTGGGATGCAAAGGGTTAAGTGCAGTCAAATCACAACAATCCCTAGAGAGTCCACTTGGAGGACTGTGGGGGAACACATGACTAGCTTGGTTTCCTGTTCTTACACATGCAAATAAGTTGGGGAAGTGGCAGATAAATTCTGAAGGAAACAGCCATTTCCCTCTCTTGGACCAGACCTCTTGGACTACACACATCTTAGTGAGTCTCTCCCTCAAGGCTTCCAGCCTAGAGAGAGAGATGAGATGGAGTCTCACTTCTTATAAGTGAACTTCACAATGTATATATTACCTTTTAACTAAGCAAGTCTACCTCTTGAGTGTGCTGTACCTCGAGATGCTTGTAAGTAAACATCTTTTGTACTTTTAAGAGCATTGTGTTGTGTCTTTTCTTTTAAGAGGGAAAAAGGGGAAATACCAGGAAAATAAACTTTATTTTAGTGGCTTAAATCAAGCCAGCGCAAACGCTTTTCTGCTGTGTATTTTGAAAAAGGGGAATGTTTTTACTCTGCTAAAGTTTGGTGCTTGCTAGCGCAAGCGGGGATAGGATATATTAAACAATATCTCCTCATCCACATTCCTGAACATTCCCACAAGATCCAGGATTTAAAACTTCAAAGCCAAGTTGAGAGTATCTGGGTCAAAATTAAGGGAGAGAAAAATAACAGTGATCTCATTGTGGGAGTTTACTATAGATCCCCAAGCCAAACTGAGGACACAGATGATGCCTTCCTGGAACAGATGACCAGGCATTCAAAAGGAGGTGAGATAGTAGTAATGGGGGATTTCAACTATCCTGATATTTGTTGGATGTCAAACTCAGCCAAGAGCATAAGGTCGAACAGATTCCTCACTGGCCTTGCAGACAATTTCATTGTCCAGAAAGTGGGAGAAGCAACAAGAGGATCAGCCATTTTAGATCTGGTCCTAACCAATAGTGATGACCTGGTTAGTGGGGTAGAAGTGGCAGGATCATTAGGTGGGAGTGATCATGCTCTTCTGGAGTTTATTGTTCAGCGGAAAGGAGCAACCAAGCATACTAAGACTCAAATCCTAGACTTTAAGAAAGCCGACTTCAGAAAACTTAGGGAAACGCTGGGTGAGATCCCATGGACAGAAATACTAAAAGGGAAGGGAGTTCATGATGGTGGGGAGTTTGTAAAAAGGGAGATATTAAAAGCACAACTTCAGGCAATACCAATGAGACGGAAACATGGAAGGTGCCTAAAGAAGCCAGGGTGGCTATCTAAAGAACTTTTACTTGAGTTAAGATTTAAAAGGGATATGCACAAAAAATGTAAAAGGGGGGGAAATCACCAGAGAGGAATTCAAACATATAGCCAGAGCGTGTAGAGACAAAGTCAGAAAAGCTAAAGCACAGAATGAACTCAGGCTCGCCAGAGAGGTTAAAAGCAACAAAAAGGGCTTTATGGGTATGTCCGTAGCAAAAGGAAGAACAAGGAAACAGTGGGGTCACTTAGAGGAGAAGATGGTGAAATGCAAACAGGGGACAGAGAAAGGGCAGAACTCCTCAATGCCTTCTTTGCCTCAGTCTTCTCCAAAAAAGAAAACAATGTCCGACCTGAAGAATATGGAGCAGATGATTCAGCAAGGGAAACACAGCCCAGAATAAGTAAGGAGGTAGTACAAGAATACTTGGCTAGTTTAGATGTATTCAAGTCTCCAGGGCCAGATGAACTACATCCAAGAGTATTAAAAGAACTGGCAGAGGTGATTTCAGAACCACTGGCAGTAATCTTTGAAAATTCCTGGAGAAGAGGCGGAGTTCCAGCAGACTGGAGGAGGGCAAATGTTGTCCCTATTTTCAAAAAGGGGAAAAGAGAGGACCCAAACAATTACCGCCCAGTCAGCCTGACATCAATACCAGGAAAGATTCTAGAGCAGATCATTAAGCAAACGGTCTGTGAGCACCTAGAAAGGAATGCTGTGATCACAAAAAGTCAGCATGAGTTTCTGAAAAATAAGTCATGTCAGACTAATCTGATCTCATTTTTTGACAGAATTACAAGCCTGGTAGATGAAGGGAACACTGTGGATGTAGCCTATCTTGATTTCAGCAAGGCCTTTGACAAGGTGCCCCATGATATTCTTGTAAAGAAGCTGGTAAAATGTGGGCTAGACAATGCTACCATTCAGTGGATTTGTAACTGGCTTACTGACCGAAGCCAAAGGGTGCTCATCAATGGCTCCTCCTCATCCTGGAGAGTAGTGACTAGTGGGGTGCCACAGGGTTCTGTCTTGGGCCCAATCTTATTCAACATCTTTATCAATGACTTGGATGATGGGCTTGAGAGCATCCTGAGCAAGTTTGCAGACGACACCAAATTGGGAGCGGTGGCTAATACCCCAGAGGACAGGATCACACTTCAAAATGACCTTAACAGATTAGGCAACTCGGCCAAAGCAAACAAGATGAATTTTAACAAGGAGAAATGTAAGGTACTACACTTGGGCAGAAAAAATGAAAGGCACACATACAGGATGGGAGACACCTGGCTTGAGAGCAGTACATGTGAAAAGGATCTAGGAGTCTTGGTAGACCACAAACTTGACATGAGTCAACAGTGTGATGCAGCAGCTAAAAAAGCCAATGCAATTCTGGGCTGCATCAATAGGAGTATAGCATCTAGATCTAGGGAAGTAATAGTACCACTGTATTCTGCTCTGGTCAGACCTCACCTGGATTACTGTGTCCAGTTCTGGGCACCACAGTTCAAGAAGGATATTGACAAACTGGAACGTGTCCAGAGGAGGGCAACCAAAATGGTCAAAGGCCTGGAAACGATGCCTTATGAGGAACGGCTTAGGGAGCTGGGTATGTTTAGCCTGGACAAGAGAAGGTTAAGGGGTGATATGATAGCCATGTTCAAATATATGAAAGGATGTCATATGGAGGAGGGAGAAAGATTGTTTTCTGCTGCTCCAGAGAAGCAGACACGGAGCAATGGATTCAAACTACAAGAAAGAAGATTCCACCTAAACATTAGGAAGAACTTCCTGACAGTAAGAGCTGTTCGGCAGTGGAATTTGCTACCAAGGAGTGTGGTGGAGTCTCCTTCTTTGGAGGTCTTTAAGCAGAGGCTTGACAGGCATATGTCAAGAATGCTTTGATGGTGTTTCCTGCTTGGCAGGGGGTTGGACTGGATGGCCCTTGTGGTCTCTTCCAACTCTATGATTCTATGATTCTTCTATGATTCTGATTCTGAAAGTAGATAGCAGTGCTTATCTTGCATCTCTTTTTCCTCGCTGTGCAGTGCTGTATATTCTGTGCAAAAAAGGAGGAATCTGGTGTGTGTGTGTGTGTGTGTGTGTGTGTGTGTGTGTGTGTGTGTGTGGGGTGATTTCCACATCCACCCTTTCGTATGTGCCATCATGTTCTTAGGGTGTGTTATGTGTGGTTGCTTTCGCCTACTGTTTAGACAGCCGTCCCTTTTAAGCTTCTGCATTGGCAAAATTCTGTTGCATAATAATAATAATAATAATAATAATAATAATAATAATAATAATAATAATTAATAATAAATAAATAAAGCAGGTGTTTTAACTCTCTCAAGTTCGTATTGTATTGTTTTTAATCATGGGGGGGGGAACACAACGTTTTGGCTACAGGTGCTATAGAGAAGAGTGATAAGCTTATTGATACGCATAAACTGCTACTTTCCAAACCGTGATCGATAAGCTTTTAAATCACAGTTATTTCCCTAAAAGCAGCGTTGTTGGAAATGTCCTTTGTGTACAGCCCAAAGACTTTAAAATAGAAAACTGGGAACCAGAAGCCTTGAGCTATTTTGTTGGCTGGAAGGGAGTCCTGGCTCTATTAAAACCTGTGGCAAAATTCCCATTTGACCTCATCTGTTTCAGTTTGGCCTTGGGAGAAAAAGCAGAGTGGAATCTTCCTTTTCCTTGTGGTGAGAGAGGGACTTGTGGGGCTCCAGACCAGGGGTCAGCAACCTTTTTCAGCTGTGGGCCAGTCCACCGTCCCTCAGAGCATGTGGTGGGCCGGATTATATTTTGAAAAAAATATATGAACACATTTCTATCCCCCACAAATAACCCAGAGGTGCATTTTAAATAAAAGGACACATTCTACTCATGTAAAAACACGCTGATTCCTGGAGCATCTGTGGGCCGGATTGAGAAGGCGATTGGGCTGCATCTGGCCCACGGGCCTTAGGTTGCCTACCCCTGCTGCAGACATTGGGAAGCTTTAATGATTTGCAGTTAATGGATGCCGTGTGTTGGAATTGAATGCTGAGTATTTAGTAGAAAAAGAGCAGTAGTAGTTTGGAAACATCCAAAAACGTTTTGTAATATCTTCTGAGAAGAGCTGAAAATTTCTTTGTTTAGGGTATCTGACAATAAACAAAACGAAAAGAAATGGTCAAAGCTGAATCAGGGGCTGAATCTGTTATGTTTAGCTACCACTTTAATGCAAGGTTGTTGGATGGACCATAGACTTCATATGTCTTAACATTTGAATCCTGATAGTTTGAGCGTATGTGCTCCCAGGTATATACGGTAGTAATAATAACAACAACAATAATAATAATTTATTATTTGTACCCTACCCATCTGGCTGGGTTTCCCCAGCCACTCTGGGCGACTTCCAGAAGGATATTAAAATACAATAATTTTCTTGATTTACAGAGGTGTGTACAATGTCTCTCTCATATTTTTCACCTCTAACTTTTTAACAAATCAGTTTAGGTTATTGAGACATTGGGAAGAAAAGGGGGGAAGAGGAGGGTGGGATGGGGAGATGGATGGGGGTGGTGTCCATTCTGAAGGTGGGGAAAGATGATGGTGTGTAGCCTGGTGTAAAATAATTTGTAGCCGGGGGGGGGGGGGCGTTACCGCAGCGTGGACTGTCCCTGAGAATCGTAGACTGTCCCTGGGACAGGTGAGGGTGCTGATCCCTTCTTTTCTAATCCGAAACTTGGCAGCTATGCCTTCCTGGAAGAACAGAGTTGTGAAACCATCAGGCAGAATTCGAAAGAAACACGCAAGCAGAGGTTGATTGGCAATAGCAGTCAAACACCTGACTACTTTTTGATTCAGTGTATGAAATTTAGCTCCCTTGGCACCCAATTCCTTGTCTGGGCTCAGGTCCCATGGCTCCCAAACTCACTGTCATCGAACTTTCCCACCAACAGCCCACATTGCCACAGGGCTAAATGAGGTTTTCCCTTCAGGGCTTGCTTCCCAGCTCTGTAGTGTGGGTGCAACAAATAAGGGGGCTTTCCCTCTAGAGTTGTGCTTTGTCCCCCTGCCTCCATGGATTTTCTCTTTGGGTCTCATGGGATCAGCCATTTTATCAGACAGTCTCTCTTGGAGAAATAAGAAGCAAAGCTCTTTCCGTCAGCATTGCCAGTGCCACTGCCCCAGCCAGGCACCTCCTTACTCTGTACTGTGTGCCAGCTGGTCATTATAAGAACAACTGTTTAAGAATTAGTGCCTGAGATTGATTTCCCCCTCTTCCCTCCCAGTCCCTTTCCCTTTGTGTGTTGTGGATTTGCTGATTTGCATTTAGATAGCAAGCTGGTTTGTATGGGATGTTAGGGGAGGGTAGTACCTCTGGTAGGGGACACATTGTGTTCTTTCTGGGATTGTTTGTCCCCCTTTGGTCCCCACCCTGCACTCAGCTTTCACCTGTGGCTTCTAGAAGCTGTTGGCATGCAACAACAGCCGGACTCCAGGAATTTTGTTTGAATGACTGGCTAAACTGGGTGAGGTTAGCCGATGGGTATCAAACCCTTGGTGGGAATAGGGACTTGTTCTGCATGCAAGGACAGGCTCTGGTGGACTGAGAAGACGAGACCAGGAGTCGGTCCTATGGTTAAGATGGTGGTTTCTGCATGTGCTGTAGAAGGAAGTGAGCTCATCCACCTGGGAAGGGAGCCCATGTGGGAGAAGGACAACTCTGATCCTAAACCTCCGCTGCCTTGAGTGATATATTTGGGAGAAGAAAAGGCTAATCTGGAGTGGAATCCCTAAGACAGGTGGATGGCGCCTTGCGCACCTCCACCTGGCAACTACTGCAGCCAAGTTGGTGCCAAATGTATTGCTTTCTGTTCCTTTCAACCACATCAGCAAGGTCAAGAGGGGAGTCTTGTTGCTTGGGCAGCCCAGGACCTCCAGACACACTGCCCACGTCCCAGGGAGGTCACTTTGGTGCTTCTAATGCAGCCATTTGGAGGTGCACTCCATTGTCTCGAGACAGACAGATGCCAGCAAGGATAGCCGCTCTGGTGAGTAACAAATTCTCAAAATTAAATTTTTTAAAAATCCATTTCAAATTTGTGATATGACAAACACTGACAGCCTTAATTTATTTTTATTTTTTATTTTTAACTTTTTTAAAAAATCTTTTATTAATAAATTCAAATAAAAATATACATAAAATCCATTGAAGCATACATACTCAAATAAAGAAGAAAGAAAAATACATAACAACCGATTGTATCATAGACAATTATTCAAAGTGATCATACATCAGTTTTCATAAAGAAGGAAAAAGAAAAAGAAAAGAAAGGAATTACTCCACACAAGGAATATAGAGGTAAAGCAGAGAAAAAGAAAAAGAAGAAGAAAAAAACGGAAAGAAAATGAAAAAGAGAAATACATTGCAAAATAGCATTGTACAACATTTGTGACTTCCACCACTTCTCCATACAGTGGTTAACTCAGCATGCATAAAAGTAATCTGTCTTTTTATTATTATTTTCATTTTAATTTATTTTCCATCATGAATATTATGTTCTCCGATTTTCCAATTCCTGCAAGGTTATTCTAAACACAACCAGATTTTTGCTCCCAGGCCTTGTTTCCCTAAATATTCATTTAGACACTCCCATTGTGTTTTTATTTATTTTAGCTTTAGATTTGTGATGAATTATATCTGTCAATTTTGCTAATTCTAAATATTCACATAATTTATCGATCCACTCCCCCTTTGTTGGAATATTTGCCCTTTTCCATTTGTTCGCTATTAATAGTCTCACAGCTGTTGATGCGTACATGAAGATGTTCACTTTTTCACTGGGTATGTTTTTATTTAGGATGCCTAATAAATACCTTTCTGCTTTATTAACAAACGATGTTTTTATTTGTTTTTTAATCTCTTCGTGAATTAGGTCCCAAAACTTTTTAATCATTGGGCATGACCACCACATATGAAATAGACTACCAATCATGCCATTACACCTCCAGCATTTATTACTAAATGAGTTGTTCATTTTTGCCAATCTTTCAGGTACCAGGTACCATCTGTGGTGCATCTTCATGTGATTTTCTCTTAAGGCGAAGCAAGCAGTAAAATTTATACCTTTTGTCCAGAATTTTTTCCAATTTTCATATTCTATTTCATAACCCAGATCTTGTTCCCATTTTAATATCCATTTCCCCTTTGTACCTTCCTCTGATTCTGTATTTCCTAATAATCTATACATTTTAGCAAGTGTCTTTTCAATGTTTTGAAGCACTTCTTTTTCAAATTTGATTACTTTAGGTCCAATTCCCCCGGTTTTTATATCTTTTTCATGTGTTGCCTTTAGTTGAAAAAATTCTAACCAACTTATCCCCATTGTTTTTAGCTCCTCGTAATCCTTTAAAATGATGTTCCCGTTCTTGTCTTCTATCACCTCTCTATAGGTTGGCCAGGGTTGTTTATTATTAAGTTTTAACGTAGAGTTTGCCTCTACTGGGGATACCCATCCGGGTGTTTTGTCTATAATTTTCTCTTTAGTTCTTTCCCAGACCTCAAGCCAGGCTTTCCTTAACAGATGGTTTTTGAACCCTTTGTGCATTTGGACTTTCCCATACATCAGGTAGCCATGCCACCCGAATATTTTATCCCAACCCTCTAAACTTAAGATTACGGTGTTTTTCAGGAGTATCCATTCCTTAAGCCAGCTCCAACAAGCTGCCTCGTAATACCTTCTCAAGTCTGGGAGTGCAAATCCTCCGGTTTCTTTTGGTCTTATCAAAATTTCCATTTTTATTCTGGCTTTTCCCCCCTGCCAGATGAAGTCAGTTAGGTCTTTTTGCCAATCTTTAAAATAACTCATTCCTATAATTATTGGAATATTTTGAATAAGAAATATTAATTTCGGTAGCACCATCATTTTAATCATTGAAACTTTCCCCCATATTGACAATTTTAATTTATTCCATTTTTCCAAACTCCCCTTAATTTCTTTCCATTTTTTAATATAGTTATCTTTAAATAAATTCGTATTTTTGTTCATAATCCATATTCCCAAATAATTAAACTTTTTTCTATTTTTATTCCTATTGTCTTGCCTAAATTCTCCTTATCCTTTTCGCTCATATTTTTTGTCAACATTTTGGATTCATCTTTGTTTAATTTAAATCCGGAAACTCTACCGAATTCTTTCATTTTAATTAGTGCTTTTGAAATACTTTCTTTTGGTGTTTCTGTAATTATAATTAAGTCATCAGCGAATGCTTTGACTTTGTAGCATGTTGGTCCCAAATTTATTCCTCTTATTTGTCTTTTCTTAATGCTATTAGAAGTGTCTCGAGTATCAAAATAAACAGCAGAGAATTTCGTTGTTTTTTTGAAATTTAACTAATTCTTTCTCTTTTTCTCGAGTTTCAAAATAAACAGCAGAGGCAACAAGGGGCAGCCTTGTCTTGTCCCTCTTTCGATGCTGTAGAACTTCGTCGTTTTTTGGAAACTTAACTAATTCTTTCCCTTTTTCTCTTATTTGTTCGTTTATTTCCCTAATATTTTTCTTTCCCCCCTTTCTTATCCTGCCCATTTCTTGTATTCCGAACCCTCTCATAGACACCTTACTCATTTCCCATATTGCTTTCTTATCAGTTCCCTGACTTTCATTAACTTTGCTCTGATTACCCTTTGTTCTTCTCTCCATATCTCATCATTCATTCTCCACTTCTCCTTGTTATTTTTCTTAAATTTTATTTGTATTGTTATTGGGTTATGATCAGAGATTGATTTATTCAATATCTCAGCTTTTTCTAAATTTAACAATAATTTCCTTGATATCCAAATAGCGTCAATCCTCCCGCCTGATTTTTGTGCATCCGAGTAATGTGTAATGTCTTTCACACTAGGGTTTTTCATTCTCCAGGTGTCATGTAAATCAAAATTTTCAACTAATTGAAAGAACAAAAGAGGAAGTCTTCCTAATCTAATTGCTCTTTCTCTTTGTGTTCTGTCCATTTCTATTGACACCACCCCGTTCAAATCTCCCATGCTTATTATATTCTCTCCCCCAGGGAGAGACAGCCTTAATTCAAAGAACCACTGTTTAATGGAGTAATTAAATAAAAGGACCCTCTGGAAAATTCAGGGTTCATGTTCATCAGAATAGATGGAGAATTTGTGAAGGTTAGCAAAAGTTCAGAGTAATATTTGTGTAATTGTATTGTTCTTAGTTCCACTCAATATTGTAAACATGAGATAGCCAGCAACCCTACAGGAAAAGAAGTGGCCCCAGCCCAGTGGTGGAGCTTCATGCTCTGGCACCGGGGGTGGGGCTGGCGCCCATTCTGGGGGCGGGGTGCACCTGCCAGAGGGTATCAGGGTTGCGCCTCCCAGAGGGGTGGGGCATGCGTTCCAGGGCCGTGGCATGCCTCCTGGGGAGCTTCCCCAGGTTCTGGGGGCGGGGCGCACATTTTGGGGGCGGGGCGGGTGCCTGTGATAGCGCCCCTTGGAACCCGCCGCTCAGGGCAGCCCACCCCTACCGCCCCTATCTTCCTACGCCCCTGCCTCAGCCCAGCATGACTTCGTCACCATACAGAAAATCATTTGGAGTCATGAGGATCTGGGCATTTTATCTTGGCATTTTTTTTAACCTTGTCCAGCTGAGGTTTCAACCTGTGAATTAGCCTTTTGGAGAAAGCGGGAGGCACGTAACCATGGAAGAAATTGCTGTCTTTGAAAAAGCAACTGCATAATTATATGGCTCAACTGCTCTCTTTTCTTGGTAGTGATGAACAGTGAAGTTCAGAACTGAGTCCCTCCATCCCCTGGATCATTTTGTTGGCTTTCCAACTGGCCTAGGGTGCGGGGCCCACACTCACCAGCCCCACTGAAGAAGCTCCTCATGAGGCTAGAGAAACATCGCCCTGCATGGCCCTTTCCACCTAGTCTAGGGGGCCTCAGCTGGACAAGTTTTAAAAAATGCCAAGATAACATGCCCACATCCTCATGACTCCAAATGATTTTCTGTATGCTGATGAAGTTATGCACTCACCAGCCCCACTGAAGAGGCTCCTCATGAGGCCGGAAGAACATTGCCCAGCTGTGGGGCATGAAGGCAGCTGCCCGCACGGCCCTTTCCACCTGTCCTAGGGGGCTGGACCGACACTCACTAGTGTGGGGAGCGTGCGATAAAGAACACAGTGGGAGACAGAATGTATATCCAGAAGGTCGCCCAGAACAAAATCAGGCACCCCCATTTATTGTAAATTTTCAGAACTATCAATGATTAACTAGAGGTGCATCCTTCATCCAATGACAATTGGACAGCTCCAAGAGAGGTGGTGTTCCTGGGTATGTCACATCCTGCCAACACCCTAAAACTCCACCATAGAGGAAGTGCCTGGTCCTCACATATTCCTCAGACCTCTTCCTGTCACATGCCTACTCCTTAAACATCCCCCTCCTCTCCATCTTGTGACTCCTGGTGTTTTTCCAGAACCTTACCACCTTTCCCTTGTTCTCCCTCTGATTTGGGCATGACCCCTCTGGTTCTGTCCTGCTTCTCTTGCTCAAACCCGTTTCTTCCAGATCTGAAAGGTCCACCTCAGCTATCCCTGGATCTGTCATGACCTCCTGCTCTGCTATGTCCCTTCAACCTCTTTCCAGAAACCTGTACTTTTATATTAATGTATTGCATGGCCTCCCACATGCGATGGACAACTTTCCCCACCATCACCTTTAGATGTTAAGGAAGTGAAAAGGAGAGCCATATTTGAAGAAGGAATGAAAACAATTCTCCAATATATAGAAGAAACATTTCCGGATCTTTTTGATGCAGATGGTAAGTCATATGTGACTTTTTGCCTGCTCAGGCGCTCCTTCCACCAAATGGGATTTCTTCTCATTGTTCAGTTGAGAGAAGTTGAAGAGGAATGGGTGGGTTGCCTCAAGCTCATCCTGTTCTTCTCCATAAGCATGGTTTGTCTATCTGGTGTGTTGGTGGGAAAATATATTGGTATAAGAAATAAAATTCCTGGATGCCAAGATCCAAGTTTGAGGCAAGTACCCATTGGTGAAAGAACCCAGCAGAGATTTACAGTCACAAAATATGTAGCAACTGTAAGCATGAAAGTATAGGCTGTTAGACCTTTAAAATAGGCTCTTCCAAGTGAGTTTCCCTCTTCCCTCAGCATAGGGGGAGACCAAATACTTGGTAAGTTAAAGAATGATTTGCTTACAAATTCTTCAAAGGTCAGGTATATGTGCTTCGGAAAAAGTGCACGGTAGGAAAACTTAGGTAGCAACAATGTGGAGGAATGTCCTATTTTCCTACAGGAACTCAAGAGTGGCTCATGAGAAGCATGTGGCTGAGCTTGAGCAACCAGGTCAAACCTCTTCACATGCTGAGCTTCTCAAGTAGCCTGGGGGAAAACAATAGGCTTGAATACCTATTTCTTCCCAATATATCTGAGTTTGGCAGGACAGCATACTCTATGGCTTGAACACCTTAATGCATTATTTAGAGTTCAGCATGTTGGTTACATGAGGCTGATTAACCTACGTTTTGGAGTTGTAGAGGTGGAAGGGATCCCAAGGGTCTTCTAGCTCAACCCCATGCAGTGCAAGAATCTTTCACCCAATGTGGGGTTCAAATCCACAACCCTGAGATTAAGAGTCTCATGCTCTACTGACTGAGCTATCCAGAAGCTCCAGGAAAGGACAGCAGCTGAGTGGATGTGCAAATGTCATTGTTGTTGTTGTTTTTGGAAAGGGCCCAGGTTCAATTTTGAGCATCTCCTGGCAGAGGTGGGAATGACCTTTTCCAGAAGCCCTGGCGAGCCATTGCTAGTCAGCATAGGCAACTCTCATCAAGATTAATGAATGGTCTGAATATAAGGCAGCTTTCTAGGTTCCTATATATGAAAAGTAAATATTAGATATTGAGAAACATGGCTTTTCAGTATCTGTACATGGCTGTTTGAGATCCTCCCGACTTAAATTGTTGCATCTCTCTTAGATATCACAAAATTCAAGAAAGCTGAGAATATATCTGTGGCAATATCCGAAGAGAAAAAGAAAATCAGTGAAATAAAGCAGGCTATTTGTAAGTTACTCTGAAACCACTTTTATTGGTCGAGGTCAAGGTGCCAGAAATTTTGATGCAATAGGAGATTTCTGAACCATTGGGATGGACTTCTCTTTTCCATTACAGGCTATAACAGGCATCCTCAAACTGCGGCCCACCAGATGTTTTGGCCTACAACTCCCATGATCCCTAGCTAACAGGACCAGTGGTCGGGGAAAATGGGAATTGTAGTCCAAAACATCTGGAGGGCTGAAGTTTGGGGATGACTGGCCTAGAACGACCCATTCCTGTGCCAATCCCGTTCTGAAATATCAGTCAGATTAGCGGACCTGGAAACAGAGAATGGGTAGCTCTCTTCAGGTGTTTTAAGTGACCACGTGTGCAGAGGGCTGTAGGGATGAGCATACTAGCTCTGGCCCACTAGGGCTCTTTCCTGTGAAATTGCAGGGTGACATAGGGAAGGTCACAAGTTCTCTATGTACTATATACAAGTTCTCTATTAGGTACAGGATTATAAATAGTATGGGCACAGTCAAAGAGGCCATGTTGTTAAGCCTTTCTGGGCAACGGCTCCATTCCAGTGGAAACCTAGCCGGATGGGTGGGGTATTATTATTATTATTATTATTATTATTATTATTATTATTATTATTATTACGGATGTCTGGTTAATACCATAGTCCTTTGAAGAACAAGCGGGTGTATTAGCATGATGAAATCAGGAGGCTGATTTGGAGGACACAGTTGTCTGTTGAGGCACTTGTCCTAAGGGCCAAATTCTGTGCCTGACTCACGAATCAATGACCAGTCCCCACATGTCCTCCTTTCCATGCTAAGGGAATTCATCCTGAGGAAGGACAGAGGAGCCTGTGAAATACGAAAAAAGTTTTTCCTTTCCCATCTTGTCAGTACTACAGCTTTTGTTTCCTGTGTTTCCTATGGGTTGTTCTAGTTTTTTGGGTATATTACTCTGTACTCAAAAACAGTTCTGAAACAGTCCAGAAGGAATTGGCTACAGGAAGGTCGAATTTCACAGGAGACCTGGTGGAGCTCCCTTGCACCTCTCAGTCTGTGTCTGGTACTTTTGGCTGTTGACCCAAATGTCTTGGAAAGCTGGCTAGTGAATTTTTAATGGGTGCAAAAAGAGAAAGAGGGAAGGAAATGAATGGTACTTCTCAGAACAAATCAGCTATGCGCAGATCTCTGAGCAAAGAGGTTATATGCTGAGACGGCCGCACTCCTGTCAGAAATCATGCTGCAGCATTTGGCAACAACTGCAGGTCAAGCACGAGGGAAGCCTCATCTAGAGCATATTGCAGTAATCCAGTCTTGAGCTGAGCAAATTATGAACTGTTGTGGGAAGGAATCCTGGTCCAGGAATGACCTGTTGAACCAGCTGCAGTTGGTAAAAGCAACTTCTAACCATTGGGGCATCTACCATGGCCCTCTCCTCTACCTTCCCCCAAAAGGGAACATTGGCAACAGCCCATAGCTGTTCCAATCCAAAGGGTTCAGAGTTGCTTTCTTTAGGAGTGGTCACACCACTGCTTCCTTCAATGCAGCAGGGACCACCCCCTCATGCAGCAACGCATTAACCACAATCTGGACCCAGCCAGTCAGCCCCCTCTGATAGATTTGATAAGCCAGGAGGGATTGGAGTTGAGGGGCCGTGTGGTTGGATGCATTGCTGCCAGTACTTTGTTCACGTCAGCTAATTGCATGAGGTGAAACTGGCCCCACAAAACATCCTCTCTAGAGGCACGGGGTTCTTCAACTGGAGATGCAACATTTGGGGAAACCAATGCACTCTGAAGTTGATCCACTTTATCCTTTAAATGCATAGCCAGTGTGTCCTAGTGGGTCTTTGGGGACAATGCTAGATTTTCTTCAGTGGGGTGGTTCCCCCACCCAAGCTGCTCCTGAGGTTCCCCCAATATCAGTGTTTTAAACTCTGCAGTGTCCTACAAGCTGGCTTCTACTAAAACCTCACTTGTCCTTTCTCTCTTTTTATTCCTCACACATTCTGGGCATTGCTCAAAGGTGACATTCAACACAGGTTACGTGAGGAATGGGTTGTTTGGCATGGAGCCCTATATCTATATGACTTCATTGCCACCCCAAGGCCTTGGAAAAAGTGCATACAATACTGCGAAAGGATGAAATACGATACAAAATTGATATGTATTGAAGATGAGTCGGAGCAGGTGAGCAGATCATGGGATAAATTCTTCAGAGACAATGGAGGAGTGTGACTTTGGGGGGAGATTTCAGCGTCTGCTGTGGTTGTGGAGACTGATCAGGGCTGCCTTCCATTCTAACTTACCCCATGGGACTGTCGTGAGGACAAATGGGGAGAGGAGAAGGGCATGCAGCACCTTGAGCTCCTTTGGAGGAAAAGGTTGCATATTAGTGTTAGTATTTATTTATTTATTCCATTTATCAAAAGATTCCTTCATCAAAAGAACCCAGGATGGTGTACAACATTAAAAACACATTATAGAATATCAGTGATAGAAACACAATGAAATAATAAAAAAGCATACTAAACGACAAAGCATACTAAATGACAGCCTAATAATAATAATAATAATAATAATAATGTATTATTTATACCCTGCCCATCTGGTTGATTTTCCCCAGCCACTCTGGGTGGCTTCCCCAGCCACTCTGGGTGGCTTCCAACAGAAATATTAAAATACAATAATAAATAAATAAATAAATATTTTATTATCTGTGGTCTTCATTCTTACTACTATTCTTACTATTAAAATGCAACAATCTATTAAACATTGAAAGCTTCCCTAATAACAGTCCACACAGCCCCACACCTTTACAGGCTATAGATTATTATTTTTCCTAATGCCTAAAGCAGGAGTTGGCAAGGTTTACCTCGCCTGGGCCGGTTCACTCCAGTGGAGATCCCTCCGTGGGCCAGATCTCATGGGCACATGAGCATGCGCGCCTGCGATTTCTGGTGTCTGCGTCTGGGCAGACGTGATTTACGGTGCATGCGCAAACGCGATTTCCAGCGCTGCAGAAGTGAGTCCAAGCAGGAGGCTTGGTTTGGGGGCAGCTTGGGGGCCGGTTAAGCTACCCCCGTAGGCCACTTGCAGCCCACTGGCATTAGGTTGCTGGCCCCTGGCTAAAGGCATGTAATGCTGGCGTCAGGAAAGCCTCTCTGGGAAGAACATTCCATAATTGGGGAGCCACCACAGAAAAGGCCCCATCTCTTTTTCAATGCTCCTAACCTCTCTGGGACATTGAGAAGGGCCTCAGGTGACAAGCACAGAGTATGGTGGGTTCCTAAGGGGAGAGGCGATCCTGAAGTTATTGGATCCTGAGCCATGTAAAGCTTTATAGGTCAACACCAGTACTTCAATTTGGGCCCGGAAACTAATTGGCAGCCAGTGCAGTTGTGCCCTGATTGGTGTTACATGCTCAAACCGTCTTGTTCTGGTGAACAATCTGGCCATTGCATTTTTCACCAGCTGAAGTTTCCTGCTCCTCAATGAGACCAAGACCTAGGCATTTTTGCTCCTTCATGTCCCCCTAATCTAGACTTTCTTCTTTTCTGTGTTGTAGGCCCAAGTTTCAAGCATAGTGACGCCCAGACCGAATGATTATTATATTGGAGTTTCCTTGGTAGGCTCAGAATGGCGCTGCTATCAAAAGGAGTTTATCTTAAGGAACCTGTAAGTCCAAACTCCTCCTCATCTGGGAACTTTCATAACCAATTAGTTTTGGAAGAGAGCCGATATATTTGTGTGTTCATATTGTTCTTTATTATGATGATTTAAAGACTGGGAAATACTACCATCAAATTGCTTGGTGGAGCCGATTAGGACCGTCCTCTTGCAAAAGGATTGTATTAGGATTGTCCTCTCTGTAAGCTGTGCAACTTTGTCACAGGTGAGGCACTGCCTTGGAAAGGAAATGTAGCCTGTATTTTTCCACTGGCCTGCAATCTTCCCTTCAACACTCCAAATAATCAAAATCCTACCATTTATTAATTTATCTGGTTTGCCTATAGGAATATTCCCCCCCCCTTATTTTCCTGAGGAAAGCACAATAAGTGCTTGTAGGATGTACGTGTTTGTGCAGGCTACCACATGATTTGCCTTCCAATCAGACACTAATAATAATAATAATAATAATAATAATAATAATAATAATAATAATACCCTGCCCATCTGCTGGATTTCCCCAACCACTCTGGGCAGCTCACAGCATATATCAAAACATAAAAAAGCAATCATTAAAAACTTCCCGGTACAGGGAATAAAATGAGACTCATCTGGTGTTGGTGGTAGTGCAAGAAAGTGTGTAAGCTCTGACTACAGGGTAAGGCGAGAGGCAGGGGAGTCCTCCAGACCGAAAGAGAATTCTCCTCTGAATGACTTGCTGGGTTACTGCAAAAATAATGAATAAGTGTGTGGAGGATACGCAAGCATTTCATTCTAAGAGGTACACAATAAAGTAAGTATTCAGACTAAATACTTTCTCCTCTCCTTTTCAGCTACTGGGATTCTAGACATCCAAGAACTGAAACCGATAAAGTTACTGGAAAACCAATTCCGAGAAACTGTGTCATCGTCACAAGGAATTGTCCTCACAGTTTTAACTGTTGGTATAATGTTCCCTGCCAAGACTTAAAGCGGTGCCTCTGCAAAATGAAGCCTATGGCAAAGTGGATGAAATAACTGGAAATCTGCCCTCTATGCCACCTTGTCAATCCTGCTATTCTGAGGCTGGAAAAGAGCCATTGTTTTACACCTGCAAAGGCTTAGTTGGGCACTGAAATAAAGTGTGGAAGAATTCAGTAACATCCCATGTATGCTTCTTTTCTTTTCTTTTAATTTTATTTGCTTAACTGAAATAAACAAAAGAAGCAGTCTTCATCATCCATTCATACAAAAGTACACAACAAATCAACTAATTGGGGGGGGGGAATCTAATAAATAGAATAAATAATATCTTCTTAGTTTACATACAACTTCCCATCTACTCCATATTTCACATATTCATTATTAACTTATTGCCAAAACTTGTCAAAGTATAAAGTATAAATAAATATTTAATTACCTGTGGCCTTGATTCTTACTACCAACTACTACAGATGTTATTTGAATGCTACAACAGAGTTTAGACTGCGGCGATTCTTTTTCAAATATATTTTTCAAATATATTTTAAGGACTTAAAGTCTTAAGGTTACACATTGCAACCTGTGGATTTGCCCCATATGGGAGGCAATCCCTGTGCTGCTGTTGGCTGTAAGCCAACAAAGCAGGCCTAGCTGAAAGCAGGCAAAAGGAAAGGAGAAAGAGAAAAAAGGGAGGGAGCGCTGTGTGACTCATCCTTTTGTTACCTGGACAGGTAAGGTCATGCCCACCTCTGCTCACATGCAAAAGGAAGGATGCTCCAGGCCAGGAGGAACAGGAAGTTTGGACTGCTAGACCAAACATTCCCTTGCATGTCCATTCTAGCATTACAAGGAACATTGTACTTGACTGCTACCCGTGGATCACATCCCACACACCCCTTCTCAGGCAATACCACATTTTACAAATACACACTTGTATTAAAACACTTAAGAGTCCCAGCTTGACACATACTGTAGGCTCTGGAAACTTTCTTTTGGAAGGGGCTTTGTCAGCAGTCATCTCTTTTGTCTTTGGTTGAGAAGAAATGAGCCGTCCTCTTATCTCTCAACTTGGATTCTGAGGCAGAGCAAGATGGGTGCAGTTGGTGCAGCCCGCCCTGGGTGCCATCCCTAACGGGGGTGACATTCGGCGCCGCACCAGCCCACCCACCCGCGACTCCCAAGAGTCGGGGGAAGGAGGAGGAGCTGTGCTGCTTTGCCAGCGGCATTCCCCCCTTCCCCTTTCATTTTCCGGGCAGGCGGCACAAGCACCGATGAGCCAAAGAGAAGGGGGGCTGCTTCTGCTTCTGGGCAAACAGAGGGGCAGGGGCATGTGGAGCAGCAGGCTCCTCTCTGGTGGCCTCGGAGCTCCAAGCTTCCCCTCCTCTCTCCCACCTCCCCTTTGCTCCTTCATTCACAGCTTCGGAGAGCGCAAGGGCTACTGCTGCTGCAGGCCTGGCTAAAATCAGCTGCCGCAGCCACTTGCCTGACAAGCAACAGCCCTCTTGGCTCAGGGGGCTCCATTGCACAAGACCCAGCTCAGCTTTGGGGCTGCCAGCACTGCTACTGCTGAGCGAAAGATGCATCAAGGTTGCAGGGCTCAGACTGGGGGCCTGGTAGGGACCCCAATATCTCCTGCAATGCTTTTGCAAAGTTTTTTTGCAGATAAAGTCACTCAGATTCGGAGAGAGGTAGACTCCACCGTGGGAGCAGGGCCGGGGCGGGAGAGTGCTGGAGCGCTGTCTAGTCATGTTTCATGGAATCAATTCCAATCTGTTACCTCCGAGGATGTGGACAGGCTGCTTGGACGAGTGAAACCGACCACCTGTCTCCTTGACCCTTGCCCATCCTGGCTAATAAAAGCGAGCCGGGAAGGGCTGGGCGATGGGCTCCGCGGGGTGGTTAAATGCTTCTCACTATGAGGGAGTATTCCCAGACCTGCTGAAAGAGGCGGTCATTAAACCGCTTCTTAAAAAAACATCTTTAGACCCGGCCAATATGGTCAACTATCGCCCAGTCTCAAATCTACCACTCTTGGGCAAGGTGATTGAGCAAGTGGTTGCTGAACAACTCCAAGCACGCCTGGAGGATGCGGACCATTTGGATCCCTTCCAGTCGGGATTCAGGCCTCATCATGGGACTGAAACTGCCTTGGTCGCACTGGTTGATGATCTCCGGCAGGCTAGGAACAAAGGTGAGAGCTGTTTCCTAGTTCTGCTGGATCTCTCAGCGGCCTTTGATACAATCGACCATAACACCTTCCTGGACCGTCTAGAGGGGTTGGGAGCTGGGGGGACTGTCATACTGTGGTTTCGCTCCTTCCTCCGGGGCCATGTTCAGAAAGTGGTGGGGGGGGATGAGTGTCCTCTCCCCCATGCTTTTTAACATCTACATGCAGCCGCTGGGAGAGATCATCAGGGGGTTTGGGCTGGGTGTTCATCAGTATGCGGATGATACCCAGCTCTACCTCTCCTTTAAATCAGAACCAGTGAAGGCAGTGAAGGTCCTGTGTGAGTGCCTGGAGGCGGTTGGAGGATGGATGGTGGCTAACAGATTGAGGTTGAATCCTGGCAAGACAGAAGTACTATTTGTGAGGGACAGGAGGTGGGCAGGTGTGGAGGATTCCCTGGTTCTAAATGGGGTAACTGTGCCCCTGAAAGACCAGGTGCACAGCCTGGGAGTCATTTTGGACTCACAGCTGTCCATGGAGGCGCAGGTCAATTCTGTGTCCAGGGTGGCTGTCTACCAACTCCATCTGGTACGCAGGTTGAGACCCTACCTGCCCGCAGACTGTCTCTTGTGACTCCTTTTTCTCCTCGAGGCCCCGGCGCGCCGTGAGGTGGGAAATCCCAGGCCTCTGGGCCCCGGGGTTTCACCTAATCGGCGGTTGATGGGCGGTCGGGTGTCCTTAATTTTAATTTTAACCTGCCGCGCTCGTGGGGAGGGGGCGCGCGGCCTCTCGGCCGGTCTACCAAGCACCCCATGGCAGCGGCAGCAGCGGTCTCGGCGACCCAGAAGCCGCTCAGGCAGCGCGAACTCGCCGGCCGCCCCTAAGAGCTCCGTGGTGCTGTGGCAAGTGCCATGATGCCTCGCCGGAAGTCCGTCAGCATGTGTTTATGAGAAGGACAGGATACGGATCTTCCTTATATGTACTTGTAACCTATGACCCCCTTGCGTGTGCACACTTACAGAGGAGGGGGAAGGAGCCCAAGAAGTGTATAAGAATCTTTGCAAATTTGTCTTTCTTTACTCTTGTCGTGAAGGTGATCATCAAGAGTCTCTTAAATTTAAGAATTAAATTCTTTCTCTGAATTCAGCCCTCGAAGTCGTCATTGACTGTCTTTGTCCCTGCCTGGGCACAACTTAAGGACCCTTATTAGCCAATAAGGCTACACACCCAGCCCATACCCCCTGATGATCTCTCCCAGCGGCTTCATATAGATGTTAAAAAGCATGGGGGAGAGGACAGAACCCTGAGGCACCCCACAAGTGAGAGCCCAGGGGTCTGAGCACTCATCTCCCACCACCACTTTCTGAACTTGGCCCAGGAGGAAGGAGCGGAACCACTGTATAACAGTGCCCCCAGCTCCCAACCCCTCTAGACGGTCCAGAAGGATGTTATGGTCGATGGTGTCAAAAGCTGCTGAGAAATCCAGCAGAACTAGGAAACAGCTCTCACCTTTGTCTCTAGCCCGCCGGAGATCATCAACCAGTGCGACCAGGGCCGTTTTAGTCCCATGATGAGGCCTGAATCCTGACTGGAAGGGATCCTGACCTGCAAGCTCCCAGCTCTTTTACTTAATCTATACCTTTTTTAAGCTGTTGTCCTCTCCCCCTCAACCTCTTTTACCCTAGCTTTATATCATTCACTCCACCTTAATACATAAGAATACCTTTTAAAACCTTCCCCAGACACTTGACCTCCCTTACATATCCTCTCCTTATTGTTACTTCCCACCCCCTCTTTTGTTTTCTGTCCTCTTTTCTCTCTTTCTCTCTTTCCTTTTCGGTTCCTTCTTTCCCCCTTTTAAATCAACCCCCCCCCCTAGTCTGTTTATCAACTTGTCTCCAATAGGGAAACCTTTCCTCCCATCCATCACCCCCCTTTACAACAAACACCCCTGTTATACCTTTATCTTACTCCCTTCATTCCAATACATAAACCTTCCCCTTAAACCCCTTCCCAGTCACACAATTCCCCTTTAATAATCTCTTCCCTATCTCCCCCCCCATCTCACTTCTCATCCCCACCCCACCCCTACTCTAGTTTTATACCCTCTTTGTTTGCTGGATTGCTCATTTGCTCGTTTTTTAATCTGCCAAACAATCCTCAAACCAAAAACGTCAAGGAGATGAAGGTGTCACCAACTAAAAAGATGGTAAAAAACATTGAGACCGCAACACCTCCTCAAAATGACGAAATATTGCAACACCTAAGAGAAATGGAAGAGAGGATGACAAGGAAATTGGAAGCTGCAGTGGAAAATGCAACGACCCCTATACAGCTACTAATCAGCAATCTTACCTCCAGAGTGGAAGCTCTAGAAAAGAAGAATCAACTGCAAGAAAGAACAATAGAGCAATACCGGGATGAAACCGCATGTATGAATAAGAAATTGTACGAACTGGAAAGAGAAAACGAAGAACTGAAAATTAAGCAAGCAGACATTGAAGTCCGAAACAGACACTGCAACATCCGCTTCCGCAACTTTCCAGAAAAAGCAGGGGAGAAAAGCCCAGCAGACCTAATTGTGAGCTGGTTGAAAGATACAATCCCAAATCTGACACTCAAGGTATCCGATCTGGAGAGGGCACACAGAGCTCTAAAAGCTATGCCGAAACCTAATGCCCACCCAAGAGACATCATAGTGTGCTTTTCACGCTACAGAAAAAAAGGAGGAGATATGGAACAGCCTCAGAAACTCAACCAACCTCCAATACAAAGACAATTCCATATTGGTCCTACAAGATTTATCCAAGGACACCCTAAATCGGAGAAAAAGCCTACATCCATACACTCAGCTTCTTCAGCAAAAAGGGATTCGGCACCGTTGGGGCTTTCCCTTCCATCTCATTGTGGCGTGGCAACAGATACAACACAGTACGTGGCTACCAACGAAACGGAAGCTCAACAACTATTGAGGAACCTTGGACTCGACCCTCCATCGGATCAGCAACAGAAAGACCTACCAAGTGACAGCCGAGATCAAGAAAATGGAATAACAGTAAATGAATGGATGGAAGTAAAGAGGAGAAAGAGACAACAGAAGCAACACATCAAGACGCGTCGATACAACCATCTACCATCGCGCACAAAATCACTCTACCGAACATTCTCCACAGGATGCCAGACCATGATCAACTGAACCAAAACATCACTGAGGAACAACCCAACAACAACAACAATCACAGCTGAATGAAGCAACCGGAAAACATCTCGAACAGCAGAACTGGTGATTCCCCTCCCCTCCCTCCCCCCTCCCCATAGGCCTTAAACATAGCTAACATCATCAATACCCCCCCTACACCACACCTCCATAGAACCTACCCCCATCCCAACCCCACCCCGACACCAGTCCAGACAACCACAATCACATTCCCCATCAACCACAACCCATATCTCCAGAATCCCTTTCATACCAAACAAGAGAAAAACAACTCCCCCAACATCCATAACACAACCCACTATCAGGCTAAAACATGATACCTATTCAACAACATGGTGGCACCAGAGCGCGCCAACACATACACACACTCTAACACACCAGTGATGTTGCTATTAACATTGGCAACATTGCTCACGAACCTTATGCCTGACACTAACATTACAAAAGTACTCTACACCGTCTCGCTGGTCACCCCCTGTCGCAAACGACGAAGGGGAAGGCCTGTCCTTTAGTACAGCCTTTCACATCAGCCAAGACCCAGGACCAACCGGCTAATCGCCAAAAGGTCCAAAATACCCCAAACGAACACCTATATAACTACATATAGGAAACCCTCTATAATTTACCCCCTACTCCTTAACCCGATTCTAATTCTAATCCCATTGGACCCCCACCCACCACACCATAAGTCAGTGCAACCCCAATGGTTCAGTACACAACACGAAGTGAGGGACATAGGACAACCCAGACGGGTTGGCAAGGAACTATCCTACAGAATAAATAAACAAGATGGCTAGCTTAAAAGCAATCACATTAAATGTGAGGGGGCTGGGAAACCCCATCAAGAGAAAACGTATCACCTCATACATAAATACCATGAAACCACACATCACCTTTCTAAAAGAAATACACAACCCACCCATAGGGAAGCTCCTGAATGATCCTCGCTTTAGTCAACAATGGGTGGCACAAGGCTCAGGAAAGGCCCGCGGAGTAGCTGTAATACTTAGTAGGGACCTAAATTTCAATGCTACAACAGTCCTAAAGGACAAAAAAGGCAGATTCATTTTCATTAAAGGAATACTAAATGGCAAAATTAAACTGACAATCGGCTCACTATATGGCCCTAACTCGAGAAAACTCGAATTCTTTCAAAAGACACTAAACAAGTTCCTTTCTTTCTCTGAGGGGGAAGCAATCCTAGGTGGTGACTTTAACTTAAATATGAAAGGCATAACTCTAAAAAACACCCATCCTACAAATTCACAGGCAACCCTCCTCAACAAATACCCCCCAACAAATAGGGGCTCTTACAAGTTGCTAAAATTGTTGAAAAACAGGGGTCTTTACGACATTTGGGGCAAACACAACCCGGGAGACACCACCCACACATTCCAGTCCGGACGCCATGGTACAACGTCCAGACTGGACAGCATCCTGCTCACGATTTAAAACGGGGCTCCACGGGGTGACGCATTATCTGGATGATTTTTTTATCTGTTCCGCGCACGATTCTGGCGACTGCATCGCCATGATGCAGGCCTTTGCGGATCTCACCAATGAGCTCAGTGTTCCTTTGGCTGCGGACAAAACTGAGGGCCCCACCACGCAGCTTACGTATCTGGGTATCGTTTTGGATACTGTGTCACAGACTTCCAGCCTGCCCGCAGCAAAACTTTCCAAATTAAGGGAGGTCATACATTGTCACAGTGGCCGGAGCAGGCTACTTCAGAGAAACGATGCTACGCAGCTCTGCATTTTATTACTTTATTGGTGCTGCGTATTTACAGTGCTGAAGTCATTGCTATTTACACGGAACGATGGGGTCATTATGTTGCAGAACCTCCGAATGGCTTTTGGCGCGTCTTTCCCCAACACAAAAGCCTTGGAAGACCCATCCTCTTTCCCCTCCTCTTTCTGCGTAATTCCGGAGTTGGGGGGATGGGTCTCCCCCCCTTATTTGCCCCTTCCTGTCCCACCTGGGACCCTGGCTCCGCTACCTTCCCTGAGCCTCGGACACGACTTCCTGCTTCCTCACTGGAATCGGAGCTCCCTCTGCTTTCCCCTGTGCTCGGGGATGGGCTTGAACTCAGGAGGGGAGGGACTTCGCGATATCCCCTGTCCCTCACATCCACCCCCCTCCCAAGCTCTCCTTCTCCCCTCCCCAAGTCCCCTCCAGGTGTCGGTGACGACTCGAAGCCTAAGAACTCAGTACTTTCCGAACCCGTTGGTGTGAACACCTCCCCCCAGTCCTGCGAGCCCCCCCTTCCGCCTGGGAGGACTGGAATCCCAAAAAGTCCGTGGCGTCCGAGCTAGTGGGGGTAAAAATGTGCTGCCAATCGGCTTCTTCCTCTGACTGGGTGGATCTCGGTGACACCCATACCTCGTCTTCTGGTTCCTCAAACTCCGCTTCCCAGCGCCATGGTGAACTGCTCTCCCGTGCTTCCCCCTCCTCCCCCTCCCTTTCCATGTGCCAGGGCTTGGGTCTGTGGGGAAAGAGGGCGTGAAATTCTTCCACCAAGAATTTCTCCTGTATCTGAGTGGCTGGGACCCATTCATTCTGAGACGGTGGAGCGTCCTCCCATGCCATGAGGTACTCCAGGCCCCCCACCCCTCTCCGTGAATCAAGGATGGCCGTGGCCTCATTGAGTTGCTCCCTGCCTCCCCTCTCCCCCCCCTCCCTCGGGTTTGTTCGCTGCCTCTGAGCCTGCTGCTTTCCCTGTACGGCGACAGCAGCGATCTATGAAACACTGGGTGCACCCTCATTTCCTCTGGCAGTGCCAGTCTGAAGGCCACTGGGTTGACCTGTTGCGTGACCGTGAAGGGGCCCAACCGTCTGGGCGCCAGCTTTTTGCACCTCCCTCTGATGGGAAGGCCCTCCGAGGACAACCAAACCTTGTCCCCCACCCTGATGACCTCCCCTTGTCGCCTGTGGCGATCTGCCCCCTTCTTGTACGCTTCCTTGGCTCTCTCCAAGTGTTCTCTGAGCTGCTGGTGTACCGTCTCCAGTTCCTCTGCCCAATCCTCAGCCTGCGGGTCCCCCTCCTCCTCCTCCCCCTCCCTCTCTGGGAAAGATCGGAGGTCCCGCCCATAATTGGCCTTAAAGGGCGACACCCCTGTGGAGACGTGCACTGCATTATTGTAGGCAAATTCTGCCAGTGGCAGGCGATCCACCCAGTCTGTTTGCCTCTGGCTGAAGTAGCATCTCAGGTACTGCTGCAGAATGGCGTTGACCCTCTCCGCCTGTCCATTGGTCTGCGGGTGTCTAGCCGTCGACAAGCTGACCTCCACCTGCAGGAGGTTCATGAGCCGCCGCCAGAACCTGGAAACAAATTGGCGGCCTCTATCCGAAATAACTCGTAAAGGTAATCCATGCAGTCTGAAGACGTGGTCAACAAACAGTTTGGCTGTCTCTTCTGCAGAGACCGCTCTGGCACACGGTATAAAGTGGCACATTTTGGACATAAGGTCCACCACCACCAACACTGCGGTCTTGCCTCTGGAAGAAGGCAGATCTGTGATGAAGTCCATGGACACCACTTCCCACGGCCTGTGTGGTGTGGCTAAGGGCTCCAGCAATCCTGCTGGCGCTGCTCTGACCACCTTTGCCCGCTGGCAGGTGTCACAGCCCCGTACATAGTCTCGAACATCTTCCCGCACCCCTGGCCACCAGAAGTGTCTCATGACCAGGTGAGCGGTTTTGTCCCTTCCAAAATGACCCGCCGTTGGGTTGTCGTGCAGCTGCTGGAGGACCTTACGTCTAAGCTGGGTGGTGGGCAGGTACAGTGCACCCTTGTAGAAAAGCAGCCCCCTGCGTTCTGCAAAGTCTTTTGCCTGCTCCCTCCCCCCTCTCAGTTCTCTGAAGATGCGGTTGGCAAATTCATCCGCTGCCGTTAGTGCTGTGAGTTCTGCCTCGCTCACCACTGCTGCTCCGCAGGACCATGCTGACGGGGGGAAAATGTGCCTGGGTGCCGGTGGCGCCTCCTCCTCCATGTACTCCGGTTTGCAGGAGAGGGCATCCACCCTGACATTCTGCTCCCCCGGGATGTAGTGGATGGAGAAGTTGAAGTTCGAGAAGAACTCTGCCCACCGTATCTGCCGCTGGTTGAGCACCCTGGCAGTTCTCCAGAACTCCAGGTTCTTGTGGTCTGTGCACACCTGGATGGGGTGCTTGGCGCCCACCAGGAAGTGTCTCCAATGCTGGAACGCAGCGTGGATCGCAAGAAGTTCCCTATCAAACACCGTGTAGTTGCGCTCTGGCTGGGTCAGCTTCCTGGAGAAGAAGGCACAGGGTCTCCACTCTCTGTTGGCGTCCAGTTGCAACAAAATGGCGCCCACAGCTCTATCTGAAGCATCTGTCTCAACGCGTAGGGGCGCATCCTGTACCACGTGGAACAGGTTCTGGTCTGAGGCGAAACCCTCTTGAGGCTTTCAAACGCTGCTTGCGCCTCAGGTGTCCACCTGAACTTCTGCTTGCCTCTCAGGCAGTCAGTGATGGGAGCCGTAACGCGAGAGAAGTTCTTGATGAACTTCCTGTAGAAGTTGGCGAAGCCTAGTAGGCGTTGGGCATCTTTGCGCGTCCTGGGGCTGTGCCAGTCCAGGATGGCCTGCACCTTGTCCTTGTCCATCGCCAGCCCCTTGTCTGACAGCTTGTAGCCCAGGAAGTCCACCTCTTTGGTGTGAAACTTGCACTTCTCCAGCTTCACATACAGGTGGTTCTCCTTCAGGCGCTGCAACACCTCCCTGACATCTTTCACATGCTGCACTGGGTCATTGGAATAGATAAGGATGTCATCTAGGAAGACCAAGCAGTTCTTGAAGAGGAGGGACCCCAGGACGTGGTGCATGAAGGCCTGGAAGCATGCTGAGCCCCCTTGCAACCCGAAGGGCATCACCAGATATTCAAAAGAGCCCAGAGGCGTGAACATCGTGGTTTTCCATTCATCGCCTTCCCGGATCCTGATCAAGTTGTACGCCCCCCTCAGGTCTAGCTTGGTGAAAACCTTGCCCCTGCGCGCCGCTGTCAGGAGATCATCCACTCTGGGCATGGGGAAAGCCACTGGCTCTGTTACTGAATTCAGCCGTCTAAAATCCACCACAAGACAGCGCTGTTGCGTGTCTTTCTTGTCCACCCAGAAGACCGGGGTGCCCCCTGCTGCCTTGCTTTCTCTGATGAACCCCCGCTTGAGGTTCTTGTCGATGAAAGCGCGCAGATCCTCCAGTTCCTGATCTGACATGGCGTACAGCTTGGCTGGGGGTATAGTTGCCCCTGGCACCAGGTTGATCTGGCAGTCAAAAGGCCTGTGTGGGGGTAGGTGGTCGGACTCCGCTTCGCTGAAGACCTCCTGCAGGTCCCAGTACGGCTTGGGGATCGCCTCACCCCCTTTGACGTGCATGGTGGCCACCGTGGCTATCGGAGGCCCCTCCCCTGGTTGGTGCTGCATGCAGTGTTCTAGACAAAAGTCCGATCCAAACGTGATGCATCTCTGGTGCCAACTGATGGAGGGGTCGTGGCGCGCCAGCCAGCTCATGCCCAAGACGATGGGGGGGTCTGAGATGGTGGTGACGTTGAATGCCAGTGTCTCTGAGTGCCTTCCCACCGTCATTCTCATGGGGGGGGTTTGATGAGTGATGGCCCCTCCCAGCAACTCTCTGCCGTCAATGGTGGCTACGTGCAGGGGAAAATCCAGCTGCAGAAGCTGGATCTGGTGCTCTTCTGCAAAGTTTCTCGAGAAGAAGTTGGCTGAGGCACCACTGTCAATTAGGGCAAGGACCGTCAGGGGATAGCCATTTGGGAGCGTTAGCGTCACTTCTAGAACCACTCCTGCTCTGGGAGGGGTGGGCTGGCTCTGCTCCTCGCTGCGCGGGTGGGTGGGCTGGGGCTGTTGTCTGCTGACTGCGCCTGGCTGCTGCCCCTTGTCTCCTGCAGCCAGGCTTTCTCGTTTCCCTGTTGTGGTGCTGCGTCAGTGGGGGAGGGCACTACTGTTCCCGCCTTTCCTTGCCACTCCCTGTGATGTGGGCAGTCTCTGACGAGATGCTGGGGGGAGTTGCAGAGAAAGCAATTCCCGCCCCTTCCCTCCTTGCGTCTTGGCGCCGCTGGGGTTTGAAAAGCCCGCGCGCGCGCGCGCTATCAATCTGCATGGGTTCCTGGTCCTGGCTGGCCCCAGGCGTGGCTTGAAAGGGTTGTTGGGGGAGTGGCTTCTCCTGCAACCGTGGGAACCAAGCCCGCTTTGTGCGCGTTGCTTGCTTGTCGCTCCACCGGGATTCCTGTCTCACCCCCACCGCCAGAGCCGCTTTGCTCAGCTGATCCATATTACTGGGCTTTGGACCTCTCGAGAGCTCATCCTTCACCTCCTCATGCAAGCCCAAGTAGAACGCCGCTTGCATTGGGGCTGACTCAAGTTCCCACCCCAGTCTGTGCACCAGCATGGTGAATTTCGCCCAATATTCGCGAACTGTCATTTTTCCTTGGCGTAAATTATGAAGTTCCTCCTTAGTCTGGTCCATATGACTATCGGACGAATACATAGTTTGCAAAGCTTCTAGAAATAGTTTGACATTTTTCATGCAAGGATTCTTTGTTGCGATTAACGGTCTTAGCCACTCCCTGGCTGCCCCGGTAAGGTGCTCCACAATAAACGCTACCCTGTGCTCATCATCAGGGAAGTCAGCATGGTGCAGCTCAAGAGCATACACAATCTCAGTCTCAAAGCCCTGATATTCCCTCGGGTCTCCATTGAACTTGCTTACTAGGGTCCCGGCTCTCCTTCCTGGCAGCACTTGGACTTGGGGGGCCCCTCCCGCCTTGTTTTTCTCTGCATCCAGCTTGTTTTGGAGGTCTACCGCCACCGCCCTTAATTGCTGCTCTCTTTCCTGAAGCGCTCTCACCTGTTCCGCAAGTTGTAGCCGGTCGTCCTGGACCTTCTTTGTTTCTTCTTTAGCTGCCTTTAGTTCCCCCTGCGCCTGCTGCACCAGCTGCTGCAGGTCTTGCTGGGCTTTCTCCGCGATCTGCCGCCATTTCTCCGCCTCTGACACACTCATCCCGGCAACTCCAAAGTAGCCCAA
Source organism: Zootoca vivipara (assembly GCF_965207765.1). NCBI lineage: Eukaryota > Metazoa > Chordata > Lepidosauria > Squamata > Lacertidae > Zootoca > Zootoca vivipara. The sequence continues at coordinate 72,003,815 of NC_142583.1, forward strand.
AAAAAAGATTCGGAGGTTGCTGTCACAGTGGCCGGAGCAGGCTACTTCAGAGAAACGACGCTACGCAGCTCTGCATTTTATTACTTTATTGGTGCTGCGTATTTACAGTGCTGAAGGCATTGCTATTTACACGGAACGATGGGGTCATTATGTTGCAGAACCTCCGAATGGCTTTTGGCGTGTCTTTCCCCAACACAAAAGCCTTGGAAGACCCATCCTCTTTCCCCTCCTCTTTCTGCGTAATTCCGGAGTTGGGGGGATGGGTCTCCCCCCCTTATTTGCCCCTTCCTGTCCCACCTGGGACCCTGGCTCCGCTACCTTGCCTGAGCCTCGGACACGACTTCCTGCTTCCTCACTGGAATCGGAGCTCCCTCTGCTTTCCCCTGTGCTCGGGGATGGGCTTGAACTCAGGAGGGGAGGGACTTCGCGATATCCCCTGTCCCTCACATCCATGATATCCTGTTGCCCAAGAAGGTGACCCTGAGGCAGCTGCAATCACTGCTGGGTCATCTTAACTTCGCCTGTAAGGTGGTGGCGCCTGGACGCCCCTTCTGTGCTAGGTTGAACAAGCGTACCGTTGGCCTGCATTCACCGCATCATCATTTGCGGTTGACGCAGGATGAAAAGGCGGGTCTCCTGATGTGGCTGGAATTTCTGGATAGTTTTAATGGTGTGTCATTGTGGCAAGACGTTTTGAACCTTCACAATGACTTCCAAGTTAATTCAGATGCAGCTGGGTCCCTCGGTTTTGGCCTATTCTGGAATGGACGATGGTGTGCGCAACGCTGGCCCTTGTCCTGGCAGAACTCTGAAGTTACGCGCGATCTAATGTTCCTTGAGTTTTTCCCCATAGCGGTGGCCGTCCATATTTGAGTGAATGACTTCAAGGACCACAGGGTGTGTTTCTGGTCGGACAACTTGGCCGTCATGAACGTTTTAGCGAAGCAATCCTCCAAATCGCCTAGGGTATCCGCCCTTCTCTGGGCCTTTGTATTGCAATGTCTTCGATTTAACATAATTTGTTAAGCCCGTTTCATGCCGGGGGTCTCTAATGACATTGCTGACGCCCTGTCCCGTTTTCAGATGGAGCGGTTCAGGTCGCTGGTTCCGGACGCCTTGCCACAGCCGGAGTTTTTCCCGGATCGTCTTTGAAACCTTGGCAGCTGCTAGTTTTGCAGGGAGTTGCAGCCTCAGTTTCCCCCTCCACTTTGCGGACTTATCAGAAGGCGTGGACTGACTTTTTAACTTATCGTCAGCAGTCCATTGCAGTTGAGGTTTCCGCACGGCCTTCTTCGTCCCAGGTGCTACAGTATTTGGCGCACCTTTTTCAATTGGGTAGAGCAGCTATAACCATTAAGTTACAGTCTGCTGCAATTTCATTTTTTGGTAAATGACTTTTTAATAAGGACCCTTGCGCTAAATTTATGGTTCGCAAAGCCATGGAGGGGTGGGGTAGCTGTAAGTTATGATCCCTTATTACAGCTGCAACAGGCGAGAAAACCCCACCTTCAGGCTGAATTCTGGTCTACCGTCATTGCCGATCGGCGAGAAATTCCTGAGCTCCGGGAATTTCTGGCGCAGTGAAGGGGGGAGCCACAAGAGCGCTGCGGCCCCCAGAAGAACCTCAGATTGAGCTTTCTGAGGACGTGGGGACTTCACTGCACCCCAAAACGACTCCTCTGCTCCCTGGTAAGCTCTATTAAGAGTCCCGAGAGCAAGCGGAGTGCAGATGGGGATGCCTGAGTCCAATCGCTGCCTTCATTGCGTGAAGCTCCACACCGGCGAACTTTTGAGCTGTGGATTCTTCACAAAATAAGAAGATTGGAGAACATTTGGTCACCGTGAGTAAAGGAAAAGGCTTGATAAATTTTTAAAATTATAAATTTGAAGGAATTGGTCACGGGAGGAGATTTAAAATCGGAAGTCGGTCTCCCCCACTGAGTGAAGTGAGAAGCAGTTAATTTACCTGAAGTGGGAAAGATTGACAGGGAGTTTCAAATTCCCAAAGATTGTACCTAAATTCTCCCCTTGAGGTAGGGTAAAGGGGAGAAGGGTTGTCCTGAAGAAAAATCCCTGTAAAAGACACATTTTGGACTGGGGAAAGCTTCCCTGTAGGTCGGAATTGGGATCCTGGAGGGATCAGAGAGCCGCCATTATGATGTCATAAAAGGACGGCATGTGTTTACCTTTTTGAGGTTGTGAACTGTCAGAAGTGAAGAGATCATAAAATATATGACAGTGAATGCCAAATGTTCTCTTCATAAATGCATATGAAAGTATAAATGTATGAACAAGAATTCAAAATGCTAAATTGTATCCACTTTGGACATAACTTTTGTTTCTGAAGAATGGAGATCTAAACTGTGCCATTTCCTGCTTTACAACTCTGGCTGAGCCCATGAAATTTGAGACGTGCAAGATGCCAGTAGACACAGTAACACCTGACTAGGGGGCGACAGAGTGGAAGTGGAGTGAGGAGTAATATTGGATGTTACTTTCTGACTGATTAAGATAGTCCGAAACTGGATTGATTTATGGAACTGTCTGTGCCGTCTGGGAGACTCCAAGTCCGGGGGAGGGGGGGCTGAAGTAGATGTAAGTGTTTAAATGTTATTAGGATAGAAGAGGCAATGTTTGAATTCATGGATATTTTTGGGAATTAATTTTAGGCTAAGTGGTGAAATAGAAGATAGATGATTGGGAAATTAATTATAGGTTAGGAATAATTGATTTTATTGATTAGGAATAATTGAGAGAAAATGAAGAAGAAGAAGAAATGTTAAACAAATTGAGGAAGATGGAAATGTATAAATGATTTAAGATATAATGATTTAAGATATAATATGAAAATTGCTTAAGATGGAGTTAAAAATGGACCCACTGAGGGGGGAATTGAGGAAGTCTACAATGTTAAGTATAAAGAAAGATTGTTGTTATTGTTTTGTTTTTTATTTTATTTTAAGTTTTTATCTTTTTGTCTTTTTGTCTTTTTTGCTTTTTTGTATTTTGTATTTTTGCTTTCTCTTTATAAAATGAATAAATATTTTTTTGGGGGGGGACTCGCCTCCAGATGAGTGCAGTTTTTATACCTGCGGTTGTGTGGGATTCTGGATACTTAGAGGTTTAAAACATTGAGGTTCGGGTGCAAATACATCTACATTTGATAGGTGAAGTAAGTGTAAAATTCTTGATAGTATACAAGAGGAGATGTTATGTCCAGATTCCAGGGAAACAATGGAATTTGGGGTCAGTGTGAGGCAATAGTTACTTTTCTCTCTATTACACGCTTGATTTCGAAGGTGAGCCTTATGAGGAAGGAAGGATAGAAAAAAGAAATCATGATCAGAGGATCCCCCACTGGGGGACTAATTAACTCCATCTTCACTATTACAATAAAGAGAATGCCAAAAGATAAGATATGATAAGATGATAAGATAATGTCATGTTCCTTTTGATACATAGCTTATTTCTTACAACTCAGCATGGTTACAGCTAAAGCTACTCTGGTGTCATAAGAGTGTCATAGTCTCCCTATATAAAAATATCAAAGTTACACCTATAGTTCATTAAATGCAATGTTAAGCTTGCCTCCTATTCCCTACATTTTCTTTATTAATTAAATCTCAGGCGATCTCTGATCATTCTGAGGACAATGAGTGAGGTGAATACCTCAGAATATTTTATTACCAGGAAAGGATTTGTGGTTGGAGAAAGCAATGTTTTGGGGATGTATACATTGTTGATCCCTTTACCTCTTTTGTAAAACAAGGCAGTATTGGAACCCATTAATCCACATGGGTCTCTTACAGTATAAGCAACTTGTGTGATTTCTGCATCAGTCCCAGTTCATACTGCTGTTGGAAGGCACAAAGATGGTGCCAGAGCCCGTAAACAGATTTGTTCCCTCTCAGATGGTAGCCTGCTGACTTTGTCTCTTGATGGGAGGTGCTGAGGAAACACAACCACTACCATCATCAAAGCCCTGCCCTGCCCTGCCATGCCGGTTAGGCTTCTAGTCTGACAGATTGCTGCCAATTGGGTTTTATAGAGAAGGAGTGACGGAAGTCAAGGTCATCAATTTCGGGATGTGAATAGATGATAGGAGAGGATATATTTGTTAGATATTATCCTTCCTCCCTCACATTTTGAGTTCAGAAGAGTGTCATCCCTTAAAAGGGAAGCTTAAATACCGTGGGTTCGTTTTACTCTTTTAGTTTAAGTAATCCAGGATGCTTTAAGGCAGACTGGATTCTCCTGGTGTTTCCCCCTTTTCTCCCTCTTAAAAGAACAACCACACCAACAGTCTTGTAAAATGTAAAACACACACACACACACACACACACACACACACACACACACACACACACATTTACTCTCTCTGAATACTTGTTGAAGAACAACAGATACAGCAGCTTTGTTCAGGCAGAGAAGATAATATATATAGCTATGCCCTCTGCCGGTCAGGGCCCAGAAGGAGTGCCTTTCACAGAGTTCTCTCTAGCAAACTTACAAGAAAACTCTGCAAGCTTCAGCTCCTATCATGTGCCTATCACGTGCCCAGCCAGGAGGACTCCCCTGCTCAGCACCTGAAGGCCCCAGTCCTGCCACTCACCACCTGGCCTGGGCGGGGCCTGGTGGGCTCTATAAAGGACTGCTGCTGCCGCCGCTGCTGGGCAGAGAGGACTCCGTTTTGTTTTTTGTTTAAATTCCTGTTATTTTTTACCTATGTCATTTTAAACTGTATTAAGGCTGTATTCTTAGTTTTAGATTTTGATTTATGTGGAAATGGTTTTCCATTTGGTTGTGTATTTTTTGATGTGGTTTATGTATTGTTTGTGACTTTTGTAATTGTGCTAATGCGGTATTGTTTTAATATTCAATTGGGAGCCGCCAATTCATATAATTATTGTTTCCCCCCTCAAATGACACATAACAAATTGCCCCTTTCCACTGTTTTGATTCTGAAATTAACACAAGTTATGTAAATAGTCTTCCAAGTTGAATAAGTTAAGAAACTTGAACTAAATTGCAGACAGTGAGTTTAATAACATAGCATTTGGTAGAAGCTGAACTGCAGCAGAACAGAAATAGTACTGGCTACAGGTAGGTAGCCGTGTTGGTCTGGGTCGAAGTAAAATAAAAAAATTCCTTCAGTAGCACCTTAAAGACCAACTAAGTTTTTATTTTGGTATGAGCTTTCGTGTGCATGCACACTTCTTCAGATATGAGCTTTCGTGTGCATGCACACTTCTTCAGAAATAGTACTGATTGTGAAGGACACAGGAAAGGATGGAGATTGCTGCCTTCTTACAGCCCTACTCATGGGCTAGGCCTGGGGGGTCTTATGGAAGTAACAACAACAGTAAGGTGCTCACCTCTCCCCATCACCCCTCTTCCTTGCCCAACAGTGACAAGCCCGCCTTGCTCACTGGATACTCTGCTTACTTGCCCCGCTTCCTGTCTGTATCTGCCGCTTCCCTCATCCTGGAGCATGTGAAGTCACCAGTGTGGTGACAAACGAGTACAAATACAGTATAGAATTAAATATGAATATATAAATAAATCAGCTTATTTATTGAGTACACTTCATGTCATTTCAGCCTAGAGGGGAGACTCTTGCCAGATCAGAGTCGCTCCCTCTGAGTGGGCACATGCCAAGGAAGGCCATCATAAGTTGTCACTGGCTTAGACAACTTTGAAGAGGACGTAGAATTGGGTCTATCAATGGCTACTTGTTTTGCTTTATGATCAGAGTGGTGGGGTGGAAGAAAACAACAGTGGAAGGCTATTGCCTTTACACTCCTCCAATAGGCTTCCCAGAGGCATCCAATGGGCTACCATGGGAACCAAAATACTAGACTGAGGGCTGAGCCCTTAGCAAGATCCAGTCAGGCTCTTTCTATTTTCTTATGTCTCACTAAATACCCGAATGAAAATTAATTGACCAGCTCAGTCGATAGAGCATGGAACTCTTAATCTCAGGGCCATGGGTTCAAGCCCCAGCATGGGCTATAACAGGGGTCACTAAACTAAGGCCTGGGGACCGGATGCGACCCAATCACCTTCTAAATCTGGCCCATGGATGGCCCAGGAATCAGCATGTTTTCACATGAGTAGAATGTATCCTTTTATTTAAAATGCATCTCTGGGTTCAGGGCTGGCTCTAGGTAGACCTCCGGTGGGTCGGTACGCTAGGGCACCGGGCCAGTAGGCTGGGCGCCGCGCGGCGAAACCACGCGGAAACCATGCTGCACCCTGCGAGGGCGGGGGCGCCGGAGTGATCTCCGCCCCTCAGCACCAGGGTGCGCGACCTGCTCGAGACTGCCCTGTCTGGGTTATTTGTGGGGCATAGGAATTCATTCATATTTTTCTCCAAACTATAGCCCGGCCCACCATAAGGTCTAAGGAACAGTAGACCGGCCCCCTGCTGAAAAAGTTTGCTGACCCCTGGGCTATAAGATTCCTGCATTGCAGGGGGTTGGACATGATCTGATTCGTTGACCCTTTTAAAAAGTGGTTGTTTTTTGGGAGGAGGGTGTTATTGGGTCGTTGTTTTTATTTTGATTATATATATATTGTGGTTTTATATTTTGATTTTGTTCTGTGAACTGCCCCAAGACCTCTGGGTATATAGCAGTACAGTGGACGCTATATAACGTGATCTGTGCGGGAGGCACGTTCGCAACCCGCAGCGTTAGCAACCCGCAGTGCCGCGTATGCGCACGCGCGGGTTGCGATTCGGCGCTTCTGCGCATGTCAAAGTGTGATTTAGTGCTTCTGCACATGCGCGAGGGCTGAAACCTGGAAGTAACCCATTCGGGTACTTCCGGGTTCGGCGCGGGACGCAACCTGAAAAGATGCAACCTGAAGCATCTGCAACTCGAGGTATGACTGTATATAAATCAAAGAAATAAATAAAAGCCATAGCTGCCACGTTTCGGATTTGAAAATAAGGGATCAGCACCCTCACCTGTCCAAGGGACAGTCTACGATTCTCAGGGACAGTCCACGCTGCGGTAACGCCCCCCCCCCCCGGCTACAAATTATTTTACACCAGGCTACACACCATCATCTTTCCCCACCTTCAGAATGGACACCACCCCCATCCATCTCCCCATCCCACCCTCCTCTTCCCCCCTTTTCTTCCCAATGTCTCAATAACCTAAACTGATTTGTTAAAAAGTTAGAGGTGAAAAATATGAGAGAGACATTGTACACACCTCTGTAAATCAAGAACATTATTGTATTTTAATATCCTTCTGGAAGTCGCCCAGAGTGGCTGGGGAAACCCAGCCAGATGGGTAGGGTACAAATAATAAATTATTATTATTATTGTTGTTATTATTACTACCGTATATACCTGGGAGCACATACGCTCAAACTATCAGGATTCAAATGTTAAGACATATGAAGTCTATGGTCCATCCAACAACCTTGCATTAAAGTGGTAGCTAAATATAACAGATTCAGCCCCTGATTCAGCTTTGACCATTTCTATTCGTTTTGTTTATTGTCAGATACCCTAAACAAAGAAATTTTCAGCTCTTCTCAGAAGATATTACAAAACGTTTTTGGATGTTTCCAAACTACTACTGCTCTTTTTCTACTAAATACTCAGCATTCAATTCCAACACACGGCATCGATTAACTGCAAATCATTAAAGCTTCCCAATGTCTGCAGCAGGGGTAGGCAACCTAAGGCCTGTGGGCCAGATGCAGCCCAATCGCCTTCTCAATCCGGCCCACAGATGCTCCAGGAATCAGCGTGTTTTTACATGAGTAGAATGTGTCCTTTTATTTAAAATGAACCTCTGGGTTATTTGTGGGGGATAGAAATGTGTTCATATATTTTTTTCAAAATATAATCCGGCCCACCACATGTTCTGAGGGACGGTGGACTGGCCCACAGCTGAAAAAGGTTGCTGACCCCTGGTCTGGAGCCCCACAAGTCCCTCTCTCACCACAAGGAAAAGGAAGATTCCACTCTGCTTTTTCTCCCAAGGCCAAACTGAAACAGATGAAATTCTGCCCCCCAAGGAGGTCAAATGGGAATTTTGCTACAGGTTTTAATAGAGCCAGGACTTCCCTTCCAGCCAACAAAATAGCTCAAGGCTTCTGGTTCCCAGTTTTCTATTTTAAAGTCTTTGGGCTGTACACAAAGGACATTTCCAACAACGCTGCTTTTGGGGAAATAACTGTGATTTAAAAGCTTATCGATCACGGTTTGGAAAGTAGCAGTTTATGCATATCAATAAGCTTATCACTCTTCTCTATAGCACCTGTAGCCAAAACGTTGTGTTCCCCCCCCCCATGATTAAAAACAATACAATACGAACTTGAGAGAGATAAAACACCTGCTTTATTATTATTATTATTATTATTATTATTATTATTATTATTTAGCAACAGAATTTTGCCAGTGCAGAGGCTTAAAAGGGATGGCTGTCTAAACGGTAGGCAAAAGCAACCACACCTAACACACCCTAAGAACATGATGGCACATACAAAAGGGTGGATGTGCAAATCACCCCAACACACACACACACACCCTCCAGATTCCTCCTTTTTTGCACACAATATACAGCACTGCACAGGGAGGAAAGAGAGATGCAAGATAAGCACTGCTATCTACTTTCAGAATTAAAATCTGGCAGTGATCTACCCCTTTTTTTGGGGGGAAGAGAGCCCCGTTTTTAGGAGTTCGGGTCAAAGCTGTTTAGCTTTTTAAGAGAGAGGGAGTGCCCCATTTTAAGCCCTGTTTTATTGGGGTTCAGGGAGGAAAGTTAGTTCCATTTTGGGGGTGTTCTGGGAAAATTTAAGGGGGAAAGGATTAGTCGCTCACCCAAAGATCGCTGTGAAAGCAATCGGCCTCACAGCAAAAACTCCGTCTTCCGTTCCAGAGATCAGGATAAAATGCAGGGAGGGGAGAGGGGTCGGGGCCAGGTGCTCTTGCCTCTTAGGCAAAAGCAAAGAAAAGGAGACCACGATAGACTGGAACGCTGTTGGACGTCCCTGCAGTAGATGCAGAAAAGGAGGAGGCTGCTTTTGGGGGGTGAGGGGAGAGAGGGAGGTCAAGGCTTGTTCGCTCGCTAGCTCGGTCGGGGAAGATGGTGCCTTTGCAAGCGGCTGCTTCTGGGGAAGAGGGAGGGGAGGGGAAGGTTCAGGGAGAGGAGCTGCTTCCTTTAAAATCCGGGAGATTTAAGGGATATTTTACGATCCGGGCGCTATTTAACGTGATCTGTGCGGGAGGCACGTTCGCAACCTGCAGTGCCGTGTATGCGCATGCGCGGGTTGCGATTCGGCGCTTTTGCGCATGTCAAAGTGTGATTTAGTGCTTCTGCACATGTGCGAGGGCTGAAACCTGGAAGTAACCCATTTGGGTACTTCCGGGTTCGGCGCGGGACGCAACCTGAAAAGATGCAACCTGAAGCATCTGCAACCCGAGGTATGACTGTATATAAATCAAAGAAATAAATAAAAGCCATAGCTGCCAAGTTTTGGATTTGAAAATAAGGGATCAGCATAAACATAAAACATTAAAAGTTAAAATACTAAAATAGATTGAATTTCATATCCACTTTATTGGATATTCCCTGGATCTAGTATTATGAGGATAAAAACCTCTCATTCCCAACCCCAATTACTTGCCCTTTCCCCCTAAAAACTTAAAATGCCCCAGATTTTGTAACATTTCCTCATAGGGGAATTGCTCCAACCCCTGGATCATATTGGTTACCCCCCCCCCAAATGTGGAGAATTGGCTCATAAGGTCACACATGTGATTCTTTGCCATGGCAATAGGTATGCTGTCCAGAGACCCAACCTTCAACAAAGTAGCCTGTCAGTTTTGTTCAGTGTACATGCTATCAATTACAGGGGTCCAGGGTGGGGGGAGGACAGGGTGTCCTCTGCTGGGCTACCTGATAAACTGCAACCATGATACTCACAGGCACATGTTCCACTAAGTCAACCATCCATCCTATTATTTAACGTAAACTGCTTAGCTGCTTGTTTGTTTATAGGAACAAGGGAAGTTGCCTTACACTAAGTCCATTGGTCAATCTTGTTTAGTATTGTCTACACTGACTGGCAGCAGCTTTCTGACTCTACCTGGACATGCCTGCAACTGAACCTGGGGCCATGCAAGGTAGGTGATCTATACTGAGCTACAGCCCAGAAAGCATAAACCAGGACCCAGAGGAGCAATTACAGTAAAAAAGGACAATAATAGTTTGCTATAATTTGGCAAGCTTTGGCTACCTAAACTAGCTCAAGAAAGCGGCTTGCAAAAGGCACCTTCTGTTTATTCTCGTTCCCTTTGCCATTGAGGTGAACAACTGAAATACACAGGCTCTTCCTTTGAAACCGAAGAATGTCAGGGATTTGCAAATGGAATCCCTGCCCCCAGGCAAATCTATTTGGGCTGCGAATCTGATTTGAGCTCACAGCTCTTTCTTTTATGTGACTGTTGTCGAACTGATGGGGATTCTGACTGCCCCAAGGAGAGCTCAAACGAACAACAATGGGCACAGGAGGCGCTACTAAAAAGATATATCAAAAAACAAAACTTTTGGGGCCATTTATGTAATAATTCTCACAACTTGCCAGACAGAAGTGAACTAAAGAGTGTCACAAGAGGAAGAGGGGGTTGGGAATAAATGGTGAAGTCTAAAGCCTGGGGGGGGGGAGAGAGAGAGAGAGAGAGAGAGAGAGAGAGAGGTGGCAAACTCTGGGGAGAATCCAGCGGGTGGAGGGTTGAAGATGGAAGGAAGAGCTTGCACCGGTCCGTAGCTGCCAAGTACCCCGTATTCCCTGGGAAACCCCCGTTTTTCCTTACCATTTCCCGGCGGTCTCCCGTTTGAGCTCCTCTCCCGTAAATCTCCCTTAAATCCGCTCCTGCCGGCAGCCATTTTTCTGGTGCTGGTTTGCCCATCTATGGGCACCAGAAAATGGCCGCCGCTGACACTGGAAATACCTTCTACGCATGCCCGGTGACCATCTTAGGGGTAGCCACATGGTGGCGGCCACCCCTAAGATGGCCGCCGGACAACTTCTGGTGCAACTTCCGGTGCCGCTGCTGCTGCTAATCCCAAATTTTTCTGTGGGAGACTTGGCAGGTATGCACCGGTCCTATCAATCCCTCACCTTAATGGGGCAATAGCAAGGAACACCCCCCTTTTTTACTCTCCGGGTCGTAAAGAGCCCCATCCTATCTTGAATTTTAGATGACTTCAGGGCAAACCTGTCTGGCGCGTACATGCCCAGAATTTTGTACTATTGTGAGGGAGGGGGTTTACTAGTGTAGCCTCTTAAACGGGGGGAAAGGGATCCAGACACATGCGCACAGCCGGCCAGCCACTGGGGAAGGTTGTGTGTGTGTGTGTGTGAGAGAGAGAGAGAGAGAGAGAGAGAGAGATTTGGGATATTTGGGAAATGGTTATCAGTGTTGGTTTGAAGACAGTCCTGTTTATTGGAAAAACTTGGGGTTAACTGGGTACTGAGAGTGCTAAAAATAAACCACACACCCCAGTTTTCCAGTGGCCTATCAAAAGTATCTTCACGCAGAGTTGACAGAAAAACAAAACACGCAACAGAAATTGACTCTGCTAAATCATAGATTACCTAACCACTACCTCGTACAATGTCTATGGCGAGATGAATTTCCCAGTCCATGGTCTAGTAAAATCCATGCCAAACTTTTGTTTTACGGAATCTCCCTGTCAGATTCCTTAAATTTAGATCTTGCTTCAGCCAAAAGACTCATTAAACAAAGACTGGACGATGCTGAGTTACAATACAATATGACGGGCGGAGGGGTTTGTTCGCCGCTGAATATTGGTATTACTCCAACTTATCAGGTTCCATCATATCTATCCTCTCTTTCTGTTGCATCACATAGATTTGCTTTCACCAAAGCGAGGTTTAATGTTTTCCCTCAAATGTTTTGAGGCATAGATTTACTAAAGGCCAAGCCTCCGCCTTATGTGTTTGCGACAATAAGTCAACAAAATCCCTCCGGCATATAATGTTCAATTGCCCTTTGTATAGTGCGGCTTGGACGAATATACCGATTCCAATAATCCAGCAATTTGATGACAAACCAGCAGAGTCATACCATGCACTTACCCTACAAGATAATGACCCCCATAGAACTCTGCAGGCAGCAAGGTTCTTAATCTCAGTCCTCTCTCATAAGAGACGGACTGGAATGCTGTATGTTTATTGATAGTTCTTCATATTATTTTATTCTATTTTCTTTCGCGGTGTGTGTGTGTGTGTGTGTGTGTGTGTGTGTGTGTGTGTGCAGATATCTGTGTGCACCCAAATGGCTGTGGTGTAAATTTTTACAGATGTTTTATGTTTATGTTTTTCTGATATATGGTTTGTGTTTTATGTTTCGATGTATTTTTGATTATGTGGGCTTATAGCCGCAATAAATCTGAATCTGACTCGGTTAAAGTATGTCTCCAAGAGTTAAAAGGTTTTTCCCAACCTAGCATGAAACCGCTGACTAGCAGTATACCGTATAAAGTACACAGAAGAAAACAAAAGGTTGGCTTTCTTTAACAGAAAGAATAATAAAACAAACTGACTCGGAACGCTCTGTTTGCCAAAAACCTTTTCTACAGAGATTTTAAACTAAATATAAACACTCTCTACCAGTAACTTCACACACCAATATTTCAATTTTTTCAAACCTCCCACCATATTCCCACACAAAATGCTTTCCAACAGAGCCTTATATACATGGAGTAAAGCCCACGCCTTTGAGCAATTAAACAGAAATCACCGGCACCTGTTTTCTTAAACAGATAGCATTGACATTAGACCGGCTCAAAAGCAACTTGATTATTCAAGAAACCCAACACCCCCTCCTGGTCTATTGTCGAAACACTTGGCATTCACACCTTGCACATACTTTCCCAGATTTAGATGCTTACACAAATCACTATGTTTCTGAAAAGTTAGAGCTTGGTTAGACCGTCAGCTACGTTATTTTCTGTAGGACAGTACTTTAACTGTATCAAGCCTACCTTGAATTGTTGGCACACATTTTGAAAACTTATATCCATGTGTTTTGTTCTGGATTTTAATTGACATGGCCAAAGATATACTGTACAATATTACTATTACCTTGTATATTACACAGAATGGAAGATGGCAGCATCCCCAAGGAAATGCACTATGGACTCCCCTCTCCTGTCTCTGCCAATTAGATTTGGGACAACTAGATTACTGGACTCTGTGAGCAAACAAAAAACTTCACTTATTGGGAAAATATTTGTTTTGCCATTGTGTGCAGCTCATCAGGCCCTGAAGATTTGAATTCATTCAAAGTAGCTAGTAGTTCCCTTGCCACTTTGTTTCCTTTCCTGGGCCCCAGCTCCCTCCTTCCATTGTTCATTCAATTCTCTCCTGACTAGGCACTGTTTTCCTTTCGTGTGAAGACAGAGGCAGAGGAGGTTGCATTCTACAATGGTGTGGCAGGAGAGCATGGAAAGTGTGGCAGGAAGATTCAAGGACAATAAAAAAAAACATTTCAGCATTTGAGTGTAGTATAGTAAGTATTGTATCATATTACCTCCTCCAGTGTATTCTATCCAATTTCATGCATATATCTGGTGACTCTATGGTCTCTGAGTTCTAGTCTGATTTTTTTAAACTCAGGTCTGCTGAAGGACAAGATCTTACAGAGAAAAAAGCAGGAAAGCTTGGTGATAGACGGCAAGTCCATCGCCATTTTTAAAGAAATGCCGAAGAGATTCCAACTCAAAAGACAGAAGTATAGAAGACTGACGGAGGCCCTGACGAAAAAGGGAATTTGGTTTGTGTGGGAATTCCTGGAGGGTCTCACCTTCACATTTAAAGATAGAAGAAAGACAGTAAAATCTGTTGAGGAAGCTGATAGATTTCTGGAGAGATCTGGGAAAGAGCTGGTGGGGGAGGAAGAAGATACAGGCTAGACAGGTGGTGAGAAAGCCTGTTAAGTGAGACGAAGGGAAGATAGATAACCTTAAAGAACAGTGCTGTGTGTTTGCTCAGGTGGTGGTGAATATTTAGATATAATAATAGGAGGTGCTTGTATTATTTTGATAAGATAATAAAATTTGATTCTTTAAGAGTGGTTAGGAAGAGTGGTGCAAATACTTACCAACCAACAGAAAAAAAGGGGGGGGAATATATAAGAATAATAATAACAATAATAATGGAACTAAATATTATATCTTGGAATATTAACGGGCTAAATTGTAAAAGGAAACGAAACAGGGTAGAACATATATTGAAAAAAGAAAAATGGGAGATAATTTGCTTGCAGGAGACCCATGTTGCAAAAAAAATGAAAGGGTACTGATAAATAATCGATTGGGGAATGAATATACATCTGCGGACAAAAAAAAGAAAAGGGGAGTTGTAACATACGTGAAAAGGAATCTGAAATCGGAGAAAGTGTTTCAAGATGATGAGGGAAGGGTGGTTGGGGTAAGAGTTTACACACCTAGGGGAAAATTATTGTAGTAAATCTATACGCACCAAACGGATGTAAGACAAAAAATTTCATGAAAATTGGGAGGATGAGATTGTTTTAACAGGGGATTTTAACGGAGTGGCATCGCCGATTATGGATAGAACAGATGGTATAAGAAAGGGAGGAGGGAAATTACCTAAGACATTTTTCCAAATAATAGATAATTATGAATTAAAATATATATGGAGGATCAGAAATCCAACAGAAAGAAAATATAGGTACTTCTCTGATGCAAAGATGTCAGCTTCGAGAATTGACATCTTATGGGTATCATCAGGAATAGCAGCATTAGTAAAAAAATGTGAGATTTTGACCAAATCGGTGACGGACCACAACCCAATTATGGTAAGGATAAATGAAAATGTCAAAAATGTTAGGAGATGGAGAATGGATGACAGGATGTTAGAAAATGACCAGTTTGTAAGCAAATTGGAGAATTGATTAAGGAGTTCTTCCAAATTAACGTATCACAGGAGGTTGATCTAATGGCGGTATGGGATGCCAGCAAGGCCTTTGTAAGAGGGCTATATATGCAACAAAAAAGTAGATATAAGAGAGAAAGAGCAGAAAAGGTGGAGAAATTGAAAAAGGAGATTGAATTAAAAGAGATAGAATTGGTGAAAAAACCCAAAGATGGAGCTTTAAGAATGCAGATAAAAATATTGCAAAATAATTTAAAACAATTCATGGACGAAGAAGTAGAAAATAGGATTAAGTGGGCGAAACAGAGGACATTTGAATTAGGAAACAGGCCAGGGAAGCTATTAGCTTGGCAATTGAGGAAAAAGCAAAGCGAACAATTAATTATGACGATAAAAGAAGGAGACAAGAGATGGACGAAGATGGAGGAAATACAAGAATGTTTTGTTAGATATTATAAGAAACTATACAAAGGGGAGAATATTGATAAAAATAAGATAAATGAATATATTAAGAAATTTAAGGGTACGCCCATTGGACAGGAGGAGATGGAAATGTTAAACAAACCAATATCAAGCCAAGAGATAGAAGATGTTATAAGCAAACTTAAATTGGGGGAGTCACCAGGTACAGATGGCCTATCTGGGAAACACTATAGAGTGTTTAAAAATGAATTGATAGAAGTGTATAAAAATTAGTAAATACGGTTTTGGAAAGAGGGGTAGTACCTCAGACATGGCAGAATACGTATATTGATAGTTTTATGAGGTTATATCCAGGTCTTCAGTCCCTCTTCTGCCCCAACTGGGCTAACAGGACGACTGGAGCTTTAATAAACAATGGATCTGCGGCAGAGGTTTTTAATCCTCTTTATTATTTCAAGCTATTTACAGAATATATACATAGGCTGTTACAAACAGCTCTCACTACAAACACACAGCATAACAGAGAGTCAGAGTACTTACAACAGCTACATAGCAATATAGCAATACCATGCCTTACTAAATTAGCTGAGTCAGGAAGGCAATTTAGTGAAGGAACAGTTCCCGCCCACTTCTCTCTCTGGAGACTTTCTGATTCTCACATTGGGAGGGGTGAAAATGCTAACATATATAACCCTAATCCCCAAAGATAAAAGCAAGGCAGAAGAAATTGGAAATTATAGGCCAATCTCATTATTAAATATTGATTATAAATTGTTTGCGGGAATATTGGCTAATGGAGTTAAGGGGGTTCTGAATAGGGCGATAGGTCAGGAACAACAGGGTTTTTTACCTCAAAGGAAGATGTCTAAAAATATAAGAATTCTATTAGATCTACTTGAATATGCAGATTGGAATCCCAGTAAGAAAATTGCATTTATTTTCCTCGACGCCGAAAAGGCTTTCGATAATTTAGCCTGGGAGTTTATGATAGAGGCATTAAGAAGGGCTTCCGGTCGTTCGCGCGGCCATGTCGGTCGAGGTTTTGCTCGCGGAGTGAAACCTGGCGCGTCAAGGACTGGGCACATCGCTCCGGCGCAGCGGGTGCCCTTAGAAATCCCAAAAGGGGCTTTTTGGGAACGTGGTGGTTCGGCAGCGTATTTTGCGGGCTCCCCCCTCCCCGGGAAGGGCTTAATTTTAAGCCTCCGAGAGCGAGGGGGTCGGAGCTGCAGCGCAAACGGACCTA
The DNA here is from genome assembly GCF_965207765.1 of Zootoca vivipara. Taxonomy (NCBI): domain Eukaryota; kingdom Metazoa; phylum Chordata; class Lepidosauria; order Squamata; family Lacertidae; genus Zootoca; species Zootoca vivipara. Next base: position 72,020,430 of record NC_142583.1, read on the forward strand.
GCGCTTTCCTTGACAGCGCGAAGCCGCAAGACTGACTGGCAACAGCGGACGATTCTTCCTTCGAAAGGAATTTACTAAATAAACCGTGAGTACTAAAGTGGAGCTAATTAGTCTAATTGGGACAGTTAAATTTGGCCACGGATAAGGGGTTAAAAAGAAGGAAGCCAGCCCCTATCTACTGATTGAAGCGGCAGCAGCAGAAGTTACCGAAGCCGCGAAGACTAATTAGAAGTAAAGATCGTACCTGGAAGAGCTGTCAAACCTCCCCTAAAGATGTGGGGGGGGGAAGACTATTTAAGAGCATTTGAGAACATTGGAAGTAATTAAAACAATAAAGAGCTTTGAAGCACAGTCATTTGTTTGAACGGAGGACCTGTCAGACCTGTCAGACAATAGAGGCTTTGTTAGTATAACAAAGTCTCAAAAGAGTTGCAAAAGAGTTGCAAAATCTGTCTCTGCATAACCATCTGGAAGGTTTGAAACTGTCTCACTCAGAAATTAAAGACTTGTCACATTATTTGAGTTAAGTTGTTGGAAGAAGATTGCAATAGATTTTAATAGAGTTTTGGCTATACCTCTTTAAGGTAAAGAAAGGGGGGGGAAGTACCTCCGCCTGTGAGAAGGGAAACTGGTTCCTAGCGCCTACTCGGCTGTTTGGGTTGTTGTTGTTTAGTCGTTTAGTCGTGTCCGACTCTTCGTGACCCCATGGACCATAGCACGCCAGGCACTCCTGTCTTGCACTGCCTCCCGCAGTTTGGTCAAACTCATGTTCGTAGCTTCGAGAACACTGTCCAACCATCTTGTCCTCTGTCGTCCCCTTCTCCTAGTGCCCTCAATCTTTCCCAACATCAGGGTCTTTTCCAAGGATTCTTCTCTTCTCATGAGGTGGCCAAAGTATTGGAGCCTCAGCTTCACGATCTGTCCTTCCAGGGAGCACTCAGGGCTGATTTCCTTAAGAATGGATAGGTTTGATCTTCTAGCAGTCCATGGGACTCTCAAGAGTCTCCTCCAGCACCATAATTCAAAAGCATCAATTCTTCGACGATCAGCCTTCTTTATGGTCCAGCTCTCACTTCCATACATCACTACTGGGAAAACCATAGCTTTAACTATACGGACCTTTGTCGGCAAAGTGATGTCTCTGCTTTTTAAGATGCTGTCTAGGTTTGTCATTGCTTTTCTCCCAAGAAGCAGGCGTCTTTTAATTTCGTGACTGCTGTCACTATCTGCAGTGATCAAGGAGCCCAAGAAAGTAAAATCTCTCACTGCCTCCATTTCTTCCCCTTCTATTTGCCAGGAGGTGATGGGACCAGTGGCCATGATCTTGGTTTTTTTGATGTTGAGCTTCAGACCATATTTTGCGCTCTCCTCTTTCACCCTCATTAAAAGGTTCTTTAATTCCTCCTCGCTTTCTGCCATCAAGGTTGTGTCATCTGCATATCTGAGGTTGTTGATATTTCTTCCGGCAATCTTAATTCCGGCTTGGGATTCATCTAGTCCAGCCTTTCGCATGATGAATTCTGCATATAAGTTAAATAAGCAGGGAGACAATATACAACCTTGTCGTACTCCTTTCCCAATTTTGAACCAATCAGTTGTTCCATATCCAGTTCTAACTGTAGCTTCTTGTCCCACATAGAGATTTCTCAGGAGACAGATGAGGTGATCAGGCACTCCCATTTCTTTAAGAGCTTGCCATAGTTTGCTGTGGTCGACACAGTCAAAGGCGTTTGCATAGTCAATGAAGCAGAAGTAGACGTTTTTCTGGAACTCTCTAGCTTTCTCCATAATCCAGCGCATGTTTGCTATTTGGTCTCTGGTTCCTCTGCCCTTTCGAAATCCAGCTTGCACTTCTGGGAGTTCTCGGTCCACATACTGCCTAAGCCTGCCTTGTAGAATTTTAAGCATAACCTTGCTAGCGTGTGAAATGAGCGCAATTGTGCGGTAGTTGGAGCATTCTTTGGCACTCCCCTTCTTTGGAATTGGGATGTAGACTGATCTTCTCCAATCCTCTGGCCATTGCTGAGTTTTCCAAACTTGCTGGCATATTGGGTGTAGCACCTTATGTAGTTCCTAGCGCCTACTCGGCTGTTTGGGTTAAGAGGGTGTTTTGTGACCTTGAAAGCCTGCCTGTGAAAAGTGAGTGTGTTCTCCAACACACCAGCTGTTGTTGGGGTTACAGAAATATTTTGAACTTTAAAAAACAAACCGGCTGGGAAAATGAAAGTAATTTCCAGCACGCTGGCTGCTGTGTGGATTACAAAATACTTTTAATTCAGGAAAGTCTGTTTGTGGAAAGAGAGGGTGTTTTCCAGCACATCAGCTGCTGTGCGGATTACAAATACATTGAACTCTAAGGTTGGTGGAAAATGAAAGTGATTTCCAGCACGTTGGCTGCTGTGTGGATTACAAAATATCTTTAACTGTGGAAAATCTCCTGGTCCAGCACTTTAGCTGCTGAGTGGATTACAAAATCTAGTAATTGGCAAAGAAGAGAATTTGGTGCATTAGAGGCTGAAGGGATTATAAACCTTTTGGAGTACAATTAATTCTGGGATTAAGGGTGCAACAGCTGCTGTGTGGCTTATAATTTTTACCAGCTTCACAGTTAGTTGTTGAATTAAGAGCACATTAGCTGCTGTGTGGATTACAATTTATCTGAACTGGATGGTATGATTTTAGGCACATCAGCTGCCTTGTGGATTACAAATTATTTGGCAATTATAAAGGTTAAATTTATAACAAAGAAATGTCGGGCACAGAGAAAAAAATGCAACTGAGGAGGGAATCTCGAGATCAAGCTTTCCAAGAACAGATTCTGGAATTTATGAAAGAAAACAAGCAGAGCTTGCAAAGCTTAACTACAGAGGTGAAAGCCACCACAAAGTGCCTCCAGGAATTCAAAGAGGAATTTGGAGTGTTGAAAAAAGATCTCCAGGAGGTGAAAACACAGGTCTCTGGATTACAGACAAGAGTATCAGATATTGAAACAACAAAATTAACAGATCTAGAAAAATTGCAGGAAGAGACACAAATAAAGCTGGCCTTTTTGGAATTAAGAGATAAGGAGAACCAATTAAGAATCAGGAATTTGCCGGAGTTGGAGAAGGGAAAAGGAAATTTAAGAGACTTAATTGCACAAGAATTTGCTGGTTGGTGGGGTCTGGATCAAGAGGAGATAAAAGCCACTATTTTGAGGGCCTACAGAGTAGGCCCAAAAAATAAAAAAGACTCTAATTTTCTGAATGACTGTATAGTGTCTTTCAAACAAAGGAGCAAAGAGATAAGATATTAAGTCACCACTACCAAATTTTTTTTGAAGTTCTACAACATTCAATAATTTTATTTAAAGAAACGCCTAAATTCTTTTTGGCCAAGAGAAATAAATATACAGATCTGACAATGATTTTGACAAGGAAAAATATTTTTTCAAGTGGAAATTTCCAGAGGGCCTGGCATTTAAATATAAACAAAAGGAGTATAAGATCAGATCGGTGGAGGATAAAAGAAGATTCCTGGAAAGCCACGCGGAGGATTTTAAGACACCAATCGGAGGAAGCCAAGATTTGGGAGCAGGGGCAGGACCAGGAGCTTTCGATTTAGATCTGTTTGCAGGAGCAGGACCGGGAACAGGTGCAGGGCCAGGGGAAGGCGAGCCAACTACAGAGTAAGATAAGATGGCGCTAAGAGTGCTTTCGTGGAACGTGAATGGACTAAATTCATGCTTTAAGAGAAGGAAGATATATCATGTGGTTAAAAAACAGAATTTGGATATTATTTGTCTACAAGAGACTCATGTAATCAGGACTCATAGAAAAATTCTACAAAACAAATCATTGGGTCAAGAATTTATATCTTCCGACAAAGTTAAGAAAAGAGGAATAGTCATCTACGTAAAGGAAAAATATAACCCTAAACTGTTGTTCAAGGATGAAGCAGGGAGATATATTGCAGTGGAAATATCTATGCAAGGCGAAAAGTGTTTGATACTGGGAATATATGCACCAAATGAAGCTAAATCAGAATTTTTTAAAAATATACATACTGCGTTGTTGGACTATTTGGATTATAAGATTATAATGATGGGAGATTTTAATGGAGCGGTATCAACTATGATGGATAGAACTCAAAGACAAAAGCTATCTAATGATGGAAGGCTTCCAAAGACATTTTTTGATTTAGTGGAGAATCTTGATTTAGTAGATGTATGGAGGCTGAGAAATCCGTTGGAAAAAGAGTTCACTTTCTTTTCGGACTCGCAAAAGTCAGGAAGTAGACTGGACTACATTTGGATTACAAAGGACTTGTGTCCAAAAGTGACAAAAAGCGAGATATGCCCCAGAACTTATTCAGACCACAACGCAGTATTAATGGAGTTAAAACAACATCTGCAGGGTTCGTTTAGATGGAGAATGAATGATTCTCTACTGAGAAATGAGCAGATAAACAATAAGGCCCAGAAGACATTGAAGGACTATTTTGAATTAAATTTAAACAAAGGATCGAATATCAGAGTGGTTTGGGATGCTAGCAAAGCAGTAATGAGAGGATTTTTGATCCAGCAGAATGCAATTTGGAAAAAGGCGAGAAATGAGAAGAAGGAAAATATTTTGGACAAGTTGAAAGAAAAAGAAAAAAAGTTGAGAGACAATCCGAAAAGTCAGGAAGTCCAAAAAGAGATAAAAGCCTTGCAAGTACAGTATTCCCAAATAATAAATGAAGAAATCGAATGGAAAATTAGAAGAATGAAGCAAAGATCATTTGAATCGGCTAATAAATGTGGGAAACTGTTGGCCTGGCAATTGAAGAAAAGGCAAAAGGAGAATACAATTATAAAGATTATGGATGAAGGAAAATCTATTGAGAACCCTGCAGAGATAAGGAAATGCTTCACAAAATATTATAAACAGCTATATAAAAGGGAAAAAGAAGATATAGATGGTATAGAGAAGTTTATAAAGGAAAATGGACTACAGAAAATTCCAAACGAACCTACTGAATGGGTTGATTACAAGACAAGAGGTTGAAATAGCAATCCAAGAGTTGAAAATGACAAGGCCCCAGGACCTGATGGACTGACCTCCAAGTACTATAAAACATTTAAAAACTGGTTGATACAACCATTAATGGAGGTAGCAAATGAGATTTTAGGGGGGGGCAAGGCACCAGAGGCTTGGAAAGATGCTTTTATCTCTCTGATACCAAAACCAGATGTGGATAAGACTCAGGTTAAGAATTATAGGCCAATCTCGTTATTAAATGTGGATTATAAGATATACGCTAGCATTTTGGCATCGAGACTGAAAAGGGTGTTGAAGGATTTGATACATAAGGACCAGACAGGATTTCTGCCTGGAAGGCATATGAAGGACAATGTAAGGATTATAATAGACATTTTGGAGAGACTGGAAACGAAAATAAACACCAAAGCAATGTTAATTTTTGTGGATGCCGAAAAAGCTTTTGACAATATTTCTTGGACTTTTATGAAACGAAACTTTGCAAAAATGGAGGTTGGTCAGAACTTTGTTAATGGGATTAATGGTATCTATTCTGAGCAAAGAGCGAAAATCATTGTAAATAATGTGGTTTCAGAAGAGATAAGAATTGAGAAAGGAACAAGACAAGGGTGCCCACTCTCCCCCCTGCTATTTATTTCTGTCTTGGAGGTCTTATTGAATATGATAAGGAGTGATGAAGGTGTTAAAGGAATCACAGTAGGTACAAAACAATATAAGTTAAAAGCCTTTGCAGATGACTTAGTACTAACTCTGCAGAACCCTGAACACAGTGCTGTAAGAGTATTGCAGATAATTCAAGAGTTTGGTAAAGTGGCAGGTTTTAAGTTAAATAAAGGGAAAACTAAAGTATTAGAAAAGAATTTGACGATGCAAGAGAGACAAAGAGTAGAGGATTGCACAGGACTGAAATGTGTGAAAAAGGTGAAATACCTGGGAGTAAATATGACTGCAAAAAATCTGAATCTTTATAAGGATAATTATGAGAAGTTATGGAATGAAATCAAAAGAGATTTGGAAATATGGTCAAGGTTGAAACTGTCCTTAATGGGCAGAATAGCAACTGTTAAAATGAATGTATTGCCAAGAATGTTGTTTTTATTTCAGGCCCTTCCAATAGTGGATAAGATGAAATGTTTTCAAGAGTGGCAAAAGACATTGTCTAAATTTGTCTGGCAAGGGAAGAAACCCAGGATTAAATATAAACTTTTGACTGATGTAAAAGAAAGAGGAGGATTCTCTTTGTCAGACTTAAAGATTTATTTTGAAGCTGCAGCTTTTTGTTGGCTGAAGGAATTGTTTTTGTTAGACAATGACAATTTGTTAGACTTGGAAGGCCATGATAATGCATTTGGGTGGCATGCGTATTTATGGTATGACAAAGTTGCATAAAGGTTTTAAAAACCATATAATTAGGAAATCATTGTTCAATGTATGGATTAGATATAAAGATTTGTTGGAAAGAAAAACTCCTAGGTGGATTTCGCCGCTTGAGTCAAAGAAACCTAAAAGGACAAATATGGACGAGAATAGGCTGAAATACAAAGACATTTTGATGGAGGTGGAAAACCAATTTAAGTTAAGGCCATATGAACAATTGAAAGATAGGTTAAGTGACTGGTTTCAGTATGTGCAGATAAATGAAGCATTCAAGTTAGATAAAAAAATAGGATTCCAATCAGAAAAATCGAAATTAGAAATAGAGTTATTAGAGACAGATAGCAAGAATTTGTCCAGAATGTATAATTTGTTGTTAGAATGGCATTTGAAAGATGAGCAAACAAAATCGGTTATGATTGAATGGGCCAAGGATTTGGGTCATAATGTAATGATGTCGGATTGGGAAAAATTGTGGAAGGGTATGAAGTTTACGGCATGTACAGTGGTACCTCGGTTTATGAACACAATTGGTTCCGGAAGTCTGTTCATAAACTGAAGCGTTCATAAACTGAAGCGAACTTTCCCATTGAAAGTAATGGAAAGTGGATTAATCCGTTCCAGACGGTCCGCGGAGTAACCGTTCATAAACTGAAGCGAACTATTCCATTGAAAGTAATGGAAAGTGGATTAATCCGTTCCAGACAGGTCCGAGAAGTACTTAAACTGAAGCGTTCATAAACTGAAACATGGGTGTAATTGGTTCCGGAAGTCTGTTCATAAACTGAAGCGTTCATAAACTGAAGCGAACTTTCCCATTAAAAGTAATGGAAAGTGAATTAATCCGTTCCAGATGGGTCCGCGGCGTTCATAAACCGAAAATTCATAAACCGAGGTGTTCATAAACCGAGGTTCCACTGTACTGTGTTGAAGGAGAATTTAATGAAAATGATGTACAGATGGTATTTGACGCCGGTTAAGTTAGCGAAAATGTACCACAAAAGTGACAACAAATGTTGGAAATGTAAAGAGGATGTTGGCTCATTCTACCATATGTGGTGGACATGCCCTAAGGTAAAAGGCTTCTGGGAAATGATTTATAATGAAATGAAAAAGATTTATAAAAATACATTTTTGAAGAAACCGGAAGCCTTTTTACTTGGAATAGTGGGGGAAGAAATTCCCAAAAACGATGTCACTTTGTTTATGTATGCCACCACAGCTGCGAGGATTTTAATTGCAAAATATTGGAAAAAAGAGGAATTGCCCTCGTTACAGGAATGGCAAATGAAAATGCTGGACTTTATGGAACTGGCAGAATTGACAGGAAGACTTCGGGATCAAACAAGTGATAAAGTTGAAAAAGAATGGAGGAGGTTTAAAATATATGTAGGGAAAGTTTTTGAAAATTAAGAAGTTAAGGCAATAGGGAGAAATGGGGAGTTTAAAATGTAGGAAAATTTGGTATATGGTAGAAAGATGAATATAAGAAGAATTAAAGGGATTATATGATGAAAGTAAAAAAGATGAAACTGCTACAGATGTATCTAAAAAGGAAAATCAGATAGTGGGGAATTGGGGAAGCCAAAAGACAATGAGGATAAAAATTGATTGAAGATGATATGTTTCTGTTTTGTTTTGTCTGTATTGATGTATTTTTGTATTTCTGTATTCTTGTATTTTTGTGTTTTTTTTGAAAATTTGTGTTTTATAAAATGATCAATAATATATATATATATATATATATATATATATATATATATATATGATAGAGGCATTAAAAAGATTAGGGATAACTGGGCAGCTCATGAAGGGAATCAAGGCTATATATGATAAACAAAAAGCAAGGTTAATTATTAATGGGAACATCACGAAGGAATTTGGAATATCAAAGGGAACCCGGCAGGGCTGCCCGTTATCCCCACTGTTATTCATCTGGTCATTGGAATTTTTGATAAAGGGTATCCAAAATGATAAAGAATTTAAAGGTATTGCGGTAGGGAAGAATAGCTTTAAAATAAGGGCCTTTGCGGACATTCTCATAATAATGACTGAAGATCCAACGGAAACACTAAACAACCTGAATGAAAAATTAGCAACATATGGAGAAGTAGCGGGATTAAAGGTAAATAATGGAAAGACTAAATTAATGGTGAAGAATATGCGTAAGGAAGAATTAGAGAAACTAAAATTAATTGTGGATTGGGAAGTGGTCAAAAAGATCAAATATCTAGGAATCATCATAACAAACAATAATGCGGACCTATTTGAAAATAATTATGCTAAAACATGGAAAACTATAAAAGATGATTTGGATAAATGGAAAGGATTGAATCTGACCTTTGCGGGGAGAATAGCCGCAATAAAAATGATGGTGCTTCCAAAAATGATTTTTTTGTTCCAAATGATACCCATAAAAATTAAAAAAGAAACATTCGAGGCATGGAGGAAGGATTTGAATAATTTTATTTGGCAAGGTAAAAGAGCGAGGGTACAATACAGAATATTAACAGACATCAAGGAAAGAGGAGGGTGGGGAGCTCCCAACCTAAAACTATATTATGCCGCATCATGCATTTGTTGGATGAAAGAGTGGTTCCTGTTGGACGATCCGGAACTGCTAAGATTGGAAGGATTCAGGAACATCAGAGGTTGGCACGCATACCTGTTAAGATAAAAAAAGGGGGAGTACATATCATTTTCAAATCATGTTTTTTAAAAATCACTAATCAATATCTGGGAGGAATTTAAAAATCTATTGGAACCTAGGGTGCCATGGTGGACCTCACCGCTAGAAATAACAGCAATGGGCAACAAACCCAAAGGAGGGAAATGGCTTACATATAAAGAATTGGTAATTAGAATTAATGAGGAATATGTTTTAAAATCGTATGATCAAATCAAAGAATACTGTCAAAGTTGGTTACATTATCTCCAGCTGCAAAGTATTTTTAAGAAGCACAGAACAATAGGATTCATAGACAATAGATCAAAATTGCAAGAGTTATTAATCGACAACCCTATAAAACCATTGGCCAAAATTTACAAATATTTATTAGAATGGGAATTGAAAGACGAACAAGTTAAACATGTGATGATAAAATGGGCGCAGGATCTTGGCAGGGTGATATATAGCAACCAATGGGAAAAATTATGGGAAGAAAGCATAAATTTTACAGCATGCATGGGAATTAGAGAAAACATGTGGAAAATGGTCTTTAGATGGTACCTCACACCAGGAAAATTAGCAAAAATATATAAAAATAATCAGGATAAGTGTTGGAAGTGTAGGGAGAAAACGGGAGACTACTTACATTGTTGGTGGAGCTGCGGAAAGGTATATAAATTCTGGTCCGACGTGTATGACGAGATGAAAAAGATGCTAAGATATACGTTTGAGAAAAAACCCGAAATTATGTTATTAAGCCTACTCCCAGACAACTTACCGATGGACAGGAGGAACATCTTATTATATGCGTGTGCGGCAGGTAGAACCTTGATAGCCCAAAATTGGAAAAAGGAAACAATTCCATCTATAGAGGAATGGCGTATTAGATTGATAGAATATATACACCTAGCTAAGCTAACAGCAATAATTAGGGGGACTCCGAAGCAGAAGATTAGGGAAGAGTGGAAATATGTTGAAGATTATTTTTACAAACAGGGAATTAATTCAAAATGGGTGATATGCTTAGAGTAAAATGCACAAGCTGATTACAAGTACAAAAAGTTGTTATATGATATTTGGGTTAGAACTTAAAGGATTAGGAAAAGCCTAGTAAAGTTGTACACAATAGAGAACCAAATGTAAATGTTTGGAAGTTATTTTTAATTTTTTTAATTTTTAGCTAGTATTTTTCTTACCTAATTTTTCTTTTCTTTTTTTCTTTTTTCCCTTTCCCCCCCTCTTTTCCTCCTTTACCTTTCACATATAATTTGTTTTGTTATGCGATTGATGTTCAGTTAGAATTGATTACGTTATAGTTATACTTATGTTATGTTATGGTTTGTTTTGTTATATTATTGGTTTGTTATGTTGTGTTATTGTTTTGTTATGTTATTCCCAAGTTGTGTTATGTTATGTTATGATAGAAAAGCATTTCTACGCTAAAAGCTTCAGGAAAGAGAGGGCTGTGATCCCGTTAGATAAACCTTGATCTAATATCACAGGAGTCCTTTCCAGACCTTGTAACCTATCAATAATCAAAAGGACAAACTAGAAACCAGATATCTGTTCTAACATTGGTAGGTAGATACATAGAGTTAATCTACTGAAACACACATGAGCTATTACTGAATTCTTCCACACTTTATTTCAGTGCTCAACTAAGCCTTTGCAGGTGTAAAACAATGGCTCTTTTCCAGCCTCGGAATAGCAGGATTGACAAGGTGGCATAGAGGACAGATTTCCAGTTATTTCATCCACTTTGCCATAGGCTTCCTTTTGCAGATGCACCGTGCTAAGTTATTGCAAAGCACATTATTCCAACACTTATAATGATCCAGACAGTTCCTTTTGATGATGACACATCTCCGCTCATCTGGATATCTTGGATAGGAATTTTCCCAGTACCTGAAAAGGAGAGGAGAAAGTATTCAGTCTGAATACTTACTTTATTGTGTACCTCTTAGAATGAAATGCTTGCGTATCCTCCACACACTTATTCATTATTTTTGCAGTAACCCAGCAAGTCATTTAGAGGAGAATTCTCTTTCGGTCTGGAGGACTCCCCTGCCTCTCGCCTTACCCTGTAGTCAGAGCTTACACACTTTCTTGCACTACCACCAACACCAGATGAGTCTCATTTTATTCCCTGTACCGGGAAGGTTTTCATGATTGCTTTTTAATGTTTTGGTATATGCTGTGAGCTGCCCAGAGTGGTTGGAGGAAACCAGCAGATGGGTGGGGTATTATTATTATTATTAGTGTGCACAACTTACAGAGAGGGCAATCTTAATACGCTCCTTTTGCAAGAGGACGGCCCTAATCAGCTCCACCAAGCCATTTGATGGTAGCATTTTCCAGTCTTTGTCTTTTGTTCTTTCAGAGAACAAAGCACGACAAGGCAGAGAGGGAACAGGGGTTGTGGGAGGGGTGTCTACCATTGGCAAGTGCCACAGCTCAGTAGCAGAGCATCTGATTTGAAAGCAGAAAGTCATTTTATGACTTACTAAATATGTGCACTATGTTTGTGCTAGGGAAGTTGGGAGGAACCATTGAAAGTGGGATACTTTGGAATTCACTGGAAAGGGGACATTTTTAAGGGTTTACAGCTGACATTTCCACACTTTTCTTTGCTGCATCCTTTTGATATCTTAAATCTCTGCTGGGGTTCTCTCATCAAAGAGTACTCACCCCACACTTGGGTCTTGGCTTCCAGGATTCCCAACACACCGAGTGTGGGCTGCCTTTACACTCTGACTGAAGCAGGGCCGGGGGCCGGGGTGTCCAAACTTTTTTCAAAGAGGGCCAGATTTGATGAAGTGAACATGTGTGAGGGCCGAGCAAAGTTGTTTTTTAGGATTGAAGTTGTTGAGCTTTATTTAGGATTTCACCTCAAAGTTGTTGAGTATTTTTTAAGGTTGAAGTGAAGTTGTCTAGCTTTTTTTTTTTTTTTAGGATTTTACCCCAGAAAATAAACTGCCGCAGGGTCCACATTAAACCAACCAGCAAGCTAGATTAGGCCCTCGGGCCTGACTTTGGACATGACTGCTAAAGCATGAGAAGCTTGAAAATGAATTGCTTTGGTGCACCCCAGGTCCCTTCCCTCTGGACTGCTGGAGGAAGTGGAAGGGTGGTGGCAGCAACAGCCAGAGAATAAATCCCACTGGTTGCCTGCAAGGGTTGTTGTGTTGCAGCTGGGCAACAAAGGTGGTGTGAGAGGCTCATTTAATCATACCTTTCCTGCCCCTGCATTTTGTACTTTTCTGTTTTAACCATGTGCAATAGTTTTTTATGTTTTGTAAACCACTTTGAAGCTCTCTGGAAACTAATTGGTCTATAAATTAAATCATTATAATAAAGAAAAATATAAACACACAAACATCTTGGCTCTCTACAGATACTTATTGGTTATGAAAGTTCCCAGATGATGAGGAGTTTGGACTTACGGTTCCCTATTGATAAACCCCTTTTGATAGCAGCGCCATTCTGTGCCTCTCAGGGAAACTCCAATAAAATAATTGGTCGGTCTGGGCTTCAGTACGTTTGTAGCAAAGGCCTACAACACAGAAAAGAAGAAAGTCTAGATAAGGGGGACAAGGAAGACAAAATGGAGTTAACGTTACAGCAAAATAGAGTATTACTTACTCTTCCGGCTACAGATTCATACTGTTGGACAAACAAATGGCTGATTTCTAAATATTTAAGCCAGCCATTGGGGATATCGTCCGTCTCTCAGGAGTTAGTGGTCTATCATTATTTGCCTTCCTACAAAAGTTTTATTAGACTGTCGCTTACATTCAATGCCAAGAGAATTCTGAATCTGATTATGCAAGATGCAGAGAGAATGAAATATAGGCATAGGATTTCAGTACACAGAGTGTTCATCATAATCGCATAAGGGCTCTGATTAGGCAGACAGCCAACTTCAAAAAACCAAGACCACTGGCAAATCAACCTTCTACAAAGGCTGCAATCTCATCTTCCACAGAGTTGGCAGACTGCCATTTATCTAAACATGATGAACTGTCTCAGCTGAAAAGCAGGCTGGTAAATTTAATTAAAGGGATACCCGCTAATTCAGACCATGCCATTCCAATTGAGGGTTCGAATTCTGATTCTGAAATGGAATTCGAATCGATTCCTACCCCCATAAATTTACTAGAGGCTGATACCCCGGCCCTTGTGGATCCGGAAAAAACCGAGCTCCACACAAATGACGAAATCCCAATCGTTAAGATGTAAGGTGGATGACTGGCTTCCCAAATTGACCAGACGAAATCTCAGGCAGTTGAACAATTTTTATTATTGGTTTGTCGGCAAAACAATATGGAGCAGTAGGGAAAAAACCATTCCTCATTCTGCCCGACCCATGGGCATACACAGAGTGCTTTTCTAAATCTCTCTGCCTCTGATAGAAAGTAAATTAGACAGCACTTTGCACACAGGCACAGCATGTTTGCACATCTAATGCAAAGATCTAACCACACACAGCACTTCTAAGAAATTCTAGCATAAACCACAAGAGCAAGAGGATGCAGCCCACCGCAAATTCTAAGTAGAGCACAACCACAATTGTGCCTGTAAAATTCCAGATAGACACGTGTATGAAGGTACCAGGTACATAACGCCACCTAGTAGAGTTGGGCGGGTGACTTTGCATCTTGGGGTGCTCTCTCTTGATTGGTTGATGAAGTACTGCAGAAAGGCTGATCTTCACTTCACTCTGTCAAAAAAGGTATAAAAGCACTCTGTGTATGCCCATGGGTCGGGCAGAATGAGAAACTCATTCTCACTGCCACCATTTATTGCAATAAATGTTTTAATAAATCTGTTTTATAATATGTACAACTGCCTGAGATTTCGTCTGGTCAGTTTGGGAAGCCAATCATCCATATTACATTTCTGGTGACCTTACATTTCTGGTGCAAGCGTGACTCGGATGAGGGCATTTCCCTGAACCAGAGGCAGTCCCCTTTTGCCCCACTGGACAGGGCGCAGATTCCTAACGGCGCCTCTGGTCTGGTGCACACCGGCAGACTTTTTCCGGAGGATCAGAGGTGGCCCTTGAGTTTCCATGCCCTGGACGAAGAGGCAAAAGGACCGAGGTTGGAAGGGAAGAACAGGAAAAGCCGGCTGGGGTAAGTAGAAAGGGAAAAGGTACCTTGAAGGGAATTGGCCCCCTTTAATGAGGGGAAGGGAGATCCTGATCACATCTCCAGCGTGTTGGTAGTACTCAGTTAATCAGAGGTCAACTGGGGAACCAGGCGCTTTGGGTAAAAGGCAAAAGGGAGGAGGAAAATGTGTATGTTAGTAGTCAGTAGGGAGGAGGTCCCCTGACAAACAGATACTTAGGAAACAAGGAAAAACAGGGAGGTAGAGTGTGGTAAAGTGTCCAATGCATGGTATGTGTGGCAAAGTTTGCAGTGCGTGCTGTGAATGAGGGGATACTTTACAGGGCCATAAATGGGAGGAGTATGGTCAAGAGGAGGGAAAAATGTGATTTCCCTAGAATTCATGATAGATAAATTCATAATGCCATAAAAGAAATTTAATTTACAAGTCCTGCCAACAACAAGTCCAGAGAAAAAGGGGGTGTGCAAACCAGTATCCTCACCCCAGAGAGAAGAAAGGCATTTTGAGAAAGAAGATGAAGAGGAAGGCAGTGGTTAAACAGCAACAAATAATGGCTCAAGGACCAGTGAGGAACCAGAAGGGGTTCAAAGGTCACTGGTGAAGGTCAGTTGCTAGGACGGAGATGTCTCGGTCAATGTAAAAGAGGAAGGAAGAGTGTTTGGAGAAAGATGGGACAAGGGGGTCCCAGCAGAAGAGAGTTCGTCGGTTTGGCAGGCATGGCAAGGAGCCATGGTCAAGGTGACTTAAGAGTTACCTGCATCTGGACTTTGTTATAAACATAGGCACCCAGTACTCTGTTTTTAAATATCCTTGAAACAGCACCAAAAAGCCAAAAGAAGCATCAGACTGATTTTATGCCTAAAAGGGCTGTACAAACAGACAGCGGAGGATTGGTTCAGAAAAATCATCTCTGCAACCTTTAAAATGCTATTCACCACACTAGAAATGAGGCTACCCACCCCCACAGGAAACTGACAAAATGCCAGTAACGGTGCTCAGAAAATGTTTTCATATGCTTCAGCTGGCTTCAAAGGAAAAGAAAAGAAAGAAAAAATCATGTACTTAAGTAGTTCACAACGCAAGAGACAATAGATTTTATTTGAACAATTAACATCTTTTCCCCAAGTCCTGTTGGAACTGTGCAGACTTTAGTTTTGGGGGAAACTTACAAGAATGGGGAAAAAAAGAGACATTTGAGTCCTTCTAAAAGCAAACTACGTTTAAAGGGTTTTACCCTCCTACCTGCAACCCCATTTCATATGTTTTTGTGACAGCAACGTTGGAAAATTTGTAGAACTGCATATTTTAATGAAATGAATGTTTATCAACTAAAGAATTCAGGATAAGGTAGAAGGAAGTTATACTGAATGGAGATTTGTGTGTAAAGACATTGTCTGTTTGAATCTAACACTACCATTGGAAGACAGGCTGCGAAAAATCTCAAGCAGTCTCTCAAACCTCCGGCAGAGATGTGTGGCGTAACCCCCCTTATTTGGTTACACAAGCGATTCTGCATGATTTGTATTTACACAACTTGCTTTCTCCTGCAACCTGCACTTAGAGACTGTGGCTGTGCCTGGCTGGTGTTGCCATTTCGGACATTCTATTGTGTGACATTGTGTGACCAAGACCGTTGCTGTGAAAGTAGGGAGAAAAAGATGTTATGCTTTGGAGGTCCACGTTTCAGCTTACAAAAACACTACTGCTCTAAATGCTTTGACTTTAAAAAAAATTATGTCTCACGGAAACAGCCCGTTGCTACAAAGCAGCTGTAAGTTTTTTCTTCTTCTAGAAACCACAAGACTTTGCATAATTTGAAAAACAGGCTTCAGTATCCTAGCAGAACTCAGCCGTCGGCAGCTGGATGGGAGGCAAATACGGATTTAAAGGACCCCTCCTTAACCCTGCACATGCATGAAGTTCTGTGGAAGGAAAGAGAAACCACGGGGAGATCCTGAAAGATGGGCCAGACGTGGAATCCTGTTGCAAGCCATGTGAAATTCGGCAAAGACTGCTGTAAGGCACTGCTGCTATATCCCAGAGATGACTTCTCAACTAACTGCTGCTACATCCCAGAGATGACTTCTGTGTGCCAGACACACCTCAATGTCCAATACGTGGGACTCACTACCTCGGAGAGTTTGGTGGTGGACTAACCAGCAAGAAGTTCTAAAACAGCAGCGGCAGCTACAAGGACAATCTCTCTCTCCCCCCCCCCTCCTTTGTTTTTTTATCTACAGGAAATCACTCGAGCGAAGAGCGTGTAGCCTTGCGGAGCCTGACACGATGGTTCCAGCCTGACGCTAGCGAGTCCCTGAGTGAATCCTTGAAGGAAGGGAGACGAGACCCTCTTCATTCCTAGGTGGTGAGGTATCCATTCCATCCGGTGAAAGTGCCTGAGATGACCCCCTGGATCCACACCCTGCTGTACCTAATCAGGAGTGGGTACCCAGCGCACGGTGCACCAGTTTCCCCTTGCAGCGTCTGACCGGCAAAAGACGCCCAGCGCATGGGAAACCGAAGTAGCCCCTGCTGTGACACTCCGGACGCTGTCACTCGACGCACGGGTTGAGGAATGTCCATCTTATGCAGCACCAAACATCAAGGAGACAAGGAGACGCAGTAAATCTTAGACCCTTATATATGTATGTATGTATGTATATTTGTATGGGAGGCATCAATTGAGTGGGACCCACAGTAGAAGTCTACCTGCCCCCAAAGTCACCATTGCAAGTAATTGACAGTCTGCAGACCGGCACATCCTCCGACTTGCATCGTGGAATATGGCAGGTTGGAATAGGACCAGGAACGCTGACTGTACCTATTTCCTATCAAAATTTGACATGATTCTTTTGCAAGAAACCAGGGCCACGGAGGATGTACACCTAAGTGGATTTATATCGTATGGAGTTCGGGCCCAAGCAGGGATCAGCCATGGTAGGCCTAAAGGAGGCCTGATAACCCTGGTCTCCACTACATTACATGCCAATATTATCCCTCTACCTGCATGCCAACAACTGGCACCAGCCATTTGCTTACAACAACAGCCGTATTCCCTGTTAATAATAAATGTATATTTACCTCCTCAATACCTCATGGACAAAATCAAGTCAACCTGGGACAAATTGGAACAATATATTGCAGATCTAATTCTGACCTCACCTGGCTCACAAGTATTATTGGGGGAGATTTTAACTCTTGGATGGCGAAGTCCGATGACGTATTGTATAACAAATATCAACTACTCCCCCCAGATGGGGACCAGGATCCGATTCACATGCCCCTTATTAGAAGCTTTAAAGATACAAAAGCAAATTTTGCAGGTTTATGTCTAGCAATGATAACTAATAAATTAAACCTGATCACGCGGGCTACAAATTTAGACCTCCAGTTAAAGCAGGTCCTAGCCAACAAATCCCTTACCAGGCTAAGACAGCAATTGATTATACCAGATTCAGAATATAATCCAGTAAGGTCCTAGGAAAACCTGATTCGGGAATTGCTACCCCCATTTGGACCGCGATGCCCAATCTACCGCAAAAAATGATGTTTCCGTATCCTGACCATGGTTCGATAAAGACTGCGTTAAGGCTAAAGATGCCATTATGTTGCCATATTCAAACTTTAAAGCTAATGAATCAATAACATCAAATATGGATTTAGTACAAATATACGAGCTCAAAAAATGGTACAAAAATATCCTGAAACAGAAAAAGAAGGAGGCATTGATGGATTCATGGACCCATCTTATCCAAGCCGCCAAGCTTAAAAATTTGACACTATTCTGGCAAATTGCATCTAACATCAGGAGAAGACACCTAACCTCAGAAATATATATTACCCCCGACAGATGGGAACACCACTTCAGGCAAATGTATGCTGATCCAGATTTCGTTGAGACCTCTGATGCTCTGCATCTGAAAGGACTTCCAAATTGGAATCCAGTTACTATGCCAGACATAGACTCCTTATCGGCTAAATCTCAGGTAGGGAAGGTGCCAGGCGGTGATTTAATCCCTCTTGAGTTGATTAAGGAGAACAAAGAGTGGTGGTGCCCTGTATTAGCATCATTATTCACGTATATTGATAGCACAGGACATATTCCAAAAGACGGGGGGGGTGGCCGTTATAATTCCCATATACAAAAAAGAGAGTAAGTCCGATCCAGGAAATTATAGGCCAATCAGCCTACTCAATATTGTTAGTAAATTGTATGTTTTACATCTCAAAGACAAATTACAAGATTGGCTTGAGGCAGAGTCCCAAATTGCTGATGAACAGGCAGGTTTCCAAAAAGGGCGAGCAACAACGTACCATTGCCTAGTTTTACAACACCTTATTGAGAAATATTCAGCCAACAAATCCTCCTCGCTTTATGCGGCCTTTATAAATCAAAAAACTGCTTTTGATTCCATCTCGCAAATTAAGCTCTGGAAAAAGATGGAATCCTCATCAATTGATCCCCGCGTCTTCCACCTTATACGACTGCTATATATGAACACAAGCCTTATGGTTCGCTGCTCCCATCAGGGCCATCTGTCGCGCCAGGTAACTGTTTAATTATTATATAAATGATATTATATCCAAACTATTGAGACCAGAATTCCATCCACCCAAATTGGCAGATAGGACAATTTCCATTCTCCTATATGCGGACGATCCCCTGATCTTATCCTGGACTCCAGTTGGGTTACAACGGGCTCTACGGTCTATAGTTGAATACTGCCAAGAGGCCCATCTTATCATTAATTACCAAAAGACAAAAGTAACGACTTTTGCCAAACGCCCTAAGATACAACCATGGAGTATAAATGGATGGAAAATTGAGCAACTCCATTGTATAAAATACCTGGGCATACGGTAGTATTCAATGATAAAGGGCTAAGGAAAGCCAACATAACACATGTAGCGGCCGTAGCCCATATGTCCTCCTCAGCGATTTTAAGTTTTTAAGGATCCAATGGTGCACATTATATACCTGCGGCCCTAAAACTCTTTGAGGCAAAAGTGATGTCTCAATTGCTCTACGGGGCTCAACTATGTGCTCCTCCACCAAATCTGACCCTACTTGAAAGGGTCCAGTCAAAGTTCATTAGAGCAGCTCTTCAAATGCCCCCTTGCTTGTCAAATGCCGCTCTGCGACTAGAAACAGGTATGATCTGTGTGGAGGCCAGAGTCTGGATACAAGCTTGTAACCTTTGGCTGAAAGTACATCTCAACCCTCAGGGCCTGGTCACGCTGGTACTGAAAGACAAACATCGATCCTCCTGGAGTAGGGCCATTGTAAACAAGATGTCGAGCATAGGTCTTCACCCAACCCATTTTATTTCTCATGGTTACATATAATGCCAGAGCTGCAACAAAACATGTCTGTCCCTTACCAGTCTCTACAACCACAGCAGATGCTGAAATCTATCCCCAAAGCCACACTCCTCCATTGTCTCTGAAGAATTTATCCCATGATCTGCTCACCTCCTCCTCATCATCTTCAATACATATCAATTTTGTATTGTAGTTCATCCCTTCGCAGTATTGTATGCACTTTTTCCAAGTCCTTGGGTTGGCAATGTAGTCAAATAGATATAGGGTTCCATGCCAAACAATCCAATCCTCACGTAACCTCTGCTCAACGTCAGCTTTGAGCAATGCCCAGAATGTGTGAGGAATAAAAAGAGAGAAAGGACAAGTGAGGTTTTAGGAGAAGCCAGCTTGTAGGACTCTGCAGAGTTTAAAACACTGATATTAGGGGGAACTTCGGGAGCTGCTTGGGTGGGGTAACCACCCCCACTGAAGAAAATCTAGCATTGTCCTCAAAGACCCACTAGGACCCACTGGCTATGCATTTAAAGGATAAAGTGGATCAACTTCAGAGTGCATTGGTTTCCCCAAATGTTGCATCTCCAGTTGAAGAACCCAGTGCCTCTAGAGAGGATGTTTTGTGGGGTCAGTTATGCAATTAGCTGACGTGAACAAAGTACTGGCAGCAATGCATCCAACCACACGGCCCCTCAACTCCAATCCCTCCTGGCTTATCAAATCTATCAGAGGGGGCTGACTGGCTGGGTCCAGATTGTGGTTAATGCGTTGCTGCATGAGGGGGTGGTCCCTGCTGCATTGAAGGAAGCAGTGGTGTGACCACTCCTAAAGAAAGCAACTCTGAACCCTTTGGATTGGAACAGCTATGGGCTGTTGCCAATGTTCCCTTTTGGGGGAAGGTAGAGGAGAGGGCCATGGTAGATGCCCCAATGGTTAGAAGTTGCTTTTACCAACTGCAGCTGGTTCAACAGGTCATTCCTGGACCAGGATTCCTTCCCACAACAGTTCATAATTTGCTCAGCTCAAGACTGGATTACTGCAATATGCTCTAGATGAGGCTTCCCTCGTGCTTGACCTGCAGTTGGTGCACATGCACTCACTTAAAACACCTGAAGAGAGCTACCCATTCTATGTTTCCAGGTGCGCTAATCTGACTGATATTTCAGAACGGGATTGGCACAGGAATGGGTCATTCTAGCCTTGGGACCCTTGCGGCTTGGGACCCTCGTACCTACGGGACCGCCTCTCCTGGTATGCCCCGTGGAGGACCTTAAGGTCCACAAACAACAATATTATGGAGATCCCGAGCCATAAGGTGTCTAGATTGGCCTCAACTAGGGCCAGGGCTTTTTCAGTATTGGCCCCAACTTGGTGGAACGCTCTTTCACAGGAGACCAAGGCCCTGCGGGATTTGTCATCTTTCCGCAGGGCCTGCAAGACAGAGCTGTTCCGCCTGGCCTTTGGGTTGGACTTAGTCTGACCCCTGCGGTTTCCCTCCCTCGTGGCTTAAATTGACTACTCAAAATGAGGCTGCATTTTAAATTTTAATACTGTATTTTAATCTGTATTTTAATTACAGTAATTGCTTTTTATGTTTTATTGTAATTTTATTGGTGTGTGCCGCCCTGAGCCCGGTTCTGACTGGGGAGGGCGAGGTATAAATAAAAATTAATTATTATTATTATTAGCCTGTAATGGAAAAGAGAAGTCCATCACAATGGTTCAGAAATCGCCTATTGCATCAAAATATCTGGCACCTTGACCTCGACCAATAAAAGTGGTTTCTGAGTAACTTACTAATAGCCTGCCGTATTTCACTGATTTTCCTTTTCTCTTCAGCTATTGCCAAAGATAGATTCTCAGCTTTCTTGATTTTTGTGATATCTAAGAGAGATGCAACAATTTAAGTCGGGAGGATATCAAACAGCCATGTACAGATACCGAAAAGCCATGTTTCTCACTATCTAAAATTTACTTTTCATATATAGGAACCTAGGAAGCTGCCTTATAATCAGACCATTCATTAATCTAGATGAGAATTGTCTATGCGGGATACTCCTAAAAAATACGGAAATTTTGAGTTTAGAGGGTTGGGATAAAATATTCGGGTGGCATGGCTACCTGATGTATGGAAAAGTTCAAATACACAAAGGGTTTAAAAATCATATTTTAAGGAAAGCCCTGCTTGAGGTCTGGGAAAGAACCAAAGAAAAAACCATAGATAAAACACCCGGATGGGTATCCCCAGTAGAGGCAAACTCTACGCTGAAACTTAAAAGGAAAAAACCCTGGCCAACCTACAGAGAAGTGACAGAAGTTAAGAATGGGAACATCCTTTAAAGGATTATGAGGAGCTTAGAACAACGGGGATAAGCTGGTTGGAATTTTTCCAACTGAAAGCATCATATGAAAAAGATATAAAAACCAGGGAAACTGGAAATAAAATAACTAAATTTGAAAAAGAAGTACTCCATAATAATGAAAAAGATGTTAGCCAAATTGTATAAATTATTAGGAAGTACAGACCAAGAGGAAGACATAAAGGGGAAATGGATATTAAAATGGGAACAAGACCTGGGGTATGAAATACCCATACGAAAATTGGGGGGGGGGGGGAATTGGTTAAAAGATATAAATTTCACTGCTTGTTCCACGTTAAGAGAAAACTACATGAAGATGAACCATAGATGGTACGGGTACTTGGTACCGGAAAAACTGGCGAAAATGAATAATTCATTTAGTAACAAATGTTGGAGGTGCACTGGTATGACTGGTAGTTTATTTCATATATGGTGGACACGTCCAATGATTAAAATGTTCTGGGATCTAATTCATGAAGAGATTTAAAAATTACTAAAAATATCGTTTTTTAAGAAAGCAGAAATGTATTTATTGGGCATCTTAAATAACAATATACCTAGTGAAAAAGTAAATATCTTCATGTATGCATCAACAGCTGCGAGACTTTTAATAGCGAACAAATGGAAAAGTATAAATATTCCAACAAAAGGAGAGTGGATTGATAAATTATGTGAATATTTAGAATTGGCAAAATTGACAGACGTAATTTATCAAAAATCTAAAATCTAAATTAAAAAACAATGGGAGTGTCTAAATGAATATATAGGAAAACAAGGTCTGGGAGCAAAAACCTGGTTGTGTTTAGAATAACCTTGCAGGGATTGGAAAATGGGATATTCTGAATATTTATAATGTTGTTGTTGTTTAGTCGTGTCCGACTCTTCGTGACCCCATGGACCATAGCACGCCAGGCACTCCTGTCTTGCACTGCCTCCCGCAGTTTGGTCAAACTCATGTTCATAGCTTTGAGAACACTGTCCAACCATCTTGTCCTCTGTCGTCCCCTTCTCCTAGTGCCCTCAATCTTTCCCAACATCAGGGTCTTTTCCAGGGAGTCTTCTCTTCTCATGAGGTGGCCAAAGTCTTGGAGCCTCAGCTTCAGGATCTGTCCTTCCAGTGAGCACTCAGGGCTGATTTCCTTCAGAATGGAGAGGTTTGATCTTCTTGCAGTCCATGGGACTCTCAAGAGTCTCCTCCAGCACCATAATTCAAAAGCATCCATTCTTCAGCGATCAGCCTTCTTTATGGTCCAGCTCTCACTTCCATACATCACTACTGGGAAAACCATAGCTTTAACTATACGGACCTTTGTCGGCAAGGTGATGTCTCTGCTTTTTAAGATGCTGTCTAGGTTTGTCATTGCTTTTCTCCCAAGAAGCAGGCGTCTTTTAATTTCATGACTGCTGTCACCATCTGCAGTGATTAAGGAGCCCAAGAAGGTAAAATCTCTCACTGCCTCCATTTCTTCCCCTTCTATTTGCCAGGAGGTGATGGGACCAGTGGCCATGATCTTGGTTTTTTTTTTATGTTGAGCTTCAGACCATATTTTGCACTCTCCTCTTTCACCCTCATTAAAAGGTTCTTTAATTCCTCCTCACTTTCTGCCATCAAGGTTGTGTCATCTGCATACCTGAGGTTGTTGATATTTATTCCGGCAATCTTAATTCCGGTTTGGGATTCATCTAGTCCAGCTTTTCGCATGATGAATTCTGCATATAAGTTAAATAAGCAGGGAGACAATAAACTACCTTGTCGTACTCCTTTCCCAATTTTGAACCAATCAGTTGTTCCATATCCAGTTCTAACTGTAGCTTCTTGTCCCACATAGAGATTTCTCAGGAGACAGATGAGGTGATCAGGCACTCCCATTTCTTTAAGAACTTGCCATAGTTTGCTGTGGTCGACACAGTCAAAGGCTTTTGCATAGTCAATGAAGCAGAAGTAGATGTTTTTCTGGAACTCTCTAGCTTTCTCCATAATCCAGCGCATGCTTGCTATTTGGTCTCTGGTTCCTCTGCCCCTTCGAAATCCAGCTTGCACTTCTGGGAGTTCTCGGTCCACATACTGCCTAAGCCTGCCTTGTAGAATTCTAAGCATAACCTTGCTAGCGTGTGAAATGAGGGCAATTGTGCGGTAGTTGGAGCATTCTTTGGCACTGCCCTTCTTTGGAATTGGGATGTAGACTGATCTTCTCCAATCCTCTGGCCATTGCTGAGTTTTCCAAATTTGCTGGCATATTGAGTGTAGCACCTTAACAGCATCATCTTTTAAAATTTTAAATAGTTCAGCTGGAATATCATCACTTCCACTGGCCTTGTTATTAGCAGTGCTTTCTTTTTTTAAAAAAATTAAAACAAACTTTATTTCATTTAAAAAGACATACAAAAAAACACACAAAATCGAAACATACATTCATCAAATGATATCAAACTAAATCATAATCATAATAAATCAAAATGGAATCATACTCAAATCATATTTAAATCATATATAAATAAAAAATTATAAATCATTTTTACAAAATTACATACTTGACAACACTAAACGAAAAAGAAAGAAAAAAAGAGAATCCCGATCCTTAAATTTATAAAAAATTAAAACAGACATAAGAGAAAATTAAGGATCTTAAGCCCTCTGTTCCCCCCCCTCTTAAAAAAAGGAAATTGACTTCCAGTCACCTTATACTCTGGTCTGCCATTGTTCTTTATCTTTATATACACACACCTTTTCCCTATCTTCCTTTAATGTCTTTTTTTGTGTGTCTTTTATATATCTGCCAAGAGATTGGTTTTTTCTATCTGTCTTTTTTTTGATATTGTTTAAGCAAGCTCCAACTTTTTTCTAAACTTGCCTCCTTTATGTCTTTTACCCTGCCCGCTCTAATAAATAAATTTTGGTATGTTATTATCTTTCCCACCAATTCCTCCTTTTTTTGGTATTCTTTCACTTTTCCAATTTATTGCAACAAGTAGTCTGCTGGCCGCTGTCGCATGCATGACTAAACATCTGTCCTTTGCCTTTATTTCATTGCTTAATAATCCCAATAAGAACATTTCAGCGTCTTTTTTGAAGGGATATTTTATTTTATTTTTCAGTTCATTGTATATATCATCCCAGAACCTTTTAATTTTTTTACATTGCCACCAGATATGTATTTGTGTTCCCGGTTCTTCTTGGCACCTCCAGCATGTATTTCTTACTCCTTTATACATTTTGGCTACTTTTGTGGGTGTCATATACCATCTATATTGGATTTTAAAAAAGTTTTCTTTTAAATCATAGTTTGATACATATTTCAAATCCCACCTCCACAAATTTTCCCATCTATCAATTGTAATATCCCTCCCAAAGTCTTTAGCCCACTTAATCATTGTATCTTTCATCATTTCATCTTTGGTTTACCACTCTAGTATCAATTCATATAAGTTTTTAATATATTTTCCCTTCCCTTCTAACAGAATTTCCCCAAATTTGGACATTTCCTTCTCAAATCCCACCTTTTTATCTAATTGAAATCGTTGCCTGATTTGATAATATTGTAGCCATACATTACATAAATTTTTGATCTCCTTGTATTCTTTTAATTTCCAATCCCCTCCTATATCTTCTAGTAATTCTTTATATATCGGCCATCTTACACCTATATTGACTTTTTAAACTGATATTATTTCAAATGGCGACACCCACCACGGTGTTTTAGGTTCCAGTGTTTTCTGATGCTTTCCCCGAATTTTATATAACGATTTCCTTATTATATTATTCATAAATATGTTATGGTTTTCCATTTTATCCTTTAACATGTAGAGATGCCAACCAAAACCCAGTCCAGCTCCTTCCAAATCCAATAGCAAATTATTTTTCAAATCCATCCAATCCTTTATCCAAACCAGCATCATGGTAAATTTCTAATTTGGTAGGCCGAATCCCCCTCTTTCTTTTGAATCAATCATTATTTTATATTTAATTCTAGCTCTTTTCCCATTCCAAATAAATTTTGTTATTTCTTTCCGCCAATCTTTAAAATATTTTTCCCCTCCTAAAATTGGTAGATTTTGAAATGAATACATTAATTTAGGCAATATACTCATTTTAATCACCGAAATTCTTTCTAACAATGATAATTTTAATTTGGCCCACATTTCTAATTTTCTTTTAATTTCTTTCCAAATTCTTTCATAATTTTCTTGGAATAGATCAATACTTTTTGCTGTCATGTTTATACCCAAATATTTTATTTTTTTCTCCTGCGGTTTAATTTTTTCATCTTTTTCAAAAAAATTACTAATAGTCCACTCTTTTTACAGTTTATTTTAAAACCCACCAGTTTCCCAAATTCTCCATTTTTTTCTATTGCCCTGGGTACACATTCTATTGGTTTCTCCGTTGTGATAATCACATCATCGGTGAATGCTTGGGCTTTTATCTATTTTTCCCAAATTTTATTACTTCAATTTTTTCATCTCCCCTAATGCAATTCATTAATGTTTCCAAGGCGATTATAAACAAAATCGGCGACAATGGGCACCCCTGTCTGGTTCCTTTTGATATTTTTATTTCTTCCGTTAATTTCCCATTGATCACTATCCTTGCTTTTTATATATATTCCCTATTGCCTTCATCAATTTTTCTCCTAGCTCCAATTCCCCCAATACAATTTCACCACTTCCACTGGCCTTGTTATTAGCAGTGCTTTCTAAGGCCCATTTGACTTCACTCTCCAAGATGTCTGGCTCAAGGTCAGCAACCACACTACCTTTTTATAATAAAAAATAAATTAAAATGATGATAAAAATAAAAAGAAACATTTATGTATGTTGAGATAACTACTGTATGGAGAAGCGGTGGAAGTCGTGAGCTGTTCTACAAGGACATCATGCAATGTTTTTTCTTCTTCTTCTTTTCTTTTCTTCTTTCTTTCTTCTTACTTTATGAAAATTAAAAGTGTAATTATTTGACCAAGTGTCAGGATATAATGGTATGTATTTTCTTTTCGTATATGAGTATGTTTATTTTATTTGATTATATGTATTTTCTTTTAACTGAATATATTAATAAAGGATTTCTATTTTTTTAAAAGAGAGAGAATTGTCTATGCTGACTAGCAATGGCTCTCCAGGGCTACTGAAAAAGGTCATTCCCACCTCTTCCAGGAGACGCTCAAAACTGAATATATATCAATATATTTTCCCACCAACACATCAGATAGACAAACCATGCTTATGGAGAAGAACAGGATGAGCTTGAGGCAACCCACCCATTCCTCTTCAACTTCTCTCAACTGAACAATGAGAAGAAATCCCATTTGGTGGAAGGAGCGCCTGAGCAGGCAAAAAGTCACATATGACTTACCATCTGCATCAAAAAGATCCGGAAAGGTGTCTTCTATATATTTGAGAATCTCTTTCGTTCCTTCTTCAAATACGGCTCTCCTTTTCACTTCCTTAACATCTAAAGGTGATGATGGGAAAAGTTGTTCATCGCATGTGGGAGAATAGCTCTTCTTCCCCCAGCACCCACTTGGAGGGGATTAGGTTGCATTTAGAATGAGACTTTTGTGGTACAAGTTCCAATATGTAATGTACTTCCCAAAATTTGTAAAGGTAGAATTTCTCCACCAGGAAGACATATTTTCAAGCCTCAAGTTCTAGTTTAGAGTCCTTAGCCCAATATCTTCATATATGTGTGTGTGTGTGTGCGCGCACACACACACACACACAGAGCATTTCTGCAGGGACAACCTACAGTGCCACTGGTTTCAATGGGAGAGAGTATATTACATGTTTATCTCACCGACTGAAATTGGAGAGTGAAAGGGCTTAGTGGAGACCAGAACCCATCCTTTCCTTTTAAAGGTCTACACTGAAATGAAGCGAGCAAGAGTGAATTGTAATTCTGCCCATTACCCCTTTATATTTCCCTGGAAGACTGGAACTTACACATATAGGTCAGCATTGATGCCGCTACAATGGAGACAATCACAAGCACTGCACCAACATACAGGGAATATGAAGATTCGAAGAATTTTTTCACACGTTCCTCCAATTGTGTTAGTTCTCCTTGATGGACAGGAGGAAAGAAAATTCTGCTTTAGCCATCAACAGACAACATCCCAGTGCCACCCCATAGAATCATAGAGTTGGAAGAGACCACAAGGGCCATCCAGTCCAACCCCCTGCCAAGCAGGAAACACCATCAAAACATTCTTTGTCAAGAAATTCCCCATAAACTCTGGCAACCCATCTAGATCAACATATGGCAGTGAGCTTCCTAAACCCATCGGGGGGGGGGGAGTTTGCAGCACTGTGAAATGCCAGAGGACCCGACCCTTGGAAGGTTAAGTGGATGAAGGAACACTTTTCTGCCCATGTTCCCTGTCTGGAGGCCCCAGGAGCATGAAGTGACTGTCATGGGACAAAGGTTCTTGAGAACAGAAGCAGTAAGGCCTACAAAATCATTCAAGCCTACTAACTGCTGACTGTTAACAGCAAACTGCTAAGTCACTGTGACTCGTGACTCATCTTGAGTGATGACTCATTCTCCCTATAAAAGTAGCCAGCCTCTCTGAGCCAGTGTGTGTCTCAGCCAGAGTGTGTGTTGTGTTGTTGCAGACAGAGTGGCTCCGGGACTCTAGTAAATCGGTAACTAAGACTGTGCGTCTGTGAAGAGTCTGATAGCTGCTATGAGCACTCTGTGTATGCTCTTTAACCATGCGGTTTATGAGCAACTTTATTTTCTCAAGTAAAAGTTTTATTTTGTTCATGAAGAAGACTCTGCCTTGATTAATTTCCCGCTGCATGATAGAGATATCCCCCGGGACTAGAAAGACCTTGGTCTGACCCAGCAAGCTCTTGCTATGTTCTCATAGAATCATAGACTAAGGCAGAAGGGACTACGAGGGTCATCTAGTCCAACCCCCTGCAGGAATCTTTTCCCAATGTGGGGCTCAAACTCATGACCCTAAGATTAAGTGTCCCACTCTACCCACTAAGCTTAATGTTCTTATAGTCAAAGGTAGAGCTGAGGAGAGACTTCAGGTTGAGATCTTTGAACCTCAACTAGCAGAGTGGATTGGGCACCCTTGTGTGACTGTTACCCTGGCCTGGAACAAGGGCGGCTTCCAACAGAAAAATGAAATAAAATAATCTATTAAACATTAAAAGCCTCCCTAAACAGGGCCGCCTTCAGATGTCTTCTAAAAATCTGGTAGCTGTTTTTCTCTTTGACATCTAATGGGAGGGCGTTCCACAGGGAACTGCCAGAAGGCCCTTGGTACTCGACCTCAGTGTCCGGGCAGAACGATGGGGATGGAGACGCTCCTTCAGGTATAATGGACTGAGGCCATTTAGGGCTTTAAAGGTCAGCAACAACACTTTGAACTGTGCTTGGAAATGTACTGGGAACCAATGTAGATCTTTCAAGGCCTGTGTTATGTGGTCTCGGCGGCAGCTCCCAGTCACCAGTCTAGCTGCCGCATTCTGGATTAGTTGTAGTTTCCGGGTCACCTTCAAAGGTAGCCCCATGTAGAGCGCATTGCAGTAGTCCAAGAGGGAGATTGGGGTTGTGGAGTTCATCTGGCTGCCCTCCATCAAGTAAGTGGAAGGGGCTGCAGCAGTGGATAGGGCCCATCAAGGACAGCTTTCAGTTCAGGCTGGGGCTGTTCACTGCCAGCAGCAGATGGACACAAGCTCAAGTTCATTACTCTTCAGTTGGACTTGGTGGATCCCCTGGGACTATAGAAGATGCTTGTCCTCACTCTGGTCCTCCCCATCATAGCTTTCCTTTACTGTTCCTTCCCCCTGAGCATACAGACCTGGTTCTTACTTTGGTATGAGCATGCACACGAAAGCTCATACCAAAATAAAAACTTAAGGTGCTACTGAAGGAATTTTTTTATTTTGCTTCAGACCAACACGGCTACCTACCTGTAACTAGACCTGGTTCTGTTTCTGCCTTGTCTGCTGGAGGTGGTTCAGCTTTCTCTGGCTTCTTATCTATATATAAAGACAGCATGAGTATAGTAATATTATATGATCATATGATAGGATATGATATGATATGATCAGCATAAAAATAAACATAGAGCTACAGCCTGAAATATCTCAGCTCTGTCAAGTGTCTTCAGTACAATGTACTGGAGGGAACGTATCAAGTCAGCAAATCTCTGTTTCTGTGAAGAGAAAATAGTAACCGAAGGGACTTACCTGGTGGCTTTTTAGGAGCCATTGAACTGGTTTCCTATTTTATTCTCCACCTGTGGGACTATAAAGTAGACAGTGAAGTCAATGCCTTATTTAAAAGCAGAGTCACAATGGGCCATTCATAGGCAGGGTTGCCATGGGGACCCTCTCCCAGTTAATGTCATTGTTAGAGTGAGTTACAGGTAGGTAGCCGTGTTGGTCTGAGTCGAAGCAAAATAAAAATTTTTAAAAAATTAAAAAAATTAAAAATTTTTAAAAACGCATAATCAGAGATCTACAGCCTCTCCTGGACAATGACAGCTCCCTTTCTCAAGCTCTGGGAGGAAGACCTTTCATTGCCTACAGACAGCCACCCAATCTTAAACAACTCCTCACCCACAATAATACAACCACCAGACTTAACATGGACACTGGTACCAGAGCCTGCAATAAACCCAGATGCCAACTTTGCTGCCACATACACCCGGACAACATCATTACTGGCCCCAACAACATCCAACATACCATCTCAGGACTATTTAATTGCTCATCTTCTAACATTGTGTATGCCATCAAATGCCAACGGTGCCCTTCAGCTCTCTATATTGGACAAACAGGCCAAACCCTACGCCAAAGGATAAATGGACATAAATCTGACATCAGGAACCATAAGACTGAAAAACCAGTAGGAGAACACTTCAATCTCCCAGGACATTCTATACAAGATCTCAAAGCAGCTGTTTTATTACAGAGAAATTTCAGGAACAGACTGGAAAGAGAAGTTGCTGAATTGGAAATCATTACCAAGCTTAAAACCATGGAAGCACCTGGGATGAATAGAGACATCGGATTCTTATCTCATTATGCATGATCAAGCTCTCTTTAGCACCTCAGCCCAGGACTAATTGCAGCCATCAGCAGCCATTAACAGCCATCTCCAGGTTTACCACTCCCATCAGCCCACCACCCATTCCCACCCACCCCCACCACCCTCTGTATATATATAGGGTCTGACACTTCTGTTTCTAGTGTATCTGAAGAAGTGTGCATGCACACGAAAGCTCATACCAAAATATAAACTTAGTTGGTCTTTAAGGTGCTACTGAGGAATTTTTTTATATTGTTAGAGTGAGTTACTGTAACAATGCACTTTGCTGCATTTCTTATCCCTCTGATCCCTACAATCCCACTATAGGAGGCTGCAGGGATCTTTTAAAGTGTTGTGTGGTTCTCAATAACACAATACATACCCAGGAGCACCACCTCTCTTGGAGCTGTCCAATTGTCATTGGATGAAGGATGCACCTCTAGTTAATCATTGATAGTTCTGAAAATTTACAATAAAAGGGGGTGCCTGATTTTGTTCTGGGCGACCTACCGGATATACATTCTGTCTCCCACTGTGTTCTTTATCGCACGCTCCCCACACTAGTGAGTGTGGGTCCAGCCCCCTAGGACAGGTGGAAAGGACCGTGCGGGCAGCTGCCTTCATGCCCCACAGCCGGGCAATGTTCTTCCAGCCTCATGAGGAGCCTCTGCAGTGGGGCTGGTGAGTGCATAACTTCATCAGCATACAGAAAATAATTTGGCGTCATGAGGATGTGGGCATTTTATCTTGGCATTTTTTTAACCTTGTCTAGCTGAGGCCCCCTAGACTAGGTGGAAAGGGCCATGCAGGGCGATGTTTCTCTAGCCTCATGAGGAGCCTTTTCAGTGGGGCTGGTGAGTGTGGGCCCCGCACCCTAGGCCAGGTGGAAAGCCAACAAAATGATCCAGGGGATGGAGGGACTCAGTTCTGAACTTCACTGTTCATCACTACCAAGAAAAGAGAGCAGTTGAGCCATATAATTATGCAGTTGCTTTTTCAAAGACAGCAATTTCTTCCATGGTTACGTCCCTCCCGCTTTCTCCAAAAGGCTAATTCACAGGTTGAAACCTCAGCTGGACAAGGTTAAAAAAAATGCCAAGATAAAATGCCCACATCCTCATGACTCCAAATGATTTTCTGTATGGTGACGAAGTCATGCTGGGCTGAGGCAGGGGCGTAGGACAATAGGGGCGGTAGGGGTGGGCTGCCCTGAGCGGCAGGTTCCAAGGGGCGCTATCACGGGCACCCGCCCCGCCCCCAAAATGCGCGCCCCGCCCCCAGAACCTGGGGAAGCTCCCCAGGAGGCATGCCACGGCCCTGGAACGCATGCTCCACCCCTCTGGGAGGCGCAACCCTGATACCCTCCGGCAGGTGCACCCCGCCCCCAGAATGGGCGCCAGCCCCACCCCCGGTGCCAGAGCATGAAGCTCCACCACTGGGCTGGGGCCACTTCTTTTCCTGTAGGGTTGCTGGCTATCTCATGTTTACAATATTGAGTGGAACTAAGAACAATACAATTACACAAATATTACTCTGAACTCTTGCTAACCTTCACAAATTCTCCATCTATTCTGATGAACATGAACCCTGAATTTTCCAGAGGGTCCTTTTATTTAATTACTCCATTAAACAGTGGTTCTTTAAATTAAGGCTGTCAGTGTTTGTCATATCACAAAATTGAAATGGATTTTTAAAAAATTTAATTTTGAGAATTTGTTACTCACCAGAGCGGCTTTCCTTGCTGGCATCCGTCTGTCTCGAGACAATGGAGTGCACCTCCAAATGGCTGCATTAGAAGCACCAAAGTGACCTCCCTGGGGCGTGGGCAGTGTGTCTGGAGGTCCTGGGCTGCCCAAGCAACAAGACTCCCCTCTTGACCTTGCTGATGTGGTTGAAAGGAACAGAAAGCAATACATTTGGCACCAACTTGGCTGCAGTAGTTGCCAGGTGGAGGTGCGCAAGGCGCCATCCACCTGTCTTAGGGATTCCACTCCAGATTAGCCTTTTCTTCTCCCAAATATATCACTCAAGGCAGCGGAGGTTTAGGATCAGAGTTGTCCTTCTCCCACATGGGCTCCCTTCCCAGGTGGATGAGCTCACTTCCTTCTACAGCACATGCAGAAACCACCATCTTAACCATAGGACCGACTCCTGGTCTCGTCTTCTCAGTCCACCAGAGCCTGTCCTTGCATGCAGAACAAGTCCCTATTCCCACCAAGGGTTTGATACCCATCGGCTAACCTCACCCAGTTTAGCCAGTCAGTCAAACCCATTCCTGGAGTCCGGCTGTTGTTGCATGCCAACAGCTTCTAGAAGCCACAGGTGAAAGCTGAGTGCAGGGTGGGGACCAAAGGGGGACAAACAATCCCAGAAAGAACACAATGTGTCCCCTACGAGAGGTACTACCCTCCCCTAACATCCCATACAAACCAGCTTGCTATCTAAATGCAAATCAGCAAATCCACAACACACAAAGGGAAAGGGACTGGGAGGGAAGAGGGGGAAATCAAACTCAGGCACTAATTCTTAAACAGTTGTGCAGGGGAGCTCATGAGCCCTATATTCTCACTCAGCCCCAAACTAGGTCTGACACACAGTCTTGTCTATCTTTCCTCAGTGGAAAAGTCTTTTTTTTTCAGACTAAGAACAGCCTTGGGAGGATGTGAGTTTAAGTGGATGAATGGTGGGAGCCTGTAATGGCTTTGTAATTGTCCTTTTTGAGACAATTTTTTACTGAAGGTGTGGGAACTCAATGAGAGAGAGAGAGAAAGAGAGAGACAGAGGAGGAGGAGGACGAAGAAGGAGGGAAGGAAGGAATTACCCTCCCCCCCAGCTGCATTTCACTCAATTTTGCCCACCCAAGTCACAGTCTCCAAGTTCTCCACTGCTTAGTCCAGTTTCCAGAGTCTTTGAAAGGCCAGTGTTAATGTCAAGTCATGTAGGATTGACTAGATGGTATCAGGAGCAATAATAAAGCATGGATGCATGAGGTGCTATTGTTTCTGCGAGGGATGATCTCATAGAATCATAGAATCGTAGAGTTGGAAGAGACCACAAGGGTCATCCAGTCCAACCCCCTGCCGAGCAGGAAACACCATCAAAGCATTATTGGCATATGCCTGTCAAGCCTCTGCTTAAAGACCTCCAAAGAAGGAGACTCCACACACACATCTAAGTGCTTTTATTTATTTCTTTAATTTATATACAGTCATACCTCGGGTTACAGACGCTTCAGGTTGCGTCTTTTTAGGTTGCGTCCCACGCCGAACCCTTAAGTACAGGTTACTTCCGGGGTTTGGTATTTGTGCATGCGCAGAAGCATCAAATCACAACCTGCGCGGTTCACAGAACAAAATTAAAATATAAATCCACAATAGAATAGAATAGATACTTTATTGTCATTGTACATAGTACAACAAAATTGAATGCCATCCCATAAAACAAAACATAAAGACAATTACAGCTACACACACACACACACACACACACACACACACCCATCACAACACCCCAGGATCATATTATTTAGTTGCAGCATTTAAGATGGTTAAATGCAAAAGGTGTGCAAGAACCTAAAAGTAAAAAGCTGTAACTGTTTCTTAGACTGCAATGTATGCAAAATGGCCAAATCTAAGAGGAAGCCTGTGGCTTCTAAAAGTGACAGAGTATCTAAAGAGGTTTTAGAACTTGTCCATTGTGACGTGATAGGCCCTTTTCCACAGAAGACTGAAGGGGGCGCCAGATACGCTTTTCTGGTAATAGATGATAAATCACGTTTTAGTTGGCTGTTTTTGCTAAAACAGAAGTCAGAGTGTTTCCCCACATTCAGAGAATGGGTTGCCCAAGCTGAAAGGCTCTTCAATCGCCGTGTTGTGCAGTTGCAAACAGATAGGGGCGGGGAATTTTTGAATAAACAGTTTGGGGCATGGTTGAGATGTAAGGGGATCACTCATCGTTTAACTAACCCTTATAGTCCTGCAGAAAATGGTCTGTGTGAAAGACGTGGGGCTGTAATACAATCAGTAAAGGACTGTCTGCTAGTGGATGCAGGATTAGGTCACAACCATAGACTGTGGGGTGAAGCTCTCCTCACAGCGAACTTCCTGATAAATAGAACCTGGTCTAGCTCTATAAAGGATATTCCTTATCGTGTGTTGTTTGGGAAAGAACCAGAGTGGACGATGCTCCATAATTGGGGTTCTTGGGCACATGTAAATATCCCCAAAGCTCAGCGCCAAAAAGGGGGTGCTAGAGCACAGAGACTGCGTTTTGTGGGATATCAGTCCTATGGCAAAGGGTGGCATTTCAATTTACGCCCAGGATGCGTGGTTCTGTCACGAAGCGCAGACTTTGCTGACCAGGACAGGTGGACCATGATCCACGCAAACCCAGATTGCCTACTGCCCCTGCAAGTAAGAGAGGAGGCTTCTTCTCAGCCATTGGCAACACAGGAGCAGGATGAGGAGGAGGCACAGATTTCCCCAAAAGATGTGGCAATAGATGATACTTCTTCTCCTGAGGTAGAGGAAGAAGAGCCAGAGATAACAGAGCAGGAAGAAGTAGTTTTGCCTAGACGCTCTCAGCATTCAAACAAGGGTGTACCTCCTCAGCGTTTGACCCTAGGAGTGAGAGCATGTAATATGAATTGTGTAGAGCCACAAAGTTATGATGAAGTCTTAAACTTACCCCCTGGGGAACGTGCTTTGTGGCAACAAGCTATGAAAGAAGAAATGGACTCTTTTAAACGTAACAAAGTGTTTGAGGTCATAGTGTCGCCACCTGGTGGCAGAGTGGTATCATGCAAGTGGGTCTACAAAAGAAAAACCCTTGCATCGGGGGAGCCACGTTTCAGAGCCAGATTAGTAGCCAGAGGGTTCACTCAGATTAAAGGGGAGAGCTATGGTGAAGTGTTTTCTCCCACTGTAAAGAGTGAAACTTTTCGTTTAATGCTTTCCATTGTTGCTGTAAGAAAACTAGCAGTCCACCATTTTGATGTTGATGCTGCATATTTGCATGCAAATTTAGACCATGAAGTGTTAATGAAACAACCCCCAGGTTTTGAAGAGAGGAATGGTGCAGTCTGGCGTTTAAAAAAGGCTGTTTATGGTCTCAAACAAAGTGGAAGATGTTGGAACCAGTGTTTAAATGAAGCCCTTATAAAACTAGGTTTTAAAAAGAGTGTGGCTGATCCATGCCTGTACACCAAGGGGACAGGCGACAAATATCTAATGCTCTTAGTCTTTGTAGATGATTTGCTTGTAGCAGGGAGTTCCACAGATGAAATCCAGAAGCTCACTAGTCAGCTGGAAAAGAGGTTTAAGCTTAGAGCCTTGGGGCCTGTAAGCAATTACTTGGGAGTAGAAGTAAGGCGAGAAGCTGATGGAAGCTTCCTATTGAACCAGAAAGAGAAAATTAATCATTTGATAGAGCAGTTTGGCATGGAAAACTGCAAACCAGTTCAAACTCCCATGATACCAGATTTCACACAGATAGTATGTGATGATGAATCTGATCAGCCTGAGTTGTATCACTCAAAAATAGGATCATTGCTGTATTTAAGCCAGTGGTCAAGGCCAGACATTGCATGTGCTACAAATGTTCTGAGCCAACGTGTATCTAAACCCAGTACTGTCGATTGGTGTGGTTTGAAAAGGCTTATTCGATATCTAAAGGGGACATCAAGTGTATGTTTAAAGATATCTAGTACACAAGATGAGAGGCTAGAAGTATTTGTTGATGCAGACTGGGGGAGCTGCATAACTACCAGAAAATCTACAAGTGGAATGGTTGTGATGTTTGCCAATTCCATAATTGGATGGCGTTCAAAGAAGCAAGGATTTGTAGCAACTTCATCCTGTGACGCAGAATATGGGAGCCTGTCGCTAGCATGCAATGAAATTGTGTGGTTTATACAGATACTAAAAGATCTAGATTGTAAAGTAGATTTGCCTATCCAAGTGTATGAAGATAGTCAATCATGCATTGCATTAGCGGGCTCAGAAATAATGAAATCCGCATCAAAACATATTGCCATCCGTTATGCAAACGTTAGAGATTGTGTACAGAATGGGTTAATCAAACTGGAGTATTGTCAATCACAAGATAATATTGCTGATTTGTTTACCAAGCCTTTGCCAGCAACATGTCATAAGGAATTGATGACAAAACTGGGTTTATGTATATAGTATATGTATGTTTTGTTTTCTGTTGGAGTTTTTGCATTTAAAGAAACAGAAGGGGTGTCACGGCTAAAAATTGGCCACTGTTTCTTTAATGCTGGGGAGCTGAGTCAGCATGAGTCAGCGGCCTGGGCCTGCGGTGACTCATGCAACCTTTCACCTAATTGTATTGTAGCTGTATATATGTTAGTGGTGTTTGCTGGGGCTTGGTTGGTTGGTTGGTTGGAGAAAGCTGGTGGTGTTGATGTCTGTATAGTTAGTCGTTCTGCAGTTAAAGACTTTTAAGAATAAAAGCAGAATATACTCTGCAAGGACACTCTTTTCGTGGAGTCTTTTGTGCCAGGCAAAGCAGGTCAGAAGCTTTGCCCTATTTTTCAAAACACTGACAAACTCTGCATTTTACGCCGAACAGAGCCCTGGAAGGGGGAGCAGCGTGACGCAGCTCTATAAGGGCAAGAAGGAAGCGTGATGGAAACTTGTTTTTTCGGCGATCTTTATGAAGATTTATATCTCATAACGTCACATATCCATATATTATTTTCCCCAAAAAAGTTTTCTTGCTTTGAGTATTTCAGAGTTTTTATAATGTAATTTTGTATCAATTCTTTTCCTGAAAGTGTTTTCAGACACTCCCATAAATAATTGGTGTGATCTAGCCCTTTAATAATTGAGTACCACACAGTATAAAAGCCAGTGATTAGGAACAACTTCCAGCAGTCCTAGCAATAGCTTTGTAACGAGACTATGGGAGCTTACATAGCCATTTGCTGAATCTTTTTCACAAGCTATGATATCTTGGCTTCAAATTTTCTTATAGGTTCTATAACCTTTTGGTTTAAGCAAAATTAGACTTTCTATTCTGGGTAATTTACCCCTGACTGTCAGGAAGTTTTTAGTTCTTCTTAAAGTTCATAAATCCTCCCCTTATCTTGAATAGTTGAGAAGTGACCTTTAGTCTTTACGAATGTTATAAGTTTCTTTTTTCATTCTTAGGAAATTGCTGGATCATTTACAGTGAAACAAGATTTTTAGCCTGCAACTCGTTAAGGTTTCTTTGAGTAATTTATGTTCTTTGAGTCTTTATACATCAATTAGTTTAGCTTCACTATAATTTATATTCTTCACTTTAATTTCATGGTTTAGATCCGTTCTGTGCTTATTATATTCCCATGATTGTCTTTTTTGCTATCAGGTAATCACTAGCAGGCAAGACAACACTTATGCTAAAAGCCTGTGAGCCAAGGTGGGTGACCCAGAGACATATGTCATCAATATAGTGCACATAATAGAAACCTGCTGGTCTGGAGATAAGCAGAGGAAAGCAACAAACTGTTTTTAATTAGCAACACATTAAGAGAGGGTAAGAGGTTTCTGGTGAGTGATGTAGCCATGACCGGTACACACTGGGACAAGCTGAAGATTGGGAAGGGGGAGGTTGGGGACTTAAGAGGTACTCACAGGACATCAGAAGATGTTGCAGGGGCAGCCAACAGTTCAAGGAAGCCAGGGGAGGGGGACACATCACTACAAACAGAGGTGCGCCCATTTCTCCAGGCACAACGGGCTCTGAGGCATCGAGAACAACAGGAAGTGCACTCCAGGAGTCTGAGGCAGGCAAGGGAACACAACACAGCTCACTAATGGATCAGGTGGACATCATGGGACTTATTAGGCCTGGGAGGTGGTTTGTGATCACTCAGCTGTATTAAGTTCAGGGCAGGTGAGGATCACATTCTTCGTCAAGTCCACAGCTGCTCAGCTGGTTCAGCAATTAAGATTGGGAAGAATAAAGCACAGCAGAGACTTTGCATCTGCTCAACTTTCTCTGTTGGTGGACCATGCATGGCTTAGCTGTTTCAGGAACTTCACTGGACTGTGACTTTAGGGCTGACCCCAGGTGTCCCAACCCTGGGTCTTTGGTGATGGAATCTGACCTTATGGGTTGGTTTTGGACATTGCTTGTTGTATTAGACCCAGACAGGTATTTGACCATTTGGACTGTCTGACCTCTCTAGTGTTGCCCCTTGGACTGAATGCAGTACCCAGTACCCAGGGTACTTTGGAGTTCAGAACATAAATGAACAATTCTTAGAATGAAGGGTTGTAGAAAAGAGTACCCCAAGGATCTGTATTTGTGTTCTGGTTTTTTTTTTTTTTTAAATGAGCTAAAGCTAGGGGTGAGAAGTTGGCTGAAGGTACCCATTGTTTTGTGGTGGTTTAATAAAAAAGATTACAAGGAGCTCCAAAAGTTGTTGCTTCAAGGAAATATAGGCAAGGAGCAATTTCCTGAATCTTGCTGATGGAACCCCAGCAGAGATTTAAAATTGCAAAATATGAAGCAAAGTAAAGAGTAGAAATATAGATCATTAAACCTCTAAGATTTGTCCTTTAAAGTGCGTTCCAGAGTTTCCCTTTTCCCGTAGCGTGGAAATAGCCACAACTGGAAAGTTAAAAATGGTTTACTTCCAAACTCTACAAAGATAAGATTTATGTGCTTTTCCAGAAGCATAGGCAGTAATAATAATATTATAATAATTTATTATTTATACCCCGCCCATCTGGCTGGGTTTCCCCAGCCACTCTGGGCGGCTTCCAACAGAAAAATAAATATTCTATTAAATATTAAAAGCCTCCCTAAACAGAGCTGTCTTCAGATGTCTTCTAGAAGTCTGGTAGTTGTTTTTCTCTTTGACATCTGATGGGAAGGCGTTCCACAGGGCGGGCGCCACTACCGAGAAGGCCCTCTGTCTTGTTCCCTGCAACTAGGCTTCTCGCAATGAGGGAACCGCCAGAAGGCCCTCGGTGCTGGACCTCAATGTCCGGGCAGAACGATGGAGGTGGAGATGCTCCTTCAGGTATACTGGACCAAGGCCATTTAGGGCTTTAAAGGTCAACACCAACACTTTGAACTGTGCTCGGAAACGTACTGGGAGCCAATGTAGGTCTCTCAATACCGGTGTTATTCTTAGAATTTTTAAGTGTCAGGTGTGACTGCAGCCTGAACACAGCAGAGTTTGCGCAGGTTTTTCCGGAAGCTTCTGGCGGTAACTGAAATGACTAGACGTCTGGACGCAGAATAAACTATTTACAGGATTTATTAAAAGAAAAGAAAACAGAGTTTCTATATACAAAGCAAAGAAAAATAAATCCTCTCCTCTCTGTCTCTCTCTCAACCTATACAGCAATTTCTCTCCTACACTCACCACACCACATACTGAACTGGCTTTCACAGATAACAAGTCTCAGTGTTGAACCTCAACCAATAGAAACACTGTTGCTAAGGTAGAAGCAGACCTTGGCTTTCTGCCAAAAGTTATTAGTTTGACCTAGATTCGATTGTGTGAAGAAGCAATCTGATGGTGTTTTATGCTACTGACTGAGCAAAAACCCGAACACCCCCTCTCAGATTCTTCTGAACCAATTAACTCTTGTGTAGAGAAATTTTCACTTGCTTTTTCTAGCAAACCTAAACCTTTACACATTTGTTTGTTCTTGATCTTTGACAACGGTTTAGTTAACACATCAGCAATATTTTCCTCACTAGATACATAAGTACATTTAATCACATCATTCTGTACACAGCAACGTACGTTTTTGTATTTCACTGCAATGTGTTTTGAACGTGATTTCAAACCTCCTGTATTACTCAAAGTTATGCATGCTTGGTTATCCATATAAACTTGTACAGGTTGTTCACAATTTACATTTATATCTGTTAACAACTGTTTGAAATAAATCACTTCGTTGCATAATTCATTAATTGCAGCAAATTCCGACTCAGTAGACGATCCACTTACTACGTTCTGCTTCCTGGACCGCCAACTAATTAACGCCCCTCCAAACATAATGACTAAACCAGTAACAGATTTTTGATCTGGCAGATTTCCCCAGTCACTATCACAGTAACAATACAGTACTTCATCTCCTTCTGAATTTAATTGTAAAACATAGCCAATTGTTTGCTTAAGGTACCTTAGTACTTGTTTCACTGCTTTCCAGGCATTAAGCGTAGGTTTTGAAACCAGTCTGCTTAGTATGCCAACTGCGTAACTAATATCTGGTCTGGACCACTGTGCCAGATATAACAAACTCCCAATAACTGATTGATATAGTTCAGGGTGTTCAAACAATGAGCTTTCATCTGTGTGAAGTGATTTTATAAATCCAGGCTCCATAGGTACTGCAGTTCCTTTGCAGTCTTGCATCCTATAGTTAATTAAAAGCTGCTTGATTTTACTCTGCTGACTTATCAAACAATTACCATCCTTGGCCCAGCACACTTCCAAGCCTAAATATGATCGAACTGGACCTAGGTCCTTTACTTTAAATTTGCTAGACAGTTGTTTTGCAAACCTTTTTGTCTGTTTGTCTGACTTGCAACCATATAGGACATCATCAACATATATTAGACACAACTCTTGTTCACTTCCAGTTCCACGAACATAGACACAATTGTCTGCTACACTCTGTTTGAAATTTAAAGATACCAATGCTTCGTGGAGACATTTATTCCAGGATCTAGCAGCCTGCTTAAGCCCATAGAGAGCTTTATTTAATTTTAACACTATTGCACCCTGTCTCAAAACCAGGTGGCTCAGTAAGGTAAAGTTCTTCAGTTAAAGATGCATGTAAGTATGCAGCTTGTATATCAAAATGATTGAGTTTCAGCTTTCTTTTAGCTCCTATTGTCAGAAGTAACCTTACACTTTCTGGCCTGACAGTCGGGGCAAAAGTCTCGTCAAAGTCCAGTCCAGGTCTTTGAGTATACCCCTGTGCTACTAAACGAGCCTTGTGTTTGTACCCTCCTGTTACTAGAGGCTTAAGCTTATACACCCATCTGCAGCCCACAATTTTAGCCCCCTCAGGCTTTGCTACTGGTGTAAAAACTTTATGCTCATTTAGAGAAGACATCTCTTCCTGCATAGCCTGTAACCACATGTTAGCCTGCTCTTCTGGCAAACTCAGCACTTCCTGATAGCTTCGTGGCTCCACAAAAACATTAAACACGTTAGCCATATCAGGAGAATAATGTTCTGGTGGTACACCTTTGTTTTTCCTCTGAGATCGCCTGGGAGAAAAAGTTTCTGCAGTCTCACTTTCCCCCCTCAGAACTTCGCCCCCCTTTCGGTTCCTTAGCAACGGGTAAAGTCTGACTAGTTTCTTGCTGTGAGGATATCTTATCTGTACTTTTCTCCCCCTCATTCTCAGACTCTCCACTCTCAGGCTCTTTTTTACTATCACTGTGTCCTTGGGAAGATTGAAACCAAATTTCTGTGTTAGCATGTAATTTCTCCCAACCACTATGCTCACAAAAAGTGGCATTTCTGGAAATTACAATCCCATTTGCTCCTTCTGCGAACCTATACCCTTTTCCAAGCTCCTGATAACCCACAAAAATTAGCTGCTTGGTTTTAGGCTCTCCTTTCTTGCGTACCTGTTTGGGAATAAGTACCCATGCTTTTGACCCAAACACATGCAAATGGTCTACTTTAGGTTTCTTTCCAAACAATTTGAAATAAGGAGTTGTACCAATGGTTTGATGGAATAGTCTGTTCTGAAGAAAGCAAGATGTGACCATGCTTTCAGCCCAATAGGACATTGGTAACCCAGCATCTTCAATCATAGAAAACATAGTTTGTAAAGATCTATTTTTCCTTTCCACAAGTTCGTTCTCCGGGGAAAAAACGTTTGTTTTTCTATGCCCTATGCCCCGTTTATGCAACCAATCACGGAAAGCATTTGACAAAAATTCTCCACCTTTATCCGTCTGAATCCTTTTCAGCTTGAGAGAAAAAAACCTTTCCACAGACGCCAACCAGCCTTTGAACTTGGTAAACACGTCTCCCTTGCTTTTCATGGGATAAACCCAGGAATAACGCGTTGCGTCATCCACAATAGTCAAAGAAAAACACGCTCCACCTCTGCTAACAGCAAATGGACCAATTACATCCATATGAACAAGCTGTAGCGGTGTATCGCTCACTCCATCACTTCTGGGAAATGATACTCTCTGGGTTTTAACTTTTTTGCAAACATTGCAATCCAAAAATTTATTACAATTCTTCAGTTTGCACCCATCAGCTAGCATAGGCATTTTTAAAATACTTTTCCAGCCAGCATGTCCCATTTTTCTATGTAATAAATGCACACAGTTGTCATGCACAGCTTTGTTACCCAACACAGGCTGAGATTCACTGACTACTGCTGAAATTGGAGAACCTGCTTTAAGCATAAACAAACCTCCCTCTGACTTAGCAGTTCCCAGAATCTCACCATTCTTTATGATAACACAGCTGTTTTCTTCAAAATGTACTTTGAAACCAGCTTTTAGCAAACAATCTACTGA
The DNA here is from genome assembly GCF_965207765.1 of Zootoca vivipara. Lineage (NCBI taxonomy): Eukaryota > Metazoa > Chordata > Lepidosauria > Squamata > Lacertidae > Zootoca > Zootoca vivipara. The sequence goes on from NC_142583.1 coordinate 72,063,870, forward strand.
CATTAAGTTGCTTCTTAGTGAGGGCACACATAACACATTCTCCAGGCACTCACGCAGACAAGGAACAAACACTGAACCCCCCGAATGTACCTCAGAAGTTCTCCCGTCAGCGAGAGCAATTTGGCTACGTTGTGCCACGCTCTTTGAAACAAACAACTCGTCAGAATTTACGATGTGACGAGTGGCACCTGAGTCAACCACCCAGACAGTTTGTTTCTCATTAGCAACCTTGACCACGGCTGTCACAAGATGAGCCGACTGTTTACGCTTGAAAAATTTCTTCTGCCGCTGTTGCTGCTGCTGATCTTGTCGCTGATACTTCGTCACCTCTGGGCACCCGCGTTTTAGATGTTTTGTCGATCCACACCGAAAACACCGTTGCACAGCATACGCTGACTCTTCACAGGAACGTGGTAGTTGCTGCTTCCCTTCTGGAACGGCATTCACATTCTTTCCAAGCCGACCGCTTGTCGATGCCTCTGCAGCCAACGACCTGTCTTCCCATTTCTGCCATTCTTCCAGCAAACGCCCAGTAACATAACTAACAGTTAAATCATCTTCTTTCATTGCCTCAAAAGTCATTACTAAATTGTCCCAGCTTTCAGGGAGAGAGCTCAAAATGATAGACACTTTCTCCTCCTGGGCTAATGTACAGTCTCTTTCCTGAAGTTCTACAAACTTCATCTGTAAACTGTGCAGATGATCATGCATTGTCACTCCAGGCTGTAACATCGCCTTGTATAATAACTTACGAATAGATAACTTGGAAACAGCAGTTTCACGCACATGTAGGTCTTTCAACGCTGTCCACACACCTTTGGCTGTTTTAATCCCCCGTACATGCGGTAACTGGGAATTCTCAAGCCCCAAGATAATGGTGGCTCTTGCTCTTTGGTCATTATCCAGGTCTTCATCATCTGGCTCCCTAGGTGGCTTATTTACAGCCTGCCAGAGATGTTCCCTTTGCAGCACTGCCTGCATGCGTTCAGACCATAGCAAGTAGTTGCTGTCATTCAGACGCTCAAACGCCATCTGAAACGGTTGTGACGCCATCTGAGAGCAATGTTCCCTGGAACCTGGAACCAGCTACTCACGGCCTCCGAGAGAGAACAGGAAACACAGCATCCAGCACTTCCACGCTGCAGCTGTTGTCCAAACAATTCCACGCGTCCACGGCTTCACCAGCTCACTGATGCCAACACGCCAGCCAGGAACCAGCCAGTGTCCTTCCCATAACCTCTTAGAAATTTTAAGTGTCAGGCGTGACTGCAGCCTGAACACAGCAGAGTTTGTGCAGGTTTTTCCGGAAGCTTCTGGCGGTAACTGAAATGACTAGACGTCTGGACGCAGAATAAACTATTTACAGGATTTATTAAAATAAAAGAAAACAGAGTTTCTATATACAAAGCAAAGAAAAATAAATCCTCTCCTCTCTGTCTCTCTCTCAACCTATACAGCAATTTCTCTCCTACACTCACCACACCACATACTGAACTGGCTTTCACAGATAACAAGTCTCAGTGTTGAACCTCAACCAATAGAAACACTGTTGCTAAGGTAGAAGCAGACCTTGGCTTTCTGCCAAAAGTTATTAGTTTGACCTAGATTAGTTTGACCTAGATTCGATTGTGTGAAGAAGCAATCTGATGGTGTTTTATGCTACTGACTCAGCAAAAACCCGAACAGTTATGTGGTCTCGGCAGCCGCTCCCAGTCACCAGTCTAGCTGCCGCATTCTGGATTAGTTGTAGTTTCCGAGTCACCTTCAAAGGTAGCCCCACGTAGAGTGCATTGCAGTAGTCCAAGCGAGAGATAACTAGAGCATGCACCACTCTGGCGAGACAGTCTTCAGGCAGGTAAGGTCTCAGCCTGCATACCAGATGGAGCTGATAGACAGCTGCCCTGGACACTGAATTGACCTGCGTTTCCATGGACAGCTGTGAGTCCAAAATGACTCCCAGGCTGTGCACCTGGTCCTTCAGGGGCACAGTTACCCCATTCAGGACCAGGGAGTCCTCCACACCTGCCCGTCTCCTGTCCCCCACAAACAGTACTTCTGTCTTGTCAGGATTCAACCTCAATCTGTTAGCCACCATCCATCCTCCAACTGCCTCCAGGCACTCACACAGGACCTTTACTACCTTCACTGGTTCTGATTTGAAAGAGAGGTAGAGCTGGGTATCATCCGCATATTGATGAACACCCAGCCCAAACCCCCTGATGATCTCTCCCAGTGGCTGCATGTAGATGTTAAAAAGCATGGGGGAGAGGACAGAACCCTGAGGCACCCCACAAGTGAGAGCCCGGGGGTCTGAACACCCATCCCCCACCACCACTTTCTGAATATGATCCAGGAGGAAGGAGCGGAACCACTGTATAACAGTGCCCCCAGCTCCCAAATCCTGTAGATGGTCCAGAAGGATGTTATGGTCGATGGTGTCAAAAGCTGCTGAGAGATCCAGCAGGACTAGGAAACAGCTCTCACCTTTGCCCCTAGCCCGCCGGAGATCATCAACCAGTGCAACCAAGGCAGTTTCAGTCCCATGATGAGGCCTGAATCCTGACTGGAAGGGATCCAAATGGTCCGCTTCTTCCAGGCGTGCCTGGAGTTGTTCAGCAACCACTCGCTCAATCACCTTGCCCAGGAATGGAAGATTTGAGACTGGGCGATAGTTGGCCATATTGGCCGCATCTAAAGATAGTTTTTAAAGAAGCGGTTTAATAACCGCCTCTTTCAGCGGGTCTGGGAAGGCTCCCTCATGGAGAGAAGCATTCACCAACCCACAAAGCTAGCTTTATAAGCCAGAATGGGAAAGGATCAAGGATACAGGTGGTTGGTTTCACTCGTCCAAGCAGCCTGTCCACATCCTCAGAGGTAACAGATTGGAATTGATCCCATAGAACATGACTAGACAGGACTCTAGCACTCCCTCGCCCCGGCCCTGGCTTAGTCACAAAGTGGTGAAAGTTCCTAAATTATTGATATAGGAATTCAAGAGTGGCTTGTGAGAGCCATGTGGCATGAGCTGGAGCAACCACCTCAAACCTCTTTACACACTGAGCTTCTCAGGTGTGTGTGTGTGGGGGGGAACAGTAGGCTTGATTACCCATTTCATCCCAAGGTAAAGTAAGTGGACATAGCTAAGCCTGGCCGGACAGCTTAGCTATGGTATTAACCCATTTATGCATTAATTAGAGTTAAGCATGTTGGTTAGGAGGCTGGTTAACCTACAAATGATCTCTCTGAACAGGGTGACTGGGCAGTAAAATGGCAAATGCATTTCAGTGTAAGCAAGTGTAAAGTGATGCACATTGGAGATTAAAGTTTTAAATCTCTTTTATCCAATTAATCGAGTGTTGGAAAGTTCAGAGGGGGGGGGTGCTTTTTCACACAGTGAAGTTAAACTTGATTTTCCCCTCACAAGAGAAAGCTTGGATGGTTTTTGAAAATGATGTTCTGGCTCTCACTGGATGAAGAATTGGAACTTGAGGTATGGCTTCTGCCCAAATCATTCATGCCTGGATCAGTGCAGTACATAGATGAAAGAAAGTTCCAAGACTCAGCAGATGTAACACATGGCTAACAAGCTAAGACCTTGATCCAACAAGCAACAAGCCTTATATGAAAACAGTGTAGGCACAATTTAGCAGTGCAAACAGGCAAGCAACCAGGAACTCGTTCTGGAGGGCTGGACCTGATCTGTCTGGCACCTCCATGACTTTGGTGAGAGTGGCAGCTCTGAACCAGACTGAATGCCCAACTCCTGCTGAGAGGATGGGCTAAGTGCAAGCTCTAGCAGCACCAGAGGGGGGGGTCAGGATTGGAGGCAAAACTGGCACAGGAGGTGTGGGTGAAGGGGGTGCAACGTGTCTAGGTGACATACGAGGGGAAAGAGAGGAGCACTAGTATTCTCCCTAGGATCTAACTCCCTCCCAGGGTGATGCATCTCTCTTGAGGATCAGACAGGTCCTGCTGGTGGGCTTCTAAATGAGGCATCTGAATGGTCACTGTGAAGACAGAATTTTGGACAAGATTGTTTGGCCTAGCAGGAATCTTCTAATGTTCTTATGACAGAGATTTTCATGTGCCCGGTAGGTCCAGCCTATGCAAAATGTTTTCCTGCCTTGAAACCATTGGAAGTTAGAGAGAGACTATTTTGCTTGAATCTGGGGGATGTTAACCTGTGATGTTGCAGTAATTGTTTCATGCCTTGTACAAAATACAGGAAATAACTGTTGGTGCGCATTTTCAATTTATTTCAACTGATGGAACTGTTCTTAATTTTATTGTATCCAGTGTTATCTGACTGCTTTTCTCTAGGGATGGTTGAATCCTGTTCCATTCATCTTAAGGCATGGCTCCCATAAACTTCGGATCAGGTGACTTCTTACAAACATAATTTGTTTGCAAAAAGCAAGGATAGTCATGCCAGCAACTTAGCAGTGGACACACCTTTTCAACTAAAACACAGTCTTCACCTGTTTCGGCATCTGGCTGGCGTGTGGAGCTATCCCAATATCTGAAAAGAAGAGGCAGTACTAATTAGTCCAGGAAGAGTGCTTAATTCATCTCTACCTTCCAGCATAATATAAACATTAAAAAGAAACAACACACCCTCTTTTATATTTGTGATTTATATTTATGTTCAAAGGTTGGTTTCTTTTCTCAAATCATTCCCAAAAGTAGAATCAGAACCACTGTAATACATTGTCCACAAGGTCACACTCCTCCTGTCTTGCTCAGCTGACTCAATCCTGTTGCCAGGCCTGAACCCACATTGGAATAACAATTACAATTATTATTACTACTACGTGTATCTGAAGAAGTGTGCATGCACACGAAAGCTCATACCAAAATATAAACTTAGTTGGTCTTTAAGGTGCTACTGAAGGAATTTTTTTATTTTATTACTACTACTGTTGTTGTTATATTTGTACCCCACCCAGCCACTCTGAACCGCTTCCAACATACCGGTATGTTGCTGTTGTTTAGTCATTTGGTCGTGTCCGATTCTTCGTGACCCCATGGACCAGAGCATGCCAGGCACTCCTGTCTTCCACTGCCTCCCACAGTTTGGTCAAACTCATGTTCGTAGCTTCAAGAACACTGTCCAGCCATCTCGTCCTCTGTTGTCCCCTTCTCCTTGTGCCCTCCATCTTTCCCAACATCAGGGTTTTTTCCAGGGAGTCTTCTCTTCTCATGAGGTGGCCAAAGTATTGGAGTCTCAGGTAGTATTGGAGTCTCAAAGTATTGGAGTCTCATAAATATTCCAATGAAAGGAGAGTGTATTGATAAATTATGTGAATATTTAGAATTGGCAAAATTGACAGACAAAATCCATCAAAAATCTAAAATCAAAATTAAAAAACAATGGGAGTGTCTAAATGAATATATAGGAAAACAAGGTCTGGGAGCAAAAACCTGGTTGTGTTTAGAATAACCTTGCAGGGATTGGAAAATGGGATATTCTGAATATTTATAATGTTGTTGTTGTTGTTTAGTTGTTTAGTCATGTCCGACTCTTCGTGACCCCATGGACCATAGCACGCCAGGCACTCCTGTCTTCCACTGCCTCCAGCAGTTTGGTCAAACTCATGTCCGTAGCTTCGAGAACACTGTCCCACCATCTCGTCTTCTGTCGTCCCCTTCTCCTAGTGCCCTCAATCTTTCCCAACACCAGGGTCTTTTCCAGGGAGTTTTCTCTTCTCATGAGGTGGCCAAAGTATTGGAGCCTCAGCTTCACGATCTGTCCTACCAGTGAGCACTCAGGCCTGATTTCCTTCAGAATGGATAGGTTTGATCTTCTTGCAGTCCATGGGACTCTCAAGAGTCTCCTCCAGCACCATAATTCAAAAGCATCCATTCTTCGGCAATCAGCCTTCTTTATGGTCCAGCTCTCACTTCCATACATCACTACTGGGAAAACCATAGCTTTAACTATACGGACCTTTGTCAGCAAGGTGATGTCTCTGCTTTTTAATATGCTGTCTAGGTTTGTCATTGCTTTTCTCCCAAGAAGCAGGCGTCTTTTAATTTCGTGACTGCTGTCACCATCTGCAGTGATTAAGGAGCCCAAGAAAGTAAAATCTCTCACTGCCTCCATTTCTTCCCCTTCTATTTGCCAGGAGGTGATGGGACCAGTGGCCATGATCTTAGGGTTTTTTTTTATGTTGAGCTTCAGACCATATTTTGCACTCTCCTCTTTCACCCTCATTAAAAGGTTCTTTAATTCCTCCTCACTTTCTGCCATCAACGTTGTGTCATCTGCATATCTGAGGTTGTTGATATTTCTTCCGGCAATCTTAATTCCGGCTTGGGTTTCATCTAGTCCAGCCTTTCGCATGATGAATTCTGCATATAAGTTAAATAAGCAGGGAGACAATAAACTACCTTGTCGTACTCCTTTCCCAATTTTGAACCAATCAGTTGTTCCATATCCAGTTCTAACTGTAGCTTCTTGTCCCACATAGAGATTTCTCAGGAGACAGATGAGGTGATCAGGCACTCCCATTTCTTTAAGAACTTGCCATAGTTTGCTGTGGTCGACACAGTCAAAGGCTTTTGCATAGTCAATGAAGCAGAAGTAGACGTTTTTCTGGAACTCTCTAGCTTTCTCCATAATCCAGCGCATGTTTGCTATTTGGTCTCTGGTTCCTCTGCCCTTTCGAAATCCAGCTTGCACTTCTGGGAGTTCTCGGTCCACATACTGCCTAAGCCTGCCTTGTAGAATTCTAAGCATAACCTTGCTAGCGTGTGAAATGAGCGCAATTGTGCGGTAGTTGGAGCATTCTTTGGCACTGCCCTTCTTTGGAATTGGGATGTAGACTGATCTTCTCCAATCCTCTGGCCATTGCTGAGTTTTCCAAATTTGCTGGCATATTGAGTGTAGCACCTTAACAGCATCATCTTTTAAAATTTTAAATAGTTCAGCTGGAATATCATCACTTCCACTGGCCTTGTTATTAGCAGTGCTTTCTAAGGCCCATTTGACTTCACTCTCCAAGATGTCTGGCTCAAGGTCAGCAACCACACTACCTGGGGTGTACGAAACCTCCATGTCTTTCTGGTATAATTCCTCTGTGTATTCTTGCCACCTCTTCTTGATGTCTTCTGCTTCTGTTAGGTCCTTACCACTTTTGTCCTTTATTATGGTAATCTTTGTACGAAATGTTCCTTTCATATCTCCAATTTTCTTGAACAGATCTCTGGTTTTCCCCATTCTATTGTTTTCCTCTATTTCTTTGCATTGCTCATTTAAGAAGACCCTCTTGTCTCTCCTTGCTATTTTTTTGAAATCTGCATTCAGTTTCCTGTATCTTTCCCTATCTCCCTTGCATTTTGCTTGCCTCCTCTCCTCCGCTATTTGTAAGGCCTCATTGGACAGCCATTTTGCTTTCTTGCATTTCCTTTTCCTTGGGATGGTTTTCGTTGCTGCCTCCTGTATAATGTTACGAGTCTCCATCCATAGTTCTTCAGGCACTCTGTCCACCAAATCTAAATCCTTAAACCTGTTCCTCACTTCCACTGTGTATTCATAAGGGATTTGATTCAGATTGTTTTTCCTACTTTCTTGCTATAAGAAGCTGATGATCTGAGTTACAGTCAGCTCCAGGTCTTGTTTTTGCTGACTGTATAGAGCTTCTCCATCTTTGGCTGCAGGGAATATAGTTGGTAGAATATAGGATATAGTTGGTAGAATATAGAATATAGTGCGGTAGTTGGAGCATTCTTTGGCACTGCCCTTCTTTGGGATTGGGATGTAGACTGATCTTATCCAATCCTCTGGCCACTGCTGAGCTTTCCAAACTTGCAAACTTTTTCCAAACTTCCAAACTTGCTGGCGTATTGAGTGTAGCACCTTAACAGCATTGTCTTTTAATTTTAAATAGTTCAGCTGGAATATCATCACTTCCACTGGCCATGAGTTAAATAGATAAACACAAAAAGAGGGCTGCCAGTCTGCCCTCATGTAGGAGGTGAAGCCAAAAATACTATTGGGTCTTCCAAGAAGTCCTGGGTGATTGCCAATAACTTAGGCTGGCGCCACAGAGAAGGCAGCCTCCCTGTCAGGGATGTCAGGGACTTCTGATGGAAAAGGAGATGTCCCATGTCTGGAAAGGAAATAAATCCAGTGAATCATAGCATTCTAGAGTTGGAATTGACCCCAGGGGTAATTTAGTCCAATATCCTGCAATGCAGAAATCTCTACTAAAATCTCTACTAAAGCATCTATTACAGAGAGTCAGCCATCCCCTGCTTAAAAACCTCCAAGGAAGGGGAGTCCACCACCATATGATGTTGAAGAAGGCTATCATATGTCCTCTCCTCCTCCTCTTTACCAGGCGTAACACACCCAGGTTCCTCAGCTGTTCCTCATAAGGTTTGGTTTCCAGACATCTTGATTGCTACCCTCTGCACATGTTCCAGCTTGTCAACATCCTTCTTAAATTCTGGTGCCCAGAACTGGACACAATACTCCAGTTGCGTGTAACCAAGGCAGAATAGAATGGAGCTATTATTTTCCTTGATTTGGACACCATAGTTCTGTTGGTGCATCCTAGAAGAGAGTTAGTTTCTTTTGCTGCTGCATCATACTGTTGACTCATGTGAAGCTTCTGGTCCACCAAGATCCCTAGATCCGTCTCCTATGTACATACTACTGGTAAGCCAGGAATCCCCCACCTTACATTTGTGCATCTGGTTTTTCTTAGCTATGTGTAGAGCCTTATATTTGTCCCTATGAAAATTCATTTTGTTAGTTTGGTCCCAGTTTTCCAATCTCTTAAAATTATTTTGAATTCTGAATCTGTCTTCTGTGGCATTTTTGACCCTCCCCAGTTTGCAGTAAATTTGTATTGGTTTTTTATACAACAAAATAAGAAAAAAGAAAATGTGCTTCTGATTCTCTGTCAGTTACATAAAATGAATTTCCATATTTTTCGCTCCATAAGACGCACCTGACCAAGGATGCACCTAGTTTTTAGAGGAGGAAAACAAATTTTTTTTTTGCTTTCTTGAATTGTCATAGGCATAGCAGCCAACTCCTAGAGGCCTAGGTGCCTTTGCCCCCCCATTAAATCTTTGAGGAAGTCCCCCCCCCATGTTGATGGGCATTGTCATTCATATACCCTGTTTCTCCTATTTTAAGACGTAGTCATAAAATAAGCCATAGCAGGATTTTTAAGCATTCAATGAATATAAGCCATACCCCGAAAATAAGACATAGTGATAGGCGCAGCAGCAATACCCGCTGCGGCAGGAGGAGGGAAAAAAACCAAGACATCCCCTGAAAATAAGCCATAGTGTGGTTTTTTTTTGAGGAAAAATAAATATAAGACGATGAATTATTTTCGGAGATTTTAGATGATGAAATAGAAAAGAGAATAAGATACCTGAAACAAAAAAGTTTTGAACATTCTAACAAGGCAGGAAAATATTTAGCCTGGCAGCTTAAAAACAAACAAAAAGAAAGGATGATAGATAAAATAATAAAGGAGGGTAGAATAATAGAAGACCCCAAAGAAATTGCAAGACACTTTGTACAATATTATGCTAATCTATATAAGGAAGAGAAGCCAAATCAAACCAAAATTGTGGATTATATTAAGAAAACTGACATACCAAAAATTGATGAGGGGAAAGTGAAATTCCTAAATGAACCGATAACAAAGGATGAGATACAGGAAACAATCAAAAGAATGAAACCCGGGAAATCACCAGGGACAGACGGAATTTCGGCGATGTTTTATAAAAAAATTGTAAACGTATTGATTGAACCCTTACATAGATTAATGAATGAAATTTTAGAAAGAGGAATAATCCCCAAAACATGGGAGGAAGCGTACATAGCACTCATCCCAAAGCAGAATTCGGATAAAAACCAGATACAAAATGTTCACCCCAAGGGCGTAGCCAGGATCAAAACTAGGGGGGGGCAAGCCATGGTCGTTCAGGGGCGGGGCCAAGGCACAGAAGGGGAGGGGCCACAAAGTGGGCGGGGCTAAAGGGCCAACGGGCCTGATGACATCGTGGCGGTGGCAGCAGCGGCCACCTTGTGCTTCTGGGGCTGGTAGCGTTGGCGGCTACCCTGCTTGGCTGGAGAGGACGGGAGGGTCGGGCAGGCGAGAGGGGGTGGCAGGGCGGGCGAGGGCGAGACAAGACACGGCCGCAGCCACGACGGCTCCGAGGCGTTGCTGCATATCAGCATAATATTTCAACCATGGTTCAAGCCCCACCTTAGGAAAAAAATCCTGCATTGCAGGGGGTTGGACTAGATGACCCTTGTGGTCCCTTCTGACTACAATTCTATGATTCTATTGATATATTACCATAGCATATGCATCATTCTTCTTTCTTGAATTGTCCTACTCCTAGGCATAGCATCCAACTCCTAGAGGCCTAGGTGCCCCCCCCCAATTACTGGTAAATACCGTATTTGAAAGAGTCATCCCCCCATGTTGATGGGCTTTCTATGTGGGGCTTATCTGCCCTCCCGTATTTTATTAAGGATGGAAGAGGGAGGGAAGGAAGGAAGAAATAGAGAGATAACTCATATTTGTGGGTGTCTCTTCATGACGCTGTGATGCTGGAACTCTGCAGCAAGAGGACAGGAGGGTCGGGCAGGCGAGAGGGGGTGGAAGGGCGGGCGAGGGCGGGGCAAGGCATGGCCGCAGCTACGACAGCTCCGAGGCGTTGCTGCATATCAGCATAATATTTCAACCATGGTTCAAGCCCCACCTTAGGAAAAAAATCCTGCATTGCAGCGGGTTGGACTAGATGACCCTTGTGGTCCCTTCCGACTACAATTCTACGATTCTATTGATATATTACCATACCATATGCATCGTTCTGCTTTCTTGAATTGTCCTACTCCTAGGCATAGCAGCCAACTCCTAGAGGCCTAGGTGCCTCCCCCCCCCCAATTACTGGTAAATACCGTATTTGAAAGAGTCATCCCCCCATGTTGATGGGCTTTCTATGTGGGGCTTATCTGCCCCCCCCCGTATTTTATTAAGGATGGAAGAGGGAGGGAAGGAAGGAAGAAATAGAGAGAGGGATAACTCATATTTGTGGGTGCCTCTGGGTGACGCTGTGATGCTGGAACTCTGCATGTACAGGAGCCTTGTAAGCAGCTTTCTCTCTGCTTGATTTACAGCAGGCACGTCCAACAGGTAGATTGTGATCTACCAGTAGATCACTGGATGTCTGTGGTAGATCACTGGTAGGTCACTGGCACCCCTAAAAAAAGCTCACCCAAAATTTTCCTCCTCCCTCAAAAAAAATGAACTATGACCTGAAGCCCTAAACAAAAATGGGCCTCCCTCCCTCCTAAAAGAAGCTCAACAAGTTTGACCTAAACCCCCCAAAACAGGGCTTCCCTTCCTTTTAAAAAAAACTCAACAGCTTTGACCTGAACCCCCCAAAAGGGGGTAGATCACCCCCAGTTTTAAACTCTGAGTAGATCAGAGTCTCTTGGGAGGTGGCCACCCCTGATTTACAGTATACAGATGCAGGAGGAGGGGCAGACTGGAACACCAATGCTTTTTATAAACATCACTGTGTCTGTCAAAGCTACAGCCCCCCCTTTCTTATTCACTTCCTTTTAGCCTTGCAGAGCCACCTTAGTCAAATTGAATCCTCTGAGTCTGCACCCTCATTAAATCGCCAATAGAACTCTTAATGCTCCTGAATGCTCATTAACAAGTCCCACTTAAGAACAATAGGGTGAAATGGTCAACTATCAAATCTTGCCTGGGGATATATGCTCCATTGTCTTAACTGCTTAACTACTGGTAGCCACTTTGCTTTATTTATTTGATGTGTTTTTGTTACTGCTGTGTCCCCCCCCCCCCGAGCAAGCGGAGACTTAGCTGCTCTTGCTAAAGCAAAGCCTTTTCCACTTCAGTTTTTGGAGGGGAAAAGTGCTGGTTATGGTCTGTAAAATACATTAATTTTTTTGCTTCTAGGGGGGGGCAGCTGCCCCCTCCTGCCCCCCCTGCCTACGCCCATGGTTCACCCTATTTCATTATTAAATAATGATTATAAAATTTTTGCAGATCTAATAGCCAACAGAATGAAAAAAAGTTTTGAACAACATGATAAACAAAGATCAAGCAGGATTTCTCCCAAACAGATTTATGTATAACAACATCAGGAATATCATTAACATCTTAGAGCATTTAGGTTTGAGGTTTAACAAAAAGGTAGCATTTTTGATGCTGGATGCGGAGAAAGCTTTTGACAAAATTTCATGGACCTTTATGAAGAGCTGCATTACAACTTTAGGATTTGGAGAGAAAGTCATAAAAGGAATAGGGGCAATTTATAAATCACAGAGTGCTAAATTAATAATAAATAGTGAGATAACAGGAGGAATCCAAATACAGAGAGGGACCAGGCAAGGGTGTCCGCTATCCCCATTATTATTCATTTTATGTTTGGAATTTTTATTGAAAATCCTAAGGGAAGAAACTAAGATAAAGGGCATAAAAATTGGAAAAGACATACACAAGGTTAAAGCGTTTGCGGACGACGTCATAGTTACTGTGGAAGACCCATTTGAAAGCATCCCAAGAACCATTGAGAAAATTAGAGAATTTGGTGATTTAGCAGGATTTGATATAAATATGAAAAAGACAAATTTGTTAACCAAGAATATGTCAAAAGAGGAAAACAGGCAATTAAAGAAATAACAGGTTTAGAGGTGGTAAAGAAAACTAAATATCTGGGAATATGGATAACAAACAACACAAATAATTTGGTAAAAGATAATTATACAAAGGTTTGGAAAGAAGTAAAGAGGGATTTGGAAAATTGGAATAAATTAAATTTGACATTATTAGGTAAAGTGGCTGCAGTAAAAATGAACGTCTTGCCGCGAATGCTTTTCTTGTTTCAGATGCTACCGATATTGGGCACGGGGAATAGTATCTTCAAACAATGGAAGACTGATTTGATAAAATTTATTTGGAGTAACAAAGTAGCTAGAATAAAGTACAAATTATTAACAGATTCAAAAGAAAGAGGGGGACTAGCCTTGCCGAATCTCAAACTGTATCATGATGCGGCAAGTTTTTTATGGTTGAAGGACTGGATTACCCTAAAAAATCACGAACTATTAGACCTTGAAGGAATTGATAACAAATTTAGCTGGCATGCCTATTTAGTGGACGGGAAGGTAAGAATACACAAAGGGTTCAACAATCATCTAATCAAAAAATCCCTTTTAAAGACCTGGGAATGTTATAGACGATTGCTGGAACCAAAAATGCAGAAATGGGCATCGCCAATTGAAATAATCACAATTAAGAAGGTAAATTCAGATGGAAAATGGGGGAGGTACGCAGACCTATTGGAAGAAAAGGAAGGTAAATTTGGACTCAAAAAATATGAAGAAATAAAACAATATTTATCAGGGTGGTTGCAGTACCACCAAATAAATAGTAGATTTAAGGAGGATTACTCTAAAAAGGGCTTCCAGATTGAACCCACCCTATTAGAAATTAATCTATTGCAAGGGGACCGGAAAATCATAAACAAGATGTACAAGGTGTTATTGGAATGGGAATTAAAGGATGAAACTGTAAAGGAGACGATGACCAAATGGGTGATAGATCTGGGGAAACCCATCCAAATGGAGTGCTGGGAAAAGCTTTGGAAGAATTTGTGGAGATTTACGGCGTCAGAGGCGATTAAGGAAAACATGGTTAAAATGTTTTACAAGTGGTACCTCACGCCAGTAAAAATAAATAAAATGTATAGAACAAAAGACAATCTCTGTTGGAGATGTAAGAGAGAGGTAGGGACATTTGTACACATATGGTGGCACTGTGATAAAGTTAAAGTATTTTGGAATGCAATATTGAAGGAATTGAAAAAGATATGTAAAAATAATATTTTAAAAAGTCCATAATTTTTCCTATTAGGAATGTTAGGGGAGGATATTAAAAAACAAGATAAAAATTTATGCTTATATGCGACAGCAGCCGCAAGAATTCTATTGGCACAATATTGGAAAAAGGAAGAAACTCCCAATATTAAAGAATGGCAGGAAAAATTATTAGGATATATAGAACTGGATAGATTAACAAAAGTAATAAGGGGAGGGAGTTGGGAAAATTTGGCCCAAAATTGGAGAAAATTTGGAGAATACCTCAAAAAGCAGTGCCCCATGATAACAACTTGGATTTGCTTCTAACACCTCGCATAGAGTGTAATTTGAACAATAAAAGAAACAATGCAAAAGGATATGAAGCTGTTAACCCGGGAAAAGGATAAGTGGAAGTCGGTCTACATGTGAAGTGTGAACATATATGAATATATTGAGTATATAGGAAATTACAGATTGTGAACTTATTGCTGACGAAATATAAGTACCACAAGAAGATATAGGAATTAATAATTGGGTTTATTTACATCTGAACTTATACATTTGAACATAGATTTGCTTTTATTTCTGATGTGATTTAAGTTTCGATATGAATTTTTATGTTATGATTTAACTTATTTATTATTTGAACTGTGATTCATTATTACTATTATTTCTTTTCTTTTCTTTTCTTTTTTCTTTTCATGTTTGTTTTCTTTGTATCTTTTTGTGTGCTTGTGTACTTATTTTAATTTCAATAACGTTATAATAATAATAAAAAAGAATTATTTTCGGAGAAACACGGGGTAGTGTGCATGCACTTTGTCTTGAGATCAATTGCAGCGGTTCTCAACCTGTGGGTTCCCAGATGTTGTTGGACTACAACTCCCATCATCCCTGAGCTCTGGCCTTGCTAGCTAGGGGCGATGGGAGTTGTAGTTCAACAACATCTGGGGACCCACAGGTTGAGAAAGGCTGATACGGTATATGAGGTGGGGCTTACCTGCCCCCCCATATTTTATTCTAGTTGGAAGAGGGAGGGAAGGGAGGGAGGGAGGGGTGAGAGAGAGAAAGAAAGAGAGACAAGGAAGGAAGGGGTGAGGGGGGAAGAGAGAGGGAAGGAAGGAGGGAAGGAAGGAAAGAAAGAAGGGATGAGAGAGAGAAAGAGAGGGAGGGAGGGGTGAAAGAGAGAAAGAAAGAGAGGGAGGGAGGGAAGAGAGAAGGGAGGAAGGAAGCAGCCCAAGAGCAGGATTCCCACTGCGCGCGGCTCTGGCTCTGGCTCTGGCTCTTGCATTCGCTCCATAGGACGCACAGACTTTTCCCCTCCCTTTTTTGGGAGGAAAAAAGTGCATATTATGGAGCAAAAAATATGGTATTCAAAATATATGTTCCATGACAACAACACCCAACTTTTCTAGTTTCTATAAACTGGTATTTTTCCAATCTTCAAATCCAAATATTGCATGCTCAACTTTCTTTTCACACAAAAGTCCAAAAGGGTTCCTGATTAATAATATTTATAAATGTCAATAATTTTTCTATAATTAAATGTATCAACTTTGCCTCTGACAATTTCAGCAACCATGCCTCCATATTAAATAAGGGTAAATCTTTCCCTCTCTGAATGTATAACAGTCTGTCCGCTATGAACATACATTGAGACAATATTCCATATCCATTAGTTCACACTCAGTTCTGTATCTTCACTTTCCACTTCCTGTTGTATTTACTATGTTTTTTCCAGTCTTATGTCTTCCATTTCCATTTGTGTTTCTTCCATTCTTTTTCCAAAAAAAGAATGCCAGGGATTTAATACTTTATCCCCTGGGATCACTACAATGGGTGGAATCTACACACATATTAAAAAAAACGCTGTGAAAATGCTTTAAAATAACATTTTGGAAAATACATTGAATTTTGCATAGCTTAGTCTCCCTCTTGTGTTATATTTGTATATTGCACTTCACAACACATTCAAAACGTTTTATTTTCAGCTGGATAGCTGAGTCCTTGTAGAACTCTTTTTTTCTCAATCCCACTGATGTCAGATTACCCAGATATCTCTCCATCTTTCCATTTATAGCTTCATTTCTCCGTACATTTGTATAGTGGGTTCTTCCATTTCATCAGATGTTCCTTCTAGTTTTGACATAGTTTCATCTAGATCCTCTATGTCATTTCTGATCCCATTTTCCATTTCAATCATCTCTGGTTTACTTTAATTCCTCATTCTATTGACCGTTCTTTTTTATCTTGTCCATGTTTAATCTATTTTTTCCATCAAAGCTTCTATTTTTCTCTTGAGAGACTTTGTTTACTCTGCTTTCATCTGCTTAAGAGCAGCCACAGAAAAATGAGTTTCCAAAAAAGTACTGTCAGAACTTTCTGACAGTAAAAGCTGTTGGACAGTGGAAAGGCCTCCCTCAAGAGGTGGTGGACTCTCCTTCCTTGGAGATTTTTAAGCAGAGGTTGAATGACTACCTGTCATGGATGCTTTAGTTGAGATTCCTGCATTGCAGAAGGTTGGACCAGAAGACCCTCGGGGTTCCTTCCAAGTCTAAGATTCTATGATTCTACTAGCTGACCTGGCCACGCGTTGCTGTGGTTCTTTCCTGTGATCCCCACCCCACCCTGTCCCGATCCATGACGTATCCTGCCCCCTGTCAGCTTCTAGGTTATATTTCCCAGCATGCACTTTTGTCTGAGCCTTCTGTTGTCCCTGGGGAGTGTTGGGCCCTCCCCCATGTATCTCCATACCTTGGCCCCCACCCTTGAAGAAAGGAACTGTCAGTTTCTGGGTTCAATTTCCCAGTATTTACTTTTGTCTGAGCCCTATGTTGTCCCCTCCCCCCTGTATCTCCATACATTGGCCCCTGCACATGCAGCCTGAACATTTCTATATATTTAGATTAAGGATGGGGGGTGATGATGTGCCCTGGGACGCAGAGAACTACTTAAAAAATTCCGAGGGGGGGTCAAATAGTGAAGCCCCATAGCCCCGTAGCAACAGACAGGCCCAGACAGAAGGAGGGGGGTCATATGGGCCACTTGGCGCGGGCCTCTGAATCTAGAGGGGGCCTCGGTTTGCATATTCACAATCAGTAAAATGAAAAAAGTAACAAAAGGGTTAAAAACAGGGATACATTATCTTATCTACCTGGGCCGGGCCTCTGTCTGGCCCTGCAAGGGCCTGTCAACAGAAGGCACGTTATGAAGCACCCGAGTTGTTCAGTTCCATAAAAAACCCAGGAAATGGCAAGGGGAAGGTAGGGGATTGTAAATCGAGGGGGGAAGATTGGGCACTGCAAATATCTGAGGACTTAAACTGGGGAGAGAATGTGCATGGTTTTTTTTTTTAAAAAAAAGATGCAGAGGCTTGCAATCAGTCATAGTATAGAAAGCCTAGGTTAAAAGGGGCACTACTGCCCTTACTTAAAATGGCCGCCAGAGGCTCGCATGTGACACAACGCCCACTAAATTATAAAGCGAAAACCCCTCGCTCTGCTCCCAAGTGCATGTTAGGAGAAATTATGAACGACTGCCTAATGCTGTCAGACGTTTATTAATGCAGCCGCCAGGAGAGGCTTTGGGCTTTGGCTTTGGGGGTGGAATGGCTGTTTTGGTGGTTGTTGGACAGTTGCTCCCCCCCCACGTCAGCCCATTACCTATTTGGGCTCCTCCTCCCCCCACCTCCCACCCGGGGCTCCATTCGGGATAATATTTAAAGGGCTGTAGAGCTGAGGTCTAGTCTGTAAAATGGAGCCAAGGCCTAGTCTTTAGGCTGTAAAGTAGAGGCGAGGTCTTGGCTTGGGCTAGTAATTAAATGTGACCCAAGGCCTCCGCCCTGTCTCTCCATTCCTTGGCCCTGGCCTGACTCTGTGGGTTGTCTGGTAATGGCCGCCTTGGGGGTTTCAGTTGCTTGGTTGATGACATCATTATTTTGTAGGTGTAGCGTAGACTCTATGGGGAGGGAGGGGGTGTAGGAGGAGGAGCTGAGGGAATACCGCCACTTGAGGGCGCTGTTTGACTTGGTGGAAAACCAGGTTTATATCGACCCAGGTGTGAGATTTGAAGGATTTTCTTTTCCACCAACGCTCAGGGAGTGGCCTGGATCGTTGTGTCAAAATTTCAGGACGATCAGTCAAGCGGTTACGGAGAAAAGTTCAGCCGACACTTTCAAGATTTTTACATTTTTATATATATAGATGGTGTTCTCAGAGTGACCTGCAGGGGTTCATTGATACTTGGGACACTGAGACTTGAGAATTCAGCATCTGGGTCCCATGTATCCAGGTCTAACAATGTCTGTGCCCCCTATCAAACATTTCCAAATACCAAGTATTAGTTTGTGTCCTTTTGGAGTGTTTCTGATGTGACTGGGCAGTAAGTTAAAAATGTTCACAATGGAAGACTATATCTTGTGAAAAACAAAACCAGTGCTGGATTCTAGATTCAAAGAGTACCAGGAGCTCTTGTTTAAAAACAAAAGGAAAAGGAAAAGGAATACAATGCAGGAGATAAGGAAATTTTGTTCATAAACTCACGTTACTTTAACATCTTCACCACTAACCCATCCGAGACCACGAGGTTTTTTTGGGTTCTTCTTGAGGCCAATCCAAAAAGTGCCTTTCTGATTCTTAACTTCTGTATCTACATAGAGCTTCAACAGAACAGAACAAATCAGACTCAGAAAGTCCTTACTGGTAATTTGGTGGGTGTCATATACCATCTATATTGAATTTTTAGGAAATTTTTTTTTAAATCGTAATTTGCTACATATTTTAGATCCCTTTCCCACAAATTCTCCCATCTGTCAATTGTAATATCCCTCCCAAAATCTTTAGCCCATTTGATCATTGTATCTTTCGTCAGTTCGTCTTTGGTTTCCCATTCTAATATCAATTCATATAAATTTTTAATATATCTTCCCTTCCCTTCTAATAAAATGTATAAAGGAGTAAGTAGCACATGTTGGAGATGCCAAGAAGAACTGGGAACACAAATACACATCTGGTGGCAATGTAAAAAAAAAAAAAAATTGGGACGATATATACAATGAACTGAAAAAAATCTTAAAATATCCTTTCAAAAAAGAGGCTGAAATGTTTTTGTTAGGTTTATTAAGCAAAGAAACAAAGGCAAAGGACAGATGTTTAGTTATGCATGCGACAGCGGCTGGCAGACTACTTGTCGCAACAAATTGGAAAAGTGAAAGAATACCAAAAAAAGAAGATTGGGTGGAAAAGATAATGTATCAAAATCTATCAATAAGAGCGGGCAGAGCAAAAGGTATAAAGGAGGAGAGCTTGGGGGAAAATTGGAGCCCACTTAAACAATATCAAAAAAGGCAGATAGAAAAAACCAATCTCTTGGCAGATATATAAAAGGCACATGAGTTTTTTTTTTTTTAAGGAAACTAAAGGAAGAAGGCGTGTGTAAATAAAGGTAAAGAATAATTGCAGACCAGTAGTTATGATTTGAGTATGATGTTATTTTTGGTTTAGTATGTCTATGTGTATTTTTATTTTTGTGTTCTGTTTTCTTTTGTACGTTTATGTATGTCTTTTTAAAAACGAAATAAAGCTTTTTTCAATTATAAAAAAAAACCCAGAAAGTCTTTACTGGGCATGTAGGGCTATAAACAAAATTGTCATGTTTAGGAATGTTAGAGAATTCTGCTGGAAACAGGGGCAGAAATTGCTGCTGTTTACTTATTTGTCCCATGTATAGCTTGAAAATTTATTAGGTAGTTATTTCCCCCCAAAAAATCCCACTGTTCACCATCTAGGTCTCAAAGCAGCTTACAACAATAAAAACATACAAAGTACAAAATTATAAGCATAAATCCCAGGAATGTAAAATCTCAAAAATGTAACAAAAAAACCTTACAAAAGATCTGAAAAATATCCATGATTCAATCCAAATATGATAAGTAATTGCTGCTGCTGTTTATTTCAATCTGGAAACAAAATATATTTGATTACATTTCCCCCAACAGATTTACATTTCATTTGCACTGAAATAAATGGTGTGAATTATGAATTATGGTGCTGGAGAAGACTCTTGAGAGTCCCATGGACTGCAAGAAGATCAAACCTCTCCATTCTGAAGGAAATCAGCCCTGAGTGCTCACTGGAAGGACAGATCGTGAAGCTGAGGCTCCAATACTTTGGCCACCTCATGAGAAGAGAAGAATCCTTGGAAAAGAGCCTGATGTTGGGAAAGATTGAGGGCACCAGGAGAAGGGGACGACAGAGGACGAGATGGTTGGACAGTGTTCTCGAAGCTACCAACATGAGTCTGACTAAACTGTGGGAGGCAGTGGAAGACAGGAGTGCCTGGCGTGCTCTGGTCCATGGGATCACGAAGAGTCGGACACGACTAAATGACTAAACAACAACAAATGGAGTGGAATAATGTAATGAGGACATAACTTACGTAATTATGTAATAGTGTAAATTACTCAAGCCCATCAATAAGTGCTGCAATGTTTTGTTGTCAGACTTTGCGTGGATTGGTAGCAATGCTTCTGAATGCCAGTTGCTGGAGAATGCAGGAGGGGAAGAGTGCTTTTGTGCTTGGTTCCCACTCGCGGGTTTCCCACAGGCATCTCTTTGGCCAGTATGACAGCAGGATACTGGACTAGATGGGCCATTGGCCTGATCCAGCAGGCTCCTCTTATGTTCTTATGGGTTGTAGACATGCCAGTCTGCATATGTATGTTCCAATCCATTCATGAGTCCTAGAGTGTAAAATAGGCACCACCAAAAGTGGAGAGAACTGAAATTGTCTGGCATCCCTGGCTGCAGATGACCTTTGTAGGCACCGAAAAGGAATAAAACTCATATGTACAGTGGAGCTGATCAATGGGACACAGTAGTGGGCAGCCTGAGGAAGCTCCATCAGACCTTGATTCCTGCCCATAAACCCTAGAGTGAGAGGCCAGGGTGAGGCCAGCAGGCTCAGGGGACCTTCCTTGTTGGGAGATATGTTGGGGTCACCTGTGAGTTTGTTTGGGTCCTGGGTGAGAGCCAGGGTGGGTGGGTATACTCCCGAGAGAGTCATTAGACTAAGAGGTGTTCAGTGGAGATAAAGGGTTACCAAAATTCCAGTTCTGATATCAGTGTATTTTTATTAGTGTTGTATGATCAATGGTTTGATTTTATACTTTTGTAATATTTGTGTTTTTAATCTGCTCTACCCTATTTAGAGATATTTTATATATTAAGCAGTACAGAAATGGTTTAAAGGGAAAATAAAAAAATGAAACCATTAGCCTGTGGAAGATTATTCCTAATTTGTATGTGTTCAGCTCACCTGCTCTTCCTTGGTTGAAATGGAAGCCAGATTGGTATTAACCTCCTGACATCTATTCACAGCAGCTGCCCATGATACTTTGTCATTGGAAAACAAATAGATGTTCCATCTAAAGACCTTCCATCCTGAATTAAGCTTCTGCCGAACATCATCTTTGATCCAAGCCAGAAATACATGAACCACAGAAAAAGAGCAAAACAAAAGGAGATTTAGTGTGTAGTAGGTCTGTGCAGATTTTTCTGGTGCTTTACTTCTAAAAATAAACACATTATAAACTCAAAATGAATTACATGCATCTATTTCATTACACTTTCTCATAAAGTAGCAGCTTATAAGTACATGAGAAGAGCTCTGCAGGATCAGGACAAAATGGGCCCATGTAGGCACTGTGGTCTAAATCACTGAGCCTCTTGGGCTTGCCGATTAGAAGGTCGGCTGTTCAAATCCCCGCGACGGGGTGAGCTCCCATTCCTCGGTCCCAGTTCCTGCCAACCTAGCAGTTCGAAAGCACGCCAAAAAGTGCAAGTAGATAAATAGGTACAGCTCTGACAGGAAGGTAAACGGTGTTTCTATGCACTGCTCTGGTTTCGGTGTTCCGTTGCACCAGAGGCGGCTTAGTCATGCTGGCCACATGACCTGGAAAAACTGTCTGCGGACAAACACTGGCTCCCCCGGCCTGTAAAGTGAGATGAGCACCGCAAACCCAGAGTCGTTTGCGACTGGACTTAACTGTCGTGGGCCCTTTCCTTTTTTTAGTCCAGCAACCTGCTTTCACAGCAGCCAACCACATACCTCCATGGGAAGCCCACAAGCAGGACCTGAGCACAACAGGGCTCTCCTCACTTGTGATTCTTAGCAACTGGGCCTCAGAGGCATCCCTGCCTCTAAGAACGTGACCCTGGTTTCACTACGGAATGACATGGTGAACTGGGCAGCTGCCATTATGACTCCCAAGCCTCCTCTTCAGTGTTGTGGAGCTGACTGGCTCCTTGGTATTCTGGTGAGCTTTGTGCTATGAAGTGAGCCAGATGAAGACTAGACCACAGGTGGCTCAAGACTACTTCGTCTTCTTCATTTGTACCCCACGCATCTGACTGGGTTGCCCCAGCCACTCTGGGCGGCTTCTAGCATATATAAAAACATAGTAAAAGAGTAAACCTTAAAAGCTTCCCTATACAGGGTTGCCTTCAGATGTTTCCTAAATGTTATATAGTTATTCATCTCCTTAACATCTGGTGGGAGGCCGTTCCACAGGGCAGGCGCCACTGCCAAGAAGGCTCGCTGCCTAGTTCCCTGTAGCTTCACTTCTCACAGTGAGGGAACTGCCAGAAGGCCCTTGGTGCTGGACCTCAGTGTCTGGGCTGAATGATGTGGGTGGAGACGCTCCTTCAGGTATACGTGGCCGAGGCCATTTAGGGCCATTTAGACTTGCACTGAAGTCATCTACACACTGCTTGGAGAACGTAACCATGCCTACCACGGGGCAGTGCAAACCGCAAAGAAGGCACATTGGGTGGCTTGCACTGCATTCTTTGGTAGATGACTAGTGAAGTTATTTTAGATGGTTCAGAAGTAATTGGCTCCCACTGTGGGGGAAGGACCTTTGGAGAATCTGAGGAACCACTGTGACCAAGTGACTATAGACATTGAGGATAATGTCACAGCTTCAGCGTGACCTTGACTCTGCAGTTGCTGTAGTTGCAGGTGAAGTACCCAATGCCAGAGTCTGTGATGTGGACAAGGTGCTAGTGCAGGGGTCAGCAAACATTTTCAGCAGGGGGCCAATCCACTGTCCCTCAGACCTTGTGGGGGGGGGCTGTTGGTATGCAAGAGTTAATTGTACAAAGGATGTTACGCTCTGACACTGAGCATGTTGGGAGTATATGGGCATGTGCGAGACTGTATAAAAGGAGGAGTTTCTTTCTACATGTGCTCGCTCTTAGCTCTTAGCTCTCAGCTCTATGGTTTTTTTGCTTTTGTCTCTTATCTATGTTTTGAATTACTCATGCCTGTGTGCTGAGTCGGTTTCATTTTTGCCCAGAGATGAAAGGATGTCTGCTAAGTCTCCAGGGCCAATGTAAATAAAAACCTCATAGTTTAAAGAGCCTTTCCAGCAGTCCTGATTTACGACTCTGATGATCCACTGTTGCTTCTCAGCCGCGGCACAACTCTGCTACAGGGGACCAAAAGGCTGGAAGCGTACGAGGCAGCCTTCGTCCAAGTCTCCTTTATAATTACAACAACATAAACTAATTAAAGTTTATGAACAGGTTATGGTGAGTGCGTGAGAAGCGGCAAGTGAAGAGATCCAGAGTCCAGAGTGATTTATGGACAGGACTGGAATGCTGTTGGAGGAAGCTGCAGTCAGCAGCTACAAGCAGCTTGAGTCCTGCAATGTGCTGAGTTTCCAAAGGCACTGTGCAGTTTGAACTCGCTGGAAGATGCCTCACGGAGCCACCTCAGCAGCTGGGAAGCTGGGAAGCAGTCTACAGGCGTGTGAGTACTGTCTAAACCCCAGGGAGGATGGCAGAGCCCCAGGAGAGTTTCTCAGTCCCATTTGCGCGACTGAATGGGAAAATTACATTGAGGGATGACCTCTGCAAGAGAGCAGGACAAAGGGAGCACAACCTAGCTCCCTCTTCTTGATCTTTCTGTGGCTTTTGATACTACTGCCCATGGGATCCTTCTGGGCCAGCTCCATGGAATGGGAATGGGGGGGGGCGCACTGTGCTGCAGTGGTCCAGAGAGTGTCAGGAGTATGGGCAGGAGTCAGGCTCTGAGGCCTGTAGTGCTTTGCAGGACTGGGGCATGCCTCAACTTGTGCTGGAGAAGCAAGGCATGGCCACACAGGTGAAGTCCTCAGCTTGTGCTGGAGAAGCAAGGAGTAATCACCCAGGTGAGGCCACTTGAGATCTCACTGCACCTGGTGGCAGGAGCTGGGAGGGATAAAAGCCCAGCATTTCCCTTCAGCTCTTTGCCACAGCAACGCTATCCCTGCCTGGTTGCATCTGGCCTCCTGTTCCTTGGACCCTTGCCTTGTTGCTGCCGTGCTTCTTGGACCCCTGCCTCGCCTTCGCCTTGCTCCTGCCCCGTGGACCTTCGCCTTGCTTCTTGTTCCTGGATCCTTCGCCTTGCTCCTTGGACCCTTGCTTCGCCTTCGCCTTGCTCTTGCCCCGTGGACCTTCGCCTTGCTTCTTGTTCCTGGACCCTCGCTTTGCCTTCGCCTTGCTTCGTGCCCCGTGGACCTTCGCCTCTGCCTTCGACCCTGCTTCTTCACCACCATCTTGCCTCTGGTCCTGACGCCCGCCGACCAGACCGTGACAGAGAGTAGCATTGAACAAGGGCTTTTTTGCCCTCCTGGTGGTTATTTTTATTTATTTATATTATTTATTCAATTTATATACCACCCTTTATCAAAAGATCTCAGGGCAGCGTACAACATTAAAAACACATTACAGAACATCTATATATATAAAAATGTAAAAATCATGAAAATCCAGGTTCCACTTTTCTCCGTAACCGCTTGACCGATCGTCCTGAAATTTTGACACAACGATCCAGGCCATTCCCCGCACGTTGTTGGGGGCAAAAATCCCTCAAATCACACACCTGCACAGGTACAGACCTGGTTTTCCACCAACTCAAACAGCGCCCTCAAGTGGAATTCCTCCCACAGCACACCCGCTCCCTTCCTGTGAAATCTAAGCCACACCCACAAAACAAATGACATCATCATCAACCAAGCAACTGAAACACACCAAGGCGGCCATTATCTAGGCCTTTGTTTTAGGCCCCTGACAGGCCCAGGGGGGGGCGACCCACAGCAACGCACTTGGGGGCACGGCAAGGGGTTTTTACTTTACCATTTAGCACCACTACCCCCCCCAAAAAACCCACCAAAGAACCAACATTGCCAAGTGGAGGTCGGGGCCTGCCTGGGGGGGGGGGTTGCCACAGGGCGCAGCACGGCCTTTGATTTATGTAGGCCCCTACACTGCAAGGGGGTTTTACTTTACAATTTAGCACCACTACCCCCAAAAAATCCACAAGACAAAAATAAATATGTCTTATTTTATGGGTATGTCTTATTTTAGGAGAAACAACTGATTGTAAGCCTCTGTGTCTTATATATATATATGTCATATATATATATATAACAACCATTCACTTTCTCTCCCCAGTTTAAGTCCTCAGATATTTGCAGTGCACACACCCCACCCCAATTCCCTACCTTCCCCATGCTACTTCCTGGGTTTTTTTTATGGAACTGAACAACTCGGGTGCTTCAGAACGCGCCTTCTGTTGCCAAGCCCTTACAGGGCCCGGGCCAGGTAGATAATGTGGCCCTGTTTTTAACCCTTTTGCTACTTTTTTCATTTTAATGATTGTGAATATGCTGACCAAGGCCCCCTTTAGATTCGGAGGCCCGCGCCAAGTGGCCCATATGACCCCCCTCCTTCTGTCAGGGCCTGTCTGTTGCTACGGGGCTATGGGGCTTCGCTATTTGACCCCCCCTCCCTGGGTTGGGATTCTTTAAGTAGTTCTCTGGGTCCCAGGGCACATCATCACCCCCGATCCTTAATCTAAATACATAGAAATGTTCACGATGTGTGCGCAGGGGCCAATGTATGGAAATACAGGGGGGAGGGGACAACAGAGGGCTCAGACAAAAGTAAATACTGGGAAATGGAACCCAGAAACTGACAGCTCCTTCTCCAAGGATAGGGGCCAATGTAGGAAGATACCAGGGGTAGGGGCCAACACTCCCCAGGAACAACAGAGGGTTCAGACAAAAGTGCATGCTGGGAAATAGAACCCAAAACCTAACAGTTCCTTTTCGAAGGGTGGGGGCCAAGGTATGGAAATACAGGGGGGAGGGGCCAACACTCCCCAGGGACAACAGAGGGAAGGGTATCCTACGGAAACACGGGAATGAGCCAGGGTGGAGGGGCAGGATACGTCATGGATTGTGACAGGGTGGGGTGGGGATCACAGGAAAGAACCACAGCAACGCGTGGCCGGGTCAGCTAGTCGGTGATAAAAACATAATTTAAAGCATAGTGACAGACAGCCTAATAATAAAACAATCATAATAACAACAGTCCTCTAACCCACACTTTCATGAGCCACAGATTATTTAACAGCCATAGGCCTGGGTTGTTGTCTGGCACCTAAAGGAATGTTGTTGCCTGGCACCTAAAGGCATGTAATGATGGCACCAGGTGAGCCACTCTGGGGAGCCACCACAGAAAAGGCATGTTTTCTTGTTGCCACCCTTCACACACCTCTGGGATGGGAGGACATAAAGGCCTCAGAAGACAAGCTCAGGGTCCGGGTCAGTTTGCATGGGGCGAGGCAATCCTATTGATGTCCTGAGCCATGTAAGGCTTTATAAGTCAACACCAACACTTTGAATTGGGCTCGGAAACTACTCACTAGCCAATGCAGTTGTGCCAGGATTGGTGTTACATGCTCAAACCGTCTTGTTCTAGTGAACGGCCACTGCATTTTGCACCAGCTGAAGTTTCTAAACAGTCTTCAGAGGCAGTCCCAAGTATAACACATTGCAGCAATCCAACCTAGGGGCTCCAGGGAGTAGTCAGGCTATCTCTGTCCAGATAGGGATGCAGCTGGGCTACCAGCCGAAGCTGACAGAAAGCACTCCATGCCACCGAGAACACTATTGAGAGTCACAGGGCACTATTTTAACCCCAATATTATTCAATGTTTATATGAAGCTGCTGGGAGTGGCCATTTGGAGTTTTGGGGAAAGGTGCCATCAGAACACTGATGAAACTCAGCTCTATTTCTCAATAACATGTGAATCAGCAGAAGCTACACAAGCCTTTGACTGGTGCCTGGACACAGAGATGAAATGGATGAGAGGAAATAAGCCAAGCATGAATCCTGGGAATACAACAGAACTGTGTGGGAGTAGTTCACTTGGCCACGAAATCGGTACAACTGCCTGTCCTGGGTGGAGTTGCAATCCTTCTAAAGGAGCAGGTATGCAACTGGAGGTGCTTCTGGATTGAGCTTTGTCTCTAGAGGAACAGCCTTCATAGCTGAAAGTGCCTTTTACCAGCTGTGCTTGGCCTACCCCAAGCAGTCCACTCTCATACATTCAAGAGCCATGTAGAAAAGTGACCTTTTCCACTCTGATTCTTCAGCACGATGGTCTCAGCATTACTTACCAATTTCAAGTTGCAGTTCATCGTTTAGCAGAGTCAAATTGACAAAATAGTCCGATAAGTTCACAACCATTGCAAATTTCCCATAATCTAAAAGATTTACAAGAATCCAGGTCAAGATCTTAAATCACAATCTACATCTATTTCAAATCATCCCCCTACATTCTGCCATGCAGGGGAGCATCAGGCACATTTGCATATGCTGAGAAAAATCAGGGCAGGGGCCTTGCACCTCCTTCCCAAAGCCTGGGAAGCTTCAGCCCACCTAGTCCAGCATCCTGTTTTCACAGTGGCCAACAGTGGGAAACTTGCAAGCAGCATCCGAGCAGAAGAGAACTCCCCCCTCCTGTGGCTTCCAGCAACTGGGATTCAGAAGCATTGCTGCCTCCGACTGTGGAGGCAGAGCAGTGTTAGAAATCAGCCAGGCGCTGGGCACATTTTACACCATTTGCAACCAAGTGAAGATGCCCAGACGCCAGGACGGCACCTGACTTCTCAACCATCTGGAGGTGCATGCCTGGGGAAGAAGATGTGATGCTCTGACAGGGTGCTTTGGGAAGGAGGCGGGAGAGCTCTCGCACCCTGCCAGAGCATTGCGCCTTCTTCTTTAAGCACTTGCCAGCTTTGTAACTCGATGGTGCTGGTGGTATTATTATTTATTATTTATACCCCGCCCATCTGGCCGGGTTTTCCCCGCCACTCTGGGCGGCTTCCAACAAATACCAAAATACATTGAAATATCACAGATTAAAAACTTCCCTAAACAGGGCTGCCTTTAGGTGTTTTCTAAATGTCAGGTAGTTGTTATTCCCTTTGATATCTGATGGGAGGGCGTTCCACAGGGCGGGCGCCACTACCGAAAAGGCCCTCTGCCTGGTTCCCTGTAGCTTTGCTTGTCGCAGTGAGGAAACCGCCAGAAGGCCCTCGGCGCTGGATCTCAGTGTCTGGGCTGAATGATGGGAGTGCAGACGCTCCTTCAGGTATACAGGACCGAGGCCGTTTAGGGCTTTAAAGGTCAGCACCAACACTTTGAATTGTGCTCGGAAACGTACTGGGAGCCAATGTAGGTCTCTTAGGACCGGTGTTATGTGGTCTTGGCGGCCACTCCCAGTCACCAGTCTAGCTGCTGCATTCTGGATTAAATGCAGTTTCCGGGTCACCTTCAAAGGTAGCCCCACGTAGAGCGCATTGCAGTAGTCCAAGCGAGAGATAACTAGAGCATGCACCGCTCTGGCGAGACAGTCTGCAGGCAGGTAAGGTCTCAGCCTGCGTACCAGATGGAGCTGATAGACAGCTGCCCTGGACACAGAATTGACCTGCGCCTCCAAACAGTACTTCTGTCTTGTCATGATTCAACCTCAATCTGTTAGCCACCACCCCCACTTGCCTTGCCCCACTGTGGCCCCTCCCCTCCCCTCCCGGGCCGTGGCCCCGCCCCTTACCCCCCTAATTTTGATCCTGGGTATGCCCCTGGCTCTTATATTCTCATTATAAGCGGTGGGCTGATCTGCACTGTCTGAGGAAGAGGGGTGCGGGGGGAGCGCAGCGCCCCTGGCTGCACGATCCCCGTGGGTTGCCATCGCAGCTGCCCCCCCCGCCCGCGTTGGGCACCACACTCCCGCAAGCAGCATGCCCCGACCCCAGGATGCGCGCCAGCCCCGCCCCCGCTTGCTCTCCGCCCCCTGGTGCCAGAGCATGAAGCTCCACCACTGATTGGAAGAGCTGATTGGAAGAGCCTGAGGATGTCTGGTTGGTTTAGAATGACAACTGTGGGTTGCAATTGCTATGGGAAGTGTGCTATAATTATTTGGTTGGTTATTTGTAATCACGTGTCTAGGTTGTAAGTGTGCAAGAGTAGATGCTTGTGAAGATCATTTCACAGTCTCCCTCAGAATTTTTAGGAGGCCGACCCGATGGACTCCCTCATTCAGTAAAGTCCTTTCTTTTCACTTGGAGCCTCCAACCCTTTCTTTTGGGTTTCTGTGAGGGACACATCCAGCCTAGGAACCTTTAAAAAAATATCTCTAACACTGTCACATTTCACTGTCAATCCACCCACCCCCTTTCCCCTGCAGCTTTTCTTCCAGCTGAGCAATTGGAATATACTTATACAGTGGTACCTCGGGTTACAAACGCTTCAGGTTACAAACGCTTCAGGTTGCAGACTCTGCTAACCCAGAAATAGTACCTCGGGTTAAGAACTTTGCTTCAGGGTGAGAACAGAAATCGTGCTCCGGTGGCGCGGTGGCAGCAGGA
Source organism: Zootoca vivipara (assembly GCF_965207765.1). Classification (NCBI taxonomy): domain Eukaryota; kingdom Metazoa; phylum Chordata; class Lepidosauria; order Squamata; family Lacertidae; genus Zootoca; species Zootoca vivipara. The sequence goes on from NC_142583.1 coordinate 72,093,501, forward strand.
GGCCCCATTAGCTAAAGTGGTGCTTCAGGTTAAGAACAGTTTCAGGTTAAGAACGGACCTCTAGAACGAATTAAGTTCTTAAAATAAATAAATAAATAAACAAACAAACAAACTTTATTAGAATTAGAATTAAAATTTGCAAACACACCAAACAATAATAACATAAAAATAACATACAAAATCATATATAAATAATAATATAACATACAAAATAATAACGTACAAATTCATATAATAATAATAATAATAATAATACCGGTAATAATAATAATAAAGAAAACACAAACAAGCAAAAAACAAAAACCATACATTCAGACATACATTCAGAACAAATTAAGTTCTTAACCAGAGGTACCACTGTATTGTTGTGAACCACTGTGCTATATTTTTATGATACGGTGGTGTATAAACATTTTTGGAAAAATTACTGGGCGAAAAGACCCTAAGCAATGTTGGGGAGACACACACAGAGAAAGAAGCTTTCTGAAAACTATGACCAAAACACATTGCTTACCATTCAGACTGTTCCACTTTGGGTAGTAGGTATTAGCAAAATCGCGAATCCTCTGCTCTGCTTCTAACTTTTGCGTATGCTTTTTATAATTGAGAACATCTAAAAAGAAAGGGGGAATGGAAGAGTGGGCATTCCAATGCACTAGTTTTATGCCAGCTGGAAGTGTGGCTCTACCCTGTGTATACCTTGGCCCTGTATACCTGAAGGGGTTTGCGTGCGGAGCAGGTGGAAGGAGGAGGAGAGGTCAGGTCGGGGCGGCAAAGGGGGCCAAGCTGTGGTGGAATTGTACCATGCTAGACTGGTGGGCAGTGGCTGAGGAAGAGCACCAGCCAGAGGGAAGGAAGGAGGGGGGGGGGTAAGGGAGGGAGAGGTTGCTCCTTCTCCCTTCTGCCTGTTGCTGTTCATGCTGGGCCAGGCTCCTCGTCAGTCACACCAATGGCAATGCAATTTGGGGCTGGCTGAGCTCAAATATGGGGGAAAAGGCTTCCCGTTTGAAGTTCGAACAGGACAGGGGACTCTTTCGTCTAAAACAGGGGCAATCCCGTTTTTCTAGGGACAGGTGGTATCACTGCTGATTGCAACATGAATGTACATCTGCCTAGTTCAGGGGTAGGCAACCTAAGGCCCATGGGCCAAAAGCGGCCCGCGGGGGTCGTTTAGCCGGCCCACGAGCCACCTCTGAACTGAGCCACCCGCTCGGCGAGTCCCCGTGCGCTGCGCTAAACCGGAGCAGTGCAGCGCACGGGGACTCGCTTCCGCAGTGGCGGAAATCGCGTCTGTGCAGACACCTGAAATAGCAGATACAGACGCCAGAAATCGCGGGTCCATGGAGGGATCTCTGCTGGAGTGAACCGGCCCAGGCAATGTAAACCTCGCCAACCTCTGGCCTAGTTAGTCGCTAAACGTCTCTGAGCTGTTCAAGGGCAACTCTGCAATGCCATTGAAATCAGTGTGTGTGTGTGAGAGAGAGAGGGGGGGGGAATTGGACTCTCATCTCGTTCACTGAAATCAAAGGGAAGAAAAGGGGCTCCTTCTAGATGCCATTCTTTTTTCTCTCTTTCTTTTTTCAAGGGTTCTTTACACTGAAGTTAAACCAGTGATTGGGGGGGGGGGGGTTCCCTTTGCTAGAAGAGTTAAACTTACACACTGTGACCAATGCAACTGTGCCGAGGAAGAGGACTGTGGCACAGCATGCGGCGGCAGCTTTACCCACAGGGGAGTTGACCCACGTTACTCCCCGTTTCCAAAGATCGCCGGTCTTACCTTAGAGGACAAGAGGACAGAAAATCCCACTATTACCACCCCACAGGGAAGCGATGGGCACAGTCAATGCAATGGGGTTGGACTAACAGGGGTGGCCAACTGCGAAGAGACTGTGATCTACTCACAGAGTTAAAAACTGGCAGCGATCTACCCCCTTTTGGGGTGTTCAGGTCAAAGTTGTTAAGTTTTTTTTAGGGAGGAATGCCCCATTTTTTAGGGGTTCAGGTCAAAGTTGTTGAGATTTTCTGAGGCAGGAAAGCCCTGTTTTGGGGCTAAAATGTTGAGCATTTTTTAGGGGAGCCAAAGTTGTTGAGCTTCTTTGGGGGGAGCCAGTGATCTACCAGTGATCTACCACAGACATCCAGTGATCTACTGGTAGATCACAATCTACCTGTTGGACGTGCCTGGACTAGAAGATCCTTGGGGTCCCTTCCAACTCTATGACTCTGTGATTCTGTTCTAGTTAAAGGTAGGTAGCCGTGTTGGTCTGCTGTAGTTGAAACAAAATAAAAGAAAATCCTTCCAGTAGCACCTTAGAGACCAAAGAAGTTTGTCATTGGTATGAGCTTTTGTGTGCATGCATGACAAACTTAGTTGGTCTCTAAGGTGCTACTGGAAGGATTTTTTTTTATTCTGTGATTCTGTGTGACCTTTTTCCAAGGACCTCAAGGCAGTGAACCTCATTCCTTTTCTTCCTGTTAATGATTACAACAAGATGTAGGCAAGGCAGTTTTTAAAGCAGAAGCTCAATAGCCATCTGTCATGGATGCTTTAGCTGAGATTCCAGCATTGCAGGGAGTTGGACTAGATGACCCTTGGGGTTCCTTCCAACTCTATGATTTTATGAAAAATGTTAAATGTCAAGGAAATGTTTGTGTAGATACGCTACCTCATATTCCCATACTGTAATATGAATTTGGTTAATTTTCTCTCTTAATCAATTTTTTTTTGGGGGGGGGGCACTCACTCACCTATAAATACACTTTCTCCCATCTATGCCTCCCTACCCCCGCAATTATTTTTCTTATGGTGCCCCATTGGAATTTCCTTCCATGTGCTATGGAGCATACAGACCCTTGGCTTCTGGTTTTGCTGGCGCATTCTTGGCAGCAGTTTCAGGCTTTTTACGTTGTGGGCGGTTCCTTCCCCCTTTCCCCTTTTTGTCTGAAAAAGAGCAATGAAAGCCCAATGTATACATGCTTATCAATATGGAGCCGCAATCAGCAATACCTAAACAATACCATGAAAGTAACATATGTAACAAAATACCTTTTAAACCCGGGTCAGCCTGCTCATTGGCCCTGAGGAGGACATCGCCTAAGGTGGCAGCCTATGAACAGCTGAAAGTGGTCGCAGACCTGGGCCCCTGAGGAACATGCTGCTCGCTGCTGCCCAGGAAGAGCAGGGTTATCACTGCCTGATCCTCTCCAGCCCCGCTTTCCCTCCCCCACCACCTTCAGCATCATAGGGTTTCCCCAGGCCACCTCCAGTTGCCTCTGATTCTGCCCCTGATTCTGGACTGCTCTCTGCCACAGCATCTTCCTGCTCACTAAACCTTGTTGCTTCTCCAGCTTTCAATACCTCCTCCTCCCAGTCTGCTCCCTCTTCTCCCTCTGACCACTCATCGTCATCCCATCACCAACCTCCTGGGCACTGAGCCTTGTTCCCTTGGGAGTTCACTAGTTGGTACCTCCTGCCTCCTCTCTGCACCCAGCCAGTCCATGACATCCCCCCTCCCTGAGGAGTTCTACCAGGGTGACACTGGAACTCCAGTGTCACCCCCTGGACTGGCTGTAACAGGAAGGGAGGCAGGTAGGTGGGGCTGGTTGAAGGCAGCCCAATGTTGGTGGGGAAGTGCCCTGTTTGCCTTAAAGAATCTGCTTCCTCTGGGGGCCCAAATGGGAGCAGAGAAGCTCCAGCTTAGCATTCTACTAGCATATCCCTCCCTTGAGAGGCAATGGGGCAGAAGGAAGCCACCGCCACCTCTCCTCAGGGAGAAGCTGCCGCCAGAGACAAAGTGACCCACATGCCTGTGAGAAGGAAGAGGGGAAAGAGCAGCAACAACTTACCCGCCCTTGCCATTTTAGGTTGTCATTTTGATCGCTGTCTCTGATTGTGGATTGTTGTTCTCTATTCTTTCCCTACAATCGCATAATGTGGGCAGGGTGTGGAGTGGAGAAAGAATATCTTAGGACAAATGTAGCATTTGAAAACCGGTCGCATGAGTTCTCCATAAGTCATGAAGTTGGCATTAAGAAAAAACGCGAATATGTTTATTCGGCTTTACGCCCATCATAAAACACAACAAAACAAAACAAATCAAATAAGAAAAAAGACTTTCCACATCCCATAATCAGTGGCGGACCTGGGGGCTTTGGCACCTGGAGGGGGGGCGTGGCATGTCGCCCGCGTGAGCGTCCCAATGGGGGTGGGGTAGAGGTAGAGCGAAAGCAACAGGCAAAGGTGGGGGGGAGCGGGAGGGCAGCTTGGCTTTTCGCCAAGATAAAGTCAAGCCGCCCTCCGGCTCCCCACCCCACACCTGCCTTTGCCCTTTGCTTTGGCAATACGCATCCTGAACACTCATGGAATGTTAATCAAAGTGCCCCCTCCCCCTCAGTCCCCCGCCCTTCCCGCTTCCAATAAATCAGAGCAAACAGTGGAGGAGGAGGAGAGGTTGCTTTTATCCCTCGGCAACAATCAAATCCATGTGTCTGGGAGTTGGGAGCAAGTGAGCCCAGTGCGGGACGAAGCGCCTCTTCACCTCTCCCCTCCCCCCACCAGCCAGTTACTCCAACCCAGAGCAAAACTTTACTTAACAAAATCAGGAGAATAACTAAGGCAGCGTTTCTCAACCGCTGTTCCGCGGCACAGTACTGTGCCGCGGGACGCTGGTTGGTGTGCCGGGAGACGCTGGCGACGAGAAGGGCGATTTTCTGCCCTGTCACGTGACTGGCGGCCGCCATTAGGGGCGCTGACCCGCCGGAAAGGAAGCCGGCCGGGTCACGACGGGGGCGGGGCGAGCGCAGCTCTCAACAGCCACCACCGCGGCTGTTTGTCTCGCTCTCGCTCCTCTTGCTGGCGGCGCCCGGGAGTTTTTTGGTCGGCGCGGGAGTGAGCGGCCTCTTTGGCAAGGAGTCCTGCAGAAGGTGAGGTGCTCTTCTTGCTAGCCCAGGGGTCGGCAACCTGCGGCTCCGGAGCCGCATGTGGGAGCCTCAAAAGGGAGCCTCACCAAGAAGCCCCAGCCCACACAGACAGGGACCGATCGGAGGTCGGTCCGTCGTTTGTTCCCTTCCCCTGCAGAAACTCCGCCGCTGGGGCTGCACGCATGGGGAGAAGGCGGTGAGTGGCTCCGCCAAGGACATAATGCAGAACAGACCCGCAAAGGAACCCCTCAACAGTCTTTTGCCATTAAACTCCAACTTTTACACCATGCACTTTTTGCACCTGTGTGTGTAATGATTACGTCTCCCCTCCAAACTAAACTAAATATAGGGCGGCACAGAGTTGGTGTGCCGCGGGATTTTTTTTCATAGAACAAGTGTGCCGTGGCCCAAAAAAGGTTGAGAAACACTGAACTAAGGCATAGCTGCCAAGTTTTCCCTTTTCTCGCGAGGAAGCCTATTCAGCATAAGGGAATTTCCCTTAAAAAAAAGGGAGAACTTCGCAGTTATGAACTAAGGACCCCCCTCACACTCCTCTCTCCCTACATTCATAAGGCTACTACTGCGGACAGATGTTGCAAGAGGAACCAAGCATTCGCTCTGCGGTGAAGCCGGATCCAAGCCCTGGTTCTTTCGAAGAGCAAAAGGGAAGAAATGGTTGTAAAACAGAGGTTGGGTGAGGGGGTGAGGAAGAGCTCCAAAAGCAGAGCCCATGAAAGCGGCCAGAGAGAAATGGAAGGACAGCATCTGCCCGCCCTTTCCGCACCCCCTAAGAAAAGAGGAAGGGGGGCGCCTCTAGGAGGGTGTGTGCTCGGTTAAAAGGGAGCGTTGACCCCCTTGGAGGTGGCACGGAGAACTGCCCACCAAGAGAGTAATGAAGTTTGGATCGGGCGGAAAGGAGAGAGGGAGGAGGAGGAGGAGGCGAGGGGACATCCCAAGCTGTGCAAAAACCTTGCAGGAGCGCATCCAGGGAAGCAAAGCCTAGGTGCAGGGATATGCCCAGACAAAGATCAATCAGTTGGCAGCGCACATGGAGGACCGCTTGAGCACTGCGCCGTGCAGCCCCTGTCCAGCCCCAGCAGCAGCACCAGCAGCCCAGGTGTTGGGGTTCTACGCATGGTCCCCGCCGGGCTGCTCAGGAACAGTTCCACCAGACAAGGTGGGAGGAGAGCGCCTGCAGCCAGCGCTACATGGTGAGTGGTGAAGGCGGATCTGGATCGAGCCCTTAGCACAAGCTGCCCATCCCCTCCGTCTGCCCACAGTCTACAGCCTACTAGAGCTCTCTCTCCAAGCCGGCGCTCGCTCTGGCTTTGCAGAGGGCATGGAGCCGCAATGGCAGCGCCTGCGCATGAGCATTCCAGTGGGGGTGCGTCCACCTGCGGCGATGTCACCCCCTTCAGGAATGGAACCCGGGGCGAACCACCCCCCCACACCCACCCTATGCCACTGCCCACAATCCAGTGCTTTGCTTGCTAATGGATGCACATCATCTTCCCCACTGCTGCCCATCTGTTCATCCTCATTCTTCACAGTGCTGTGGGGTCCTGGGGTAGTGGAGACCCCCAACATACCCCCTCAAAGATCTGAGGCTTTGGGGGGGGAGGGATATTGCATCCTGAAGCCACAGTAGGGGAGGGTACTCAAATCCTGCTTGCGGGTTCCTCACAGGAATCTGGTCAAACACTATGAGAATGGGATACTGGAGGAGATGACCATTGGCTGGATCCAGCAGGGTTCTCCTCACTTCCTTAGGGAAGGGCTCCCTCAAGATGTCGCAATGAGAGCCTCTTCCAGTCAGTGTAAACAGTCCTGAACAAGACCAACCAGCTTTCTATACTGATGTGCTCCAGTACCACACAGCTCTTCAACTTCCTGCTACCAGTCTCTGCTAAACGTCATTATGAATCTGTGGACCTAATTCACACATCACTAATTCCTTTTTTATTAATTCCAGGCTGAGAGCCGAAAAGGGGCATCCTAGTTCAAAACCTGTGCAATGACCCCTCTGCTTTCTCATTTGTGCCTCTGCCCCCAGGCCACTATCTTTTGCGCAGTCTCCAAGATATGCTTTTATGTCTCCCCTCCCCTTTGTGCATACTCCAAGCAGCAATCTTTTAACTGCTGTAAATTAGCTAGGGAAGTGCCTAAATAACTTCCAGGATCCTCCTCCCTCAATTCTATGGGCTGCATTCAACTGAATCCTCAAGAATGGCGTGAAGATGGGGAAGGAGGAGGAGGAAATGAGCAAACTCGTAATAAAATAAGATAAAGGAGAGCTGGATGGTGAGCAGCACTCTGAGGTGACCCCTGACCACTAGTCCTGCTAGCTAGGGATGATGGGAGTTGTAGTCTAACAACAGCTGGAGGCCCAAGTTTGAGAGACCCTGATGTAGACGATGATGAAGTACAAAGAAGAAGGTAAGAAATACAATATAATCTAATGCCTGGTTGCATTCAGAACCATTTAGGGAAATTTAATGAAGACAAATCAAAATAATTCTTCATTCAAAGATGCAGCAAAAAGATGTTACCGTAAAACTTAACATGGGTGCCAGTTCTTTATAAATCGGTGTCACAGATCTTATCTAAGCATATCTCAACCCTAGCTCTCTTGCCTCTTTCCACCGGGTGTTGCTCACTCACCTGGCTGTCTCCTGGGGCACCTCTTCACTTCCCTGATGCACACCTGCTTAGTCTTTCTTCCTCTTTTCCCATGGGGCATGAGGGGCCAAGCAGAATGGCTCCATTGTTGAATTGGCAGAGCCAAGTGGCCAATCAGGGACTGGAAGAAAGGGAATCAGGAAAGTTCTGGAATGTTCTGCATCACAGAGGAAGATGGTTGAGGCTGTTGACAGAAGGATCCCAGGTGGAGAGAATACAAGTGCCACAGGGTGCCATAACATCCAACAAGGAGCAATGTAAGGTAGGGAAATGTTATTACTACATAGTCAGATTCTAAATTGTATTCTCAAGCCTTTTAAAACTGTTTTATACTGTACATTAGTGTTCATACAGGTACGTGTTTTAAACAAATAAATGTCACATTTATGTTTTGTGTCAAGAGATGGAATTTGAACACTAGGTCTTCAATATAATTTTTTATCATGTGTATATTTCTTTTTTTAATAGCAGAAAGAACAGTGAACCCCAAAGAAATGGAACTGCTCTAAATAAATGAGAAGGAATTGGCATTATAATAATGTTTTCAGAGTATTATTAATTTGGGACCTTAACTACGAGCAAATGTAGCATCGTGCTATTGCGGACTTCATGCCACTTTAACAGATGCATGCTGTGTTATCATGAGTTGTTTATAGAAATGATTTGGGCGAGGGGTTGTAAACAGTAAGGTCAGAGGAAAATGAAAAGTGCCCACAAATTTCTTAACAGTGTGATTTACAGGTTACAATAATATTAATTTGGGTGTGGGTGTCCCCATGCCAGCACTGCCTATGCAATAACCCATTGTGACTCCCCTTTTAATTTAAATATTGACTTAGCAATCTACTTTATAGTCCCACATATAGAGAAGAAAATGAGACACCAATTCAAATGACCCCTAAAAATCCACCAGGTAAGTTCCTTCCATTACTATTTCCTCTTCATAGGAAAACAAATGATCTGAGCCACAGGCTTCACTGAAGCTCAGATGGGTACATCTGAAAGGGTGCTGTGCAGGCCTGCCAATGAAGCAACCCAGTGCTCCCTGTGGGGATCTGAGATTGCTGCCCCCCTGCCCCCTGCCCCCCCCCAGTCCCATGCAGGTGAACTGCAGAGACACCGGCACGAGAATCATAGAATCATAGACTCATAGAATTGCAGAGTCCTCTAGTCTAGTACAATGCCCTGCAATGCAGGAATGTCAGCTGATGCATTCATGGGAAAGGGTCGCCCCCATGGAGCTGTCCTGCTATGAGGGCTGCTACTTCCACAAGCTCATCAGCATACTGGAAGGTAAATGGTGTTTCCATGCACTCTGGCTTCTGTTGCACCGGAAGCGATTTAGTTATGCTGGCCACATGACCTGGAAAGCTACCGCCACCTCTCCTCAGGGAGAAGCTGCCGCCAGAGACAAAATGACCCACATGCCTGTGAGAAGGAAGAGGGGAAAGAGCAGCAACAACTTACCCGCCCTTGCCATTTTAGGTTGTCATTTTGATCGCTGTCTCTGATTGTGGATTGTTGTTCTCTATTCTTTCCCTACAATCGCATAATGTGGGCAGGGTGTGGAGTGGAGAAAGAATATCTTAGGACAAATGTAGCATTTGAAAACCGGTCACATGAGTTCTCCATAAGTCATGAAGTTGGCATTAAGAAAAAACGTGAATATGTTTATTCGGCTTTACGCCCATCATAAAACACAACAAAACAAAACAAATCAAATAAGAAAAAAGACTTTCCACATCCCATAATCAGTGGCGGACCTGGGGGCTTTGGCACCTGGAGGGGGGCGTGGCATGTCGCCCGCGTGAGTGTCCCAATGGGGGTGGTGTAGGGTGGGGTAGAGGTAGAGCCAAAGCAACAGGCAAAGGTGGGGTGGGGAGTGGGAGGGCGGCTTGGCTTTTCGCCAAGATAAAGTCAAGCCGCCCTCCGGCTCCCCACCCCACACCTGCCTTTGCCCTTTGCTTTGGCAATACGCATCCTGAACACTCATGGAATGTTAATCAAAGTGCCCCCTCCCCCTCAGTCCCCTGCCCTTCCCACTTCCAATAAATCAGCAAACAGCGGAGGAGGAGGAGAGGCTGCCCACATTTGTCTGTGGGCAAACGCCAGCTCCCTCAGCCTGAAAAGCAATATGAGCGCTGCACCCCACAGTCGCCTTTGACTGGACTTAACCCTCTCCAGTGGTCATTTACATTTATCTTTACCTTTTATATGTAGGGATACCAACAGGATTTCCCTGTTTATCACAACTTTGACTTTGTTCGTTGACTGAAAACACTGAAAGTCTGGAGCAGGTTTCTTTCGCAATGAAATTGTGTTAAATGATGCCTGTTGCTGCTATCGTTGGATAAAAAAAGAGAAAAGTTTACAAATAGTGCCAGCAGTTTCTCCACCCAACATAGATGATAAACATAACTAATGATGCAAAGCAGCTCTAGGCCTTGTACTAGCATTAATCTCTACAACTATGTGTTCCCAGAGGGCTTTTGCTACTGGGCTGGTGCTGCTGTCCCAAGTTCTGCTTCTTGTTTCATGCCAGGGTGTGGCAAACCCTTGAGAAATGGTTTCTTAATAGTATGATTCCCCTGATTTGGATTGTTTCAAACCTTTTGGACCCTAGTTACAGGTAGGTAGCCGTGTTGGTCTGAGTCGAAGCAAAATAAAAAAATTCCTTCAGTAGCACCTTAAAGACCAACTAAGTTTATATTTTGGTATGAGCTTTCGTGTGCATGCACACTTCTTCAGATCTGAAGAAGTGTGTATCTGAAGAAGTGTGCATGCACACGAAAGCTCATACCAAAATATAAACTTAGTTAGTTGGTCTTTAAGGTACTTTTGGACCCTGAAATACTCGCTGTAGCTCAAGGCTTAGCAGACGAACTGCTCAACTCGACTCGCCTAAATGATGAAATTCAATCTGATATTGGTGAGTTACTTTGCGACTGCGGTGGTGAAAAAATGGCACAGGGGGAACTTGCTCTGAGGCTCAGCACTTGATTAAAAAGAAATCCTCTTGTACAGAGCTCCTGAAGGTGCAGATGTCCTACCATCCAATGCACACAGCGCCTTAGCTGTAGTTGAAGCTGGTTCTGAGATGTATGTTTAGTTGAAAACACAATATTTACTGCATTTCCCCCCCCCCTCAATCTCCACTCCAGAAAGTTAATTGAACTTACTACAGGTCGGTAGCCGTGTTGGTCTGGATCGAAGTAAAATAAAAAAAATTCCTTCAGTAGCACCTTAAAAAGGTAAAGGACCCCTGACCATTAGGTCCAGTCGTGACCGACTCTGGGGTTGCGCGCTCATCTCGCATTATTGGCCGAGGGAGCCGGCGTATAGCTTCCAGGTCATGTGGCCAGCATGACAAAGCCACTTCTGGCAAACCAGAGCAGCACATGGAAACGCCGTTTACCTTCCCGCTGTAGCGGTTCCTATTTATCTACTTGCATTTTGACGTGCTTTCGAACTGCTAGGTTGGCAGAAGCTGGGACCAAGCAACGGGAGCTCACCCCGTCACAGGGATTCGAACCGCCGACCTTCTGATCAGCAAGCCCTAGGCTCAGTGGTTTAACCACAGCGCCACCTGGGTCCAACTGGGTCGCACCTTAAAGACCAACTAAGTTTTTATTTTGGTATGAGCTTTCGTGTGCATGCACACTTCTTCAGATACAGTGAAATGGAAGTTTCCAGGCACTTATGTAGAGAAGGGGTGGGGAGGGGTGGGGATGGGGAGGGGGGATCACTGAGAAGGGTGGTGGAAATGGGTGATTGACTGACTGATAGCTGGGAATGGAAGGGAAAGGAAGCTCTTTCCTTTGGAATAGTAAAATTGCCAATGTAAATATATAAGCTAAAATCACATTGCTGTATTTGGGTTCTGGCCACATTGGTCATAAGGCAAATGAAGAGTAGAACCCAAAATGCAACCTGGGTTGTAAGCAGCAGAGGAGCACCTAGGAAAAGGCAGGCTGGATGAGGAAGTGAGTTGGGGGAGGGGTTAGCAGCCTGCAGCAGTTCTATGTAGCCGATTGCAGCTTCTGAGAGCTCATGACCAGGAGCTCGTGACCTTGAAAATGGATAAAGATACCCCTTTAGTGCCAATGTGAACATTTAGGAATACAATAGGGGCTCTGAATCTGTCTGAAACTGGGAAGGACTAAATCTCTGCTTTGGGGGCTACTATGTTTGCAGTTTTCAGGCACCTACAGTACGTGAAACAAAAAAACAAAAAGTTACAGTTATTGTGTTTTCCCAATGCAAGTCAAAGGGAGGGTTGAAACTTACATTTTCCAAATATTGCTTCGGGTTTTCGATCCAAGGTGAGCCACCTTCCCTGGATCCAAGGTTCTGAATTGGGCACTGGAGCAGGGGGGCGGGGGGCGGAAGGGTCTTGCTCAGCCCTACTGGTTAACTATAGAAATCCATTGATGGACACACACACACACACACACACACACACCAAAAAGGGGGAGGAAAATAATGATATCACAGTGAAGGTGGATCTATGTCTATTAGTCAAATAAACATGCTCATGTATTTGCCTACTTGGAGGTTAGGCTTATTGCAGGATTGCAGCTTTGATATTCTGTACTGGGGTGTACTGTAAGCCAGCGAGCAATACATTTTGACCTGATAGGTTATTGCTTTTTAATCTGCATGAACGCATAAGCTGGCTTCTACTGGATATCCTCCTTTGTTTTCTCTTTCTGCTACTCTTGCATCGCTGCCTTGGCCCCAAGACAAGATTGCTAAATTGCTGAACAACCCACAATGGAAGATGCATAATAGGGCCTTGTACTACTTTCCCAAGGAGAAACTATTGTGGGAAGAGTACAGAAAGCATTGTATTAAGAAAAAAAACTCCGTTAATTTCTGTCAGCAATGGTGAAGAAGCGGACCCAGCATCTCTCAGACCTGGTCATCACCAAAAGGGAGGAACTGATTGACAAGAGGAGAAGGAGGCCTGCTGGGTCAGTGCCTGGAACCGGCTGCTGCTGCTGCTTCAGTGCTGCCAAAGCGCCCAGCAGCGCCGCGTGCGCCGAGCCAGGAACCAGCGGGAGCCAGCAGCTGCAACGCCAGCTACGGCAGGAGGAGGCAGGCACCAGGAACCATACTTAATTTTTTTTTTTTAAAAAAAGACACACACCCCGAAAATAACCCATAGGCTTATTTTCTTGAGGAAAATAAATATAAGATTGTGTCTTATTTTTGGGGAAACATGGTAGTATACTTAGTCTTAAAGTTTAGACTTCTAATAAATTATTGTAAGTTTAAGTTAAGTCTGCTGCAACTGGATTTCTTATGGACAGTGCCAATCCTGACTGTATTGGATTTGTGACCACTATTATGCTAATTTGCCTTCAGTAGCAATAGAATCATAGAATCAAAGAGTTGGAAGAGACCACAAGGGCCATCCAGTCCAACCCCCTGCCAAGCAGGAAACACCATCAAAGCATTCTTGACATATGCCTGTCAAGCCTCTGCTTAAAGACCTCCAAAGAAGGAGACTCCACCACACTTCTTGGCAGCAAATTCCACTGTTGAACAGCTCTTACTGTCAGGAAGTTCTTCCTAATGTTTAGGTAGAATCTTCTTTCTTGTAGTTTGAATCCATTGCTCCGTGTCCGCTTCTCTGGAGCAGCAGAAAACAACCTTTCACCCTCTCAATAAAGCTTTGCTGAATGAAATACAATTGCCTCTGATCTATTTGGGGGGGAATCCTGCAATGTGTTTAAGTTTTTACTCTGCTAACTATAAATTGGAATCTACTCTGAAATAATATTGAGTAGAAGTAAGTCCTGAGCCATCCCAGAGCCAGTCACCTCCGCATGGGTGCTTAATTTCCCCCAAACCAGCAGTCTGAGAGTATCAGCTCAGGCAGGGAGACTGCTGGGCAGAGAGGCAGGTGGTAAATCAGCAGAATCCCATATCTGCCCCAGCTGCCCAATGCCAGGAACACACAATCTAGCTCCCCTCATTAATTGGACAGAGAGCCTGGAGAGAGAGAATTTCCATAGACCACAGCAACTCCTCCTCCCTGACCCTCCAGTCTGCCCTGATGCTGCCCTGAGTAGCCAGGTGGGCACAGCTGGGTGAGACTTAGTCCTCACACCTTGACCACTGGGCAAAGAAGCAGGTGGTAAATCAGCAGAATCCCATATCTGTCTCAACTGCCCAATGCCAGGAATACACAATCTAGCTCCTCTTATTATAGGATTAGCTTTAGGGAACTCAAGGCTGCTTCATCAGATGCATCTGACAAAGTGGACTTTAGTTCCCTGAAGCTTAAGCCATAATAAAAAGGGATCGTCTTTAAGTTATCACAAGATTATTCTTATTTTACAAGTCTGTAATGTTTTAGTGTCTCCCTGGGGATTAGTCACTCTCTGGGAATCTAGACACTCATTTCTTCTTTTGGGTTGTGCTTTTTTTGCAGGATTTTATAATCTATGAAGGAGCTAAGTTTAATAAACACTTCTGGATAGGACTAAGGAAGAATAACAAAAAACTGAATGGATTGGAATGGCTTGATGGTTCAGCAGTTCTTGAAGTGTGAGTTTGTAAATAAATATTCTTAATGCCTTCATTGCAAACAGTCTCCCAGAAATCAATTTTCATTTGTCAACTTTTAATTTGTCAATAGGGTCTAGAATCTTATCTCTTGTCACTTTGGTTTGCACTCACATTTTGAAACTTTCCCATGTTAGTTCAGGCACAGGGATCTGCTCTTCATTATGGATGGACCTAGCTTAATCCATTAACTTCAATAGGTCTGATTAGAAGTTAGAATTAGAATTCTAATTAGAATTCTAATAGATTAGAATTAGAACTCTTACCCATGGTAAACAGTGGTTCAAGTGCTTCTAGCGCTTTTTCATCACCCAGCATGAGTTCCTTTGTGTATGACTGTCTCCCCTGTAAAATAAAAAAAATTCCTTCAGTAGCACCTTAAAGACCAACTAAGTTTTTATTTTGGTATGAGCTTTCGTGTGCATGCACACTTCTTCAGATACTTCTGAAGAAGTGTGCATGCACACGAAAGCTCATACCAAAATAAAAACTTAGTTGGTCTTTAAGGTGCTACTGAAGGAATTTTTTTTATTTTACTTCGATCCAGACCAACACGGCTACCTACCTGTCTCCCCTGTGTCAGAGCTACTTGGGGTGGAGCCATCAGCAAAGGAATCATCTTCACTACCACTCGTGTCAGTGTGGGAAGTATCAAATGCATTGGCATCTATGGGAAAGCTATCAAGAACAAGTGTTTCTTGTGGCGTAGGAGTGTGTTCTACCTCTTGAGTAAGAATCACCTCATTGGAGGAAGGCAATAGAACTCTGTATTGACCTTTCTCAAAACCCAACAGAATGCCTTGGACTGGCTTGCCCTCAAGTGAAGCCACCCACATTTTGGTTCCAAAAACCTTAATGTTGCTCACATCAGGCTGTTGTTTGAACAGAATCTCAAAAGGAGAACGCTTCTGTCCTTTAGGAACCTGTCTGACCCACTTGTAAAGAAAAGCTGAGGTGCTCTCAGCCCACAGTTGTTCAGACAATCCTGAACTCAGCAGTTGCGCTTGCATGCCTGCTTTCAACTCAGTGTTAATCTTAACACACAAGTTTTTGTCCCAAGCTGCCTGGGTCTTGGCAAACTTGTGGTGAATGCCTTTGTCATCAAAGAAGGCTTGAAACTCCTGTGACGTAAAAAGAGGAATGTCATTGGTTAATAAACATTCAATCTTACAACCATGTTTCAGTTCAACCTTAGCATAAAATTCAGAAAATTTCACAAGAGCCTGCTGAGGCTTTTGCAGAGGATAAAACCACGTATATTTAGATAAGTGGTCAGTTATCAAAAGATAATATTTGGCCTTGCCAAGGGACTTCGGGCATAGGACCAAACACATCAGCAGAAACGATCTGAAAACAACGTGTTAGACCTTGTTTGCTTGGTCGCGTGTGTTCCTCCTTGGGCTTCTCTGGACCTGCAAAACAATTATCAACAACGTTGAAACATGCATCATTTCTATCAAAAGATAGACTGAAAATGTTATCTTTGTCTCTGTGTCCCTCTAAAAGAACTTCTCCATCTTGAGAAATCACACAGGTGCCCCTGTGAAAACACAGCTCAAACCCCTTCTCATCAATTTGAGAAACACTGAGAAGGTTTTGCTTCAGCTCTGAAACAAGATACACATTACTGATACTCAAATTTAGAGATTTCAGAAAAATAGTTCCTTTTCCAACGGATTTCAAAGAATTGCCATCTGCCTGTGACACGATGGAGTCCAGCTTTTCAAAAGTCTGGAACAGTCTTCTGTCGTTCGTCAAATGGTGTGACGATCCAGAATTGATAATAAAATAAGATCCGTCATCGTCTCCATCAAGCTGAGTGAGCATTGCAAGCATTTTCCGTGCTGTAGTGCCCTTGGTGCTGGTGCTGGAGCTGGTGCTGGTGCCGATTCCGCCGCTGCTGCCTCTGCATCTCCCCTTAGACCCATAAGCCTGTTGTTGGCTTCCTGAGTCCTTCTGGGGCCGTCTGCACGTCTTGGCTGTGTGCCCAAGAATATTGCATAATTGACAATGTACTACAGCACCAGGTGATGGTGATTCGCGCTTCCCGTTGGCCTCCGCCTGTGCGTGGGTTCTGTCCTCCTCATTAAGCAATGAAGCATAAATTCCTGCTGCAGTCATTTGCTGAGGGTCTTGCACCCCCAGCTGGGCTGCAATAGCATTCTAGGACTTGGGAAGGCTATTTAGTACTGTAAAGCAATAAATGTCGTCATCCAAATTGACGTTTCTGTCAACTAGCTCCTGGCGTAGCTGACGCATCTGATGCAAATGGGCTCTCAGGTCTCCTCCCTCCTTCAGACGCAGATTAATTAATCTCTGAAAGAACAACATGGATGAGCCGGCTCTTAATCTCAAATTTTCATCTCTGAGATGATTCCAGATATCAAAAGCATAATCCAAGTTCCGAACATGAACCTGCTGTGATGGGTCCAAATGCAGAACTATTGTTGCCCTTGCCTGTGCGTTGCGGTTCAACCACCTCTGACCTGGCAAAATGGGCGGTGCGTTCTGAATCAACTCAACAAGTCCTTGCCTGATAAGAACACATTCCATTTTTGCACTCCACATTGCGTAATTTCCCTCATTTAACAGAGGACACAAACTTTTTTTTTTAAGTTTAAAATACTTTATTAAATATTACACATATTAACAATAAAATCCATATAATTCAACACAACATAACATAACATAAATCAACGCAAATAAAATACATTAGTACAAACATAAGTCAGAATTGTACAAGAAAAAACCCAAAGCTTATTAGAAACTTATTAGAAAAAATAAAGGAAAAAAGGAAAAAGGAAAAAAGAAAAGAAAAAAAAAGAAAAAAAAGAAAAATACAAAAAATAAAATTACAATAAACTTCCCAACATTTACATATCGGTTTCCTATTATACTGAACTATGCTTTCCCTTAAAAAACACATCATTTACATTTATCTCATTTTCTTCACCTATTCTTACAATTCCCATAACCTTGTGTGAATTTAATGAGAGCAAATTACCCATCTAGCACTAATACCTTCAGCTCTAAGGTAATCCTCTACGTACTTCCATTCTTTTATCCATTTCTGTTTGGGGACTTTCCTAATTATCGCGGTTAATTTAGCCAAATTCATAAATTCCACTAATTTAATGTGCCAATCCTGTATAGTCGGTAGTTTCTCTCCCTTCCAATTTTGTGCTATTAATAATCTGGCCGCGGCGCAGGCGTAAAGCAAGATGTTCTTTCTATCTGCAGGCACATCCTCCGGGATCAGGCTTAACAATAAGATCTCGGGTTTTTTCTCAAATGTCCATTTTAATATTTTTTTTAACATTCTCATAAACTTCTGTCCAAAATTTATTTATTTTTTTGCAACCCCACCAACAGTGGAAATAATCCCCTTTAATTTCCTTGCACTTCCAACATTTATCGGCATCGTTTTTATATATTTTTGCTAACTTTCCAGGTGTTAGATGCCACCTATAGATTATTTTCCAGATGTTTTCCCTGATTCCCATGCAGGCTGTGAAGTTAATGTCAATTCTCCATAGCCTTTCCCACTGTTCACTATATATTGTTCTTCCCACATCCTGTGCCCATTTGATCATCACATGCTTCACCGCCTCGTCCTTCATCTCCCATTCTAGTAAAAATTTATAAATTCTTGCCAATGGTTTTTTTGGGTTATCAATTAATAGATCTTGTAGCTTTGATTTGTTCTCCAAAAAACCTATCATTTTATGTTTATTAAATGCACTTTGTACTTGACAATATTGAAACCAACTTTGACAGAAGCACTCAACCTGTTGATATGATTTTAATCTATATTCACCATCTACTTTTTCCACAAGATCTTTATATGTCTGCCACTTCCCTCCCTTCGGGTTACTATCCATTGCCACCATTTCGAAAGGTGATGCCTACCATGGGGTTTTGGGTTCTAATAGATTCTTATATTCTTCCCATATATAAAACAGTGGCTTTTTAATTATATGGTTTGTGAATAAATTATAATCCCCCTTTCTTTCTTTCAACAGGTACGCATGCCATCCTCCACAATTCCTGAATCCTTCTTGTCACAGTGGTCGGATGGGACTACTTCAGAGTAACGACTCTCCACCGCTCTGCATTTTATCTTTTTATTGGTGCTGCGTATTTACAGTGCTAAAGGTAGAGCTATTTACAGAGACACATCTTTTCAGCTTTCATCAGAACCTCCGAATGGCTTTTGGCGCGTCTTGCGCCAGCATAACAACTTGGGGAGCCCCATCCTCTTCCCCCGACGCTTTCTGCGAAGTTCCGGAGTTGGGGGGATGGGTCTCCCCCCCCCTTTCCTCCTTCCTGTCCCACCTGGGACGCTGGCTCTTCTACCCTGCCAGAGCCTTGGACCCCACTTCCTGTTTCCCCACTGGAGCTGGAGCTTTCCCTGCTCTCAGTCGTGCTCTGGGCTGGGCTGGAACTCAGGAGGGGAGGGGCTTCGCGATACCCCTTGCCCCTCACACTTCTAGTCTCAGTAAATCTCTGTCTTCTAGAGTGAACCATTCTTTCATCCAACATAAGCTGGCTGCCGCATGATACAACTTTAAATCTGGGACCCCCCACCCTCCTCTCTCTTTAGCATCCGTCAACAATCTAAACTGAACCCTCGCTTTCTTTTTTTGCCAAATAAACTTACTAAGATCTTTTTTCCACCTCTCAAACGTCTCTTTTTTAATTTTTATGGGCAACATTTGAAATAGAAAAAGCATTTAAGGCAAGACCATCATTTTAATCGCCGATATTCTACTTGCTAGCGTCAAGTTGAGCCCAGTCCACCTTTCCAAATCCTCTCTAATTTTGATCCATGTTTTAGCATAATTATCCTCGAATAAATTTATATTATTTGGTGTTAATATTACCCCTAGATATTTTATTTTATTTGTCACTTCCCAATCCTTTATTTGGCTTAAATCCTCTATATCTGTCCTCCTCATATTTTTTATCATTATTTTAGTTTTCCCTCCGTTTGCAGATTGAGGCCTCCGTGCCAGTTTACGCTTCTCAGAAGTCCGAAGAATCGTCAGCCAGAACTCTGCTACCACTTGTTAGAATATCGGGATGCAAAGCCCTATATTCTTTTTCTCTTGCCACTGGCTTCAGTTAAGAAGACAGCAAACAATCGTAGGTTTTAACTACGTTTATTAGAGAACGATGGTTAAGTGTATACGCCATCACTCTCATTCAGTCAGAAGTGAAAGTAGAAACAGAACAAAGAACATCACATGACAGAAGATCAAGTTACACTGTCTCCTGTGTGTGGGAAAGTTACAGCAGTCTTATAATGTAAACAATCAGTCACATGCAGCTTTTTTTCCTTGCATAGGATTTATGCTAACAAATACCACCCATGATTTGTTTCTCTTCAAGTAGATGGCAAGTGGAAGCCAATGGGTTTTCTTTGGGGGAGGGGGAAGTTAACTGATAGTGGTTTGTTTGGAGAGAAACAAAACATGGGTCTGGGTTCACACATTATAAAAAGCCAGACACTGGTTTCTTCTGCTAACATGAGCAACATTCTAAAACATTGGGTTTTTAGTTTAAAAAATTGTAAAGGAGGTGCAAGGGGGGATATTTAATAGCAGCAAGACGTTTAGTGGCCATTTGAAACTGTTATCATTGATTGCTTAGTTTGCTCAGGAGCCCTTGGTGAGAAACGTATCTCCGCAATGTTCCTGCATACATATATTTATTGCTCCAATGAAGAAAATAAAGCAGACATTTAGTTTGAATTGATTTGTGCTGCCATTTTTTTCAGATTCTGGGATACTGAGTCTAAGCAGCCCAGCGCATCACCAGATGACAACTGTGTCTATATCACACAAAAATGCAAAGAAATTGTTGGCATGATGCTGCCTGTTGGCACAAAATGTCATTTATCTGCAAGAAGGCTCCAGATCAGAAATGGGACAGTTAGAAGCCTTTAAAGGAATAAAAATGTGCTCTGTGATTTCTGTTCAAAATGAGCCTAAACCCATCTGGGTGCTTCAAAAGCACCCACTTCCTTTAAATTAATCAAGTAAAGTATTACATATGCAACACCACTTGTGTTCTTACCTTGTATTTCTATTTCTGTATTTTGACATTCACTATCTAGACACTATAAGTTACACGAAAAGGGGAATAGTGATGTCACCGAACAGGGCTTCCCAATGAGAGCTTGATGGTGGCTCTTTACTGACCACTTCAGAACAGCAATACCTTTTAACTATTAGAAAGCAGGTAGCTGGTGGGTCTGGAACCACTGGTGAGAAGAAATCTCTCTCGGTTTATGATTAAGTGAAGCAGGAATACGGAGGAACTCCCTTAGGCATGTTTAGGGTGCCTCTCAAGTTACTAGGGGACCACATTTTGGTCACATCCACACCATACATTCAAAGCTCATTCCTTTTCCTCAAAGGATCCCAGGAACTGTAGTTTAGGTAGAAGGTAAAGGTAAAGGACCTCTGGACAGTTAAGACCAGTCAAAGGTACGTTTCCGAGCACAGTTCAAAGTGTTGGTGCTGACCTTTAAAGCCCTAAATGGCCTCGGTCCAGTATACCTGAAGGAGCGTCTCCACCCCCATTGTTCTGCCCGGACACTGAGGTCCAGGACCGAGGGCCTTCTGGCGGTTCCCTCGTTGCGAGAAGCCAAGTTGCAGGGAACCAGGCAGAGGGCCTTCTCAGTGGTGGCGCCTGCCCTGTGGAACGCCTTCCCATCAGATGTCAAAGAGAAAAACAGCTACCTGATTTTTAGAAGACATCTGAAGGCAGCCCTGTTTAGGGAGGCTTTTAATGTTTAATTATTTTATTTCATTTTTCTGTTGTAAGCCGCCCAGAGTGGCTGGGGAAACCCAGCCAGATGGGCGGGGTATAAATAATAAATTATTATTATTATAAAGGTGACTATGGGGTGCAGTGCTCATCTTGCTTTTCAGGCCAAAGGAACCAGCGTTTGTCCACAGACAGCTTCCCAGGTCATGTGGCCAGCAAGACTAAACCGCTATTGGTGTGGATATGACCTTGTGCTCCTCACCAGCATAAGTTGAAGGGGTACTACTTTGACAGGGCCCCTGGCACAGTTTTCAACCCAGCCTTGGTCATGTCCTATTTTGAGAATTTAAGGGCCAAATGCCCTTGTGTGCATGTCAGAAGAAGCATGCAAAGCCCAGGGGAGGCACAGGTATGGTGAACACGGCCAGGTACAGCTTAGAGGGACCCGGAGCAAAGTAGTCTCTGATGAGCCTCTTACTCGGTCAGGGTTATTTGGTTGTGGGAAGCATTAGCACCAGTCTAGATGCCTGCTTAATTTCACACAATGCTCACAATATAGCATCACTCTCAGGAACTGTAGGGAATTAATATGGCACATAGATGCATACATCTGGTGCTGCTTTGATCATTGAGCTGCAGGTGACTCTGATAGACCCTGGAAAGATCTCTACACATCTGATCAATACTTTCTGTACTATGAAATGCAAACAGAGTTACTGGCCACACTCTGGACCATTTTCTCAAGTGGGCAGGAACAAGGTGATCTGAAAGTGGGGGATATTCATGTCAGCCCCTTGTCATGGTCAGAATGCTTCCTGTTGAGATTTAGGCTTTCAGATCCCCTCTCCTCTGCAGCGCCAGAAGACCTATTTGGATTATCTACATTCGGAGGCTAATGGATCCATTGACTTTTCAGACAGCTCTGCTGATTTTTCTGGATAAGACTGGTGCTCTTGTTGAAGCCCTGGATTACCTCTGGAATATCTGAATGGCTCAGACTATTGATTTCATCCAGCCCACATTTTACCAGCTTCCTTGCAAGAATATCACGGGGGACTTTGTCAAAAGGCCTTACTGAAATCAAGGTACACTATGTCCACAGCATTCCCCCGATACTCCAAGCTTTTAACTCCATCGAAAAGAGAAATGAGATTCATCAGACCAACTTGTTTTTGAGAAACCCACACTGGATCTTAGTAATGACAGCATCCTTTCCTAAGAGCTGGTAGATCAACTATAAGCTCCTTATGCAGCCACACTGGTTTCTTTAGATGCCTCCCACTTTTCCTTCTTGTTGCAATTGTCTTTCTTTGTGCCTTCCAGATTTCACCTTTAAGAAAACCCAAGCCATCTTGGACCCCTCTCTTTGAGTATTTCTGACCATGGGATTCACACAGCAATTCCTTAAGCTTTTTGAAATCAGCCTTCTTAAAGTCTGGAGTGCATGTCCAACTACACTAGTTTTTCTTTGCCTCTGTCTCATGAAACCCAGGAGAACATCACCACTTCTTCCCAAGATTACCAGTACTTCCACTTTGTCAATCAGTTCCTCCCTTTTGGTGATGACCAGGTCTGAGAGAGATGATCCCCTTGTTGCATATTCCACCTTCTGAGAAATGAAATGGTCAGTGAGGCAATGGAGGAATTTGTTGCACCTTCCATTCTTGGAAGAGTTTGAATTCCAACAGATATCAGTGAGCAATACATTTTGACCTGATAGGTTATTGCTTTTTAATCTGCATGAACGCATAAGCTGGCTTCTACTGAATATCCTCCTTTGTTTTCTCTTTCTGCTACTCTTACATCGCTGCCTTGGCCCCAAGACAAGATTGCTGAATTGCTGAACGATCCACAATGGAAGATGCATAATAGGACCTTGTACTACTTTTCCAAAGAGAAACTATCGTGGGAAGAGTCCAGAAAGCATTGTATTAAGAAAAAAACTTCGTTAATTTCTGTCAGCAATGAAAAACAGGTTAGCAGAACACTGGGGGTGCAAAAAAGGCAAAGAAAAAGTCTCGCAGGGTTTTTTTTGTTGTTATTTGCACATGAACATTTTATTGCTTCCAACTCTCCTGTGATCAGAAGAAAGGCGGAGGAGCACCTTTACAAGGTCTGTGCTCCAATGAAGGCAGCATACTAGAGGTGTACAGAAATAGAAGCAACAACAGACAATTTAGACAAAATATTACACACGCAGTTACACATTAAAATGTTATATTAATACAACGTTACTAAAAGGTAAAGGTAAAGGAACCCCTGACCATTAGGTCCAGTCATGACCGACTCTGGGGTTGTGCGCTCATCTCACATTATTGGCCGAGGGAGCCGGCATACAGCTTCCAGGTCATGTGGCCAGCATGACAAAGCCGCTTCTGGCAAACTAGAGCAGCACACGGAAATGCTGTTTACCTTCCCGCTGTAGCGGTTCCTATTTATCTACTTGCATTTTGATGTGCTTTCGAACTGCTAGGTTGGCAGGAGCTGGGACCAAGCAACGGGAGCTCACCCCGTCACAGGGATTTGAACCGCCGACCTTCTGATCAGCAAGCCCTAGGCTCAGTGGTTTAACCACAGCGCCACCTGGGTCCCTAATGTTACTAATGAGCTCTTAATACAGGGTGGCAAATATGGTCTAATAGGCCTTATTGAAACCTGGTGGGATGAGACTCATGACTGGAATGTAGAAATCGAGGGGGTATAACATGTTCAAAAGGAAGGGAGGAGGGGGGAGGAGCATTATATGTAAAGGATATGTACACTTGTGGTGAGATCCATGACCTGGAACATAGAAAGCAGGATGAATATATACGGGTAAAAATTGTAAGTGAGGAGAAGAACAGTGGCCTTACTGTGGGAGTCTGCTATAGCCCTTCAAGCCAGACAGAGGACTTTGATAATGCCTTCCTAGAGCAGATTACCAAACATTCATAAAGGAGAGAGATAGTAGTCATGGGAGACATGGGAACTACTCAGTTTCGGAAGAGCTCTGACATCAGGGTGGAGGTCAGGTCCCTTACACCTCTTTTCCTGTCTTGTGCTGCAGCTCTCTCCTTGCAGCATCCTCACAAACTCTAGCAACAATTTTTTTGGGGGGGGGGGGAGCAATATAGTAGATATGAAATGAACATTTTCCCTGGGTTTATCCTTTCTGTGGAATTCCTATTAGGCATGGCAGATAGCCAATCAGGAAAGAGCATAAATCGAGTGGGAGGTGTTCCTAGAATGTAGAAGGCTTTACATCACAAGGAAAGCAGTTCTAGATATTGGGAGGATGAAAGAAACTCAAGAAGAAACAGAGGCAGAGAGAAAGTTGGAAGCAATACTGTCCCTACAAGGAAAGGCTATGATATTTTGGTATTTTAAGTTCAGAAAAAGGCAGCTATGGCTATCGTCCCGTGGTCCTTACGGTGAACATCCCAGGGGCCATAATCTACATCAGATCTCTCTCTCTCCAGAATCAAAGACAGAGCTCCAACCACAGAGAGGGATATCTGATGTCAGATCCTCCCTATTGCCGTGGAAGCCTCTGCAGCCCTAGCCCAGCAATGTTAGAGGCTGGGATCCGATGACTAAATGCTAAAAAATGGAACATTGTTTGGTGAAAGTTTGGTCTAATGTCAGAGGGGGGCCATGAGATGACTTGGATCCAAAGGATCCATTGCCTTCTTGTTTAGGGAAGTTTTTAATTTTCTGTTGGGAGCCGCCCAGAGTTGCTGGGGAAACCCAGCCAGATGGGTAGAGTATAAATAATAAATTTATTATTATTATTATTATTATTATTATTATTATTATTATTATTATTATCCCAACATATTCCCAAACCAGGAACTCATGCATGCCTGCCCAAGTGTTGGTATAAATCAATCCCATTTATTTCCCTACCATTGTTTCTAACAGGAAGGAAATGGGCTGAAATAAAACAAACAAACAAACAAAGGGTCTGAATGTGACCCTGTGGGGCAGGGCATTGGACAAGGTGCTCTAACCACCTTTGGTCCTCCCTCCTGCACACCTCCACACTCACATCTAAGGCTTGAGTAGGTGGGTATCATATCAGCATGCTGTCAGCAGCTCCCGACTGGTTGCCCAGGAAAGTCTAAAGACAAGGGAAGGTTCTTACTGTCCTTTTTTATTTCAAACTTTACAGAGAGAGGCTATAGAACCCAGCCGCTTGGATAATGACATTGTTCCATGTGAATAAGAAAAATTAAAATTAAAAATACATTGAGAATGCATAATTAAGGCATACCTTTGTAGTAGATGATATACAAGAGAAGACAGTATGTAAACGGCTTAAAGCAGGGATATATCTACAAGAAGAAATGTGAGACTATAACTACTCCATTCACACATACATAGTCCCACTAATACAAAAAAAAAAAATTCTATAGAAACTTACCTGTCCCATTTGGGGGAGCTGCCCTACCAGCTGCCCCCACAAGTGGCCCTGCAAAGTGTGGTTGGGGTGGGAGGGGATCTTCTCAATACTACAACCAACCTGCCATGTATTTAAACAAGGCAGGTCTGGGATGTTAGTGCTGCGCCTGAAGAACCCACTGCTCTGTGACTCCTCTTTAAACACCAGACCTTCAGCAGATCAGATGACATGAGGCACCAGTAGAATCAACGCACATGAAATGGCGGAGGCAGGTAGGTAGCTTCAGACTTTTGCTTTCTCATCAGAAGAATTCATTGTCTCTGGCCACAGTTCATTCATGGTGGTGGTGGGGCTCCATACTGTTCTTCCAAGTAAGTAAGCAGGACACCATTTCCCATTCCTCCTTGTCCTTGTTGCATGCAGCACTGCTTCCATTCCAATGCTATTATTCCTCATCTGCTAAAAAAATAAGTTATTCACCTTCCTGTCCGTTGTGGTGAGAATGTGGAACATACATAATTGACATAAAATAAAAAAATTCCTCCAGTAGCACCTTAAAGACCAACTAAGTTTTTATTTTGGTATGAGCTTTCGTGTGCATGCACACTTCGTCAGATACACATCTGATACGTATCTGATACGTATCTGATGAAGTGTGCATGCACACGAAAGCTCATACCAAAATAAAAACTTAGTTGGTCTTTAAGGTGCTACCGAAGGAATTTTTTTAATTTGCTTCGACTCAGACCAACACGGCTACCTACCTGTAACTATAATTGACATAAGTTAAATTATTCCACCCCACACATTTGAGTGCAAAGTAAACACAATGCTGCTCTGGGCTCCTTTTTAGCAGAAAGGGCAGGAGAAATCTCTAAAATAAAAAAATAAAAATATGCCATCTGCGTAACATTGCTGTACATTGATGAAAATGTGTGTGTGATACTTCTGCTGTTGCTTCCCACCCCCACCCCAAATAGCAACCCAAAAACCCAAAAAACCAACAGGAAATGTGAAACCAGCAGCACCAGCAAAGCAGCCAGGAAGACTCAGTCGATTCAAGAACTTCTTCAAACGGAAGAAAGCTGCACCAAAGGCAGCAGCCCCAGGGAAAAAGTCAACATTTAAGGGTCTGTAGTAGCTTCTTGTTCACAGGATGGGAGGAAAGCAGAAGAAAGGGAGGTTGGTGGATGGGAAGGATCTGGAACCAGCCGTGATGGGGGCGGGTGTCATGAACGGGAAAGCCTGACCAGCTACAGTCATACCTCGGGTTGCGAACGCTGCAGGTTACACATTTTCGGGTAGCGGACCGCGCCAAACCCGGAAGTACCAGAACGGGTTACTTCCGGGTTTTGGCGCTTGTGCATGTGCAGAAGCGCAAAATGGCATCATGGGCATGCGCAGAAGTGCCAAATCGTGTCACACACGTGCACATACACAGTGCTGCAGGTTGTGAGCGCGCCTCCCGCACGGATCACATTCACAACCCGAGGCATGACTGTATTTGGGCCCGGAGGTTGAACCAAACCCAGCGGGACACAGCACATGTGGAATTTCCTGCCACACAGCTCAGTTGATTAGAGCACGGTGCTGATAATGCCCCAGCGTTGCAGGTTTGGTCCCCATATGGGACAACTGCACACCCCTGCATTACAAGGGGTTGGACTCGGCAACCCCAACTTTACAATTCTATGATTCTTTGATGTAGTGATGGCCACCAACTTGGAAAACTTTAAGAGGGGTTTAGGCAAATTCATGCCAGATGAGGCTATTGGTGCCTACTAGCCACAATGACTATGTTAGACCTCCACTCTTGGAGGGAGCATGCATCTCAGTGCCAGTTACTGGACATTCCTGGCAGGTGGGGAGAGTGCTCTTGTACTCACACCCTGTTTGTGGTCCATCGAACTGGCTTCTGTGAGAACAGGATGCTTGACTAGTAGATGGGCTTTGGGTCTCATCCAGCACTCAGGCTCTTCTGATGTTCCTAGGGGCAAAAATCTGGTGTTTGAGTCCACTCTCTCTTGCTGGCTGTGACACACACTGTGAAATCCATGTTGTAGATATTAATATTGCGCAATCTGAAGAGACCGGGTGTCTGAAAAAAATGACTCCTTTTGGAAATGAAACATTGCACAGGCCCATGAAAATATTCGAAATCTACTAGCAGAACTCTTCAAAATAAAACAGATCCATCAAATGATACACCCAAAGATATTCATACGATGTCTTGCACTGTCCAGCACAGGCTCGGCACCTTAGAAAATAAGAAATGACCCAAACAGACCTAGAAGCAGAGGTCTGTCTCTCCCACAGCCTTCATCGGCCTTAGGTGGCTTACTCTCCCTTCAGGAGAGCTTTATTTACATATTCACTCCATGGAGCTTGGACTCTAAGGCAACTTCCTTCAAAGTGGAGATTTGCTTGTCGAGCTGAACAGGTTACTGTGAAAACCTTGTTTGTTGGGATTGCAGTGGGATGTTGGCTATGGATGATTAAAGCATAATTTTATTTTCTCTTGTCCTTCAAGAAAAGCTCATTGGTGCAAAAGCAATCCTCTATTCTCCGTATGCTCTATATGCTGCTATGATGGCTCTTGTGGGCTGCATCGTTGTCTCAACTGCTATGATCGTCTTGTGTGAGTAACACTTGCAGTGAGCATGGTGGAAACCTTCAGGTTTACTCTGGCTTCTCTGCTTCACTGTCAATCTTTTGAAAAGAGAAGGCACAGTCCAAACTCTGCCGAGGCCCCTTTCCTCTCATTGGTTTCAGTAGGTGAGGTAAAGGCCTGGCTAAATCCTTCCCATTGAAATTAATTTTTCTCCACTGCTGCCCCTCAATACTTGGTGTGAACAAGACAGTTACTCCGATGTGAACAACCCTATTGCCTTTTTAAAAAAACCCCGTTATCTTTAGCTTGTTGTCTTAAGCAGGAGCGATACTAGGCTTTATTTCACCCAGGTGAACGACTCCATTTGCTCGGAGCCTCAATGGCATTCCTCTGGAGGCTTCATCCCATGCAAAAAACCTGGCTAGCCCCCCCCCCCCCCCGTAGCTACGGCTTTGTCTTAAGTGAGCTGTGAAGGCTTCTTCCTGTCTCACTTTGTGTGGCTGGAGAAATCTACAATAGCCCATGCTCTGAATGTGAAAGCAAAGCTGTACTTCCACTTGGCATGACTAGTATCAGAACATTTGTATAAATTTACTCCCCCCCCTTCTCACCTTTCCATTAGATAACCGTGAAGTGAAAAAAAGAAGCATCTTTATCAAAGGAGTGAATGAGATTTCAGATTACATGGGCAGGAAATATCCAGATCTCCAGATTTTGGAAGGTAAGCAACGAGTTGCAGCTGGGATGCTGAGCCTCCCCACTCAGCCCCTCCAAGGCATATATTCTTCCAGCAAAGCTTATTCCAAATGGTATGTCTCAGTTGGGACAGAAACACAGGATAATGGGTGGGTTGTAGTGGTATATTGGTGGGTAGAATAAGTTTTTATTTTAACTGTCTGCCTGCCAGGCATCCGGGAATCCAATCCCCCCCCCAACAGGTGGCCAGGAAAAAATAGACAGCAAAAGCTCTAACCTATGTCTTTTAT
This sequence comes from Zootoca vivipara, assembly GCF_965207765.1. Classification (NCBI taxonomy): domain Eukaryota; kingdom Metazoa; phylum Chordata; class Lepidosauria; order Squamata; family Lacertidae; genus Zootoca; species Zootoca vivipara. Next base: position 72,122,425 of record NC_142583.1, read on the forward strand.
TCAATACTCACAGAGAGAGGCTTAGAAAGGCAGCCTCTGGGAGTAATGGTGTTGCTCAGAGTAATCGCCTCCCCTCTTCTCTTTTCGCTCATCAACAGCACCACCACCCCTTACAGTGGCTGCTTAAGGCCACTTATCTCTCAGCTCTCTGCTCTCCTACTTTCAACGCTTTCCAGGTTCTGGGAGAAGGGGGGGGGTCTGGAATGCTTTCTAGTGATAACATGTCAGCCAGCTGCCCCAGCACTGCTTCTCCCTGCCCCCTTCTCCCATTCTTTCCCAGCTTTGCCCCTCATCTATCTCTGAGCTGTGACCTTCTGTAAACCACTATTGTAAATTTATACTGTCTTCTTCTTCTCTGAAAGTTTCAGGATGAGGTCCCAACCATTCCTCCTCAGTCCAGTCACTGACACTATGTCGGTCTGCCTCACCCCTCATCCCAAATGGAGCCCAGGGCAGCAAAGTCACCCATAGAAAAACTTTTTTTAATGGATGGGTGGGGTGAGTGCTCCAAAAGCAGCTACAGTTAGGACATCTTTTTAAAAGTACATTTAAAGCAATAAAATAAATTCTCTCAACCAGTGATCTCAGGGGTGCCCAGAACAATGTCCTTCAGCCATTAAATGCTTGGGTAAACAGGAATGCTTTCAAATTCTTCCCAAAAACATTAGAGACAGATGCATCTCGACACATAGGGTGTCCCACTGGAAAGGTCCTATCATAAGTTAACATCAACCTGGCAGCCCTTGGCGGTGGCACCGCCACAAAGGCCTTGCTTGATGATCACAGGGTCCATGATGGTTGATATTGCAGAAGGAGCTCTTCAAAATATTTGGGTTGCAAGCCATTTGGGGTTTTAAGCACTAGTACGAACACCTTGAATTGGGGGCGGGAGGTAGCTCACTGGCAGACAGTGCAGCACTTTCAGGACCAATGGCACATAGTCCCATTAGGCTGCCTCACTAACCAATCTAGTAGACACATTCTGCAGTGGCTGCAGCCTCTGGAGCACATTAAAGGGCAGGCCCCCTACAGCACATTGCAGTAGTCCAGACAAGAAGTCACCAGAGCACGGGCAACAGATGAATGGCCCTAGCTGGCAAATCAGCCTAAGCTGGGCATTCCTAGCCCAGGGGTCACTTGAGATACTAGTGACATAGTGGAATTCAGAAATGTTGACTGTGCACCTGTTGCTTCAGGAGGAGTACAATCTGTCATATGTCTGGAAGAAAAACTTAAACACATAGTAGCAGAGTTTCCAAAAATAGACCAGAATTGTACTTCATTCAGCAGAGCTTTTACCTGCTAAGGAAGGCAAATAAGCTTAATGGTAACAAATCCAGCATATTCAGGTTTGGCACAGTCCATAAAAAAAATCCAGTCCATAAAAAAAATAAATCCTCTTACAAAACTTATAAGCTTATAACAAGTCCAAGCCTTAACACTAAGCACACTATGTACAGAACAGCACACCAGAAGGAAGAGAGATAGAAAGAGAAAGTGAAACCCAGGCTCCTTCTGTCCTGTATTTACAGTCAGCTTGACCTTATGTCTGGTTTAGCACTTCTCCCACACAAGACACGACACGCTGGCAGTTCGACTAGTTGAGGTTTATTTATCAGCAATCCGAGCTTCTCACAATGCATACCTCACTGTCAGAGTCAGTTGACTTGACTGACTTCCAGCCGCTTCCAAGGCTAGATATACGCCAAGCCCACCCCCGCTTCCTGCTGGTCTTCCTTTGTTCTCCCCCCCCCCCCATAAATATTTTTATTGGTTTTCACATAAACACACAAATTAACAAATATAAAACACACACACACACACACACACACACATAACACAACCTCTTGCATCTTACACTCTTCTGTCTTAATATAATTCGCTCCGCCGAGCTAAGACTTCCCTCCCTCCCATCCTTCGGCTTTGTTTTTCCACTCTTATCCCGCAGTTTCTTTTACCTACTTATTCAAAGTCAATTCGTAGGATTCATTTTAGTCCTGCAAGTGTCCTTAAACTTCTACAGTTCCTCTCCATATATTCAACGAATTTACTCCATTCTTTTTGGAACCTTGTTTCCCCCTGGTATCGGATCCCGTCGGTCAACTTAGCTAGTTCTGCATAGTCCACCATCTTCGTCCTCCACTCCTCAACTGTCGGTAAGTCCTGTAATTTCCATTTTTGGGCCAATAAAGTTCTTGCCGCGGTTGTAGCATACATAAACAATCTCTGATCTTCTTTAGCAATTTCCCTTCCCATTATACCCAATAAAAAAGTTTCAGGTGTATCTAAACATCTTTTTCAATTCATTATATATCATTTCCCAATATCTTTTCACCTTTTCGCATGTCCACCACATATGAAAAAATTCACCTTCTCTTGACATTTCCAGCACTTTTTGCTACTTGTTCTATACATCTTTGCCAATTTAACTGGTGTTAAATACCATCTATACATCATTTTCATAACATTTTCTTTCAAGGCGGTACATGCAGTGAATTTCATTGTTTCATTCCATAATTTCAACCACGCATCATATTCAATATTATACCCAAAATCTCTTGCCCATCTTATCATCACATCTTTCATCAACTCATCTTTTGTACACCATTCAAGCAACAAATCATACATCTTTGACAATAACTTTACTCTGCCTCCCAACAATTCTATTTGAAATTTGGACCTTTTATTTTCACATCCTAGTTTCTTATATTTTGTCAAAACATCATTCACCTGGCCTTCCTTTGTTCTAATCACTTGCTCCACCTCCTACTTCTTGGCGACTCAGGTGCAACCTCTGGAGTTGAGTCTACCAAGTGCTGAAGATGATCACCCAAATGCCAAGGACCAAATGGAGCAAACAGCACGCAGACTTAGTGGTGGGAGGAAAAAATATCCTTAAATAAGAGACATGGGGGAATGATCAATGGTCTTCAATGTCTGTATACTAATGCACAGAGCATGGGAAATAAACAAGATGAACTTGAGCTCTTGGTACAGCAAACTAAATACAACATAATAGGCATCACTGAAACCTGGTGGGATGAGTCTCATGATTGGAATGTAGTAATAGAGGGATATAATCTATTTCAGAGAAATAGACCAAACAGGAAAGGAGGAGGAGGAGTGGCGTTATATGTCAGGGATGTGTATACCTGTGAAGAGATGCAGGATTTAAAACTTCAAAGCCATATTGAGAGTATCTGGGTCAAAATTAAGGGAAAGAAAAATAACAGTGATCTCATTGTGGGAGTTTACTATAGATCCCCAAGCCAAACTGAGGACACAGATGAAGCCTTCCTGGAACAGATGACCAAGCATTCAAAAGGAAGTGAGATAGTAGTAATGGGGGATTTCAACTATCCTGATATTTGTTGGATGTCAAACTCAGCCAAGAGCATAAGGTCGAACAGATTCCTCACTGGCCTTGCAGTTGTCCAGATTCCTCACTGGCCTTCATTGTCCAGAAAGTGGGAGAAGCAACAAGAAGATCAGCCATTTTAGATCTGGTCCTAACCAATAGTGATGACCTGGTTAGTGGGGTAGAAGTGGCAGGATCATTAGGTGGGAGTGATCATGCTCTTCTGGAGTTTATTATACAGCGGAAAGGAGCAACCAAGCATACTAAGACTCAAATTCTAGACTTTAAGAAAGCCGACTTCAGAAAACTTAGGGAAACGCTGGGTGAAATCCCATGAACAGAAATACTACAAGGGAAGGGAGTTCATAATGGTTGGGAGTTTGTTAAAAGGGAGATATTAAAAGCACAACTTCAGGCAATACCAATGAGACGGAAACATGGAAGGTGCCTAAAGAAGCCAGGGTGGCTATCTAAAGAACTTTTAACTGAGTTAAGATTTAAAAGGGATATGTACAAAACATGGAAAAAGGGGGAAACCACCAGAGAGGAATTCAAACAAATAGCCAGAGCGTGTAGAGACAAAGTCAGAAAAGCTAAAGCACAGAATGAACTCAGGCTTGCTAGAGAGGTTAAAAGCAACAAAAAAGGGCTTTTGTGGGTATGTCCGTAGCAATAGGAAGAACAAGGAAACAGTGGGGTCACTTAGGGGAGAAGATGGTGAAATGCGAACAGGGGACAGAGAAAGGGCAGAACTCCTCAATGCCTTCTTTGCCTCAGTCTTCTCCAAAAAAGAAAACAATGCCCGACCTGAAGAATATGGAGCAGATGATTCAGCAGGGGAAACACAGCCTAGAACAAGTAAGGAGGTAGTACAAGAATACTTGGCTAGTTTAGATGTATTCAAGTCTCCAGGACAAGAGGAACTTCATCCAAGATTATTAAAAGAACTGGCAGAGGTGATTTCCGAACCACTGGCAGTAATATTTAAGAATTCCTGGAGAACAGGTGAAGTCCCAGCAGACTGGAGGAGGGCAAATGTTGTCCCTATTTTCAAAAAGGGGAAAAGAGAGGACCCAAACAATTACCCCCCAGTCAGCCTGACAGGAAAGATGCTCGAGCAGATCATTAAGCAAATGGTCTGTGAGCACCTAGAAAGGAACACTGTGATCACTAAAAGTCAGCATGGGTTTCTGAAAAATAAGTCATGTCAGACTAATCTGATCTCATTTTTTGACAGAATTACAAGCCCGGTAGATGAAGGGAATGCTGCGGATATAGCCTATCTTGATTTCAGCAGGGCCTTTGACAAGGCGCCCCATGATATTCTTGTAAAGAAGCTGGTAAAATGTGGGCTAGACAATGCTACCATTCAGTGGATTTGTAACTGGCTGACTGACCGAACCCAAAGGGTGCTCATAAATGGCTCCTCCTCATCCTGGAGAGTAGTGACTAGTGGGGTGCTACACGGTTCTGTCTTGGGCCCAGTCTTATTCAACATCTTTATTTTTATTAAATTTTTTACTTACAACCAATTATATCATACCAATTATTCCAAATTATACAATTATACAAATGCATATCCATTAATCCCAATATTATGCCAAATTATAAAATTTCTTGACTTCCCATACTTCAAATTCTGAGGAGTTTTGAGGGTTCTGATTATTCATATCTTTATAAACGACTTGGACGATGGGCTTGAGAGCATCCTAAGCAAGTTTGCAGATGACACCTGTCAGAGGGTCGTCATGGCTACTCTAGAGTAACTCCACTTGAGTCCAGTTTGTCTTCAAAGACGTTTATTGTGCTAATTATTTACAGTGTAGAGACAGCTTAAAACATGACCTCTTATCCCGAATCAGAATCTGGCAATGGCGTACGTCTGTTCCTACGCCAGCAAAGTAGTTGGGGCACCCCAAAACGCCTCCCCCTTTACCTGCATTGCGGCGCTCTCCTTACTTCTTGCTCCGGAAGGAGCGATACCCTTTCAGTTTCCTCCCTGAGTGGTCGGTGACATGGCTCTCCAACACCCCTGAGCTCCTGTCTGCATCTCTCCACCCCCGAGCTTTCCTATTGTTCCTCATTCTGATTTCTCTCTGCCTCCGAGTCTCTTCCTCCCCCTCTGGCTGCTTCAGAACCACTGGTGCTCTCTGCATAGCTGCCAAGTTTTCCCTTTTCTCGCGAGGAAGCCTATTCAGCATAATGGAAAATCCCTGAAAAAAGGGATAACTTGGCAGCTATGGCTCTCTGTACTTGACGAGGTGGACGTCAGGATGATAGGGGCTGGCTCCCTGTAGGGAGTCACCCTTACAACACCAAATTGGGAGGGGTGGCTAATACCCCAGAGGACAGGATCACACTTCAAAATGACCTTAACAGATTAGACAACTGGGCCACAGCAAACAAGATGAATTTTAACAAGGAGAAATGTAAAGTACTACACTTGGGCAAAAAAATATATATGAAAGGCACAAATACAGGATGTGTGACACCTGGCTTGAGAGCAGTACATGTGAAAAGGATCTAGGAGTCTTGGTAGACCACAAACTTGACATGAGTCAACAGTGTGATGCAGCAGCTCAAAAAGCCAATGCAATTCTGGGCTGCATCAATAGGAGTATAGGTCTAGATCAAAGGAAGTAATAGTACCACTGTATTCTGCTCTGGTCAGACCTCACCTGGAGTACTGTGTCCAGTTCTGGGCACCACAGTTCAAGAAGGATACTGACAAGCTGGAACGTTTCTAGAGGAGGGCAACCAAAATGGTCAAAGGCCTGGAAACAATGCCTTATGAGGAACGGCTTAGGAAGTAGGGTATGTTTAGCCTGGAGAAGAGAAAGTGAAGGGGTGATATGATAGCCATGTTCAAATATATGAAAGGATGTCATATGGAGGAGGGAGAAAGATTGTTTTCTGCTGCTCCAGAGAAGTGGACACAGAGCAATGGATTCAAACTACAAGAAAGAAGATTCCACCTAAACATTAGGAAGAACTTCCTGACAGTAAGAGCTGTTCGGCAGTGGAATTTGCTACCCAGGAATGTGGTGGAGTCTCCTTCTTTGGAGGTCTTACAGGCAGCAATCCAGAGTGAGAAGGGCTTATCTCACTTTCGTTGTGTGAATGAATCAAGTTCCTGTTTTCCTCTGCCTCCGCCTCTGCCTCTGCAGATTCTTCTCTGCCGGTCATGTCTCTGACACCTTAATAGGAAGAGAAAAGAGAACCAGTTCAAACCAGCTTCCCAGAAGGTATTGCCCTTCTGCCTGCTTCTCTCATACAGACTAGCTTCTAGAATTCTCTTATATTAAACAGAATGGGAAATATCTCTGTACATTAAATCAATACTTTCTGCACTAATAAAGACACAGGTCCAACACCTGTGTAGCCTCTCCTGATTTCAATGGAATGGAGAAATAAAGCTGGCTATAATCAGCATACTGAGGCCACCATGCTCCCTATACCCAAATGAGAATTCCTAATGGTTTGATATAGATCAGTGATGGCGAACCTATGATAAGCGTGTCAGATGTGACACGCAGAGCTCTCACTGCTGGCACGCGCCCTATCGGCCCATTCGCGCTGTTGTTGTCCCCCCCCCCCAATTTGTTCTCTTGCTCCTCCTACAATTTTTTCTTATACCAGATCGTATAAGAGCTTGTCTCCTCTACAGCTTGTCTCCGCTGTTAAAACCCAGATCCTTTTGTTGTTGCTGCTGCTGCTGGTAGCCAGAGATTGGTTTTTAACCCTTTCTGTGCTATTTTTCTGGCGCTTTGGCAGACTATGATTGGGTGTAACAGCTTTCATTTTTTAACCCATTCTGTGCTGGGTTTTTTGGCGCTTTCGCAGACTATGTCGGTGCTGCGTGTTAGTTCCAGCGAAGGTATTATTCGTCATTTATTTCTGTTCTCTTCCCCCCCCCAAAAGTGCAGCAGCTTTGGGGCATACCCCCCCAAAAAAGCAAAGCAACTTTTGCACTCCCCAAAAAAAACCTCCAAAACTTTGGTCTGCAGCTCCCCCCAGAAAGCTCAACAACTCTGGGCACTTTGTGATAAATAAGGGGTTTTTTGGTTTGGTTTGGTTAAATAATTCTTTTTTGGTTTATTAAATACAGTCATATATTACAATTAAACATTTTTGTTATTTAAACTATAAATATAATGAAATTATGGTTTTTTTCTTGAAGTGACACACCACCCGAGTTATGCTCGGTTTTTTGGCGAATTTTGACACTCCAAGCTTAAAAGGTTGCCCATCACTGATATAGATGTTGATTAGCATAGGAGACAGACAGGAGTATGGAATGGTCCTATAATTTCAGTGAGTGCAGGGTTGAGTTTGCGTTATTGTGGCAAAGGTGGTGGCTAAATGCCCTCTGAAGTGCCCCTAGCTGCTTGTTCTTCATGACCTTGTTGGAGGAATTCTAAGGTCTCAAATATAGAATAAATGCTGATAACTGCACAAGGTAAACACACACACACATATAAACCACATGTCTAAAATTGTACAGGAGCAAACCAAAAGCCATCTTGGCTCTCCAAAGACTCCAAATATTCTCTCTGCCTCCTTAATCCCATTTGCCACACAATCAGGGGAAGTTCCTATCTTTTCTCTATCTCGCCTATATTGATGAACCTCCTTTGTATTAATTGTCATTGTTTGCCCAGGTGCTCTGCATACAGGCATCCTGATTGTCTTATCAAATGCTAATGTTTTGTATAAACTGTGTCTGGAACTATGTAAAACTTGCTAAATCCTCAGGAATATCACATCTTGGCCTGCCTGAGCCACAGTAATATATGTGTGATATAATTTCTGACTGTTTGTAGAGGGGGTGTCCTTCTCCATGCCAAAATGCAAACACTTAGAATACATGTTTCTTCTTGGTTCTGAGTCTCTCCTGCCTTCTTGCTAGGAGGGGAGGGAACTTTGTTGCAAAGAGAAATATAAAGATCTGCCTTGCTTTTACGGCATCCTGCCTCCATTCATTCATCTCTGATCAATCAAGGATTTAGAGGTCTCAGTCCCTTGGGGAGTTGGGCAGTAAATGTCAACACCCCAATTGTTTCTACAGTGTTACCTCAGGTTAAGTACTTACCGTATATACTGGCGTATTAGACGGCTTTTGAACCCAGGAAATTTTTTTCAAAAGTTGGGGGCCCGTCTTATACACCGGGTCCAAGAATCTGCAGTCACCGCATACGGTGGGGGGAGCTCCAAAACGGCCGCATCCCCACTGTATGCAGTGACCATATGAACGCAAAGAAGCGCGCTCGGGAGGGGGCTGCTCCCCGCCAGGGAGAATGGCTCCCTCATGGCTTTGTGACCTGGATCAGCGCAGAGATACAGTTTTGTGTATTTCATTGGTGTCAAGCTGCTGCCTCTTCTTTTTTTGTCAGCGCAAAGCAAAGGGATCTCTCCGTCTCTCTCTCTCTCTCCGCTCTCTCTTTCACTGCTGCTCAGCGTCTTTCGCTGGCTGTGTGAGCCTCCGATGTCTCTGCCCCTCTATCGCTATCCTCTCTATGGTTTCTCTCCCTCTCCCTGGCTTCTATTCCCCTTTTGCTCACTGAGCCAGCCTCGTTGTCTCTCTCTCCGCTCTCTGGCTTCTTTCCCCCTCTCAATAACTAAGCAAGCAAGCAAACAAACAAACAAACCACCATTTCCCCGGCTGCAGACTTGAGTGCTGGAGAAGACAGCCTCCCCTCCCCGCCAAAAAAGGGCTGGAGTACATCCCAAATTCTATATTTTAACTTGAAAAGTAAGGGGTCGTCTTATACGCCCAGTCACCTTATACGCCAGCATATACGGTAATTGGTTCCGGAGGTCCGTACTTAACCTGAAGCGTACTTAACCTGAAGTGAACTTTCCCTTGGAAAGTAATGGAAAGTGGATTAATCCGTTCCAGACGGGTCCACGGAGTACTTAACTTGAAAGTACTCAACCTGAAACGTACTTACCCCAAGGTATGACTTTATATCAATCTCAAAAAGCCCTATGGGAGACTTGGCCAACAAGCAGAGATATAGGAATCCTTGTGGGCTCCTAGCAGCTGCTGCTGGCTGCTAACTCCTCCCTCAACTCACTTCCTCCTTCAGCCTGGCTTCCTCAATCAGCCACACCCTCAGGTTCCAAAAGGCACGAACTCCCTCTCTTCAGTCTCCTCCAGCAATCCTCACCCTTGTTTGCAAGGTCTGTGAGCTCCTGGTTGCGAGCTCCCAGAACATACCTGCCAAGTTGCTGTCAGAGAAATAAGGGACCGGGCTGGAAATAGCAGACCGGAAGTAGCGCTGCCGCCATTTTGGAACTGGGCGGAGCATGCTCAGAAGTGACTTGATGCTGCTTTGCCCAGTTCCAAAATGGCCGCCGCGCCAGAAGTCACACTGCAGCCATTTTGGAACTGGGCATAGCAGCATCAAAAGTCGCTTCTGAGCATGCTCCACCCAGTTCCAAAATGGCCGCCGCGCCAGAATAAACCGGGGAAAAACAAAAAAATCCATTTTTTCAGCTAGGAACAGCTGGAAAAACGGAGATTTCCCGGGGAAAACGGGAGACTTGGCAGCTATGTCCCAGAAGCTGCAATGAGCTAAGTTTGACTGCAGTAGACTTATTCACTAATCAGAATCATGCACATGTTCTACACAGCCTGGTACTAAGAGTGTGTTTGAGGAGTGGTCCTTGCTCAAGGTTACCAAGCTGTAGCCGGAAAAACAAGCCTCACAAGCAGCAGTAAGCACTCATGAGTCAGCAGAGGAGAGAGTCAAAAAAGCTTGATTGGTCTGCACAGAGCAATTGATTCAACGGGATAATTCCCAAAGGCTGAGCACTGGGTGTTATCCACAGGGACCTTTTATAGGGTTTACACACAAAGAATACATACAGAATCCAATTAGAAGCCCCAGAACTATGGCATTCCCTTATTTGGAACATCTGCAGAGTGTTGCTGGCAAAAGCCGCAGTGCCATGGCTGCGCTCTAGCATACTGGTATACAGTGGTACTTCCGGTTACGAACTTAATTCGTTCTGGAGGTCTCGTCTCAACCCGAAACCACTCGTAACATGAGGCGCACTTTCGCTAATGACGCCTCCTGCTTGCATCCCGGGGCAAAGTTCACAACCGGGAGCACCTACTTCCAGGTTAGCGGAGCTCGTAACCCACAGCATTCACAAGGAGGATGGTACGTAACATGAGGTTCCACTGTACTGCCCTGTAGTCTTGCTGGTACAACCCTATCTAACTTCTCCTGGATACATTTTGTTCCAATGCTGTTATCAACAGAGCTGTTTGTGCTTTATGTTTGAGCTTAAGTGATAGGGGGGTGGTGGTAATTGACTTCCACTACCTCTAAGCTGAGTGAGGATTGGCACACACACACACACACACACACACACACACACACACACACACACACAATAAGGATAAGAATGTAGCTAATTGCTTGAGATTTCCCTGACTTGAATTTTTGCAATCTTTTAAGATGTTGACAGAATTAAGGTAGCTACGAATTTATCATTGAGGTTGACTGAAGAGAACAAAAAAAATAAGGAACTGCAAGATGCAATTGGTAAGTTACTCTGAGACTGTGATGCTTAATAATGTAGGGAGAGCCAATTACAAAAAACCAAAACCCTGTTATTGACTTTAGAGGGGCGATGCCAAACTCTGTTTTCTGTCACGCAACTTAAACTGGTTCCAAAAACCTGCCTGCAAGATGCCAAGCAGTGGGAATCTCTTCTGCAACCACTGCTGTTCAAATGCTGTTCTTTATATATTGCACTCAAAAAAAGTTCCGAAAACTTTTTAAATGAATGAGCCACATACAGGTATAATTTTATAGCAGACCTGGCCGAGATCACACATACCTCTCAACCTGCACCTGGTACTTTTGTCTGTCTATATAGATTTGTTAGAAAACTGGCTAACAAATTGTCAATGCATGCAAAAAGAGAAACAGAAGAAAACGAATTATACATCTGGGTGAAAATAGGCTAATGTTTGTGGTTAGAATAAACAATTGAATCATGTTGCAAACTTTCTTCTTAACATAGCTCATTAATGTAACTCCTTAATATAGTCTACAATAAAATATTTTGTATATCATTTGGTATATCACCTGTTTCACATTATAAATAATGCTTAAAGCTCTGCAGAGACATTCAAGCTGGCTTCTGATGAATATCCTCTCTCTCTCTCTCTCTCTCTCTCTCTCTCTCTCTCTCCCACACATATTTGTGGCTTGATGGAAAGATGACATTTTGGAAAGGCTTAAGCAACATTGGACGGTGCAGTACAGGAGGTTATACTTGATTGATATGTTTAAACCACCCAGAACTTGGCAAGACTGTGCAGATTATTGTGCGGCAAAACCTTTCACCGAAATGATTAATATTGAAAGCAAAGCAGAAGAGGTTGGTTGGATGCCGGAATACACACAAAGCAGGGACAACCCTTCACAGTATGATGACTACCTAGCCTTCAAGTCCTATATAACAGCTGCTTCTTGCTCCTCTCCTCCACAAGCAGTAAGAAGTCATATTGACCAGAGGAAACTCCATGGGTTTGTGATGTTTTCTGTAATATCCATTAAGGAGGAGGAGAGCTAGAGCTAGTCGCAAAGCAGTTACTCATTCCCCAGAAAGCAATACTGTGCTAACTCTACCCTCCACCCACTGGCTACACATTGACTGCCAGCTCTAAAACAGAAAATTGTATCCCTTTATTTGGACAGTCACAAATTAAAGTTCAAACTAGAAGGGGGTACCTTTTTTGAGGGGAAGAAGCTCCCTGAAGTTGAGGTGAAGAGCTGTGGTGGGGTTGATTTTCAATGTGGTGGCCTGAGGAGGATCTAATTATTTTTCTTACTTAAAAGCAAAGCAATGGCTACTCTGTGCTCCAGATGTCTGCAAATGAGCCTTGAAATTGGCGAAATGGTGTGACTGCAGCTAGAATACTGGCATACAGTTCTGGTTGCCTCACCTCAAAAAGCATATTGCAGGGCATGCAAAATAATCGAGCAGGTGGAGCAATGACTCTATGAGGAAGGATCACATGAAAGAGGTGTATACAATTTTGCATCATGTAGAGAAAGAGCGTAGAGAAAAGTCTTTCTCCTTGTCTCATAATGCCAGAACTTAGGGACATCCAATGAAGCCAAACTTTGGAAGATTCAGGCCAGACAAAAGAACTTCACACAACACATATGGAATTTTCTCCCACTGGAAGTAGTGATGGCTACTAACTTGGATGGTCTAAAAAGAGGTTTAGACAAATTTGTGGGAGAAAGGTGTATCAGTGGCTAATAGACACAATGAATATATTATGCTTCCCCAGTTGGATGTATTATTCCACTCAGTACCGGTTCCTGAGAATCCCAGGTGAGGAGAATGTTGTTGCACTCTCAGTCCTCTTGTAGGCTTCTCATAGGCATCTGGCTGGCCATTGTGAGAACAAGATCCTGGCCTAGATGTCCCCATCTAGCTTTAGTTGATTAGCGTGCGTTCTCCTACAGCAGGAGAAAGACCATGATTCCACTGGAACCTCCTGGATGGAGTCTTCAGAACCAGAGGAGACCAATGTGGCCTACTGAGACCTTGAGGGAGCTGGCAAAATGGGGTCCTCAGGTGTGACTGATGGGTCCTCTAAGCCTTCCATGATTTTTGTATGCATTGGAGCCTCTTTTCAGACATTTCAAGGAAATATGCACAGGACAAGGGCAAATCCTGCTATTGTGATGCCCCCCCCCCATTATATCCCCACTAAATATCTGTAAGGAGCTATTGACTTATTGGGCAAGGGATATTGTCCAAAAATCATTTAAGAAAAATATATATAGCTTTTTTTGTTTGTCTGTTTTCAGCAAAGATTTTATTATTTTCCTCTGCAGATATATTTGGAATCACAACTCAAAGGCTCAGCTCATGATTTCTGGATTGGACTGTATAAAAGGGGTGACAGCTGGTCATGGATTGATGCAAAACATAAGTTTCGTGAGAAGTAAGTCTAAACAAGTGTGTGTGTGTGTGTGTGTGTGTGTGAGAGAGAGAGAGAGAGAGAGAGAGAGAGAGAGAGAGAGAGATCTATAGCTATATCTATCTATATCTGTATGTATGCATGTATGTATGTATGTATGTATGTATGATTTTTTGGAAACCAAACCCAGTGGTGGATGTATGCCAAGATCCACCACTGGATTTGGTTTCCAGAAAATCTAGATATTCATTTCAATTTTGAAAGGGAAGTTTGTAGAAGGCTAGTACGGTACTGTGTTGTCTAGGAAGATGTATATGTTCTCAGGGCACAATGTGCGATCCAGCTTAAAGGCCATTTCAGGAGAAGAAAAGCCATCACTACAGTTGCCAGATCATGCAGGCCAGAGGATGTGGCTTTGCTCAAACTCCTCCAGCTCTGCAGCCCACACCATCTCCATGCCATAAAAGCCAGCGGACATGTAGATTGATTCATGCTTCCTCTTCTTTTCAGATACTGGATGAGTGGGGAGCCAACTAACACGGGCTTTGCACGTCCGGGAACTCAGAACTGTGTTGCACTATTAAGAAATTGTCATTCCCAGCTGAAATGTTGGCATGATGCCCTCTGCAGTGATAAAAAAAAATGCATTTGTAAGATGTTTCCTCAAACGAAGTGGCTTACATGAAACTGGATTCTAAGATCTCTGTAAAAAACAACAACCACCAATGACAATGGAACAAGCCCACCCCCTTAAAATAAATAAATAAATAAATGCAGAGGCAACTAAAATGGGTGGCTAGACAGCTCAATGCTCTGACATCAGGTCCTAAGAATACATCAATTCTGCTTTCTTGAGGCTTAAACAAGACACCTTATTTGCCAACTGCAAAGACTTAAGTGGCTTCATGAAATAAAGCATAGAAGAATCCAACCACACTCCATTTGCTATTGTAATTAATTGAGATGACAATCCTGAAGTTAGGTTGGGAGGGAGAACCAATGGTTGTTGAATCACCCATCCAGAGATGAGCATTGCTCTTAAACTCCTCCATCACGGTCCTTTAAGAACAAAACAAAACAACCCGTCCCAATTTACCCTGCCTGCTCCCAGTTTGGGTTGGTGTTATCCACCTCCCCCCACTTTAGTGCCTGTTTGAAACTGGAAAAGTGTTGGGTCCTTCAGGGCCAAGCCTGCCCTGCTGTCCCCCTCCCCCCAGTATGCTCCCAGACTACCACCGACATGCACCCTTTCCAATCCTCTTAATGTCAGTGCTCCTACGTCTGGAATCTCATAAAAGGGGACCCTAGGAATTCTGGATAAGCATATCCACTACGATTGCTTCCTTATTATGTACTTCTGATTTCTAGTTCATCTTCATCTTGATGAACTATCACCAGCCTAATACTCTCAAGATGTCTTGGACTATGTTTCCCATCAGCTGGGGGCTGTTGGTAGCGGTTGTCCAAGATATCTGGAGGGCACCAGGTTGATGAAGGCAAAGCTATATATTACAACATATATTAAGGGCTACTGTGATCTTATATCAGCTTTCTCGAACCTGGTAGCGTCCAGGTGTCTTGGGCATAACAACAACAACAACAACAACAACAACAACAACAACAACAACAACAACAATTTATTATTTATACCCCGCCCATCTGGCTGGGTTTCCCCCACCACTCTGGGCAGCTTCCAACAAATAGCAAAATACATTAAAATTTCACGGATTAAAAAATTCCCTAAACAGGGCTGCCTTTAGGTGTTTTCTAAATGTCAGGTAGTTGTTTATCTCCTTGACCTCCGATGGGAGGGCGTTCCACAGGGCGGGCGCCACTACCGAAAAGGCCCTCTGCCTGGTTCCCTGTAGCTTTGCTTCTCACAGTGAAAGAACTGCCAGAAGGCCCTCGGCGCTGGATCTCAGTGTCCAGGCTAAACGATGGGGGTGGAGAGGCTCCTTCAGGTATACAGGACCAAGGCCGTTTAGGGCTTTAAAGGTCAGCACCAACACTTTGAATTGTGCTCGGAAACGTACTGGGAGCCAATGTAAGTCTCTTAGGACCAGTGTTATGTGGTCTCGGCGGCCACTCCCAGTCACCAGTCTAGCTGCCGCATTCTGGATTAATTGCAGTTTCTGGGTCACCTTCAAAGGTAGCCCCACGTAGGGCGCATTGCATCAGTCCAAGCGGGAGATAACTAGAGCATGCACCACTCTGGTGAGACAGTCTGTGGGCAGGTAGGGTCTCAGCCTGCGTACCAGATGGAGCTGATAGACAGCCGTCCTGGACACAGAATTAACCTGTGCCTCCATGGACAGTTGTGAGTCCAAAATGACTCCCAGGCTGCGCACCTGGTCCTTCAGGGGCACAGTGTCCCCATTCAGGACCAGGGAGTCCCCCATACCCGCCCGCCCCCTGTCCCCCCAAAACAGTACTTCTGTCTTGTCAGGATTCAACCTCAATCTGTTAGCCACCGTCCATCCTCCAACCGCCTCCAGGCACTCACACAGGACCTTCACCGCCTTGACTGGTTCTGATTTAAAAGAGTGATAGAGTTGGGTGTCATCCGCATACTGATGAACACCCAGCCCATACCCCCTGATGATCTCTCCCAGCAGCTTCATATAGATGTTAAAAAGCATGGGGGAGAGGACGGAACCCTGAGGCACCCCACAAGTAAGTGCCCAGGGGTCTGAACACTCATCCCCCCCCACTTTCTGAACACGGCCCAGGAGAAAGGAGCGGAACCACTGTATGACAGTCCCCCCAGCTCCCAACCCCTCTAGATGGTCCAGAAGGATGTTATGGTCAATTGTATCAAAGGCCACTGAGAGATCCAGCAGAACTAGGAAACAGCTCTCACCTTTGTCCCTAGCCCGCCGGAGATCATCAACCAGCGCAACCAAGGCAGTTTCAGCCCCATGATGATGATGATGATGGTAATAATAATATTTATACCCCGCCCTTCCCAGTCAAGACCAGGCTCAGGGCGGCTATCAACAAAAATATCAACGCAGGTTGATGATGCCTGAATCCTGATTGGAAGGGATCAAAATGGTCCGCATCCTCCACGCGTGCTTGGAGTTGTTCAGCAACCACTCGCTCAATCACCTTGCCCAAGAATGGTAGACTTGAAACTAGGCGATAATTGGCCACATTTGCTGGGTCTAAAGGTGTTTTTTAAAGAAGTGGTTTAATGACCGCCTCTTTCAGTGGGTCTGGCAATACTCCCTCATAGAGGGAAGCATTTGCCCATCGCCCAGCCCTTCCGGGCTCATTTTTATTAGCCAGGATGGGCAGGGGTCAAGGAGACAGGTGGTTGGTTTCACTCGTCCAAGCAGCCTGTCCACATCTTTGGAGGTAACAGATTGAAATTGATCCCATGAAACATGACTAGACAGGGCTCTAGCACTCTCCTGCCCTGGCCCTGCTCCCATGGTGGAGTCTACCTCCTTCCGAATCTGAGCGACTATCTGCAAAAAACTTTGCAAAAGCATTGCAGGAGAACTTGGGGTCCCTACCAGGCCCCGATGACAAAGGTGGTCCGGATAGATTGCGAACCACCTGAAAGAGTCTCCTGCTACTATTTTCTGCAGATGCAATAGAGGTGGTGAAGAAAGTCTTATTTGCCATCGCTATCGCCACATGGTAGGCTCGACATTGAGCTCTAACCTGTGTCCGGTCAGCTTCAGAATGAGTTTTCTGCCACCGGTGCTCTAGCCGTCTCAGCAATTGTTTCCTCACCTCAGCTCCGAAGAAAACCACGGGGCTGTCTGGGCTCCATGCAATTGGAGAGGGCGCTTCGGAGCCAGACAGTTGAGAGCCTGGTTAACTCCTCATTCTAGCGGGCCACCAGGTTTTTTTTAAAAAAAAAAGAATTTTAGAATAATTTATTGGTCAAGTATCAACCATACTTGGAATTTTGCTTCGACTATATTGCAATGTAAAGAAAAGAAAAATGTACCTCATACAACCACTATTCCCCTCACAATATAACAGCACAGCAAAAAGACCCCATACCACCAACTGGCCTCCCTTTCGCCCACAACTGCAGATTCAACAATTTGATGGCACAAGGAAAAAAGCTATTCCTGTGCCTAGACGTTTTTGTATTTGGAGTCCTGTACTGACGTCCGGATGGGAGTAAATCAAACAAGTGATGACCAGGATGGGAAGGGTCTACAGCAATTCTCTCTGCTCTCTTCCTGACTCAAGCAGCATAAAGTGTCTCTATTGGAGGCAAACTAACACCAATTACCCTCTCTGCAGTTCTTACTGCTCATTGGAGCCTCTTCTTGTCCAGCTTAGAGGCTGTACCGTACCAGACAGTAATGGAATTACAGAGGACAGTTTCAATAGTACCTCTATAAAACTGGACCAGCGATTCTTGAGGCAGAAATTTCCTTAGTTGTCGCGAGAAATACAATCTCTGGTGTACCTTTTAAATAATAATATTGATGTTATCTGACCAATTCAATTTTTGAGAGATCATAGAGTCCAAGAACTTAAAGGACTCTACCACTACAACCATTTTACCAAGAATGGAGATTGGCAACGAGATGGGAGGCTGCCTTCTAAAATCAATTATCATTTCCACTGTCTTTTGGGCATTTAGCACCAAGCTATTCCTGCTGCACCACGAGACAAGATGATCTACTTCCCGCCTATATGCAGATTCATCCTCCTCCTGGATGAGCCCAATGACTGTAGTATCATCTGCAAATTTCAAGATCTTAACCGATGGATCAGTTGAGGTGCAGTCATTGGTGTATAGAGAAAACATAGAGAAAACAGCGGTGGGGAGAGCACACACCCCTGGGGAGCACCTGTACTGATGGTATTATTACTTGACGTAATTTTCCCCAGCCTCACCTGCTGCCTCCTGTCCATTAGAAAGCTCTATATCCATTGACAAACAGAAGCAGGTTACATTAAGCTGGAGTAATTTAGAAACCAATTTGGATGGAACAATCATATTGAAAGCTGAGCTAAAATCCACAAACAAAACTCGCACGTAACCCCCCGGGGAGTCCAGATGTTGCAAGATGTAATGCATTGCCATGTTGACCATATCACATAGCTGTCAAGTTTCAGATTTGAAAATAAGGGATCGGCACCCTCACCTGTCCCGGGGACAGTCTACAATTCTCAGGGAATGTGTTGAGGTACCCAGACCCCCCCAAAAACCTTACACTTCTAAGGTTCTCCTAACACCTTAATCCTTTGCTTTAATAAGGGAGACCTTAAAACAATGTGCAAACATACTTTAAACATATTTTAAAATTTCAAATCCATCACATCAAGCCAGCTCTCGAAATGCAGGGAATGTCACTTATGCTTATTTTAAATTCTACAACCACACAAGATGTAACCGGCTGTGCATTCACATAAACAATACTCTTCTATATATTCTTATCACAATATCAAATGTTTATCTTCCACATAAACAACGCATAAAGTGCAAAAATATAGACGGAAGTCCCAATAGATCAGTTCATTCATAAAGACCAAATATCTGCTAGTTTCTGTTCCACATAGGTTCATTAAGTCCAAATTGGAGCCTGCTACAGTTTCACAGAGTTGACAAGGATTTCCGGAATAATGCTTGTTTCCCTCTCATGGGCTTCATCAGTGGTACATATTTAAGTAATATAAATGAATATAATGTCAGGGTCAGAGAGGGGAAACAGCACAGTATTTAACCCTTCCCCCCACCACTCGACCAAAAGCCCCAAAACACCCATAAGAAACCACTACCCCCCTCTCCCTGGCCATAGAAAAAGTTTTGCATTTGTGAATGAGCCAGGAAAAAGCCTTGCACCCTTCCTGAATAAATCTTGAGGCATAGAAAAAGTTTTGCATTTGTGAAGGGAAGTAGGGGGGGCGCCAGTTCAAGGGAGGGAAAGGGGCATATCCAAGGCAAAAAAAAATCCCTTGGCTCACACACAATAAGCCCCAAACCCCAGGCACTCGTCCAAAGGCAGATACCACTTCCAGACTTCCGGTCTGCCGCGCTGGCGAGAGGACGCAGAGACCTTGAGCTCCGAGGTCTCTGGCATCGCGGAGGAGGGAGGGAAGTCCGCGGGGCGCACGGATTCCCCACAAAAACCCCGGGAAGAGCATCCCGGGGGCTTAGCAGCCCAGCGGAGCTCCGAGCGCGATTCCTCCGCTGCCCGGGAGGCTCAGTAGAGCCACCAAGAGCCAGCGGAGTGGAGTCGCGGGAGCCATTTTGGGCACCACCGTCACCTCCTAGAAGCGAAGCCCCAAGTCTTCAACCTGCAAGCGGCGGATTCTTCCCAAGAAAACAAAGATTTGGACAAAGTAAGTGAAATCTCTAATTGGAACTTTGGAAAGTTAATTGGACAAATAGGAAGAGATTCCAAAGAAAACGGAAGTAGATCTCTTTCTACTGTTGAATTAAGAGGCGCAAAAATATCCCAAAGCCAAAAGGGAAATTGATAGCTTTTGTAACCCTAAAGAAAGGAAATTTCCAGTGTCTTTTGTCTTCTAATCTCCATTCTGCCTGCGGTTAAGAAAGAATGTCAACATCCGGTACAACAGCCTCCCGGCAGGCTGTGTTGGATTATTTGGAAATACTGGGAGATCTCTTAAAGGGACAGCAACAATTTAGCTCACTGTTGGCTAGTATTGTGGACCCAAATGTCATTCCTGAAAATGAAAGGGATCTCAAAAATCAAGTAGCGGATGATGTACAACAAAATGTGGAAAAGGAAGAAGAAAGGGTCAAACATGAAGAGAAGAGCTTCAGCACCATCAGCTTCTTAAATACAACTGAGAAAGCAACCACTGTGGAGAAGCATCACCAACAATGGGAAATGATCTTTGAAGAAAATGGGGAGGCTGGGGAAAATATAATTGGGAGAAGTGAGATTGAGGGGTGGGAAAAGCAGAGGGAGGGGAGGACAGAGACTTGGATTTTGAACTGGGATAGATTTGGTGTGGGATGAAAAAAATTGGCAAATTGGTATTTAGGCTGGTTGAAAAACGGTTTTGAAATCTTGGCTTGATGAATGAAATGCTGGACCAAATGGGGGAAAGATTCCGGGGGGGGGGAGGAGAGGGTGTTTAAGAGAACCAAGTTAAGAGGCTTGGTTAGAGATATGAATAATATGTAATAATTGATATTTCTTGTAGGGGGTGGAGGAAGGGCTGGGGAAAGAAATTTTAGATTTGTATAGTAGCAATGATATGTTTAGCTAGGTAGTTGGGGGGATATCTGCCTATCTTCCTCCCTATTGTCCTGAAGCCTCTGGTGGCAGGGGGGGGCCTGGGGGGGAGGGAGGGGCGGAAGGAAACCCAACTACAAAAATGGACCTCCTTTGGATGGTCGCACCTCATTGGTTCCTCTTGTGGCAGGAGGGGGGCTGTGGGGAGGCGACACGAAGAAGGTGGAAAATAATGTTGATTTTAAAGAATAATAATTGGAATTAAGAATAAGAAACCCGCTATAACTATATTAAGAAATTATGAAAACCAGGAAGAAGGGATCTGAGGAAGTCACAAATATAATGTTTAACAAAGTAAGAAATTGATATTTTTAATTGTCTGTTTGTTTGTTATGTTGGAGGACTATATATAAATAGCTGGGGGGAAACCAACCCTAATCTCTCCTTTCATCCTGGGGCCTCTTGGTGGCAGGGGGGGGGGGCTCAGGGGTCAAGGGGGGGTGAGGACAAATCCAGCTCTAAAATGGACTACATTCGACTCTCAACACC
Source organism: Zootoca vivipara (assembly GCF_965207765.1). Taxonomy (NCBI): domain Eukaryota; kingdom Metazoa; phylum Chordata; class Lepidosauria; order Squamata; family Lacertidae; genus Zootoca; species Zootoca vivipara. The sequence goes on from NC_142583.1 coordinate 72,143,477, forward strand.
CGCAGGACCTACTTGTGGCAGAAGGGGACTTGTGGGGGGAGGGAGGGAAGGTGGATGGATATGTCTTTTATGTTTTGTCTCTTTTGTGTTATTATATAAAACCAATAAAAATTATTTAAAAAAAACCAAGGCAGATACCACTTCCAAATGAAGCACTAGGTTTTTGTTTTTTAAAAAATCTTTCTAAAGCCAGTGGTTCTTTGGAAGGGGCTAGGACAGGCACCCCCAAACTGCGGCCCTGCAGATGTTTTGGTCTACAACTCCCATGATCTCTAGCTAGCAGGACCAGTGGTCAGGGATGATGGGAATTGTAGTCCAAAACATCTGGAGGGCCGAAGTTTGGGGATGCCTGGGCTAGGATCTAAGGAACCAAGGCAGACTGCAGCCGACACAAGCCTCCCTGGAGTGTTAGCCAGTGACCCCACCCTCACCCCCAAAACACTCCCGAAAGCACACTCAGGAAGAGTGCAAAGGCTGGGAAACAAATCTAAGCGGCAGAATTATGAATAACAAACCCCCCAACACACACACACACACACACACACACACACACACACACACACACACATGTAAAGGTTGGGAGGGCAGGAAAATTAAACCACAAGAAGGACAGGATGCAGAGAGGGGGAGGGGGAGGGGGAAGGGCAAACACCTGACCCAGTAAAGACACCCTGGCTCACACACACACACACACACCTTACAGTAGGGGGTTTCTGAATCAGACCGGACACAGGTTAGAGCTCAACATCGAGCCTACCAAGTGGCAATGGCGACGTCAAAGAGGACCTTCTTCACCGTTTCTATTGCATCTGCAGAAAACAGCAGCAGGGGACTTTTTCAGGTGGTTCGCAATCTATCGGAACCACCTTCATCATCGGGGCCTGGTAGGGACCCCAACATCTCCTGCAATGCTTTTGTAAAGTTTTTTGCAGATAAAGTCGCTCATATTTGGAAGGAGGTAGACTCCACCGTGGGAGCAGGGCCGGGGCGGGAGAGTGCTAGAGCCCTGTCTAGTCATGTTATATGGGATCAATTCCAATCTGTTACCTCCGAGGATGTGGACAGGCTGCTTGGACGAGTGAAACCGACCACCTGTCTCCTTGATCCTTCCCATCCTGGCTAATAAAAGCGAGCCAGGAAGGGCTGGGCGATGGGCTCCGCAGGATGGTGAATGCTTCCCTCTACGAGGGAGCCTTCCCAGACCCACTGAAAGAGGCGGTCATTAAACCGCTTCTTTAAAAAAATCTTTAGACTATCACCCAGTCTCAAATCTACCATTCTCGGGCAAGGTGATTGAGCGGGTGGTTGCTGAACAACTCCAAGCATGCCTGGAAGAAGTGGACCATTTGGATCCCTTCCAATTGAGATTCAGGCCTTACCATGGGACTGAAACTGCCTTGGTCGCACTGGTCGATGATCTCCGGTGAGCTAGGGACAAAGGTGAGAGAAGAAGAAGAAGAAGAAGAAGAAGAAGAAGAAGAAGAAGAAGAAGAAGAAGAAGAAGAAGAAGAAGAAGAAGAGGAGGAGGAGGAGGAGTAGTAGTAGTAGTAGTAGTTTGGATTTGATATCCCGCTGTATCACTACCCGAAGGAGTCTCAAAGCAGCTAACAATCTCCTTTCCCCTCCTCCCCCACAACAGACACCCTGTGAGGTGGGTGGGGCTGAGAGACTTCAAAGAAGTGTGACTAGCCCAAGGTCCCCCAGCAGCTGCATGTGGAGGAGCGGAGACGCGAACCCGGTTCCCCAGATTACAAGTCTACCGCTCTTAACCACTACACCACACTGGCTCTCCAAAGAGCTGTTTCCTAGTTCTGCTGTATCTCTCAGCGGCCTTTGACACCATCGACCATAACATCCTTCTGGACCGTCTAGAGGGGCTTGGAGCTGGGGGCACTGTCATACAGTGGTTCTGCTCCTTCCTCCTGGGCCATGTTCAGAAAGTGGGGGGGGATGAGTGTTCAGACCCCTGGGCACTTACTTGTGGGGTGCCTCAGGGTTCCGTTCTCTCCCCCATGATTTTTAATATCTATATGAAGCCTCTGGGAGAGATCATCAGGGGGTTTGGGCTGGGTGTTCATCAGTATGCAGATGACACCCAGCTCTACCTCTCTTTTAAATCAGAACCAGTGAAGGCGGTGAAGGTCCTTGTGAGTGCCTGGAGGCGGTTGGAGGATGGATGGCGGCTAACGGATTGAAGTTGAATCCTGACAAGACAGAAGTACTTTTTGGGGGGGATAGGAGGCGGGCAGGTGTGGAGGACTCCCTGGTCTTGAATGGGGTAACTGTGCCCATGAAGGACCAGGTGCACAGCCTAGGAGTCATTTTGGACTCACAGCTGTCCATGGAGGCACAGGTTAATTCTGTGTCCAGGGCGGCTGTCTACCAGCTCCATCTGGTACGCAGGCTGAGACCCTACCTGCCTGCGGACTGTCTCGCCAGAGTGGTGCATTCTCTGGTTATCTCCCACTTGGACTACTGCAATGCGCTCTACATGGGGCTACCTTTGAAGGCGACCCGGAAACTGCAATTAATCCAAAATGCGGCAGCTAGACTAGTGACTGGGAGTGGCCGCCGGGACCACATAACACCGGTCCTGAGAGATCTACACTGGCTCCCAGTACGTTTCCGAGCACAATTCAAAGTGTTGGTACTGACCTTTAAAGCCCTAAACGGCCTCGGTCCTGTATACCTGAAGGAGCGTCTCCACCCCCACCATTTAGCCCGTACACTGCGATCTAGCACCAAGGGCCTTCTGGCAGTTCCCTCATTGCGAGAAGTGAGGTTACAGGGAACCAGACAGAGGGCCTTCTCAGTAGTGGCACCCATCCTGTGGAACGCCCTCCCAGCAGATGTCAAGGCAATAAGTAACCATTTTACTTTTAGAAGACAACTGAAGGCGGCCCTGTTTAGGGAAGTTTTTAATGTTTAATGCTGTACTGTTTTAGTATTCGGTTGGAAGCTGCCCAGAGTGGCTGTGGAAACCTAGCCAGATGGGCGGGGTATAAATAATATATTATTATTATTATTATTATTATTTTGGGAAGGGATCCCAGCTGACAGATTCTGTGAGGAGATCCAGGCAGCGTCCTGAGGGGCAGGATTCAGGGAGGTCGTCACGCTCTGGCTGGCAGGCTGTAAGCGCTGAGAGGTGGTCGGTAAAGGAGCACTGAAGACCTCCCTGTCGCTCGAAGCAGCCACGCAGTCACAGGAGAATGATCAGGAAAGAGGATCCCGCTGCTGTTTGAACATGGCAAACCATGCCCCCCCCCACAGCCGGATTGGCTGGCATGCAGCCAGCAGCAGCTCCTGGCTCATAGCCTTCCCTCTCACCTGCAACTCTTCAAAGATGTCATTAGCTGTTACGCGGCGTGCTGGCCCAGCAGCGGCAGTGCCTTGCTCATAGCCATTCATGAGCTGTTTGGCGCCCCTTTTGAACCCTGGGAGCTGCTTCCTTATAAATCCAGGGGAATTATGGGATATTTTGCCATTCGGGATAACAGCGGGAAACAGATTTAAATACGGGGTTTCCCGCGAAAAATGGGAGACTTCGCAGCTATACCATATCATCCACTGACCTATTAGCTTGATAAGCAAATTGCAAAGGATCCAGCTCTAGGTCAGTAGTATCCTTCAAATAGGCCAACACTACCGGTAATCTTTCACTTTCATTACTATGGATTTTAGAGCAACCGGTCTGTAATCGTTCATCTCACTAATAAGAGATTTCTTAGGTACTGGAATGATAATAGAACGTTTAAAGCATGAAGGAACCCAACACAACTCCAATGAATAGTTAAATATCTGTGTAAGGATTGGGGCCAATTGTACTGCACACACTTTCAAACTAAGAGGAGTCACCCCGTCTGCGCCTGGAGCTTTTCTGGCCTTCTGTCTCTGTAAAAGGCACTGTACATATTTGTTATGTACTGAGCTGAATCCTAGAACAATAGGATTCAGAATCAGCAGTCTAATTGGTCAGCAGGAGCTACCCAATCCAACTCCAGGTGGAAGTGAATCCGCAACCTGATTGGCCTGCAGGAGTAGCCAATCAGGCGGCTGGTAGAAGTGAATCTGCAACCTGATTGGCCTGTAGGAGCAGCCAATCAGACTGCAGGTAGAAGTCAATCCACAACCTGATTGGCCCACAGTTGTATCCCTGAAGTAGCCAATCACGCAAGGCCCATTGTGTAAATAATGTGTATAAGCAGATGGTTTTGGGAAAAGAGCCATTCTTCTCTTCTTCTCCTTGATGACTATGAGCTGAATAAAGAGCATGAAATTCACTCTTGACTCCGAGTATATTTCAATGTTTTTCACAGATCACCAATGGAGTGACTTCAAAGCCAATAGAGGTGGTTGTGTCTATTGATGCCTCTGGCACCAATTGAGTGGTTGTTGTTGTTTAGTCGTTTAGTCGTGTCCGACTCTTCGTGACCCCATGGACCAGAGCACGCCAGGCACTCCTGTCTTGCACTGCCTCCCGCAGTTTGGTCAGACTCATGTTGGTAGCTTCGAGAACACTGTCCAACCATCTCGTCCTCTGTCGTCCCCTTCTCCTTGTGCCCTCCATCTTTCCCAACATCAGGGTCTTATCCAGGGAGTCTTCTCTTCTCATGAGGTGGCCAAAGTATTGGAGCCTCAGCTTCAGGATCTGTCCTTCCAGTGAGCGGACAATCTTACTCGGCTACGAGTGATCGCCAAAGAGAGATTGGGGTGGGCGTGCTCCTTCAGGTATACAGGGCTGAAGCCATTTAGAGATTAAAGGTCAGCACCAACATTTTGAATTGTGCTCAGAAATGTACTGGGAGCCACTGGAGATAGGACCAGTGTTATGATTCTTGTATCTTTATAAAGAAGGGCAGAGTATGAATGACAGAAATCATTTTTGAACAATATTTTTATTGGTAAAGGGACCCCTGACCATTAGGTCCAGTCGTGACCGACTCTGGGGTTGTGGCGCTCATCTCGCATTATTGGCTGAGGGAGCCGGCGTACAGCTTCCAGGTCATGTGGCCATCATGAGCTGCTTCTGGTGAAGCAGAGCAGCACACGGAAACACCGTTTACCCTCCCGCTGGAGGGGTACCTATTTATCTACTTGCACTTTGATGTGCTTTCAAACTGCTAGGTTGGCAGGAGCTGGGACCGAGGAACGGAAGCTCACCCCGTCACGGGGATTTGGACCACCGACCTTCTGATCGGCAAGCCCTAGCTCTGTGGTTTAACCCACAGTGCCACCCTTGTCCCGGCATATAAACATACAAAAAAGAACAACAAGAGAAACAAGGGTACATAGTTATGAGGGGTTTCTTGCATATGAACCTTTTCAGAGTCCAATTCAGAGTTTGTGCAGATCTATATTTCTTTCCAAGTAAAGTTCTCTATGAGTTACCCTGTGTTGAAGGTCAGCTGCATGCAGGTCCTTTTGCATCTGGAACTCACTGGAACTCAATTCTGACACCTCTCATGTGAACACCATTGTAAGGTAGCAAGGGTGTAGTAAGGTTCAAGGCCAGTTCCAGTACCTTTTGAGTGTAGAAAATTAGCACTGATGGCAAGAATGTTTTGATGATGATACATTCAATAAATGTAGGCCAAACATTTTGAAATTTGACTGCTTTATCAATGACTTGGATGATGGGTTTGAGGGCATTCTGAGCAAGTTTGCAGATGACACCACATTGGGAGGGGTGGCTAATACCCGAGAGGACAGGATCACACTTCAAAATGACCTTAACAGATTAGACAACTGGGCCAGAGCAAACAAGATGAATTTTAACAAGGAGAAATGTAAAGTACTACACTTGGGCAGCAAAAATAAAAAATGAAAGGCACTAATACAGGATGGGAGACACCTGGCTTGAGAGCAGTACATGTGAAAAGGATCTAGGAGTCTTGGTAGACCACAAACTTGACATGAGTCAACAGTGTGATGCAGCAGCTCAAAATGCCAATGCAATTCTGGGCTGCATCAATAGGAGTATAGCATCTAGATCAAGGGAAGTAATAGCACCACTGTATTCTGCTCTGGTCAGACCTCACCTGGAGTACTGTGTCCAGTTCTGGGCACCACAGTTCAAGAAGGATACTGACAAGCTGGAACGTGTCTAGAGGAGTGCAACCAAAATGGTCAAAGGCCTGGAAACAATGCCTTATGAGGAACGGCTTAGGGAGCTGGGTATGTTTAGCCTTGAGAAGAGAAGGTTAAGGGGTGATATGATAGCCATGTTCAAATATATGAAAGGATGTCATATGGAGGAGGGAGAAAGATTGTTTTCTGCTGCTCCAGAGAAGCGGACACGGAGCAATGGATTCAAACTTCAAGAAAGAAGATTCCACCTAAACATTAGGAAGAACTTCCTGACAGTAAGAGCTGTTCGACAGTGGAATTTGCTGTCAAGGAGTGCGGTGGAGTCTCCTTCTTTGGAGGTCTTTAAGCAGAGGCTTGACAGGCATATGTCAAGAATGCTTTGATGGTGTTTCCTGCTTGGCAGGGGATTGGACTGGATGGCCCTTGTGGCCTCTTCCAACTCTGTGATTCTATGACTTCACCCATAGAGGTGTACTCCCTTGTCTCTTTCTATGACTTTTCTTCGTGCTTTAACTTTGCGAATGAAGATGTACACTAACACACTTTCCCATATTTCCTGGTAGAAGTGTTGAGATAGGAAGCTTTCCAATATTACCAACAGAGTTTATGAGGAGTAACAATTCTTCTGAGGGATATGCTTCGAAGGTAAAGTATCTACCCAGCCTAAATAAAAAATAAAACTAATAACTTTTGAGTTATTACTTATAATAAATCTGAAATAAACATTTTCCTGGACTTATGGTTTATGTGGGATGCTGATTGGATATGATCAGCAGCCAATCAGGAAATGGTATATCATAAATGGGAGGAGTTTTGGAATGCCTGACATCACAAGGGAGGTGATTCTTAGCCAGTGGGAGGATGAAACACCCTTTAGAAGAACCTAGAGAGAAGATTGTTTCATGACAACACCAAGGTATCCCAACAGAAAGTGGTCTGATGGGTGGAATACTTTCTTTACAAGCTATGATATTTGCAGGGTCTCATTCCATGGCCAAAAGGTCACTAATAGGGAGCTTTTATAAACTACAGGTGGTCTTTCTCTTTTAAATACTAGAACTCGGGGTCATCCAATGAAACAGAGTGGTGGTGCAATCTAGGGATGTGTACAGGTGCTGTCTTGCCAGCGCCCCCTAATGGCTTTTTTGCCAATAACAACCACCAGGCAAGCAAGAGGTTCCTTGGATTCTACTGGACTTAGGTAGGGACAAACTTTTATTAACTGGTAAACATGAGCAAAGAAATTGATCCACAACGTAGAATAGAGTCTAACATAAAGCCAACAGCAACTGGAATAAACGATAAAGCCAATAATATAATCTATAAGCAGGCAGCCCTGTTTAGGGAACTTTATAATGACTGATGTTTTAATGTATTTTTAATTTTTTGTTGGAAGCCGCCCAGAGTGGCTGGGGAAACCCAACCAGATGGGAGGGGTATAAATAAATTATTATTATTATTATTATTATTATTATTAAGCAAAAGATCTTAGGCAACAATAATTATAATACAGATGGAATAGGTTTAGTTCTTCATGTCTCCCCAGTCGAAGGAGATTTGGAAGACTTATCTGTGACACTTCAGACTGGCAGATGGTCATTCTCTTCACATTCTGGAATGGAGCATAGAACAGTGTGTCAAGATCTCCCTGTCTCCTTCAGCTGCTGGCCCTTATATAGACCATAGAGTAGGTCTCAGGCCAAGCTGGCAACAGATGTAATTCATGATGTAATTCCATTCCCATCCTTTGATCTGACCTGGGAGTCGACACATGTGGGCATGAGCCTTCATTTGCATTCTTTAGCTCTGTGGTTCGGTCAAAGTAATCTTACTTTCCTTGTTCCCAGACAACTGGTTCTTCCTTCCTTCCCCCATGCAGTCAGGTGTTTGATAGGTGGCCAAGCCATGAAGTTGCTTTCTCTTCTTCACAAACAGCCAGTTTCCTTATATTAAAGCTCCAACTACATTGCAAGCCTGGAGCACCACATTCTGTTTTATTCCCTGGCAATACAGGTGTGCTGCTCTCATTCGTGGGCCCAGTTTGTAAATCCAGATCTAGACCATGATCCAGACCATGATCCAGAAAATACAAGTCTTTGAAAAACTAATTTACTAGCATATAGAATCATAGAGTTGGAAGAGACCACAAGGGCCACCCAGTCCAACCCCCTGCCAAGCAGGAAACACCATCAAAGCATTCTTGACATATGCCTGTCAAGCCTCTGCTTAAAGACCTCCAAAGAAGGAGACTCCACCACACTCCTTGGTAGCAAATTCCACTGCCGAACAGCTCTTACTGTCAGGAAGTTCTTCCTAATGTTTAGATGAAATCTTCGTTCTTGTAGTTTGAATCCATTGCTCCGTGTCTGCTTCTCTGGAGCAGCAGAAAACAACCTTTCTCCCTTGTCTATATGACATCCTTTAATAGATTTGAACATGGCTATCATATCACCCCTTAACCTTCTCTTCTCCAGGCTAAACATACCCAGCTCCCTAAGCCGTTCCTCATAAGGCATTGTTTCCAGGCCTTTGACCATTTTGGTTGCCCTCTTCTGGACACGTTCCAGCTTGTTAGTATCCTTCTTGAACTGTGGTGCCCACTCTGATTCATGGGCCCAGTTTGTCAAACCAGATCCAGATCATGATCCAGAAAATGCAAGTCTTTGGAAAGCCCATTTGCTATCTCAGATGGCTTTGAAACAGAATTAGACAACAGCATTCTTCTTTCTTCTTTCTTTCCTTTCTTTCCTTTCTTTCTTTCTTTCTTTCTTTCTTTCTTTCTTTCTTTCAGCTGCAGCATCAGATGTTAGGCTGGGTCTTAGCAAAAAGAAAACAAAGTGGCACACTTGGAGAGCCTGGGTAACAGCTTCCCTCTGCTTCTTTTCCAGGTCCATCTCATGGTCTCCAAAGTCTTGCTAGACTCAATTGGATTTATATGTGTCCAACTGAGACTGGATCTATTACTCCATCTATTCTGATGATCAGGAGGTAGTTATATAATTAAATGTATATACCTTCCATCAAGGATGGGGAGCATGTGGCCCTCCAGATGTTATGATCTACAACCCCCGTCATCCCCAACCATTGACCATGATGCCTGTGATGGAGGGAGTTGGCACCCAGGAACATCTGAAGACCTCATAGATTGTTTTTATAGGAAAGGATTGTCTAATAATGATAGACACCACCAAAGTGTAATATTGGAAATGCCTCATTGAGACCCATTTTGGACTTGAAGTTGTTGTGTATTTCAACTTTGTACCAATGAAATCCTTGACATTTGTAGATGTGCATCTACTTTAAAATTTATGTTCCTGTAATAGGGAGATTAAGTGCAGGACAACAGAAGCAAATATTGTGAGCTTTGATGCTTGACAGGAGACTTATACTCTGGGTTTGGAAGGTTAAACACCCTTGATCCAATAGGTGTGTTCATAATCCTATCCTCCATGTTATAATAGATTGTTGTTTCACAGACAAAACTGAGAGGATGGGGAAGCCAATTCTTGCAAAGAGTCCAGCGTTCAGAAGACATCGAGTGTCCAGAAAGCGTAAAAAAAAAAAAAAACATGGTCTGTATACAGCACAGTCATATGGGATGAGGTTTCTCATAAAGTAGAGGAATGCATGGGAAAGGGAAGTTGATGGGGAGACAGAGAGGGAGTGGAAACAGACATGTTGTGCCAGGGAGGAGTGCAGAGAAAAGCCCAAACAGCTCCACTAAGCCCCATAGAAACCCCAGGATTCAGCCCACTCTTTGCTGCTGGCTGTGGTGTTCCTTTACTTTGTGCAGTCAGGAATGGCTCTACCATTAGGCAGAATGAGGCAGTTGCCTCAGGTAGCAGGTGTTGGGGTGGGTAGAGATGTGCAGACCACACAAGCTGCACTGCACCTTCTTAGTTAGTCTGCTGCCCCATCAGCAGCATCAAAATATCAGCCAAAGGCCAGGCCAGCCCAGCTTCTGTATGTGGAATTATGTGTATGCAGGGGGCATCTTGTCATTTGTCTGGGGAGCAGAAAATAGTATCAAAGGCTCCTCCCTTCTGATCCAGACATTTGTAAGAAAAGTTTCCTCAAGCAGCAAGGCATCTCGCCTTGCTTCCTCCACCTTCTTATCCTCCCACGTGCCCACCCCCCTGTACAATTGACTGCCTCTGGCTGATGGCTTCCACAGCATATGGAAACCCTTTTTCCTGTGGTGGCAATGGTATGTTTGGTACTGATGGCTAAAGCAGAATTGTCTTTCTTCAAGCATCTGATTTACGGCAAATGATTACCTTCTTCCAATCTGCAAAGGGTGAAAGATTTGTCATACTTGAGATGTGCATCCTTACTGCCACAACGCTGCTTATTTTCATTCTTTGTAAGTACATAATTAGCATACTTTGCAACTAATGTTGTGGGCTTTCCTTCAATTCGAATAGCATTTCCAAAAAGACATGGCAGGATGGAGCTTCCATTTACCTTCTTCAACTCTCTTTGATTTTAGGGAGTGAGTTATAGCTGTCACCCAGTGAGATTAATGGCACTGTTTTGTTCCCCCTGAATAAGTGAGTTCCAGCACTTGGAACAGACACATAGGCTAGCAGAAGTCTCTGAGACACCCTGGGCAACTCCCTTTCCCAGTTGCGATTCTCTGCTCCTTTCCCAACTAATCCTCATTTGCTGGGGGAGAGCCCCCATTCCTGATCCTCGCCACCCTGCCCTCTGCTAGGGCTCCAGTCCCTTGAAGAAAAGTGCTTGGGGAAAACAGACTGCAAAGGATAAGGCCATGGCCAAAGTGGGTGGGTCCAGAGCCCACCTAAATATTGAGATATATGCAGGGGTTTTTTCAGCCGAAATTCATCAGGACTCTGTTCTGGCCCCTATCAGGTTGGTGCCATTGCTATTTTAAGAGAAAACAAGGGAGGCATTCATGCTGAGTTCCAGCACCTCCTTTTCTTGAAAAATAGTACTGGATAGATGACACCTTGACCTATTTGCACACCTAATTCATTTTTAAAGGGCACTCAAAAGTAAGCAAAGCTCGGGGAGGGGGGAGGGAATAAAATGATCCAAAAATTTGCATATTTTGAGCATGTGGCAGAGCATGAGGCAGCCTGGCAAAGGCAAGAATGTAGGACAAAGAGGACAGGTGTAATGAGACACCAAAAATTTACAGCTCTCTAAGGAAGGCCAACCATCTGATGACAGAAGTAACAGGGCAAATGGAAACAGGACTTCAGACCAGCAGGGCAGCCACCATCAAGGGCTGAGAGCAGAAAATATTTTAAAAAGTCATCTTCATGGTTTTGTTGATTTGATTTCTTATCTGCGTTACAAGTCAGCAATTTAAATTCAATATTAAAAGCAGTTTGAAAACAAGTATCCCCTCCCCCAGATAATCAGACAATTTAATCATTTCTTTTCTACCTACCTCCTCCTTAGATAATAAGGAAATGAGAAAAAGAGAAGAGCTTAAAATAGCAATGAGTATTATTCGGACCTTTGTTGTTGGGATAGATACAATCCATGAAGACCTGGATGGTAAGCATTTTTTAATGCACATCCACACTTTTGCTGGACCCTGTTTAATTTAAACAGGCTTCAATTCCTGTAGTTCACTTTGAGATTCATATTTGTGAGCAATACATATATTCAATGAAACTCACCACCCAATAGAGTTTATCACTGTTTCATTGCTCAGCAGGAAGAAAATCAGATGGTCGCCATTCTCACATCTCCCCACTAGAAATGCCTCTCCCCATCACACTGTAATTCACAATGTTTGTGCTATTGCAAGATTTGTGCTACTGCAAGATTTTAGCAGTAGCACAAGGGAACTTTGCCCCCACTTCTCCCTGCATGCCATCCCCAAAGCATAGCTGTCAACCTTCGGATTTAAAAATAAGGGATCTTATTGTGCTGTCAACTTTCGGATATGGAAATAAGGGCACTGGAATAAGGGAATTTCACGCAAAAAAAGGGAAGGTTGACAGCACTGCGCCAAAGCTGCTCTCCGGGGGGGGGTGGTTCCGGGGGGGGGGGCAGATTGGAGGGAATGGGGCTGAAGATTGCATTGCACACAGAGAAATTCCTGCACTGACATTATGTCCTCCTTAGAATTATGTGGAATGCTACCCAGTATTCATCAGAAAAAGAGTTTTGGTGCCTCTATTTTCTTAGATCTCACAAAGCATAATAGAAAACTGCAAATTATTCTTTGTTTTTTGGCTTTGCTGTATGACTCAGTGGGGCATTGGTTTGTGACCCTGTGATTCCCAGAAGAAAAGGAGGACATAGGAAGGGAATATTGGAGATACTTCATGAGCGACTTTTAATATGAGAATAGGATAGTGGATTGCATGGGTCTTTGGTCTGATCCAGCTGCAGAATTCTTCTGAGGCTTTTCATTGGTAATCTCAGCCACAGAGAATGAAGTCTGCCCTCATATTTATAAGAACACGATCCTTGAGCTCTGCTTCTTGTTTCAGGCTAGAGTGTTCCAAAATGTTTGGAAATGCTTTCTTAATATTTGCAGATTGTTATTTCAGATACTCTTTTGCCTTGAACTATTTCAAATCTTTTAGACTTCCAAATACTCGCTGTAGCTCACAACGTATCAGAGGAATTGCGGTATCTTGCCAACAAAAATGATCAACTGCAAAAAGAAATTGGTAAGCTACCCTATGATGCTGAAGAATTGTAGTGCAGTGGGAACCTGCCCTGAGTCTGCCCCAGCTGAAAGGCCCTCCTCTAGCTGAAAACTCTTAGAGCCAGAGCAGAGTGCTGCCCTCCTTTGCATGGGGCCACCCTAGAGAAACATCAGAGATATTCAGTTCAGTTCTCCTGAACTTTTGAATTGATTTAGCCTCTATGGTTAGGAAAGAAAAGACTTTGCCATTCTTTGCTATAACAGAGACAATCAAAACAGGTCAGCTAAAAGACCTGTCCTTTATTATTTTCACCAATGAGAGCCCCGCCTCTGCAGAGACAATCAAAAGAGGTCAACTGAAAGAGAGAGATTCTTGAGCAGCACTTCAAAGGCAACTTCCGCCAACTTGGCCAGAGAGACTGCTGGGCAGTGGGGTGATAGGTGCAACAGCAAAATCTCTCTCCTGTTTCACAAGCCCATCGTCAGAAAGAAGCCCTCAAGCCCACTCACATAGTGAATTGCCCCTTTAGCCACTGAATACATGATAGGTAAAGTGATTATAAAATTGTCTATAAAGCTTTATATGCAAAAGCAAAGAATGGGAATGAATGCATATTATGTCACTTGTACATAAAAAGCAAGCTAAATATGTTCAGCACCAAAACACACATTTTTTGAGAGTCATATAATGTCATTTCCCTTGGGAAATATGATTGCCTTTAAAGACATTGTTCCAAAACCAGGTCTAAATCCTGATTGAAATGGATCTAGAAAATAAGTTTCCCCCAAGAGCACCTGGATCTGGTCCACAACCACCCACTCAAGAACCTTGCCCAGGAAGGGGAGATTAGCAACTGACAGGCAGTTACATAGATTTTCTGAGCCCAGGGAAGGTTTCTTAAGGAGTGCTGTTACCACTGCCTCCTTCAAGCTGGCCAGGACCAGTAATCACCTTTCTAGGTCAGTCAGCTGTCCATTCCCTGCTGGCTTGTATCGGCGACAAGGGGCAGGATCCAGTGCGCAAGTGGTTGTCCTGACCGATCCAAGCACCTTGTCCGCATTCTTGAACCTTACCGACTGAAACACACCCAACACAATGGAAACAGACTCTGCTATGGACATTCTTTGAGATTTGTCTGCTGTAATAGCAGGGGGGTAAAGATGCCAGGGGATGCTAGCAATTTTATCCACAAAATGCTTTGCAAGCAAGTCACAGAAAGCTGCTTTCAGTTCTGTCATCTCCTTCGGGCCAGACTGTAGCAGGCCCCACACTATCTGGGAAGGAAAGCTCTGCTGGATAGCACAATGGAGGAAGCAAAGCAAGGCTTCTTTGTATCCTTCACTGCCACTTGGTCGGCTCGAGGATGAGCCCTCACCAGTAGTTGATTGCATTCAACCAGATTTTCCCTCCACTTGCGTTCAAGCCATCTCCCCACTTCTTTTTTTGCCCTCACCTCTGTGGTATACCAGGGGGCCAAACAGGCTGCATGAAGTGGGAGAGGGCACTCAGGGCCAATTGTGTCAATGGCCCAAGCCAAGGCAGAGGGCTCTCTGGATAGTTGCGCCCACCTTGTGGCACTCCGTCCCACCATATGTCAAGGAATAAAACAACTGACTCTCAGAAGACATCTGAAGGCAGCCGTGTTCAGGGAAGTTGTTAATGGTTGGTGTTCAATTGTGTTTTAATTTTTTGGAAGTTGCCCAGAGTGGTTGGGGGGAACCAAGTCAAATGGGCAGCCTACTACTACGACTGCTTATTATTATTATTATTATTATTATTATTATTATTATTGTAGTAGTAGTAGTAGTAGTAGTTGTTATTCGGTTGTTCCAGAGGTCAGCCAAAGCTCAGCAGGAGCACCAGTCAGATCAGCTAGAAAATCCCCCAGAGCCATTTGGAAGCCCACTGGATCCATCCTGTCAGCTCAGACAGGGAGACTGCTGGGCAGCAAACCGGGTGGTAAACCAGCAGAATTCTTCATCTGTCCCAGTTGCCCAATGCCAGCAACACACACTCTAGATTCCCTCCACAGCTGAGCAGAGAGCCTGAAGAGAGAAAGAGAATTTTGATAAACCACAGCTACTCCCCCTCCCCAACCTTCAAGTCTACCCTAATTGTGCCCTAAGTATCCAGGTGGAAACAAGTGGGTGAGGCCCCTGGGGTTCAGATAAGGCCTGTGAGGGACTTGCATCTATTCCCTGAAATAAAAGGTCCTTGACTGCGCTCCCTGTTCCAGCTATGTCCCCCCCCCCAGGTATTTCCTGCAGCATCATGAAGGGGTTGAAGAGTTAATGTTGTTCTTGTTTTAATCTTTCTGAGCTTCCTAGATGAATATATGTTATCATGTGGCCGCAGAAATGAACTTAACAAAAATTGCAAAGAAATACAAAGTGGTTCCCCTTAAATTCCCTACCTTGTTTTCTTTTTCTCTTCTTCCTCCATATCTGGCTTGACTCAAAGACCGCCTTATTCGAAACTTGAACAAAGGTTGGATTATATATGCAAGGACAATGTATTTCCTTTCTCCTGAAAAAGCCTCATGGTCAGATTCCGTTAAAAGATGTCGTGAGGAAGGCGCCGAGCTCATGTCTGTAGAAACAAGGGAAGAACAGGTGAGCATCAAAGCTAAGTATAGGAAAGGTAGCGGATCTTCTTGAGCCAAAGGGCTCCTATCATCACTATCCGTTTAAGAATGTTACATCTACTTGTATGCAGCCAAGACAGCAATTCCCTCAGTCAAGCCAAGGGGTGGGAGGGGCAGGGAGCAGCTGCTACCATCTGGAACTCAATAAGGTTTCTTGGAGCTGCTGAGCTCTAATAGAATGAAGCTGGCAGTCAGGAAGGAGGTCTTGAAGGAGGAGAAGGAGTAGATACTTCAAAGGCATCTATCTCTTGGATTTTCTGTAAATTCTTCCTCTGCTCTTTGAGATGTATTGAGAGCTTAGAAAAACGGCTTCCCTCACCACGCTAACCTTCTGGCAGGAGAGATTGATGGAGATGACTCTAGAGAAGCTTGCAAGGTATATCCCTCTCCCAGCCCCTTAGCCCTGGCCATAGCTGCCAAGTTTTCCCTTTTCTCACGAGGAAGCCTATTCAGCATAAGGGAAAATCCCTTTAAAAAAGGGATAACTTGGCAGCTATGGCCCTGGCAGAGGGGCTACTGGGGTGCTCTTGGGCACAACCAGACCGATTCCAGTGTCTCTGGAACCAGGCAACAAGCATGGATGCAGAAATTGGAGTATTTGCCACACAGGTCACTGTCCTGCTAGGTGGTTCCAAGACCAACTGTTTTATGGCACAGTCATTTACAGTATCTGGAAATTTTAACTCTGTGTCATGATTGGAACACATATGCAGCCAGTCTTGGTGAGGGAAGATGAAGTTACCCTTCATTACAATATTTCCTCTTTGGGATGCTTCCTTGATTCCATCATCATCCATCACCACCATAATTTTGATCAGGGGGACAATATCACATCCACTGTATGAAATTATTATTGGTGATGGGAATACAATGTATAGTTTTGATCTCTGCTTCCCCCCAAAATTTGGATTGTGTCTTCAAATGTGACACTTGCTCCTTTTAAAATGTGTTTGTTTTATGCCTATTGAATTTCTGTAAAGGGCTATAGTCTCCCAGAGAAAGGGACATTGTCTTAAAATATTATATTTGTTCTTTCTCAACACCCCTACCCTAGTATCATTTAGACAACGAAGTAAAAAGGCACAACAAGAACTTTTGGCTTGGAGTCTTTAAAGAAAAGGACCAATGGAAATGGCTGGTTGGATTAGATGTTAAAGTTCCGTAAGTTTCTGCAGAAACATTTGTTAATGATATGCATTCCATAAAGTTGCAGATTCTGTTTACATAATTGATCCTTTCCCTTTCCAAATATATTTTGCCATGCAATTTTCTCTACTACCAAAGATCTACATATGTACTCCTCCACGTCATTGTCCAGGTGAGTGACTGCTACTTCTCACTAGGTTGGAGAGGCAGGAAGCCTACTCTTCCTCCTTCTCTAACCTAATGAATGTAGTGATTCGGAAGAGGCTGCTTTTAAATGGTTTGTGCTGCTTAGTTCGGCTTCAAAAGGACTTGCAGGAACCTAAAGCTGAGTGGGTGGCGCTGTGGGTTAAACCACAGAGCCTAGGGCTTGCTGATCAGAAGGTCGACGGTTCGAATCCCCGCGACGGGGTGAGCTCCCATTGCTTGGTCCCTGCTCCTGCCAACCTAGAAGTTCGAAAGCACATCAAAGTGCAAGTAGATAAATAGGTACCGCTACGGCGGGAAGGTAAACAGTATTTCCGTGTGCTGCTCTGGTTTCGCCAGAAGCAGCTTAGTCATGCTAGCCACAGGACCTGGAAGCTGTACGCCGGTTCCCTCGGCCAATAGAGCGAGATGAGCGCCGCAGCCCCAGAGTCTTTCACGACTGGACCTAATGATCAGGGGTCCCTTTACTTTTACCTTTAAAGCTGAGCAACACTGTCAGCTGGCAGTTAAGACCAGGCATCCCCAAACTTCGGCCCTCCAGATGTTTTGGACTACAATTCCCATCACCCCAATCACTGGTCCTCTTAGCTAGGGATCATGGGAGTTGTAGGCCAAAACATCTGGAGGGCCGCAGTTTGGGGATGCCTGGTTAAGACAGTTCATAGTTTCCTTTAAGTATCTAACAACTCTTTTCAGCTTTTGTTGATGAATATACAAGGTCAGAGTAAGATCTCACTCATCACAGCTTGGTAGTAGAACAGTGAACTGGTCTGGCATTTATTACTGGATTAACAGAGGGCTGCTTTCAATTTTGCAAGGTCTCCTGTAACAAAATCCAATGACATTCATCTCCATTGATGCACCCAATACCAACCACTAATCCTTTTGGGCAAAGGTATTGTGTAAACTTTACAAACGGGCCGTGGGGTTGTATAATACTAGCTGGGAACTTAAGCCCTGTATGCCAGTGGTTCCCAGTTAGCTAAGTACTGCAGACCCCTTGTTTTTCAAAAGCCAAGCCATGGGCCACCCTACCTTTGAACATTTGGATATCTCTGTGGTGGTTTTTGTTATGTGAATGACACCATGGAGCCCCTGGGTGGTGGTTCATGGACCACCAATTGGGAACCACTAGTGTATGTGATCTTAGACTTGATCAAAGGGCAGATCTACCCAAACATCTCATTGGAGTAAAAAAACACCTACTGCACCATTACTAGTAATATCAATTTAATAGATTCACAGAGAGCTAAAAATGAAGGAGTTACAGAATACATTTATCACAGAATTTTAGTGCTGTGTAGTGGGACTTGATTCAGTATACAGTGGACACTGGAGAATGCAAGTGCCAATAAGAGTGAGGCTAGGGTGATACCTCTGTCAACTATGGATAACTGATTAAAGTAAACTTAGAACCATCTTGTTAGATTTAGATAAGGTATATATGTGAGAGATATCATAACATTTCAATCAACCCTATAATGGCTTTGTGGTTATAGATTATATTTTGTAATTCATTTGAGGACATAGCTATTTTTGTTTCTGTGCAGTATAGTGTCATTGCTATCCTCATGCATGGGGTGGGTGATGGATGTGAGATGAGGTGGATGAAGGCAGATGCTAATCTAACAAAGTTTTAATATGTGTTGTGATAAATGTAGTATTGTAAAGTTCATTAAAAAGGTAAAGGTAAAGGGACCCCTGACCATTAGGTCCAGTCGTGACCGACTCTGGGGTTGCGCGCTCATCTCACATTATTGGCCGAGGGAGCCGGCGTATAGCTTCCAGGTCATGTGGCCAGCATGACAAAGCTGCTTCTTTTTTTTTCTTTTTAACATTTAAAAAAACAAGTTTATTGATCAATTTAAAACTTTACATAAAACAAATGCATATGTGGTAACGGTACAACTCAAATACATCAAATCTTACAAGTCATAACCATTGCCTATATCTATGCAGATAAAAGCCCCCTTCCCCCCTCCCTGCTCCCACCCCTCTCCACCCTTCTTCCCTACCATCTTCCCTACCATCTTCTCTCCCTCCCACCTGTTACCCTCGTTCCTTTTTTCATATTATACATTATATATACCAATTATATATAACAACTCTAAAGCCTGGAGAGAGAATTCAATAGAAGTCATTAAAACTGAAAATGTTGAAAGAAAAACAAAGGGTTTGTGTGGTTTCCCCCCCCTTCCTTTCATATTCTCCTTCCTGACAATTTCTAATGTATTTTTAAACTTATGCGAACGTACTGAACCTAGTATATTTCTCTATTATACGCATCTAATACGTCCATTTTTCTTCATGCATCAAAACCTTATGTATACATTTACTTTTTCTTTCCCCCCTTCTTTTTTTTAATCAATTATTACCAGATCCAGTGCACCTTTAGTATATTTTTGAATATATAGTTTGTATTTTAACCAATTTTCCGAGATTTTTTTTTGCGATTTGCCTTTCAGGTTATTAGTTAATAGGGCCATTTCTGCCAATTCCTGTAGCTTACTTTGCCATTCTATCAAAGTAGGGGCTTCGGCCTCCTTCCACTTTTTCGCAATCAATAGCCTTGCAGCTGCAGTAGCGTATAAAAAAAGTTCTTTCATGGCAGTTGGAATCTCGCTTCCAACCATGCTTAATAAGAATGCTTCCGGCTTCTTTGCAAAGGTTGTTCCTAACATTTTCTTAATTTCCTCATAGATTTGGTTCCAGAATATTTTAATTTTTTGGCAAGTCCACCACATATGGAAAAAGTCGCCCTTATTTACCCCACACCTCCAGCAGGCGCTTGATACGTTTTTGTATATTTTTGATAGTCTGTGGGGGGTTAAGTACCACCGATGCTGGACTTTGTACATATTTTCTCTAATGGTGTAACTCGCCGTGAAATTCATATTAACCTTCCATAGTTGTTCCCAATCTGCAAGCATAATGGTTCACCCAATATCTTGCGCCCACTTTATCATGTTGTTTTTCACGGTCTCCTCCATTACATGGTATTCAAGGAGTAATTTATACATTTTTGATATAATTTTATTATTGTTATTTATTAAATTTATTTCTAATTTCGATGGATCTTTCTCGAATCCTAATTTCTTATCTTTTATAAACAAATCATGAATTTGATGATACTCCAGCCATGTTGTAAAGTATTTTTTTACTTCTTCGTATTTCTTAATTGTTATTTGTCCATCTTTTTCTATTAATATATTATTGTATGTTGTCCAGCATCTGTTCATATTCCTTTTCTTAACCGTTGTTACTTCTATTGGGGATATCCATTTTGGAGTTTTTGGTTCCAAATATTTTCTATATTTCCCCCATGTTTTTAATAACGGATATCTTATTATATGATTGTTGAATGCTGTGTGGGCCTTGTATTTCTCATAGTTCAGGTAGGCGTGCCACCCGAATCGGGTGTCATGCCCTTCTAGATCTAAAAGTTCTGGATTGCTCAATGTGAACCATTCTTTTAACCATACAAAGCAAGCCGCCTCGAAATATATTTTTAGATCGGGGAGACCAACCCCCCCCTTTTTCTTTATTGTCAATTAATACTTTATGTTTTACTCTGGGCCTTTTCCCTGACCAGATGAATTTTGACAGTTCTTTTTGCCAATTATCTAAAAATTCTAATTTTCGTATGATTGGGATTGTTTGAAATAAGAAGAGTAATTTTGGTAATACAGTATGTTAAGTTTGATTGTTGAAATACGCCCCAGAAAGGATAGATGAAGTCTATTCCACAATTCTAAATCCTTTTTTATTTCCCCCCAAATTTTTCGATAATTATTTTCAAATAAATTTAAATTTTTTGGAGTAATCCAGATCCCGAGATATTTTATTTTCGAATGTATTTTTAAATTTGTTGCTTTTTCTATATTCAATTGTTCTTCTTTTGATAAATTTTTAACTAATAGCTTTGTTTTTCTAGATTTAATTTGAATCCCGAAACTTTCCCATATTCTTTCATTACTACTAATACTTTGTTTAAGCTTTCTTTTGGCTGTTCTGTAGTGATTATAATGTCATCTGCGAACGATTTTATCTTATATTTATTCTTTCCTAATTGTATTCCTTTAATTTCTTCTTCATTTCTTATTTTTTGGCATAATACTTCCAGGGCTAGTATGAAGATTAGTGGGGATAATGGACACCCCTGCCTCACTCCTTTGTTAATTTCGCATTTTTGTGTCACCCTTCCATTTAATATAATTTTAGCTGTTTGCTTTGTATATATTGCTTTGATGTTATTGTTATATTGATCTCCAAATTCCATATAATACATTAATTCTTTTATAAATTTCCAGGAGACCCTGTCAAAAGCTTTTTCAGCATCGACAGCCATTAAGGCTGCCGGTTTCTCTATCCGCAAGTCTAAGTATTCCAGTATATTAATTATATGTCTTGTGTTGTTATAGATATGCCTCCCTGGTAAAAAGCCTGATTGGTCTCTATGTATTATTTCATTGAGGACCTTTTTGGTCCTCTCTGCTAGTATGTTTGTATACAGCTTATGTTTGTATACAGCTGGCAAACCAGAGCAGCACATGGAAACGCCGTTTACCTTCCTGCTGTAGCGGTTCCTATTTATCTACTTGCATTTTGACGTGCTTTCGAACTGCTAGGTTGGCAGGAGCTGGGACCAAGCAACGGGAGCTCACCCCGTCACAGGGATTCGAACCACCGACCTTCTGATCAGCAAGCCCTAGGCTCAGTGGTTTAACCACAGCGCCACCTGGGTCCTTGTAAAGTTCATTAGTGGGCCGTAAATCCTTAGACCCACACAGCCAATCTTCAATGGCTGCCCAGCACGCTCCCCAGCTCGCTCTGCAAAGCTTGTTCTTGTTCAGACCTAACAGAGTTTCAGCGCAGCTGAACAGACTCAACTCCGTTGCTTCTAGTCTATAATTAATAATAATAATAATAATAATAATAATAATAATAATAATAATAATAATATATTATTTATACCCCACCCATCTGACTGGGTTTCCCCAGCCACTCTGGGCGGCTTACAACAGAAAAATGAAATAAAATAATCTATTAAACATTAAAAGCCTCCCTAAACAGGGCTGCCTTCAGTCTAACTCATCTTTATTACAGAAGCATAAAAGAAACAGCAAAACCAACAGAAGCTAGCTGCATGTTTGCAGCTCTTATCTCTAGCTCTCCCTCCTACACGCTCCGCTCCGGCGGAAACTCAGACTCAGACTCTCAGACTCAAAACCAAAACTGAACTCTGAAACAAAGGAAGTTGCACGTATCACTTGTGGGCAGACACCCAGAGAATCAGAACGCCTCCAGAGTGTTTTAACTCTGTGTTCACCAGAATCCCAACAATATGCTCAGAACAATCACTGCTGTGCTAACTCTGCTATGAGAGAGTAAGGATCTCTCTTTCAACACTCTCTCTCCAACACCCACAATGATACAGGGCAGATCTGAGGAGGATGTGGGTGCATATGGAAAGGAGAGGGGTAGTTCTGTTGCAGAAATGGAAATCTTGGCAATACCCTGTTTCCCATATTTTAAGACGTAGTCATAAAATAAGCCATTGCAGGATTTTTAAGCATTCAAGGAATATAAGCCATACCCCGAAAATAAGACATAGTGATAGGCGCAGCAGCAATGCCGGCTGCGGCAGGAGGAGGAAAAAAACAAGACATTCCCTGAAAATAAGCCATAGTGTGGTTTTTTGAGGAAAAATAAATATAAGACGGTGTCTTATTTTCGGATATACTGCCCAAAATAAATTGACTGAATGTTCTTGTGTGCACCACTGAGCCTTCCAAAGTGACATCATCACTTTTTTTGTAGTTTCCTATGAGAAATCACTTCATGTGAAAAGAAAATAGACAGTCTTGACCCACAGTTGTTGTTGTTGTTGTTGTTTTCCTTACATGGTTAGAATGCTAAAATCTGGGGAGGAAAATCCATCACAATTGTGGGTGGATGTTAAGAGAGAAAGAGCTGAACATCTTTTTAATGGTAGAAGGCTCAGGGAGCGGGTGGGGAAGTAACATCCAATCTTGATGGATCAGTGCTGCTCTTTCTTTTCTTTCAGGTATTGGAATAAGGATAATCCGAGAAACCCTGAGCCTAAGCACCCAAACAAAAACCACTGTGCTGCAATAGGGCCTAATTGCGGCAATGAATGCTGGATAGCATTACAATGTGATGAACGCATAGGGTTCATTTGTAAGAAGGTGCCTGATGATGTTTGGCTCTAAGAAGACACTTTAAGATGAACGAAACTGGATCTCAGGATCACTACACAAAAACAAAAACCAAGAGATCACCCCACCCCACTGTTTTAATGCACAACCCATTCTCTGCCATCTAGATTATGGGACTCTCTGGCATCAGCCCTCAAAAACACCTTGAAAAGACCTTATTCTGAAAGCTCAGGTGTAGATGGTTACAAAAATAAAGAATGGAAGGGTCCAGTCATAGCCTGTTTTCTGTTCAATGTATTTATTTGCAATGCATACCAATATTTGTTTCCTTACTCTGTGTGTTTGATGCCCCATTGCCCCTTCTGATCTCCATGGTCGCTACCTTACAAGGCACAGAAGGACAACCATGCATGCCAGGCAATGAGAATGGGGGCCACCCAGCGCCTGGTGTCCCCTTCTAGCAGACTCATCACAAATACAACTTTGATGTCATACAACTTTGGCTTCATCACTGGGAAATTCTGGCGCCCTTGCTCTCATAAAGAGCTAATCATTGGGCAACAAACAGATTGAACGTCAGCTCCGTGAATCTCAAGCCTCTTGTGCCTCCGCTGACAGAGCCTGAGAACGCAAGAGATGTCATTACCGGTAGCTTGGAATGTGAAGCGGAGGAGGAGCAGCCAGTAGGAACCTGATCTCACATAACAAAGAGCAGGAGGAGGAGAAGCTGGGGGGGGGCACAGACTGTTGGTTCCACTTTGAACTCTGAGGCAGAGACCCTGGAAATAGCCTGTTTCAAAAATTGTAGGCTCGAGAGAATCTGCGAGAAGAGGAAAAAAGAAAGAAAGCGAAAGAGGGGGCTTCGTTGGTGGAGGAGGAAGGGGTGGTGCTCAGACTCAGCAACTGCAAGCTGGGATGAACAGGCCGAAGACTGAGCTCCGCAGTGATTTATGAGTTTGAGCAATAAACCTGAGATAATTATCGCTGGAGTTGTCTCCTGTCTGTGGGGGAGAACCAAGCCATTACATTGAACTGCTCTCCATTTCTTCAGGGCTTGGCAGGGGGCAAGACTGGTGCCCATACCAGTGTGGGCACAGCACTGGCAGCATGTGCTGCTGCTTTCATGGCATTCATGGTGGCAGGGGTGCCAACTTGATAAAATATTGGGGGTGGAGCAGTTAAGTTCTCCCCTGCATAATCGATCACAAGACAGTGACACATCATTTGATTGGCAATGCCCAACAACTTGGGGGAGGCGGCCCCCTAAAATATTTTATTGGGGCCTCTACCCCCTAGGAGTTGGCTCCTACCGTATGCACAGTGGCCCTCAACTGAGTTAAGTAACCAATTAGACTCTGCTGTCCTGAACCACACCTTTACAAGGTGTGAATAGCTTGCTCTATGTTGAGGACTAGCACCCCAGGAGTCTAGCCGGGGGACCTCTCCTGCCACGTCTTGCGTGATTGATGGCTGGAAGTGGTTGTGGTTGCTTCAATCTGTCCTGTATACCCAGCCAAGGAGAACTGATATTTTAATTCCACTCAATCTGTTCGGCTCCTCTCAGAAGAGGAGGGAGAGTGGGAAGGTTTGCCCCCTTGTCTCCAGCAATTTCAAGAGGTGAAGAAGACTGAGCTGAATTATAGCTGAATGAAGAAATGCCTAGTTACAAGATAGTGGTAGAGGAGGGGGGAGTGAGAGAGCAGACTGCAGAGACCTCCCTGGAAAGTTTGGGAGATCCTCCTTCTCCAAGGGCTTGTCAGTCACTCTGCATTCAGGAACAGAGAATGCAGAGGAATGTGATTCCTGGGACTTTCATAGGTACTCAGGATGTTGTTGGGGATGGAAGAGGTGATCTTCAGAGTAGGCAACATCTCCTTTGTGCGGAGACCTGGATTCTTTGTCTTGCAACCAGATGACTGAATAAAATAAATGAATACGCACTTTCTTGTTCTTCTTGTCTTTGATGCTACCAGGGGAGGAGAGGGTTCTCCACTCCTGACATTTATTGACAAAAGCATATCATCTTGGTGGTATGTATGATACCTGTTGTGGTGAACGGAGGGGGGTCAAACATCCCCCCCTTCCTTGCCCCCCCTCTCCCAGTCCTCCTAATCCAAGGCAAAACCGGGAGAAGCAGGGATGAAAGGAAACTCAGTCTTTTCCAGACTTGCTCAACAAAAGGTAGAAGCTGCCACCATCCTTTTTAATCCACCAGTCACCTTGAGGTAGGGGGTAAAAAGGACAACAACACACACACGCCGTTGCTCCAGGCAGACCGGTCCTGGCCACTCTACCGTGACTCAGGCAGAAACTCAACTGGTAGGGATAAGCAGGCAGACACTGGTTTAGCTTTGCAGTCGGAAACCCAAAACACCAGACAAAATGTCCTTTCAAAAGTTTATTTAAAGAAAGAACAACTAATAGAAACAGTTATGCAGTTCTCAGGGGGGAAAAGGTTAGTAAAAAAAAAATCATTGTAAAGTATCGCTAGCTAACACTTTGCATACTCACAAAAGAAGCTTGGAAAATAAACAGAAGTTCGGTCCCTCTCCCTCGAGCAAGGAGCAAACAGGCACATGGCAAGCATCCAATCCCAGACATGGCATTAAGCAAATTGCATTTCCAAAACCCAGATTCTTATTGACAAAGCCCTCATGGGGTTCCGTGATTTGTCCAATTGATTTAAATTTTTAATTGTAGACTGACCAATAGGGAAGTGATACACATTTATCTTAGGCTGTCAGGGATCAAGGCAGCTGAAGACCATTACAGTGGTACCTCGACTTACGAACGACTCGACAACCAAATTTTTCGACTTACAAATGGGGGTAATGGACATGCGCTTACGAATGTCTCGACATCCGGAAAAAACCACGGCAGTTTTAGAAAGGGATTTTTCGACTTACGAATTTTTAGATAGGGTTGCTTCGACTTATGAATTTTTTCATTTCCAATGTATTCCTGTGGGGAATCGCGTTTCCAATGGCATTTTTTGACTTACGAATTTTTCGACTTACGAAGGTGCCTTTGGAATGGATTAAATTCGTAAGTTGAGGCACCACTGTACCTCATTTACTCTGCTTGAGAATAGAGCAGGGGTGTCAAACTCAAATTCATCGGGGGCCGCATCAGCAGTTTGGTCACCCTCAAAGGGCCGGTTGTGTCTGTAGGACTATGTGTCCACTCTTTATTATCATAAATTATTGTCACTGCATTCAATTATTACTGTTTTTTGTAATAATGTAAGCTCATTCCCGCCCCCACGCGGATCACATTCCTGCGTTGTGGCGTGTGTGTGTGGGAGGGGATGTAAACGAGGGAAATTTGAACAAACGGTGGGGATTGACGGCTTCCGGGGGGGGGGTCAACTAAACCTTCGGCAGGAAGGAGAAAGCCACTGCTGGGATTAAAAACCTGCAGATGGAAATAGGGCTTCCCTCTCCCGCCCTGCGCACACCCAAACCCCGCTAGGCAGGATGCCACACGCTGCAACCCACCCCATGCTTTGGAGAGGGGCAGGAACATGCGGTGCAGCGCCAACTCCCTGCTTTGCTTTTGCATCCTCCCTCCTCAGCGCCAGAGTCCCTTCCCCTCGCGCTGAGGGAGGGCAGCAGATTTCCCAAGGAGGAAGGCGGCGGCAGCCCCAGCGGACGTGCATCTTCGCCTCAGAGCTGCTCTTCCCCCCACCCGCGCTGTTGTCGTCTTCGTCGCCGCCTCTCCCTACCGGGACTGCAGGCAGAGGAGGCTTGAAACCCCCCCCAAAATTTCCCCTCCCACCTACTCAAACCGCGAGGCGACTCCATCTGGAGCCCTACATCACGAGGGGCTGAGAGGAGGAGGCGGCAGAGCGGGAAGAGCAGGAACCCGTGCCGTCACCGTCGCCTCCCTCCCGGCCGCCCCCCAGGGAGCAGCTCCGCCGGAACTGAGAAGCCAAAGGGCAGCTCGGGGGTGGGGGGCAGAGCAAAAGCCAGGCATCCTCCCGAGTGTCTATGAGGAGAAAACGGGGGAAGAGGGAAGAGAAACCCGGCTCCATCAAAAGAGTGACTGTTGCGCTTCGCCTACTTCCCCCTCAGGCTCACTCCGCGTCCCTTTCGCCCGCTCGCTCGCCCACCTCCCGGATGCAGCCGAGGAGAGGAAGGGAAGCGGGGGGCGGCGGCTCCCCAGTGCCGCCTCACTCGCTCTCGGAGACAACAGCAAAGCCCGCCAAAAAAAAATCCAGCGCTGCTCCGTCCCGGCACCAACTTTGCCGGCGGCGCCTGTAGGGCTTTCCTACCTCCTCGACGGGCTTCCCCCTCCTCCTCCTCCTCCTGCATCTCACTTCCCCGTCTGGCCGCTGTGCCACCACCTCCCTCAGCCTCATTCGAAATTGAAATCCCCTGGCCAAGGCCGTCAGCGCGGCTCCAGCACCCCGGCCTCCGCCTGCAGCCCCGCCCCCGGTTTTGACCCTCGGCCAATCGCAGGCTCCATAACTACTGTCAGTGGCTAGTGTCGGCGGCGGCTACGCGGGCCACATGATGAGGTCTGGCGGGCCGGATTAGGCCCCGGGCCTTGTGTTTGACACCCATGGAATAGAGATACTCCCTTTCACACTCTCAATCACTTTGAATACAGCTGGGCTTAAATCAACCAGTTGCTAACCTCTTATCTAGAATACACATCCTTTCACTTGGAGGTACCAGGCCTGGTAATAGCTTACACAGGAGTTAATTAAACTAACAAAGCATTCCTCTTAAGGGGACCAAAAGGCACATTCCCAGGTGCTGGATTTTGGCTGATCCCAGGGTACACTATGATGATTCCAGAATGCACTACAATAAACCAGAGTTTAATATACACAGGTTTCTCTAGTTCACCACACCTGTGTCTTGTGCCATGGATCCTTGTTTCCAACACTGAAAGAGGAGGTTGTGGAGGTGTTTCATGAGGGTAGATATGAAGTTGACTTTCAGAACTTCTGTTGATTCCATCCTGTCATGTGGCTTTACCACATGCTTGATAGTTAGAATCATAGAATCATAGGATTGTAGAGTTGGAAGGGACTCAGAGGGTCATCTAGTCTCCAGCATACTTTATCACTTAAAAGATCATAAAGGAGAGAGTTAGGGGATAGGGCTCTATAATGAAGGAAGATCCAATATTTCAAGGTCCTCAGCCATGCTCTTACTGATAAAGGCAATATTCCCAACTCACAGCATATTGATTCATATTTTACACAGTTTGCAAATCCTAGTAATGACCACAGAAGGGATGCATGAAATTTATCCAGCATCTTAAGGTCACCTGAAATCCACTGTGGGTGCCATATAAAAGTTGGGCACAAAATTTCATGTCAATTACTTGCAGTATTGCTGGGATATATCTGTTTCCTTCAGAAAAAAAAATTGATATGGTGGGTGTTATAAAATCATATTTGGGGGGGGGGTTTGCAGGACACCATTATTAATGAACAGAGAGGGGTGACAGAATTTGACAGCTGCAATACCCAGAATCCTGTTCAATGCCATCTTCCCTGTCTCCTCACCCCTCCCGAGGACACGACCCTGCCTGAAGGAAGGCTTAAGGATCTGCATATGCACAACAGTTAGCATAAGCTCACACATTTCCCTCTCCACCTCCCCTCCGCCCAGAACAAAACAATGTTTCCAGAAGAAGGAGGGGGGAAAGCCACCCAAATCCAAAGTGACACTTTCTTACTCCAGTTAATAATGCAGCCCATTTTATGCACTCTTGCCACGAACTTTGCCCTTTTAAATGTCCCCTTATATGCCCTTTAGATTATATGTCTGCTTATCTTATGTGTCTTCTAATCGTGAAACCCTTATCCGTATTCCTTAATATAGTCACTATACGTCCTTCACTGTGTGCCTTCCAACGTTTCTAGGAAAATCTCTATCCATAGCTGCCAAGTTTTCCCTTTTCTCGCGAGGAAGCCTATTCAGCATAAGGGGAAATCCCTGTAAAAAAGGGATAACTTGGCAGCTATGTCTCTATCCCCTACCCCTGTATTAGAATTGCTAGTATCTCTCTGTATTAGAGTTGCTGTTTTATATCTTAGAACTGTATATGTCAGGACTGCTACCTTTTAATTAGAAATCCCTGTATTAGGTATGTTTTCCAGGTATATTTTCTGTATGAACCCTGTATGATCCCAACCCACCTGAACCTTGCCCTACTACCACCCTATACCCATTCAAGGACACACGGACAATAGAGGGATTAGCTGGAACAACTTTATTCAAATAAAATTGCCATCTTCAACGTAGTCCACCCTTCCATGGCCTGGAGGAAAACACCTGCCGGGTGGACTTCCACCCCACGGAAATCGCCAGGAACTGCCCCACCTCTGCACCCATCTCGACTGATTGCCCCTCTCGCCAAACAAAAAGGGAACACCATCAGTGACAGGAGAAGAGCGATTGACATCTCCCCATCTGAAAGAAAAAGTCATCTCCTCACCCAGCTAATCCGATCGCCATCCTTGTCCTTCCCCTCCCTCCCAGTCCAGGGATTTTCATGCAGGGACAGGAGGGTATAAAAAGGGACTTCACCATTTTCCAGGGTTCCTTCCTACATTCTTTGAGGCAGGGACCCTACAGCTGTAGTTCTTTCTTTCTGTAATAAAGGGATCAGTTTGTTTTTTTCCTGACAGCATCGTGTGGTCTCTGTCATTTTCCCGGCGGAGCTGAACTTAGTGCAAATTTTGGAGCTTCCGACCTGCGTCTGTCCTTCTTAAAAGGCAACGCATTTTGGGGTACATTTTTCATAACATGGGCTGTCCCTTTAACCTTGGCTATTGCCGCACAGGTGTGTGTATTCCAGTTCATATTATTTTTAAATACAATCCCAAGATAATTAAAATGCTTCACTTCCTGTTTTAGATGTCCATTGATTATATAGTTTTTTGGGTTCCCTCTCTTTGTAAACTGCATAATTTTGGTCTTATCATAGTTGATTTTTAGATTATTAAGGGAGCAGAAGTTTGAGAAGCTCTTAAGAAATTTTTTTATACCCAAAGAAGAGAGTGAAATAATTGCTGCATCATCTGCATATAGTAATAAAAAAACTGGGATATTGTTTATATAAGGAATATGAGAGGTTACATTCTGAAGAAATAATGGTAAATCAGATAAGAATAGATTGAATAGGGTAGGTGCCAGGACACAGCCTTGCCTAACTCCTCGATTATTCAAGATTGGGCCTGCAAGTCTACCATCTTTTGAAACTTTAACATATATTTGGTTATTAGAGTGTAAACTTTGTATCATTGTCAGTAGATGTGGGTCTATACCAAGGTGTTCCAGTTTGGTCCACAGTTTGTTACGATTGACTGAATCAAAGGCACTTTTTAAATCTGCAAATGCCACAAAGAGTCTTCGCTTGTTTCTCAAGACATATTTATCTACAAGATGACTTAACACTAAACATTGATCAAGTGTTGAGGAGCCTGCCTTGAAACCAGCTTGTTCCTTAACAGGCAGACCTTTGGTTAGCATCCATTGTTCCAGTTTAATAAGCAGGGATTTAGCATAGATTTTGCTTATGCATGGTAACAAACTAATAGGCCTATAGTTCTCTTGGCAGTTCCTATCGCCTTTTTTAAAGATCGGCACCACTATTGAGTTATTCTACGATTTGGGTACAAGGCCTGAATGATAAATAGAATTAAAAAGCGGGACAAGATTAATGGCCCACCATTCCACATTTAGTCTCAACAGGTCTATTGAAATGCCGTCTATACCCGGGGATTTCCCCTGCTTAAACGAAAGAATTATCCTTTTCATCTCCTCCTCAGTAATTTGAAATTGTGTTGGTTTTGCCGCAAGAGATTTAAGATTTTTCTTTGTAAAAGCTTGATGATCATAAAAAACAGAGGTAAAGTACGTAATCCAAGCTTCATCCCTTATATTGGGGAGATCAGTGGTAGTTTTTATTGAGAGAAGTGACAAGAAGGTTTTGGAATCTTTAATTTCTAATGCAGCCACAATTTTGGCCCATTTGGCTTGTGCAAACATGATTTTTTTTCCAGGAGCATATTTTAAAAAGCATTTTTCATTTCAAAGTAGATCTTCCAAAGATCTTGGGAGGTGTGGCAGAAACCATGAGCGAAAGAGTTGTTGTTTCCGGGATGCTATGTGCCGGACATGCAGACTTTCCAAAACATGAGCCACTCCAAACGCCATGATTCTGCCTGTCCCTGCTTACTCTTCTCCTCTATTCCACCCCCCTTTTTTCTTCCTTTTTCCCATTTCCCCACTTCCTTTTCCTTTTTATCTCCTTTTTAAAATTCTTTTCTTTTACCTTCCTTATGGCAATGTCCAGAAGGAAGGCCGAGCTATTTAGCCCAATTATTATTATTAGTAAACAACAATTCTCTCCTTCTCCTGCCTATAACTTTTCTTTTTCCCCTTTCTCCTATTTTACAAGTACTCTGCTCCACTTCTGCCTCTCCCTGCTCTCATGAATCAGCTCCCACTCCTTCCCTTCCTCTTCCCACATGTTACACGCGATTGTGCTTTCACACTTCCTGTAACCACTGAGTGCGAGAGAGATGAATAGAGTGTTCTTTCCCTCAATGGAAGGAGGATTCAGCTTGTGCCATAGAAACCCTTACCACCCACCTGGAATCCTGAAACTCCCACTAGAGGGTGGTAGGGAGCAGGTTGATGACCCCTGAGGTAGATAGCTTCAAGACCAACTGTTCTATAGCTTAGTCATTTATAGTATATTGAAATTTTAACTTTTTGTCATGACTGGAACACATATCTAGCCAGTCTGGGTGAGGGCAGGTGAAGTTACCCTTCACTACAATATTACCTCTTTGGAATGCTTCCTTGATTCCATCATCATCATCATCATTTGGATCAGGAGGACAATCACATCCTCCTGATCCAAATGATGATGATGATGGAATCAAGGAAGCATTCCAAAGAGGTAGAAACAAGATATAAAAATGGCAGAAACAAGATATAAAAAATCAACTTCAACAAGAAAATCCTCAATCCCAGGAGAAGGAGATTTAAGTGTTTTTTTTTGTTTGTTTATACAGTAATGAGAGTATCACTAAGCCAGCAACACTTGCAGAAGTTGCAAGGAATTTAAGGGATTTCTCCAAAGAAATAAATGATCTGTCTTAAAGACCTAGCTCTCTGGAAGAAACTGAAAAAACAACAACACAACTGGTCAATGAATCTCAGAGACATGAAAGCAAGTGAAAGAGATGGAGGAACAAATCACATAAACTCAAGAACAGATGACTGCAATACAGCAGAACACAGAAATACTGGCTGACCAGGTCGCTCTCCTAGAGATGCATCCCAGGGAAATGTATTTGAGATGTTGATCGATTCCAGAATAAAGAGAGGAAGATTTTAAACAGCTACTGATTAAATAATTGGAGAAATTTCTGGAACTCAAGGAAGATGAGATGGAGAAACAAATTGAGTGGGCACAAAGAATTAAATCAGCATCTGCGAGAGCAAGGCAAGTTCCAGGAGACTGCTTACTTCACTGAAGGAAATCCCACCTAATAATAATAATAATAATAAATTTTTATTTATACCCCGCCCTCCCCAGTCAAAAACCGGGCTCAGGGTTTGACACCTCAATAAAAGCAAAGACTACAAATTCCTAGCAGTTGCTTTGAGAAAACACAACATTTTGGGAGTTCCTTCAAGGACTGAGCTTTTCATTCAGAATGAAACATGTTACCTTCAGGTTTATATTTTATACTTTATGTAATGTTAGAAACAAATGAGCAGTTCAGAGAGTGGAGGTATAATGTCTTATCAAGTAATATGGGAAGCCACAGAAAAATAAGAATGGTAACATGGTGTTCTTAACATGTATTATGTGAAAACCTATTAAAAAAAACTAAAGAGAAAGAAATTCATACAATAGAATTGTTTTTTTATGCATACATGAAATAGACAATCTAAATAGGCAAAGGCACTTCTCCAGAGAATGTTACTTCTTTCTCCAAATCTTGCCTTAGCCCTACTATCTTTGAACATAGACTTGGGCTCCACCCTGTAATTGGGTTGCCATACATCCAGGTTTCCCCGGACATGTCCTCTTTTTCAGGGTCTACATCCCCATCCTCATGGATTTTTAGAATTTGGCAAAATTTCGGGGGTGGTGGTGGTGGTGGTTATTTTTGGGTTTTGGTACCAAGACAAGCACCAAAGGAGCATATTTGCACTTGGGGGCTGCCATTCCAGGAGTGTGACATAGAACAGCTGTGTCCCAGGAGTGTATCTCTCTACTGGCACCCCCATCCCACAACCTTGCCAGAGGTGTATCTCTCTACTGGCTCCCTTGACGCAGACCTAGGAACCAAGTGAGGGCAGAAACTTTTTGTTTCATGTTGCCGCCCTCCTATGGTTCCCAGCAGCTGCAAGCAGAGAAGTTAAGGGAGCCCTTTCTCTGCACTAGACGCCAGTACTCAATAGTGAAGGCAGAATAGCCAAGGTTGTTTCAAGGGAGTCTCACCAGCCCCACATTAATTTGCAATGTGTATATGAGGTGCATATGCAGATTGTCCCCAGCAGCACCTTCAGCTCCCTGCTGTGCAAAAGCCCTAGGTATACATACACACTGCTGCAGCAGTGAGCTGGCCAAGAACACACAAAGGGGCTCCAGGAAGAGGCGGGAGGCAACCAGGATGCCAGGAAAAAGGGGGAGGGCAGCCACTGTGCTTCTGAAGAAAGCACCAACCATGCTGACGCTCCCACTGGCAGGATGGGCAGGGCAGGGCAGGGCTGGCCAAGTGGATGGTGGGCGGAGCAGTGTCCTGGCGCTGAGCATCCTTGTTCCCTTCCCAGCTCACTCACTACGCCACTAGGGCTTTCTCTTGGTCAGGCAAGGCTGAGGGACTGCTGGAAGGCGAACCATCAAGTTTAATGGATGAGCAGGTACTTTTACCGGTAAGTAGGTTCCAGGTTTCATTTCATTTCAGAACCACGGTTCAGCCGAGAGGGACTAATAATAATGGAGTGCACTTTTAATTTATGGAGTGGCTTCGGCTGCAGACCCCAGGAGCAAGTCTCAATAAATTCAATATGCCTTATATGGAATAGATATATGCCAGATTGCTCTGTGAATCTACAAGAAGCTTTTTATCACATCATAAATATGAAATGTAGCTCTTACCTGCTCATACACATGTTTACTCAGCAATGGAAGAACCAGACTGAAATACCCCTGAGCATACGGGAAAATAATGTCTGGGATATAGCAGTGCCTGAGCATCTCATGAGACACAGCAGGGCAATTCAAGGCATAACAAAAAGAGACACCTTCCAACAAATGAAGACCCCTTTCTTCAACTATTTGTATGTCCAAAATCAAGACCTTGTTATAGCAGCCCCTCAATTTTCTCAGTGAAGAGGTTACATAAAGTAATATGTTTGAACACTGATTCTGTAATCTTATGTCTAAAATTAATGGATTAATGGATAGAACAAACACAATTACATTTACTGCTAGATAAGTGTTTAAAGGTTGTTGTTGTTGTTGTTGTTGTTGTTGTTGTTGTTGTTGTTGTCGTTCCTCACTCACCTGGCTAGGTTTCCCTAGCTACCCTGGGTGGCTTCCAGCAAAATATAAAAACATAATAAAAGTCAAATACTAAAAACTCCCCAATACAGTGCTGCCTTCAGATGTCTTCTAAAAGTTGTGAAGTTCTTAATCTCCTTGATATCTGATGGTGGGGGTGGGGTGGGGGTGGGGAGTTCCCCAAGGCAGGCCCTCTGCCTGGTTCACTGCAACCTTACAGTGAGGGAGCGGCCAGATGACTCTCAGAGCTGAACATCAGTGTCCAGGCTGAATGATAGGGGTGGAGATGCTCCGTCAGATATTCTAGGCTGAGGCCATTTAGGACATTATAGGTCAGCATGAACAGAATCATTTTTGATCAATATTTTTATTGGTAGTGGCATAAAGGTAAAGGTAAAGGGCATATAAACATACAAAAACGTAACAAACAATAAGAGAAACAAGTGTACATAGTTATGAGGGGTTTCTAGCATATGAAGCTTATCAGACTCCAGTTCAGAGTTTGTGCAGATCTTTCTTTCTATCCAAGTACAGTTCTCTATGAGTTACTCTGTGTTGAAGGTCATCGGCATGCAGGGCTTTTTTCCATCTGGAACACACTTGAACTCAGTTCTGACACCTCTCAGGTGGACACTATTATAAGAGAGCAAGGGAGGTGTTCATGGTCAGTTCCGGTACCTTTTGAGTGTGGAAAAATAGCAGTGGTGGCATGTATGGTTTGATGATGATACATTCAATAAATGTAGACCAAAAACGTTGAAATTTGACTGCTTCTGTTCCTTTTCTTTGTGCTTTAACTTTGCAAATGAAGATTGACACTAATGCACTTTGCCATATTGTCTGGTACAAGTATTGAGATAGGAAGCTTTCCAATATTACTAGCAGAGTTTATGAGGAGTAAGGATTCTTCTGAGGGATATGCTTTGAAGGGATATGTACCAGGCCTAAAAAAAAAAAAGAAAGCCAACTACCATAATAACTTTTTTGGGGGGAAGGTAGGATAACAAATCTGAAATAAAAATTTTCCCGGGTTTATGCTTTATGTGGAATGCTGATTGGATATGATCAGCAGTCAATCAGGAAATAGTATAGCCTAAATGGGAGGAGTTCTGGAATGCCTGACATCACAAGGGAGATGGTTCTTAACCAGTGGGAGGATGAAACTGTTTGCATGATGAAACCTTAAGAAGAAATTAGAGAAAAGATTGTTCCATGACAACACCAAGGTATCCGAACAGGAAGAGGTCTGATGGGTGGAACACTTTCTGTACAAGCTATGATATTTGCAGGGTCTCATTCCAGGGCCAAAAGGTCACTAAGAGGCTAAATGATAAGGAGCTTTTATAAACTACAGGTGGTCTTTCTCTTTTAAATACTAGAACTCAGGGTCATCCAATGAAACAGAGTGGTGGAACATTTTGGGCTGTGTACTGGTGCTGTCTTGCTAGTGTCCCCTAATGTCTGCTTGGCCAATAGCAACCACCAGGCAAGCAAGTAGTTCTTTGGATTCCACTCGACGGAGACTTAGGTAGAGACAAACTTCTATTAATTGGTAAACATTAGCGAAGAAATTGATCAGCAACGTAGCATAGTCTAATATAAAGCCGACAGTGACTGGAATAAACTTCAAAGCTAGCAATATAACCAATAAGCAAAAGATCTTAGGCAACAGTAGTCATAATACAGATAGAATAGGTTCAGTTCTTCATGTCTCCCAAGCCTATGGAGATCTGTAAGAATGATCTGGGGCACTTCAGACTGGCAGAAGGTCATTCTCTTCACATTCTGGAATGGACTATAGAACAATGTATCAAGATCTCCCTGTCTCCTTCAGCTGCTGTCCTTTATATCGTTCATAGTGTAGGTCTCATGCCAAGCTGGCAGCAGATGTAATTCATGATGTAATTATGTTCCCATCCTTTGATATGGCCTGGGAGTTCTGTGCATGAGTCTTCATTTGCATTCTTTATCTCTGCAGTTCAGTCAAAGAAAGGTAACTTTCTTTGTTCACAGACAACTGGGTCCTGCTTCCTTCCCCCATGCAGCCAGGTGTTTGATAGCTGGCCAAGCCATGAAGTTGCTTTCTCTTCTTCACAAACAAGCCAGTTTCCTTATATTAAAGCTCCAACTACATTGCAAGCCTGGAGCACCACATTCTGTTTTACTCCCTGGCAATACAGGGGCCCAGTTTGTCAAACCAGATCCAGAGCAGCAGAAAACAACCTTTCTCCCTTGTCTATATGACATCCTTTAATAGATTTGAACAGGGCTATCATATCACCCCTTAACCTTCTCTTCTCCAGGCTAAACATACCCAGCTCCCTAAGCCGTTCCTCATAAGGCATTGTTTCCAGGCCTTTGACCATTTTGGTTGCCCTCTTCTGGACACGTTCCAGCTTGTTAGTATCCTTCTTGAACTAGGTGCCCACTCTGATTCATGGGCCCAGTTTGTCAAACCAGATCCAGATCATGATCCAGAAAATGCAAGTCTTTGGAAAGCCCATTTGCTATCTCAGATGGCTTTGAAACAGAATTAGACAACAGCATTCTTCTTTCTTTCTTTCTTTCTTTCTTTCTTTCTTTCTTTCTTTCTTTCTTTCAGCTGCAGCATCAGATGTTAGGCTGGGTCTTAGCAAAAAGAAAACAAAGTGGCACACTTGGAGAGCCTGGGTAACAGCTTCCCTCTGCTTCTTTTCCAGGTCCATCTCATGGTCTCCAAAGTCTTGCTAGACTCAACTGGATTTATATGCGTCCAACTGAGACTGGATCTATTACTCCATCTATTCTGATGATCAGGAGGTAGTTATATAATTTTATATAATTAAATGTATATACCTTCCTTAAAGGGTGAGGAACATATGGCCCTCCAGATGTTATTGGTCAACAACTCCTGTCATCCCCAACCATTGACCATGATGCCTGTGATGGAGGGAGTTGGCACCCAGGAACATCTGAAGACCTCATAGATCCCACACGATCTATTAAATGGTGAACATCTGTTAATGTATTGTGGGGAAGCCACTTTCAGCCTGAGGGCTGGTATCTTAATGAAAACAGCTCTGGTTGCTGCTGCAAAAGGGACAAACACAAAATTGAAAGGCATTTGGACCTTTAGGCATGGTAATTTGGCACAGTAAGTCATCCTGACATAAGCAGATAACCTATAAATAAACACCGATAAATGTTGCAGAGCAAGTTCTGTCTTGGGCCCAGTCTTGTTCAACATCTTTATCAATGACTTGGATGATGGGCTTGAGGGCATCCTGAGCAAGTTTGCAGACGACACCAAATTGGGAGGGGTGGCTAACACCCCAGAGGACAGGATCACACTTCAAAATGACCTTAACAGATTAGACAATTGGGCCAAAGCAAACAAGATGAATTTTAACAAGGAGAAATGTAAAGTACTACACTTGGGCAAAAAAAAAATGAAAGGCACAAATACAGGATGGGAGACACCTGGCTTGAGAGCAGTACATGTGAAAAGGATCTAGGAGTCTTGGTAGACCACAGACTTGACATGAGTCAGCAGTGTGATGCAGCAGCTAAAAAAGCCATGCAATTCTGGACTGCATCAATAGGAGTATAGCATCTAGATCTAGGGAAGTAATAGTACCACTGTATTCTGCTCTGGTCAGACCTCACCTGGAGTACTGTGTCCAGTTCTGGGCACCACAGTTCAAGAAGGATACTGACAAGCTGGAACGTGTCCAGAAGAGGGCAACCAAAATGGTCAAAGGCCTGGAAACGATGCCTTATGAGGAACGGCTTAGGGAGCTGGGTATGTTTAGCCTGGAGAAGAGAAGGTTAAGGGGTGATATGATAGCCATGTTCAAATATATAAAAGGATGTCATATAGAGGAGGGAGAAAGGTTGTTTTCTGCTGCTCCAGAGAAGCGGACACGGAGCAATGGATTCAAACTTCAAGAAAGAAGATTCCACCTAAACATTAGGAAGAAATTCCTGACAGTAAGAGCTGTTCGGCAGTGGAATTTGCTACCAAGGAGTGTGGTGGAGTCTCCTTCTTTGGAGGTCTTTAAGCAGAGGCTTGACAGCCATATGTCAAGAATGCTTTGATGGTGTTTCCTGCTTGGCAGGGGGTTGGACTGGATGGCCCTTGTGGTCTCTTCCAACTCTATGATTCTATGATTCTATTCTAAGTTATTTCTTTTTAGCACACACCAGTAACTGAGATTTTGGCGGCAATATTAGCAGAACCAAAAATACTCCATCTGATCTTATCAGCTGATGTAATGTACAGATCAACCCATTTTATTCACAAAGAAGATTGCCCCAAATTTGGTTTACCCCATAAAATAAATATAAACATATGGATCAAACCCATAACTGTTGTTTGCAAATGCTTACTGAAGTCCTAGAAACTAGATGTCCAGGAGCTTAGAAAGAAATAGGATGCAAAATGAGAATGTGCTATATTACCTAAAACGTTTTTTTAATTCCTTGGAATCCATATGGAACATCTTTTTAATTTAAAACTGAGATTGATCCAGCAAAAGGAAAAGAAAGACATTTCAAAAATGTATTTACAGGAAAGGATTGTCTAATACTGATATACGCCAAAGTGTAATGTTGGAAATGCTTCATTGAGACCCATTTTTTGCTTGAAGTTGTTGTGCATTTCAACTTTGTACCAATGAAATCCTTGACATTTGTAGATGTGCATCTACTTTAAAAATTATGTTGCTGTAATAGGGAGATTAAGTGCAGGACAAGAGAAGCAAATATTGTGAGCTTTGATGCTGAACACTTATACTCTGATTTTGGAAGGTTAAACACCCTCGATCCAACCAATATGTTCATAGTCTTATCCTCCATGTTATAATAGATTGTTATTTCACAGACAAAACTGAGAGGATGGGGAAGCCAATGCCTTCAAAGAGTTCATCGTTCAGAAGACATGCAGTGTCCAGAAAGCGTAAAAAAAAACATGGTCTGTATACAGCACAGTCATATGGGATGAGGTTTCTCGTAAAGTAGAGGAGTGCATGGGAAAGGGAAGTTGATGGGGAGACAGGGAGGGAGTGGAACCAGTTATGTTGTGCCAGGGAGGAGTGTAGAGAAAAGCACACAAAGCTCTTTGGCTGCCAGAGATCCACTAAGCCCCAGAGAAACCCCAAGGTTGAGCCCACTTTTAGCTGCTGGCTGTGGTGTTCATTTTCTTTCTGCAGTCAGGCTCCATCATTAGGCAGAATGAGGCAGTTGCCTCAGGTAGCAGGTGTTGGGGTAGGTAGAGATGTGTATTCCACACAAGCTGCACTGCACCTTCTCAGTTAATCTGCTGCCCCATCAGCAGCATCAAAATATCAGCCAAAGATCTGGCCAGCCCAGCTTCTGTATGTGGAATTATGTGTTGGGAGGGAGCATATTGTAATTTGTCAGGGGGCAGAAAGTAGTACCAATGGCTTACTTCCTCCACCTGCTTATCCTCCCAAGGATCCACCCCCTGAACAATTGTATGTCTTTGGCAGATGGCTGCCACAGCACATGGAAACCCTTTTTCCTGGAGTGACAAGGGTATGTTGCACCTTAAAGACCAACTAAGTTTTTATTTTGGTATGAGCTTTCGTGTGTGCTTCAACTCAGACCAACACGGCTACCTACCTGTAACTCAGGGTATGTTGGCTACTGATGGCTAAAGTAGAATTTTCTTTCTTCAAGCATCTTTTTTTCAGGAAATGCTTACCTTCTTCCAATCTCCAAAGGGTGAAAGATTTATTATAATTGAGATTATCATCGTTGCTGTCATTACACTGATGATTTATGTGCTATGTAAGTACATAACTGGCGTACGTTGATACTACTGTCGCGGGCTTTGCTTCTATTCCAATAGCATTTCCAAAAAGACACGGCAGGATGGAGCTTCCATTTACCCTCTTCAACTCTCTTTGATTTCAGGGAGTGAGTTACAGCTGTCACCCAGTGAGATTAATGGCACTGTTTTGTTCTCCCTGAATAAGTGAGTTCTAGCACTTGGAACAGACACATAGGCTATCACAAGTCACAAGGACACCCCAGGCAATTCCCTTTCCCAGTTGCAATTCTCTCCTCCTTTCCCAACTAATCCTCATTTCCTGTGGGAGAGCCCCCATTCCTGGTCCTCGCCACCCTGCCCTCTGCTAGGGCTCCAATCCCTTGAAGGAAAGGGAATCTTGATAACAACCAGCGTAGTTAATTTAAAATAATATTTAGTGTAAAAAAAAAACCCCAGAGTTCACCAGAGCGGCAAGCACAGCCTTCCGTCCATAAATCAAAGATGTCCCTTCTAAGGAAACAACCAAACTTCCTCTTGTGACATATTCTGTCTTGGACACTTGGATACCCCTAGACCTTGGGCTAAGGGGATCAGCTCCCGCCCCTTCCTCATTCTCTGAGAGATTACTTCAGTGATCTTTCCTGCTTTCTAAGCTGCTTTCATTTCTAGCCCCTGCATTCTGTTCATCACTAGCAGGCTGGCAAGCTGCTGACTGGCTTCCTGGAATGCTGGGACGGGGGAGGTGGCTCCTGGCTATAATCCTCTTGTCTTGTAATTAACACTCTCTCATCCTGGCTCCTTCCTTCACTGGGAGCTAGCTGCAAACTTCTCTTGGGGGATGGCTCATTCATGGCACCGGCCCTCTGCTAGGGCTCCAGTCCCATGAAGGAAAGTACTTGGGGGAAACAGACTGCAGAGGATAAGGCCATGGCTTGTGTGGGTAGGTCCAGAGCCTACCTAAATATCAAGAAAAATGCAGGGCTTTTTTCAGCCAGAATTCACCAGGATTCAGTTATCGCACCTCTCAGGTGGGCATTATTGCCATTCTAAGATAACAAGGGAGGCATTCATGGTGAGTTCCGTGTATCTAGAAAAAAGCACTGGATAGATGATAACACGACCTGTTTGCCTAGCTAATTGATTTTTAAAGGGCACTTCAAAGTAAGCAACCAAATGATCCAAGAATTTGCATATTTTACACATATGGCAGAGCATGAGGCAGCCTGGCAAATGCAAGTCCACAGGACAAAGAGGACAGGTGTATCTAGACATAAAATAATAATAATTTATTTATACCCCGCCCATCTGGCTGGGTTTCCCCAACCACTGTGGGCGGCTTCCAACAGAAAAATACAATACAATAATCTATTAAACATTAAAAGCCTCCCTAAACAGGGCTGCCTTCAGATGCCTTCTAAAGGTCTGGTAGTTGTTGTTTTCTTTGACCTCTGGTGGGAGGGCATTCCACAGGGTGGGTGCCACCACTGAGAAGGCCCTCTGCCTGGTTCCCTGCAACTTTGCTTCTCGCAACGAGGGAACCGCCAGAAAGCCCTCGATGCTGGACCTCAGTGTCCGGGCAGAACGACGGGGGTGGAGACGCTCCTTCAAGTACACTGGACCGAGGCCATTTAGAGCTTTAAAGGTCAGCACTA
Source organism: Zootoca vivipara (assembly GCF_965207765.1). Taxonomy (NCBI): domain Eukaryota; kingdom Metazoa; phylum Chordata; class Lepidosauria; order Squamata; family Lacertidae; genus Zootoca; species Zootoca vivipara. Next base: position 72,185,353 of record NC_142583.1, read on the forward strand.
ACACTTTGAATTGTGCTCGGAAACGTACCCCAAAATCTAAAACTCTCAAAGGAAGGCCAAACCATCTGATGACAGAAGCAACAGCCACCTGAACAGGACTTCAGACAACCAGGGCAGCCACTATCAAGGCATAGGAAACCTCAATATAAGGGCAGGAAGAAGAAAATATTAATAGAATTCGAATTCATGTTTTTATTGGTTTGATTTTTTATTCACCCTTCTCCCTAAGGTGAAGGGCACGTTACAAGTCAGCAATTTAAATCAATATTAAAAGCAGTTTGAAACCAAGTATCCCCTCCCCTAGCTCATCAGAGTAGTGCGCTGGAACACAATTTATTCTTTTCTTTTCTACCTACCTCCTTCTTAGATGAGAGGGAACTGAAAAGAAGGGCTGATTTACAAACGGCAATGAATATGATTCGAAGCACTGTTGTTGAGATTGAACCATTCTATATGGACAAGGATGGTAAGCATTTCATATGCACATCCTCACTTTTCCTAGGACATGTTTAATTTAAACAGACTTCAATTCCTGTAGTTTAATTTGGGATTCATATTGTGTGAGCAATACACATATTCAATGAAACTCATCACCCAATAGTTTATCACTTTTTCATTGCTCAGCAGGAAGAAAAGCAGATGGTTGTGATTTTCACATCTCCCACTAGAAATGCTGTCCTCTCCCATCACACTGTAATTCACAATGTTTGTGCTAGTGCAAGGTTCTAGCACTAGCACAGAGGAACTTTGCCCCCACTTCTCCCTGCATGCCATCACCAAAACTGCTCTCCAGGGTGGGGGGGGGGAACTTAAGAACAGATTGGAGGGAAAGGGGCTGAAGATTTCATTGCGCAAGGAGAAATCCTTGCAGTGACGTAACGTCCTCTTTAGAACTACCGTATATGCAAGGCAACCAAATATTCAAATATTCATCAGAAAAAGAGTTTGGGTGCCTGTATTTTTTTTAGATTTCATAAAGCATAATTGAAAACTGCAAAGTAATCTTTGTATATTTGGCTTTACTGTATGGCTCAGTGGGGAATTGGTTTGTGACCCTGTGATTCCATGCAGAAAAGGAGGACATAAGAGGGGAACATAAGAGATACTTCATGAGCCACTTTTAATGAGAATAGGATAGTGGATTGCATGGGTCTTTGGTCTGATCCAGCTGCAGGGGTCTTATGAGGCTTTCCATTGGTGATCTCAGCCACAGAGAATAAAATCTGCCCTCATATTCATAAGAACCCCATCATGGGGCTCTGCTTCTTGTTTTAGGCTAGAGTCTTTTGAAATGTTTGGCAGTGGTTTCTTAATATTTGCAGATTCTTATTTCAGATACTACTCCCTTTCAAATCTTTTAGACCTCCAAATACTCGCTGTAGCTGAAAACCTATCAGAGGAAATACGGTATATTGCCAAAAAAAATGATCAACTGCAAAAAGAAATTGGTAAGCTACCCTACAATGCTGAAGAATTGTAGTGCAGTGGGAACCTGCCTTGAGTCTGCATCAGATGAAAGCCCCTCCTCTAGTTGAAAACCAGAGCAGAGTGCTGCCCTCCATTGTATTTATCCAGCTAGTGAAACATCAGAGATACAGTACTCACTTTAACTCTCCTGAACTTTTGAATTGATTTAGTTCTATTGTGAGGAAAGAAAATATTTCACCATTCTTTGCTGTAAGAAAGACTATCAAAACAGGTCAGCTAAAAGACCTGTCCTTTATTATATTCACCCACAGGAGAGGGATTCTTGAGCAGCACTTCGAGGCAACTTCCGTCAGAGAGACTGCTGGGCAGTGGGGTGACTGGTGCAATAGCAAAATCTCTCTCCTCTTTCACAAACCCATCATCAGAAATAAGCCCTCAAGCCCACTCACATATTGAATTGGCCCACTGGCATGTGGGATAAAATACATGTGGACCATAGCAACTCTCACTCTTCTCAGAGGCCTGTTTCGGTGCCACAGCAAGTACTCAGACCGCCAAAGCTAGGTCAGGATAGGGTCCTCCATTAATCTGCACAGGTCTCTAAGGTGAGCTCCCCTTCATTGGAACCACTTCCTATATAGGTAATGAATTTTAGGTGGGTTCCCATGAAGCAAGACCCAGTGACAACAACAAGAACCTTTATTGTACTAATGGAATTGGACAACAGGACAAAGCAACTGTGTCCCTGGGGTTCAGATAAGGCCTGTGAGGGAACATGCATCCTTTGTCTATCCCATCAAATAAAAGATTATTCACTGTGCTCCCTGTTCCAGCTGTGCCCCCCAGGTATTTCCTGCAGCATCAGCATGGGTTGAAGAGTCAATGTTCTTGTTTTAATCTTTCTGAGCTTCCTAGGTGAATATATGTTATGTGGCCACAGAAATGAACTTAAGAAAAATATTTGAAATCTGCACAGACATACAAGTTTGTTCCCCTTAAATGCCCTATCTTGTTTTCTTTTTCTCTTCTTCCTCCATATCTGCTTGATTCAAAGACATCCTTGCTCAAAACCTGAACGATGGTTGGATTATATATTCAAGGTCCATCTATTTCTTTTCACTTGACCTATACTCATGGATGGATTCCAAAAAAAAGTGTGAGAGGGAAGGCGCCAAGCTCATTTCTATGGAAACAATGGAAGAACAGGTGAGCATCAAAGCTAAGTATAGAAAAGGTAGGGTATCTCGTTGAGCTAAAGGGTTCTTATCATCACTATCCTTTTTTTAAAAAAAATATGTTGTTGTTTAGTCATTTAGTCGTGACCCCATGGACCATAGCACGCCAGGCACTCCTGTCTTGCACTGCCTCCCGCAGTTTGGTCAAACTCATGTTCAAGAAAACTGTCCAACCATCTCGTCCTCTGTCATCCCCTTCTCCTAGTGCCGTCAATCTTTCCCAACACCAGGGTCTTTTCCAAGGATTCTTCTCTTCTCATGAGGTGGCCAAAGTATTGGAGCCTCAGCTTCACGATCTGTCCTTCCAGTGAGCACTCAGGGCTGATTTCCTTCAGAATGGATAGGTTTGATTTAAATAAAATACTTTTTATTCAATTTTCCAATTAAAACACAATTCAATTAATACAATTATATCCAATTATACACATACATATCAATTAAGCCAAATATTATGCCAAATCATTAAAAAAAATTGACTTCCCATGCTTCAATGTCTGGGGATTCTGATAACTGTTCGCACTGCCATCCTAATCCTGATATTAAAATCTTGCTGTAATCCACAATAGTCCCGATTTTTTTTCCCAACAGTCCCTCTAGATATTTTCTTCTCTCTTTCTCTTTGTCTTTTGTCGCAGCTTCTGAGATAGGCGTCAAACAAGATTTAACACATATCCATTTTTCCTGTGTGGGTTTTTTATCCAGTCCAACCTCCCCATAAATCTTTCTTGATCTGGAGTGCCTTTCTTGCCTCGTCAACAGTCCGACACAAGCCAGCGCCATCTTGAACACCTCAGATCGTATTCCATCTTCTTCTAAATTGTCTGCCGATCGCAAGAGTACAGCTTTTTGGCGAGAAACAGCCCGTTCACATTATGCACAATCTCTTATAGCTGATTTATGGCTTTCCTCGCCTTTTAGCTGCCCTCTGCAATCCAAGGCTCCAATTAGGCTGCTATTATCTCTCAAATTCCAAATACGCCACAGCTCGTAAATCCAACTCACCGGCAGTTTCCCGGCCACTCCAACAAGGATACTGACTGGGGAGGTTTTTTACTCTAACAATTTAACAAAGCAACTTCTAAAATCATACCAGATGACAATCCTCTATTTATATGAATTCCGATGCCACACAGTTCGTTTCCATTTCTCATTTGTCCCAAATAATCAGACAGTCCGTCCGGGAAGGTGGTAAGTACATCTTAAAGTATAAAAATAAAAAGTTCATTTCCCTTTTCGTTCCGTCCCAATCATTCTTTCTTCTTGATGAAATACTCCCTCGATTCTCTTCTCGCTCAGACGCTGATAAAGTCCTGGCAGTATCTTCTCCCCCTTCTTTTGAAGCATGTCCATGAATTTAAATCCAATTATTCTCTTTCATCATGGAGATCGTGCTCTTATAGGGTGGCCTCCAGGAGTTCCGCCCCCCCCATGGGTGCTCGGCCCAGCCCCCCCCACCCCTCAAAGAGTCGGGGTGGGTTAGGGGGCATCCGCGGGCCAGCGGCCCCTCCCGTCATCCCGGGAGGGTCAGGGGACTGCTTTACTCCCCTAGCAGCCGCCAGGATTCCACATGAAGGTTGGAGGGATGGTACGGGTCAGCCATAACTCCCGACCTTCCATTTAAGAAGGTCCTATCCACCAGTATGCAGCCAAAAACAGCCAAGTGAAGGGATGGGTGGGGCAGGGAGCAGCTGCTACCATCTAGGGCTAACTAAGGTATCTTGGAGCTGCAGAGCTCTAATAGAATGAAGATGGCAATCAGGAAGTAGGTCTTGAAGGAGGAAGAGGAAGCAGATACTTAGAATCATAGAGCTGGAAGGGCCATCCAGTCCAACCCCCTGCCGAGCAGTAAACACCATCAAAGCATTCCTGACAGATGGCCGTCAAGCCTTTCCTTAAAGACCTCCAAAGAAGGACACTCCACCACACTCCTTGGCAGCAAATTCCACTGCCGAACAGCTCTTACTGTCAGGAAGTTCTTCCTAATGTTTAGGTGGAATCATCTTTCTTGTAGTTTGAATCCATTGCTCCGTGTCTGCTTCTCTGGAGCAGCAGAAAACAATCTTTCTCCCTCCTCTATATGACATCTTTTTATATATTTGAACATGGCTATCATATCACCCCTTAACCTTCTCTTCTCCAGGCTAAACATACCCAGCTCCCCAAGCCGTTCCTCATAAGGCATCGTTTCCAGGCCTTTGACCATTTTGGTTGCCCTCCTCTGGACACGTTCCAGCTTGTCAGTATCCTTCTTGAACTGTGGTGCCCAGAACTGGACACAGTACTCCAGATGAGGTCTGACAGTGGTACTATTACTTCCCTTGATCCCCACTCGATTTGACTACCTAACGACCAACCTAGTCACCATTTGATGTCATTTCTATGCTGGAATATTGCGGGATGGAGGGGGAAGAAACTCGATCCAGACTTCTTAAAATTTGTTAACTTATTCCAAGTAATTCTTTTACAAGAAACTTGGGAAGAGGAGGTGATTGATTTAAACGGATATGATATTATTTTACTTCCAGCTTGTCCCTCTCTTAAAGGTGGACGCCCCAGAGGAGGTTTGGCGATAGCCATTTCCCTCAAACTGCAATCAAAACTTGCACTTGTGAAATCGCTCCCTCCTTACGCGATTACAGGCTTGATTTCAGGAGGGAAATTTGAATTATTGGTAACAAATGTTTATTTCCCCCCTGGGGGGCAAGCAGCAGACCTCCACTCCAAAAGGCAAGCACTTGAAGAACATCTAGCTTTCTGCTATACTAAGTATCCAAATACCTCGTCAGTCTTGGGAGGTGATTTCAATGCTCGTACAGCTGCAAACTGGGAAGCGTTAGGCAAGGCCAAATGGTGGGTCCCACCTGATCACCAGAACTTGGATTTATCCCCCCATGTACAAAGAAAATCAAAAGATAATAGGGTCAATGAAGCGGGCACCCTCCTTTATCAGCTGATTTTACTTATGAATTTAATAATTTTAAATGGGAACTGTCCCCCGGATATTCCGGGTGAATTTACTCATTTGAGCACACATACAAATAGTGTTCTTAATTATTTTATTGTCTCCAGAGATTTATTCCCAATTTTTTCTTATTTTAAAATAGAAAACATTCAAATGAGCGACCATCTTCCCTTGAGTGTCAAGCTTTCCCTAGGCTGGCAGCCAGTCAAGTCTAGGCACCCCATATATATGGGAATAAATGCTGCAGAACAAGTGAGAGGAACAAAATGGTCTGTAACTCAAGCCCAGAAATATATTGAATTTTTCCAACAAGAGATAGTTCAAACCCATGCTGTTTTAGATTTAGATCTGTATGGGTATGAACAAATTATTAATTCATCCTCTCTGCTTACGGAAGATCTTATGTCCTTTTTTACAGTACCAGCTATTCAGGTAAATTGGGCCCATTTCAAGACCGGTGCCCCCTGGTTTAACTTACATTGCAAACAAGCTAGACAGCATCTTTGTGCCATTTACAAAGAATATAAATTTTCTGGTGCTTTAGTATTACCTAGAAATTACCAACAAGCAAAAATAGCATATAAGGAAGCCCAGAGAATGGCTAAACAAGAGTGGCAACAAAATTGCTGGCAGGCGCTCATAGTCGCCTCTAGTTCACGTAGTTCACGGCGATTTTGGCAATTGGTTAATAGAAGATCAAAGAGGTACCCCCTAACAATTATTCCTGCCCCAGTCTGGGAATCCTTCCTAAGGAAATATTTTGCGTCAACAGAACCCAATACCAACACTCTTGATGATGTATTTGAGCATCTCCCCATCTGGTCCCCTATTGATCCTGACGAAATCTTGGATCTAATTTCTAAACTTAAAATTGGAAAAGCCCCCGGGCCAGATTTGGTTCCGGCGGAAGCCATAAAACTACATTCTGACTGGTGGGCAAAAATCCTGGCTGTTACCTTCGATGCCATTAATGCAACTGGAAGGGTACCAAAAATATGGAAGGATGCTCTTATAATTCCTATATATAAAAAAGACTCCCCAGATGATCCGGAGAATTACAGGAATATTAGCCTATTGTCAATAATTGGAAAGATATACACACGTTTTCTGTTGAGTAGACTTACTCAATGGGCTGAAGAAAAGAAACTGATAGGCCCTGAGCAAGCAGGATTCAGACCGAACCAGTCAACAATGGACCATGTTTTAGTTTTGCACCATCTAGCCCGAAAATACTCTTCTTCAAACCAAGGCCAACTCTGTGCGGCTTTTATCGACCTTAAGGCTGCATTTGACAGCATACCCAGAAGGTTACTCTGGGAAAAGTTGGTTCGATGGGGAATTGACAGAAGACTTCTGTGGCTAATAACTCAGCTGCATGAGGGGTCGGCTGCTAGGGTGAGAATAACCCCAGCCGGCAATCTCACAAACTCTGTGCCCATCAACAGAGGAGTCCGTCAAGGTTGTGTCCTAGCTCCTTTTCTTTTCAATTTATTTATTAGTGACATGAGGATACCATTGGCTGAATCTCAGACAACCATTCATGCCCCCCGTCTTGCAAACTATCGATGCCCATTAATACTCTATGCTGATGATGCAGTAATTTTGTCCTTTTCAAGAATTGGCCTCAGGAGAGCACTTAAAATCTTTGTTTCACACTGTAAAACCAATTCCCTTACTATAAATCAATCTAAATCAAAAGTACTGATTTTCTCAAAAAGTCGAAAATCCTATGTGGCAATTAGATGGAAAACCTATTGAACAGGTTTATAAATTTCAATATTTGGGAGTTTTTCTCCAATACAATCTGGGCTGGAAGGCGCATATTGCATATATTTCAAATAAGGCTAAAGCCCTTTCTTTCGCGCTTTTGCCCTTTTTCTTTTCCGATGGGGCTCTTCGTGTGCCATCCGCCCTGAAGGTATTTAAAGCCAAATTGATCGCGACACTGGCATATGCTGTCCCTTTATGGGGGACCGCAGTAAATTTGATGCCCTTGGAGGTAATTCAAAACCAATTCCTAAGACGGCTGTTAAAACTCCCTCAGTGCGTTAGCAATGCGGCTATTCGCTTAGAATTAAAAACTACATCTTTAGAAAATACTCTTTGGAGGCGCAGCCTTTGTTATTGGTTGTCCTTATGGCATAGGCTCCCGAATCTGTACCTGATTCAATGTCTTTGGAGGGGTGATTTTCCCAGCCCATGGGCAAGAGAGAGCCATTCTAAAGTAGTGACCTATGGATTGTCCCCATCAGAACTATTAAAACTGGACCTAGCCACGGCTAAAAGAACCCTCATTCAAAAACTTGAGGAGATTGACCTCCAACAAAACACCATTCTGGGTAGTGGCACTTGCTCACCACTAAATCTTGGCATAGTGCCTTCCCAGAAGATACCATCTTATTTGACTTCCTTGTCTGTAGCGGCCCACAGATACGCCTTTATTAAGGCAATATTTAATGCCTTCCCTTCTAATGTTATGAACAATAGATTTTCCAAAGGTCAGATTTCAGCTGTGTGTGTATGTGATAATAGATCTATTGAATCCTTACAACATATACTATTTTGCTGTCCGCTGTATTCAGTTTCTCGGACCAGATTTTTGTCCCCTTTATTATTGGAAACCTCGGGTGACTCCTTGGAAACACAGTTAACACATTTACTGCAAGATTCTGATCCGAGTAGGTCCCTTTTTGTTGCCAGGTTTCTGATTACAGTCTTAGCTTATAAGAGAAAAAATGGATTACTTTATGATTATTGATCTCGTTTAAATAATACTGATTTATAGTGATAATCTGATATATTAAGTGCTGTATTGCTCTTATTTTAATGGAATTTAGAAATTAATGAGGGACAACATTTGCCCTCCTCCAGTCTGCTGGGACTTCGCCTGTTCTTCAGGAATTCTCAAAGATTACTGCCAGTGGTTCTGAAATCACCTCTGCCAGTTCTTTTAATTCCCTTGGATGTAGTTCATCTGGCCCTGGAGACTTGAATACATCTAAACTAGCCAAGTATTCTTGTACTACCTCCTTAATTGTTCTGGGCTGTGTTTCCCCTGCTGAATCATCTGCTCCATATTCTTCAGGTCGGGCATTGTTTTCTTTTTTGGAGAAGACTGAGGAAAATAAGGCATTGAGGAGTTCTGCCCTTTCTCTGTCCCCTGTTCGCATTTCACCATCTTCTCCTCTAAGTGACCCCACTGTTTCCTTGTTCTTCCTTTTGCTACGGGCATACCCATAAAAGCCCTTTTTGTTGCTTTTAACCTCTCTAGCAAGCCTGAGTTCATTCTGTGCTTTAGCTTTTCTGACTTTGTCTCTACACGCGCTGGCTATACTTCAGAGGCATCTATCTCTTGGATTCTCTGTAAATTCTTCCCCTGCTCTTTGAGATGTACTGAGTGCTTAGAAAAAAAGGCTTCCCTCACAACGCTAACCCTCTGGCATGAGAGTATCATGGAGATTACTCTAGAGGAGCTTGCAAAGTATATACCTCTCCCAACCCCTTAGCCCTGGCAGAGGGGGTACTGGGTTACTGCTGGGCACAGACATGGGTGAGACTCTATTGTCATCCCATCAATAATACCACAACTATACTGATTCCAGTTTCTCTGGAACAAACCAACAAGCATGGGTGCAGAAATTGGAGTATTAGCCACACAGGGTCACTGTCCCGCTAGATGGTTCCAACACCAACTGTTCCATGGCACAGTCATTTACAGTATCTGGAAATTTTAACTCTGTGTCATGACTGGAGCACATATCCAGCCAGTCTCGGTGAGGGCAGGTAAAGTTACCCTTCACTACAACATGTTCTCTTTTGGATGCTTCCTTGATTCCATCATCATCATCATCATTTGCATCAGGGGCCCAGTAGCACATCCTCAGTACACAATTATTCTTGGTGTTCGATGCAACCATAGCTGGAATACTATGTACAGTGGTACCTTGGTTCTCAAACTTAATCTTTTCTGGAAGTCCATTCCAAAACCAAAGCATTTCAAAACCAAGGCATGCTTTCCCATAGAAAGTAATGCAAAATGGATTAATCCATTCCAGACTTTTAAAAAGAACCTCTAAAACAGCAATTTAGCATGAATTTTACTATTTAACGAGACCATTGATTCATAAAATGAAAGCAATAATCAATCTACCGTACCATAAAATAAATGAGATAGTTTTGTAGATGATAGAAATTAAAATTATTATTATTTTCTTACATACACTGATGATAGCCATAGTTTGGATGGGATGCTTTATCTATTTCCACAGTCACACCCTCAATCAATCAGTAGCGGAACTGGGCTCCAGACAGTCACAAAAACAAATTAACCTAAAAATCCTCAAAAAAAAAAAAGGCAAAATAAATAGCAAAAACAAAAGTGGCAAACTAAATCCATTCCGGAAGTCCGTTTCACTTCCAAAATGTTTGAAAAGCAAGGCACAGCTTTTGATTGGTGCAGGTGCCCCCGGAAACAATAGCCGACAGCTGCATTGGACACTCGGCTTATGAAAAATGTTCCAAAACCAAAACACTTACTTCCGGGTTTTTGGCATTTGGGAACCAAGGTGTTTGAGTACCAAGGCGTTGGAGAACAAAAGTACCACTGTATAGTTTTGATCACTGCTTCCCCCAGAAATGTGCATGCGGTCTTGAAATATTACACCTGCTCCTTTTGAAATGTATTTGTTTTATGCCTGTTGAATGTCAGTCAAGGGCTGTAGTCTCCCAGAGAAAGGGACATTGTCTAGAAAGGCTTTTAGAGAAGTGGCTTGCTCCTCATTCCTACTGATGATTTTCTGTTTTTCTTTCTCCCCACCCCAGTATTTTATAAACAAGCAAGTAAGAGACCGTCAAATGATTTTTTGGATTGGAGTCTTTAAAAACAAGGAAAAGAAATGGTCGTGGCTGTCAGGAATGGAGGCTGCAGTCCAGTAAGTTTTTGAAGAAACATTTGTTAATGGCATGTGTTCAAAAAAGTTGCAGATTTTGTTTACTTAATTGATCCTTTCCCTCTCCAAATATATTTTGCCATGCACTTTTCTCTATTACCAAAGATCTACATATGCTCTCCTCCACATCATTATCCAGATGAGTCCCTGCTTCTTCTCACTAGGTTGGAGAGGCAGGAAGGCTATTCTTTTTGCTTCTCTAACCTAGTGAATGCGGTGATTCGGAAGAGGAAGAAGGCATGCTTTTAAATGGTTTCTGCTGATTAACTCAGCTTCAAAAGGACTCGCAAGAACCTAAAGCTAAGCAACGCTCTCTTTAGGAAAGTATTTCTGCAGTTATCTGCTAAACAATCTGAATAACCAGTAATCTCAAACCTAAAATAACAGGAGCAGATGAAGGAGCAGATGAGGTCTTTAAGCGGAGGCTTAGAATCATAGAATCATAGAATCATAGAGTTGGAAGAGACCACAAGGGCCATCCAGTCCAACCCCCTGCCAAGCAGGAAACACCATCAAAGCATTCCTGACAGATGGCTGTCAAGCCTCTGCTTAAAGACCTCCAAAGAAGGAGACTCCACCACACTCCTTGGCAGCAAATTCCACTGCCGAACAGCTCTTACTGTCAGGAAGTTCTTCCTAATGTTTAGGTGGAATTTTCTTTCTTGTAGTTTGAATCCGTTGCTCCGTGTCCGCTTCTCTGGAGCAGCAGAAAACAACCTTTCTCCCTCCTTTATATGACATCCTTTTATATATTTGAACATGGTTATCATATCACCCCTTAACCTTCTCTTCTCCAGGCTAAACATACCCAGCTCCCTAAGCCGTTCCTCATAAGGCATCGTTTCCAGGCCTTTGACCATTTTGGTTGCCCTCTTCTGGACACGTTCCAGCTTGTCAGTATCCTTCTTGAACTGTGGTGCCCAGAACTGGACACAATACTCCAGGTGAGGTCTGACCAGAGCAGAATACAGTGGTACTATTACTTCCCTTGATCTAGATGCTATACTCCTATTGATGCAGCCCAGAATTGCATTGGCTTTTTTAGCTGCTGCATCACACTGCTGACTCATGTCAAGTTTGTGGTCAACCAAAACTCCTAGATCCTTTTCACATGTACTGCTCTCAAGCCAGGTGTCTCCCATCCTGTATTTGTGCCTTTCATTTTTTTTGCCCAAATGTAGTACTTTACATTTCTCCTTGTTAAAATTCATCTTGTTTGCTTTGGCCCAGTTGTCTAATCTGTTAAGGTCATTCTGAAGTGTGATCCTGTCCTCTGGGGTGTTAGCCACCCCTCCCAATTTGGTGTCATCTGCAAACTTGCTCAGGATTCCCTCAAGCCCATCATCCAAGTCATTGATAAAGATGTTGAACAAGACTGGGCCCAAGACAGAACCCTGTGGCACCCCACTAGTCACTACTCTCCAGGATGAGGAGGAGCCATTGATGAGCACCCTTTGGGTTCGGTCAGTAAGCCAGCTATAAATCCACTGAATGGTAGCATTGTCTAGCCCACATTTTACCAGCTTCTTTACAAGAATATCATGGGGCACCTTGTCAAAGGCCTTGCTGAAATCAAGATAGGCTACATCCACAGCGTTCCCTTCATCTACCAGGCTTGTAATTCTGTCAAAAAATGAGATCAGATTAGTCTGACATGACTTATTTTTCAGGAACCCATGCTGACTTTTAGTGATCACAGAGTTTCTTTCTAGGTGCTCACAGACTGTTTGCTTAATGATCTGCTCTAGAATCTTTCCTGGTATTGATGTCAGGCTGACTGGGCGGTAATTGTTTGAGTCCTCTCTTTTCCCCTTTTTGAAAATAGGGACAACATTTGCCCTCCTCCAGTCTGCTGGAACTTCGCCTGTTCTCCAGGAATTTTCAAAGATTATTGCCAGTGGTTCTGAAATCACCTCTGCCAGTTCTTTTAATACTCTTGGATGTAGTTCATCTGGCCCTGGAGACTTGAATACATCTAAACTAGCCAAGTATTCTTGTACTACCTCCTTACTTATTCTGGGCTGTGTTTCCCCTGCTGAATCATCTGCTCCATATTCTTCAGGTCGGGCGTTGTTTTCTTTCTTGGAGAAGACTGAGGCAAAGAAGGCATTGAGGAGTTCTGCCCTTTCTCTGTCCCCTGTTTGCATTTCACCATCTTCTCCTCTGAGTGACCCCACTGTTTCCTTGTTTTTCCTTTTGCTACGGACATACCCATAAAAGCCCTTTTTGTTGCTTTTAACCTCTCTGGCGAGCCTGAGTTCATTCTGTGCTTTAGCTTTTCTGACTTTCTCTCTACACGTGCTGGCTATATGTTTGAATTCCTCTCTGGAGATTTCCCCCCTTTTCCATTTTTTGTACATATCCCTTTTAAATCTTAACTCAGTCAAAAGTTCTTTAGATAGCCAGCCTGGCTTCTTTAGGCACCTTCCATGTTTCCGTCTCATTGGTATTGCCTGAAGTTGTGCTTTTAATTTCTCCCTTTTAACAAACTCCCAACCATCATGAACTCCCTTCCCTTTTAGTATTTCTGTCCATGGGATTTCACCCAGCGTTTCCCTAAGTTTTCTGAAGTCGGCTTTCTTAAAGTCTAGAATTTGGACCTTAGTATGCTTGCTTGCTTGCTCCTTTCCGCTGGATAATAAACTCCAGAAGAGCATGGTCACTCCCACCTAATGATCCTGCCACTTCTACCCCACTAACCAAGTCATCACTATTGGTTAGGACCAGATCTAAAATGGCTGATCCTCTTGTTGCTTCTCCCACTTTCTGGACAATGAAGTTGTCTGCAAGGCCAGTGAGGAATCTGTTCGACCTTATGCTTTTTATGTCAAGAATGCTTTGATGGTGTTTCCTGCTTGGCAGGGGGTTGGACTGGATAGCCCTTGTGGTCTTTTCCAACTCTATGATTCTATGATTCTAAGTAAGTGTGTGAGAGAAGGTAGTTCATGCCACTCTCTTGGACAGAATCATAGGCACATAAAAATTTAGAGTTGTATGAAACCCTAAGGGTCATTTAGTCCAACCCCGCTGCAAAGCAGGAATCACAACTGAAGAATCCTTGACAGATTCCTAATAGCTTGGGTTGCTGTCAGCTGGCAGTTTAAGACAGTTCATGGTTCCCTTTAAGTATCTAACAACTCTTTCCAACCTGCGTTGATGCATTGATAAGGTCAGAGAAGATCCCACTCACCCACAGCTTGGTAGTAGAACAGCGAGCTGGTGTGGTATTTATTTCCGAGTCTGGATTAACAAAGGTTCACTTTCTATTTGTGCAATGTCTCCTGGTACAAAATCCATTGGCATTCATCTCTATTGATGCACCCAATACCAACCTATAATCCTTTTTGGCAAAGGTATTGAGGACGCGGGTGGCGTTGTGGGTTAAACCACAGAGCCTAGGGCTTGCTGAACAGAAGGTCAGCGGTTTGAATCCCCGCGATGGGGTGAGCTCCAGTTGCTCAGTCCCAGACCCTGCCAACCTAGCAGTTTGAAAGCACGTCAAAGTGCAAGTAGATAAATACAGCGGGAAGGTAAACAGTGTTTCTGTGTGCTGCTCTGGTTTGCCAGAAGCGGCTTTGTCATGCTGGCCATACGACCTAGAAGCTGTATGCCGGCTCCCGCAGCCAATAACATGAGATGAGCGCCGCAACCCCAGAATCGGTCACGACTGGACCTAATGGTCAGGGGTCCCTTTACCTTTTTATTGAGAAACTTTACAAATGGGCAGTGGGGTTGTATAATACTAGCTGGGAACCTAAACCCTGTATGCCAGTGGTTCCCAGCTAGCTAAGTACTGTAGACCCCTTGTTTTTCAAAAATGTACCTTTGAACATTTTGATATCTCTGTGGCAATTTTTGTTATGTAAATGACACCATGGAGTCCCTGGGTGGATGGTCCCTGGACCCCCAATTGGGAACCACTGCTGTAAATGATCTTGGACTTGATCAAAAGGGAGATCTCAACCAAACATCTCATGGGAGTAAAAAAACCACCTACTACACCATTATTACTAATTTAATAGATTCACAAAGAGCTAAAAATGAGGAAGTTCTTGTCACGCAGTGGTAAATTAATCAAAGCAGAGTCTTCTTTATAAACAGAACAAAACTTTTACTGAGGAAAATAAACTTGTTCATAAACAACATAGTCAAAGAGCACACACAGAGTTCTCATAGCAGCTATCTAACTTTTCAGAGAAGCGTAGTCTTAGTTACTGTCTAACTAGAGTCCTGGAGCCACTCTGTCTGCAACAACCATACATTCACATAGGCATATACCGACACTAACTGAGATTTACTGAGGCCCATAGAGAGGCTGTCTGCTTTTTATAGGGAGAATGAGCCATCACTCAAAATGAGTCATGAGTCACAGTGACTTAGCAAAATAATTTTTTCTTCTTCCAGTAGCACCTTAGAGACCAACTACGGTAAGTTTGTCATTGGTATGAGCTTTCGTGTGCATGCACACAAAAGCTCATACCAATGACAAACTTAATTGGTCTCTAAGGTGCTACTGGAAGAAAAGAAAAGAAAAATTGTTTCGACTACGCCAGACCAACATGGCTGCCTACCTGTAACTAGTGACTTAGCAGTTTGCTGTTAACAGTTAACAGTAGGCTTGAAAATTAGAGGATTGGCAAATCAAATTAATAAATTATCAAAATTTGGCGAGGGAAATAGGAGAAACGAAGGGGATTCTAGTGCAGAAAATTGATAAGGACTGGGAAAAATTTAATGAATATAAGAAAAAATTGTGGAAAACGCCAACCTCTTAGCTGACAGATGAAGGACTCAAAAAGATTTTAGAAAATTAAGGAATAAACGCTATTAAAAGGTATACAAAAGAACTTGGAAACCGAAACCGAAATAGAGAACAGGCTGGAAGTCACAAAGAGTGTGTGTGTGTGGGGGGGGGTGTAGGGTGAATAGGTGGGTGGGTTTTTTTCTTCTTTCTTTCTTTCTTTCTTTCTTTCTTTCTTTCTTTCTTTCTTTCCTCTTTTCCTTCTCTTTTTTGTATCTGCAATTGTGGTTGGATGATATTGTGTTAAAAGGTACGAACCTTTTTTCCTCTCTTCTTCTTCTTCTTCTTCTTCTTCTTCTTCTTCTTCTTCTTCTTCTTCTTCTTCTTCTTCTTTTTATTTTAAGCAAAATTTGTATTATTGTATTATGGAAATTTAAATAAAGAATAAAAAAGAAAGAATTTTTTTTAAAAAAAGAATAAAGAAGCAAAAATATTATTTAAAGTCAATAAAATAAGTTTACTCACAGCATCATCAGTTCACAGTTGGATCCCTGTAAGCAGACTTAGTTACAAAGTATATACATGTAGAACTATCCCATATGGAGATAGATAGTCCCTTTGTCCTGCTAGCTGAAAGCCAACAGAGCATCTCTAGCTAAAAAGCTGCTTGTCCAACGATGGAGGAAGCCAAAGAGAGAGAGAGTGCTGCATGTCTGGTCCTTTTGTTACCTGGACAGGTAAGGTCACGCCCACCTCTAGTCACATGCAAAAGGAAGTATGTCCCAGCCCAGGAGGAAACAGGAAGTTTTCGACTGGCTGGACCAAACATCCCATCACATGTCCACTCTAGGAAAACAAGGAATTTTGCACTTGACTGCTACTTATGTATCATATCTCACATACAGTCTTGAACCACAGCTTTTTTTTTTACATGATTAGAATTCTAAAATATGGGAAGAAAAATCCATCACAATTGTGGCTGGATGTTAAGAGAGAAAGCGCCAAACATCTTTTTAATGGTAGAAGGCATGGGGAGCTGGTGAGGAAGTAGACAGCCAATTTTGATTGATTAGTGCTGCTGTTTCTTTTCTTTTCAGCTACTGGAGTGATCGGTCAAATTATAAATTGAACCACGACTGTGCTGCAGTCACCTTTCAGTGCTACCAAGAAAAATGCTGGGATGCATTAGATTGTGATCTACAAATGCAGTATATTTGTAAGAAGGGGCCTAATGATGCTTGGATCTATTGAAGACACTTTAAGATGCATGAAACCGTATCCCATGATTTCTACACAAAAGCAAAACCAAGAGATCACTCCCACCCTACTGTTTTAATCCACAATCCACACTCTGCCATCTAGGTTACAGGACTCTTGGGCATCAGCCCTCAAAATCACCTTGAAAAGATCTTATTCTGCAAGCTCAAACGCAGATGGCTACAAAAATAAAGAATGGAAGGGTCTAGTCATGGCCTGTTTTCTGTTTAATGTATTTATTTGCAATGCATACCAATATTTGTTTCCTTACTCTGTGTGTTTGATGCCCCATTGCCCCTTTTGATCTCCATGGTCGCTACCTTACAAGGCACAGAAGGACAACCATGCATGCCAGGCAATGAGAATGGGGGCCACCCAGCGCCTGGTGTCCCCTTCTAGCAGACTCATCACAAATACAACTTTGGCTTCATCACTGAGAAATTCCAGCGCCCTTGCTCTCATAAAGAGCTAACATTGGGCAACAAACACATTGAACGGCTCTTGGTTTCTTCAGAACTTGGCAGGGGGCAAGACTGGTGCCCACACCAGTGTGGGCACAGCACTGGCATCATGTGGTGCTCCGTTAATGGCATTCATGGTGGCAGGGGTGACAACTTGAACAAAATATAGAGCAGGCATCCCCAAACTTCGGCCCTCCAGATGTTTTGGACTACAATCCCCAACATCCCCAACCACTGGTCCTGTTAGCTAGGGATCATGGGAGTTGTAGGCCAAAACATCTGGAGCGCCGCCGTTTGGGGATGCCTGATATAGAGGGTGGAACAGATAAGCTTCCCCCTGCATAACTGATCACAGGGTGATCAGAAGGCCAAGGGACCTCTGCCCCCTAGGAGTTGTCTCCTATGCACAGTGGCCGTCAACTGAGTTAAGTAACCAATCAGACTCTGCTGTTCTGAATCACACGTTTACAAGGTGTGAATAGCTTCCTCTGTGTTGAGGACTAGCACCCCAGGAGCTAGTCTTCCATGTTGAACCACTCCTATTGTCAGAAAGATGTTTAGTTAGTATCTCCTTTCTTGTAACTTGAAACCATGGGTCTGGACTTTCGGGTGCCATAGGAATGGCGGACGGAGCGCAAGCATGATCGTTCCGACAGGCTCAATCTTCACGAAGGGGTAGAGGAAGCGCTAAGGCAATGTGCACCCCTAAAACAAACCTAAAGGGATATCTTTAGGCTCTTCAGGGTCCTGCAACTTGAAATGTGAGCTCTCTCTCTCCCCCCTGGTGTGGTGTGGTGGTTAAGAGCAGTGGACTTGTAATCTGGTGAACTGGGTTAGATTCCCCGCTCCTCCATATGCAGCTGCTGGGTGACCTTGGGCCAGTCACACTTCTCTGAAGTCTCCCAGCCTCACTCCCTTCACAGGGTGTTTGTTGTTGGGGAGGAAGGGAAAGGAGATTATTAGCCACTTTGAGACTTCTAAGGGTAGTGATAAAGCGGGATATCAAATCCAAACTCTGCTGCTGCTGCTTTGAAAGGAGTTGGGGGGGGGGGAGAGACAAGATCAAGTTGCTGAGTAAGTGCTCCAACACAACACAACACAACACAATGAAGAAAAGCCTAAAGCTCCAACTGACAGTGGTTACTTTTCCAAAAAAGTTGCAAAGCTGAAGAAATTATTTGAACTAATTTGGATTGATCTGGCGATCTGATGAGATGTTAAAAAGGAAGTCCATCCCCTTAACAGGGTGGAATCGGTACCACCAACTAAACGAGGAGTTCAAAGCAGATTTTTATAAAATGGTTTTACAAGTGAACTTTCAATATTCGATAATGAATTATTACAAAATAAAGCAACGGTCATTTTTAAAATGTATGGAATTTTATTGGAATGTGGGGTTAAAGCTGAACAAATAAAAGAGGTAATGATGAAATGGGCTATGGATATAGATAAACATATTCAATTATCACCATGGGAACAATTATGGAAAGAGAGTTGGAGATTCACGGCTGGCAAGAAGATAAAGGAAAACTTGTTAAAGATGTTTTACAGATGGTAATTAACACTGAGCAAAATATTAAAAATTTATAAAACATATATGCAGTGGACCTGTGATAAGATTAAGGGCTTCTCAGATATGTTATTTGAAGAGCTAAAGAAAATATTTAAGCAAACATTTGTTTTTTAAAAAACAGAAGATTTTTTATTGGGTATACTAGATTCGGATATCACAAGGGAAAACAAGAAAATATCCCTTTATTCAGCAAGTGGCAGCAAGAACCCTAATTGCAAAAAACTGGAAAAATGGGACAGCATCAACAAAAAAAGAATGACAAGGAAAATTATTTGATTACATTGAATTGGCTAGAATGACAGATGCAATTAGGGGTCAACCTAAAGAAACTTTTTCAAAAAGTATGAGAAAAATACAAAGATTACATTAAAAAGCAGTGCCCTCAAATTAATACCCGGACTTGTTTTGATTAATTTTTGCAAAGCAAATTATGGTGAAAAAGCTTAAAATAGAAAGAAAAGGGGGGGAAAGTGAGAAGGAAACAATTTACTAAATATGAAAGCAGAACCATGTTGAGGATGAAGGAAGTCAACTAGAAGAAAAGAAGAACTGAAATATGCTTTCATGTTCATTGTTTATTATTGGTTTCATATTGGTTTTTGTATTTTCTTTTAAAGTTTTCCTCACACTCCCCCACTTTTTATTAGTCTTATGTGTGTCTGTTTAGGGAAGCTTTTATTTTTATTTTTTAAAATAATTTTTATTAGTTTGATATAACAACACAAAAAGACAAAACATTAAAAGAAAACATTTCTGCCCCCCTCCCCCCCTCCCCCCACAAGTCCCCTTCTGCCACAAGTGGATCCTGCGGGTGTTGAGAGTCGAAGGTAGTCCATTTTAAATCTGGGTTTGTCCTCACCTCCCTCTCCCCAGCTCCTGAACCAGGAGGCCCCGAGACATAAGGAGAGATTCGGATAGGGAACCCCCCAACCATTTGTATCTTTCAGCATAGTAGACAGACAAACAAACAAATAAAAGTTTCAAATTCTTAATTTGTTAAACATTGTAATTGTGACTTCCTCAGATCCCTTCTTCCTGATTTTCATAATTCTAAAATATAATTATGGCGGGTTTCTTATTCTTATTTCCAATTCTAATTCTTAAAACTCAACATTATTTTCCTCCTTCTTCGTGCCACCTCCCCACAGGTCCCCTCCTGCCACAAGAGGCACCCATGGGGTGCAACCATCCAAGGGAGGTCTGATTTGTAATTGGGTTTCCTTCCACCCCTCCCTCCCCACCCCAAAGCCCCCTCTGCCACCAGAGGCTTCAGGTCAATAGGGAGGGAGATAGGTGGCTATCCACCCAACTACCTGTCTAAACACAGCATTACTACTCCACAAATCTAAAATTTCTTCCCCCAGCCCTTCCTCCACCCCCCAGAAGAAATATCAATATTCACATATTATTAATATCTCTAACCAAACGTCTTAACATTATTCTCTTAATCGCCCTCTCCTCCCCCCCGGAGTTTTCCCCCATTTGGTCCAGCAATTCCTTCATCAAGCCAAGATTTCAGAGCCGTTTTTCAGCCAGCCTAAATACCAATTTACCAGTTTATTCATCCCACACCAAGTCTTTCCCAGTTCAAAATTCCGGTCTCCGTCCTCCCTTCGCTCTGTTTTTTCCACCCCTCAGTCTCACTTCTCCTTTCTCTATTTTCCCCAGTCTCCCCATTTTCAAGAAACATATTCCATTGGGGGTGATGCTTCTCCACAGGGGTTGCTCTCTCAGTTAAATTTCCAAAACTACTGGTATTAGTATTCTTCTCTTCCTCTTCTTCTTTTTTCACCTTTTGTTGAGCATCATCCTCTTCTTGATTTTTGAGATCCCTTTCATTTTCAGAAATTGCCTCTTGTTCCTGTCCATGGTCTGCTATATTTACCAATGGTGAACTGAATTGTTCCTGTCTCTTTAAGAGATCTCTCATGCCTCCAAGAATTTCCAAGTAACTTAACACCTTCTCACGGAAGGCTGTTGAATAGGGTGCAGGCATTTTTTCTTAACCGCAAGCAGAGTGAAGATAAGAAGACAGCAGACACTGGAAAATTCCTTCCTCAAAAACGGTAACCTCAATCTTGGCTAATCATTTTCAAAGTCTTTACTTCTTCTACTTATGAAATAACGTCTTTAACAAAAGTTTCTCCTTCTTATCAGCTGTTTTAATAACCTTGCTGAGCCTCGTGGGGTGTCAGCTCCAGGGTCGAGAAGGGGTTAGAAAAAGCTTTCTTTCTTTGGAGTTATAAAAGCAATCATTTTCACTTTCGGCTTTGGGATATTTTCGCGCCTCTGAAGTCCACATTAGGAAAAGATCGACTTCCATTTTTTAGAATCTCTTCCTATAATTCCAATTAAGTTTCCAAATTAGAGATTTCACTTACTTTGTCCAAATCTTTTGTATCTTGGGAAGAATCCGCCGCTTGCTGGCTGAAGACTCGGAGCTTCGCTTCTTGGAGGTAACAATGTTGCCCAAGATGGCTCCCGCAACTCCACTCCTCTGATTCTCAGTCGCTCTACTGAGCTCCCGAATAGAGGAGGAATCGCGTCCAGAGCTTTGCCAGGCTGCTAAGCCACCGGAACGCACTTTCCGGTGTTCTTATGGGGAGTCCGTGCGCCCCACGGACTTCCCCCCCCCTCCGCGATGCCAGAGACCTCGGAGCTCGAGGTCTCTGCGTCCTCTCGCCAGCGCGACGAATCGGAAGTGTCTGTTTAGGGAAGTTTTTAATGACTGATGTTTTCATGTATTTTTAATCTTTTGTTGGAAGCCATCCAGAGTGGCTGGGGAAACCCAGCCAGATGGGCGGAGTAGAAATAAGTTGTTGTTGTTGTTGTTGTTGTTGTTGTTGTTGTTTGTGTTGCAAAATAAAATAAATATGATTAAAAAGAAAAGGAAGCCCATCCCAACCGTGGAGTATTTTACTCTGCACAGGAATATTCTACAAATGTCTATTTGACGTTTACTTTAACTTTTTTCTTGCTTCCTTGCTTATGACTGCTTATGACTAAATATCAAAGGATGAAATTCCTTAGAAAACTTGGATAGAATGTTTGATTTTGACTTTGACCTTATTTCATATAATACTATAAGGTCAGTTTCTTTCAGTGGTGTGAAGACAAAACCATTTATTTGTATGAGTAAACCTCTTGAGGTCATGAGCATCCAGGGCAGTTTTGGGAGTCGAAACTTTCTAAATAGTTTCTTAAATATTTTTTTATTGGGGGTGTTGCTGGGGTGGTTTCTGGAAGTTTAGGCATTGAAATTGAAGCTTGAATTTGGGTCATTGAACTTGATATAATACAATTGGTTTTCTTTGGGGGTTTTCCCTGCAATGAGACATAGAGTTCAAGATCTCTGCTTGGGAATTGTGAATAACACCGAAGGATTTGGCTTGTTCACCATTCTAGAGATTCTAGAGATTAATTATAAGATATCCAAGACATATTAGACAACCTGGTCTGCCAGAAACCTGGAAACTTCTCTACTACTGTTTTTTCTTTCTTTTAATATTTCCCCTTTCTCCTTCCTCTCCTTTTTATTGCTATTGTTGTGATTGATTCAGACCAGTGGGTAAACCCCACCCCCGGAATATCCCTGAATTGGACTTTCAGAAGAAGCTGAAGAAATATTTCTTGGAAAGTTTTGGATTCCTAGCTCTTTGTTCTAACTATTTGGTTTTATTCCCTATTTTTGCTTTGGTCTGTGCGTTCAACAGTGGTTTTGATTCCTGGGTGATGGGTACCTTGCTCCTTAACTATGGAAGGAGGGGGGTGAACCTGCTTTTTTATCTCTAGGTGTCATGTAGTTGGTGTAGAAGAAGAAGAAGAAGAAGAAGAAGAAGAAGAAGAAGAAGAAGAAGAAGAAGAAGAAGAAGAAGAAGCCCACAAAACGGGTTTTCCAATCTCCTTCTTGTGAATGTTGCTATGTGTGGAATGATCTGGGAAGCTTTGACTGCGATAGAGAAGAAACAGGAAGGGAGGGCAAAAGGTTTAAGAAGCTACCTTATGTGGTGGCAATGTAAAATTATTGAAAAGGCCTGGGAAAAGACATATAAAGATTTGAAGAAAATGCGGGAAATGATTGTTGTTTTAAAAATATGATATTGAGATGTAGAGGATTTGATGGACTCATTGAGCGAAAGCATAGCTGTCAAGTCTCCCGTTTTCCTCGGGAAAACCCCTTTTTTACTTACCTTTTCCCGGTGGTCCCCCGTTTCACTTCGTCTCCCGTTTTTCTCCGTTATTTTCTCCTGCCGGCGGCCATTTTTTTTCATTCCGATTTGCCCTTCTATGGGCACCAAAAATGGCCACCGCCAGCTTCAAAAGTCGCATCTACGCATGTCCGGAAGTGCATAGACGTGACTTCCGGTGTTGGCGGCGGCCATTTTTGGTGCCCATAGATGGGCGGAGCGACACCAGAAGTTGCGTCGGCGCACTTCCTGACATGCGTACAAGCGACTTTCGAAGCCGGCGGTGGCCATTTTTGGTGCCCATAGAAGGGCAAAGCAACACCGGAAGTTACATCGACGCAACTTCCGGTGTCAAATGGCTGCTGGTCCCGGATTCTGCAGAACTTGGAAGGTAAGAGCGAAAGACTTTGTCCCTGTATTTAAGAATGGAGGCCAGGCCAAGACCAACCAGCCTTTTCAGAAAAAAGAAGCTCCCACCAAAGAAGATAAAACAGATTGGCAAAATAAATTATTGAACTATGCAGGACAGCAAAATAAAAAAATTCCTTCAGTAGCACCTTAAAGACCAACTAAGTTTATATTTTGGTATGAGCTTTCGTGTGCATGCACACTTCTTCAGATATGCAGGACAGATTAGATAATATGAAACCCAAGAAAGAAAGAGGATTTTGATTTTTTTTGGGGGGATATTTAATGCATATTTTTTTAAGCTTTGTGTACAGATTTCTACATTACAGTAGTACCTCGGTTTACAAACACAATTGTTTCTTGAAGTCTGTACTTAACCTGAAGCGTACTTAACCTGAAGCGAACTTTCCCATTGAAAGTAATGGAAAGTGGATTAATCCGTTCCAGACAGGTCCGCGGAGTACTTAAACTGAAAGTACTCAAACCAAGGCGAACTTAAACTGAGGTATGACTGTACTATAACTTTTAAAAGTCATTTGTAATAGGATGAAGAAGGTTTTAAAATTGGATTGTTAAGAACATAAGGTTTTGTGGATGTGCATGAATAAGCACAAAATAATGGAACCAAGAGGGGTAATGGAGGGAAGTCAAGCAAAAAATTACTGTTTAAAAAATTGTTAATGTTTTTTTTTTTCTTTTTTTTTCTTATTATAAAATCAATAATTGTTGTTATTTTTAATTTTTGGAAAATTAATAAAATTTTATTTTTTAAAAAGTGAATGTCGATATAGCATAACAGGAAGGTCTGTATATAGCCTTCCCTTTGAATGAACAGAATTTTGTTTTGGGAACAGCTAGTTCAACAGAAGTGTTTTTAAATAAAGAGAGATAGAGGAGAAGGGGAGGAGAGGGACATCTGTTGGTGGGTAGTTGTATTTGAGAACTCATGGCTGTCTTCTTCTTTTTGCCAAAAGAGGAAGTGTGACAGGACAGTTAGTGGTTATAGAAGTATATATATTGGTAAAATCTGTGTTTTCATTGGGATAGATTGTGTCAATTAATAGAATTAAATTTTTGAATTATAAATATCAAAATATGGCTGCAAGAAAATCACTGGTCCCAACTGGAACTTCTGCAAAAACTCCAGGACAGGGGAGAAGGGTTTTGGCCCAGGAATTAGAACCAAAAACTGATTTTGCAGATATGATTATGGATTTAAGAAAAGAAAATAGGGGAAACGCTTAGGCATTGGGGAATCAACTTGACCAGAATACAAAGTTAGTACAGTATTGGATAAAAAGGGAAAGGTAAAGGGACCCCTGACCATTAGGCCCAGTCGCGGACGACTCTGGGGTTGCGGCGCTCATCTTGTTTATTGGCCGAGGGAGCCAGCGTACAGCTTCCGGGTCATGTCGCCAGCATGACTAAGCCGCTTCTGGCAAACCAGAGCAGCGCACTTTGACATGCTTTCGAACTGCTAGATGGGCAGGAGAAGGGGCCGAGCAACAGGAGCTCACACCATCCTGGGGATTCAAATCGCCAACCTTCTGATCTGCAAGCCCTAGGCTCTGTGGCTTAGACCACAGTGCCACCTGCGTCCCTTAGTATTGGATATAACAGGACAAATTAAAGAAATGATGGGAATAACAGTTCAAGACCTAGTTTGGGCTACTGAAATTAGACATCTTTAAAGCATTTGATACACTCTCGCAGGAATTTTTATGGGAAATAAGGACAAAA
Organism: Zootoca vivipara; assembly: GCF_965207765.1. NCBI lineage: Eukaryota > Metazoa > Chordata > Lepidosauria > Squamata > Lacertidae > Zootoca > Zootoca vivipara. Next base: position 72,210,294 of record NC_142583.1, read on the forward strand.
TATTGAATAGGAGAGGTTTATCGTTTTGCAATAGAAGAACTATATAAGGAAGGAACAGCAGTGGTGAGAGTTAATGGTGAATACTCCCAACCTTTCCCAATATGCAGAGGAGTTCCACAGGGGTGTCCTCTTTCACCGTTCCTATTCCAGCTCTCTATATTTGCTTACTTTAATCTCATCTATTCCTTTCAGTATCCTTTCAACCGTTGATTCGCTAACTTGTTCTTCCTTACTCCACATCTTTTGAATAAGTTAAGTTGTCTGTTTCTTGTTTGTGATCATTCTCTTATAGATTTTACCTATCATCCCATGTTTCGTTTTTCCCCATTTGTTTATATATAGTTCCTCTACTGGCTCTTTTGAACTCATATTTCCTATCTCTAGGATTTTAGAAATTTTGTTGTATAGTTCTCCAATTTTTAACCAATGTTGGTTACCTCTGTTCTTTGTTAGTTTCTGCAATGTCTTTAATGACTCTCCTCTATACATATTTTTAACTATATGATATCCCTTAGCCTTTAGAATTTTCCACCATTTGGAATCCTCTATTGCCTCATAAATGCTTTCTAAGGGTACACGTAGAGAAATCCTTTTTAACCATAAAGGTTGCCATTTCCTCCTTATGTTGTTGTTTAGTTGTTTAGTTGTGTCCGACTCTTCGTGACCCCATGAACCATAGCACGCCAGGCACTCCTGTCTTCCACTGCCTCCCGCAGTTGGTCAAACTCATGTTGGTAGCTTCGAGAACACTGTCCAACCATCTCGTCCTCTGTCGTCCCCTTCTCCTTCTGCCCTCCATCTTTCCCAACATCAGGGTCTTTTCCAGGGAGTCTTCTCTTCTCATGAGGTGGCCAAAGTATTGGAGCCTCAGCTTCACGATCTGTGTGAGCACTCGGGGCTGATTTCCTTAAGAATGGATAGGTTTGATCTTCTTGTAATCCATGGGACTCTCAAGAGTCTCCTCCAGCACCATATACCTAATGCCAATACGGTCTGGTAAAGGCCGTATTGGTGGTTTCAGTTGCTTGGTTGATGATGTCATTATTTTGGCGCCGCCCTTCAGAGCTTTTGCTGGTGACAGCGTGCAATCTGCCTTTCTATTGGATGCTGCTGGAATCTTCAGAGCTTTTGCTGGTGATGTCTAATTGTGCACCACTAGATGTTTTTCTAGAACTCTCTAGCTTTCTCCATAATCCAGTGCATGTTTGCAATGTGGTCTCTGGTTCCTCTACCTCTTCAAAATTCAGCTTGTATTTCTGGGAGTTCTCGGTCCACATACTGCTTAAGCCTGCCTTGTAGAACTTTAAGCATAACCTTGCTAGCATGTGAAATGAGGGCAATTGTGCAGTAGTTGGAGCATGCTTTGGCACTGCCCTTCTTTGGGATTGGGATGTAGACTGATCTTCTCCAATCCTCTGGCCACTGCTGAGTTTTCCAAACTTGCTGGCATATTGGGTGTAGCACCTTAACAGCATAATCTTTTAAAATTTTAAATAGTTCAGCTGGAATATCATCACTTCCACCGGCCTTGTTATTAGCAGTGCTTTCTAAGGCCCATTTGACTTCACTCTCCAAGATGTCTGGCTCAAGGTCATCAACCACACTACCTGGGCTGTACGAGACCTCCATATCTTTCTGGTATAATTCCTCTGTGTATTCTTGCCACCTCTTCTTGATGTCTTCTGCTTCTGTTAGGTCCTTTCCACTTTTGTCCTTTATTATAGTAATCTTTGTATGAAATGTTCCTTTCATATCTCCAATTTTCTTGAACAGATCTCTGGTTCTTCCCATTCTGTTGTTTTTTCTTTGCATTGCTTGTTTAAGAAGGCCCTCTTGTCTCTCCTTGCTATTTTTTGGAAATCTGCATTCAGTTTCCTGTATCTTTCCCTATCTCCCTTGCATTTTGCTTGCATCCTCTCCTCCGCTATTTGTAAAGCCTCGTTGGACAGCCATTTTGCTTTCTTGCATTTCCTTTTCCTTGGGATGGTTTTCGTTGCTGCCTCCTGTATAATGTTACGAGCCTCCATCCATAGTTCTTCAGGCACTCTGTCCACCAAATCTAAATCCTTAAACTTGTTCCTCACTGCCACTGTGTATTCATAAGGGATTTGATTTAGATTGTATCTTACTGGCCCAGTGGTTTTTCCTACTTTCTTCAGTTTAAGCTGGAATTTTGCTACAGAAATAAACAGTAAATTGCAAGAACTCAGGCCAGAAGAAAAATGGATTTCAAATAAATCTTCACAATGTTTTATTTGTGTGAGGAGTTCAAATAGGAATCAATCCCCATATTGAAGGCAAAATGAAGATAAATTCCAGTAAAAATCAGGACAAGGCCCTGTTTCGACAATTCTTCGTCAGCTGGAACATTGCGAAATCAATCTTAGAATAATTCTCCTTATAACAAAAATTCATTCAGATCTCTAAACATAAAGTTTTATCATATGTAAAAGAAAGAGAATATGTTCAAATAAATGAACATAACAGGTATATCTATGAATAACTAACCTTACATCAAGATTGCATTCTGTTTTCTAAATAAAGAGTTGAATTGCTTATAATGTACAAAGATAGCTTGTCTGTGTTTTAAATGATAAACCATCTTAAAATAATTATCCTTAAATCAGGAATACATGTAATTTTCTAAGGACAAAGTTATATCACTTATAATAAACAGAGGTAGCATTTCAATCCCCTATAATGAGAAGAACATCCTTCTTTGGTGTCATTTCTAGGTGTTGTAAGTTTTCATAGAAATGGTCAATTTCATTTTCTTCAGCACCAGTAGTTGGTGCATAAACTTGGATTACAGTGATGTTAAAAGGTCTGCCTTGGATTCGTATTAAGATCATTCTGGGGTGTGACACGCCGCCTGTGGGGGCGTGGGACCCGGCGTGTATGGGGCGACGCTCACTTCCGGGCGGCACCGTGATGGCATCGGACCGGAATAGTGGCGGCGGAGGGCAGGCCACTTGCTCCGCCCTCCCGTTTCTCCGCCAATGGTTCCGGTACCCTTTTTTATGGAAAAATAGCAGTGGTGGCATGTATGTTTTGATGATGATACATTCAAGAAATGTAGACCAAAAATGTTGAAATATGACTGCTTCTGTTCCTTATTTCTGTGCATTAACTTTGCCAATGAAGATTTACACTAACACACTTTCCCATATTTCCCGGTACAAGTGTTGAGATAGGAAGCTTTCCAATATTACTAGCATAGCATAAGAAGTAAGGATCTGAAGTAAACATTTTCCTGGGTTTAAGCTTTATGTGGAATGCTGATTCGATATGATCATCAGCCAATCAGGAAATGGTATAGCTTAAATGGGAGGAGTTCTGGATTGTCTGACATCACAAGGGAGGTGGTTCATAGTGAATGGAAGGATGAAACACCCTTAAGAAGAAGTTAGAGAGAAGATTGTTTCATGACAACACCAAGGTATCCAAACAGGAAGAGGTCTGATGGATGGAACACTTTCCTTACAAGCTATTATATTTGCAGGGTCTCATTCCAGGGCCAAAAGGTCACTAAGCGGCTAAATGATAAGGAGCTTTTATAAACTACAAATGGTTTTTCTCTTTTAAATAATAGAACTCAGGGTAATCCAATGAAACTGAGTGGTGGTTCAATCTAGGGCTGTGTACACGTGCTGTCTTGCCAGCGTCCTCTACTGGCTGTTTGGCCAATAACGTCACCAAGCAAGCAAGAGGTTCTTTGGATTCCACTATACGGAGGACTGACAGACTCTTAGGTAGAGACAAACTTTTATTAATTCGTAATATTAATTAATATTATTAATTAATTAGCAAAGAAATTAACTAGCAACCTGGAATGGAGTCTAATATAAAGCCAACAGCAACTGGAATAAACTACAAAGCTATAAATATAACCAACAAACAAAATATCTTAGGCAACAACAACAACAACAACAACAACAACAACAACAACAACAAAGAGATAGGATAGGTTTAGTTCTTCCTGTCTCTCCAGCCAATGGAGATCTGGAAGGCTTAGCTGGGACACTGCAGACTGGAAGAGGGTTCTCTTCACATTCTGGAATGGAGCATAAAACTGTGTCAAGATCTCTCTGTCTCCTTCAGCTGCTGGCCCTTATATGCCGTATTTTTCCTTGTATAAGACTAGATTTTTCAAACCAAAAAGTTAGGTTTAAAATTGGGGCTTGTTTAATTGGGATTGTACTTAGGGGTGTTCTCTTAATTTGGAGTCCCCCAAATAGGGGGCATCTTATACATGGGGGCGTCTTATAGACGGAAAAATACGGTTGTCTGTAGCGTAGGTCTCATGCCAAGCTGGCAACAGATATAATTCATGACGTAATTCCGTTTCCATCCTTTGATCAGGCCTGAGAGTTAGCACATGTGGGCATGAGCCTTCATTTGCATTCTTTATCTCTGTGGTTTGGTCAAAGTTCCCAGACAACTGGTTCTTCCTTCCTTCCCCCATGCAGTCAGGTGTTTGATAGGTGGCCAAGCCATGAAGTAGCTTTCACTTATTCTCAAACAGCCATGTTCCTTGTATTAAAGCTCCAGCTACATTGCAAACCAGGAGCACCACATTCTGTTTTATTCCCTGGCAATACAGGTGTGCTGCTCTCATTCGTGGGCCCAGTTTGTAAATCCAGATCTAGACCATGATCCAGACCATGATCCAGAAAATATAAGTCTTTGAAAAACTAATTTACTAGCATATAGAATCATAGAATCATAGAGTTGGAAGAGACCACAAGGGCCACCCAGTCCAACCCCCTGCCAAGCAGAAAACACCATCAAAGCATTCTTGACATATGCCTGTCAAGCCTCTGCTTAAAGACCTCCAAAGAAGGAGACTCCACCACACTCCTTGGTAGCAAATTCCACTGCCGAACAGCTCTTACTGTCAGGAAGTTCTTCCTAATGTTTAGGTGGAATCTTCGTTCTTGTAGTTTGAATCCATTGCTCCGTGTCTGCTTCTCTGGAGCAGCAGAAAACAACCTTTCTCCCTCCTCTATATGACAAAATAGATTTGAACATGGCTATCATATCACCCCTTAACCTTCTCTTCTCCAGGCTAAACATACCCAGCTCCCTAAGCCGTTCCTCATAAGGCATTGTTTCCAGGCCTTTGACCATTTTGGTTGCCCTCTTCTGGACACGTTCCAGCTTGTTAGTATCCTTCTTGAACTGTGGTGCCCAGAACTGGACACAGTACTCCAGGTGAGGTCTGACCAGGGCAGAATACAGTGGTACTATTACTTCCCTTGATCTAGATTCTATACTCCTATTGATGCAGCCCAGAATTGCATTGGCTTTTTTAGCTGCTGCATCGCACTGTTGACTCATGTCAAATTTGTGGTCTCAGATGGCTTTGAAATGGAATTAGACAACAGCCCTCTTCTTTCTTTCTTTCTTTCTTTCTTTTTTTCTTTCTTTCTTTTGCCATAGCATCAGATGTCAGGCTGGGTCTTTGCAAAAAGAAAACAAAATGGCACACTTGTATAGCCTGTGTAGCAGCTTCCCCTCTACTTCTTTTCCAGGTCCAACTCATGGTCTCCAAAGTCTTGGTACATTCAATTGGATTTATGTGCATCCAACAGAGACCACATCTAATACTCAATCTTTAATTGAATTAAAGATTGAGTACTAGGCAGGGCCAGCAGTGGTATAATGGTTAAGAGCAGTGGATTAGTAAACTGGTGAACCGGGTTCGCTTCCCTACTCCTCCACATGCAGCTGCTGAGTAATCTTGGGCTAGTCTCAGCCTCACTCACCTCACAGAGTGTGTTTTTTGTGGGGGAAAGGAGATTGCTAGCCACTTTGAGACTCTTTAAGGGGAGTGAAAGGCGGAATATCAAGTCCAAACTCCTCCTCCTCCTCCTCCTCCTCCTCCTCTTCAATGATGACCATCAGGAGATAGAGATATAATTAAATGTATATACCTTCCATCAAGAGTGGGGAACAAATGGCCCTCCAGATGTTATTGGTCTACAATTCCCGAAGTTTGCACCCAGGAACATCTGAAGCCCTCACAGGTCCCACACTATCTACTAAATGGTGAACATCTTACTGGGGTCCTGTAAACTAGATGTCCAGGAGTTTAGAGAGGAATAGGATGCAAAATGAGAATGTGCTATATTACCTAAAACATTTTTTAAAAAATGCCTTGGAATCCATATGGAACATCTCTTTTGGTTTAAAACTGAGATTGATCCAGCAAAAAGAAAGAAAGAAAGACGTTTCAGTTATCTTGGACTCAACAACGTCTTTACGGGAAAGGATAGTCTAATACTGATGCCACTTTCTACCTAATGTGCTCATAATCTTATTCTCCATTTGTTTTTGTTTTTTTGGTGTGTTTTTTTGGAAAAACTTTATTTCAAAATTCTAAAAAAAAATACATCAGATCTTCTCGACCACGAACACAATTTAAAATATCAAACTAAACAAAACTGAAATCATATACATAAGAAGATTTTTAAATATACTCTGATTCCAGTAATAAACAATACTTCCAACCCTTTCCATTGTATCTGGATCTTTTTGTTGTTATTTCTCAAAGGATTATTTACAGTGGTTTTGTTTTTCCCCTCTTTATTATATTTCTTTTTATTCTTTTATACTTTACAGATATCGCTCTAATTCTGCCATTTGTTGTTGTCTTATTCTAGCTTGTTGTTTCACAAATAAAACTGAGAGGATGGAGGAGCCAGCGCCTGAAATGCCTGCAGCACCGGTGGAAGCACCAGCAGAAGCACCAGTGGAGGCAAACCCACCAGCTGATGGTTTGTATACAGCACAGTCATATGAGATGAGGTTTCTCATAAAGTGAACATTAGATTTTAGTCTCATTTCTAAAAGAGCAATATGGTCCTCAAATTGGTCTTGCCTCCCAAATAGTCCCTCTCATATTTCCCTTTATTAACTCTTGTTCCTCCTTCAGTTCTTCATTCACTTTTTTCCATTTTTTGGGATTTAACCTTCAAGTTTTTAACAGATATATCCAAAGCCTCCAACTTATCTATTACTCTTTTAGTGTTCTTTTCCATATCCTCCCCCACATTTTCAAATTGCTTTTGCATTTGTGTTAACATTTCCTTTTAAAAATCTGCCCAAAAAAATAGCTTCTCTCAGGAAGGGGCTTTTTCCTCCTGAGCCAAGCCTCTTTGAGTCGCTGCTGCTGCTGCTGTAGCAGCTGAAGAGACTTTGCTCTTAGTTGACATCCTTTTTACTTACAGTTTTGTATCTGCTCTCAAAACACTGGCTTCTCAGAGTCACTCTTATCAGTTCTTCAAGATCACCACTCACAGTTTTGTTTTGGTTCTCACCCCTGCTAGTTGGAGCAGACAGAATAGAACCCAAAATTTCAAAATATCAAACAGACAAAAGGCAAACAGTTTGGGAATATATACACAGTAACTTATTAAAAGAAGAAGACAATAAGCAGAAGTAAAGGAAAACACATTACTGATGTCCACAGCTGAAAAAGGGGGAAATTACTGTAATTTAATTGACTGGTCCTCTTAACGTCAGTTCAAGCCTGTTGCCAAATCCAACCGTTCCAACCAAATGTGGTCTTGTTCCTTCTCTTTAATCCCAAATAGTTATAGATCCAATTTTAAAATAAACATTTCCTTGCACACTGGTCTTCACCAATCACCTTGTTTCTTTCTCTCAGCATCCAACCTCCAGCTATTTCCAGGTACTCACCCTTCCCAATGGTTCCACCCAAAGTTGAGTGAGTGTTCCAGTGCTTAGCTTTGGGTCAGATTGTGAAGTTCCAGGTGTATCCAAATAAAATCAATATATTTCCAGTTATATTTATAATCCAAGATCCAGAGCTGCTTGGTCAAGTTCAAATTTACAGCATATTAATCCAATAAAGCTCCAATAGAGGTCATGTTCCAAGTTCAATGTCAGTGCTGTTAAATTCCCAAAATTAGAACTCCTCACCGGGGAAGCAACAAATAGCTTATTCGTTTAGCTTACTTACAAATCTTTCCCTTGCAGTTGGCAGGTTTCCATAAAACGGAAGTTGACTTCCTTTTTGGTTTCCGTTTTTGCCGAATTCCCCCCCCCAAAAAAAATTTAATTTCAGACAGCTTACTGTTTATTCAGCCTCCAGATGCTGTTAGGAAAATCTCCTGCTTTTTGGTGGCTGCTTGTGACTTCGGCTCGCAGGGTCACGTTAAAGCTGTGAGCGCTCTCAACCACACTCACCCCCCACACCTGCCTTTCAGCAAGGTTTCCAGAAGGGCAGCAGGTGATTGCTGCTTCTGCCAGAGCCCCCGACACCTCACACACCTAATGAGGCTTTCGGGGGGGGTGCCTAGCCCTGGCACTCCCCCCCCCCTTACCCCTGCCAGCCTCAGACCGATAGTACCTTTCAGAGCGATCAAATCCGCACTGCCATTTCCAAGACCGGCCTATAATTTTTGACAAATAATAAATCCATGTCTTGTTTCGGAATTAGTGTAATGTAAGCATCTTTCCAAGGACCTGGCACTTTCCCCTGTATTTAAGATCTCATTAGTTACATCTTTTAGTGGTCACGCTAGATAATCTTGTAGTTTCTTATAGTACTTTGCTGGTAACCCATCTGGCCTTGGTGTTTTGCCCATTTTGGCTTGACTAATTGCCTGTTATAACTCCATCATAGTTATAGGTGCATTAAATGAATTAGGTTTCTCTTTTGGAATTTTTGGTAAGTTATTCTGCTTTAAATAATCTTCTATATTTTTAATAATAAATTTTATTAATATTTTCCACACAACAAAAAACAAAAAATAACAATGCACAAAACACAAACATATGAAAAACAAATGCAAATCTTACAGATTAATAATATAAGCACTAAAAAGGAAAACATTGACTTTCACCAATCCCACGGCACCTCCTTTACCTCTCTTTGTATCTTCCTGTTTTCCTTATCATCTCAATCCTAGCATCTAAATATGAATCCCTCTTTCTTATCCTTTCAATTCACAAGGTTATTCCTGACTCAGCCAGATTTCTGTCCTTGAACCTTGTCTTTTAAGGTATTCATTTAGGCACTCCCATTCCATTTTCACTACACTTTTTGGTTTTTGTCTTATTATATCTGTCAGTTTGGCTAACTCTTAAGTATTTTGAAAGTTTACATAACCATTCTCCCCTAGTGGATATCTGATTCCCTTTCCAATACTTAACTACCAGGATTCTTGTTGCAGATGTCACACATAAGAAAAATTTAGTTTTGTCTTTTGGGATATCGTCGTATAATATACCTAAAAGGAATGCCTCTGGCCTTTTACTGTATGATATTATTAGTATTTTCTTTATTTCTTTGTGGATCATGCTCCAAAATTTCCCAATTTTGGGGCATGTCCACCACATATGGTAGAAGGTTCCTTTTTGTTTCTTACATCTCCAGCACTTATTATTATATGTTTTATTCATTTTTGCCAGCCTTTCTGGCGCCAGATACCGCCTGTTATGCATTTTCATATAGTTCTCTCTTATTAGGTAACATGCTGTGAAATTTACATTTTTTGTCCACAGTTTCCCCATTCATTATATTCAATTGTATGGCCCAGATCTTGTTCCCATTTTTTAATAGCGTTACCTTTCCCTCCTTTTCTATTTCCCCATTTTGCAACAATTTATATATTTTTGAGAGAATTTGTTGGGTGTTATATAAGATTTCCTTTTCCCAAACTGATTTTTTTTATCAAACTCCTTAAATTTATTATCCTTCTCAAATATTGTTTTTAAGTGGAAATATTCTAACCAATTCACCCCCGTCTCTTTTAGTTCTTCAAACCTCTTCACTGTCGGGCAGTCATTAATCTCTTCTATGAGTTCCCTAGATGTTAGACAACTGTCTTTCATATTATTTCTATGCATGGCTGATGATTCTATAGGCGATAACCACCAGGAAGTTTTAGCTGTTAGTATTGTTTTGTTTCTTTCCCAAACTTTGAATAGGGCCTTTCTCACCAAGTGGTTAGTAAAGCCTCTATGTGCTTTTATTTTATCATGACCCAGGTAGCCATGCCACCCAAATACTTTGTCCCAGCCCTCCAGGTCTAGGATTTCCATATCTGTCAGTAACATCCAATCTTTCAGCCACATCATACATGCAGCCTCAAAATACAGCTTGAGGTCTGGGACCACAAACCCATCCCTTTCTCTGGGCTCCATCAATACTTTGAAACTTACTCTTGGCTTCTTAACCTGCCAAATAAAATTAGAAAGATCCCTTTGCCAGCCTTTAAAACATTCTGACTGGAAATGTCTGGAAAAGAAAGAGCATTTGGGGGAGAATTGACATTTTTATCAAGGATATTCTACCCCATATAGACAAGTTCATTTTTTTCCCATTTATTTAAATATCCTTTAATATCCTTCCACTTTTTCACATAATTATTATTTGTAATCCAGATCCCCAAATACTTAGCTTTCATGGTGATTTTAAGGCCTATTACACTTTCCAATTCTTCCTGTTCCTTTACCCCCATATTTTTAATTAATAATTTCGATTTTTCTTTATTTAACTTGAAACCCGATACTCCTCCATAATCAGTCATTTTCTTTAAGGCTTCTTGTATACTGTCTTCTGGATTTTCTGTAGTAATAATTACATCGTCTGCCAATGCTTTAACTTTATATTGCGTGGCAAGTTCCTGACACCCCCCCCCCAAAATTAGGTAGAATAATGACACATGACACAATTATTTTCAGGTTAATGGGCTGGTGTTGATTGATTCCAGGTGTTGAGCGGTATTGGCTTAGGCATTGGATCTAACCGGCTATATCTGACTCCAGCCCGTCTGCTGAGAGTCTGGGAAGGGTTAACCACCGGTAGGGGGAGTCCTGCTGATGCACATTAACTAGGAGCTCCCCCAGGGGTCACTGCTAGGGGCATGCCTTAGGCCCTCACCTCCCACACACCCCCGGAATCCTTCAACGGAGTACCCTTCAATATGTGATGGTGCTACCTCCCCTCTTTCCATCTACAGTTCTGCTCTTTAATAGGATCTTTTCTCTGAGTATCCCCGAGTTCAGAAATACTAAACAGTCTCCTGGTCCCTTTTTGTTTCTTGACTTGTTCACTCTGACCCTAAATATTTTTTCAATATCCAAAGATAATTCATCCTCCTCAACTCCAAAGCAGTCTGCCAATTCTTTCAATAATTTCGTTGAAATTTCTTCCTCCTGGTTCTCGTTAATTACTCGAAAATGTTACATCATCTCCTTTTGCTTTATCTCAAGGACAGCGATTGAATCTCAGGTCTCTTCCTGAACCTTCCTCAGTTTCCTCTTTGTTTTCCTCTTGGAGTTTCCTTGCACCGTCTTGTCTAGCTCTTTGTTCTTTGTTGTCACTTGATTAGAAAGGTCCATTATTAATGCGGAGTTTTTCTCAATCTTATTGTCCATGCCCCCACTTTTCCATCTAAGGTTTTGATATTCCCATCTAGGGTGGTTATCTTGTCTCCTAGATTTTTCTCCATTCTTTCCATTGCCAATAATAACTGTTTGATGTCCATGTTGCTCTCGTTCTCCACCATCGATGTTCTCCTTGTTTGGTTAGAGGCTGAGCTAGACCAATTGTTGTCTGAATCTTCTTCGATCCCATTGAAATACCTTCCTGGCAAGACCTCTTTAAAATAACAATTTCATATAGTCTCAGCGCTTCTATTATTTTCCGGGAGTTTCCCTTGCTTCACTTTTTACATTTACATTTCCACTTTTAAAAGTTTCCCTTTTTAATTGCTCCTGTATTGAGTAGGACCAGGAATCTTCTTTTGTTTGGGTTACCCGTTCTTTCGCATTTAGCAAATATATGCCGGCAGTGTTCAGTTCTTTATTTTATTAGTTTATTCTTGCTATTTCCTGTTTGCTCTATAGGTGGCATTGCTGCTATGCTTGATTGCCTTCTGTTGATTTTACTCTTTACTGTCTTTCGCTTCGTTTGCCCCTAGGTGTCTCTCTAGCTTTTTCTACACCCTATTTTCTCTCCTCTGTTTTTCCCTTTCGCGTATGCAGACTGGCTCCTCGGAGTCTCTTTCTGCTTGCCTTTGTTCGTGTCTGCCTGTGTTTCCATTATGGCGGGACTCCTCCACGCTGACTCGTTCGCCCTTCTCCATCCCCTCGCAGCCCCTTTGTCCTGTAAAGCTGACCCAGCGTATTTTGTCCTTGTTTCCTTTTAATTGAAGGCTTTGATTAAAAGCTGCAGCAGTAAAGGACTGCTGGTTCTTCCCCTTTCTCTGCAGTCTCTGTCTTTGCTGTTCTAAACACTCTCTGCTGGTTATATTCACTCTTATAAGGCACCTTTGTGAAATTGAATAACAGTTACCGTTAGTGTTGTGGCGGTTGCCCTTTCACTCTTAATAACTCACTCTGTATTTTATACATTCTTTCTGCTGCCCCCGCTCCTTTGCTCTGCCGATATCTGGCAGTTTTCCAGTTCTTTATAAGTGGGGGTGTCTCTTTATCTCCAGTTTTAAGCTTGTTGGAGAGTCCAGTGCGTCCTCGCTGGGTTTGCAAATGCTAACGCCGGAGAATGGTTCTGCCCTTTAGCGCTGTGGTTCTCCCCTTGCTAGCTCCTCGGCCTGGCGTTTTTAAATAGGTTTTAAATGGTTTTGGGGAAACCCCTTTAACGCGCTGCCCTGGGCCTGGTACTCAGGATCCCCACCTGAGCTTGGGAAAACTCATGCCTCATGTTCCCCGTCGGTTTTCTCTGGTGTCTGGACTGCCTGGAGTTGCCAAGAGCGCTGCTCCAGAAGTCCTCAATAGTCTTCAATATTGTTTATGTTCTCTTTGCCAGCTCAATACAGTTCTGAATTATACCTTACAAATGGCTTTCTTATGTCTTTCGGATTATCTAAAACTTTTCCTTCTATTTTTCATTTCTTTATTAAGTTCATGTCTTGTTTTTTTTCTTTAGCTGCTATATCAGCAGGTTGCCTGGCTGGCTGGCAAAATAAAAATAAAAATTCTGCCATAACATTTTCATCTTCCATTCAATTTCTTGATTTACCAACATCAAATATTGTGTTTATAACATTTTTATGGTTTGTTTTACTGAACCTTTTCCAGATTTTTTAATCAATTCTTCTTCATTTTTAATCAATTCTTCCAGCAGTTCTCATTTGTTTGTTTGTTTGTTTTTGTTCTCTCATCTTTTTTTGGAAAGCATTTTGTTGGATCAAAAAAACCCACATTGCCGCATTACTTGAAACCCAGACAACCGTCAGATCCACTCCTTGATTTAAGTTTAACTCAAAAAAGTCTTTCAAAGCTTTTTCAGCTTTGTGTAAAATTGTTTGGCTATCAAGAAGTCCATCATAATCTCCACCTAAATGTGGTTTTCTTCACCTTTCAATTCCTATAATACTGGATTGTGTTCCCAACGTGTCCTTGGTTGTTTTCCTACTTTTTTTTTGTTCTCAGTGATATTTCATTAGATATGCATATTGTGAGCTGTGGGAGATAGCCAGCCCAGCGTTCGCCCTGCAATTGCAGGCCGATGACATCAGCATTCAGGAATGTTTGTGTACTTTTGCATTCTCTGTAGCGTGATGTCTTTATCTATACTGTCTGTTGTACTATTGTACTGTGTGTCGTGGCTCTTACAGCCGAGAGGAAGCATCTCTCGGCTGGGGAGTCTATCCTAAAATAAACATCTGTGTTTAATGAGAGAGGAATCACTGAAAGTGATTTATAGACACTGAAGCTGATTACTTTTCTAGCTGCACATCAAGGTCTGCAAGTTAGAACTAGAAAGAAAGGTTCCTGAAGTTTTAGCAGAGGAAAAAGCCACGGAGCATACTGGGTGAAATGGCATAGCTGGACTTCGCTAGTGAGCAAATAGATTGTTTACCTTAAGCTTCAGCTCGCTATGCCGGTATCTATATCAAGATGCCCCATCACATATCAAGTTGGTTTGTTCAGCAGATTGCTTTGGTTTTTTAAAAAAGGAATTTCTCTATCTAGTGGGTGTAAATCTCCATATATCAATCAAGTTAAAGTTCTCCACCATTTTAAAGAAAGTTACAGGTAGTCTCTCCTCCTTGTTGTTGTTGTTTAGTCGTTTAGTCGTGTCCGACTCTTCGTGACCCCATGGACCATAGCACGCCAGGCACTCCTGTCTTCCACTGCCTCCCACAGTTTGGTCAAACTCATGTTGGTAGCTTCGAGAACACTGTCCAACCATCTCATCCTCTGTCGTCACCTTCTCCTTGTGCCCTCAATCTTTCCCAACATTAGGGTCTTTTCCAGGGAGTCTTCTCTTCTCATGAGGTGGCCAAAGTATTGGAGCCTCAGCTTCAGGATCTGTCCTTCCAGTGAGCACTCAGGGCTGATTTCCTTCAGGATGGAGAGGTGTGATCTTCTTGCAGTCCATGGGACTCTCAAGAGTCTCTTCCAGCACCATAATTCAAAAGCATCAATTCTTCGGCGATCAGCCTTCTTTATAGTCCAGCTCTCACTTCCATACATCACTACTGGGAAAACCATAGCTTGAACTATACGGACCTTTGTAGGCAAGGTGATGTCTCTGCTTTTAAAGATGCTGTCTAGGTTTGTTATTGCTTTTCTCCCAAGAAGCAGGCGTCTTTTAATTTCGTGACTGCTGTCACCATCTGCAGTGATCAAGGAGCCCAAGAAAGTAAAATCTCTCAATGCCTCCATTTCTTCCCCTTCTATTTGCCAGGAGGTGATGGGACCAGTGGCCATGATCTTGGTTTTTTTGATGTTGAGCTTCAGACTATATTCTGCGCTCTCACCCTCATTAAAAGGTTCTTTAATTCCTCCTCACTTTCTGCCATCAAGGTTGTGTCATCTGCATATCTGAGGTTGTTGATATTTCTTCCGGCAATCTTAATTCCGGCTTGGGATTCATCTAGTCCAGCCTTTCGCATGATGAATTCTGCATATAAGTTAAATAAGCAGGGAGACAATATACAACCTTGTCGTACTCCTGTCCCAATTTTGAACCAATCAGTTGTTCCATATCCAGTTCTAACTGTAGCTTCTTGTCCCACATAGAGATTTCTCAGGAGACAGATGAGGTGATCAGGCACTCCCATTTCTTTAAGAACTTGCCATAGTTTGCTGTGGTCAACACAGTCAAAAGCTTTTGCATAGTCAATGAAGCAGAAGTAGATGTTTTTCTGGAACTCTCTAGCTTGCTCCATAATCCAGCGCATGTTTGCTATTTGGTCTCTGGTTCCTCTGCCCCTTCGAAATCCAGCTTGCACTTCTGGGAGTTTTCGGTCCACATACTGCCTAAGCCTGCCTTGTAGAATTTTAAGCATAACCTTGCTAGCATGTGAAATGAGCGCAATTGTGCGGTAGTTGGAGCATTCCTTGGCACTGCCCTTCTTTGGAATTGGGATGTAGACTGATCTTCTCCAATCCTCTGGCCACTGCTGAGTTTTCCAAACTTGCTGGCATATTGGGTGTAGCACCTTCACAGCATAATCTTTTAAAATTTTAAATAGTTCAGCTGGAATATCATCACTTCCACTGGCCTTGTTATTAGCAATGCTTTCTAAGGCCCATTTGACTTCACTCTCCAAGATGTCTGGCTCAAGGACAGCAACCACACTACCTGGGGTGTACGAGACCTCCATATCTTTCTGGTATAATTCCTCTGTGTATTCTTGCCACCTCTTCTTGATGTCTTCTGCTTCTGTTAGGTCCTTACCACTTTTGTCCTTTATTATGGTAATCTTTGTATGAAATGTTCCTTTCATATCTCCAATTTTCTTGAACAGATCTCTGGTTTTCCCCATTCTATTGTTTTCCTCTATTTCTTTGTATTGCTCATTTAAGAAGACCCTCTTGTCTCTCCTTACTGTTTTTTGTAAATCTGCATTCAATTTCCTGTATCTTTCCCTATCTCCCTTGCATTTTGCTTGCCTCCTCTCCTCCGCTATTTGTAAGGCCTCGTTGGACAGCCATTTTGCTTTCTTGCATTTCCTTTTCCTTGGGATGGTTTTCGTTCCTGCCCCCTGTATAATGTTATGAGCCTCCATCCATAGTTCTTCAGGCACTCTGTCCACCAAATCTAAATCCTTAAACCTGTTCCTCACTTCCACTGTGTATTCATAAGGGATTTGATTTAGATTGTATCTTACTGGCCCAGTGGTTTTTCCTACTTTCTTCAGTTTAAGCTGGAATTTTGCTATAAGAAGCTGATGATCTGAGTTACAGTCAGCTCCAGGTCTTGTTTTTGCTGACTGTATAGAGCTTCTCCATCTTTGGCTGCAGAGAATATAATCAATCTGATTTCGATGCTGCCCATTTGGTGATATCCATGTGTAGAGTCATCTCTTGTGTTGTTGGAAAAGAGTGTTTGTGATGACCAGCTTGTTCTCTTGACAGAACTCTATTAGCCTTTGCCCTGCTTCATTTTGAACTCCAAGGCCAAACTTGCCAGTTGTTCCTTTTATCTCTTGATTCCCTACTTTAGCATTCCAATCCCCTGTAATGAGAAGAACATCCTTCTTTGGTGTCATTTCTAGAAGGTGTTGTAAGTCTTCATAGAATTGGTCAATTTCACTTTCTTCAGCACCGGTAGTTGGTGCATAAACTTGGATTACTGTGATGTTAAAAGGTCTGCCTTGGATTCGTATCGAGATCATTCTGTCATTTTTGAGATTGCATCCCATTACAGCTTTTGCCACTCTTTTGTTGACTATGAGGGCCACTCCATTTCTTCTAGGGGTTCTTGCCCACAGTAGTAGATATGATAGTCATCCGAACTGAATTCGCCCATTCCCTTCCATTTTAGTTCACTGATGCCCAGGATGTCAATATTTATCCTTGTCATCTCATTTTTGACCACATCCAGCTTACCTCCATCCATGGTTCTTACATTCCAGGTTCCTATGCAATATTTTTCTTTGCAGCATCGGACTTTCCTTTCGCTTCCAGGCATATCCGCAACTGAGCGACCTTTCGGCTTTGGCCCAGCCGGCTCATCAGCTCTGAATCTACTTGTACTTGTCCTCCGCTCTTCCCCAGTAGCATGTTGGACGCCTTCCGACCTGAGGGGCTCATCTTCCAGCGTCATAACTTTTATATGCCTGTTGTCTTTGTCCATGGAGTTTTCTTGGCAGGGATACTGGAGTGGCTTGCCAATTCCTTCTCCAGGTGGATCACGTTTAGTCAAAACTCTCCACTATGACCTGTCCATCTTGGGTGGCCCTGCATGGCATAGCTCATAGCTTCTCTGAGTTATTCAAGCCCCTTCGCCACGACAAGGCATTGATCCATGAAGGGATCAATTTATGTTCCTGTAATAGGGAGACTTAGTGTAGGACAACAAAAGCAAATTTTGTGAGCTTTCATGATTGACAAGAGACTTATACTCTGAGCTTGAAAGGGAAAACACCCACAATCCAACCAATGTGTTCATAGTCGTTATAATAGCTTCTTTTTTTCACAGGTGCAACTGAGAGGAAGGGAGAGTCCGGAAATGATGAAGCACCCGGAAAGCATCCAGCAACACTAAAACAAACTGTTGGTCTGTATACAGCACAGTCATATGGGATGAGGTTTATCGTAAAGTAGAAGAATGCATGGGAAAGGGAAGTTGATGGAGAGATAGGGAGGGAGTGGAACCAGTCATGTCATGCCAGGGAGGAGAGCAGAGAAAAGCCCAAACAGCTCTTTGGGTGCCAGAGATCCACTAAGCCCCATAGAAACGCCAGGATTCAGCCCACTCTTTGCTGCTGGCTGTGGTGTTCCTTTCCAGTGTGCAGCCAGGAATGGCTCTACCATTAGGTAGAATGAGGCAGTTGCCTCAGGTAGCAGGTGTTGGGGTGGGTAGGGATGTTTAGACCAAGCATCCCCAAACTTCAACCCTCCAGATGTTTTGGACTACAATTCCCCGACCACTGGTCCTGTTAGCTAGGGATCATGGGAGTTGTAGGCCAAAACACCTGGAGGGCCGCAGTGTAGACCACACAAGCTGCACTGCACCTTCTTAGTTAGTCTGCTGCCCCATCAGCAGCATCGAAATATCAGCCAATGGCCAGTCCAGCCCAGCTTCTGTATGTGGAATTATGTGTTGGGAGGGAGCACCTTGTCATTTGCCTGGTGGGCAGAAAGTCCTTTAGTATCAAAGGCTACTGTCTTCTGATCCAGACATTGGTCAGAAGTTTCCTCAAGCATCAAGGTATCCCCCCTTGCTTCCTCTACCTGCTTACCCACCCAGATTACCACCCCTTGAACAGTTGACTGTCTCTGGCTGATGGCTGCCACAGCATAGGGAAATTCCTTTTCCTGGAGTGGCAATGGTATGTTGGCTTGCTGCTTTTTAGTCGTTTAGTCATGTCAGACTCTTTGTGACCCCATGGACCAGAGCACGCCAGGCACTCCGGTCTTCCACTGCCTCCAGTAGTTTGGTCAAACTCATGTTGGTAGATTTGAGAGCAATGTTGGCTACTGATGGCTAAATCAGATTTTTTTTTTTCAAGCATCTTCTTTTCAGGAGATCGTTACCTTCTTAACATCTCCAAGGGGTGAAAGATTTATCGTACTTGAGATTTTCGTCGTTACTGCCATGACGCTGCTGCTTTACCTTCTATGTAAGTACATAATTAGCATACTTTGCAACTAATGTCACAGGCTTTGCTTAAATGCCAATAGCATTTCCCAAAAGAGATGGCAGGACCCACCTGTTCGGAAACACCATGGAGATGCTAGGGCTCCGTCCCCCGTCCCCCCAGCCGGCGTGCCAGGTGTCTTACCCTCAGGTGAAGCTTGGAATAACAACAACCTGGTGGTTTCAGTGTATCTGAAGAAGTGTGCATGCACATGAAAGCTCATACCAATGACAAACTTAGTTGGTCTCTAAGGTGCTATTGGAAGGAAAAAAATTGTTTCGACTACGTCAGACCAACACGGCTACCTACCTGTAACTAGTACTGAGAATGATAGAGCATTGAGTTCAGCTTTACAAGAACTTTGGCTCACTGTTGTTTGCTTCCTGCACAGCCAGTCAAACAGACAGTGGTTGTACATGTAGCATACTCCGGAAGTACTAGTACCATCTGTGGAGTCATTCCCAAACCTTGCATCTGCAAAAATTTCAAGACCTCCAGTCTTCTGACCTGTGAACTTCAGTCTGTAGTGCATAGTACCTTTCAGAGAGCGTGCGTTTCAGGGCCTTCCAACCCTGAACAGTAGGATTGTTAGCATGTCTGCTGAGCAGATTACAATTTACAGCAGTATCATCTGGCACCTTGAACATCTGGCAATGAAATTCAGTTTACCTAGAACACATCTATATAGTGTGGTGTCAGAAAATGCTTCAGCTACCTGATAACCTGTCACCATAGGTGCGTCCACAGGATTTGCATCAGCCTGGTTAACACATCTGCAATTTTCTGAGTTTGGTGTACCAGAAAATTACCTCCTTTGTCTTTCTCTACTTCCAGAGAAAGATAGTTGGATAACTTACCAAGATCTTCCATGTTGAAGTGCTCCTTCAACTGAGCTAAGGTGCGCTGATACAATTCCTGGTGTTTCCAAAAGAAAAGCAGGTCATCAACAAAGCATACACAGTGCAATTTGTGCTCCCCCTTTTCCTTGACAAACACACACAGATTAGCTATACCTTGGTGAAAACCCAAAGAAAGCAATGTCTCTGTCAGTTTTGTGTTCCAACACCTGGCACTATGCTTGAGACCATACAGGGATTTCTTTAGCTTACAGACCATTCCCTTTGGTACCTGCACTCCATTTGGTGGAAGCATGTACAGCTTCTCCCCCAAAACCCCATACAAAAAAGCTGTGTCAACATCGTGATGGGACATGTGCAGCTTTTCTTCTGCAGCAATCTTGAGCATAAACCTAATGCTCTCATACTTGATGATGGGTGAGTAGGTCTCGTGGTAGTCCTGTGCCTGACAACATTGCCATTTTGGTCTGTTTTGGCCTTAAAGACCCATTTGCTGTCTACCAGCTTCATTCCTGGGACTACTGGAACTAGTTCCCAGGTTTGATTCCTATTAAAGGAATCAATTTCAGCCTTCATGGCATTAAGCCATGGCTCAGCATCTTTAGAGGTTAACTCCTGAACCTCTTTGAAGTTTGAAGGTTCCCATACCTTCTCTGAGCCACTAGGAACAGCTGCAGCTGTTTTAGCAAACTCATCAGCAAATCTCTTTGGAGGTTTGCCTTTTGTGGCTCTTTCAGATCTGTGTACTAGACGCAAGTCTTCAGCATTCATCTCCTCTTTCTTTGGAGAAATGTGACCGATGGTGAACAGTGGCTCCTCCAATTCAGTGCCAGACCCATCAGATGGTCTGAGTGAGGCTTTTGCACTTTTGTAGTCTGCTGTGTCACTGTCATTGTCAGCAGCAGCAGCAACACCTCCCACTGAATCGGTATCAGAACCGGGCTTCCTGTCGTGCCGCGCAGCCATTCAGTCGGGTTTCAGTTCAGATGAGCTGAAACCGACGCGTCAAGGACTGGGCGCCCTGCTCCGGCGAAGCGGGCGCCCTCAGAAATCTCAAGAGGGGCTTCTTGAGAACATGGACGGTCCGGCAGCGCAGTTTTGCGGGCTCCCCCTTCCCCGGAAAGGCTTAATTTTGAGCCCCCGAGAGCGAGGGGGTCGGAGCTGCAGCGCTATGGTGGACACAGCACTCTCCTTGACAGCGTGAAGCCGCAGGACTGAATGGCAACAGCGGGCGATTCTTCCTAACAAAAGGCTAAAGAATGGACCGTGAGTACTTAGGATATTAATCTGACTTAATTTGGAATAAATTGGCCACGGATAAGGGGTTTAAAAGAAGGAAGCCAGCCCCTTTCTACTGATTGAAACGGCAGCAGCAAAAGTTACTGAAGCCGCAAAGACTTTTTTCTTTCTAAGACTCTTTCTGGAGAGCTGTCAAACCTCCCCCATAGAGAGGGGGGGGAGACGATTTAGGTGTACTTAGAGAGCAATTAAGCAATTAAGCAATAAAGATCTAAAGGGAGTCATTTGCTGGAAACGGAGGACCTGTCAGCTCAGCCAGAGAATAGAGGCTTTGTTAGTGTAACAATGCCTCAAAAGAACTGAAAAAGAGCTGTTGAAGTCTGCCTCTTTTTAACTATTTGTAAAATTGGAGACAGTGTTATTTGGGAGTTAAGGACTTGCCACATTGTTGGAACTAAGTTATATTAAGAAGACTGCAATAGACTTTGTTGGATTTTGACTATACCCCTATGGACAGAAAGAAAGTACTTGCCGCCTGTGAGAAAGGAGCCTGATTTCCAGCACCTACCCAGTTGTTTGGGTTACAAGAAGGTTTGATGACCTTGGGAGCCAGCTGGGGGAAAGTGAGTGTTTTCCAGCATTGCAGCCTCTGTTGGTAATACAGGGGTGTTTCGAACTAAGAGGAAACGAAAGTAAATTCCAGCACGTTGGCTGCTGTGTGGATTACAAAATATTTTGGGTTTTGGAGAAAGAGAAAGTGTGTTCCAGCACATCAGCTGCTGTGTGGATTACAAATGACTTTTGGTTTGGTTGTGGAAGAACTTATGTGATTTCCAGCACGTTGGCTGCTGTGTGGATTACAAAATAATTTTAAGGGCAGGAATCCCACTGGTCTAGCACGCTAGCTGCTAAGTGGATTATAAAATTGGGGACTCTGCAAAGAAGGCATCTCTTTGGAATTAGAGACATAATAATTGCATTGTGGATTACAGTTTTCTGGCTTGGAAAGGCACATTAGCTGCCTGGTGGATTACAAATTATTTGGCAATCATAAAGGTGGAATATATAAATAAAAAATGTCGGGCACCGACAAAAAAATGCAATTGAGAAGGGATTCTAAAGATCAAGCTTTTCAAGAGCAAATTTTGGAATTTATGAAAGAAAATAAGCAGAGTCTACAAAGTTTAACTAAAGAGGTAAAAGCCACCACAAAGTGTCTCCAGGAATTTAAAGAAGAATTTGGTGTGATGAAAAAAGATCTTCAGGAAGTTAAAACACAGGTCTCTGGTTTAAATGTGAGAGTAACAGACATTGAAACAACTAAGCTAACAGACTTAGAAAAGTTGCAGGAAGAAACACAAATTAGGCTTGCTTTTATTGAACTACGGGATAAGGAGAATCAATTAAGACTCAGGAATTTGCCGGAGCTGGAGAAGGGAAAAGGAGATTTGGGAGATTTAATCGCACAAGAATTTTCTGATTGGTGGGGCCTGGACAAAGAAGAGATAAAAGCCACTATTTTGAGGGCTTACAGAGTAGGCCCAAAAAAGAAAAAGGATTCCAATTTCTTGAATGACTGTATAGTGGTTTTTCAAACAAAGGAGCAAAGAGATAAGATACTAGGTCACCACTACCAGAAAAAATTGGAAGTTCTCCAGCATACGGTAATTTTGTTTAAAGAAACTCCTAAATTCTTTTTGGCTAAAAGAAATAAATATTTAGACCTGACAACGATTTTGACGAGGAAAAATATTTTCTTTAAATGGAAATTTCCAGAAGGCCTGGCATTTAAATACAAACAAAAAGAATACAAGATCCGATCGGTTGAGGATAAAAGAAGATTTTTGGAAAGCCACGCAGAGGATTTTAAATCACCAACTGGAGGAGGCCAAGGTTTGGGAGCAGGAGCTGGACCAGGAGCATTCGATTTAGAATTGCTGGCAGGAGCAGGAGCAGGGATTGGCGCTGGACCAGGAGACGAAGATTAAACTTTAAAGTAAAACAAGATGGCGTTAAGAGTACTTTCGTGGAACGTGAATGGACTAAATTCATGCGTTAAAAGAAGGAAGATTTATCATGTAGTTAAAAAACAGAATTTGGACATTATCTGTTTACAAGAGACCCATGTAATTAGGACTCATAGAAGAATTTTACAAAATAAGTTATTGGGCCAAGAATTTATATCTTCTGATAAAGTTAAGAAAAGAGGGGTAGTCATTTATGTAAAGGAAAAATATAACCCTAGACTATTGTTTAAGGATGAAACAGGGAGATATATCGCAGTGGAAATATCTCTGCAAGGCGAAAAATGTTTGATACTTGGAATTTATGCACCAAATGAAGCTAAATCAGACTTTTTCAAGAACATTCATACTGCGCTGTTGGAATATTTGGATTATAAGATCATAATGATGGGAGATTTTAATGGGGCTGTATCGACTATGATGGATAGAACTCAAAGACAAAAAATATCTAATGATGGCAAGCTTCCAAAAACATTCTTTGATTTGGTGGAGAATTTTGATTTAGTAGATGTTTGGAGGCTAAAAAATCCATTAGAAAAAGAGTTCACTTTTTTTTCGGACTCGCAAAAGTCAGGAAGTAGATTGGACTATATTTGGACTACAAAGGACTTATGTCCAAAAGTGACAAAAAGCGAGATATGCCCCAGAACTTATTCAGACCACAACGCAGTTTTAATGGAGTTAAAACAGTACCTGCAGGGTTCTTTTAGATGGAGGATGAATGACTCTTTACTGAGAAATGAGCAGATAAATAATAAGGCCCAGAAGATGTTGAAAGATTATTTTGAATTAAATCTGAACAAAGGACAAAATATTACAATGGTTTGGGATGCCGGCAAAGCAGTAATGAGAGGATTCTTGATTCAACAGAATACAATTTGGAAGAAGAGGAGGAATGAAAAGAAGGAAAAGATTTTAGACAAATTGAAAGAAAAAGAAAAAAAATTGAGAGATAATCCAAAAAGTCAGGAAGTTCAAAAAGAGATAAAAGCTTTGCAGGTGCAGTACTCCCAAATAATAAATGAAGAAATTGAATGGAAAATTAGAAGAATGAAGCAAAGATCTTTCGAATCGGCCAATAAATGTGGAAAATTGTTGGCTTGGCAATTGAAGAAAAGACAAAAAGAGAATACAATTATAAAGATTATGGATGAAGGAAAATCTATTGAGAACCCTGCAGAGATACGGAAATGCTTTACAAAATATTACAAACAGTTATATAAAAGGGAAAAAGAAGATTTAGATGGAATTGAGAAGTTTATAAAAGAAAATGGACTGCAAAAAATTCCAACACAACAAAAGAGCCTACTGAATGGATTGATTACAAGACAGGAGGTTGAAACAGCAATACAAGAATTGAAAAACGACAAAGCCCCAGGACCTGATGGACTTACCTCCAAGTACTACAAATCATTAAAAAACTGGTTGATACAACCATTAATGGAGGTAGCAAATGAGATTTTAGGGGGGGGCAAAGCACCAGAGACTTGGAAAGAAGCTTTTATCTCTCTGATACCAAAACCGGATGTGGATAAGACTCAGGTTAAAAATTACAGACCAATCTCCTTACTAAATGTGGATTATAAGATATTTGCTAGTATTTTGGCATCAAGATTGAAAAGGGTGTTGAAAGACTTAATTCATAAAGACCAGGCAGGATTCCTGCCTGGTAGACATATGAAAGACAATGTGAGAATTATAATAGATATTCTTGAGAGATTGGAAGTGAAAATAAACACCAAAGCAATGTTAATTTTTGTAGATGCCGAAAAAGCTTTTGATAATATCTCTTGGAATTTTATGAAAAGAAATTTTGTAAAAATGGAGGTTGGCCAAAACTTTGTTAATGGGATTAATGGTATTTACTCTGAGCAAAGAGCTAAGATTATTGTAAATAATGTGGTCTCAGAAGAGATAAGAATTGAGAAAGGAACAAGACAAGGGTGCCCACTCTCCCCCCTGCTATTCATTTCCGTTCTGGAGGTTTTGTTGAACATGATAAGGAACGATGATGGTGTTAAAGGAATTACAGTGGGTACAAAACAATATAAGTTAAAAGCCTTTGCAGACGATTTAGTACTGACCTTGCAGAACCCTGAACAGAGTGCAGTGAGAGTACTGCAGATAATTCAAGAGTTTGGCAGTGTGGCAGGCTTTAAGTTAAATAAAGGGAAAACTAAAGTACTAGAAAAGAACTTGACATTGCAAGAGAGACAGAATATAGAGGATTGCACAGGACTGAAGTGTGTAAAAAAGGTGAAATACCTAGGAGTTAATATGACGTCAAAAAATTTGAACTTGTATAAAGACAATTATGAGAAACTTTGGAAAGAAATCCAAAGAGATTTGGAAGTATGGTCAAGGTTGAAATTGTCCTTAATGGGAAGAATTGCAACTGTTAAAATGAATGTATTGCCGAGAATGTTGTTTTTATTTCAGGCCCTACCGATAGTTGACAAAATGAAATGTTTTCAAGAGTGGCAGAAGACACTGTCTAAATTTGTCTGGCAGGGGAAGAAACCCAGGATTAAATACAAACTTTTGACTGATGTAAAAGAAAGAGGAGGATTCTCCTTGCCAGACTTAAAGATTTATTTTGAAGCCGCAGCTTTTTGTTGGTTGAAGGAATGGTTTTTGTTAGACAATGATGACTTGTTGGATTTAGAGGGCCATGATAATGCGTTTGGTTGGCATGCATATTTATGGTATGATAAAGTAAAATTACACAAAGGTTTTAAAAGCCATATAATTAGGAAATCATTGTTTAATGTTTGGATTAGATACAAAGATCTATTGGAAAGAAAAACTCCTAGGTGGATCTCACCACTTGAGGCAAAGAAACCTAAAAGGACAAATATGGATGAGAATAGGTTGAAATACAAAGATATCCTGATGGAGGTGGGAAACCACTTTAAGTTAAGGCCATATGAACAACTGAAAGATAGGTTGAGTGACTGGTTTCAGTATGTGCAGATAAATGAAGCATTCAAGCTAGATAAAAAAATAGGATTCCAGACAGAAAAGTCGAAATTAGAAACGGAGTTATTAGAGACAGACTACAAGAATTTGTCTAGAATGTATAATTTGTTGCTAGAATGGCATTTGAAAGATGAGCAAACAAAATCAGTGATGATTGAATGGGCCAAGGACTTGGGTCATAATGTGATGATGTCGGAGTGGGAAAAATTGTGGAAGAAGGGTATGAAATTTACGGCTTGTACTGTGTTGAAGGAAAATTTGATGAAAATGATGTATAGATGGTATTTGACGCCGGTCAAGCTGGCTAAAATGTATCACAAAAGCGACAATAAATGTTGGAAATGTAAGCAGGATGTTGGCTCATTCTACCATATGTGGTGGACATGCCCTAAGATAAAAGGCTTCTGGGAAATGATTTATAATGAGTTGAAAAAGATGTTTAAAAACACATTTTTGAAAAAACCGGAAGCCTTTTTGCTTGGAATAATTGGGGAAGAAATCCCCAAGGACGATGTTAATTTGTTTATGTATGCCACCACAGCCGCTAGGATCTTAATAGCACAATATTGGAAAAAAGAGGAACTGCCTTCGAGGCAGGAATGGCAAATGAAAATGATGGATTATATGGAATTGGCAGAATTGACAGGAAGACTCCGGGACCAAACAAATGACAAAGTTTTAAAAGATTGGAAGAAATTTAAAATATACATAGGGTATGAATTTGAAAACTAGATTTTGAACATCCAGGAAAATAAAGAAGTTAAGGCAATAGGGAAATAATAGAAGATTGAAAGGGAGAAAATATGATAAATGATATAAAGATGAAATTTTTGAAGTGTTAAAGAGACTATATGATGGGTAAGAAGGATGATTTAGAAACTGCTACAGAAGTTTATAAAAAAGAAAATCAGATAGTAGGGAATTGGGGAAGCCAGAGGACAATGAATATTAAAATGGATTAGAGATGATATATTTTTTTTGTTGTATTTTTGTATTTTTGTATTTCTGTATTTTGATGTTTACTTTTTGTATTTGTGTTCTGTATGTGTGTTGATAAAATGTTTAATAAAAAATATAATTAAAAAAAAAAAATGAATCGGTATCAGAACCGTGATCATTATCTTCAGCTTCATCTGCCTCTTCCTCATCTGAGTGACTCTGGCAAATCCCCACATTGGAGATCTGGGACTTGAGAGTTCATGTTGAATTCCTTTCTCAGCCAGAAAAGCTTCAAACTGATGAGAAGTGAATTCCCCACCGCGATCGGTAAACAGGCAAAAAAGGTGCTTACTGTGGGTGTTCTCCAACCAAGCACAGAATTCCTTGAACCTAGGAAATGCTTCTGATTTCTGCTTGAGTATGAACACATGAATGTATCTGGGAAAAGAATCAATCAAAACTATGAAGTACATTGCTCCAATCACAGAGGGTGCCAGTGGACCAACCAAGTCTGTGTGGACCACTTCATAGGGCTTGGAAGCTTGTCTGCCCGACACCTTCCACTTTTGGAGCAACCTTTACCTTGTGCTCTGCACATGAGACACATTTCATGTAATACTTACAGGGTTTAATGGTCAAACCCTGAACCACTTGTGGCATTTTGGTCAACGCTTGCCAACCTAGGTGACCAAAATTATGGCAGAGCATGTGAATACAACCTGAATAAAGAACTTTGTTAGTTTGAGCAACCCAGGACACTGCATCAGGTACATTTACATCCACATCATTATAAGTTATCAAAAACAAACTATCAATAAAATCAGCATGCAATATGTCCTCTTTGTTTTTACTTATGATGCAACTCCTCTTCTTGAAGGAAATATTAAAGCCCTTCTCAGTCAATTGAGGGATACTAAGCAAATTGTCAGCTGCTTCAGGAACAAACAGAACATTGCTTATGGAGACGTGCAGGCTCAAAATTTGAACCGTTCCAGTTCCAGCAATTTTCAAAATCTTTCCATCCGCCTGCTGGATCGTGCCAGCCTGTGGTGTGAAGGAAACAAACAAATGCCAGTCTCGGCAGACGTGGTTAGAAGCTCCTGAGTCCACAATAAATCTGCCTTTGGCCTTTGGAGAAACCTTGCGTGCAACCAAAGCCTTGTTTTGCACTGTTGTGGGCTTCTTCCCCCCTTCTTCCTGCCAGCTGCAGGCTTGTGGCTTTGTTTACCTTTCGCCTTTGGACAGTCTTTCTTCACATGATCTTGAATCCCACAGGAAAAACACTGGACAGCTGCCAACACTCTGGTGCCCTCTGCGTGAGACTGAGATGATGTCACAGCCATCTCCCCCTGTGGTTTGCAACTGGTGCCCCGGCTTTCCTGTGATCCCATTATTCTGAAGAACAGCTACCACTTTGGCTGTAGTTAAATCAGCTGTAGGGAGGGCGGCCAGCTGGCAAGCTATGGCATCATAGCTGTGATCTAGCGATTGAGGAGAAAAACTGCAAACACAGCCTCTGGGAGCGTCAAGCCTCTGTTAACGAGCTCCAAGCATAACTTTCTCATCTCCAAGATATGCCCTCGTGAATCACCCCCAGGCTGCAGCTTCATAAGGTGAAGCGTTCTGAAGTACAACAACACAGAACCCGCCTCTTGCCTTTCATGAGCCGTGCGCAAAGCGTGCCACATTTCCTGCACACTGGTTTTACCGGCCAGGGTGATTAATTCCTCTGGATAGACAAATATTGATATCACACCCATTGCCACCGAATTGGTACTGGAGCGGCTGGGGGGGGGGCATCCTCAATCGTATGCCAGACTTTTGCCATTCTCAGCTTAGCCTCACAATAAATCTTCCAAGTCTGATAATTTTCTCCATTTAGGAGAGGATGCTGCAGATGTGTAGCTTGCAAATCCATTTTCCTGCTCTCTCTTTTGCAGCCAGGAAAAACACCACTTGCAGCTTCTTATCTAGCAGCCATAAATTATTCAGACAGCTTCACTCTGGCCATAAACGCCTGGCTCAGAGATCAAAGAGGCAATCAGCCTTGGCTTGAAACGCTTGAGCACACATACCTCTGTCTTCTCTCTTCCCGGGACACTGAAGCAGGCTTTCCCCGGTGTAAACATGGTGAATCTGGGCTGCATAACCGTTGTTCACAAACACCATGGAGATTTCACGGCTCCCCCCCCCCAGCCGACGTGCCGGGTGTCTCACCCTCCGGTGCAACTTGCGATAACGACCTAGACTCCAAGAGCCTAGGCACGCTGTTGCAGAGTCCACGCAGCCAGAAACTGAGAGAGAGAGAGACGGTAGTTGCATTATTTACAAGCGTTTATTAAGCATATCTCAGGAGAGAGAAAAACATGTCCTCTCCTTCTTCATCAGCACAGCAGAGCAAAAGCAATACACAACGGAACTGCAGACAGACATGTGACATACAACAGCTACATGCCTGTACCTTAAGGTGGAAATGAATTCCCAACACCACCTTCCATTTACCCCTTTCATCTCTCTTTGATTTCCAGGGATGAGTTACAGCTGTCACCCACTGAGAGAACGGCACTGTTTGGTTCTGCCTGAATAAGTGAGTTCCAGCACTTGGAACAGAGGCATAGGCTAATTGGAGTCCCTGGGACACCCTGGGCAATTCCCTTTCCCAGCTGCAATTCTCTGCTCCTTTCCCAACTAATCCTCATTTGCTTGTGGAAGAGCCCTGTGATGGAAAATTTTCAGGCTGAGTCATCAAGTGCCCCCCGCCGCCGCCAGCAAACACTTAACTAACAACAGTGCTTGATTGGCTAGCATTCCAAGGGAGGCAGTTGGAGTGGAGTGAGGGTGTGGGAGAGAGGAATTCGGTCTGTGAGTTGGATTCTGTCAGGAGAGTTTATGGTAGAGCTGAGAAGGTGAGAAGAGCCGCGAACTCTCAGTATATGCTCTAAGGTTCTGAATCGCAGAACTCTGTTAAAATAGACAAGACACAGTCTCACAAGCTGTTTACGGGGGGAAAGGGTCCTCAGAGGGGATACTCTGACAGGAAAGGGCAGTAGTGATTCCAAGGCCAAGGAGGATTTGAGGGTCTGTAAGGACCAGTTAAAATCCCAAGTTCCGGACTTCCGGTCTACTGCTAGCGCCGATCGGCGGGGTCTGTTTCAAGCTCTGAGACAGCCCGGCTCTGCGAGGGGGGGGAGGGAAGCCGCGAAAGCGCCGCGGCTGCCCAAAAGAGCCCCATATTGAGCTTTATGGGGACGAAGTGCTTTGCAGTGTCCAGATCCCGACTCCCCTACTCGCCAGTAAGCTCGAGGAGAGCCCCGGGAAGAGCGGGGTGGTAGTCGCGGGGGCCATATTAAGCTCCATCGTTACCCTCGCAGCAGCGAAGCTTCGTGCCGGCGGCAGAACGCAGTGGATTCTTTCGTAACAAAGGACATCAATTCGGAAACCGTGAGTAAAAGATTATAAGAAGAGTTAAAAAATTTGAAAGATTTGGCCACGGATGAGGTTAAAAAAGGAAGTCGACCTCTCCTAATTGTGAGACTGTGATACAGTAAACAGATCCCCTGTCGGGAAGAGAAGGAAGCAACTAATTTATTAACAATTGGACTTTGAGCCCTTTGAAGCCGGGTCCAGGGCTCTGGAGGCTTCGGCGATTGACTTTGAGGTTTGGAAATTACAAACTTTTTACAAGTGATTGGACTGAGGACAAAGTAACCAGATCGGGCAAAAATGGATTACAATGTTTCGGAATAATCCCTCCGCCATTTCCTGCAGTGGGGCTGGTGGGTTTCCCACAGGAATAGCACAGGCAAGATGGCTTCATACCCAGCAGCTGGAAAAGAACAATTTTGGCAAAGAATATTTGCAGAGCTGCGTGACATAAAAAAAGGACTGAATGTTTACACCAATTTATTGCGGGAATGCGCTTCGTCACTGGACTATAAAGAACAATCAACAGAGGTGAACAGAGAAAGCAGCACGGAAAGAAGAATTAATACAGAAGTGGAAAGACTGGAGGTGGAGGATATAAAGAAAGCACCAATACTGAACAATTTAATGATACAAGAAGAATTGACACAACAGGAAGAGGAAGAAGAAGAAGAATGGCAGTATGTTCCACAAGTGAGAGATGTGGAACAGAAAAAGGACTGGACTCAAAATCTCCTCAAAGATGAACCAGAGAGGGCTCCGGTCCTCCTAGTGAGAGAGGGAGGTCAGGGTGCTCCCTGGGAAGGTAGACAGAAAGGTACAGGTGGGAAACGGCAGAAGTGGGAGGAAAGGACTTGGTGGAACCTGTGGGAAAGGGTGGGAGTGGGTTAATAGATTTTAAATGTGGTTAGAGAGGGACGATTGAAATGGCCTGACACTGGTATGCTATATGGACTTTCGCTACAATCTTCTGGAATACCTGGATCAGGGGGGGGGAGGGGGAGCAATGTTATAATGGTTTGTAACAATTTATGATTTAAGAATTAATATTAGAATGATGATTGGTTGTTAATAAAAATTATAGACAGAAGGGAAAAAGTTATAGAATGTAGAAAGGGACTTAGAAGTATAGGATTTGGGGTTAGAAATAAGAATAGAGATTTGAGAAAATAATATGTAAAATTGGCATAAGTACAATGAATACTGTCTAAATAATATTCAATTAGGGACCCAAGGGGGGGAGGTAGAGGGAGTCCAAAAGGTGTTGATTAAGACTTAGAGATATTGTTTTTTGATAATTTTTTGTTTTGTTTTTGTTTTTGTGTTTTTTGCATTTTTTCTTGCTTTCCCCCCCTCTTTTTTATATTTTTGTAATGCGCAAGTGTGTGTATCTGTATGTTTTGTATTTCTGTATGTGTGTGTTGGAAAATCTTCAATAAATTCATTTAAAAATAAAATAAAATCCCAAGTTCCTGAAATGTGCGTGGAGAAGTCTGATCTATGGAAGGTGTGTAAAAGAAAGTAACCTTAAGCCTGAACAGCATGCAGCCAATAACTTGAAACAGTACGGTATATGTTTTAATAAGAAGCAACAGTATCGCACAGTGAATAACTTCACTGTTTGTTACATTTCTGTGGAAGAATAACCAAAACTCCTTGTTTACATCTGTTATAATAAAGTTGTTTGCAACCTGTTTCCCCAAAAGAAAAACCCACTGTCGCTCGTGATTCATTCTCCATTGGGGAAATTCACCTGAGGGAAGGGAAACTGAGGGCTGGCGCAGCGGTGCCAGGGAGAGAGAGAGTGCCATTGCATTGCCGCAGCCCCCATTCCTGATCCTCGCCACCCTGCCCTCTGGTGGGCTTCAGTCCCTTGAAGGAAAGCGCTTGGAGAAAACAGACTGCATAGGATACGGCCATTGCCAAAGTGGGTGGGTCCAGAGCCTACCTAAATATCGAGATATATGCAGGGCTTTTTTCAGCCAAAATTCATCAGGACTCAGTTCCAGCCCCTCTCAGGTGGATTCCGTTGCCAATCTAAGAGAACAAGGGAGGCATTCAGGCTGAGTTCCAGTGCCTCTTTTTCTAGAAAAATAGCACTGGATAGATGACCTATTTGCCTAGCTAATTTGTTCTTAAAGGACACTCCAAAATAAGCAAAGCTCGGGGGGAGGGAACCAAATGATCCAAGGATTTGCATTTTTTAAGCATACGGTAGGGCATGAGGCATCTTGGCAAATGTAAGTCTCTAGGACAAAGAGGACAGGTGTATCTGTACACCCAAAAATTAACAGCTCTCTAAGGAAGGCCAACCACCTGATGACAGAAGCAACAGGCCAAATGGAAACAGGACTTCAGACCACCAGGGCAGCCACAATCAAGGCATAGGAAACCTCAATATAAGGCCTGAGAGCTGAAAATATTAATAGAAGTCATATTCATGTTTTGTTGATTTGATTTTTTATTCACCCTTCTCCCTAAGGTCCCGGGACATGTTACAAGTCAGCATTTAAAATTCAATATTAATCTAACCAGAAGGCTCCAGTTCAAGAAAAAAATCAGGATCCTGTACTCTCAGTGAGAGAGGGAGATCAGGTTCCTGTCAAGGACAACCAAGGAGAGATACAAGATCAGAACAAGATCTGGCTTTGGGGGGATAAGAAGAAGGAAGATTGGAGTGGGAGTGGGGAACAGGAATTGGAACATCAGAAGGAGAGGGGGAGAGAAGGGGGTGGCATGGAATGGGCAAGAGATGGGTTGGGGTGATAATTACAATGAATTTTAAACAAGGGATGGATTAGATGGTTTTAAATTGGATTGTTACAAGGAGCTGGCCGGGGATTCCAGGGAATTGTCAACCAGGAGAGGGAGGGTTTTTTTAAAAAAGAAAATAAGGGTAATAGGTTAAAAATGAGGTTAATAGATCTATTAAATGGGAATATTTTTTTAGGGAAATTTGTAGGCTAAGGGGTTTCTCATAGATGGAATATTTTTTCATTTTTTCCTGTAAGGGAGCGTTTTAGGATTTAAAAATATTAAATTATGTAAAGATATAGAAAGTATTATTAGATGAATATGCTATACGGTGAAAACTGCTGAAGTTGGGTACGAAATGGACTCCGGAAGGATGGGACGGGGAAGTCGAAGTCATGATAATGATATAAGATTGATGTTATTTTTTCCCCTTTTTTCTTGTTCTTTTTGTGGTTTTTTGTATTTTCTCTTTTTTTCTTTTTCTTTTTTCTTTTTGTAAGTTGATTGATTTTTCCAATTTTTATGTTATGATGTTATGATGATAAGTGTTTTAAGTTGAAAATCTCCAATAATTTTTTTAAAAATAAATAAATAATTCAATATTAAAAGCAGTTTGAAACCAAGCATCCCCTCCCCTAGGTCATCAGACTAGTATGCTAGAACACAATTTATTCATTTCTTTTCTACCTACCTCCTTCTTAGATCAGAAGGAACTGAAAATTAAAACTGATTTTAAAATGGCAATGGAGATGATTCGAAGCACTGTTGTTGGGACTGATTCAAAGTATAAGGACAAGGATGGTAAGCATTTTATATACAAATCCTCACTTTTGCTAGAACATGTTTAATTTAAACAGACTTCAATTCCTGTAGTTCAATTTGGGATTCATATTGAGTGAGCAATACATATATTCAATGAAACTCATCACCCAGCAGAGTTTATCACTTTTTCATTGCTCAGCAGGAAGAAAAGCAGATGGTTGCGATTCTCACATCTCCCACTAGAAATGCTGTCCTTCCCCCATCACACTGTAATTCACAATGTTTGTGCTAGTGCAAGATTTTAGCACTAGCACAAAGGAACTTTGCCTCCACTTCTCCCTGCATGCCATCACCAAAACTGCTCTCCAGGGTGGGGGGAACCTTCAGAACAGATTGGAGGGAAAGGGGCTGAAGATTGCATTGCGCAAGGAGAAATCCTTGCAGTGACATAACGTTCTGCTTAGCTCTATGTGGAATGCAACTCAGTATTCATCAGAAAAAGAGTTTGGGTGCCTGTATTTACTTAGATCTCACAAAGCATAATTAAAACTGCAAAGTATTTTTTGTATATTCGGCTTTACTGTGGGACTCGAGGCGAGAATTGTTTTGTGACCCTGTGATTCCTAGCAGAAAAGGAGAACATAGGAGGGGAACATAAAACATACTTCATGAGCCACTTTTAATATGAGATTAGGACAGTGGATTGCATGGGTCTTTGGTCTAATCCAGCTGCAGAATTCTTCTGAGGCTTTCCATTGGTGCTCAGCCACAGAGAATCAAGTCTGTCCTCATATTCATAAGAACCCCATCCTGGAGCTCTGTTTCAGGCTAGAGTGTTTCAAAATGTTTAGAAATGATTTCTTAATATTTGCATATTGTTATTTTGGATACTCCTGCCTTAAAGTGTTTCAAATCTTTTAGACCTTCTAATACTTGCTGCAGCTGAAAACTTAACACGGGAAATACAGTATCTTACCAGCAGAAATGATCAACTGCAAAAGGAAATTGGTAAGATACCCCACAATGCTGAAGAATTGTATCGCAGTGGGAACCTGGCCTGAGTGCACCAGCTGAAAGCCCCTCCTCTAGTTTAAAACTCTTAGAGCCAGAGCAGAGTGCTGCCCTCCTTTGCATCCGGCCCCCCTAGGGAAACATCAGAGGTATTCAGTTCAGCTGTCCTGAACTTTTGAAAAGATTTGCTTCTATGGGAAGGAAAGAAAAGACTTCACCATTCTTTTGCTATAAGAGAGACCATCGAAACAGGTGAGCTCAAAGACCTCTCCTTTATTATATTCACCCATGGGAGAGAGATTCTTAAACAACACATCCGAGGCAACTTCCACCAACTTGGTCAGAGAGACTGCTGGGCAGTGGGGTGATTAGAGCATCAGCAAAATCTCTCTTCTGCTTCACAATCCCATCATCAGAAAGAAGCCCTCAAGCCCACTCACATTGACCCATTGGCATGTGGGATAAAATAGCAACTCTCACTCTACCCACAGGCCTGTTTTGGTGCCACGGCAAGTACCCAGACCGCCAAAGCTAGGTCAGGATAGGGTCCTCCATTTACCTGCACAGGTCTCTAAGGTGGGCTCTCCTTCACTTGAAACACTTCCTTTATAGGTAAAGAGATTATAAAGAGATTTATAAAGCTTTTTATGCAAAAAGCAGAGAAGGGGGATGAGTTCTGCAATATTCTATGATTGGATATCATGTATCAAATCAGAACACAATTGCTCAGAATCCTTAGTCCAGACTCAAGCTCAGGCAAACACAGACCACTGAATACATAACACCCTTCCCCCTTAGGCGTGCACACTCATCCCAGTCAACACAAATATTCATCAAAGTGGTGTGGGCAGTGCCTCACCTGCTGAGATTGGTGAAGCTCATCCCCTTGTGTTGTTGGGGATGCCGATGGAGCTGGAGCTGGTGTCATGGGTGACACTGGTGTCCATTGCCTTCACACTCTTTGGCGTTGCAGTGTTGGGGCCGTGTTTCTCAGACCTACCTTGGGCTGCAGTGTACTCCTCAGGTACATCAGCCTGTGAGTCAGGCTGATTGTTCACCTTGTCCCTCTGCTCTGTCATGGTTGCAGTGGCTGGCGCTGGGGCATCGGACAGGCGTCAGCATATTTGGTCCACATGCTGGCAGTGGACCTGAACATCTGGTGTGGCAACCTTGTAGGAGAATGACCCACTCACTCTACCAGGCATCCCCAAACTTCAGCCCTCCAGATGTTTTGGACTACAATTCCCACTATCCCTGACCACTGGTCCTGTTAGCTAGGAATCATGGGAGTTGTAGGCCAAAACATCTGGAGGGTCGCAGTTTGGGGATGCCTGCACTCTAGTAACAGCAGTGGAGATCAAGGCAGGGCAATCCCCAAAGTTCTGGGTGTGGACAGGGTCACCAGGGGCAAAGGACCTGGGGGCTGCTGGAGCCCCCAGCCAGGAGGCAAATCAGATGCAAGATTGGGGTGCAGCCAGTCCAGGAGTGATGCCAGCTTCTGGTTCATAAGGAGCTCTGCTGGGCTTCAACCTGTGGCAATGCAGGGTTTGATTTGATGCTGCTGCAGGAAATCCACTAGGCACTTGTTCCAGTCCCGATGGGCAATCCGGGTGAGGGATTCATTGGTGGTCCTCACCATTCTCTTGGCCTGTTCATTCGCTGATGGTTGAAACGGTGCTTCTGTGACATGCCGGATTAGGTTCTCGGCCATGAACTTCTAGAACTCGGCTGACATGAACTGTACTCCATGACCAGACACAATGGTGTCTGGCAGGCCGTGTATGGTGAAGAAAGACCCACAGCAGGGCCCAGATGACGGTCCTGGAGGTCATTGCTGAGACTGGCACCACCTTGAGCCACTTTGACAAGGAGTCCACAATGATCAAGAATGTCTGACCTTAGCATGGACCAGTTTATAAAGCTTTAGATATGAAAGAGACGGGGGAATGCAAATTGCACCACTTGTACATAAAAGCAAGTGAAGGATGGTCAGCACGAAAACAGACATTTTGTGGAAGTTATATAATGCCATTTCCCCTCTTTCTCTTTGACCTTGGGAAATATGATTACCTTTAAAGATATTATGCCAAAATCAGGCCCAAACCCTGGTTAAAATGGATCTAGAAAATCAATTTCCTCCAAGAGCACCTGGATCTGATCCACGACCACCCACTCAAGAACCTTGCCCAGGAAGGTGAGATTAGCAACTGATGGACAGTTACTTAGATTTTTCTGAGCCTAGGGAACAACAACAACAACAACAACAATTTATTTATACTCTGCCCATCGGGCTGGGAGTGGTTTTACCACTGCCTCCTTCAAGCATTCAGGTACCAATCCCTCTTATAAAGAGGTATTAATGACCTTTCTAGTCCAGCCAGCTGTCCCCTCCTTGCTAGTTTGTATCGGCCACAAGGGGCAGGAGCACAAGTGATTGTCCTGACCGATCCAAGCAACCTGAACCTTACTGACTGAAACACACCCAATGCAATGGAAACTGACTCTGCTCTGGACACCCTTTGAGATCTATCTGCAGTAATAGCAGGGTGAAAGATGCGAGCAATTTTATCCTCAAAATGCTTTGCTAACAAATCACAGAAGGTTGCTTTCAGTTCTATGGGCAGCATATTATAAAGTATCATTGTCATCATCATCATCATCATCATCATCATCATCATTATTCATTTGTTCCACAGCTTGACCAAAGCTCAGCAGGAGCACCACCCACTTTCAGATCAGCTCAAAAATCCCCCAGAGACATTTGGAGGCCCACTGGATCCATCCTGCCAGCTCAGGCAGGGAGACTGCTGGGCAGCAAAGTGGGTGGTAAACCAGCAGAATCCCTCATCTGCCCCAGTTGCCCAGTGTCAGGAACACACACTCTAGATTCCCCTCTCTCCCCCTTGGCAACTGGACAAGAGAGCCTGAAGAGAGAAAGAGAATTTTGATAAACCACAGCTACTCCCCCTCCCCAACCTTCAAGTCTGCCCTGATGCTACCCTGAGTATGAACTTAACAAAAATATTTGAAATCTGCACTGGCATACAAGGTGGTTTCCCCTTAAATTCCCTATCTTGTTTTCTTTTTCTCTTCTTCCTCTATACCTGGCTGACTCAAAGACATAATTTCTAGAAACGTGAAAGATGGCTGGGTTTACTTTAATAATGCATACTATTGGTTGTCTGATGAGGAACATTCATGGATGAATTCCCAACAAGCATGTCAGAGGGAAGATGCCACGCTCCTTTCTATAGAAACAAAGGAAGAACAGGTGAGCATCAAAGCTAAGTTATTTTGTTATTTTGGTTTTTGTAGGTGTTGATAAAAAATGAATATAAATTATTTGGGGGGGGGGAGAGAAAAGCCACGTGCAACTAATCTGGCTTCATATCTGACCACTTTACTGTTCTGATCAGTCTTGGTTTTGTAAATCCACCTGCTGTCTACAAGTTTCATGCCTGGTTCTGCTGGTACCAATTCCCATGTGTCATTTTGCTTTGTTGTTGTTGTTGTTTAGTCGTTTAGTCGTGTCCGACTCTTCGTGACCCCATGGACCATAGCACGCCAGGCACTCCTGTCTTCCACTGCCTCCCGCAGTTTGAACATGAGCTACAAACTCATGTTCATAGCTTCGAGAACATTGTCCAACCATCTCGTCCTCTGTCGTCCCCTTCTCCTAGTGCCCTCAATCTTTCCCAACATCAGGGTCTTTTCCAAGGATTCTTCTCTTCTCATGAGGTGGCCCAAGTATTGGGGGCTCAGCTTCATGATCTGTCCTTCCAGTGAGCACTCAGGGGTGATTTCCTTCAGAATGGATAGCTTTGATCGTCTTGCAGTCCATGGGACTCTCAAGAGTCTCCTCCAGCACCATAATTCAAAAGCATCAATTCTTCGGCGATCAGCCTTCTTTATGGTCCAGCTCTCACTTCCATACATCACTACTGGGAAAACCATAGCTTTAACTATACGGACCTTTGTAGGCAAGGTGATGTCTCTGCTTTTTAAGATGCTGTCTAGGTTTGTCAATGCTTTTCTCCCAAGAAGCAGGCGTCTTTAATTTCGTGACTGCTGTCACCATCTGCAGTGATCAAGGAGCCCAAGAAAGTAAAATCTCTCAATGCCTCCATTTCTTCCCCTTCTATTTGCCAGGAGGTGATGGGACCAGTGGCCATGATCTTGGTTTTTTTGATGTTGAGCTTCAGACCATATTTTGCGCTCTCCTCTTTCACCCTCATTAAAAGGTTCTTTAATTCCTCCTCACTTTCTGCCATCAAGGTTGTGTCATCTGCATATCTGAGGTTGTTGATATTTCTTCCGGCAATCTTAATTCCGGCTTGGGATTCATCTAGTCCAGCCTTTCGCATGATGAATTCTGCATATAAGTTAAATAAGCAGGGAGACAATATACAACCTTGTCGTACTCCTGTCCCAATTTTGAACCAATCAGTTGTTCCATATCCAGTTCTAACTGTAGCTTCTTGTCCCACATAGAGATTTCTCAGGAGACAGATGAGGTGATCAGGCACTCCCATTTCTTTAAGAACTTGCCATAGTTTGCTGTGGTCGACACAGTCAAAGGCTTTTGTATAATCAATGAAGCAGAAGTAGACGTTTTTCTGGAACTCTCTAGCTTTCTCCATAATCCAGCGCATGTTTGCTATTTGGTCTCTGGTTCCTCTACCCTTTCGAAATTCAGCTTGCACTTCTGGGAGTTCTCGGTCCACATACTGCCTAAGCCTGCCTTGTAGAATTTTAAGCATAACCTTGCTAGCGTGTGAAATGAGCGCAATTGTGCGGTAGTTGGAGCATTCCTTGGCACTGCCCTTCTTTGGAATTGGGATGTAGACTGATCTTCTCCAATACTCTGGCCACTGCTGAGTTTTCCAAACTTGCTGGCATATTGGGTGTAGCACCTTAACAGCATAATCTTTTAAAATTTTAAATAGTTCAGCTGGAATATCATCACTTCCTCTGGCCTTGTTATTAGCAATGCTTTCTAAGGCCCATTTGACTTCACTCTCCAAAATGTCTGGCTCAAGGTCAGCAACCACACTACCTGAGGTGTACGAGACCTCCATATCTTTCTGGTATAATTCCTCTGTGTATTCTTGCCACCTCTTCTTGATGTCTTCTGCTTCTGTTAGGTCCTTACCACGTTTGTCCTTTATTATGGTAATCTTTGTATGAAATGTTCCTTTCATATCTCCAATTTTCTTGAACACATCTCTGGTTTTCCCCATTCTATTGTTTTCCTCTATTTCTTTGCATTTCTCATTTAAGAAGACCCTCTTGTCTCTCCTTGCTATTTTTTGGAAATCTGCATTCAGTTTCCTGTATCTTTCCCTATCTCCCTTGCATTTTGCTTGCCTCCTCTCCTCCGCTATTTGTAAGGCCTCGTTGGACAGCCATTTTGCTTTCTTGCATTTCCTTTTCCTTGGGATGGTTTTCGTTGCTGCCTCCTGTATAATGTTACGAGCCTCCATCTATAGTTCTTCAGGCATTCTGTCCACCAAATCTAAATCCTTAAACCTGTTCCTCACTTCCACTGTGTATTCATAAGGGATTTGATTTAGATTGTATCTTACTGGCCCAGTGGTTTTTCCTACTTTCTTTAGTTTAAGCTGGAATTTTGCTATAAGAAGCTGATGATCTGAGTTACAGTCAGCTCCAGGTCTTGTTTTTGCTGACTGTATAGAGCTTCTCCATCTTTGGCTGCGGAGAATATAATCAATCTGATTTCGATGCTGCCCATTTGGTGATATCCAGGTGTAGAGTCGTCTCTTGTGTTGTTGGAAAAGAGTGTTTGTGATGACCAGCTTGTTCTCTTGACAGAACTCTATTAGCCTTTGCCCTGCTTCATTTTGAACTCCAAGGCCAAACTTGCCAGTTGTTCCTTTTATCTCTTGATTCCCTACTTTAGCATTCCAATCCCCTGTAATGAGAAGAACATCCTTCTTTGGTGTCATTTCTAGAAGGTGTTGTAAGTCTTCATAGAACTGGTCAATTTCACTTTCTTCAGCATCGGTAGTTTGTGCATAAACTTGGATTACTGTGATGTTAAAAGGTCTGCCTTGGATTCGTATCGAGATCATTCTGTCATTTTTGAGATTGCATCCCATTACAGCTTTTGCCACTCTTTTGTTGACTATGAGGGCCACTCCATTTCTTCTACGGGATTCTTGCCCACAGTAGTAGATATGATAGTCACCCAAGCTGAATTCACCCATTCCCTTCCATTTTAGTTCACTGATGCCCAGGATGCCAATATTTATTCTTGCCATCTCATTTTTCACCACATCCAGCTTACCAGGGTTCATGTTTCTTACATTCCAGGTTCCTATGCAATATTTTTCTTTACAGCATCGGACTTTCATTTCATTTCCAGGCATATCTGCAACTGAGCGACCTTTCGGCTTTGGCCCAGCCGCTTCATCAGCTCTGAATCTACTTATACGTGTCCTCTGCTCTTCCTCAGTAGCATGTTGGACGCCTTCCGACCTGAGGGGCTCATCTTCCAGCGTCATAACTTTTATATGCCTGTTGTCTTTGTCCATAGAGTTTTCTTGGCAGGGATACTGGAGTGGCTTGCCAATTCCTTCTCCAGGTGGATCATGTTTGGTCAAAACATAACTTCTCTAAATTATTTAAGCCCCTTCACCACGACAAGGCAGTGATCCATGAAGGGGGTCATTTTGCTTTAAGGAATTCAATTCAGCTTTCATGGTGTTACGCCAAGGTTCAGCACCTTTTGCAGACAAATTTTGAACCTCCTCATAGCTGGTTGATTCAAAAACTGAATTTGTGTTGCTAGTGGCAGCCATATCTGAAACAGCAGCTTTGGGCAAACTCTTTGGAAAATCATTTAGGCGGTTGTCCCTTGGCAGTTCTCTCAGATCTATGCAAAACTCTGGGATCCTCTAGGTCTGGTTCCTCTTCCTTGGGAGAATGGTGACCTGTATCTGGCAAAGATTCTACCTCTAGATCAGTGTCAGACCCATATGTTTTCTTAAAAGAGGTCGATTCTGATCATTTGTATCAGTGTCAGAAACTGTGCTTACGTCAGCATCAGCATCAGTTACTGTAGGTTTTGCCTCTTTCTTAATTGGTTTCACACTTTCATCATCTGAAATGGGATGACATTGAAATATGCCAACTTTGTCCCATTTTGGGTTACACTCCATGCTTCTTGTCAGCCTGTCTACCTTTGTGTTTGTCATAAGCACACGATAAGAACCATATCATAGAATCATAGAGTTGGAAGAGACCACAAGGGCCATCCAGTCCAACCCCCTGCCAAGCAGGAAACACCATCAAAGCATTCTTGACATATGCCTGTCAAGCCTCTGCTTAAAGACCTCCAAAGGAGGAGACCCCACCACACTCCTTGGTAGCAAATTCCACTGCCGAACAGCTCTTACTGTCAGGAAGTTCTTCCTAATGTTTAGGTGGAATCTTCTTTCTTGTAGTTTGAATCCATTGCTCCGTGTCCGCTTCTCTGGAGCAGCAGAAAACAACCTTTCACCCTCCTCTATATGACACCGTTTGTAAAACATTTGAAAAATGTTTGTAAAACCGTTTGTAAAACCGTTGTCATAACCTAGAAAAATACCATGTTGACCAGATTTGCTCAATTTGCCATTCTGCAGTGCCACTCAATTTGCCATTCTGCAATGTTTGGTTCCATACCTCAGAACCAAACATTTTCAAATGTTTTACAAACGGTTTCTTTTTGAAAAGCATTTCGTATGGGGTACAACCAATAGCTGGCTGATATCTGCGGTTGTACACATACGAAAAACATGATAGAGCTTCAGCCCAAAAGGGGTTGGGTAGGCCAGAATCATGCAACAGTGTTTTAATTCCTTGTTGCAATGTTTGATTCACTCTTTCGCACAAACCATTCTGCCATGGAGATCTGGGCATGGCAGTCATGTGCTCTATGTCCTGTTAAGTGAGAAAAGTCTCAAATTGCTCTGAACAAAACACTCCACCCCTGTCAGAAAATAAACTGCGTACTCGCTCATCGTGTACATTCCTGAGCCATGCACAAAATTGTTTAAACTTTGTAAAAGCTTTAGAGTTCTTCTGCAGAACATAGACCCAAACATACCTAGAATAGGAATCTATTAAAACCATGAAGAAATGTGAGTTGCCTCTAGAGAGAGCTAGAGGACCAACCAAATCAGCATGTACAATTTCAAAAGGTTTGTTAACTTCTCTCCCAGATTTAGATCTTTGGGAGCTTGCTTAATTTTGTTCTGTGCACAGGAAACACATTTCATATGGTAAGGACATTTCTGTACTTTCATGCCCTCAAACATGCTTGGCATCTTGGCCACTGCCTGGAAACGTGAATGACCAAAAAGACGGTGAAAATCATGAATACATTTGTCATGCAACTTCTTATTATTCTCTTCAGAAATGTTACAGCTTGTCTTCTTTTCAGTTGCTTCAGCAGCTGTACCTGTAACAAAAGGCAATACAGTGGAACCTCTACTTATGAATTTAATCCGTTCTGAATGCACATTCGTAAGTAGAAACATTCGTAAGCAGAAACGATATTTCCCATAGGAATGCATTGGGAATGGATTAATTCGTTCCAGAGCCTAGGAAAAAGACCCTTTAAAATAGACTTTAAAGGCATGCACAGCAACATTACCTTTCAGTGCAGGGAGCGCGGGCGGGTGGCGGCAAAGCAGCAAGGTGGCAGGTTAGTGGTGACGGCGGGGGCCTGATCCGGCTGTAGGCCAAGTTGGGGATGCGGCTATCTGGTGGGAGGCCGGCTAGTGGCGGCGGGGCCCGATCTGGCCGTAGGCCGAGCGCTCGAGGAGGCGGGGCCTGATCCAGCCATGGGCCGAGCACCTGAGGCGGTGGGAGGCCGCTAGCAGCGGACGCAGGGCCCGATCC
Source organism: Zootoca vivipara (assembly GCF_965207765.1). NCBI lineage: Eukaryota > Metazoa > Chordata > Lepidosauria > Squamata > Lacertidae > Zootoca > Zootoca vivipara. The sequence continues at coordinate 72,253,782 of NC_142583.1, forward strand.
GGACATGGGTCGAGCGCCCGAGGCGGCAGGAGGCCACTAGTGGAGGCGACGGAGTCCGATACAGCAGTGGGCGAAGCGCCCGAGGCGGCGGGAGGCCGCTAGCGGCGGCGATGGGGCCTGATCTGGCCTTGGGCCGAGCAAACAAGGCAACAGGAGGCCACTGGTGGAGGCGACGGAGCCCGATCTGGCCTTGGGCCGAGCACATGAGGCGGCGGCAGGCCGCTAGCAGAGGCGACGGGGCCCAATCCGGCCATGGGCAGAGCACCCGAGGTGGCGGGAGGCCGCTAGCGGCGGCGATGGGGCCCGATCCGGTCTTGGGCTGAGAAAACAAGGCAGCAGGAGGCTGCTAGCGGAGGCGACGGAGCCCGATCCGGCCTTGGGCCGAGCACACGAGGTGGCAGGAGGCCGCTAGCGGAGGCGGCGGGGCCTGATCCAGCTGTGCGCGAAGCGCCCGAGGCGGCAGGAAGCCGCTAGCAGTGGCCATGGGGCCCAATCCGTCTTGGGCCGAGCGCCTGAGGCAGCGAGAGGCCGCTAGCGGCGGCGGTGGGGCCCGATCCGGCCTTGGGCCGAGCAAACAAGGCAGCAGGAGGCCGCTAGCGGAGGTGACGGGGCCTGATCCAGCCGTGGGCGGAGCGCCCGAGGTGGCGGGAGGCCTCTAGTGGCGGCGGCGGGGCCCGATCCGGCCTTGGGCTGAGCGCACGAGGCGGCAGGAGGCCGCTAGCGGCGGCGGCGGGGCCCAATCCAGCCGTGGGCAGAGCGCCCGAAGTGGCGGGAGGCCGCTAGCGGCGGCGACGGGGCCCAATCCAGCTGTGGGCAGAGCGCCCAAGACGGCAGGAGGCCGCTAGTGGCGGCAGCAGGGGCCCAATCCGGCCTTCGGATGTCGGAAAAAATCGTAAGCGGGCCTCAATTTGTATCCTTCATAAGTAGAATTTTTCGTAAGTAGGGTTATTCGTAAGTCGAGGTTCCACTGTAGTTATAAACCATTAACACACTTGGCATACAGTATGACTGTTATCTTGAAGAATTTCACATCGAGACTTGGCAAACACCACTTTCAACCCTTGAGAATCAAGCTGAGAAACACCCAAAAGGTTGTCGAGGGTGTGGAGCATACATAACATTCTTAATTGTTCATTTAGGCTCTTTAGAGAACAGTCTCAAAGACTCTTTGAGAACAGTCCCGTCCGCCTGGTGGATCACTCCCACCTGCTTCTTAAGATGAACAAAGAGATCCTTATCTCAAGCTACGTGCCTGTTGCAGCCTGAGTCATCAACAAAAGTAGATTGAGTGTGCAGTCTCGAACAATGTGAGATGAAAGCCTTTAGTGCAGCTGGCCCTTGGGTTTTTGTTCTCCTCCCCCAGTGCCTTTGGAGTTGCCCTTCTTCTTTGAAGACTTTCTACATTGATTTTTAATGTTTGACCTATCCGCAGGAAAAACAATGCCACGTTCTCAAAGCTTTAGCAGCACTTTCACTTTCCCCTGCTGAAGGCCTGGAAACATTTTCAACAGCTTTATGCTGGCTTTCCTTAACAGTTTGTCTACAGTCCTACTCATTCAAGAGCACGCTAGACACATAATCCTCTGTTAACTGGACATTTGGCAATGTTGATAATTGGGCAGCAATAGCATTAAAAGAATCGTCTGTAAAAGCACTTTCATTTTGACCTGCCACTTTGGATAGGTCTCTGGCGTGAGAAGAGGAAAAGAAAAAGCCATTTGGCCATGTGCACAAGCCATGTCTCCGTTTTATTAATTGCCAGACACTTCCCTCCGTGCAACACAAATAACAACAACAACAACAACAATTTACTATTTATACCCTGCCCATCTGGCTGGGTCTCCCCAGCCACTCTGGGCGGCTTCCAACAGAACATAAAAATACAATAATCTATCAAACACTAAAAGCTTCCCTAAACAGGGCTGTCTTCAGATGCCTTCTGAAAGTCTGGTAGTTGTTTTTCTCTTTGACATCTGACGGGGGGGGGGGGGCGTTCCACAGGGCGGGTGCCACTACCGAGACGTCCCTCTGCCTGGTTCCCTGTATGCCCTGGCTCTCTCTAACTTCTCTCTCCCACTCAGCGCAATTAACAGGAAAGCTTATATTCTCTTTGCTGGCAGCAACATACCTCATTGAATCAAACAGTAGCAGCTCCAGAAAACAGCAACAGCTCACAGCTTTGCTCCGGTGTGCAGGAGCAGCTACTGGACACGACAGCCAATAATCCAACTGGTGTGGCTGCGTCTGGGCTCCAATTCCGATGCAGCAGCAACTCAGCAAACAGTTTCACTCTGCACCTGAAACCGATGCAGAATTCCCGCCTCCGTCTAGATTTAAACACTGATGAGGGCCCGCCTCCCGGCCGGCCCTATTGGGCGGCTGGGGTATGACGGAGGCGGGAACTTTAATCTCGCGAGAGGCCTGAGCTACAGCCCTCTCGCGAGGGTCGGGCCGGGCCACGCCCACAACACCACCTCCGTGAAATGCGGAAGTGGTTTTCCTGCAAACAAATCCTGGGCCCGGAACGGATGTGGGTATATGCCAGGTTCTGCCCCACATCTCTCAAGCCCCTGGGCATCCAGCCAAACCAAATGGAGCACCTTCAGCATCACCCAAGAGGCTGGACTCACAACTGTGGTTGTGAGCACCATTTCAGCAGCAGCAAAATAATGCGGAAAGCTTGTTGGAGGTTAGAAGCATACCTCAGTTTATTTACAAAAGCTAAACTACATACTATACAATACTAGCTTGCATGAGTGTTACAGCTCTCATGCAGCTCTCAAGCCCACACAGTCAGAGATGGAAGAAGAGGAGAGCAGTTTCCTCCCCCTCCTTTCTCTAAACATCTGATCACCAGATTCTTGCAATGCGAGGGGTGGAAATACCAACAGAGAGAAGTGCCTTGCTCCTCATTCCTACTGAAGATTTTCTGTTTTTCTCTTTCTCCCCTAGATATTTGTGGCAGATCTAGTATACGCCAAAAAAAAACCTTTTTGGCTTGGACTCTTTAAAGACAAGCAAGGGAAATGGAAATGGCTATCAGGTACAATGGTTGGAGCGGATGAGTAAGTTTTTGAAGAAGTTTTTGAAGAAACATAATCGATCCTTTCCCTCTCCAAATATATTTTGCCATGCATTGTCTCTGCTACCAAAGATCTACATATGTGCTCCTCCATCTCTTTGTCCAGGTGAGTGACTGCTGCTTCTCACTAGGTTGGAGAGGTAGGAAGGCTACTCTTCCTGCTTCTCAAACCTAGTGAATGTGGTGATTAGGAAGAAGCTGAAGGCATGCTTTTGAATGGTTTGTGCAGCTTAGCCCAGCTTCAAAAGGAGTTGTAGGAACCTGAAGCTGAGCAACACTGTCTTTAGGAAAAGATTTCTACAGTTATCTGCTAAACAATCTGAATAACCAGCAATCTCAAACCTAAAATTATAGGAGCAAGTGAAGTGTGTGTGAGAGAGAGGGTAGATGAATCTCACTCTCTTGGATAGAAATTTGAATACATGGAAATTTGACACATAGAAATTTAGAGTTGGATGAGACCCCGAAAAGTCATCTAATCCAACCTTCTACAAAGCAGCAATCACAACGGAAGAATCCTGTCAGCTGGATGCTGTCAGCTGTCAGTTTAAGACAGTTCACGGTTCCCTTTAGGTATCTAACAACTTTTTCCAACCCGTGTTGATGCATTGATAAAGTCAGAGAATATCTCACTCATCCACAGCTTGGTAGTAGAACAGCGAGCTGGTCTGGCATTGATTACCAAGACTGGATTAACAGAGGGTCACTTTCTATTTGTGCAAGGTCTCCTAGATCAAATCCAATGATATTCATCTCCATTGTTGCACCCAATAACAACCACTAATCCTTTTTTGAAAAGGTATTGAGTAAACTTTACAAACGGGCAGTGGGGTTGAAAAATACTAGCTGGGAACTTAAACCCTGGATGCCAGTGGTTCCCAGTGAGCTAAGTACTGAAGACCCCTTGTTTTTCAAAAGCCAAGCCATGCCCCCCTACCTTTGAACATTTGGATATCTCTGTGGCAGTTTTTGTTATGTGAATGGTGCCATGGATCTCCTGGGTGGGTGGTTCATGGACCACTAATTAGGAATCCCTGCTAAATGTGATCTTAGACTTGATCAAAGGGCAGGTCCAACCCAAACATCTCATGGGAGTATAAAACACCTACTACAACATTATAACTCATATCAATTTAAAAGATTCATGGAGAGTTAAAAATGGGGGTGTTATAGAATACATTTATCACAGAATTTTAGTGCTGTGTAGTGGGACTTGATTCAGTTTACAATGGACGCTGGAGAATGCAAGGCCCTACCAGAATTGACAATAAGTGTGGGGCTAGGGTGATATCTTTACCAACTATTGATAACTGATTACAGTATACTTAGAACTATCATGTAAGATTTAGATAAGATATGTGAGAGATATCATATCATTTCACTCAACTCTATAATGGCTTTGTGGCTATAGATTGTATTTGTATTTTAGTTGTACACGTAGCTATTTTTGTTTCTGTAGAGTGTCATTGCTATCCTCATGCATGGGGTGGGTGATGGATGTGAGATGAGGTGGATAAAGGTGGATGCAAATCTAAGGAGGTTTTAATTTGCTCAGAACAATCACTGCTGTGCTAACTCTGCTATGAGAGAGTAAGGATCTCTCTTTCAACACTCTCTCTCCAACACCCACAATGATACAGAGCAGATCTGAGGAGGATGTGGGTGCATATGGAAAGGAGAGAGGGGCAGTTCTGTTGCAGAAATGGAAATCCTGGCAATAGTAGACGTACTGCATTGGATACTGCCCAAAATAAATTGACTGAATGTTCTTGTGTGCACCACTGAGCCTTCCAAAGTGACACCCTCACTTTTGTTTTGTTTCCTATGAGAAATCACTTAATGTGAAAAGAAAATAGACAGTCTTGACCCACAGTTGTTGTTGTTTTCCCTACATGGTTAGAATTCTAAAATATGGGGAGAAAAAGACATCACAATTGTGAGTGGATGTTAAGAGAGAAAGAGCTGAACATCTTTTTAATGGTAGATGGCATGGGGAGTAGGTGAAGAAGTAAACATCCAATTTTGATTGTTCGATGCTATTCCTTCTTTTCTTTTCAGGTACTGGAGACGGAAAGAGCCAAATTCAGGCAAGAAGCACGACTGTGGTGCAATGTACTTTAGCTGCCCACAAACGAAGTGCTGGGTAGCCTACATCTGTGAGCATCGCAAAGGGTGTATTTGCAAGAAGGTGCCGAAAGATGTTTGGCTCAACTAAGACACTTTAAAATGAACAAAATTGGATCTCATGATCACTACACAAAAACAAAACCAAGAGATCACCCCACCCCACTGTTTTAATGCACAATCCACACTCTTCCATTTAGATTATGGGACTCTCTGGCATCAGCCCTCAAAAACACCTTGAAAAGACCTTATTCTGCAAGCTCAAACATAGATGACTACAAAAATAAAGAATGGAAGGGTCCAGTCATAGCCTGTTTACTGTTTAATGTATTTATTTGCAATGCATACCAATATTTGTTTCCTTACTCTGTGTATTTGATGCCCCATTGCCCCTTCTGATCTCCATGGTCGCTACTTTACAAGGCACAGAAGGACAACCATGCATGCCAGGCAAGGATAATGGGGGCCACCCAGCGCCTGGTGTCCCTTTCTAGCAGACTCATCACAAATACAACTTTGGCTTCATCACTGGGAAATTCTGGCGGCCTTGCTCTCATAAAGAGCTAACATTGGGTAACAAACACATTGAACAGCTCTTGGTTTCTTCAGAACTTGGCAGGGGACAAGACTGGTGCCCACACCAGTGCGGGCACAGCACTGGCAGCAAGTGCTGCTGCTTTCATGGCATTCATGGTGGCAGGGGTGCCAACCTGAATAAAATATTGGGGATGGAGCAGGTAAGCTCTCCCCTGCATGATCGATCACAAGACAGTGCATACACATCATTTGAATGGCAATGGCCATCAACTTGGGGGAGGCGGCCCCCTAAAATATTTTACTGGGGCCTCTGCCCCTAGGAGTTGGCTCCTATGCACAGTGGCCCTCAACTGAGTTAAGTAACCAATTAGACTCTGCTGTTCTGAATCACACCTTTACAAGGTGTGAATAGCTTGTTCTGTGTTGAGGACTAGCACCCCAGGAGTCTCCCTCTCCTGCCACATCTTGCATGATTGATGGCTGGAAGTGGTTGTGGTTGCTTCAATCTGTCCAGCATACCTAACCAAGGAGAAGTGATATTTTAATCATTTATTTACAAAAGGATATCATTTTTGTGGTATGTATGATACTTGTGTCTTGTGCCATGGATCCTTGTTCCTAACTCTGAAAGAGCAAGTTGTGGATGTGTTTCATGAGGGAGGAACTGAAGCTGGCTTATAGAACTTCTGGGTGGATTCCGTCCTGTCATGTGGCTTTACCACATGCTTGAGAGTTCATAGGATTGTAGAGTTGGAAGGGACTCAGAGGGTCATCTAGTCCAACCGTCTGCAATGCAGGAATCTCAAACTGGAGCCTCCATGAAAGATTGTCATCTAACCTCTGCTTTCAAAGCTCCATTAAAGGAGTCCACAACCTCCTGGGGGGGGGGGGTACTCTTCCACTGTGTTTTTTTTTGAAAAAATATTTTTTATTAAATGTCACAGTGGCCGAAGTAGGCTACTTCAGAGTAACGACTCCACACAGCTCTGCATTTTATCCTTTTATTGGTGCTGTGTATTTACAGTGCTGAAAACAGTGCTATTTACAGGTAGTAGGTAGTACATGTTGTCAGTCTTGCGCAGAACCTCCGAATGGCGGTTCGCGCGTTTTCCTCCAACAAAGTAATCTTGGTATACTGAATCTCCTCCCCCGGCGCTTCTTACGCAATTCCGGGGTCGGTGGGACCGGCCTCTTTCCCACCGTCTCCCTGCTCCCCTGTTCCGTTCCCCGGCGGTGCCTGTGCTCCGCTAAGGTACTCATGCTCCTGCTTCCACTTCCTGACTCACCACTCGAAGTCTCCCCCTCCCCGCTGGGGGAGGAGCTGGTGTTCAAGATGGGAGGGGCTGTCGGTAGCTCTCCTCCCTCACATTAAAGATTTCTTGAATTACAAATGTGTGTGCAGTGTCTCTCATATTTTTACATGTATCTTTTTGCAAATCAGTTTCATTTGTTAAGACACTAAGAAGAAAGAGGGAAAATGAGGTAGATAGGGGGTGGGAGGGTGGATGGGGGTGAGGGTAGGTGACGATGTTTCTGTTTTGCTTAATATATGTAGGGCTTGATGTCAGCTTTGTTTGTGTTGGTACTCCTTTATTTGCTTTTGTTCTTTTGATGGTGAGAGAGATTGGGGTTGGCCAACGGTGTGGTTGTTCATTTGTAATTGGCTATGATGGTCTTTGTATTCATGTGTGAGTGGGGTGGGTGGGTATTTTGGGTCAGGTTAGCCGTACTGATTTGTATGCTGGCGGTAAATTTTTGTCATTATCTTGTTGGGCTGTGTGTGTGATAAAGGGGAACCATACTGGGGTGAAGGTATCCTAATTTGTCCCCGTGCCAGTTTCAACTTGTTGGTTAGTTTTTGTAGTAAGGCTGTTTCCCATACTACTTGGTACCATTGGTCCATGCTTACTCCTGAGAGGTCTCTCCAATGTCTGGTTATGACATTTCTGGTTGCTGAAAGTAGGTTGGTTATGAGGTCTTTGTGGTATAAATGGGCATTATTATCTTGGAAGATGTTTAGTAGGGCCAATTCTGGGATAATTTCTATTACTTGTTTGGTTATTTTACATATTTCTTGTATGGTTGTTGCCCAGAATAATTGGATTTGGGGGCATTCCCACCACATGTGGGGAGGTATGTACCTGTGGAAGTGTACCCTCTCCAGCATTTTGGTGAGGTTCCTGGGAGTATTAGTGCTAGCTTTCTTGGTGTTAGGTACCACCTGTAGGTGAGTTTTAGGGTGAGTTCTTTTCTTTTCATTGATATGGATTTAAAGAGGGGTTTAGACCACATTCTGGTCCATTGGGTAGGGTTGATTTCATATCCTATGTCATCCTCCCATTGTCTTTTTATTGTGTCTAGGGGATTGGTGGGATTTTGGAGTAGTATTTTGTATATTGCAGATACCATTCCTTTGTTGTGTCCTTTTGTCATTAGGAGGAGGTTTTCGAAAGCTGTCAGGGGTCTAGTTATTGCTGATTTTACTGTTGGGTTGTTTAGAAAGGCATGTAATTGATGTTGTGCTAACCAGGGCATTGTGATGTCCTGTATTTCTTGTGTTGACAAAGGTTTGTTGTTTTTATAGAAGTCTATTAGGCGATGCAAACCTTTGGTTTGCCAGGTTTTTATCTGGAGGTTTTGTGCTGCATGGTGGAATAATGGGTGGTAAGCCATGGGAATTAGTGGGGATGGGGTTGGGGAAAGTTTGCTTGTTTCTGCTTTCCATGCTTTGAGCATGTTTTGTGTGTACCTGTTGACTGTTGTGGGAATTTTCCTTAGTCTGTTCAGGAGAAATGGGTATGCTGTGGTGAAGATATTTTTAACTGAGTTCCTCTCTAGGTGTACACATTGTTTTGTTTCATCTTCCAGTATATATGGGATTATATGGTGTATTTGGTTGGCGTTGTAATATGTTTCTATGTTGGGGATTCCCCATCATCCTGCTGAGGTGGGGAGGTGAAGGTATTTGATGCTTATTCTTGGTATTTTATGTGAGAAGATAAAAGAATGTAATTTTCCCTGCCATTTGCAAAGTTGGGCTGGGGGCATCCAGATTGGGAGGGTTTGGAATAGGTAGGTTAGTTTTGGGAGGATGACCATTTTGATCATGGCTATTTTGTCTAAGAGAGTGAAATTCATAGGTCTTTGTTTATTTGTCGCCACAGGGACTTGTAATTATGGAGGTGAAATTTATTGAGGTTTTTGGTTATTTGTACCCCTAGGTATCTGAACTTGGTGTGACAAAGTTTTATTTTGGTGATATTAGTAAGTTCTTTTGGGGTGTGGGGAGGGGTGTTGAAGCACATGGCTTCTGATTTTCCAAAGTTTACTTGTAGGCCCGACACCATTGCAAATGTGTTGAGTTCTCTTATTAGGGAGGTTGGTGTATTTAAGGGGTCTGATGTTGTGACCATTAGGTCATCTGCAAAGAGCCCTAATTTATAATTTCTGCCTTTTATTTCCACTCCCTTGATGTCTGTGGCTGATCAGATTCGGATTGCTAGGGTCTCCAGAGCCAGGATAAATGGGAAGGGAGACATCGGGCATCCTTGTTTTGTGCCTCTTTGGATTGCTATGGTATTTGAGTACATATTATTAATTCTGCATTTTGCTGAGGCTTGGGAATATATATTTGTTTGAGGATTTGTAGGAAGTTGGGGCCAAATTTCATATTAGTTAGTACTGCTAATAGGTATTTCCACTCTAAGCAATCAAAAGCTTTCAGGATGTCTAAGGATATAATTGTCAGTGGGAGTTTAGTTGCTTTGCTGTGTTCGATTAGGTTCAGTAGTTTCCTGATGGGGTCTGTAATATTGCGACCGGGGACAAAACCGGTCTGATCTGGGGCTATTAACTTGCCTAAGAATTTTTTTAGGCGATTGGCCAGGAATGTTGTGAATATCTTGTAGTCTTGGTTTATTAATGAGATCGGGCGGTATGATTCTACTTTGAGATTGTTCTTCAATGGTTTTGGGTTGGAAACTATTTTGGAGTGGTTCCATGTTTTGGGAATAGGCCCCCCTTTCATGATGTCATTAAATAAGCGTGTCATGTAGGGCATCAGGGATTCTTTGGATTTTTTATAGAATTCTGCTGTGAAGCCATCTGGGCCCGGGACTTTGTGTGGTTTCAAGTTTTTGAGGACCGTGTCTATTTCCTCAGGGGTGTTAGGACTGTCCATGAATTCCTGTTCCTCATCTGTTAATTAGGCATTGTCAGTCCTGCTAGGAATTTTTTGATTCCCTTCTCAGATGAGCTGTGGGAGGTGTACAGGTTGGAGTTGAATTCTGCAAATTCTGAAGTTATTTCTTTGGGGGAGAATGTTATATTGCCATATTTTTTGGCGATGCAGTGTATTCTTGTTTTGAGTGCTTTTTTCCTACATCTATTTCCCAATAATCTGCAGTTTTTCCCTCCATATTCATAGAAGCGTTGTTTAGAATATAGAATGCTGGTCATTGTTTTGTTGTTTTCTAAGGAGTCTATTTCTCTTCTCTTTTGTTCTATAAATTTAAGTAGTTTTTTGGATCCTGTTTGTTTGTAGTGTGATGAGAGGGTGGTGATGTCTTGTTCTATTTTGTTAATTTTTGAAGAGGTTTGTTTTTTAAGGAGTGCTTTCTCTTTTATGCAAGCTCCTCTGGTCACCACTTTCATTGCGTCCCATAAGAGGGGGGGGGTATTTATATTGTCTACATCATTCTCCTTAAAATAGTTTTGGAGAGTTTTGTGAGATTTACTTTAATTTGGTTGTTTGTGGTTAGGATGGGACTGAAAGATTATGATGGGGTAGTTTGTGTTCCTTCTCCTATTTTAACAGTGACTTCTACCGGGGCGTGATCTGTGATTTTGATACTACCTATGTTTGTTGATTCCACTAAAGGGCTCAGACTCTGTGTGAGCAGAATGCTGTCCAGTCTGTACCATGTCACCCGGATTGGAATGTGTGGGTGGTGTCTCCTGGGTTGTGCTCACCCCAGATGTCGTAGAGACCCCTGTTTTTTAATATTTTTAGTAACTTGTAAGAGCCCCTAGTTGTTGGGGGGGGTATTTTTTGAGGAGGGTTGCCTGTGAGTTTTTAGGATGGGTGTTTTTCAGAGTTATGCCTTTTACATTTAAGTTAAGGTCACCTCCTAGGATTGCTTCTCCTTCAGAGAAAGAGAGGAACTTGTTTAGCGTCTTCTGAAAGAATTCTAGTTGTCTCGACTTACGGCCATGTTGTTGTTGTTGTTTAGTCGTGTCCGACTCTTCGTGACCCCATGGACCATAGCACGCCAGGCACTCCTGTCTTGCACTGACTCCCGCAGTTTGTTCAAACTCATGTTCGTAGCTTCGAGAACACTGTCCAGCCATCTCGTCCTCTGTCGTCCCCTTCTCCTAGTGTCCTCAATCTTTCCCAACATCAGGGTCTTTTCCAGGGAGTCTTCTCTTCTCATGAGGTGGCCAAAGTATTGGAGCCTCAGCTTCACGATCTGTCCTTCCAGTGAGCACTCAGGGCTGATTTCCTTAAAAATGGATAGGTTTGATCTTCTTACAGTCCACGAGACTCTCAAGAGTCTCCTCCAGCACCATAATTCAAAAGCATCAATTCTTCGGCGATTAGCCTTCTTTATGGTCCAGCTCTCACTTCCATACATCACTACTGGGAAAACCATAGCTTTAACTATACGGACCTTTGTCGGCAAGGTGATGTCTCTGCTTTTTAAGATGCTGTCTAGGTTTGTTATTGCTTTTCTCCCAAGAAGCAGGCGTCTTTTAATTTCGTGACTGCTGTCACCATCTGCAGTGATCAAGGAGCCCAAGAAAGTAAAATCTCTCACTGCCTCCATTTCTTCCCCTTCTATTTGCCAGGAGGTGATGGGACCAGTGGCCATGATCTTGTTTTTTTTTTGATGTTGAGCTTCAGACCATATTTTGCGCTCTCCTCTTTCACCCTCATTAAAAGGTTCTTTAATTCCTCCTCACTTTCTGCCATCAAGGTTGTGTCATCTGCATATCTGAGGTTGTTGATTTCTTCCGGCAATCTTAATTCCGGCTTGGGATTCATCTAGTCCAGCCTTTCACATGATGAATTCTGCATTTAAGTTAAATAAGCAGGGAGACAATATACAACCTTGTCGTACTCCTTTCCCAATTTTGAACCACTCAGTTGTTCCATATCCAGTTCTAACTGTAGCTTCTTGTCCCACATAGAGATTTCTCAGGAGACAGATGAGGTGATCAGGCACTTCCATTTCTTTAAGAACTTGCCATAGTTTGCTGTGGTCGACACAGTCAAAGGCTTTTGCATAGTCAATGAAGCAGAAGTAGACGTTTTTCTGGAACTCTCTACCTTTTCCATAATCCAGCGCATGTTTGCTTTTTGTTCTCTGGTTCCTCTGCCCCTTCGAAATCCAGCTTGCACTTCTGGGAGTTCTCGGTCCACAAGCGCCTCAGCTCTACAGCCCTTTAAATACTATCTTGAATGGAGCCCTGGGTGGGAGGTGGGGGGAGGAGGAGCCCAAATAGGTCATGGGCTGATGTAGGATGGGGGGAGCAACTGTTCAGCAACCACCAAAACAGCCATTCCAGCCCCAAAGCCCAAGCCCAAAGCCTCTCCTGGCAGCTGCATTAATAAATGCCAGACAGCATTACGCAGTCGTTCATCATTTCTCCTAACACACACTTGGGGGCACAGACAGGCCCAGACAGAAGGGGGGGCATATGGGCCACTTGGCGCAGGCCTCCGAATCCAAAAGGGGCCTCGGTCAGCATATTCACAATCAGTAAAATGAAAAAATTAACAAAAGGGTTAAAAACAGGGCCACATTATCTACCTGGCCTGGGCCTCTGTCTGGCCCTGTTAGGGGAAATGATGAACGACTTGGCCGTGCTGCGTCCTGTGATCCATGCGCTTGTCCTCCCCCCCCCTTGGGCCTAGTGGGTCCTAGCAGCCTAGGCCTAGTCTTTAGGCTGTAAAGTAGAGGTGAGGCCTTGGCTTGGGCTAGTATTTAAATGTGACCCGGGGCCTCCGCCCTGTCTCTCCATTCCTTGGCCCTGGCCTGACTCTGTGGGTTGTCTGGCAATAGGCCCCCTTCAGATCCCCCTGAGCCTCAGAGTCCCCCTGTTTTACAGGATCTCGTGGCAGAGGCGGGGTTTGTGGGTGTGACGCGCTGTTGTGGCTAATCCCTGTGACTGCCCCCACGTGTCCCGATCCATGATCTATTCTTTTTGTTACCCCCCCCCCCCCGTGACCGCCGTATCTCATGACGTTTTGAAGGATGGTATTTATTTTTTGTCTTGTGGTTATTTGGGGGGGGTTAGGGGGTACTGGTGCTAAAAAACCCTTGCCGTGCCCCCAAGTGCATTGCTCTGGGTTATCCCCCCACAGGCCTAGTGGGGGCCTGGCAGGGGGCTACATAAAACAAAGGCCATGCTGCGACCTGAGATCTGGGCACTCGCCCTCTCCCCCCCCCCCGGGCCTAGTGGGGGCCTAGCACCCTGACAGGAGCCTAGGGGTCTGATAATGGCCGCCTTGGTGGTTTCAGTTGCTTGGTTGGTGATGTCATTTGGTTTGTGGGTGTGGCTTAGATTTCACAGGAAGGGAGGGGTGGAAGAGGGTATAACGCCACTTGAGGGCGCTGTTTGACTTGGTGGAAAACCAGGTTTCTACCTGCCCAGATGCGAAATTTGAGGGATTTCTGTCCCCAACAATGCTTGGGGAGTGGCCTGGATCGTTGTGTCAAAATTTCAGGACGATCGGTCAAGCGGTTACGGAGAAAAGTGAGACCGACACTTTCATGATTTTTATATTTGATATATATATAGAATCATAGAATCATAGAATCATAGAGTTGGAAGAGACCACAAGGGCCACCCAGTCCAACCCCCTGCCAAGCAGGAAACACCATCAAAGCATTCCTGACAGATGGCTGTCAAGCCTCTGCTTAAAGACCTCCAAAGAAGGAGACTCCACCACACTCCTTGGCAGCAAATTCCACTGCTGAACAGCTCTTACTGTCAGGAAGTTCTTCCTAATGTTTAGGTGGAATTTTCTTTCTTGTAGTTTGAATCCGTTGCTCCGTGTCCGCTTCTCTGGAGCAGCAGAAAACAACCTTTCTCCCTCCTCTATATGACATCCTTTTATATATTTGAACATGGTTATCATATCACCCCTTAACCTTCTCTTCTCCAGGCTAAACATACCCAGCTCCCTAAGCCGTTCCTCATAAGGCATCGTTTCCAGGCCTTTGACCATTTTGGTTGCCCTCTTCTGGACACGTTCCAGCTTATCAGTATCCTTCTTGAACTGTGGTGCCCAGAACTGGACACAGTACTCCAGGTGAGGTCTGACCAGAGCAGAATACAGTGGTACTATTACTTCCCTTGATCTAGATGCTATACTCCTATTGATGCAGCCCAGAATTGCATTGGCTTTTTTAGCTGCTGCATCACACTGCTGACTCATGTCAAGTTTGTGGTCTACCAAGACTCCTAGATCCTTTTCACATGTACTGCTCTCAAGCCAGGTGTCTCCCATCCTGTATTTGTGCCTTTCATTTTTTTTGCCCAAGTGTAGTACTTTACATTTCTCCTTGTTAAAATTCATCTTGTTTGCTTTGGCCCAGTTGTCTAATCTGTTAAGGTCATTCTGAAGTGTGATCCTGTCCTCTGGGGTGTTAGCCACCCCTCCCAATTTGGTGTCATCTGCAAACTTGCTCAGGATGCCCTCAAGCCCATCATCCAAGTCATTGATAAAGATGTTGAACAAGACTGGGCCCAAGACAGAACCCTGTGGCACCCCACTAGTCACTACTCTCCAGGATGAGGAGGAGCCATTGATGAGCACCCTTTGGGTTCGGTCAGTAAGCCAGTTACAAATCCACTGAATGGTAGCATTTTCTAGCCCACATTTTACCAGCTTCTTTACAAGAATATCATGGGGCACCTTGTCAAAGGCCTTGCTGAAATCAAGATAGGCTACATCCACAGCGTTCCCTTCATCTACCAGGCTTGTAATTCTGTCAAAAAATGAGATCAGATTAGTCTGACATGACTTATTTTTCAGGAACCCATGCTGACTTTTAGTGATCACAGAGTTTCTTTCTAGGTGCTCACAGACTGTTTGCTTAATGATCTGCTCTAGAATCTTTCCTGGTATTGATGTCAGGCTGACTGGGCGGTAATTGTTTGGGTCCTCTCTTTTCCCCTTTTTGAAAATAGGGACAACATTTGCCCTCCTCCAGTCTGCTGGAACTTCGCCTGTTCTCCAGGAATTTTCAAAGATTATTGCCAGTTGTTCTGAAATCACCTCTGCCAGTTCTTTTAATACTCTTGGATGTAGTTCATCTGGCCCTGGAGACTTGAATACATCTAAACTAGCCAAGTATTCTTGTACTACCTCCTTACTTATTCTGGGCTGTGTTTCCCCTGCTGAATCATCTGCTCCATATTCTTCAGGTCGGGCGTTGTTTTCTTTCTTGGAGAAGACTGAGGCAAAGAAGGCATTGAGGAGTTCTGCCCTTTCTCTGTCCCCTGTTTGCATTTCACCATCTTCTCCTCTGAGTGACCCCACTGTTTCCTTGTTTTTCCTTTTGCTACGGACATACCCATAAAAGCCCTTTTTGTTGCTTTTAACCTCTCTAGCGAGCCTGAGTTCATTCTGTGCTTTAGCTTTTCTGACTTTGTCTCTACACGTGCTGGCTATATGTTTGAATTCCTCTCTGGAGATTTCCCCCCTTTTCCATTTTTTGTACATATCCCTTTTAAATCTTAACTCAGTCAAAAGTTCTTTAGATAGCCAGCCTGGCTTCTTTAGGCACCTTCCATGTTTCCGTCTCATTGGTATTGCCTGAAGTTGTGCTTTTAATATCTCCCTTTTAACAAACTCCCAACCATCATGAACTCCCTTCCCTTTTAGTATTACTGTCCATGGGATTTCACCCAGCGTTTCCCTAAGTTTTCTGAAGTTGGCTTTCTTAAAGTCTAGAATTTGGACCTTAGTATGCTTGGTTGCTCCTTTCCGCTGGATAATAAACTCCAGAAGAGCATGGTCACTCCCACCTAATGATCCTGCCACTTCTACCCCACTAACCAAGTCATCACTATTGGTTAGGACCAGATCTAAAATGGCTGATCCTCTTGTTGCTTCTCCCACTTTCTGGACAATGAAGTTGTCTGCAAGGCCAGTGAGGAATCTGTTCGACCTTATGCTCTTGGCTGAGTTTGACATCCAACAAATATCAGGATAGTTGAAATCCCCCATTACTACTATCTCACTTCCTTTGGAATGCTTGGCCATCTGTTCCAGGAAGGCATCATCTGTGTCCTCAGTTTGGCTTGGGGATCTATAGTAAACTCCCACAATGAGATCACTGTTGTTTTTCTCTCCCTTAATTTTGACCCAGATACTCTCAATTTGGCTTTGAAGTTTTAAATCCTGGATCTCTTCACAGGTATACATATCCCTAACATATAAAGCTACTCCTCCTCCTTTCCTGTTTGGTCTATTTCTCTTAAATAGATTGTATCCCTCTATTACTACATTCCAGTCATGAGACTCATCCCACCAGGTTTCAGTGATGCCTATTATGTCATATTTAGTTTGCTGTACCAAGAGCTCAAGTTCATCTTGTTTATTTCCCATGCTCTGTGCATTAGTATACAGACATTGAAGACCGTTGATCATTCCCCCATGTCTCTTATTTAAGGATATTTTCGTCCCACCACTAGGTCTGCATGCTGCTTGCTCCATTTGGTCCTTGACATTTGGATGATCATCTTCAGCATTTGATAGACTCCTACCTTCAGGACCACTGTCTCCCTCCCCCACATAAGTCAGTTTAAAGCCCTCCTGATGAGGTTTTTAGTTGGGAGGAGTCCTCCCAACTTTTGTGAGGTGCAGTCCATCACTTGCCAGAAGTCCATCTTCAAGAAACTGCAGACCGTGATCTAGGAATCCAAACCGTTCCTGTTTGCACCATTTGCGAAGCCAGTTGTTCACTTCCCCTATTTTTCCCTCTCTCCCTGGGCCATGTCGTTCAACTGGGAGGACAGAAGAGATGACAATTTGTGCATCTAATTGCTTCAACTTCCTGCCCAGAGCCTCATAATCATTTTTGATCTTCTGTAAGCTATGGCTTGCAGTGTCATTGGTTCCCACATGCACCAAAAGGAAGGGGTATTTGTCGGTGGGTTTTATGATTCCTTGCAGCCGTTCTGTTACATCTTTGATCTTGGCCCCAGGTAGACAGCACACCTCTCGAGACATCTTGTCAGGCCCACAGATCACTGCTTCTGTACCCCTCAGTAGGGAATCCCCTATCACCACTACACGCCTCTTCATAGGCTTGGTTGGGATTCTTCCATGTGCTGCCCCTTCCAAGGTTACCTGCATATTCCCGGAGGACTGACTTTGCTGCTCATCTTCATATTCCTCATCAACTGTGATGAGGGAGATATCCTCAGGTGGAGTCTGTTCCTCGTCTTCCATGAGCACTTCAAAACGGTTGTGTAATTCTAAGCACTCAGAGCGATCCCTGGGCCTTCTACTTCTATGAGTCACGTTCCTCCATACATCTGGCTGCTGTGTTGGGGAACTGACCTCCTCCTCAGGGAGATCCCCTGTCTCCTCCTTGGTGCAGACAGTGTGCTCTGCTGCATCCAAGAAAAGCTCCAGCTCTTTAATTCTCTGGAGCGTAGATACACGCCCCTGAAGCTGCTGCACCTTCTCTTCCAGAAGGGCAACCTTGTTTTCTAGTAGGGCAACCAACTTGCAATTGTTGCACGTGTAGCTACCCACATCCTTTGGCAAGAAAACAAACATTGCACAGGAATTGCAGGTGACAACGGTTGTTCCCTCTGTTGGGATATCACCATTGGGAGGTCCAGCCGGCAGCCTCCTCATCGTCCTCTTCCCCGGTGATTCCCATGGAACACGACTCAAGGTCTTTGTGACCTGAGCACGCAATCAGCAGAGCTCATTCCAGCGTTAGCGTGGTGTGGCAGCAGCAGCAGCAGAAGGAATACTCAGAGAGAAGTCCTTGCATATTTACAAGCGTTTATTACAAGGCATCTAAAGCATCTCGGAAGATAGACCAAACGTGTCTGTCTCCATCCTCAAAGCGAAAGCAAGACTAACTAACAGCATATCAATAGTACAACCCACGGAAATATATATCATGTGACATACATATTCAACATCCTCTTCCAAGCCTGTTCCTGTTTAAGGTGGAACAGAATCTACTATGAAATCCTAACAAAAACTCCCCCATTCTGTGTAACCTTAAACTTCAGTAATCCTAACTGTAGCTTTGGCACATCCATCTGCAGTTGTTCTTTGTTAACAACCTTGGACAACACACTTGCAGGAAAATCATTACCTGGCATGTAGGACACTTGATCTGGTCCCTTCCTGATACACTCTCTTGCATGACGTAACCTCATTTGCAAGAACCTGGACCTTTGCTTGCAACCCTCTGAAGCTAGCAAATCCAAACAGGAAATGTTGTCCTGATACACCTGTGCCGGACAAGTCACCTTGACTTTGACATCCTGAAACAGTTGCATCAACCACTCGCAATCTGTGAGCGAGAATGAGAGAGTGTTGAGTTCCGCTGCATAGGAACTCAAACTCACTATTGTTTGCCCCTTGCACATCCAGCCAATCAGACAGTGGTTGTACAAGTAGCAAACGCCAGAAAAGCTTGTGCCACCTGTGGCATCACTTCTGAAACTTGCATTTGCAAAAATCTCAAGACCTCCAGTCTTCTGACTTGTCAACTTCAGCCTGCAGTGCATAGTGCTTCGAAGATAGCAACCTATGCGCTGCAGAGCTTGCCAATCCCGAACCGTAGGATTGTCAGCATGCCTGCCAAGCAAATCACAGCTTGCAGCAATGTCAGGTCTTGAACATTTAGCAATGAAGCATAGCTTGCCTAGAACACATCTATACAAAGTGGTGTCAGAAAATGCTTCTGTGTTATCATCTCTCTGATAACCTGGCACCATAGGTGTGTCTACAGGATTTGCATCACCCAAATCCATCCTGTTCAATACCTCTGTAATTTTCTGGGTCTGGTGCACCAGAAAATTACCTTCTATGTCTTTCTCAACTTCTAGAGAAAGATAGTTGGAAACTTCACCAAGATCCACCATGGTGTGGTGTTCCTGCAACTTAGCAAGTGTACGCAGGTACAATTCCTTGTGTTTCCAGAAGATAAGCATTTCAGCATCATAACAAAAGCAATACAGTTTGTGCTCCCCCTCTTCCTTGACAAACACACATGAATCAGCAATACTTTGGTGAAAACCTAGAGAAAGCAACATCTCTGTTAGTGTTGTGTCCCAACACCTGGCACTCTTCTTGAGACCAAATAGGGATTTCTTCAACTTGCAGACCATCCCCTGTGGTACGTGCACTCCTGCAGGTGGTAGTAAAAACAGATCCTCCTGCAAAATCCCAGTCAAAACATTTGCATCATTAGCATCCAATACAAAATGTGATACGTGCATTTTCTCCTCCGAAGCAATCTTGAGCAAAAGCTTTAAGCTCTCATACTTCACATTTGGTGCAATAGTCTCAATGTTGTTTTCATCTTGAACCTGTGAAACACCTGTTGCGACCAGTTTGGCTGTGTGCCTCACTACCTTGCCATGTTGGTCAGCTTCGGCCTTAAAGACCCACCTGCTGTTTACCAGCTTCATTCCTGGGACCATTTTGACCAGTTCCCAGGTCTGATTCCTATCTAAGGAATCAATATCTGCTTTCATGGCAGCTAGCCATGGTTGAGCATCTTTTGAGGTCATTTCCTGAACCTCCTCGAAACTTTCAGGTTTAAAAACCTTTTCTGAGCTACTAAGACCAGCATCAGCAGTTTTAGCAAACTCATCAGCAAATCTCTCAGGCTGTTTGCCTGTTGTGGCCTCTCCAGATTTGCAAACACTCATTTCCTCTTTCTCAAGAGAAAAATGATCAATGGTTAGCAGTGGTTCGCCCAATTCAGTGTCAGACTTAAATGCAGGTCTGAGTGAGGTTTCAACACCTTCGTAGCCCGCTGCATCACCAGCTACAGCAGTACCACTACCTCCCACTGAATTTGAACCATCCTGACCATCATTTGCAGCTTGTGCTGCACCATCCTCACCTGGAATAATTACATTCTCACTTGGGTGAATCACATCATTTGCATGAACCAGGAAAATTCCCCCACCTTCCTCCCACTTGGGATTGGTAGCACCACCTAGGTGAACCAGGGAAATTTCCTCCTTTACCACCCCCTTGGGATTGACATCACCATCTGGGTGAACCATGGAAATACCTTCCTTTTGCATCTTCTCTGGATTGGCACTGTGCAACAAGGGTGTTAGTCCCTGCTGCATTGATTTTCCAGAATTCCCAGCTCCCTCACACAAACCACCCTCCCAAGAACTGTTGGGACGTGAGAGATCCTTTTGAATTCGCTTCTCATCCAGAAAAGCATCTAGCTCCTGAGAAGTGAATTCACCTTCACTGGGACCGGAGCATTTCACTCCAATGAGATCGGCATTACCATCATTCCTGATGTACCCCTCTTCACACTCCGAGGGAGTCAGTTGACCATCTTGGCCATTTGCAACTTCATCCCCTGAAAGTGTCATTTGATCAGCTAGATCAATATGAATCACTTCACAGGGTGTGGAAGTCTGTCTGCTAGACAGCTTCCCATCATCAGCAATTTCATCATTGCAATCAGCAAAAGAATCACAGGGTTGAACCTTTAAACCCTGAACCCTTCCAGGCTCCTCCTTGGACACCTCCTGCAAACTCAGGTGACCATTGGTGTGACGAAAACCACCTGTAAGAAGAAACTGATCAGTGTTAGCATCACAGGCCTCTCCAGGCACATAAACCACATTTTCATCATCATAATCAAAAGTAAACACATATTGATTATCAACTCTTGGAGCATTCAGAAATTCCTCATCTCCTTTCTTGATGAGACAGCTTCCATTTTCAAAAGAAACTCCATACCCTTCTTCAGACATCTGTGAAATGGAAAGCAAATTATTTTGTGCATCTTGCACATACAAAACATCACATAGTGTCAAATTAAGTCCTTTTATGTAGACATCTCCAGCTCCCTGCACATTTAA
Source organism: Zootoca vivipara (assembly GCF_965207765.1). Taxonomy (NCBI): domain Eukaryota; kingdom Metazoa; phylum Chordata; class Lepidosauria; order Squamata; family Lacertidae; genus Zootoca; species Zootoca vivipara. Next base: position 72,274,633 of record NC_142583.1, read on the forward strand.
AAGTCCTTCATTAGACTTCACGAAATCATCCTGTGAAGAAAAACAAGTAAACAAATTTTTGTCATTGCAAATGTGCTTCTGAATTGTGGAACTGACAACAAACTTGCTTTGAACTCTTCCAGCCAGCAAAGTCCCGTTTTGCTGCTGTGTGGGCTTCTGCTCCTGGCCGCCCCCCTTCTTCTTTCCAGGCGAAGACTTTTTCTCTTTGCCAGCTGCAGTAAACACCGTTGTGGGCTTCAACTCTCTGCCCCCCTGCTCCTGGCCTCGTGACACTGTTGTCGGCTGCAATTCTTCCCCCTTTAGCTGGGCCTTAGCAACAAGCTTCACATTTGTGGGCTTCTCCTCGCCCCTCCTTAGCGACAAAGTTGCTGCACCTGCAAGCTTCTGTAGACGTGTCGGCTTTTGCAAAAACTTTGAAGACTGACCTTCGTTCCCATGGGACTGCACGTCTCTGTGGGATGATGACGCCATCTCTCCCTGAGATTTGCAACTGGCGCCCTCAGCATTTTCAATTGAAGCACTCTGTGCAGCCACTTACTCCAGGTCTGACGTGACAGCCAGCTCCTGCTGCAATTCCCAAGTGGCGCCCTCAGCTTTTGCATTCACTGGAGACTGCACCCCCACCACGTCTGACATCACAGCCAGCTCTTCCTGTGGTTTGCAACCGGGTGCCCCAGCACTCCAGCAATCATTTGGGGAATCGCCATCACAGCTTCCTCCCCCTCCAAAAGCTAGCTTCAATGTTTCCCACATCTCACAAGCTGAATTGCATGCACCAACATAAATCAATTGTCCCGGACACAAACTTGTGATAATCAATCCTCTCGCAAAAGAATCATCTTCCCTCCAGCTGGGGAATTGGTCTGGGGTATTTTCACTTCCCCTTTTTGCGACAATTGTGTACCACACTCCAGCATCCTGCAGCCTTTTCTGTGTACATTTTGCCCAATTCTGATAAACTTCTCTTTGAGAGCTGTGCAAAAACTCCATTTTCCCTTCTCTTTTACTGACCAGGAAAAAATGCTTGCAGCTCTCTCACAGTCCACTGTCCTCACAGTCATTAATCACTGTGAAAGTTTTACTGCCCGCCATAAAACTTCAGGCTACGCAGATCAAAGTCTCTTGCTTGCGTGCCTGCCGTGGCATGCTTGTAAAAGCACCGGCTTTTACATACCTTCTCCTCTCCACTTTGTCCGACGTTTTCCAGCATACCAGCTGCTTTCGGAACACACTGCCTTTTCCTGCTGCCTCCTGGGCGATTAGCCTTTCCATTCCTGGGCACGGAACCCTTTGCCCAGCAATCCATAGTCTGGTGCCCATGACGCTTTGTTCACCGTCTCCACTGGGCCCGTTAATCCTTTGTCCAGGAATCCATAGTCTGGGCCCATTAACCCTTTGTTGGGATATCACCATTGGGAGGTCCAGCCGGCAGCCTCATCATCATCCTCTTCCCCGGTGATTCCCATGGAACACGACTCAAGGTCTTTGTGACCTGAGCACGCAATCAGCAGAGCTCATTCCAGCGTTAGCGTGGTGTGGCAGCAGCAGCAGCAGAAGGAATACTCAGAGAGAAGTCCTTGCATATTTACAAGCGTTTATTACAAGGCATCTAAAGCATCTGTCTGGCTCCGAAGCGCCCTCTCAGATTGCATGGAGCCCGGACAGCCCCGTGGTTTTCCCCGGCGCTGAGGGCAATGAAACAGTCGTTGAGACGGCTAGAGCGCCGGTGGCGGAAAACTCATTTTGAATCAGACCGGACACGGGCTAGAGCTCAACTTCGAGCCTACCAAGTGGCAATGGCGACGGCGAAGAGGACCTTCTTCACCGTCTCCATCGCATCTGCAGAAAACAGCAGCAGGAGACTCTTCCAGGTGGTTCGCAATTTAGCGGAACCACCTGCTCCATCCGGGCCCAGTACGGGCCACATGATCTCCTGCAATGATTTTGCAAAGTTTTTTGCAGATAAAGTCGCTCAGATTCGGGAAGAGGTAGACTCCACCGTGGGAGCAGGGCCGGGGCGGGGGAGTGCTAGAGTCCTGTCTAGTCAAGTTTTGTGGGATCAATTTCAATCTGTTACCTCCGAGGATGTGGACAGGCTGCTTAGACGAATGAAACCAACCACCTGTCTCCTTGATCCTTGCCCATCCTGGCTTATAAAAGCTAGCCAGGAAGGGCTGGGCGATGGGCTTCGCGGGTTGGTAAATGCTTCTCTCCATGAGGGAGCCTTCCCAGACCCGCTGAAAGAGGCGGTTATTAAACCGCTTCTTAAAAAACCATCTTTAGATCCGGCCAATATGGCCAACTATCGCCCAGTCTCAAATCTTCCATTCTTGGGCAAGGTGATTGAGCGAGTGGTTGCGGAACAACTCCAGGCACGCCTGGAAGAAGCGGACCATTTGGATCCCTTCCAGTCAGGATTCAGGCCTCATCATGGGACTGAAACTGCCTTGGTCGCACTGGTCGATGATCTCCGGCGGGCTAGGGACAAAGGTAAGAGCTGTTTCCTTGTTCTGCTGGATCTCTCAGCGGCTTTTGACACCATCGACCATAACATCCTTCTGGACCGTCTAGAGGGCTTGGGAGCTGGGGGCACTGTCATGCAGTGGTTCCGCTCCTTCCTCCTGGGCCGTGTTCAGAAAGTGGTGGTGGGGGATGAGTGTTCAGACCCCTGGGCGCTCACTTGTGGGGTGCCTCAGGGTTCTGTCCTCTCCCCCATGCTTTTTAACATCTATATGCAGCCACTGGGAGAGATCATCAGGGGGTTTGGGCTGGGTGTCCATCAGTATGCTGATGATACCCAGCTCTACCTCTCTTTTAAATCAGAACCAGTGAAGGCGGTGAAGGTCCTGTGTGAGTGCTTGGAGGCGGTTGGAGGATGGATGGCGGCTAACAGATTGAGATTGAATCCTGACAAGACAGAAGTACTGTTTGTGGGGGACAGGAGGCGGGCGGGTGTGGAGGACTCCCTGGTCCTGAATGGGGTAACTGTGCCCCTGAAAGACCAGGTGCGCAGCCTGGGAGTCATTTTAGACTCACAGCTGTCCATGGAGGCACAGGTCAACTCCGTGTCCAGGGCAGCTGTTTATCAGCTCCATCTGGTACGCAGGCTGAGTCCCTACCTGCCCACTGACTGTCTCTCCAGAGTGGTGCATGCTCTAGTTATCTCTCGCTTGGACTACTGCAATGCGCTCTACGTGGGGCTACCTTTGAAGGTGACCCGGAAACTACAACTAATCCATAATGCGGCAGCTAGACTGGTGACTGGGAGCGGCCGCCGAGATCACATAACACCGGTCCTAAAAGACCTACATTGGCTCCCAGTACGTTTCCGAGCACAATTCAAAGTGTTGGTGTTGACCTTTAAAGCCCTAAACGGCCTCGGTCCGGTATACCTGAAGGAGCGTCTCCACCCCCATCGTTCTGCCCGGACACTGAGGTCCAGCTCCGAGGGCCTTCTGGCGGTTCCCTCATTACGAGAAGCCAAGTTACAGGGAACCAGGCAGAGGGCCTTCTCGGTAGTGGCACCCACCCTGTGGAATGCCCTCCCACTAGAGGTCAAAGAGAACAATTACCAGACCTTTAGAAGGCATCTCAAGGCAGCCCTGTTTAGGGAAGCTTTTAATGTTTGATGGATTTCTGTATTTTAGAATTTCTGTTTTTTTTGGAAGCCGCCCAGAGTGGCTGGGGGAACCCGGCCAGATGGGCGGGGTATAAATAATAAATTATTATTATTATTATTATTATTATTATTATTATTATTATTATCTCGGAAGATAGACCAAACGTGTCTGTCTCCATCCTCAAAGCGAAAGCAAGACTAACTAACAGCATATCAATAGTACAACCCACGGAAATATATATCATGTGACATACATATTCAACATCCTCTTCCAAGCCTGTTCCTGTTTAAGGTGGAACAGAATCTACTATGAAATCCTAACACCCTCCACCTCCATCTTGAAAACCTTGAAGTCAAGGAGGAAAGAGGAAGAGGCCTAGGTCCCCCCTAACAAACGTGTGAGACTTGGTGCCCTAGATCAAAAAGATGGGTCAAACTGCACTCCAAGCTCTGACTAGCTCCGCCCACAGCTAATCACCTGACCCTCCTGACTCACACTTCTAGGTGAAAGGTCACAGCCAGAAACAAACAAGGTCACAGCCAGAAACAAACACCCACACAAGCCTGGACAGTCACCCAAATCCAAGAGGCAGCAGCCCTAGAAAACCAGCACAAGCACACAAACAAGTAAGAAAACAAATAAGCACACAAACTTACTAACACACAGCCCCAAAAGACAAAGCCACAAAACCTACAGAGTGTCTCCCAAGCTCAGCTCACTTTCTGCTCCTTCCTCAGTCGCTGCACTCCAAGCTCTGACTAGCTCCGCCCACAGCTAAATGATGCATCTCTGGATTATTTGTGGGGCATAGGGATCCGTTCACCCCCCCCAATATAGTCCAGCCCACCACAAGGTCTGAGGGACAGTGGACCGGCCCCCTGCTGGAAAAGGTTGCTGACTCCTGCCTTAACCAACAAAGGCAAGAAGCTTCATAATATAATTTCAAATCTGGCAGGGACAAGCCACCTCTCTCTTTTGTATCTGTAAGTAGTTTAAATTTAATTCTTGGCTTCTTCCCTTGCCAAATATATCTTGTTTTTTGCCATTCTTGGAAAATACCTACCCCATTGAGATCGGGATTGATTGAAATAAAAATAACATCTTTGGTAGCACGTTCATTTTAATACCAGAAATTCTACCACATAGGGATAGTTTCACCCTTCGCCACACTTCTAAGTGCCTTTTGATACCATTCCACACCGGTGTGTCATTATCTTTAAATAAACTTATATTCTTGGATGTTAACCATATTCCCAAACATTTTACCTTCTTTACCACCTCAATACCACTTTGTCGTTGCAGTTCTTCTATTAACTCCTGAATCATATTCTTAAATAACATCTTAGTTTTCTTTTCGCTTAAATCTGCTACTTGTCCGAATTGTTCAATTCCTTCCAGTGTTTCCAGTGGTTACTGGTCCTTCCACTGTTATAACTAAATCATCTGCAAAGGCTTTTCATTTATATTCTCTCCGACCAACCATGATTCCTTTGATTTTTTCCACACTCCTTATATTTCTTAGAAGGACTTCCAGGACCATCTAAATATATAAAAATGTATAAAAGGTCAAATTGTGGGCTCCACTTTTCTCTAAAACCGCTTGACCGCTTGTGCTGGAATTTGGACACAACGGTCCATGCCACTACCCGAGTGTTTGTATAACCTCGGATTGCTCACATCTCATACCTGCACAGGTAAAAACCTGTTTTTACACAAACTAAAACAGCACCCTCCAGTGGCATAATTCCCACAGCTCCTCCTCCTCCACCTCCTCCCTCCCCATGAAGACTTCCCCAAACCCATAGACCCTGCCTCCACCACGAGATACACCAATCACAAACAGGGCTGTCTCAAGCCAGTTGGTCACCCTGGCGCCCTGGCGCGGAGATAGCTCCGGTGCCCCCGCCCTAGTGGGCGGGCGCAGCACGGCCCGGCACCCGGGCACCCCGCACCACCAAGACTACCCCTAGAGCCGGGCCTGATCACAAACCTCGACGCCAACCCGTCTCCCTCCTCCACACCAGGCCCCCTTCCTCTCACCGCCCCCATTCACAGTCGCCTCCTCGCGAGGAATCCTTCTCCCTCACACCCTACCACACCGCCCCCATTCACGGTCGCCTCCTCCCAAGCAAGCCCTCTCCCTCACCCTACAACACCGCCCCCGTTCACGGTCGACTACTCGCAACGAATCCCTTTCAAACCTCAATGCCACCCCGTCTCCCTCCTCCACACCACACCACACTCCACTCCACTCCACACTGGTGATTCTCCTCCCCTCCCTCCCCCCTCTCCCCATAGGCCATAAACATAGCTTACACCATCAACACCCCCAACACCACACTTCCATAGAAACCTCCCACCCCCACCCCAACAGCAGTCCAGACAACCTCAACCACATCCGCCATCAACCACAACCAACACCTCCAACATCCCTCCCATACCAAACAAGAGAAAAACAACTCCCCCAACATCCATAACACAACTCACTATCAGGCTAAAACATGTTACCTAATCAGCAAGGTGGTGGCACCAGAGCGCGCCAACACACACACACACACACACACCCTAAGACACCAACGATGCTGCTATTAACATTGGCAACATTGCTCTCTAACCTTATACCTGACATTAGCATCACAAAAATGCACCACACTGTCTTGCTGATCACCCCCTATCGCAAACGAAAAGGGGGAAGGCCTGTCTCTGAGCACAGCCCTTCACACCAGCCAAGACCCAGGACCAACCGGCTAATCACCAAAGGGTCAAAAATACCCCAAACGAACACCTATATGACTACATATAGGAAACCGTCTACAACTTACCTACTCTTTAACCCAAATCTAATTCTAACCCCACTAGCCCCCCCACCCACCACACCCTAGGTCAGCACAATCCCAATGGTTCGGTACACAACACGAAGTGAGAGACATAGGACAACCCAGACGGGTTGGCAAGGAATCGCCCTACATAATAGATAAGCAAGATGGTTGGCTTAAAAGCAATTACATTGAATGTGAGGGGGCTGGGAAACCCCATCAAAAGAAAACACATCACTTCATACATGAATATCATGAAACCACACATCACCTTCCTACAAGAAATACACAACCCACCTAAAGGGAACAAACTCCTGAATGACCCCCGCTTTAGTCAACAATGGGTGACACAAGGCTCAGGAATGCCCCGCGGAGTAGCTGTAATAATAGGGACCTAAACTTCAACGCCACAACAGTCCTAAAGGACAAAAAAGGCAGATTCATTTTCATTAAAAGAACATTAGATGGCAAAATTAAACTGACAATTGGCTCAATATATGGCCCTAACAATTGCGCTCATTTCACACACTAGCAAGGTTATGCTGAAAATTCTACAAGGCAGGCTTAGGCAGTATGTGGACTGAGAACTCCCAGAAGTGCAAGCTGGATTTCGAAGGGGCAGAGGAACCAGAGACCAAAAAGCAAACATGCGCTTGATTATGGAGAAAGCTAGAGAGTTCCAGAAAAACGTCTACTTCTGCTTCATTGACTATGCAAAAGCCTTTGACTGTGTCGACCACAGCAAACTATGGCAAGTTCTTAAAGAAATGGGAGTGCCTGATCACCTCATCTGCCTCCTGAGAAATCTCTATGTGGGACAAGAAGCTACAGTTAGAACTGGATATGGAACAACTGATTGGTTCAAAATTGGGAAAGGAGTACGACAAGGTTGTATATTGTCTCCCTGCTTATTTAACTTATATGCAGAATTCATCATGCGAAAGGCTGGACTAGATGAATCCCAAGCCGGAATTAAGATTGCCGGAAGAAATATCAACAACCTCAGATATGCAGATGACACAACCTTGATGGCAGAAAGTGAGGAGGAATTAAAGAACCTTTTAATGAGGGTGAAAGAGGAGAGCGCAAAATACGGTCTGAAGCTCAACGTCAAAAAAACCAAGATCATGGCACCTGGTCCTTGATCACTGCAGATGGTGACAGCAGTCACGAAATTAAAAGACGCCTGCTTCTTGGGAGAAAAGCAATGACAAACCTAGACAGCATCTTAAAAAGCAGAGACATCACCTTGCCGACAAAGGTCCGTATAGTTAAAGATATGGTTTTCCCAGTAGTGATGTATGGAAGTGAGAGCTGGACCATCAAGAAGGCTGATCGCCAAAGAATTGATGCTTTTGAATTATGGTGCTGGAGGAGACTCTTGAGAGTCCCATGGCCTGCAAGAAGATCAAACCTATCCATTCTGAAGGAAATCAGCCCTGAGTGCTCACTGGAAGGACAGATCGTGAAGCTGAGGCTCCAATACTTTGGCCACCTCATGAGAAGAGAAGACTCCCTGGAAAAGACCCTGATATTGGGAAAGATTGAGGGCACTAGGAGAAGGGGACGACAGAGGACGAGATGGCTGGACAGTGTTCTCGAAGCTACGAACATGAGTTTGACCAAACTGCGCGAGGCAGTGGAAGACAGGAGTGCCTGGCGTGCTTTGGTCCATGGGGTCACGAAGAGTCGGACACGACTAAACAACAACAATAATTCCATAAGATAGCTTTCCCAGGTATATTCTCTGTGTGGAAACTTGATTGGCTGCTTGTCATGCCCAATCAGGGAGAAGCAGAACCTGAACAAGAAGAGTTCTGGAATGTTCTGCATCAAAGGGCTAGGTGGTTGAGCCGCTGAAGGAACGAACAGCTGTAGGAACAAACGGAGAAGCAAAGAGGGGAACAACTGAGTGAGGCACCACAGTATCCCAGCGGTATCCCACGTTATCACGGTGACTGTTATAAATGCCCAGCTAGTGTGATTTCCAGCAGCTTCCTTAGATCTCAAGCAGGAAGAAGTCCTTTACCAGTTCTACTGGGTCTGTCATTTACGTGTCACTCTCAAAGTTCCAGTTCTCCTATTCTGCTCTATCTTTTAGAGGTACCCTAGTGGCAGTAAAAAAAAAAAAGCTTAAATACTGAGTGGTGGTGGGCAGGATATTATCTTTAAATGCTATTTTTTCCTTATTATTTTAAGAGTTTATTCCACTCCATTGCCATTGAAGGAATCCAAGATGAAATACCACTTAAAATGAGGAGGTAAAATGGCAGCCAAGGAAAAGTCCCCATCAATGAAGCAATGTAAGCACTTTCCACTTTTATTTACGCTCACTGTTTTTCCAACCGCTCATTAACCACTTGTTGTTGTTGTTTAGTCGTTTAGTCGTGTCCGACTCTTCGTGACCCCATGGACCATAGCACGCCAGGCACTCCTGTCTTGCACTGCCTCCCGTAGTTTGGTCAAACTCATGTTCGTAGCTTCGAGAACACTGTCCAACCATCTCGTCCTCTGTCGTCCCCTTCTCCTAGTGCCCTCAATCTTTCCCAACATCAGGGTCTTTTAAAGGGAGTCTTCTCTTCTCATGAGGTGGCCAAAGTATTGGAGCCTCAGCTTCACGATCTGTCCTTCCAGGGAGCACTCAGGGCTGATTTCCTTCAGAATGGATAAGTTTGATCTTCTAGCAGTCCATGGGACTCTCAAGAGTCTCCTCCAGCACCATAATTCAAAAGCATCAATTCTTCGGCGATCAGCCTTCTTTATGGTCCAGCTCTCACTTCCATACATCACTACTGGAAAAACCATAGCTTTAACTATACGGACCTTTGTCGGCAAGGTGATGTCTCTGCTTTTTAAGATGCTGTCTAGGTTTGTCATTGCTTTTCTCCCAAGAAGCAGGCGTCTTTTAATTTCGTGACTGCTGTCACCATCTGCAGTGATCAAGGAGCCCAAGAAAGTAAAATCTCTCACTGCCTCCATTTCTTCCCCTTCTATTTGCCAGGAGGTGATGGGACCAGTGGCCATGATCTTGGTTTTTTTGATGTTGAGCTTCAGACCATATTTTGCGCTCTCCTCTTTCACCCTCATTAAAAGGTTCTTTAATTCCTCCTCACTTTCTGCCATCAAGGTTGTGTCATCTGCATATCTGAGGTTGTTGATATTTCTTCCGGCAATCTTAACTCCGGCTTGGGATTCATCTAGTCCAGCCTTTCGCATGATGAATTCTGCATATAAGTTAAATAAGCAGGGAGACAATATACAACCTTGTCGTACTCCTTTCCCAATTTTGAACCAATCAGTTGTTCCATATCCAGTTCTAACTGTAGCTTCTTGTCCCACATAGAGATTTCTCAGGAGACAGATGAGGTGATCAGGCACTCCCATTTCTTTAAGAACTTGCCATAGTTTGCTGTGGTCGACACAGTCAAAGGCTTTTGCATAGTCAATGAAGCAGAAGTAGACGTTTTTCTGGAACTCTCTAGCTTTCTCCATAATCCAGCGCATGTTTGCTATTTGGTCTCTGGTTCCTCTGCCCTTTCGAAATCCAGCTTGCACTTCTGGGAGTTCTCGGTCCACATACTGCCTAAGCCTGCCTTGTAGAATTTTAAGCATAACCTTGCGAGCGTGTGAAATGAGCGCAATTGTGCGGTAGTTGGAGCATTCTTTGGCACTGCCGTTCTTTGGAATTGGGATGTAGACTGATCTTCTCCAATCCTCTGGCCATTGCTGAGTTTTCTAAACTTGCTGGCATATTGGGTGTAGCACCTTAACAGCATCATCTTTTAAAATTTTAAATAGTTCAGCTGGAATATCATCACTTCCACTGGCCTTGTTATTAGCAGTGCTTTCTAAGGCCCATTTGACTTCACTCTCCAAGATGTCTGGTTCAAGGTCAGCTACCACACTACCTGGGGTGTACGAGACCTCCATATCTTTCTGGTATAATTCCTCTGTGTATTCTTGCCACCTCTTCTTGATGTCTTCTGCTTCTGTTAGGTCCTTACCACTTTTGTCCTTGATTATGGTAATCTTTGTACGAAATGTTCCTTTCATATCTCCAATTTTCTTGAACAGATCTCTGGTTTTCCCCATTCTATTGTTTTCCTCTATTTCTTTGCATTGCTCATTTAAGAAGACCCTCTTATCTCTCCTTGCTGTTTTTTGGAAATCTGCATTCAGTTTCCTGTATCTTTCCCTATCTCCCTTGCATTTTGCTTGCCTCCTCTCCTCCACTATTCGTAAGGCCTCGTTGGACAGCCATTTTGCCTTCTTGCATTTCCTTTTCCTTGGGATGGTTTTCGTTGCTGCCTCCTGTATAATGTTACGAGCCTCCATCCATAGTTCTTCAGGCACTCTGTCCACCAAATCTAAATCCTTAAACCTGTTCCTCACTTCCACTGTGTATTCATAAGGGATTTGATTCAGATTGTATCTTACTGGCCCAGTGGTTTTTCCTACTTTCTTCAGTTTAAGCTGGAATTTTGCTATAAGAAGCTGATGATCTGAGTTACAGTCAGCTCCAGGTCTTGTTTTTGCTGACTATATAGAGCTTCTCCATCTTTGGCTGCAGAGAATATAATCAATCTGATTTCGATGCTGCCCATTTGGTGATATCCATGTGTAGAGTCGTCTCTTGTGTTGTTGGAAGAGAGTGTTTGTGATGACCAGCTTGTTCTCTTGACAGAACTCTATTAGCCTTTGCCCTGCTTCATTTTGAACTCCAAGGCCAAACTTGCCAGTTGTTCCTTTTATCTCTTGATTCCCTACTTTAGCATTCCAATCCCCTGTAATGAGAAGAACATCCTTCTTTGGTGTCATTTCTAGAAGGTGTTGTAGGTCTTCATAGAATTGGTCAATTTCACTTTCTTCAGCACCGGTAGTTGGTGCATAAACTTGGATTACTGTGATGTTAAAAGGTCTGCCTTGGATTCGTATCGAGATCATTCTGTCATTTTTGAGATTGCATCCCATTACAGCTTTTGCCACTCTTTTGTTGACTATGAGGGCCATTCCATTTCTTCTACAGGATTCTTGCCCACAGTAGTAGATATGATAGTCACCCGAACTGAATTCACCCATTCCCTTCCATTTTAGTTCACTGATGCCCAGGATGTCGATATTTATTCTTGTCATCTCATTTTTGACCACATCCAGCTTACCTTTATCCATGGTTCTTACATTCCAGGTTCCTATGCAATATTTTTCTTTACAGCATCGGACTTTCCTTTCGCTTCCAGGCATATCCGCAACTGAGCGTCCTTTCGGCTTTGGCCCAGCCGCTTCATCAGCTCTGAATCTACTTGTACTTGTCCTCCGCTCTTCCTCAGTAGCATGTTGGACGCCTTCCGACCTGAGGGGCTCATCTTCCAGCGTCATAACTTTTATATGCCTGTTGTCTTTGTCCATGGAGTTTTCTTGGTAGGGATACTGGAGTGGCTTGCCAGTTCCTTCTCCAGGTGGATCATGTTTAGTCAAAACTCTCCACTATGACCTGTCCATCTTGGGTGGCCCTGCATGGCATAGCTCATAGCTTCTCTGAGTTATTCAAGCCCCTTCGCCACGACAAGGCATTGAACCACTACATTCTTAATTAAAAGCTGTGTTAACAGTCTACTCCATTATATGGTTCTGAACCTAGGATGACGTGAGGAGCCAATTCCAACGAGCAGTTAAAATGGCAGGAGGCCTGACATTCGCAGAAGGCAAGTTGTTTCTCTTTATATTTTCTCTTCAGAGGAACCCAGGATAACAGGGGGGGGGCAAATATGTCCCTTCTGCCCCTCTGACTCCTCCTTCCTTTGATCCTCCTTCCTTCCTTTTGTCTTGAGAGTGTGATATCAAGGAGAGGGGCAGAAGGTTATGTCTAGGCCACTGTACTCCCTTTTTGAGCTCCTGCTCCACCTTTCTGCTTTCAGGATGTGAACCACCTGGTAGAGTATTTTGAAGGCCATTAGAACCCTATTGGATCAAACCAAAGGCCTATCTAGTTCAGCATTCTGTTCTCACAGTGCCCAGCCAAGTGCCTAATTTTATGGTCCTTGTGAGGTTATCCCACAGCCATAGGATTTTGTGGGTTTTCCTCTCCATGAACTTGTTGTTGCATCAGCTCAGGGGGTGGTTGGAATATAATACGTATATATATATATATATATATATATATATATATATATATATATATCACTGAGACTTTGGATCTTCTTGATCCAAAAAATCCCCCTTCTTCCAACCCCCCCCCCTGCTCTCCTACCATATCAATGGGAGGTTTGTTGTTGTTGTTGTTGTTGTTGTTGTTGTTGTTGTTTTTAAAAAATGCCTATGGGAGGAGGAGAGGAGGAGAGCAGCCAGGTCCCTTTTTCTGCTGAAATATACTCAGTCAAGAGTGAATTTCATGCACTTTATTCAGCTTGTAGTAGCAAAGGAGAAGAAGAGAAGAATGGCTCTTTCCCCAAAACGTCTGCTTATATACATTATTTACACAATGGGCCTTGCGTGATTGGCTACTTCAGGGCTGCACCTGTGAGCCAATCAGGTTGCGGATTGACTTCTGCCAGCAGCCTGATTGGCTGCTCCTGCAGGCCAATCAGGTTGTGGATTGACTTCTGCCAGAAGCCTGCTTGGCTGCTCCTGCAGGCCAATCAGGTTGCTGGTTCACTTCCACCTGGAGTTGGATTGGGTGGCTCCTGCGGACCAATCAGACTGCTGCATTCTGGATCCTATTGTTCTAGGATTCAGCTCAGTACATAACATCTGCCCTGCCATCATGACCCCAGCAGAAATTTGGATTTGGTTGCTCTTCCCCCAACCAGTAGGAGTGAACATTTAAGTGAAAATGCATGTTGTTGTTTAGTCATTTAGTCGTGTCTGACTCTTCGTGACCCCATGGACCAGAGCACGGCAGGCATACCTATCTAGATCAGCAGCATTATGAGTTCAGTACTAAGAACCCTCAAGATCCTAACCAAGAAAAGGCTAAGGAACTAGGACCTGGGAGACCACGGTTCAGATCCCCACTCGGCCATTAAACTCATTGGGTGACACTGGGCTAGTCACTGCCTCTCAGTCTAACCTACCTCACAGGGTTGTTTGGGGGGATCAAATGAGGAGGGGGGGGAACCATGTATGCCACCCTGAGCTCATTGGAGGGGAAAGTGGGGTTAAAATAAATAAACCACTTTCGGAAGCAGGAAATCCATGCAACAAAAACAGGTCACCATACAGTCTATACACAGCCCATTGTATTTCTGGTCATATTGATCAGATCACTCGCTATCGGAAGTCTCTCCCCCCACCCCACCCCTTACAATATATAGGAAGCAGTCTGTTATGTATGTACATTACTTAGTGCTGTGTAATTGCTTTATATTTATTTTAATGCAGATTTTAAAGAGAACTTGTTACTTTACAGTGCCACAGGATGCAGCTAAAGAAAGAGCTTCTAAGTCCCAGTTTAGTTCCAGAACTAATGTGGAATCAAAAAGTACCATAGGGTCCCGATCCAACGTGGGGTCTAGATCCAATGTGGGTTCCAGAACAATTGTAGGAAGGAGAAAACAACAGCAAAAAACGGCAGGTATGTACATCCTGTAATGAGATGCACTGAAAGGGGAGGTTTCCGGTTGCTGTCTGGGGCCATGGTGACAGCTCTCCCATTCTTCGGAGAGACTCAGACAGAGGGAAGGTGGGTTATGTGAGGCTGTAAAACCTCCTGAAAATCCCTGAGGTGATTTGGGGAAACGGGGTACCCATGGCCATCTGTGTAGCCCCTCCTGCCACCAAAGAAGCTGAACTCTCTTGAACTCTCCGTCACAGAGGCTGCCTCCATAGACCACAACAGCAAGTGGCAGAGCTCCTTCGCAATTTGGAACATTGGACTAAAATTAAAAGCACCTCCGCAGGAGATGTGGACAATAAGCTTCAAACTTATTGTCAGGGGTGAGGAATGCGGGCATGGTTTGGGGAAAATATAGATTATTTAAGACAGATATGTTTGGAAAGCGACCCTGATGATGTATGGATTCATTCAATATGTATTGTTTCTTAAAGCATTATATAGTTGTGTATATGCAAATAATAGTATATATAAGCAAGTATTGCAACACACACACACGGACCAAGCTATATTACTAACTGAAGCAAAAGTCTTATGCTGGCTCATTGTAGTTAAAGCCAATTTTTCTTTCTTTTTTGTCTTTCAAGGGAAGCTAGCTGCTCTTCAAACTCCTCTTGGTACATTTATTACAATAATGATGTGCCTGATCCTTTTTTTCGCCACCATTGGAGCTGTTGCTTTTTGTAAGTTCAACTCCTTTTGCAAAGAAAAGCCTGTAGAATTATCCTGACTTGGTTTATTTCGTTGTGAATATGACTATCAATCTAGCCTCTTCTAAGACCTTTTAAATCCTCTTAATTTCAAAGAGGGAGCTAAATGTGTGGTTAAAGCTTGCCTGTTGAAATAAACACCCCTGAAATCTTGTCCCTAGTCACTTTAGATGAGAGGTTTTCAACCTTTTTGAGTCCACGGCTCCCTTGACCAACTACATTCTTTCTGCGGCTCCGCTGTGGGGCTCAGGAGCCCAGTTAGGTCACCCCTTGCCTCCAGAGCTGGCAGCCCCTCACCCCTTATCAAACACCCTCCCTTAAGGAGTATTCCCTCCTCTCTTCTCCCCTTCTCCCCAACCAGCATGGTGTAGTGGTTAAGAGCCGTGGACTCGTAATCTGGTGAACTGGGTTTTATTCTCCCGCTCCTCCACATGCAGCTGCTGGGTGACCGTGGGCTAGCCACACTTCTCTGAAGTCTCTCAGCCTCACTCACCTCACAGAGTGTTTGTTGTGGGGGAGGAAGGGAAAGGAGATTGTTAGCTGCTTTGAGACTCCTTAAGGGGAATGAAAGGCAGGATATCAAGTCCAAACTCTACTTCTTCTATATCAAGTCCAAACTCTTCTTCTTCTTCTCTCCTTGGGAGTCCTCTGGGCAGGTGCCTCCTCTCACTGCCCCACAGGGACCTGGGAAGCTTCTTCTTCTTCTTTGGCGCTCACTCATAGTCAAGTAAAAACAAAATAAAAAAATTCCTTTCAGTAGCACCTTAGAGACCAACTAAGTTTGTCATTGGTATGAGCTTTGGTGTGCATGCACACTTCTTCAGATACACTGAAACAGAACTCACCAGATCCTTATATATAGTGAGAGGGTGGGGAGGGGTATTACTAGTCGAATAAGATTGTCTTCCATGAACACGGTCTTAACAGTGAGTCCATAAGTGACTGTGGAGACCAATTCTGGATCCACACATCCTTCCACAGTGGGGACACAGTGTGGTTTCCGGGCAGGTTTTGATCATGGTGAGGGTTTTCCAAATGTGCCTTCCTCTTAGCACATTTCTCCCTTTTATCCTGAGTTTAAGCATCTACCAAGTCCGTGACACCTTTGGTAAAGACTGTTCTCCAATTGTAGCTCTCACAGGCCAGTGTTGCCCAATTGTCAGTGTTTATATAGCCTTTTTAAAGATTTGCCTTGAGAAAGTCTATAAACCTTTTTCATTGTCCACCAGCACTATGCTTTCCATTTTTTAAAGTTTGGAATAGAGTAGTTGCTTTGGAAGACGAAAGATGGCATCAGAGGGGGGAGGGAAGGAAAGAGGGATGGAGGCCACTGCTGCCCATGGCACCCCTGACCATCATTCAAGGCACTCCAGAGTGCCACCGCACACTGGTTGGAAGCCACTGCTTTAGATACTTCCTAAGCCAACATAGCTTTTGGGCTTTGGAAACTCACCTGTACAGAGTGAAAATGTGGGTCCACTGAGCTCAGCATTGTTGGAACCAGAGAGAGCTCACCTTGTTTTTAGGCTCCAAGCAATAGAGAGGCAGTTTTGATCAATACAAATTGTGTAGTGAAGACCTTTTTACTTGTCCAGGCCTTGTAAATTTGATGCAACTTTTGCCGGAATGCTGCCCATTCTTCTAGTCTGAAGATCTGGTTGTGAAGGGATTGCTTTATTTGGTGTTGAAAAGGGGCTCAAGGATAAGACACAGGGAATGTTGATTCAGTATCAGCCCTGTTAATCCCAAGGTAAATGTACTAGTACATACATGTACTAGTGTCCTGGAATACCATTTCTTTTCCCCTTTCCTCTTTTCTAGATCATGAGCGATCGAAAAAAATTGTCTCCCTACGAACAGCAGTTGAGAAGATTAGGGAGTTTATGATCAAAAAGCAACCATCCCTCAAGCGCAAGAATGGTAAACAATGAGTTGTTTGGCGCCCATCTGTCTTGGGAGACAATGGAAGAGTGAAGTCAAATTTTTGGGAGGTTACAGCACGTGCTGTGGCTGTAGGGACCGATACATGAGAGACATGTCTTGCTGTAGCTGGGGCAGATGAAGGCGTCTGATTGTACTATTGTAGAGGCACCATGGCGCTTCTTCTCTCTGCACTCCTCCCAGCACTCATTCCTCCTCTGGTCATTGCTATGGATGCACAACCTGTCTCCAGTCACTGCAGTCATCTGCAAGGGATTCCCGCACAGTGGGGTTCATGGTGCTCTTCATGTCACAGCTTTGTAGCGCAGAGTTGGTGTGCCAATGGGCCTGGTGCCTGAAGCCAGCTCCCCGTAGAGTACACCTTTGGGTATCCAAGGAGGCAATGGATTAGAGTCAGTAAATTCAGAACCATTCCTGCCCCACCACACCCAGGGTTATTCTTCTGCAACAGAACTTATTCCCAGTCTTGTCTCAGCAAGGAGCATACGGTAGTGGATGGGTTGTGGTGGGACTGGGTTAGGTGCAGTATCCATGTGCAACAGGATGCCCACAATGGCACCCATAACCCCTTTCCCAAAGGCTCAGAAAGGGGATAAGCCCCAACAAAGTCAGGTTCTACCATCGTGAATTATGCACACTAGGGCTGGGAAAGCTTTTTGGCTCCATGGGCCAGATCCTTATCTGACTCCATGTGTAATGGAAGGGGGAGCAGATAAGCCAGATCTCCCCTCCACCCTCCCATTAGGGACTGCAAAGAACTTTGACTGGGAAGGGGGAGGTGGCTGAGAGGGCAAGAGACAGTCCATTTGCGAAGAACACATCATGGCTATGTACAAACAGCATTCCTGTCAAGAGAGTGAGTCTTGTGAGTACACCAAGGGCGCCGGCTTGCCCTCCACATTGCGGGGGCACATCATGTGACACATCATGTGATGCGTCCTGCCCCCACGTGGCACCCGAGCGCTCACCTGCTTTGTTGGGACATGTGGGCACCCTGCTGCTGCAATGTTGCCACACGCACTCCAGATGGGGAGTGTGGAACTGTGTTCCATGCCCGTCCTTGTCCTCCCCATGTGATATTGGCAGGAAGGATGAGGTGGAGAGGGCCACAGGATTTTGGGGGAGCCCAGCACCTTCCTTGAAAAATTGGTGGGACTGAAGACCCCTCAGCCCCCACCACGTGGTGCGCCTGGAGGACGCTCATAATGTGCCACCTTTGAAAGCAGGGCAGGAGGATTTGGGGGGGGGGATATATTTGCTTCCATCCAGGTCTGAACCTTTGACTCTGCTCTTGAGCTCGGGAGTCACATGCCTGTCACTGAACATGTTCCGTAACTTCCTTGGGCAAAGTTTTCTTTTTTTTCACTTGCAAATAAGAGCAGCTGTCCTTGTTCTTTCGGACAAGAGTATGGAGACTGATAATCACAGTGTTTGCAAAACCCAGTTCAGGAAAGCCCTACCTTTACCTGCCCCACATCTGATGTCATGTATGTTAGGGGTTGGGTGACTGGATGAGGCTCGCCCCAAACAGCCTCATGGGCCACATGGAGAGGTCAAAATTGGCCAAGTTTGGCCTGTGAGCCAGAGGTTACCCCTGTCTTGATGCACACAATTCCCCAACAGAATACTATTTAATTAATAGTATTCTGTGTGACTTACAATATAATGATTAGTCCCAGAAAGAGGGGTAGCTGTTCCCCCAGCAGTTGCTCATAGGATGAGAACTTTTGCAGATACCACAAGTTTGGTTAGTAGTTTAGATAGCCAAATCTTTCCCACCTTATGACATAAGTATTTTGGCATGGGCTCAGTAAAAAGCAAAAGTATACACTTGGGGGTTCCATTTGGGTGGAAGTTTGAACTGCTTTCTGTCCTTGGTGATGTGAACCAGGATTGCTCCTATATGGGTACTGTATTAGAATTCTGCTCTTTGTACACGAGGTAGAATATGACAAGCCACCAGAATCTGGGAAATGGCTTTCTCTAATATAGCTGTTCAGATGCAACTGCCTTGAATTGTTTCCATCTTTTAGATTCTGTAATACTTAAAGCAGCTCAGAAGTTGGCAGAAGAATTGCTTGTATGGGATGCCAAAGCACGTGAAGTACAAGCTGGAATTGGTAAGTTACTCTGAAACAGCAATGCTTAGATTTCATAGTATGGGGAGAACCCGCCTTGCGACTGCACTTCCTGAGATTCCCTCGTCTGCATATTTCTTGAAGGTACAGTGGTGCCTCGCTTAACGAATGCCCTGCTTAACGAAATTTCCGCTTAATGAAAGGATTTTTCGAGCAGAGGTTGCCTTGCTAGACGAATTCGTTTTATGAAAAAATTGTCTAGCGAATCGCGGTTTCCAATAGGAATGCATTGAAATTCAATTAATGCGTTCCTATGGGCAAAAAAAAAAAAATTCAAATTTTTTTCAATGCGTTCCTATGGGATTCGCTAGACGAATTTTTCGTTATAAGAAAAGACCCGTGGAACGAATTAAATTCGTCTAGCGAGGCACCACTGTACAGTTTTGACTAAACTGCCAATCAGTCTCAAATACCCACCTCCTAGAGAAGGTGTATGGATTGTACCCCAACTCAGACATCTGCACTGGCTGCCACTCTGTTACTGGGGAAATTCAATGTGTAACTATTAGTATACAAAGCCCTCAACACTTTGGGACCAGATTACTTGAAGGATCATTTCACCCCATATGTTCTCTCTTGCCTGCTTAAGTCATTGGAACTGAAATTTGCGGTATACAAGTGTCACATAATGTTTGTTCTTCGCTTGCAAGAACTGATCCTTCAATCTGGCAGCCCACACAAGTGGAACTCTCTGCCCATTGATACTAGACAGGCACCTCTCCTGCGTTGTTTTCTATGCCTATGAAAAACAGTTTTGTTTAGGCAAGTTGTGCAATGTTATTATGTATGGGGTTTTTTTTATTTAAAAAATTGTGATTTTATCTATATTTTGATAATTTGAATATGTCTGCTATTTATAAAATCTGTTTTATGTGCTATTTTAATGAATATTGTGTACTATTTGTATGTAAAACACTTAGAGACATTTTTTGATTAAGCAATATATTAATCTTGTTAAATAAATTAATGATAAAAATGGTTGCCAATCTATTGCTGAAGGCAAAGATGGAAATGGAAATAAATAAATGACACTTCATTTAAATAAGTGTATTCATTATCAGAACAAACATTTCAGAAAGTAATTTCTATAAATTATGCTGGAGTATAACAGGGCCTAGAGCTTGCTGATCAGAAGGTCGGCGGTTCGAATCCCTGCGACGGGGTGAGCTCCCGTTGCTTGGTCCCAGCTCCTGCCAACCTAGCAGTTTGAAAGCATGTCAAAGTGCAAGTACATAAATAGGTACCGCTACAGCGGGAAGGTAAATGACGTTTCCGTGTGCTGTACAATTTGCCAGAAGCGGCTTAGTCATGCTGACCACATGACCTGGAAGCTGTACGCCGGCTCCCTCGGCCAATAATGTGAGATGAGCACTGCAACCCCAGAGTCGGTCATGACTGGACCTAATGGTCAGGGGTCCCTTTACCTTTACCTTTTATAATGAAGTATAACCCCCCCCTATTTTCCTTCCCTATTCCTGCCTTGATTTAAAGATGAGATTCGAGCAAAAATGCAGTTAAAGTGGATACACCATAATGGAGCCCTCTATTTCCTTGAAAATAAACAAAGGACATGGGAAGGTGCAAGAGACTTTTGTGAAGATGAAAAAGCCATGTTGATTTGTATTGAAACTGAAGATGAGGAGGTGAGTAGAACATGGAAATGCATTAAAAGCCAGGGCACCATCTTCTGAAATGGTACAGTCTCAATCCTAGATGAATGTATGATGATGATGATGATGATGATGATGATGATGATAATTTTTATTTTTATTTATACCCCGCCCTCCCCAGCCAAATCTGGCTCAGAGCGGCTAACACAAAATATAAAACAACTGGTTAAAATACAACTCAACAACAAAACTAAATACATCAAAATTAAACTAACAATTAAAAATGCAGCCTCATACAAAAAGGGAAAAAGAATTGTTTGAAGAGTGTGGAAGAAGATTATTAGCTGCTGTGTGAGGTGAGAGCTCCAACAGGGGACATGAGATCTCCTTGCATAGAAGCCTATACTACCCCAGATGAGGTGAAGCCCACGGGTGCCTGAAGACTGGTTCTCTGATCCAAACTACATCATCTGCAGCAAGGTGATGGACAAAGCCTTGAGGGTGATGGCATTTTCTTTTGTGTTGCTAATGCTAGTGGATTTCATAGTGGATTGGAAATGGTATGAAGTAGGGGAGGAAAATGTGGTCAAAAATGAGATGGCAAGAATAAATATCAACATCCTGGGCATCAGTGAACTAAAATGGAAGGGAATGGGCGAATTCAGTTCGGATGACTATCATATCTACTACTGTGGGCAAGAATCCCGTAGAAGAAATGGAGTGGCCCTCATAGTCAACAAAAGAGTGGCAAAAGCTGTAATGGGATGCAATCTCAAAAATGACAGAATGATCTCGATACGAATCCAAGGCAGACCTTTTAACATCACAGTAATCCAAGTTTATGCACCAACTTGATCACTGCAGATGGTGACAGCAGTCACGAAATTAAAAGACACCTGCTTCTTGGGAGAAAAGCAATGACAAACCTAGACAGCATCTTAAAAAGCAGAGACATCACCTTGCCGACAAAGGTCCGTATAGTTAAAGCTATGGTTTTCCCAGTAGTGATGTATGGAAGTGAGAGCTGGACCATAAAGAAGGCTGATCGCCGAAGAATTTATGCTTTTGAATTATGGTGCTGGAGGAGACTCTTGAGAGTCCCATGGACTGCAAGAAGATCAAACCTATCCATTCTGAAGGAAATCACCCCTGAGTGCTCACTGGAAGGACAGATCATGAAGCTGAGCCCCCAATACTTGGGCCACCTCATGAGAAGAGAAGAATCCTTGGAAAAGACCCTGATGTTGGGAAAGATTGAGGGCACTAGGAGAAGGGGATGACAGAGGACGAGATGGTTGGACAGCGTTCTCGAAGCGACCAACCTGAGTTTGACCAAACTGCGGGAGGCAGTGCAAGACAGGAGTGCCTGGCGTGCTCTGGTCCATGGGGTCACGAAGAGTCGGACATGACTAAACGACTAAACAACAACAACAACAGAGGAGGAAAAGCCAGAGGAGGACTTTGCCAAGGGGCAAAGAGGCAGTGCATTAGCGGTTTCGAAGTCCAATCTCAGACTTGTGGGTGCATGTTGGGCTTGAAGGTGGAGTGGCAATGTTTACCTCCCCAGGTGACAGATGGGATAAGTGGGTTGAAAGAGGAGAGCCAGTTGACAGCTGGGAAGGAAGGCCGCCACACAAGTGAGAGGTGCAGTTACTATCCAGCAGACGTAAAGAAAATGTGGTGAACTTCTGCCAGCTCCTCTCCTGTTTTCCCCCTTTTTTTCATCCTACCTTTCACCTTGTGCAATCCCAAGGTGGCTCACGGCAATAATTAATATAGATACAACTAAAAACAAACAATGAATTAAATACACAAGCCTGTTTTTTTAAAAAAAAATCTCACTGAAAACGCCAAATCTATTTAAAAGTATGCATACACACACAAAAATCCTTTCTTGGACCACTTTCATAGTTCAAAACCCAATGCCTATTTCTGGCTCACATGGCTAGAAGTGGCGTCCCTAGATGATCATGACTATGCCATAAGGATAGGCAAATCTTTTTTCCCCTAGTCTTAAATTCAGTTCCATACTTTCGCAAAATAATAATCATTCAATTTATTCACATGGTAGTGTGTATTTCTCTGATATACACATTTTTGCATGCAATTTTGCCCAACGTACACAATTTGCAAAGCATTTCCCCTAATGTTTTGTATGCTATTTTCTGTAACATATGCATTAATAAGCAGTCTGGTGTTTTACTGCTAGTGCTTTATTCTGGACAGACCTTGCATTTCATAACACCACCACCTGGTCATTGGGTTGGTTGACTGGCAGCTCCAAATTCTGAAATACAGCAGGCAAAGCAAAGAGGTCCAGATCTTAGCATGCATACCTGAGACCTGGGTGGATGAGCTCGGTGGCCCTATGCTGCCCCAGCTGTGTCCACCTGGGTCCTTGGTGCAGCACTATCCTGAGTCAGAGGGTTGTGTTGGCCAAACAGGTTATTGATTATAATGGTCTATTTTACATATTTTCATAGTTGGAGTGCCTGACTGCACTGGAAAAGGATGTTATACAGCTGCCAGTCACCACCAGTATTCCTTCTTTCTTTCTTTCTTTCTTTAGCCGAGTAAGATTGTCTTCCATAAACACAGTTTTAACGACGGGTCCGTAAGTGACTGTGGAGGCCAATTCTGGATCAACACGTCCTTCCACAGTGGGGACATTGGTTTCCAGGCGGGAATTGATCACGGTGTGGATTTGCCAAGCGTGCTTTCCTCTTAGCACGTTTCTCCCTTGCGTCTTGAGTTTGAGTGTCTTCAAAGCCCATGACACCTTTGGTAAAGACTGTTCTCCAACTGAAGCGCTTGCAGGCCAGTGTTTCCCAGTTGTCATTTTTTAAAAATCATTTTTAGTAAATTTTCCATTTTAACAGTCCAATCAAATCACATTGAATGTTCCACATTACACACACACACACACACACACACACACACACTCCAAATATTCTGCCAAATTATAATTTGGGGGGGGGACTTCCCATGCTTCAAAGCTTTGGAGGGCTCTAATCAACCTCATAGTCCTGCTGCATTTCATAGTCTTCTGGTAATTCTTATTTCTCTTTCTGTTGTCATCCTTCCTTCGTTCACAGCCTCTGAATTATTCCCACAAGCGAGTTAAAACAAGCAATAATATGTGTCTGTGTGGGTTTTATGTCTATGATTCCCTTCAGTAAGATTACAGTATCTTCATCACACGCTGGTATTCTGCCAAATCATTCCAAAGGTCTTATCACAACAAGCAGATGCCACTGCAGGCTGACGCCATCTTCACACAGTTCCGATGAATTCGTATCTAAGCGTCTGCTTAATAATTTTCCAAACCTGTTGTATCAATCATAGTCTTTCCAGGAGGGGGTTTACCAAATCAAACTGGAGGTGCAAATATAACGACATATTAAGGGCTCACCCCCCCTATTACTATTTAATTTATGCATCTTGGTTGGCTTTCAACATGGTGGATTTCCAATTTTCAACTGCGCCACTGCTGATAAGGATTCCAGGAGTCCATCCAAGGTTTTTATCAAAAGTCCAGCAGTTAATGAGACCTGTTTCTGTCTGATGTCAACCAAATAGGGAAACCTTTTATCCTCTTCCAAGCAAATCACAAATCCAAGTCTTAATTATATTGTATTTTCATTTCCACACAGTTTATACTTTTAAAACCATATTATATCAACGAATACCAAACTTTCCATTCTCGCTTGTTATAAATGTTTTAAATGGTTCTTCTGGGAGTTTTTTGGGTTAAATATTAAAGCACAATAATAAAAGAGTTTCGCCTCCCCTTCTGTTCCGTTCCCACATACAACGGATGTTAAACCTTCTTCCAATCAGTCTTTTTGGCACTTCAGTGGCTGAGTTAGCAAATAATTCCTCCTTCCTCGCTTGAAGCATGTCCAAAACCTACAGTGTTTCCCAGTTGTCAGTTTTTATACTACATTTTTTTAGATTTGCCTTGAGACAGTCTTTAAACCTCTTTTGCTTGACCACCAGCATTACACTTTCCATTTTTAAGTTCGGAATAGAGTAGTTGCTTTGGAAGACTATCTATAAATTCCCTATTTATAGAACCCAAGAGAAGACAGACACAGAATGCCTTTTCAATTCGTTATTCACTCCCTGCCTCTTTGCAAACTCAAGCCGATTTAGAAACTGCTGTGAGGAGTGTTGAAAGAGGCAGAAAGAAATGAATGGCAATGATTGCAGAGAAAACTATTCTGAATAAATTTGTTTCTGATGGTTCTGTTAACTAATAAATGAAACAAATTGGCCTCGCGTATTTTCATTTCTCTAGGTCGTTGCACAAGCAGTATGTATAACCTGTTCAGACATTTACATGAATATACGAGGTGAGAGCCTGTCTCTGATGCAACCTTCTTCCTTTCCATGCAATTTTCACTCCTGTAGAATGTCTATTGTGTTCCTAGGTAAAATATGTAGTACAGTGGTACCTCTACTTATGAATGTTTCTACTTACGAATGGAGCTCCGTCCACCGTCTTGGATGCGGTTTAGATAGGATTTTTTTCTACTTACGAATTTTTAGATAGGGTTGCTTCGACTTACGAATCTTTTCTCCCAATGCATTCCTATGGGATTTGACTTACAATTTTTTTTTGACTTACAAATGTGCGTTCGGAACGCATTAAATTCGTAAGTAGAGGTACCACTGTATTGAAGGATTTGCAAAAAGATTCTGACCCCTCATTCCTAGGAAATACTTTCTAATCTCTTTGTAGGAATTCCTAGAGAGACAAGTCTTTCCTACATACTCAGACCACTGGGTTGGAGTCTATCATCACGAGGGATGGAAATGTATTGGTGACCAGGCACCTAAACAAACGTAAGTCTCTGAACAAAATTCTTTTGTAGCACCCTTTCCTTCTCTGCACTCACATTCTGCAGTATTCCAAATAAGCCCAGTGTGGGTGTTGTCGCCTTGATACCCTTCCTCTCCTGACCTCTGCTTCCCAGTGTTTTGTTTTGTTTTTTTGGAATGCCAAGCAATGTTTTTGGCTTCACTTTATGAAATACATGCAGTTGGCTTTTTCTGTAGTATTATTCAGTGCTTATTCGTGCCTTCTATCTTGGTTAGCAAATAGTTTTGTTGCTATAGAATGAAACACAGCATGGCCACCTGACTGTTACAAAATTTATTACTATGTTACAAAATTTATATCAAAATAGCCGAGACTTGTTTCCAGCTACACACGTGGAAGTAGCTGTGTTTAGCATGACTCCATGCCAGACAGCAACTGCGTGAGTGATGGATCCCCTTTTATTTTGGATAATTGGGTAAAAGTTGAAAAGACACCCTTATTGATATGATTGAAAAAGGCTGCAGGAACGATCTCATTTGTGTTAACGAAGGCTTTGAAGGGTGGTTACTTCTTTGTTTGGGATTGTGAAGAGGAGGGTAGATTGCTTTTCAAGTCATTATGTTGTCAAAGGATTTCATTTAAATACTCTTCCTCAAATAATGGCTCAGAAAGATTTCAAGTAAATTTGGAATATAAGCAACTCTGCCAAGAAAAAAATGGGTCACATTCTGCTGGATTGAGGAGAGCTGGGATTGGGAGAGCAGTCCATCAATCCAATTGTGCAAAAACAGGAGGAAGGGACTGCTTCATAAATTGGAATTATTCCCTATCATTCTCAAAAGGATTCAACTGGACTTGGGGAGGGTTGATCTAAAGCATCTGGATTTGGAAGACTGAAGGACAGTTTGAGCTTTAAGCTGTTTCTATTCTCAAATATTAGTTAAGCTGTTTCTATTTTCCATGCGCTGCTCTGGTTTGCCAGAAGTGACTTAGTCATGCTGGCCATATGACCTGGAAGCTGTATGCCGGCTCCTTCGGCCAGTAGAGCGAGATGAGCGAGAGTCGTTCACGACTGGAGACTAATGGTCAGGGGTTCCTTTACCTTTATCTATTCTCAAATTGTTGTCATATTTACTAAAGTTTTGTAAAAATTGTTGCAAGGAAAATAATAATTTTGAAATGTTGTTCTATGGGTGAGCATGGCTGAGTGATGGGGAAAGGATATTTTGATTTTTAAACTTTTAAAATTTGCAAGGGAATAAAAAAACATATTAAAAAAAAACATGCCGCTGTATAAGAAAGAGGTTTTTGTTTTAAAATAGAAGCCAGGAGACTAAGCATGAGAACAGAGACTGCATAATATTTTGGCTAGAGGATCAGCATAACAAGGAGTCCTTGAACTGCTGTGAATTGCTTTTGCTGAACAAGGAAAGGAGTTGAATAATAATTTATATGGTAATAATTTATTATTTGTATCCCGCCCATTTGACTGGGTTGCCCATGCCACTCTGGAGAAGAGGGTCAAAGGATTGACCAAGAACAATAAAACGATTGGAACTTTGTATCCACAGGTTACCCGGGAATGAGGTTCTTTTACGGAATAATAATTTTAAACTAATGTAGCTTGGCAAAGTGAAGAGTTATTGTATTTGATTAATCAGAAATACATTATAGTTAAGTAATAGTATGAGCAGTAACTGAAATATGAACAGCCGATGGAAAAGGATAAAGGAAAAATAATGAATGATAAAATTATAAACTATTTTAAGTAAAGGATTGGGTTGTAAAGTGTGTATTTTGATGCAGTAAGACGTGAGGAGAAGGGAAATACTGCAAAAACAGGGTGGAAGTCAATTTTAAATTTCTGTTAAATTGTATTGCGTTCTATTGTATTGTCAAAAAAATTGACACACACACACACACACACACACACACACACACACACACACACACACGTTATGACCAATAGGCCCTTTAAATCTGTTTAGGTGTTTAGCATATATAAGACCCGGTACACTCTAGGAAGGCACAAGTAAACCTCAGACAACCAACGTTGGATTTTCTCTATAACATTGCTTTATTGATTAACAAGCATGACAAGACAGGGAACATGCACTCAATCACCCACACATCCATACATCTCTCTGATACTCACCACTCTACACTGGATTGATCAGACCCAGTAAGAGTCACGAGTGACCGGACGACAGCTGTCAATGTCTGGCACACAACTGAGGCTGGAGGGCTTTGCAATTTATACACTGTGTTGCCCATCTGATGCTTGGCAACTCCTGATGCTTACACAACGCCTTACTCCTTGTTGTTGGTATGTTTTTGGCATCTCACATCCTTGTCCTTGGCATCATTTCACAACTCTTATCCTATCTGAATGCCACTGCTTTTGGCATTGGAAGTAGAACCACTGATAAAATCAAGTATCCAGAGAAATGGAACACCTCACATTCTCAATGTGTTTTCAGGTGAAATTGCCTGATGGTCT
Source organism: Zootoca vivipara (assembly GCF_965207765.1). Taxonomy (NCBI): domain Eukaryota; kingdom Metazoa; phylum Chordata; class Lepidosauria; order Squamata; family Lacertidae; genus Zootoca; species Zootoca vivipara. Next base: position 72,302,402 of record NC_142583.1, read on the forward strand.
CTGAACATGAAACAGTGGTACTGGAGGCCACCGGAGTGTCCGAGGACTGTGGGATGGACCATTAAAACTACGAAATCAGAACTGCTCTATTTGAATGTTCCTGTTCCAATTTCCAACTTAAATAACTACCGTAATCACGTTCTTTCTTGTGGCTGTTTGGCAGCTGATAGCAAAGAACTGGGGGGAATTAGGAAAAACTGCATTAATGGAAAAGCACACCTAACAGATAAAAGCTATGAATGTCACTCAAAACTCATGTCACTCATGATTTCATGGCCTTCTAGTATCCATTTATGACTTTTTCAACTGATAAGACAATTAGGTCCCTGCCACATTCACATGAACAACTATAGTGCTATGCATTTTGCTGATGGGACTGTTTTCATCTCACTTGAGGAGGGAATAGGGAGAAGATTCTATTGATCCTTTTTCCTCAGTTGTAACTGCAATGTATGGCACAGTATAAACATGTTAAGAAGCCTTTATCAGCTATCTATCTATCTATCTATCTATCTATCTATCTATCTATCTATCTATCTATCATCATCATCTATCCTGCTTCCCCACAACCACCAATTTTCCAAAATAGGTGTTAAGCTAACTCACCTGTAATTTGCTTGATAGGGATGGAGAACAGTCCTGGTAAGAATGATTTCCCCCTGCTGGCCGTGACAGACTGTGTCTTGAACTCTTCAGCTGCTCTACTGGGGGAAGATTCATCCATTCTCCCGACCAACCCTGCCTGTGGTCTACGACAGTTAGGGCCTTTTTTGTGTGTGAAAAATTCACCCTCCTTGAATTTGTGAAGTTTTTTCACCTTCCTTCTTCTGAATTTTGCTTTGTTCATTGCCTGTTTCTGTTCTATTACTGTTATTTTTCATGGTGCAGGTTTTCTTCCCCTGCCTTAATTTCAGTGCTGTCTCCCTCTTTGATTTCCCTTTACTGTTCTCTCTACTCCCTGGGGTCTTCATCTTCTCTCTCCTTCGTCCCATCTCCACCACAGAGACAGGAATGTTTTGGCTTTGCTTTCACCAGGCTGGGCATGGGAAGTTTGTTAGTGGCTTTTTCTGAGATTGGACTTTGGTGTACCGCATGTCTCTTAGCGTGCAGCTGCTAGATTGAATGTTTTTATGACTGGTCTCCCCTTTGAGCCCTAGTTTACCTGCCCTTTTAACATTTTGATGTTTAAGGCTGTGTTGCTGGTGGCAATCACTTTAGCACAAAGTGTTTCAGAGTAGGAGGCCTAGTCTTCAGACCTCCAACTCTGCATTTTTCGTCAAGGTAGCCACTTCAACAACTACCTGTAATGGTAATTTTCCCATTGTGGATATTTGTAGGGTGGCAACATGGGCTTCTCCGTGAAGCTTTGTAAAGCACTATGAAATAGGCTCAGGGACACAGGTGGCGCTGTGGTCTAAACCACTGAGCCTAGGGCTTGCTGATCAGAAGGTCGGCGGTTTGAATCCCCACGACGAAGTGAGCTTCCATTGCTCAATTCCAGCTCCTGCCAACCTAGCAGTTCGAAAGCACGCCCCAAAGTGCAAGTAGATAAATAGGTACCGCTCAGGTGGGAAGGAAAACTGTGTTTCCATGCGCTGCTCTGGTTTCAGTGTTCCATTGCACCACAAGTGGCTTAGTCCTGCTGGCCACATGACCCGGAAAAACTGTCTGCGGCCAAACGCCGGCTCCCTCGGCCTGTAAAGCGAGATGAGCACCGCAACCCCAGAGTCGTCTGTGACTGGACTTCATGGTCAGGGGTCCCTTTACCTTTACCTATCATAAAATAGGCTCACTTTCATCTGCTGATGCAGTATTTGAGGAGAAGGCCCTCCAGAGAGCGTTGCCACAATAGGTGGATGCAAAGGAAGGCCTCCTTGGACTGAGGAACACTGCCCTGGTGTATGCCTACCAAAAATGTCTTCCATCCTTATCGGGCAAAAATGGAAATTTTACTTATCATTAATTTTTATTTGATGATAAGGATGAGGACATTCTGCCTACCTCTCCTTCCTCTGTGTCCCTGCCCCCCCCCCAAGCAGGTTTTCATGGCTTAGGGCTTCTGTCAGCGCCTTATAGCTTTCAAACGTTGTTTAGAATATTAGTGTCTTGTCTTGCCTTGTTTGCCTTTCCTCCTCTCAAATGTTTTCAGGGCTGTGTCCTCTTTCCTCTGTGTCTCTCTGTGCTCTTTCTTTGAAGTTACACCTCTGGGTGGACACATTCCATTTTTCAAGTTGTAGTTTTTGGGGTCGAGGAGTTTGCCTTTGCTTTGCCAGTTGAGGGGGGCGGCAACATGATTCTCTCTGCCCACCAGAGAGGAGCTGAAGAACTCAAGACCCTGTCTGTCATGGCCAGGAGGAATTGTCATCGGCACCAGGAAAGTCCTCTATTCGTTACGTCAAATAGGGATTCGCAGTATGTAAAAATTCCATTTTTTGAAGTTCCCCTGTTGATCCCATTTAAGAAATTGCTGCTGCATTGGCTCCTTTCTAGTCTGCAGGTACGGAAGGTGATTTTAGGCTAGGAGAGACCAGACACCCAGTCTGAATGGACTACTGATTAGTGCTGCCATTTGTTTTTAGATTCTGGAGGACTGATAGGCCAAGCTTTCCCGTGCCAAATCCCTGTGTCTATGTAATAGGTTTCTGCCGGGTTTCAAGAGGCTGTTGGGAAGACACCAACTGCAGAGTCCGAAAACGGAGCATATGTAAGAAGAAGCCTGATAAAAGATGGTACACATGAAGCCCTTGAAACTGGATTCCACAATCTCTCCACTAAAACAAACACAATGCATCGATCCCTCCTTTAAAGAGTTAACTATCCAGGTTATGGAGTTAGGACATTTAAGAGCTCAAGTATTTGACACCAGCAGCCAAAAGCACTTTGTCAAACCTGGTTCCTCCATGCTGGAAAAAAGACACTTTATTTTGCAACCACAAAGACTTGGACCTCCAATAAAATAAAGTGTGGAAGAGTTCAGTCATAGCCTACTTCAAGTTGCAATAAACCAATTTGGTAGATCTACCATGGCTTTGCATCATCCTTGGACAAGGCACAGGTCAAAGATCCCTATCCTGGAGGTCCTTGAGCTACTTTGGAATCTGAGGTGAAGTTGACTGGTTCTATGGCACCAGAGCCTTGGGAGGGATCCTAAGGTGATTTATAAATCAAAACAAAACATGGTAGCGAGTACTGGTTGTCCTACACCCTTTAAAAATAAGCTATTGTTGTGTTCTAATTGAATATAAACATTGCTTATGAGATTCTTTGAAGAAGGTGAAGGGATTAATCATTCCGATTGAGACTTTTTGCAGAGATGCACATTCATATGTTATTTGCAATATATGTATATATATTGCAAAAGATTATTTATAATGTGCCTTAACTGAAAGTAATGGAGCTCTGTATCCATTTACCATATCCTGATATGAAATAGCCTGGTAGTTTATGATGGGAGCCAGTAATAAAATTATGCCCTTTTGTTTCCAGTCAGACGTCAGCACTGGAAAATTGAAATTTGATAATCCTAGACCAATATATGGTCCAAATTTATACTAGAGTTTCCAAGCAGATGGTCCAAACCTAGGAATATTTAGCACCAGCACCCCAAGACATCTTGCTTCCCCATTAGGTTTCCAAGGGGATCTCCAAAGCCATAGCTTTAGTCTCAGCATAGACCAAAGCCAGGGTCTCTGTCTCTTTTTCCAGCTTTCTCACTGAATAAACAAAAGCTATTTTTTCTCCCGTTCTCCTCCCTACAAGAGGATGTGGTCTCCAGACAGGTGATGAGATGGGGAAACTGTCACCTCCTCTGGGGAGCACCATTAGCTAGTTGTTCCCATGGCAATATGGCCAACCCTTTAGTTACACAAATAGGATGCTTAACAAACCTGGCCAGTGCCATTATCTCAACAAAGAGAATGGTTGTCTCATAATGGCATGTGATTGACAGGTGGGTGGTCCTGCCCACAAATTTGGCCCACGAGGCTGAGCCTGATAAGGACCTGCTCTTTGGGGCCAAAAGGTTTCCCCACCTCTGACATAAGACAATTGGCTGTTTACATTGGTCGTTTTCTGGGTTAGGTGATCATTACAGGCATTTTTTTTTTTTGCCTCCCTTCCACCCTGCCAGGAAGAATTCAGAAAATGTCTTGCATTTGATTTCTATTTTCCCTTATGACAGAGCAGTCAGGCAGAATCATGGTATTCTGAAGGCAGTATACCTCTGAACAGTCATTGCTGGGAATCGCTGGTGGGGAGAGTGGTGTCACATTCAGAGTGAGGGTGAGGGAGCTCTCAACAGTTGCTTGATCCTTGATGCTGGCCCAGTGGGTGATGACTTTGGGATCAACTTGCCTGTTGACATTTCTTACCCACCACTGTTAGAAGTAGAATAATGCTGGAGATTATCCTTTCCTCAAGGCAGCCTGCCAGGGACTGGCTGAATGAAGAAGACTGGTGGGCAGTGACTGCCCTAGGAAGAAGAAGACTTTGACCCCAGATCGTGATGGCGGAACACTGAGGAGCAGTTTGGGGAAGGAAGGAGCTGGGAGGTGCTGGAAGCAGGGGGGTTGGGTGATTCGGGGGGGGGGGTGTCAGGAGAAGGAGGCCGTTCCAGGACAGGGCTAGAGGCTGAGATTCGCAGTGTGAGCACTGATCCAGACAGAAAGGAATCGGAGGTTGCCTTTGCTACCCAGCAGCAGCATAGTCCCAGTCCTACTGATTCTCCTCCCTTTCTGACACCCCACTCAAGGAGAGCCTGCACATTGCTGAGCAATGGGCCAGATGGGCCCAGAGGAGGAGCCCACACCCTCGACACAGCCTTTGTCTGTTTGGGAGGGATCCAGAGTGAGAGGCTAAAGTGGAAGGGCGGGGTCAGTGGTCAGTTTCAGCAACGTCTCCAGCTGGATTAAGACGAGCCAGAAGAACTCTGCTATGATGTTACTTTCTATGAATAAAAGCTGATTGCATTTCTTGCCTTGTGTTATTTCCTGCCCTGTGGATGACCTGTGCTCGCCTGAGAGTTCCTTGACAGTCTCCTCTCACTAATTGTAAATGCCATTGCTTGGCAATTCCCCCGTGCACTGCCTGGTGCAGGAAGTGAGATATCTGGGACTGCAGCAGCTATTCAGTCCTCCTTACTGTTGTGTCTGCCTCACACAGCTGCTGCTCTCTAAATCCAGTATATCTATATCTATATCTGCATAATGAATGAATCCATTAGAAAATGCTGTGAAATGTTGTCCTGGGCTTATGCACTATGCTGAATGCTGATTTGGCATGGCAGTCAGCCAATCAGGCAACAGTAGAACCTGAATGGGAAGAGTTCTGGAATGTTCTGCATCAAAGGGGTAGGTGGTTGAGCTACTGAAGGAAGGAACAACTGCAGGAACAAACAGAGGCAAAGAGAAGATAAACTGACTGAGGAACCACGGTATCCAGACAGGGCACTGCTGGGTGGGGAACACTACTCAAATGTATTGGCGCTTGATGTTTGCCTGGATCCTTTATGACTGTTCTTGAACTGAAAGTACCAGACAAGGTTCAAGAGCTTCTGTGCCAGGGCTTCCCTCTGTTTTCTACCAATGCCACTTTAAAAGATATGCCCAATATAAAAAACTTGTAGTCCACTAACATTTGCTGAGAGTAGTCCCACTAAAGTTAATGGGCTTAAGTTTGTTGTGATCATTAGTTCCACTGGATATGCTCCGAGTAAAAGTTGGCTGGATACAAGCCCTTCTTTACAGTAAGTAGCACAGGCCAAATAATGTAAGTTACACTGGAGAAGCAAGGAAAGAGCCTGCTTAATTATATCTGGCCTAATGCTTTTCAGCCCAAGTTCCTGGCTTTACAGGGCAAGGAGACAGATGAATTGCCATCAGGCATTGGGAAGCACTGCCGACATTGTTCAACCTGCAGACAGAGGGAGAAGTGGAGGAGGTGGTGAGGCTTGTGAGTCTCCTCCTTGGGCTGCTGCCACTCCTTATCTTTCTTCAGAAAGGTAGAGGTAGATTGATTTATGCTTGATAAGGTCTACAGCAAGAGGAAGCAAGTTATTCCAGCACCTCCCTTTATTATCCACTCTCTGGCTTCCTTTGAGGTTAGAGGTCACCAAGCTTCTTAAACCCAAGACACATTTGGATTTCTGGTCAATTCCCTCTCCATACATCTAACATCTTCATTCTATAGCAGGCATCACCAAACTGTGGCCCTCCAGATATTTTGGCCTACAACTCCCATGATCCCTAGCTAACAGGACCAGTGGTTGGGGAAGATGGGAATTGTAGTCCAAAACATCTGGAGGGCCAAAGTTTGGGGGTGCCTGTTCTATAGCTTTGACCCACCCATCCCAACTGCAAATTGATTCCTGGTGAGCTCTCCACTCAGCTGAGTCTGGTGCCCTTCTGTGTATTTAAACCATTTTGCTTCCCCATCAATCCCTGCATCATCTGGTGTGAAACATCCTCTCTCGTCCTTCTGCAAACACTTTCCTTCCTGGACTCAAGCTAGCCCCAGAATTTCTGCCTTTTCCTTTCCTCCCATAACTGTATCCTAATCCACTGTGGCAAAACTTGCCAATAGCCTAGCTCTTTAGTTCTTACTTCTTCTTCACCCTTGATCCCTCCTTGCTTGCAGCTGCCCGCTGTGCTTTTATCCTCTGGCTGCTCAAGCATCTCTGCTCCAGTGGAGTCATTTTGCTCAGCCTCTTTGGGTCTATCTGACTCACATCTGCAGTTGACCATCGAATTGACAGAATGAGAGGACAGTTGCTGGACCAGCCTTTCCTGGCACACTTCATTATCTGCCCTTTGACAATTGATGCGTCTTGTGAGACCCACCTCTTTTGTTCTGTTTTGGTCTGAATGGTTTTATTTGTTTTATATTTGAATAGTTTTATCTGCAATTTATAATTTTATATATTCTATTGTTGTAACCTCCCCTGGAACCATGTGGGTAAAGGACAGATAAGAAATCTTATAAATTAATAACTGAAATAGGTAGGTCTTGAGATATTATTTTAATTGTCCACTTCCTTTCATGGTTATATAGAAGGACTCCAGGATGAAACACCACTCAGAATGAGATAAGATGGTCCTGTCAACAAAGGAAGGTAAGTTTCTGCAGCCTGCTATTTTGATTTGTTTTTGACTACTAAATTATTTGCTGAAAATTGTGCTAACTGTCTACTTCATTGTATGGTTCTGAACACAGGATGACATAAGGTGCCAATTCAAATGAGCAGTTAAAATGGCGGGAGGCTTGACATTTGCAGAACGTAAGTTGTTTCTGATATTTCCTCTTCAGTGCAATTCAGAAAGACAGCTTTCCGTCATGCGGAAAATTGGGTGAGGAGGTCAGGGCAAAGTTATGTTTCAACCTGCACTCTTGATTCAAAATAGTGCCTGGTATCTAAAAGGTGATGAAGGCCCCTGCCTCCACCTTAGGAACTCTTGTGCCAAGTGTGACAACAATATTTCAAGATGGTGCCTGGTATCCAAACGTCAACAAAATGTGCCGCCACCTCAGCGACCCTCATGCTGAGTTTGGTAGTTGTGATGATGATAATTTAATTATTTGTACCCTGTCCATCTGATTGAGTTGCCCCAGCCAGCCACTCTGGGCGGCTGATGTCTCAAGAGGACATTAAAAAAAAAGGAATAGACAGACAAACCACTTTCCAGAATACAGGAATACCTTGGTTCTCGAATGGTTTAGTTGCCAAACAAATCGACTCCCAAACGCCGCAAGCCTGGATGTTCCGGTTTGCAAAAAAAAATTGGAAACCGAACATCCGATATGGTTTGTGCTTGAGTGCAGGAAGCTCCTGCAGCCAAACAGAAGCCACGTCTTGATTTTTGAATGGTTTCGGAAGTCAAACGGACCTCCAGAATGGATTAAGTCCAAGAATAAGTAGTTTATTTCTATACATAATGAATAAACTCCATCTTTCCACAAATTTAGTTTCCAATTGTCGTCCTTTTCTAATGCTGCTATAATTTAATAATTTAACTGTATATGCTATGCTGCCCTATTCTCCAGAATGTTCTACTCGAATCTTTTTGGGTACGATACCGTAATCTGACATCAATACTTGCTTGAGACAATTCATCCCACAAATTCACCCTACTAACCAGACCAAAAGCAATCTTCGAATAAACAAATGCAGAATACAAGGAGCATTTCTTTACTGTGACATACTGGGGAATCAACTGAGTAATTACAGAAGGACGACTGCTGAATTTCCTTTTTGAAATTCTATTTACTCCTGGGACAATATATTTGCTTCCTTTAATTCAATGCTTCTTTCTTGACAAACGGTACCGTGAATACAGTTTGCTCACTGGTAACAATGGGAAAATTGGTCTATAATTTGCTGAGTCAGTCTTGTCACCTTCCTAAATATGGGACCCGCAATTTGTTCATTCCACTCCTTGTGTTACTACAATAAATGACCAGTCTCATTTATTGCCGTAAACATGGTGGGGTTATAATTTGGACCTGAGGGGATTTTCATTGCCTGAACTAGTTTGAGTTGAGCTTGCTTTAAACTGAAATGAATGCTGAAATTAGTAACTCCTAGCTCATATGAAGCACTTTTGAAGCTGAAATTGAAGCCTGCATTGAGGTTGAGCAGAGAATGAAGCCTACATTTTTTTTCCATCATGAGCTGCTTTTTCCACTAATTAGGTCTGTAATCTGTGGAGCTATGCTATGTTGTTTGGGGTTTTTTTAACCTCTCTCCAAGTATAGGATTTATTCTAGGTTTCTGGCTGCAATTTACTGTGTCCCAAAAGGCCCCCCTGCTACAGCTAAGCTGAAAACTCAGGATCATCGCTCCTGAGCTACAGGTTTTTCAGGGATTTACCCTACGGTGATTTAGCTGCTAGCACACAGTGGCTTTTTTGTGCCATTGTTGCAAGTTTTAGCTGATGTTGTAATAAATTACATGTTATGTGACCCAACACCACAATGCAGCTTCAAGCACCAGTGTGGCTTCCAGATCCAATGCAGCTTCCAGATCCAACGTGGCATCCAGATCCAATGTAGCTTCCAGATCCAACGTGGCATCCAGATCCAATGTGTCATCCAGATCTAATGTGTCATCCAGAACAAAACTAAAAAGAAGAAGAAAACAGGCCCCTGCAAAGGGTATGTATGCAGCACACAGAGAAATCGTTCATAGCATAGAGGAGGAACATACTTGAAGGGGAAGATGGAAGAGTAGCAGGAGGCATCTGTGACCAGTCGTGGTGGGGAGGGCTGGAGAAAATCCTGCGATGCTTTGTCAGCCCAACAGGTTCACTTAGCTCAACAAACAACAGAGGTTGAGGGTTTGAGTCAATCATCAGTTTCTGGCTATGACAGTGATTGTGAGAAGTCTCAAGTTTCAGCCTGTGTTCTCTCCTGATCCACACTGTGCTAACAGATTTTTAGACATCTGAAGGCAGCCCTGTTTAGGGAGGCTTTTAATTGATTATTTTATTCTTCTGTTGGAAGCCGCCCAGAGTGGCTGAGGAAACCCAGCCAGATGGGTGGGGTATAAATAATAATATATTATTATTATTATTATTATTATTATTATTATTATTATTTATTGTTATTATTATAACATTCGTGGGAAAGGCTTCACAAGATTCAGCCTATCCAACCATTTAAACAGGGAATCTCAATGGCAGACAAGAAAGATCCCATCATTCACTGGCCCTGGCAGTTGACAGGGGAGAAAAAAATCAGATAACTGTCCATGGCTTGCTCATCCCGAGGACCTTATGAGGGGTGAGAAGAGAACTCAACAGGAGTGGTCATTCACTCTACCTATTGCCACCTTCCTCAGGTCGGCCTGGGTAAGGCCTATATGCCCCATCATAGAATGGAGTGGCAGGCTTCAATGTGGGAGGAGGGACTTCTGGGACCTCTGCTTGATGAGCCCGGCTTCCCTTCGGGGCCATTCAATGGGGTGCTGTGGGAAAGACCATTGGATTATTGTAATAAGCTTTGCTTCTCTAAAATCTGTAAATGGCTCATTGGCTACCTTTACCACATTTATTTCTTAGTAGAGCTCAATGTGGTTGATATTGAGGAAGGCACTCTTCTTAGGTACTTTGGTCCCCGGGTGTTTCGGGTTTTATATGCTAGTACTGATACCTTGAATCTGAGCTAGTAGCTCACAGGGAACTTGTGCAGCACTTTCAGCAATTCCCAGACCATCTTCAAGGGCAGCCTCAAGTAGAGTGCATTGCAGTAGTCCACATGGGAAGTCACCAGAGCATGGACTGTTAAAGAATATATGACCTTTTGATCATAAATTACTGGGCCCAGCACACTTTTGCAGCCTGTGGCAGCTCCCCAAGGTGGTTAATGCAGAGTTTTCTTTCTTTTTGTCCTTCAAGGAAAGCTAGCTGCTTTTTTTCATAATATACGAGACTTCTTTCCATCTTCCATTGGTATATTTATTGCAGTAACGCTGAGCCTGATCCTATTTTTTGCCGCACTCGGGACAACTATTTTGTGTAAGTAGCAAAGAAAAGCCATTATATCCTCTGGGCTGGTTTCCCTTCAGTGTGGTGTAGACTTTCAAACAGAGTGCGCCTCAGCTAAGCCATTTCCCCAAAACAACACTGACCTCCCTGGTACCTGCTGTGGGCACAGCTCATTGTGGGAAAGCAGCCTACCTCGGTTCAAGAACTTCATTCTGGAGGTCCGTTCTTAACCTGAAACTGTTCTTAACCTGACGCACCACTTTAGCTAATGGGGCCTCCCGCTGCCGCCGTGCCGCCGCTGCACAATTTCCGTTCTCATCCTGAAGCAAAGTTCTTAACCTGAGGTACTACTTCCGGGTTAGTGGAGTCTGTAACCTGAAGGGTTTGTAAACCAAAGTGTTTGTAACCCGAGGTACCACTGTCAATTGGGCAGGTAAAGATATGGCTACCTAGCAGGGGCGTACCCAGGATCAAAACTAGGAGGAGGCAAGAGAGGGAAGGAAGCAGAGAGGGAGGGAAGAGAGAGAAGGAAGGAAGGAAAGAAGGGGTGTGTGTGTGTGTGTGAGAGAGAGAGAGAGAGAGGAAGGAAGGAAGGAAGGAAGGAAGGAAGGAAGGAAGGAAGGAAGGAAGGAAGGGGGGTAAGGAAGGATGGAGCTCCCATCGCCCCCCCCCCCAGCTCAGGCTGCTCCTCCCCCCTCTCACCTCTCATGTTCCTATCGCTGGCTGCAGCCGCAGAGGGGGCGAAAACAGCCCAATTTCCATAACCCGCAGCGACTTTTCCCCTTCAGTTTTCGGAGGGGAAAAGTGTGGGTTATGGTCCGTAAAATACAGGGTTTTTTGTTTTGCTTTTTGTTTTGCTTCTAGGGGGGGCAACTGCCCCCCCACCCCTCGCTGGGTATGCCCATGCTACCTAGCAATGCTGAGAGCTTAAAGTGTGCTGTGATTTGTTCCTTGACAAGCAAGGCTCACTGACAGAGCAAATCAGCTGAGCCTCTTTGAAGATACAGCCTTTAGAACAGGGGTCAGCAAACTTTTTTAGGAGGGGCCCGGTTCACCGCCCCTCAGACCTTGTGGCGGGCCAGACTCTGCATGCATACACACACACACACACACACACACACACACACACACACACACACACTGGAGGGGGGCTTCTCTCTCTGTCAAAATTGGCCCACAGTGGGTGAGGGAAATAAGAATCTAGTCCACTGGTCAGATCCAGTTACACACACACACACACCGCTGTATATGGAGGGGATAAAGTGGCTTTTCCTGTGCTGGCAGTGTCTCCTAGAAAATGCAGGTACATCACATTCCTAGTCAGTTATTATGTCATTACCCAATGTGCCCATGATGCTTGTAGAACCACATTCTAGGTAGGACACAATGAATTTTGTAGGCAGGGTTTGGGGAAGCAGTTCATGCAGTATACAAACGCATAGATTTCATGCTAGAAAATATGACTTCCCTACAAGGAAAGCAAGTTCCATAGCTAAGGCCTGGGGAGCCTTGATTCAAAACCAGTCTCGGAAATTCCAGAGTAGGGGTTCAGCCATGCCCAGACAAGTGTGTTAGAATACAATTTCTTTTATTCTTAAATCCTTTCTAGATATTCAGAGATCAGGAACATCACGTGCTGTAGTAAAAGCATTTAAGAAGATTAAGGATTTTATGATAAAAAAGGAACCATCTCTCAAAGGCAAGAATGGTAAGCAATGGGTCTCAGTCTGTGCATTCAGGACCACGCTTCCGCCCTGCGCAACCCAGGGATATCACCCCACAGGATAACTGTTTGTGACAAGGAAAAATAGGTTTAAAAAAGAGAATTCCCTTTTTGCCCAGGTTTGAGGCAACTATATTTTGGTGAGAGAACCCCAGCAGAGATTTAAAACCACAAAATATGCAGCAGAGTAAAGCATGGAAATATAGGCTCTGGGGCTTTTAAAATATGCCCTTCCAAACTTCATGTGTTCTCCTAGCATAGAAAAAGACCCAACATTTGGAAAGTTAAAAATTGAATTACTTATAAACTCCCCAAAGGTCAGGTTCATGCAGGGGCATTCCGGGGGCAGGGGGGCAGTCCGCCCCGGATGCCATTCCAAAGAGGGGGTGACAAAATGCCAACCCCCGATCGGCAGCACCCCCTCCCATGACATGACATGACACGACACGCACCCCCGGGACACGTGCCGCGCCCCTGGGATGCATGCCACACCTCCGCAGGCAGCGCACCATGCCCCCTGGGATGCACACCATGCTCCCTGGGACATGTGCCATGCCCCCTGGGACGAGTGCTGCTCTGGGTACCGGAGCAGGTGCCTCGCCTCTGGGTTCATCTGCTTTCCCATACATCAGGCAGAAAACACAGGCAGTAAACTTGGCTTAAGTTACAGTAGTGGAAGTTCCTAAATTATTGGTATAAGAACACAAGAATGACTTGTAAGAGCCATGCGGTCTGAGCTGCAGCAGCCGGCTCAAAACCTCGTCAAACACTGAGCTTCTGAAAGTAGACTGAAAGTGAACAAAGGCCTTGATTAGCTTCATCCCAAGGTGAGGGAAAGTGACCTAGCTAAGCCTGGCAGGACACCTTATTCTATGGTGTTAACCCCTTCATGCATTAATTATACTCCAGCATGTTGGTTATATGAGGCTGGTTCTCCCATAAAAACTTATTAACAGTCTCTCAGCTCAGCAGGGAAGGGGGGAAATGCTGGGAAGTGGCTGGGCTGCAGTGGAACACTAGTAGGTGGAAGAAAAATTAAACACCCTTTTATCATCTACTACTTGCTTCCTGGACATGCTATCCCTTCATTCATAGTATTCAGCCAGAACAGAGAACCTTTCGTATGCTGAAAAGATGTAGTTGTGTGGAGAGGGTAACGTTTAGATTTCTAGGCATTGAGTTACAGGAGGATCTGTCCTGGAGTGTTAACACAAGGGGGCTTGTGAAGAAGGCGCAGCAGAGACTGTATTTTTTGAGAATTTTAAGGAAAAGCCATCTTCCACAAAAGCTGCTGCTTGCCTTCTATCACTGTGCCATACAGAGCGTGCTCACGTACGGCTTATGTGTGTGGTACGGAAGCTGTACTTCCCAGGACAGAGCAGGGCTGTGTAGAATTATTAAAACAGCAGAGAGCATTATTGGCTGCTCACTCTCCACCTTAGAACAAATCTACACCACCAGGTGCCATAGAAAAGCACTAGACATCTCAAGAGATCCAACGCACCCTGGTCACCATTTCTTTCAGCTCCTGCCATCGGGACGGAGATATAGAACTATGCAGGCAAGAACGAGCCGTCTCAGGAACAGTTTTTTCTCTAGAGCAATTTTGGCCTTGAATGGAAAGCCTGGACTTTGAAGTCATCTTATTTTACTTGTTATTTTGTATTATATTTACTGTTTTTATTTAGGTTTTTGTAATTTTGGATTATGCGGAATGCTTTATCTGAGTGGATGTAGCAACCGAGTAATTTCGTTGTTCCCGCAAGGGGACAATGACAATAAAGATATCTTATCTTATCTTATCTTATCTTAGTTTAGGTCTGATGAATCAGACTCAACTGTACCACATACTCTTTATATGCTTGTCCATTTTGGTATGAAATCACTTGTGATTGATTTTGCTGTGAAACTCAAGAAAAACTAGGGAATGGATCTGCAGGTCCCATAAGAAATGGAACCTACAACCTTTGGCTTTTATTTTATTCACATGAGGACATGATTTGGGTTAAGCCTGCTCTTTCCCCTCGGTGATGACAGACTCTGAAAATCAGGACTGTTCTTTCTGGGTCCTATATTTGGGTTCTGCTTCTTCTTCTTTTCATGCTAGAATGTGACCGTTCACTGGATTTTTGGAAAGTGGCTTTTTATATACATTGATGGATGTTTGAGATCCCACTGGCTTGAATTATTCAAACCTTTTAGATGCTGAAATATTACGTGAAACTCAGAAGTTAGCAGACAAACTGGTTGACTTGATCATCAATGTGACTGAAATAGAAGATGAAATTGGTAAGTTTCTTTGAGACGGTGAGGCTGGAGAATCATGCTTATCTGCTTCCACCTTCCATTCCTCAGCAGCATAGTGGCTCAACTGCTGGGTCAAGAGGGCAGTGCTAGTCTGTTGGAATCCCTTCACAGATACTTCTCCATGAAACGGGCCTAAATGTTTTCATTATTCGGACAAACGTTTTAGAAGGTTGGGTATCAAGTTGTTTCAATAAATTATGACGGATTATAATAGGAGTGTGTAACGTATGGGCGTGTCATTTAAGGACAAAAAAATTTTTTTTTTAATTTGCTCAATGAGGGGTTCTAAAAATATGTTATTGCACATGAGGAATCCAAATCTGCAATTATTTTTATGATTGGTTGATGTTTAGCTTAGTAAATTGAGATCTGTTTGAAATACACTTTTAAAAAAGCCGAAAACTCACATTTTGAAGCGAAGTTAAAGTTTTTAATCATTTTATACAAGCAAAAATATAAAGAAATTTTGTTTCCAGCTGTAACAACATATCATTACTTTATCTTAGGCATCCCCAAATTGCGGCCCTCCAGATGTTTTGCCTACAACTCCCATGATCCCTAGCTAACAGGACCAATGATCAGGCATGATGGGGATTGTAGTCCAAAACATCTGGAGGGCCGAGGTTTGGGGATGCCTGCATCTTATAATGTCCTATTATAGTAAAAAAAAAAGGAATAATAAATTAACAACTTCAAGGGCTGGTGTCACATGATCATGTATCTGCTGAGGGCCCACATCTGAGTAGGAGAGCCACTGGCAGAAGCCCCCTGGACCATGCTCTTCAAAAGAAGTGTACACTGTTAAAATTTGATTCCTGTAGAATCTAAAGGCCTGCTCTTGATCCTCACAAAGATGGTGTCAGACTTAGAGAAACCATATTCCATGCAGGTCAAGACTTCTGTTCATTTAATGGTTCTGAAGCAGGAGAATATATAGTATTTCCATCCTTCCATCACTGTGATAGAAGGGTTACCATAATGCTTATTATCCATGCTACTATTGAAGGAACTAAAATCTTGTCTTTCTTAAAATGTGGCAATCCTTATCTTAAGATTGGGTGCCTGCCCAACAGCCTTAATCCTACACCATCAGAATGCTGTTTTTGCACCCCCAATTTATCCAATAAGGAAAGACCGTCACTCGACTGAACTTTGGTAGCTCTACTTTACAGTGTATTTTTAACACCTCCGAGTAGTTTATCCAGTCCTCTGCATAGACTTCCTTATCGTGTTTATCATCATAGCTATTCTTCAAAGAAAACATGCTTTTCTCCTTCATGGGAATAAAATTCTGTTTGCAAAGGGTGGGAGTGAGCAACAAAAGGACACAATTCTCTGCTGACTATAGTATATATATATAGAATATAGTATAGTATAATAAAATGATGTTGGTGGGTGAGGATCCCCACAATGTTCTGACCACACAAATGTTCTGGTACCAGAGATGCTCTGTAACATATTCAAGCAAGACCCCAGCCCCCAGTCTCCAATGCAACACAGAAGACAATTGCTAGGGCTGGTTAGATGTCCTCATGCCACCCCATTCTGTCTACCGTATCTCGGATAGATGAGAAATCTACTTGTCAGAGCATTTCGGCTTTGAAACCCCAACGACCTCAGTGGGTGGACTGGTGGTAGAAAGCAAAAAAGATATCACATACTGTTGTATAATATTAATATTAATATTAATAGTACAGATAACTACAATACATATATAAGAGAACTACAATACAGTGGTACCCCACAAGACGAATGCCTCGTGCAACGAAAAACTCTCAAGATGAAAGCGTTTTGCGTTGCGCGAGGCGACTCGCAAGACAAAGTTTCCTATGACCGTGCTTCGCAAGACAAATAGGAATGCATTAACTAAATGGGTAGACCGGGTAGACTGGGAAAATTTTAAACCATGCTTTGCAAGATGAGTTTTTTGCTATACAAAGCGACTTGCAGAACAAATTAATTTCATCTTGCAAGGTACCACTGTATCTTGTAATCAATTTTAGGCACTTATCAACATCTGTTTTCATCAAAATTGGGGAATAACCTATATGTTTATAAATGACAGGAAAATTTTAAAAATGTTAAAAAGTAGGAACTTTTCACATAGAGATTTACCAAGCAAGACCTCAAGATTTACAAGGAAACAAAATATATTTCAAATTACCTCATCATACCACAACTTTTTAACACCCCTCAAATCAGGATTTTTAAAGATGAAAAATTCAACACGCCCTAGCGTAACGTGCGCTGTGTGTGTGTTTGTACACACACAGAGAGAGAGAAAGAGACCTTCAGTTTGGCTTCTCTTATTTCCCTATTTCCCTCCCTTTTCTTTTCACTGCAAATTCCCGGCTTGTTTCAAAGAGGATATTAGTAAAAAGCTTCATCAGCAATGGGTGCTGTACAAGGAAGTCTTATACCTATTTGAAGATAGAACGAAGCCATGGCACAAAGCAATAACAGCTTGTGAGGATGAAAAATCCATGCTGATTACTATCGGAAGTCTTGAAGAGGAGGTGAGCAGAACACTGGAATACATGAACACCAAGACTATTCCTTCACAATTTGATTATTTTATGCCCTTTGGGTGCTTATGAAACTTCTGTAGCATCTCAACTACTTCCTGCACCTTTCCTCCACAAACAGAAAAAAACCATGGGGCAAAATTATATAAACTGTGCTCCAATGATCAAAAAGTTATGGAGATTTTTTTTGGGGGGGGGGCTTGTTTATTTTTTAAAATAGTGTTACAAAAGTTGGGTGCCACCCCCGCTCTCTCCCAAGTGGCGGAAAGATCCAAGGGGGTTCCCAACACTCACCCAGGTTCTGGTGTACCTTTAGAGAACTGAGACACAGCAGAGACTGTTGTAACTTTAAGAAATATGGTTTATTCGCCTATTTACACCTTCAGTCTGCATGGAGTCCAGATCCTACAGCATAGTCATTTCAAAAGGGGCTTGTACCCCACAGCCGTGCAGGCGCAGCCCTGGAGTCAAAGGCATCTCCCAGCCAGACTGCAGGCAGCCTACCCAAGATGGATTCCAGTCTGTCTTCTCTTCTTTCTTCTTCCCAGCACACCTTGCTAAAGACTTTCTTTTCCCATCACACCCAGTTACCTTGGCCACCTTCTGTCTGCCCAGGCCCAAGATTCCTCTTAGATGGGCCATCAACACCTTTAGTCATGTTAATACCTCTATCCCAGGTAAGGCCTTGGCTTGGAAGGGAAGTTTAGCCTGTGTTTTTCCACTACAATCTTCCCTTCAATACTCCAAATAATCAAAATCCTACTGCAGAGTTTATGAACCAAGCTAAAAATATCAGATTGTTGGGCACTTTGCTAGAATGTGTTTTGAGTTGCAGACTGGACATAGTACACTGTCAATTTCCTTACACCTCCTGGTATGAGAAATGAAAGAGAGAGAGAGAGAGAGAGAGAGAGAGAGAGAGAGAGAGAGAGAGAGAGAGAGATGAATGTCAATAAGTGCATAGGTGCCCATCCTGAATTAATTCACCTCTGATGGTTTCATTAACTGACAGATGTAAGTAATTGATACCCATAGTTGCCAAGTCTCCCGCTGAAAATGCGGGATCAGCAGTGGCGCGGCACCGGAAGTCGCTTCTACACTTGTCCGGACATGCATAGAAGCAACTTCCAGTGCCGGCGCCGCCCGATTTCCGGACATGCGTAGAAACAACTTCCGGTGCCGTGCTACCCATGTCTGGGCACCGGAAATCAGGCGGCGCCAGCACCCAAAATGGAGCCTCTGGCAGGTAGGAAATCCAGGGGATTTCCGGGGTTTTTTCCATTCGGGAGAACAGCGGGAAATGGATTAAAATCCAGGGGTTTCCCGCGAAAAACAGGAGACTTGGCAGCTATGTGATACCATTTGTTTTGAGTCCCCCCCCCCATTTTTCCTTTCATCAGACATTCAAATGAGTACATGTCGGTGGGAAAAGAGACCGAGCTTGTTTCTGTGATGAAACATTCTCCTGCCCATGCACATTTCCCGTTTGTTTCACTACTGGAAGAGACTGTTTTCCTCCTAAGAAATATATGTAATCTGGAATTGATTTGAAAGAGGATTTTGGTTCCTCATTCTTAGGAAAGACCTTCTGATTGTGCTCTTTGCAGGAGTTTCTAGAAAGAGAAACCAATACTGCACATCAAGACTCGTGGATTGGTCTCCCTTATAAGGATGGGAAATGGCAATGGTATAACGGTATTGATGTTGGAACCACGTGAGTGTAAACAAAATTTCTCTGCTTATTGTATTGTAGAAACTTTGTTAGGCATTCATCTCTGAGCGCACTTGTTCTTTACCTGCATCTAGAATTCACACAGGCTGTGGTTTTATATTTCTTTTTGAGTTTAGTAGAAGGGAAACAACCATCTATAGTTCATTTTAATCAAAAGTTGGCATGCAGTGATCTTGAGTATTTAAAAAGTCTTCATAGTTTTGTTGCCTCATCTTTAGCAAGCCAGCCATGGGGGACCTGTCATTACCACCTTATTTACAAACAGTCCAGAGGGTTGCAATGGCTGTCAGCCTCTGCCGACTTGGACTCGATGTTGCCATCATAGAGCTCAACAGAAAGGAGAATAGGAACAAAGCAGGATTATTTGGCTCTGCCTATCATTGGCTGCTGCTCTCATTTTTTCTGGCTCCACCAAATGAGGTTCGTCAGTGGCGTAGTGTGTGGGGAGGATGAGGGGACTGTCACCCCAGACACAGTTTCTTGGGGGGCACATGATGGCACCCTGCCTCATCATGAGCAGTTGCTTCCTTCTCAGTGCCCTCCAGCTGGAGGGCAGTTGAGAAGGACACGACAGGATGCACCCTGGCCCCCCCAAGCTCAGTGATGCTTTTTTGAAGGGAAAATGCAGGGAGGGCATTGTGGTGTTCTGTTGGCAACTGAGAAGGAGGCAACAAGCATGCACCCTGGACCGTGTGAGTAAGTCCATAGTGCTGGGCTCACAGAGACCAGGGCGCAGGCCTGTTGCATCCTTCTCAGCCACCCTCCAATTGGAGGGCACCATGAGAAGGATGCAACAGTTCACAGCGCCCTTTCTGCAAGCCCAGCACCGCTCACAAAAGCAGCACTGGGGACGCTCTGCTGCTGAGCTTCATTGCTAGAGTAGTATTTTAAGCAGCAGTTTTTTCAACCTGCCTTCCCATCTGCTTTTCAGGCCTTGTTTAATTTTTCTGCTCCAACTATTCCTCCCCCCCCTATATATATACAGAACCACAATAAAACCCAATCGATTTTTTTCTTTTGTAAAAAAATCATTGATAACTCTCTCTCTCTCTCTCTCTCTCTCTCTCTCTCTCTCTCTCTATATATATATATATATATATAGTTATCATCATTTTTTTAAAAAAAGAAAAAATCGATTGGGTTTTGTTGTGGTTCTGTGGCTTTCCTTTAATGAGACACCCTACTCATCTCTAGAGTTAAATTTCCATGGGGCTTAACAAAATGAGTGCCCCTCCCCCAATCTGCCACCCAATTCTCATTTATCAAATAGTGGTGCTTTGTTTTATTCTACATTTATTACCTGCTCTTTAGTAGGGGGATAACCTTCTGCACTAATTGCAATATAACTGTGAGAAATAAAACACATATAGTGTGAAAAAGGCATCAGATAACGTACCATGGAATGTATACTGTGAGACAGCTCACAGTGGCAAAAAGAAACTCCCCCCATAATATATTTTCTGCTGATGGACAGAATCTTTTTTAAAAATAAATAAAAATAAATCTATGCATTGCAGTTATGAATAGGTGGCAACCCTGAGACAGAAAACAGGAGTGTGAGAGAACTGAGCTGAATATTTCCTTAACATTCCTAAATAAAGTAAATATCCAATGTGGATTCATTACTTTTGATTCACTTATTTCTGGTGTTACCTTTTGTTTTCAGTTACTGGAAGGCAGGTATGCCGCATGATTTAGATAACAAACCCTGTGCCATCCTAAAAGCACATTGCTCTACCCCCAAAAAATGCTGGGAAAACATTCGCTGTGATAAACAAAGACGATGGATATGTAAGAAGATGCCTGATAAAAGGTGGTACACATGAAATCCTTGATGAAACTGGATTGCATGAGCTCTATGCTAAAAACAAAGACAGTGGATCGATCCCTGCTTTTAAAAGTCAGCTGTCCGTGTTATGGAATCAGGGCATGGGAGAGCTCAACCCTCTGCTGTCAACAATCGAAAGCACCTTGTCAGTATTCCTTCCTCAGGTCTAGAAGAAGAGATCATATTTTGCAACCTCAAAGACTTGGACCTCCAAGAAAATAAAGCATGGAAGAATTCAGTCCTAACTGGCTTCTGTACTTCCAATAAATTAATTTAGCATAATGTTACAGGTCTAGAGTTAGTGAATGTTAGAAATTAATAAAATGGTGGAATTCAGGTAATATTGGGGACATTGAGGGGAAAATACAGGCCACAGCAGGTTTCCTGAACTGTGCCAAACATGGAAATTCCTGGGTTTAGCCTCTGCAAACTAACCCTGGCCAGGCTAGTTGAGTGCAAGCCATTATGAAACAGTGGCAGTCATCAAAATGTCAAAGGAACACCCTTGGGCCTGTGCACAACAGGGGTTGCCAAGAGCATGAAGAGAGCATGATGCTGCATAGGAAAAACATGTCCCTTTTAAAACAGAGAGATTTGGAGAAGGGGAGGGGCCGCTTAGCAAAGGTTCTTGGGATGGAGAAAGGAGGGGGCAGAACTTCATATGGGGACTGGAGGGCAGAAGCATCTTGGCAGGCTGGCTGAAGGCAGGCTGGGACAGAGGCAAGCAGCTGTCTTGCAATCTGATGCTGCCCTGCTGTTGGAAACAAGCCACTCTTAAGATGTGAATGCTATAACCTCTGCACTCCCTTCCATCTACACCCTGGTGTAAATATGTGTAAAATAAATCATATTTCTCAAATACATGACAGTATCTGCTGCACCTTTTTTTATATCATTTTTATTAAGTCTCCAACAATATTCCAAAGCATTGATCATCATATACAATTTTTAACGTACAAATTTGCTTCCTGACTTCCATCCTTTCCTTATGTTCATTTTTTACTCCTTTTCATTCGCTGCTTTACAACACATATATTTTTGTTATCTAAACCCCGCTACTGTTAAATCTTTCATTAATCCACTGCTTATATTTTAAATCCTGCCCGCAACTTCATATATTGGTGATATTTTGAAAGGTAACCCATCCGGGGTCTCCATTCCTCCTTAAACACTTTGTCATTATGTCCTCTTAATTTAGCAGTTATTTTCACAATTTCAGCATATTCCATCCATTTCATAAGCCATTCCTCCTTAGTTGGTAATATTTTCTCTTTCCACTTCTGTGCATATAAACTTCTAGCTGCTGTTGCCACATACATAAATAAACTAGTCAGCTTTCTTGGGACCTCTCTCCCCATTATTCCTAGTGAAAAGGCTTTGGTTGTTTTTTTTTAAGGGATTATTAATTTAAACATCCTTTTCAATTCATTATAATTTCCCAAAAGCCCTTCAACTTTTTACAGTACCACCACATGTGATAAAATGACCCTTCCAGCATATATCTGGTACATATTTTTACATTTTTGCTCGTTTTTGTATACTGTGCATCATTTTTATTCAGGTTACAGGTAGGTAGCCGTGTTGGTCTGGATCGAAGTAAAATAAAAAAATTCCTTCAGTAGCACCTTAAAGACCAACTAAGTTTTTATTTTGGTATGAGCTTTCGTGTGCATGCACACTTCTTCAGATACTTCTTCAGATACGTATCTGAAGAAGTGTGCATGCACACGAAAGCTCATACCAAAATAAAAACTTAGTTGGTCTTTAAGGTGCTACTGAAGGAATTTTTTCATTTTTATTCAGTTTTCTTTCAACACCCTGGTGTAAATATGTGTAAAATAAACCATAATTCTTAAAGACATGACAGTCTCCTCTATATATTTGAAGACAGCTATCGCTGGACAACAACAGGTTGGGGAAGACTTCTCGTATTTATGACAGAAACCCACCCCAATCAACTATGTAAACAACTTGCTCCATTTCCTTCCAAAGACCACTGCAATACACAAAGATTATGCAGCAAATTTCTCTGATCCTCCTGAGGCTGCTTTTGTTAACATAATAATTGTTGCAAGCTTTGTTAAGGAGCAAAAGGGAGTACTTCCACCTGCCCATGTCTCCACACAAGAGCAGGGTTGGGGGGAAAACACTCCTCTTCACTTTGAACAGATTGTTTTTTTGCAGAACAAAAGGTTGTCTCCACACCTCCCAACCACACACGGGGTTGAGAGAGCTGCATGTGCTGATTGTGAGTCTGCATGTATGTTTCTGTGCCAGAGTGCAGGTGTGAGTGTGTTCCTGCACATAGGTATTTGTGTAGGCTGTATGTGTGCCATATATGTACAGACATACCTCGGTTTAAGTACACCTCGGTTTGAGTACTTTCAGGTTAAGTACTCCGCGGACCGTCTGGAACGGATTCATCCACTTTCCATTACTTTCAATGGGAAAGTTCGCTTCAGGTTAAGTACGCTTCAGGTTAAGTACAGACTTCCGGAACCAATTGTGTACTGAAACCAAGGTACCAGTGTAGTTTATGCATGAGCACACACATTCAT
This sequence comes from Zootoca vivipara, assembly GCF_965207765.1. Lineage (NCBI taxonomy): Eukaryota > Metazoa > Chordata > Lepidosauria > Squamata > Lacertidae > Zootoca > Zootoca vivipara. Next base: position 72,325,553 of record NC_142583.1, read on the forward strand.
GTGCGTACATTGGTCACACACACACAGCTGAAACATGGTCCTCGGAGAAGAGGCCAATGCTCGCACCATTACCAGGAACAGTCACCATTGTTTGGCCAGAACCCACTTGACTCCTCCTGGTCTAGGGCTGTGGTTGTGGATAATACCAAACCAGCAACTCTCTCCACATCCTGTTCCCTAAGGAAAGATCATGGCAGGTAATGGGAGGCTTTGCGGGAGAGGGGATGTGGGGCGAAACCTGGTGACGGAGCAATTTACAAAAATGTATCAAAAGGTGTCATAAGCCCTCCCAAGGCTCTGAGGTGGTTTCAAAGTATCAGAGCCAGCCCACATCACCACAGACTCCAGATTGATCCAAATAAGTCCAGAACGGGGAATCTCCACTTGGAGGTTTTTAAGCAGAGGTTGGATGGCCACCTGTCATGGATGCTTTAGTTGAGATTCCTTCATTGCACAGGGCTGAACTAGATGGACTTTGGTTTCCCCTCCAACTCTACAATTCTATGAACACCCATCAAACAAAATTAGAAATTCCAATGGAAATGGATGATGGGAATTGTAGTCCAGTAGCATTTGAAAGACTGCAGATTTCCAAGAGCAGAATACATAATGGAACACAATGAAGAGGTTCCCCAGCAGGTTGTTTCAAGTGAACATTTTGTGTTTTATAGTGTTCCAATGATATTCTTGAGCATCCCTTTCATGTGTGAAAGTGCCTTCTCTCATGTGTGAGAGAAGTAAGTGACTTCTGCTGTTTGTGGAATGCTGATTGGCTGCCTGCCAGTCCCAATCAGGGAGGAGCAGAATGGGAAGAGTTCTGGAATGTTCTGCATGAAAGTGGAAGGTGGTTGAAGCCGTTGAAGGAAGGAACACCTGCAGGAAAAAGCTGAGGCAGAGAGAAGATAAAGGATTTAGTGAGGCACCACGGTATCCAAAGTAGGGGGAATAAATCATTCATAATCAGCTGCCTTTTTCTAAGTTCAGCCATTGGTTGTCTTGCCCCATATGCTATCTAGCCAACTGGCAACAGCTGCCCAGGATCTCTGGCAAAGATAGGCCTTTCCCAGGCCTACTGCTGGAGTTCCTTATGATGGGAGATGCCTTTCAGGGCCTTCTGAATGAAGTACGTGCTCTGTCACTGAGCTAGAAGTCGGAAGGCCCCAGTTGCCCTATTATAGTGGGAGATGAGCAGATTCCTGTAGTTCTCCAGGGAATAGGCAACTCCATGTTTGAAAACAAAGTGAGGGTTGGATGCACACAAGTTTTTCATGCCAACTCCGTAGCATGGTGTGACTGCTCTGTAAATGGTAGCTTTGTCTCAAGACATTATTTTAATAGTTTACTCCGTTCAATGGTCACATAGAAGAACTCCAGGATGAGACAACACTCAACATGAGGAGATAAGATGGAAGCCAAGAAAAAGATCTTGTCAACAGAAAGAGGCAAGTTTTTGTAGGTTGTTATTCTGATTTGTCTTTAGACTACTAAATTATTTGATAGAAGTTGCGCTAACTGTCTACTCTTGTTGTATTGTTCCGAACACAGGATGACATAAGGGTCCAATCCGAATGAGCAGTTAAAATGGTGGGAGGCTTGACATTCGCGGAAGGTAGGTTTTTTCCGCTGTTATTTCCTCTTCAGAGAAATACAGGAAGGCAGAGTTCTTCTACTCACCTCTGAGCTTTCCTTTCTGTCCTTCTGACTCCTGCTTCCTTTCCTTCGTTCTACTATGAGTGTGAAATTGAGGGACAGGGCAGAGATTTATCTCTGGGAACACTACTCTCGGTTGAGCGCCTGCCTCTTTTCCACCTTCCGACATTTTATTAAATTTTATTAAATTTAATAAAAAAATGAACCACACTGTTCATTAATTGAAATAATTATTTGATGATTTATCTTTTACTTTGTTGCTCCATCGTCAGCACATATGAACTGACATTTAGTTCTATATAGTTCTATATAGGCGTATCTTTATTCAGCTTGATTAATGATGCATTTAAATAGCATTGCTATATATTTCACCTAATCAATCCTCAGGATTAACCGCATTTTATAACTTACTAGCAGGTAGTGTTTGATGCTGCCTGGAATCTCAGAACGTTGTGTTTTTTAAATGGATACTGTAATATATGAGTTTGGACCCATTGTGCCATCAATTGGGTGAAGTCATGCCAAAGACATATTTGATTCAAAATGGCACTTGTGGTGAGACCCTGTCAGGCTGCCAGAAAAGCCCTTCCATCTGGGGTCCAATGCTGTAAGCAGAAACCGGAACGGCTTGGCCGTAATTAACTTTATTGCTCAGTAACCAAGGAGACAGCGCACTGCACATCCATCAGCTAAGCAAGTCAGTTGCAGAAGCTGAAGTTCCATCTTCTCTCTCCCTTATTTATACCTCCCTCCATGCGTTTTTTCGCTGTGACTCAGCTTCTCTTAATTGTTCTAGCCTTTTCTCGACCCTTCTTTCTGTGGCTACTTCAAGCATCTCTCCTTCACACTCACTTTCTGTTGCTGATTCCTCCCTGTCCCACCAGTCTGAACATGGTTCAAAGTTCCCTCCCCCCTCAGGTGCCTCCTGGACTACTGGCTGCCACCACTCTTCCTCAACCAGCCAACCCCTGACAGATGCCCAACCTCATCACAGGAAATCCCATGCAGAGTTTGGTGAAGACATCCCAAGTTTTGGAGGGGGTTATTCTACTGGGGTCAAGCTCCTAGTACACAGTGCCTTTTCTATTCCCTTTTTTATGAGCTGATGTTCTAATAAATTACATATTATGTGATCCAAGACCACAATGCAGCTTCAAAAACCAGTGTGGCTTCCAGATCGAATGTGGCTTCCAGATCGAATGTGGCTTCCAGATCGAACGTGGCTTCCAGATCGAACGTGGCTTCTGGATCCAATGTAGCTTCCAGATCCAATGTGGCTTCTAGATCCAATGTCTCTTCTAGATCCAGTGTGGCATCCAGAACAAAACTAAAAGGCAGACGAAAACCACCTCCTAGAAAGGGTATGTATGCAGCACACAGAGAAGTGGTTCATAGTATAGACGAGGGACACACTGGAAAGGAAAAGTGGGAGAGCAACAGGAAGCATCTGTGACCAGTTGTGGTGAAGAGGGCTGGAGAAAAGCTAGCAGTGCTCTGTGAGCCCAACAGGCTCACTTAGTCAAACCAACTAACCAGGGTTTGAGTCCAGCGTCTTCTTCTGCTGCTGGCTATGGCAGCGGTGGTGCGAAGCACCAAGCTTTAGCTTATGTTCTCTCCTCTCTACTTATTTAAACAGGGAACCTCAGACAGAAAGAAATGGCAGGCAAGGAAGACTTCTCCATTCACTTAGCCTGACAATTGACATGGGAGGCGGACTTAGAAAGCCAGCTTTGGCTTGCTCATCCTGAGATCCCTATGGTAGGGAAAAGAGAACTTGGCAGGTGTGGTCATTCAAGTGTGGCCTGAATGCTCCATCACAGAGTGGAGCGGGAGAAGCGGGGGTGACCCATCCATGAGGCAGACTGAAGAAACTGCCTCAGGCTGTAGAATCTAATGGGCACATGCTCCTCCATCATTGGAGAAGTGGTAGAGGTGGTTTCTGGGTGAGAGCTCAATGAAATCGCCTGAAGTCCTCATGTCTTGTGTGGCCTCACCAGGATCTTGGGAAGATCTCATGGGGCTCTTCTGAGATCTTGCCAGAACCCGGAAGCTGCAGCTGCATGAGCCTGGTAAGCCAGACTTCAGCAGGGGCAGCAAGGTGGGGTCAATGGCATGCAAACATGGTGGCACCTTCCCATTTTGCCGCAGGTGGCAAAGCAGAATGGACCACTCCTGGGGAGAAGCTAAAGCTATGTATGAGGAGGGACTTCTTGGACCTCTTTATGGTGAGCCCAACTGGGGCCAAGGCCATGCTCTGGTGGCTTCCACTGGGGACTATAAGATATAAGATATCTTTATTGTCATTGTCCCCTTGCGGGAACAACAACTCGGTTGCTACATCCACTCAGATAAAGCATTCCGCATAATCCAAAATTATAAAACCTAATTAAAAACAGTAAATATAATACAAAATAGCAAGTAAAATAAGATGACTTCAAAGTCCAGGCTTTCCATTTAAAGCCAAAATCGCTCTAGAGAAGAAACTGTTCCTGAGACGGCTTGTTCTTACCTGCATTGTTCTATATCTCCGTCCCGACTACTTATTGAGGTGCTGTTCATATAATCTTTCATTCAAGTCTGCATCTTTGTTTCAGATTGTTATAAGAAAGGATAGTGTGGTTTTTTTGATGTTTGGAATGTCTTAGTTGTTTATTTAGTGTAGACTCCTTAAGAGACAACTTACCTATTTAGAAAACACCCCTAACGAGAGAACTGCGAATGTGTCAGCGTGAGTAGACACTCACCCATTTCGCTCCTGGAACTTTCCTAATTAAAAGCCTGAAAAACAAATAATTTATGGCAAACTGATAGCAGAGATAAACTGTCGAGAGCCGGGCTCAAGTCCAGATACTGGAGGGAGGTGAATGAGTGCTTAAAACAGCGGTTAATTTGTCTATTGAGGAAAGACTCGAGAAAAGATTTAACAAGATGGCTAAATCTATAAAGGAGCTGGGGGAGATGATCCAGGGTTCGGAGATAAATGTCTGCGCTGACATGCAATGACTGAAAGCAGAAATGAGAAGAATGACTGCTACAGTAGAAAAAGTTGCGAAAATAGCAGAGTATGCAAAAGAGGTAGCAGAAGCAAACATAAATAAAATAGATGCCTTGACAAAAAGAATCTCGCAAATGAATGACAGACAATGTAGAAGGAATTTGAAGTTTTCAGGCACTTCAGAGGACATCCTATATAATAAAGTCCAAGTGTCTCTGCGTCCAGTCCCTGTGTCCCTGGGTTTGCACTACTGCGCATGTGCCCCACGGACACAGGGACTGGACGCAGAGACTGGACGCACACACACACACGCTCTCCGCCCCCTCTGCCTACTGTTTCCCTGCGGCCGCCAACCACCGCTCCCAGCCGGACAGCGCCTCACTGCGCTTGCGCTAAAGCGCGAGGAGGAGGAGGCTGCTTTCTTTCCCTCCCCCCCTACGCTCCTCCCACTATTCGCCATTGGCTGGTTCTAAACGGGGTTTGCCGCAGGGGCGGGAAGGAGATGGGGAGCAGCAGATCCCCGAGGCGAACACGCGCAGCGCGACTGGCTGCAGCCGCCGGCTCCACAAACGGGCGCACTCCATAAGCAGCGGCGCCACTCCTACACAGGCCCCCGGCCGCGCTTCCACGCTACTTGGGCACGCGGGCGCTGCTTCCCTTCCGCCGGCAGCACACGTGGGAAGGGAGGAGCAGCCTTGGCATTTGGGCTCCCGAGGCGGAGCTTCTGCACTGACGGGGAAGGGAGGGAGCCAATGCGTCACAAAGAGGAGGAGGCGGCTTTGGGTGGCGTGTGATGCGGGGATCGTGAGCACCAGAATCGGGGCAGCGGGGAAACCCCTAGCCTCCGGATCAGGCCCCAAAGATGCCTCTACGAATGTCCCCGAGGTTGCTAGGGCAACAGGCCTGCTCTAGCACCCAATATTTTAATGGGCTTCAAGACACTAGTTGAGAATAAAGACCTGGAAAAGGTGATATTAGAATGGCTCAAAGAACAAGGAATTGAAATCGAGCAATACGAGATTGAGAGAGCCCATCGATTGTTTAAAGCACGAGGAGGCTCCGGACATCCTAGGGATGTAATTATGGGATTTACAAGAGAGAAGCTAAGGGATCAAATCTATAAATCTCTACGCCAGAAAGCAGACCTGCAGTTCAAACAACGAAAGGTCATAGTGAGACAGGACTTCTCCCCGGAAACGCTGCAAGAAAGGAAACGAATGCAGCAGTTTGCACAAGCTCTTTACAACCATAAAATCCTCTTTTCCTGGGCCTACCCCACTACGTTGGTGGTCTATAAAGAAGGCAGGAAACCCTGACGAAGCAAAAAAAAAAAAAGCTAATTAAACTAGGAGTTGGTTCAACACAAAGACAATTTGAACAAGAACTCTCAAGTGTGGAAGAACTACAGGTAGACTAGCAGGGGGAGTCTAGTGAAGAATCTCCAGTGCAGAGACAAGAGAGTAAAAGAAGATGGAAGTCGGGAGAGGAAGGAAGCAGCAAGAAATAACAAATAATAAATACCAGAGACATTTAAAATGGGCTTTTGTAAAAAAAATACTTAAGGATATAATCTTTCCAGGAATGCAATTTGGTTAAGGAATATTGGCAGAGGATCATAAGGGTACTTTCTGGACTATTCCAAATAAACATAGAAATTAATAGGCACTTGCTATTTTGGGGAATATTGGGAAATAAGAAAGTAAAAACGTAATAATCTAGAGTTGTATGAGATCATGATTTTAGCTGGAATGGCAGTTATTGCTCTAGGATGGAAAGAAAAAGCTAAGTGGAATATAGAAAAATGGAAAGATTATGTTTTTGAATATGTACAATCAGAAATATTTGCACAGATAGCAGTAGAGGATAGATGGGAAAATAAATGCCAAAAAAAATCACAAACAAGTGGGCATTTTATAGGAACTGGGTAGAAAGGGGAGAAGCCAACCCGAATATACAAGCATGAGTGAACAGATTGTGTACATGGTTAAAGATATGAAGAAGGGAGGCCCGAACAGGGGGGAGAGTGGGAAGGGAGGGGGAGGATTTGGGGGGGGGCAAGTTGTAAAGATACGTGGAATGAACTAATGCTTTTGTTATGTAACCCTTTTAAAAATAAAAATAAAAAAGGATAAAAAACACCCCAAACAATTTATAGATTTGTTTGATATACAGTAGATTGTGTTTTAAAGCTCCACTGGGTCAGGGGAAAGGCTCATGTAGTCCAACACCCTGTTCTCACAGTGTCCAAACGGATGCCTACGAGAAGCCTGCAAGCAGGAGCTGAATACAACAGCGTAGTCCTTACTGTATTTGCAATACCCAGCAATGGGTTTTGAGAGGCATACTGCCTTTAACAGTGAATGCAGAAAATAGCTGCTGTAGCTGGTCAACCTCACCTCCATGAGTCTGTCTAACCTTCTTTAAAAGCCACCCAGGTTGATGGGCATCAATACCCCTTGTGGGAGTAAATTCCATAGTTCAACTATGCGCTCTGGTCTCGCCTGATTTTCTTGTATATATGTTAATAGCTCTATGCGTCAGCAAGAATTCCAAAAACACAGCAAAATGAACCATACCTTAATGGGATAATGGCGGGATGTTCATACGTGATCGTTAAAGCATAATTTCCTTTCTTTTTGCACTTCAAGGAAAATATGCTGCGTTTTTGCAGCACATAAGAGAGTGCTCCTTTCAACCTTCCCTTGCTGCATCTACTGCGGTGGTGCTGTGCCTGGTCCTGTTCTTTGCTGCAGTTGGAGTTACTAATCTGTGTAAGTTCAACTCTGGGGTGGGGGCTATAGAGTTGTCATGGTTGGGCTTTACATCATTTTGAAGAACACTTTCAAAAGTGGGGGCATCATCCAGCCTCAGCTAATGTTGTCTGGGGCAAAGACGGCACGACTCGAGGCAGGTTGAACTCAATGGGAAGGCGACCAAGAGCAGAGCTCGAGGGCTTCCTTTTATTGAAAGCTCAGGATGACAGTTAATCATTACGACGACAGTGTAACTTCTAGCCAATTACAGCAGTGCAGTCCCATACAAGGTGATGTTTCCTGTAACGTCACACCCGGTCACTCCCTAAGACATCCTCCATAGCCCACGTGTTGTTTTGCCATGCCCTCTGTCCATGCTCCAAGCACATGTCACTCTGTAAACACCCCCTCCTAGTTCCCATTGTGTTACCCTCCTTGGCTTGACCCATCTGGTTTGTCCTGATTCATCCAGTTCCATCCAGATCCTCCTTGATCCTTCTAGCTCTGTTGTGACCTGTTGCCCTGCTGACCTGAGCCTCTGACCTGTCCTTCTTCACGTGTTTCCCATTCTGACATTAGCCGGCTTGCCGCGCTAATGCCCACACTCTCGCAGATCGGTGTGGCTTGCCAGCACCAGATCTCAGTCATTCCCACACATGCAAGCACAATTTCCTCGTGTTATCCCCACAAGCTAAGATCTTTTTCCTCCCAGTATGAGGTAAGGAAGTGGTTGAATCTCACCCATTGAAACAAATGCTTCTGTTTCTTGTCTCTGAATACTCCAGAGACTTCATATATATATATCCCACCTTTTCCCCAGACTGGGACTCAACACAGCTTACAGTAGCCGCCGGGACCATATAGCACAGGTCCCAAAGGATCTCCACTGGCTCCCAGTACATCTCCGAGCACAATTCAAAGTGTTGGCACTGACCTTTAAAACCCTAAACGACCTTGGCTCAGTTTACCTGAAGGAGCATCTCCATTCCCATCGTTCAGTCCAGACACTGAGGTCCAGCTCCAAGGGCCTCCTGGCGGTTCCCTCATTGCGAGAAGTGAGGTTACAGGGAACCAGGCAGAGGGCCTTCTCGGTAGTGGCGCCCTCCCTGTGGAACGCCCTCCCATAAGATGTCAAGGAAATAAACAACTATCTGACTTTTAGAAGACATCTGAAGGCAGCCCTGTTTAGGGAAGTTTTTAATGTTTGATGCTTTTATTACAGATAAAAGAGAGTTATAGTTACAGGTAGGTAGCCGTGTTGGTCTGAGTCGAAGCAAAATAAAAAAATTCCTTCAGTAGCACCTTAAAGACCAACTAAGTTTTTATTTTTGTTTGAGCTTTTGTGTGCATGCACACTTCTTCAGATACACTTGAAACAGAAGATAAAACAGAGAAAGCTAAAAACATAGATACGATCATCACCAAACAGCAATTAAACACTAATGGAATTAAAATAATATATATAAAAAGAACTATTAAAAATAACAACTACAAGAAAAACATCACAGAACCAGCTCTTTCGTTCAAAACAGTCAGTTCCTAAAAGTCTCTTGAGATAAGAAAGTCTTCACCTGCCATTGGAAGGGCAACATCTTGGAGCATCCTGCAGAGCTCTCTCTCCTAGCGTGCAATTCTCTGCTCCTATTTCTTCTAATCTTTGTCAGCTGAATGAGAGATTCCTTCTCTTAAAGCGATTCTCCTAAGTTGTACAGGGGATCTCTGTTTAACACGTTTGCTGGCTGTGCCTCCTCCTAGGAAAACAGGTCTGCAGCCTGTCTGCCTTGTTCCTTCCTGATGTGGTGGCAGAAAGCCTTTTCCACTGGCAAGATAAAATGGGAGGAAGGCGTTGCATCCCTAGTCAGTTATGATGTCATCACCCAATGTGCCCATGATCTTTGCATGACTATATTCCAAGGAATATCACAATGGATTCAGCAGGGCTGGGAGAACCAGTTCACTAGGTATACAAGACTGCAGATCGCCTGCTAGAAAATATGACTGTCATACAAAAAGCAGGTTTCACAGAGAAGGCATAGGGAGTCTTGATTCAAAAATCATTCTACAAATAAATTGGAGTCCTTGGAGAGTTGAGAAAATCAAATGAAAAAGATTCCAAGAGCTCTGGCCAGGTAAAGGAATTCCAGTAGCAATCCAGTTTTTAGAAATCCAGGACAAGGCCCTGTTTCACGTTATTCTTCATCAGCTCTAGTTTCAAGGTCAAAGCGTACCATTCATGATTTCTAAAAACTGGATTGCTACTGGAATTTGTCTTATTTTAATGTATTTTGGTATTTGTTGGAAACTGCCCAGAGTGGCGGGGAAAACCCAGCCAGATGGGCGGGGTATAAATTAATAATAATAATAATAATAATCAACTTAAAACTTTCTAAAAATTATTCCTTTACCTGGCCAGAGCTCTTAGAATCTTTTCAATTGATTTTCAAAAATCATTCTAAGCAATTATTATTTGGGAGGGAAGGGGTGTAGCACACTCATGCCCAGACTAGTGTGTTGGCATACCATTTCTTTTTCTCTTTAATCCCTTCTAGATATCTACGAGCGGAACAAAAGGCATCTAGAAAAGAGAGCAATGAAAACTATCAGAGACTTTATGATAAAAAGGGAACCGTCCCTTCAGAACAAGAATGGTAAGTGATAAGTTTCCATCAGTATATTCATGAACACTGCTCCCCAGCCACACACCCCATCAAGGAGTATTGCCCCACAGTAGAACTTGTTTCAAGACTCTTATGTAGAGAGGGGAAAGTAGCTGGGGAGTGGAGGGTGATTGGAAGAGGAAGAATTAAGAGCCCACCTTTCCTCCAACACTGGTCCTCTGAAAACGCGCCTCTTCCCACAAACAACCGCTTTCAAAATATGCAGAGTTGGGAGCCTGTGTCTGCTGAAGCCTGGACCTGTTAAATCAGAACCAGTCATCAACCAGTTCCTTTGTATATCTGTCCATTTTGTTATGATTTCCCTGAATTGGTTGACTTTGCTATGGGACTGGCTAGGAAAACTGGATTGCCTTCTTGTTGCCCTTCCTTCAGCAAGTGGCGACATTTTTTATTCCAAGGAACTGTCTGTTTTTTAAGGAAAGGGCTGGCACTGTGATGTTTTTTATTCTTGTTATTCGTATTTTTAAAAGATTAGTTTTTTATGTTGTTTTGTGTTTTTTAATGTTTAATAACTTTTTAATGATTGACTTTGCTATGATTTTAGCTTTTCTATTTTATCTGCGTTTTGCATTTTTTATCTGTAAACTTCCTTCAGTCCCAGTCTGGGGGGGAAAGTGAGATACAAATAAATAGTATGACTATAATAAAAATGAATTTGCAAATCCCAGAGGAAACAAAACCCATGGGGGTGGGGTAGGAATTGAGGTACTGCATGGACAATTTTAATATTGAAAAACCTATCATTGTAAGAGAAGACTCAACATGCTTACAAACTGACTCATGCACCAGAAAGTCCTAAAATTCTGTTAAGTTGCCCATCTTAATTTCTGCACCATGTGTATGCAATTCCCATGTTCTACAGTATCACACATGGTGTGAGGTGACTAGAAATAAGCATGTAAGACATGAAGTGTGGGTTTAAACTGGGCCCATTTTATCAATTACAGCTTAAGACTTTAAGTTCTTGGTTCAAAGGGAAGGCCAATGTGCAGTAAGTATTCCCAAACAACTGTTGATCTCCTAAACCAGTTATAATTGGGTGAGCTTACCCTATAAGGAGGAAATGTGGCTTTAATTCCATCATCCCTCTCCTCTGCCCATGACAAACCCCTTCAGTTGAGGAGGAAGGCTTTCCTGATTCACGTCTCCTGGATGCCCCCATAACTCCATGGGAATGGCACAGGTTAGCCTCCAAAATTATATTTTTCCCCCAGGTCCTGCAAGTCTCTGTGCAAGTCTTCAGCACCACTATTCTTCTGAAAAGTGCTCACCCTTCGTGCCAAGCTGTTCCCCACTTTTATTTTGAATTTATTGATAAGATGGTTAATAGTTACGGAATCGACGCGCCTAGAACTGATTTAATACAATAGAAATTGTTGTGACTCAGACCACATTAAATGGCTTAATTCTAGCATTGGCCCCACACAAATCATTCTGTCTGGCTATTTTGAGAAGCAGGCAAGCGAGCATTGCCAAGTGATGCCAGTTTCAGCCATGTATTGAGGCTGGCCTTGTGCGAGTGTAAAACATGGGTCCCACTGCGAACCTCTGGCATCTCCTCAGTTGTGGTTCCAACTCAAAATTCTCATGGCTTTTCTAAAACTTTTATTTAATCCTATGACATTCAATTTGAGAATTTTGTGTACTGAACATTTTTGCAGCAAACTAAGTTTGAACGTGGAGAACTTGCCCGAGAACATTTTCAATTGCAGAAAGCACATATCTATTGCTGGCACCATGAATACCTTTGGGGACCTAAGTTACTCTTCGGGAAGCTTGAACCTTTATTCAGTGCTAGCAAAACGGTAAAGGGATATGTGTATGCAGCTCGTACATTGAAAATTCCACTTGAATAGGGCAACCTCTGTCCAGTGTGTCCTTGTGTGCATAAAGAAGACACACAACCCACTCCCTTTCAAGAACCATGAAGGTCAAGCCACAAAATAGCCTTCTCCAGGAGATCGGACAAGTTTTACCATCAGTATACCAATATCCCTCAGTAGAAAGGAAATGGATGTAACAGTTGACACTATTGGGGAAGGGTGGAGTAAACCTTGAACCTTGGTCACCCCAGACACTAAGAACCAGGACTCCTCCTATCTAGGCTCCATCGCAGGGCTCTGCTTCTTTTTTCCACACTGGAATGTGATTGTACATCAGATTTTGGAAAGTGACTTTTTATATACATCGATGGATGTCTGAATTACCACTGACTTGAATTGTTCAAACGTTTTAGATTCTGAAATATTTCGTGGAGCTCAGAAGTTAGCAGAAGAATTGGTTGCATGGAACTTCAAAGTGTATGAAGTACAAGTTGCAATTGGTAAGTTCCTTTGAGACAATGATTGTCTGCACAGCTCTTGGAGGTTCAGGGGCCCAGCTGCCCTCTGCCTCTCACACACTACTTTGATAAAACAGATTGAGCAATTCAGACCTTCACTATCCAGGACAAAATAGGCTGTGTATGAGAAAATTATTTGCAAATCAATTGGTGAATGCAAAGATGGTAATAGGGAGGGAAATGAATAACACCTTCTCATTGAAACTAGCCTCTAAATATGTTCATTACATGAACAAACATTTCAGAGGGCAGAAGGGTGGCTATCCTGTTACATTAGTAAATTGTGATGGGTGGCAATGAAATATCATGTAATTCATTTCGAGTGTGTATGTGTATTTTAAAGTGATCTGCACAGACCTTCAACTTGGCATCTCTCAAATTCTGCCCCCTCTCATTTCCCTGTGAATTCCTTGCTGGGTTGAAAGAGGACCTTATTAGAAAATTTCGTCTAAAGTGGATGCCACATGCTGGGCGTCTCTATTTATTTGAAGATCGAAGAAAGTCGTGGTTCAGTGCAAAACAGTTTTGTGAGGAGGAAAAGTCCTGGCTGACATTTATTGAAGATGCTGCTGTGGAGGTGAGTACAACACCAGGAAACTCGCTATAATGATCTCTAGCAGGTGAGCAGCCTGATAAGCAACAAGGACTCTCCATCAGTTTTATGTAAGTTTATATACAAAAAAACAAAACAAACCCCCACACACACACACCCAGAGCATGGTGTTCTGCCGGCTCTCATTAATCTTAGTTGCTCAGTCTGACTCATTGTCCCTTGCCCAACAGGAAGAACGCCAAAATCCCACCTTTCATCTCCTTCCCTTCCATTGCTCTGTGATCTTCTCCAATCTCCTCGTTTGAGGACCGTAGGTCTGGCTCTTCCCCAGAAGACTCAACCTCCAACACTGGCTTATCTGGTGGCTGCATGGCAACGCTTTAGCCGACTTCCCACTCTTCCTCTCCTTGGGAGCAAACGGCTTCTTCCCTGGAAAGGAGGGGGGGCCGGGCTGTTCTCTCTAAAGAAAAATCAGACAAACAGCTCTCATCTGCAGTCAGCCCTTTGCTCACTCAGCTCAATTTATGAGGCTGACTCTTCCGTTGCACTCTGGGGGGCCACATTCCTGACACTCTCTTGCAATTAATTGATTTTAAGTCCTTTGGGTGCCTAGAAAAGTTCTCTGGCAGCCTCCACATACTACTGCATGGACATCTTACTTCCCCCTCTTTCTCCATGAGCAGAAATATGTCATGGGGCACTCTTGAATGAATTGTGATCTACTGAAGGGAAGAGTACTGGAGGCTTGTTTTGCTTCTTTTCTAGCAGGGGAGGTAGTATCTATTAAGAAATGTACAAGTAAAGCAGGTGGAAACCATCAGGCATGGAACTAGAGAGGCAGTCTTTAAATTGTATCTGTCCCCACAAATGAGGAGGTTTTAGGCCAGCAAAAGGCACAGAAGAGGATCTGGGAATGCAGCCCCAGTGGTGAGTCAAGAAAGGAGGGAGAAAGGACTTGCCGGAAGGGGGTTATATTGCAAGATCTGTCATTAAAAGGCAGGATCTAATGATGAAATGAGTACCCAAACTCACAGAGTAAAAGACTCACCAGAAGGTTTCTGGAGAAAGGATGGAACTCTGAAAATCCTCCTGTGTGCACTCACTTTAAGGGTTCAGATTCTAGGCTGACTGATTTTCCTTCTGTTCCTCCTCTAGCTGAGTTTTTACTGTCGCCATGTTTTTAGCAAGTTGTGTGGGAGTTTTTAACTGAGCTTTAGTATTCTAGAACTCAGGGGCTGTCCTTCTGGGCTGTGAAGCAATGGTTCCTAAATTGAAACCCATGTCAGGCTGACTTTTGCCCTTGGTTACAGGTAGGTAGCCGTGTTGGTCTGACATAGTCGAAACAAAATAAAAAATAAAAACATTCCTTTCAGTAGCACCTTAGAGACCAACTAAGTTTGTCATTGGTATGAGCTTTCGTGTGCATGCACACTTATTCAGATACACTGAAACATAAGTCACCAGGCCCTTATATATATATATTGGGTTAGGGCAGGGGGTCCCCAAACTAAGGCCTGGGGGCCAGATGCGGCCCAATCGCCTTCTAAATCCAACCCGTGGACGGTCCGGGATCAGCATGTTTTTACATGAGTAGAATGTGCCCTTTTATTTAAAATGCCTCTCTGGGTTATTTGTGGGGCATAGAAATTTGTTCATTTTATTTTTCAAAATATAGTCCAGCCCCCCCACAAGGTCTGAGGGACAGTGGACCAGCCCCCTGCTGAAAAAGTTTGCTGACCCCTGGGTTAGGGTTTGCCCATCCTTGATTTAGTTGCAAGGTGCATCTCTGTGGTGCAACTTCCCGCTGTCAATTCACATTTCACTCCTGTTGATCATCTGAAGGAGCCTCTTGTCTTCCAGAGAAGAAACTTTGTCTGGAAATTATTTGAAAGGGGGTTCTGGTTCCTCATTTCTAGGAAAGACTCTGGTTGTGCTTTCTGCAGGCGTTTCTAGAAAAAGAAACAGAATTTGCACATGAAGATTCCTGGATTGGACTCCGTCATGAGAATGGAAATTGGAAATGGCATCATGGCCCAAATGTAGTAAACACGTAAGTGTGAACAAAATTTCTTTACTTTTTGTATTGTAGAAACTTTGTCGGGAATTCACGGGTGACAGATTAATAATAGGTATGATGAAGAAGCAAGTTCACTATATTCAGAGTCAGTGGACCTCAGTTTCTCTGACTCCGTCAAAAAAACCACCACTTTTTTCAGATGGAGCCAGGATTAATAAGTTGTTTTGAAAATGTTGGGGTTGAAATATAGGATTGTAAAATTCTTAAATAAGCAGATGGACTTGATTGCAGTTTCCTGAGCATAGCATTGTGTATTCCAAGCAATGCACTCATCCTTTGCAATTTTGTGTGAGAAATAACTTGCAGGAGGAAGCAATAGAGAGGGAAACTACCCCCCATAATACTTTTTTTTCTGCTGATGGACAAAATCTAAAAAATACAAACAATGCACTACAATTATGAGTAGCTGGCAATCTTGAGGTAGAAAGCAGGAATGAGACAGAACTGAGCTGAGTATTTCACTAATGCTAGAAAAAAGTAGACATCCAGTGTGGATTCATTAGTTTCAGTTGATGGATTTCTGACTGCTGCCTTTTGCTTTCAGTTATTGGATGCATGGTCAGCCTGACAAAATAAAAGAAGAACCCTGTGTCATATTAAAATCACATTGTTCCAGAACAACTAAATGTTGGGAAAACATTCCCTGTAATGTAGAAAAACGGTGGATATGTAAGAAGATGCCTGATACAAGATGGTATACGGTAGACCCTTGATAAAACTGGATTCTGTGATCTCTATGCTAAAAGCAGTGGATCAATCCTCCCCCCCCCTTTAAAAAATCAGCAATCCGGGTTATGGAATTGGGGCATGAAAGAGCTCAACTCTCTGTCATCAACAACTGAAAGCACCTTAGCAGTCCTGTTTCCTCAAGACTGGAAAAAGAGACCTTAATTTGCAATCTCAAAGATTTGAACCTCCAAGAAAATGAAGCATGGGAGAATTCAGTCAAAACCAGCTTCTGTACTTCCAATAAATTAATTTAGTATAATCATTGCTTTGTATTCTCCTTGCACAAGGCACCACTTCAAGTCAAGGATCTCTGCTCTGAAGATATTCAGGCCATCTTCAAATCTGTGGTGAAGTGGGTTGGCTGGGATAGTCAGCTCTGTTCAGTATAGCAGCCTCAGTGATTTCTCTATCAACAGCTACATGTCTGTCAGAGTTCTTGGAGTAGACCATTGACTGTGTTTTTTGATTTCTGGGGTTCATATGTTCTATCTTTCTGTTCCTTCCTTCCTTATTCCAGACCAGCCCTTTCCTAAAATTACGGTAACTCTCTTGCATACCATACTTTTTCCTTCTCTCTTGTTGTGTTGTTTGGGCTTATCTATTATGTAGTGTTCATTATTATGTCTCTTTAGGAGTCTATGATATTTGGTTGGCCTTGCTAGGAAAGCCAAACACTGTAGTCATCAGAGTTTCATAGAATCATAGAATTGCAGGATTGTAGGGTTCAAAGGTACCCCCAAGGGTAATCTAGTCCAATCCCCTGCTATGCAAGAATCTCAACTAAAGCATCAAAAACAGAATACCCACTACATCCCAAGGAAGAAAGTTCTTCCTCATGTTTAGTTAGAATCCCCTTTCTTGTAACTTGAAGCCATGGGTTCGAGTCCTACCCTCCAGAGCAGGGGAAAACAAGCTTGCTCCACCTTGAGATATTTGAAGATGGCTATCATATCTGCTCTCTCTTATCTTTTCCAGGCTGAACACACCCAGCTCCTTCAACCACTTCTCATAAGGCTTGGTTTCCAGACCCTTGGTCATCTTGGTCACTCTCCTCTGCACACCTTCCAGTTTGTCAATGTCTTTCTTAAATTGACACAGTCTTCCAGGTGGAATCTGACCAAGGCAGAACAGAGTGGGACTATAACTTCCCTTGATCTGGAAACTATACTTCTGTTGATGCAGCCCAAAATACCATTCACTTTCTTTTGCTGCTAGATCATCCTGTTGACACATGTTCATATTGTAGTCCACCAAACCCCCTTTTCACATATACTACTACCGGTAGTAAGCCAGGTGTCCCCCATCTTATATTTATGTAGCTGGTTCTTCCTGCCTAAGTGCAGGAACTTACATTTGTCCCACAGCCCTTATCCAGCCAAGCCCCTTATGACCTGCCATGATCTTTTCCTGGGGAACAGAATGTGGAGAGGGTTGCTGGGTTTGGTGGAGTCCAACCATCACTTCAGATGGTGTTGTCCAAAACCACAAACTTTTTGGAAGGAAGTTGCCATCATAAACTTGCCACAATAGCTGCCACTACTTGGATGAACCCTTAGAACTTTCACAGAGCCATAATTACACCTGCCTCTCTGATCTTCTCCAGGGAGGATTAGTCAAGACAGGAGTGTGCCAGGTTGGTGCCACCACTGGTAGGTCAAGGAAGAACAAGGAAACAGTGGGGTCACTTAGAGGAGAAGATGGTGAAATGCAAACAGGGGACAGAGAAAGCGCAGAACTCCTCAATGCCTTCTTTGCCTCAGTCTTCTCCAAAAAAGAAAACAATGCCCGACCTGAAGAATATGGAGCAGATGATTCAGCAAGGGAAACACAGCCCCGAACAAGTAAGGAGGTAGTACAAGAATACTTGGCTAGTTTAGATGTATTCAAGTCTCCAGGGCCAGATGAACTACATCCAAGAGTATTAAAAGAACTGGCAGAGGTGTTTTCCGAACCACTGGCAGTAATCTTTGAGAATTCCTGGAGAACAGGCGAAGTCCTAGCAGACTGGAGGAGGGCAAATGTTGTCCGTATTTTCAAAAAGGGGGAAAGAGAGGACCCAAACAATTACCGCCCAGTCAGCCTGACATCAATATCAGGAAAGATTCTAGAGCAGATTATTAAGCAAACGGTCTGTGAGCACCTAGAAAGGAACGCTGTGATCACTAAAAGTCAGCATGGGTTTCTGAAAAATAAGTCATGTCAGACTAATCTGATCTCATTTTTTGACAGAATTTCAAGCCTGGTAGATGAAGGGAATGCTGTGGATATAGCCCATCTTGATTTCAGCAAGGCCTTTGACAAGGTGCCCCATGATATTCTTGTAAAGTAGTTGGTAAAATGTGGGCTAGACAATGCTACCATTCAGTGGATTTGTAACTGGCTGGCTGACCGAACCCAAAGGGTGCTCATCAATGGCTCCTCTTCATCCTGGAGAGAAGTGACTAGTGGGGTGCCACAGGGTTCTGTCTTGGGCCCAGTCTTATTCAACATCCTCATCAATGACTTGGATGATGGGCTTGAGGGCATCCTGAGCAAGTTTGCAGATGACACCAAATTGGGAGGGGTGGCTAATACCCCAGAGTACAGGATCACACTTCAAAATGACCTTAACAGATTAGACAACTGGGCCAAAGCAAACAAGATGAATTTTAGCAGGGAGAAATGTAAAGTACTACACTTGGGCAAAAAAAAAATGTAAGGCACAATTACAGGATGGGTGACACCTGGCTTGAGAGCAGTACATGTGAAAAGGATCTAAGAGTCTTGGTAGACCACAAACTTGACATGAGTCAACAGTGTGATGCAGCAGCTTAAAAAGTCAATGCAATTCTGGGCTGCATCAATAGGAGTATAGCAACTAGATCAAGGGAAGTAATAGTACCACTGTATTCTGCTCTGGTCAGACCTCACCTGGAGTACTGTGTCCAGCTCTGGGCACCACAGTTCAAGAAGGATACTGACAAGCTGGAACGTGTCCAGAGGAGGGCAACCAAAATGGTCAAAGGCCTGGAAACAATGCCTTATGAGGAATGGCTTATGGAGCTGTGTATGTTTAGCCTGGAGAAGAGAAGGTTAAGGGGTGATATGATAGCCATGTTCAAATATATAAAAGGATGTCATATAGAGGAGGGAGAAAGGTTGTTTTCTGCCGCTCCAGAGAAGCAGACACAGAGCAATGGATTCAAGCTACAAGAAAGAAGATTCCACCTAAACATTAGGAAGTATTTCCTGACAATAAGAGCTGTTCGGCAGTAGAATTTGCTGCCAAGGAGTGTGGTGGAGTCTCCTTCTTTGGAGGTCTTTAAGCGGAGGCTTGACGGCCATACGTCTGGAAAGCTTTGGTGGTGTTTCCTGCTTGGCAGGGGGTTGGACTGGATGGCCCTTGTGGTCTCTTCCAACTCTATGATTCTATGATTCTAGGTCCCTCAAGTGACTTCAAGCAAAGGTGTCCAACAATTCACACGCCCATCGTTCCTGAAGGGTGCACCAACACATGTTCTGCCAGGGACTGTACCTGGTGTTGGACAATATATGTCCAATAATTAATAGACGCACAACATATAATGAACAGAAGCAAATGTGTGTAGGCAAAAAAGCAAATACAGTGGTACCTCGATTCCGGGATGTCTCTGTTGATGAACATTTCAGAACCCGAATGCTGAAAATCCAGAAGTAAATGCTTCCGTTTTTGAACGTGCCTCAGAGGTTGAATGGATTCTGCTGAATGTTTTTCATTTTCCTCAGTTGAATTTTGCACCTCAGTTTTCAAATGCTTCAGAACTCAAATGGTCTTCAGGAATGGATTACATTTGAGAACCGAGGTACCACTGTAGTTAGGAGTTTTAAAACTGGGAATGTATAGTGTAGGTCTGAAGCACAAGATGTAACACCTGTGCTAATTAGGGAAAGCAATGGGTGGCGTAGAGATGTGGTGAAGGAAGCATCCTTGGTACAACATACCACAATGAATGGGATCTGCAAGCTGCTGACATAAAATCCAGGTACCAATAGGATAAAGACCAATCCCAGTTCAAGATTAAATGTTAACCTCACACTTGTCTTACAGAAAACTAAATCAAAATAAAAGATGCTTAACTTGTAACTGGGGGTCACTCCTTGATTTTGGGTACAAAAAGACCACATACCCAGTGGGCGGAAGATGACCTGCTGCTAGCAGAAACGTGCTATGCAAATAATGTCATATAACGTTTGTATTTTGGATCCATTATATTTTGTACCTCAGCTTTCCAAATTTGTTGTTGTTTAGTCGTTTAGTCGTGTCCGACTCTTCGTGACCCCATGGACCATAGCACACCAGGCACTCCTGTCTTGCACTGCCTTCCGCAGTTTGGTAAAACTCATGTTCGTAGCTTCGAGAACACTGTCCAACCATCTTATCCTCTGTTGTCCCCTTCTCCTAGTGCCTTCAATCTGTCCCAACATCAGGGTCTTTTCCAGGGAGTCTTCTCTTCTCATGAGGTGGCCAAAGTATTGCAGCCTCAGCTTCACGATCTGTCCTTCCAGTGAGCACTCAGGGCTGATTTCCTTCAGAATAGATAGGTTTGATCTTCTTGCAGTCCATGGGACTCTCAAGAGTCTCCTCCAGCACCATAATTCAAAAGCATCAATTCTTCGGCGATCAGGCTTCTTTATGGTCCAGCTCTCACTTCCAATTGGAGATATGAAAGGAACATTTCGGACAAAGATTACCATAATAAAGGACAAAAGTGGTAAGGACCTAACAGAAGCAGAAGACATCAAGAAGAGGTGGCAAGAATACACAGAGGAATTATACCAGAAAGATATGGAGGTCTCGTACACCCCAGGTAGTGTGGTTGCTGACCTTGAGCCAGACATCTTGGAGAGTGAAGTCAAATGGGCCTTAGAAAGCACTGCTAATAACAAGGCCAGTGGAAGTGATGATATTCCAGCTGAACTATGTAAAATTTTAAAAGATGATGCTGTTAGGGTGCTACAACCAATATGCCAGCAAGTTTGGAAAACTCAGCAATGGCCAGAGGATTGGAGAAGATCAGTCTACATGCCAATCCCAAAGAAGGGCAGTGCCAAAGAATGCTCCAACTACCGCACAATTGTGCTCATTTCAAACGCTAGCAAGGTTATGCTCAAAATTCTACAAGGCAGGCTTAGGCAGTATGTGGACCGAGAACTCCCAATAGTGCAAGCTGGATTTCGAAGGGGCAGAGGAACCAGAGAACAAAAAGCAAACAAGCGCTGGATTATGGAGAAAGCTAGAGAGTTCCAGAAAAACGTCTACTTCTGCTTCATTGACTATGCAAAAGCCTTTGACTGTGTCAACCACAGCAAACTATGGAAAGTTCTTAAAGAAATGGGAGTGCCTGATCACCTCATCTGCCTCCTGAGAAATCTCTATGTGGGACAAGAAGCTACAGTTAGAACTGGATATGGAACAACTGATTGGTTCAAAATTGGGACAGGAGTACGACAAGGTTGTATATTGTCTCCCTGCTTATTTAACTTATATGCAGAATTCATCATGCGAAAGGCTGGACTAGATGAATCCCAAACCGGAATTAAGATTGCTGGAAGAAATATCAACAACCTCAGATATGCAGATGACACAACCTTGATGGCAGAAAGCG
Organism: Zootoca vivipara; assembly: GCF_965207765.1. NCBI lineage: Eukaryota > Metazoa > Chordata > Lepidosauria > Squamata > Lacertidae > Zootoca > Zootoca vivipara. The sequence goes on from NC_142583.1 coordinate 72,346,953, forward strand.
AGGAGGAAATAAAGAACCTTTTAATGAGGGTAAAAGAGGAGAGCGCAAAATATGGTCTGAAGCTCAACATCCAAAAAAGCAAGATCATGGCCACTGGCCCCATCACCTCCTGGCAAATATAAGGGGAAGAAATGGAGGCAATGAGAGATTTTACTTTCTTGGGCTCCTTGATCACTGCAGATGGTGACAGCAGTCATGAAATGAAAAGACGCCTGCTTCTTGGGAGAAAAGCAATGACAAACCTAGACAGCATCTTAAAAAGCAGAGACATCACCTTGCTGACAAAGGTCCGTATAGTTAAAGCTATGGTTTTCCCTGTAGTGATGTATGGAAGTGAGAGCTTTCCAAATAGAAGGCTAAAAAAGATCAAAATTAAATTATGCTTTTAAATTTCAATTGCTTGCCTGTAGTTGACATGGTGGGTGGAACTCTGCTGGACCTGAATAAATATTTAATGCCTAGTGTTACGCAGGAAACTGCAAGATAACAGTCCATGTTCCAAATTTAGTCTCAGAAGAAGAAAAATCGAACAATTTGAGGGATGGGGTCGCTCATCCACTTAATTGCAGGAGTCATCAAGTTCCCCAGGCAAGGGCGTAGCCAGGATCAAAACTAGGGGGGGGCAAGCCATGATCATTCAGGGGCGGGGCCACAAAGTGGGAACGTGGGCGGGGCTACAGGGCCAGCTGGCCTGACGACATCGTGGTGGCGGCAGCGGCGGCAGCGGCCACCTTGTGCTTCTGGGGCTGGCAACGGCGGCGGCTACCCTGCTTGGCTGGAGAGGACGGGAGGGTCGGGCAGGCAAGAGGGGGTGACAGGGTGGGCGAGGGCAAGGCAAGGCACGGCCGCAGTCACGACGGCTCCGAGGCGTTGCTGCATATCAGCATAATATTTCAACCATGTTGTGGGTTCAAGCCCCACCTTAGGAAAAAATTCCTGCATTGCAGGGGGTTGGACTAGATGACCCTTGTGGTCCTTTCCGACTACAATTCTATGATTCTATTGATATATTGCCATAGCATATGCATCATTCTGCTTTCTTGAATTGTCCTACTCCTAGGCATAGCAGCCAACTCCTTGAGGCCTAGGTGCCTCCCCCCCCCCAAATACTAGTAAATACCGTATGTGAAAGAGTCATCCCCCCCATGTTGATGGGCTTTCTATGTGGGGCTTATCTGCCCCCCCATATTTTATTAAGAATGGAAGAGGGAGGGAAGGAAGGAAGAAATAGAGAGAGGGATAACTCATATTTGTGGGTGCCTCTGGGTGACGCTGTGATGCTGGAACTCTGCAGCAAGAGGACGGGAGGGTCGGGCAGGCGAGAGGGGGTGGCAGGGCGGGTGAGGGCGAGGGAAGGCACGGCCGCAGTCACGACAGCTCCGAGGCGTTGCTGCATATCAGCATAATATTTCAACCATGTTGTGGGTTCAAGCCCCACCTTGGGGGAAAAATCCTGCATTGCAGGGGGTTGGACTAGATGACCCTTGTGGTCCCTTCCGACTACAATTCTATGATTCCATTGATATATTACCATAGCATATGCATCATTCTGCTTTCTTGAATTGTCCTACTCCTAGGCATAGCAGCCAAATCCTAGAGGCCTAGGTGCCTCTCCCCCCCCCCAATTACTGGTAAATACCGTATTTGAAAGAGTCACCCCCCCATTTTGATGGGCTTTCTATGTGGGGCTTATCTGCCCCCCCCCCAGTATGGAGGATGGAAGAGGGAGGGAAGGAAGGAATAATAGAGAATAATAGAGAGAAGGATACCTCATATTTGTGGGTGCCTCTGGGTGATGCTGTGAAGCTGGAACTCTGCAGCAAGAGGATGGGAGGGTCGGGCAGGGGAGAGGGGGTGGCAGGGCAGGCGAGGGCGAGGCAAGACAGGGCCGCAGTCTCGATGGCTCCGAGGCGTTGCTGCATATCAGCATAATATTTCAACCATGTTGTGGGTTCAAGCCCCACATTGGGGAAAAATTCCTGCATTGCAGGGGGTTGGACTAGATGACCCTTGTGGTCCCTTCCGACTACAATTCCATGATTCTATTGATATATTACCATAGCATATGCATGATTCTGCTTTCTTGAATTGTCCTAGGCATAGCAGCCAACTCCTTGAGGCCTAGGTGCCTCCCCCCCCCCAAATACTAGTAAATACCGTATGTGAAAGAGTCCCCCCCATGTTGATGGGCTTTCTATGTGGGGCTTATCTGCCCCCCCCAGTATTTTATTGAGGATGGAAGAGGGAGGAAAGGAAGGAAGAAATAGAGAGAGGGATAACTCACATTTGTGGGTGCCTCTGGGTGACGCTGTGATGCTAGAACTCTGCAGCAAGAGGAAGATACAGGTACACCTGTACAGGAGCCTTGTAAGCAGCTTTCTCTCTGCTTGATTTACAGCAGGCACGTCCAACAGGTAGATTGTGATCTACCAGTAGACCACTGGATGTCTGTGGTAGATCACTGCTAGATCACTGGCACCCCTAAAAAAAGCTCACCCAAATTTTTCCTCCTCCCTAAAAAAAGCTGAACTATGACCTGAAGCCCTAAACAAAAATGGGCCTCCCTCCCTCCTAAAAGAAGCTCAACAAGTTTGACCTAAACCCCCCAAAACAGGGCTTCCCTTCCTTAAAAAAACTCAACAGCTTTGACCTGAACCCCCCAAAAGGGGGTAGATCACTCCCAGTTTTTAACTCTGTGAGTAGATCAGAGTCTCTTGGGAGGTGGCCACCCCTGATTTACAGTATACAGATGCAGGAGGAGGGGCAGACTGGACCACCAATGCTTTTTATAAACATCACTGTGTCTATCAAAGCTACAGCCCCCCCTTCTTATTCACTTCCTTTTAGCCTTGCAGGGCCACCTTAGTCAAATTGAATCCTCTGCACCCTCATTAAATCGCCAATAGAACTGTTAATGCGATCCCTGAATGCCCATTAACAACTCCCTTTGAATAACAATAGGGTGAATAGGGTGGACCTTGCCTGAAGGGGTATTCTGCTCCATTGTCTTAACTGCTTAAGTACTGGTAGCCACTTTGCTTTATTTATTTGATGTGTTTTTGTTACAGCTGTGTTCCCGCCCCCAGCAAGTGGAGAGCTGCTCTTGCTAAAGCAAAAGTTTTTGGAGGGGCAAAGTATTGGTTATGGTCTGTAAAATACAATAATTTTTTGCTTCTAGGGGGGGGCAGCTGCCCCCTCCTCCCCCCCCCCTGTCTACACCCATGTCCCCAGGAGTCATTAAGCCCTGGGGTTAAAGGGGACAGAACATGCCTGTCCTTTGCAGCATTCCAAAGATACTCGTGAAAGTCACTTTTGTGCATGAGAGTACCATGGAAGTGGAGTAAGCAATAACTAAAGTAGATATTTTCCTGGACTTCTGCTATATGTGGAATGCTGATTGGCTGCCTGCCAGTCCCAATCAGGGAGAAGCAGAAGCTGAATGGGAACTCTGGAATGTTCTGCATCAAAGCGGAAGGTGGTTGGAGCCGTTGAAGGAAGGAACATCTGCAGGAAAAAGCTGAGGCAGCGAGAAGTTAAAGGACTCAGTGAGGCACGACGGTATCCAAAAGGGGAAAGGGGATAAGTTGTTCGTAGTCAGCTGCCTTTTTCTAAGGCCATTGCTTGTCTTGCCCCATGTGCTGTTTAGCCCAACTGGCAACAGCTGCCCAGGATCTCTGGAAAAGAGGTCTTTCTAAGGCTTCCTGCTGAAGATCTTTCTGATGAGAAATGTTGTGGATTGAATTGGAGCCTTTTGCATGAAGTATGTCACTAAGCTAGAATTCAGAAGGCCCCAACTGCCCTATTACAGTGGGAGAAAAGCAGTCTGCTTCTCTCCCACTGTATTTCCAGGGAATAGGAGATTCCATGTCTATAAATAAAGTGAGGACAGGATGACAAAGAGCTTTTCATGTCTACTCCATTGTATAATGAAGAGCTTGATATGACTGCTCTGTAAATGGTAGGTTTGTCTCAAGACATTATATTAACAGCCTGCTCCATTAAATGGTCACTTAGAAGAACTCCAGGATGAGACACCGCTCAAAATGAGAAGATAAGATGGCAGCTAAGAATAAGGTCCTGTCAACAAAAAGAGGTGAGCTTCTGCAGATTGCTACTCTGATTTGGTTTCTGACCACTAAATTCTATCATAGAAGTTGTGCTAACTGTCTACTCCTTTATATGGTTCTGAACGCAGGATGACATAAGGCACCAATCCAAATGAGCAGTTAAAATGGCGGGAGGACTGACATTCACAGAACGTAAGTTGTTTCTTCATGGATCAATGCCTTGTCGTGGCGAAGGGGCTTGAATAACTCAGAGAAGCTATGAGCTATGCCATGCAGGGCCACCCAAGATGGACAGGTCATAGTGGAGAGTTTTGACTAAACGTGATCCACCTGGAGAAGGAACTGGCAAGCCACTCCAGTAACCCTGCCAAGAAAACTCCATGGACAAAGACAACAGGCATATAAAAGTTATGACGCTGGAAGATGAGCCCCTCAGGTCGGAAGGCGTCCAACATGCTACTGAGGAAGAGCGGAGGACAAGTACAAGTAGATTCAGAGCTGATGAAGCGGCTGGGCCAAAGCCGAAAGGACGCTCAGTTGCGGATATGCCTGGAAGCGAAAGGAAAGTCCGATGCTGTAAAGAAAAATATTGCATAGGAACCTGGAATGTAAGAACCATGAATGGAGGTAAGCTGGATGTGGTCAAAAATGAGATGACAAGAATAAATATCGACATCCTGGGCATCAGTGAACTAAAATGGAAGGGAATGGGCGAATTCAGTTCGGATGACTATCATATCTACTACTGTGGGCAAGAATCCCGTAGTAGAAATGGAGTGGCCCTCATAGTCAACAAAAGAGTGGCAAAAGCTGTAATGGGATGCAATCTCAAAAATGACAGAATGATCTCGATACGAATCCAAGGGAGACCTTTTAACATCACAGTAATCCAAGTTTATGCACCAACTACCGGTGCTGAAGAAAGTGAAATTGACCAATTCTATGAAGACCTACAACACCTTCTAGAAATGACACCAAAGAAGGATGTTCTTCTCATTACAGGGGATTGGAATGCTAAAGTAGGGAATCAAGAGATAAAAGGAACAACTGGCAAGTTTGGCCTTGGAGTTCAAAATGAAGCAGGGCAAAGGCTAATAGAGTTCTGTCAAGAGAACAAGCTGGTCATCACAAACACTCTCTTCCAACAACACAAGAGACGACTCTACACATGGATATCACCAAATGGATAGCATCGAAATCAGATTGATTATATTCTCTGCAGCCAAAGATGGAGAAGCTGTATACAGTCAGCAAAAACAAGACCTGGAGCTGACTGTAACTCAGATCATCAGCTTCTTATAGCAAAATTCCAGCTTAAACTGAAGAAAGTAGGAAAAACCACTGGGCCAGTAAGATACAATCTGAATCAAATCCCTTATGAATACACAGTGGAAGTGAGGAACAGGTTTAAGGATTTAGATTTGGTGGACAGAGTGCCTGAAGAACTATGGATGGAGGCTCGTAACATTATACAGGAGGCAGCAACGAAAACCATCCCAAGGAAAAGGAAATGCAAGAAAGCAAAATGGCTGTCCAACGAGGCCTTACAAATAGCGGAGGAGAGGAGGCAAGCAAAATGCAAGGGAGATAGGGAAAGATACAGGAAACTGAATGCAGATTTCCAAAAAACAGCAAGGAGAGACAAGAGGGTCTTCTTAAATGAGCAATGCAAAGAAATAGAGGAAAACAATAGAATGGGGAAAACCAGAGATCTGTTCAAGAAAATTGGAGATATGAAAGGAACATTTCGTACAAAGATTACCATAATCAAGGACAAAAGTGGTAAGGACCTAACAGAAGCAGAAGACATCAAGAAGAGGTGGCAAGAATACACAGAGGAATTATACCAGAAAGATATGGAGGTCTCGTACACCCCAGGTAGTGTGGTTGCTGACCTTGAGCCAGACATCTTGGAGAGTGAAGTCAAATGGGCCTTAGAAAGCACTGCTAATAACAAGGCCAGTGGAAGTGATGATATTCCAGCTGAACTATTTAAAATTTTAAAAGATGATGCTGTTAAGGTGCTACACCCAATATGCCAGCAAGTTTGGAAAACTCAGCAATGGCCAGAGGATTGGAGAAGATCAGTCTACATCCCAATTCCAAAGAAGGGCAGTGCCAAAGAATGCTCCAACTACCGCACAATTGCGCTCATTTCACACGCTAGCAAGGTTATGCTTAAAATTCTACAAGGCAGGCTTAGGCAGTATGTGGACCGAGAACTCCCAGAAGTGCAAGCTGGATTTCGAAAGGGCAGAGGAACCAGAGACCAAATAGCAAACATGCGCTGGATTATGGAGAAAGCTAGAGAGTTCCAGAAAAACGTCTACTTCTGCTTCATTGACTATGCAAAAGCCTTTGACTGTGTCAACCACAGCAAACTATGGCAAGTTCTTAAAGAAATGGGAGTGCCTGATCACCTCATCTGTCTCCTGAGAAATCTCTATGTGGGACAAGAAGCTACAGTTAGAACTGGATATGGAACAACTGATTGGTTCAAAATTGGGAAAGGAGTACGACAAGGTTGTATATTGTCTCCCTGCTTATTTAACTTATATGCAGAATTCATCATGCGAAAGGCTGGACTAGATGAATCCCAAGCCGGAATTAAGATTGCCGGAAGAAATATCAACAACCTCAGATATGCAGATGACACAACCTTGATGGCAGAAAGCGAGGAGGAATTAAAGAACCTTTTAATGAGGGTGAAAGAGGAGAGCGCAAAATATGGTCTGAAGCTCAACATCAAAAAAACCAAGATCATGGCCACTGGTCCCATCACCTCCTGGCAAATAGAAGGGGAAGAAATGGAGGCAGTGAGAGATTTTACTTTCTTGGGCTCCTTGATCACTGCAGATGGTGACAGCAGTCACGAAATTAAAAGACGCCTGCTTCTTGGGAGAAAAGCAATGACAAACCTAGACAGCATCTTAAAAAGCAGAGACATCACCTTGCCTACAAAGGTCCGTATAGTTAAAGCTATGGTTTTCCCAGTAGTGATGTATGGAAGTGAGAGCTGGACCATAAAGAAGGCTGATCGCCGAAGAATTGATGCTTTTGAATTATGGTGCTGGAGGAGACTCTTGAGAGTCCCATGGACTGCAAGAAGATCAAACCTATCCATTCTTAAGGAAATCAGCCCTGAGTGCTCCCTGGAAGGACAGATCGTGAAGCTGAGGCTCCAATACTTTGGCCACCTCATGAGAAGAGAAGAATCCTTGGAAAAGACCCTGATGTTGGGAAAGATTGAGGGCACTAGGAGAAGGGGACGACAGAGGACAAGATGGTTGGACAGTGTTCTCGAAGCTACGAACATGAGTTTGACCAAATTGCGGGAGGCAGTGCAAGACAGGAGTGCCTGGCGTGCTATGGTCCATGGGGTCACGAAGAGTCGGACACGACTAAACGACTAAACAACAACAAGTTGTTTCTACTATTTCCTTTTCAGTGCAATACAGGAAGGCAGAGTTCCTGCACCCATACCAATCCTCTTGGGAGGGAGACCCTACGCCTTCCTTTCTGCAGAGTTTGGGGGTGATATCTCAAGTGGCACAAACATGGAACCTGGTTTCTAAATGGTGATGAGGACCACCTCCCTCACCCTGGGAACATTTGTGCCAAGTTTGGCAACAATATTGCAAGAAACGGCAAAAGCTATGTAAAAAAAACCAACAGGCTCAGTCATGCTAAGGTCACATTTCGGATTTTTCCATCTTGATTCAAAATGGTGCTTGGCATCCAAAAGTCAACAAAATCTACCCCCACCTCAAGAACTCTCATGGCAAGTTTTGTGATGACGTATCAAGAGGCATCCAAACAGAAAGAGAGCAGATGGATGGACAGACAAACCACTTTCCAAAATATACACTAATTTAATCCACTGTGTGATGAATAAACTCCATCTTTCCACAAATTTAGTTTTCAGTTGCCTTCCTTCTCTAACTCTGCTAAAATTTGATAATGTAACTGCCCTAGAGGTTGGAACAATACTTAAATATTCTCCGGAATATGCTACCTCAAAACTTGCTTGAGACAATTTATCCCACAAATGCACCCTATTAACCTGATCAATAATAATAATAATAATAATTTATTATTTATACCCTGCCCATCTGGCTGGGTTTCCCCAGCCACTCTGGGCACCTTCCAACTGAATATTAAAAACAGTACAGCATCAAACATTAAAAACTTCCCTAAACAGGGCGGCCTTCAGTTGTCTTCTGAATGTAAAATAGTTGTTTATTGCCTTGACATCTGCTGGGAGGGTGTTCCACAGGGCGGGTGCCACTACCGAGAATACAACAAGCATTTCTTTACTTGGGACATACTTGGGAATCTAGATTCAGGTAGATAGCCGTGTTGCTCTGACGCAGTCGATTATATAGATATATATATTGTCCAGTAGCACCTTAGAGCCTTAACCACCAAATTAATAACTTAATTCTTGTGTCTTGTGTCTTTATTTCTGGGAGGGAGGGACATTGCCACACAAGCCAGATGTCCCCCATCGCATATATTTGTGCAGCTAGTTCTTCTTGCTTAAGTGCAGAACCTTACATTTGTCCCTATTGAAATTCATTTTGTTAGCTTGCACCCAGTACTCCAATTTGTTAAGGTCATTCTGAATCCCAATTCTGTCTTCCATGGCATTAGCTGCCCCTCCCAGTTTGGTGTCATCTGCCAATTTGATGAGCATCTCCTCAATTCCTTCATCCAAGTCATTTATAGAGTTGTTGAACAACAACGGGCCCAGGACAGATTCCTATGGCACCCACTTGCCACTTTTCCCCAGGATGACAAAGAACCATTAGTGAGCACTATTTCGGTTCGGTCAGTCAACCAGCTTTACCAGTTTCCTCACAAGAATATCATGAGGAACTTTGTCAAAAACCTTACTGAAATCAAGATACACTATGTTCACATCATTCCCCTGATCCACCAAGCTTGTTACTCCATCAAAAGAAAGAAATGAGATTTGTCCTGCAGAGTAGAGCTGAAAACTGAATTCCTGCAGGATCATCACTCCCTACAATTTTGCTCCTGAGCTACAGGTTTTTCAGGGATTTGCCCTACTGGGATTTAGCTGCTAGCACACAATGGCTTTTTTGTGCCATTGTTGCAAGTTTTAGCTGATGTTCTAGTAAATTACACACTATGTGACCCAACAACACAATGCAGCTTCAAGAACCAGTGTGGCTTCCAGATCCGATGCAGCTTCCAGATCCAACGTGGCTTCCAGATCCAATGTGGCTTCCAGATCCAATGTGGCTTCTAGATCCAATGTCTCTTCCAGATCTAATGTGGCATCCAAGACAATACTAAAACACAGACAAAAACCACCTCCCACAAAGGGTATGTATGCAGCACACATAGAACTGGTTCACAGCCTAGACTAGGAACACACTGGAAAGGAAAGGTGGGAGAGCAACAGGAGGCATATGTGGCCAGTCATAGTGGGGAGGGCTGGAGAAAAACCAGCAGTGCTCTTTCACTCCAACAGGCTCATTTAGCCAAACAAACTAAATGCTATGCCAGCCTCAGACTGTGTGCTCACCTGATCCACCATGGGGTAAGAATTTACCTTTATACCACTGCTCCTTGCCCAGGTGAGGGAACAAACCTTTAAATAAACATGCAACAAAGAGAATATCAAGCCAAGCATCCTGTAGGGACTTAGTTTATTAAAGCTACTAGCTGGCCCGGCTACGTGTTGCCGTGGCTGACTCTGGGTCTCTGTTTCCCACAACCCCTCCATGTTCCTTCAGTGGAACCGGAAGCCCTCACCCGGTCCCCCTCCTCCGTCTCCGTCTCCTATCTCGGTACCATCCCAACATCCTGACCCCCTACCATCCTCACCCCCGGGTTCCTAACTACCCCTACCGTCCTGATCCTGGGTTCCGTCTGGAGATGGAGGTCGATGACGCTGATGGTACAGGAGACAGGCCGGGTCTCATCTGTCCCCACTCCTTCTCCAACTCCCCCTCCTACCTTGCCACCACCCACCCCCACCGCCTACTCTCCATACCTCGGTATGTAGGTCCCGTCCTGGCCTGGGTCCCGTGGAGGGGGAAGCAGGTGTGGGTGGTGGGAGGAGAGGACAGGGGAGGTTCAGTGAGGGCTGGCCTGTCTCCCATAGAGTCATTGTCATCGGCTTCCATTTCCGGTCAGAGGCAGGGGTGAGGAGAGGAGAGGTCTGGCCTGTCTGCCTGGCTCCTGGGCTACCTGGAGGGTGGAAGGCCCGGCCTGTGTTGTGACCTACCTGGCGGCCTCCCTTTCCCCCCCCCCAGCAGATAGGCGGTGGCAGAGTCAGCGGTGGTGGTAGTAGGGCCCGGGCTGTCTGTCATGGTAGCCCCGTCCCAACTCTCCCGGTGGCGACGGCGGCTTTGCGGTCCGGCCTGCCTCTCACAGCGGTGGCGGAGGCGTTGTAAATTGCGGGCTGCGGTGAGGTCCGGGCTGTGTCGTGGCCTACCTGGATGGTGAGGTAGGAGGAGAGGGAGGGGAGGAGGGGTCTGGAGTGTGTTGCTATTGGTGGGTGGTGAGGTAGGAGGGGGGAGGAGGGGTCTGGAGTGTTATTGGTGGAGAAAAGGATTTGGTGACTGTTTGCTAGAGGTCCACTGGAGGATGCTATATTTCCCCCCCAAAATGGCGTTTCTCCTGTCATGGTGTTATGTATTGAAGTCACTGTATATAGTTTTCCCTCAGGTCCGAGGCAGTTGTTTTAGGAGGGAACTTTAGGAGGGAATTTTGAATGATGTTTTGTTACATTATTTGAGCCAGCCTCTATAAAAGCAGGCTGGCTCAGCACTTCAGTTCAGTTCTGTTCTGGCTTCCGAATAAATAGCTTCTTGAAGAATCGCTGTGTCGTCTACCCACTATTTAACACTGGTGACGAGGATGGGGTGAAGGACAGCAGAGCACAGCCAGAATCGGACACGCAATGAGCTGATCACTGAGCGAAATCACATTCAGAGCTGACTGTTCTGGCTAGAGCAGTATGCGCCCCCCCCCCTCGCCATCCACGTCGGCATCGGAACCATGGCTTCATTCGTGCCTCTACCGCCATTCGCACCAGCCTCTGAATCATGGGACACGTACCTCACTCGGTTTGCTTGCTTCCTCCAAGTGTCCGATGAGCGGAAGCAGGGTCTCTTCCTCAGTCTATGCGGCTCCGAGGCATTCGAGACAGCCCGGGCCCTGGTTGCACCTCTAGCCATCGAGGCAGCGCCATGGGACACACACAAAGGGAAGCTCCGTACCCACTACACACCCAAGTTGTCTAAAATTGCTGCCCACCACCTGTTCTACCACGGGAACCAGGCCGAGGGGGAGTCCATCAGCAATTACATCGCTGCTCTCAGGAAGACCGCCCTACATTGTGAGTTCCGGGACCTTGACGCCCTGATGGATCGAGTCATCTGCGGAATCTGGGACATCCGTCTGCAGTGGCGCCTCCTCGCCAAGCCAGACCTCACGCTACAGAAGCTGCTGAACTCTCCACCCAGGAGATCCGCAAGGCCAGCAGCCCACACTCCACTAAGAAGCCAATTCAGGTGCACCACGAGGAGGTCAGCAGCCACGAGACTTCTTCTTCAGACGAAGACAACGACGTGCACCAAACCAAGCGAGAGCGCAGAAAATTTAAATCAAAGCCCAAAGACCAATCAGCTTGTGCCGGTTGTGGAGGCTGTCATGCCCGCGATAAGTGCCGATTCAGGGACGCCATTTCTCAGCGGTGTTCCAAAAAGGGACACATCAAGAAGGTATGCTGGTCAGCTCCATCTGACACGCCCCCTTCACCGTCTCGCAAGGCCAAGCCTTCACTCCGGTCCACCAACGAAAGCTGTTTCGCACTAACCAACTGCCACTGCTCGTCAGGAACCCCGATTGGACAAGCCAACTCGCTGACACAACGCAAGCTACACGTCACAGTGCTCATAGAAGGAGCTTCATGTGACATGGAGATCGACACCGGGTCTGCCATGTCCATCGTGTCCTGGAGCACACTCAAAAGACTTCTGCCCAGGCTGTCAAAAAGGCAACTTGACCAGCACCGCGTACATCTCAGAGACTACCAGGGAAATGACATTCCCATAGTAGGCGTCGGCAGGTTCTGGGTTGTCTTCAAGGAATTCTTGGGCCTGCTCCAACTGGTGGTGGTTGAAGGTCCGCGTCCTACCCTCCTAGGGCTAGAATGGTTTGATGCCCTCGGCATGGAAGTCACTGGCATCAACAGCATCTCCAATGCTGAGACGGAGGCCCTCATCAACGACTTTGCCGAGGTTTTTGACGGCACCCTGGGCCAATACACGGGCACGCCCATATCTTTCAGCTTGGATCCGCAAGTCACCCCCATCAGACTTAAGCCACGCCGGGTTCCGTTCGCCCTCAAAGCTAAGATGGATGAACAGCTGGACAAGTTGATCGCCCAGGGCGTCTTGGAGCCAGTGGATCATGCCAAGTGGGAAACTCCCATTGTTACACCGGTCAAGCCAGATGGGTCAATGAGAATATGCGCTGGCTACAAGTGCACAATCAACAAGGCACTTCAGCAGCACGCTTATCCGGTTCCCGTCGTCCACCACCTGCTGGACTCCCTGGGTGAAGGCAAGGTCTTCGCAAAACTGGACCTTGCCCAGGCCTATCAGCAATTGCCAGTCGACGCCACCACCACGGAAGCCCAAACAGAAGCCCATGGTCCTGGGGTCATCGCAAAACAACAGCCTTCATTGCGGTCAAGGCTCTTCTCTCATCGGACAGTGTGCTAGTGCAATACAGTGAAGCCAGGCCGCTGGTCCTTGCCTGTGACGCCTCACCTTTTGGAATTGGCACCGTACTGAGTCACCGTTTTCCGGACGGAAGTGAAGCACCACTTGCCTACTTCTCCCGAACGCTGGCACCAGCCGAGCGGAATTACAGTCAGCTGGACAAGGAGGCACTGGCACTTGTGGCAGGAGTGAAGAAGTTCCACGAGTATCTCTACAGCAGAACCTTCGACCTCGTCACTGACCACAAGCCACTCCTGGGCCTCCTTGGCAGGGATAGGCCAACTCCACCGGTCCTGTCACCACGTATGCTGAGATGGACTGTATTCCTAGCGGTGTACCATTACCAGCTTGTGCATCGCCCCAGAAAGGCACTGGGCCATGCTGACGCCCTCAATCCCTGCCCCCTTCCAGCGTTTGTGGAAGATCCTTCTCCGGCTTCTTCTCTCCTTCTTATTGAGAACCTCCCAGAAGTGCCAGTATCAGCCGCCCATGTGGACTCCACATCTGCCCAGGACCGCACCCTCAGACGTGTGCTTAACTGGGTGTGGAGGGGGTGTCTGGAAGGGCCCTTCGCAGCAGAGTTCCAGCCTTTTGCATCCAGGCAGCACGAACTCTCAGTTCATCACGGCTGTTTACTGTGGGAAGACCGAGTCGTGGTTCCCCAAAGGCTCCGACAACGCGTCCTCGAGGCCCTGCACATCGGACACCCAGGAATCGTCCGAATGAAGGCGTTGGCTCGGTGCTACGTATGGTGGCCTAACATGGACGAGGCCATCACCACTTGGGTTGCCACCTGTCAACCGTGCCAGGAATCGAGACTGGCACCACCAGCAGCGAAAGGACACACCTGGGAGACGCCCAAGACACCCTGGTCGAGGGTGCACATCGATCTGGCCGGCCCTTTCCACAGACGGACCTTTATGGTGGTGGTCGAAGCCTATTCCAAGTGGCTGGAGGTGGCCCTGATGACATCCACCATGACAGAGGCCGTCACCCGGTTGCTGCAGGGCCTGTTCGCGGCCCATGGGTGTACTGGTGTCCTCGTCTCCGACAATGGACCGCAATTTACTTCAGGTACATTTGAGCGGTACCTCCTGGGGCTGGGCATCCGTCATGTGCTGATGGCACCGTTTAATCCCACCAGCAATGGTCAGGTGGAGAGAATGGTGCGCTCAGCGAAAGAGGCACTGGCGCGCCTGAACCAAGGGGACTGGCACGAGCGGGTCGCAGAGTACCTGCTCGTGCAGCACATCACCCCTCATGCAGCCACAGGGCGGAGTCCGGCTGAAATGCGGATGGGCCGTCGCCTCAGGTCTCCGCTCGACCGGCTACACCCAGACTTTGCTGTGGCCGAACCACCGGGCTGTGCAAACGCAACACGGTCTTTTATTCCAGGGAACCGGGTTTTTGCCTGGAACTTTGTGGGGGACATTCCTTGGGTACTGGCCACAGTAGTGGGGGTCACTGGGCCTCGCTCGTACCAGGTGGCACTCGAGGACGGGCGCTTGTGGCGCCGACACATAGATCAGCTAAGGCGCCGGGTTGGGAACTTGGACAATACCACAGTGCCCCCAACTGCGGCCTCAGCTCCGGAGCAAAAAAGGCGAGGCTCCATCAACACCACCCTCACAATCTACAGACTGGGAACTTAGCCAAGCCGCATCAGAGGTTCAGTCGGACTATCCAGAGGTCTGGACCTTTGCTGAACCTGACCGGCCGCAGAGTCCACTCGGGGAGGGTCCCACAACAGTAGCGGAGCCAGGCAACTTGGGCTCACCGCCACCTTCGGCCGCACAGCGGTTTCAGCAGGCAGCGAGCAACCCCCTTGTCAGGAGTATGGGCAGGAGTCAGGCTCTGGGGCCTGTAGTGCTTTGCAGGACTGGGGCATGCCTCAGCTTATGCTGGAGAAGCAAGGCGTGGCCACACAGGTGGAGACCTCAGCTTGTGCTGGAGAGGCAAGGAGTAGTCTCTCAGGTGAGGCCACTTGTTATCTCACTGCACCTGGTGGCAGGAGCTGGGAGGGATAAAAGCTCAGCATTTCCCTTCAGCTCTTTGCCACAGCAACACTATCCCTGCCTGGTTGCATCTGGCCGCCTGCTCCTTGGACCCTTGCCTTGTTGCCGCCATGCCTCTCGGACCCTTGCTTTGCCTTCGCCTTGCTCCTGCCCCATGGACCTTCGCCTTGCTTCTTGTTCCTGGATCCTTCGCCTTGCTCCTGCCCCGTGGACCTTCGCCTTGCTTCTTGTTCCTGGATCCTTCGCCTTGCTCCTTGCTCCTTGGACCCTTGCCTTGCCGACGCCTGGATCCTCGACCCTTGGACCCTTGCTTTGCCTTCGCCTTGCTCCTCGACCCTTGGACCTTTGCCTTGCTTCTTGTTCCTTGAACCTTCGCCGTGCTTCTTGTTCCTTGATCCTTCGCCTTGCTCCTTGCTCCTGGGACCCTTGCTTTGTCTTCGCCTTGCTCCTCGACCCTTGGACCTTCGCCTTGCTTCCTGTTCCTTGGACCTTCGCCTAGCTTCTTGTTCCTTGGACCTTCGCCTAGCTTCTTGTTCCTTGGACCTTCGCCTTGCTTCTTGTTCCTTGAGCCCTCGCCTTGCTTCTTGCCCCGTGGACCTTCGTCTCTGCCTTGCTCCTTGACCCTGCAACTGCCTGCTGCTGGACCCTCAGCCCTGCACCTGTTCCTGCTTCTTCACCACCATCTTGCCTCTGGTCCTGACGCCCGCCGACCAGACCGTGACACCCCTGGACTCGAATACTGGCCCTCGGTGATCCAACCGGGTCACCAAGCGGCCAGCCTATCTGAAGGACTACTTTCCCTAAAAGATTAAGACTGGTAACTGTAACCACTATGCATTGTACCCAAGGGAAACCACTATGATTATTATTGGAACCACCATGCTCTTAACTAATGCCTTCTCTTGGTGGGGAGGGGTGTTATGTATTGATGTCACTGTATATAGTTTTCCCTCAGGTCCGAGGCAGTTGTTTTAGGAGGGAACTTTAGGAGGGAATTTGGAATGATGTTTTGTTACATTGTTTGAGCCAGCCTCTATAAAAGCAGGCTGGCTCAGCACTTCAGTTCAGTTCAGTTCTGTTCTAGCTTCCGACAAAATAGCTTCTTGAAGAATCGCTGTGTCGTCTACCCACTATTTAACACATGGGTGTGACATTTGTGCACTCTGAGGTTATGCAAACATTCAGGGATGGGAATGGAACGCTGTATCCAAATTTGAACAAGATCAAGCGGTTTCGGAGAAAGGTCATAAAACACAAATATGGACCTTTTACATTTATATATACATATAGAGAGAGAGATTTTGCAATAGGACAGCCTTCACTCTGCTGGGAGAGAGGTAGAAGTGCGCCCTGTTGATCCTCATTAATCTTGCAGTGCTTTTCACTACCATCAAGTATGGTATTCTTCCAGAGGGACTGACTGAGCTGGGATTGGGCAACACTGCTGTGCAATTTTTCTAGTCCTGCTTGGAGGACTGTGCTCGGGGAGTTCAATTCAGCACCATGGAACCCTCAACGCAGGGTTCCTCAAAGTTTGATTTTATCCCCCATACAGAGTAGAGTCATCCAGACTTTTGGGGTGTTTTCGTGAGAAATGCTAATAACTCACAGCTCTATCACCCCTTTATATTTGCAGGTATGACAGATGACATACTAGACTGATGACTGGTCTCAGTAATGGACTGGATGAGAGCCAATAAATGGAAGTTTAATCCAGACAAGAATAAGGTGCACTCAGTGGGTGGTTCCTTAGACAAGATGGGTGGGATATGGAATGTTCTGGATGGGGTTAGACTCCCTTCATTACTGTCACTTGAAATGAAAAAACAAAAAAGTTACCCATGATACCTAAAGCAGATTTTCTTTCTTTCTTTTTGTCCATCAAGGAAAACTCGCTGCTGTTTTGCATCAGATGGAAGAGTTCTTTCTCTCTTCCATTGGGACATTTATTGCAGTGATGCTGTGCCTGGTCCTGTTTTTTGCTGCAGTTGGAGCCGTTAGTCTGTGTAAGTTCGGCCTTTACAGTTATCCTGATTGGCTTTACATCAGTTTGAAGAACACTTTCAAAAGCTTTGCCATAATCCAACCACCGCTAAGCCCTTTTACCTCCCATTGATTCCAGTGTGTAGGGTCAGGATGTGGCTAAATCTCACCCATTCAAATGAATGCCTGTTTCTTGCTCCTCAATAACTGCTTTGAGACTTCTTAGGCCAACATTATGAAGCAACCTGTGCAGTCACCTGCCCTACCTTGCAACTCCCTGCTCCACTTTCCTCCTAGAAAAACAAGAGCACAGTCTGCTTCACTAAAGTCCCGAGATCTTGGAGGTAGGAGTGGATTGTCTCATTGTCCCACTGTCAGTGGCAATCCATTAGGTGGCATGACAGAAAAGAGCCTTCTGTGTGGTAGCACTCTGAGTGTGAAATATCCTATAGAATCATAGAGTTGGAAGAGACCACGTGGGCCATCCAGTCCAACCCCCTGCCAAGCAGGAAACACCATCAAAGCATTCTTGACATATGGCTGTCAAGCCTCTGCATAAAGACCCCCAAAGAAGGAGACTCCACCACACTCCTTGGTAGCAAATTCCACTGCCGAACAGCTCTTACTGTCAGGAAGTTCTTCCTAATGTTTAGGTGGAATCTTCTTTCTTGAAGTTTTAATCCATTGCTCCGTGTCCGCTTCTCTGGAGCAACAGAAAACAATCCTTCTCCTTCCTCCATATGACATCCCTTCATATATTTGAACATGGCTATCATATCACCCCTTAACCTTCTCTTCTCCAGGCTAAACATACCCAGCTCCCTAAGCCGTTCCTCATAATTCCTACCCCTGGAATTATATAATACATCAGCACTTGCCATTTTGGCACCTGGTTAATATCTGTTTGTTTTCCAGATATACTGGTGGGAATATTAGGCATTTTCTGGGTATTGGTGGGAAATATTAGGTTTTATGTTGGAAAATCTTCGGCTTGTTTCCAGTGGGGAATTGAGGGCACGTGGTGGGCTGGGCTGGGGGGACAGGAGAGAAGGCATCCTTGTCGAGACAGAAGTCCATTAGACCTGTGGCACTGCGGCACTGGATAAGGCCCTAACTTTGTTTTTACTTTATCTTAATTAATGTTGTTATAAAATGTTGCAACCTGTCCTGAGAATCCTGTGTGGTGGATGGGGTAAGAAGGACAAGAAATTAAAATTCAATAAATTCATGTAAACTTGTGTACCCTAAAATCACTTTATTTCAGATATTTGCTACTAAAGATCACCCATTGAGGTCATTCTCCAGATCCTCCCACCATCAGAAGTGGGGTTGGTGGTGAGAACCAGGGAGGGGCCTTTTGGTTTTCAACTCTCTGCTCTGAAGCTCTCTCACTTGTTTTGGTTATTATTTACTGGCAGATAAAGACTTGTCCTGGCCTTTATTTATTTATTTATTTATCTATCTATCCATGATGATTTCATTCAATTTATAGACCACCCTACATCGGAGGATCACAGGGTGGTTTACAAGTCTCATTTTATTACTGGAATGCGGCCCACTCTGCTGCCTGAAGCTTCATTAAACACTTTTGCTTTGAGATGCGAAGAGCCTTAAAAAGTTGCTAACACACAGGGAGCCTTGATTCCAAATCAGCCGCAGCAATTGTGGGGTGGAGGTACTGTCGCATCAGCTGACTCACCATTTCTTTCCCTCTTAACTCTTCTATAGATATTCATAAACGGGATCACAAAACACCTGAAATAGATTTAGCAATGAAAATTATCAGGGACTTCATGATCAAAGAGAAACCATCCCTCCACGGAAAGAATGGTAAGGAAGCTGTCATAGTCCATACACTTAGGGCCACTCCTTGCCCCAGCTCCAGCATAGGGTATTGCCCCATAGCAGAGCTTCTTTGCTTTCCACCTGGCCAGACTCACCAAGCCCCACCCACTGAAGAGGCTCCTCAGGAGGCTGGGGGAACATTGCCCGGCTGTGAGGCATGAAGGCTGCTCCTCACAAGGCCCTTTCCACCTGGCCCAGGGGGTGAGGCCCACACTCACCAGCCCCACTGAAGAGACTATTCCTGAGGCCCTAGGAACATTGCCTGGCTGTGGGGCATGAAGACCGCTCGCCACAAGGCCCTTTCCACCTGGCCTAGGGGGCTGGACCCACACTCACCAGCCCCACTGAAGAGGCTTCTCATGAGGCCAGAGGAATATCACCCAGCTGTGAGGCGTGAAGGCTACTCCTCACAGGGGCCTTTCCACCTGGCCTAGGGTGTGAGGCCCACACTCACCAGCCCCACTGAAGAGGCTCCTCATGACGCCGAAGGAATATCGTCCACCTGTGAGCCCTGAAGGCCGCTCCTTTCTAGGCCCTTTTCACCTGACCCGGGGGGGGGGACCCACACTCACCAGCCCCATGGAAGAGGCTCCTCATGAGGCCAACATCGCCCGGTTGTGGGGTTTGAAGGCTCTACTCACAAGCACTTCTATGTTAAGTATGTATTCTGTAGTTGACTTCCTTTGCAATGTTTTGATTTGAAATCTTTAAGATAATACTTTAGTTTTCTGTTATGTTGCTTTGACTGTATACTCTATATTTGACTTTCCTCAGATTGTTTTATTCATTTAATATTCTGTAAACTGCTTTGAGATTTTTCTTTAAAAAGCAAAGCATTATGGGGGGGGATCAGATCAGATTACAGACCACCCTGAATGCTAGAATGTGGCCAATCGCAAGTTATAGGGAAACAGCCTATTTATAGCTGTTTGAGATCTCACTGATCTGAATTATCCAAACCTTTCAGATTCTGAAATACTTGCTGAAGCTGAGAAGTTAGCAGGTGAATTGCTTATATGGGCTGACAGAGCAAATGAAGTCCAGTCCGCAATCAGTAAGTTATTCTTAAGATGGTGATGTTGGGAAATCAGAGTATTGGGGGAACCCATATACTGAAAGCCCCTCATCTGCACAGCTGTTGAAGGTAGAAAGGTCCTACCATCCTCTAAAATCCATCAATTAAACTTTGGCAAAAAGACCAAGCAACTCGCGCTTCCAAAATTCAGGGAGAAATTTGGATGAGAGTTTTGTGGCTTTGGATTTTTGTGGCTGTGTGAATTGATAAACTCTTTCTTGAATGGATTCCTAATTGGTGGCAGAAGTTGGCTGAATTCTGGGAGTTTGGGATATGAAGACTGAAGTGTCTCACCCTCCATATGAGGTGAACAGGGACCCCTCCAAACTTAGACCTCGGTCATTGTGCCTCAAATTGGGATTTGCTCATTATCACCCCACCACGGTGACTCTCGGGGCCGGCTCTAGGTAGCCCCCTGGTGGTGCGGTGCGCCAGGGCACCGGAAACCATGCTGCGCCCTGCGATCTCCGCCCCTCAGCGCCAGGGCGGCCAACCTGCTCGAGACTGCCCTGGTGACTCTGCCCTGCCAACCATTCTCAGCAAGGCAAATGAGGAATTTGCTGGACCTTACACTCTTGACGGAGTGAGTTCCAGCAGATATCAATGTAGCTGAAATCTCCCATGACTACTTTATCTCTCCTTTTTGAATATTTGGTAATTTGCTCTAGGAAGGTATCATCCAATTCTTCAGTCTGGATTGGAGGTCTATAGCAGACACCCACAGTAAAGGTCACTCTGAAAGAAACAGATACTTTTCTGTTACTGTTCCACTGTCTGTTAGGACTGGGAGAATTCAAAGAGGTATCAGAGAATAAGTTTAGGAGAGAGAAGAGTGTTGTTGTTGTTGGACTACAACTCCCATCTTCCCTAGCTAGCAGGACGAGTGGTCAGGGATGATGCGAATTCAAGGCGCAGGTCAATTCTGTGTCCAAGGCAGCTGTCTATCAGCTCCATCTGGTATGCAGGCTGAGACCCTCCCTGCCCGCAGACTGTCTCTCCAGAGTGGTGCATGCTCTGGTTATCTCGCGCTCCACGTGGGGCTAGCTTTTTTAAAAATAATAATATTTATTTATTCTTTTCAAACACAAACAAACAATCAAAAAGCAAAGGACAAAACAAAACAAAACAGAAAGACAAAAAAAGAAGAAATACACATAAAGATACATCCACCCCGCCCCCACCATCCCCACCACCACGTGTGACTTCCAACCTTGCCTATATTCCGGTTTATATATACTGTATACTCTTTATTGTATTTTTTTCTCCTTTAAGTATTTTTTGGGCGTTTCACAAGTCTGCCAAGAGATTGACTTTTTCTACCTTTTCATTAAATATTGTTTTAACATTTCCCAATCTTAATCTATTCTCTTATCAGTTAACCCCTTCATTTCCCCAATTTTTTTCTGCTAAATTTTGATATGTTATCAATTTGACTAGCCAATCCTCCTTACTGGGTACTTTATTGCTTTTCCAAATTTTTACGATAAGAGGTCTGCTGGCTACCATTGCGTACATCATCATACATCTGTCTTTGTCCTTAATTTCCTCGCTTAGCATTTCTAATACGAATATTTCTGGTTCTTTTCTGAAGGGGTATTTAACTATCTTCTTCAATTCTATATAAATTTCTTCCCAAAAATTCCTAATCTTTTTTTTTACAGTGTCACAGTACATGTATAAATTTATTCTGTTTTTAGTGTTTTGCTCGTAGCCCCCCCCCCCAGAGCATAGCTGTCAAGTTCTCCCTTTTTTAAAGGGAAATTCCCTTATGCTGAATAGGCTTCCTCGTGAGAAAAGGGAAAACTTGACAGCTATGCCCCAGAGTGCCTGGGGAAACCCAGCCAGATGGGCGGGAAATAAATAAATAAATAAATTATTATTGTTATTATTATTATTATTATTATTTAAGTTCAAAAACAGCTGGAGACCCATGTTTGGGAAACACTGAGTTAGAAGATTGCTGCATCCCATTGAATCTGAGCTCTTTCTCAATGTGCCTTTTCTCACCTGGGATACACCTGAGTGTAGGGTTGCCAGGCTCAATAGAGGACGGGACTTCTGTGCCTTTAATTGCCCTGCTCTTTTGAGTCTGGAAATCTTAAAGAGAAACCAGCAGACCCTTTGCTTGGAAATTAAACAAAGGGTCTTCTGCTGGTTTCTCTTTAAGGTTTCCAGACGCAAAAGAGAGCAGGGCAATTAAAGGCACAGAAGTCCTGTCCTCTATTGAGTCTGGCAAGCCTACCTGAGTGCCCCAGTGAAGAACTTCTGACAGGGTATTTGCAGTGAGGGAAAATTCTATACCAGGGTCAGTTCCTTTACTGACAGCATGATGCAGTTCCACAGCTTAGCAGTTACCTACAGTTGTAATATACAGTCTTTCAAGCAGCATATGGTCTTCCTGCAGTTTTCCAACACGGCTTAGGCTCTAGCCAAGGGAAGGAGGTTCTCACATGGATGCTGACTCACACTTAACTCGTTCTTTTCCTCTGCATGCATAAACCCTTATAAATTAACATATGGAAAGCCTCCTTGTACGTTTTGTTTGAAATTCCAAAACAACTTATGAAAATGAGGAAAGTGTGCAGACTGAGTTTATATATTTTGTAAACTGTTTACTGTTGCATATCTAGATTTAGTGGATATTAGAAGCTAGTAAAATTGTAGAATTGAGATAATGTTTGGAGTACTGAAGATTCCAGGCCAGTAGAAAAAAATACAAGAGAAGTCCTTGGATCTGTGCCAAAAGAGGTTGCCAAGGTTATGCTGAATGATTACATAGGTTACAAGAAAAATGCCACCTTTAAAAACGAAGCTTGGATTGGAGGGGGGGGGGTTGCTTAGAGCAAGAACAAGAAAGGGGAAAGAGGTAGGATTCCATGTGGCTGGAGGAGGCTGCACTGACATGTAAGAATCTCATCTGTAGCATCTTGTCTAATATGTGTCAAATAAACTATACTTCTTAAAGACACTCACCTCCACTATTCCTCAATTTTCTCAATGGAAAAACAACCCTGAGAAAGCAAATGGAACCTCCCGGAATCTTGCTACTGCTTGGCAGAGATTGGGGGTTGCCACACAATCTTCATAGCATTACCAATCTGTTGATGAATGCAAACAGTGGAACAGGGAAGGAAAAGGAGGACAAATGACCTGGCTAAATGTGTCCTTTATTAGAACAAACCTTTCAGAGTGTTAGCTGCCATGTTTTTTGCTGGATTGTAATGAACTATCAGTATGTAATTCATAATGACTTTATTTTGGGGGGGGGGATCTGTTAGACCAGGCATCCCCAAACTTGGCCCTCCAGAAGTTTTGCGATTACAATTCCCATCATCCCTAACCACTGGTCCTGTTAGCTAGGGATGATGGGAGTTGTAGTCCCAAAACATCTGGAGGGATGAGTTGGGGAATGTATGTATTACACCTTCATCCCAGCACCTGCTAAATCTGCTTTTCTTCTCCTACCTTCCCACTTTCTGGCTTGGTTCAAAGATGACCTCACTTCAAATCGTCATGAAAAGTGGCAGCCATACAAAGAGGCTCTCTATTTATTTGATGAAGCACTAGTATACTGGCATGTTGCAGAAAGGGTTTGTGAGAGTCAAAAATCCAAACTGATCATTATTGAAAACGACAAAGAGGAGGTAAGCTAGCTGAACACTGTATATATAAATGGCATGAATAATCCTTTGTAATTTGATGGTTTTATGCCTTCCTGGGCAAGATACTTTGGCCATAGCTGCACCATACTTTTAAAGCATGATTGTACCACTTTACAGTCATGGCATCCCCCAAAGGATCCTGGGAAGTTTATTAAATATACTGAGAGCTTTTTAGCAGACCTCCTGTCCCCCTCACAGTGATCCAATTCCCAGAGTTCTGTGGGAAGTGGGATGGATAGATAACCCACTTTGGATTCTGAGGGGGGAAGGGACCTCCTAACAACTAACAACTCGCAGCAACAAACAGCAAACTACAGTTCCTGACTTCCTGTTCTAGTATGTGCCAACGGTGGTGTCTCTCCCATTCATGAGAAAGACTCTTGCACAGGGTAGGGGGGTAACTTGACGCTGAATTGCCTCCCGTACTTCCTTGAGGGGTATCAAGGAGAAAGGATACCCACGGTCATCTCCTGAGCCCGTTCCTGCCTCTGTGGAAGCAGAGGTGTGTGAGGCGCTGGGTGTCAAGCCCTCTGCAATAGAGGCAGTCTCTAAGTCCACTGTGCTAAGTGGCCAAGCACCTTTATAATTAGATAAAAATTAAAGGAGCACCCAGGACAAGATGTGGACTACCAGCTACAAACAAAAAAAAGGAAGTATGAGATGTGAATGGCAATTCCATCGTCCTCTTTGGCGATCACTCGTAGCCAAGTAAGATTGTCTTCCATAAACACGATTTTAACAATGGGTCCGTAAGTGACTGTGGAGGCCAATTCTGGATCCACACGTCTTTCCACAGTGGGGACATTGGTTTCCAGGCGGGAGTTGATCATGGTGTGGATTTTCCAAGTGTGCCTTCCTCTTAGCACGTTTCTCCCTTGCGTCCTGAGATTGAGTTTCTTCAAAGCCCATGACACATTTGGTACAGGCTGTTCTCCAACTGGAGCGCTCGCAGGCCAGTATTTCCCAGTTGTCAGTGTTTATACTACATTTTTAAAGATTTGCCTTGAGACAGTCTTCAAACCTCTTTTGTTAACCACCAGCATTACGCTTTCCATTTTTAAGTTCGGAATAGAGTAGTTGCTTTGGAAGACAATCATCAGGCATCCGCACAACATGACCAGTCCAACAAAGTATGAGATGTGAATGGCAATTCCATTGTCTTCTTTGGCGATCACTCAGAGCCGAGTAAGATTGTCTTCCATAAACACGATTTTAACAATGGGGCCGTAAGAGATTGATAATTTTGGCATCTCTAAAGTCTGCTGGGATTTCTTCTCTTTCCCAGATTTTTTCACTGAGCTTGTGAAGTTCTTGTGCAAGTTCAATTCCGCCCACTTTGAAGATTTCGGCAGGTATCCCATCAGGTCCACTGGCTTTGTTGTTTTTCATTTGGTTAATAGCTGTACACAACTCCAGGAGCGTAGGTAGATAGGGGCGGTGGGGGCGCTCCGACCTGGGCAGTGCGATCCCGAGGGCGCCATGGCGGCTGCCCGCCCCACCCCCAGAACGCGCGCCCCACCCCCGGAATGTGCCCCCCTCCCCTCTGGGAGGCGCGCCACGGCCCCAGAACGTGTGCCACGCCCCTCCGAGAGGCACATCACGCCCCCAGAATGCATGCCCCTCCCCTCTGGGAGGCACACCCCACCCCCAGAACATGCGCCAGCCCCCCCCCATCCCTGGAGCTGGAGCATGAAGCTCCGCCACTGCATAACTCTCCCAGATTTGGAGATATTGCAAGTTCATCTCTAACTTGTTTTTGCGGAATTTGTGAGAGGACCTCAGCAGCTACGGGGGAGTTGCGGTTAAGGAGATGTTGGTAATGTTCTTTTCAGCGCAGTGCAATAGCTTCTTTATCTTTTAGAAGTGTGTTACCGTCTGCTGAGTGTGGGGGCATATGCCATGATTTATTGGCCCATAGATGGTAGACAAGAATAGAGAAGATGGGGAGGGGTAGATCTTATATTGTTGATAGTGTATTATTGTTAATGTTTATGGTTGCAAGGGTTCAAATATATTTTTTATTCAGAAAGGGTTCAGAATTCCTCCAACCCCTTGATCATGGAAATATAAGAGTGCAAGTGAGGATTTCTAAACAAGACTGAGTGGGGTTGAAAACTGCAAGCAAGAGGCCACACAGTGTAACATGATGCTGCTGGAACAATGGAGGGAGGGAAAGCTTGCATAAGCTGGAGATTGTTTAGCTAAGAGAGAAATGCATTTTCTCCTCCTAAACTGAAGGGATTCAAAGAAGATGAAACTATCCAAGATGCAGATTAACATTTGGACTGTCAGATTGTTGGGTAAACATTGAGAAAACAGGATTATCTATGATGGAGAAATTAAAAGCAAACCAGCTTGCGAAGAGTGCCAAGGGCTGGATAATAAAGGCCTGGAGGGCTGTCTTCAGCCTCTGGGACTAAGTCTCCCCGTTCCCCTAAGTTAGAAGGATCTCACAGATCAGGGCGGGGAAAGACCTTGGTCAGCTGCTGCTAGTCAGAGCGGACAATACAGAACTGGGTAGACCCCAAGTGATCCAACTTGATAAAAGAAACCTTGTTGTCATTGCTAACAGCAAACCCAGCCTGTGAGTTCAGACAGGACATTGCTGCATTGCAGGGGGTTGGACCCTTGGGGTCCCTTCCAATTCTACAATTCTGGGATTCTGGGCTAAATAGGAGCAGATTTGTCTGCACAAAGGGGAACTGGGATTTCTATTGGTGGGACACAACTGTTCGAGAATCGGGTTTGGGGGAGAGACTGTAATATGGATTTGAACTGTGAAATAGCTAGGAGAATGTGGTTAGTGTTGTGTGCCCCCCCCAAAAAAAATATTATGGGCTGGTTGCTATGATCTTACTGGTGAAAATTACACCAGTCACCAGTCTAGCTGCCGCATTCTTGATTAATTGCAGTCTCCGAGTCACCTTCAAAGATAACATTACAGTAGTCCAAGCGGGAGATAACCAGAGGATGCACCATTCTGGCAAGACAGTCCACAGGCAGGTAGGGTCTCAGCCAGAGTACCAAATGGCGCTGGTAGAGAGCTGCCTTGGACACAGAATTAACCTGTGCCTCCATGGGCAGCTGTGAGTCCAAAATGACTCCCAGGCTGCACACCTGGTCCTTTAGGGACACAGTTACCCCATTCAGGACTAGGGAGTCCTCCACACCACACCACCCCCTGCCCCCCCAAAAAACAGTACTTCTGTTTTGTCAGGATTCAACCTCAATCCATTAGCTGCCATCCATCCTCCAACCCTCTCCAGACACTCACCCAGGACCTGCACTGCCCTCACTGGTTTTGATTTAAAAGAGAGGTAGAGTTGGGTATCGTCCACATACTGATGAACACCCAGCCCAAACCCCTTGATGATCTCTCCCAGCGACTTCATGTAGATGTTAAAAAGCATGGGGGGGGACCGTGAGACACCCCACAAGTGAGAGCCCAGGGGTCTGAGCACTCACAGAGGGAAGCATTCACCACCCCACAGAGCCCATCGCCCAGCCTTTCCCAGCTTGTTTTTATCAGCCAGGATGGACAAGAATCAAGAAGACAGGTGGCTGGTTTCACTCGTCCAAGCAGCCTGTCCACATCCTCGGAGGCAGTGTCCCAGAGGCCTCTCTAGAGTCTCTTAAGCTGTGGGGGTGAGTGTGGGCCCCGCCCTCTAGGCCCAATGTAATTGGCTTGTAAGAGGGAGCGGACTTCCCAAACACTCACAGGGGCAACAGCAGCAGTGTCCCAGAGGCCTCTCTGGAGTCTCTTAAACTTTGGAGGAAGCATTGACTGTTTAAAGTGGTATGATACTTTACAGTGCAGATGGGGACATAGTCTGGGAATGATCTGAGAGGGGATTCTGGCCTTTCATTCCTAGGAAAGACTTTCTGATTGTGCTTTTTGCAGGCGTTCCTGGAAAATGAAATTAAAAACGAACAACATGACTTCTGGATTGGGCTATATTATACAGGCAGATGGAAATGGATAGATGAAACTGCCCTTCTCCGAGGGTGAGTCTGGAAGCAGAGTTTCCTCTGTTTATTATATTGTAGAAACTTTGTTAGGAATTCATTTTTTGTTCTTTATTGAAAGCTCTTCCTGTCCTTTGCCTGCATCTAGAACCCAGCACAGTATTTTATTTCCATTGCATTTTATTCCATGTCAGAAAGGCGGTTTTGTAGGAAGGAAGCAATATTATATTGTCCAGCTTCATCAGAAATGGTAAAGCTGCGTAGTTTGGCAGGGCTTGATAGTAGTTTCATGCTCAACAATGAATGGCTTCTACACTGAGACAAGAAATCACCCCACATGGTGGGGGCTAGTCCAGTAGGGCGAATGTGCCTCGCCAACCTCAGTCTGTCCTCAGCTTTCTTATACCTACAACCAGTCTGGGGTGGAGTGGAGGTGCTTCTTTCAGTCATTGGCTCCACATATGCTTAGTCTCCTTGGCTTCCACACTGCCACTACTTATGGGCACCGGCCACCTAGGAATCCACATAGCCAAATGCCCCTTCACCCTTGCCTTCTCACAGTCTCTCTCCACCCTCACCATGTACATGGACACTGCAGTCCTTCAAAACACCCCCGTAATCACTTGTAGCTGAGTTAGATTGTCTTAACAGTGAGTAAGTCACAATTCTGGAGGCCAATTCTGGATACACACATTCTTCCACAGTAGGGGCATTGGTTTTGGTTTCCGGGCAGGAGTTGATCATGGTGTGGATTTGCCAAACACGCCTTCCTCTTAGCACATTTCTCCCTTTCGTCCTGACTTTGAGTGTCTTCAAAGTCCATGGCACCTTTAGTAAAGGCTGTTCTCCAACTGGAGTTCTCATGGGTCAGTGATTCCCAATTGTTGGTGTTTATACTACCTTGTTTTAGATTTTGCCTTGGGAGAGTTTTTAAACCTCTTGTGTTGACCACCGGCTTTACACTTTCCATTTATAAGTTCAGAATAGAGTAGTTACTTTGGAAGACAATAATCAGGCATCCGAACAACATGAGCAGTCCATAACTAGTGCAGGGTGGCGACAGCATGTCCCCTATGCCTCCCCCTCAACTCTGCTCCCCACCATTCTTTAGAAGACCAAGCAATGCTTTGTGATAGTTTGAAGCATTCTACTGCTTCTTAAATGTTTGCTAAAATGTAGGAATGCAGGTACACAGGGCTTGCTTTGTTCCATAGTATCACTCAATGGTTATTGTTGCTTTCCACCATCTTCACCCCAGTTAATTATTAGCTCTGGTACTACAGAATGAAAAACCTACTTCTCTTTATCTTTTTTTTAAAATCAATTTTGTAAACCGCTTCAAAATATTTTGCAATTTAGCGTATATAAATACCTTTCTAAATAAATATCCCTGCATGGGTTGCTGCTGTATTTTATCACCGTTTCCTGGGTCTTTCTTAACCGCAGGATCCTATGTCCACTCAGAACTAATGAGTGTGGAGAAAGAGGATAGAGAAAAGGTTTTCTCCTACTCTCATAACATTAGAAGTCATCTTTCTTAAAAGCTGTGTTTCCCTAACTGTGTGATACCACCTCCTGGGGGACACAGGAACAATCCAAGGGGATGTTGAATGAAAATGGGGGGGGGGAGGGAGGGAAGAGAAGAGAAGAGAAGAGAACCAATCAAATGTGTTTCATCTGTTATGTAATGATGCGCTTGGGCTCCATTGTGGGACGGCAGCAATACCTTCCCTGAATCCGGCAATTGTGCTGGAGTGTTCAGTTTCTGTTAATTGGTTAATTGATTCTCATGGGAAACTTACAGATTCTTGCTTCACACAATTAACTCAAGGCAGTGTCAATTTACTCTTGGTTTATTTCAAGCGTTTGTTAGCAGATTTAAATGTAAATTGTGGTGAACCAGTACAAGTTTACATTGATAATCAGGCTTGTATAACCTTAAGTAAAACAGAGGGTTTCAAGTCACGTTCCAAACATATCGCTGTAAAATACCAAAATGTTCGTTGCAGTGTACAAGACAATGTAATCACATGTACTTATGTATCAAGTGAAGAAAATGTGGCAGATGTGTTAACTAAACCATTGGCAAAGATAAAGAACAAGCAAATGTGCAAGGGTTTAGGTTTGCTGGAAAAATGAGTGAACAGTAAAAGTTCCTACACAGGTGTTATTTGATGTTAATTGTCCAGCAGAATCTGTGAGGGGGTGTTCAGTTTCTGTTAATTGGTTCTCATGGGAAACTTACAGATTCTTGCTTCACACAATTAACTCAAGGCAGTGTCAATTTACTCTTGGCAGAAAGCCAAGGTCTGCCTGACCTAGAAACTACTCTCTCTGATTGGTTAACGACCAGCACTGAACTGTGTTATCTAGGAATGCTAGCACAGTTGGTTTTTGTTAGGTGTTAGGAGTAGAAGTGCTGTGTATATGGTTGGAGAGAGAGACAGAGAAAGGATTTGTTTTGCTTTGCTTTGTATGCAGAAACTCTGCTGCTTTTATTTTCTTTTAATAAATCCTGTAAATAGTTATTCTGCGTCTAGCCGACTAGTCATTTCCACCTCAACTAGCTTCTGCGCTGTGCAGGAAAACTCTGCTACGTTTGGGCTAAAGCCACTAGAGCTATGCCTGACACTTCAAAATTCTAAGATGGAGGTGAGAGGTTTTCCCAGGGTAGGGAGAACCCTTTTTGGCTTCACCCAGACCCAGGAAGTGGATCGCAGGTTGCCTGCCTTTTTGGCCAATGGCAGGCAGGATGCGGCACCAGCTCCACCCATGGGATGGATCGGAGGTAGAAACAGGGCTTTTTCAGGGGGAACTCATGTGAACTCAGTTCTGGCACCTCTCAGGTGGGTTTCAGGACCTCTCAGGTGAGTTCTGGCACTTCCCAGGTGGGTGCAATTGCCATTCAAAGAGAAAGAGGGAGGTGTTCACAGTGAGTTCTGGCATCTTTTTTCTAGAAAAATAGCACTGGGTAGAAATATAGATACATAAAAAAATGCAAATTTGTCACTGCATCTTTTATTTGTTCGATTAAAGAAGGTTGGTTCCCAGGGCGGGTGCTGAGGATTTTTTTTCCCCTGAAAAGGGAGTGGTAGGCCACAAAGGTTTGGGAGCCCCCTGCTTTAAAGCCTTCCAAGTTGGTGGCCATCACCACCTCCTGTGGAAGTTAATTCCACAAGTTAATCCCATGCTGTGTGAAGAAGCCTTTTCTTTTGTCAGTCAAGCTTCATTTAATGCCCTGGAATCTCAGGGTTTTGAGGGGGGGGGATTTCTTAATTCTGAAATAAAGTATACACCCCATGTTGATGGGTGGGTAAACCCAGCCAGATGTGTGGGATATAAATAATAAATTGTTGTTGTTGTTACTTTTGATAATTTGCTTTTGACTGACTCATTGATTTGTGCTGGCTTTTCTTTTCAGTTACTGGGCACACCTTAAACCAGATATACCACTTTATAGACCAGCCGCTGGAATAAAAGCAAACTGTACAACACCACTGCAATGTTGGGAGAACTTTCCCCGTCTTGCTGAAAAAAGAAGCATATGTAAGAAGAAGCCCGATAAACGATGGTTCAATTAAAACCCTTTGTGGACAATGAATCAACCCACCTTTAACAGAAGTCATGGTCAATTATCCAGATCATGGAATTAAGGGCATGGAAGAGGTCAGGTCTCTGACGCCAGCGCTCAAAAGTCCCTTGTCAATCCTGTGTCCTCAGGTGACCTGATTTTGCAACCTCAGATAATGGAAACTCCTGGAAAATAAAGCAAGAAGGACTCAGTCGTAGCCTACTTTTTCTTGCAATAATTAATCTAATACAGCCTTCCCCAACCAATGCCTTCTAGGTGCCATCAGCCCTAACCAACAGGTTGCGTTGGAGGGCACCAGATTGATTTAGTATACCTCCTAGAGGGGAACATTTTACCAAATGCGGGGGGAGGGGAACACAACACTCTTGTTAGGGATGACTCTCCCTATTGGCAACAGGAAGGGTTTTCATGGCCTCTCTAGGGGAGGAGCCACCCCACTTCCTCCAGACCAACTCTGCCTGCAGTCAGAGTAATGGCTTCTCTTTTTTTCTGAGAGAATTGGTCTTCCTGTGTGTGTTCCATATTCCTTGTTCCATATTACGACTTGCAGACATCTGTTGGCTCATAACCTGCCAGACATGGACCCACTATCAGTTAGTACTTCACCACCCTTTGACTAGTGCGGTCAACAATGAATCCACAGCTCCAGCGGTCTTCCAGCTGAACGTTAGAGGGTTTTTTTCTGCTTTCAGTGGTCTTATTTTTCCGGAGTTCCTGATTAAGAAAAACGTCTGTCCGATTCAGTTCAGTTCTAAAGTGAGGGTGCATAAGTCACCAGGCCTA
This sequence comes from Zootoca vivipara, assembly GCF_965207765.1. NCBI lineage: Eukaryota > Metazoa > Chordata > Lepidosauria > Squamata > Lacertidae > Zootoca > Zootoca vivipara. The sequence goes on from NC_142583.1 coordinate 72,378,706, forward strand.
ACTTTCGGTGTTGTACTGTTGCTAGGCAACCCAGTGCACCTGGCATCCTATCTCTAAACAAGATAACGAGATCCAAATATATAAAGATTTGGAGATCACCAGGCCCATTGCAAAATTTTGTTTTATTGTGACAAGAGTAAGACAGGCCGTGGTGTCAACAATGACCAGTGACTGAAAATAAAGATTTGTTGTTGAGATCCAAACATAGGCCAAGCAATTTCACTCCTCTTTCCAATTACACCTTCTTTGCTTAATTTCTTTCAATGTCTGGATTAGTCACATAGTGTACTCCTGCTCTTAAGAGTTACTACATTTTGGTGCATTAAATTATACTTTTAAATTTCAATTGCTTGCCTGTAGTTGACATGGTGAATGGAACTCTGCTGGACCTGAATAAATATTTAATGCCTAGGGCTAAGCAGGAAACTGCAAGATAACAGTCCATGTTCCAAATTAAGTCTCAGAAGAAGAAAAATCCAACAATTTGAAGGGTGGGGTCGCTCATCCACTTAATTGCAAGTTCCCCAGGAGTCATTAAGCCCTGGGGTTAAATGGGACAGAACATGCCTGTCCTTTGCAGCGTTCCAAAGATACTCGTGAAAGTCACTTTTGTGCATGAGAGTACCATGGAAGTGGAGTAAGCAATAACTAAAGCAGATATTTTCCTGGACTTCTGCTATATGTGGAATGCTGATTGGCTGCCTGCCAGTCCCAATCAGGGAGAAGCAGAAGCTGAATGGGAACTCTGGAATGTTCTGCATCAAAGCGGAAGGTGGTTGGAGCCGTTGAAGGAAGGAACATCTGCAGGAAAAAGCTGAGGCAGCGAGAAGATAAAGGACTCAGTGAGGCACGAGGGTATCCAAAAGGGGAAAGGGGATGAGTTGTTCGTAGTCAGCTGCCTTTTTCTAAGGCCATTGCTTGTCTTGCCCCATGTGCTGTTTAGCCCAACTGGCAACAGCTGCCCAGGATCTCTGGAAAAGAGGTCTTTCTAAGGCTTCCTGCTGCAGATCCTTCTGATGAGAAATGCTGTGGATTGAATTGGAGCCTTTTGCATGAAGTATGTCACTAAGCTAGAATTCAGAAGGCCCCAGCTGCCCTATTAAAGTGGGAGAAAAGCAGTCTGCTTCTCTCCCACTGTATTTCCAGGGAATAGGAGATTCCATGTCTATAAATGAAGTGAGGACAGGATGCCAAAGAGCTTTTCATGTCTACTCCATTGTATAATGAAGAGCTTGATATGACTGCTCTGTAAACGGTAGGTTTGTCTCAAAACATTATTTTAATAGCCTACTCCATTAAATGGTCACTTAGAAGAACTCCAGGATGATACACCACTCAAAATGAGAAGATAAGATGGCAGCTAAGAATAAGGTCCTGTCAACAAAAAGAGGTGAGCTTCTGCAGATTGCTACTCTGATTTGGTTTCTGACCACTAAATTCTTTCATAGAAGTTGTGCTAACTGTCTACTCCTTTATATGGTTCTGAACGCAGGATGACATAAGACACCAATCCAAATGAGCAGTTAAAATGGCGGGAGGACTGACATTCACAGAACGTAAGTTGTTACTACTATTTCCTTTTCAGTGCAATACAGGAAGGCAGAGTTCCTGGACCCATACCAATCCTCTTGGGAGGGAGACCCTACGCCTTCCTTTCTGCAGAGTTTGGGGGTGATATCTCAAGTGGCACAAAAATGGAACCTGGTACAATGCTTTGAGGATTACATGAAAAACACTGTTCTAAAGAAAATTTGTTGATATGTATGGATTAAGTACATAAAGTTGAATCAGATTATGAGAAAAATTAATAATGGGTAAATGATGAATAACATAAAAAAACACAATGCATGTAAGAGCATATTTAAAGGATGTTGAGCTGAGGTGGAGGGAAGTCACAGTAGTAGTAGCAGTACGGTAGCAGTAGTAATTTATTTATACCCCACCCATCTGACTGGGTTGCCCCAGCCACTGGCAGGTCTCATTTCTTGCTGCAAACAGGGTGAGAACTGGAGCGATACTGTCATTTCCTGAACAATTTTGATTTGAGCTTGCTTTAAACTGAATTGAAAACTGAAACTAGTAACTCAGACTCAGTTACTCCTAGTTTAAATGCAGCGGTTTTGAGCCTGAAATTAAAACCTGCACTGAGTTTGAGATGAAAACAGAGCCTACAGTTTTTGCATCTTGAGCTGCTTTCCCCACAAATTAGGTCTGTATTGTGTGTAGCTTTACCAGAATGTTTTTATTTTTTACCTGTTCTCCAAAAATAGGTGTTAATCTAGGTTTACAGCTACAGTTTACTGCAGTTTAATCTAGGTTTACACCTACAGTTTACTCCCCTAAAGGCCCACCAACTAGAATCATACATCTTTTTCACACGTACTGCTAGTAAGGCAGATGTCCCCCATTGTATATTTGTGCAGCTGGTTCTTCCTGCCTAAGTGCAAAACCTTACATTTGTCCCTATTTAAATTCATTTTGTTAGCTTGCACCCAGTACTCCAATTTGTTAAGGTCATTCTAAATCCCAGTTCTGTCTTCCATGGCATTAACTACCCCTCCCAGTTTTGTGTCATCTGCCAATCTGATGAGCATATCCTCAATTCCTTCATCCAAGTCGTTTATAAAGTTGTTGAACAACAACAGGCCCAGGACAGAACCCTGTGGCACCCCCTTGTCACTTTTCCCCAGGATGACAAGGAGCCATTAAAAAATAGTCCAGTAGCACCTTGTTGTTGTTGCTGCTGCTGCTGCTTAATCGTGTCCGACTCTTCATGACACCATGGACCAGAGCACGCCAGGCACTCAACTCTTCCACTGCCTCCCGCAGTTTGGTCAAACTCAAGTTAGTAGCTTTGAGAACACTGTCCAACCATCTCGTCCTCTGTCGTCCCCTTCTCCTCCTTGTGCCCTCGATCTTTCCAAACATCAGGGTCTTTTCCAGGAAGTCTTTTATTCTCATGAGGTGGCCAAAGTATTGGAGCCTCAGCTTCAGGATCTGTCCTTCCAGGGCTGATTTCCTTAAGAATGGATAGGTTTGATCTTCTCCAGCAGCATAATTACAAAAATTATATCACCTTAGAGACCAACTAAGTTTGTACTGGGTATAAGCTTTCGTGGGCATGCACACTTCTTCAGATACACTGAAGCAGAAATCACCAAACCCTTATATATCTGAATACTGCCCCTTGCTTTTTCCTGTAGAACTAATTGCAGTAGTTAACAGTCGTCAACAGGTTTACCATACCCATTGAGTCAATCATCCATCTTTCACTACCATTCTGAGAAAAACCCCACCCCACCATCCCACTATATATAAGGGTCTGGTGACTTCTCCTTCAGTGTATCTGAAGAAGTGTGCATGCACACAAAAGTTTATATCCAAAACAAACTTTGTTGGTCTCTATGGTGCTACTGGACTATTTTTTAATTTGTTATTTTGACTGTGTCAGACCAACACGGCTACCTACCTGAATCAGGGAATCGGCTTTACCAGTTTCCTCACAAGAATATCATGGCGAATTTTGTCAAAAACCTTACTGAAATCAAGATACACTATGTTCACATCATTCCCAGCTTGTTACTCCATCAAAAGAAAGAAATGAGATTTGTCCGGCAGAGTAGAGCTGAAAACTGAATTCCTGCAGGATCATCACTCCCTACGATTTTGCTCCTGAGCTACAGGTTTTTCAGGGATTTACCCTACTGGGATTTAGCTGCTAGCACACAATGGGTTTTTTGTGCCATTGTTGCAAGTTTTAGCTGATGTTCTAGTAAATTACACACTATGTGACCCAACACCACAATGCAGCTTCAAGAACCAGTGTGGCTTCCAGATCCGATGCAGCTTCCAGATCCAACGTGGCTTCCAGATCCAATGTGGCTTCCAGATCCAATGTGGCTTCTAGATCCAATGTCTCTTCCAGATCTAATGTGGCATCCAGGACAATACTAAAACGCAGACAAAAACCACCTCCCACAAAGGGTATGTATGCAGCACACATAGAACTGGTTCACAGCCTAGACTAGGAACACACTGGAAAGGAAAGGTGGGAGAGCAACAGGAGGCATATGTGGCCAGTCATAGTGGGGAGGGCTGGAGAAAAACCAGCAGTGCTCTGTCACTCCAACAGGCTCATTTAGCCAAACAAACTAAATGCTATGCCAGCCTCAGACTGTGTGCTCACCTGATCCACCATGGGGTAAGAATTTACCTTTATACCACTGCTCCTTGCCCAAGTGAGGGAACAAACCTTTAAATAAACATGCAACAAAGAGAATACCAAGACAAGCATCCTGCAGGAACCTAGTTTATTGAAGCTATTTTGCAATAGGACAGCCTTCGCTCTGCTGGGAGAGAGGCAGGAGAAGTGTGCCCTGTTGATCCTCATTGATCTCGCAGTGCTTTTCACTACCATCAAGTATGGTATTCTTCCAGGGGGACTGACTGAGCTGGGATTGCTGCTTGGAGGACTGTGCTCGGGGAGTTCAGTTCAGCACCATGGAACCTTCAATGCAGGGTTCCTCAAAGCTTGATTTTATCCCCCATGCGGAGTAGAGTCATCCAGACTTTTGGGGTGTGTTGTGAGAAATGCTAATAACTCACAGCTCTATCGCCCCTTTATATTTGCAGGTATGACAGATGACATACTAGAATGATGCCTGGTCTCAGTGATGGACTGGATGAGAGCCAATAAATGGAAATTTAATCCAGACAAGAATGAGGTGCACTCAGTGGGTGGTTCCTTAGACAAGATGGGTGGGATATGGACTGTTCTGGATGCGGTTAGACTCCCTTCATTACTGTCACTTGAAATGAAAAAACAAAAAAGCTACCTGTGATACCTAATGCAGATTTTCTTTCTTTTTGTCCATCAAGGAAAACTCGCTGCTGTTTTGCATCAGATAGAAGAGTTCTTTCTCTCTTCCATTGGGACATTTATTGCAGTGATGCTGTGCCTGGTCCTGTTTTTTGCTGCAGTTGGAGCAGTTAGTCTGTGTAAGTTCAGCCCTTACAGTTATCCTGATTGGCTTTATATCAGTTTGAAGAACACTTTCAAAAGCGTTGCCATAATCCAACCACAGCTAAGCCCTTTTACCTCCTATTGATTACAGTGTGTAGGGCAGTGATGGGCAACCTTTTGAGCTTGGTGTGTCAAAATTCACCAAAAACCAGCATAACTCGGGTGGTGTGTCACTTCGAGAAAAAAACCATAATTTCGTGATATTTATAGTTTAAATAACAAAAATGTATAATTGTAATATATAACTGTATTTAATAAACCAAAAACTAATTATTTAACCAAACCAAAAAACCCTTATTTATCACGAAGTGCCCAGAGTTGTTGAGCTTTTTGGGGGGAGCTGCTGATCAAAGTTTTGGAGGTTTTTTTGGGGGGTGCAAACATTGCTTTGCTTTGGGGAGGGGGATGCCCCAAAGCTGCTGCGCTTTTGGGGAGGGGGGAGAGAACAGAAATAAATAAAGAATAATACCTTCCCTGGAACTAACACGCAGCACCGACATAGTCTGACAAAGCGCCAGAAAAACAGCACAGAAAGGGTTAAAAAACCAATCTCTGGCTATCAGCAACAACAACAACAACAACAACAAAAGGATCCGGGTTTTAACAGCGGAGACAAGCTCTAGTGGAGACAAGCTGTAGGAGGAGCGGGAGAACAAATGAGGGGAAAACAGCGCGAATGGGCCGATGGGGCGCATGCCAGCAGTGAGGGCTCTGCGTGTCACATCTGACACGTGTGTCATAGGTTCACCATCACTGGTGTAGGGTCAGGATGTGGCTAAATCTCACCCATTCAAATGAATGCCTGCTTCTTGCTCCTCAATAACTGCTTTGAGACTTCTTAGGCCAACATTATGAAGCAACCTGTGCAGTCACCTGCCCTACCTTGCAACTCCCTGCTCCACTTTCCTCCTAGAAAAACAAGAGTACAGTCTGCTTCACTGAGTGGTCAGAATAGCTAAATTCAAACAAAAGAGGTCTTCAAGTCATCTTGGAAGCCATTCACCCTCTCTGAATTTCTCACTAGCCCTAGATGAGTAGAAGAAAGTTGTCAAAGGACAGGGAAATCATATTTATTTATTTATTTATTTATTTATTTATTTTCAAATAATATTTTTTAATTTTCAGACATTTTAACACAAAAACAAAAAAGCAAAAATAAAACATAATCGAAAAAGGGGAAAAAAGAAAAAACATATCAATTCATTACATTGTGACTTCCTCGATTCCCCACACACTGGGTCCATTTATTAAATCTAAATTAAGCAATTTTCTTTTATCATCTTAAATCATTCTGACACAATTTTTCCATTATTACCCAACCAATTCTAATCTACTCAAAGAAATAAAAAGATATCAACTACCCTCAATCTATAATTCATTAATTACTCTAAATCTAACTTTATTTTCCATCCATCTCTTATTCTTCCTTTAGCCTCACATTTTATACCCCCAAAATTTTCCATACATTCATATGTTATTTCTTCTATCATACCTTTAAACACATTTGTCTAATTCTACCCCCCTTTCCCTGGACTCCAGATCTCCCAGATGTATCAACCAGCTCCATAAAATATTCCAGTTTTGGACCATCTTAATCAATCAGAAAATAACCCATTGTTGCTCCTCGCCCACTCTTTCGCCACCTATCCACCACTCTCCTTTCTTTGTCCCCTGCTGCCCTCCCAATTTTCTGCCTGTAGCACAGTACCATCTAGCTATGTTTCCACTTTTCAGCCCTATCTCAATTTTCCCCCCAGTTAAGCTCAGGCCCCAGCATGGATCCTGCCCTCCCTCTCTCACTGGGAGGACATTATTCCATGCTGGTTCTTCTTTGAGGACTCCTTGAATCAAACACTAGTCTTGTTCCCCCTCTCCCACTGGGGGAACAGTATTTCATACATCTTCCTCCTCTTTTTTAAGTTCAGTTATATTGTCCATTGAATATGGACAATATAACTGAATATAACATAACTGAATATAACTGAATATATAACTGAATATAACATAATTGAATTATGGTGCTGGAGGAGACTCTTGAGAGTCCCATGGACTGCAAGAAGATCAAACCTATCCATTCTTAAGGAAATCAGCCCTGAGTGCTCCCTGGAAGGACAGATCGTGAAGCTGAGGCTCCAATACTTTGGCCACCTCATGAGAAGAGAAGAATCCTTGGAAAAGACCCTGATGTTGGGAAAGATTGAGGGCACTAGGAGAAGGGGACGTCAGAGGACAAGATGGTTGGACAGTGTTCTCGAAGCTACGAACATGAGTTTGACCAAACTGCGGGAGGCAGTGCAAGACAGGAGTGCCTGGCGTGCTATGGTCCATGGGGTCACGAAGAGTCGGACACGACTAAACGACTAAACAACAACAATATTGTCCAGGACTGATAGGTCTTCCTCCTCTTCTGCAAAATCATTTTCAATGCCCCCGGATGATGCTTGTTCATCTTGCTTCGATTGTCTTATTTTGCGGATCTCTCTATTGTTCTGCCGCAGTTCATCTCTCACGTCCAGTTCCAGGAGTTTTTGATAATCCACAGTCTATAGAGCCAGATAGTGTTGTGTCTACTGACATCCTGTTTATCTTGCATTCCATGTGAGCTGCAGAGATAGCAATGCAGGAAGTGGCGCAGTTCATATTTCCAAACCTCAAAAACAAAGTTTACGCCCAATCTGGTTCTCAACTCTCATTTTTAATTCTTGTTCTTAATTTTAAAATCTTCTGTCCATTTCTGAAAAGAGCATTATCAAACTTCTTATACGCAGCCTTTTATTTGCTCTCTCTTCAAAGTTAACAGTTCTCAACCTCAAAGAGGTAAACAGATTCCTTCCTTTTGTGATGTCATAATGGCGGCTGGCTGATTCCTCCAGGGACCCGACTCCAGTTCCAGGGGGGGGGGCTTCCCCCAGTCCAAATTAGAAATTTTACAGGGATTTCAATGTCATCAATCCTTCTCCCCTTCACCCTGCGTCAGGGGGGAAGGTTTAAAAACCACTCCTTGGAAGTTGTCAAAGTTCTATCAAACTCTCTGGCTGCAGGCAAGTTAACTGCATTGCCGTTCTCTCAATGGGGGAGACTGACTTTCTATTTCTATTGCTCTGTAAGGGTGGCGATTTGCTCGAAAATGGCGCCTGTGACTGCAACTCTGCTCTAGCTCGGGGTTCTCAAAGAGAGCTTACCGGTGAGCGGAGGAGTCATCTTAGGGCCCAGCCGTGCTCTCAATGCACAGAAAGCTCAATCTGGGGTTCTTTTGGGGGGCTGCATTGCTCTCATGGCTCTCCCTCTCCCTCACAGCACCAGGAACCTCGGAGCTCGCCGATCAGTGCTGGCAGTAGACCGGAAGTCCGTAAATCATATTTATTTTTGAGTGTAATCAGATGTCTGTGTGTGCTTCCTTTTAAAAGTCTAACCCCTTCATGTATTACTTATTCATTTGTGGGTTGAATTTAAGGTTCTGGTGTTTACCTAGGACAGGCTTCCTCAAACATGGCCATCCAGATGTTTTGAGACTACAATTCCCATCATCCCTAACCACAGGTCCTGCTAGCTAGGGATCATGGAAGTTGTAGGCCAAAAACATCTAGAAGGCCTAGTTTGAAGAAACCTGACCTAGGAAGTCCTCACTGACTTGGGCCCCAAGGGTCTGAGGGACATATTGTCTTGAACAATCTGCTCAGGTCCCGAATTCTTGGAGGTAGGAGTGGATTGTCTCATTGTCCCACTGTCAGTGGCAGTCCATTAGGTGGCATGACAGAAAAGAGCCTTCTGTGTGGTAGCATCCTGATACTGAAATGTCCTACCTCTGGAATTATATAATGCATCAACACTTGCCATTTTGGCACCTGGTTAATATCTGTTTGTTTTCCAGATATACTGGTGGGAATATTAGGCATTTTCCAGGGATTGGTGGGGAATATTAGGTTTTCTGTTGCCAGTGGGGATTTTGAGGGCACATGGTGGGCTGGGCTGAAGGGGACAGGAGAGAAGGCTTCCATGTCCATACAAAAGTCCACTGCACCAGTGGCACTGCGGCACTGGATACGGCCCTAACTCTGTGCTATTACTTTATCTTATTTAATCTCTATATATAAAAATGTAAAGGGTGCGTGTGTGTGACACCGAACAGTTCTCAGAAACCGCATGACCGATTGCGTTCAAATTTGGACACAGTGTCCCAAGCGAATGTCCGAAGATTGTTATAAAGTTTGCTAAGACAGATGTCAAACATCTGGCAAGTAAAACACCAAAAAAAACGTGTTTCAAAACACTCCACTCAGACGAAAGTGCATGCTGGTTACAAACCAGCACCCTCTAGCGGTTGCTACACTGGTACAAGACCTAAAAAACCTTATCAATAGCACCTCAGCTCCTGTTTACATACTAGACCGAAGCCATTACAGACTAGGCTGAATGGAGGTACTGACTCGCCTGGGTGGGGGTTTGGGGGAGAAGGGGGTGTGATACGTCATGGGTCGGGACAGGGAGGGGGGAATCACCGGGATAAGCTGGGCAGTGGGGGGGGAGGGGGAATCACAGGGATAAGCCGGGGTGGGGGGAATCACAGGGATAAGGTGGGGAGGACGGGGCGGGGTACGTCATGGATCGGAACAGGGTGGGGGAAACCACAGGGATTAGCCACAGCAACGCGTGGCAGAGCCAGCTAGTCTTGTTATAAAATGTTGCAACCTGTCCTGAGAATTCTGTGGGGTTGATGGGGAAAGCTGAATCACCATTTCTTTCCCTCCTAACTCTTCTATAGATATTCATAAACGGGGTCACAAATCACCTGAAATGGATTTAGCAATGAAAACTATCAGGGACTTCATGATCAAACAGAAACCATCCCTCCACGGAAGGAATGGTAAGGAAGGTGTCATAGTCCATACACTTAGGGCCACTCCTTGCCCCAGCTCCAGCATAGGGTATTGCCCCATAGCAGAGCTTCTTTGCTTTCCATCTGGCCAGACTCACCAAGCACCACTGAAGAGGCTCCTCATGAGGCTGGTGGAACATCGCCCGGCTGTGGGACATGGAAGCTGCTCCCTGCATGGTCCTTTCCACCTGGCCTAGGGCGTGAGGCCCACACCAGCCCCACTGAAGAGACTCCTCATGACACCGAAGGAATATCGTCCACCTGTGAGGCCTGAAGGCCGCTCCTTTCAAGGCCCTTTTCACCTGACCCGGGGGGGGGACCCACACTCACCAGCCCCATGGAAGAGGCTCCTCATGAGGCCAACATCGCCCGGCTGTGGGGTGTGAAGGCCCTACTCACAAGCACTACTACGCTAAATATGTATTCTGTAGTTTCTTTGTAATGTTTTGATTTGAAATCTTTAAGATAATATTTTAGTTTTCTGTTGTTGCTTTGACTGTATACTCTATATTTGACTTTCCTCAGATTGTTTTATTTATGTTTTATTCATTTAATATTCTGTAAACCGCTTTGAGATTTTTCTTAAAAAAGCAAAGCATTATTTTTTTTGGGGGGGGGGGGATCAGATCAGATTACGGACCACCCTTAATGCTAGAATGTGGCCAATCACAAGTTATAGGGAAACAGCCTTTTATAGCTGTTTGAGATCTCACTGATCTGAATTATCCAAACCTTTCAGATTCTGAAATACTTGCTGAAGCTGAGAAGTTAGCAGGTGAATTGCTTATATGGGCTGACAGAGCAAATGAAGTCCAGTCCGCAATCAGTAAGTTATTCTTAAGATGGTGATGTTGGGAAATCAGAGTATTGGGGGAACCCATGTCCTGAAAGCCCCTCATCTGCACAGCTGTTGAAGGTAGAAAGCTCCTACCATCCTCTAGAATCCATCAATTAAACTTTGACAAAAAGACCAAGCAACTCGCGCCTCCAAAATTCAGGGAGAAATTTGGATGAGAGTTTTGTGGCTTTGGATTTTTGTGGCTGTGTGAATTGATAAACTCTTTCTTGAATGGATTCCTAATTGGTGGCAGAAGTTGGCTGAATTCTGGGAGTTTGGGATATGAAGATTGAAGTGTCTCACCCTCCATATGAGGTGAACAGGGACCCCTCCAAACTTAGACCTCGGTCATTGTGCCTCAAATTGGGATTTGCTCATTATCACCCCACCACGGTGACTCTGCCCTGCCAACTATTCTCAGCAAGGCAAATGAGGAATTTGCTGGACCTTACACTCTTGACAGAGTGAGTTCCAGCAGATATCAATGTAGCTGAAATCTTCCATGACTACTTTATCTCTCGTTTTTGAATGTTTGGTAATTTGCTCTAGGAAGGTATCATCCAAGTCTTCAGTCTGGATTGGAGGTCTATAGCAGACACCCACAGTAAAGGTCACTCTGAAAGAAACAGATACTTTTCTGTTACTGTTCCACTGTCTGTTAAGACTGGGAGAAGGCAAAGAGTTATCAGAAAATAAGTTTAGGAGTTAGACCAATGTTTTACAAACTTGGGTCTCCAGCTGTTGTTGGACTACAACCCCCTTATCCCTAGCTAGCAGGACCAGTGATCATGGATGATGTGAATTCAAGGCGCAGGTCAATTCTGTGTCCAAGGCAGCTGTCTACCAGCTCCATCTGGTATGCAGGCTGAGACCCTCCCTGCCCGCAGACTGTCTCACCAGAGTGGTGCATGCTCTGGTTACCTCCCACTTGGACTACTGCAATGCGCTCTACATGGGGCTACTTTTGAAGGTGACCTGGAAACTACAACTAATCCAGATTGCAGTACCCAGACTGGCGACAATGTAACACCTACATTTCCAAGTACAATTCAAAGTGTTGGTGCTGACCTTTATAGCTCTAAATGGCCTTGGAGGAGCGTCTCCACTCCCATCATTCAGCCCCGACACAGAGATCCAGCTTCAAGGGCCTTCTCGGTAGTAGTTCCCACCCTGTGGAATGCCCTCCCATCAGATGTCAAGGAAATAAACAACCATCTGACTTTTAGAAGACAAGTGAAGGCAGCCCTTTTTAGGCAGGTTTGTAACGTTTAATGCTGTATGTTTTATTCTGTTTTTAGTTACAGGTAGGTAGCCATGTTGGTCTGAGTCGAAACAAAATAAAAAAATTCCTTCAGTAGCACCTTAAAGACCAACTAAGTTTTTATTTTGGTATGAGCTTTCGTGTGCATGCACACTTCATCAGATACACTGAAACAGAAGTCACCAGACCCTTATGTATATTCAGAGGGTGGGGGTGGGGGTGATGGGAATGGGTGGTGGGCTGATAGGAGTGGTAAACCTGTTGATGACTGTTAACGACTGTTAATGACTGCAATTGGTCTTGCGGGGGGGGAAAGCAAGGGCTGAGGTGCTAAGGAAAGCTTGATCATGTATACTGAGATAAGAATCCTGTGTCTCTGTTCATTCCAGGTGGCTCCATGGTTTTAAGCTTGCTAATGAGTTGCAATTCAGCAACTTCTCTTTCCAGTCTGTTTCTGAATTTTTTCTGTAATAAAACAGCTGCTTTGAGATCTTGTATAGAATGTCCTGGGAGATTGAAGTGTTCTTCTACTGGTTTCTCTGTCTTGTGATTTCTGATGTCAGATTTATGTCCATTTATCCTTTGGCATAGGGTTTGGCCTGTTTGTCCCATATAGAGAGCTGAAGGGCACTGTTGGCATTTGATGGCATACACAATGTTAGAAGATGAGCAGTTAAATAGTCCTGAGATGGTATGTTGGATGTTGTTGGGGCCAGTAATGTTGTTGTCCAGGTGTATGTGGCAGCAAAGTTGGCATCTGGGTTTATTGCAGGCTCTGGTACCAGTGTCCATGTTAAGTCTGGTGGTTGTATTATTGTGGGTGAGGAGTTGTTTAAGATTGGGTGGCTGTCTGTAGGCTATGAAAGGTCTTCCTCCCAGAGCTTGAGAAAGAGAGCTGTCATTGTACAGGAGAGGTTGTAGATCTCTGATGATGTGTTGTACTGTTTGTATGTGATAACTAGTGGTGTTCTCTTTTTAGTGTTCTGCTCGGAGTGGCTGGGGAAACCCAGCCAGATGGGTGGGTTATAAATATATTATTATTATTATTATTATTATTATTATTATTATTATTATTATTTAAGTTCAAAAAACAGCTGGAGATCCAATTTTGGGAAACACTGAGAAGATTGCTGCATCCCATTGAATCTGAGCTCTCGCAATGTGGTTTTTCTCACCTGGGATATACCTGAGTGCCCTATAGTGAAGCACTTCTGACAGGGTATTTCTGGGGAGGTGAGGTTGTCAAGGTTATGCTGAATGATTACATAGGTTACAAGAAAAATGCCACCTTTAAAAACGAGGCTGGGGGGGGGGGAGTTGCTTAACTCACACTTAACTAGTTGCAGGTCCAGGACAAGCACACCTAAAACTAACCAGCACACCTAAATTGACCCTTTCTTGTTCTTTTCCTCTGGATGCATAAACCCTTATACATTAACATATGGAAAGCCTCCTTGTACGTTTTGTTTTAAATTCCAAAACAGCTAATGAAAATGAGGAAAGTGTGCAAACTGAGTTTATATATTTTGTAAACTGTTTACTGTTGCATATCTAGATTTAGTGGATATTAGAAGCTAGTAAAATTGTAGAATTTAGATAATGTTTGGAGTACTGAAGATTCCAGGCCAGTAGGGGAAAAAATACAGGCTAAGCTTCTTTTCCAGGTCAGAGGCTCACCTGGGACAAATGCAAAAAGATGTTGATGAAAGAGAAACCCTTGGATCTGTGCCAAGGTTATGCTGAATGATTACATAGATTACAAGAAAAATGCCACCTTTAAAAACGAGGCTTGGAGCGGGGAGGGAGTTGCTTAGAGCAAGAACAAGACATGGGAACGAGGTAGAATTCCATGTGGCCGGAATTCTATTCACTATTCACTATTCCTCAATTTTCTCAATGGAAACCCAACCCTGAGAAAGCAACTGGAACCTCCCAGAATCTTTCTACTGCTCGGCAGAGATTGGGGGTTGCCACACAATCTTCATAGCATTACCAATCTGTTGATGAACGCAAACAGTGGAACAGGGAAGGAAAAGGAGGACAAATGACCTGGCTAAATGTGTCCTTTATTAGAACAAACTTTTCAGAGTGTTAGCTACCATGTCTTTTTCTGGATTGTAATGAATGTATGTATGTAATTCATAATGACTTTATGCGGGGGGGGGGGGTCTCTTAGCCCAGCTCCTGCTAAATCTGCTTTTCTTCTCCCACCTTCCCACTTTCTGGCTTGGTTCAAAGATGACCTCACTTCAAATCATCGTCAAAAGTGGCAGCCATACAAAGAGGCTCTCTATTTATTTGATGAAGCACTAGTATACTGGCATGATGCAGAAAGGGTTTGTGAGAGTCAAAAATCCAAACTGGTTATTATTGAAAATGACAAAGAGGAGGTAAGCTAGCTGAACACTGTATATATAAATGGCATGAATAATCCTTGGCAATTTGGTGGTTTTATGCCTTCCTGGGCAAGATACTTTGGCCATAGCTGCACCATGCTTTTAAAGCATGATTGTACCACTTTACAGTCATGGCATCCCCCAAAGGATCCTGGGAAGTTTATTAAATATACTGAGAGCTTTTTAGCAGACCTCCTGTCCCCCTCACAGTGATCCAATTCCCAGAGTTCTGTGGGAAGTGGGATGGATAGATAACCCACTTTGGAATCTGAGGGGGGAAGGGACCTCCTAACAACTAACAACAAACTACAGTTCCTGACTTACACTTCCTGTTCTAGTATGTGCCAATGGTGGCGTCTCTCCCATTCATGAGAAAATGCATTTCTCTCTTAGCTAAACAATCTCCAGCTTATGCAAGCTTTCCCTCCCTCCATTGTTCCAGCAGCATCATGTTACACTGTGTGGCCTCTTGCTTGCAGTTTTCAACCCCACTCAGTCTTGTTTAGAAATCCTCACTTGCACTCTTATATTTCCATGATCAAGGGGTTGGAGGAATTCTGAACCCTTTCTGAATAAAAAATATATTTGAACCCTTGCAACCATAAACATTAACAATAATATCAACAATATAAGATCTACGGTACCACTCCCCATCTTCTCCATTATTGTCTACGATGGAATTGCCATTCACATCCCATACTTCCTTTTTTTTTTTTTTTTGCAGCTGGTAGTCCACATCTTGTCCGGGGTGCTCCTTTAATTTTTATCTAATTGTAAAGGTGCTCGGCCACTTAGCACAGTGGACTTAGAGACTGCCTCTATTGCAGAGGGCTTGACACCCAGCACCTCACACACCTCTGCTTCCACAGAGGCAGGAACGGGCTCAGGAGATGACCGTGGGTATCCTTTCTCCTTGATACCCCTCAAGGAAGTACGGGAGGCAATTCAACCTCAAGTTACCCCCCTCCCCTGGGCAAGAGTCTTTCTCCTCCTAAACTGAAGGGATTCAAAGAAGATGAAACTATCCATGATGCAGATTAACATTTGGACTGTTGGGTTGTTGGGTAAACATTGAGAAAACAGGATTATCTATGATGGAGAAATTAAAAGCAAACCAGCTTGGGAAGAGTGCCAAGGGCTGGATAATAAAGGCCTGGAGGGCTGACTTCAGCCTCTGGGACTAAGTCTCCCCGTCCCCCTAAGTTAGAAGGATCTCACAGAGCAGGGTGGGGAAAGACCTTGGTCAGCTGCTGCTAGTCAGAGCGGACAATACAGAACTGGGTAGACCCCAAGTGATCCAACTTGATAAAAGAAACCTTGTTGTCATTGCTAACAGCAAACCCAGCCTGTGAGTTCAGACAGGACATTCCTGCATTGCAGGGGGTTGGACCCTTGGGGTCCCTTCCAACTCTGCAATTCTAGGATTCTGGGATTCTGGGCTAAATAGGAGCAGATTTGTCTGCACAAAGGGGAACTGGGATTTCTGTTGGAGGCACACATCCGTTTGAGAATTGGGATTGGGCGAGAGATTGTAATATGGATTTGAACTGTGAAATATCTAGGAAAATGTGGGTAGTGTCGTGTGCTGGTTGCTATGATCTTACTGGTGGGAATTACACCAAGCAAGATGGTTGCCTTTGGAGTTCCTATCTTAAAGAAAAAGACTTCAGATTACATGTGATGTGGGACAGAGGAGCTGAGCAGCAAGAAGACTAAATATTGGACTGGATTGCTATATTTCTATATATGCAGATAGGAGATGAAATTTTATTTTAATTAACATTAATTAATGATTTAGCAGGGATTGACAATCTAATAAATAACCTCACTTGTCAAAACTGGAAATGTTAAATTAATGTATGTGCAGGAATTGATTGATGGCGAGCTGTTTAAAAAAGTAAAAATATTGTACTTTGTAAAAATTATTTGTAATGTCTGAAGGTAAACTAGAAGTAATCAGGAGATATGATGCACCATGAAGGAGAATCATTAACACCTCTACTGTTGGAAGGCTTATGGGAAGTCGGGTTGGCAAAATGTTAAATTTCTTTTAATTAGTGACCAATTTGTAATGGGAAAAAAAGATTTGCCACCCCCCCCAAAAAAAACTAGTTCCTAGGGTGGTGGTGATAATTAATTTATTTTTTATGCCCCACTCACCAGGCTGGGTTTCCCCAGCCACTCTGGGCGGCTTCCAAACGCAGTTGGGAGTCCAGCGACTGAGGAGGGAACACAAGGGCTTCTGCCTCTTGGATTTGTTTGACTGTCCAGGCTTGTGTTTGTTTCTGGCCGGTGACCTTGGAAGTGTGCTCTCCCTGAGCACATGGTCTGAGGGGGCGGGGCTTCTGTGGAGTCAGGTGAGTCAGGTGACTAGCTGTGGGCGGAGCGAGTCAGTGCTAGTCAGCTGTGGGCGGAGCTAGTCAGTCTCAAACATTTATTCGGGGAGCCCTAGGCTTCTTTTTTGTCCTGACCTCAAGCTTTTCAAGATGGAGAGTGAGGGAACAACTGCAGTCGCCTGCAATTCCTGCGCAATGTTTGTATTCTTGCCAAAGGATGTAGGCAGCTACAGCTGCACCAATTGCAAGTTGATTGCCTTACTAGAAGACTAGGTCCAGCAACTTCAGGCCCGTGTATCTATGCTGCAGAGAATTAAAGAGCTGGAACTTTTCTTGGATGCAGCAGAGCACACTGTCTGCACCAAGGAGGAGACAGGGGACATCCCTGAGGAGGAGGTAGTTCCCCAACACAGGAGCCAGGGGGTTGGACTGGATGGCCCTTGTGGTCTCTTCCAACTCTATGATTCTATGAATTCTATGAAGAGAGGTAGAGCTGTGTATCGTCCACCTACTGATGAACACCCAGCCCAAACCCCTGATGATCTCTCCCAGCGGCTTCATGTAGATGTTAAAAGGCATGAGGAGAGGACGGGACCGTGAGATACCCCACAAGTGAGAGCCCAGGGGTCTGAGCAGTCATCCTCTGAGAAGTCATCCCCCAACACCACTTTCTGGACATACCCCAGGAGGAAGGAGCAGAACCACTGTATAACAGTGCCCCCAGCTCCTCTAGACGGTCCAGAAGGATGTTATGATCGATGGTGTCAAAAGCTGCTGAGAGATCCAGCAGAACTAGTAAACAGCTTTCACCTTTGTCCCTAGCCCCAGCGTGACCAAGGCAGTTTCAGTCCCATGATGAGGCCTGAATCCCTATTCGAAGGGATCCAAATGGTCCGCATCCTCCAGGTGTGCTTGGAGTTGTTCAGCAACCACCCACTCAATCACCTTGCCCAAGAATGGGAGATTTGAGACTGAGCGATAGTTGGCCATATTGGCTGCATCTAAAGATTTGTTTTAAGAAGCTTTAATGACTGTTTTAATGACTGCCTCTTTCAGTGGGCCTGGGAAGGCTCCCTCACAGAGGGAAGCATTCACCACAGCACAGAGCCCATCGCCTAGCCTTTCCCAACTTGCTTTTATCAGCCAGGATGGACAAGAATCAAGAAGACAGGTGGCTGGTTTCACTTGCCCAGGCAGCCTGTCCACATCCTTGGAGGCAATGTCCCAGAGCCTCTCTAGAGTCTCTTAAACTTTGGAGGAAGCATTGACTGTTTAAAGTGGTATGATACTTTACAGTGCAGATGGGGACATAGTCTGGGAATGATCTGAGAGGGGATTCTGGCCTTTCATTCCTAGGAAAGACTTTCTGATTGTGCTTTTTGCAGGCGTTCCTGGAAAATGAAATTAAAAACGAACAACATGACTTCTGGATTGGGCTATTTTATATAGGCAGATGGAAATGGATAGATGAAACTGCCCTTCTCCGAGGGTGAGTCTGGAAGCAGAGTTTCCTCTGTTTATTATATTGTAGAAACTTTGTTAGGAATTCATTTTTTGTTCTTTATTGAAAGCTCTTCCTGTCCTTTGCCTGCAACTAGAACCCAGCACAGTATTTTATTTCCATTGCATTTTATGTTCCATTTTTCGTACATATCCCTTTTAAATCTTAACTCAGTTAAAAGTTCTTAAAAGTCGGCTTTCTTAAAGTCTAGAATTTGAGTCTCAGTATGCTTGGTTGCTCCTTTCCGCTGTATAATAAACTCCAGAAGAGCATGGTCACTCCCACCTAATGTTCCTGCCACTTCTACCCCACTATCCAGGTCATCACTATTGGTTAGGATCAGATCCAAAATGGCTGATCCTCTTGTTGCTTCTCCCACTTTCTGGACAATGAAGTTGTCTGCAAGGCCAGTGAGGAATCTGTTCGACCTTGTGCTCTTGGCTGAGTTTGCAATCCAACAAATATCAGAATAGTTGAAATCCCCCATTACTACTATCTCACTTCCTTTTGAATGCTTGGTCATCTGTTCCAGGAAGGCTTCATCTGTGTCCTCAGTTTGGCTTGGGGATCTATAGTAAACTCCCACAATGAGATCACTGTTATGTTTCTATCCCTTAATTTTGACCCAGATACTCTCAATATGGCTTTGAGGTTTTAAATCCTGGATCACTTCACAGCCAAACACATCCCTGACATATAATGCCACTCCTCCTCCATTCCTGTTTGGTCTATTTCTCTGAAATAGATTGTATCCCTCTATTACTACATTCCATTCAGGAGGCTCATCCCACCAGGTTTCAGTGATGCCTATTATGTCGTATTTAGTTTGCTGTACAAAGAGCTCAAGTTCATCTTGTTTATTTCCCATGCTCTGTGCATTAGTATACAGACATTGAAGATAATTGATCATTCCCCCATGTCTCTTTTTTAAGGATTTTTTCCTCCCACCACTAAGTCTGCGTGCTGTTTGCTCCATTTGGTCCTTGACATTTGGATGATCATCTTCAGCATTTGATAGACTCCTACCTTCAGGACCACTGTCTCCCTCCCCCACATAAGTCAGTTTAAAGCCCTCCTGATGAGGTTTTCGAGTTTCATGGCAGAAACCCTGCACCCTTGTGAGGTGCAGCCCATCACTTGCCAGGAGTCCATCTTCTAGAAACTGCAGACCGTGATCTAAGAATCCAAACCCTATTTTTCCCTCTCTCCCTGGGTCACGTCGTTCAACTGGGGGGGCAGATAAGATGACAATTTGGGCATTTAATTGCTTCAACTTCCTGCAGAGAGCCTCATAATCACTTTTGATCTTCTGAAGGCTTGCAGTGTCCTTGGTTCCCACATGGACGAAAAGGAAGGGGTATTTGTCAGTGGGTTCTATGATTCCTTGCAGCCGTTCTGTTACATCTTGGATCTTGGCCCCAGGGAGATAGCACACCTCTTGAGACGTCTTATCAGGCCCACAGATCACTGCTTCTGTACCCCTCAGTAGGGAATCCCCTATCACCGCTACACGCCTTCTCATAGGCTTGGTCGGGATTCTTCCATGTGCTGTCCCTTCCGAGGGCACCTGCATATTCCTGGAGGACTGACTTTGCTGCTTATCCTCATATTTCTGATCAACTGTGATGAGGGAGAGATCTTCAAATGGAGTTTGTTCTTCATCTTCCATGTTAAGAGAGAGCACTTCAAATCGATTGTGTAGTTCTAAACACTCAGAGCGATCCCTGGGCCTTCTACTTCTATGAGTCACATTCCTCCATCCTGGCTCCTGTGTTGGGGTACCTCCTCCTCAGGGATGTCCCCTGTCTCCTCCTTGGTGCAGACAGTGTGCTCTGCTGCATCCAAGAAAAGCTCCAGCTCTTTAATTCTCTGGAGCGTAGATACACGGGCCTGAAGTTGCTGGACCTAGTCTTCTAGTAGGGCAACCAACTTGCAATTGCAGCAGGTGTAGCTGCCTACATCCTTTGGCAAGAATACAAACATTGAGCAGGAATTGCAGGTGACTGCAGTTGTTCCCTCACTCTCCATCTTGAAAAGCTTGAAGTCAGGGAAGAAGAAGAAGAAGAAGAGTCTCCCCCAATAAACGTTTGAGACTATCTCCCCTAAATCTACAAGATGGGCCAAACTCACCTGACTCCACAGAAGCCCCGCCCCCTCAGACCATGTCCTCAGGAAGAGCACACGGCCAGAAACAAACACACACACAAGCCTGGACATTCACACAAATCCAAGAGGCAGAAGTCCTGGAAAACAAGCACACAAACAAATAAGGAAACAAATAAGCACACAAGCTATATCACACACAGCCCCAAAAAGACAAGCCCACAAAACCTACAGTGTGACCCCCAAGCTCAGCTCACCTTGTGCTCCCTCCTCAGTCACTGGATTCCAGGCACTGACTAGCTCCACCCACAGCTCCAATCCAAGACTCACCTGACTCCACAGAAGCCCCACCCCCTCAGGCCATGTACTCAGGAAGAGCACACGGCCACAAACAAACACACACACAAGCCTGGACAGTCACACAAATCCAAGAGTCAGAAGCCCTTGTGCTCCCTCGTCCGTCGCTGGACTCCAGGCTGGACCCTTTTTGGCTTCACCCAGACCCAGGAAGTGGATCGCAGATTGCCTGCCTATTTGGCCAATGCCAGGAAGGATGCGGCACAGGCTCCGCCCCTGGGATGGATCGGACTGATCCAACAGTCTTAACTCTAGTCCGCTCCATGGAATTTTAATCTTTCTTTACTATGTTGTAGGACGTAGGTAGAGACAGGTTTTTTTCATGGGGAACTCACAGGAACTCAGTTCTGGCACCTCTCAGGTGGGTTCCAGAACCTCTCAGGTGAGTTCCGGCACTTCCCAGGTGGATGCAATTGCCATTCAAAGAGAAAGAGGGAGGTGTTCATGGTGAGTTCCAGCATCTTTTTTCTAGAAAAATAGCACTGGGTAGAAATATAGATACATAAAAGAATGCAAATTTGTCACTGCATCTTTTATTTGTTCGCTTAAAGAAGGTTGGTTCCCAGGGCGGGTGCTGAGTATATATATATTTTTCTGAAAAGGGGGTGAATTCCATGCTGTGTGAAAAAGCCTTTTCTTTTGTCAGTCCAGCTTCATTTAATGCCCTGGAATCTGAGGGTTCTGAGAGGGAGAGATCTCTTAATTCTGAAATAAAGTACACACCCCATGTTAATGGGCAGGTAAACCCAGCCAGATGTGCGGATATAAATAATAAGTTGTTGTTGTTGATAATTTGGTTTTGATTGACTCATTGATTTGTGCTGCCTTTTCTTTTCAGTTACTGGAGAGAACGTAAGCCAGATAACCTGTCTAATAAACGGGCTTGTGCAATAAAAGCGCAATGCGAAACACCACTGCGATGTTGGGAGAACTTTCCCCCTCTTGATCAAAAAAGGAGCATATGTAAAAAGAAGCCTGATAAACGATGGTTCAATTAAAACCCTTTGTTGACAATGAATCAACCCACCTTTAACAGAAGCCATGGTCAATTATGCAGATTATGGAATTAGGGCATGGAAGAGGTCAGGTCTCTGACGCCAGCGCTCAAAAGCCCTTTGTCAATCCTGTGTCCTCAGGTGACCTTATTTTGCAACCTCAGATAATGGAAACTCCTGGAAAATAAAGCAAGAAGGACTCAGTCGTAGCCTACTTTTTCTTGCAATAATTAATCCAATACAGCCTTCCCCAACCAATGCCTTCTAGGTGCCATCAGCCCTAACTAACAGGTTGCATTGGAGGGCACCAGATTGATTTAGTATACCTGCTAGAGGGGAACATTTTACCAAATGCGGGGGGAGGGGAACACAACACTCTTGTTAGGGATGACTCCCCCTATTGGCAACAGGAATGGTCTTTGTGGCCTCTCTAGGGGAGGAACCACCCCACTTCCTCCTGACCAGCCCTGCCTGCAGACAGAGTAATGGCTTCTCTCTTCTGTTTATTTCTGAGAGAATTGGTCTTCCTGTGAGTGTGTCACTTTCCTTCGTCTTGTTCCATATTATGACTTGCAGGTGTCATTTGGCTCATAACCTGCCAGACATGGACCCACTATCAATATTTCACCACCCTTCAACCAGTGCGGTCAACAGGGAATCCAAAGCTCCAGTGGTCTTCCAGCTGAACATTAGAGTTTTCCTGCTTTCCAGGAGTCATCTTTTTCCGGAGTTCCTGATTAAGAAAAACGTTTGTCCCATTCAGTTCAGTTCTAAAGTGAGGGTGCACAAGTCACCAGCCTGACTTTCGGTGTTGTACTGTTGCTAGGCAACCCAGTGCACCTGGCATGCTAACTCTAAACAAGATAATGAGATCCAAACATAGGCCAAGCAATTTCACTCCTCTTTCCAATTACACCTTCCTTGCTTAATTTCCTTGAATGTCTGGATTAGTCCCATAGTCCTGCCCTTAAGAGTTACTGTATTTTGGTGCAGTAAATTATACTTTTAAATTTCAATTGCTTGCCTGTAGTTGACATGGTGAGTGGAACTCTGCTGAACCTGAATAAATATTTAATGCCTAGGGTTAAGCGGGAAACTGCAAGATAACAGTCCATTTTCCAAATTTAGTCTCAGAAGAAAAATCCAACAATTTGAGGAGTGGGGGAGCTTATCCACTTAACTGAAGAAGTTCCCCAGGAGTCATTAAGCCCTGGGGTTAAAGGGGACAGAACATGCTTGTCCTTTGCAGCGTTCCAAAGATAGTTGTGAAAGTCACTTTTGTGTATGAGAATAACATGGATGTGGAGTAAGCAATAACTAAACTAGATATTTTCCTGGACTTCTGCTATATGTGGAATGCTGATTGGCTGCCTGCCAGTCCCAATCAGGAAGGAGCAGAAGCTGAATGGGAACTCTGGAATGTTCTGTAGCAAAGCGGAAGGTGGTTGGAGCCGTTGAAGGAAGGAACATCTGCAAGAAAAAGCTGAGGCAGCGAGAAGATAAAGGACTCAGTGAGGCACCACGGTATCCAAAAGGGGAAAGGGGATAAGTTGTTCGTAGTCAGCTGCCTTTTTCTAAGGCCATTGCTTGTCTTGCCCCATGTGCTGTTTAGCCCAACTGGCAACAGCTGCCCAGGATCTCTGGAAAAGAGGTCTTTCTAAGGCTTCCTGCTGAAGATCTTTCTGATGAGAAATGTTGTGGATTGAATTGGAGCCTTTTGCATGAAGTATGTCACTAAGCTAGAATTCAGAGGGCCCCAGCTGCCCTATTACAGTGGGAGAAAAGCAGTCTGCTTCTCTCCCACTGTATTTCCAGGGAATAGGAGATTCCATGTCTATAAATGAAGTGAGGACAGGATGACAGAGAGCTTTTCATGTCTACTCCATTGTATAATGAAGAGCTTGATATGACTGCTCTGTAAACGGTAGGTTTGTCTCAAAACATTATTTTAACAGCCTACTCCATTAAATGGTCACTTAGAAGAACTCCAGGATGAGACACCACTCAAAATGAGAAGATAAGATGGCAGCTAAGAATAAGGTCCTGTCAACAAAAAGAGGTGAGCTTCTGCAGACTGCTAAAGTGGTACCTCAGGTTAAGTACTTAATTGGTTCCGGAAGTCCGTACTTAACCTGAAGCGTACTTAACCTGAAGCAAACTTTCCCATTGAAAGTAATGGAAAGTGGTTTAATCCGTTCCAGACGCTGAAAAACACAACTAAAACAGCAATTTAACACGAATTTTACTAACGAGACCATTGATCCATAAAATGAAGGCAATAATCAATGTACTGTACTATAAAATAAGACAGTATTGTAGATGAAATAATATTTTTTTCTTATGTGCATTGATGATAGTCAGTTTGGATGGGGGGCTTTTATCCATTTCTGCAGTCAAACAAGTAGCTGAACTGGGTTCCACACAGTCACAAAAACAAGTCACAGAAATGAAGTCACAAGCCACAGTCACAAGTCAGTCCCATAAAATGAAGAACAAGTCACAGTAAAAAAAACCAAAAAAGCCACACAAACCAAAACGCAATAAAATAGCAAAAACGAAACCTCCAAATACAGTGGTACCTTGGGTTAAGTACCTAATTGGTTCCGGGGTGCCTTTCGCTCCTTGAAAAGCACTTAATCTGAGTAGCAATAGCGTGCGTACGTGAAGCGCCTATAAAGCGCTTCTGCGCATGCGCAAAGGGCGCAGATCGCTTCTGCGCATGCGTGTGTGGCGGAACCCAGAAGTAAACACTTCCGGGTCCGCGGCGTACTTAAACTGAACGTGCTCAAACCGAAGCGTACTTAAACCGAGGTATGACTGTACTCTAATTTGGTTTCTGACCACTAAATTCTTTCAAGAAGTTGTGCTAACTGTCTACTCCTTTATATGGTTCTGAACACAGGATGACATAAGGCACCAATCCAAATGAGCAGTTAAAATGGCGGGAGGACTGACATTCACAGAACGTAAGTTGTTTCTACTATTTCCTTTTCAGTGCAATACAGGAAGGCAGAGTTCCTGTACCCATATCTACCTCTTGGGAGGGAGACCACGAGCCTTCCTTTCTGCAGTTTGCAGGTGATATCTCAAGTGGCACAAAAATGGAACCTGGTACAATGCTTTGAGGATTACATGAAAAACACTGTTCTAAAGAAAACTTGTTGATATGTATGGATTAAGTACATAAAGTTGAATCAGATTATGAGATAAATTAATAATGGGTAAATGATGAATAACATAAAAAGCACAATGCATATAAGAGCATATTTAAAGGATGTTGAGCTGAGGTGGAGGGAAGTCAGAGTAGTAGTAGCAGTACGGTAGTAGTAGTAGTAGTAGTAGTAGTAATTTATTTGTACCCTACCCATCTGACTGGGTTGCCCCAGCCACTGGCAGGTCTCATTTCTTGCTGCAAACAGGGTGAGAACTGGAGCGATACAGTCATTTCCTGAACAAGTTTGATTTGAGCTTGCTTTAAACTGAATTGAAAACTGAAACTAGTAACTCAGACTCAGTTACTCCTAGTTTAAATGCAGCGCTTTTGAGCCTGAAATTAAAACCTGCACTGAGTTTGAGATGAAAGCAGAGCCTACAGTTTTTGCATCTTGAGCTGCTTTCCCCACAAATTAGGTCTGTATTGTGTGCAGCTTTACCAGAATGTTTTGATTTTTTACCCATTCTCCAAAAATAGGTTTTAATCTAGGTTTACAGCTACAGTTTACTGCATCCCCTAAAGGCCCACCAACTAGAATCATAGATCTTTTTCACATGTACTGCTAGTAAGGCAGATGTCCCCCATTGTATATTTGTGCAGCTGGTTCTTCCTGCCTAAGTGCAAAACCTTACATTTGTCCCTATTGAAATTCATTTTGTTAGCTTGCACCCAGTACTCCAATTTGTTAAGGTCATTCTAAATCCCAGTTCTGTCTTCCATGGCATTAACTACCCCTCCCAGTTTTGTGTCATCTGCCAATCTGATGAGCATATCCTCAATTCCTTCATCCAAGTCGTTTATAAAGTTGTTGAAGAACAACAGGCCCAGGACAGAACCCTGTGGCACCCCCTTGTCACTTTTCCCCAGGATGACAAGGAGCCATTAAAAAATAGTCCAGTAGCACCTTGTTGTTGCTGCTGCTGCTGCTGTTTAATCGTGTCCGACTCTTCATGACACCATGGACCAGAGCACGCCAGGCACTCAACTCTTCCACTGCCTCCCGCAGTTTGGTCAAACTCATGTTAGTAGCTTTGAGAACACTGTCCAACCATCTCGTCCTCTGTCGTCCCCTTCTCCTCCTTGTGCCCTCGATCTTTCCAAACATCAGGGTCTTTTCCAGGAAGTCTTCTATTCTCATGAGGTGGCCAATGTACTGGAGCCTCAGCTTCAGGATCTGTCCTTCCAGTGAGGACCCAGGGCTGATTTTCTTAAGAATGGATAGGTTTGATCTTCTCCAGCACCATATTACAAAAATTATATCACCTTAGACACCAACTAAGTTTGTACTGGGTATAAGCTTTTGTGGGCATGCACACTTCTTCAGATACACTGAAGCAGAAGTCACGAGACCCTTATATATCTGAATACAGTGGTACCTCTACTTACGAATTTAATGCGTTCCAAGTGCATATTCGTAAGTTGAAAAAAATTGTAAGTCGAATCCCATAGGAATGCATTGGGAGAAAAAATTCGTAAGTCGAAGCAACCCTATCTAAAAATTCGTAAGTAGAAAAAATCCTATCTAAAGCGCATCCAAGATGGCAGACGGAGCTCCATTCGTAAGTAGAAACATTTGTAAGTAGAGTTATTTGTAAGTAGAGGTACCACTGTACTACCCCTTGCTTTTTCCTGTAGAACTAATTGCAGTAGTTAACAGTCGTCAACAGGTTTACCATACCCATTGAGTCAATCATCCATCTCTCACTACCATTCTGAGAAAAACCCCACCCCACCCTCCCACTATATATAAGGGTCTGGTGACTTCTCCTTCAGTGTATCTGAAGAAGTGTGCATGCACACAAAAGTTTATATCCAAAACAAACTACTGGACTATTTTTTAATTTGTTATTTTGACTGTGTCAGACCAACACGGCTACCTACTTGAATCAGGGAACCATTAGTGAGCAATATTTCAGTTCAGTCAGTCAACCAGCTTTACCAGTTTCCTCACAAGAATATCATGGTGAACTTTGTCAAAAACCTTACTGAAATCAAGATACATATCATTCCCAGCTTGTTACTCCATCAAAAAAAAGAAATGAGATTTGTCTGGCAGAGTAGAGCTGAAAACTGAATTCCTGCAGGATCATCACTCCCTACGATTTTGCTCCTGAGCTACAGGTTTTTCAGAGATTTACCCTACTGGGATTTAGCTGCTACCGTAGCACACAATGGCTTTTTGTGCCATTGTTGCAAGTTTTAGCTGATGTTCTAGTAAATTACACACTATGTGACCCAACACCACAATGCAGCTTCAAGAACCAGTGTGGCTTCCAGATCCGATGCAGCTTCCAGATCCAACGTGGCTTCCAAATCCAATGTGGCTTCCAGATCCAATGTGGCTTCTAGATCCAATGTCTCTTCCAGATCTAATGTGGCATCCAGGACAATACTAAAACGCAGACAAAAACCACCTCCCACAAAGGGTATGTATGCAGCACACATAGAACTGGTTCATAGCCTAGACTAGGAACACACTGGAAAGGAAAGGTGGGAGAGCAACAGGAGGCATATGTGGCCAGTCATATTGGGGAGGGCTGGAGAAAAGCCAGCAGTGCTCTGTCACTCCAACAAGCTCATTTAGCCAAATAAACTAAATGCTATGCCAGCCTCAGACTGTGTGCTCACCTGATCCACCATGGGGTAAGAATTTACCTTTATACCACTGCTCCTTGCCCAAGTGAGGGAAGAAACCTTTAAATAAACATGCAACAAAGAGAATACCAAGACAAGCATCCTGCAGGAACCTAGTTTATTGAAGCTATTTTGCAATAGGACAGCCTTCGCTCTGCTGGGAGAGAGGCAGGAGAAGTGTGCCCTGTTGATCCTCATTGATCTCGCAGTGCTTTTCACTACCATCAAGTATGGTATTCTTCCAGGGGGACTGACTGAGCTGGGATTGCTGCTTGGAGGACTGTGCTCAGGGAGTTCTGTTCAGCACCATGGAACCTTCAACACAGGGTTCCTCAAAGTTTGATTTTATCCCCCATGCGGAGTAGAGTCATCCAGGCTTTTGGGGTGTGTTGTGAGAAATGCTGATGACTCACAGCTCTATCGCCCCTTTACATTTGCAGCTATGAAAGATGACATACTAGAACGATGACTGGTCTCAGTAATGGACTGGATGAGAGCCAATAAATGGAAGTTTAATCCAGACAAGACTGAGGTGCACTCAGTGGGTGGTTCCTTAGACAAGATGGGTGGGATATGGACTGTTCTGGATGGGGTTAGACTCCCTCTGAAGGAGCAGCTATGTAGCTTGAGGGCACTTCTGGATCCATTACTGTCACTTGAAATGAAAAAAACAAAAAAGTTACCCATGATACCTAAAGCAGATTTTTTTTCTTTCTTTTTGTCCATCAAGGAAAACTCGCTGCTGTTTTGCATCAGATGGAAGAGTTCTTTCTCTCTTCCATTGGGACATTTATTGCAGTGATGCTGTGCCTGGTCCTGTTTTTTGCTGCAGTTGGAGCCGTTAGTCTGTGTAAGTTCGGCCTTTACAGTTATCCTGATTGGCTTTACCTCAGTTTGAAGAACACTTTCAAAAGCGTTGCCATAATCCAACCACCGCTAAGCCCTTTTACCTCCCATTGATTCCAGTGTGTAGGGTCAGGATGTGGCTAAATCTCACCCATTCAAATGAATGCCTGTTTCTTGCTCCTCAATAACTGCTTTGAGACTTCTTAGGCCAACATTATGAAGCAACCTGTGCAGTCACCTGCCCTACCTTGCAACTCCCTGCTCCACTTTCCTCCTAGAAAAACAAGAGCACAGTCTGCTTCACTAAAGTCCCGAGATCTTGGAGGTAGGAGTGGATTGTCTCATTGTCCCACTGTCAGTGGCAATCCATTAGGTGGCATGACAGAAAAGAGCCTTCTGTGTGGTAGCACTCTGAGTGTGAAATATCCTACCCCTGGAATTATATAATGCATCAGCACTTGCCATTTTGGCACCTGGTTTATATCTGTTTGTTTTCCAGATATACTGGTGGGAATATTAGGCATTTTCTGGGTATTGGTGGGGAATATTTGGTTTTATGTTGGAAAATCTTCGGCTTGTTTCCAGTGGGGAATTGAGGGCACGTGGTGGGCTGGGCTGGGGGGACAGGAGAGAAGGCATCCTTGTCCAGACAGAAGTCCATTGGACCTGTGGCACTGCGGCACTGGATAAGGCCCTAACTTTGTTTTTACTTTATCTTAATTAATGTTGTTATAAAATGTTGCAACCTGTCCAGAGAATCCTGTGTGGTGGATGGGGTAAGAAGGACAAGAAATTAAAATCCAATAAATTCATGTAAACTTGGGTACCCTGAAATCACTTTATTTCACAGATATCTGCTACTAAAGATCACCCATTGAGGTCATTCTCCAGATCCTCCCACCATCAGAAGTGGGGTTGGTGGTGAGAACCAGGGAGGGGCCTTTTGGTTTTCAACTCTCTGCTCTGAAGCTCTCTCACTTGTTTTGGTTATTATTTACTGGCAGATAAAGACTTGTCCTGGCCTTTATTTATTTATTTATTTATCTATCTATCTATCTATCTATCTATCTATCTATCCAAGTTGATTTCATTCAATTTATAGACCACCCTACATCGGAGGATCACAGGGTGGTTTACAAGTCTCATTTTATTACTGGAATGCTGCCCACTCTGCTGCCTGATGCTTCATTAAACACTTTTGCTTTGAGAAGCGAAGAGCCTTAAAAAGTTGCTAACACACAGGGAGCCTTGATTCCAAATCAGCCGCAGCAATTGTGGGGTGGAGGTAATAATAATAATAATAATAATAATAATAATAATAATAATTTATTTATACCCCGCCCATCAGGCCGGGTTCCCCCAGCCACTCTGGGCGGCTTCCAACAAAACACTAAAATACAGAAATCCATCAAACATTAAAAGCTTCCCTAAACAGGGCTGCCTTGAGATGCCTTCTAAAGGTCTGGTAATTGTTGTTCTCTTTGACCTCTAGTGGGAGGGCGTTCCACAGGGTGGGTGCCACTACCGAGAAGGCCCTCTGCCTGGTTCCCTGTAACTTGGCTTCTCGTAGCGAGGGAACCGCCAGAAGGCCCTCGGAGGTGGACCTCAGTGTCCGGGCAGAACGATGGGGGTGGAGACGCTCCTTTAGGTATACCGGACCGAGGCCGTTTAGGGCTTTAAAGGTCAACACCAACACTTTGAATTGTGCTCGGAAACGTACTGGGAGCCAATGTAGGTCTTTCAGGACCGGTGTTATGTGGTCTCGGCGGCCGCTCCCAGTCACCAGTCTAGCTGCCGCATTCTGGATTAGTTGTAGTTTCCGGGTCACCTTCAAAGGTAGCCCCACGTAGAGCGCATTGCAGTAGTCCAAGCAAGAGATAACTAGAGCATGCACCACTCTGGAGAGACAGTCAGTGGGCAGGTAGGCATCAGCTGACTCACCATTTATTTCCCTCCTAACTCTTCTATAGATATTCATAAACGGGATCACAAATCACCTGAAATGGATTTAGCAATGAAAACTATCAGGGACTTCATGATCAAAGAGAAACCATCCCTCCACGGAAGGAATGGTAAGGAAGCTGTCATAGTCCATACACTTAGGGCCACTCCTTGCCCCAGCTCCAGCATAGGGTATTGCCCCATAGCAGAGCTTCTTTGTTTTCCACCTGGCCAGACTCACCAGCCCCACGGAAGAGGCTCCTCAGGAGGCTGGAGGAACATCGCCTGGCTGTGTGGCATGAAGGCCGCTCCTCACAAGGCCCTTTCCACCTGGCCTAGGGGGCTGGACCCACACTCACCAGCCCCACATCGCCCGGCTGTGGGACATGAAGGCCGCTCCCTTCATGACCCTTTCCACCTGGCCTAGGGGGCTGGACCCACACTCACCAGCCCCACTGAAGAGGCTCCTCATGAGGCCAGAGGAACATTGCCCGGCTGTGAGGCGTGAAGGCCGCTCCCTTCATGACTCTTTCCACCTGGCCTAGGGGGCAGAATCCAGACTCACTGTTATGTATTGAAGTTCTCACTCTGGCCAGCAGGTGTATAGTATTGATAGTTTTCACTCAGGTCCACATCAGTTAATTTAGGCGGGAAACCCTGGGCTGTTGTTGTTACAATGTCGTCAGCCGGATGCGTATAAAAGCAGGCCGGCTGAGGTGTTCAGTTCCCTTGGAAGGCCCTTTCCACCATATCGTCCACCTGTGAGGCCTGAAGGCCGCTCCTTTCAAGGCCCTTTTCACCTGACCCAGGGGGGGGGACCCCACACTCACCAGCCCCATGGAAGAGGCTCCTCATGAGGCCAACATCGCCCGGTTGTGGGGTGTGAAGGCCCTACTCACCAGCCCTACTACGCTAAATATGTATTCTGTACAGTAGTTTCTTTGTAATGTTTTGATTTGAAATCTTTAAGATAATATTTTAGTTTTCTGTTATGTTGCTTTGACTGTATACTCTATATTTGACTTTCCTCAGATTGTTTTATTTATGTTTTATTCATTTAATATTCTGTAAACCGCTTTGAGATTTTTCTTTAAAAAGCAAAGCATTATTGGGGGGGGGGGGAATCAGATCAGATTACAGACCACCCTGAATGCTAGAATGTGGCCAATCACAAGTTATAGGGAAACAGCCTTTTTATAGCTGTTTGAGATATCACTGATCTGAATTATCCAAACCTTTCAGATTCTGAAATACTTGCTGAAGCTGAGAAGTTAGCAGGTGAATTGCTTATATGGGCTGACAGAGCAAATGAAGTCCAGTCCGCAATCAGTAAGTTATTCTTACGATGGTGATGTTGGGAAATCAGAGTATAGGGGGAACCCATTTACTGAAAGCCCCTCATCTGCACAGCTGTTGAAGGTAGAAAGGTCCTACCATCCTCTAGAATCCATCAATTAAACTTTGACAAAAAGACTAAGCAACTCGCGCCTCCAAAATTCAGGGAGAAATTTGGATGAGAGTTTTGTGGCTTTGGATTTTTGTGGCTGTGTGAATTGATAAACTCCTTCTTGAATTGATTCCTAATTGGTGGCAGAAGTTGGCTGAATTCTGGGAGTTTGGGATATGAAGATTGAAGTGCCTCACCCTCCATATGAGGTGAACAGGGACCCCTCCAAACTTAGACCTCGGTCATTGTGCCTCAAATTGGGATTTGCTCATTATCACCCCACCACGGTGACTCTGCCCTGCCAACTATTCTCAGCAAGGCAAATGAGGAATTTGCTGGACCTTACACTCTTGACAGAGTGAGTTCCAGCAGATATCAATGTAGCTGAAATCTTCCATGACTACTTTATCTCTCGTTTTTGAATGTTTGGTAATTTGCTCTAGGAAGGTATCATCCAAGTCTTCAGTCTGGATTGGAGGTCTATAGCAGACACCCACAGTAAAGGTCACTCTGAAAGAAACAGATACTTTTCTGTTACTGTTCCACTGTCTGTTAAGACTGGGAGAATCATAGAATCATAGAATCATAGAGTTGGAAGAGACCACAAGGGCCATCCAGTCCAACCCCCCTGCCAAGCAGGAAACACCATCAAAGCATTCCTGACAGATGGCTGTCAAGCCTCTGCTTAAAGACCTCCAAAGAAGGAGACTCCACCACACTCCTTGGCAGCAAATTCCACTGCCGAACAGCTCTTACTGTCAGGAAGTTCTTCCTAATGTTTAGGTGGAATTTTCTTTCTTGTAGTTTGAATCCGTTGCTCCGTGTCCGCTTCTCTGGAGCAGCAGAAAACAACCTTTCTCCCTCCTCTATATGACATCCTTTTATATATTTGAACATGGTTATCATATCACCCCTTAACCTTCTCTTCTCCAGGCTAAACATACCCAGCTCCCTAAGCCGTTCCTCATAAGGCATCGTTTCCAGGCCTTTGACCATTTTGGTTGCCCTCTTCTGGACACGTTCCAGCTTATCAGTATCCTTCTTGAACTGTGGTGCCCAGAACTGGACACAATACTCCAGGTGAGGTCTGACCAGAGCAGAATACAGTGGTACTATTACTTCCCTTGATCTAGATGCTATACTCCTATTGATGCAGCCCAGAATTGCATTGGCTTTTTTAGCTGCTGCATCACACTGCTGACTCATGTCAAGTTTGTGGTCAACCAAAACTCCTAGATCCTTTTCACATGTACTGCTCTCAAGCCAGGTGTCTCCCATCCTGTATTTGTGCCTTTCATTTTTTTTGCCCAAGTGTAGTACTTTACATTTCTCCTTGTTAAAATTCATCTTGTTTGCTTTGGCCCAGTTGTCTAATCTGTTAAGGTCATTCTGAAGTGTGATCCTGTCCTCTGGGGTGTTAGCCACCCCTCCCAATTTGGTGTCATCTGCAAACTTGCTCAGGATTCCCTCAAGCCCATCATCCAAGTCATTGATAAAGATGTTGAACAAGACTGGGCCCAAGACAGAACCCTGTGGCACCCCACTAGTCACTACTCTCCAGGATGAGGAGGAGCCATTGATGAGCACCCTTTGGGTTTGGTCAGTAAGCCAGCTACAAATCCACTGAATGGTAGCATTGTCTAGCCCACATTTTACCAGCTTCTTTACAAGAATATCATGGGGCACCTTGTCAAAGGCCTTGCTGAAATCAAGATAGGCTACATCCACAGCGTTCCCTTCATCTACCAGGCTTGTAATTCTGTCAAAAAATGAGATCAGATTAGTCTGACATGACTTATTTTTCAGGAACCCATGCTGACTTTTAGTGATCACAGAGTTTCTTTCTAGGTGCTCACAGACTGTTTGCTTAATGATCTGCTCTAGAATCTTTCCTGGTATTGATGTCAGGCTGACTGGGCGGTAATTGTTTGGGTCCTCTCTTTTCCCCTTTTTGAAAATAGGGACAACATTTGCCCTCCTCCAGTCTGCTGGAACTTCGCCTGTTCTCCAGGAATTTTCAAAGATTATTGCCAGTGGTTCTGAAATCACCTCTGCCAGTTCTTTTAATACTCTTGGATGTAGTTCATCTGGCCCTGAGTTATCAGGCAAAGAGGTATCAGAGAATAAGTTTAGGAGTGAGAAGAGTGTTTCCCAAACTTGGGTCCCCAGCTGCTGTTGGACTACAACTCCCATCATCTCTAGCTACCAGGACCAGTGGTCAGGGATGATGGGAATTGTAGTTCAAAAACAGCTGGAGATCCAATTTAGGGAAACACTGAGAAGATTGCTGCATCCCATTGAATCTGAGCTCTCTCTCAATGTGGTTTTTCTCACCTGGGATACACCTGAGTGCCCTATAGTGAAGCACTTCTGACAGGGTATTTCTGGGCAGGTGAGGTTGCCAAGGTTATGCTGAATGATTACATAGGTTACAAGAAAAATGCCACCTTTAAAAACGAGGCTTGGATTGGGGGGGGGGAGAGTTGCTTAGAGCAAGAACAAGAAAGGGGAAAGAGGTAGAATTCCATGTGGCTGGAGGAGGCTGCACTGACATGCAATAATCTCATCTGTAGCATCTTGTCTAATATGTGTCAAATAAACTATACTTCTTAAAGACACTCACCTCCACTATTCCTCAATTTTCTCAATGGAAACCCAACCCTGAGAAAGCAACTGGAACCTCCTGGAATCTTGCTACTGCTCGGCAGAGATTGGGGGTTGCCACACAATCTTCATAGCATTACCAATCTGTTGATGAATGCAAACAGTGGAGCAGGGAAGGAAAAGGAGGACAAATGACCTGGCTAAATGTGTCCTTTATTAGAACAAACATTTCAGAGTGTTAGCTACCATGTCTTTTGCTGGATTGTAATGAACTATCAGTATGTAATTCATAATGACTTTATTTAAAATACAGTGATACCTCAGTTTACAAACTTAATCCGTTCCAGAAGTCCGTTCTTAAACCAAAACCCTTCTTAAACCGAGGCGCGCTTTCCCTAATGAGACCTCCCGCCGCTGGTGCCCTTCCACCGTTCGGATTCCATTTTTTGATGGAGGTAAAGTTCTCAAACCAGGACTGTTCTTAAACTGAAGTACCACTGTAATAATAATTATAAAATCTGTAATACCTTCAGTTCAGCTAAAAAAAATTTTTTTATGTCCCTCCCCCCCTTCCCAATTTCTGGCTGGATTCAAAGATGACCTCACTTCAAATCGTCATGAAAAGTGGCAGCTATATAAAGAGGCTCTCTATTTATTTGATGAAGGACTCGTATACTGGAATCAGGCAGACAGCTTTTGTGAGAGTCAAAAATCCAAACTGGTTATTATTGAAAACGAAAAAGAGGAGGTAAGCTAGTTGAACACTGTATATATAAATGGCATGAATAATCCTTGGCAATTTGGTGGTTTTATGCCTTCCTGGGCAAGATACTTTGGCCATAGCTGCACCATACTTTTAAAGCATGATTGTACCACTTTACAGTCATGGCATCCCCCAAAGGATCCTGGGAAGTTTATTAAAGATACTGAGAGCTTTTTAGCAGACCTCCTGTCCCCCCTCACAGTGATCCAATTCCCAGAGTTCTGTGGGACGTGGGATGGATAGATAACCCACTTTGGAATCTGAGGGGGGAAGGGACCTCCTAACAACTAACAACAAACTACAGTTCCTGACTTATAGTTCCTGTTCTAGTATGTGCCAATGGCGGTGTCTCTCCCATTCATGAGAAAGACTCTGGCACCGGGGGGGGGGGTAACTTGAGGCTGAATTGCCTCCCGTACTTCCTTGAGGGGTATCAAGGAGAAAGGATATCCACGGTCATCTCCTGAACCCGTTCCTGCCTCCATGGAAGCAGAGGTGTGTGAGGCGCTGGGTGTCAAGCCCTCTGCAATAGAGGCAGTCTCTAAGTCCACTGTGCTAAGTGGCCAAGCACCTTTACAATTAGATAAAAATTAAAGGAGCACCCCGGACAAGATGTGGACTAACAGCTGCAAACCAAAAAAAGGAAGTATGAGATGTGAATGGCAATGGCAAGAATGGAGAAGATGTGAGGGGGAGGGGGTAGCTCATATAGTGTTGTTAATATTGTTAAACTGCCTTGTTCGCACTGGTTGATGATCTCTGGCAGGCTAGAGACAAAGGTGAGAGCTGTTTCCTAATTCTGCTGGATCTCTCAGCGGTTTTTGACACCATCGACCATAACATCCTTCTGGACCGTCTAGAGCAGTGTTTTTCAACCACTGTTCCACGGCACACTAGTGTGCCGCGAGATGTTACCTGGTGTGCCGTGGGAAAAATGGAAAAATTCGAAAATGCGCATGGAGCTGCTGTGCTCCTTAGACCCGCTGCAGCCCTCGCGTGATCGGGACGGTCAGCCAGACTTCTCTGAGAGCCGTTTTCTGTTGTTGTTATGCGGGGGTGGGGAGCGAGAGGAAAGCAGCTCCCACGAAGCTCCTAAGAACCTGCTCGCAGGGAAGCGCTCCGACTGGGTTGAGGAGTTGGCGGCGGCACAACCCCGCGGCCGAGTCCTCCGAGGCGCTCCTGGCCAGCAGAGGGTGCCGGCTGCGTCCGACCGAGCGTGGCTCCGCCTCCGCTGCTCCTCGCCACTGAGCTGAGAGGAAGCGGAGGAAAGGACGGGCATGGACCGAGCACCGAGTGGCGTGCGCGAGCTGGTAGAGGAGAGCCACTTTTTGGGGGGGCTTGCTGTGGGCTAAGAGAGGCCGCGGTTGGGAGGAGGATCTGAAGCTCCACCGTGCAAACCCCCTATGGACTGGGAAGCCTTAAGTCTCACCTAGTTCTGTGTTGCTGTCGAAGGCTTTTTTTTTTGTACCGCCCCAAAGGGGCGGGTTGCAAGAACCCCACGCGTCCGTTTACTTGGGAGTGAAGGCTCCGTTAGGCGAAGGCTGCAGTCCTGTGCACACTTTCCTGGAAGGAAAACCCCGCTGAAAAATGCGGCACCGTTAATATTTATTTGTGTAGCAATGCCCTCCGATCAGTGTAATAATGACACGTGACACAGAATTTAAAGGTTAATTGGGTGGTTCAGGCCACAACTTTATTAAATATGCATGTTGAGCGGAATTGGCTTAGGCGTTGGAACCTATCAGACTAAATCCGACTCCAACCCGTGTGTTGAAGTCCGTGAGAAGTTAACCACCAGTAAGGAACCCGGCGATGCCGATCAACCGGAACTCCTTCTGTGGCCACCGTACGGGGCGTGCCTTACGGCCCTGGCGACTCCAGGCTCTGGACCAAGCCTCGCCCCCGGAATCCTTTAACGGAATTACTTCTCCAAATTTGGGCAGGTGATGACGCAATCTGCCCCTCCTCCATCTTATTGTTATGCAAATTTCCAACGCCTAACCGCCTAACCTAAGTTGTGACGACATGCTACGAGGTAGGCGAAAAACCCATCATGGCTAGCCCAGTATGGGAAAAGTCCTACCCGGTCCACTGACTAACCAGGCAACCGACCAGGTCCGCAGCAGCGCCCCCTATTCTCTTTTTAAGGGGCGGGTGGGCGGGTGCTTCTGTTCGCTCCGGCGAACTGAGAGAAAGAGAACGGGTCCCGGCCGCGCGAAGGGGTTTAAACGCGGCGGCCCCGCCCCCTCATCCCTATTGGACAAGGGGGCGGATGACGCAGGCGGGAACTACCATTGCGTAGGGGCTGACACTGCAGCCCCCACGCAATGGGCTCGTCGGGCTGCCCACAACTCCACCTCCGGCAAAGGCACGGAAGTGGCTTTGTGTAGCAATGCCCTCCGATCAGTGTAATAATGACACGTGACACAGAATTTAAAGGTTAATTGGGTGGTTCAGGCCACAACTTTATTAAATATGCATGTTGAGCGGAATTGGCTTAGGCGTTGGAACCTATCAGACTAAATCCGACTCCAACCCGTGTGTTGAAGTCCGTGAGAAGTTAACCACCAGTAAGGAACCCGGCGATGCCGATCAACCGGAACTCCTTCTGTGGCCACCGTACGGGGCGTGCCTTACGGCCCTGGCGACTCCAGGCTCTGGACCAAGCCTCGCCCCCGGAATCCTTTAACGGAATTACTTCTCCAAATTTGGGCAGGTGATGACGCAATCTGCCCCTCCTCCATCTTATTGTTATGCAAATTTCCAACGCCTAACCGCCACTCGAGCCCCCCCAGGCTCGCCGCCAATCCGCTCACATGTTATAATCACCTAGAGATTAATTTTCAGCGTAACCCTAATTAGTAGTTTGGGACTCGGTTAATTCGCTATAAGATATGAATTCAGTTATTATCTGGGAAGTGTGACCCTACTCTCTTATTCGCCTAATTAAAATCTACATTGTCCAGGACATCTCGAATGGCGGCAATAACGTTCTGTAGCCAGGCGTCATTCCCGACCGGAGAAAGGTGAACGCCATCATCGCGATAGAGGGCTGCTTCACTTCGTTTCAGGGTGGGATGCTGTATAACCCGGCCATTCAAGGATAACACTCTGCGGGCCACGACTGAGTTCAAAAGCCTCCTGGAATTGTTCAAGGCTTTAGGGCAACGACCGTCACGCCAACAGCGCCTTTCCAGCAAAGAGGACCACAGCAACGTCATCCGCGGGAAACTCTCCCTCATAACGTCGAAATCTTTGAATATATGTTTCCTCAAATCGACCGCATTGCGGTAAGCTAGATCGTTTTCACCGAGTTGCACAATCAGGACTTCTGGGGGGCCAAGTGAAGCAGCCCGGGCCTGGATGATCGGCAGCAACTCGCTCCACCGCATACCCCTTCTGGATATCCAGGAAACCTCCACATTTTCCGGAAGGCCGAGCCCGCATCCCAGACC
Source organism: Zootoca vivipara (assembly GCF_965207765.1). Classification (NCBI taxonomy): domain Eukaryota; kingdom Metazoa; phylum Chordata; class Lepidosauria; order Squamata; family Lacertidae; genus Zootoca; species Zootoca vivipara. The sequence continues at coordinate 72,417,296 of NC_142583.1, forward strand.
AACTTCGATTGCCCTTCTCTGGGCCCAGTGCACTATACTGTGCCCCGCTATCCAAACCCGGATGAAATGGTAACCTGAAAAGTGAAGATGAAAAGCCGGATCAGCACCGACACCAGAGTCAACCTACGTGCGAATGTACCTTTTGTAAGCATTCGACTTCCATCTCCCCAACTCCTGGATCCTTTCTGATGACAAACCTAGGTGCATAGCGGAAGTGGCAGCGCCAATTCTAAAGGAATGGGCAGAAAATTCTGTGGGGTTGTACCCGCAAGATGCAATGGCTTTGCGAAGTACCCTGGTAAATTGTTGACGAGTGAGCCGTGCACCGTCATGGTGAATGAGTAACGGGCCAGGACCCGGCGGTCGGAGATAAAGATACCGCCTAGTGTCCTTCACCGGACAAGGACCTGCGGCTCCTGTTGCCGGGAGGCGAATGCTAGCGCCTCTCCCCCTCTGGTCCGTTTTTGAATGGCGGACGTGCACAATAGCTTGGGCATCGGACAGCGATAGATCCCGTAATAATATACCCCGGGTAACACCATCAGGGTGGTCCTCACACACCACCTCCCCGACCCTAAGGGCCCCGAAGTAAGCTATCGAAAAGGCTGCCGAAAACAGCCGCGCTTCAAATTTGGACCAACAAAGGGTTCTCAATTGCTTATGGATTTGGGTAAGCATCTCGAACGTAATGGGCCGCCTGGAATCGGCAACGGGAGGCTGCAGCCTACGCCAGCCTTCCATTGCTCTACGCAAATGGAAATTATCGCACGGGTCGGTGAGATAAAGGGATTTCGAGAAAAAGGTGATAGCTGCAGTGTGGATACCAAGGGTCTTGGCGGCGCGACCCAACCCTCTGAGGTATACCACGTATTGCATAACCTCCTCGGGGGTTGGTGGACTCTCAAGGTGCACGCCAGCGCCCTTCTGCCGGAAGGCAAGGAAGTCTGCCCATGCTCGTTTGTAGGAGCTGAGGGTGGCAGGGGCCACGGAAGCAAATACTCCCTTTAGGATTTCCCGTTTCCAAGGTTCCATAGGTGTTCCGGGAACCTCTCTGGACACTGCTGCGCATCCGGTGCTAATGAGCGGAAGCGGTCCATCTGGAAACGAGACAAAGCATCTGCGATATTATTATTTTGTCCCGGCACGAATTTGGCTGAGAAGTGCATATTTAACTCGAGACTGCGCAGCACAAAATGACGTAGGAGGGCAGACACCCTCTCCGACCGCGACGATTGCCTGGTAAGCACACTGACTACTGCTTGATTGTCCGTGTTGAAGCAGACTCTCCGGTTCCTGAAGTCGTCCGACCAAAGATGTACTGCTACCACTATGGGAAAGAATTCTAGAAATGTTAAATCCCGAGTAATGTCTGTGTTTTTCCAGCTAGGAGGCCAAGGTTCAGCACACCATCTCCCTCTGAAATATACCCCGAAACCCAATGCGCCCGCTGCGTCAGAATGAATCTGAAAGTCTGAATATAGTGAAATGCTATCCTGCCACAAAGATACGCCATTATATTGTTCTAGAAAGGTCAGCCAGTTCGCCAGGTCTGCTTTGACCCCTTTTGGCAAGCGAACCCTATGAAACGGTCGGGTTAAACCCACAGTGAGCCTGGCAACCCTTAGGCAAAAGGGGCGCCCAGGTGAGATTACCCTGCACGCGAAATTAAGGTGCCCTAGCAGCGATTGAATTTGTCTCAACGTGACTTTTTTGCGGAGAATAAGCTGTCTAATCAACTCCTTAAGGGCTGTTAGTTTATCAGCCGGTAGACGCGAGGTTTGGGCTACCGTATCCAATTCGATACCTAAATACGTCAAACGAGACACAGGTCCTTCAGTTTTATCAGCCGCTAGCGGCACCCCCAGTTCGCTTGTAAGGGAAGCGAAGGCCTCCATGAGACCCGCGCAATCAGCACTGAACGCTCCACCCACGAAAAGGAAGTCATCCAGGTAATGAGTGACACCTGACAGACCAGTCCTAGCACGAAGGGCCCAGTCCAGGAATGTGCTAAATGTTTCAAAGGCCGAACAAGCGACGGAACATCCCATGGGCATAGCTTTGTCGATAAAATAAGCGCCCTCGAACCTAAAACCCAACCATTTGTAGTCGAGGGGGTGTACAGGAAGGAGACGGAAGGCCGATTCGATATCGCACTTCGCCATCATCGCCCCTTTGCCAAACTGGCGAACCAGCTTCACGGCGTGGTCAAAGGACGCGTATTTTACCGTACAAAGCTCTTGAGGAATACCGTCATTAACTGAGCTGCCCCTAGGGTGAGAAAGATTATGAATCAACCTAAATTCTCCTGGGGCCTTTTTAGGAACTATGCCCAGCGGGGAAATGTGAAGGTTGGCTATGGGAGGAGTTAAAAATGGGCCCGCGACCCGGCCCGCCGATAGTTCTTTATTTATTTTCTTGATGGCTATGTCGGGTCGCTCCCTGACTGATTTTTGATTTGGTGGGTCGGTTGTGGAAGGCGGGATCTGGACGGGGATGCGAAAACCAGCAGAGAAACCCTCTAGGAGGTACACTGCAGCAGATCTATTAGGGTATCGGGCTAGCAACATTTTTAAGGGGTTCAGTTTTACAGGGGAGTAGGCCATGGCTAGAGAACAGTTAGACTCTATTCTGTCCGGAGGCTGCACCGTGGGAGGCACCGGGGGGGTATCTGGGGCCCTGGTGAGAATTGCCCTTGGCCCCCCGAAAGGACTGCTTCCCCTTGAAGCAGGATACCCCCGGATGCTGACCCAGGCACTTCTCACATTCGTGAGTGTATCTGCAGTTGGGCCTCTGGCAGAGTCCTTTATTGAACTCCCAACAGACCCTGCGCCGCGGGTCTTTTCTAGGCTCAAACCTGCTTACCTTCGGGGGGTCAGTTTGTTTTTTCTCAACATACGGCACTACATGGTTACTCCAGTAATGCTGGTGCCGTTGGTCCCAACGCGTTTTTGGGTTTTTTGAAGCATTCCTGCGGAAGTCTTCGTCGTAATTCAATGCTGCCGTCTCCCCCGCCATTTTGTGAGCCAACCTAACGTCGGCCATGTAAGCAAATAGGTGCACCGCTCGCTTAGGGTATGCCGCAGAGATCACGGCCGCCCAGATGTGAATGCCCTCTAACCAATTTTCATACGTGCGGTCAGCCCGAGGCGTCCTATATCGCCGACCCCTGTAATCCCGGCGCTTCTCCCCCTTTCCCATCATCTGAGTCAGGGGAAGGATGGTGAACACATCGATATAGTCCCCATTTAAAAATTTTTCCCTTTTTATCTGACAAATGAGAACCCAAAAGGATATCCGTGTCCGAATTTGTGGCATACTTCTCGTCGGGAATTAACGCACCGTCGCGCCACTCCAGCGTACCCCTAAATGACTTACGATGGGCGCTGGCCCTCCTTTTATGCACCCAGAGGGGGAAACCCATCTGGTCCTCCCCCACACCCCAATAATCCTCCATTGGGATGTCGCATTCCGAATCCGAGGACGTACCTGTGTCGTCGTCCGAATCGTCCCTTCTGCTCCTCTTACGTTTCTCCGACTTCTTCTTCGCCTTTCCTCCCTGGCGACGGTCTTCACCATCCCGCGACTCCGCGACTCCACCCGCCGCGCGCCCCGCCGCTTCGTCATCCGTGGTCGAGTCGCGCGCCTGCGCCCCCTGCTGCGCCGCAGCCGCCGCGGGCTGGGTTCCCTGCTGACCTGCAACAGACTGGGCCGCCCCGCTGAGGGAGCCGGGCGCCTGAGACCCTGAAGCCACTGATTGCTGGCCAGGAGCATTGGAGCGTGCCCTCTGCGACCGGGTGCGCGGTCCCTGAGCCGCGTCGCTAACCCCCCCAGAGGTGGAGGTAGAGAAAAAGGAAGCAGAGGTGGACGGCCCATCCTGGTCATCAAACTGTGTATCTGCTACGCAATCCTGTGAATTAGGTGGGGACTCATCCTGAAGGCTTTCGGCCAGTGGGACCAGCGTGCTACAGAGAGGGCCCAGCTGGCCGCAAATAGATTGCAATGCATTAACCGCCTGGGCGAAAGCCTTAGGGTTCACCCTAGCTGCTAGGTTTTTGGCCTGGCCCTGCTTGCCCTTGGAAGCCATGATCGTTTTTTTTTTTTTTTTTAAAGGTTAAATTGGGTAAGAACTTTGACAAATGCTAAGAAACAAATTCCCTCCCTTATATTAGTATGATATATATATATATTATTTTATTTTATCCTTTATTATTATTTATTTTATTTTATTTTATTTTATTTTATTTTTTTTATTAATATTATTCTTATTTATTTATTATTATTATTATTGTTATTATTATTATTATTATTTAGATTTATTTATTATTTTTCTAATAATTAACTAAATTTTTCTATATATAAGCCTGTATCCAATCAATTATTACTGGCTGCACAAAAGAAACCAGCTTACCATTAACTAATGATGCACTTGGGGAATATCACAATTAAGTAATGCAGTCCTGATAAAATATACGATCAACAATCAACCACTTCTATATACTGCAATAAAGTTCCGATATTAATAGAGTTATTTATCCACACTTCAGAAGGCGAAAACAATACCAACCAATAATAACCCGACCCCAAATTAATTCCAGATAGCAGGAAATATAACAATTGCCCAGGACCAATGTATTATTATTTTTTAATATAATTAATTGCCTGGTAAAATTATCAAAAGCCGTCCGCCCAATCGATTATTATCAACTGCCCCAAAGGAAACCAGTTTAGCGATAATTAATAAATGCACCTGGGGAATATCACGAATTAAATGCTTCGAATTAATTCAAATCACCAGTATGAGACAGGTTAACATAACCTAAAACCAGAACGCCCTGAGAACCAAAACAAGGGAAGAACAGTGAGCTGCTAGTACCGGCAATACAGGAGGCCACACACCAGATGGCGCCCGCCACGTGGACGAATTAGCCACTCAAAATGGCGCTGCCCTCAAAAGCACTGCCCTCCCCAAAATGGCGCTGGCCACACAGGACAAAACAGCAAGCACTGCCCTTCCCAAAATGGCGCTGCTACACTAAGCAAGGCGAATCACAATATCAAATGCTTTAACCAGTACTCGGCTGCTAAGGCCTAAGCCAGCAGCCACACACCGAATGGCTGCCTGCCTTGAACTGCAGAGACCCTCCCAAAATGGCGCCCGTCGGCAGACCCACGTGGCCACTCAAAATGGCCGCAGCACTTTACTGAAGAAGGCCCTCTCAAAATGGCGACCGCCAGCCGACCCACCTTGCCACACTCAAAATGGCCCCCTTTTTAGCAAACAAACCCGGGCTGACGAAGGAGAGACCCCGACTGCTATGGCCGCCAAACCTACGTGGTCGCGATCCCCACTTGGAGGGTATTTGCAAACAGGGGGGAGAAAAAGCCTAGAATACGGAGGGAGAGTGGAACGCACTTACCCCGTCCGCGACCGCTTCAAGGGAGACCTCAGCCTGGCGAGGGGAGAGGAGGCAGCCGCCTCAACTCTGCTACCCAAACCACGGCAAGAACCTTCAGGAAATGCTCCCCGGCTTCGGGAAAGGTCCTTGTCGCACAAGAGCGGGGAGAGGAAGCAGCCGCCCCAACACTGCCCCCGGGGAAGCGGGATCCTCCGCTCCAATCGGCACGAGCCGCTTCGCTGTGGGCACAGTCCTAAGGTAAAGTTGCTGCTGCGCAGATCCGGGAAGCCGAAAGCGGAAAACCCGACACGACGAACTGGCCTGGGGCCGGCACCCGGAACAGCTGGGCAGGGGGAGGATAAAGCAGCGCAACTCCGCTGAAGCCCCCACGGGACGAAGCGGCTTGGAGCCGGCGCCGGAACAGCTGGCAGGCGGCCGAGGGTGACGAGAGCACCGCGGCTCCGACGAAGCCTCCACGCACGCGACCTAAACACCTACGGAAAAAAGACCTAAAGAGAAAGGAGAGAAAGGGAAGTAAACGATCAAACAACACTGAGCAAAAGAAACAAAAACGAGCAACACTGAGCAAAAAACAAGCTTCTGTTCGCTCCGGCGAACTGAGAGAAAGAGAACGGGTCCCGGCCGCGCGAAGGGGTTTAAACGCGGCGGCCCCGCCCCCTCATCCCTATTGGACAAGGGGGCGGATGACGCAGGCGGGAACTACCATTGCGTAGGGGCTGACACTGCAGCCCCCACGCAATGGGCTCGTCGGGCTGCCCACAACTCCACCTCCGGCAAAGGCACGGAAGTGGCTTTCCGAGTAAACAAGAGGGGTAGAATAGGGCTGGAGGTGTCTGCAATCGTAAGGTTGCTTACCTACTGAACTTACCGGGGCTTGATTTTAAATGATCACCTATGAATCTGGCTGCAGCACCAATTGTCCACCGGGATAACTTACGTGGAAAGTTTCACTCAGATAGGCACAGAGTTAAATTTTTTAACATTTTCTAATGGTGGTGTGCCTCGTGATTTTTTTCATGAAACAAGTGTGCCTTTGCCCAAAAAAGGTTGAAAAACACTGTTCTAAACAAGACGGAGTGGGATTGGAAAACTGCAAGCAAGAGGCTGCGCAAGTGCGCAGGGTAATTTGATGCTGCTGGAACAATGGAGGAAGGGAAGGGAATATAGCAGGAAGCTAGTTTGCAGATTTGTTTGAATCTCTTTAGTTAAGTAATCCAATCTGTCTTGGCGAAGTGGATTATTCCTGGTGTCCCATTTTATCCCTCTTAAAAGAATAAAGAAACAAGAGTCTTTCCTTTTGAAAGGTTTACTCACATTTCAGTTCATGATTTGATCCCTGAAAGGCAGGCTTTACTTAGTAGTTACAGAACAATCTGTGAATTCATCTCAGATGGAGATGGAGCTCATGTGCTGCTGACTGGAAGCCAGCAGAGAGCAAAAATTACATTAAGAGAACAAAATGGCTGCAGGAGAGCAGCAAGCGAGAGATCAGCAAGTGAGATCAGCTCTTTTATGGAGTCAGCCAGGGCCATGCCCATCTCCCAGATCACATGCAGGGGGAGGATGCTCCAGACCAGTGGAACAGGAAATTACACTGACTGGATGTCGCCCTGCTTGTGTCCACTAGGGAAATAAGAATGTTGCATTTGACTGTGGGTTACATCCCACAGAGCAGACAATAAGAACTGGGTGAACCCCAAGTGATTCAAATTGATAAAGGAAGCCTTGTTGCACATGCTAACAGCAAACCCTGCTGGTGAGTTCAGACAGGACATTTCTGCATTGCAGGGGTTGGACAATTGGGGTCCCTTCCAACTCTACAATTCTAGGATTCTGGGCTAGAAAGAATCTGCACAAAGGAGAACTATTAGTGGGACACATCCGTTCAAGAATCTCGTATTGGGGGAGAGGCTGGATTTGAACTGTGAAATATCTAGGAGAATGTGGTTAGTGTCCGTCCGTCCCCCAATACTATGGGCTGGTTGCTATGCTATTACTGGTGGGAAATTACACCGAGCAAGATGGTTGACCTTGGAGTACCTATCTTAAAGAAAAAGACTTCAGATTACATGAGATGTGGGACAGAGGAGCCGAGCAGCAAGAAGACTAATTATTAGACTGGATTGCTATGTTTCTATATATGCAGATGGAAGGAGAGAAAGTTTTATTTTAATTAACATTAATTAATGATTTAACATTAATTAATTATTAAAGAATACACAGAGGAATTATACCAGAAAGATATGGAGGTCTCGTACACCTCAGGTAGTGTGGTTGCTGACCTGGAGCCAGACATCTTGGAGAGTGAAGTCAAATGGGCCTTAGAAAGCACTGCTAATAACAAGGCCAGTGGAAGTGATGATATTCCAGCTGAACTATGTAAAATTTTAAAAGATGATGCTGTTAAGGTGCTACACCCAATATGCCAGCAAGTTTGGAAAACTCAGCAATGCCCAGAGGACTGGAGAAGATCAGTCTACATCCCAGTTCCAAAGAAGGGCAGTGCCAAAGAATGCTCCAACTACCACACAATTGCGCTCATTTCACACGCTAGCAAGGTTATGCTTAAAATTCTACAAGGACCTAGAACTCCCAGAAGTGAAAGCTGGATTTCGAAGAGGCAGAGGAACCAGAGACCAAATAGCAAACATGCGCTGGATTATGGAGAAAGCTAGAGAGTTCCAGAAAAACGTCTACTTCTGCTTCATTGACTATGCAAAAGCCTTTGACTGTGTCGACCACAGTAAACTATGGCACGTTCTTAAAGAAATGGGAGTGCCTGATCACCTCATCTGTCTCCTGAGAAATCTCTATGTGGAACAAGAAGTTACAGTTAGAACTGGATATGGAACAACTGATTGGTTCAAAATTGGGAAAGGAGTATGACCAGGTTGTATATTGTCTCCCTGCTTATTTAACTTATATGCAGAATTCATCATGCGAAAGCCTGGACTAGATGAATCCCAAAACGGAATTAAGATTGCCGGAAGAAATATCAACAACCTCAGGTATGCAGATGACACAACGTTGATGGCAGAAAGTGAGGAGGAATTTAAGAACCTTTTAATGAGGGTGAAAGAGGAGAGTGCAAAATACGGTCTGAAGCTCAACATCAAAAAAACCAAGATCATGGCCACTGGTCCCATCACCTCCTGGCAAATAGAAGGGGAAGAAATGGAGGCAGTGAGAGATTTTACTTTCTTGGGCTCCTTGATCACTGCAGATGGTGACAGCAGTCACGAAATTAAAAGACGCCTGCTTCTTGGGAGAAAAGCAATGACAAACCTAGACAACATCTTAAAAAGCAGAGACATCACCTTGCCGACAAAAGTCCGTATAGTTAAAGCTATGGTTTTCCCAGTAGTGATGTATGGAAGTGAGAGCTGGACCATAAAGAAGGCTGATCGCCGAAGAATTGATGCTATTGAATTATGGTGCTGGAGGAGACTCTTGAGAGTCCCATGGACTGCAAGAAGATCAAACCTATCCATTCTGAAGGAAATCAGCCCTGAGTGCTCAATGGAAGGACAGATCCTGAAGCTGAGGCTCCAATACTTTGGCCACCTCATGAGAAGAGAAGACTCCCTGGGAAAGACCCTGATGTTGGGAAAGATTGAGGACACTAGGAGAAGGGGACGACAGAGGACGAGATGGTTGGACAGTGTTCTCAAAGCTATGAACATGAGTTTGACCAAACTGCGGGAGGCAGTGCAAGACAGGAGTGCCTGGCGTTCTATGGTCCATGGGGTCACGAAGAGTCGGACACGACTAAACGACTAAACAACAACAACAACAACGATTTAGCAGGGATTGACAATCTGATAAGTAAGCTCACTTGTCAAAACTGGAAATGTTAAATTAATGTATGTGCAGGAATTGATTGATGGCGAGCTGTTAAAAAAAGTAAAAAATATTGCACTTTGTAAGGATATTTGTAATGTCTGAAGATAAACTAGAAGCAATCGGGAAATATGATACAGCAGGGAGAATCATTAACGCGTCTACTGTAGGAAGGCTTATGGGAAGTCTTTGGGGAAATGTTAAATTTGTTTTTATTAGTGACTAATTTGTAAAGAAAAATTAAAATTAAAAAAAAAATTCCCCCCCCCCAAAAAAAACCTACTGTTCCCAGGATGCTTTGGAGGAAGCATTGACTGTTTAAAGTAGTGTGATACTTCCCAGTGCAGATGGGGACATAGTCTGGGAATGATCTGAGAGGGGATTCTGGCCTTTCATTCCTAGGAAAGACTTTCTGATTGTGCTTTTTGCAGGAGTTCCTAGAAAATGAAATTAAAAATGAGCAACATGACTTCTGGATTGGGCTCTATTATACAATTGGATGGAAATGGATAGATGGCACTTACCCACCACAATAGTGAGCTTCTCTGTTTATTGTATTGTAGAGACTTTGCTGGGAATTCGTTTTTTGTTCTTTATTGAAAGTTCTTCCTGTCCTTTGCCTGCATCTAGAACCCAGCACAGTATTTTATTTCCATTGCATTTTATGTTCCATGTCAGAAAGGCGGTTTTGTAGGAAGGAAGCAATATTATATTGTCCAGCTTCATCAGAAATGGTAATGCTGTGTAGTTTGATGGAGCTTGATAGTAGTTTCATGCTCAACAATGAATGGCTTCTACACTGAGACAAGAAATCACCCCACATGGTGGGGGCTAGTCCAGTAGGGTGAATGTGCCTCACCAACCTCAGTCTGTCCTCAGCCTTCTTATACCTACAACCAGTCTGGGGTGGAGTGGAGGTGCTTCTTCTAGTCGTTGGCTCCACATATGGTTAGTCTCCTTGGCTTCCACTCTGCCACTACTTATGGGCAGCAGCCAGCTAGGACTCCACATAGCCAAATGCCCCTTCACCTTGCCTTCTCTTTATCTTTTGTTTAATCAATTTTGTAAACCGCTTTGAAATATTTTGCAATTTAGCGTATATAAAGACCTTTCTAAATAAATATCCCTGCATGTGTTGCTGCTGTATTTTATCACCGTTTCCTTGGTCTTTCTTAACCGCAGGATCCTATGTCCACTCAGAACTAATGAGTGTGGAGAAAGAGGATAGAGAAAAGGTTTTCTCCTACTCTCATAACACTAGAAGTCATCTTTCTTAAAAGCTGTGTTTCCCTAAGTGTGCGATACCACCCCCTGGGGGACACAGGAACAATCCAAGGGGATGTTGAATGAAAAATAGGGGGGGGTGGAGAGGAGAGGAGAGGAGTTTGGAAAAACATTCGAATGTGTTTCATCTGTTATGTAATGATGGTTACCGCCAGCTTGGGCTCCGTTGTGGAATGGCAGCAATACCTTCCCTGAATCCGGCAATTGTGCTGGAGGTGAGAGGTTTTCCCAGGGTAGGGTGAACCCTTTTTGGCTTCACCCAGACCCAGGAAGTGGATCGCAGGTTGCCTGCCTTTTTGGCCAATGGCAGGCAGGATGCGACACCAGCTCCACCAATGGGATGGATCGGACTGAGTCGGCAGTCTTAACGCTGGTCCGCTCCATGGAATTTTAATCTTTCTTTACTATGTTGTAGGACATAGGTAAAAACAGAGTTTTTCAGGGGGAACTCCTAGGAACTCAGTTCTGGCACCTCTCAGGTGGGTTTCAGGACCTCTCAAGTGAGTTCTGGCACTTCCCAGGTGGGTGCAATTGCCATTCAAAGAGAAAGAGGGAGGTGTTCACGGTGAGTTCCGGCACCTCTTTTTCTAGAAAATTAGCACCGCGGGGGGGGGGGGTTGCAGAGTATTATCTTTTTCTAAAAAGGGGGTGGTAGGCCACAAAGGTTTGGGAGCCCCTGCTTTAAAGCCTTCCAAGTTGGTGGCCATCACCACCTCCTGTGGAAGTTAATTCCACAAGTTAACCCCATGCTGTGTGAAGAAGCCTTTTCTTTTGTCAGTCAAGCTTCATTTAATGCCCTGGAATCTCAGGGTTTTGAGAGGGGGGATCTCTTAATTCTGAAATAAAGTACACACCCCATGTTGATGGGTGGGTAAACCCAGCCAGATGTGTGGGATATAAATAATAAGTTGTTGTTGTTGTTGTTGTTGTTGTTGTTGTTGTTGTCGTTTTTGATAATTTGTTTTTGACTGACTCATTGATTTGTGCTGCCTTTTCTTTTCAGTTACTGGGCACACCTTAAGCCAGATAGATCACTTCAAAGACCAGCCGCTGGAATAAAAGCAAAGTGCGAGACACCACTGCAATGTTGGGAGAACTTTCCCCGTCTTGATCAAAAAAGAAGCATATGTAAGAAGAAGCCCGATAAACGATGGTTCAATTAAAACCCTTTGTGGACAATGAATCGACCCACCTTTAACAGAAGCCATGGTCAATTATGCAGATTATGGAATTAGGGCATGGAAGAGGTCAGGTCTCTGACGCCAGCACTCAAAAGCCCTTTGTCAATCCTGCGTCCTCAGGTGACCTGATTTTGCAACCTCCGATAATGGAAACTCCTGGAAAATAAAGCAAGGAGGACTCAGTCGTAGCCTTTTTCTTGCATTAATTAATCCAATAAAGCCTTCCCCAACCCAGTGCCTTCTAGGTGCCATCAGCCCTAACCAACAGGTTGCGTTGGAGGGCCCCAGAGGGGGGAAGATTGATTTAGTATACCTGCTAGAGGGGAACATTTTAGCAAATGCGGGGGGAGGGGAACACAACACTCTTGTTAGGGATGACTCTCCCTATTGGCAACAGGAAGGGTCTTCATGGCCTCTCTAGGGGAGGAGCCACCCCACTTCCTCCAGACCAACCCTGCCTGCAGTCAGAGTAGTGGCTTCTCTCTTCTCTTTATTTCTTTTTATATATATATAATATTTTTTATTAATTTTACAAAATAAAACAAGACATACATTTCATATTCTCTCGCCCTCTTCCATCCCTCCCCCACAAGCCCCCTCCTGCCACGAGAGAGTCCCATGAAGGCTGGACAGTCGAAGGCGTTTCATTTTATAGCCGGGCCTATCTCCTCCCCCCTTCCCCCCCCAGAGCCCACCCCTGCCACCGGTGAGCCCTGGGGCAATGAGGGAAGACAGAGGAGGACAACCGCCCAACTATCTGTCCATACATGTCTTTTAACCAAAAAGAGAAACAAAAAAAAAGTGACTTCCCCCCGACTCTCCCCCTTGATTTTCATAGCTTCTCATAATCATTCAATACAGTTTCATTGTAAAAAAAAAAAAGAAAATTCCTACTCATCATCATTAAACATAGATCATACCATTCCCTAGCCTAATCTTCTCCCCAAAAGGATTTTTTGTAAGAATAATCCTTTCCTTATTTCCATATATTTCTTTTAACCTTAATTATTCATTACTTCCTCTCTTCTCTTTATTTCTGAGAGAATTGGTCTTCCTGTGTGTGTTCCATATTCCTTGTTCCATATTACGACTTGCAGACGTCTGTTGGCTCATAACCTGCCAGACATGGACCCACTATCAGGTAGTACTTCACCACCCTTGACTCTTGCCTTGTTGCCCCTAGATACAGAATGCAATGCAGTCTTGACTTCTATACCAGTTTCTGCACATATCCATATTTCTGAGATAAAGTGAGGGTGGATAAATCAGCAAGCCGGACCTTCCGTGTTGTACTGTTGCTAGGCAACCCAGTGCACCTGGCATCCTATCTCTAAACAAGATATCAAGATCCAAACATAGGCCAAGCAATTTCACTCCTTTCTCAAATTAGATCTTCTTTGCTTAACTTCTTTGAATGTCTGGATTAGTACAGTGGTCTCCTGCCCTTAAGACTTGTTTTGGTCCATCTCCTGTCTGTCTTCTTCACTTCCCTCCTGTGGTATCCACAATTTTGTGCTAAAAAAAAGTCCCTCTTGTGTATTCTGCCCTATCATTTTGAATATGACTGAGTAGGGAGTGTGGGGCTGTCAGTGTGAGCCCATCAGGTCTGTGGAGTTCCAGAGAGGCTCACTTGATTGGCCCAGGGACTTCCCACTTCTCTCACACAGAGCGGGGATACTTCATTTTCTTCCCAAAAGTTTCAGAAGGTCAGTAGGAGGCTTCCTCCTCCTGACTCAGAATCAAGTCTGCTTTCATGCCCAGTGGGGGTGAGGTTGTTGGCTTTCACACACCATTGGAATGACAGGTGGGTGATGGAGACAGTAGCAGAGGGATATGCTCTAGAGTTTGCATCTCATCCTTGAGGCATTTTTGTCCCAACACCTTGTTCCTGGGTTCCGGAGAAGCACCAGAATTTTTTGATGGCTATAAATCATCTCTTGTCTTGGAAATCATATACAGCAGGCATGTCAAACCTGCGCCCCTCCAGATGTTTTGGACTACAATTCCCATCTTCTCCAACCACTGGTCCTGCTAGCTAGGGATCATGGGAGTTGTAGGCCAAAACATCTGGAGGGCCACAGGTTTGACATGCCTGATATACAGGTACACACACACACACACACACACACACAGTGTTCTTTATATAATTAATTTTACAACATACCAAAATTTGAAAAAGAAAAACTTGAAAAGCAAGCAATTTATCATATATATTTTATTTCGGCTCTCCTCCCCACTCTTTCTGCAGTTCCTTGCTTTTATAACATTTTACTGCATCATCTATTGGAAATCAGAACCATCAAACCAGTTGATCCTTCACAGAGGAAGGAAGCGATCTATTCGATATTCAAAATATTCACTCTAGAATGACATACAAATGATCTTCTCTCTGTTAGGCAATATTTCCCCAATCTTCCAGCCCAGGTGTAAGGCTTCTAGCAAATATGTAAACTAAATATTTTCCCGCACTTTCTGCTCTATGTGGAATGCTGATTGGCTGGCTGCCGGTCCCAGTTAGGGAGCAGCAGAAGCTGGATGGGAAGAGTTCTAGAATGTTCTGCATCAAAGTAGGTGGTGGTTGGAGCTGTTGAAGGAAGGAACATCTGTCTGCAGGAAGAAGCTGAGGCTGAGAGAAGATCAGCTGGTGGAAGCAGCACGGTATCCAAATGGGGCAGCATTGGGTGGGGGATGTTATTCGTATGAAACTGCCTTGTACTTAAGGATGGGTAGATCAGTCAGTTTCTCATCCATGTCACTTTCACATGTGTTTCTTATGTGTTTATTCATAAGTCCATTCCATCCCATTTCTGTGCTGAGGTGTGAATTTCAACAAGGAAGAAAATTCGGTATGAAAAATTGTGTTCAAATATGAGTTTTAAACACAAAATAAGTATTTAGATATATATTTTATTTCAGCACACTCGTTTCTGAATGTATTTATCACAAAGTACGCAGGTTCTAGCACCTTAGAGACCAACTAAGTTTGCCATTGGTATGAGCTTTCATGTGCATGCACACGTCTTCAGATACTACGGCAGACCAACATGGCTACCTACCTGTAACTACACAGGTTGTGGTTTTTTTTTAATGCATTTGTATTTATTTTGAGCCAAGGACTATTTCACAAAATTTGATAATTATTTGATCAGGAGGTGATTAGGTCAGTCTGCTTAAGAAGGCAGACAGAACAAAATTCTCTCTCCCTCTTTTCACTGAGTCAGAGAATTCCCTGCCTTGCCCAGTGCTGTGTCATTCAAAATCTCAGGCATTGCTTTGCTGCTTCTGGAGATCCCAGAGGCTTTCTGGGTGCAAATGCTCTGTCAACTATGCATCACAAAACTCCAGCCAGCCTATCATACAAAGCAGGAGGAGCATAACAATGACCACTATGAGTTCTCCGTAAGAACTCCATTCGTCTTACAGTATCAACCCAGTCTGTTGCAGGTGGTTTTGGATTACAATTCCCATCAGCCCCAGCCAAAATAGCCGTTGGGAGGGCACCCGGTTGGTGAAGGATGTCTTTGAGTTACAGTTTAAGCAGTCTACAAAGTCCATTATATATTTCCGTAGGGAACAATCCAGGTGGAGAAGCCAGTGGAAATGAGTAGACAAAATGAAGAATGGCAAAAGTCTCCCATCAGGAGGTAAGTTGTTTCTAATTTCATTTTCAGTTCACAGGAAAACAAAACAGATTTTTATGTTTGGAGCAAGGCCCAGGGGCCTCCATTCTGTCCACTTTCCTTGCTTGCTTCTATTTTACTGGAGAGAGGATGTGAGAGACACAGCAGTGAGTTAAGCTGCTCTGCTCCCAGTTTGGGCTTCTTTCCCCATTTAAGAATTAGAGGTGGGGAGAAAATCAGCTCAGTTCACATTTAAAGGTGTACCTACCTGATTCGCACTGTCCAGAACAACGTGCAAACTGAAACAGAGCTATACTTTGAAACTCACACTTCTCCAAATTTTGCAAGTGTTTTTCCAGCCAAGCAATGTTTATTAAACACACACACACACACACACACACACACTAGCAGTAGGTGTGCATAAAAATGCATACACTGATAAAAATAACATACAAAAAACCTTTAGAATAAGGAAATTCCTTTGCAAATTTGTAGATTCGGCAAATTGCAATAAAATATGTGCATATTCAGAGAAAATCGCACTAAAACACTGGTGAATTTTCATTAGATTTTTTTTTAAAAAAAAATCACAATCTGGTCTGGAAATGTGGAGAACTGAATTAAGGATTGGGAAAAATGAGAAACGGAAGCCAAAATTGACATCTTTACCCATCCCCAGTGAGCAAAAAATCTAACCTGGTCTTCTGCAAGCCCTCTGCTTCCTCTTCCTTTTTCATCCCTGCCCCCTGCCCCACGCTGCTTCCTATGGCTTACTACAGGGATCAGCAAATTTTTCAGCAGAGGGCTGGTCCACTGTCCCTCAGACCTTGTGGGGGGCCGGACTATATTTGGGGGGTGTGTGTGTGAACGAATTCCTATGCCCCACAAATAACCCAGAGATGCATTTTAAATAAAAGCACTACTCATGTAAAAACACCAGGCAGGCCCCACAAATAACCCAGAGATGCATCTATATAAATATAAATGTAGGCATTGTGTGCGCAGAGGTCACAGCCTTTCTCCGTAACTGCTGAACCGTAATGTAACAAATTTGGCCACAACGTTCCATGCCCATCAGTGAGGGATCTGGCATAAATTTGTTTCCCCAAAAAAGCAAACCTTTCATAGCTAAAATAATGATTAAACACAAAAAAGTGGCGCCCAAATAAGACGTCACCAGCAGAAGCTCTGAAGACTCCAGCAGCAGCATCCAATAGAAAGGCAGGTCGCCCACTGCTGCCTGCAAAGCAGCGCCACCAGATGACATCACAAAATTCCACAGCAACCAACTGAAAACAGGCCTTTTGCAGCAACAAGGCCCAACATTGCCAAGGGGAGGTAGAAGCCTGTCTGAGGGGATGCGGGGGCGAATAAGGGGCAGGGATAGGTAATGGGTCAGAACAGGGTGGGGGGGAGACACAGGGATGAAACCTGTCTTCTCCACAGTATCTCACCTCGGCTGTCAGGAGTATGGGCAAGAGTCAGGCTCTGGGGCCTGTAGTGCTCTGCAGGACTGGGGCTTGCCTCAGCTTGTGCTGGAGAAGCTAGGAGTGGCCACTCAGGTGAGGCCACTTGATAACTCACTGCACCTGGTGGCAAGAGCAGGGAGGGATAAAAGCTCAGCATTTCCCTTCAGCTTTTTGCCACAGCAACGCTATCCCTGCCTTGTTGCATCTGGCCCCCTGTTCCTTGATCCTTTGCCTTGCTCCTCGACCCTTGGACCTTCGCCTTGCCAACGCCTTGCTCCTTGACTCCCAGACCTTCGCCTCCGCCTTGCTCCTTGACCCTGTGACTGCCTGCTGCTGGACCCTCAGCCCTGCACCTGTTCCTGCTTCTACACCACCATCTTGCCTCTGGTCCTGACGTCCTCAGCCAGGGCTTCAACCGCCCGCCAACCAGACCGTGACAGTTTGCTGTGGCCAAACCCCATCCCGGCCAGGGTGCAAGATGGACAGAGCCCGGCCTATAGACCTCACCGCTGTGCTGCAGAGCCTCCACACGCAGGTAGTTACACTCCAGGGGGAGGTTCAAGCACTTTGAGCGGCCCCTGCTGCGGTTCCAGCCCGACGTGCTCCCCCCGTCCCATCGCTGGAGCGGTTCAGAGGGGAGCATAGTGCCCTGCGGGGCTTTGTAAGCCAGTGCCGGTTGTTGTTTGCCACCTGTGCCATGGATTTTCCCACCCAACAGAGCCAGGTATGCTTTATGGTTGGTCTGCTCGCGGGCCTGGCCCTTGCTTGTGCTACGCCATACCTTGAGTCCGACGACCCCCTGCTGGGGCATTTGGACAATTTCATTACTGCCTTGGAAGGCATGTTCGGGGAGCCGAATCGTGCTCAGACGGCTAAGATGGCCCTGCAGAAACTCCAGCAGGGGGCCCGCCCGGTTACTAAATATTCCGCCAAGTTCCAGCACTGGGCTGCGGACACTCAGTGGAATGAGGCAGCTCGCCAGTTCCATTTTCATCAGGGACTTCATCACCGCATAAAAGACGAACTGGCGCGGGTGACCTCCCCGGGATTCCGAACGCAGGTCAAGGGATCCTCCGGGGGCTAGCGCTGCGGTGGGGTTGGAAGAGGAACCCATGCAACTAGGCACAGCCCGCCGTTCTCTCTCTAGCCAAGAGAAGAGTCGGAGGTGGACCCTGGGACTATGCTTGTATTGTGGGGAAAGGGGCCATTTCACAGCAGAATGCCCGGCGAAGAGGTCTGCGCCAGGAAACGCCAGGCCCCGGCTGAACTAGGAGGGGTTCAGCCGGGACCCGTCTTCACGCACCTCACTTCCTGCTCCCTGTTTGCTTCCTCCTTCCCCAGGGGGGCATGCTGACCCTGGAGGCAATTATCGACTCTGGAGCCTCTGGCGTTTTCATGGACATAAATTTCGCCAAAAAATACCAAGTACCGTCAGTGGCGAAAGCCTCGCCTGTTCCAGTGGTTGGGTTGGATGGAACTCCCCTCGCTTCCGGCCCCGTTACCAATGAGACCTGCCCGCTGGCCATGTTAGTGGTGCCCCGACATCAGGAACTATTAGTCTTTGACCTGGTCCAGACGCCTCATCTCCTGGTGGTCCTGGGCAGTCCCTGGTTGATCCGGCATGACCCCGTCATTTCATGGGCACAGCGGACACTGTCTTTTTCGTCATCTTTCTGCCAAGACATCTGCGCTCAACCCCCAGTGCTACCTCCATTGCCACCAGCGCCAGGGATGCCTCACCAGCCGGCCCTTAGTTCTTCCACCTTACAGGGGACTGCCCCCAACGGAATAGGGTCTCCGGATGTCCAGTTAATCCCGGAGCCCTACCAGGACTTGGTGGGTGTGTTTGAGAAGAAAGGGGCCGAAACTTTGCCTCCCCATTGGACTTATGATTGCCCCATTGATCTGCAGCCGGGAGCAGAAATCCCCTTTGGCCGCATTCATGCCTTGTCGGCCCCTGAACTTGGGGCCCTCCGAGAGTACCTGGATGATAATCTGGCCAGGGGGTTCATTTGTCCCTCTACTTCCCCTGCTGGGGCCCCCATCTTCTTCTGTGTCTGTGCATCGATTTCCGGAAGCTGAATCAGGTGACCATCAAGAATCACTACCCTCTACCCTTAATTCCAGAACTGTTCAAGCGGCTGCAGGGTGCGAAGGTCTTTACGAAATTAGACTTAGGCGGGGCATACAACCTGGTTAGGATCCGGGAGGGAGACGAGTGGAAAACCACGTTCCATACTTGGTATGGCCATTTTGAGTACCGGCTCATGCCTTTCGGACTGTGCAACACGCCAGCCACGTTCCAGCACTTTGTGAACAACGTCCTGCACGACTTGCTGGACCGGTTCGTAGTCACGTATTTGGACGATATCTTGATATTCTCTACATCCCTAGAGGAGCATCGCCAGCATGTCCGCCTGGTCCTGCAGCGACTTCGGCAGCACCGGCTGTATGCCAAGCTGGAAAAGTGTGCCTTTCACCAGGAGCGCATGGAGTTCCTGGGATACATCATCTCTCCTGCAGGACTCCAGATGGATCCCAGAAAGGTGCAGGCGGTGCTGGATTGGAGTCCTCCCAAAGATATTAAGGGGGTCCAACGGTTCATTGGGTTTGCCAATTTCTATCGCTGCTTCATTCAGGGCTTTTCACACGTGGTTGCTCCCATTTGCACCCTGGTCCGAAAGGATGCAATGTTCCAGTGGACGCCGGCTGCACAAGAGGCTTTTGACTTCTTGAAGGAGGCTTTCACATCTGCTCCCATTCTGGCCCATCCAGACACCCAGCTCCCTTTTGTGCTCGAGGCAGATGCCTCAGACACGGCAATCGGGGCTGTGTTGTCGCAACGACAGGGGGCACAGCAGTTGCTTCATCCCTGCGCCTTCTTTTCCCGTCAACTCACTTCTGCGGAACAAAACTATGATATTTGGGATCGGGAACTCCTTGCGATTAAAGTGGTGTTCAAGGAATGGCGCCACCTGCTGGAAGGGGCTCTGCACCCGGTTCAGGTCCTCACAGATCATCGGAACCTCGAACATTTCCAGGCCATGAAATGTCTGAAGCCACGCCAAGCACGCTGGGCCTTGTTCTTCACACGCTTTAATTTCCAGATCACCTACTGCCCCGCTGCTCAGAATGGGAAGGCGGATGCGCTTTCCCGGAGGGACTCGGACTCTGGGGATGACGGTTTGGAGCCAGCACCCATGTTGTCCCCGACCAATTTTCTCCACGGAACCTGGGAGCAGGACTTTCAGGTGCAGGTTCGTCTGGCGAGCTGTCAGGACCAGTTCACCAAAGACTGGTTGGATGCCGGCCCAGTACCTTCAGGACCGGGGGGTGCGCCGCTTGATGTTCGGGATGGGTGTGTGTACCATCGCGGCCAGCTTTACATTCCGGAGGGGCCTCTCCGGACTCAGGTTTTGGAACAGTGTCATGACGCGCGGACCGCTCGGCACGGGGGATACGCAAAGACTCTGCGGTTATTGACTCGCGCGTTTTGGTGGCCAGGGGTTCAGGCAGACATTAAACGGTACGTGCGGTCCTGTGAGACTTGTGCCCAGACCAAGGTTCCACGGCAGAGACCTCTGGGGCTTTTTCAGCCATTACCCACCCTCCACAGGCCATGGTTGACGCTTTCCATGGACTTCATCGTGGACCTCCCTACGTCCAAAGGACAGTCGGTCATTCTGGTGGTGGTGGATTCACTCACCAAGATGGCACATTTCATCCCGACTCGAACCCTCCCCACCGCCCCACAGACGGCCCACTTGTTCCTTGAACATGTGTTTCGGCTACATGGGCTGCTGGATGCAGTGATCTCCGACAAGGGTCCCCAGTTCACGTCCCGGTTCTGGGCAGCCTTCCTCAAGGGACTGGGTATCGAGAGACGCCTCTCTTCTGCGTACCACCCTCAGACAGACGGTCAGACGGAAAGGGTTAATCAAGTCCTGGAGCAATATCTCCGCTGCTTCCTGAGCTACCATCAGGACGACTGGTTGGACCTACTTCCACTGGCTGAGTTCGCTTATAACAACTCCTGCCATGCCTCCACAGGGCAGAGCCCTTTCTACGCCAACTTCGGGTACCATCCACGCAATCATTCCTGCACCCCCACGGCTTCTCTCGTGCCTTCCGCCAATGATCAGGTCTCCCACATCCAGGAGACACAAGCCGATCTGGTACAGCACCTAGAGAGAGCCAAGGCAGACTACAAGGCGCAAGCAGATCGGAGGGGACAGCAAGGGCCTGCGTTCCAGGTCTGGGACAAGGTCTAGCTGTCCTTGGAACACCACCGCACGAAACGTCCCTCAGCTAAGCTGAACTACAAGTACCAGGGACCTTTCACCATCCTGCAGCAGGTCAACCCGGTTGCCTACAAGTTGGAGCTTTCCCCCTCTCTGAAGATCCACCCCGTGTTCCACGTATCCCTGCTGAAACCTTGCCACATAGACCATTTTCCGAGCCACATTACCCTACCACCACCACCGGTCCAGGTTGACGGCCATGAGGAGTTCGAGGTTGCCCAGGTCCTGGACTCGAGGTGGCTCCGTGGGAAGCTCCAATCCCTAATTGACTGGGTGGCCTACGCGCCAGAGGAGTGATCTTGGGAACCAGCCGACTTCGTGCACACGCCTGCTAAGGTTCGGGCCTTCCATCGAAGGTTCCCAGATAAGCCTGGGCCATGACCGGGGGTGGAACCCCATTTTTCTATGGGGGGGAGTACTGTCAGGAGTATGGGCAGGAGTCAGGCTCTGGGGCCTGCAGGACTAGGGCCTGCCTCAGCTTGTGCTGGAGAAGCTAGGAGTGGCCACTCAGGTGAGGCCACTTGATAACTCACTGCACCTGGTGGCAAGAGCTGGGAGGGATAAAAGCTCAGCATTTCCCTTCAGCTTTTTGCCACAGCAACGCTATCCCTGCCTTGTTGCATCTGCCCCCCTGTTCCTTGATCCTTTGCCTTGCTCCTTGACCCTTGGACCTTCGCCTTGCCGACGCCTTGCTCCTTGACTCCCAGACCTTCGCCTCCGCTTTGCTCCTTGACTCCCAGACCTTCGCCTCCGCTTTGCTCCTTGACCCTGCGACTGCTTGCTGCTGGACCTCAGCCCTGCACCTGTTCCTGCTTCTACACCACCATCTTGCCTCTGGTCCTGACGTCCTCAGTCAGGGCTTCAACCGCCTGCCAACCGGACTATGACATCGGCTTTGCAGACTAGGCTGAGTGGATTAAGGGGCCTGCCGGGGTCGGAGATGGGGGTCGAATAGGCCGCAGCATAGAATCAACTGAATATGGGCATTTTACAGGGCCGTGCCTTTAGGTAGACTAAATGTCATTTCACATAACACACGTGGGTAGGGGAGTCAGGGTTGGGACAAGGCAAAATTTTACAGAACACGCACATTGGGGAAATGATTGTGTGCAAAATGAACAGGTCACAGGGATAACCCGGTGGGGGAGAGAGTTGGACGAAGGAGAGGAGGGAAATCACAGGGGTAAGTGGGGGGTTAGGGGAAGAGGGGGCATAATAGGTCATGGATCAGGACAGAGTTGGGGGATTCACAGGGATGAGAGAGGGAGATGAGGGGGGAATCACAGGGATAAGCTGGGGGTGAGGGGAGGAGTGGGGGAATCACAGGGATACATCATGGATTGGCACAGGGTAGGGGAAATCACACAAATAACCCACAGCAATGTGTGGCATGGCCAGCTAGTTTTAAATGAAAGGACACATTCTACTCATGTAAAAACATGCTGATCTGCAGGCTGGATTTAGAAGGCAATTGGGCCAGATCCAGCCCCCAGGCCTTAGTTTGCCTACCCATGTCTTACTACTTTCTCTAAAAGCTCAGAGAAGTAGTCACGTATTGACTTGGCGTGTAAATGTCAACGACAAATGTGCCAGGAAAATTTCAGTCGATAGAAAATTCCAAAAATGGGGCATCATGGCAGAAAAGTTCCATTAGCGAATCACTGCCAAATATAGAGATCTTAACTTCCAGGCAGGAACATGCAGAGAAAGAAGAACTTCTCCAAGTGTTTGAGAAACTCAGTAATTTATACATCTGTAGAATTCAGATGAAAATGTCTAGTTAAATGATGAAAATGTCTAGTTAAACTCTGCCTATCTTTTTCTGAATATAATCCTTTATATTTTGCAATGCTTAGCGAGGTGTTGTTGTTGTTGTTTTTGTTGTTGTGTCTGTACCCTACATGGAGTAAGTTAGGTGTTATTGACTATTGCCTTCTATTGATCACCATTCTTATTTTATACTGGCATTGTTCATTTACAGGGGGAAAGGCTCAGAGAAAGAAGAAGCAGGAGAAATCTTACTATGGTGAATGGGTTGTTGTGTTCCTGTGTGTCCTCATGCTTTTTGTCTCATCTGTGCTGCTTGTTCTGTGTAAGTTCCTACTCTTCTAGCAAAGACGGCCCATCAGATTTGATAAGGATAGCTTTCCTTCGATATGAAGAACCCTTTCAAAAAGAGGGGAGGCATGACCTGACATCCATTGTCCTTGTACTCCCCATTGATTTGATTCCATCTATGTGGGGGTAAACCCCACCAGCTAAACTCTGCACAAAGAGGTATCTGATGCCCCAAGTATAGATTGCCACATTCCACATGCGCTCCAGTGCACTGTCTCCTTTCGTATGGCATCGCCTGTTCCAGGGCTGAGCAATGGCATTAGAAATTGAGTCCTTGTGACCATTGGCAGAGGGAGGCAGGTGTGTGCTATGCTCAGAATGACTATCTCACTAGGTATAAGCATGCTGTGTCTAAACAGCACTCCTTCTCTACCTTCCTTGGTATTAGATTATGTGGACTCACAAAAAGTAAGCGAAAAGAAAGATGCTATGCAGATGATTCGGGAATTCATGGTCAGTCAAAATCAATCCTTTGAAGAGATGAATGGTAAGTAATGAGCTGCAGTGCGGGTGCTCAAGTCATTTTCCTCTCTCCCATGCTGGGTCATCATCCCATACCTGAAGCAGGGCTTATAGCCATGTAAAGAGGGAGTGTTTTATTGCCCACCTGTCTTCCAATGCCTCTTCTCCGAGAATACCCTTATATCCCATTCACAATATTCAGCAGTTGTGTAACCCCATATGGAACCCAAGAGTCCCCCTTCAGTTTTGGAGGGCAGTTAGGAGCAGGCTATTTTCCTCACTTGCTCCAGAGGCAGGGCTATCAAATGACTTTGGGCTCAGTACCTTGAAATGCCAGTCTATAGTTAGAGACCCATTCATTCCGTTTCCTCTGCAAAACCCTCCCACTAACCTATATGTTGAAATGAGCAGCAGAAATGTAAATGGCAGCCAAACTCTGCAACATCAGACTTTCTTCCTCTTGTTATTGGAGCTGTCCAAGGTCCTACAATTCCACCCAGACCAAGACATAATGTAACTTGTTGACTCTGTTGTCTGAATTGGACAGCTCTCCAGGGTGGATGTGCAGTGTACTGCTTTGCCATTTTTTAAACATGCTGTTCCAAGATTACTCCAAGCCTGGAAGACTGGGTTTCCCATGGATGTTAATTTTCTTCACTAGATGAATCACCCAAGAATTGTCTCCCTGCCACAGTATAAGAGGTTAGGGTTAGGGTTGACTTCAGGAGCCAATTATTAGGATAGTTTAAGGTCGGGGGGGCGTGTTGACCTTCTCTCTAATCTTCTTCAGGCAGGGGTTATTTATATGCCCACTTATTTGTGTTTACGGGAACAGAAGGTAATGGTTTCTTGAACTGCAAGAAATATTCCATAATGCCTTTTTTTCATTCAGCTGCATTGTGTCCTGAAACCAGGGGAGAGTTCTCCTACTGGCTTGGACCAAGCCCAAAGTCATTTGCATAGCCCTGCTTCTGAGGCAAGTGGGAGGAGCAAGACATTCCTGGGTAACTTCCATCTATTGAAGAGAAAGGAAGTTCGCAGTAAGTCCAACATACCTTTTTGCCGAAGAATCTGATAAAGTTTAGTCCTGACGAATTGCAGCAGACGTTCACTAGCTGATTCCCCTTTCTTTGGTCCATTTTGTTTGAACTTATCAAAACTTCTCACACAAAGCATTGCAATGTGCTCTATGTGAGGCTGCCCTTGGAAGAAACTTCAACTGGTCCAAAATGTAGTGGCCAGGTTACTGGGCAAGGTTCTTTTTAGATCTTATATAGCCCATTTTTAATTATTGCTGGCTTTTAAAAAGGTGACATGGATGGAAGTGTGTGTAAGGAAGGGCTAGAATTGCTAATAAACAAATTAAACTTCAATTCAGTGATGCATTTATTTATACTTTTTCTCTCTTACTTGGGAGGAAATCCCATTGCATCTGGAAGATCTATAGCAGGGGTTGTCAACCTGCTCCCTACCACCCACTAGTGGGCATTTCAGGATTCTAGGTGGGTGGTAGGGTGTTCTACGGCACAAGCTGAATCCTCCTTCCATTGACCACTGGCAGGCAGTAAGGAAATGTTACCATCAAGAAAGATGCATTAGTGGGTGGTAGGTATAAAAAGGTTGATGTTTATACCTGACCCTCCAGACGTTTTGGCCTACAACTCCCATGATCCCTAGCTAACAGGACCAGTGGTCGGGGAAGATGGGAATTGTAGTCCAAAACATCTGGAGGGCCGAAGTTTGGGGGTGCCTGAGGTTGACTATCCCTGAACTATAGGATCATAGCTGTAGTCACTGCAAGGCGATCTCTAGGGTTTGGGGGCAGAGTTGGAGGGAATGAAAGCTTCACCAAATAGAGTTGCGGGTGGGGGGCCAGGGAGAGATGTAACGAATGTGTCCATACCCTTCATACACTGGGCAATCTGCACACAGAATCATTGCACCCTTTGCAGGATCATGTCCGTAAGAGCCATTTCCCACACACAATCTTGGGGGTTGAGACAAAGGGACACTGATATAATGGCATAGTCTGACCAGGATCCCTCCCTCTTGGTGATCCCTACTGCAGAGAACCCTGGGATCTGCTTCTTGTCTTATCTAGAGCGCAACAGAATGTAATGCAATTGCTGTAATTTTCTGATCCTAAGGTGATATTATTTCCGTAGAAATAATTGGCTAAAATTGTGTGGCTTCTTATACATGGAATGCCGAGGGGCGATGGGCAATTTGGCGTGTATTTGGTTGATCCGGCAAGGCCTGCTGATGACTGGCTGTGGCTCCAGCAATTGGGCATTTGATTTGTGGCGTGTGTGCCATCTGCTATGGTTTCGTTGAGTGTACAGGTGGGATTCCCACTCCCCACCCCCCACCCCAAAAAAGCTCAACTCTGGGCAATCTCCCCCTCTAAAATTTTATTTGTTGTCCCCAAAAATAGGGGCCGTCTTATACATAGGGGCATGTTATACCTGCAAAAATACGGTTGTGTGTGTGTGTGTGTTTGTGTTTGAGATCTCCCTGACTTGATCTGCTACAACTCTTTAGATTCAGCAATACTCAGTGAAGCTGGGAAGTTACTGCAGGAAGTGATGGAGATAGAATCTAAAATTATTGAAGTGCAGCTATCAATTGGTAAGTTACTCTATGCAACTGTGATGCAAATAAATCAGAGCACAAGGAGAACATTGCCCAGCTGAATCTGTCCCTCCTGAAAGTCCCACAGCCTCTGAACATGGCGGTGGTCCCTCTTTGCATCTGGCCACTCTTGAACTTCAACCACGTCCCTTCCCATGTAGTCCAAAACACGTGGAGCAGAACTCCCATCAGCCCCAGCCAGCACAGGAGCTTACCAGGCTGGGGGAGGGTGCCCTATTGAATGAATGAATAAATAAATAAATTTATATCCTGCCCTCCCTGGCCAAAGCCGGGCTCAGAGCGGCTAACGTCATACAAGTAAGATAATGCATAAAAATGAGCAATCAATAAATTAAGATATATCCCACAATTAATTCAAACAAATTAAAATTAAAACTGGTGGCAATCTTCAGGTTAAAACTGAAGGCGGTTACCAACTGTTTCCAGTGATATTATAAGCACCTGTGAGCGGGGTGGGAACCTCCTTTGTGCTTGTTCTTATAGCAGGAGAAAATGAGTCCGACTGAACCCAGACCAAAGACCTGGCAGAACAGCTCCGTCTTTCAGGCCCTGCGGAAAGATGTCAAATCCCACAGGGCCCTGGTCTTGTGTGAGAGAGTGCTCCACGAGGCTGGGGCCACGGCCAAAAGGGCCCTGGCTCTAGTCAAGGCCAGTCTGATCTCTCTAGAGCCCAGAATCTTTAGGATGTTGTTATTTGCAGACCATAAGGTCCTCCGTGGGGCATACCAGGAGAGGCGATCCTGTATGTATGAGGGTCCTAGGCCATATAGGGCTTTAAAGGTTAAAACCAGCACCTTAAACCTGATCCTGTACTCCACCGGGAGCCAGTGCAGCTGGCATAGCACTGGGTGAATGTGGTCCCGCAGCAAGGACCCCGTAAGGAGCCTCACAGCGGCATTCTGCACCCGCTGGAGTTTCTGGGTCATTTTCAAGGGCAGCCCCATAGAGTGAGTTACAATAATCAAGCCTGGAGGTGACCGCTGCATGGATCACAGTGGTGAGGTCAGGGCAAGAGAGGTAAGGAACCAACTGCTTAGCTTGGCGGAGATGAAAAAATGCCGCCTTTGTAATAGCTGTAACCTGCGCCTCCATAGAAAGGGAGGCATCGAAGATTATACCCAAACTCCTGAGGGAAGGGGCTGGAACTAGTTGTGCCCCTGCAAGGGATAGGAGTTGGCCCCCCAACCCCATATCGTCTCGACCCAGCCAAAGGACCTCTGTCTTCGAAGGTTTTAACTTCAACCAGCTCCCACGTAAGCATCCAGCCATGGCTTCCAAACATCTGAACAGTGTGTCTGGGGCCAAGTCAGGGTGGCCAACCATCAACAGATAAAGTTGGCTGACATCAGCATACTGATGGCAACCCAAACCGAAATTCCGGACAAGCTGGGCAAGGGAGTGCATATAGATGTTAAAAAGCATTGGGGAGAGAATTGCTTCCTGCGGTACTCCACACACCAAAGAGTAGCGCAACACCAGCTTCCCCCCCCCCAGCACCACCCTCTGTCCCCGACCAGAGAGGAACGAGTGCAGCCATTGAAGGACTGTGCCCTGAATCCCCACGTTGGCGAGGCAGTGGTCTAGAAGTTTGTGATCGGCCATGTCAAAGGCTGCTGACAGATCTAACAAAATCAGCAGTCCTGACCCGCCTCGATCCAGCTGCCTACAGGGATCATCTGTTAGGGCGACCAAAGCCGTCTCTGTCCCGTGGCCAGAGCAAAAACCAGACGGGAATGGGTCCAAAGCTGATGTTTCGTCCAGAAATCCGTGACCATACATGGGAATGCCATGTCAACTCTAAAAGAACTTTTTATAATGTCAATAGGGCAGCAAATAACAGTACACAATATAAACAACTCATAGAAGAGACTCTTCAATAATAAAAGCAGGATTCAATAGTCTATGAATATCTCTGCTAGTCACAAATCCAAAAGTCAATAGTCGAAAATCAAATAGGAAGGTAAGTGGTATAATGTTCCAAAGATGCTGAAGTATAATAAGTTGTCAAGAAGAACAGTATTTCCGGATAATTCACTGTTTCATCATTACTTCATCAGCAAAGTAGTGCAGTAGACACTGCAGTGTCTACATAGACTTATGAGCACTGTTCCTCTGTATGCATTCATTCTTATGATAGATGGGTCAGTGAATATATTTCTATCACCCATGACTTTGCTGATGAAGTAATGATGAAACGGTGAATTATACCTCTCTCTCAGTCACTTTACCCAGGAACGGAAGATTCGAAACTGGGTGGTAATTGGATAGATCTAAAGCAGGCACGTCCAACAGGTAGATCGTGATCTACCGGTAGATTACTGGACGTCTGTGGTAGATCACCAGTAGATCACTGGCTCTCCCCAAAGAAACTCATCAACTTTGGCTCCCCTAAAACTCAACAACTTTCCCCATCACCCCTAAAAAAAGGTTTTCCTTATCCCTAAAAAAATCTCAACAACTTTGACCTGAACCCCTAAAAAACAGGGCTTTCCTTCCTTAAAAAAAGCTCAACTTTGACCTGAACCCCGCAAAAGGGGGTAGATCACTGCCAGTTTTTAACTGTGTGAGTAGATCGCGGTCTCTTGGGAGTTGGCTACCCCTGATCTAATGGATCTAATGATGTTTTTTCTAAAAGCGAACACACCACTGCCTCCTTCAATTACCCTGGGAATGTCCCAGTGCCAAGGGACAGGTTGACGATCATACCGGGGGGGGGCACCTTGTCTGGACATGCTCTAATCAGCCAAGACGGGCACGAGTTGAGAGGACAAAGTGGTGGGCTTTCCAGCACGGAGGAGTCTGTCCACATCTGCTGGGAGAATCTGGTCAAAGCGATCCAATACTGGACCAGAGGACAGTCAAGGGGCCTCCAGTTCTGTTATTGTTTCCAAATTGGCAGGGAGGTCACGGCGGAGCGACAAGACCTTCTCCACAAAAAACGCTCTCAAATGCCTCACACCTATGAGTCTGATTCATATTTAAATTTGGCTGTCCCTCTAGGGATGTTAGAGATGTAATTATACTAAAAAGTTGCACCGGGCGAGAGCTAGCGAATGCAATGGAGGCTGAGAAGTAAGGCTTCTTTGAAGCCTTCACTGTCATCTCATAGGTTTTCATAAATGCCCTATAAGATGTTCTTGTGGCTCCGTGGCGGGCACCCTGCCATACTCGCTCTAACCATTTGAGGTTCCGCTTCATTTTCCGGAGCTCATCAGTAAACCAGGGAGCCCGGTTTCTGAGGGGTCACAGAGGGCGCCTAGGTGTGATCTCATTGGTGGCTGCCAAGAGCCGGGTATTCCAACCCTCGACAAGCTCAGTCAATGAGTCACCAGGGGGAGCAGGGTCCCGCAAGGCCTGACAGAATCCATTAGGGTCCATCAGCCTCTGCGGGCAAGCTCAAATAGGCTCACCACCTAAGCGGGGGGGGGGCAGGAAGTTAATCCTGGCTTTCAGGGCGTAGTGATCAGACCATGGCACTGTGACGGGTATAGGACTCCTTTGAGTTGTTTATGACTCAATTAGGAGCCACTGATTATCGCCCGGCACGCTTTCTCTAGCGCCTCTGCTCCGTAGACCCGGGCTGGCAGTAAAACACACAGCAGAGTTGTTCTTCTTCTCACACACAGCGGAAACTTGTATAGCCGTTGGATAAAAAGCCTCTTAAGAACACACAGAGTCCAAGGTGTTCTAATAACTACTGGAGTTTATTTTAAAGAGAAAATAACAAACAACCTGGTGAGAGCGCAGACATCTTGCGACCGTCTCCCAGGCAAAAACGAAACCAACTGATACACACAGAAACACTTCTGGTACATTCTGTAACATGATCTTCCTCAGTGGTCAGGTGCTACACAGTACACAGTTAACCCCTTCGGTTACTTGTTACTCCTCACAGGCACCTCCATCATGGGGGACATGATCACATCTATGCCTGCACCAAAGATCAAATCCAGCGTGTGGCCTGCTTGATGTGTGGGGCTCGAAACAAACTGGGAGAGCCCTAGAAGCTCAAGCTGGTTCTGAGATTGAAAGACGATAATGTTGCTTCTCTTCCTCACCAGCTCTAGGCAAATGATTTGCATTGCCAGCATAGGAGCCAATTTCCAGGGGCTAAGGTCCCTTTGCCCCCTCCCAACTGTGTCTGTTATTAGATGTAAACAATAAATCTATAATGTTTTGCCCAGGTTTGATTCCTTGTTTTGAGACATCACAAATGTTCTCAGCAATGTACTGGCATGTTGTAGGGTCGGATTACGTCAAAACTGTCTTGTATCATATTGGCACTTAATGAAATATATGTACTTCTGAGATGCATATTAAAATCTGCAGATATCTAAAAGCTGGTTCCTAATGTGCCCCCTTCTTGTTCTCGGTGGGTTCCTTTTATGATCCGGCCACATTGGCTCAAAGACGCCTTCATTGAAAGGATATCCACTGGGTGGAAGCAACATGATGGCCACCTCTATTACCTCGACGTTGCTGAAACGGCATTTATTTATGCCAAAAGGGCATGTGAAAACAGAAATTCTATTTTGACTCCCATCACCACTGCCAGCGAGGAGGTAAGCCGAACAATGGGGTGCTAGAAGGCAGATGCATTCACATCACAATGATTTTCCAACCTGACCCTTTGAGTGAAGTGGGGGCCCCAAAGCACCCTTCCATGTGGCTGAGGAGGACCATAGAGAGGGGACCAACTGGACAAATAATAATAATAATTAATAATAATATAATTTATTTGTACCCCGTCCATCTGGCTGAGTCTCCCCAGCCACTCTGGGCGGCTCCCAATCAAGTATCAAAACAATACAGCATTAAATATTAAAAGCTTCCCTAAACAGGGCTGCCTTCAGATGTCTTTTAAAATTAGGATAGCTGCTTATTTCCTTGACATCTGATGGAAGGGCGTTCCACAGGGCGGGTGCCACTACCGAGAAGGCCCTCTGTCCGATTGCCTGTAGCTTTGCTTCTCGCAGTGAGGGAACCGCCAGAAGGCCCTCGGAGCTGGACCTCAGTGTCCAGGCAGAATGATGGGGGTGGAGATGCTCCTTCAGGTCTACTGGGCTGAGGCTGTTTAGGGCTTTAAAGGTCAGCATCAACCCTTTGAATTGTGCTCAGAAACATACTGGGAGCCAATGTAGGTCTTTCAGGACTGGTGTTATATGGTCTCAGCAGCCGCTCCCAGTCACCAGTCTAGCTGCCGCATTCTGGATAGGTTGTAGGTTCTGGGTCAACTTCAAAGGTGGCCCCACATAGAGCGCATTGCAGTAGTCCAAGCAAGCGATAACTAGAGCATGCACCACTCTGGCGAGACAGTCCGCGGGCAGGTAGGGTCTCAGCCTGCGTACCAGATGGAACTGGTAGACAGCTGCCCTGGATACAGAACTGACCTGTGCCTCCATGGACAGCTGTGAGTCCAAAATGACTCCCAGGCTGCGCACCTGGTCCAGACTCCATACGGGGGTGCAGCCATGTGGACTGCACATGCGCCCCGCCCCCTGTGGAGTCCTCATGGGCGCCACATAGGCACCGCCCCCGGTACCAGCCAGGGTAGGAACGCCACTGGTTGGCTGCACTTGTGTCACTTGCTCCTATTGGCTGCTGCTGCTCGTGACATCACTGCAAGGCCTGTTACAGATCTGTGTGCTGCCTACCCAAACTGCAATGAGTGGGCTGCCATGCTCCCCCTTCCTTACCCTGTGTCCCCTCTCACCTTCTTCAGAGGCCATCTACTCCACCTTTCCCAAGCCCAGGTGCACCTTGGCAGCCCCTTCCTGAATCAAGGCTTGGACTTCCATCACTCCACCTTTTGTGTCTGGGTGGAGATCTCTGACAATATGGCCAGTGAAGCACTATAAAACCATAGAATTGTAGAATAGGGAGGAGAAGAAGGGGGAGGGAGGAGGGGGGAGGAGGAGTTTGGATTTGATATCCCGCTTTATTGAAGGAGTCTCAAAGCAGCTTTCCCTTCCTCCCCCACAACAAACAGTGAGGTGAGTGAGGTTGAGAGACTTCAGAGAAGTGTGACTAGCCCAAGGTCACCCAGCAGCTGCATGTGGAGGAGTGGAGACGCAAACCCGGTTCACCAGAATGCGAGTCTACCGCTCTTAACCACTATGCCACACTGGCTCATCTAGGGAGGGACCAACAAGGCTCATCTAGTCCAACCCATTGCAATGCAGGAAACTTGACCAATGTGGGGCTAGCCATGAAATATATCTTCTAGAAAGGCTTTCAGCTAAGGATTAACTAGCCCCTTAATTCCAGTTAGGGGTAGATGAATCTGTCAATGTTGAGTTCTCCCTGTTTTTTTTCCTTTCCTGTCTTAAGTTCATTTCACCACATTTCTGCATCAGATTGGATTTTCCTTTTAAGCCCCCATGAAAATTCAGCTGCATTCTAATGCAAATTTCTCCATTATTTTTGTATGAAACTTTGCCTAATATGCACATTTTTGCAGAGCAGTGCTCACTAATAATTTTTTGCTAATAAAGGCATGTTTATGCACAGTTTATCCAAGAATCTGCATTTTTTGTAAACAGTACACAGCTGCAGAACTCGCATTGCAAAATTAATTGAGCTTCAAATTTCAAAGAATGGCTGTGTTGTGGTTGATGTGTTGTATCAGAAACTGGGAATCCGATTGATTTGCCTTTAAATGTGAACTCAGTTGAATTTCTCCCTTACACCTTATTCTATTTCTGTCTTGCAGCGTTTTGTAGAATCAATGTCCAAGGCAGCCCAAAAAAATGTATGGATTGGACTCTTAAAAGCTGGTGAAAGCTGGAAGTGGATTGATGGTAAGACGCCATTCAGAACCAGGTGGGTCCATGAAAAAGCTTCTCTGCAGCCTTTTATTGTATTTGTTGTTTAGTCGTGTCCGACTCTTCGTGACCCCATGGACCATAGCAGACTTTCTCAAAATATAACATTACTAAGAGCTCTTCCAGACTGTCACTATTTTCTAGGGGCATTCATTTGACAAATTCAGGTGGTGCAATTAAACCTGTGCCTCCTCAAAATGGACTTCTGTGATAAGTGTTTGATAACACTTGCTTATGGTAACATAGAACCCTGGAATTGTAGAGTTGGAAGGGACCCTGAGGGTCATCTACTCCAACCCCCTAGCATCCCTGACAGACGGCCATCCAACCTCTGCTTAGAAACCTCCAAGGAAGTTGACAATTTGAAAGTTCTTCCTGATGTTGAGCTGCAATCTCCTTTCTTGTAACTTGAATCCATTGGTTCAAATTCAAATTCTCAAACCATCTACTTAGTGTGAGAAGTCTACTTCTACTTTAGTGCTAAAAGTCTGCACACTGCACAGAGCTTTCCCCCCCCCCCTTCATAACAAAAGTAGAGCCCCGTTCTGGATTGATTTGTATTGCCTCTTCTTTTCAGCTTTTGGGCGCCAGGTCAGCCAGACTTGGGGATTCCCTTATGGGAAGATTGTGTTGAAATTCTAATGGATTGTACAACCCCAGGAAACTGTTGGGGAAATGTTGCCTGCTTTGAGAGAAAAGCTGCAGTTTGTAGGGCGAGTCCAGATGAAAGGTGGATGACGTAAGTCTTAAGTGCTGGTCTCCCTGATCTACAGGCAAAAGAAAAAAATGGACAGGGCGCCATTTCACTGCAAAAGTCAGCTTACCCACCTTACGAAAATGGTGCGTGATAGAACTCCACTCCTTGTTAATCCTGCTTCCTCAAGGCCAGAAAAATAGAACTTATTTTGAATCCCACAAAGATGGATACCAAAAAATAATGCATCGATTACTTCAGTCATATCCCACTCTCCATGGCAACAAACCAGTGCAGAGTGAGTATTCATGAACATTCCCCTTCCCTGGATTTTGGCTTTTCCTTCAGATCTGGAGAATCCATGCAATAAAAGTTGTGAAAAAGCAATGCTTTGTTGTTGGCATTTATTATGGCAGCCCTACGGGGGCTGAACAAAAAATCCCACAGCTGCTATCGGTCCTGATTGAAGTGAAGGGAACCACGTCAGCCAAGGAGGTTTAAGAAAGAATGGGATAGGTCTGAGGCCATAGGTTGCCTAGACAGCTAGTTAGCAGGGAGTGTTCTTGTGTATTACTGGCACATTAGGATCTGATGTAACCAAGTGCTTCACCAATAATGAATTAAAGAACCAGGCGCTTGTCCTCATTCATTCGGGTATGTTTGGGACAGGCAGTGTCAAGGCTTGAGCCTGGCATAGGTCAGCAGCAAAAAACAATAAATCACCCAAGGCCGATGAAGTTGAATCTTTATTCAAAGAAACAAACCACAGCTCAGGCCCAGTGGTTTCAGCAGCTTTTTCTCGGAGTTCCTGCCCCGAAGACACAGTTGTGAGGACTGAAGGTCCTCACCTTCCCACCCCTCTAGGGCTCCTCCTCTCCTGGGTTTTCCCCACGCAGTCTCAAACTGAATCTGCACACAACTAATCTCCATTCTTCTCTTTTCAAATTTCTCTGCACATTCTCATAGGCCAGGGGGGGGGGTAGCTGGTAGCAGCAGGAGGCGGAGACTCCCTGGGTTCTTCAGCAGCCTCTTGCCCGCCCTCCTCCTTCCAGCCTCTGCTTCAGCCTCAGAGTCTGGA
Source organism: Zootoca vivipara (assembly GCF_965207765.1). NCBI lineage: Eukaryota > Metazoa > Chordata > Lepidosauria > Squamata > Lacertidae > Zootoca > Zootoca vivipara. The sequence goes on from NC_142583.1 coordinate 72,452,236, forward strand.
CTGCAGTCTGCTACCACCTCTTCCCACTCACTAAACTCTGTTGCCCTTCCAGCTTCTGACGCCACCCCCCCCCCCCCATCTTCTCCCTCTGACCACTCATTGTCAACCCAACACCGATCCCCTGGCTCTGGGCCTTCCTCCCCTGATGGTTCCCTAGGGGGTTTCCTGACTGGAGCCTCCTACCACTTTTCTGCATCTGACCAGTCCATGAAAGGCAGGGGAGGCCACGCTCCGTACCTGCTGCCATGGCTGAAAATGAGAAGCTAGTTTTAGGGCATGAGTAGGCAAACTAAGACCCGGGGGCTGCATTCAGCCCAACTGCCTTCTAAATCTGGCGCACGGACGGTCTGGGAACCAGTGTGTTTTTACATGAGTAGAAGGTTTCTTTTTAATAAATGCATCTCTGGGTTATTGTGGGGCATAGGAATTCGTTCATTCCCCCTCCAAAAAAATATAGTCTGGCCCCCCACAAGGTCTGAGGGGGGAAACTGCCAAAAAAGTTTGCTGACCCCTGTTTTAGAGTGTGTGTCTGTGTGTAGTTGTTATATATTCTGTGCTTCCACCCTGGCACCCCACACAACTGCCCCATCCCCAGTCCCATTCATTGGAGTGGTCAAGGGAGTGCATATGGACCTAAGTGATTCCAGCACCCATTCCTTCCATCTTTGTGTGGCATCTCCAGCCAGTGCCTACAGACTCTGCTTCATTGGCTTAAAAAGCCAATGCAATTCTGGGCTGCATCAATAGGAGTATAGCGTCTAGATCAAGGGACGTAATAGTACCACTGTATTCTGCTCTGGTCAGACCTCACCTGGAGTACTGTGTCCAGTTGTGGGCACCACAGTTCAAGAAGGATACTGACAAGCTGGAACGTGTCCAGAGGAGGGCAACCAAAATGGCCTGGAACCAAATGCCTTATGAGGAATGGCTTAGGGAGCTGGGTATGTTTAGCCTGGAGAAGAGAAGGTTGAGGGGTGATATGATAGCCATGTTCAAATATATAAAAGGATGTCATATAGAGGAGGAAGAAAGGTTGTTTTCTGCTGCTCCAGAGAAGCGGACATGGAGCAATGGATTCAAACTACAATAAAGAAGATTCCACCTAAACATTAGGAAGAACTTCCTGACAGTAAGAGCTGTTCGGCAGTGGAATTTGCTGCCAAGGAGTGTGGTGGAGTCTCCTTCTTTGGAGGTCTTTAAGCAGAGGCTTGACAGGCATATGTCAAGAATGCTTTGATGGTGTTTCCTGCTTGGCAGGGGGTTGGACTGGATGGCCTTTGTGGTCTCTTTCAACTCTATGATTCTATGTCCAATCAGTGCATATCCTACAACTTTTCATACTGCAAACATTCCAGTGTGTGTGTGTGTGTGTGTGTTTATGTGTGTGTTGCCCTGTGTTTGCTGTGCTTTATTGTTGTTGAAATAACCAACAACAACAACAACTGCCCTTTGCCACAGCAGGTCCCAGGGCGGGTTACAAAAAACTTAAAATTGAGAATTAAAAACAGTTAAAACAGATTGCAGTCACAAGAATGGGATGGAGCCTGAGAGCACACATCTCATGAGTCAAAGCCCAGGGTAAAAGCGTGCATCTGTAGTTCCTCCTGACAGCAATAATATAATATTTTTGAGGAAGGATCCCTGAACTGCTAATGAGGCAGAATAAAACCACCACTAATGCACTATCTTTGTGTTAATAACATGTTGCATAATGGCCTGAAAACTCCGACCTGGAGGGGCCCTTACACTCTGAAAAGCGGAATAACGCCAAGGTTGCAGGTTCAATCCCCATATGGGACGACTGCATATTACTGCATTGCAGGGGGTTGGACTAGATGACCCTCAGGGGTACCACCCAACTCTACAATTCTGATTGTGATTATCAAAACCAATTTATTGCCAAGTGTTGGCTTGAGTAGAGAAATGGGCCAGGTTTAGATAGATGCATTTTCCAATGATGTTTTCATTTGCTCTTGTGGCCAGCTGTTCAAACTCTTTTAAACTGGCCCCATCGCTTTATGGTTCCTCTGTTTTTAGATGTCACACAGGTGCTTTAGAAGAGACATCCCATCCAGCACAAAATGCAGAAAAGGGGAGGCCTCTCTTAAGAAGGGGCTTTGCTACCTGTATATAAGCACTTACAAATAATATATTGGGTTGTAGTCCACTAAGTCCTACTCAGAGTAGATACAGTGAAATGAATGAAACTGTCCGTCATGTCCATTAACTACAATGCATCTACTCTGAATAGGACTAGCATTGTTTTAAATCCTCTGCTCAATTAATTCAGACAGCCTTCTCGTCTAATCTGACAGTTCCGTTCAAAGTGGCTAGCAGCCCAAATGTCCATGCCTGACCCTTTCTTACCACGTGTGCCTGAGTTAGAGAAGCCACCGTCGGAAGAGAGTATCCACTTTTTGCCGTTCTGTACCTGAAGGGCAAACACTTCTTTCCCTGGTACACCTCTGCTGCATGAACAACAGCAGCTGTTAAAAATGTTCCCACAGCAGTGCTTCGGAACTTCATGCTACAATTGCTAGGATGCTGTAACCCCCTGAGAAAATGACTGGCAGATGTGATTGAGCAAATTAAAATTTCCATTTTCTGACGACATAAAATCCTCTAAAACAGAGCTCCCATATGCTCTGTCCAGGATGTGGGTTTCCTTCCTTTAGGAGAAGTATGAGTGACCTTGTGACCCTCCAGATGTTGGAGGGATACAACTCACATCAGCCCCCCCCCCCAGCCAGCGTGGGCAACGGTCAGAGATGGTGGCAGCTTCCACAAAAGTTTTGAAGCAGAGGCTGGATGGCCACCAACCACGGATTCTTTACCTGTGATTCCTGTTTTGCAAGGATTTGGACTAGATGACTCTTGGGGTCCCTTCCAACTCTACAAACTCTCACAGATTCTGTGATTCTGTGCAGTGCAGCAACATCTGGAAAGCCACAGGTTCCCCAGCCATGCATTAGAGCTCAGTCACACTTCTGCTTGTCTAGTGCGTGAAAGTTTTTGCTTCCGATTCCTTTCCTACAGTCTTGCAGGGATTGTTTGAAGCACGTGATGTTGTAAAAGCAATCAAATCTGGAAGCTTGGGAGCAGATTTCTGCGGCCCTCAAGCCTTCTCTACCTGGCCCTTGGAATCCTTTATTCTCCCGCTTTGTACCCCCAGTTTTTAATTGGCTGGAATGTGCGTCAATTTCTGGCACATGTGCCCGGCAGGGAAGAGGCACAGAACCCACTGAACCTTGCCTCCAATGCTACCAACGCACAAGGCTTGGAGGATTCCTGGAGCCCGCATACCAGCTTAGCCCTGGCCACCCATGCAGGGAGGAACCTGGCAGGCCAATGCAGCCCTTGGCAGGCCAATCTCACCCCCTCCAATGATGGCCAGGCAGACATTCAGCAAGGGGGCTGGGGATGCAGCGGGCAGGGCAGGGGATCCCTGCATGGGGGCACCTGGTCATAGCCCCTAAAGATTACATGCCCAGGGCTATGGTCCCCCCGCCCCCACCACACTATGCCCCTGACCCAGGCTACCTCTGGAGGGAGCAAACACAAGACATCTGCTGAATGTTGCCCTGCTCCAGAGCTCTGCCTTGCCAACAGAGTAGATCCAGCCAGCCTTCCCACGGAGGAAAATTGCAACCCTTCCTTGACACCTGTCACTCAGGGCACAAATATCCACAATCAGCTGATAATAGCACACATACTCTGATCTCTCTTGGTGTCAGGAAACTGAAGGAATGGTCCTTAAATGAGATAGAATTTTCTTGTTCGCTCTTGTTCATTCTGTGGCTGAGCAGACTTCCCATGAAGTGAAATGAAATATGTTCCATCTTCACTCTAGTGTGGCTCCAGACAATGGGTTTGTCAAATTTTACAATTCTCCCGTATCTAGGCTCTCCTTGCAAACCCAAGTGTGAAGTTCATGGCAGTTACACTCACTCCAATTTTTTTCTCTAGTTGAAGGAATAATGGAAGCACAATCTTCTTCCTCTGTGTCTCCATAGTTCTCCCAGCTGTTTGGATTGCCAGCAGACCAATACCTGGGGGTGCAGGAGGGCTTGTATTATATAGGAAAATCGGAAAAAGAAGCTGAGTCTAACGAAGCTAGGGGTGCTATATGTCCAGATTTTCCTGGACATGGCCTCTTTTTCATAGTTAATTTTTTTGTCCGGGTGGATATTTTAAATTTTGCAAAATGTCCATGTTTTGGGGTTTTATTCCCCCCCCCCCCCCGAAGTTCAGCCAAAGCATTGCAACTGAGAAAATGAACCTATGCTGCCAATTCTCGTAATAGACCAATATGAAATAAGCAGCACAAAGATGGCACACAAAAAGCTACCACACTATTCCACGTTCTAAATCTAAAGAAGCCACAAACAGGTTTAAGGAATTCTAAAGACTGAAAATTCCTTTTGGACAAAATTTGTACGGGTTGTCTGTTTGTGGCTTCGGTAACAGTTTTTGTACATTTCTCTCTCTATTTTTGGATCATTAACATTAGATTTAGAACATGGAATAGTGCAGTAGCTTTATGTGTGCCATCTTTGTGCAGCTTATTTCATATCGGTCTATTAAAAGCATTGCAACTGGCAACCCAACTGAGCACTAGGCGTGGCTTCCACGAACTGACCAATCACATCGTGTGTATCTCAGTTCTTTTAACAGGACAGGTGGGTGCCCCCCACCCCCAACATAAATCCTGGCTATGCCCATGCTGTGACAGGCAAGTGTATGTTTCTTGTACACCTGATCTTATGTCCACTCCCTGTGGAGAAGCCATGTAGACTTTGAAGGAGGCAGTAAAGGGAGGTAATGGAAGGGAGGTAATGCTCAGAGATCTCCCATCCGCAACCCTCCCCAGCAAGGAACACACTCTTTTGTGTCAAATTCTAAAGGTAACTTCTCTCTTGCTGGGGCCTGAGCACTTGGGACCGGCACCCCAAATGAAGGGGACCCTAAGTTCTGCTACAAAGTTTGCAAGAAATGGTGCAATCTCAGACATGCAGAAGCATCACCCCCTGGGGTATGTTTTTGTAGACTCACTGTGTTATTAATCTGGAGCCATCTGTCCACTCCCAGTTGCCTTCCTCGCTTTCATCTGTAAGGCCAATCCAGGCAGGAGTGGTGAGTTGAGAAGTGATGTAGGTCTGCAGAAAGAGGGAACTGAAATTCAGCATTGTGGCAATAATAAAGAGATACGAGCATTCCTGGGCTTCCATATCTCCTTTGCTCCATTTTTCAAAGTTCATAATTCTTGACAAGTAAACCCATGTTATGTGCTAAGCAATTAAATGGGCTCCAGGACCTGCAGGGACAATTCACACCACTTGCACATCCATCACCAAATCTCGGAATTGCCAAAAAATAGGGGGAATGTTCTAGGGTGCCCAAGCAATGAGGCCCCACTGTCACCTGCTGGGATTCACCATCACTTCATGTGCAAATGGGATCATGCTCAAAACCACATTCTTTTGTGGTGACACACTTCAGGACAGGATCTCTGGCAGACCAGGGTTTGTGGTGTGTGGATAGGAAGAAGGTACAGCAGTATTTGCAAGAGATCATGAAGGATTCAAACTACAAGAAAGAAGATTCCACCTAAACATTAGGAAGAACTTCCTGACAGTAAGAGCTGTTCGGCAGTGGAATTTGCTACCAAGGAGTGTGGTGGAGTCTCCTTCTTTGGAGGTCTTTAAGCAGAGGCTTGACAGGCATATGTCAAGAATGCTTTGATGGTGTTTCCTGCTCAGCAGGGGGTTGGACTGGATGGCCCTTGTGGTCTCTTCCAACTCTATGATTCTATTTGCATGGGACAGTTAAAAGACGGACAGAAAAATACAGATATTGGAGAAGATGCTAATAAACCCCAAACATCAAGAGAGAAAGAAGAACAATACTATATATATGTATATTGTTCAGTATACATGAAGTATAACAGTATCCCTGAAGGAGCATCTCCACCCCCATCATTCAGTCCGGGCACTGAGGTCCTCCTCTGAGGGTCTTCTGGTGGTTCCCTCACTATGAGAAATGAAGTTACAAGGAACCAGGCAAAGGGCCTTCTCAACAGTGGCACCCTCCCTGTGGAACGCCCTCCCATCAGATGTCAAGGAAATAAACAACTACCTGACTTTTAGAAGACATCTGAAAGCAGTGCTGTTAAGGGAAGTTTTTAATGTTTGATGTTTCATTGTGTTTTTAATATTCTGTTGGGAGCCGCCCATAGTGGCTGGGGAAACCCAGCTAGATGTGCTGTATTATTATTATTATTATTATTATTATTATTATTATTATTATTATTATTTAACCTGTTCTTCATCAGTCAGGATGGAGGCCAAATGGGCATCTCTGGACATGCAGAAGTTCTCTGCATCATACCAGGTCTTTTTCCCTTTTGAAATGTAGTAGAGATTCTTCCCGAAAAGCTTCCAGCCACCAGAAGACTTTGCACCTTTCTTGAAGAGGTTTTCTAGGAGGAATTAATGCAAAGACTTTAAACATAACCAGCACTGTGTTGCATGTAGACTGGGGACAGTTCTGGGATTTGTGGAAGTCACCCTCTCAGCCTGGCTCACCTCAAAACATTTTGCTTGGGGAATGGACTCGATCAGTTGACCCAACACATGCTTTGAGCTTTTAGGAGGAAGGAAATGACCCCCAAGACAATAAACATTGTCTCAAAATGTTTCCATTGGAAAGGTTTGGGTGGGAAGATTTTGAGCAAACTTGACGGGCACTTATAATCATTGTCTATGAGGCTGATGAGAGTCATGACCAGGTTGCTGATTCAGAATCTTCTGTGATAGAAGAACCTATCCCAGAAAGAGTTTAAAGGCTGGTGGAACCACATTCCCTAGAACCCCTGTGTTGGGGAATTGCTGAAGAACCCTCTCCTGCAGGAGCAGTGATAAGAACACAGGCCCCATGCTTCCTTCATCGCCTTGTAGTAATGAAAGAAAGAGAACCATACCATATAAGGTTTTGACCTACGGAGCATGCTTGGACTGTGGTCAGACTATCCTGAGTAACTGGAGTGAAATATGTACTATACTGAGGTGATATCTAATCCTGCAATAAAATTCTAGCAGACCACGAGGAAGCTCCTTTGTTTAAAATGGTAGTCAGTATGCATGCTCACACTGTTTGTAATTTGGACTGCTCATAGGCAGACGGCTGGGGTGAGGGAAACTATTGGATAGGAAATTTAAACTTAACGGAATGTGTGGAATTTGGGCCAAATGTTTAAAACTGTTTGGAACGCTTTGTCCAGGGCCAGTTAATTTGGGGAAACATCCCTGCTGGTCCTTTCTGCACAGAAATAAAATAGAACAGGACTAGAGACCTAATCCTTCCCAGGGGTGGAGGGGCATACATTCAGATCAGGCTGCCTACTCAATTCCCAGATTGAGGAACTATCATTCCATAGCACCTTCATCTTGCCAAAATTCAGCCTCAGTTTACTGGTCGCTATCCATCTAGCCCATCACTGTCTCCAAACACTAATCAAGCACATGAACTGCTCCACCTGACTCAGCACACTGGTAACACCATGACCCTAATCCCCTAAAGACCTCCCCCAACAGCCTCAAGATGTTAAGCACTGTTGTTTTCTGCTACCTAACACGTGAGTGTTTAACCTTAGATCAGGTGACAAAGGTATTTGGCTGAAAATCTCCATTTTGAAAGGGAGTTGCCTTTAGTCTTCATTTCCAGATCTCTGAGGAAGTAAGGATGTTTAAATGTCTTTGCAGGAAAAACAACTCCAGGCAAAATGGAGGCCATAACGAGAGAGAGATTTTAAAAAAATAGTTCCGTTTGGAATTATATTTTATTTCTAAGATGCTTGGCCTGTGCTGCACAGCACAAGATATTGTATGGAATTATGTGGGTGTAACTTTGATGCTTTTGTTCTGTTCTGAAGAAAGCCCTGCAAGTAAAGTTTTTGAAGAATATCTAATGGGTCTGGGCAAAAAGAGTCAGTTTTTATGCATCCAGTCACTTCAAACTGCACACTGTTAATATCTGCAATATAACCCACAGTATCACATTTCAGCTCATCTATGTCATCTATTCTCAAAATGTGCCATGGCACCATATTGAGGGTTGAAGGCACTTACGGTATTTCACTTTCCGCTCGTTGTAGAGGTTTTCGGCATCCGCTATGTGCTGTGGCAGGTTCGTGACTTCTTCAGCTACCTTCAAGGCTGAAAGCATCCTCAAATTTAGATGAGAGTTTCTTTTCTCCCACCCAACACTTCTATTTATTTAAATAACTGTCTCCCACCTTCCTATGTCACCCAAGGAAACAAACAAATCAAGTGTAAAAATTCCCCCAAAGCTAAAACAGTTGATAGCTTAAAGAACATTAGCAAAAACCCCAAATAGCTTCCAGAATCAAAACTAGTTAAGGATGCCCAGAGTGGATGGGTCAACCCAGCCAGATGTGAGAGGAACAAATAATAAAATTGTTGTTGTTGTTGTTTGTTGTTTTTAAGGTGAACACATAAGTTCTGTTTAGGGAGGCTTTTAATGTTTAATAGATTACTGTATTTTATTTTTCTGTTGGAAGCTGCCCAGAGTGGCTGGGGAAACCCAGCCAGATGGGTGGGGTATAAATAATATATTATTATTATTATTATTATTATTATTATTATTATTATTATTATTATTATTAACATCATCATCATCATCATCATTATTCAGCTGTTCTGAAGTCATAGGCTAATCAGAACCATGTGTGAGAGGATGATACTTTAGATATTCACCTTACTCCTTATTAAGATCATTAGACCAGTGGTTTCCAGCAGGTGGTCCACGGACCCCCAGAGCTATGCCAGAGGGGTCCGCAAGATGCTATTAGAATAAAATATATATTAAATATATTTTGTATGATAACAGATTTTTTGTTTTGGCCGCTTCCTGCATGAGCAGAGTCTAGCGCAAAACTAGAATTAGATGAGGCAGTAGTTCTGCTGTATGCCGTTAGGTGGCGCTTTACAAACACTACTGTTTTGCAAAGAGGCAGCGCGCGCATTCTACTAACGCTCACCTCCCCAAGATGCTTTGCACGCGTCGGCTTCATTTGTGCGCTACTGCGCAGGTACCCTGTCTTCTCCATTCCCCTCCTCCCTGGACTCTTATAAAAAGACTCTTAATTTGGCTCTCACTTTTTAATTTTAGGATTAGGAATTAATGGGGGTCCTTGTCACAATAGCGGCTCGATGAGGGGTCCTCGAGAAAATTTTGTTGGGAACCCCTGCATTAGACAAAGACTAGAAAATGTGATAGTGTGATTCCTCCCAGGTTTGCACTGATTTCACCTTGCTGTCTAAATAGTACAGATACAATTTCTCTACCTAGGCTATATCTGCATCTGCCCTGTTTCCATCCACAACATGCAGAAAGCTGAAGGAAAGGGTGGTCATCCTAAAGAAGATAGTTCACTGCGTCCACCAATAATCAGCACTAAGGACTAGAATCTTGAAGCAGAGCCAAAGCACAGGAAGGAAGGAAGGAGCCAGTATACAGATGTAGAGCTCATCCACACATCCATGTGAGTCGTGCCTAGAAAACACTGCTCTGAGTGTTTTTCCAGCTTGGGTCCAAGCAAGTTTGCCTTTGGCCCACCGCTTTCCCCCAGGAAACCCACTCTAGTGCTAAATCGGTGCAAACATCAGTCCAGAGAAAACCAGATTGACATTTGCTCTGATTCAGTGGCAAACAACCAGTTTCCCTTGGGGGGAAGTGGCGAGGCAAGTGGAGGTGTGGGTGAACCCTCATTCAAAAGATGGCTTCCGTATTTCCTACTGAAGGAAGGTGAGATCCTAAGCTTCTTTTAAGTTTGTACTGGATGCCTTGTGGCATAGTTCCCACCCAGCCAAGTCAAGATGCTCAATGTTCTTTCTAGGTGCTCTCTTGTTCTCTATCTTCTGTTGGAGCTTGTTGGGGGGCAGGGGGTGTTCTAAAACAATCAGAAACAAATGATTCTTGTCCTTCCACTTACGATTTTCAGTGATGAGATCGTTATTTCTTAGCCCAGTTGCCATTGCGGTCCTCAGTTTGCCCATTGGCTGATCAAGTGGGCTACTCTTCTCTTTATTCATCTTATAATCTAAAGTCATTGAAACAAATGCAGGTAATTTCAATGTGAAGCTGTTAAAAGCTTACACCTAAATAACCTTTCCCCATCTCCCTGCATACACACGTCCCCATAAACATGTGAAGGTACCTTCTCCAGAGTTTGCTTCACTATGTCCAGGACTGCCTAAGTGAAGTTACAGACAGGGAACTAGGCAGAGGGCCTTCTCGGTGGTGGCGCCTGCCCTGTGGAATGCCCTCCCATCAGATGTCAAGGAAGTAAACAATTATCTGACTTTTAGAAGACATCTGAAGGCAGCCCGGTTTAGGGAATTTTTTTAATGTTTGATTCTTTTTTTAATATTTTGTTGGGAGCCGCCCAGAGTGGCTGGGGAAACCCAGCCAGATGCGTGGGGTATAAATAAATTATTATTATTATTATTATTATTATTATTATTATTATTACATAGGAAGAAAGGTCTCAAACAGGGATCTTTACCCAATATCGTTTTAAAGAGACCTTTTTTAATGAATGAATTAAATAAATAAATAGACAGAGTTTATATACTATGTGATTGTAACAAAACACTTTAGTGGTTTTCAAGAAATGTCAAGACTATCAATGAAAACAGTTCAAAACAAGTAAATTAAAACATTTTTTTAAATAAAAAAAATTAAAATCAGCAGTAAGCCAAAAAGAAATCAAGACACATCAGCATCTACGTTTGCCTAAACAAAAATCTTGTAAGTGGGCAGCAAAAAGAATACAGCGAAGGAGCTTGCCTGATATCCATGGGCAGGGAATTCCAAAGTGCAGGTGCTGCCACACTAAAATAATGATTTCTTACAAGTGTGGAAAGAGTATTGTTTAGCACCTGTAAAGTGTGAGTTCTGCCATTCAAAGCAGCAGAGTTGGCATATATCGGGTAAGATGATCCCACCAGTAAACCCGTCCCAGGCTGTTAAGGGCTTTTCATACCATAAGTAAAACTTTGCACTTGACAGGGGTGAAATTAGGCTTTTTTCACTTGGATCAATGACCCATTTTAGTACACAGAGAGAGAGAGAGACTGGAAGCCGCAACAGCACCCATCTGAAGGCTTCACCCAGGGCAAAAAAAAAACCTGGCTAGCCCCTCGCCCCCATAGCTATGGCTCTGTACCTGGCAGCAGCGGTGTAGGGCGCCGCTGGGTCACCCAGGGCGGCAACTCGCTCCGTAGTGCGCGTGCGCACCGTCGCTATGGAGTGTGCATGCACAACGTCACTACGTAGCGACACATGTGTCACTCTGTAGCAATGCTGCGCATGCACACTACAGAGCGGGTTGCAGCCGCGAGCAAAAGGTCCCGGCGCTAGAGCGGCTCCGCCGGCAAACCGCGAGCCAGCCATGGAGCGAGGTTTTTTAAAAAGCCTCGCTCTGCAGCTTGCTCGCTCACCTGCTAGGTGCGCTTTGCTTCTTCCTGCTGGGGCGGAGGCGAGGGGCGGGCAGAGAGGGGCATCAGCGGCGCAAGAAGCAAAGCGTGCTGGCCAAGCAAGTGAGCGAGCAGCCAGCCGTCGAGTGAGGCTTTTTACCGGGTGGCAGCTGGCTGCTCGCTCATGGGGGGCGTGCCAAGTGTTACCCCCTCCAGGGTAGCACCCGGGGCGGCCCGTCCCCTACGCCCCCCCTTGCTAAGCCCCTGCCTGGCATGGTAACAACACAGCAAACAGTGCAAATCTCTGAGCAGAGGTGTCACATAACAACAGGGCTCACTCATCTCAGCAAGTGTGGCTACAGTGTTCCAAACACACTGCAGTTTCCAGATCAAGCACAAGGACCTACGGGACCGCCTCTCCTGGTATGCCCTGCGGAGGACCTTAAGGTCCAGAAATAACAACACTTTGGAGGTCCCGAGCCGCAAGGTGGTTAGGTTGGTCTCAACTAGGGCCAGGGCCTTTTCGGTACTGGCCCCGACTTGGTGGAACGCTCTGTCACATGAGACCAGGGCCCTGCGGGATTTGACATCTTTCCGCAGGGCCTGCAAGACGGAGCTGTTTCGCCTGGCCTTTGGTTTGGACTCAGTCTGACCCTTATGTTTCCCTCCCCTTATGGTTTCGATTTATGGGCTACTACTAAAATGAGGCTGCATTTTAAATTGTATTTTAACCCGTATTTTAACGGACCCAGGTGGCGCTGGGGGTTAAACCACTGAGCCTAGGGCTTGCCGATCAGAAGGTTGGCGGTTCAAATTCCTGCAATGGGGTGAGCTCCTGTTGCTCGGTCCCAGCTCCTGCCAACCTAGCAGTTCGAAAGCACATCAAAGTGCAAGTAGATAAATAGGGACCGTAAAGGCGGGAAGGTAAACGGCGTTTCTGTGCGCTGCTCTGGTTCGCCAGAAGCGGCTTTGTCATGCTGGCCACATGACCCGGAAGTTGTCTGCGGACAAACGCTGGCTCCCTCAGCCTATAGAGCGAGATGAGCGCTGCAACCCCAGAGTCGGACACGACTGGACCTGATGGTCAGGGGCCCCTTTACCTTTACTAAAATGAGGCTGCATTTTAAATTGTATTTTAACCTGTATTTTAATTAACTGTTTTTTCTTTTACGTTTTATTGTACTTTTATTGGTGTCAGCCGCCCTGAGCCTGGTTCTGGCCAGGGAGGGGGGGTATAAATAACATGTTGTTGTTGTTGTTGTTGTTGTTGGAAGCCCCAGATAGATTGCATTGTAGCAATCCAGCCTTGGTCACCAATGCCTGACCTGTTGTGCTCAGGCTCTCCTGGTCACACAGAATTCCTCCTCCTGAGGAGGGATCAATATGTGCTTGATCAGCCGCACGGTTTATGGAGGGCATAGCTGGCATGCGCTACGTCAGCCAGGAAGAGAGTGCAGCGTCCCCTCGCTAACATGCCAATATACAGTACAAGGTAAAGTAAACAAGATGCGTCAAGAGGTGATTTGAGTGAACTTACAGAGGAAAGCCGTTGTGACCAAGACACAAAAGCAGATGAAGGCAAAAATCCCAAGAAATATCCATCCAATCTTGACAGGAATTTGCCAGCGTAGTTTTGGTTTGATAGGTGGACCAGCAGCGGGTTTACCTTTTGCCCCCGCTGCTGCCGCTGCTCCTGCTCCTGGCGTTGCTGCTGCTGGTGGTGCCGCCGCCGCCTTGGGGGCCATGGCTCAAATGACAAGAAGAAACACCCATGAAGACAATGGCTCAAAGGACAAGTTCATCACCAGGCCTCTAACATCTCCCCATTTGCCAATTTTGTCATGGTGCCAAAGACCCAACGGGTAGTAGGAAGCACTAGCAGACTGTGATTGCTAAGCACCAGCCCACTGTGCCGTTATTCATGGCTGAGGCAGCGTCTAATTCTGGGGATTCGGCCAGCAAAGAGGGAGATTCAAAGGAGGGGGGGGGAATCTTAGGAGGAAACTCAGAAGTTTGTAAAATTACACATGGCATGTAGATAGTGGGCAGAGAATAGTTCTTCCTCTCTCCTAGCACTAGAACCCATGGGCATCCAATGAAGCTGAGTGTTGGAGGATTGGGGAGAAATGAAAGGAAGTCCTTCTTCATGCAGGACTGTGGAACTCCCTGCCACAGGAGGCAGCAATGGCCACCAACTTGGATGGCTTTAAAAGAAGGATTAACCCAATTCACGGAGGAGAGGGCTACCGGCAGCTACTGGCCACAATGACTATGCTCCACCTCCAGTTTGAGGCAGCAGTGTTTCTGAATACCAACTGCTGGAAACCACGGGAGGGGAGAGGGCTCTTGCGCTCATGCTATGCTCCTTACGGGCATCTGGTTGGCCCCTGTGAGAACAGGATGCTGGACTAGATGGGCCCTTGGCCTGATCCAGCATGGTGTGATCTTATGGTGTGATCAGCAGACACCCTCAGGAGGTGGTGGACTCTCCTTCTTTGGAGGTTTTTAAGCAGAGGTTGGATGTCCATCACAGATGCTTTATATGAGATTCCTGCAGTGCAGGGGGTAATAATAAATAATAATAATAATAATAATAATAATAATAATAATTTATTATTTATACCCCGCCCATCTGGCCGGGTTCCCCCAGCCACTCTGGGCGGCTTCCAACAAAACAGAAATTCTAAAATACACAAATCCATCAAACATTAAAATACAGAAATCCATCAAACATTAAAAGCTTCCCTAAACAGGGCTGCCTTGAGATGACCCTTGGGGTCCCTTCCAGCTCTACAATTCTATTATGTTCAGATGATCAGAAACATCTACAAAGCTGAGAAGGAGCAGCTGCTAATAGCTTTTAACCATTTTTTTTAAAGCTCTCAGATAATATTGTTCATTATGGAAAGAAAAAGAAGGAAATAATTTAAGCTCCATCAACAGGAGGCTAAGGTTAACTAATCAGGAATTACCTGTGTGAATCTACCAAACACTGAATCCCCTCTTGCAGCACGAGGGCCTAAGAACCCAAGAGGAGTCTACTGGATCAGACCAGTGACCCATCTAGTACAGCATCCTGTTCTCACAGGGGCCAACCAGATGCCAGTGCGAAACCAGCAAGCAGGATCCGAGCGCAAGAGCAGCACTCTCCCCTCCTGCGGTTTCCAGCCACTGTCATTCAGAAGCATTTCTGCCTCCAACTATGGAGGCAGAACATATCCTGGCTAGTAGCCATCGATAGCCCTCCTCCTCCATGAATTTTGCTAATTCTCTTTTGAGACCATCAAGGTTGCTGGCTATCCCTGCCCGCTTTAGGAATGACTTCCATCGCTTGGCTACACGCTGTGTGAAGACTTTTGCCTATTCAGGGGTTCTGGTGCTGTGTACACCAAGCTACAGGCAGTTGCACCTGCAATTCAGGGCTGGTGCTGCATCAAATTCAGACAAGTCTTCCGTGATGCGAAGGAGGGGGGGGCTCAAAGGAGGCAAATGTTAGGAGAAATATCTGGAGGAGGTGGGAAAGAAGGAGCAGTTGCCTAACAGATTTGAACTATCTTTTAAGTTCTCAAATAAAAACATTCACTGTGAAATGGGAAGAGTTTAAGCTCCATTAATGGGAGGTTGAGGTTAAAAGTTCAAGGATTACCTAAATAGATCTTCCCAACATTGGATAATCTGCTGCAGTGTAGCGGCAACTACTGTACCTCCCGCTTCTGGTTCACCTTAGGATTCCCTTCCAGAGTATCTTTCAAGGATTTCCCTTGCTCCTCTTCTGAGTCTGATTCTCTTGAACCCTATGCTATTTCTGCTCTGTATTTCCCATGGATTCTTATGCCTCCCTGCCAGGGCCTTATTCGCTTCCTTTGTCCTCCCAGTATGGTCCCTGTGACACAAGCCGCTTGCTGATTGGCTGCCTGCCCTGCCCTGCCACCATTCCCATCACAAGGACACCTGTGGATGAAAGGTAAGGCAGATTGTGATGGCGCTGGGCCTGTGAGGCAGGCAGTCTTTGGCATCCCGGGTCAATCCAAGTGGGGCAAGACCATCCGCAGCCCTTCGCTGGGTCTGTGAGCCTAGCTGTCTCCCAATCTTCAGAATCTCCTAGAGGGAGTTTGCGACTGAGATGAGATTTGACGCAGCACTGTCCCTAGAATGCCGCTATCAATATCAGCCACTGTGTGGTTTTATTTTCATACATTAAGCTCTCTCTCTCTCTCTCTCTCTCTCTCTCTCTCTCTCTCTCTCTCTCTCTCGTGTGTGTGTGTGTGTGTGTGTGTGTGTGTGTGTTGAAAGAGGAATACTTTCAAAACTTTTAGGAATAATGGGAAGGCTTCTTGGTGACTACAGGGGCACTATCCAATCTGTCCTGTCCGCAGCTGGCTTTTGCTGGGAAACTCTGAGCCAAGTTGTTATTTATAACCCCCCCCCCCATCTGGCTGGGTTTCTCCAGCCACTCTGGGCAGCTTCCAACAAAATATTAAAAATACAATAAAGCATCAAACATTAAAAACTTCTCTAAACAGAGCTGCCTTCAGATGTCTTCTAAAAGTCAGATAGTTGTTTATTTCCTTGACATATGATGGGAGAATTTTCCACAGGACGGGCGCCGCTACCAAGATTAATATTGATATGGTGTGTTTCTCTTACCACTGAAGAACCACTTCCTACACTTTGGGTGAGGACTAAGACATACCAGGGCAGAAAGATTCGCATTTCATACCCTCCAAGTGTGCCAATTTTTCAGGGACAGTCCTGGAATTACGAAAGTCGTCTTGGCTTCTGATTTGATCCTGGAATGTCCCTATTTTCCCTGCCAGTACTGCCACCACTGAGCTCGGAGAGGAAGATGAGCCGGCACTTGTCCCTGTTAGGGTTAAAAGCAAAATCAGCAGAAACTGGTTGAGGAACTTACACATAGAGACCAAGGCTTAAACAAATGCTTGGTTTAATGGAGAAAGGAAAAATTACAAAAATTAAATTAGGCTTACACAAAATACCCACATTACCAAACCACCCACCAAGAGCACACTGGGAAAACGCCCAGCACAGAGGCAACACACAACACCCCTGATATACCCTGCATCATCAGCTTCACAGCAACACCTGTAGAGCTGCTCCACAGCTGCAGAGCCCCAATCATTAAATCTTTCCTGACTCTTAAAGATACAGTGAAACAATAATGACACTTTTACACAATCATTCAACATATCCCCTGCAGTTCATTATTGTGAAACAGAGACAAACTTTGTACATGTCTTTCATGCGCAACTTTTGGAAGTGCTTTAGTAAAGATGTCTGCAACTTGTCTGTCACCGGGGACATATTCAAAAACAATTGTTTTGTCAGCAATCAAATTCTTTACAAATTGTAAACGTAATCTCAACACTCTAGTGCGCTGTGTGTTGGTTTCTGAGCACAGGATAGCAAGTCCACTCTGGGAATCGAGATAAACTTTTACTGGGAGTGATACTGGCATCTTTAAGTCTTCAAATATTTGTAAATACCACTCTATATCACGAATGGCCTGAGTACAGGCATATAACTCACTTTCAGTTGAAGAAAGACAATTAATCCTTTGATTCTGTGCTTTCCATTCAAAAGGACACCCATTATAAAAATAAACCATACCAGATGTACCTTTGTAATTATTTTGCTCTACAGCATGAGATGCATCACAATATATTTCAAAACCTTTGTCAATAGATGGTGTAAATTCCAACCTATAATGTTTTGTGTGTTTGAGGTACATCACCACTCTCTTAAGAGCTTTGAAGCATTGGGTAGTGGGTTTTTCTACAAATTTTGCCAGAAAATGAAAAGCATAAGTCACATCTGGCCTTGAAACTCTTTGAATAAAATTGAGCTTGCCTATGGCAGAGCGATACAAAGTTTTGTCAGAGAACGTGTTATTGCCATCTGTAAAAGTGAAACCACATACCATAGGCGTTTCTTTCCCATTTGCATTCTTTAAACATAACATTTCAACAAGATCATCTATTTTTGCAGTTTGATGAATCAGATAAGAACCATTTTTGCCTTCTTCAATTTGCATGGATATATAGTTTTTAGCTTTGCCTAATTCTACCACATCAAATTTTTCTTGTAACAGTGACACTATCTGTGTATATTCATGTTTAGTTTTTGTAGAAATTAATATATCATCTACAAACACACATAATTTGGTCACAGAATTTCCATTTTCTTTTGTAAATACACAGTTATCTGCCTTGCCTTGTGTAAAACCAAAATTCAGCAATTCCTTCACTAAAGTCTGATGCCAGTTTTTACCACTCTGATGCAAACCATAAAGAGATTCATTTAGTTTGCACACTACTCCTTTAGTGGCGATTACGCCATCAGGGACACGCATAAAAATTTGTTCTTCTAAATCTGCAAACAAATAGGCAGTTTTTATATCTACATGATAGACAGAATGTCCACGCTGGGATGCATCTTTTAACAAAAGCTTAACAGATTCATATTTTACGCTCGGTGAGTAACACAAATCATAGTCTTCACCTGGGATTTGCTGGAAACCTCTGGCTACTAACCTAGCCTTGTACCTTACAACTTCGTTTTTATCATTCATTTTCACTTTATAAACCCATTTTGAATCAATAACTCTCATGTCTGGGGTTTGTGGTACAAGAGACCAAGTGTTATGCTCTTTTAAAGAAGCTATTTCAGCATCCATAGCTTTGTACCAATTTACAGCTTCATGCAAAGGTAATTTTTGAACATCGTTGTAGCATTTTGGCTCAAAAACTACTTTATTGGCATACACAGTGTATAACTGCTCTTTTGAAAACTGTCTTGGTTCCTGTCTCTTTCTGTCTGAACGTCTTAGTCCTGAAGAAGAGCTAGGCCCTTCAGAATCAGTAGAACTATTTGGACTTCTAGCTTCAGACTGTAAATTGCTATCATCAGACTGATGAGACTCTTGTGGGCTTTTCTTACTTTCAGAAAACTCAGAAGAACTTAACCTTTCTTTAGGTGTCTGTGTCTTTAAATTTTCAAACAAATCACCAGACACAACAGGCTTTTCGTCTTCAGATTCACTAGTATCCCCTGCTCCAGCTTCTTCCTCTTCTACTTCTACTTCCTCCTCATCAGCATTATCTAAACCATCACTATCTTGAAAAATAGCAACTCTATTCCAATTTACAGTTTCAATCATGCTTCTGGTAATATGAAATTTGCCAGTTGCTGGTACATAAACTCTGTATGCCCCCTGCTGGTAGCCCATAAACTTTCCTTGAACACTACGCTCATCCAACTTGTGTCTAGCAGGGTAGTGAATAATAACGTCTGACCCCCAAATTCGTAGGTATTTCAAATTAGGGCGTTTTTTAAACAACATTTCATAGGGTGTAACATTTAAACTAGAATGATAGGATCTGTTTTTAACAAAAAGATAGGCATGAAGAGATTCCGCCCAATATTCTTTCCCCAAATTAGCATCATGCAAGTAAGTTTTAACACCTGCCTGCAAATCACGTTGCACTACTTCTACAATCCCATTCTGCCAAGGACTTCTAGGGCAGGACAACTCGTGAACAGTCCCCTGCGCTTCCAGGAAATGTGAAAATTCCTCAGAAACAAACTCTCCCCCCCTGTCAGAAAACAAATGCTTTATAGGTTTGTTAAAGTGGGTTTTTACCCAGTTGCAAAAAATCTTGTACTTCTCAAGTGCTTGTGACTTTTCAGCAATGGTGTAAACAAAACAATATCTGCTGTACTGATCAATAAGAGTAAGCCAATATTTTGAATTTCCTAAAGAAGGAGGGAGTGGCCCTACTAAATCACAATGCACGCGTTCAAATGGCTCTGTTACTTTCCTGCCTGAGCATTTACCCTTTCTTGCAACCTTAATCTTATTCTTACAACAAGATACACATTGCATATAGTATTTACATGGCTTCAAGTTTAGTCCATCAACAATCTTCTCTGTCTTTATCACATCTGTGAAATTTAAATGTCCCAAAAGTCTATGCGCCTCATGAATACATCCGGAGTGAGGTTTTACATTTCTCAGCCCCTGACTTTTTCTCAACCCTTGACTTGGCTGGGTTACTCTACAGTTCACAGGTGGCTGTGAATGCTTTTTAAAATATAGTCTATATAAACCTTCAGACTCTCTGGCATACAATACACGCTTTCCCCCTTTGTAGAACTCACATAGTGATTTTGTGAAGCACACAGTTACTCCTTGGCGTGCAAAGCAACTTACTGATAATAAATTGTCCACTGATGGGCAGTAAGTGCAATTTGCTATTGTGATGTTCAAGGAGTCAAGTTTCACAGTACCTCTGCCAAGCGACTGTAGAACGTCGGAGTTGGCCAGATGAATGGTGCCAATTTCCTCTTCGAAAGAAATAAACAGACTTCGGTCGTTACAAAGATGAATTGACGCCCCGGAATCTACTACAAACGATTTCCACGTGTCATCTTTAATTACTTTACGACCTAATTCACGAGCATTGAACGCTCGCGGCTCACGTCCATCTTTACGATGTGCTGCCGACTGCTGGGTTGCTGTCTGTGATTTACAAACTGGAACGGACCCTGAAGCATTTTGCTTTTTAAATCTGCAGTCCCTCGCAAGGTGCCCCTGCTTTTTACAAAACCAGCAATGCTTGGAAGTTTTGAAAGCAGATGAATCACCACAGACTTGCATACGGCGTTCCTCATTATTTTTAGAAATAGGAGTGCTAATCCCACAAGCCTCCCTTCTGTCCAGCTCGCCCATCAATCTTGCTGTTACCCCTTCCACAGTTAATTGTGCTGGAGGTACAGCAGATATCTGGCTACCTATGGCAGACGCTGACTCCTTTCTAACGTGCACTGCCGCAAGACTGTCCCACATTTCTTTGGCAGTCTTCTTATTTCTTATATACACAACTTGCTGATCACTAACAGACAAGTTAATTAATGCCCTTGCTTTAGCATCACCTTTCGACCAGGCATCGGTCACAGGAGCAGGAGGGTCCTCGGTCACGTACTTCCACACATCACGGGAAGTTAGAAGTGCTTCCATGCGAAAGGACCATAGACTGTAGTTCTCGGCCGTTAGTTGCGGGAATGTTAAAGCCTTCTCAGCCTCAGCAACACGGTCTGCCATGCTGGAACTTTTCAACCACCAGCCCACAAAACTGTTGCAGCAGAAAAGAGGGAAAAAACCTTTCTAAACCTTTCTCCAAAAACTAACATGTGCAGTTCCACGCTCAACCACTGGGCCCATAACCAAGATGTTAGGGTTAAAAGCAAAATCAGCAGAAACTGGTTGAGGAACTTACACATAGAGACCAAGGCTTAAACAAATGCTTGGTTTAATGGAGAAAGGAAAAATTACAAAAATTAAATTAGGCTTACACAAAATACCCACATTACCAAACCACCCACCAAGAGCACACTGGGAAAACGCCCAGCACAGAGGCAACACACAACACCCCTGATATACCCTGCATCATCAGCTTCACAGCAACACCTGTAGAGCTGCTCCACAGCTGCAGAGCCCCAATCATTAAATCTTTCCTGACTCTTAAAGATACAGTGAAACAATAATGACACTTTTACACAATCATTCAACAGTCCCAAGTGGTGGAGGCAAGGCAACATCCCATTGCCTCTCCATGGCCTCTCCATGGCTGCCGTTGCCAGCCTCCTCTTTGGGCAGCTCATAGTGGCGGCTGAAGAGCGGGTGGGGAAGGAGAGGGGCTGCCACCACTGAGGCCCAGCACCGCATGATATGCTGGTTCTGAAGGCAGGCAGAGGGCAGGGCCGCCCCGGGCAGGGAGAAAGGAGGAGTGGAGCACTGTTACCCCACAAAGGCGGGTCTTGATTTCACCAGCTCTTCAAGCCAAAAGAAGACAGACAGCACGTGGAAATAATTAAACTTTATTCAGTGGTCCAGAGGATCTCTCCAAAAGCTGGGCTGAGAATACAACATTCAAGTCACCTTCATAACATTCTCCATAAATGATTACCTTGTCCACAGGCCTTCCTAATAATATGATTGGTTATCTGAACTCATGAACATCTTATGGGCCCTTCAAGTTAACTTTCAATTGGATGTTCCAACTACGGAATTGTTTTTTTGCCTTGGAACTCACCTATCTTACCCAGGTGTCATCCCCCTCAAGCTGATCCCAGCCAGTCTTTTAATTGGCAAAATCAATAAGAATTTTCTAAGCTGGCTGTTATGAGGCTGCATGACACCTCTGCTTCTTGCTAAGGGTGTTGTTAGGAAAGGCTAGGCAGAAAATATGCAGAGATAAGCCCACACCTTGCGTCTGCAACTCATGGATAGCTTATTTCTGAAGAGCAGAAGGGAGACGGAATTTCTGAGCAGAAAAGGAGACTATATTGCCAGGGGTGGGGGGAGAGAAAAAGGACAGAGTGCAAGGAGTCTTGATTTTGTAAAATAAAAAATAAAAAAATCAGTATCCAACCTTGCCCCTTTCTAAAATGTATTTATTGGTGTGTGCTTTTCTTTTTGTAAACCTACCAAAGAATAAAATAAAATCAGAATTAAGGGTTTTCTCAGAACATTGGAGGGCATTGTCCTGTGTCCTGTTGGTGGTGGTAGAACTCACCCTTCTTCAGATAGGAAATGCTCTGAGGGAGAGGGACCAAAAATGGGGTGGGGGGCAAGGAGGATCAGTTAGAAGGTTGACTGAGAACTCAGGGAGGGGGGCAGAAGCACAGATGCCCAAGAGACAGCTGCAGGGCAAAAGAGAGACAGGGGGACACAGAGACTCAGTTACCCATTTGCTCATCACATGGTCCCATCTTGGGAGGGGACGAGTGGGTGGGTGGGTGGGTGGAAGGGGTCTCACTCCCAGAAGTATATGCTCATTTGCACCACGCCCTCCCCCACACTCCTGAGAGCCAGTGTGGTGTAGTGGTTAAGAGCGGTAGATTCGTACTCTGGGGAACCGGGTTCACGTCTCCACTCCTCCACGTGCAGCTGCTGGATGACCTTGGGCTTGTCACACTTCTTTGAAGTCTCCCAGCCCCACTCACCTCACAGAGTGTTTGTTGTGGGGGAGGAAGGGAAAGGAGAATGTTAGCCGCTTTGAGACTCCTTCGGGTAGTGATAAAGCGGGATATCAAATCCAAACTACTCTTCTTCTTCTTCTGTTACGCTTCTCATTTGCGTCCCCCCCATTGTAATTCAAGACTTCTGTTTCCAATTGCAGTGTTCTGAGGTGATATATTTGGTCCTTTTGTTTTTGCTATTTATTTGCAATTTTTGTTTTGAGGCTTTTTCAGTTAATTTGTTTTTGTGACTGTGTGGGTCCCAGTTCAGCTACTGACTGACTGACTGACTGACTGACTGACTGATTGATTGTGTGACTGCAGAAATGGATAAATGCTACCCATCCAAACAATGACTATCTTCAGTGCAGGTAAGAAATTTTTTAATTTTTATCATCTACAATACTGTTTTATTTATTTTTATAGTACAGTACATTGAACATTGCTTTCATTTTATAGATCAATGGTCTCGTTAGATAGTAAAATTCATGTTAAATTGCTGTTTTAGGAGGTGTTTTTAAAAGTCTGGAACGGATTAATCCGTTTTGCATTACTTTCAATGGGAAAGTGCGCCTAGGTTTTGGAATGCTTTGGTTTTGGAACGGACTTCTGGAACGGATTAAGTTTGAGAACCAAGGTACCACTGTACTGTATACTTATGCCAGATACTTTCACTCTAGGCTGTTAAAACAAGGAAGACCCGAGTTTCCCCATGGAACAATGTATGCATGCCTCTTTGCATTGTGGGAAATCCTCCATGGTTCCCTTAGCCCAGGCATAGGCAACCTTGGCTCTCCAGATGTTTTGGAACTACAACTCCCATGATCCCTAGCTAACAGGGCCAGTGGTCAGGGATCATGGGAGTTGTAGTTCCAAAACATCTGGGGAGCCAAGGTTGCCTATGCCTGCCTTAGCCTGAGACCATGTAGGCAGGTAGCCATCAGGGGAAGTTCCTGAATCTGCCATTGTTTGCTCATGTGGGCATCCTGATTGTCTTCATCAAATTCAAATGCTTTGTGTAAAACTGTCTGAAACCACGTGAAACTTGCTAAGTCCACTCACCTCTCTTGGTGAGGCGGCGTTGCTGGACAGAAGAGGCTTCACTGGGGGCCCAGCGGTGGAATTCAAATGACAGTGCCCTTCCTGATAGGTGGAGTGGGCATATGCGCCCGCCGCCTATCAGGAAGTGGATCTTAACCTGCACTCTGCATTGGTGAATGGGGATGCAGGCTGGGATGTGGGCGGAGCCAGGGCGGAGCCAAGGGAGCCAGCAGTGGGCTTCCCTTGGCTCCGCCCCTGCCCATTAGAGCAGCCCATACCTTGGGCACGGCCTGTTTGTTCCTGCGCTGGGTTTTCTCCCCATCCAACCCACCCAGGTCGAGTTGGAATTTGCCCAACAGGCTAACTGGCACTGACGTACCTCATAGCAATTTGTCACAACTGGTTGAGCATTGGGGCAATCTCTTGTTTTGGATGGAGGAGGGGAGGTTGTAGTCCCCTCCGGCCCCTCCAAACGCTGGGGTTTCCCGTGAAAGGGATCCAGGAGGAGTGGCCATGTCTGCGTGCCAGGGCTGAAGCCATTCCCCCAGACAGTGGTCCCTGCGGGGGTCACCCTATTAGCCTTAGGAACCCCCACCTGGATTGACCACGCGTCACTTCCGGCAGGCGGACCGGAAGTATTTCGATCGCCCCATGCCCAAGCCAAACCTCTTTCATCTTGATTCAATAAGGTTGTGGCCTGTTTTTACCCAAAACCCAGTCTGACTGGTCTCTTGTGTATATGGGTTGGGGTACGGGAAGTCCGACGCCTTGTCCTGCAAATCCTCAGGAATATCACACCTTCTCACCTGCCTGAGCCACTGTAACCCCACCTTATGTGTGACACATTTCTGACGTTTGCAAAAGGGGACGTCCTTCTCCATGGGGAAAGGCAAACTTTTTTAAAGAGTGTTTTTTTCTTGGCTCTGGGTTCTTCTTCACCTCCTGCCAAAGGGGGCGGGGGGGGGAACTCTGTTGCAACAGATAATAAAAATCAGCCTCTCTTCCACTGGATTTCTGCCTCAGCTCATTAATCTCCGACTGGTAGCGAACCTGGGGAGTGTTGGGCCATCGAAAAGCACACCCTTATTTTCTGGTAACAGTTTCTGTATATCTTTTAGGTCATGTGTGCCACACCTTGTGTTCTCTTCCATTCTTATGGCCGTACTCTCCACTTACCTGTCTGTATCTCATGGCAAATATTTTGTAGATTAATCAGACAATTCGATTTTCCAATATTTACATATTGGGGCGAGAATAATATTTCTACCAGAGCATTCCTTTGAGGGAGACGATTATATGCACAAAGATAGAAAGCTTCCTCATTGCCAACAATGGATGAATGGTTGTTAAAATTAACAGATTTAGCCGAGATGACAATATTGACAGAAAAAGGTCGTTGTTAACATTGACTAAATATTGGAAACCTCCCACAGACTATTTTTGTGAAAAAGAATGTGAAAAAGAATGTGAAATAATGACATTTGGATCTGGGTATTGAAGATAATGTTTATAGAAAGTGGTTTTGTTATTATTTATTTATTTATTTATTTATTTATTTATTTATTTATTTATTATTTATAGCAGATAGATGAAGAATTGGAAGTTCTTTAATCTCTGAACTGTATTTTTCCTATTGCCTCTTAAAAAACTCTTTTCAATCTCTTTTTCCTCCTCTCCCTTTTTTCCTTTTTTGTCATGTTTTTATCTTTCTTAGATTAATGTCGGACAAAAAGATATTTGAGATTAAGTTTTGTATTTCTCTTTATAAACTCTAATAACATTTAGTTTAAAAAGAAAATGGGGGAAGTTGTAACAGTAAGGGCCACACTTTTAATTGTGGGGGGGGGGGGTTTGCTGGTGCTGCGAACCCTTGAGCACCCCCAGAAAAAAGGTCTGATTTCCACTATTTGTTACACATGTGTGTCACAGCAAGCCTATCTTAAAATAGGCGTGCCAACCTACACGCAATGTGTTTTTTTTAAAAAAAAAAATGGAACACCATTCTTAAGACAAGCCTGCTATCTGCTGTTTTATTAACTGGGGCACTTTTTTAGTGTCTTAAATCTTTTTTCTTTCTTCCTTTTAATGCATGCATTAGGAAAGTCACAATCAGAACAGACTCTCCACCATGCACTTTCCTTTCTAAACCCGTTGATGCCTCTTCAGGAACAGTGGCAGGAGGTGAATTTGGTTCTGGGCACAGGCTACCCTGCAGTTGTCAGAAGGCTGTGATTTGGTTATTCCATGCCCTCCCCTCTCTTGGAAGAGATAACTGGCAGGTGCGATGAAAGAAATGAAAAGGCCTGTTTGCCAACCACAACAGAGCTGCCATCTTTAATCCAGGACACGAGTTTCCTTCCTTTAAGAGCTCTGCAGCTTCTCCCATCCCCAAGGATCTGCCTTGATAAGACAGCAGCCGTTATCAACTCTGCCCTGAAGGAAAATGGCAACCCATCCTAGACACCCATCACCTGGGACACAAATCCCTCTAACGAATTGATGATAGCAAACAACCTCTCAAACTCTCTTTGTTTCAGGGAGCACAAAGAACAAGGCTTGGATGGAATTTGATGTTTCTGTTCTTTCTGTGGCTAAGCAGACTTCTCCTGGAGTTGAACAATGAATGAAAACCATTCTGCCTTCAGTAAGGTATTGGCCCAGTTTTTTCCAACTTTATGGTTCTTCAATGTCTATGTTCTCCTTACACACCCATTTATGTAGTTTGTGGCAGTAGTCATCATTCCAGTTATATCCACCAGATGAAGGCACGATGGATGTGCAGTCTTTCTCCATTGCTCCATCATTTTCTGAGTAGCTGGGGTTGCCAAGAGACCAATACCTGGGGGCAAAAGGAGGAAAGTCTTCCATTGGACTCAAGAGACAGAGAGAAGCTAGGTCTACCAAAGCAGAAGAATGAGGAGGAGAAGGGGTGCTGGGGGGGGGGGTCCTATGGGGTAGAATGGGCTGTACCACTTTAGAACTTGAGCAAACTTTTGAAGACTCACTGTGCTTTAGTCCTGGATCCATCTGTCCATTTCCAGTTGCCTTCCTCGTTTTCATCTGTAAGGCCAATCCAGGTAGGATCACTGAGCTGAGAAGTGATGTAGTTCTGCAGGAGGAAGCAACAACCTCACATGATACAATGGCCAAACTCAGCTACTGAAGCATAAGTACCGTATTGGCCCGAATACAAGTCACACTTCTCCCCCTCCCCCAAATTCCGAACGTGAAAAGTTAAAGTGCGGCTTAAATTCGCGACCTTACTAGAACTGGCTTTTACGATATTGCTGCTGAAACAGACAGGGTAAAATGGAACGGGTGTGAGTGCCTGCAGAATTTTAAGGGAACGACTGATATTTGGGTATTGTCTCTCCCCCCACCGCCACCATGAATTTTAAAGGTGCGAGTTATATTTGCATGAGGCTTATATTCGGGCCAATACAGTATTGTGCATATTGGCAAAGCGATCTGAATTGCATAAATAACACACTTCAGGAGTCATCTCAAGCTCTCTTGCCAGAAACCTGTTCAATTTCACCCTACGTTAAGTGGGGACATGCTGGAGAATTTGCCTGACATTTTCTTGTGGTGACTCACTGCAAGAAATTTCAGTAGTGGTGGACAAGTGATTTCCACAAATGCCTATTTTTCATCTGCCAACTGAGAGTCCTCTCCTAAGTTGCCATGGAACTCCAAGGTTTTCGAGGACACAATTTGAAAGCCACTGCACAGAATACTGCATTAATTCTAACAATCACATCTGGCAACCAATATACCCCTTTGGTTTTACATAGTATGTATATGGGTAGATGAGTCTTAAAAGCCCAGGACACAAATTTTCACAGCCCTCTAGTGGCTACAGACCCTCCAAGTGTCCCTATGTTCCAGGGACGTCCCTGATTTAGAGAAGCTATCCTGGTTTCTGATTTGATCCCACAATGTCCCACCTTTCCCTGTTTTCATGGGAGAAATGTTGGAGGGCCTGGAGCTATTCAACTCTCAAGCATAGCTGCCAAGTTATCCCTTTTTTAAAGGGAAATTCCCTTATGCTGAATAGGCTTCCTCGCGAGAAAAGGGAAAACTTGGCAGCTATGGCTATACAGTGGTACCTCTTGTTACGAACTTAATTCATTCCTGAACCTGAAACTGTTCTGAACCTGAAACTGTTCTTAACCAGAGGTGTGCTTTCGCTAAAGGGGCCTCTTGCTGCTGCTGCAGCGGCACATGATTTCCGTTCTCATCCCGGGGCAAAGTTCTCAACTCGAGGTAACTCTTCCAGGTGAGCGGAGTTTGTAACCTGAAGCGTTTGTAACCTGAGGCATTTGTAACTCGAGGTACCACTGTATAGGGAATGTATTTAGTGTTAACTCTGGAAGTGTAAAAACGATTCGGACCAAACTAAGCCTCCTGCTGTATGTTTTGCTCTGGGAGGCTGAGTCTGGTCAAAATCGAGTATGCACATTTTAGCCTTTTAAGATTCATCTACTCCTGTACTCTCCGTAACCAAATGGGCTCCTTGGTTGCCAGATGTGAAATACATAAATCTGTCACAAGAAGAATGCTAATATTTGTATTTGGCCGAACCTCGCCTGAAAAAGCTGCATTTCTGCAATCAGTAGAATTATAGAGCAGAAGCCGGGACACGACAAATGAGATCTCTAAGGTGGCGTCTGCTTGTGTTTTGATTGTTGGAGCGGCCGGGAAAACATCCCAGTTTGTAAAAGAGGATTTATGGGGAGGACGGGCTGGACAGAAAATCCACACAGGAAGAGTGACTTTGTGTTAAATCCCGCTTGATATTTATCTCAGAAGCTGTGACAAGAGGAAGACAACGATAAGAAAGAACTGTTGGGAAAGATCGGGACTATAATGGAGTATAAGGATAAGAATTTGGAAATCGGACTAGAATGGCAGCAAGTATCGTTATCTAGAATCCCCAGATTTTGAAGCATGGGAAGTCAAAAAAATTATGATTTGGCATAATATTTGGTTTAATTGACATGTATTTGTATAATTTGGAATAATTGATATGATATGATTGGTTTGTAATTGGAAAATTTAATAAAAATTATTTTTTAGAAAAAAGAAAAGAAAAGAAAATACTTTGACTTTCCTGTTCTGGGTGCCTGCATGTTCCATCCTCCTCACACAGCCCTACAGCATCGCAAAGCGGCACGGGCCTGGCAGGGCAGCATGCTTGTTGCATCCACCACGGGCCGTGGGCAGGCAGGGGCACACCTCAGCTATGCCTCCTGGATGCGCATACCACCCTGGGGTGCGTATGTGCCCAGCGGCCGCTCAGGCACCCAGAGCGGCGCACATGCCATGCACCCGGGGGCAGGGCAATCCACCCACGGGGGTGGGCGATCTGCTGGGGGGATGCAATCATTGCTGCGGCGATTTGCCCGGGGGGGTTGTCACCCCCCAGGGATGACACATGGGGCAGACCGCCCCCACTGCCCCCACTGCCCCCACTTCATACGCCCCTGTGCCTGCCCACCCAAGGTGCCAACCAGTCACAGGACACCACTGAGTCTGGGCCTCTGTTTTTTTAACCTCTGGGGGTGTTCTGTTTTGTTTCTGGGCTTCTGGGGTGTGTGTGGTATATTGTATTTCTATAGATACATTTCCTTTTTTAATAGCTTCGTGCAGTAGTTTTTTTCTGAGGGGGACACATACCCCTAATCATTTTCTGAATCTAGGTTTGGCCTCATTGAGGGGCAGTGTTTCAATATGAGTAGGGAAAGGAGAGTACCCCTAAACATTTAGCATTCAAGCATCATAAGTAAAGCACTGTGTGGGTCTTGAAATATTTGCATGTGGAAGTAAGAAGAACAAGGGTGGACAGAACAATACAGGCACCAGACCGGAGGGAGCACTTTGAATCCCAAATATCAGGGGGTGGGGAGGGGGGGGAAAGAAACATATAAGACCTGTTCTTCGTCACTTAGGATGGAGGCCAAATGGGAGTCTCTGGTCAGGCAGAAGCTCTCAGCATCATGCCAGGTCTTTTCCTCGTTAGAAATGTAGTAGAAACTCTTCCCAAAAAAATCCCAGCCACCAGCAGTCTTCGGTTTACCTTTCTTGAAGAGGTCTTCTGTGAGGAAAAGAAAGGCTGTGAAATAGCCAGCTTTGAATTGAGTATATGCTGGAAGGGCTCTTGAAATCTTGGTTTATTCATTCATAGACTCATAGAATTGTAGAGTTGGAAGTAACACCAAGGGTCATCTAGTCCAACCCCCTGCAAGGCAGGAATCCATGACAGATGGCCCTCTAACCTATGCTTTAAAACACCCAAGGAAGAAGAGTCCACCACCTCCCAAGGGAGACTGTTCCACTTTCCAACAGCTCTTACTGTCAGAAAGTTCTTCCTAATGTTTAGTCAGAATCTCCTTTCTTGTAACTTGAAGCCCTGGGTTCGAGTCCTACCCTCCAGAGCAGGGGAAAGCAAGCATGCTCCCTCTTCCATGTGACAGCCCTTCAAATATTTGAAGGTGGCTATCGTATCTCCTCTCAGTCCATGGATAACACAGACACAATGAGATATGCTACTGGATAAGTGTTTCATGGTTATTGTATTTTTGTTTGGGTTTAAAAACTAATAAAAAATATTTGAGCAAGGGGTTTACATCCCTGCTCAGGCCTTAGGCATTCTGGGTTATCTGAGGTTATTCTCATATTCCTTTCTGTATACTTCATAGGGGATTTGTTGTAGGGATGAAATGGAGAATCTAATGCACGCTGTTCTGAGCTTCTTGGAGGAAGGAAAGAAGCCCAATGAGAATAAACATTATATCAATAGTGTTTCCATTGCAAAGGATCAAGTGAGTAGATTTTGATAAGCACTTCAGGGCTGTTTAGGGTTGAGGTTAGGGTGGATAATGGAACCCTCTGCATTGGAAGAGGTTCTGTAGGCCAGGAAGGATGCTGAGACTGGTGAAGGATTTCTGCCTGGTGCTCTTAGGAAAAGGCTTCTCAAACTGTGGGCCCACCAGTAGAACCTGGACCACTCTTAGGTGGACCTCACTACCACAGTCTGCCCAGTGCCTCCTCACTCACCTGCTCCACCCATTGTCTGGACCAAGCCAGCACCAACAGCTCCCTATACTCCCTGCGAAGGTGGCTGGGAGACAGAGATGTTCAAGGATGGAAAGAAGGGCTGAGACCCTCCCTGCCTGCAGACTGTCTAGCCAGAGTGGTGCATGCTCTAGTTATCTCCTGCTTGGACTACTGCAATGCGCTCTACGTGGGGCTACCTTTGAAGGTGACCCGGAAACTACAATTAATCCAGAATGCGGCAGCTAGACTGGTGACTGGGAGCGGCCTCCGAAGACACATAACACCGGTCTTGAAAGATCTACATTGGCTCCCAGTACGTTTCCGAGCACAGTTAAAAGTGTTGGTGCTGACCTTTAAAGCCCTAAATGGCCTCGGCCCGGTATACCTGAAGGAGCATCTCCACCCCCATCGTTCTGCCTGGACACTGAGGTCCAGCACCGAGGGCCTTCTGGCGGTTCCCTCATTGCAAGAAGCCAAGTTGCAGGGAACCAGGTGGAGGGTCTTCTCAGTAGTGGCAGTAGTACCCTGTAGTACCCTGTGGTACACCCTCCTATCAGATGTCAAAGAGAATAACAGCTACCACATTTTTAGAAGACATCTGAAGGCAGCCCTATTTAGGGAGGCTTTTAATGTTTAATACAGTAGATTACTGTATTTTATTTTTCTGTTGGAAGCTGCCCAGAGTGGCTGGGGAAACCCAGCCAGATGGGTGGGGTATAAATAATAATATTTTTTTATTATTATTATTATTATTATTATTATTATTATTATTAGGTCTACCTCATCGGAGGGGGAAAGGCCAGAGGAGGTGTTGAAGGAAATTAGCAAGTGAGCTGAAAGTAGGAGCTGCTGGTATTAATACAGTGGTACCTTGGTTTACAACCATAATCCGTTCCGGAGGTCCATTTGTAAACCAAAACAGGTTGTAACCCAAGGCGCGCTTTCGCCAATGGGGCCTCAAAAAAAAAATTGTCCGTAATCCCAAAAAAATGGGTTGTAATCTAAAAAGAGTTTGCAAACCGGGACACGTACTTCCGGGTTTGACGTGTTTGTAATCCCAAACGTATGCAAACCAGACTGTTCGTAAACCAAGGTACCACTGTAGTAGTAAACGGGATAGAGAGAAATGAGCTAAGAGAAGGAAGCTGTTACCGGAGGACAAAGTGAAAGTGAAAGGACCAGGAAGGAAGAATGAAACAAACTGGCAGTACGGGGTGGATGGGAGTAAGGTACCATTTAAGGGTGAAAGAGTAGGAGAAGTTACCCAGAGTTTGGATCTCCTGGGATGAAGGTTAGCGGAGACTGCTCTGTCTTTGTGACATATAGTTTTATTTACACATATATACAACCTGAGCACGAGGCTGGGGGGCTTGCAGCATTAGTACTAACACGGCTCAGCCTCTACAGCGTGAGACTCTTACTCTCAGGGTTGTGGGTTCAAGCCCCACATTGGGCAAAAGATTCCTACATTGCAGGGGGTTGGACTAGACAACCCTGATGGTTCCCTTCCAGCTCTACAATTCTATTGCTCTAGTGCAAAATCTCTTGCAGAAGCTTCTCTAGCTTCTAGTCTGCTTTCTTTTCAGCCACACACACTACGCTCCTGTTGTTCTCTCCACCTGACAGTTGGGGAGGAGGAAACCCACCCATTAATTGGGGGGGCACTATCACTTAGTTGTAGCTCTGGCAGCAAAGCCCATTGTTTTGGGATGCTGATAAGGACACTTAAGTGACCCGTTCAACAAACTCATCTTGTCATATTCTAACCTCACTGGCTGCAACACCCCAAGTATCATCTTGGTTTCTCATTCTTATTCTTGGTTTCTTATTCTTCCAGTAAGTTTCTTCATCTCTGCATAGTCCAGTAGTTTCTGTTGCCATTCCTCTTTAGTCAGAACATTTTCTTCTTTCCTTCTTTGGGCAAATATCATCCAAGCAGCCGTGGTTGCATACATAAATACATTTTTATATTATTTAGGTAACACAAAGCTACCAACGTGAGTCTGACCAAACTGTGGGAGGCAATGGAAGACAGGAGTGCCTGGTGCGCTCTGGTCCATGGGGTCACGAAGAGTCGGACACGACTAAACGACTAAGCAACAACAACAACAACAGTCCCATAATCCCCAAAAGTAAGGCCTCTGGTTTCTTAATAAAAGTTTTCTTTTTCAATTCATTCGTATTTAGACATTTAGATACTTACTGTACTTTCCTTTCCGTGCTTGGAAGGTCTTTTCCGATTGTTCTATTTTTGCTGGCAACTTTGCCACTTCTTCAGCTAAAGCTATGGCTAAAAACATTCTTAGAGTTAGGAGTTTAGGATTTGCTATCACCAACCTATATACACAGATGCATTTGCTAGTGTATTTAAAGATCCTGTCTTGCTATCTCACAATGTAGGGGGCCCAAGGGAGTCAACAAGTCAGGTATAAAACAAAACACCATAATTTTTTTCCTGGAAAAACAACAACAATGCACAACACTCCCCCCTCCTCATAAAAGTTGCTACAGGGGATGTGGGTGGCACTGTGGGTTAAACCGCTGAGCTTAGGGCTTGCCGATCAGAAGGTTGGTGGTTCAAATCCCCGCAACGGGGTGAGCTCCCGTTGCTCGGCCCCAGCTCCTGCCAACCTAGCAGTTCGAAAGCATGTCAAAGTGCAAGTAGATAAATAGGTACCGCTACAGCAGAAAGGTAAACGGTGTTTCCGTGCGCTGCTCTGGTTCGCCAGAAGCGGCTTTGTCATGCTGGCCACATGACCTGGAAGCTGTACGCCGGCTCCCTTGGCCAAGAACGTGAGATGAGCGCCGCAACCCCAGAGTCGGTCACGACTGGACCTGATGGTCAGGGGTTCCTTTACCTTTACCTAAGTTGCTACTGGACAATTTTTTTTAAAAAAAATATTTATTTCAACTGCATCAGACCAACATGGCTACCTACCTGAACCATTAAGTGCTGAAAGCAATGTCTACAACAGCAAGAAAACAGCAAGAAAATTATCATAGAAGCCAGAATGAATATTAGCTAAGGGGAGCAAGCAAGTTGTTCTTTTCTTCTTTAAATTACAAACTTTATGGAATTTAAAAAAAAAAAATCTTTAAACAATTACCAAGCATAAAGTGCTGCCTTCCAGGATGAATGCAGGTGTTAAGCCTTGGCCCACATCTCACCATGGGAAATCTTTTATATTACTGATTAAACTCACACCCACATTGTCCACTTCAATTTCAAGTGCTGATAATTTCTCCAAGTGGCTTCTGTGACTGAGATGGGAGGGAGAGTACTGTATTATTGTTATAAACGATATAAATTGAGACCATAGGGAGCCAAACCCATCTTTCTATGTTATTCCTTTTATCAACCTCTGATGGTGAGTTCAGCATCCCATAACTGTTATATTTCACACATTTGCCTGGAGTCCAGCGGCAGTTTGACCCATCTTTTAGATTTAGGGGAGCTAGTCTCCCTGCTTATTTAACTTATATGCAGAATTCATCATGCGAAAGGCTGGACTAGATGAATCCCAAGCCGGAAATAAGATTGCCGGAAGAAATATCAACAACCTCAGATATGCAGATGACACAACCTTGATGGCAGAAAGTGAGGAGGAATTAAAGAACCTTTTAATGAGGGTGAAAGAGGAGAGCGCAAAATATGGTCTGAAGCTCAACATCAAAAAAACTAAGATCATGGCCACTGGTCCCATCACCTCCTGGCAAATAGAAGGGGAAGAAATGGAGGCAGTGAGAGATTTTACTTTTCTTGGGCTCCTTGATCACTGCAGATGGTGACAGCAGTCACGAAATGAAAAGACGCCTGCTTCTTGGGAGAAAAGCAATGACAAACCTAGACAGCATCTTAAAAAGCAGATACATCACCTTGCCGACAAAGGTCCGTATAGTTAAAGCTATGGGTTTCCCAGTAGTGATGTATGGAAGTGAGAGCTGGACCATGAAGAAGGCTGATCACCGAAGAATGGATGCTTTTGAATTATGGTGCTGGAGGAGACTCTTGAGAGTCCCATGGACTGCAAGAAGATCAAACCTATCCATTCTGAAGGAAATCAGCCCTGAGTGCTCACTGGAAGGACAGATCGTGAAGCTGAGGCTCCAATACTTTGGCCACCTCATGAGAAGACTTCCTGGAAAAGACCCTGATGTTGGGAAAGATTGAGGGCACTAGGAGAAGGGGCCGACAGAGGACGAGATGGTTGGACAGTGTTCTCGAAGCTACGAACATGAGTTTGACCAAACTGCAGGAGGCAGTGGAAGACAGGAGTGCCTGGCGTGCTCTGGTCCATGGGGTCACGAAGAGTCGGACACGATTAAACGACTAAACAACAACAAGTCTCAAACATTTATTGGGGGAGACCTAGGCCTCTTCTTCTTTCCCCCCTGACTTCAAGCTTTTCAAGATGGAGGGGGAGGGAACAACTGTAGTCACCTGCAATTCCTGCGCAATGTTCATTGTCAAATTTCATTGTCCAGAAAGTGGGAGAAGCAACAAGAGGATCAGCCATTTTAGATCTGGTCCTAACCAATAGTGATGACCGGGTTAGTGGGGTAGAAGTTGCAGGATCATTAGGTGGGAGTGATCATGCTCTTCTGAAGTTTATTATTCAGCGGAAAGGAGCAATCAAGCATACTAAGACTGGCTATCTAAAGAACTTTTAACTGAGTTAAGATTTAAAAGGGATATGTACAAAACATGGAAAAAGGGGGAAATCACCAGAGAGGAATTCAAACAAATAGCCAGCACGTGTAGAGACAAAGTCAGAAAAGCTAAAGCACAGAATGAACTCAGGCTTGCTAGAGAGGTTAAAAGCAACAAAAAGGGCTTTTATGGGTATGTCTGTAGCAAAAGGAAGAACAAGGAAACAGTGGGGTCACTTAGAGGAGAAGATGGTGAAATGCGAACAGGGGACAGAGAAAGGGCAGAACTCCTCAATACCTTCTTTGCCTCAGTCTTCTCCAAAAAAGAAAACAATGCCCGACCTGAAGAATATGGAGCAGATGATTCAGCAGGGGAAACAGAGCCCAGAAAAAGTAAGGAGGTAGTACAAGAACACTTGGCTAGTTTAGATGTATTCAAGTCTCCAGGACCAGATGAACTACATCCAAGAGTATTAAAAGAACTGGCAGAGGTGATTTCAGAACCACTGGCAATAATCTTTGAAAATTCCTGGAGAACAGGCGAAGTCCCAGCAGACTGAAGGAGGGCAAATGTTGTCCCTATTTTCAAAAAGGGGGAAAGAGAGGACCCAAACAATTACCGCCCAGTCAGCCTGACATCAATACCAGGAAAGATTCTAGAGCTGATCATTAAGCAAACGGTCTGTGAGCACCTAGAAAGAAACTCTGTGATCACTAAAATTCAGCATGGGTTTCTTAAAAATAGGTCATGCCAGACTAATCTGATCTCATTTTTTGACAGAATTACAAGCCTGGTAGATGAAGGGAACGCTGTGGATGTAGCCTATCTTGATTTCAGCAAGGCCTTTGACAAGGTGCCCCATGATATTCTTGTAAAGAAGCTGGTAAAATGCGGGCTAGACAATGCTACCATTCAGTGGATTTGTAACTGGCTGACTGACCGAACCCAAAGGGTGCTCATCAATGGCTCCTCCTCATCCTGGAGAGTAGTGACTAGTGGGGTGCCACAGGGTTCTGTCTTGGGCCCAGTCTTATTCAACATCTTTATCAATGACTTGGATGATGGGCTTGATGGGCTTGATATTGTTTTCTTTTGACAGCAGGGCTAACATGGGATCGGGTACAAGATGTTGCCCCTTAAGGATGACAATGAAAAAATTTGGATCCAGAAATCTTTAAGCAGTGGACAGTCTCAGCACAATGTGGAGGATTGTGCCTTTAAGATTACATCCCCTCCACCTTCAGAAGATTCTTCCATTTTCTTTTCTTTTCTTCTGAGATTTAAAAAATGGATAGCTATTTTTAAACCAATGAGAAATGAACCAGTCTTTCTGTTCCACTTACGAGACGTGTGAGAAATCTTTGGATTCCTGAGCCCATCTGCCATATTGGCTCTCAGTTTTTTCATTGGTGTTAGAAGCGGGTTTTCAGAATCCATGATCAACCGGATATCTAAAGTTGTTGAAACAAGGGAGGGTGCTTAGATTTGCAGCTGCCTAATATCTACTTACTTATTAATGATTAGTATTTTGAAGCCCGTTAAAATAACGGGTGCTGGAGCAGACCTGTTGCTCTAGCAACCTCGGGGACATTCGTAGAGGCATATTTGGGGCCTGATCCGGAGGCTAGGGGTTTCCCCGCTGCCCCGATTCTGGTGCTCACGATCCCCGCATCACACGCCACCCAAAGCCTCCCCCTCTTTGCGACGCATTGGCTCCCTCCCTTCCCCGTCAGTGCAGAAGCTCCGCCTTGGGAGCCCAAATGCCAAGGCTGCTCCTCCCTTCCCACGTGTGCTGCCGGCGGAAGGGAAGCAGCGCCCGCACGCCCGAGTCGCGTGGAAGCGCGGCCGGGGGCCCGTGTAGGAGTGGCACCGCTGCTTATGGAGTGCGCCCATTTGTGGAGCCGGCAGCTGCGGTCCGTCACACTGCGCGTGTTTGCCTTGGGGATCTGCTGCTCCCCGTCTCCCTCCCACCCCTGCGGTAAACCCCGTTTAGAACCAGCCAATAGCGAATAGTGGGAGGAGCATAGAGGGGGGAAGGGAAAGAAAGCAGCCTCCTCCTCCTCGCACTTTAGCGCAAGTGAGGCGCTGTCCAGCCGGGAGCGGCAGTTGGCGGCCGCAGGGAAACGGTAGGCAGAGGGGGAGGAGTGTGCGCGTGTGCATCCAGTCCCTGTGTCCGTGGGGCACATGCGCAGTTGTGCAAACCCAGGGACACAGGGACTGGACGCAGAGACACTTGGACTTTATTATATAGGATGTCTGTATGCTTCCCCATGACAAAATTCTCAGGGTGGCTTATAAAAAATAATAATGAAGCAATCTCAATAAAGCAACAATCAAAAGCAATATACACACAGTTCCCTCACCAGTATGCTCCCACTGCGGGGTGCTCGCCTCCCCAAGGACACATGCTGAGATGGAGGCCCTAGGGAAAGACTGGCACAAGCTGGGGAAAGTCTGGACTCTGGCCGGTGGAAGTTCCACCCAGGGACAGGTGTGCATTCACCAGCCACGAGGAGAAGGAGGCACCGTCACAGCCCCGAAGACCTGGCCTGGGTGCAGCTCACCTCCCCATGGCTGCAGAAGGCAGCAGCCACACAACCTCGGTGAGGGAGCCAGGTTGCGCCCCCTCA
This sequence comes from Zootoca vivipara, assembly GCF_965207765.1. Lineage (NCBI taxonomy): Eukaryota > Metazoa > Chordata > Lepidosauria > Squamata > Lacertidae > Zootoca > Zootoca vivipara. Next base: position 72,490,155 of record NC_142583.1, read on the forward strand.
GAATTCTGCACCTCTCTCCACCCCACACTACGCCACTGTGTTTTCGCAAGGTGTCTCAAAGAAGGTGGTACCTGCCTAATATTAATAGGCGAGGAGTTCCCAAGTTCAGGTGCCACCACAATGCTAAACGAGTGGCTTCTTACAAATGCGAAAGGGACACCGTGTGGCATTTGGAAAAGTGTGCGTTCTGAAGATGGAAGTAAACTGGGGTCGGCACGTACAGAGTGAAGCAATGCCTCAGGTAAACTGGTCCATGTTTTTTGTGCGTGCCAAACACAGGCTGGTTTGTTTCATCCTCCTGCGGCAACTCTAGCGTGTGGCAAGAGGAAGCAGGCAGGGCAGCTGCTTCAACAGAGGTTGTGCAACAGCAGCTCGAGCTGGACTTACAGAGAATGAGCATAGTGAAGAAGCTGATGATGCAGATGGTTCCAAAGGTTGAATAGAATGTCCATTTGAGCTTCCCGGGAGGTGGTTTTGCTGGCTCCGGTGGCTTTTCTGGTGCTGCTGCTGCAGGTTTCTTTGGGGCCATGGCTAGAGAGACAAGCAGAAAGAGAATAGATTAAGAGTCAAAGTCACCATCAAGCCGCCTCTAACGCATAGGCGCCATCTATGCAGGGCCAAGGGGGCTCAGGCACCCGGAAAGTTCTACATCCCAGGGCACGCACGTTGCAGGGGGCAAGGCGGCACAGCTGCTCTAACTTTTGCCCATTCGGGAATTTTGTCACGGTACCAAAGACCCAACAAGCAGTAGGAAGCCGCAGCCAGTTGCAGCTGTTATGCATAGCTGAGGGAGCATCTGATTCTGGGGGTCGGGACAGGTCTCTTTGGGTGCAAAGTGTGGGATGTGATCTATGAGAGGCAGTCAAGTACAACATTCCTTGTAATGCTAGAGAAGACATGCGAGGGAATGTTTGGTCCAGCCAGTCAAAACTTCCTGTTCCTCCTGGCTGTGGCATCCTTCCTTTGCTTGTGACTAAAGGTGGGTGTGACCTTACCTGTCCAGTTAACAAAAGGACAAGTCATGCCGCAGCACACCTCCCTCTTTTTGACTTCCTTCTTCATTTGACCAGCTTCTAGCTAGGACTACTCTGCTAGCACTGGGATTATTCCCCCATATGGGGGTAGATCCACATGTACATATTTGTAACTAAGTCTGCCTTCAGGAATCCAACTGTGAACTGATGTGAGTAAACTTCTTTTATTGACTTTAAATAAGATTGTTGCATCTTTATTCTTTTAAGAGGGATTCAAGGGAACTTACCAGGAATGTACAATTCAATCTGAGACAGGTTGGATTGTATAATAGTGAGAGGCTTACATGAGCCTGCAACCAGCTATCTGCTGTGTATAAAAAAGGGAATGTAACTATGCTACATAAAGGAACTTGTTAGGAAGGATATTAATAAACAATATATCCTCTCCTGCCACCCTGAACATTCCCACACAAAGAGGGAGATTCAGAGGGAGCAGGTCTTAGGAGGAGACTCAGAACCATCTTCAAAGCTCAAAAAGAGCAGTTGCTTTTAAACATTTTGTAAGTTCTCAGATAAAACGGTTCATTAGCCCCATACTTACTAAGTTTTGGGGGAAAGTGCTGGACTAAGCAACTGTTTAAGATTTTCAGAAGGGAATATTCGTTTGAACGATATGCCTATTGTATGGAAAGCTACCGTGGGACAGGGAAAATAGATTTTACGTGCCCTAATAGTGGCTAAGAGACTGATACTAATGAAGAATAGAGATATAATTCCCCTTAATCAATGGCTTGATGACATGACAATATTTGCAATGTTAAGAATGGATTGCTTATGGACGCAGACTTTCTTTGGAGAAATATGATATTTGGAATGACCATACATAATATATTCAGTTCTTGATAAAGAAATTTGTATTAGGATAGTAAGACTATATACATTTGTATGCTAATGTATGGAAATATAGCTGAGTATTTTTATTTTTATTTTATTTTCATTGATGCTTTTCTTCTTCTTCTTTTCACCACCTTTTAATAAATGAAATTCTTCTAAGAAAATATCAATAAAAAAGATAAAACTGTTCGTTCTGGGAAGAGCAAGAAGCAAATAATTTAAGCTCTGTCAATAGGATTACCTATGTAAATCGTATACCCTGCTGCAGCAATGGGGGCCTAAAAATGCAACAAGAGCCTGCTGGATCAGGCCAATGGCCCCTCCATTTCAGCATCCTGTTCTCACCATGGCCAAACAGCCGGATGCGGCCCAATTGCCTTCTCAATGCAGCCCACGGACGGTCCAGGAATCAGCATGTTTTTACATGAGTAGAATGTGTCCTTTTATTTAAAATGTATCTCTGAGTTATTTGTGGGGCATAGGAATTCTTTCATCCATATATATATATATATAGTCCGGCCCACCACATGGTCTGAGGGTAGGAGTCCTTTAATTGCCCTGCTCTCTTTTGAGTCTGGAAACCTTAAAGAGAAACCAGCAGAATACCCTTTGTTTAATTTCCAAGCAAAGGGTCTGCTGGTTTCTCTTTAAGGTTTCCAGACTCAAAAGAGAGCAGGGCAATTAAAGGCACAGAAGTCCTGTCCTCTATTGAGTCTGGCAACCCTATCTGAGGGACGGTGGACCGGCCTACAGCTGAAAAAGGTTGCTGGCCCCGGCCCTAGTGCATATCAACTTGTTTTCACTGAATTACATTTGCCATTTTACCACCCATTCACTCGATTGGGAGAGGTCCGTTTAGAGCACTTCACAATTTCTTTTTGTTTTAATGGTCCGGAACAATTTGCTGTCGTCAGCATACTTCATACACCTCACTGCTTACTCTATAGATCATTTAAAAGCATAGATCCCAACACTGATCCTTTGGGGGTTCCACTTTCTACATCTCTCCATTCGGGGAGCTGGCCATTTCTTCCTCCTCTATTCTTCATGCTACTTAACCAATTATTGGTCCACAAGAGGACCTCTCCTCTCATTCCATGACTTCTAAGCTTACTCGGGAGTCTTTGGCGAGGCCTATTTCACCTTTCTCCACCTACCTTTCTCACTTTCCTATCTTCTCAACATAGTGCAAGCAGCAGTTGTGTGAGTCCAGCTGCTTGCTGATTGGCTGTCTGCTCTCCTCTTCCACCATGCACAGTCACAAGCACACCTGTAGCTGAAAGGTAAAATGCATTGTGATGTCACTGAGGGGGGTGAGGCTGCAGACCTTGGCATCCCGTGTCAAACAAAGCAGGGCAAGAGGATCCTCACCCATTGTGGGTGTAGATACCAGTAAGTTTCTCTTCTCGGTCTCTTCTTTTCCAGCCTAAACATACCCAACTCCCTCAACTGGCTTGGTTTCCAGACCCTTGGTCATTTTGGTTGTCCAGCTTGCCAATGTCGTCCTTAAATTGTGGCACCCAGAACTGGACACAGTATTCCAGGTGTGGTCTAACCAAGGCAAAATAGAGTGGTATCCCTTGATTGGGATACTGGACTTCTGTTGATGCTGCCTAGAACAGCGCTGGCTCTTTTTTTGCTGCAGTATCGCACTGTTGACTTACGTTAAGCTTATAGTCTTCTAAGACACCCAGATCCTTTTCACATGTACTACTGGCAAGCCAGGTGTCCGCCATCTTATATTTGTGAAGCAGGTTCTTGCTGCCTAAGTGCAGAACCTTACATCTGTCCCTATTGAAAAAATTTTTGTTAGCTTCCACCCAGTTCTCCAATCTGTTAAGGTCATCTTGAATTCTGATTCTGTCTTCTGTGGCATTAGCTGCCCCTCCCAGTTTGGTGCATAGCTGCCAAGTTATCCCTTTTTTTAAGGGAAATTCCCTTATGCTGAATAGGCTTCCTCGTGAGAAAAGGGAAAACTTGGCAGCTATGGTTTGGTGTCATCTGCCAATCTGATGATTATCCCCTCAATTTCTTCACCCAAGTCATTTATAAAGACGTTGAAGGACAACGGGCCCAGGACAGAGCCCTGCGGCACCCCACTTGTCATTTTTCTCCAGGATGATGAGGAACCATTAATTAGTACTCTTTTGGTTCGGTCAGTCAACCAGCTGCAAATTCACCTAACAGTTCCCTCATCAGGCCAGTTTCCTTCCTTTGGGACACGGGTGAGGCTGTGCCTTTCCAGATATTGGTGGGCTATCAATCCCATCAGCCCCAGACATCATGGCCAAAAATCAGGGTTGGTGGAAGCTGCAGTTCAGCAACAGCTGGAGAGCCACACCTTCTTCTAAAGCTCTGTCAGATGCAGCTCTTGGCTTAGGGAACCATTTAGCAGGTTCTGTTGGGGGAGGGAGCTGCTGGTATTATTGATATTAATATCAATATTAATATGTGCCTTGCAGGACATTGCCATGAGAAGAAAAGACTAAGGAGTAAACCCAACATAATTCTGGAGTGGAGTCTCTACGGCAACTGGACGGTGCTTTCAACGCCTCCTTCCAGCAATTCCTGCAGCCAAGCTGGAGCCAGATTAATTGCTCTGCTTTCCTTTGGACGCCATCAGCGAGGCCAAGAGGGGGACCTTGTCATCTTGGCAGCCCAGGACCTCCAGACAAACTGCCCAGGCTTGTGCCCCAGGGAGGTCACTTGGATGCTGCAAATGCAGCAAAAACAACACGGGAGGCAGCGGTTACGAGTTATAAGCTCAACCCGATTGGCATAAGATATGAGCACCATGGTTTGACTTCACCAGTTGGAGAGATCATTGGGTCTCACTGCTCAGCTGTGCAGTGACCAGAGGAGGAATGACTGCTGGGAGGAGCACACAGAGAAGAAACACCATGGGGCATCGGCGGCAGCACAACCAGAGGCCTTCATCTGCCCCAGCTGCAACAATGCAGGTTCTCCTTCATGGAGAGCACGTGTTGCGGTGGAGCCTAGAAAACTACCCCTGAGTTGCTGGGGTGAGGGCTTTGAGTGGCCACGGTTCTGATTGGACCCAGGCTGTTGTTGGGGGAGAAAGCATGTTGCAATTTCAGAGGGACAGCCCAGGGGTATAAAAGGCAGGCACGTGGTTTATTCCTCATCTTTGGCTGCGTACTTCAGATCACCCGCCCTCCCTCCCTATGTTTAGGCCTCTGTGTTGACCTAGCTGTGCCTGTCATGGGGTTGTCTGCTTGGCAGGGGCCCGGTAGGAATTGTTCCATTTGGCTGATTGGCTGGTGCCATCTGGTTTTTGCCTACTGCATAGCAAATAGTCACAACTTGTAAGGTTGGTGGTTAGGTAAAGGTAAAGGGGCCACTTGACCATCAGGTCCAGTCGTGTCCAACTCGGGTTGCGGCGCTCATCTCGCTCTATAGGCCGAGGGAGCCGGCGTTTGTCCGCAGACAGCTTCCAGGTCATGTGGCCAGCATGACAAAGCTGCTTCTGGCGAACCAGAGCAGCCCACGGAAACGCCGTTTACTTTCCCGCCGGAGCGGTCCCTATTTATCTACTTGCACTTTGATGTGCTTTCGAACTGCTAGGTGGGCAGGAGCTGGGACCGAGCAACAGGAGCTCACCCCATTGCAGGGATTCGAACTGCCGACCTTCTGATCAGCAAGCCCTAGACTCTGTGGTTTAATCCACAGCGCCCCCTGGGTCCCTAACCAATGGCGGTTAGGCATTGGTTATTTTGTTGGTTGTATGAGGGGTCTTGTTGACTGTGTTGGCCCCTCAAGTTAATGCCTGTGTGTAGGGGAAATTCCGTTCAGGAATACAGGGGCTCGATATGTCGCGTGAGAGCCCCTGGGAGCCTGAAGGGAGAGGGGAGGGCTAGCACACCCAGCTCCCTGTCTCTCCCTGTAGGGTTTCCCCTTTGCTGACTTAAGGCTAGTTCTGTCCTTAGGGGACAGTTGGTGAACCAATGCCAAACGCAACCACTCACATATTTTGTATTTGAATAAAGTTGTGACCAAATTCATGCCCAAAACCCAAAACAAAAATTCTGTCTGTGGTGTGAATTATTTGAGGGGTGATTTGGGGACCTCGACACGCAAAACATGTCTCTCCTATATCGGTCTCTATGGCCACAGCTGTAACCCTCCAACGGTTTGACTTCACCCCCAAAGGCACACACACCCATTGTCTCCTGAGACAGACAGATGCCGGCACTTAATTTTTGCATCTTCATTTTAGACCTTATTATTATTTCTGTGGAAATTGCTTGATTTGGTTGTGTTCTGTTAATGTATTTTTTATTGTTTATGACTGATTTTGTTGTGTTTGTAATTATGTGGGGGGGGGGTTTCATGTTGTAAGCCACTTTGAGCATGGGTTGAACTATGGAAAGCATACAAGAAAAATTATTTATGTATGTTTCTATGTATGTAGCTTCTCCCATCACTTCCTGGCAGTTGAGGGGTGGAGGGGGCCATGCTCCAGGGCTCTTGATCTTCAACAGAGTAGCCCCTGCCAGCCATGACCTGGGAGGAAAGTGGCAACCCTTTCATGCCCCCCCAGCCCTTGTGCTGCCTTCCCAAAGCCAGGTAAATTTAGTTAGGTATTAGTGCAACTGCAGCACTTAAGTGACAGCAGTCACAAAATTAAAAGACGCCTGCTTCTTGGGAGAAAAGCAATGACAAACCTAGACAGCATCTTAAAAAGCAGAGACATCACCTTGCCTACAAAGGTCCGTATAGTTAAAGCTATGGTTTTCCCAGTAGTGATGTATGGAAGTGAGAGCTGGACCATAAAGAAGGCTGATCGCCGAAGAATTGATGCTTTTGAATTATGGCGTTGGAGGAGACTCTTGAGAGTCCCATGGTCTGCAAGAAGATCAAACCTATCCATTCTGAAGGAAATCAGCCCTGAGTGCTCACTGGAAGGACAGATCATGAAGCTGAGCCCCCAATACTTGGGCCACCTCATGAGAAGAGAAGAATCATTGGAAAAGACCCTGAGGTTGGGAAACATTGAGGGCACTAGGAGAAGGGGCGACAGAGGACAAGATGGTTGGACAGTGTTCTCGAAGCTACGAACATGAGTTTGACCAAACTGCGGGAGGCAGTGCAAGACAGGAGTGCCTGGCGTGCTCTGGTCCATGGGGTCACGAAGAGTTGGACACGACTAAACGACTAAACAAACACTTAAGTGAAGACCCTCCAAGTATCCCTGTTTTCCAAAGACAGTCCCGGATTTACAGGAGCTGTCCCAGTTTCTGATTTTACTCCAGAATGTCCCACTTTTCCTTAGGGCACCCTATTTTCATCAGAGAAATATTGAAGGGAATGTCTCTCTTTTCATCGGAGAAATGTTGGAGGGTATGTAAGGGTCCATTGTATCTGGAAAGAGCACTGTGGCGGAATAGTGCCTGATGATGATTCCGGTTCATCATGGGGTTAACCTATCACTCCCATGATAGGCAGGTGTTCCCTGGGAGGCGGAGCTAGACGGTGTTCTAAATGGAGGGGGAACAACCGTTGAAAGGCCGTTGGGGGTTGGCAGTTGGGGGAGTGGAGTGTTAGAGAGGGAGCAGGAGGTTAGGTCTGGGTGGATGGGAAGAAAGGTGATAACCATTATCAAGATGCAGGAGATGTATTAACAAGTCTGTGTTATATGAAAAGAAGATATGCACTTTTAAGAACCAGAGAAATCCATCTTTTCAAGTTAAATAATAAAGTTAAATGTGCCTAAACGTTCGTGGATTCTTGCAGTGTCTCAGTACCTTCAGAGGTGTGACTAAGAGGCGAGAACAAAGCTTTCCTGTGGAAGAGGAAACTAAAAAAATTCCTTCAGTAGCACCTTAAAGACCAACTAAGTTTTTATTTTGGTATGAGCTTTCGTGAAGAAGTGTGCATGCACACGAAAGCTCATACCAAAATAAAAACTTAGTTGGTCTTTAAGGTGCTACTGAAGGAATTTTTTTATTTTACTTCAATCCAGACCAACACGGCTACCTACCTGTGAAGAGGAAACTGTTTGCTTTTTCTCCTGTCATACAAAGGGCTGGTTAGCAAAGCCGAAGGAGCCACATAGTTGCCTAAGGGAGAGGCACACTGTAGCAGTAGGGATCCCAGGGAGGGAGACCCCACTGGTGGCAATAGGTTTCGAACGCAGAGCCCTGAGGTACCCTGGAGACAAGTCCAATTTGGACACTGGAGGTTTACTCCCGTTTGAAGAGAAGCACAGGGAGAGAGCGCCTCTGTTGCTAAAGCAGTGAGGGGTGGGAAACTGGGAATTCCTCACAAGCACCAGAACAGCTGGTCATGCTCTGTGACTCACTAGCAGCCCTGCCAGGTCCAGTAGGCTCCAGTTTCCAGGTACCCATCACTTGAGAAAGAGATCCCCACAGCCAACGGATAATAACAAAGCACATTCTAATCTCTCTTGGTTTCAGGCAGCTAAAGGAACGGTGCTTGAGTGGAATAGGATGTTTATGTTTATTCTGTAGCTCTGAAGACTTTCCATGGGGTTGGAGGGTGAAATGCAATGCATTCCTGTCTTCACTCAAGATTTGGTTCCCCCAACTTTACAGTTCTTCAATATCCAGATTTTCCTTACAAACCCATCTGTGCTGTTCATGACAGTAGGCATCGTTCCAGTTATAGTTGTTACTCGTAGGCACGATGGAGACACAATCCTGCTCTACTACTCCGTTGTGCCGTCTGTAGGCAGGCTGTTTGTGAGACCAATACCTGCGGAAAGACTTCCCATTAAACAGAAATGGTAGAGACAGGCTGGGTCTACCAATGAGGAGGAAGCAAGGCATGCCCGAGACCTGTGGGGTGAGAATGGGGTGCAGCACCCTTGGATTGTGTGAGGCAGGAGGGCCACCATTTTTAGATGCTCCCCAACATTATTAATTTTTTTTAAAAAAAGAAATCCCTGCAAGTTGGGAAGCGTAACACAGAAACTTAACCACACCTCAACATAACTATGGGGTGGGTGCCTCATTTTCCCAGGAAGAAGAGAGGCTGTATTTGGACCCTTACAAGATTCTGAATAGCATGGGACATTTGACAGGCAAGTAAGTGTGCTCTTCTATACATGGGAAAGAACCACCTGAAGACCATAATACACTACAGTGCATATCTTAGAACAGGGGTGTCAAACTCAAATTCATCGGGGGCCGCATCAGCAGTTTGGTCACCCTCAAAGGGCCGGTTGTATCTGTAGTACTATGTGTCCACTCTTTATTATCATAAATTATTGTCACTGCATTCAATTATTACTGTTTTTTGTAATAATGTAAGTAATAACTAGCTCTGAAAGCAGAAACATAGTCAGAATAATGGCAAGTAGATATTCAAATGCACAATTATTGTACAATTTATTGAAAAATGATTTTTGGTAACTGCACTGGGTGGTGGAGGCTCGCTAGGGTTTCATGCAGGACCTTTGCAGAGCTACTAGTACCTGGAGATGCTGGGGTCCTTCTGCATGCAGGACAGATGTTCTGCCAGTGAGCCACCACCCTTCACCAAAGGGACTGGCTGAGGTTGACTCACTGGAGCTGCTCTCCTGGTTCCAGGGTTTAAGGGCCAGAAGTATAAAGCAGCATCCTATGTTTCTGAGGAGAGGGAGAGGGAGGGGAGGGGAGGGGAGGGAGGAAGGGAGGGAGGGAGGAAGGAAGGAAGGAAGAAAAGAGGCAGTGGGAGGGAGAGAGGAAGGAAGGAAAGAGGGGAGAGAAAGAAGAGTAGGAAATAAGGAAGGGAATAAAAAAGGAAAGAAAAAGAAAGAGGGAGAGAAGACGGAAAGGGAGAAAGAAGGAAGGAAGTAGAGGGAAAGAAAGAATAAGAATGAGGGAGAGGAAGAAAGATGGGAAGGACGGAAGGAAGGAAGGAAGGAAGGAAGGAAGGAAGGAAGGAAGGAAGGAAGAAAAGAGGGAGCAGGAGGGAGAGAGGAAGGAAAGAGGTGAGAGAAAGAAGAGTAGGAAAGAGGGAATAAAGAAGGAAAGAAAAAGAAAGAGGGAGAGAAGACAGAGATAAAGAAGGAAGGAAGGAGAGGGAAAGAAAGAATAAGAACGAGAGAGGAAGAAAGAAAGGGAAGGGGGGGGTCGCTGCCTTGTTTCAGCGCCAGAAAAGAGCGCGAAGGTACCCAGGGGCAAAAAGCATTTCCCGTGCAGCGTGAGGCAGCGGGTGTCCGTTTTAGGAGAAGTGCGTAAAGCCTCAGAGTTGCACATTCGGGAGGCTGAGCCGCTGCTGAGCTCACGTTCATGAGGCTGAGCCGCAGCAGGAGGAGGTGAGGCAAGAGGAGGCGGAGGCGGCGGCTTGCCGGGTCGGTGCCCGGCAGCGCCGTGCGGAGAGTCCTGAGCCTCTGCGACGCAGCAGTGCTCTGTAGCACTTTGAATCCTCCTCCTCCTCCACACGGCGCTGCTGGGTGCTTTGTCTGTGCTTCAGCAGCAGCAGCAGCAGCAGCCGTTTCCAGGCGCCGAGCCGTGGCAGGAGTGCTACAGAGCACTGCTGCGTCGCAGAGGCTCGGGACTCTCCGTGCGGCGCTGCCGGGTGCTGACCCGGCAAGCTGCCTCCTCCTCCTCCTGCTGTGGCTCGGGGCGCTCCATGCAGCGCTGCTCTGGCCGACTTTCTAACCCCCCCCGGCCCCAGCTGTTTGTTGGCGCGGCACTTCAGCAGCAAGGTCCCGCTGCTGGGTCCCGCTGGCTGGGGCGCTCGGCGGGCCACATGACGAGGTCTGGCGGGCCGGATTTGGCCCCCGGGCCTTGTGTTTGACACCCATGTCTTAGAACATGGAAAGGAGGTGTTATGGGGTTTACTCCATTATGTGCCTCCCCCCCTCCCTGGTCCAGGAATGTACGTGAGACAGGAAACACTCCTATGTGAAATGCTGTAGCAAATTCTGCAAGGTTACTTGACTTTTCCTCTAGCGTTTGGGAACAATTCCTCGACACTGCCTACTTCAGACTTACTGTTTTTCAAATTGGGAGCCATCTGTCCATTCCCATTTGCCTTCCTCCGTTTCATCTGTGAGGCCGATCCAAGTGGGGTCACTGAGCAGAGAAGTGACAAAGTTCTGCAGAAAGAAGGAACAACCTCACTTGACATTGTGTCAGGTCACTGCGGCAAGAAAGAGTCAGCAGCCTGCCTGGGGTTACACATGTCGGTAAGCCTTCACAGATTTGCCAACATAACCCTAAATGTGTGGTAAGAAAAGTTGGGTTCTGTTAATTGGTTTAATTGCCACAGAGATGGAAAATGGCTAAAGGTATATTACTGAAAGGTTTAACATGGGGCTATATTAAAGCGAAGAAGAGCACTCTGAGCTCTTGCTGAGTTGAGAACAGGGCCGTCTCTAAGCCTGGGCTGGGTGGTGCAATGCGCCAGGGCCCCTGGCCACCAGGGGCGCCTGCTGCTCTGCCCCCACTTCCCTGCCCATGCCTCGAGCGTGGCCTGCGGGGCCAATGGGAAAAGCTTCTTCCCCTGCCCCCTGCAGTCGCCGCGGCCTCTGGCTCCCTCCTCCCACAGCCGAGCACCTCGCACTCGGGAGAGCCGAGCGCGCTGTCTGAGGGAAAGCGAAAGAACAGCTCAAGAGAGCACGCGCGAGGAGGAGCCGTCTGTGCACCTTCGCCCGCCCTTCGTCCCCTTGCCTCAGGAGTGGCAGTGGCCGAAGTCACCGTTTGCCTGGCGCTTCGCGGGGAGGTGGGATGGAGACCCTCTCTGCCGCCGCCGCCCACTGCAGCTGCCGCCGTGGCTTCTCCTGCTGCTCCCTGCCCTTTGCTTGGGGCCAGCTGAGTGCCGGGCTCCGGCGAGGCACAGGTGGGGGGTATTTATTAGGGGCTGGGGTGCCCAGTAGCCGCGTGCGTGGGGGAGCTGCTCTGGAACTTTCCGAAGGAGAGGCGGGGGCGGGCAGGGGCGAGCCCTGCGGAGGAGGCTGCAAGTGGTGGGTGTGACTGGTCCTGGGTTGCGCGCTCCCTCGGACTCACCGCTTCCTTCTGCCATCTGGGAGAGAGAGGCTCCTTCCTTCGTGATCCCCTTCCCTCCCTTGTGATCTCGTGGCCCTCACATATTTTGTATTTTAATAAAGCTGTGGCCAAATTTATGCCAAAAACCTTAAAAATTTCTGTGTGGAATGTGTTTTACTTTGAGGGGTGGTTTGGGGACCTGGACACGCAATAAATGGGCAACAAAAACAGTTTGTTTCTGTTTTCTGTTTTCTTTTCCCAAGCAGAGATAAAATGCAAGTGTGGTGTCAGCTCCCTAAAAAAGGTCAACAACTCTGTGGACCCCTTCCTAAAAAAGGTCTACAACTCTGGGAAATGGGGGGGGGCGGGGCGGCAGAGGGATCTTCGCACCACGGCACCGGATATGCTTAAGACGGCCCTGGTTGAGAATTAACTGATTGTTGTTCTCTGGTAGCTAACATGTGAGTGTTATAACCTTAGATCATGTGAGAGGCGTTGGGTTGCAAATTCGCCACCTTGAAAGCTTCCTTTGTCTCCTAAACTCTATGGAATGAGGCTGTAAATGAAGCTCTCCTGAAGGGAGAGTAAGCAGCCTAAAGCCTATGGAGGCTGGAATGAAGGCTGTGGGGAGAAACAGATCTCTGCTTCCTGGTGTGTCTGGATCATTTCAACTGTTCTAAGATGTTGAGCCTGTGCTGGACAGCACAATACAATGTACAGTATAGACATTTTGATTGTATCTTTGATGCTTATGTTCTGTTTTTGAAGAGTTCTGCCAGTAAAACTTTGAATAATATTTTATGGCCCTGGACACGGCTTCATTTCCAAAGGCGTCAGTTCTTATGCTTCCAGTTGCTTCAAACTGCGCAGCATTAATATCTGCAACAGGTTCAGTGTAACCCACATACAGTGGTGCCTCGCTAGACGAATTTAATTCGTTCCACGGGTCTTTTCTTATAACGAAAAATTCGTCTAGCGAATCCCATAGGAATGCATTGAATTTTTTTTTAAAAAAAATTGCCCATAGGAACGCATTAATTGAATTTCATTGCATTCCTATGGGAAACCGCGATTCGCTAGATGAATTTTTCGTAAAATGAATTCGTTTAGCGAGGCAACCTCCACTAGAAAAAACCTTTCGTTAAGCGGAAATTTCATTAAGCAGGGCATTCGTTAAGCGAGGTACCACTGTAAACAATTTTCATTTTAAAAAATTCTCCGCATCAGATTCTGAACCAAGGAACTGCTTACACAACTGTAATGGAGCCTCTACAGGTTGCCTACTAGGCTTCACCATCGCTGCATGTGCAATGGGATTGTGCCAAAGAAACATGTTCTCCTGTTCATGAAAGGTCAGGCGTGGAGGGACAAATGCCTTTCAGTGAAGCCCACCTGTCATTTCTAACTTAATTGAGGAGCCTCTTGTAAGCTTTCATGGAAGCCCAGGACTATCTGGGACAGAATTTTCAAGCCATTGCATCGATGCTACAAAGGCAGAATCATAGCAAAACCATCGAGTTGGAAGGTCCCCTGAGTATCTTCTAGCCCAAGCCCCTGCAATGCAGGAATAAGAAGCTGTCCCTTACTGGGATCACACCCAGGGCCATCTTAAGCTGGTTGGGCGCCCTGGCACCATGGTGCGCAGATCGCTCCGGCGCCCCCACCCCGCCCCATTTCTTCCCGCGGCTGGTGGGCGGGCACAGCGCGCAGCGTGGTTTCCGCCTACCCCTAGAGCCGGCCCTGATCACACCTGCAACCTTGGTGTTATTAGCACCACGTTCTAACCAACCAAGCTACCCAGATGGGATGTGTGGCTAGGAAGCAGGCAAGAAATCATACAATATTTGCATGTGAGAACAGAAAGAAGAAAAGTCGATGTGTATAACCTGTTCTTCATCAGTCAGGATGGAGGCCAAGTGGGCATTTCTGGACTCGCAGAAATTCTCAGCATCGTACCAGCTCTTTTTTCCTTTTGAAATGTAGTAGAGATTCCTCCCAAAAGCATCCCAGCTACCAGGAGACTTCCCACCTTTAAGGAAGAAGGTTTCTGAGAAGAAATAGGGTAGAAAGAAGAGAATAATGTAGCTGGTACTGCATGCAGCATGCAGTACTAGCTACAGTACATTATCCTCTTCTGTGCATAGTTGAATTCAACCCCCTGCTCATCCCTGAGGAACAATGGGTGAAATGGGTGACGTAGGCTAATTCTTGCAGCTTAACCTACCTCCAAGGGTTCGTGTGCTAATAAATTGGATAATCCAATTCATGCTGCTCTGAGCTCCTTGGGGGAAGGGAGGGACCCCAAATATAAGAAATATTGGGAATTGCTGCAGAACCCACATCTGGGTCCCATTAGAAGAACTCGTTCCTCGTTTTCTGTGAGCCCAGGAACTCCAACCCATCACTTCAGCACATGCTTAAAATCTAGAGCTCTTCTCCACAGTTAGGTGGAGCCAATGTCCTCTTGCAGCAGAACCATGACCCTCCCAGACCGCATGACCTGAAACACAACCATTCCCCAAATTCTCCGAATTTTGAATTTCAGTTCTCCACCCAAGGGATTTTCCAAAAATGCATATATTAAAGTAAAGTTTGCATTGAAATGCTTATGTCTTACGAAGGTAGCATGCAAGAATGCACCCTGTGAGCTGAAATCGCTTTGGCAAAGTACAGTATATATTAAGCACAATTTCATAGGACTACGTGCATAAGAGGAAGAAAATTGCTCCAAAATGCTGGTTTGTTTTCATGAGAACCTTTTCTTAAAAAAAAACAAAAAAAGAAAACGCAAGTGGATGTGGAAATATCGAGAAGACCAGAAAAATGAGAAGCTGAGACAAACCCAAATGGACACATGCTTCCATCCCCAGAGGGCAGAAGAAGGTGACAGAGGTCTGACCGTGAGAGAGATGGCTTTGCATACATCTGCCCAGATATCTGAATGCTGACATTGCCAGTAATTTATGCACTCTGCAACAGTTAATTGAAATGCCTGGGTCAAGGCCATGCACCTGGTCTGGTGACTAAGCTCCAGGACACTGGAGCTCAGAAGAATTCAGTATGGCCTTGGTACAGTAAGTGCCAGCAAAGGTGCCAACTCCTTTGGGCAACCACAAAATTCCTCACAAAGGGGCTGGGCACTCACAAATTTCGGTGCCAGAGCCATGCACACTGCATGGCACCCATGGCCCTGGGCACCCACAGTTGTGGGGCCAAGCTGACACTCCTGCAGGGCAGGCAGTTTGAGGAGAACAGCAGTGGTGGCGGATGCAACAGAGAGAAAAGCAAAAAAGGAAAGGATTCTGTTTTGTATCTAGTTTTCTGCCTTTCAATAAAATGCTATCAAATATTCAAACGCAGACGCTTCTGCCTGTTTGCGCAATCTGTTTGTGCAAGAGCCAATGTTCATAACTTCCTCTCTGTGCCAACATCTGGCGTTCAACCAAAGCGGCCTTTGATCTTTGTGCCAGCCGGGGTGGGTGGGGGTGGGTGTCCTTTTTGCAATTCAAGCCTGCGCCGCTTGCCATTTGCTCACCCTTACATTCTCAAAACGTGTCGAGTTCAGGCATGCAGCTACTTACGGTACTTCAGTTTCCGTTTCCTGTAGTTCTTTTCAGCCTCATCTAAATGGTCTGGCAATGTCTTTACTTCTTCCGCTACCTTTATGGCTATAAGCATTCCCACAGTTAGAAGGTTTCTTCTTCACCTTCACCACCACAGACAAATTTGCTTGTTAAATTTAAGTATTTATACAGTATCTTAGACTTCCAACCAAGGAAGTCTGGTGTGAGAACAAAACAAAACACACACCAGATAGATAGATAGATGATAGATAGATAGATAGATAGATAGATAGATAGATAGATAGATAGATAGATAGATGATAGATAGATAGATAGATAGATAGATAGACAGGTAGGTAGGTAGGTAGATAGGTAGATAGGTAGATAGGTAGATAGGTAGATAGGTAGATAGGTAGATAGGTAGATAGGTAGATATAGATATAACAGAACCCGCCCAGCCCAGCCCCCGGCAAAACTAAAACAAGCAATATTCAAGCCCTGATAGCAGTATCAGGAAGAAAAAGCAAAAACCATAGAATCATAGAGTTGGAAGGGACTCCCAAAGGTCATCCAACCCCTTGCAATGCAGGAATCTCAGCTCAAGCATCCCTGACAGACGGCCACCCAACCTCTGCTTAAACCCCTCCAAGGAAGGAGGGTCCACCACCTTCTGGGGAGATGCAGAATGCAGATTAAATAAGGGGAACTTTGGGGCAGGGTGGAAAACGTTGTTTAAGTATCTGTTTATGTTTGTATTTTGGAAAAGATTTTTTGCGAGGTGTGCTTGGCGGCAGGTTCAGAGAAGCAGGAGAGGAGAGAGAGACATTTGGTTCTAGTGGCTGTAAGTGGGGCCTGGGTCAGGCAACTTCAATTCAAGTGGAAGTGGAAATTAGAAATGGAAATTTCAATTGGAAGTGGAGCAGTCTCCTTCGGGAGGTGGTGGGCTTCCCCTTCCTTGGAGGCTTTTAAGCAGAGGTTGGATGGCCATCTCTCATGGATGCTTGAGCTGAGATTCCTGCCTTGGACTAGTGATGACCCTTGGGGTCCCTTCCAGCTCAATCATTCTATGGTTCTATGGTCTACGAGACAATAGATTCCAACTGGCTGGCAACTGTCGCCCGCAAAGATGGGGCAGTTGCTCCTGTGTTTCAGACCTTACTGATATCTATAGGGGGAGGGAACTGTTGTTGCTTTTTTCTGGGTCTAACTGGAGGGAAATAATGCATTGGGAATTCCGGTTTGCCAGGAGTTTGTGTGTTCCTTTGGGCTACTGTTGACTGCCTCCTATCTAATGAGCCAGGAAGAAGCTCCACCCCAGTATTGCCTATGTGGTTTTAAAAACGTCTTCAGTTTGGTTAGCTTTGCAAGGAGGCTGCTTGAGGGCTGGTGGGGAAGTAGCTTAAGGTATTAAGCCGGGCACCTCAGTATTGCAAGCCACATACACAAGATACGCACCGTCTGCCATCCAGTCAATGTGAACCAACAATACTGTAATGGCAATAATGTGAGGAGCCTATTGTTCAAGATTAGACTGAATCAAACTGCCCAAGAGTGGTGAACCACCGTCTGTCTCCACCTAACGACATCCTGTCAGGATGGGGGCCCACCCCCTCCCCACACAAAGTGGCGACTCATAGGAAATGGGGACTAACACCTGCCTGGTCCTATCAGTTTTGGAGTTGGCTTTGAAGCAGTTGTCCAAAAGGGAATGAAAACTCCAGACTTCACAGCAGAAAAGGGCCTTGGTGGTCGAGGTTGCTCTGCCTGAAAGTGATTGCTGAATCGCTCATGCTATCAGCCAGGACCCAGGGCTGCTATGACTCCTCTGCTTCCCCTTTACTAGCTCTGGGTGCCTGCTTGTTGCAGCTGCTCAAATGACCTTTCAGGGGCTCTACTTCAGTTCCTGCTTTCCCTGGAATCCTGCTAGCCATCAGCAGTGAGTTAAAGAGATAGGTTTTACAGCCATATTAATAGAAGGAAATAATAAATCTAGCAGGCTGCTTTGGAAACAGGTCCTTGCAGAGAGGAGACGCCTATAATTCTTGTTTCATTACAGGTTACCCACAAGTTGTGCAGGGGTTATGATCCAGGGATTGCACATAAAGCGGATTGCACATAAAGTAGAGAGCTTAAAAGCTCTTCTTGTGCCAGGAAAACTCAGTGCAAAAAGAGTTTTGAAGTGCTATGCCTTACACGCATTCAGTTCATGTAATTTCAACTGACAGGCCACCCAGCACGTAAATTTGAAATCTTGCAAGTTAAATGCATGTAGGTTACGAGTTACTTGCATGCCTGGGGTACACAGAAGAAGTGACATTTCCCGTAAAGCCTAACCAAAAGTCTACTACATCTGTGTCTTACCTGCGATGCCTTCAAGGTGCTCCTTCATATTTGCTTCAGTGGAATGGGAGCAGCCCCCACCCCCTTTAAAAACCCAGTCAGGAACAACCCAGCCTTGCTCTTCTACTTACCATTTTCGGAATTGATCTTAGGACGGTTGAGTGAAGCAGCCATTGTGCTCCTTAGCTGGATCAATGGATCTGTGCGAGGATCTTTAGGTGCTTTTTTCAGCTTGAGATCTAAAGTTATAAAGACAAGGATGAGTTGAGTGCTAAGATTCGCAGGTGCCCAATTTCTGCCCCAATGTCAGATGGGAGTATTATTATTATTATTATTATTATTATTATTATTATTATTTTACATCATCTTCATTTCAATACTCTCCATTTTTCTAATCTTAAATGCAATGCTCCATCTCTCTCAAGCATTTTGCAATTATTATCATTTTTAAAGACTCGTGAAAATTCTTCAGCATTCTCCTGTGAATTGCTCCTAATAAGCACATTTGTGTATGCAGTTTTGGGTAATGTACCACATTTTTCTCCTAATATCTTACAAATTCATCCTATAATGACTTTTAAATGCAACATTTATTTTTATGCACATTTCCTGTGTTCTATACATTTTCATAAATGCTGGTTGGAGTACTGCATCAAAAAATTCAGACATGTGCTAATTTCTGAGGGCGGCTGTATGTTGGTGCAGATAGATTCAGTGTCAAATTACCTGGACTGAGTTTCTCCCCCATCGCTAGACCCACCAAAGAATATTTATATTACTGATTGGTTTTTAAACCCAGCACCAGGTCTTAAACAAAGTTCTCTGGGTGCGTTGTGTGTGTGAAGGAGTTCTGCAGCTTGAAGGGAAACACTGTCCTCCAAGGGTTGTGACTCTCACTGCCCCGTCCCCTCCCAATGTCCACCTGTTTAGCACTGAAGTTTGCAAAGCGATGGCTCCACGGTTCTCATCTGCTGTTGATCCATGCATAGGGTTGCCACATTTCAAAAAGCGAAAATCCGGACACAAAAGGTTGGTGTGTTTTGTATGCAATATCTCAAATCGCTTTTAGTTTTGCCAGCTATGTCCAGGAAATTCCAGACATATGGCAGCTCTATCCATGCAACATCAGGCATAGAGGCCGGCAGTGGGTACTTGGGTTTGAACCCCTCAAAAGTGCAAAGGGCTTGAGGGGGCCACTTGGGAAAGCCTCATCTCTTGTCCATGAAGAACACCCAGCTCTTCTGGCCACATGACCAGGGGCCCTGCCAACGGTCACCTTCTCCTGGTATGCCCCGCGGAGGACCTTAAGGTCCACAAATAATAATATTCTGGAGATCCCGAGTCATAAGATGGCTAGATTGGCCTCTACTAGAGCCAGGGCCTTTTCAGTACTGGCCCCAACCTGGTGGAACGCTCTTTCCCAGGAGACCAGGGCCCTGCGGGATTTGTCATCTTTCCGCAGGGCCTGCAAGACAGAGCTGTTCCGCCTGGCCTTTGGGTTAGACTCAGCCTGACCCCTGTGTTTTTCTCCCTCGTGGCTTGGATTTATGGCCTACTTGAAATGAGGCTGCACTTTAAATTTTAATACTGTATTTTAATCTGTATTTTAATTAATTGTTTTTATGTTTTATTGTGGTTCTGTTGGTGTCAGCCGCCCTGAGCCCGGTTTTTGACTGGGGAGGGCGGGGTATAAATAAAAAAAATTTATTATTATTATTAGTATTATTATTATTATGTTCACCAAGGGTCACAGCCAACAGGTGCATTCTAGATGCCCAACCCTGCTCCCTTGCTCACTAGGGCAGGGAGATATATTGGCATACTGTCCAAAACCAGTTTGAAGTCCATATCGTGATATCGGTTTCATAATTTTTGACCTAGCAATATATCGCGGACCATGATGTGTGTGCTATGCAAAAATCGCAATGTGGGGAAAGCCATGAAGCCAGCCAATGCTCCATCCTGATTTCAGACATTGTGATATATTGGTATATCGAAATGTTTAGCTGGTGATGTATCACAATGTTGGAAACCAGACACTGCCCAGCCATAGGGAACAGCCTGGCCTATACGGTATAGTCATAGTGACTGTAAAGTTGGAAGGGACCCAAAGGGTCATCGAGCCCCAAACCCCTGCAATGAGAATCTAGCCCCCCTTCAGCAGGAGAACCCAAGTAGGACAATTTATTCAGGATGGTGCAGGGGGGTGCAGGATCAGGGGGAGCTGAACTTACAGGAAACACCCATCCCGATTGCCACGCCGATTAAGGCTATTATAGCGATAGTGATGACAGTCCACACGACTTTCACGCGGGTTTCGTTCATGAGAAGAACGATAGGTTTTCGTGGTGGCGGTGGCTGTGCTGGTGTGGCTCCTTTTTTCTTTGGAGGGGCCTTTGGAGGGGCCTTTGCCTTTGGTTTTGCTTTCGGTTTAGGCGCCATAGCTTGAATGACAAGAAGAAATTAAACAAACAAACGAAAAACAATGAGTGTGAAGATGACGCATCGAGGGAAAGATTTACCATCAGGTTCACTTTTGCCCATCTGGGGTTTATTTACTTATTTACAATAATAATAATAATAATAATAATAATAATAATAATAATAATAATAATAATTTTTTAAAAAACCGTAGCAAATGTAAAGTGTTGCCATCTGTAACAAATGCATGCACAGATGTTAAGTCTTGTAATCATCGAGCTGTACAATGAAATCTAAGCAGTTTACAATCAATAGTTTGGGAAAATGGGCAGATTGGCCCAAATGCATATCTCCCAAGGGAAGAACAGAAAGAGGCCTCCAGCCTTCTATTTGCTAGCCTCCCTAGCCTTGTTAGGAAGGCTGACAGACTTCATTTCATACTCTAAACTGGACTGAGTAGGAAAGGAGTTTTCTTAACTGGGAACTCTGGAAAAGGACAACTACAAATTTTGGTGATCTCCTGGAGCAGTGCATACTCCACTGATCGCACTGGTCAAAGGGTGATGTGGTATCAACAACTGATGGTGGGCCCAAGGCTAACATTTTCTGGCCAGTTGGCTTCTACAAGTCATGGCACACGCTTCCGCTTGTTCCCTGATTTCTAGATACAGGTCTGAGTGGTTTTTCCCTTTGCTCTACTGCTTTCCAATTTAACACTGAATCGGAACAAACGGCACCCTGTGGGGAACCTGGTTGCTGTTGGTTCTGATTCAGAGGTAAACCATGGTTTGCCCAGGGGAAAAGTTGCAGGGGAAACAGTGTGAATGAGTGTGAATGAGCCGTCAGACAGAAGAGAGATTGCTGTATCATTGTTACTAAACGATATAAATTGAGACCCTAGGGAGACAAAGCCATCTTTATTTGCTATTCTTGTTATCACCCTCCGATGGTCAGTTCAGCGTTCCATAAGTGCTATATTCCACATACATTGGGTCATAGCTGCCAAGTCTCCCGCTGAAAAATACGGGATCAGCAGCAACGCGGCACCGGAAGTCACTTCTACGCATGTCCGGACATGCATAGAAGCGACTTCCGGTGCGGCGCTACCCATGTATGGGCACCGGAAATTGGGTGGCGCTGGCATGTCCGGACATGTGTAGAAGCAACTTCCGGTGCCACTCTGCCCGATTTCTGGTGCCCAGGCATGGGCGGAGCGGCACCGGAAGTTGCTTCTACGCATGTCCGGACATGCATAGAAGCGACTTCTGGTGCCGCGCTACCCATGTCTGGGCACCGGAAATCAGAGGGGGGGGCGCCAGGACCCAAAACGGAGCCTCCCTGGCAGGTAGGAAATCCAGGGGATTTCCGGGATTTTTTTCAATCCGGGCTGCCAGCGGGAAACGGCTTTAAAAACGGGGGTTTCCCACGAAAAACGGGAGACTTGGCAGCTATGCATTGGGTCCAAGTTTCTGTGGGGCTTTTCTCCCCCAGTTGGAAGCAACTATTTGTCTAGCTGCTGCCATAAAAAAGAAGATCAACTCTTTACGCTTAACATTTGGATTGATATGGTTTTCCACTGACAGTACGGCTAACACAGGATCAGGAAGAAGATGCTGCTCCGTAGCAATGGGGAACTTGGCACTGTGCACAATACCCAGTCAGCAGTGGGAACTGTGTCAACATTGGGTGGTCACTAAGCAGCGGCCGGTTGCACGTGCAAAGGTGATTATTATTATTATTATTATTATTATTATTATTATTATTATTGAATTTATATACTGCCCCCTATACCTGGGTGTCTCAGGGTGGTTCATGGGAGGCAGATCTTAGGAGGGAAACATTTTCACGCTGCAGAAGGCTGGAAAAGAGCAGCTGCTTTTAGCAATTTAAAAAGTTAGCCGATGAAATTGTTCTCTCTGCAAAGGGCCAGAAAGAAACCATCTAAACTCTAGCAACTGGAGGCTGAAGTGAAATACTCTGGGATTACAGTGCAGCAGCATTGGGAGGGCCACATACTGTACCTTCTCCTTTATCTTAGGATTCCCTGCCAGGATACCATTAAAGGCTTTCACTTGCTCTTCCTCCGAGTTTGATGCAATTGATTCCTGCAATACTTCTCATCTGCATTGCCCATCACCACTCCCTCCTCCTGCCTTACTCACTTCCTTTGTTTTCTCAATATGGTGCATGCAACAGCCCTGGGAGTCCAGCTGCTTGCTGATTGGCTGCCTGCTCTCCCCTCCCACCATTCACAATTGCACCTGTAGCTGAAAGGTAAGGTGAATTGTGATGGCATTTGGGGTGGGGGGCAGGGTGAGGCAGCAGTCTTTGGCATTGCCATGTCAAAGAAAGTGGAGCAAGACCACCCCCACCCATCATGGGCGATGGTATCAACAAGCTCCTCACCTGCTTTGTGAGACTAGCCGTCTCCCATCTTCCTAGCCCCCGGAAATATTTTGGGGCTGAGATGAGGTTTCGGGCTGTATGAGACAGTTGGGGAGCAGTCATTGGGGGCTCTGAAGCAAAGATGGCACGCTGCTCTTTCTTTGTACCATCTGAATCGGAAGTGGAAGTGAAGTTGCTTGGTTCTGCATTGATACCTGAGTGCAGTGGTGGACCGGATTAAGGTCAATCAACTGGTTTTATTTTATTTTTTTAATGATTCTTTATTGCAATTTAAAAACTTGACAGATCTTACAACATCTGGGCCTGGAAACGATGCCTTATGAGGAACGGCTTAGGGGGCTGGGTATGTTTAGCATGGAGAAGAGAAGGTTAAGGGGTGATATGATAGCCATGTTCAAATATATGAAAGGATGTCATATAGAGGAGGGAGAAAGGTTGTTTTCTGCTGCTCCAGAGAAGCGGACACCTAAACATTAGGAAGAACTTCCTGACAGTAAGAGCTGCTCGGCAGTGGAATTTGCTACCAAGGAGTGTGGTGGAGTCTCCTTCTTTGGAGGTCTTTAAGCAGAGGCTTGACAGGCATATGTCAAGAATGCTTTGATGGTGTTTCCTGCTCGGCAGGGGGTTGGACTGGATGGCCCTTGTGGTCTCTTCCAACTCTAGGATTCTATGATTCTATGATCTTTTCTCTTTACAATTACATCCATAATCTATTTTTCTTTCCTTACATATTCGTATTCAATCAACTGGTTTTCAATCCTGGCAAGATGGGGGCTCTGTGGGTGAATGGCTCCTGTGTCCATGGAGGTGGGGTAGTTACCTTTTTTGGACAGGGTTGAACTGCTTCAGAAGGGAGAAGCATGTCGTCGGCAGGCACTTCTAGATCCATCTCTGTCACTTGAGGGATATAGATTCATAGAACTTTAGAGTAGGACGGGGCCCTGAGAATCATCTAGTCCAATGCAGGAATATGCAGCTGCCCGTTATGGGAATCGAACCTGCAGCCTTGGCTTTGTCAATGTAACGGATCAGCCCTAGGATGGAAGATTTATTACATCCTGGATTAGAAAGAGTTAATCCACCTCCACCTTAACTGACAGCGCATCTTTAGGAGGCGGGACAGTGCCCGGTTTAAAAAGGAGGGAATAACCGTTTTTGG
The DNA here is from genome assembly GCF_965207765.1 of Zootoca vivipara. Lineage (NCBI taxonomy): Eukaryota > Metazoa > Chordata > Lepidosauria > Squamata > Lacertidae > Zootoca > Zootoca vivipara. The sequence goes on from NC_142583.1 coordinate 72,513,868, forward strand.
CAGTTGGAAGAGGGGGAGTGTGGTGACGAAGAGGGAAGAAGAAGGTTGTGGGGCCAGGATAGTGGTGGTTTAGGTTAGGCTTGGGATAACTTGAAGTTAAAGTCGGACAGAGTTAAGGTATAACTGTAACTAAGCTTGTAAACTTAAGTATCGTTAAGATAAGACAAACCTATGTGCTCAAGTAAATAAAATCCATCTTCTTTTTGTGCCAAAGAGTATCGTCTTGGTTATTCCAGCAGCGTATTAAAACACACAGAGGTGGAGACTCAGAAAAAGGGCAAAATTTACATAAGGAAAAGGGGATAGTTTGTGTCTCGGAGTCACACAGGAAGGGCAGGATGGTGAAAACCTAGAGTGCCACAAGTTTGCCAGGGTGATATGGCAGACTGATACAGTTGGGATCTGAGTTGAGGGAGTCCCTGTTCTGTAGGCAAGAGGTTGTTCATTCAAATAGCCCTGAGTGTTTGTGAGATCAGGCCACGAAAGCTGGAATTAGACTCTCTTTACCGAGAAGCCCAGAATTGAGGGGTTTATTTTAAGGCGAAAGGAACTGAGTGGGGATTGCTTTACCCTTGTACCCTTTCGTCTCATAATCTATTGGCAACGTCAGCGAGGGGATTCGTCGCGGTCAACACCCTATTCTAACCAGCTATCAGTAGCTGGGAGTGCCTTCTTCCAGCTTCAGTTCCTAGGGCCATAGCTGCCAAGTCTCCCGTTTTCCCCGGGAAACCCCCCATTTTTCCAGCTGTCCCCAGCCGAAAAAACGGATTTTTTTGTTTTTTCCCGGTTTATTCTGGCGCGGCGGCCATTTTGGAACTGGGCGGAGCATGCTCAGAAGCGACTTTTGATGCTGCTCTGCCCAGTTCCAAAATGGCTGCAGCGCGACTTCTGGTGCGGCAGCCATTTTGGAACTGGGCACAGCAGCATCAAAAGTCACTTCTGAGCATGCTCCGCCCAGTTCCAAAATGGCCGCCGCGCTACTTCCGGTATGCTACTTTTGGTCCGGTCCCTTATTTTTCAGAGAGGAACTTGGCAGGTATGCCTAGGGCACTTATGGACTAAGATAGCTTGTCCACGGTAGCTTGAACGTTTTAAGTACAGTACTGTATTTTACTGCTGGCGTCCCATCTGTCTTGGGGGACAACAGAAAAGCACGCCTTCGAGGGTGAAGTCAAACCGCTGGAGAGTTACAGCGCCTGTTGTGGCTAACGTCTTGTATATTTTGCTTCACTGTAAAACTTTGTGGTTTATACATTTTATGAAACAAACAATAAATATAATGATCCTGGCACTGGTAAATTCCAGAGTGGATTACTACAATGCAGTCTTTGTGGAACTTCCCTTGGTCTAAACTAGAAGTTGCAACTGATCAGCTACAGTTCTGCCCCAAAAGGAATCATGGAATTTTGCCTAAAATTGCCACCATAATGACAGCAGCATATTAATATTGTTGTGAGTTTGGGGGGGGGGGGTCCTGCATGGTGCCTGAGTTCCTTCCAGTCCCTGGGGTCTCGGATCCAGCAAGGGTTAAAACCTAATAGAGGATTCCGCCATTGAACTACTAGCCAGGCAGGTTTCTGGGTGAGATTATGGCCCTAAATGCTGTCATTAGTATAACAAAGGAAGTTGCTCTGTGCCAGAGGACAAATGGGTGGGGCCCTCTCCCTCCCCTGGCTAGTAGTAAGGAGGGCAACAGTGAGTGCAGGGGTTGTGAGAAAGCTGGAAGCAGGCTGCAGGCAAAAGCCAGGGCGTGAGAGCCATGCTTGCTTTCTGCGGGATTCCAAGGCTGTGACTAGGGGATAAGCAATATCTTTTGGGGTGCAATGCTGTGAGCCCCTCCATCCTAGGTTCAGATTGTGCATATGTGTAAATAAACCACATAACATAAAGACACCACAGTCTCAGCTGTTGCTCATTCTAAGGAATCTGGACCCTGGATGAGAGCTTAGAACCCCTGGGATCTTGCACCGCTCTGAGATTAGAGTGGCAAGCAGAAAATGTTAGAACTGTAATGTGAGCAGCAAAAGCAATTAAGCTGGTGAAATAAAAGGGAGTTGAGAATGTACTTTTGCTATATGCCCTTTAGAATCACAGAATGATAGAGTTGGAAGTGTTTTTAAGTGTCAGGTGTAACTTCAGCCTGAACACAGCAGAGTTTGCGCAGGTTTTTCCGGAAGCTTCTGGCGGTAACTTAAATGACTAGACGTCTGGACGCAGAATAAAACTATATACAGGATTTATTAAAATAAAGAAAATCCAGAGTTTCTATGTACAGCTTTAGAACTCAAAAACAAAGTAAAATAAATCCTTTCCTCTCTGTCTCTCTCTCAACCGATACAGCACCTCTCCTCCTACACTGACCACACTCACCACACACACGTACTGTGCTAGCTTTCTCTGATAACAGGTCTCAGTGCTGATCCCAACCAATGAGAGCCAGTTACTAAGGCAGAAGTAGACCTTGGCTTTCTGCCCAGTGTTAATTGCTTGTCCTATAGTTGATTGTGTGAAGAATCAATCTGATGGTTTCTCACGCTACTAATTTAGCAAAACCCGAACACCCCAAGGGTCCTCTGGTCCAATCCTGTGCAATGTGGGAATCTCAGCTAAAGCATCCATAATAGATATAGAAGGGATAAGTATTCTTGGGGAGCCAGAAGTCTACTTGACCAGATGCCCCTCAGATCAATACTTTGAGCACATCTATTTGTGCCATTTCCTGGCTATCTGTTGGCAGGCCGTTGAATTTCATGCTGGATCCTGTACACTGATTAGCTCAGCAAATCATTGTAAAGGGAAGCCACCCTGTAGAACTAGCTGCAGAAAAAGAATGAAATAGAACCCTTTGCCGTTCCGAAGTGCTCCTCTCTGGGGAACAAATAATTTGGAATCTCGGGGTCACTTTCTAGGAGGTGACTTTGTACAGGTCTAAAATGGTCACTTCACTGCTCGGCAGTGCTCCGTTTGCTGGCCCCCTCACTTCCCGGTAATCTCGGGAAGAGCCCCGGAGAAAGTGGAGGCAGGCGCCGCGGGAGCCATTTTGAGCGTCATTTTACCCTCGCGGAAAGAAGCCCTGACGCCGGTGGAGGAGAGCAGCGGGTTCCCCTAAAGTAAGGATTAAATTTACTTGAAACTATCAAAGACTGTGGAAATTAATCTAATTAGAAGAACCAATTTGCAACAGGGGGTAATCTAAAAAGGGAGTCGATTACCCCCCCCCCGAAAGACAATGAGGCAATGACTTAGCCCTTGGCTGTCAAAAAGATCGGAAGCATCGAATTTACCAGGATGCAGACTTAGAAGCTCCTCTGCAGCAGGCGCAGGGGAGAGAATTGATCGTATGGAGAGCCTGCAAGCAGCATTATTTGATAAAAGAGAGTCCCCTTGAAAGCTGTATCTGGGTCCAGGGACAGGTCAGTGAACGGACCCAAGAACATTAATTTATCAAAGATTTGGATTACAATATTGAAGTGGGAATTGAACAATTGAATTGTTGTTGTTTAGTCGTTTAGTCGTGTCCGACTCTTCGTGACCCCATGGACCATAGCATGCCAGGCACTCCTGTCTTGCACTGCCTCCCGCAGTTTGGTCAAACTCATGTTCGTAGCTTCGAGAACACTGTCCAACCATCTTGTCCTCTGTCGTCCCCTTCTCCTAGTGCCCTCAATCTTTCCCAACATCAAGGTCTTTTCCAAGGATTCTTCTCTTCTCATGAGGTGGCCAAAGTATTGGAGCCTCAGCTTCACGATCTGTCCTTCCAGGGAGCACTCAGGGCTGATTTCCTTAAGAATGGATAGGTTTGATCTTCTTGCAGTCCATGGGACTCTCAAGAGTCTCCTCCAGCACCATAATTCAAAAGCATCAATTCTTCGGCGATCAGCCTTCTTTATGGTCCAGCTCTCACTTCCATACATCACTAGAACAATTGAATTAAGAGTTGTTAAAAAGTGGGCAATGGACTTAAGAAATATATGAAGGAAATGAGATTTCATAATAAAGGAGGGATATACCCAACTCAATCAAAAATGGCGCAGAGAGAACTTGGATATTTGATCCCTGCCATTTCCGGCTGCCCAAGCGACTAGAGGCATATGAAATTTGAGATGTCTGAGAAAGACTTAGCCACAACAACATCACAAGACCTTGTTTGGCAAAAGATTTCCTCTGTGCTCCAGGATATCAAGCAAGTGTTAAAGCAAGATTCAGAACAGCTGCAGGAGCTCAACAAATTATGGAGAGACAGAGACACTACAAAAGACTTACAAATACAATCCTTGAAAGAAGAGGAACAGGAAGAACATAACGCCCCACAAGTGGGAGATGTGGGGCAAGACTTAGATCTTTCCCAAGGAGTCCTCAAGAAAGAAACAGTGGACACTTCTGAACTCCTAGTGAGAGGGGGAGTTCAGGGTAAAAGCTGGAAGATGGAAGGAAAAAGGAGGAAAAAAGAGATAGATATGGATTTGGACAATGTAATGACCTGGTTTCGAGATACAGAGGAGAAAAAGAGCGCAAAGGAAGAGGGGAGGGATTGGACAATAGGAGTAGTCATGATGGGGTGGCGGAGTTTGTGGAAAGAACTTTGGGGTTGGACCTGGGAAAGGGTGGGAATAGGTTGAATAAGTAAAGAATATCTTTAATGGACGGATATGTTTGGTTTGGTTTGGGTATGATAAACGGAATTCACTGAAATGTCTAGAGGATCTGGCTATAGCAGTAGGGGGGATGGGATTAATTAATTAATGAGGAAGTAAGAGGATAGATCAATTGATTAATTGAAAAGGTATACATTTTTGGTAAAGAACAATAAGTTTAAGGGAAGAAATAAAAGATAGAAGAATTAAAATAGAGTTGATTTAAGTTTGGGAATTGAAAGTATGAAAATAATTATTTAAATATATAAATATGTTATCATGTATAATTTAGAAAATTAATTTTTGAGTATCAAAAAGGATTTTATTATTATTGTGGAAATTGCCAAATTGATAATTAATAAGGAACCCAGAGTGGGGGGAGTCGGGGAAGTCCAAATTGTTTTAACAATGATATGAATCAGGATTTTTTTTAAAAAAAAAAATCCCCTCTTTTTTCTCTTTTTCTTTTTTGGCCCTATTTAGGTCATTTTTTCTTTTTCCTCTTTTTTTTTGTTGGTCATTGTATGTACAAATGAAATTTGATCATGATGTATCTTTAGATATAAAGCTATTGGAAAATGAATAAAATTATTTAAAAATAAAAAATAAAATGGTCACTTCACAATGGACGCTATCGGCACATTATCTTGGGGTGACCCACAGAATTTCTTTATGTTGTGCGTTCTGCTGAAGTTTGGTGTATATAAACTGGGCAGACATAAGGAGTCTGGTATGAGTGCTGGATGAAAGAATGAAGAAACTTAAGTTTTATTGTTCCTGGCAGACAAAGCCATTCTGAGAACAGGCTTGGCATATGGCCAGTAGGACCGGGCAATATCTGATTTTCATCATCGTGGTACAGTCATACCTCGGTTTAAGTACGCCTCGGTTTGAGTATTTTCAGTTTAAGTACTCCGCAGACCTGTCTGGAACAGATTAATCCACTTTCCATTACTTTCAATGGGAAAGTTCGCTTCAAATTAAGTACGCTTCAGTTTAAGTACTCCACGGACTGTCTGGAACACTTTCAATGGGAAAGTTCGCTTCAGGTTAAGTACGCTTCAGGTTAACTACAGACTTCCGGAACCAATTGTGTTTGTAAACCGAGGTACCACTGGTTACAGGTAGGTAGCCGTGTTGGTCTGGATCGAAGTAAAATAAAAAAAATTCCTTCAGTAGCACCTTAAAGACCAACTAAGTTTTTATTTTGGTATGAGCTTTCATGTGCATGCACACTTCTTCAGATACAGTGAAATGGAAGTTTCCAGGCACTTATGTAGAGAAGGGGTGGGGAGGGGTGGGGATGGGGAGGGGGCATCACTCAGAAGGGTGGTGGAAATGGGTGATTGACTGACTGATAGCTGTTGATGACTGCAAACGACTGCAAATGGTTTTGCATGAAAAAGCAAGGGTTGAGATGGCTGAAGATCGCTTATCATGTATAATGAGATAAGAATCCGATATCTCTGTTCAAACCAGGTCCCTCCATGGTTTTGAGCTTGGTGATAAGTTGCAATTCAGCAACTTCTCTTTCCAGTCTATTTTTGAAATTCTTTTGTAGTAAGACAGCTACTTTGAGATCTTGTATAGAATGTCCTGGGAGATTGAAGTGTTCTCCTACTGGTTTTTCTGTCTTCTGGTTCCTGATGTCAGATTTATGTCCATTTATCCTTTGGCGTAGGGTTTGGCCTGTTTGTCCAATATAGAGAGCTGAAGGGCACTGTTGGCATTTGATGGCATACACAATGTTAGAGGATGAGCAATTAAATAGTCCTGAGATGGTATGTTGGATGTTGTTGGGGCCAGTAATGGTGTTGTCTGGGTGTATGTGGCAGCAAAGTTGGCATCTGTATATCACCAGCTAAGCATAGCGATATACCGATATATCACAGTGTCTGAAGTAAGGATAGAGTGATGTAAAGGCATTGCCAGGCTTCACAGTTTTTCCTGCATTGTGAGTTTTGCTGGCAGCTGCTATTGTGATTCGCTGCCACCCTGCAGAAGGCAGGGAGAGCTGAGTCAGCAGAGTTCACAGGGGCTGCAGGAACTGAGAGAAACATTGGCTGGCTTCACAGTTTTTCCCACATTGTGATTTTCGCATGGCGCACACATCATGATTCGCGATATATTGCCAGGCCAAAAACCAATGCCACAATATGGTCTTCAAACCAGTTTTGGACTATATATCGCCCAGCCCTAATGGCCAATATGGAGTGAAGGGGTTAACACCCACGCTCATACGTCCTTGGACTAACTAAGCCAGAGAAGAAGAAGCAGGGAAGGGAAGCCTGAAATGAATTGATCCAGTGTACCAAGAAAAAGTTACAGTACTAAAGGATAAGGCATCATTGAGGATGAATGACAGGTCCACTCTCGGTCAGAGAAATAAAACAGAGATGAAAACCAGGTAAAAGAAAGCAATACAGGCTCTTTAAGACTCATCTTTATTGATCTTCTGCAACAAAGTCACGCCCCGCCCCCAACAAAAGGAAGAGAAAGAGCCCTGAACAAAGCCAGGAACAACTTTTAAAACTGCAGAAAGTTTCCAGCACCATTTGAGGGTTGAACATGTTTGTTTATAAAAAGTGGCTTTCTTGGGTGTTATATTTGATTGGATGAAGCAAATATTGGTTTTATACAGTGGACATATGAAGAATCAAAACCCTTTTCTTTCAGCATCTTATTTGTTTCTATCTTTATCTTTTAACCTATTTTCTACACTTTATTTATTTTTCTATTGCTTTTTCCTCTCCAAACAGAGGGGTTTGCTCTCCCACACCTCAAACTGTATTACGAGTCGGCATGTTTGTGTTGGATGAAGGAATGGGTGGAACTAAAAAATGCAAACATCCCAGACCTAGAGTGGTTCAACCTGTCTTTTGGATGGCATGCTTACCTTTACTATGGAAAAACCAAGCTGCATAAGGGATTCCTAAACCACATAATTAGGAAGGTCTTTGTGTTGTGTTTTGGCACGACACAAAGATCTTCTAGAAAGGAAGACCCTTGATTGGATATCCCCTACTGGGGCTGGGGCGGTGAAAAAGGTAAATTTGGATAAGAATTTGGGTACTTATAAGGATCTCCTTAATTTGAGAGATTTGTAAAATAATAATAATAATAATAATAATAAGGAAGGGATTCCAAATTGGGTTACAGATTGGTTTCAATATTTTCAACTAAATGAGGTCTTTAAAAAGGATAAAGAAAGAGGAGGCTAAGAATTTGGGGGTGAAATGGTATAAGGGAACAACAAATTAATGTAATTTTCTGTGTATAAGACTAGGTTCTTTTACCTTAAAATATTTTTTTAAACTAGGGGGATAGTGAAGAGGTGGGATGGGTGCTTGGTGGGTGCTTGGTCAAGGTCTGCTGCGGCAATTGGGCGGGCAATTGGCGTTTTCTTCCTGTAAAAGAAAAAGCTCAACAACTCTGGGCAATCTCCCCCCCCCAAAAAAAACCCAACAACTCAAGGCAATCTCCCCACATTTCCTCAATTAGGAGTCCCAAAAAGTAGGAAGCAACTTATACACGGGGGCATGTTATACATGGGGAAAGTACGGTATATAATATATATAATATATAAATATAATATAAATATAAAATTAGAATAGGAAACCAAAGATGAAATGGTTAAGGCTGCAATGACACACTGGGCAATAGACATTGGACATAACATTGAAATTTCAGCCTGGGATAAACTATGGAGCAAAACCATGAATTTTTCAGCCTGCTATTTGATAAAAGAAAACATGAAAGATAGGCTCTATAGGTGGGTACCCGACACCCAGAAAATTGGTAAAAATGTACAAAAGAAGGTCTAATTTGTGCTGGAAATGTTCAGAGGTGGAGGGATATTTAATTCACATGTGGTTGTGTAAACATGCCCAAGAATGCTGGGAGATAGCCTATGACAAGCTGGAAAAGATATTGAAATTTACATTCCCCCCAAAACCTGAAGACTTCTTGCTGGCCATAATTTGTGACAAGATACCAATGAAGGCATGTAATCTATTCCTTTATGCAACTGCAGCAGGCAGAATTGTATAGCATATGCTAAAAATTGAAAAGAGAGGGAAATCTCTACTGATAGAATTTGTCGAACTAGCAAGCATGACAGCCAAAATAAGGAACCAGAATGACTAGCAGACATGGGGTGAGTGGGAATGCTTTGGGGGTGTATTTTAAAAGATATGACACCAAAATCAACTTTCAGGTAGGGTCAACTACAATGAAGGAATGAACGAGGAAAAATAGGGTGGATAAAGTATCTACCGTATTATGAAGCAAAAACAAGGTATACCTTGAATGCCTTGGAGTGTTGGATTGGGAAGTCTGTATAGAAATAATGTACAATAGGAAAACATGATGTGTAAGCAGAAAACTGGAAAAACATAAAAAAATAAAAAGAGGGAGAGAGGGAGAGAATGGCAACCCTTCCGAAGCACCCATCACCCAAGTGATAATAGCAAACAACCTCTCAACTCTCTTGGTTTCAGGGAGCACAAAGAACAAGGCTTGTGTGGAATAGTTTATTTCTGTTCATTCTTTCTAAGCAGACTTCTCCTGAAGTTGAACCATGGGGTGAAACCCATTCTGTCTTCAGTCACGTGTTGGCCCAGGTTTGGCCAGCTTAAATTTCTACGGTCTCCTTACAAACCCAGTTCCGTAGTTCATGGCAATAGGTATCGAGCCAATTATTTCCAGGCAGCGAAGGCACAATGGAGGTGCAGTCCTTCTCCAGGCTTCTCCTGCTTTCTGTGTAGAAAGTGTATTCCTCATGCCAATACCTGGGACAGAGAGGAAAGACTTCCATTAAATCCAAGACATGCGGAGAGGATGGATCTACCAAGGCAACAGAATGAGGAGGATGTGAGAGATGGCAAGACCTGTTGAGGCAAAATGGGCTGTGACACTTTTGGATTCTATGTGGGGAGGAGAGCCACATTTTTTAATGTTCAAATTCCTGCATGTTCTTATTAAAAGACGACTAGACAGATTCACCAAGGAGAGGGCCACCAAAGGCAGGTTTTTCACAATGGGCATCTTTCTGGCCACTGTGAGAACAGGATGCTGGACTAGATGGGCCAAAATGTAACAAAAAAAGGGGGAGAAAGGAACGCATGTTAACTTCAGCAGTCCTTGGGCAGAACATCTTGGTAAGTTGTGCCCTATAAAGATCTACCTGGGGATCCTGCCACCTAAGGTGGCTGCCTCACCTGGCACCATGGGTAGGCCAGCCCTGGCCCTATGGCTGAGCTCTGTCTGCCTGACTCCTTCTCCGTGGCCCTTAATCCCACCCCAGAAAATTGCTCTATGTGACAGTTGCCTCTGTTTCTCCTTTCTTCGGAAAGAAGGGAGATTGCACCAAACGGCACTTGGCAACTTGCAAGTGTCCAATTAGTGTGTGAACAACAACAACAACAACAACAACAACAACAATATATTTATACCCCGCCCATCTGGTTGGGTTTCCCTGGCCACTCTGGGCAGCTTCCAACAGAATTAAAAGCACAATAAAACATCAGACATTAAAAACTTCCCTAAACAGGGCAGCCTTCAGATGGATTCTAAAAGTCAGGTAGTTGTTTATTTCCTTGACATCTGATGGGAGGGCGTTCCACAGGGCAGGCGCCACCGCCGAGAAGGCCTTCTGCCTGGTTTCCTGTAGCTTCACTTCTCACAGGGAGTGAACTGCCAGAAGGCCCTTGGAGCTGGACCTCAGCAGAAAGATGGGGGTGGATGTGAGCTGAGGGGGTTAATAGCTCAGCAATCGCCCTGCATCATGGGGGCCTGTGACGTTTCATGCATCCGGAAATGCTATGTGCTATTGTATTTCTGTGTAATTTGAAACGCTGTATATTTCCTGTTCTGTCCTGTCGCTGCTCTCAGCCGAGATGGACCTAACAAGCCCCGGCTGAGGAGCTCTTAATAAATCTTCTCTGTTTTACAGAGCTGGGAGTCACTCTATGTTGTTGTTGTTGTTGTAGTCGTTTAGTCGTGTCCGACTCTTCGTGACCCCATGGACCAGAGCACGCCAGGCACTCCTGTCTTCCACTGCCTCCCTCAGTTTGGTCAAACTCATGTTCGTAGCTTCGAGAACACTGTCCAACCATCTCGTCCTCTGTCGTCCCCTTCTCCTAGTGCCCTCCATCTTTCCCAACATCAAGGTCTTTTCCAGGGAGTCTTCTCTTCTCATGAGGTGGCCAAAGTATTGGAGCCTCAGCTTCACGATCTGTCCTTCCAGTGAGCACTCAGGGCTGATTTCCTTAAGAATGGATAGGTTTGATCTTCTTGCAGTCCATGGGAGTCACTCTATACACTCTGCTATTTCAACTGAGAAGGAAAAAAGCTTTTAAGAGACTTTGAAAGCAGAAAGGCGCAGCGGGAGACTTTCTTTTTGTGACGCAGCTGAAATGCCAGTGGGCAGACAGGTTTCTCACCTTATGCCCCAGCTGCTGCGTTGATAACTTTCACTTTCTCCAACAGTGGAGATGCTCCTTCAGGTCTACTGGGCTGAGGTCGTTTAGGGCTTTAAAGGTCAGCACCAACACTATGAATTGTACTCGGAAACGTACCGGGAGCCAATGTCGGTCTTTCAGGTTATATGTTATATGGTCTCGGCGGCCGCTCCCAGTCATCAGTCTAGCTGCCGCAATCTGGATTAGTTGTAGTTTCTGGGTCATCTTCAAAGGTAGCCCCACGTAGAGCGCATTGCAGTAGTCCAAGCGAGAGATAACCAGAGCATGCACCACTCTGGTGAGACAGTCCGCGGGCAGGTAGGGTCTCAGCCTGCGTACCAGATGGAGCTGGTAAACAGCTGCCCTGGGCACAGAATTGACCTGCGCCTCCATGGACAGCTGTGAGTCCAAAATTACCCCGAGGCTGCGCACCTGATCCTTCAGGGGCACAGTTATCCCATTCAAGACCAGGGAGTCCTCCGCCCCCGCCTGCCCCCTGCCCCCCAAAACAGTACTTCTGTCTTGTCAGGATTCAACCTCAATCTGCTAGCCGCCATCACTCTGCATGTCCCAGAAAGCACACTGGTGGTCTCTGCCGGGGACATGCAGGGTGAAGCATCTCTGCTCCCCCTGTTCCTAGGTAAGGTAGAGCTGGAAGTGGAGGGTGGGGTGGATGAGTCAGCCTGGCTGGCCTGGCTAGTTTGGGGGAGCACCACACGTGTGACAACATGCATGTGCAAGGCACCACAGCAGATTACTTAACTTCCTTACATGCCCAAGGACAGTAACACCTCTTGACCTAACACCTCTTGAAATACCCCCCTTTTTTTAGACTTACTGTTTTATTACTCTGGAGCCATCTGTCCATTCCCAATTGCCTTCCTCCCTTTCATCTGTAAAACCAATCCAGGCGGGGTCTCTGAGCTGAGAAGTGATGTAATTCTGTGGAAAGAAGGAGCGACCTCAGCTGTCAAAATGCCCCAATTCACCTCCCTAAGCCTGAGCAATGTGGCTCTAAGGAACTGCACTTCGAATGCTGTGACTTGTTGCGAGGTGCTTGGCAACATGTACTTGTAGGGGATGCTGGGGCGTCAAATTCCTTGGTGATGGGGGGGGCGGAGAGCAGAGAGGAAGAAAAGAGAATATTACTTCTGTCTGGTGCCTATATCGGCTCTGTGGCACCACTTCATTTGTGCCCAAGAATTCGGTGGTGATGTTTACTTATTTTATTTATTCATTTCATCACCAGGGCGCATATTTCCTGTGGTGGGTTCACCTGAGATCTGGTACTCCCTACAAGTGGTTTTCTACAAATACTTTGGCATATAGTAAGCAAAGATGCAGAATGTGACAACTTTGCAAAGAGGCTTAGGCACGTCTCCTGCTATTAAGAATTCACTGTGTAGTCAACTTACAGTATGATAATATATCAATCTATCTACTCAAAAGTAAACGCCTCTGTGTTTAATGGGGTTTCCTCCCAGGTAAGTGGGTGTAGGACTGCAGCCTGGCTTCCTTGTGTGGAAAGAGTGGGAAAGCTTCAGAACTTAAATATTGGGCAGTCCACTGTGTTTAATGCTATTTTATAAAGGAGGAGTATTAAATAAAATAATTTGAGCACAATTAAATTATGATTAATATTATTATTAAAAATGCATTTTAAAATCATGTTAATTATCTCAGTGCTTTTGCTGCTGGGGAAGAACATTGGAAGATGACATTTGGCAAGACTGTGTGAGCGGGGGGGGGAATAATGTTTGGAATACTTATAAAAATGGCTTGGAACTTCTGCAGAGTTAATTCTTTCATTTGCCCCCTCGTTGAGGGGAAGAGGGACTGGACTTTGAAGACTTGCCGGGGCTCTGGCGGGGAACCAGATCATTCTTCTACAAATAATTATAATTAATTGCTTCGACTGGACGTGGAGGGGAGAACTTGGAGGCCTGGCAGGCAGGACTTTGGCGGAACATTGGCTGACTCCCTGTTTGAAATCAAAAGTGGAATTTTACAGCCGCATCAGAAGAGTTGAGAACAAAGAGAGAGACCTCTCCAGGGTAACTCTGAGTCAAAAAAGGAGATTGGGAATTAATTAAAATGGACTTAATATTTGATAAAGGAACAACTGATGGAAATTTAAACCTCACACAGGACGATGGAGAACTTCATTTGCAAATTTACTAACTACTATATGTTTTAATACGAATTGAAGTTAATCATTGTAGCTGTGGTATAAGGGATTTTTATCAAGAATAGGTTGCATTTGGTTTGAGCAATAGTCTGGAGTCAGAACTAAAGGGAACCAGACCCACGTGGGAAGCCATACAACATTTATAATTGGCTATGTAATTGATTTGTATCTGAATTGGTATTGCTATTTGGTATTAATATAATTTGGCGCATATTGGATTTTTGTAATTGAAAATTAATAGAAATTATTTAAAACAAAACCGAAGCAGCCATGCCAATAGCTGCAAGAGATCGTAACATATTTGCAGGTGAGGGCAAGAACAACCAAGGTTGACAGGAGGATTGGGCACTAGAGGGGATGACCACTTTGTGGAAGAGAGAAAGAAAAATATATATAACCTGTTCTTCATCACTTAAGACGGAGGCCAAGTGGGAATCTCTAGACATACAGAAGTTCTCCGCATCATACCAAGTCTTTCTTCCTTTTGAAACATAGTAGAGATTCCTCCCAAAAGTTTTCCAGGTACCAGCAGATTTAGACATTTTAGTATCTTTCTTGAAGATATTTTCTATGAGTGAGAGAGAGAAATGCTGCTATTGCATGGAGCATGGACTGTGATCCGTTGTGTTCAAAACCCTGTTCATCCCTTGTGTGGTGTGGGGCATGTGGTCTTGGTCCACGTGGGAACCAATGACACTGCAAGCCATAGCCTCCAGAAGATCAAAAGTGATTATGAGGCTCTGGGCAGGAAGTTGAAGCAATTAAATGCACAAATTGTCATCTCATCTGTCCTCCCAGTTGAACGACATGGCCCAGGGAGAGAGGGAAAAATAGGGGAAGTGAACAACTGGCTTTGCAAATGGTGCAAACAGGAACGGTTTGGATTCTTAGATCACGGTCTGCAGTTTCTTGAAGACGGACTTCTGGCAAGTGATGGGCTGCACCTCACAAAGGTTGCAAGGAATGTTTTTGCCATGAAACTCAAAAACCTCATCAGGAGGGCTTTAAACTGACTTATGTGGGGGAGGGAGACAGTGGTCCTGAAGGTAGGAGTCTATCAAATGCTGAAGATGATCATCCAAATGTCAAGGACCAAATGGAGCAAACAGCATGCAGACCTAGTGGAGGGAGGAAAATATCCTTAAATAAGAGACATGGGGGAATGATCAATGGTCTTCAGTGTCTGTATACTAATGCACAGAGCATGGGAAATAAACAAGATGAACTTGAGCTCTTGGTACAGCAAACTAAATACGACATAATAGGCATCACTGAAACCTGGTGGGATGAGTCTCATGATTTGAATGTAGAAATAGAGGGATACAATCTATTTCAGAGAAATAGACCAAACAGGAAAGGAGGAGGAGTAGCGTTATATGTCAGGGATGTGTATACCTGTGAAGAGATGCAGGATTTAAAACTTCAAAGCCAAGTTGAGTGTATCTGGGTCAAAATTAAGGGAGAGAAAAATAACAGTGATCTCATTGTGGGAGTTTACTATAGATCCCCAAGCCAAACTGAGGACACAGATGATGACTTCCTGGAACTGATGGCCAAGCATTCAAAAGGAAGTGAGATAGTAGTAATGGGGGACTATCCTGATATTTGTTGGATGTCAAACTCAGCCAAGAGCATATGGTCAAACAGATTCCTCACTGGCCTTGCAGACAATTTCATTGTCCAGAAAGTGGGAGAAGCAACAAGAGGATCAGCCATTTTAGATCTGGTCCTAACCAATAGTGATGGCCTGGTTAGTGGGGTAGAAGTGGCAGGATCATTAGGTGGGAGTGACCATGCTCTTCTGGAGTTTATGATACAGCGGAAAGGAGCAACCAAGCATACTAAGACACAAATCCTAGACTTTAAGAAAGCCAACTTCAGAAAACTTAGGGAAACGCTGGGTGAGATCCCATGGAGAGAAATACTAAAAGGGAAGGGAGTTCATGATGGTTGGGAGTTTGTTAAAAGGGAGACATTAAAAGCACAACTTCAGGCAATACCAATGAGACAGAAACATGGAAGGTGCCTAAAGAAGCCAGGGTGGCTATCTAAAGAACTTTTAACTGGGTTAAGATTTAAAAGGGATATGTACAAAAAATGGAAAAGGGGGGAAATCACCAGAGAGGAATTCAAACATATAGCCAGAGCGTGTAGAGACAAAGTCAGAAAAGCTAAAGCACAGAATGAACTCAGGCTCACCAGAGAGGTTAAAAGCAACAAAAAGGGCTTTTATGGGGTATGTCCGTAGCAAAAGGAAGAACAAGGAAACAGTGGGGTCACTTAGAGGAGAAGATGGTGAAATGCAAACATGTCAGACTAATCTGATCTCAGTTTTTGACAGAATTACAAGCCTGGTAGATGAAGGGAATGCTGTGGATATAGCCTATCTTGATTTCAGCAAGGCTGACAAGGTGCCCCATAATATTCTTGTAAAGAAGCTGGTAAAATGCAGGCTAGACAATGCTACCATTCAGTGGATTTGTAACTGGCTGGCTGACCAAACCCAAAGGGTGCTCATCAATGGCTCCTCCTCATCCTGGAGAGTAGTGACTAGTGGGGTGCCACAGGGTTCTGTCTTGGGCCCAGTCTTATTCAACATCTTTATCAATGACTTGGATGATGGGCTTGAGGGCATCCTGAGCAAGTTTGCAGATGACACCAAATTGGGAGGGGTGGCTAACACCCCAGAGGACAGGATCACACTTCAAAATGACCTTAACAGATTAGACAACTGGGCCAAAGCAAACAAGATGAATTTTAACAAGGAGAAATGTAAAGTACTACACTTGGGCAAAAAAAATGAAAGGCACACATACAGGATGGGAGACACCTGGCTTGAGAGCAGTACATGTGAAAAGGATCTAGGAGTCCTGGTAAACCACAAACTTGACATGAGTTTGCAGCAGCTAAAAAAGCCAATGCAATTCTGGGCTGCATCAATAGGAGTATAGCATCTAGATCTAGGGAAGTAATAGTACCACTGTATTCTGCTCTGGTCAGACCTCACCTGGAGTACTGTGTCCAGTTCTGGGCACCACAGTTCAAGAAGGATACTGACAAGCTGGAACGTGTCCAGAAGAGGGCAACCAAAATGGTCAAAGGCCTGGAAACGATGCCTCATGAGGAACGGCTTAGGGAGCTGGGTATGTTTAGCCTGGAGAAGAGAAGGTTAAGGGGTGATTTGATAGCCATGTTCAAATATATAAAAGGATGTGATATAGAGGAGGGAGAAAGGTTGTTTTCTGCTGCTCCAGAGAAGCGGACACGGAGCAATGGATTCAAACTACAAGAAAGAAGATTCCACCTAAACATTAGAAAGAACTTCCTGACAGTAAGAGTTGTTCGGCAGTGGAATTTGCTACCAAGGAGTTTAATAATAATAATAATAATAATATATTATTATTATTATTATTTATACCCCGCCCATCTGGGCGGCTTCCAACAGAAAAATAAAACACAGTAATCTATTAAACATTAAAAGCCTCCCTGAACAGGGCTGCCTTCATATGTCTTCTAAAAGTCTGGTAGTTGTTTTCCTCTTTGACATCTGTTGGGAGGGCGTTCCACAGGGTGGGCGCCACCACCGAGTAGGCCCTCTGCCTAGTTCCCTGCAACTTGGCTTCTCGCAACGAGGGAACCGCCAGAAGGCCCTTGGTGCTGGACCTCAGTGTCCGGGCAGAATGATGGAGGTGGAGACACTCCTTCAGGTATACTGGACCGAGGTGTGGACCGAGTGTGGTGGAGTCTCCTTCTTTAAGCGGAGGCTTGACAGCCATCTGTCAAGAATGCTTTGATGCTGTTTCCTGCTTGGCAGGGGGTTGGACTGGATGGCCCTTGTGGTCTCTTCCAACTCTATGATTCTATTATTCTTCCCAGGGCCCTGAAGGGTGGCGTGAGGAGGCACCTCTCTCTGGGGTGGGGGCTCAGAGATGAGGGGCCTGGAGGACTCCCAAGGAGAGGGGAGAGGAGAGGAGGTTCAGGGAACACTCCACAAGGAAAGGTGTTTGAAAAGGGGCGAGGGGCTGCCAGCTCTGCAGGCAAGGGGTGACATAACTGGGCTCCTGTGCCCCACAGGGGTGCTGCAGAAAGAATGCAGTTGGTCAAGAGAGCCATGGACGCAGAAAGGTTGAAAACCTCTGTTCCAGGGTCTTAGTCAGCAGTCAGTGTTGCCACTTCAGCAACGAGGTGACATGTGGCAACGGGCAGACCCGTAGCTAGGGGGTGGTAAGGTGGGCCCCCACCAGGGACGCAGGCGATTGGGGGGTGCAAAATCATCTTTAAAAAAATGTCCATCAATATAAATATCAGTTATTGCCTCATAAGAAATGGTTTTAAATAGAAGGTGAATTGAATGGGTGGAGGGGAGATGGGTTTGGAGAAGAGGCAGAAAGAAGAGCTCATTTGTCAGTGGCTGGGGGGCGCAATCTGGACGGTTCTGCCAGGGGCGCAAGATCACTTAGCTACGGTTCTGTTGATGGGCCTAACGGATCGGCCTCATGCACAAGTTTTGACAAGTAGCTAGGACTCGTTCTTCACTGGAGAAATCACATTGGGCACACAGAGGTGGTTTGAGGTTAGCGTGCCCGGTGAGCATACCTGCTAGGAACAGCTGGAAAAACGGGGATTTCCCGGGGAAAACAGGAGAATTGGCAGCTATGCCGGTGAGGTCGCACTGGGTGTCATGCTGCAGGGGGCACCACAAACCAAAAACCACCAGAATGCCTATACTGTATTACGCAAATCCAATTGAAAAAAAAACACATAAACGTAATAGGCCTCATGGTAACAATTACGAAATTATTTACTAGAAACTACTTCTCAAAAATTAGATACTGTCACGGTCCGGTCGGCGGGCGTCAGGACCAGAAGTGGTGTAGAAGCAGGAACAGGTGCAGGGCTGAGGGTCCAGCAGCAGGCAGTCACAGGGTCAAGGAGCAAGGCAGAGCCGAAGGTCTGGGAGTCAAGGAGCAAGGCGTCGGCAAGGCAAAGGTCCAAGGAGCAAGGAGCAAGGCGAAGGCTCAAGGAACAAGAAGCACGGCGAAGGTTCAAGGAACAAGAAGCAAGGTGAAGGTTCAAGGAACAAGAAGCAAGGCGAAGGTACAAGGGTCGAGGATCAAGGCGTCGGCAAGGCACGGGTCCACGGAGCAAGGATAAAGGCGTCGGCAAGGCAAGGGTCCACGGAGCAAGGATCAAGACGTCGGCAAGGCAAGGGTCCACGGAGCAAGGATCAAGACGTCGGCAAGGCAAGGGTCCGAGGAGCAAGGATCAAGAGGCCAGATGCAAACAGGCAGGGATAGTGTTGCTGTGGCAAAGAGCTGAAGGGAAATGCTGAGCTTTTATCCCTCCCAGCTCCTGCCACCAGGTGCAGTGAGGTATCAAGTGGCCTCACCTGAGTGGCCACTCCTTGCTTCTCCAGCACAAGCTGAGGCAGGCCCCAGTCCTGCAAAGCACTACAGGCCCCAGAGCCTGACTCCTGCCCATACTCCTGACAGATACAGCTTCTTATAATGTCAGAATCAACAACGCAACATAACATATTAAAATGTAGCTTTCCAGTTGACCACCAAGTTCAGTATGTACAAAATACAAGTCCTATATTGTCAGTGCCGTGGTACATTCCTTTCTAATTTTTTCATGTTCTCTTATATTTTTCTGTCTGTCGTATTCCTTAGAAGAGTAGCGTGAAATAATCTTCTAAGTGCATAGCTGCCAAGTTTTCCCTTTTCTCGCGAGGAAGCCTATTCAGCATAATGGAAAATCCCTTTAAAAAAGGGATAACTTGGCAGCTATGTCTAAGTGTCTAATGAAGATGATTGGGTTGGCAGACAAAAGAACCTGGCACTGCTGGATGCTGGCACAGGCAGACAAGACAAGGATTCCTGGATTCCCTGTTTCACCCAAAGATTATTTCAGGCCACTCTTCTAGGGAATACGACAGACAGAAAAAATACGACAGAAGATGAAGAAATTAGAAAAGAATGTAGCACGGCACTGACAAGATATGGTAGGACTTGTATTTTGTACATACTGAACTTGGTTGTCAGCAGGGGGGCAGGGGCACCACAGCAATACTGTAGAACAGAGTGCGAGAGGTGCAGGGGTGCCAAATTTTAGCATCACACAGCTACTACGCTGCACCTCATTGCCTGCAACGCTTCGGCTTTTCTGCCAGACCTGTGGCTCCCCAAGCAGTTGCTTCGGTGGAGGAGGGGATTTGATTTAAAGACAAACCTGCCTGATTTGCACTCTCCAAAACGACCTGAAACACAACCATTCCTCAAAAGTTACACTCCTCTGGGTTTTGAAATGCAGTTTGCCAGCCAAGGAACTTTGGGAAAAGGCACAGACTAGGGTGAAGGGGGCGTTGAAATGCCTATGTTTGCGATGTCAACAACAAACAAACAAAAAACACGCATCCTCTTAAGAGGAAATTACTTTGCAAAAATAAAATAAAATGCATCTTCAGCAATATTGCAAGCAAAACTGGGCATGCTGAGGAGAAACATGCGCTGAAATGCTGGTGCATTTTCATGACAACCTGTTTTAAATAAATGCAAACTGCCATGGGAATGTGGGAAACTGAGAAGCTGAAGAAAGAAACCAAAATTGACGGAGCAGGGCCTGGGTAAAATGCAAGAGAAAGCTGCTGAGACTGAACACTCATATGTCCCAGCTCCTTCCCTTAGCTTGTGCTCTGTACCCGCATTTAATGCTCATTCAATGTGGCTTTTAATCTTTGTGGCAGATAAGGGTGTGCCCCCCCCCTTTTTTGCAATTCCAGCATTCCACCCTTTCAGTTTCTGGCATGCCGCCATATCCATTTGCCCCCTTGCATTCTCAAAGTGTGCCCCGTATTTAGACATGCAGATACTCACGGTAGGTTTTCTTCTGCTCTGCAAATTCGTGTTGGTTGCTTTTCAATGTGTCCAACAATGTCACAGCAAATTCTGATAACTTTATGGCTGAAAGTATTCCCAAAATTAGAATGAGAGTTTCTTCAACACCAGCCTGACCCAGACCCAGACACATTTGCTTCTTCATTTGAACATGTTATAGGGTTGCCATATTTTAAAAAAGCAGGGCACCCCAAAATTGTTTAGCTTTATTTTGACAAAAATGCCCCCCAAACCCCACAATTTTTAAATGGATTTGCCTAAGATCCAAAGTGCTGCCTTTTGGAAATTCCCTCCCCCCCCCCACTGAAATCCAAGTAATGACGACAAGGCAGGGATTCCCCCCTGTCTCCATTGTTGTTAATCCTAACACTGGAAGTGTTAACTAGAGAAACACGGGGAAATGATGAAATAACAGGAATTAAGGTTGGGCTGAGTGAGTACAAAGCCAAAACCTTGCAGACAACATTGTGTCGACATTGAAAAATCCAATGGAAAGTGTCCCAAGGACAATAGAAACTATAACAAAATTTAGCAAAATAAAATAGAAAAATTCCTTCCAGTAGCACCTTAGAGACCAACTAAGTTTGTCATTGGTATGAGTTTTCATGTGCATGCACACTTTTTCAGATACCACGCAGACTTCTTCAGATTCTCCAGAGTCTTATCTGAAGAAGTGTGCATGCACACGAAAGCTCATACCAATGACAAACTTAGTTGGTCTCTAAGGTGCTACTGGAAGTAAACTTTCCTATTTTATTTTTATTGTGTTTTGACAGCAGACCAACACGGCTACCTACCTGTAACTAAAATTTGGTAACTTAGCAGGATTCTATGTAAATAAGGTGGGGGGGTGATACTTAAAAATCTACACTCAAAGGCAAAAGAAAGACTCGAGAATATTATGAGAATTAAAATTGGGGGGGGGGGTTAAAATATTTGGGAAAATGGATATCAGCAAAGAAGAACTTAAACCTTTTCCAGGATAACGTATGTTAAAATTGTGGGACGTAATCCATTGGAGCAGTCAAATGCAGCATTCCTTATTTCCCTAGAGTGGGCACAGGCAGGGGGACACCCAGTCAGGGTAACTTTCTCTTCCGCTGGTCTGGAGCATCCTCCCCCTGCATGTGACCTGGGAGATGGGCATGGCTCTGGCTAACTGCATAAAAGAGCTGGGTCACGCAGCCATTTTCTCAGTCCAGTTCCATCTATTCTTGCTTCACTTGCTCTCTTGTTCTATCTTTTGCTGCCATGCTGCTCTCCTGCAGCCCTTTTATTATCTTAATGTAATTTTGCTGTCTGCTGGCTCTCAGCCAGCAGCACATGAGTTCAGTCTCCTTATGAGATGAACTCACAGTTTACTCCCCAAGTAAAGCCTGCCTTTCAGGGATCATATTGTGAACTGAAATGTGAGTAAACCTTTTGTCACTTTACTCAGAAAGACTCTGGTGCCTTTATTCTTTTAAGAGGGATCAAAGGGGGCACCAGGAAATAATATTAACTAAGAGATTCAAATGATTCTGCAAACTAGCTTCCAGCTATATTGAGGGGAATCTGCTCTACTACATCACTTACTAGTGTGAGTGAAGGAAGGATAAAACTTATCCAATATAAAAAGATGTTTGGCCCAAGATGATCTTCTTATTTCAAACACTCACGGTAATAAATAGCCCAAAATGTTTCAAACAGTGGAAGAAAGGCATGGCAAACTTCATCTGGCAGGGGAGAACCCCTCCCCCCCAAAAAAAATAATTATAAAAAATATGACAGACGTAAGAGGCAGAGGAGTTTTTGCCCTTCCAGACCTCAGACTTTATTATGAGGCAGTGTGCCTGTGCTGGATGAAGGAATGGATGGAGCTAAGAGATACCAAAATTTTAGACCTAGAAGGTTTTGATCTGTACTTTGAATGGCATGCATATCTGCACTACGACATATCAAGCTTCCCAAAACCATGTCATAAGAAGAAGTATATACATGGTTTGATAGAGACACAAAGATCTTTTAGCGAGAAAACTCAAGATGGATATCACCAACAGAGGCAGTCTCAGTGAAAAGGTTGAACATGGATGAGAAGTGGGCCACTTATAAAGACCTTAAAGAGTTTAAAGAGTTCACCTGGGGGCGGGGGGGGGAATAGATTTTGGATCATACTATAGATTGGTTTCAGTACTTTCAGTACTTATTTAAAAGAGATAATAAGGAAAAGGGATTTGCAGAAATGAGTTCAGAATTCGAAAAAAATGTAATAGGAAAGGATGATAAATTAATCTAGAAAGTTTTTAGAGAGTATTGGGAACTGTTCCACACAGAATTAAAAAAGATTCTACAACTCACATTTCCCAAAAGACCAGAGGCCTTTCTATTAGGGATAATAGGTGATAACATCTGAAGAAGTGTGCATGCACACGAAAGCTCATACCAATGACAAACTTAGTTGGTCTCTAAGGTGCTACTGGAAGGAATTTTTTTATTTTATCCCCCAAAAAGGCACTCAGTATTTTTCTGTACATGATCACTGCAGCTAGAACAGTATATGTGAAAGAATGGAGAGAAGCAGAGATACCATCGAAGGAAATCTGGCGGGACAAACTGATAGAATACATAGAATTAGTCACCGTGACCAGGAAACTAAAGAATAAGGATGAGTTAAAGAGAAGAGTGGAGGGTATAATGTACAATTTAACCTACAAGTAGGAGTTAACATATGAGCAGCAGATAACATCAAAAGAGGAAGACTTCAAATGATAATGGGTGAAATGTTAGGATATGCAGCACATCCAGATGTCCCTAGCATACCACAGAGAGATGGATTGGGAAGTCTTAGGGAAAGAGATGAGTGATTGATACTGTATGACATGGGTAGGCAAACTAAGGCTCGGGGGCCAGATCCGGCCCAATCGCCTTCTAAATCCGGCCCACGGACGGTCCAGGAATCAGCATGTTTTTACATGAGTAGAATGTGTGCTTTCATTTTAAATGCATCTCTGGGTTTTTTGTGGAGCATCGGAATTTGTTCATTTTATTCCCCCCCCCCAAAAAAATATAGTCCGGCCCCCCACAAGGTCTGAGGGGTGGTGGACCGGCCCCTTGCTGAAAAAAATTGTTGACCCCTGCTGTACAATGTGTGTATAAAGCTGTTAAAACTGCAGAAATAAAAGTAAAAATGAAAAATGAAATCCCAGTCATGTCTGGGGAAATCTGGATGTATGACAGTCCTAAACATGTAGCCCACCTTCGTATCTCACAAAGTGGGATCCTCAGGGAAGTTAATGAGTCAGAAGTCTATACTGTATATGCATTCACAACCCGCCCCCGCCCCCAATCTAGAATAATCAAGCACTGAAGGTATTATCTGTAACAAAACAAAAACAAAAAAAATCCCATAGAAGCCAGAATCCTAATTAGATAATAAAAGCAAAAGAGTCCTTCTAAAATGTACACCACAACAGAGTGGTTCTAATAGCATCTTCAGAATGGCAGCCAAGCCTGCCTTTTAGGGGAGGATAATTGGTTTAATTGACACAGAAATGAAAATGTGTGTGCATTAATGAATTTTTAAAATGGAAAGTGGCTAAATGTCTATTGCTAACATTGGGGTTTTTTCACAGAAGAAGTGAACTTGGTGAGCTGATAATTAACTAGTTGTCGTTTTCTGCTAGCTAACATATAAGTGCCATAACCTTTTAACAGGTCTCATAAAGCACAACTCTGTGTATGGAAAATAAGAGTATATTCAATTTATTGTACACATGTTAATACCGCAATATAACACGTACTAATGCTCCAATTGGTATGAGCTTAAGCGTTTCGTCACCCTTCACCAGGTCGGTCCAAGTACATTGCTAAATGATACATGACATTCTGTTAATGACTCATATAATACATTCCCATATGCAAAAGGCCAACTAATATAATCCAAAATATTCAAGTATTACACTTACATGCACAGGCAACTTAACGCTCAACCATAAGGTCATCTCGCCCTTGCAAGATATACCAATATGTTGTTTAAGCTCATACCAATCAGAGTATCATACATGTTAAACTCTGATATTTTGTGTACAATACATTTAATATTCTCTTATTTTCCATATACAGAGTTGTGATTTTTGAGGTTTTTCTATCTGTAAACCTTATCTGTATATCAGGTGACAAAGGTATTTGGTTGCAAATCTCCATTTTGAAGGGAGTTGCCTTTAGTCTTTTGTCTTCCAGACTCCATGGAACAAGGATATAAACAAAGCTCTCCTGAAGCAGCCTAAGGTCAATAGAGGCTGGAATGGAGGCTGTGAGCCGAGATAGACCTGTTTCCTGGTGTGTCTGGATCATTTCATATTTTCCAATATGCTGGGTCTCGGTTGGACAGCACAATACATTGTGGGGATATTTTGGGTGTACCTAGAATGCTTATGTTCTGTTTCTGAAGAGTTCTGCAAGTAAAAGTTTGAATAATATTTTAATGGGTCTGGACGAGGATTTCTTGCGGAGTTGAGGTCCAGCAGTTTAACAACCCTGATTGCCCAGTTGTGACCCGTGACAGGGCCTTCTCGGTGGCAGCCCCATTTGTGAAAAGCCCTCCCCTCACGGTTTACTTCTAGGATAGCTTTTTAATATGTTCCTTTTTTTTACCCAGGCATTTGATGGCTGAGAGTTCAGAATTGGGCAACCCTGAAATTATTGGTCTGAGAGTAGGAGATTACTTTGGGGGATTTTAAACTTTTTTAAAAAAATAGAAGAATGGAGGCTTTTGAATTATGGTGCTGGAGGAGACTCTTGAGAGTCCCATGGACTGCAAGAAGATCAAACCTATCCATTCTTAAGGAAATCAGCCCTGAGCGCTCACTGGAAGGACAGATCGTGAAGCTGAGGCTCCAATACTTTGGCCACCTCATGAGAAGAGAAGAATCCTTGGAAAAGACCCTGATGTTGGGAAAGATTGAGGGCACTAGGAGAAGGGGACGACAGAGGACGAGATGGTTGGACAGTGTTCTCGAAGCTACGAACATGAGTCTGACCAAACTGCGGGAGGCAGTGCAAGACAGGAGTGCCTGGCGTGCTCTGGTCCATGGGGTCACGAAGAGTCGGACACGACTAAACGACTAAACAACAACAACAACAATTGCTATATACACAGAAACCACAAACTTCCTATAAAGGCTAGCCAAAATTCCACATCTGTCTCTTCAGGAGACTTCCGCCTTTTCTTTTCACTCCTCGGAGCTATGGAAACTGTGCCGCGCCCCGCATTTCGAAACCAGAATCGGAAATAAATAGTTATTCCTATCCCACTTACCATTTCCGTAATTGAGCTTAGGGCGTCTGTATGAAGCGGCCATTGAGCCTCTGAGTCTGGACACCGGCTGTTCGAGGGGATGTTCTTCTTCTGCCTGCATTTTCTTATCTAAAGTTATTAAGATAAGGAGGGGAACTAAGATTTCCAGGTGCCTAACTTTAAGCTGCTTGAAACCTGCCCCCAAACAACTGCCCCCCATAACCCCATATGCCATGGGTAGGCAATCTAAGGCCCGGGGGCCAGATCCAGCCTTATCACCTTCTAAATCCAGCCCGCGGATGGTCCGGGAATCATTGTGCTTTTACATGAGTAGAATGCGTGCTGTTATTTAAAATGCATCTCTGGGTTATTTGTGGGGCGTAGGAATTCATTCATTTCCTGCCCAAAAAATATAGTCCGGCTCCCCACAAGGTCTGAGGGACAGTAGACCAGCCCCCTGCTGAAAAAGTTTGCTGACCCCTGCCATAAGCACATGAAACTGCCATATTCGGAGGTTGAGCCATGTTCCACCGAGCCTTGGACTGTCTTCTCAACAGGTAGTAGCTCTTCAGAGACTCCTGCAAAGCCCTCTACCAGCTTACCCAGCCTGAGATCATAGAATCATAGAGTTGGAAGGGTCCCCCAAGGGTCATCTAGTCCAACCCCCTGCATTGCAGTAATCTCAGCTAAAGCATCCATGACAGATGGCCATCCAGCCTCTGCTTAAAAACCTCCAAAGAAGGAGAATCCAGGTGAACTTCCCTGCAGAGAGCATTCCATAGATGGGGAGCCATTGCAGAGAAGGCCCCGTTCTTGTGTTGCCACCCTCCAGACCTCTCGAGGAGGAGGCACACGAATGAGGGCCTCATAAGATGATCTCAGGGTCCGGGTAGCTTCATATGGATAGAGGCGGTCCTTGAGGTATTGTGATCCTGAGCCATTTAAGGCTTTATAGGTCAAAATCAGCACTTTTAATTGGGCCCGGAAATTAATCGGTAGCTAGTGCAGTTGGACCAGGATCTGTGTAATATACTCAAACCATCTTGCTGTCCAGTGAGCAACCTGACCGCTGAATTGTGCACCAGCTGAAGTTTCCGAACTATCTTCAAAGGCAGCCCTATGTATAACACATTGCAGTAATCTAACCTTGAGGTTACCAGAGCATAGACAACAGTAGTTATGCTACCCCTGTCCCTATAGGGGTGTAGCTGGGTCACCAGCCGAAGCTGATGGAAGGCATTCAGGGCCACTGAGGCCACCTGAGCCTTGAGTGACAGCAAAGGATCCAGGAGTACCCCCAAGCTACGAACCTGCTCCTTCAGAGGAAGTGTAACCCCATCAAGAGCAGGCAACCTCCCAGTGATCTGGTCTAGGGAACCACCTACTAACAGGGCCTCAGTCTCATCAGGATTGAGTTTCACTTTGTTGGCTCTCATCCAGTCCATTACCGAGGCAAGACACTGGTCCAGCACTTCTACTGCCTCACCTGCAGATGTAAAGGAGAAATAGAGCCGTGTATCATCAACATACTGCTGACAATATACTCCAAACCACCGGATAACCCCACCCAGCGGTTTCATCTCTCCTTGACATCTGATGGGAGGGTGTTCCACAGGGCGGGAGCCACCACCGAGAAGGCCCTCTGCCTGGTTCCCTGTAACCTCACTTCTCGCAGGGAGGGAACCACCAGAAGGCCCTCGGAGCTGGATCTGAGACTCTGGGCTGAACGATGGGGGTGGAGATGCTCCTTCAGGTATAAATGTGATATCCACATGTTTAGCACTGAGGTCTGCAAAGTGATTGCTCCACAGCTGCTCAACTGCAGCTGGTCCATACAGTCATCATCTCTGATCCTGGAAGGAGTCTTGCTCACATGCACCCCATATAATTATTATTAGGCCACAGGTGGTTAAAGGCCCAAGGCCTGGTTAAAGGGGAAAGCTTTTTGGCTGGAGCCTCGGGGTATATAATGATTGTGCCATGCAAGATATCATAAATGAGCCACTGAAATACAGCTCCGCCCCGCCCCCCGACTGCCAGGCTGCACAGCTAGGCATTGAGGGGGTGTGGCTGGTAGGAGTTTGACATCAGACAAGTTTTACATCAGTTTAGGGGGTTCAGATGAGCCCCTCAAAGTATGAGTGACTTCAGGGGGCCACCTGGGCGAGCCATATCTCCTGTGCATGCACATGAGCAAGCCCAGTGGTACTTGCATACAATTATTTCTCCAATGTTAACAGGGACGTCCTGTTCCATAACAACAACAAGAATAATGTTATTATTTATACCCACCCATCTGATTGGGTTGCCCCAGACACTCTGGGCAGTTTCTGACAGATATAAAAACATAATAAAACAGTAAACTTTTTTTTAAAAACCCCACTTCCTTATACAGGGCTGCCTTCAGATGTCTTCTAAAGGTTGTATAGTTACTTTTCTCCTTGGTTTGGGCGTCACATAACGGCACACCCTCCAACAATTCTCCAGTGAAAATAGAGACGTCCTAAGGGAAAGTGGGACATTCCGGGATCAAGTCAGAATCCAGGACGGCTTCTGTAAATCTGTGATTGTCCCCATGGTGGATATACACTCATCCTATATAATAAAGTCCAAGTTGTCCCTGCGTCCAAGTTGTCCCGTGTGTCCCTGGGGTACTGCGCATGTACCCCAGAGACACAGGGATTGGACAGCAGAGACTGGACGCACACACACGCGCGCTCTTCCCCCCCCCCCACCTACCGTTTCCCTGCGGCTGCCAACCGCCGCTCCTGGCTGGACTGAGCGTTGGCGGGGGGGAAGCGCGCACGTGTGTGCGTCCAGCGAGGACAGGTCTCCTTCCTGTCACCTCCCGTTTGAGCTGGTAGTGGCGCTCCTGCTGACGGGGCAGCCGGTCACCCCCGCCAAAGCCTCCCAGTCCCCGGGCTCCGGCTCCTGCTGCTGCGGCTCCGGCGGCCAGGCTTTCCCCCTCGTCGTCCTAGGCGAAGCCCGCAACGAAGCGCACTATGGCTGAGGGAGGCGGCTAGGTCCAGGCGCCGGACTCCGCCTTCCGCCTCCCCTCGCGCCTTCCCCTCGCGCCTTCCCCTCGCGCGCTCGACGGAGGAGCCCGTAAGAGGAGCGGCGAGGCCACGGCCTTCCCTCCCTCTCTGTGCTCAGCTGCGGGGCACGACAGGATAGCGAGTTTGTTTACTTGCGGTCCTGGCGCGCCCCGCGGCAGAGCGCAGAGCGAGAGAGAGAGAGAGAGAGTGCTCCCTCTCACATATCCTCTAGCGCCCGTTTTCTAAACAGGCTGAACAACACTAGTGGTTTATAAAAATAGGAAGAGTTAAGGACTGCTTTCCATAACATAGATGGACACATTACGTCTTGCTTGCAAAGTTAACAATGTGTTATTAAAATCTGATGCCAGAGGTTTCTGCAGAGCAACCAGGAACCAGGCAATAGGGAAACTGTGTTGTTACCAACAAAAACCAGGTAAGGGACATTATTTAACGTACCAGTATGTCCTGTGACGTTTTAGAACGATATATCTAATATCGCTCTAATAACGTTTAAAAGTTCAGCGTAGATCCAGCCCTGGAAAAGAAGGGTGCTTGGAGTGTCTGTATATGCTAAGGGCCCCTTCAACAAGCCTGCTGCCCGGTGGAGGTGCCAACAGACACGTCATAACTGTGCCCAGTCCTCCTCCCCTGTTCACTGGGCGACCCTCTGTTCCCTTGATCAACCCTCTGTCCTTCAGCAGGAAAAACCAAGCGACAGAGTTGAGGAAGGTGTCAGCAGACAGAGTTGAACTTACAGAGATGGCCCATCACTCCAGCTATGGTCCCGAAGACCAATACCGTCCCGACAATACACATCCATATCGTCTTTAATTTTTGCGGTGTCATGCCACTTTGTTCCGGTGCTGGTGGTGGTGGTGGTGGCGGTGCTCCCTTTGGTGGTGGCGCCGCCGCTCCCTTTGGTGGTGCTGGGGGTTTCTTGGGGGCCATGGCTCCAATGACAAGAAGAAAGAGATACCCATGAAGACAACAGATCGAGGGGCAAGTTCATCATCAAGCCCCCTGCCTTTTGCCTATTCAGGGAATTTGGGTGCTGCGCTCAGGACCCAATAGGCAGAGGGACCCCCTAGCATTTGGTGGTAGCTGAGCGACAGCTGAGCGGGGGGGGGGGGAATCATCTGGAGAAGGTGGGAAAGGAGGGGCAGTTGCCTAACAGATTTTTAACTGTTCTTTTAAGTTCTCAAATAAAAACACTCACTGTGAAAAGGGAACAGTTTAAGCTCCAATAATGAGAAGCTGAGGTTGAAAATTCAGGGATGGCCTAAGTTAGGGTTGCCATATTTCAAAAAGTGAACATCCGTACACAAAGGTTGTTGAGGGTTTTTTGGCAAAATTGAACCCCCCCCCCCAAAAAAGAGAGAGAGATAGATTTCTGAGCTATTTTTTAAGGAAAATAGCCGAAAACAACACTAGCAACATGGTTTGCCAATCAGGTTTTCCCGGACATTTTTTTTGCGATTCTTTGCCCAGACACTGCTTCCGACTGCGGTATTCCGGCTATGTCTGGAAAATTCTGGCTGGATGACAACCCTAGCCTAAGTAGATCTTCCCAACATTGGATAAGAATCATCTGCAGTGTAGCAGGCACTCTAGGCAACTACTGTACCTCCTGCTTCTGGTTCACCTTAGGATTCCCTTCCAGAGTATCTTTCAAGGATTTCCCTTGCTCCTCTTCTGAGTCTGATTCTCTTGAACCCTATGCTATTTCTGCTCTGTATTTCCCATGGATTCTTATGCCTCCCTGCCACGGCCTTTATTCGCTTCCTTTGTCCTCCCAGTATGGTCCCTGTGACACAAGCCGCTTGCTGATTGGCTGCCTGCCCTGCCCTGCCACCATTCCCATCACAAGGACACCTGTGGATGAAAGGTAAGGCAGATTGTGATGGCGCTGGGCCTGTGAGGCAGGCAGTCTTTGGCATCCCAGGTCAATCCAAATGGGTGAAGGTACCAGGAAACTCATCAACTTTCTGACCTCAGCTGTGACCCCCTAATCCAGGCATCCCCAAACTTCGGCCCTCCAGATGTTTAGGACTACAATTCCCATCTTCCCTGACCATTGGACCTGTCAGCTAGGGATCATGGGAGTTGTAGGCCAAAACATCTGGAGGGCCGCAGTTTGGGGATGCCTGCCCTAATCAGTCCCCTAGGTGGAACTGATGGTGTGATGAAATTCAAACCACAACTATTACTAAAGCACCACTCATTTGGTTTGCCATTCCTCATGTGGTTTATCTCTATACATTTGCTGGTTTATTCGTGTTTCGTTTTTGAAGAGAAATGCTTTCAAAACTTGGAGGAATTCTGGAAAGGTGACTTGGGGACTTCATTTAGCCAGTCATCACTGGCCATATCTGAGCCAAGTCCTGTTATCTTCATAGCTAGTCTCTTTTAAAAATTCCAGAGCACATTTTTCTTAACCACAAGCGGGGATCCCACTCTTCTAGGTCAGGACAGGCACGAGGGAAGAAAAAGAGGGATGAAAAATGGCTTGCAATAAAGCACCTGACCTCTCATCTGAACATTTCCGCTCACAGTGGGTTCATGCAGACTTCGTTTTGTGTTGTGTTTCCAGGCACAGGTACATACTTCCGCACTGTTATTCATGGCTGAGGCAGCGTCTAATTCTGGGGATTCAGCCAGCAAAGAGGGAGATTAAAAGGGGGGGAATCTTAGGAGGAAACTCAGAAGTTTGTAAAATTACACATGGCATGTAGATAGTGGGCAAAGAAAAGTTCTTCCTCTCTCCTAGCACAAGAACCCATGGGCATCCAATGAATCTGAGTGTTGGAGGATTGGGGAGAAATGAAAGGAAGTCCTTCTTCATGCAGGACTGTGGAACTCCCTGCCACAGGAGGCAGCAATGGCCACCAACTTGGATGGCTTTAAAAGAAGGATTAACCCAATTCATGGAGGAGAGGGCTACCGAAAGCTACTGGCCACAATGACTATGCTCCACCTCCAGTTTGAGGCAGCAGTGTTTCTGAATACCAACTGCTGGAAACCACGGGAGGGGAGAGGGCTCTTGCGTGAATGTTATGCTCCTTATGGGCATCTGGTTGGCCCCTGTGAGAACAGGATGCTGGACTAGATGGGCCCTTGGCCTGATCCAGCATGGTGTGATCTTATGGTGTGATCAGCAGACACCCTCAGGAGGTGGTGGACTCTCCTTCATTGGAGGTTTTTAAGCAGAGGTTGGATGTCCATCACAGATGCTTTATATGAGATTCCTGCAGTGCAGGGGGTTAGACTAGATGACCCTTGGGGATCCCTTCCAGCTCTACAATTCTATTATTCTATTCTTTCCAGCTCTGTGTCCGAATGGGAATTTGTTGTTGTTCAGGTGCTTTCCTCAGGAAAACCCACATTTTTACTGCAGAATTAGAGCAAACGGCAATAGCAATGATCACAAATAAAAAACAATAAGCGTTACAGAATTTAAAATTAGAGCTCTGGGACTTCCAGTCTACTGCCATTGCTGTTTGGCGAGAGGATCTCGAGCTCCGAGATTCCCTGGTGCTGTGAGGGGGGGGAGCCGCGAGAGTGCCGCGGACCCCCGAAAGAGCCCCAGATTGAGCGTTCTGGGGACGTGGTTACTCAGCTGTACCTTTTTCTGTCTCCTCTGCTCCCCGGTAACCCCTATTAAGGGAGCCGAGAGCGAGCGGAGTGGAGACATGGTGCCTTGAGTTAAACTGCTACCCTCGCAGCACGAAGCTCTGTGCTGGTAGCCTGTGGAGCGGTGCATTCTTCCACACTTAAAGGATTTGAAGACATTGGACACCATGAGTAAAGGAAAAGAATTTTTTTAAAAAAATCAATGGGAAAGAATTGGCCACAGGAGGAGATTTAAAAAGGAAGTCGATCTCCCCCATTGAGAGAACTGAGATGCAGTTACTTTGCCCGAAGCCACAAAGATTGACAGGAAGCTTTCAATTTCCAAAAATTGGATTTAAAACCTTCTCCCTAAGGCAGGGTAATGGGGAGAAGGGTTGAACTCAGTAAAATCCCTGTAAAAAGTCCCCCTGGAAGCTGAAGTTGGGTCCCTGGAGGGATCAGTAAGCCACCATTATGACATCACAATAGGAAGGAATTTGTTTACCTCTTTGAGGTCATGAACTGTCAGCATTGAAGAGAGCGCAAAATATTGTTGTTGTTGTTGTTGTTGTTGTTTAGTCGTTTAGTCATGTCCGACTCTTTGTGACCCCATGGACCATAGCACGCCAGGCACTCCTGTCTTGCACTGCCTCCCGCAGTTTGGTCAAACTCATGTTCGTAGCTTCGAGAACACTGTCCAACCATCTTGTCCTCTGTCTTCCCCTTCTCCTAGTGCCCTCAATCTTTCCCAACATCAGGGTCTTTTCCAAGGATTCTTCTCTTCTCATGAGGTGGCCAAAGTATTGGAGCCTCAGCTTCACGATCTGTCCTTCCAGGGAGCACTCAGGGCTGATTTCCTTAAGAATGGATAGGTTTGATCTTCTTGCAGTCCATGGGACTCTCAAGAGTCTCCTCCAGCACCATAATTCAAAAGCCTCAATTCTTCGGCGATCAGCCTTCTTTATGGTCCAGCTTTCACTTCCATACATCACTACTGGGAAAACCATAGCTTTAACTATACGGACCTTTGTCGGCAAGGTGATGTCTCTGCCTTTTAAGATGCTGTCTAGGTTTGTCATTGCTTTTCTCCCAAGAAGCAGGCGTCTTTTCATTTCGTGACTGCTGTCACCATCTGCAGTGATCAAGGAGCCCAAGAAAGTAAAATCTCTCACTGCCTCCATTTCTTCCCCTTCTATTTGCCAGGAGGTGATGGGACCAGTGGCCATGATCTTGGTTTTTTTGATGTTGAGCTTCAGACCATATTTTACGCTCTCCTCTTTCACCCTCATTAAAAGGTTCTTTAATTCCTCCTCGCCTTCCGACCTGAGGGGCTCATCTTCCAGCGTCATAACTTTTATATGCCTGTTGTCTTTGTCCATGGAGTTTTCTTGGCAGGGATACTGGAGTGGCTTGCCAGTTCCTTCTCCAAGCGCAAAATATACGGATGTGAAAAATAAGTTTGATAATGCTCTTTTCATAAATGGACGTAAGAGTTTTAAGGTATGAAGAAGAATTAAAAATGCGAGTTTGCAACCAGTTCAGACACAATTTCTGTTTTTGAAGTTTGGAAATACTAACTGCACCATTTCCTGCCTTGTAATCTGTGCTGTTCCCATGAAACCTGAGACGAGCAAGATGTCAGTAGACATAATATCATCTGACTTCGCAGACTTTCAAGAGGAACTCCTGAGATTGCTTTTGGATTTAAGAAGTGAGGTGCACCAGAATACTATACAGATTGGAAAAATAAACCAGAACTGTGTGGAAACCGAAAAAGGACTAATTTTAACAGAGATTGCAGAGAAGAAAGACGAACAACCATCAGTCCTGGACAATGCAATTGAACCTAAGGAAGAAGAGGAAGGTGCATGGAACATTGTCCAAGACCCATGCTTGATTCAAAGGTTTTTCAAAGAAGAGACAGTGTGGAATAATGCCACACACACCCCCAGTGAGAGAGGGAGGGAAAGATCCATACTGGCGTCAGAATTCAAGGGGATTAAAAAATGTGAAAAGACTGGAAAGTGGAAACGTAGTTGGATGGCATTGTGTAACAGCTAGAGAATTGGGGAGGCAGCAGGGGACGAAGAAGGAAGAGTGGTGGATAGGTTGTGATAGAGTGGGAGTGGGGTGAGAATAATGGATGTTATTTTTTGACTGATTAAGATGGTCCGAAACTGGAACGACTTATAGAATTGGCTGATTCATCTGGGAGACCCTGAGTCCAGGGGGTGGGGCTGAATTAGATTTAAGTGTTTAAATGTCATCAGGAAAGAAGAAGTAATATTTGAATTTATGGAAAATTTGTGGGAATAAATTTTAGGCTAAGGGGGGGAAATAGAAGATAGATGGATGGGAAAATAAAGTTAGATTTGGATTAATTGATGAATTTTAGGTTTAGGATAGTTGATGTTTTTAGAATAAAAATAGTTGAGAGATAATGATAAAAATGTGTAAAATGATGTAAGATATAAAATGAAAATTGCTTAATTTGGATTTAAATACGAACCCAGGGGGGGGGGGGAATTGAGGAAGTCTACAATGTCAAGTAAAAATGTTAGAATAGATATGTTTTTCTTTTTTTCTTTTTTCTTTTTTTTCTTTTTGTTTTTTGTGATTTTTTTGTATTTTGTAGTGTTTGAAAATGAATAAATATTTTTTTGGGGGGGGGAGAAAATTAGAGCTCCAACGCAGTTGAAGGATGGAAGATTAAGAATAAAAGAAAGTACTTTTTCACACACCAGCTATGGAACTCGCTCCCTTGGGAGGCAGCGATGGCCGCCAACTTGGATTAAGAATGATTGGCTCCCAGGGGCTTCCGGTCTGCAGCGCCGGCGAGAGGACGCAGGGACCTCGAGGTCCCTGGCATCGCGGAGGAGGGGGGAATCCGCAGGGCGAGCGGATTCCCCAAAAGAACCCCGGGAAGAGCGTCCCGGGGGCGCAGGTCCAGCAGAGCTCCGGATCGCGATTCCTCCGCTGCCCAGGGAATCAATAGAGCCCCTGCGAGCCAGCGGAGTGAAGAGTCGCGGGAGCCATTTTGGACGTCAGCTTACCTCCGAGAAGTGAAGCCTCGAGTCTTCTGCCTGCTAGCTGTGGATTCTTCCAAAGAAAATCCAAGGCAAAAAGTAAGTGGAACTCTCAATTGGAACTTTGAGAAAAATTTGGCAACAATTTGGAAAAATAGGAGGAGATTTAAAAAACAGAAGTTGATCTCTTCCTAATGGACAATCAGGAGGCGCAGTAATTATCCCTAAACCGAAAGGGAATTTGATTGATTGTGAAACCCGAGAGAAAGGAAGACTTTTGCAGCCCTTCTCAGCCTCCCGGAGTCGGCACCCCTTGAGGACCAGCAAGATTGTGGGGGGAGAAAGTGCTTTGACAGCTGTCAAAAGCTGTCAAAGCTGTCAAAAGACTAGACAATTATATTGAATCGCTGTTTAATGGTGTGATTTGCTACAAGAAGAGTTTAAAGTCAAGTTAATCTGAATTAGGATTTGATAAATGGAGAAGTTAAAGACAATGGGAAAGGACAGCCAAGATGGAGGCGATCGTGTAGCAGGAAGGAATTCTCCAGTGCCTTTTGTCTCCTAATCTCCTGTCTGCTTGGAGAAAGAATGAAAAAAACTTATTCCCTAGCTTTCCAGGAGGCTGTGCTAGATCATTTGCAAATACTGAAAGACATCTATAAGACATTGCAACATTCCAGTCCATCATGTACAGAAATTGTGACACAAGATCAGGACTTAAAGGACAATTTCAATTGTGAGATTAAGAATAAAGAGCTAGTAACAGAGGACAAAATCAAAACGGAGTTGGATTATAAAAAACTGGAACTGGATGACGCACAACAAGGACTTGGAAAGAAAGAAGATGAGGTCAACGCACAACAAAACGAAATGAAGAAGCAAGAAAAGGAGGACCCTGGAGGGACTGAAATCTGGAGTTGGAGGATTGAGGAGTGGGAAATGCAGGAGGAGGGGGGGACAGAGGCCTGGATGGGGAAATGGGAAAGACGGGGTGTGGGATGAAAATTTTAGTTAAAAGGTACTTAGGCTGGCTGATTAACGGTCTCTGAAATTTTGGCATGTTAAAGGAAATGTTGGTTCAATTGGGGGAATGACACCGGGGGAGGGGGAGGTGGGTGTTTTGATTGTATATAATTATTGAATTTTCTGGAGGGAGAAAGAAGAATGGTTGGGGAAGGAAAATTTAGATTTGTAATAATTATTTTTATGTTTAGACAGGTGCCTGGGCAGAGAGCTACCTCCCGTCCTCCCTTTACTTGGGAGCACCTGGTGGCAGGGGGTGCCCTGAGGGGGGAGGGGGGAGGGAAACCCAGACACAAAAATGGATCTCCTTTGGAAGGCCGCATCTCACGGGTTCCTCTCGTGGCAGGAGGGGACTTGTGATGATGGGGCAAGAAGAAGGAGGAGGACAAAGTGATATATTAAGGAAAAGATTTGGAGTTAAGATTAGAAAATCCGCCATAATCATATTGAGATATTAAGAAAACCAGGAAGAAGAGATTCGAGGAAGTCGTAAATACAATGTTAAGAAATAAGAATTGAAAAAATTATTTGTTTGTTTTATATGTGTGTCTTGAAGGAGCAGCTGAGGGAAATTCAAACCTGTCTACTCCTCCACTCCTGACCATCTGGTGGCGGGGGGGGCTGGGAGTGGAGTGGGGGGGAGGACAAACTCAGCCCTAAAATGGACCACCTTTGACTCCCAACGCCTACGGGTCCTACTGGTGGCAGAAGTGGACTGGTGGGGGGAGGGAGGATGGAGGGATGGAATATATGTATTATGTTATGTTTTGTCTTTGTTTATATTAAAATCAATAAAAATTATTTTTTTAAAAAAAGAATGATTGGCTCCCAGTACATTTCCGGGCACAATTCAAAATGTTGGTGCTGACCTTTAAAGCCCTAAATGGCCTCGGTCCAGTATACCTGAAGGAGCGTCTCCACCCCCCATTGTTCTGCCCGGACACTGAGGCATAGCTGCCAAGTACCCCGTTTTCCCCGGGAAACCCCCGTTTTTACTTACCTTTTCCCGGTGGTCCCCCGTATCACTTCGTCTCCCGTTTTTCTCCGTTATTTTCTCCTGCCAGCGGTCATTTTTTTTCTTTCTGATTTGCCCTTCTATGGGCACTAAAAATGGCTGCCGCCGGCTTCGAAAGTGGCGTCTACGCATGTCTAGTGTCAGCGGCGGCCATTTTTGGTGCCCATAGATGGGCAGAGCAACACTGGAAGTTGCGTTGACGCACTTCCGGACATGCGTAGAAGCGACTTTCGAAGCTGGCGGTGGCCATTTTTGGTGCCCATAGAAGGGCAAAGCGACACCGGAAGTTGCGTCGACGCAACTTCCGGTGTCACACGGCTGCCGGTCCCGGATTCTGCAGTCCGGGACTTGGAAGGTAAGCACTGAGGTCCAGTGCCGAGGGCCTTCTGGCAGTTCCCTCGCTGCAAGAAGCAAAGCTACAGGGAACCAGGCAGAGAGCCTTCTCGGTGGTGGCGCCCACCCCGTGGAACGCCCTCCCAGCAGATGTCAAAGAGAAAAACAACTACCAGACTTTCAGAGGACATCTGAAGGCAGCCCTGTTTAGGGAAGCTTTTAATGTTTAATAGATTATTGTATTTTAATACTTCTGTTGCAAGCTGCCCAGATGGGCGGGGTATAAATAATAAATTATAATTATAATTCATGAAGGATAAGGCTATCCATGTCTACTAACCCTGAGGGCTGTTCCCTAGGGCCACTTTCGGACGCCGCGTTCTTATCGAAGTCACTTCCTAGGAATAGCAGGTGGAGGGTTTGCAGAAGCCAACGAGCCATTGCCCTGATCCAGCAGTGTGTTCTTACGTTGATTCTGTCCCCATGAGAATCTGTGGAAACTTAATTGTCATTTTTGGTCCGCCTCTCTTTTCTGAACCTCAATAGATTTGTGGGGCACAAGACTCCAATATAGGGCTCATCTAGACTTCCTTTTGCATAACACTTTCCAGGCAAAGGCCTGTGCTTTAAAGCTCTGTGTCCGAGCACTTTTTAAAAATAATAAAATCTCACTGCTTTATAAAACCTGTGTTTTATCACTGAATTGGGACAAACGGCAGTCGGTGGAAAACTCAATTGTTGTACAGCCTCAGTGCTCTCTAACATCCTCTTTCATTTATGACAGTCTTTGCAGCCTCACAGGAAGAAGACAAGTCAACCACACACAAAACCCCCCAAGATTTTAATTTGCTTTATCACTTTCTGCAGGAAGGGAGGAGAGATGAGCTTCTTCATTTTTTGAAACGTTTCCATTGATTTTACAATACGGCAATGGAACAACTAGCTTCAACAGTAGGGTTATATGCATATATACCAATCACGTGTGTGGAAAACTGAGTTGGAGCAGAGATGAACTTTGGATTTGCTTTATTGAGCTCGGCCAGAAGGATGGAGAGAAATGAGAGTCTCTCCTCTTATGAACCAACCCAGACCCTGCAATCGCCATCTGAAGCTCAGCCCAACCCCCTGCCAAGCAGGAAACACTATCAAAGCATTCCTGACAGTTGGCTGTCAAGCCTCCGCTTAAAGACCTCCAAAGAAGAAGACTCCACCACAATCCTTGGGAGCAAATTCCACTGCCGAATAGCTCTTACTGTCAGGAAGTTCTTCCTAATGTTTAGGTGGAATCTTCTTTCTTGTAGCTTGAATCCATTGCTCCGTGTCCGCTTCTCTGGAGCAGCAGAAAACAACCTTTCTCCCTCCTCTATATGACATCCTTTTATATATTTGAACACGGCTATCATATCACCCCTTAACCTTCTCTTCTCCAGGCTAAACATACCCAGCTCCCTAAGCCGTTCCTCATAAGGCATCGTTTCCAGGCCTTTGACCATTTTGGTTGCCCTCTTCTGGACACGTTCCAGCTTGTCAGTATCCTTCTTGAACTGTGGTGCCCAGAACTGGACACAGTACTCCAGGTGAGGTCTGACCAGAGCAGAATACAGTGGTACTATGCCAGATGTCAAATAAATGAGCCCCCCCTCTTTATTTTATTTTATATTTTTATTAGTTTTTATATATATTTTCCAAACAAAACATAACATCTCCTCTCATCTTATACAACATTTTTGGCTATAAGCCTAGGACTTCCATCAACCACGTCTAATTATTTTCAACCTTCATCACTTAGCCTTACATTTCATTATTTTCGCTATTACTTTTAATAGTCCATAACTTATTATCTATTCTCATAAATTTTCCCTGCAATATTTCATATAGTTCTCCTTACAAAATTTACAAGTGTAGTCAGTTGATTACAACGGTTTTACAAATACTTCGCATATTTACTCCAATCTTCCAAGAATTTCCGCTGCAAAATTATTTAAGTTGGACTGGGGAAAGCCCCCCTGGAACTAGACTCGGATCCCTGGAGGGATTGGCCAGCCGCCATTGGGACATCACAACAGGAAGGAATTTGTTTCCCTCCTTGAGGCTGAGAACTGTTAACTTTGAAGAGAGAGCCAATATAAGGCTGAGTACAAGAAGTTTGATAATGCTCTTTTCAGAAATGGACACAAGATTTTTAAAATATGAACAAGAATTAAAAATGAGAGTTGATAACCAGATCGGACGTAAACTTTGTTTCTGAGCTTGCAATCTGTGCAGCTCCCATGGAATTTGAGACAAACAGGATGTCAGTAGACACAACATCATCTGGCTCTTTAGACTTGGTGGATGATCAAAAACTCCTGGAACTGATTTTGGACGCGAGAGATGAATTGGGGCAGAATAATATACAGATTCGCAAAATAAGACAGAACTGTGTGGAAAGTGAAGGTGGATTGGTCTCAGTAGAGAATGAAGCGAAGCAAGATGCACATCAACAAGCACCAGCCGGGGACAATATAACTGAACTTTAAAAAGAGGAGGAAGAAGTACGGAATATTGTTCCCCCAGTGGGAGAGGGGGAACAAGACTTGTGTTTGATTAAAGGAGTCCTCAAAGAAGAACCAGCATGTAATAATGTCCTCCCATTGAGAGAGGGAGGGCAGGATCTATGCTGGGACCTGAGTTCAACTGGGGGGGAAATTGAGATAGGGCTGAAAGGTGGAAACATAGCTGGATGGTAGAAAATTGGGGGGGGGGAGGCAGCAGGGGACAAAGAAGGGAGAGTGGTGGAAAGGTGGTGAAAGAGTGAGAATAGGGTGAGGAGCAACAATGGGTTTTCTGATTGATTAAGATGGTCCGAAACTGGAACGTTTTATGGAGCTGGTTGATACATCTGGGAGATCCGGAGTCCAGGGAAAGGGGGGTAGAATTAGATAAATGAGGTTAAAGGTTATTGTTATGTACTGAGCTGAATCCTAGAACAATAGGATTCAGAATCAGTGGGAGCTACCCAATCCAACTCCAGGTGGAAGTGAATCCGCAACCTGATTGGCCTGCTGGAGCAGCCAATCAGGCGGCTGGCAGAAGTGAATCTGCTACCTGATTGGCCTGTAGGAGCAGCCAATCAGGCTGCAGGCAGAAGTCAATCCACAATATAATTGGCCCACAGGTGTAGCCCTGAAGTAGCCAATCACGCAAGGCCCATTGTGTAAATAATGTATATAAGCAGATGGTTTTGGGAAAAGAGCCATTCGTCTTCTCTTCTCCTCCTTGATGACTATGAGCTGAATAAAGAGCATGAAATTCACTCTCGACTCCGAGTATATTTCACTGGCGACGAGGATGGGATCCTGCTGAGCTGACCGCCACCACGCACTGCACCGCAGCACCGCCACCTGCTGCACCGCTGCATCGCACCATGCATCCAGGCTTCAGCTCCAGGACCCAAGGAACCCAGAATGGCAACCGACAGCAGCTTCTCGCCATTCAAACCAGCATCAGGAGACTGGGAAGGGTACGCCGCCCGTTTCAACTTCCTCCTGCAAGCGAAAGAAGTCACCAACGATGCCATGAAGAGGGCGACATTCTTCAGCGTCTGTGGAGAGGAGACGTTTGAAATCGCCCGGGCTCTCCTTGCACCTAGAGATGTCGCTACCGTCTCTTACAAAACAATAATGGAACGGCTGAAGGAGCACTTCTCACCACAGCCCTCGGTGGTAGCTTGCCGAAATGCCTTCTACGCAAAGCGGCAAGCCCCAGGGGAAACCATAACTGGATTTGTGACCTCCCTCCGCCAAGCCGCCCGGTTATGCAACTTCTCAGAGTTGGAAAACATGCTTCGTGACCGCCTCGTCGGTGGCCTGAGGGACGAGATGTTACAACGACGCCTCTACGCCAAAAAAGACCTCACGTTCCAGATTGCTCTGGAGGAAGCCCTGGCAACCGAAGCCGCCGAGAGGTCAACGCAAGAGGCACGACCGGCCCCGCCATCCCAACCGAGGGTCTACCACGAAGACCTCACCGACGAATCCGAATCTGACAGGGAGGAAGTACACCGAGTACAGCGGCGCACTCAAGCAGCACACACACCACAGCAGCCTCGACGAGAAGGAGGGAACTGTGCAAGCTGCGGGGAGAACCACGAGAGGAGGACCTGTCGTTTCCGCAACACAGAGTGCAGGCAGTGCAGAAAATTGGGACACATCGCCCGGGTGTGTCGGGCTCGACTCACCCGTCGACAAGCATCAGATGACCGACCCAGGAGCCCCAGGTCACACGGCACCATGCACCAAGGCAACTCGACGGAGATCACGGACTACCAGGTATTCCAGTTGCCCCATCCCAGCACAGAGAAAATTTATATAGAGGTACAGATAGAGGGAGCCCCATGCCGCATGGAGCTGGACACGGGTTCAACTCTATCCATAATCTCGGCCCGAACATTAAGGGAACTGTGCCCTAATGGGGGTCCCAAACTAAGGCCGGCCCCATTCACCCTCCGGGACTTCCAGAAACGTAAGGTCCCTACAATGGGGGTGGGGACCTTCAGGGTGCAATATCGAGGGCGAAAGCAACAATTGGACTTGCTGGTAGTTAAGGGCCCCTACGTTAGCTTACTGGGACTGGCATGGTTTGGACCTCTGGGGCTAGCCGTTACCGGGGTGAACCGCACTAGCTTACAAGTGGACGTGGACGCCATATGCAAAGAGTTTCCAGGGGTTTTCGATGGGGCATTGGGACGATATACAGGACCCCCCATTGCCCTACAGCTAGACCCCGCTGTACGACCCATCAGGCACAAGGCCCGCCGGGTCCCGTTCGCCCTGAAACCCCGCATAGACGAGGAATTGGACTGGCTCGTGGAGCAAGGAGTGCTGGAGCCGGTGCCCAACGCCCCCTGGGAAACTCCAATTGTCACACCCGTCAAGCCTAACGGTTCGGTCCGCATCTGTGCAGACTACAAATGCACCATAAACAAGGCTCTCACGGCCCATGCATACCCAGTGCCAGTGGTCAGCCATGTCCTCGCCACCCTGGCTGGGTCAAAAATCTTTGGCAAACTGGACTTGGCCCAAGCGTATCAACAGTTGCCTGTGGACGAAGCCACAGCAGAGGCTCAGACGATTGTGACGCACAGAGGGGCATTCAGAGTAAAGCGGCTGCAATTTGGCGTTAGCGTGGCACCAGGCATATTCCAGAATCTAATGGACTCTCTCCTTAAAGGGATTCCTGGCGTCACCCCCTTCTTCGATGATGTACTGATCGCCGGGCCCACACCAGAGGAATTTGAGGACCGCCTCCGCTCCGTCCTGCACCGTTTCCAGACGGCGGGCCTCAAGGTGAAGCGGGAAAAGTGTTTACTGGGAGTGCCGCAGGTGGACTTTCTGGGATTTAAGGTGGACGCAGAAGGGGTCCATCCAACCGGTGACAAGGTACGGGCCATTTGTGAGGCCCCAGCGCCCAAGAGCAAGCCCGAACTTCAGTCATTCTTGGGACTATTGAACTTTTACCATGCCTTCCTTCCCCATAAGGCAGCGGTAGCGGAGCCCCTACACAGACTCCTAGATAAAAGGACCCCTTGGGTGTGGGGCCAGCGACAAAGGGCCGCATTCCAGGCAGTCAAGGACTTGCTCGTCTCGAACTCGGTCTTGGCACACTTCGACGAGAGGCTGCCAGTGGTGCTGGCATGCGACGCCTCTCCCTATGGCATCGGCGCTGTCCTGGGACACCAACTCCCGGGTGGAAGAGAGGTGCCGGTGGCATACTTCTCCCAGACGCTTGCTGCAGCCGAACGAAACTACTCACAGATTGACAAGGAGGGTCTGGCAATCGTGAAGGGCGTAAAAAAATTCCATGATTTCTTGTACGGGCGGCCCTTTACCATAGTGACTGACCACAAGCCGTTGCTTGGCCTGTTTGCCCCCGAGAAGCAGACGCCCCAAGTGTTGTCTCCACGTGTCCTCAGGTGGTCAATTTTCCTTGCCGGCTACCAGTATGCACTAATCCACCGCCCTGGGAAGGCAATGGGCCACGCAGACGCCCTCAGCAGGCTACCACTACCAGAAACAGGCCCCGACCCAGCGCCTGCGCAAGAGGTTATGACCCTGGAGCTGCTTCCCGACCGACCCATTCAGGCACAAGAAGTTGCGCACCATTCCACAAAAGATAGGGTCATCTCCCGGGTCCTGGACTGGGTGTGGCGAGGATGGCCCAGCAGCAGCCCCGGGCCAGAATTCGCTGGCTACACAAACCGCAAACATGAACTGTCGGCCCACAAGGGGTGCCTGTTATGGGGAAGCAGGGTTGTTGTTCCCCAGCCCCTCCGCAAAAGGGTCCTCACAGCCCTACACGAGACACACCCAGGGGTAGTGAGGATGAAGGCCCTTGCCAGGAGTTATGTGTGGTGGCCGGGGATTGACAGAGAGATAGAGGCCTGGGTCCAACACTGCCAGACCTGCCAAGAATCCCGCCCAGATCCCCCAAGGGCCCCAGTCCAGCCCTGGGAGTCCGCCCGAGATCCATGGTCACGCTTGCACGTGGACTTCGCTGGCCCCTTCCAGGGAAAAACATTCTTCATAGTGGTGGATTCCTACACCAAATGGCTG
The DNA here is from genome assembly GCF_965207765.1 of Zootoca vivipara. Lineage (NCBI taxonomy): Eukaryota > Metazoa > Chordata > Lepidosauria > Squamata > Lacertidae > Zootoca > Zootoca vivipara. The sequence continues at coordinate 72,557,959 of NC_142583.1, forward strand.
GAGGTCGCACTGGTACCGTCCACTTCTACGGCGGCAGCCATCCGGGTACTACGTAAGCTGTTTGCAACCCACGGGCTCCCTGACACCCTCGTCTCGGACAATGGAACCGCATTCACGTCAGAGGAGTTCCAGACCTTCACAGCGCAGAACGCCATCCACCACATCCGCTCAGCACCATTCCACCCTGCCACCAATGGCCAAGCGGAGCGCATGGTGCGGACCACCAAGGACAGCCTCCGCCGCATGACACAAGGGGACTGGGAATACCGCCTTGCCGCATTTCTTCTAGCACAGCACAGCACCCCAAGCACAACGACGGGCCGGAGCCCAGCTGAACTACTAATGGGCCGGCGCCTTGCAACTAGACTGGACCGACTTCACCCCGACAGAGCTCAGGATGAGGTAGTGGTGGGGAAAGGCAGGAACCCCCGGACATTTGTGGCCCAGGACCCAGTGTATGCAAAGAATTTTGGGGCAGGCCCAGCATGGGTACCCGCCACAGTCACCAAGGTGACCGGTCCCGTGTCGTACGAGGTACTAACGGAAGGGGGGCAATGTTGGCGCCGCCACTGCGACCAGCTACGGCGACGATTCCCAGGAGGAACCCGGGAGGAGAGCGGGACAGAGGGGTCCCAAGGGGACAGCAGGGCAGTGAGGCCTGTAGAGCGAGAGGGGTGGGCAGGGGAAGCAGAAGCAGTAGGCACAGAGGGGCACCCCGAGGCTGGAAGGACACCGGAACCAGAGCTACAACCTAGTGGTTCAGTGGCGCCAGACCAGACAGCCCCGGCACAGCCAGCAGCCTCGGAACACGAGCCAGAACCAGAACCCCTGACCAAGGAACACCCCAGGCCACAACGCACACATATTTCAGTTATTATGATAGAAGAAATAATATTTGAATGTATGGAAAATTTTGGGGGTATAAATTGAGAGGGTAAAGGAAGAATTAGAGATGGATGGGGAAATAAATCTGGATTTGGATTAATTAATGAATTATAGGTTGAGGATAGTCGATGTTTTTTTTTGTGTGTAGATTAGAATTGGTTGTGAAATAATGAAAAATTGTGTTAGAATGATTTAAGATGATAAAGAAAAATTGTAGTTACAGGTAGGTAGCCGTGTTGGTCTGAGTCAAAGCAAAATAGAAAAAAAATCCTTCAGTAGCACCTTAAAGACCAACTAAGTTTCTATTTTGGTATGAGCTTTCATGTGCATGATAAATGGACCCAGTGTAGGGGGAATCGAGGAAGTCCACAATGTCAAGTTAATGTAAGAATTGATATGTTTTTTGTTTTTTGTTTCTTTCTTTTTTTGATTATGTTTTATTTTTGCTTTTTTTGTTTTTGTTTTTGTGTTCAAACGTTTGAAAGTTAATAAATATTATTTGGGGGGGAATAGAGTGGGACTATGACTTCCCTTGATCTGGACACTAGACTTCTGTTGCTGCAACCTAGAATAGCATTAGCTTTTTTTTGCTGCTGCTGCATCACACACTGTGGACTCATGTTCAGTTTGTGGTCCACCAAGACCCCTAGATCCTTTTCACACATACTGCTAAGTAAGCCAGGTGTCCCTGAGTGCTACTTCCAGCCTTGTGCCAAGTGAGCAGAGCTGGCAAGGGAAACCCCAGCGCAAAGTTGCAAAGTCACGGTGTTTTTAACCACAAAGCCCACAAGCCTCTTGCTGGCAGCATGACAGTAATAGAAAGGCGTTTGTCTTAGAGGGAGCAGCTAGAGAAGAACAGGCAAGACTGGGGGCATCCAGAGAAGGATGGCGCAAGAGATCGCCTACGTGAATACAATGAAGTTTGAAGCCGGTGGTAAGGGCACACTTTAATGACAGGCTCCCTTCCCTTTTAAGAAATTTCTCACATTTTGAGTCGGGGCTTATTTGGGGAGACTTGGTTGGGGGACCAAAGGCATTACAGCAGGGGATTAGATACCGGTAGTTTCATGGAGAAGAGGGCTATCAATGGCTACTAACCACAATTGCATCCCCTCCAGCATTTCTCCAATGAAAATAATGACACCCAGTGCTATTTTTCTAGGGGAGAAAGGGGCTAGAACTCATGGACACCTCTTTCATTCTCTTTGAATGGCAATGGTGGCCATCTGAGTCAAGGTGCCGGAACTCAGTTCCAGTGAGTTCCAGCTGGGGGGGAAAGCCCTGAGGACATCCTATTCCATGCCCTCCAACATTTCTTCTTCTTCTTTTTTTGCCTGTCATGCACTGTTAAATATATATTTATTTATTTTAATAATTTTTATTGGTTTTACATAAAGAATAAAGAAAAAATAGAAGAAGAAAAAATAATACCGGTAATAATAATAACAATGAAAAAATATAAAACGAAAAAATGTGTAATAATATCATACTCTTCTTTACATCTTGTCACCGACCTCCCCGTCCCTCCCTTCCCGACTCTTTTTCAGATCTATAATACTGCTCTCTCTCAAAACTTACAAATAATTAAACAATTATAATTCTTATTCTTCTATCACTGCTATTTCTTTTTCAACTTTAAACACCCTCCTAACTTCTTCTAATTATCTCCTTTAGCCTCTAGTTACTCTCTATGAAATATATCATATTCCCAAATCCTCCCTCTTTGTAAATATTTACCAATCCTCTAAATTTCCCCCCCTCCCTCTCCTGGGTAGCAATTCCCTCAAAGCCACCCCCAGATCCATAATCCTTAAACTTAAATCCTTAAATCCTTTCCAGTTCTTAAACCTCATAAGCCATCCTTTAATTAGTACCTTAAAAAATATTTTTACCCCACACCCTCCCTAAGCCTTTCCATCCCAAACCGTTCTCCCCTTTTTCCCCTTTTGTTGTTTCATACGCTCAGTCCGTCTCCCTCCCACATCTTCATTTTCCTTGACCCCCATTATCGCCGAACTTCTGACTGGATTGTGTCCCCCTTCTCTCACTAGAAGGACACAAAACCAGTCCCAATCGTCTTTTGCTGCTACAACTTGGTTGTTTCTGACTGAGACCTGGTCTCCCTCTCTCACTGGCAGGCCAGGGTCCCAGACTTCGTCCCACTCTGGAGAGTCTTGTATCCAGTAAAAGTCTTTCTTGGCCACTCTCACTGGCTGCTCTTCATCCAACTGCTCCTCTTTTTCTTCTTCTTGTAGATTTTCACTATAATTATCTTCTTCCTCCTGCTCTTGTAGTTGTAGAGCTTCCACTTGCGGCTGTAAGGTCCTGTTGGGGTAGCATAGTTCTTGGGTCATTTCTTGGATAAAATCCAGGATCTGTTGTACGGTGGTCTCTTCCCGCTGCATGTCTGATGTTTTGTCTAACTAAATACTTTGTCTTCTCGTATTACAGCGGAAGGCATGTAGTATGGTTCCCAGGGTGGTGTTATTGTCCTTCGTTTATTTTTGTCCGAAACAAAAGATCTCTTTTACATCCAAAGTCCAAAGTTCAAAGTCCAACATCCAAAACTTCTTAATTCTCAAAATAGCTCAAAGTCCAACTATATTGTAACTATACATCCAAAGTTGACCATTATTGATACATTCTCGATACATTCTTTCCCCTCATTTCCTCGCAAGCTTCACTGGTAATGGCTTCCAGAGTCCCGCTCCCAGGGTCCAGAGGGGGAATTATTTAGCCTCAACAAGTTTCTTGCAGAGATCCAAAATAAAATGCTCTCTCCCCTTGGCTCTGCCTCCAAAGGGAAGGGTTCAAGTTAACTTTCTTAGAGAGGTTTGTTTCCTTTCATAGACACGGCTGCAGGCTAGTTAGCTGCTGATTATAATATCGGGGGGGAGCGACCTCCGTTCCCTTTTAATTTAAACTCCCCTCCCGTGACCAAATTCAAGTCTCTCAAGCCAATTCTTGTTTCCTTTTACTCACGGTCAGATTCTATTTTGGAGGTATCTGCCGCTCTCCTGTTGTCGGCTCGGAGCTTTCCGCCATCCAAGTAGCACTGGACCCAAGGCTCCGTCACGTTCTCTCTGCTCTCAGTGCCCCCGAATAGGGGCTTTCTGGGCAGCGAATCGTGACTAAATGGGGCACAGCTGGGACATCCAAGCCCCCAGAACGCACTATCTGGGGTTCTACGGGTGGTCGCGGCACTCGCGCGACTCACCCCCTCCTTGGTGGCGGTGGGGGGTCTCGGAGACCAAGACGAACCCCGCCAAGCGACAATGGCGGCAAACCGGAAGTGCCCTCCAACATTTCTCTGACGAAAATAGGGACATCCTAAGGAAAAGCAGGACATTCTGGGGTCAAATCAGAAATGTGGAAGGCTTCTGTAAATCTGACATGGTCCCTGGAAAATAGGCACACTTGGAGGGTCTGCAATGGCGATGTTATTACTGCGATGTTATCTGGGGCGCAGTAGTGCTTTTGAATACCACCAGTTTCTGGGGGGGTGTTGCTGTTGCACCCAGGTCCTGCTTGGGGGCTCCCTTTGGGGCATCGTGAGACCAGGATGAATGGGGGCCTTATGGCCTGATCCATCAGGATTCGTAATGCGCCTTTGTCCAAACACAGCGGGGAATGAATATCAAAGTGGGGGATATCGGGGAGGAAGTCTGCCTACACCTCTTTGCCCCTTGCAGTGTTTGGAATTCCCCAGGCACCAGAATACCAGAAGACCCTGCTGGATTATGCCATCCATCTGGTAAATTTGAGGGGCGTGGCTTTCCTTGTGAAGGACAATTGCCTTACCCGAGCCACTGTTTTTACCTGTGGCAACGCAATCCTGCGAGACAGTCCTGGGTCCGGCGATAGGAAAGTAAGGAATCGTAAGGTCAATTGCCGGTGCCCAATGCGAAAGTCTGGTGCAAGGCCCATTTTGCAAGAACGGGCTTGGTCAACATCCTGCTTCCTCTCTGCATATCAGTGCCCCAGAGTCTGCAGTGGCTTCCTGTTGTCTGAAGGTTGAATTTAATCCACAATATGGGGCTGGGGCTGGGGTGGGGGGGCCACACACACCCCTACGGTCCTCCTGATGGAGGCGGTTGCTGGACTCTCCTCCTCCTCTGCAAAGATGGCCAGAAACGATGGGGTAGAACTCAGCATCAGCAATGAAGCTCTTGAGAAATTGCAGAGCTTGCAGAGTTTCACAGATGAAAATAAATATGCTCTTAACAAACATCCCTCCCGCCTGATTCCCACACCAACTCTTGTACCCCACCCAAACTAGGCATCAAGGGAGACACACTGCAGAACACGCCTGCAAATGGACCAGAGACAAAATGTAAAAAGAAGACATTTATATTATGTTATATTTTTGACATTTTTTGCCTTTGGGACGTTCTATATAATTGCCTGTAGAGTTGTGTGAGCCGTGTTTCTTTAGCTCTCTGTATTCCTTTGTGTTGCATTTTGCAATGGGACCAGAGCAGTTTTTTAAAATATTTCTTTTAGTGGGGAATTTATTATTTGTTTCTATTCAAAAATATATACTTATAGACTGCTGGTTTGCATTGCGCATGACACCGTAAAAGCAGAACGAAGTGCAATCTCACAATGGACCAGAGCAACTAAATCTCCAACGTATCACATAAGAGCACATAAGGAGAGCCCTGCAGAATCAGGCCCAATGGGTCCCCCTAGCCTAGCATCCTGTCCTCACAGCAGACAAGCAGGTGCCTGTGGGAAACCACAAAAACACTCTTCCCTCCTTTCACTTCTCATATTGTTTTGGGAAGTGTGAATTAGATGGGGAGGGGTAATCGGCTTCAAATGTGAACTAGAATCATAGAATTGTAGAGTTGGAAGGGACCCTGAAGGTCGTCTTGTCGAACCCCCTGCAATGGAGGAATCTCAACAAGACCATACATGGGTTTCTTTCTCCTACTCCCCCCCCCCGGCCCATCCCTATTCTTCACTGGGGTCCCACTCAGGGCTACTCAGCCCCTCAGGTTTTTCCCCCATCGAGTTTTATGTAAACTGCTTTGCTTGTTTTTAATGGTATGGTTCTAAACTACCCTGCCTGGGACCTACTGGTGGAGGGCAGGTAAGAAACCTTACTTGCCCGGAGCCTCACATTTAAGAGAAAGCAGGGTGGGGGAATGAAATTTTAATCTTTCCCACCATCCTCTGCTCCCCTCAGCTTCCTCTCTATCTCGCAAGAGAAAGATCTCCGCCACCATCATCATCATCATGACCATCCTGGCTCTGCTGGTCCTACTGCTGGCCACCTCCCTCATTGCAATGGCCCTTCTCTGTAAGTAAAGGTAAAGGGACCCCAAACCGTTAGGTCCAGTCACGGATGACTCTGGGGTTGCGGCGCTCGTCTCGCTTTACTGGCCGAGGGGGTCGGCGTACAGCTTCCAGATCATGTGGCCAGCATGACAAAGCCGCTTCTGGCGAACCAGAGCAGTGCATGGAAACGCCGTTTACCTTCCCGCCAGAGCGGTCCCTATTTATCGACTTGCACTTTGACGTGCTTTTGAACTGCTAGGTTGGCAGGATCTGGGACCGAGCAATGGGAGCTCACCCCGTCGCGGGGATTCGAACCGCCGGCCTTCTGACCGGCAAGCCCTAGGCTCTGTGGTTTAACCCACAGCGCCACCCGCGTCCTGTTTCTCTGTAAGTACAACTTTGCATTTCCACTCTGCCTGATCTCCATGGCTCTGGCACCTTATCCAAAGTCTGACCATTGGTGCCCTATTATCTGTGCTGACTGGCAGCAGCTGCCCAGGGTTCCAAGCACGGGTCTCCCTTGCTCTCCGCCCAACCTGGAGAGGCATCAGGGACGTACCAGGATCAAAATTAGGGGGGCAAGGGGCGGGGCCAAGGCACGGGAGGGGAGGGGCCACAGTGGGAATGTGGGTGGGGCTACGTGGCCTGCACCTTTCAGCTGTTCCAAGGAGGCGGCTCCAGGCTCCCGCTCCCCACGCGAAGCTCCAGAGGCGCGCGGGGAGCGTTAGCCTTGGGCCGCCACGCTGCGCCCCTCAGCCTTTTGCTTCTAGGGGGGCAACTGCCCCCCTTCCCCCTCTGCCTATGCCCATGAAAGGCATGCAAAGCAAACATCCTTCGTCGGTAAGACGAATGGGTGGCGAGAGTGCCTCTGAGGACATGCACAATGACACAACCATTTTGCTGCTTCAGGCAATCACGCAACGGCTTCCATCAAAAGCGAAATGCCTATCACGGCCCGCCCACCCCCCAAAACACCCCGCAGAAACGAGAGAACCGGAGGACAGGGGAGGTTTTCCAAAGTGGGAGGGAAATTAGCCTTGAAACGCGATGGTGGGGAAGGAAGGGATTTGATCTAAATAGGGAAGAGTTGGCTGGCCTGCAGAAAATGCCACCGGCCCCTGGCTGCCAGGAAGACTAGCCAAAGGAAATCTTGGAAGGGCCAAAGTGCCATTGGTATTCAAGAGGCAAGCTCAGGGCTGGGCTGCAACATCCTAGAAGATACTGCAAGGCTCCCTAGATCAGGCATAAGCAAGCTCTGGCCCTCCAGATGTTTGGGACTACAATTCCCATCATCCCTGCCCACTGGTCCTGTTAGCTAGGGATGATGGGAATTGTAGTCCCAAACATCTGGAGGGCCGGAGTTTGCCTAGGCCTGCCCTAGATGTACATGGGAATTTACAGGAGAACATGAATGACAGGTCCCTGCCCCGTGGAGCTTACAATCTAGAATTTGGCAGGGCAGGTAGGAAACAGCAGGAAGGAGAGGCAAGGACACCCAAATGGATTGTGTGCCAATGCAGTTCCGTTTGTGCCTTCACTGCAGTCAGGAGGAGAACAAGAAAAGTTCCGACCCTGTTAAAAAAGAAAAGAAGTTCTGAGCAAAACTCCAAACTCTGAAATCTGTTCAGCATTTTCAGGTTTTTGGATTTCCTACTTTGCATGTCCCCTTCGCCAGCACTTTTATTTGTAAGTTAATCCTGCAGCAGCCATGTCAGGGCAGATAAAAGAAAGCCCTTCTTCATGCAGCGCACAGATAAACCGTGGAACCCACTCCCACAGGAGAGAGTGATGGCCACCAATTTGGATGGCTTTTAAAAAGGATTACTGTAACTAGACAAATCCATGGAGGAGGAGAGGGCTATCGATGGCTCCTGCCCACAATGGCTGTCCTCTGCCTCCACAGTCGGAGGCAGCCATGCTTCCGAATCCCAGTTGCTGGAAACCACAAGAAGGGGGAGTGCTGCTCTTGTGTTCGAATCCTGCTTGCGGGTTTCCCACAGGTCGGCCATTGGCCTGATCCAGCATGCTCTTCTTATGTCGATGTGATTTGCAGATTCCCAGAAGGAGAAGAAACTCCAGGAAATCGAAGGAGTGATGGAGAAGATCAGAACCTCCCTGTGGCTCAGCAACATCTCTCTTTCGCCAGCGGAAGCATCTGAGAGTAAGTTGCAAAACCCAGAAATGAGAACAACCCTCAGAGAATGTGCGGGTGGAAAGGGTTCCTATTTTTAATTGTTTCCCTTCCTTTCCTCCAGATGATTTCTGCTCTTCGTCATTTAATTTGCGCAATGAAAAGTGTTTGTCCTCACAGCCAAGCTAGGAAAGTAGGTTATTGTTGTGCCCTTTTTACAGCTGGTAAACTGAGGCTGGGATAGTAGGCCACACAATGCGCCTATGGCATAAGAAGAGGAGCCTGCTGGATCAGGCCAACGGCCCGCCTAGTTCAGCATCCTGTTCTCACAGTGGCCAACCAGATGCCCCTATGGGAAAGCAGCAAGCAGGATCTGATCACAAGAGGAGCACTCTCCCCTCCTGGAGTTTCCAGCAACTGGCAGATTTTAAATACCCCCTTCAGGGATAGGGAACACCTTTTTCTCTGGTGAGAGTACCCTGTGCCTTTAAACAGAAACTCAACAGGTGCAGCTGCCCCAATTACTGCATCTCAGTGATGTTCTCAGCCAGAGAGAAGTTTCTGAAAACGTTACATTTCTCCTAGCCTCCCATTTCGCTAAGCTCACTTTGGCCTGACGCTGAACTCTGCACTTTCATACCAATGACAAACTTAGTTGGTCTCTTAAGGTGCTACTGGAAGGAATTTTTTTTATTTTGTTTCGACTACGGCAGACCAACACGGCTACCTACCTGTAACTCTGCACTTTCAGGTGTTCAGCTGCTCCAAAACATCTCTGAGGCTTTCTCCAAGATCCAAACACGCCTGGGGAACGTCAGTGCATCAAAAACCGCTGTCCAGAATCGCCACAGTAAGTAGGGGTCAAAATCACTGGCAAAGACCTCTTCCAAACCCACCTTTCCTTCAAGGGGGATCAGCATCCCAGACCATCTCCGGTCCTGGACATAAGGGTTGCCAACTTCTTAAACGCCTACTGCTCCTGTAATTGAAACATATTAGGAGGTGGCGATGTTGGTCTGCATGCAGTTAAAGGACTTTGCCACATGATTTCTGCACATCAAGATCCAGTTAAAGTTTCAGGAGCAAAACCAAGTCCCCACCCCAACTTGAGTTATGGCAATCCTCCTGGCCAGGCCTGGGGCAACCACTTCCCATGGGAGTCTGTTCCTCTGTTGAACAGCTCTTAACATCAGAAAGTTCTTCCTGATGTTTAGTCGGAATCTCCTTCTTGTAACTTGAAACCATTGGTCCGAGTCCTACCCTCCAGAGCCGGAGAAAACAAGCTTGTGCCATCTTCCCTGTGACAGACCTTGAGATATTTTGAAGATGGATATTGTCAGGGGGCCTGATATGGCTACTCTAGAGTAACGACTCCAGCATGGTCTTTTTAGGCTTTTATTAAGTGCTGATTATTTACAGTGTTCAGAGCGGTAAATATGCATCCTTAAGGTGAGGTGTCAGAACCTCCGAATGGCGATTGGCGCGTTTTCTTCCAGCACAGAAGCTTTGGGAGACCCAACCTCTTCCCCCTACGTTTGCGTCGCAATTCGGGAGTTGGGGGGATTGGCCTTCCCCCCGGGCCCCCCACTTCCTGTCCCACCTGGTGCATGGGCTCCGCAACCTTGCCTGAGCCTCGGACCCCACTTCCTGACTCTCCGCTAGAGGCAGAGCTCTCCCTACTCTCTCCAGCGCTTGGGGATGGGCTGGAACTTAAGATGGGAGGGACTTCCCTGTATCCCTTGTCCCTCACATCCACCCCCCTCCCAGGCTCCTCTCCCCCCCTCCCTAAGGGCTCTCCGCTTGCTGGGGACGAGTGAAATCCCAAGAAGTCCGTGGCGTCAGAGCCTGTGGGTGTGAAAATTTCCCCCCAATCTGGCGATCTTTCCCTCTCCCCCTGAGAAGACTGGAATCCCAAAAAGCCTGTGGCGTCAGAGCTGGTGGGAGTAAAAATGTTCTGCCAGTTTTCTCCTGCCTCTGACGTAGTCGACCTTGGTGAAACCCACACCTCTTCTTCCGTATCCTCAAATTCCGCTTCCCATCTCCATGGAGAGCTGCTGCCTGCTCTCCCTTCCTCCCGCCCCTCCCCCTCCTCCTCCCTTTCCATGTGCCAGGGCTTGGGTCTGTGGGGGAAAAGGGCGTGAAACTCTTCCACCAAAAATTCCTCAGGTACTTCCGTGGCCGGTATCCACTCATTGTGGGACGGCGGAGTATCCTCCCATGCCATAAGGTACTCCAGCCCTCTCACCCCTCTCCGTGAGTCTAAAATCTCCGTTGCCTCATTGAGTCGTCGGGCGTCTCCCGTCTCCCCCCCTCCCTCTGGAGGCTGATCACTGTCCCGCAACCTGGTGCTTTCTCTGTACGGCGACAGCAGGGATCTATGAAACACTGGGTGCACTCTCATGTCCTCAGGCAGTGCTAGCCTGAAGGCTACCGGGTTGACCTGCTGCGTGACCGTGAAGGGGCCCAGCCTCCTGGGTGCTAACTTCTTGCATCACCCCCTGGTGGGAAGACCTTCCGAGGACAACCAAACCTTGTCCCCCACCCTGATGACCTCCCCCGGTCGCCTGTGGCGATCTGCCCCCTTCTTGTACGCTTCCTTGGCCCTCTCCAAGTGTTCTCTGAGCTGCTGGTGCACCGTCTCCAGGTCCTCTGCCCAATCCTCTGCCTGTGGGCCCTCTTCCTCCTCCTCCCCCTCCCTCTCCGGGAAAGATCTGAGGTCGCGCCCGTAGTTGGCCTTAAAGGGCGACACCCCTGTGGAGACGTGCACCGCATTGTTGTAGGCAAACTCTGCCAGTGGCAGTCGATCCACCCAGTCCGTTTGCCTCTGGCTGACGTAACATCTCAGGTACTGCTGCAGAATGGCGTTGACTCGCTCCGCCTGTCCATTGGTCTGCGGGTGCCGAGCCGTAGACAAGCTGACCTCCACCTGCAGGAGGTTCATCAGCCGCCGCCAGAACCTGGAAACAAATTGGCGGCCACGATCCAAAATAACTCTTAAAGGCAATCCATGCAGTCTGAATACGTGGTCAACAAACAGTTTGGCCGTCTCTTCTGCCGAGACCGCCCTGGCACACGGTATAAAATGACACATTTTGGACATGAGGTCCACCACCACCAACACTGCGGTCTTGCCCCTGGACGACGGCAGGTCTGTGATGAAGTCCATGGACACTACTTCCCACGGCCTGTGCGGTGTGGCTAATGGCTCCAGCAAACCTGCTGGTGGCGCTCTGACCACCTTTGCTCGCTGGCAGGTGTCACAGCCCCTTACATAATCCCGAACATCCTCCCGCACTCCTGGCCACCAGAAGTGTCTCATGACTAGGTGAGTGGTTTTGTCCCTTCCGAAATGACCCGCCGTCGGGTTGTCGTGCATCTGCTTGAGGACCTTACCTCTTAGCTGTTTGGTGGGCAGGTACAGGGCTCCCCTGTAAAAAAGCAAACCCCTCCTTTCCTCAAAGTCTTTTGCCCGCTCCCTCCCCCCTCGCAGCTCTCTGAAGATGCGGGTGACGAACTCATCTGCTGCCGTCAGTGCTGTGAGCTCTGCCTCGCTTACCACTGCTGCTCCGCAGGCCCATGCGGACTGGGGAAAAATGTGCCGGGGTGCTGGTGGCAACTCCTCCTCCATGTATTCCGGCTTGCGGGAGAGGGCATCCGCCCTGACGTTCTGCTCCCCCGGTATGTAGTGGATGGAGAAGTTGAAGTGCGAGAAGAACTCTGCCCATCGTATCTGCCGCTGGTTGAGCACCCTGGCCGTTCTCCAGAACTCCAGGTTCTTGTGGTCCGTGCACACCTGAATGGGATGCTTGGCGCCCACAAGGAAGTGTCTCCAATGCTGGAACGCAGCGTGGATCGCGAGAAGCTCCTTATCAAACACCGTGTAATTGCGTTCTGGCTGGGTTAGCTTTCTGGAGAAGAAGGCACAGGGTCTCCACTCTCTGTTGGCATCCAGTTGCAACAGGATCGCTCCCAAAGCCCTGTCTGAAGTGTCGGTTTCCACGCGTAGGGGCGCATCCTGCACCACGTGGAACAGGTTCTGGTCGGAAGCGAACACCCTCTTGAGGCTTTCGAACGCTGCTTGCGCCTCTGGAGTCCACCTGAACTTCTGCTTGCCTCTTAGGCAGTCCGTGATGGGAGCCGTAACGCGAGAGAAGTTCTTGATAAACTTCCTGTAAAAGTTGGCGAAGCCTAGTAGGCGTTGGGCATCTTTGCGTGTCCTGGGGCTGTGCCAGTCCAGGATGGCCTGCACCTTGTCCTTATCCATTGCTAGCCCCTCGTCTGACAGCTTGTAACCTAGGAAGTCCACCTCCCTGGTGTGAAACTTGCATTTCTCCAGCTTCACATACAGGTGGTTCTCTTTCAGGCGCTGCAACACCTCCCTGACATCCTTCACATGCTGCTCTGGGTCATTGGAGTAAATAAGGATGTCATCCAGGAAGACCAGGCATTTCTTGAAGAGGAGGGACCCCAGGACGTGGTGCATGAAGGCCTGGAAGCATGCTGAGCCCCCTTGCAAACCGAAGGGCATGACCAGATATTCAAAAGAGCCCAGTGGCGTGAACATCGTGGTCTTCCACTCATCGCCTTCCCGGATCCTGATCAAGTTGTACGCCCCCCTCAGGTCTAGCTTGGTGAAAATCTTGCCCCTGCGTGCCGCTGTCAGCAGATCATCCACTCTGGGCATTGGGAAAGCCACCGGTTCCGTCATGGAATTGAGCCGTCTAAAATCCACCACCAGACGGCGCTGTTGCGTGTCCTTCTTGTCCACCCAGAAGACCGGGCTGCCCCCTGCTGCCTTGCTTTCTCTGATGAACCCCCGCTTGAGGTTCTTGTCGATGAACTCCCTCAGATCCTCCAGTTCCTGATCTGACATGGAGTACAGCTTGGCTGGGGGTAGCGTGGCCCCTGGCACCAGGTTGATTTGACAGTCAAAGGACCTGTGTGGGGGTAGGTGGTCGGACTCCGCTTCGCTGAAGACCTCCTGTAGGTCCCAGTACGGTTTGGGTATTGCCTCACCCCCCTTGACGTGCATGGTGGCCACTGTGGCGATGGGAGGCCCCTCCCCAGGTTGGCGCTGCATGCAATGCTCCAGGCAAAAGTCCGATCCAAACATGATGCATCTCTGGTGCCAACTGATGGAGGGGTCATGGCGCGCCAGCCAGCTCATGCCTAAGACGATGGGGGGGTCGGAGATGGAGGTGACGTTGAATGCCAGCGTCTCTGAGTGTCGTCCCACCGTCATTCTCATGGGGGGGGTCTGGTGGGTGATGGCCCCCCCAGCAACTCCCTGCCGTCTATGGTGGAGACGTGCAGGGGGAAATCCAGCTGCAGAAGTTGGATCTGGTGCTCTTCTGCAAAGTTTCTCGAGAAGAAGTTGGCTGATGCACCACTGTCAATTAACGCGAGTACCGTCAGGGGATAGCCATTTGGGAGCGTTAGCGTCACTTCTAGAACCACCCCTGCTCTGGGGGGGGTGGGCTGTCGCTGCTCCTCGCTGTGCGGGTGGGTGGGTTGGGGCCGGTTTGTGCTAACTGTGCCTGGCTGCTGCCCCTTGTCTCCTGCAGCCAGGCTGTCTCGTTTCCCTGCTGTGGTGCTGCTTCAGTGGGGGAAGGTACACCCGTTCCCGCCTTTCCTTGCCACTCCCTGCGATGAGGGCAGTCTCTGACGTGATGCCGGGGGGAGTTGCAGAGAAAGCAATTCCCGCCTCTTCCCTCCTTGCGTCTTGGCGCCGCCGGGGTTTGAAAAGCCCGCGTGCGCGCTCCACCGATCTCCATCGGTTCCGGCTCTGGGCTTGGTCTGGGCGGGTCTGGGGGCGGGCCCTGGGGTGGGGTTTGGTGATGTGGTCTGTCCTGGGAGCGTGGGAACCAAGGCTTTGCTGCGCGCGTCGCTTGTTTGTCATTCCATCTGGATTCCTGTCTCACCCCCACCGCTAGCGCCACTTTGCTTAACTCATCCATAGTTCGCGGTTTAGGACCTCTCGCCAGCTCATCCTTAACGTCTGCGTGCAACCCCAGGTAGAAGGCTGATTTCACTGGCTCACTTTGCAGATCCCACCCCAGTTTGTGCACCAGCATGGTGAATCTCGCCCAGTAGTCCCTAACTGTCGATTTTCCTTGTGTTAAGTTATGAAGCTCCTCTTTAGTGGCCTCCATTTCACTGTCACTAGCGTACATTATTTTTAAAGCTTCTAGAAATAGTTTTGCGTTCTTCATGCAAGGATTTTTTTGCGCGATGAGCGGTCTTACCCATTCTCGGGCGGCCCCCGTCAAATGCTCTATGATAAAGGAGACTCTGTGCGCGTCATCTGGGAATTCTGCTGCATGCAATTCCAGCGCATAATTTATTTCTGTCTCAAATCCTAGGTACTCCCTAGGGTCGCCGCTAAACTTGGTGACTAGGCTCTGTCCCCTTCTCACTTGGACTAGCTGCGGCTGGGGCGCCCCCCCACCTCTAGCGGCTTTCTCCTCTTCCAACTTCTTCTGCAGGTCTAATACCATCACCCTTAGCTGTTTCTCAGTCTCCTCTTTTGTCCTCACCTGGTCCACCAGCTTGTTCAGCTCCTCCTGCGCCCCTCGCGCTTCCTCCTGAGCGGCATGCAATTGCTGCTGTGCCTGCGCTGTGAGGTTCCGTAGCTCCTGCTTCGCTGCTTCAGCCTCCAGCCTCCAATGCTCAGCCTCTTGCGCGCTCATCGCGGCACTCCAAAGTAGCCAAAAAAAGATTCGGAGGTTGCTGTCAGGGGGCCTGATATGGCTACTCTAGAGTAACGACTCCAGCATGGTCTTTTTAGGCTTTTATTAAGTGCTGATTATTTACAGTGTTCAGAGCGGTAAATATGCATCCTTAAGGTGAGGTGTCAGAACCTCCGAATGGCGATTGGCGCGTTTTCTTCCAGCACAGAAGCTTTGGGAGACCCAACCTCTTCCCCCTACGTTTGCGTCGCAATTCGGGAGTTGGGGGGATTGGCCTTCCCCCCGGGCCCCCCACTTCCTGTCCCACCTGGTGCATGGGCTCCGCAACCTTGCCTGAGCCTCGGACCCCACTTCCTGACTCTCCGCTAGAGGCAGAGCTCTCCCTACTCTCTCCAGCGCTTGGGGATGGGCTGGAACTTAAGATGGGAGGGACTTCCCTGTATCCCTTGTCCCTCACAGATATCCTATCCCTGTTCAGCCCCCTCTTTCCCAGGCTAAACATACCCAGCTCCTGCAACCATTCCCCATAAGGTTTGGTTTCCAAACCCTTGGGCATCTTGGTTGCCCTCCTCTGCAAACCTTCCAAAAATGCTCAAGGAGGCTGCGAAGCGAGGCCAGTGAGGGGTGCTGTCTGGAGACAGCCCTGAGAGCCGGACAGAAGAGCCTATAAGGCAGCAAGAGGCAGTGTGGTAGTGTCAGACTAGGGTTCGAATCCCCACTCAGACACTGGGTGACTCTTGGGCAAGCCACTCGCTCTCAGCCTAGCCTATCTCACAGGGTTGTTGTGAGGATGAGTTGGAGCAGAGAACCCTGTACACCACC
This sequence comes from Zootoca vivipara, assembly GCF_965207765.1. NCBI lineage: Eukaryota > Metazoa > Chordata > Lepidosauria > Squamata > Lacertidae > Zootoca > Zootoca vivipara. The sequence continues at coordinate 72,573,769 of NC_142583.1, forward strand.
TTTTGTACACAATTGCTGGGATATACAATGTGTGACCAGAAAGTTCAGTGAATGGTCACAGAAATCGGACAGCGATAAATATTTGAACATACAACCGGCATTGGAAACCCATGAAATGCTCACAAGTGTGTACGGAGATGAGGCTGTAACTCGAAAGACAGGGTGTGAATGGTTTAAGCCAGGCATCCCCAAACTTCGGCCCTCCAGATGTTTTGGACTACAATTCCCATCATCCCTGGCCACTGGTCCTGTTAGCTAGGGATCATGGGAGTTGTAGGCCAAAACATCTGGAGGGCCACAGTTTGGGGGTGCCTGGTTTAAGCATTTCCATGAAGGGCGGCAAACCATCAAAGATTATCCTCAGTCTGGCAGACCGTCAATGAGAAGAAGAAGAAGTGTTTGGATTTGATATCCCGTTTTATCACTACCCTTCAGGAGTCTCAAAGCGGCTAACTGTCTCCTTTCCCCTCCTCCCCCACAACAGACACCCTGTGAGGGGGGTGGGGCTGAGAGACTTCAGAGAAGTGTGACTAGCCCAAGGTCACCCAGCAGCTGCATGTGGAGGAGCGGAGACGCGAACCAGGTTCCCCAGATTAGGAGTCTACCGCTCTTAACCACTACACCACACGAGCAGAACGGCAGCAAATGTCGACAGAATTCATGAGTTTTAATGCGAGATCGGCGTTTGTCCGTCCAAAGAATTGCATATTCTGCCTGAAATCGTTGCTGAGGTTACAGAGTTGTCCCACCCTCCATATTCTCCCGATCTGGCCCCACCAATTTTTTTTCTTTTTCCAAAACTGAAATCTGCACTGAAAGGGCACAGATTTTCCAACATTTCACACGTCCAAGCTGCTGTGACGAGGGAGCTGAAAGCAGTACAAAAAGAGGACTTCTCCAGAAGTTCCCAACAGTTCTATGAACGTTGTCAACAGTGCATTGTATCAGAGGGGAGTCTACTTTGAAGGCCTGTAAGGAATATTTCTCGCTGTCCAATTTCTGTGACCATTCACCGAACTTTCCGATCACACCTTGTATATGCACCAAACAAGTAAGAACGTTCGAGAACTGCAGCTTCTCGCGCCTCTGCATGACAAGCTCCATCTTGAGCTGAATGGGGGGAAAGTTGGGTATAAATGCAATACATAAATAATATTTATGCACACACACACCATGCTTGAGCCCCCACCCCTTCTCTAGCACACATCCCTTCCCTTTTTTGAGATGCCAAATGCTTCATCCTCGAACAGACGATGCTCAGATCCAGCCCCTCCAATCGGCCTTTCCTGCAGTTCAGGATTGCTGAGACTCACTCCCTCTTTTCCTCCCAAAGGGGACCTCCTGGCATTGCTCTCCAAAGGCTGGAGGTTTTACAACGGCAACGCCTACTTCCTTTCCCAAGAGGCAAAGCCCTGGAAGGAAGCTGAGGACACCTGTAGAGCCCAGGAGGCACACCTGGTCTCCATCACATCAAAGGAGGAGATGGTGAGCACACACGCAGGGCCATCTTACCCAGAGGTGCTAGGGGTGTGGGGCACCCGGGTGCCAGGCCAAGAATCCAGGGCCCAAGAGTTGAGTCCGGGGAAGAGCCTGCCCGTCGGTCGGAGTGCCACGACGGGCTCTTCTGCTGCGGACGGCTCTGTGCCGCGGGTTTGGGGGCAACCAAGCCAGCAAGACACTGAGGCAGCCAGCCGGCTCTGCCCTCCTGCATGCACACCTGGAACTGAGCAACTGGGGAGGGGGGCACGCCAGGCGGATCTTTGCACCCCAGCGCCTCATATGCTTAAGACAGCCCTCCACACCCGCTTCAAAACACCTGGATTTACCTGCTCAGCTAACAAAAACACCAACACCTGGGCTGGCCCAAAACATTGTCCTGGCCCAAGCAGCCGCCTCGCAGTGTGCTGCCATCTTCTTCGCTGCCCTCTGCTCCTGCGCCTTTGCCAGCAACTTAGCCTGCCGATATTACCAGGCCAGTCACCTTCCTAGGGAAAGCAGTTGCTGCTGCTGCTCTCTGCACATCAAGCAGCTGCTAGAGACACAAGGGTTTGTTTTCTTGGTCAGTTGCCATTCCTAAAGTTGAGGGTCCTTTGCACAGAAGGGGGTTAGGCACAACTCGCTGATTCCTGAAGCCCCAGCCTGCCTCTGGGAACTGGGTGGGGCTTACTTCTGAGTAAATGTGCACAGGATCAAGCTGCCCAGCTGCAAATCCAAAGGCCATTTGCTGCTGAGCCAGGATTTGAGAATGGTATCCCGTCCCTGAGCCTCTCTCTCTCTCTCTCTCTCTGCAACCCTGGACCACTGTGGTTTGAAACTGTTTTTCAGGAATACCTTGCCAGGGAAGCCAGAAAGCAGCCCTTTTGGATCGGACTCTCTGACCAAAATACAGAAGGCGTTTGGACCTGGGTGGACAGCACAAAGTACGACGAGAAGCTGAGGTCGGTCTTATCAGCTCTTTAAAAAAACACAGTGTGGGGCTTTCTGTATTCTTTCACTTCAGGTGCCCCTACAAAACAGACCTTTTCGTAGAGTCCTCTCCTCCGTCCCAGGGGGCCCCTGGAAAAGTGCCACTCTGTGATTTCCTAAAACAAACCAAAATCAGGAAGAATAATCCCTGACCAATAGGGATCTTTGATTAATAGGGACCCTGACTAATAGGAGCACATCATGCTCCTTAATCTGGTGTAGTCTGACCACCTTTGGTCACACTCAGCTCTCACCTGTGGCTCCTAGAATGTGTTAGCATGTGACAGCGGCCACAACCCCAGGAATGGCTTCGACTGGCCGGCTAAACAAGGAGAGGGGGGCTGATGGATCTCAAGCCGTCAGCGAGTTAGGGACTTCCCCTGCATCCAAAGACAGGCTCTGGGAATTGAACGGACGGGACTAATAGTGGTTCCCGCGGTCAATAAGAATAATAATAATTTATTATTTATACCCCGCCCATCTGGCTGGGTTTCCGTCAAGAAGGCGGTTTCCGCACATGCTGTAGAGGGAAGAGAGGGGCAGGTGGGGCTCATCCACCTGGGAAGGCAGCCCATCTAGGAGAAGGAAAACTCTGATTCTAAACTTCTGGTGCCTTGCGGGACATCTTCCAGAGAAGAAAAGGCCAAGGAGTAAACTCTACACAAATCCGGAGCGGAGTCCCTAAGAGGGTTGGCTGGCACCTTGCATGCCTTCTTCCAGCAACTGCTGCAGCCAAGCGGGTGCCAAACGTATTGCTCTGCTTTCCTTTGGACCCCATCAGCGAGGCCGAGAGAGGGGTCTTGTCGCCTGGGCAGCCCAGGACCTCCAGACACGTGGCCCAGGCTTCCGTCCTGGGGGGTCACTTTGGTGCTGCTAACATAGCGGTTTGACTTCACCCGCAGAGGCAGACCGAGGCCAACAAGGGATCTGTTTCTCTGTATGCACAAAGCTCTGCTAAGATTTTGCCAGCTATATAATCCCAGCCTCTCGCCTTCTTTTCCAGTTTCTGGGGACCAAGACAACCCGACAACTGGCATGGAGCACCACAACACAAGGAAGACTGTGTTCACGTCACAACACACTGGAACGACGTCAGCTGCACATACAACTATAAATGGTTCTGTAAGAAGGTCCTCTCCTGAGCAGATGCCCCACTGCCTTTCCAGGACAGACTAAGGGGGTCACCGAACCCAGTCTTCTGGATCCAACGGAGGACAGTCAAAGGTCTCCGGAAGTTCATAAGCAGCTGTAACTCCAGGAGAGGCCTAGCCCCATGACGGCCGGATTTTCTTAATCGATAGGAACACTGCGCCCTCTGCCTGAATGCTTCATTTCCCCCAATCTGCATGTCAGAATTTTAAAGGCTCGGAGGAGGCAAGGCTGCCTTTGACAGACTTTTGCAAGATGAAAAAGCAGGTCAAGCAATAAATTTGAGAGTTGCCTTTGTGCCAAAGTCCCAAACTTTTACAGGCCACTGCCCACTGAGCCCCCTACCCCATAAAAAGGATTGTTCAGAAGAACACTTTGCACGGCCCACTAAGGAAGACAATAATGCGACAGAATTCAATACAGCGGCAATTTATCCGAATCCCAAGTAAAGCTATTTAGTTTGATTAATTCAACAAACTTGATCCAGGGAGACCAGCTTTGCAAAGTCTGATTTGCAGCTCCCGCACCCACCTGCTACCTTATTGCCCCCCTAGATGACCTCTCCCGCCCAGGGGGCGGTGACAAGCACTTTGCAAACCACCAAACTTCTGTAGTTTCTTCTCACACGCATGGCCATCTGTCCAGGATGCTTTAGCTGAGATTCCTGCATTGCAGAGGGTTGGACAAGATGACCCTTGCTGGGGTCCCTTCCAATTCTACGATTCTACCTCTCTGTCCTCCAACTAGGCAGGCAGTCAGTTCAGTTTTATTACAGCAAAAGCCAGCAATACAGAATAACATAATTCCAAACAAAAGAAATCAGCAATAACATCACCAGAAATAAAAAAAAATTACACAAAGGGAATTTGCAATGTGTTATTCAATAAGAGAGATTTACGTTTCTTAATAACTAAAGTGCAAAATTTGGCCACATCATATGATACTGGACTTGAGGAATCTTCCAGAAGGAATTTTCGTAAGTTTTCAGAGGAGAATTCCAAAATAATATTGTAAGGGTGTAAATTTTGAGAAAAGGGGTAAAATAAGTCGAGCTCGTTCTTCACTATAAAATTCGCAAAATAAAAGGATATGAGTGACAGATTCTACCTTGTTAGACATGCTGGGGCAAAGGCGCTCATGAATTGGTACCCGCATAAATTTGCCGTACAGCACAGCTGAGGGCATTGCCTCAAAACGGGCTCTAGAAAATTCCCATCTATAGGCTTCGTTAGTGATGTTAGATAAGTAAGGGGCAGCTGCAAAATTATGCCATGGATTTTAGACATCTATAATTCTCCAGGAGTAAGGCATCTTCTTGTTGTAATTCAACATCGTGAAGCAACCAAGCAGCATGACCGGGGCTCAAGGACCCGTTGCAGCCAGGCAAAATCCCTCAAGGAGGCACGAAGCAGGGCTGGAGATGAGTGTGGCAGTCTCGAGGGCCAGGCAGAAAGGCTCACAGGGCCGCATTTCCTCACATAGCCCCCCAGCCCCACACCTGATGGTTCTCCACCCCTAATTTATGCCATATGCTTTGAACACTGAAAAACCATAGCTATGTTTTATTAGCAATTACTGTACGACAGCAACTCTCCTAACAATGTCACCAGTCGGGGCCAGTTTCAAGGGAGCAGAGGGAAAATCAGAACTTGAGTTCTGAAAAGCGGGTCGTAAAAAGAGGTAGTAAGTCTCCTCCTCCTGTTTCTTCTCCATCATGCAGTGTGCAATGTAACGTTGCTCTCGCAAAGAGCAGATTTCACCCACCTGCAGCCCCTCTGGGTGCTTGGGACTGTCAATCCCATCGTCCTGTGCTGGCTGTGGATGATGGGAATTGTAGCCCCAAGCGCTCGGAGGGGCTGCAGGCAGGTCGAGGCTGGCATACACAGCAGGCGGCAAAACAGCTGACCCATCCACAGCTGCCCACGGCCGTTCAAGCCTCCATCCCTTTGGAGATCTTTCATTTGGAAAGCGCCACGCTCGCCTCTCTCTCCAGGCCCAGCGCAAACTGGTCGTTCAGGAAGAGCAGCTGCCCGTGCGGCAGGAACTTGTGGAGGATGACCTCTGTCCTGTCGGCCTTGAGGATGACGTCGCTCCCTGAGCTCAGCAGCTTGAGGTGGTCGATGAGGGTCTTGGCAAGGTGCTTCAAGGTGCTCTCGGCCAGCAGCAGGTTCTCCTGGGGGTCACAGACCAGAGCAAAGCCCAGGCACTGGATGCCCACCCACAGAACGGTCTTGTCCTCAGAGAAGGGGTCCCCCAAGGGGAGGCGGAAGACCCCCAATGGGACATCCTGGAGAGAAACGGGTTCGTCAGGGAGTTGGGCTAGGTGCTCGGAGTGAGGCTTCCCGGAGGCCCGCAGGTGGAGTTTGCAGGCTGACTCCACTTGCCTGCAAATGGAGAGGAAGCGGAGTTTTTAAGTTTATCAGAGGGAGCTTTCCTTCCACGATGGGATGCGGGTGGCACTGTGGGTTAAACCATAGAGTCTAGGGCTTGCCGATCAGAAGGTCGGCGGTTCAAATCCCCATGACGGGGTGAGCTCCTGTTGCTCGGTCCCTGCTCCTGCCAACCTAGCAGTTTGAAAGCACCTCAAAGTGCAAGTAGATAAATAGGTACCACTCTGGCGGGAAGGTATATGGTTCTGGTTCGCCAGAAGCGGCTTTGTCATGCTGGCCACATGACCTAGAAGCTGTACGCCAGCTCCCTCGGCCAATAGCGCGAGATGAGCACCACAACCCCAGAGTCGTCTACAACTGGACCCATGAAGGAGCTTGCGAAGGTGGCAGTGGGGAGAGAGACGCAGAAAAACAGTGTGCATAAAAAGAGCATTGCTGGATCAGGCCAATGGCCCATCTTGTCCAGCATCCTGTTCTCACAATGGCTGACATGTGTGAAACCAACAAACCACTACAGTGGTACCTTGATTCTCAAACTTAATATGTTATGGAAGTCCATTCCAAAACCAAAGCGTTCCAAAGCCAAGGCACACTTTCCCATAAAAAGTAATGCAAATTGGATCAATCAATTCCAGACTTTTGAAAACAACCCCTAATACAGCAATTTAACACGAGTTTTACTATCTAATGAGACCATTGATCCATTAAATGAAAGGAATAATCAATGTACTGTACTGTACTATAAAATAAATAAGACAGTATTGTAGATGATAAAAATTAAAATTATTTTTTTTCTTACCTACACTGATGACAGTCATTTTTTGGATTGGGGGGGGGTGGGCTTTTATCAATTTCCACAGTCACACAATCAATCAATCAATCAATCAGCAGCTGAACTGGGTTCCACACAGTCACAAAAACAAATCAACCGAAAAAGCCTCAAAAACAAAAGCGCGAAATCAATAGCAAAAACAAAAACGCCAAAATTAATCCGTTCCGGAAGTCCGTTTGTCTTCCGAAATGTTTGAAAACCAAGGCGCAGCTTCTGATTGGTGCAGGCGCCCCGGAAACAATAGCCGAGAGCCGCATCGGACGTTCGGCTTCAGAAAAATGTTGAAAAACCGGAACACTTACTTCTGGGTTTTTGGCGTTTGGGAACCAAGGCATTTGGGAACCAAGGTACCACTGTAGATGGTGTTGTGGGAGAGTTTGGGGGGGGGGATTCACACCTGTTCAACCAATGCGCCCCTTTAGTTCCAGACAGTACATGTGTAGGTGAGTCTTAAAAGCCCGGGACACAAATTTTCATGGCCCTCTAGCGGCTATGGTGGCTCGTTCACCAGAAGTGATGTACTGTATTTAACATTAATTCTGGAAGTTTATATTCCATTCTGACCCAACTCAGCCTCCTGGTGTACATTTTCCTCTCGGAAGCTGAGTTTGGTCAGAATCACGTACACACTTCCAGAGCCCAGCATGCGGGTTGTGTTACCTGGCAACGGCCAGAATCTGCTCCTTCTTGCGCAGCCGCTCCTTCTCGCGATCCTGGGGCCCAGCATTTTCCAACCCTTCAGGGCCGAAGACCCTGGAATAGAGCACTCGGCAGCAGCCTGTCTCTTCCCCGGGTCGGCAGCGTAATGTCTGGATGACGAAGGCGTGGACCATGGTGGAAGGCTGGGCACTGCACAGGACAGGAGAGAACACGGGAAAGCTCAGTCAGTAGAGCAGGAGACTCTTAATCTCAGGGCCGTGGGTTCGAGTCCCACGTTGGGGGGAAAGATTTCTGCATGGCAGGGGGTTGGACTAGATGACCCTCGGGCTCCTTCCAACTCTATGATTCCAGTCCTAGCCCTAGGCTCCATGAATTTGCCTCTGAACTAGGAGGGTTCTTGCAGCAACCTTGACTAAATATCCGCAGACAGGCACCTTTTATTCTCCAGTTTCAGAGGCAGAGACTGGGTGGCCGTCTGCTGGGAATTCCTTAGCTGAGATCCCTTCCTTGCAGAACTAGATCCGATCCCCACAGCAACACTGTGAAATGGGAGAGGCAGGGGCTGACCCCGCTGCCTCCCAGCTCTAACCACTGAGAGGGACTGCCCCTTCCTGCGAAGAGCCGCCCGCGGAACTTTCTGCCACTGGAGCATTGCCAGGGCCCCACCGAAGCTCCCGCTCGCCCCCACTCACGCGTCCACCCGGCGGCAGCGGCCAGAGGCTCCCGGACCCTCCGAGAAGGGAAGGCGAAGCTGCAAAACAGCTGCTTCTAATGGGAGGAATCGGAGAAACTACATTTCCCAGCTTGCCGCGCGGGTTAAAAGTGGGCGCAGCTGCCCGCTGGAACGTTCCGCTATGCATTCTGGGATATGTAGTTTCATGGCACAAAGCTTGCCGCCCGGCCTGACTAACGCTTCCTTTCGCCACATGCGCATGCGTCTGCCTGTTATTCTTACTATGATTGGCTAAAGGGCCAAAGGAGGCGCGGCTTCACAATTTCCGCGTTCATAGAGCGGTGGGCGTCTCCCAAGTGCGAGTGGCAGGCACTCGGCCAATAGGTGGAATAGGGAGGCTTAAGAGCCGGGAGGCGGGGAAAGTCTCCAAGAGGGAGCAGGCGCTGATTGGGCCGATGTTCTGAAAGACAAGGCTGCGCCCTCCAACGATTGGCTAGTCCTTCAGAATGCAAAAGTTGGCTGTATTTTGGAGCGCACTTTGATGTGTTTGAGCCCTTTGATCAGGCATAGGCAAACTCGGCCCTCCAGATGTTTTAGGACTACAACTCCCATCATCCCTAGCTAACAGGACCAGTGGTCAGGGATGATGGGAATTATAGTCCCAGAACATCTGGAGGGCCGAGTTTGGGGTTGCCTGCCTTTGTTCTTTTCCTTTTCAAAGCTTTGGGTGGGTTTTGGTGGCATTTAAAGTAAATTCCTCCCCAAAATGAATTCCTGCAAGGGAATAGGTCTGCAGGAGCAGCAGGAGACCCTACCACGACCCAGATGGTTTAGAATCGTCCAAATCCCAGCCTCTCCCTCTCTCTCCTGCTTTAATCAAAATTTACTCATCGAGGAGGGGGGGGGATCTGATAAATAATATTTTTTTAAAAAAGCTCTGCTGCCAACAACTTGATTGTGATATTTAAATGACCCACAGCACCCAGCAATATAATTGCTAGCACATTTGCAAACCTAAGCAGGGTCCCGTATGGTTTCAAAGTGGATGGGAAACCCTGTGTTGAGATTCCTGCATTGCAGGGGGTTGACCTAGATGACCCTCAGGGTCCCTTCCAACTCTGTTGTTGTTGTTTAGTTATTTAGTCGTGTCCGACTCTTTGTGACCCCATGGACCAGAGCATGCCTGTCTTCCACTGCCTCCCGCAGTTTGGTCAGACTCGTGTTCATAGCTTTGAGAACACTGTCCAACCATCTCGTTCTCTGTCGTCCCCTTCTCCTAGTGCCCTCCATCTTTCCCAACATCAGGGTCTTTTCCAGGGAGTCTTCTCTTCTCATGAGGTGGCCAAAGTTCCAACTCTACGATTCTATTATTCTAACTCATTTGTGAGATCTAAGGGACCCAGGTCACATCCACACATCACACACTGAACACACATCAAGCACATAGCTTCTCCCAAAGAAGCCTGAGAGCTGCAGTCTGCCCTTCAGAGAGCCACAATTCCCAGCACCCTTATGCAAACTACAGTTCCCAGGATCTTTGGGGTAGAAACCATGTGCTTGAAAGCTTTGGTGTGGATGTGACCTTACTGTATTTGCAAATGACAGAATAACATTGTCAGTTGTCAGCCAGCAGGGGGAGCTCCAAGATTGGGTTTGCAAGCTGCCACAGTCTTAAATCCAGCATGATTTGAAACTTCAAATGTTTCAAATTGAGAGCCAACGATGCCAAAACCGTAGAAAAGAGAGAAGCAAAATACATTCATTGCAATCCACTAAATTCATATTGAACAATTAAAATTCGTAGTATACCTGCACTTGGTTTCAAATTTGGGTTTTAGTTGCCTTCCGTCTCTTAATCTTATATATTCAGGTAGTTTAGTACATTGGGCTGCTTCCTAAACTTTCTTATCCAATCTCCCCGTTAAAGGTTTTATACTGTGATGATATATATAGCATAGGTGTGATTCCTGCATTGCAGCGGGTGAGACGAGGTGTCCATTGGGGACCCCTTCCAACTCTACAATTCTATGGTTTGCCACACAACTGTCAAAAATAAAGAAACGTTATAACTCAGGCCTTAAGCATCCCAGAATACTATACTTCTATAAAAGCTTCAAGCTTTAGTTCATATTCAACTGGTTTGAATTCCAGGTAAATTCTATTCAAAATAGACCTGCTGAAATTAGGGGCCCAAAGCTTGTCATACCCATTAATTTCAATGAGCCTACTCTACTCTGATAAACGTTAGATAAGGATATGCAGAGAGCCCTGTAGCTGGATCAGGCCAAAGGGGGTCCATCTTAACATTAGTCAACAGTGTGATGATGCCACAGCAAAAATAAGTGAATGCTTTCGCACACACACAAAAGCAACTTATAATAATAATATATCACCTGCATCTCCTATGCTATGATGGAAGCCTGCCTGTTTTGCACCACCATTCCCTGAAAGGGTGCAAAAATCAAAGCAGCAGAAACTAGGAAATTGCAATGGTTCTTTGAATTCATTCCCCTACCCAGCACAGGAGCAGTTTTAGAAGGCGGCCTTCCTTCTAAAGTTTGTCAAAGTTTCCCTCCCAAATAAATGCCTTTGTGTGTGTGTGTGTGTGTGTGTGTGTGTGTGTGTGTGTGTGTGTGTGTGTGTGTGCCGCTGCAAAAGGAGGCTCAACGCAGAAAAGCAAGACCAGGCTTGAAAGTTGTGCCTTTGGGAGAACTTTAGTGGAGGGGGTTATGAATTTTTAGACACTCCCTCAGTTTAATTTGCTTCCCACGCTTCTCCTTGCCTGTGGGCCAAGTCTCCTAAGTCCAGCTCCTCCCCTTCAGGTTAGGGAGCCAAACCAGGGAGGGTGCGGCTTCTTAACCCTTCTTGTGCTTCTCAGCTAACTCCTGGCAGTTTCCAGAGAGGTTTTTTCTTTTTCTTTTTTTTAATAAGGACCGTGCAAAAGAGGACTTTGGTTTTCTTAGGGGGTCAGCATGCAATTGCGCATCCTTGGCCACTATGAGAAAGTCCTCAGGGGTGGGGGGACAGGAGGAAGCATGGTGTAGTGGTTAGAGTGCTGGACTGGGACAGCGGGGAGCCTGGGTTCGAATCCCCACTAACATATGAAGCTGCTTTGCTTGACCCTGGGCTGCTCAGCATCTGGCAGAGTCTACCTCGCGAGGGAGAACCACCGTATGGTGCAAAAGGGGAAGGTGAAATGCACTGAATTATTGAGGGGGGAGTTGTTCTTTCTTTATGGAGAGGGGATGGCAAGGTTAAGGTGTCCTGGAAAAGGTGGCAAGAGGTGTTCTTTCCCAAGCCTTCTGCTTGAAATCCTGGGGAGTGAGTGTGCTTTGCTCCTCGGCAAAAAGTGAATAATAAACATTTTCTTTTCCTTGCATGGCCAGGCAACAACAAGTGCAGAAACAGTATTTCTCAAGCTTGTCCCTGTGTGTATTTGCAATGAATTATGACCTGTTCTCTCCACTGTAAAAAAAAACCTTGACTCCAGTTAAATGACAGAACCCAAACCATTACGAATCCTCTGCCACACACCTCTTAACCTGTCATGAAATAAAATCGTGCCAAGTGGCCAGGAAAAAAAAATACCAACCACAGGACAGAGAGACCCGAAGCCTTTTCAGGATGGGATTTGTGATTTTAGAAGGCGGAGGGGGTCCTGTTCTCACGCGTGGGACAGAGGAAAGGGCCTCTCTCCAGTCACATGAAGGAAGGTCCCATGTGCGAGGTTTCAAGATCAAGTGCAGTGGCTTAGCATAACAGTGATTCACAGTTCCGGGAAGACTTGGCACAGAGTCCGGAAGCCCGAGATCTAAAGCTGAGCAAAAAGGGCCTGCCCTCCTCGCAGTACTTGTGGCCAAATTCACATTGCAGGGCCACGTGAGAGGGTTTCCCTCAGCCTCACATGTGGGCTCTTTGCCCTCCAAAAAGAGCCATTATTTAAACCCAAACATCCCCTCACTGCAAAACAACATCCATGTCATGTACAAGCATGGTTGCTGCTGGGCTTGTTGTTTTTTGTATACTGCCTGTGGTGCTTTGTGCATATGTATATAGATAGACAGATCGCAAACACACACATTTATTATTTCCTAAAATGTATACGCCACTTGGTTGTCAAAAGCAAACAAACCTCAAAGCAGTTTACTACAACGCTATTATTTGTTAAAAAAACCCGAAACGATCAAAAAGATTAAAACCAGCCATAAACTAAGACACACACCAGCATCCTAGCCAACTGGGTTGGCTTGTCCAGTGCTATTTCCCTAGAAAACGAGGTTCCAGAGCTCGCCATGACCTCCTGCCTTCTTCTCTTAGAATGGCAAGGGCGCCTACCTGAGAGATAATCAAAAATGGGTAATCAAAAATGTTTTTAAGGGTATGATGGTGGCCTGTCTGACCTCAATCGGCAGGGAGTTCCAAAGGGTAGGCACCGCCACACTCAACAGTCGAGTTCTTACCAATGTGGAACAAGTATCAGGTAACAGTTCCGGTTCTGATGATCAAAGCAGCCAAGCGGTTGTACCTGGGGTAAGGCGTTCTCACAGGTAAACTGGTCCCAAGTTGCTAAAGGCTTGTATACTAACAGTTCTAGAATCATAGAGTTGGAAGGTACCCTGAGGATCATCTAGTCCAACCCCCTGCAATGCAGGAATACGCACCTCTCCCATATGGGGATTGAACCTGCAACCTTGGTGTTATCAATGTCATGCGCTATCCCTCTGAGCTATCCAGGATTGTTGTTATATTTATTTATGCCCTGTATTTTGCCTTAACAGGGACTCAAGGCGGCTTACAGATAAAATAAAGGAAAAGGTAAAGGGACCCCTGACTATTAGGTCCAGTTGTGACTGACTCTGGGGTTGCGGCGCTCATCTCGCTCTATAGGGCGAGGGAGACGGCATTTGTCCGCAGACAGCTCATGTGGCCAGCATAACAAAGCCGCTTCTGGCAAACCAGAGCAGTGCATGGAAACAGCGTTTACCTTCCCGCCAGAGATTTATCTACTTGCACTTGACGTACTTTCGAACTGCTAGGTTGGCAGGAGCTGGGACCGAGGGATTCGAACCGACGACTTTCTGATCGGCAAGCCCTAGGCTCTGTAGTTTAGACCACAGCGCCACCCGCATCCCTTAGCACAGATAAAATAATAACAGCTAAAAACAATCACACATGAATAGAATTAAAACTATGGTTTTACACCACAAACCCTAAGTACCCCTGGAATCACACTGCTATCATCTCCTTCTTCTTTAGGATTGGGACCAAATGCCTTAACTATGGCAAGAGAATCTGTTCAGTAGGTCCTGCCTGTTCCCATCACAGATTCTCTTCAATGGGAACAGGCAGAAGGTGCTATGATTTAATTCCAGACGCCTGCAGACAGAGCTGAGAAAGCGTCCTTCAAAACTTACAGAGCTGCTGCCAGCCAGTGTAGACAAGACAGAAAGGTGAACTAATGTTGTCAGAGCTGCCTTCAGATGTCTTCTAAAAGTCAGATAGTTGTTTGTTTCCTTGACATCTGATGGGAGGGCGTCCCACAGGGCGGGTGCCACTACTGAGAAGGCCCTCTGCCTGGTTCCCTGTAAGCTCACTTCTTGTAGTAAGGGAACCACCAGAAGGCCCTCAGAGTTGGTCCTCAATGTCCGGGCAGAACGATGGGGGTGGAGACGTTCCTTCAGGTATACTGGACCAAGGCCATTTAGGGCTTTAAAGGTCAGCACCAACACTTTGAATTGTGCTCGAAAACGTACTGGGAGCCAGTAGTCCAAGCAGAGATAACCAGAGCATGCACCACTCTAGCAAGACAGTCCGCAGGCAGGGAGGGTCTCAGCCTGTGTACCAGATGGAGCTGATAAACAGCTGCCCTGGACACAGAATTGACATGCACCTCCATGGACAGCTGAGTCTAAAATGACTCCCAGGCTGTCCTTTGGGGGCACATTTACCCCATTCAGGACCAGGGAGTCCTCCACACCTGCCCGCTCCCTGTCCCCCAAGAACAGTACGTACTTCTATCTTATCAGGATTCAACCTCAATCTGTTAGCTGCCATTCACCTAGGTTCCAAAGCGTACCTTTAAAAATGCACATTGTATGCCCCCCCCCAAGGAATAAACTAGACTTTCATTTGCAAAGCAAACCATTTCAGGTGAGGGGAAAACAATGGTTTCTTTGCACATGTGAGACAGGCTCATATACCTAACCATTTGGCTTGGGCAGGACATAGAGCACACATGCATCTGGAACGAAGTTGGTGGTGGGGCCTCCATTTAAGCCCAGAAGGCCCCACACCCTTCTCTTTTCATAGCTCCAGACACGCCTGCATTCCAGGCATAGTCCTCTTTCATGAATGGAAAAGCATCTCTTGTGTTAAAATGCAAACAGCTGGAGCAGTGTGTTACTCATTCAGAGGTTGCACAAGTTTGCCGACTGTCACGTGGCGCCCTCTAAGTGTTTTGCCTTTCTGCAACCCCCGTCAGGAGGGCGCCAGCTTGGGAGACGGATTGCACATGGCGCTGTTTGCGTTTTTATTTTCTTTGCAAATGGCGCAGGTTCGCATAGGGTCTCTTGCCCCCTCCTGGGCTTCAGCCAGACAAAAGCGGTGAGTGAAACCCCTTGCTTAAGGCCTCCTCGATTTAGGTACAGGGACCAATCTAACATTTTAAAGCATGGCAGGATCCTGACACTTGCACCAGGTGTGTCCAAAAGGAGCGTCACCTTTCAAAACCAGAGGGGGCACCCAAGACATGAGTCAGCAGTGTGATGCAGCAGCTAAAAAAGCCAATGCAATTATGGGTTGCATCAATAGGAGTATAGCGTCTAGATCAAGGGAAGTAATAGTACCACTGTATTCTGCTCTGGTCAGACCTCACCTGGAGTACTGTGTCCAGTTCTGGGCACCACAGTTCAAGAAGGATACTGACAAGCTGGAACGTGTCCAGAAGAGGGCAACCAAAATGGTCAAAGGCCTGGAAACGATGCCTTATAAGGAACGGCTTAGGGAGCTGGGTATGTTTAGCCTGGAGAAGAGAAGGTTAAGGGGTGATTTGATAGCCATGTTCAAATATATGAAAGGATGTCATATGGAGGAGGGAGAAAGATTGTTTTCTGCTGCTCCAGAGAAGCGGACACGGAGGAATGGATTCAAACTACAAGAAAGAAGATTCCACCTAAACATTAGGAAGAACTTCCTGACAGTAAGAGCTGTTCGACAGTGGAATTTGCTGCCAAGGATTGTGGTGGAGTCTCCTTCTTTGGAGGTCTTTAAACTGAGGCTTGACAGGCATATGCCAAGAATGCTTTAATGGTGTTTCCTGCTTGGCAGGGGGTTGGACTGGATGGCCCTTGTGGTCTCTTCCAACTCTATGATTCTATGATTCTAAGAGAAGCAATCCGCACCTCCACCACACCCTCCAGCAGTCAAGGTGCTCAAGGCCACTCAGGTTATTTTGGTGCCTGAGGCCAAGCAAAAAGAGAGAGCATCTCTCTCTCTCCCCCTGGCAGGAAAAATACAGCAGCTGTACATTAAATAGTGAGCAATTTGCTACTTTCTCCTGATACCCAAAGTCAGCTACTTCATTCTGTCTAATGGCAGGGCCATGGCAAGAGACTTTTCTCAGTCTGAGGGCCACAGTTTCCTTCTGGGGAACTTTCCGGGGGCCTCAGGCAGCAGTTGGGGTGGCCATCCATCAGGATTCTTCAGTTGCGGTCCCCGCGTTGCTGGGGGAGGGTTGGACTAGATGTCCTTTGGGGGTCCCTTCGAACCGCGCCATTTTACAGTTCACGCAAGAGGAACACTGGATACAGCCCTTAACTTTCTACAGTGAGGCCATATTCCAGACACACAGAAGTAGCCACGAGGTTTACACCTGGGCAAGAAATTTCATTCTGACCAGCTTTGGGGAAAGGCTGTACTAGACTAGCTAGAGCAGCGAGAGAGGAGTTCCACAGCTTCGCCAAGGTTTATTTTAAACTTTCAACGTTGACGTGACCAGGCTCCCTTCCAAGACAACTTTTGCAGAGCTCACAGCGGATTTTCCCCAAATGCTGCCAGCGAATCACAAAAGGTTTGGCTTTTTGAACTGCTCCGGATAAAGGATAAAGGGGCACGTGGTTCTGCTCTGGGCTGGTGGAGGCTTTTTGCTTCCCCAAAACGTGAGCCACGTGAACTTCTGCCCGTTTTGGCAGCTGTCGATTGTAGGTTAGGGAAGCGCATGCCAAGGAGGCCAGCAGTGGCAACGTGACGCAGTGTTTGCCTTTAAAAGAAAGAGGCCGTTTAATTCCTGGTTTTAAAGTTTAAAAAGTTAACCGAGAGCTGCCAGTTGGGATCTGCTGCGAATGCAGTTTATTCTGAAGGCTGTTTGGAAAACAGCAGCTCCATTTCTAACCATCACAAATTCAGGGGGGCTTGCCTATTGATTGCCTTCATAGCTCACCCCCCCACCCCCAAAAAAGCTCTGTTGTCTCCCACAACAACCCTGCAGTGGATTGGCCAGGGATCACTCAGTGAGCTTCATGGAACCCTGGTCCCCCAGGCCCTAGTGCTACTCTAACCACTGCACCACACTGCCTTTGGACTTCTGTATTTTGACTGAATAAAGTCTCCAGCTAAGCCAAGCTTGCATTTCACCAGGTTTAAGGCTTGCTAGCCTGTGCATTTTTACATGGGAGAAGCTCCACTGGGCTTGATTAGATTTACCTCCAAGTAAACATGTGCAAGATTTGCTCTTAAAACCCACATTTATAGATTTAACCAAGGCAAAAACCTATCATTACTACCTCCTCCAAGCCAATTTGACCCTGGCAACCCTCATTCATGTCTCTGCGGTCTCAGAACTGGACTAAATAAATGTCATTTGCAGAAAGCCGCCTTAGAAGATTTCAAATCCCACTGATACCACGGTTCCTAGCCCTCATGAAAGTTTTTATCCTATCTAGGAGGAAAGCCAGGATCCCACATGCATAGACTGAACAATATTAAGTTTTGTTTTCGTGTGTTTCTACAGCTTTGAGGGTTACCCCCCACACGATCAGGCTATCCCTGCCAGCTATTTGTCGTGGGGGTGGCATATGAATTGAACGTAGCAGAAGCAAAAGTAGACCCAAGAGGCACAGGTCCCAATCCAAGCGCCTTGGGAGATATGGTCAGATACCAAAAGGACTGCAATTTCTGGGCAGACTTTTGTGACAGCTGGTGCAAAAAATAAAAATAAACTGAGAGGCCTGTGCAGCGCTCTTTTTTCCCTAGAAAAATGTTTAGGGGTACTCTCATTTTCCTACTCATATTGAAATACTGCCCCTCATTGGGGCCAAACAGACTCAGAAAAAAAGCACTAGGACAATCACCAACCCCACCCAAGTCACATTCACACAAGAGGGGAAGTCATGTGATTAGCTGCGATTCCTGCATTGCAGAGGGCTGGACTAGATGGCCCTTAGGTTCCCGCTCTACGATTCTGTGAATCTCTGCACAAAGACCAGCATTTGAGACTTTTTCTGAAACAGATTTGCAGTTTATTCACTCCCTGATTACACACGACTGCATTAGGGGTGGGGGGGGGCAAAGGGACAAAAAAAGAGAGAGCGTTTTTTCCTTTTTACAATGGAAGAAATGTTAAGGGGTGAGAGAGCACACACTGGGCGTACAAACAAAGCGATCATCATTCTTGTAATATCCGGGAGCCCCTCTCCCCCTCAGGTGAAAACACAAGTTTAAGAGACACTTTGATGCCAAACCGGATTCAACAGTTTTACAGATGGCCCCCCCACCCCCCCAACGCAGAGAAAACCCAAGTGTGGGCTTCGGGATCATGAACCATGAGCATAAATAGATATATACACACACACACAAATAGGGCCTTTTCTCTGCATCAGAGCAGAGTCTCAGTTGGAACTTCAAGCGCGAGGTGGGGGCCTCCAATCCCCTTTTCCGCCACCCCGGTCCCCTGCAACCCAGGAGGGGAGTCTAGGATGCAGGATTCACAGTACAAATGATGGCTCCTAATTTGCAGAGATTAAGCGCCACCGTGAAGACGCGGGAGACACAGCAACCAGGTCCCAGTCGCGTCCAGAATTAGGGCGGCCACCCTTCGCAGTGGAACCGCGCGCCATTCCAGGCGTTTGGGAATACAGTGCCCATCAGCCCCAGCCAGACAAGGCGCGGCACGATGGGTGCTGTAGTCCCAAGGCAACGGGTTAGCAAAGGCTGCAGGGCTTTTCACAGTGAAGTTGAGGTGGTTTATTAAGGGAAAAACACAACAGGCAGTAAACAGTTCAAAGTCTAGTCTCTCCAAAACCACAGATCTAACCCTGACCACATGAGAGAGGGAGCAAAGGCCTGGCCTCTCACGCTACAAATCAATTAATGGAAAGTCCTTTTTCTCTAGACGGAGACATACAGCATTCAAGTGCAGGACTCTTCCTCTCCCCCCCCCCAATAGTCAAGCTACAGGACATTTCTTCAGAGCTCTAGGGTTAGGTTTCCAGGGCAGGGCGATAGTTCCAAGTGCCAAATACTGCTAATCTTCCTAATACTGAAGCCCATTAGAATCCTTGTTACCCAGATACTGACAAGTCGTTCTACTTTCCGATTTCAACCTTGCAAAAACACAGAACGTGGGAATCTGTGCAAACCAAGAGTTCCTTCTAAGTGCTTTCTCCCCCCCCACCCCCCCACCCCGGTCCTTTGCGGTGTGCAACTGAAAAGAAGTGATGGACAGAGCTGATAACTTTTGCCCCCACACTTTGGGGTGGAAGAACTAGTTACTAGGGGTGGGAGGCAGATTCCCCAGCCAGGAGCACAGGGTGGTTTACTGCTTTGCCTTTCAGTGGTAGTCCTGGGGTAGGAGAGAGGAAAAGACTTGCTTCCCGAGCGCATTTTGGCCTCCGAAATCCTCGCCTCCAAGCAGACAGGCCCTTCGACGGGGCTCCTGCACAGCCCCGATGTCGCTTCCCATGCAGTTTGTGCGGCGAGCTCCCTCGTCGCCCCTATAGTGGACGTTCCCCAATAGCTGCCAAGGTTTCCCCCCTCTTGAAGGAAGGCGGCATCACGAGCCGAAGGGGTGCGGGAGATTCTCCCCCAAGTTCTCCCGGAGAAAAGTTTCACAAGCCGGCAATGGAAGCACATCCCCGGGGCTCAGAGAGAGAAATAGACCCAAGCCCACCGCAGAGAGAGATTCACAGCATTGAGGCAGGTTCCAGCCTGCTGGACCCAGAGGTATCGCTATTGCTGGAGTTGCTGTTTAGACAAGCAGTTGCGACTCTTCCCCCCCCCAAAAAAATGCAAACCCCAGAATCTGAAGTCTCCAAATGAGCACAATTGGTGAGGAAAAAAAGAAATGTTGATTGCATTTCCTGCACTGCAGAAGTCCACCCTGAATTCAGTGTGTGAGGAAAAAACGGCTCGCTCCTTAAATCCTGCATCAGCAGCAGTCCCCCCCCCCAATATCCCCACTCCCTCCCCGCCTTAGAAGTTCTTGAGGCGGCTGTATAGCTCTCGCTTGCTTTTTTCCCCAGCCCATGTACGGCTCTTCAGGCGGAAAGTGCGAAGGTCCTCTTTGAAGTCTTTGTGGTGCATCGGGCGGTAGTTCTGCGGTTCACAGTGAATCTGGGGTTTTGGGGGGGGGGGAGAAGAGGAGAACAAACAGTGGTTAGTTTATTTTGGGGGTTGCTAGTCGTACCTCAGCTCCCGAACACCTTGCGAGTCGAACGTTCTAGCTCCTAGAAAACCGAAAGCGAGAGTTCCGGTTTTTGAATGTTCTTTTGGAAGCCAAACATCCGACGGGGCTTCCGATTGGCTGCTGGAGCTTACTGCAGCCAATCAGAAGCCGCGCTTTGGAAGTCGAATGGACTTCTGGAATGGATTCTGTTCGACTTCCGAGGTACAACTGTATTTTGTTAATGTTGTACAAATTGTAAAATGCTGCGTTGATTTGTTAATCCTATAATGTGACTTTTGGTTTAATGCTGATGTTTAGCTCATTTTCGTAGAATTATAGAGCTGGAAGGGACCCCCAAGGATCCTCTAGTCCAACCCCCTGCAATGCAGGAATCTCAGCTCAAGCATCCATGACAGATGGCCCTCTAACCTATGCTTAAAAACACCCGAGGAAGAAGAGTCCACCACCTCCCAAGGGGGACCCTTCCACTGTCAGACAGCTCTTACTGTCAGAAAGTTCTTCCTGATGTTTAGTCGGAATCTCCTTTCTTGTAACTCGAAGCCATGGGTTCGAGTCCTACCTTCCAGAGCAGGAGAAAACAAACTTGCTCCCCCTTCCATGCGACAGCCTTTCAGATATTTGAAGATGGCTATCCTATCTCCTCTCCGTCTCCTCTTTTCCAGGCTAAACACACCCAGCTCCTTCAACCGTTCCTCAGAAGGATCGGCTCCCAGAGCCTTTATCATTTTGGCCGCCCTCCTCTGCACACATTCCAGCTTGTCTAAGCTCATCACAAAAAAACTCACTTGATATTGCGGGAAGAATTCTTTATAGCCTCCTTTCAAGACATACAGCTCAGGATAGTGGAGGGACGGGTAATCATTGCAGGCCCGGTCTTTTTCCCTGACAAAACGGCACCTATGGAGGAGAGCGCAAAATGTAACACGCATAATCTTAAATACGGAGATGCAGGTACACACACACACACACACACACACACGACTTTCTTGCTGTTCTGGGCATCGAAGGACTAAAAGGAGATTTCTGCTTCAAGCCTCTAGTCCTCAAGGAAACAGAAAACTGAAAACACTTAGGTCAGGAAAACTAGGGAGTGGCTGGGGTTCAGAGAGGCGGCAGCAGAAGCTACTCACGTCCTGGGTCCTCTCTCGGAGGAGAACTCGCAGTGGAAAACAACGATCACCCTCTTTGCCGGGTCAAATGGCACAATGGGCTTCTTGAGAAGGAACTCTTCCACGTCCTTTCCCAGAGGAAGGTTAACAGCGCCCTGGAGAGAAAGGCATGGTCAGGGCAGGATCCATCAAACAGAACCATAGCAAAAAGCGTCACCAATTCCCTCCCTCCCACACCTGGTGTGCAAACACACTTTTAATTGCAGGTATGCAACAAAATATGAAGCTTGTTGAAATATGGGCATCGATCTTGAGAGAAGAAAGATTTCTGTAGGTGAGCAAGACTCAGACTTCCAGCCAAAGACTCTCACTGCCACTTGATGCCAAGTCTCTAATGTGATACTTTTCCATTTCATAGAATCAGAGTTGGAAAGGACCCCCAGGGACTATCCAGTCCAACCCCCTGGATAGGATAGATGTCAACAAGCCCTCAGCTAGTCTAAGAGTATAGAGTTCGATAGGGGCATAGGTTTTGTGCTTTGCCAAGACTCTGAACTTGAAATAAGGTCCAGTTTAAGTAAACCAGCGGCTGAAGAGATGGACATTGATCTGGGGGACAAGGGGTGATGAAAGGTCACCACTTCCCAGACTTCCTCTGGTAGCCTTAAAGGCGGGCTCTGCAGGCAACAGGAACAGCCTACCTCACAGGGGGGTTGCCAGAGCAAAAGAAAGCCTTTTTGCACGTGAAGAGTGCCAAACACAAGACCAAATGCAAGCGCCACAACTGATTTTCAACTTTTTTTAAAAAAAATCCATCAATATACAGTTTATAAAACACTGAGGATACAGGGAGGAAAACACAACCGGTAGGGACTCACCTTGATGTGGCCTCCTTCATATTCATAGGGGTATCTGCAGTCCACGATCACACAGTTCTCGATGAGGTTGCTGAACTGACCCGTCAGCACAGCCGCCATCTGTGGACAAACGACGATAGTAAAAAATAAGCCATACGCAGAATCACTTGTATTGTTTTGCACTGGAGACATTAAGCGCTGCTTGCTGCCATCCAGGCTGGAAGAGGCCACTGGTGCCAGACTATCTATCTATATATACTATATACACACACACACTATATATATCTATCTATACCTGAAGGAGCGTCTCCTCCCCCATCGTTCTGCCCGGACACTGAGGTCCAGCACCGAGGGCCTTCTGGCGGTTCCCTCGTTGCGAGAAGCCAAGTTGCAGGGAACCAGGCAGAGGGCCTTCTCGGTGGTGGCGCCCACCCTGTGGAACGCCCTCCCAACAGATGTCAAAGAGAAAAACAGCTACCAGACTTTTAGGAGACATTTGAAGGCAGCCGCCCAGAGTGGCTGGGGAAACCCAGCCAGATGGGCAAGGTATAAATAATAAATTATTTATTTTTATTAATAATAATAATAATAATAATAATAATACCGTACATACTTTTCACATTTATACATTTCATTAGTTCTACAATCATTTTAACATTTCAAAGTTCGACTTCCTTTCCCCCCCTTTCTGCGATTCCTTAAATTTATTTATCTTCTGCATATCCAAATTCATTTAATTATCTACTTTAAATATATACTCTTATGAAACTGCAGGTTGTTACAATAATCCTGCCGGTGCTTTTGTCTGTTTTTCAATTTATCTGTAACTATTCAATAAACCATTTCCATTCTTTTATAAAAAGTGTGTTATCTTTTGATTTCTTATTCTCCTGGGAAGTTTCCACGGGCGCCAGGCTTGGCCTCCTTGCTTTGCCCAAGTGCCCAGAGCAAGCACCGCTGATGGGGGTGGGGGGGGGGGTGGGCTAGATGAGGCTCGAGACCCCTTCCGACTCTACAATTCCAAGACCACACCGGGGGGCTGGGCTAGATCACTGGAGACAAGGCCTTTCCATTGCCTTGGTAGTGGGGTAGGAGAGCTGGGAATAATGCAAAGGATATTCGCACCTGGCCACCCATGAGCCCTTTTCATTCCGGATAGTACTGTATTGGCCCGAATATAAGCCGCATTCCCCCCCTCCAAATTCCGACCGTAATAAGTTACAAGTGCAGCTTAAATTGGAGATCTTACAAGAATTGGTTTTTACAGTATCACTGCTGAAACAGACATATGGTAAAACGGAAAGGGTGTGGCTTATATTCAGGCCAATACGGTACACGGGTAGAGGCGTCTAAAAAGCCCTGGACACAAATTTTAATGGCCCTCTAGGGTGGTTCGTTTGCCGGAAATATTGTGTTTAGTGTTATCTCTGGAAGTGTAGACTCGATTCTGACCAAACCCGGCCTCCTGGTGTATATTTTGCTCTAGGAGGCCAAGTTTGGTCAGAACCGGGGCCCATCGGTTTCTAGATGTGAATTTCCTCCCAGCTCTCCTTCCCCCACTATGGCGTTTTTGACAAGTTGCAATGGGCCACAAGATTCATAGGTAAAGGAAGGCTGTGTTGACTTCAAGGTGGTGGCCCCCGGAGTCCCTCGTGCGAAAGAGGAAGAAGCGGCCCGGGATATTGGATTCCGAACTTGCTCACCATTTCTGCAGAGATGTACTTGAGGTCTTGGTGCTTCCCTTCCACCGTTTGCAAAATGTAAGCCTGGCAGGGAAACAAATGAATTTTAGTCCTTCTGAAACGCTACGATTTCCTTCGGTTTTGCATTGTTTCATGTTTGCACTGGTACTGCGAGCTGTCTTTTTTGGCCAAAAGGCAGTGCGCGCATAGCACAGCATAACATAACACAGTTTCCGGGGGGGGGGGGCACTCTGCCCTTAGCTTGCAGGGGGAAACACGTAAAGGCAAACAGCGGGATTCTTGCCGGTACCTTTGAGAAGTCTCCAATCAGCTCCCGGTGGTCGTTGTCCAAGATGTTTGCGATCTCGCTGGGGCAGCAGGAGCGAGAGCGAACCAGCCGAGGTTTCTAGGGAAAGAGGACGAGAAGGACTGTTAGGGAGGCT
The DNA here is from genome assembly GCF_965207765.1 of Zootoca vivipara. NCBI lineage: Eukaryota > Metazoa > Chordata > Lepidosauria > Squamata > Lacertidae > Zootoca > Zootoca vivipara. Next base: position 72,597,710 of record NC_142583.1, read on the forward strand.
GTGCGGCTGTGTCCAAGATGCCAAAACCAGTAAGCGTCCTGAGATCAGGAGCAGGGAACCATCGGCCAGGGCCTGGTGGACTGCGACTCCCACCAGCCCCAGCAAGCATGGCGATGTATGGTGGGAGTTGTAGATCACAGGCACCCAGAGATGGGGACATTCGCCTGCTAAAACCGGCAGAGGCTCGTTCCTGAGCACCAGCAATTGGCTCAAGCAAGCCATTTGGGCAGAAGCTACATCAGAATCTCCTCCCAGGTTTGTTTGTTAAAAAAAAAACAGCTGATTGTGGTTTTGTCGAAATCAAGCGCTATACAAATCTTGCAAAATGAAATAAACAAATCCACAATAAGCGGCCAAAAAGCCGCCGCCATCACCACCCGTCTCTTCTGAAGCAGCCCCCAGAAATTGTGCAAAACCTCACGAGAAATACGTGGCAACCCCATTTTAAAAGACCGGGCCAGAAAGCGCCCTGGGACTCGGCAGGCTAAGCATCGACCAGCTTTCACGCCAGCAGCCTGTCTCTTCCCCCACCCCCAATATATTATTATTTATATTCATTAGTGGCTTTTTTGCCGCAGTAATTTGAAGCGACCTCCAACATCTTAAGCGAAACAAACACATTAAAAAGAAAAATCTGAAAGTTTAAACTATGTTAAAATATCCCTGCAAAAAAGGTCACAGATGGTTCAAAGCCAAAGGCCTGGTGAATGAGGAAAGTTTTCGCCTGGCGCCTAAAGATATGCAACGATGGCGTCAGATGGGGAGAACATTCCACAAGCAGGGAGTCACCCCTAAAAAGGCCCTGTTCCCTTTATTGCCACCTCCAACCCTCCCTCTTCCCACATCCTTTTTTTTAATTGAAAAGAGCTTTATTTCAAATCTTTAAAAACATTACAAAATTATAACAAAAAAACACCAATAAAGGAAAAGTACAAAACTTAATAGAAATTATGAGAATATCCAAAAACAAAACAAAACATATAAATAAATATTCCAAAACAGAACATCATTTCCTCCCCCTCTTCCCCCCACACTTTCCCGACTTCCATTTCCACTTTGATATTCACTCGTGCATTTATTTTCTATAAGACTCTACAGTAATACTAATAAAACTTTCTCAAACTCTGTTTATTTTATATTTCTCTTCATATCTCCTATTCAACGCATGTTAGCATGTCCTCTTTCGAACAATGCTTTTTCATGTAGTCATCATAGCTTTCCCACTCACTTCTTAATTTTTGCTTGGACTGGTTTCTTACTGTTGCTGTCAATCTTGCTATCAAAAGATATTCACTCAATTTATTAATCCATTCTTCTTTAGCTGGTACTTTACCCGTTTTCCAATTAGCTGCTATTAACATTCTCGCTGCTGTGCTTGCATATAAGAATACTTTTTTTCCCCTTTTGGAATTTCCTCATTCAATAGGCCTAATAGATACATATCTGGTTTTTTTGGAATTGATTTTTTTCATCATTTTTTTCATTTCCTCATGTATGATATTCCAGAATTTAACAATCTCCTCACATTTCCACCATACATGTATGAAAGTTCCCGGTTCTTTGTTGCATCTCCAGCACAGATTTGATTTTAATTTATAAATCTTGGCCAATTTCACTGGCGTTAAGTACCATCTATAAGATATTTTTAAGAAGTTTTCTTTTATATAATTGGCAGCTGTAAATTTTCTGTCCTGTCCCCACAATTTATCTCATTGTTCGATATATATTGTATGACCGAGATCTTTGGACCATTGTATCATCACCTCTTTTGTACTTTCTTCTAATAAATCCCAATTCAATAATAAACTATATTTATTCTAGATAATGTTTTCTTTTTATTTTGAACCACTTCTATTTCGAATTTGGAATCTTCTTTAGCAAACCCTTTTCTTTTTATCTACCTGGAAAATACTGGCCAGCTGTCTATATTGCCAATTGTCAATTCCTATCTTTTTTTAATTCTTCAAATTTCTTCAGCTTATAATTCCCCTGATCTTCTTCTATTAATTCTCTATAAGTGGGCCATTTCTTTTCAGTATTTAATGTCTTATTTCCAAATTCAAAGGATTCCTGTTTCATCCATTTTAATTTATTTTCCAATTCATTAGCTAATAACGTTGACAATTGGGATTGTAGCAATTTAATTTTCTGATTTAATTATTTATCTTTTGGTGATTTTATTAATAATTTTTCATTATCTTCGATTTCCCACATCCTTGTGAGGCAGCCTTGTGAGGCAGCTGCATGAATTACCGGCTCTTCTTCCTTCTCTTCGATGGCGCCGCCAGCCAGACTCTTCCGCCTCTTGCTTTTCACGGGCGTCTCTTTGTCCTGGGGCCGGTCCAGCCGCTTAAGGATGGGCCTGATGACAGCGCTGGGCATGGACGGGGAGCGGAAAAGACGGCGGCATTTGCCTGTTCCCAGGGGGCTCTGCTCCAGTTTGGGGGAGAAAGGGGGAAATTGTGACACCCTAATACTGCACCAAAGAGAGACAGACCTTGGCACAATACTTTTTATTTACATAGATTTTTTTAAACGCAACAAAGGCAAAGCCATTTCACATGGCCTCGGAAAATATACTGTTTGTGGAAATATCGCGCGGTCAGGAGGAAAGGCCTGAGACAAAGCGTTTTCCTGCCCTGCAAGGGGCCAGAATGGATGGCCTCAGGACCCTTCCAACACTACGATTCTAGAAATTCTCTACCACTGCTTCTTAGCAAGAATCAAGGTCCACATGGGGAAGCCTTGAATCAACGCAAAAGTGGGGCAAGGCTTTGCCGACCTAGCAATCTCCGGAGGCTTTGAGCTACAACTCCTATCAGCCCCTGCCAGCACGTAAGAGTCACCGGAACAGGCTAACATGCGGACAGTTTCAATCTCAGCAAGTAGCTGGAAGGCCAGGCAGCCGTCTGGCCCTAGCTTATCCAGAACAGTTTGCAAGAAGCTCTGGGGGTGAGTGGCCTTCTCCCAAACACCCCACAGCAATAATGCTGTGTACACTGGTTAACTCTTTATTAGCCAAAAAAAAACCCACACACAATCTGCACAGGGGTGTCAGGCCTAATGAGCACAGCAACTCATCTCTGGTAGGTCTTCCCCCATGAAGCAGTTGCTGAGACTGAAGGTCCCTGACTCCCCACAGCTGCCTAAGTCCCCTCCTCTCCAAGGTTTCCCCCAGGCAATCAGAGACTGTGCCAGCCTGCAGCTAACCTCTCCTCCGTCCTTTTCATGCCTCTCCTGGTCCTGGGAGATTCATCTCTACCTCTCTCCTGCTTCTGCCTCCAATTCTGGACTGCTCTCTGCCACGGTCTCTCCCTGCTCACTGAGCCCTGTTGCCTCTTAATCTTCCAAGTCTTCCCCCTCTAACCACTCGTTGTTGTTCCACTACCACTCCCCACCGGGGAAGGAGATGGGGATCTCAGGAGGGGAGAGAACGAGGGAGAAGGAAGGCCCTTCCTCGAGCTGTTTCTCTTCCTTAAAATGCCACCCCGCAACTCCAGTACCAAGACCTTGGTCACCCACAGAAGAAATTCTTTTTTGAAAGGGTGTGTGTGGGGGGGGGGGGGAAACAAAGGGTGTTAACGCGGCACTGTCACGTACCAGGCTGGACTCATCTTCCTTCCTCACCAGAGGGGCCATTAGCAAGTTCTCCATACCCAACGGGAAATCTCCATCGCCCTGGAGGAGGGAAGGTAGGACCCATTTACTGAAGTGGGGGTTGGCGCAGCCGACCGCCCACCCCCACCCCAGGCATAACAGAGGAACCTCACTTTACGCTCCACCCCAAGCAAGGAAAGTTGGAGGAATAAAGCTTATCTGAAAGAGTGAATTGTGTGTGGATGGAAGACTGCCCTGGCTACACACACACACACTCTCTCTCTTTATATATATTTAATTTTTATCGGTTTAATAAACTTAACACAAAGCCCCACCGTGTTTCTCCAAAAATAAGACACAGTCTTATATTTATTTTTCCTTTAAAAAAAACCCACGGTGGCTTATTTTCAGGAGATGTCTTATTTTTTTTATTAAGTGTGGTACAGTTTAACCTACTAGGTTAAACTGCCTATCACTATGGCTAATTTTGGGGGTATGGCTTATTTTTGGAGTATGGCTTATTTTTGGAGTATGGCTTATTTTTGGAGTATGGCAAATTTTTGGAGTATGGCTTATTTTTTCCGGAGAAACACGGTACAGTGGTACCTCTACTTACGAATAACTCTACTTACGGATGTTTCTACTTACGAATGGAGCTCCGTCTGCCATCTTGGATGCAGTTTAGATAGGATTTTTTCTACTTACGAATTTTTAGATAGGGTTGCTTCTACTTACGAATTTTTTCTCCCAGTGCATTCCTATGGGATTCGACTTACAAATGTGCGTTCGGAACGCATTAAATTCGTAAGTAGAGGTACCACTGTATTTCTATCCTTCTCTTAACAATTCGACTTCCCATCCTTAACAGTCATGACACCCCCCGCCCTACAATTACCTGCTGCCCTAAATTCAATGCTTATTCTGCTATATTTACATGTATACATTTCCGTATTTACTTTATTCTTGCTATGCTTCCTTTGCTAACACTTGCAAGACCTGCTCGCAATTTCATTGGGCTGTAAGTACTTCATTTTGGTCCCCTAGCTGGTGTGCGGTTTAGCAGAGATATTTTATGTGCCTGACAAAATTGAGTCAGAGTTTTCACGGGGTGCCCTGGCAAGTCCAGGGCAACAGTGGGGCATGTTAAAAAGGCAGCACCAAACACTTTGCGGCTTGCTAAACTACGCGTTCAATGCTTGGGGTTTGTGCAAAAGGAAAGAGAGGGCAGGGGAACAGGGTTAGGGTTAGGGTTGGGGACCCTGAAGAAAACCCAACAGCGATACGAAAGGAGCAACTGGCTACATCTAACAAGCAGGCAGCCTCAAAACACATCAGAAGACAGACAGCCAAAGCAAAGGATTTAAAAACATAGCAAATAAATCAAAGCAGCCGATTTTAAAAGCTTAGGTCGGAGAACAAAATATTCTGTGCTAGCTGATTTCTGGGCCATTTTTGGATGGCTGCCCCGCATACAACACAGGACAGTACTCTTAACTGTATATACGAATCTGCCATACATGGCGAGGCTACTGGATCAAGCTACAAGAGATCTGCCAAGGATTCTTTACTTGTGGTTCCTGCATTTCAGGGGGTTGGACTAGATGGCCCTTGGGAGCACCCTCCCAACTCTAAATTCTGTGACTCTGTGGTGCAGCTGGGCTAGTGTCAGATTAGAGCCTGGGAGACCAGGGTTCAAATCCTCTCTTAAGCCATGAAGCTCACCAGGGTGATTCTTCGGCCAGCCGACATCTCTCTGCCTAGCCTACTGGACATGTTGTTGCAAGGATGAAACAGGGAGAGGGAGAACGGTGGGTGCCACCATGTAATACAGAAAGGCGGTTCTTGCACAGACCCACAGCACTGCTCCACACAGAACTCAGAGAAAATCTCAATATTTATAGTATATTTTCTATCCAGGTCACAAAGACAAGTTCAAAAATCGGCCAGCTGTGTTCCCCTTCTATATGCCTAACAAGCAAACAACCACAAGTCTAATTAATTTTGTTATTTTGGAGAAAACTCAATAAAAAGCAGCAGTTTGCACGCAGAAACCAAAAAACAGCAGCGAAAATGCCGGCACAGACTGAGGTTTGCAGAGCGAGCCGTGAAGGTTAAATTACAATACCAACCAGTGGTTTTTTTTTTGGAAATTTGCACCATTAAAACCTACTCCCAAGTTAGCCTTGCTTGGGAGTGCAGTTCAAGCAGACAGAATTTTGCTTTCTTTGAAGCAAGATAGGATTTTAAAAGCCTTACCTTTGGGTCTTCTTCATCCAGGATTTCCAAAAACCCATCATCATCATTATCTTCGTCAATCATGAAGGAGGTCAAGGACGAGCGGCGGAGGTAGACATGGCTATCAGACCCTGGGCTCCTGTTCTCTTTCTCTGGGCTCGAATACTGAAAGGGGCAAGGAACACAGAACCATCAAGACATCATTTATGCCCTACAAGAAGGCTCCCAGAATGGCGCTTTAAAAAACAAACAAACAATTCAGTAGCATTACTCTTAGTTTGCAAACTTAAAAAGGCACAACACAAGAGGAAAAAGGGACAGGAGGGAGGAGGAAAACATGCAACAGGGAAAGACATGAAATGGGAGGGGGCTGGAAAAAGCCACCATTGTGTGTTTGCCCCTCCACCTTGTTCATTTTATTATGGTCATATCCTGTTCTTCATCTAACGCAGCAAGATGTAACAGGATCTCCCACCCAGGGTCTGTCTAGGCTAAGACCTGCTTAACCCCAGCTACTTTAATTGGCAGTATCAATTGGTTGCAAAAGAAAAAGAAAAACCGGGGGTGGGGGGGGCTTCTATGCTCACCAGTTCTGCAACAAAACCTGTTCTCCCCCACCCCCAATGGTGGGTCTTGGAGAAGAATTGAGCACAATGCTCAACATGGCAAATTTTCTCCCCGTACACAGCAACTGCAAAGATTGTGCATGTCTGCATCTACCCTAAGCTAAGAGTTAGCACAGTTATCATCCGGCTGAGAACCAAAAACCCATAGCGAAGCTTTAACGCCAAGAATTTCAACCTGGGAAACGAGAGGTGACCAAAAACTGCAGAAAAACCAATAAATCAGAGAGTATTGCTCTTACCCCCCAAAAAAGCACTCACCATGAGGTCTGGAGCAGAGTTTGGCCTCTGTGCAAAGAGGTTCCTTTTGCCTGTCCCACCACCCGAGAGGCAGAACCTGCTTGCAGGTCGCAGGGGCTTCTTGAAGATGGCGCCTTCCTGCAGGGGGAGGAAGCAGAGATGCGCTGCAACTTTGGGAAGGGCGTGAGGAAGTCGTCGCCCATTCAGCAGCGCCGTGCAGGGGGCGGAGAGGGGATTGGGTGGCTGCACCAGGAAGGCACTTTCTCACAACTTACATTCCCCCCGTTGCCGTGGAGGCCAGAGTCCGTCTCGGCCGCCACTGGCCTATTGAATTCTTTGCAGTTGGAAATGTTCCTCAGCGTGGGACTCGAACCCAGTAACTGCACCTGTCAAGCGGTTGAAGAAGGATGAGTTTTGCCCTCGGGTTTAGATTCTCATGCGCAACCACAAAGGATAGACGTCTCCACCTCCATCATTCAGCCCAGACACTGAGGTCCAGCACCGAGGGCCTTCTAGCGGTTCCCTCACTGCGAGAAGTGTGGTTGCAGGGAACCAGGCAGAGGGCCTTCTCGGTGGTGGCGCCCGCCCTGTGGAACGCCCTCCCATCAGATGTCAAGGAAATAAGCAACTATCTGACTTTTAGAAGAGATCGGAAGGCAGCCCTGTTTAGGGAAGTTTTTTTATGTTTGATTCTGTTTTTAATATTCTGTTGGGAACCGCCAAGAGTGGCTGGGGAAACCCAGTCAGATGGGTGCAGTAATAATAATAATAATAATAATAATAATAATAATAATAATAATAATAATAATAAATGCCCACAAAAAGCAGGGAATGAATTTCTGCAAGCAATGAATTTCTATATCGCTGCAGTTCCTTGCATTGCATGGCTAGAGGATATTTTGGGTGGGGTGCAGATCTATCATTCTACAATATGGCAGCTGAAAGATGAGAGCTCAGCCTAGCTGCACAAAGACTCCCTTGCTCCTGAGCATGTACAGAATATTTCTGCCCCCACTTCTCAAGATGAGGAGGCACCAAGCAAAGCTTCCTGGTTAAAAAAACAGCTGGTAAACTTACCGGCAAAGATTGGATTCTTCTGAAGGGAGGATAATCACTGCAAGGAAAAAGAAAAAAATCATTATCCGTCGTGGACTTGGGTCTGGTGGCTCCTGCCCTTTGGGACTCTCTCCCACTGGAGATTTTAATCCTACTCTGAATATGTGCCAGATCTGAAATTATTTTGGAAAGTTTCAAAAATTGTTTTTTACATATGAAACTGCTGTATGTGCATATTTATTGATGTTCTATTCTCAAATCGCTTTGCAATGTTCCATAAAAAAAGATTCATATCTGGAAAGGGATAAATAGATACTTTCAGAGGACCCCCAGACAGAAAAGCTTTCTCCTGTCTGTCCCGCCTCTGGCTGCAGGCAAGGGACTGCGTCTCTGAGCCCTCTCCCTTCAGAGAATCATAAAACTGTAGGGTTGTGGAAGAGGCACTAGTGGTCATCCAGCCCAACCCCCAAGCACACTTCCTGGGTGTGCAAAGGCAGAATGTCAAATGAACAGCTGTGAGTCCCGCTTGGTAAATGCTCCTTCACATGGAATAGGAATTTCCGCAAGGAGCATTTCAGCCTCTCAACAGCACCCCAACAACCCCAAATGCCATTTCTAGGTAGGGCTGACCTCTATCAAGCCCTGGAGATACACAGCTGCCAATCAGTGGAGGCAATACTGAGTTAGACAGTATAAGGCAGCTTCCAGCATGCAGACCAGAAAAACCTTCGCTGCTCGATTCTGCTGAATGCATAGACGACCTAGTTAGTTCAATCTCCCCAACCGCCATAACGGGAGCCTTGCCAATAATAATTACAATAATGAGCAGGGACATAAAAAGCCCACCCACCCCAGGAGGTAATAAAACCCTGCAATATTATTAGCGTCTACAAGTCTTGGCGTGCTTAGGCGACGTGCAGAAGGCAGCAGAGAGGGAAGCAGCTGGTTTCTGAAGCAAGCCAGGGGTGGGTGGGGGGTGAAGCCCTCAAGGGTGGGGGGTTGCGAGCATCTCAAAGGAGAAAGGAAAGCATCTCAAAGGAAAGAGTCAGAGGGCTTTCCTGGGTCATTGTGCCACTGTGGGATGTAAAGCACTTACTTTTTGAAGGCTCTCTGAGATCTGAACACATTCCTCTCAAACCTGTTGGATGAAGACAAGAAAATCATGCATGTTTCGCTCAGTGCCACGGGGCACCCCATGTGTTGGTGTGAGAGTCCCCTGTCTGGGGCCAGTGGGACTTGGAGGGCCGCAGCCTCCCAAGGGTGCCATGTGGGCTACTGTGGGTGCGAATCAGGGCCAGCTACACCCTAATCCGGGCTGTGTTGCCCCAAAGGCAGAGAAGGAGACGGATAGGCTCCCAATCATAAAGGTACACAACTTAAAGACCATTAAAGTGCCTTCCTGGATCAGGCCAAGGGCCCATCTAGTCCACAATGGCCACGACCCAGGTGCCCCAAAGGGAATCTACAAGCAGGATTCGAACACAAGACCAGCACTCCCACTTCTTGTGGTTTCCAGCAAGTGGGATTCAGGATTATGATTATGGAAGCAGAGCAGAGCCATTGTGGTCGCCTGCTCTCTAAATCAAGCAATTCACTAAGGAAGGCCATCAGTTAACCAAAGTTACGCATTTTCTTTCTTTTTTTCCAACTCTGCACTTCAGAACTAAAATCAGAGTTGCCCCGTCTTGCTTTTTTGTGCAGAGTTCAGAACCCGCTCCTCTATAGCCATACCACGCTCAGCCATTCTTGTCTCCCACTGTGCAAAGGTTTCACACATTCACACACACACACACACACAGCCATTTCCCAGCTGCCCCAAGCTGGGCCCCCTTGTGCTGTGGCCACTCGAGAGTTAATTAGCGTGGCCCGGCGGTTGCAGGGTGGTCTTTGTGGAGAAGATAAAGCAGCGAGGCCTGCCAAGGAGGGAGGGGGCCTTGGTTCAAGGATCCCCAGGAAAGAGGATCAAAGATCCCTTTCTGCGTGGAGGCGTGGGGCGAATGAGGGCATTCCCATGGCAGCAGGTGCTGCTGCGAATCGGGGGGGGGAACGCTCCTAGGTGCCATCTGCCAGCTACATGGCACAAACCCACTCCCGGCTATTGCTGAACATGCCCGCACATCGCCAGCCTTCTAAGCAAGGTTATTCCCCTCTTCTGTTAAGCAACATTTGCAACAGACAGAGAATCGGGCGTCCGGCTTAATTCAGCCAGGGCTGCAAGACGCAGCAAGCCATGTACCGCAGATCACTCATAAGGATGCAAGATGGCTGGATCAGGCCAAATAAAAAAATTCCTTCCAGTAGCACCTTAGAGACCAACTAAGTTTGTCATTGGTATGAGCTTTCGTGTGCATGCACACTTCTTCAGATACACTGAAACAGAAGCCACCAGACCCTTATATATAGTGAGAGGCTGGGGAGGGGTATTACTCAGAAGGGTGGTAGGAATGGGCGATTGGCTGATAGGTGTGGTAAACCTGGTGGTGAGATGGCTAAAGATACCCTGTTTCTCATATTTTAAGGCATACCCATAAAATAAGCCATAGCAGGATTTTTAAGCATTCAAGGAATATAAGCCATACCCCGAAAATAAGACATAGTGATAGGCGTAGCAGCAATGCCGGCCACGGCAGGAGGAGGAGGAAAAAAATAAGACATCCCTTGAAAATAAGCCATAGTGTGTTTTTTTGAGGAAAAAATAAATATAAGACGTGTCTTATAATATGAGAAACACGGTAGCTTTATCATGTATAATGAGATAAGAATCCAATGTCTCTACTCAGACCAGGTCTCTCCATGGTTTTAAGTTTGGTACTAAGTGGCAATTCAGCAACTTCTCTTTCCAGTCTATTTCTGAAATTCTGAATCACAGCCCACAACCTGCAGGTCCCAATCAAAAGGAAAATAGATTCAAAGCCCGCCCAATCCCTTGCTGCAGGCTCTTTACAAAGGCAATCTTCACCCTCCCCAAGACAGAGCGGAGTATTAGTTACAGTGTCGGACGAGGGCATGGGTTCAAATCCCGCCGCTCGGCCGTGAAGCTCCCTAGGTGTGACCTCGGGGGCCCGTCGCTGTCTTATCTCAGCCTAGCCTACCTCGCAGGGATGTTGTGGGGGGTTAAACAAAGAGGGGGAAGCATGGGTGCCACTTTGAGCTCCTCGGAGGAAAAGCTGGGATATAAATACAGAAAATGAAAACACTAATAGGAAGGGAACACAACTAACTCCCCCCCTCCACTCTCACAAGCCACCTAGATAGTGGGGGAGGGGCTCTCTAAGGCTTTCCTGCTGCCACCCCCCCTTTCAACCTGAACACAAGCAAGTCACAGCCTAGCAGATCCCCCTTTGCATCTGTTCCCCCAAGTACAAAAGGCCTCATTGAAGCAGCCCTGTTTCAAAAGGGGAGCCCTGTTGCATCTCCTAACACATTTGAAGATGAATGAATGCAAGAGAGGGAGGCAGAAGGTTGGGAAGGGGGGAGAGGAGGAGTATTTAAGGCCCTTCAACTGGACACTCCCCAGGAATGCAGCTTTCCTCTCTCAAAAGACCAAGAGGCTGCGGCTCAGAAATTCAGGCAGATGTTCCCTGCTTCAATAAAAGAGGGAGGGGGCGCTTTCCAACCATCTGTCTCCAATCCCCATTCACCCGCCTTGCAGCTGCCAGGCCAGGAAACACGCCCCCCCCCAAGGCAGGTGCAAAAGGGGACTTTTAACTTGTTAAAAAGACCAAGCCGAACCCACTTTTTAAAAATCTCCAGCCCTTCGGTTTGTGGGAAGCTGCTAATTGCACTATCTCAAAAAGGCACCTTTTAAAATAATGTTCTAAAGGGGTGGGGGGGGGAGAGAACAGGACACATTTGGGCCAACAAAAAAGTATGTCAACGCTGTATTCGGCTGCCAGGTTTTGAGGGGGAAACAGATGAACTTGCCTTAATTCCAAAAACCTCCAGTGTTTGGGAAGGTTCCATTGTCACAAATGTACTGGCGCTGGTTTCAGTTACAACCAGCCCACCCCCATTAAAATGCTGGCTTGACTCAGCTTGCCCTTCGAGGGCCCAGGGGTCCCCGCCTGCCTTCAGCCTCCCCAACTAATGGGGAAGGGGGAGTTTTAATCAGTTTCTAAAATGTTGGCAAACTGATCAGCTGCAGCAACAAATTAAAAGCTGCTGTGCTTGCAGCCTAGCGCAGCCTTCTGTGGTTCAGAAGAGAGGGGGGGAGAAACTAAAGGGAACACACATTCCCCCCCCCACTCCAGGCCCGATGAGTCCCTGGCATATTGGGGGTTCAAGTGAAATAAAAAATGCTCCTCACTGGAGCATGAGATGGAAGTTGGAAACTGCAATTCGCTACGGTTCCCCAACACACACACTTTTTATTAACTGTCTTAAAATTGCCGTGGTTGGTTTTTCCCATTGATAATTTTATCTCTGTTTTTGCAAACCGCTTTGTGGTGGGCGTGTTATTTTTTCAATCCAGCGGTGTGCCAATTTTACGAAATAAACAGATAGGGTAAGAGCAGGCAGCCTTTTGAAAGCAAAGCAAACTTTAGAAAGCAAACTCTCTTTCCTGTTAGATTCTGAAGACATCGACAACAGGAAACTGCCAGGAGTGTGGTTAAGACCTTCACCCATCAAGTCTCAAGAACTAGGCGGGGCTCCACCCTTCCCTTTTTGGAGGGCAGGTTTCAAAAGTACTGGTTGGGGAAGAAGATCTTATTTTCCAACCACTGAACCATCTTTTGGCAGCGGCATGCCCCAAAGTTTTTTGCTTTCCGCTGGCAAAGATGGGCGGGGAGCGCTCTTAATTCTCCCACGGGAAGACTGGTTTTTCTCAAGGCTGCTGAGCGATGGGAGAGGCCTGTTTTCCCAAGGCCACACCACCTGTCAACCCCTCTCGGCTCGCTGGAGGCAAGGGAGGCCTGGCCCTACCTGACTACGTAAGTGCATCTGCAGGGGGATGGACTAGATGACTCTAGGGACCTCATCCAACTCTACAGCCGCTGGTCTCCAGCATCACCTCCACAGCAGCAAGAACTGGGAGAGCGAGGCTGCCTCTTTCTTCTGCAGAACCCATGCGGGCAGTGAGTCGAGCAGCTGCCGCTCATGTCTGGAGTGGAAGAACCTGGACCTGTAGAGTGGGAAGGGACCCCCAAGGGACATCTAGTACAACCCCCCCTGCATTGCAGGAATCATTCGCTTTGCGTGCAGTGCCAGCCCGCCAGGTGGAGATGCCAGCCGCCAACCTGGCACCCAGAGATCTCTGCATGGTTGCAATTGCACCTGCAGCGGTTGCAAAATTGGCCTGGCGCCTGGGGAATTTCTGCTGAGTGCCTGGAACCTGGAGTTTCAATTTAGAACTCAAATTAATAAATTTGGGGCCCTGCTGAGCTGCAAAGCCAGGAGGACTCCAGTTTTGATCTTGCCACTGGGTCTCTTTAAAAGTTGTGGCTTTAGCCTAGGCACCATGTCCCCAAAACACCCCCATCTGCAATACAGGGATAGTGCTGGCCTACCCAGCAGGGCTGTTGTACGGCCAACATAATGCATTGCACACCCTACGCATTTGGTATTTATTTCACGTGCCTGCACACAGATTCTCTGCTTATGCTACCGGAGGCCAGGCAAGAAGATATATGGGACTGTTGCACGCAGCCCTAGGCACAGAACAACCTTCTGGCGCACCCTGGAATGCGATATGGGAAATGGATTAGTCACAGTGGATGCAAACTTCCAGGAAATACCAGCATTTCAAAGTATTGAAATCTGGGCACTTCGAATACATTCGAGGAGAGAACAAAGGCCACGCCAATCCACAAGCAGTAAAGGGATTAAGGAGGCCAGGAAACACATCCTGAGCTTTGAAAGAGAAAAAGCCACCTGAGAACCACCAAGCCATAAACCTGCCACACCCACCCCCCCACCAGCACACCTGAAACCAGCTACCTCACCCTCTCCAGAAAATGCGAGAAGGTTCGTGCAATCCCCAAAGAACAGAATCCGTCTCTTTAGGTTTCAGCCCCCTTGGGCTACACTACAGGTCTGAAACTGGTTTGGAGCCCAGCATAGCTCCTGCTGAAGAACTTCAGGAGATGCATGCCAGGTGCAAGTCCACGCCAGAGCAGGCAGAACCCAGATTACGGTTAACAGGAATGGAATTCACACTTCTTGAGAACGGCACGGGTTTCAAATTAGGGGGAAGCGGCCATGTTCTCACCCCTGGGGGATTGGAAACATACACACAAGGCAACCTGCATGGAATTCAAGAACCCAGAAGCCTGCTAGGGGTCCTTGCTTCCTTCGACCAGCCCAGCTCATCATCTTTGCATATATTCTACAGGTCACCATTTGGGGGTGGGGGTGTATTTGGATAACGGTGGAGAATGGACCCTTGAACCAGATGCCTTGTGGGAAACCAGCAAGCAGGATTCGAACACAAGAGCAACACTTTCCTCCTGCGGTTTCCAGCAAACTGGTATTATTAATTATTATTATTATTATTAATACTAACTAATAATAATAATGAGATCTACCCATAGATCTCAGGGCAGTTCATGACATAAAATCACAATATATAAAATAATACATAATACAAACAAAACCCAATAATCTTCCCTTCCACAACACAATTCTTGAGCCATTTGCTGTTGTTTCTTGGAAAGATCCCTTGGCCCTTTCTGTTCCAAGAACCTAGCATTACGTATCAGCAAACTGCATCAAAAGACAGAGCCTCAGGATTAACGCTTTTTCATGCTTCATTTAAGCACTACCGTTACAGCAGAAGACGGGTAATAAGTTACTCCCGGGTACACCCCCAACCCTCCCCACTAGGGCTAGAAGCCACTGGCAGCCTTCGCCTCTGCGAATTTCTCGAATCCTCATTTTAAACCCTTTCTCATTTTAAACCCTTTCTGCTGGGGGTTGAAACCAGACAACCAACACCTCTCCACCCTCCAAGGATCAGCAAAAAAAATCCAACTTACACATCTTCCAAGATCTCCAGGTCTGGCTCCATTGGGGAATCCGGGCCCATGCCTGCGTCAACAACAACAAAAAAGATGTTCCCGTGACGAAAGAGAAATTCGAGGAGTATAGCTAAGGCCGGCAGGACGGGAGGGAACCCCACAGCCTCCTGAGACCCTGGCTTTTGAGGTCTTCCGCAGGGCTCCTCTCTTCCAGAATCACATTCCGCTAAAAAGGAACCTGACAAAACTTAGACGTTTCTCGGGAAGAGCTACGAAGAGGCTCCAGAAGGCACATTAGGTTTGGGGAGCTTATGGGATGATGTTGGGGTGCAAACCTTTGTGCGGGGAACAAGAGAAATGGCATATATTTGGGCTGCCATTCAGGGCTTGGAAAGGAGAGCTGCACTTCTTGTGTTCCAGGTTCGGGGGGAACCTGGACTTCCAGGTATAACTGAACTGAAATCCCACCCCAAAAAATTCTGGCCACCGCCCCCTTAAGCTGCATAAACCGAGCCCCAGTGCCCCCTGCCCTATAAAAGCATCCTTCAGAACTGCGGTTTGCACAACCCACTAAAGAAAATGGTTCAAATGGTTTAGTTTGATTAATGCAACAAAAGGGATGGACTAGGTCCAGCGATGACAGTCTGATAGTCACTTTACACCTCCAACGCCAGCCCACGCTCACGCCTTTTACTGCGCCCCCTAGATAACCCCCCTGCATTTTGACCATTGTGCAAGCGGGCGGAGGCTGATGAGGTCTGAGTTCAGCGACCCTGCGAAGGCCACACATTCTCCCGATTCCAGATCATATAGAATCTGTGATCCTGGATCATAGATCGTCTGCTTCAGGCCACGCCAACCCCTGATCTGCAACTGCAGGATCCCACCTCCTAGGAGAGTCTCAGAGGCTTTTGGGAATGCCCTGCTTTTACAGATTAAAGGGTTGCTGAAACCCTCTGGAATCTTATCAAGAGAGATAAATGAGGTGGGAAAATCAGCAAGAAGTTTCTCCGGTCAGGCTTCCCCAAACTGGCGCCCTCCAGGAATCTTTGGACTAAACACCCCCATGACATAGTTCAGTGAAGCACAGGAGCCCCCTTTGGGGAAGGCGGTTGGCAGCTCCCTCCAACCACTGACCTGAATCTCCCGATTCCTGAGACGACTCCGAGGAGACGGAATCCTGCGAGGACCACTCTTTCTTGAAGTCAAGGCCCAGCCGCTTCCTTCTCTTGGGTGTGTCACTATCACTGCAAACAGGGAAGAGAAAAGATGAGTGATTAAGAACCTTGGAATATATTATTATTATTATTATTAACAGTGGTATCCCACCATCTGACTGGGGCCCCCCAGCCACTCTGGGCGGCTTCCAACCTATATAAAAACATAATAAAACATCAAATATTAAAAGCATAGCTTCTGTTTTGTTTAAATCACATTGACCCTCCAAGGCCGCCGTCTCCATATGTTCGGACTACAGCTCCCATCCTGCGGTCTGGGGCGCTGATGGGAGCTAAGGTTCCTGGTTGGGGGTGGCAGCTCTAAGGAGGCCCAAGAGAAAGCCATAGTTCCTGCTCTCACTTCATCTGCACAACCACCCTGCGAGGTTGGTCATGCTGGCCACATGACCCGGAAAGCCGGCTGTGGACAAACGCCGGCTCCCTCGGCTCGAAAGCGAGATGAGTGCCGCAACCCCATAGTCGCCTTTGACTGGACTTAACTGTCCAGGGGTCCTTTGCCTTTTACCTTTAGGCCAGCCACTCTCTTACCCCAAAGTCAGCGTTACAGCCAAGCGGAGATCTGAACTCAGAGCTTCCCATCTTAAGTCGCCTACTCTACGATGTGCTGCAATCATGCCCCTTTCAACTAACTTCCCAAGGGTTTTGTGAAACAGAGAAAGCTTGCTCACTCCTCGGCAACTTCTCCTTTAAAAAACTAAGGAGAGTCTGACAGCTTGGTGGTTCCAGATTGTCACAGCTCCGCTTGACCTTGGGGCGCACACCAAGTTTCAGGCCTCTAGGCAACATACAGAGCGCAAGGCACCTTATCGTAAGCCACAGCAAGATGCCAGCCCGGAGCTGCTCAATGATTAACTTACGGGGCAGGTTGGCTAACATGATGGGAGAGGCTGCTGGGCAAGCTTAACTGCAGCCCCAGAGATAAAATAATATATCTCGCACCCATTTCCTCTCTCTCCACCCAGCTGCAAAAACAAAATGTTCTTGCCAAAACCGCTGAGGGAGTGGGTGAAAAAAGCCCAGGAGAAGGGAAGTGGCTGTGCTAAGGTCTTGCCTGAGACCCCATCAGCCTGTCTTTGTGCTTTTAGTCCGGTGTCTTATTTCTGTGCAGGCAGAAAAGTGGCTTCTGTGTCCTCTGCAACCGAGACACCTATCTAGGAGAGTTTTCTCCCATGCACAGTAGGGGCGTCTCTACCCACTGAGCGGTGGTTCCCCCCCCACTCCCCCCAAATGTGTTCAGATTGCAAACTGGGCATTTCCAGCTTTCTAAGCACCCAATTCACTGAGTAGAAAAACAGATTTGTAGAAATAGAAGGGACCACCGGGGGGGGGGTAATCTAGTCCAACCCCCGGCAATGCAGTACTCGAACTCACGACGCTGAGATTACAAGTCTCATGCTCTACCGACAGAGCTATCCTCAGTCTGCATTCCACCAGAGCCCTCCCCCTGGGGGATACTCCTAACCTTGCAAAGTTGCTGCTGTTGTTGGACTACAAATCCCATCATTCCCTGACTGCTGGGCCCACTGGCTAGAGATGATGGGATTTGTAGTCCAACAACATCCGGGGAGACCGAGCCAGGTGGACCCCAAAGGCCTGATTCACAGTTAAGGCAGTTTCCTCTACTCCAAAACAAAAAAACAAAACCCCACATGGTACCTCCTGAGCAAAGGACCTCAGTATCACTAGTCAGGCTGCAGGCAGCTCTTGCCAAAATCCACCCCACTCACCCACCCACCCTAGGACAAATCCTGTGGTTCAGACAGGGTTACAGACACCATAATTATAAATACAGCCATGCAGTTACAGTTTCGCAAGAGCAGATTTTTCTGCAAAGCCTTTTACTTCTACAGGGAAGAGCAAAAAAAAGTCCTGTGTGCGCCCCCCCCCCCCACCGCATGAAAGGCATGCAAAAATTAGTTGCTCTGCTGCACACCCTGGCAGGGAAAGGAGAAAAAACCACACACACACAAACAAACATCAAGCACACATTATTTCTTCTTTTTGAACAGAAGTGACATTGTGCAGGCAAACAGTCCTAGGAGAGAAGGCAGCCCTGAGAGGAAGAAAAGTCTCTCTCAAAGAGGGGAAGAGAGGAAGAGGAACAAAAGGGGGGGGAGAGGAAAGAAGAAAGAATGCATGCATGCTTGCAACCAACCAACCACTGGAGGAGGACAAAAGAGAGCATTTAAAAAGCAACCTAAGGAGACAAGTTTACATGGACTTCACTCTATGCCCTGGGTTTAAGGAACTGAACTCAGGTTTTGATAAATCCCCATTTGATTTTCCTGCCCCACTGCTGAGCACATGTGCACAGCTTCAACCCATCCCTATGGGCCTCCCTTCCTAATACCCTATGCTTGCTTAGGATTGCAGCCTCATGTGAATTTTTTCAAAAAGGAAACTCCCTTTCGAAAGCCTCGGGCTTCTTCGGAGGAACCAGTTGCATGGAGTAGGGGGAGGGAGGGTATAGACAGGGCCCCTGACCAACCACAGCCTCCTCCTCCTCCCCCTCCCCACAATAACCCCCCTCACCTACACAGACCCCCATCTTGCACATGATTACTCAGCAGTGCACCACACATTAGCCAGAGTGGGCCAACAGAAAAAATCCCCCAGAGGCAAATGGAAAAAGCAATGGATCTCATTTATGGTGCATGCATGCAGATCCTAAAGGCTGTGTGGCATAGTGCTTAGAGTGTGTTGGCAGGGCAGCATAAACACACTTCCCAGGGAAGGAGCCCCACTGTGCAGGGGGGGGGGAATAAATATAGATCCCCCATGTGGGGTAATTAGAAATCACAAAATGGGCCTCGACAGTGAAGCTGTTAGGAATGTGGGCTTTTAGACCTTTTTAACATCCTGTTTGCACTGAGCACAGCAGACCTTATTTCCAAGTAAGCATTGCACTGAAGAAAAGCGCCCTGAAATTTCAACAAGTGCATGGCCCACACAGCTCACTGCATCAGGTGCGCTCCGGTGCGCTATGGGCAACCCTGAACTGGGAAACAGGAGTGCGCAAGTCTGCACACACTCAAAGTGCTTCTTGCAGGCTTCCTGGGAAACAGAATGCTAGGCTTGATGGGCCTCTGGCCTCTCACATTTGGGGAGGGG
Source organism: Zootoca vivipara (assembly GCF_965207765.1). Lineage (NCBI taxonomy): Eukaryota > Metazoa > Chordata > Lepidosauria > Squamata > Lacertidae > Zootoca > Zootoca vivipara. The sequence goes on from NC_142583.1 coordinate 72,616,766, forward strand.
GAGAGAATGAAAGGAAGGTAGGGCAGAGGAAAGACCCTGTGCATTGCAGTGGGGCTGGGCTAGAGGACCTCTGGAACCCCCTTGCAAATCTACAATCCTAGGACTACCCAAAGGAAAACTGATCAGTGTTTAGGGTACGCCAGAGCAGAGCACCTTCCAGATGTTGCTAGATTCCAAAGCACACACCCCACCCTGCCCCAATAATCCCAGGCCTGATCCTGCTGCAAAACTCTTACATTAGGAGTGGAGGGAGAGAGAAGGAAAGGAAAGGAAACTCAAGAAGATCTAGTTTCTTTGCAATTCCTGCGTAGCAGTGAGGCTGTGCTAGGAGACCACCTCAAGGGGGGGGCGCTTTGTTTTGTCTTTATTCTGCATTTTGAATTTCTAACTGGGGGGGGGGCGGTTTGCTGCCCCAGCCCGGAGCTCTGCGGATGAATATACAAATTTCATTTTTAAAAATGGAGAAATAAAGGGGAACTAACCAATGCTTAGGTTGGGTAAAGCAGGAATCGGGGGATCTCTTCCAGATGTTGCTGGCCTATCGCTCCCTCCCCCAGGACAATCCCAGGCCGTGCAACATCTGGAAAGGCGCATACGGCCTCTCTTTCCCGACCAGCCAGCCCGGGAGGGGGGCTCCTGCAGGGACCCCGATTCTTCCTGGACCCCACGCGTGTCCCCCCACTACCCCCACCACCTCCTGACAGCCCTCCGGCCCCCGCCGGCATTCCTGATCCCGTTAAGGTTCCCTTTGTCCGGCGGCCACGCGGCCCCGGCGCCCCCCACCCTGCAAAACAGCTGCTCGCCCTTTTCACCCAGGAGAGATGGGGGGGAGGAAGGGGGGTCGCAGCCTCTTGCTTTTTTTCACACGCAAACGCACACACAAAACCCTGCAGTGTTGGAAAGGCGCGCGTGTGGGCCCCTCCGCCCCGTTCTAAAAAAACCGCGGTCCCGCAAACTACCCTTCCCCTATTCACGTGAAATAAAATCATGCACGCCTGCAAAGACTGCACGTGAGGATCGGAATGCTCGATCGCTTGCAAAAAGCGACACGCACCCCCCATCTCCAAAAATAAGGGAATTCCTTTTAAGCCCGGTCTGTTTTAATACCACCCCGCGGCAAATCCTGCGTGCACAAAATGACATACAAAGCGCGCGCACAAGCACCCGCGGACATGCCCGATCCCCCCCCTTTTTCTCCTCCAAGGCGCTAGTCCTCGTGGTCTTACCTGCCCAGGCCGGTCAGCTTGTCCATATTCAGCGCCAAGGTGGTGACCGGGGACATCGCGGCGGCGCCGTCGTCCGGGAAAAGGGTCTTCGGCCCGACGGCGAGGAAGCCGAGGGTCTTCCTGGATCTCCGGGCTTCGCGGCAGGCCTGGGGGGATCCCGCGGGTACCCCGGCGCTCTCCATCTGGGGCTGCTGGGGGGGAAGGCGAGAGGCTGGAGAGGCTCCGCGTTTCTTTCTCTAGGGCAAAGCGCCGTTGGCCGCCGGGCAGCTGAGAAAATTAAAGACGGAATCCGATCCGAGGCAAGGGCACGCTTCGGCTGCGAAGACACGTGTCGGGGCGCGTTCCCACGGGCATGCATGCGAGAGGCTGCCCCGCTGAAGTGCTCCTTGGTGAAAGCGAAGGTGCTTTGGGGGAGCAGAAAATAAATCACCCGGAGGCTTTTTCAAAAGCTGGCGCTGCGAGGGCAGGCCAAAGGAAGAGAGATGCTCGTTGCACCAGAGGGAGCAGGGATGCGCGGCGCCCGGAGGGGGGTTTTTATAGGCGGCTGGGAGGCGGGACGGAGGCGAGGAAGCTCCGCCCGGCGACGCGGCTGACTCCGCGGATGCTCCGCCCGCATCCCTCGCCGCTTGCATATTCGAAAAATAACAGAGCCAAGAAGAGAATGTTGCGCAGCCAATGGCAGCAGCGCGGGAAGGAAGGAAGGGGCCGGAGGGGGAGGAATTGGCGGGGGGGGGGGAGAGAGAGCACCGCGCGAAAAGTGCACGATGCACGTGCATGTGCGAGCCTGGAAAAAGGGGTGGCACGATAGCATAGACCCCTCCAGCATTTCTCCGACGGAAACAGGCAGTGCCGGATTTACTTACTGTATAAGCTAAACAAGCTATAGCTAGGGCATCACTCTCTTGGGGGGCCCCCCAAAAAAAATTGAAGGGGGGGAACTGGATGTACATTTGCAAAATATAAGATAATTTTTTTTTGATAAAATACATATTTTGTTACGTGAATGGCTTTAGAAACCTATTAGGTCCATAGATTACCATATAGCAGGAATGTCCAACAGGTAGACCGTGATCTACTGGTAGATCACGGGGTGTTCCTGGTAGATCCTGTTTGATCTCTGGCTCCCCAGCGATCTCCTTAGAAAAAAGAAAAGGGAAAACCCACAACTTTGCCTTTCTCCAAAAAGCTCCACAACTTTGGCTTCCTAAAAAAGCTCAACAACTTTTGCTTCCGCAAAAAAGCTCAAAAACTTTGGGTACATCACTGCTAGTTTTTTTTTTTACAACAATGGGTAGATCACGGCCAGTTTTTTAATACTGTCAGTAGATCACAGTCTATTGGGAGTTGGACATCCCTGCCATATAGCATCTATTCAACACAAAAAGACAGCCACAAAAAGGACAGTTGGCCATATAAAGGGCCCCATTACCTTCAGGAGCTTAGGGCCTCATCAAACCTAAATCCAGCCCTGGAAACAGGGGCGTCCCCTTCCATAATGATAATTTTACTCCTTATACGTCCCACCCATCTGACTGGGTTGCCCCAGACACTCTGGGCAGCTTCCATTCAACATACATTAAAAAAACATATTCAAATATTAAACAAACAACTTCCCTCTAGAGCAGGGGTAGGCAACCTAAGGCCCGTGGGCTGGATGTGGCCCAATCCCCTTCTCAATCTGGCCCGCAGATGGTCCGGGAATCGGCATGTTTTTACATGAGTAGATTGTGTTCTTTTATTTAAAATGCATCTCTGGGTTATTTGTGGGGCATAGGAATTCGTTCATATTTTTCCCCAAACTATAGTCCGGCCCCCCACAAGGTCTGAGGGATGGTGGACCGGCCCACAGCTGAAAAAGGTTGCTGAGTCTAGAGCATGGCCTTCAGATGGCTTGGGGGTCGGATAACAATAATAATGTTCTTATTTATACCCGTCCATATGATTGGGTTGCCCCAGCCACACTGGGAGGCTTCCAACAGACATGAAACATAATACGTAAACCCCACATATATTAAGTAAAATAGAAACATCCTCCCCCACCCCCATCTACCTCTCTTCCCCTTTTCTTCCCAATGTCTCAACAAATGAAATTGATTTGCAAAAGTGTTACAAGAGACATTGCACATATTTCTGTAAATCAAGAAAATCTTTAATTTAAAAAACAAACAAACGTAAAGCATTAAACGTTGAAAAAAACCTTCCCTACACAGGGCTGCCTTGCACCAGAGTCCGTCACGACTGGACCTAATGGCCAGGGGTCCCTTTACCTTTAAGGAAAAGCAGGACATTCCGTTATCAAATCAGAAACCGAAAAGGCTTCTCTAAATCAGGAGCGTCCCTGGTAAACAGGGACCCTTGGAGGGTCTGAGGGGTGGGGGGTGGGGAGTCTTTTTCTGCTACTCTCCTAAGACTAGAACTGAATGGTGCAAGGTTCGGGGCAGGGAAAAGAAAGCTCTTCTTTACGCAGGGCGTAGTTAATCTGTGGAACTCCCTGCCACAGGGTACAGGGATGGCTTTCAAAGAGGTTCGTGAAGGAAGAGAGGGATCTCCTCTCCCTCCACAGTTGGAGGCAGCAAGGATTCTGAATCCCATTTCCTGCAAGCCACAGGAGGGGAGAGCTGCTCTTGGGCTCAGAATTTCAGGGGTCAGCAAATGTTTTCAGCAGGGGGCCAGTCCACTGTCCCTCAGACCTTGTGGGGAGCTGGACTATATTTGGGGGATGGGAATGAACGAATTCCTATTCCCCACAAATAACCCAGAGGTGCATTTTAAATAAAAGGACACATCCTACTCATGTAAAAACATGCTGATTCCCAGACCTTCCGGAGGCCAGATTGAGAAGGGGATTGGGCCAGATCCGGCCCAGGGCCTTAGTCCAGCAGGCTCTTCTCACATCCTTATGTATGCAAATACTGCCCTGATCCAGCAGGCTCTTCTCACATCCTTATGTATGCAAATTTGTTTTTTGTTTGTTTACAACCCAGTGAGGTGTGTTAAGCTGAGAGATAGTGGCTGGGCCTAAGGAAACGCCCATGTGGCCCAGCATCCTGTTCTCAGACCAGAGGCCTGTGGGAGACCATCAATCAGGATTCGAACACAAGAGCAACACTCTCCCCTCCTACGGTTTCCAGAAACTGGTCTTCAGAAGCCTGGCTGCCTCCAGGTGTCAAGGCAGAGCACAGCCATCCTGGCCAGTAGCCACCCATAGCCCTCTCCTCCTCCATTTGCCTAATCCTCTTCAACTGCCTTCCAGCTTGGAGGCCATGCCTGCCTCCTGTGGCAGGGAGTTCCACAGTCTAAGCTGCTACTATAGGTTTCAAGGTGATTTACAAGGCAAGGTGTAAAAACTATATAGAATAAAGACCTAAGACAGAGAGAGAGAGCTTTTCACCCCACAGGACAAGCCTGTTGAAACGAAAATGTCTCCGCGTCTGACGTGATGGAGGTGGAGAAGAAGAATTGTGGAAATTATATAATGGTGGCTTTGGAAGGGACCCGACCCTATACAGTGCTTGATCCTTGGATTTCTGTATTTTAGTGTTTTGTTGGAAGCCGCCCAGAGTGGCTGGGGGAACCCGGCCAGATGGGCGGGGTATAAATAATAAATTATTATTATTATTATTATTATTATTATTATTATTATTATCCTGCAAGCTTGGTATTATCTGCACCTCGCTCTAAGTGACTTAGCTGCCCAGTGATCATTTGCAATGGGATCCGTTTTAATTCCACTGGATCAAACCTTCTCCCCAGAAACCATAGGAAAGGATTTTTTACTCTGTGTGTGCTCTGTGCCCCCACGCATTGCCAATGAACCTTATTTGGGAGGGAGTGTCCAGGGGAGGGCAAGGGGAGCAACTTGGGAGGGGGTGCCCCAGGAGGTACCCCCCTCCAGGAGTTGGTGACCCCCTTTCTTTAGGCGCTAAAAGTTCTGATGGATGATCTGGCTATGCTGCAAATGGCAAATGACATGTGGCGTGAAGGGTAATTATTATTACCATCATCATTATTAAATTTATTTGCCTCCTCTCCACCAGCAGGTCCCAGGGCAGATTGCAACAATTTAAAATCCAGCATCAAAAACAGCTAAAACAAACTACAGGAAAGACGACTGGCCCTGGAAACACTAATCTCACAGCATCTTCGGGAGTTTTAAGGATGAGTGGGACGGAAATATTCTTAATACATAAATACTGTATATAAATAAGGAAACTGCTCCTTTATTTCGATGGAGATGCTTGCGAAACAAAAACAAGGCATTAACGCCATCAGCTTTAAGGCTATTTTTGGAGTTGAATATTTTTACTTGACCTATTTCCCCATTTCAACTTTTAGGTATCGTAAGTTAAAATGAATGGTTGGTGTCGCTGCTGTTGTTTTAAAGTGTTAATGCTGTAGTGGTAATTACACTTTTTATTATGTGTCGTTATTGCACTAATGTATCTCAAATATTTGTTGTCAGCCTGGATGTATTTGTGGAAAAATCAGCCTACATTGGCTATGAATACCAGCTTGGAAAAGCGAAGGAAGCTTTCTGAAGAAAAGGAATGCAGCAATTAGGCCTTTAGGCATTTTAAAATCACCTTATTTTTGTAACGCTTGCACTCCTCTTACAATGATGTACATAGTATAAATGTGAAAATAAATTTCACCCCTTTAGCTCCAGAATGCTAATTTTGAATCACAAAGGAAACTAATTTAAATTTTATTTATGCACTCTTTTAAATTTTATTTAGGCGTTTCTGGTTGAACTGCACCATAGCTCCTTTGGTCTGTGATGTTGATTGGATTTTATTGATTGGATTTCATTCTCCAGCCACCACCCCTTCTTCCTGAATAATCCCAGGGTGCATTGTTATGGATTGCCGGGTTTGCTTGGGGCTGCAGTTTTGAATTCCAAAGCACTTTTATTCAAGGCAAAAAAGCACCTTGCCACGAGGTCATCTTGGATGGCTTTCAGATGAGATTCCTGCATTGCAGGACCCTGACTAGGGGGTCCCTTCTAACTCTACAATTCTATATTCAGGTAGGTAGCCATGTTGGTCTGACACAGTCAAAAGAAATAAAAAAATTAAAAAATTGTCCAGTAGCCCCTAGGAAGAGCCCCCTGGACCAGCCCATCGTTGTCCAGCATGCCGTTCTCACAGGTTGAAATTTTAATCTAATGTACTTTGACGCACAGAGGAACTGCATACTGAATAGTTACAGGTAGGTAGCCGTGTTGGTCTGAGTCGAAGCAAAATAAAAAAATTCCTTCAGTAGCACCTTAAAGACCAACTAAGTTTTTATTTTGGTATACCAAAGGTGCTACTGAAGGAATTTTTTTATTTTGCATACTGAATAGTTACTGAACTGCCAAATCAAGCAGCATGCACCGTTTTAGCTTTAAACAAACAACCGACTGAGTTATGGATTCTGCCCAAGAACTAGACAAACTAAAGACGGCAATATTGTTAGTTCCTGAATTCCCTATGGTTCAAAAGAGTTAGCCAGGCCTTTGTGAAATCCTAGATTTCATGGAAATAGGTAGCAAAATCTTGCTTGCTTCGGAGGGCAAGTGTCTCTGCCCATGGCATAGGGCAGCCTTTGTTTGTGGTGCGAACTGAGTTTTGCTCTGATCAAACACTGATGAAAAGGTTGGGCTCTGTTCAATTGCTTGAACATTTGTTGTATAGGACAAAGATGTATTTTCAATTGTTCTCCCCAAAACTCAGAAAAATTGTGTGTGTGTGTTTGCATCCACATGTACTTCACCTTTCGGCTTCCTTACTCTATAGAATCACAGAATTGTAAAGTTGGAAGGGACTCCGAGGGTCATCTAGTGCAACCCCCTGCAACGCAGGGATCTCAGCTAAAGAATTCCTTGCAGATGGCCATCCAACCTCTGCTTAAAAACCTCCAAGGAAGGAGAGGCCGCCATCTTCCAAGGGAGCCCATTCCATTGTCAAAAAGCTCTTTCTCCATCGGAAGGTTCTCCCAGAATCATAAAAGCTATGTGCCACAACTGAACATGTTTGTGGTTTCCAATTCTGGTCATAAGAACATGCAAAAAGCTCTACTGGGATGAGGCCAACGGCCCACTTAGTCAAACATCCTGTTATCTCAGTGGCCAACCAGATGACTCCAGGGAAACCCGCAAGCAGGATCTGAGCACAAGAGCAACATTCTCCCCTGCGGTTGTTTCCAGCAACAGGTCTTCAGAAGCATTGCAGCCTCTGGCTGTGGAAGCAGGGCAGAGCCATCCTGGCTACATAGTAAGGTAAAGGTAAAGGACCCTTGACAATTAAGTCCAGTCGTGAACGACTCTGGGGTTGTGGCGCTCATCTCGCTTTACAGGCCGAGGGAGCCGGCGTTTGTCTGCAATTTTTCCCAGGTCATGTGGCCAGCATGACTAAGCTGCTTCTGGCTTCCCGCCAAAGCAGTACCTATTTATCTACTTGCACATTGATGTGCTTTCGAACTGCTAGGTGGGCAGGAGCTGGGACTGAACAACGGGAGCTCACCCCGTTGCCTGGATTTGAACTGCTGACCTTCCGATCGGCAAGCCCTAGGCTCAGTGGTTTAGACCACAGCACCACCTGGCTAATGGCCATCATGAATAGCCCTCTCCTCCATGATTTTGGCCAATCCTCTTTTGAAGCCCTCCAGGCTGGTGGCCATTGCTGTCTCCTGCAGAGACGGACGAGTTCCGCAGTTTAACTATGCACTGCATGAACAAGGACTTTATTTCATCCATCCTGAATGTGGTGGTGGTGGTGGGGATGGCGGGCTTAGTGGGCCTGGCCGGGTGGGTTGGGGGCCTCGCACGTGTGACCTCATGCATGCGCGACAGCCCCCACCCGATTTTGGTCGCAACTCGGCACCTCTGCCTCCCACAGAATCCCCTTGGAGAGAATGTAGATTCAATAAACCAGCAAATAAAATGGAAATCCTTTAATTCACCATGTAAAGAACCATTGGGTGACATCCAACTAAGTCATACTTACTTGATATCAATGGAGTATGTCTAATATTGGCAAACAGCCTTTAATGCCTTAAACTAGCCTTGTGACTGCTGCTATTTTGAAACCAGATGTGACCACGAGAGTCAGGCCGGCGAAGCTAAAAGGTCAGATGTTTGTAAGTGCCTTGCGAGTGACTCCATCCTTCCAGTGTGTTGACCCTGGGGGGAACTGGGTGGCAAACGAGTGCATCTCCAACTTGAATCCGGAGATTTAATTATCTGTTGGTCAGCAGGTCTCAAGGTTGCTTGCTCTCTATTTAAAAAAAAAAAAAAGCTGAGTAAGGGGAAGTATGAGGACTCCCCCCCCCCATGGGCGGGGAGGCTTCTGAAACCCCATTATCACCAGATATCCTAAACTAATGGCTCCAGTGGGATCACTGGGCAGCTGGAGTTGGCAACCAGCAAGTGATCTAATCATGGATTTTGTTATGTAGATGTGGCTCTGGGAATGCGTCAGAGCTCTGGGGAATCAGCAGGTAAATGGAAAATGACATTAGTTTGGGGGCAGTTAGAATCCTTGATCTGCTCCTCCTCGCCTGATTGCAGAAGCCACATTCAGAGAAGAGCCAGGAAAAGGAACGCCAAGGATATTATTGGGTGGGGTGGGGGTGGGGAGGGAGAGGTCTCACACTGCTTGTGCATTCAGGCGTTTTACATTCTGGATTTGGTGCTCTTGAAAAAGAATATAATGTTGTTATTGTTAGAATGATAGAATCATAGAGTTGGAAGAGACCACAAGGGCCATCCAGTCCAACCCCCTGCCAAGCAGGAAACACCATCAAAGCATTCTTGACATATGCCTGTCAAGCCTCTGCTTAAAGACCTCCAAAGAAGGAGACTCCACCACACTCCTTGGCAGCAAATTCCACTGCCGAACAGCTCTTACTGTCAGGAAGTTCTTCCTAATGTTTAGGTGGAATCTTCTTTCTTGAAGTTTGAATCCATTGCTCCGTGTCCGCTTCTCTGGAGCAGCAGAAAACAATCTTTCTCTATATGACATCCTTTTATATATTTGAACATGGCTATCATATCACCCCTTAACCTTCTCTTCTCCAGGCTAAACATACCCAGCTCCCTAAGCCGTTCCTCATAAGGCATTGTTTCCAGGCCTTTGACCATTTTGGTTGCCCTCTTCTGGACACGTTCCAGCTTGTCAGTATCCTTCTTGAACTGTGGTGCCCAGAACTGGACACAGTACTCCAGGTGAGGTCTGACCAGAGCAGAATACAGTGGTACTATTACTTCCCTTGGTCTAGATGCTATACTCCTATTGATGCAGCCCAGAATTGCACTGGCTTTTTTTAGCTGCTGCATCACACTGCTGACTCATGTCAAGTTTGTGGTCTACCAAGACTCCTAGATCCTTTTCACATGTACTGCTCTCAAGCCAGGTGTCACCCATCCTGTATTTGTGCCTTTCATTTTTTTTGCCCAAGTGTAGTACTTTACATTTCTCCTTGTTAAAATTCATCTTGTTTGCTTTGGCCCAGTTGTCTAATCTGTTAAGGTCAGGTTATATATGATAATGATAATAATAATAATATATACCTGTATATATTATTATCATTATCGCCTGTATATGCCCATTCAACCGCTTTGATCTGCAGAAATGGCCTTGTAAAAGATGTCAATAGGTTTTCAATTGGCAGGGAATTCTGAAGTTTAAAAGCTCCTATTTTAACTTTTCTGAAGTTTTAGGTGCTGCCACACTGAAGGGATTCCTTCCCTAAAGTGAGGAACGGGTATTACGTGGCATCTATAACAGGGCCACGTAATGGCAAATGATTGCTGGCTGCGCATCACCAGCGAGCTTTACGGCTGAGCAGGGATGTGATCCCAGGTCTCGCTGCTCCTACGCACCAAACTCTGCCCTACGGCTCCTGTGGGACCTTTGCCTCTGGCACTGAGGGGCTGAGCTGGCTTGGTGATATATGGAATGTCCCGGCTGCTCAGGAAATAGAAACCTGCAGTCCAGCTTCTGAGACTGAAGGGAAAGTTGTCGGTCTGGCTGGGGTTAAAAATGGACATGGAGTTGGCTGAGGAGGAAAGAATGAGAATAGGGTTTAAGGAATCTGAAGGATAAGGAGGCCAGACAAAAGGAGACTGAAGATAGCAGAAAGAGGAAGCCAAGGGGTCAGTTGAGGCTTGAGGAGACAGGGCAGTGAGGCATGGAGAAGTGAATCTTAGAGGGCGCTGCAAAGTAGGTGGCGTTTGAGCAAGCAAGGGAAAAGGAGTGGGCAAGGGGAGAGGCCGAGGCTATGGTGGGAATTTTGAAAATCGTCTCCAAAGGATTGTGAGGAAAAGCGACTCCTGCACAGCAGGGGGGTTGGCCTAGATGACCCCTTTGGTGGGTCCCTTCCAACGCAACAATTCTATGACCCTATGAATACCTGTCTTTTGAAGAACTGACCTTTCATGCTTGCCTAAAAGGGGCAAGATGAGGGATTTGGCACAGACCGTCAAGACGACTCTTGGATGCTGAGTTCCTAGGGATCCCCAAACTCTTGCCAGACCCCGCAGAACTTTCAGCTTGCAACAAACTGAGACTCGATGAGCCCATTTATTTCCCTGCTTTCCACCGGAGAGGCACTGAGCCCCTTCTTTCCTGGGGAGAAGGAGGTGGAATTCAGCAGAATAGTTCAGGAGGAAAGAGACCAGCGCTTTCTCCTCTGCTGGAAGAAAAGCTCAAAACGTTGCTTTTCTTTAAGGGCAGGATTCAGGAGCCAATTTGTGTCTCCACCTGGAAAGGAAGAAAGGAAACATATAATCTCTCAAAAGCAAGCCAGACTTCAAGGGAGGGGAAATGCACAGTGGGTTTTTTTTTTTTTTTAAAGACAGGTCTCAGATGCAAAGCTCTTACAATCTACTTGGGCCTCAGAAAGGAGCGGAGGAGATGCAAATGGCAAGAGCACCAGACCAGGAAGTGGGGAGGGGGGTTATAGGAAGGGCAGCACTGGTATCTGAAGAAGTGTGCATGCACACGAAAGCTCATACCAAAATAAAAACTTAGTTGGTCTTTAAGGTGCTACTGAAGGAATTTTTTTATTTTACTTCGATCCAGACCAACACGGCTACCTACCTGTAACTGGTAAAGTGGTTAGAGTGTTCAACTACGACCAGTGAATCCCATGTTCAAATCAGCTGCGATTCCTATATTGCAGGGGGTTGGACTAGATGTCCCTTGGCAACCCACTCAGATGGGCAGGGAAGAAGAATAATTCCTGTCATTGTTCCTTATTGATGGATAATCCTAATATTTCTTGCAAAGCGCTTGCAGGTTTAAATACTGTACAAACAAGCGGTATATACAGAACCACAGCTTGCCATAGACAGTGGTAGCTGGGGCTGGGTGAGGGGAAAAGCCACTTTGCAGATGTACACACACACACACACACACACACACACACACAGAGAGAGAGAGAGAGAGAGAGAGAGCGCTTGGAGGCATCAAAGCGCTCTCCAGGGATTTTGGCTGCTTGTTGTGCAGCTGCCTTGAATACTTTTGAAAATGAAGCACATGCACAACCACAAATCTCTTCTCTTCTTCCTACTCCCCACCCCCCACCCCCGCCTGCTGGTGAAAAGGAACTGGGCCTCCCAGCCAAACTGAAAAAGGCAGATCTGGCAGGAACAGGAATCAGAGAGCATTTGCAGGAGAACCAAAACCCAAAGCAGGCACAAAGAACCAACCATATTAGGCAATGCAGTCAAAATGTGTGTGTGTGTGTGTGTGTGTGTTACATTCTATAATCGTTTAAAAAGCTCTTGGGGAAAGGTGGGTTATTGTATTTGACTGTCATTGGGAGGGATTAAATGACTTGCATTCTCCCTCTTGGTATTTATTCCCCATACGCCTTGATTTTTGCAGGCGATAAACCCTCTACTACTACTACTACGGAAAGAATGACTTAGATGTTACATTCACATGTACAGAAATAAAGAGTAGAAATACAAAAAAGTAGAAATGCAAAATAATGCAAAAATAAGAACAAAATAATATTTAGATTACCACTCAAACAACATTTTTTTCAGATGGACTTGACACAAAAATCTCAGATTAAAAAAAAGAATTATTATCAAATAATATGAAGACATTATAAAGACCATACAGGTTAATATTGGACTGTAACCTAAAGATTTGAAGGTGAATGGTAAAATAATGGGAAAAACCTTAAAAGTCATCATGTGCTATCTGACAAAAGAGAACTCTATGGGGAAAAACACAGATGGTACCTGAAAAAACATCAGTAATAAGTTTTGGAGATGCAGTGAATGAAAGACCTCATTCCACGTGATGGACTGATGGACATGCCCCAAAATATAACAAAACAAAGCACTGACATATGAGGAACCAAAATAAATAAATATATGCTAAAACACACAATTTCTAATAATGAGCATCTCAAATAAAATAAAGAGAGTAGCAATCTAAAGTTGTGCAAGTATGGTTAGATTAATTTCATAGACATAATGGAAAAACTGATTTAATAAATGAAAGCAGATTATTTGTAACCTAAAGAGAAGCGTCAAAGCCAAAGAGAAATAATAATAGAGGAAAAAGGAAATTACTGTTTGTATCTCTTCACTCCCCCCCCCTTTTTTTTTTGCTGTGGGAGAAATGAAAGAGTAGACACTTGTTACTGGGGTTTAGTCTTCTTAAAGGTTCACGTATCCTTTAAGAAATGCTCTTCCTGGGAAAGCTGTGAGAATAATTTTTGCATGTTAGGTTGGAACTTTGCAAGGGGGGGAGGTTATGCAGGAGTTAATGCTTGGGGTGAAATGCAAATGCAAGATAAAGAAAGAACAATAGTGCCTTAGTTTGCATAGTCTGTCACCTGGGTGGGTCTGACCATCAGAGTAGTATGAAGAAAAGACAGCGAGATTTTCTATGAATTTCCAAGTGTGAAGGGCGCTTTACATTTAGAAATTTGAATAATATTTCATGTGCAGAGTATAACCTTGACACCTCTTAAGTTACAACCTCCTTTTTCTCCTGTTGAAAGGGGAAACAAACAACAACAACAACAACAACAACAACAAATACTCAAGAGATGAACTCAAAGTGGGAGTGCTGAGATATTTACCTCTGGAAAGAAATTTTGCATATTATATTTGGAATGATGGTCCAGCACTTGACCCTTTTGTTTTCTCAAGTGACCCCTGGAGTCAAAGACACATAAGGAAATTTAAACAAATTTCCCCCTGCATGGCACAGGCCCTTCAGCATTTGGTTGCTGTTTTTGTTTTGTTTTGTTTTTAACCTCCTTTTTCTCCCTATTTTTCTCTTCAAGCTGGCATAGCCTCTGTGCATGTACAAAGTTCATGATTCAGAAATCCATTGTACCACTTGAAAGTGTTGCAGCTGTTGGCTAAATTACCATTTGAATAGAGGAAGGGAAGGGTGAATAGGTTAGATTTTACACAGAAACCCAGCAATTAAATTCAATTAAATTCTTTGGTCAGTTTAAATCTATTTCTTTAGCTTTTGTGTCCTGAGATATTTCTGACACCTCTTATTTCCTGTTCCTTGCTGCTTTGGAAGCAGGCTTATAAATCTTAAACTTTAAATATATAAAACTTCAACATCCAGACAACCCAATATTTTCACAAGAAAGCTGCAATAAAAGTTCGGTTAAATTAAACTACTTAATGAAGTCATGGCACTAATTAGCCATGTTTACTGTACTATATAAACATCTCATACCCCAGGCAAAATAAATCTAGATTTGCCCCCTTTATCTACAGGGTTTTGGGGTGCAGACTTGTATTCAAGAATATTTCACAAATGTGGATTATTATTATTAGTGTGCTTTCCCTCTAGTCATTAGCGGAACAATGACCCGCCCCCTTATGTATGGGTAAATGACCAGTCAGAATTCATAAATTGCAAATGTTTGTTTGTTTTAAATAATTTCAGCCATGGCAGACTAAATTCCCTGCCCCCTCATGTATGGGAAAATGGCTACAGGGTCACAATTCATAAGATATTTTCTGCCATTTATTTACAAGGGAAAATGGTCAAGACTTTCATATGTGCTTAAACTTTAAACCTTAATAGACAAAATGGTAAAAACTTATATAATCACTCCTTAAAAAACAACGACACTCTTGTTCTAACTCTGAAAACCAATAATCTTTCCTTGCCAGAAAGCAGAGCTGGGCTGAATTTCAACCCATCACCACATCAGACACATTGCCTTTCACATAGCTCTAAAATGGGAGTTAGAAGGGACCCTGAGGTCATTTAGTCTAACCCTCTAAGATACAGGATTCACAAGATTTGAATGAAAATACCAACTTTATACAGAACCCTTTAGCAGATGAGTTTTTTTCCCTAAGAGACTGATATCAGGAGCCCGACAATAACCCTTCTGTCTAACACAATCAAAGTTAAAACTAGACTCAGATAGACAATTCCTGGCTATGGAAGCTCTACTTTTGACAAACAAATCACCTTTATAGGAATAGCTGTTCAATTTTCCTTTAGTAAAAATTCCTCTAGTCACTTGGAGAAAGACTCCCCTTTGTAGCCTCTCTCAATAACAACATTTGCACACCTCATTCTCATATTTATCATGTTTAAGATTGATCGGTTCAACATTGTTTCTTTATACTAGAAATTTAAAACAAGTTGGCAGTTTTAACTATGCACACTTAAGAAGGCAGTCTATGGATGTTGTGGCCAATTTAAACACAACCCCATAACATTTCTAAACATTGAGTACATCTCTTATCCACATAACTCTACACAACAAAGCATTTTCTCTGATATTTTGCATGCACAAGAATGTGTGGCCCTTTCCCCATTGCACACAATCCCTAAGGCTGAATGCATTCCTGGGCAACAGTAGGGTCCACTCAGGGCTTTTTTTCCCTGGGGGGACGCGGGGGGGGCATTTTGTGAATCTTTGTATATAAAACAAAGAAGGTAAAGTTACCCAAGGCTTGCTATCTGGGCAAACTCCGACGGACAACAAGCCTTGGAGAGAAAAGGGCAGCCGCAAAACCTTCAGCCTGGGCAGACTCCGACGGGCTTTGGGCTTTTGGCTGGGAAAAATAGGAAAGAGTTTGATTGCTGTGACAATTCCCACCCCGAAAAGCCAATTTTCCTATTGATACTCACGTCGCAGCGCGCTGCCTTCTTTTCCTGAAGCTTGATCACCTCGCGATAACAGGAGAAGAAAATCTTGGAAAATCAACCCCCACGGCCGTCTGGATCCTGTTTGTTTTCCCTGTGTGGTCCCGCTAAGGATCCCAGTTAGGCCAGAACTCCAGGGACAGTCGGGGAAGGGGATCCCCCCTGCAAATGGCTGGGTGCGCTTGGGCTCCGCAACCACGGCGCCCCAAGAGTACGGCTAAACGGAGTCTCCTGCCCTGGCTCGTCATATTGTTATGAAAAATGTACCCCAAAATGCGTTGCCTTTTAAGAAGGACAGATGCGGGTCGGAAGCTCCAAAATTTGCACTAAGTTCAGCTCCGCCGGGAAAATGACAGAGACCACACGATGCTGTCAGGAAAAACAAACTGATCCCTTTATTGCAGAATGCAAAGCTACAGCTGTAGGGTCCCTGCCTCTGGAAAGAAGGAAGGAACCTCGGGAAATGGTAAAGTCCCCTTACCCTCCTGTCCCTGTATGGAAATATCTGGACTGGGAGGGAGGGGGAGACAAGGGCGACGGGTGGGGGATCGGATTAGCTGGGTGCGGAGATGACTTTTCCTTTCAGATGGAGAGATGTCAATCGCTCTTCTCCTGTCGCTGATGGTGCTCCCTGTTGTTTGGCAGGAAGGGCAATCAGTCGAGATGGGTGCAGAGGTGGGGCAGTTCCTGGCGATTTCCGTGGGGTGGAAGTCCGCCCAGCAGGTGTTTTCCTCCAGGCCATGGAAGGGTGGGCTACGTTGAGGATGGCAATTTATTTGAATAAAGTTGTTCCAGCTAATCCCTCTATTGTCCGTGTGTCCTTGAATGGGTATAGGGTGGTAGTAGGGCAAGGTTCAGGTGGGTTGGGATCATACAGGGTTCATACAGAAAATATACCTGGAAAACATACCTAATACAGGGATTTCTAATTAAAAGGTAGCAGTCCTGACATATACAGTTCTAAGATATAAAACAGCAATTCCAATACAGAGAGATACTAGCAATTCTAATACAGAGGCAGCGGATAGAGATTTCATGGTAAGAGAACATATAAACATATAGTAGGCTGTATTATTAACTTGAGTAGAAATGTGTCACTTTGGATTTGGGCGGTTCCCCCCCCTTCTTCTGGAAACATTGTTTTGTTCTGGGCGGAGGGGAGGTGGAGAGGGGAAATGTGTGAGTTTATGCTAACTGTTGTGCATATGCAGATCCTTAAGCCTTCCTTCTCCTCACTTCCTCACTTCCTGATTCCTGAGGAGGAATTAAAGAACCTTTTAATGAGGGTGAAAGAGGAGAGCGAAAAATATGGTCTGAAGCTCAACATCAAAAAAACCAAGATCATGGCCACTGGTCCCATCACCTCCTGGCAAATAGAAGGGGAAGAAATGGAGGCAGTGAGAGATTTTACTTTCTTGGGCCCCTTGATCACTGCAGATGGTGACAGCAGTCACGAAATTAAAAGACGCCTGCTTCTTGGGAGAAAAGCAATGACAAACCTAGACAGCATCTTAAAAAGCAGAGACATCACCTTGCCGACAAAGGTCCGTATAGTTAAAGCTATGGTTTTCCCAGTAGTGATGTATGGAAGTGAGAGCTGGACCATAAAGAAGGCTGATCGCCGAAGAATTGATGCTTTTGAATTATGGTGCTGGAGGAGACTCTTGAGAGTCCCATGGACTGCTAGAAGATCAAACCTATCCATTCTTAAGGAAATCAGCCCTGAGTGCTCCCTGGAAGGACGGATCGTGAAGCTGAGGCTCCAATACTTTGGCCACCTCATGAGAAGAGAAGAATCCTTGGAAAAGACCCTGATGTTGGGAAAGATTGAGGGCACTAGGAGAAGGGGACGACAGAGGACAAGATGGTTGGACAGTGTTCTCGAAGCTACGAACATGAATTTGACCAAACTACGGGAGGCAGTGCAAGACAGGAGTGCCTGGCGTGCTCTGGTCCATGGGGTCATGAAGAGTCGGACACGACTAAACGACTAAACAACAACAACAAAAGCCTTCCTTCAGGCAGGGTCGTGTCCTAGCGGGAGGGGAGGGGAGACAGGGAAGATGGCATTGAACAGGATGTCAAATTCTGTCACCCCTCTCTGTTCATTAATAATGGTGTCCTGCAAAAAAAACCCCATATGATTTTATAACACTAGCTTCGAAGCCAAAAGGGCAGAGAGATACTGTATACTCCCCCCCCCCATATTCAGTCTGCATGGAACTGGGGTGGGGCCTCCCAGAAGGGAAATATCCTGCCCTGCCTGTTTTGATAGACCTTGTGATTCCAACAACAAAAGCCATACCAGGAATGACAATCTAATCTAATCAGAGCGGGGGGGGGGGGAGAGAGGGGATTTTAGTTACCCAGATTTTAACCAAATTGTGCCTCCTTTGACCACTGACAAGTGCAAACAGGGACAGCCCTTTGCCCCACTGAATGCATAGTCTTTACCCACTTGCCTGGGAGTAAGTTCCATTGAAAACAGTGGGACTTACTTCTGAGCAGACAGGTAAAGGTTGCTCAATTTGCAATAAAGGAATAAAGGCTCACGTAATTCCTAAGACATGGCTATGTAGATGCAGAAGCATTGCAATGGAAGGATTGAAAGTGGATTAGTGACCTATCCCTTCAAAATTATGGGAAGGGCTTTGCATGCCACGAAGCTTCACCATTTCCTTCATTTGGCGCAGGAGTTTTATTTTCAGGATAAAACAGTTTTTGCACCTACATTCCCCCCCCCCTCCACTTTTAATTGTTCTCCAAGATGCGTAGGGGAGGAAAAAGGAAAACTGTGACATTCTGGGATCAAATCAGAAACTGGAAAGTCGGACACTTTGAAGGTATGTTTTTGTTTTGTTTTGGTTCTAAATACATTTTATTAGATTTTCTTCCAACCATACAAAAGTGAAAAATCACCATAACGGAAACAATAATAACAAACACACACTACTATATACCAAAACAATTTCAAATCCAAAAATAGGCATTCTCCCAATCCCATGACTTTGCCTCCCCCCCCCCCGGTTCCTTAATTTTTCTTTTCAACTGCATATATCTCTAAAATTACAAGTGTTCTTAAAATCCTGCCAATGTGTTAACTTGGTTACAATACTTTTGCATATACCGTATACAACAAACATTTCCCCTTCTTTTCTGAATTTCTTGTCGTCTTGGTTTCTGAGCTTTCCAGTTAACTTAGCCATTTCGGTGTATTAACTTGATTTCCCAGTCTTCTTTAGTCGGGGCAGCTTTTTCTTTCCATCTTTGGGCTAACAATATCTGGGAAATGCTCGTGCCATGCAGAAACAATTTATTGGGAAGGCATGTTAAGGCAACATATCAGGGCAGCAGAATCTCTACATTACAAATGTCAAAACCATCTTAACTGCCATGGCTTCCCCCTGCCCCTCAGTTCTGAGAACGGCCACCTTAAAAATAAGTGCTGGCCTGTCCAGTTCCAAAATAAGGACAGCCTGATGCGCGACCAGATAGGGAAACCCGCAAGCGGGATTCGAACACAAGAGCAGCTTTCCCGCTTCTTGTGCTCTTCAACAAGCAGCTTCACAACAGAATGGGAAGAAAGTGCTGTGAGTTTCTGAGGGGATTGAGGCCATGTGCCCGAAGCCCTTCTAATTCCTGAATCCAGCAAGGATTCAATTGCTTCTTGATAGATAACGACCCCCATGGGGTCACGAAGAGTCAGACAGGACTAAAGGACTAAACAACAGATAATGGCCACAATAAATATGGGTCATTAAGGGAACAAAAGAAGTGGTTCTGTGCCAGAGGTCAAATGGGTGGGGAGCCCCTCCCTTAACTGCCTGATACAAAATCCAGAGTTGAGCCTTTAATGCTTGCTTCCCCCCCCCCAATCTTTTTTACCCTCTGTATTTTTGTTTTAAACCACACAGAGCAACTTGGGACAACCCAGTCAGATGGGTGGGATATTATTATTATTATTATTATTATTATTATTATTATTATTATTATTATTAGAGGTAGCTAGAAGCTGGTGGGCAGCAGGCTGGGCAGCTAAACAACAGAACCATGCCTGATTTCTGCTGGGATTAAAGGCTGTGGCTATGGAAGAAGGAGGAATACTTTCTTGGGGTGCAATGCTATGAGCCCCTCCCTCCTAGGCTCAGATTGCATACTGTATATGTGCAAATGAACCATATATTCTAAAGACACCAGAGTCTCCGCTGTCCCTCATTCCATGGAAACCGAACCCTGGGGGAGCTCCTGGAACCCCAGAGCTTGGAGACTGGTGTGACATGCAGCAATATATGAAGCAATCGCACATATAGAAAACAAGTTCGAATCCCACATGGATACCAATTCAAATTTTAAAAAAATCTTCAAGGTTTGCTGGAAAAGAAAAGCTCTCCAATGCTAAGGTTATGCACAACTGTTATGCTGTGCCTCTGAATTTGGAGCTTTCAATTAAGTATTATGGGACTCATAGCTGACAGTGCGGTGTAGTGGTTAGAGTAGCTCTGGGAGACCTGGGTTCACACCCTACTTGGCCAGAATTCTCTCACTGCTGGTGACCTTGTGCCACTGTCTCCCAGCCTTTCCTACCTCGCAAAATGGTTGAACCAATAAAATAAGATGGAAAACAAACAGGTCTGCTGTTACACAGAGGAAAACAGAAAGTAATAATGAATGAAATAAATAAATAAATAGAGAACTGGCCTCTGCTCCTCCACTATATAGCCCCGTTTAAAGCCATCTCAAAAACTAACCAATGCTGCATTTTGTGAATGCCACAAAACAAACTCTTTCACATTTCCCCCCCTCTCCACCCCCCCCAAAAAACCCGTTTCACTGATCCTGAGGATGTGTTAAACTGTTTTTAAAACTGCGTTTTTAAATTGCTGTAACCCAGCCTGGCACTTTATGGCAAAAGGCGGGTAATAAATCAAAATAACCACTGAAACGTAAATGTCTTTCTGCCTCCCACTTATAAGGATGTGCCTGGACCTGCTCTGAAATCAGAATATCCAACAGATATGCTCAGCTTTCTCTAGGCAGGAAGAGTCTGATAAGTGGGAAAACTGCACCTGTTGAATTTCTGCATGCAGAGCAGCTGCTAAAGGTATACAAACCCTTCCTGAGGGTGGGGGGAAGAGAAAAATAGGTCCGAGTTATTAGCATTTAGCATTGTAGTAGAGCTTTACCAACCTGTCCCCAGATGTTTTGGACTCACTTATGGAAGTTGTAGTCTGAAGCATCTGGAGGAAACCAGTCAGCAAAGACAAACCTGTCCTAAACTGGCAACAAAACCAAGTTTCCACAAATCTAGCTGAGATTCCTGCATGGCAGGGGGTTGGACTAGATGACCCTCATGGTTCCTTCCAAGTCTACAATTCAATGACCCTATGATTACAGAGTAGTCTCTGCTGCCACCTGGTGGTGTTCTGGCTAAAGGACGTTGAGAGCTGACTTCCACATAACTCTACACAACAAAGCATTTTCTCTGATATTTTGCATGCACAAGAATGTGTGGCCCTTTCCCCATTGCACACAATCCCTAAGGCTGAATGCTTTCCTGGGCAACAGTAGGGTCCACTCAGGGCTTTTTTTCCCTGGGGGGACGCGGGGGGGGCACATTTTGTGAATCTTTGTACTTTTGTCCATTTACTGTATTTCATAGAATCATAGAGTTGGAAGAGACCACAAGGGCCATCCAGTCCAACCCCCTGCCGAGCAGGAAACACCATCAAAGCATTCTTGACATATGGCTGTCAAGCCTCTGCTTAAAGACCTCCAAAGGAGGAGACTCCACCACACTCCTTGGCAGCAAATTCCACTGCCGAACAGCTCTTACTGTCAGGAAGTTCTTCCTAATGTTTAGGTGGAATCTTCTTTCTTGTAGTTTGAATCCATTGCTCCGTGTCCGCTTCTCTGGAGCAGCAGAAAACAACCTTTCTCCCTCCTCCATATGACATCCTTTGATATATTTGAACATGGCTATCATATCGCCCCTTAACCTTCTCTTCTCCAGGCTAAACATACCCAGCTCCCTAAGCCGTTCCTCATAAGGCATCGTTTCCAGGCCTTTGACCATTTTGGTTGCCCTCTTCTGGACACGTTCCAGCTTGTCAGTATCCTTCTTGAACTGTGGTGCCCAGAACTGGACACAGTACTCCAGGTGAGGTCTGACCAGAGCAGAATACAGTCAGTATTTATTTTTCGCGATTTGAACTATAAAAATGGTGATTTTATTGGGTCAAAATGAGAGTACCCCTAAACATTTTTTTAGGGAAAATGCACTGGGCGCACTTAAAACTGCAATACTGTACTGTGTAAACTGGGAGCAATGGGGAATGAGTGAGGATCTGGAATGGTTACAGCTTCTGCCTGGCAACTGTTGGCTCTGGTGACACCTCGAGGCAAGCCCACGATGTTTATTGAGCCTTTGGAGAGAGCAACACAGGCCTGGCTCCAGAAGGTGGTGATGCCAGCTAAGTATTTTGGGGGGGAAGGCCGTAGCTCAAGTGGTAGAGCTTTGCACGCCATAAAAATACAAGACCCCCTCCCCCTGCTGGATCTGACCGGTGGCCCATCTAGTCCAGCATCCTGTTCTCACGGTGACCAACCAGATGCCGTGTGGAAAACCCAAGAACAGGATCTGAACACAAGAGAAATGCTCTCCCCTCCTGTGGTTTCCAGCAACTGGTAGCCAGAAGTATTGTTACCTCCAGCTACGGCGAGAGAACACGAGTTTGTCTAATTCTCCATCTAATTCTGTCAAGCCATCCAGGTTGGTGGTTGTCAGTGCCTCCTGTGGCAGAGAGTTCCACAGTTTAAATTAGATTTGGATAATAAGATATAGAACTTGCCAAGAATGTTCTGCAATGAACGTTAGAAGGGGGACTCGGGGAAGTCCCTTACTAAAATGAGGAAAAATGGAATGTATGTGTTGTTGTTGTTGTTTTTAATTTTTAATTTTTGTATTTTTGAATATGGATGTTATAACAATGTATAATTATATGGA
Source organism: Zootoca vivipara (assembly GCF_965207765.1). Classification (NCBI taxonomy): domain Eukaryota; kingdom Metazoa; phylum Chordata; class Lepidosauria; order Squamata; family Lacertidae; genus Zootoca; species Zootoca vivipara. The sequence continues at coordinate 72,639,136 of NC_142583.1, forward strand.
TGTTATTCTTTTCTTTTTATAAAACTTAATAAAAAATTATTATAAAAAAGAGAGTTCCACAGTTTAACTATGTGCTGCATGCAGAACAATTTATTTATTTTTGTCTGTCCTGAATCTTCCAACATTCAGCTTCATTGGATGTCCACCACTTTGAGGGCCATGAGAGAGGGAGAAAATTGTTTCTCTGTCCATTCTCTCTGTGCCATGCATGATTTCATATCTTCTGCCAATGTGCCTCTTCCTTGCCTGTTTACTTACCCTCTGATAATGCTCTGGAACCTGGGACCGTCTGATCAATTCGAACAGACCAGCCAAAGGAAGGACTGTGTGCAGTTAAGCTACGGAACTCACTGCCACAGAATGTAGTGATGCAGTTATCAAACCGAAAGGCTTCAAATGCCAGGGGGCAGGGGTGGACAAATTCACAGAGGACAAGGACTTTGGTTTGAAGAGCAGACCACCACACATCTTGTTTCCCAAGCACTGCAGGGGGTTGGGCTAGATGACCCTTTGGATCCCTTCCAACTCCAAGCCGAGAAAAATACCAGCTGCTGATTCCTGTCGCTCAAGCTGCGGTTAAAGTCACAGGAGCAAGCCGGGGAAGATGTTCGAAATCACTCAGGAACCTTAGCCCCCCTTGCATGTGTGAATACATTCCGCTTTCCTGGCCTCTGCCCCCTATTCTCGCAAGCTTGTTGGGGCCCCAGACGCACAACCAGCCATTTCTGGCTCTCTCCCCCCCCCCCAAATGCCTCTTAGCTGGGCAGCTCCCATCCCGTTGCTAGGCAGCTGCTAAGATGCTCCAGTTGCCTAGCAACCCTGCTGTTGCGGTTACTGTTGCTGGGCCTACCGCTGGGAACTACCGCTCCCAGGGTGCTTTGGGGTCTGCCACACCTGAGATGGGGGGGGGGAGGACGCTGTTGACGTTGCCATGGTCACAAAGGCAAACAATATGGCTGCGCCCAGCCCTCCAGGGCAGAAGGGAGCTGGTGGAGAAGCTCTGAGCCCGGTCCAGGGGGGCACCTAGAGGGCTGCCAAGGATACAGGGGAGACGAGCATCAGCATGGCCAACGGGGAGCTGGACGAGGAGAGCCTGAACGACCTGTACAGCTGGGTCGATGCCATCCCACTTTCGCGCCCCAAGAGGAACATCGCCCGGGACTTCAGCGATGGAGGTTTTTTTTTGGGGGGGGGGCACTTGTTCGAATCCTGGCACTTGTATATGTGTGTTTCACAATAGATTATAGAATCAGAGAATCCGGGGCCTGCATAAGTCATGCAGACTCTCTAATAATAATAATAATAATAATAATAATAATAATAATAATAATAATAAATTATTTCTACCCCCTGTCCATCTGGCTAGGTTTCCCCAGTCACTCTGGGCGGCTTTCAACAGAGCATTAAAAACAGAACAAAACTTCAAACATTAAAAACTTCCCTAAACAGGGCTGCCTTCAGACGTCTTCTAAAAGTGTCCCTATTTTCCAGGGACAGTCCCGGATTTACAGAAGCCGTCCCGCCAGTTTCTGATTTGATCCCAGAATGTCCCGCTTCTCCTTAGGACCTCTGTATTTTCATCAGGAAAATGTTGGAGGGTTTGCGTTATGCGACCCTTGAGACAAGGAGACAAGTAACTACAGTATTTAACCTTGGGAAGGCATCTCAAGGCAGCCCTGTATAGGGAAGTTTTTTAAAATGTGTAATGTTTTATTATGTTTTTATATATGTTGGAAGCTGCCCTGAGTGACTGGGGAAACCCAGTCAGATGGGCGGGATATAAATATTATTATTATTATTATTATTATTATTATTATTATTATTATTATTAAATAGGATATCCCTATTTTTGTTGGAGAAATGTTGGAAGGTAGGAGTCATGATGATGATGATGATGATGATGATATTATTAATAATAATAATTTATTATTTATACCCCACCCCTCTGGCTGGTTTCCCCAGCTACTCTAGGCAGCTCCCAACATAATATTAAAACATGATGAACATCGAACATAAGGAGAGACTGCTGAGATGTGGGGCCATGTGGGGCTCTTAAAGTCACATCAACACTGAGTCTTGCAAAACAGAGTCATACTGAGGCAGCAAAAGAGCATTTGTTCCCATCCCCCCCCAACCCTCGGATTAAAGGTAAAGGGGCCCCTGACCATCAGGTCCAGTCGTGTCCGACTCTGGGATTGCAGCGCTCATCTCGCTCTATAGGCCGAGGGAGCCGGCGTTTGTCTGCAGACAGCTTCCAGGTCATGTGGCCAGCATGACAAAGCTGCTTCTGGTGAACCAGAGCAGCGCACGGAAACGCCGTTTACCTTCCCGCCGGAGCGGTCCCTATTTATCTACTTGCACATTGATGTGCTTGCGAACTGCTAGGTGGGCAGGAGCTGTGACCAAGCAACAGGAGCTCACCCCGTTGCGGGGATTCGAATCGCCGACCTTCTGATCAGCAAGCCCTAGGCTCTGTGGTTTAACCCACAGCGTCACCTGGGTCCCACCCCCCGGGTTAAAGGACCCCTGACCATTAGGTCCAGTTGTGACCGACTCTGGGGTTGCGCGCTCATCTCGCATTATTGGCCGAGGGAGCCGGCGTATAGCTTCCAGGTCATGTGGCCAGCATGACAAAGCCGCTTCTGGCAAACCAGAGCAGCACATGGAAACGCCGTTTACCTTCCCGCTGTAGCGGTTCCTATTTATCTACTTGCATTTTGACGGGCTTTCAAACTGCTAGGTTGGCAGGAGCTGGGACCAAGCAATGGGAGCTCACCCCATCACAGGGATTCGAACCGCCGACCTTCTGATCAGCAAGCCCTAGGCTCTGTGGTTTAACCCACAGCGCCACCTGGGTCCCACCCCCCGGGTTACTGTGCCTTAAAAAACACACGACACCAATATAATAAACAGTTGCCCCACCCCTTCCTAGCCGCTGTAGGAAAAGCTTCACCTGTTGGTTTATTAGCATCATTCTCTGTTGCATAGCGCAGTCAGTGGGTGTGTAGTTCCTGAAAGAGAAGCTGCAAGAGGTCCCCGCCCCGAGGAGCCTCCAATCTAAACTCTTGCACTGAGGAATAATAATAATAATAATAATAATAATAATAATAATAATAATAATAATTTATTTATACCCTGTCCATCTGGCTGGGTTTCCAACAAAATATTAAAAATACAATAAAACATCAAAGGAAGCAATAGAAATTGGTGAGTGAGAAGGAAGCAGAGGCAAAGGAAAGGTGGCGTCCTTGGTTCAGTTTCAGGCCCCTCGGCTACATTTCAGGAGGGAGGGAGGGAAGCTCCAGGGGGGCTCCAGGGATTCCTACCTGCTGTGCACCTGTAAGGGTCCCTTCCAACCTTTCTTGGAAGTTTTAAAGCAGAGGTCAGGTGGCCGCCTGTCAGGGATCCTTCAGCTATGATTCCTCCATTGCAGGGGGTTGGGCTGGATGACCCTTGGGGATCCCTCCCAACTCTACAATTCTATGATGTGGTGGTAGCAAATTGTGAAGTTTATCAATGTGCTGTGTGTGAAGGTCTTCCTTTTGCTTGTCCTGGACCTTCCAAGGTTCAGCTTCGTTTTATGAACCGTCCCCCCCCCTTGTGTTCTAGCGTTAGAAGAAAGGGAGAAAAACAGATGTCTCTAACCACTTTCTCCATTTGCCACCTGTTTGGAAAAGCCCCTGAGCTCTGGGCCTTGGGACCTAGGTTCCATTTGGTGGGTTCTGCTCTGGTTGGAGACATGTCGGGCCACCATAGACGAAGTTTGTAGGAAATGCCAGGGATGGGGTGGGCTTGGCGGGGGGGGGGCGTTGTGGGTCACCATCTGCTTCTGCTCCTACTTCTCCCTTTGATTTCCCATGCAGTTTTGGTGGCTGAAGTGGTGAAGTTTTACTTTCCAAAAATAGTGGAAATGCACAACTACGCGCCAGCTAATTCTACGCAGCAGAAGCTCTCCAACTGGGGACACCTGAACAGGTCAGTCACACCCCTGAGCTATACAGTGGAACCTCGGTTTATGAACACCTCGGTTTATGAATTTTTGGTTTATGAACACAGCGGACCCATCTGGAACGGATTAATTCATTTTCCATTACTTTCAATGGGAAAGTTCGCTTCAGTTTATGAACGCACTTCCGGAACCAATTACACCCATGCTTCAGTTTATGAACGCTTCAGTTTAAGTACTCCGCGGACCCATCTGGAATGGATTAATCCACTTTCCATTATTTTCAATGGGAAAGTTCGCTTCAGTTTATGAACGCTTCAGTTTAAGTACCCCGCGGACCGTCTGGAACAGATTAATCCACTTTCCATTACTTTCAATGGGAAAGTTTGCTTCAGTTTATGAACGCTTCAGTTTATGAACAGACTTCTGGAACCAATTGTGTTCATAAACCGAGGTACTACTGTATCCTGAATTTAAAACCCACTGCTGCTGGCTGAGATATGGGACATGTCAAATGGGAACATTAAATGTTTTTTTAAAAGATAATTTATTAAATTTTCCAATTAAACACATTTAAACCAAAACAAAACATACAACCACAAACACAACAACACATAATAAACATATTTTTCTTCTTCTTAGCATCTTATCAGTTACTACAATTTTATTTGCTCTACCGAGCTTTGACTTCCCTCCTTCCCCCCAATCGGTTTTCTTATCCATTCCTATCTCACAGTTCCTTTATTCCTTCTACCTAAAGTCAATTCGTAGGATTTATTTCAATCCTGCAAGTGTCTTTAAACTTCTACAGTTCTTCTCCATATAGTCCACAAATTTACTCCAGTCTTTTTGGAACTTTGCCTCTCCCTGGTTTCAGATCCTGCTAGTCAGTCTTGCTAATTCCGCATAGTCCATCATTTTTGTCTGCCACTCTTCAGTCGTCGGTAACTTCTGAGTTTTCCATTTTTGGGCTAACGAAGTCCTAGCCGCAGTTGTCGCATACAAAAATAATACTTGATCTCCTTTCACTATCTCTTGTCCTATAAGTCCTAATAGAAAAGCTTCCGGTTTTTTGGGAAAGGTGTATTTAAAAATCTTTTTCAGGGGAACATTAAATGTTAAACGTTGCTTGTTTTTGCTTGGTGATGCTCTCGTCTTCTTTGTGGATTTCACTGCATTTTGCTGCAAAACGGAGCCTAGCTGGCCTCTGAGCTTTAAAACGCCTTTGGAAATCCACCACAGCCTTCCAGAACTGCCCATGTACAGCTCCCAGGAGTCAAAAACCTGGGTGCCTTAAGCCCTGATGTGTCCAAGGAATTGCACCCCGTGTTCCAGTGGGGACTTTGGATACGCTGACTTGATTTCATTGCCCTTCTTCTTCTGCAGGAAAGTTCTGAGCAAGCTTAACTTCTCCATCCCAGAAGACATGGTCCGGAAGATTGCCCAGTGCACCCCTGGGATGGTAGAGCTGGTGCTGATTCCCCTGAGACAGAAAATCGAGGAGAAACAAAAGCAGGCCAAGATGTCCAACTCCTATCAGGTTAGCAGAGCCTGGAAGGGAGGAGGGATGGAAGGCAATAAGTGCATCTTGCACTGTTAGAGCATTTCCGTTCACCTGCAACTTTGCAAGTAGCCCGTGCAGCAGGAAACTATTGCGCCCATTTTGCGGATTTACAGAACTGAGGCTGAGAGACAGCAGTTTGCCCCAGAGCGCCAACAACTCCTTGCTAATGGCCCAGCCAAGTCTGAACCGCTGCCTCCCAGATCCACGTGGAGCCATCAAGCCTGCGGGCTGCAAATGTGGTTTCTTGTTGCGCCGTAATCACTACGGCTCATGCTCTGTGCTCTTGAATAGAGCTCATTCATTTCAATGGGACTTCCACAGGAGAACTTCCCAGTGGATCATGCCCAGCATTTGTAGCGGCGCAGTGAAAATACTAAGCCACCTTAAATTTGTCAGTTTTTTGCATGCAACCGTCCCTTGTCCGTTGGCATTTTTTGGTCATTGCACCAGAGTTTATTTTGCATGTGCAAACTGCAGGAGACAAAGCCATTAGGTTTATGCCACAGAGTATAAATAAGGTGGGACAGTCCCAAACAGCAAAGCAAGAAACAGGCCAGGCTACTTGCTATTTTTCTAGAGAGCAGCAGAGGGTGCTCGCCTCAAGCCGCCAAACTGCTTTTTTCCAGCACTGGGAATGCGGTGTCAAGCTTAAGGCTGCAACCACCGCATGCATTGTTTTTAAAAGACGTTTTCTTAGCATGTTCTTCTGAAATGTTTCTTGCTGTGCTGCAATGCCCAAATCTCTGGAAAGTGAGCTAAATCGATGAAGGTGATATTAGATCTGGCCAAAATCAGCAGCTGGCTGCTCTTCTTTTTGCTGCTGAATCAGAAAAAAATTGGTTTGCCTGCGGATTGGAGTTTGTTCTGATTCAGCAATAAGCAGAGGGTTTTCCTGGGAAATCAGCAGGGCAAATGGAAAACATCTTGGACGTGTGTTTTCTAGGCAAGCCCCTTTTCACGCCTTCCTCCCTTCTGCTTCCTTCCAGGGCCATCCTCCAACCGCTGTGGGCTCCTGCAGTCTTTGCTCCTTTCCGTCTCCATTGCCCCAGGTCTCAGCCTTTTTCCTCTTCAGCATACGCCCCTGCTGGAAGGTCCCCTCTCTCGCTCCCCCTCTTTCCCCCTCTGCTTGTCTGATTCACAGGCTCCAGGCTGTGTGGCTCTTAGGATTGCCAGTTGAGTTGCCCATTGCTCGAAGGGTTGCCCCTCCTCTTACGAAAGGGTTGTCAGTTATTGCAAAATGCCACATCCTTACACCGATTCACAGAATCATAGAACTGCAGAGTTGGAAGGGGCCCCAAGCGTCATCTAGTCTGCCCCCTGCAATGCAGGAATCTCAGCTAAAGCATCCCTGGGAAATGGCCATCCCAACTTTGCTTTAAATTCTCCACTCAGGGAGAGTCCACCACCTCCTGAGGGAGACCGTTCCACCTTCAAACAGTTCTCCAATGAAAATAGAGCTGTCCTATTTATCTTATTTACTACTCTTACTCTTGCTATTATTATGATCAGAGCTAGAAGCTAGAACATTTCTCCAACAAAAATTGGGACATCCTATTCCATCATCATCACCATCATCTTATTATTATTATTTATATCCCACCCATCTGACTGACTTGCCCCAGCCACTCTGGGTGGCTTCTAAAATAATAATAAAACATCAATCATTGAAAGCTTCCCTCCACAGAACTTTCTTCAGATGTCTTCAGATGTATAGTTACTTATTTCCTTGGCTTCAAGAGGGGGCCCCCATAACTCCATACCCTCCAACATTTCTTCGATGAAAATAGGGATGTCCAGGAAAAGCGGGACATTCCACGATCAATTCAGAAACGGTGACGGCTTCTGTAAATCTGGGACTGTCCCTGGAAAATAGGGAGACTTGGAGGGTCTGAGGCGTCACAGAGCTTGCTGGGAATGTTTGGAAATGTAAAGGATTCTGGCAAGAATAAGAAGAGACTGAAAATCTCCTTCTCATCGGTGGTGAATATGCAAAAAAGTCGGATCTGCGTCAACAGATCCAGCGCACTGATTCTTGCATGGTGTGAGCTGCCCCCTACGGATGCTGCGGAATCTCTTTTCTTGGATAGATTCCACGGGGCTGTCGTCGCAGAGAATATGAATTGCTGTTTGATCCGCCAAAGCCCATTCACAAGTGACAGCCGGCGTTTGAGGCCAGGGTTGTGGAGTAATGGGTGAGCCGTGCGCTCCGAAACCCTGCCCTTGCGCTCTGTACAGCATGTGCTGCTGTCAGCCGAGAGAAGGGGCCAGCAATCCTACGTGCAGCCCGTTTGTGGGACTCCACGGGACGCATCGGCCAGCGCTGCAACTTGTTTAATGCAGCACAGGGCGGTCCAGCATCTAGAAAGAAGCCAGGGAACTTCCACCCAGGGCGGGGGCAGGGACGGCATCCAGGAAACCCCCCCCCCCCCGTGCAGGGCAGGAATGCTGTAACCCTTCCCGACTGCCTGCTCTCCCTTCCCTGCCCTGCAACTAGTATTCAGTGGTAAACTGCCTCTCAACCTGGAGGTTCTACGCAGCAGCCATGGACATTAGTCATTGATCTGCATCTCCTCGGTGCATCTGTCTCTAGCCCTCCATGGCTGCCCTTTCTTCCTTTCTTTGCTTCAAGCAGAGTTAGAGCTGCCATATTTTGAAAAGCAACGAAGGGTAGGCTAGGATGGCTTGTTTCAAATACCCCTACTATACGTAGGCTACAGAAGCTGTGATCTATTGCTTGGGGGGGGGGGAGGCAGGAGAAGAGAAGAAAAAAAGCAAGTCTTCAACCATTTGGGTCTCATATTATTCCCCGCCCATCTGACTTGCCTCAGCCGCTCTGGACTAAGGTTACCAGATTTTTTTCAATGAATCTGGGGAAACTTTTCAACCTCCTACTAAATACAGTGGTACCTCGGTTTATGAACACAATTGGTTCCGGAAGTCTGTTCATAAACTGAAGACTTCATAAACTGAAGCGAACTTTCCCATTGAAAGTAATGGAAAGCGGATTAATCTGTTCCAGACGGTCCGCGGAGTACTTAAACTGAAGTGTTCATAAACTGAAGCGAACTTTCCCATTGAAAGTAATGGAAAGTGAATTAATCCGTTCCAGATGGGTCCGCGGCGTTCGTAAACCGAAAATTCGTAAACCGAGGTGTTCATAAACCGAGGTTCCACTGTAGATTGATTTTGTCAGGAGACTGATTTGTAAATCCAGGGACTGTCCCTGGGAAAAGGGGACGTCTGGTAACCTTAATCTGGACGGCTTCCAACAGATATAAAAACATTTTTTAAAAAATCAAACATTAAAAAGCTTCCCTATACAGGGTTGCCTTCCAATGTCTTCTAAAGGTTGTATTGTTACAGTCAAACCTCGGTTTACACCTACCTCTGTTTGTGACCGCTTCGGCGAGCGACCGCCGCAGACCCAGAAGTGTTTGCATCTGGGTTCCGTGGCGTCGGATGCGTAGATGCGACCTGTGCAGTGTGTGCGTGCGCAGAAGCGTGCCCTCCGTGGAACGGATTGCGGTCGCAAACCGTGGTACCACTGTGCTTATCTCCTTGGCTCGGGGGTCACGTAACTCCATACCCTCCAACATTTCTCCGATGAAAATAGGGACGTATCGGAAACCAGGACAGCTTCTGTAAATTTGGGACTGAAAATAGGGATTTACTTTATTTATTTATTACTCTATTTATTTGGGAGTCTGGCATTGGGAATGGGCTTTGAAGTCTCCTTAGCTTAGTGCCTGGCTGCTCATGGCCTGACCCTGCTGAAGAAAATAATCTCAAAAGCCCGAGAAGCCACCAGCTCGCCTCCCCTCTCTCTTGACGGCTTCTCATGAGCCCCAGAAATGATTTGGGTGGCTGTTCCTCAACGGGTAGCCAAACGGCTGTGCCTCTTTCCTTTGCTGCCCTCCTTTCTCTGCTGCTGTAGGATTCATCCTGCCCTGCTTAGAGGCTGCTGCGACCCCCACGCTCCTTTCCAAGCTCACACCTGCATGTTACAACTCAAACCAGCATCAGACCAGAAGGTGGGGAGGGGTGGGGTGGGGGAGCCAATTTAATTGAATAGCATTGATGTGGCCAGGAGGAAGGAAGCAGCGGGACCCTGAGCGCTCAGCGAGTCAACTTGCTTTTCTTCTCTGGCTCTCTCGACACAGGAGCTGGGAATGCGCTCGACCCTGGAGGAGAACAACTATCTGGATACAGGTAGGATCAATGTTGGATCAGGCCAGAACGTCAGAACATCAGAAGAGCCGGCTGCTGGATCAGGCCAATGAGTAATCTGGTCCAGGCATCCTGTTCTCACAGGGGCCGGCCAGATGCCTGTGGGAAACTAGCAAGCAGGATTCGAACACAAGACCACCTCTCCCCTCCTGTGGCTTCCAGCAACTAGCGTTCAGGAGCATCGCTGCCTCTGACTGCGGAGAGCAAAGCATAACTATCATGGCTGATAGCGATTGACAGCCCTCCTCCTCCATGAATTTGTCTAACCCAGGCATCCCCAAAGTCGGCCCTCCAGCTGTTGTTGGACTACAATTCCCATCATACCTGACAACTGGTCCTGTTGGCTAGGGATGATGGGAGTTGTAGTCCAACAACAGCTGGAGGGCCAAGTTTGGGGATGCCTGGTATAACCTTTGAAAGCCATCCAAGTTGGTGGCCATCATTGCCTCTTGTGGCAGGGAGTTCCGTAGCTTAACTCTGCACTGCATGAAGAAGGGCTTCATTTTGCCTGTTCTGAACCCTCCAGCATCCAGCTTTTAGATGTGTCTGTGGGTTATTGGTTTGTTTTTGTCTTTGCATTTTGGGTTCTCATTTTGTATTTTTCTGCTGTGAACTGCCCTGTGATGAAGGGCGCACATTTTAACAACAACAACAACAACAACAACAACAGGGGACCACAAGGATCATCCGGTCCCTGCAATGCAGGAATCTTTTGCCCAACGTGGGGCTCGAACCCACAACCCTGCAGTTAAGAGTCTCCCGCTCTACCAAGTGAGTTACCCCAGTCCTAAGCCCTGGAGGAAACTTGCTGCCAGTCAGTGTAAGCCATACTGAGCCAGAGGAACCAAAGGTCTGACTCTGTACAAAGTAGCGGCCTATCCTCCTAGAGGGATGTTTATGCACATAGCTAAGAGGGTCTATTTATTACTATAAATTTATCACACGGCCCCAGCAGGTCCTGCAACCTCACCCCCAAAGGCGCCGCCCCCCATGGTCTCCCAAGGCATACAGGTGCCAACCAACCATAGCCATTATTTATTATTAAACTGTGTAATAATATAATAATAATTTATTACTTATACCCCGCCCATCTGGCTGGGTTTCCCCAGCCACTCTGGGCGGCTTCCAATAAAATATTAAAATACAATGGTCTGTTAAACATTAAAAGCTTCCCTAAACAGGGCTGCCTTCAGGTGTCTTCTAAAAGTCTGGTAGCTGTTTTTCTCTTTGACATCTGGTGGGAGGGCGTTCCACAGGGCGGGTGCCACCACCGAGAAGTCCCTCTGCCTAGTTCCCTGTAACTTGGCTTCTCGCAGCGAGGGAACCGCCAGAAGGCCCTCGGCACTGGGCCTCAGCGTCCGGGCAGAACGATGGGGGTGTATGCATCTTTTTCCTAAATCAGTCACTGGAATGCAGGAAGGAACATAGAAAGGAACAGGATCCATCCATCAGGGACTTGCTGAGGAGGGCTGCACTGAGGAAGCACTGAGGTGGAAGACTCCCCCTCCCCCTCCCCCTGACCAGGATCCTGAATCTTCCCAGAAGCAGTGGGGCAGTATAGATTTGGAACAGTGGTTTGCAGAGGGGCATAGTCCAGAAGACAAAAGTTGGGAAGAATTGGGTGGTGAACAGGTAGGAGGAGAAGAACCGGGAGAGAGAGAGAGAGAAGAAAGTTAACAGACTCCAGCCCCTCAGTCCAAGGTCAAGGAGATTAGATAAGGTAGCTGCACAGAAGGCATGGTGGATGCGAGATCAGGTTGCAAGATGAGGAAGTGACTAGGGGGGAAGTGGGTGTAAACCTTAACTGGGAGCACCTTTACTCCGAGAATAGACTCTTTGCTCTTACGCTGTGATCATTAGAATCTCTTTAAATGGTAAGAGACTCTTTTTGCTTTGTTCTGCTTATCCACGGCCAAAGGCAGGGAGGAAGCCGCTCCCTCAAAGCAAGACACCATCCATCGTAGTATTGTCTACACCGACTGGCAGCAGATCTCTAGGATTCCGGGCAGGAGTCTCTCTCAGCCCTGCCCGGAGATGCCATCGGCGATTGAACCCAGGACATTCTGCATGCAAAGCAGATGTTCCGTTACTGAGCTGTGGACCTTCCCTAATAAGATAGATCAATAAATAATAACTTTTCATGGGATTTTTTTTAAAATAAAAAATGTAATATAAAGGTATAGATAGCTATAAATACAGAGTCTCAGTTGAATTCTGGTTTCATTGCGGATTGTGGGGCGGGGATTTTGGAGGGCCTACACGCCTCTAATGATAGTCTCTGTTTCACATTTTACAGGCTTCACTTCAAAGCCCAAACCCAACAGCACCCAGGACTCTCCTGCGTTGGAAAGGTAATTAAAAGAAAAGAAAAGAATTACTGCCAGTTAGGGAAACCCTGTCTTGCCAGGGCTGGCAGTACAGCTGCAAGCAAATAATAATAATAATAATAATAATAATAATAATAATAATAATAATAATAGGCTGGGTTTTCCCAGCCACTCTGGCAGCCATCACTGCCTCCTGTGGGAGGGAGTTCCGCGGTTTAACTGTGCAAAGAAGTACAGTGTGGTGTCATGGTGTCGGACCAGAAGCTGGGGGACAAGGGTTCAAATTCCCCACTTGGCCATGAAGCTGACTGGGTGTCCTTGGGCCAGTCGTTGCCCCTCAGCCTAACCTGCCTCACTGGGTTGTTGTGGAAGCAGGGGTGCCATGTCAGCCCCCTTGAGCTCCTCGGGGAAAAAGGTGAGATATAAATGCAAAGGATGAATGACTAAAAAAAAGTTTTCTGTTCTGGAAGGGGGAGCCTGGGAGTCTTCCCCCTCCTCTCCTCTTGCAGCCTCTTGTGGCAGGGAGTTCCATAGTTTAAGGGGCAGGTCTACCAGGGTGGGCAGCCTGGTGGAAATCCCCTTGGTTCTTTCTCTCACCTGAGCCCTGTCTGTGTCCTTTCCCAGCCTTTCCCAGCACAGCGCCCTCCAGACATATTTGACTGCAACTCAACTCCCACCCGCCCCCGCCCCATCTTATCCCCACAAACAACCCCGTGAGGTAGGCTGAGAGGTGGCGAACAGCCACAGTGAGTTGAGCGGGGATTCGAACCCCGGCCTCCCAGGTCCCCAGAGCCAGAGAGGAGGAGTGGCAAGGTCGTACGGTAGTTCAGCCACATCTGGAGGCGCCCTGTTGGTGAGCTCTGCTGCGAACTGTGATAGCTAAGTGGAGCCTCCAGGATTAGTGGCAGTCTAGCTGAAGTCTTGCACCAAATCTGGGCTTTTGCTTTGACCTGGTAAAGTAGCTGGCTGCTCTTATGGTCAAGTGTGTGTGTGTGTGTGCGTTTTGGGTAGGAACCCCCAGGTTTTTGCACCACCGTGACCTCCAGAACTTTTCCTTGTCTCCAGGGGGCCCAAAGGACACCAGAGCTACACAGTGCCTCTGCAAACGGACGCCAATCTCCGACTCCACTTAGCAGAGAGGGAACAAGCCCTTCTGGCCTCGCAGGAGATGGTTCAGGTGAGAGAGGCGCTCCCTTGCCTTCCCCCTGAGGCCCAGCCAGGTTCATCTTCCCCACCTGAACTTTAGCCCTGCCCTGCCCTTCCTCAACCTCACAGAGCCATGCAGTTGGAAGGGGCCAGAATGGGCATTAATGTGGCACTTGCAACAGCGCCCCTTCTGCATGTTTCTACAGGTGGGCAGGGTTAGTCTGGACAGACGCGTCTGAGGTTGTTAGCCACACGCACCACCCGAGGAACTCCCTGCCACAGGATGCTGGCTGTGGCTGCCTCAGGGCCCTGGGTCTCCTTCCTCTCCACCAGGAGCTGCTGGGGCTACTTGGGAGACCCTTCGAAATCCACCCCTCTCTGTCTCTTCCCTGGTCCAGATCCTTCAGATGAAGGTCCGCCGCTTGGAGCATCTCTTGCACCTGAAGAACGTCCGGATTGATGACCTCACCCGCCGCCTGCAGCAAGCGGAGCAGAGGCGGAAGTGAAGGCGCCGTCTCGGGTTCCCCTCTCTGATGCCCATCAGATGATTTTTCAGATGGCCAGGCCTTTTCTCTCTCTCTCTCTCTCTCTCTCTCTCTCTCTCTCTCTCTTTCTCTCTTTTCTGCCACCTCTTCCTTTGCGAACAGCTGCTTTCAGGCTCCAGGCAGGCTGAGACGTCAAAGGCTGGCAGAGGTCCCAAGTCGAAGGAAGGAGCCCACGCCTGTGGCTGGCGCGGGCAGATGGCCTCGCCGATGCCCAGAGGCCAGGGATGGGGTGAATGGATGGGCTGAAAAGCAGGAGTCAGCCAAGAAGAGGTGCCAGGCCAGGAGGACGTGCCCTCAATTCTCCCCAACCCTCTTGCTGGTCCGGGGATGAGAGCTCCCTCTTGGGCTCTCCAAAACCAGAACCTGCCTGAGAGCTCTCCACTCAGCAACAGTCTAGGAAATGGGCTTTTGGCTTCACTGTTGCCCTGGAAGCCCTGCTTGCCGCCTCCTCACCTGGTGACTAGGTCCAGGCACGCCTCCTCCCAGGTGAGGCCAGCTTCTGTGCCTTTCCCACTCTCTCCCAAGTGCTTGTGCTTGCAGGGGGCTCTGGAACATCTCAGAGGCCCTGAGGGCTGTGGATGGAGCAACAGGGCGTTCTGCCAGGAGCCTTGAGCTCTGCGACTTTCTGTCGAGGAGAAACTAGTTTCGGGTGCATGTAACATCCCTCAGGGGGATCCTGCTGGCACATTCCCCCTGGGAAATGTAGTTCTGAGAAGAGCCTCAGGCCTTCATGGGTGACGCGGCGATCAGGATCCAATGTCCTTCTGTGGGCCTTCTCTCTCTCCAGCAATGTTTTCAGCTTTGGGGGGCAGGGAGGGGGCGATAGTTTTGGCTGCTTCTTTTGCCTCTTCATCTCCCTGCTCCCAGTGCTGCAGATGTGCAGGTGGAACGGTTTGCCACAGGCCCCGCTTTTTCTGCAGTGAGGAGCAGGCATCTCGTGCATTAAATAGGGAGTGGGTTACCCCTTGAACCGTGTTGGTGCCCGTGAAAGCTTTTGCACAACTGCATGTGCCTCTGTGGCAAAGGGCATGCAAATCCCAGCTATGAAAGCAAACGCTTGGGGTTGCAAACCCCAGCAGGCAAAGGGGGCTCTTGCACAAAAGTGGAATCTGGAGATGCAGCAACGACAAAGAGGCGTCGTGACTTCCTCTTGATATGTTAGTTGCAGGCCTGTGTTTTGAACATAGGTTCCCCAATTTTATTTTATTTTTAAATCCCGTTCTCTGTTTTAGCCAAAATGAAAGAAGGCAGCTTCTACTGCCCTAAGCCAGACTTTGCCAACCTGGTGCCCCCAAGATGTTTTGGATGACAGCTCGTGGGTCAGTCATTGATCAGAAACCGTAAACCGATGGCTATATTATTTGAAGATTGGTGGGCAAAGGAGACCGTCCTTGGCAATAGGAGAAAAGTCATTTGCCTTACCTCTAACCCCGCAAATCTAGACTTATCAGGTGGGAGGTTTTGTGACAGTTCGGGAACACCACCCGGGATGTCCTTTTACCTTGCAACCCATTTTTTTCTCTTGGGTTGTTGAGAGGGCTGCTTTCTGAGTTCTATTATTTGGCCTTTGCTGGATGCAATTCAGTCTGACCTTGCAGACCTCCAACCTTCTCTTATTGAACTCAGGATCTGCCCATCATACAGGGGGGGGGGTGCATAATTTTTTTGCAGCAAGCTTCATTTATGGCGCCAGACTGCACTGCTGTCGCAAGGGAGGGTTGAATTCAGGGGTCGCCAACGTGGTGCTGTTTGATCCCAGCTCCCATCAGCTGCAACCAACATGGACCAGTGATCAGGAATAATGGGAGCAGTAGTCCCAAAACGTTTGAAGGGGCACCACATGGTCTAAACCATGGGGCCTCCTCCTAATGCCCCAGGAAGCTGGAGGAGATGTCCCACTTCCTATTGTCCTTGGGCATCTAGGGAGCAATTCACATCATAGCTTCTTTTTTTTTTCTTGGTGAAAATGGCGCCTGTGGATTTCCCCCACCAGGCCTTTGTGACTTTTGCAGCCTGGAACACAGAACTTGAAGGGACAAGCCAACCAGCTTCAAAACATGCCATTCCACCATGCCTGCTGCCCCGGGCTCTCAGAGGCTAACACCACATTTCCTTATGCCACACGGACAAAGGAACGTGGCACAAGGGACGGAGGAAGGCTGGCACCATGCCACGCCCTGACTACGATGAAGGCACACTTGGGGATTTTCTCAGGAGATGCTGCCTAGAGCAGATACAAGACGGGCATCCTTGGCACAGCTCTGATGCAAAAACGGTGGCGTGGATGAGCAGACCCTCCTGCCGATGGAGCAGGCCTTCTGATCAGTTGCTTTTAATCAATCGCTTTTTGATTATGGTGAAGCTAATGTTGCATCTGGGTAACGTTGGGTCATCACGGGCAGGGGTTTCTGTACAATCGTGTTGTTTCTTTGTACTGTATAGGGGCTTGTCTGATGATCTTTCAGCAATAAAACGGTTTATCCTTCTCCTTCCTCGCCTCTTTTATTTGGAGCACTCTAGCAGCAGGGAGAGTGCTCCAAAAGACTTTGGAACAGCCCTCCCAAGCTGGGGCTCTCTCGATGCTTTAGGCAAATGCCCGGGGGAGAAGGCTATCAATGGATACTAGCCACAATCGGCATGTTCTCCTTCCACTGCCAGAGGCGTGATGCCTCTAAATGCCCATTGCTGGGAATCGTAGGCTGGCAAAGCTAAACATACCCATCTTCTTCAACCGTTCCTCATATGGCTTGGTTACCCGACCCTTGATTGTCTTGGTTGCCCTCCTCTGCACACCTTCCAGCTTGTCAACATCCTTCTTAGATTGTGGTGCCCAGAACTGGACACTGGACTCTAGATGGGGTCTGACCAAGGCCAATAGAGTGGGACCACCACTGAGCACTAAACTGTTGGTGCAGCCTAGAATAGCATTATACAATAGAGGGATGCGGGTGGCGCTGTGGTCTAAACCACAGAACCTCTTGGGCTTGCCGATCAGAAGGTCGGCGGTTTGAATCCACGCAACGGGGTGAGCTCCCGTTGCTCGGTCCCAGCTCCTGCCAACCTAGCAGTTCGAAAGCACGTCCAAGTGCAAGTAGATAAATAGGGACCGCTACAGCGGGAAGGTAAACGGCGTTTCCGTGCACTGCTCTGGTTCGCCAGAAGCGGCTTTGTCATGCTGGCCACATGACCTGGAAGCTGTACGCCGGCTCCCTCGGCCAATACCGCGAGGTGAGCGTCACAACCCCAGAGTCGGTCACGACTGGACCTAATGGTCAGGGGTCCCTTTACCTTTAGAATAGCAATCAGCTTTTATTTATTTTTTGCTGCTGCTGCTGCTGCATCATCACACTGTTGACCTATGGTAAGCTACTGGTCTACTAAGACCCCTAGAACCTTTTCACATGTACTACTGTCAAGCCAGGTGTCCCCCATCTCATATTTGTGCAGCTGGTTCTTCCTTCCTAAGTGAACAACCTTGCATTTGTCCCTGCTGAAACTCATTTTGTTAGTTTGGTCCCGGTTCTCCAACCAATCTGTTACGGTCATCTTGAACCCCGATTCTGTCTTCTGGGGCATTAGCTATCCTTCCCAGTTTGGTATCATTGTCAAATTTGCTGAGAATCCCCTCAATTCCTTTGTCCAAATTGTTCATAAAGACGCTGAACAATGGGTCCGGGAGAGAAACTTGTCACTTTCCCCCAAGATGACGAGGGACCACTATCCTGATTTCTGCCTTCTGTGTGACCTGGAGCCTTGTTTCCAGAACCCCAGGTGCCATTTGCTCCCATAGACTGTATCTCATATCATCATCTCATTTGCTCTGCTTTCCTTGATCTCTGGGGCTCTGGGGAGGCATCATGGCGAAACCCAACCTCCCCCCTCCCCATGAAAGGCAAAGACGTCGGGCCCAGCAAAGGAAGCAGGGAGACCAAGGCTGTTGATGACTAATGGGATGAAGAAACAAGACCCCTCTCTCGGCTACAGACCATCCATTAGTGAATTATGGATTCTGATGAGATTACCCAAGTTATTCTGGGCTGCCGGGAGCAGAAAACAGATCGCTCCTTGCTGCTTCTGGGAGACAAATTTGTTTTCTCAAGTGCAGTGCGGTGGGGTGGCAAGTGGTTGCACAAAGCACATTTTGGTGACTGGCTGCGGAGGCAGACCGTAGTCACAACAACGCTTGACATGGGGACATTTTTATAGACTAATTGGAATGGTAGAGTTGGAAGGGAGCCAGAGGGTCATCGAGTCCAACCCCCTGGAATGCAGGGGTCACAGCTAAAGCTGTGCGATGTGATCCATGAGAGGCAGTCAAGTACAACATTCCTTGTAATGTTAGAGAAGACATGCGAGGGAATGTTTGGTCCAGCCAGTCAAAACTTCCTGTTCCTCCTGGCTGCAGCATCCTTCCTTTTGCATGTGATAGAAGGTGGGTGTGACCTCACCTGTGCAGGTAACAAAAGGATGAGTCATGCAGCAAGCTTCCCTCTCTTTCTGACTTCCTTCTTTGTTTGACCAGCTTTTGGCTAGGACTGCTCCGCTAGCTCTCAGCTAGCAGAAGCACTGGGATTATTCCCCCATATGGGGGTAGATCCACATGTACATATTTGTAACTAAGTCTGCCTTCAGGAATCCAACTGTGAACTGATGTGAGTAAACTTCCTTTATTGACTCTGAATAAGATTGCCGCGTCTTTATTCTTTTAAGAGGGATTCACGGGAACTTACCAGGAACATACAGTTCAATCTGAAGACAGATTGAATTGTATAATAGTGAGAGGCTCACACGAGCCTGCAACCAGCTATCTGCTGTGCATGTAAAAGGGGAATGTAAACTCTGCTTATCAAGGAACTTGATAAGCAATATATCCTCTCCTGCCGCCCTGAACATTCCCACAAAAGTGTCCCTAACAGAAGGTCCTCCAGTCTCTGCTTGAACACCCGCCTTGCATGGGAGTCAATTTCACCACTGAACAGCTCTTACCACCAAAAACGTTATTCCTAATGTTTAGTCAAAATCTCTTTTCTTGTTATTGGAATCCATTGGTCTGGATCCTTCCTTCTGGAGCAAGAGAAATCAAGCTTGCTCCATCTTCCATGGGACAGCTCTTCCGATATTGGAAGATGGCTCTCATATCTTTAGTCTTCTTTTCTCCAAGCTAAACTAGACAGCCCGGGGTGATGCAGGGCTCTCCGTGGGTGGGGCTTCAGACAGGATGATGCTGGAGCTGATGGGAATCGTAGTCCATAATTTCTGAAAGGCACCAGATTGGGGAAGGCTGCAATAACTCCTCTGGCTTTTGAGATGTCCCTGGCATCGCCCACACACCTTCCAGGCTTTTTTCTGTAGCCATAAGGGGGAGACATGGTCCCCTTTGTAACTGAACTGTAAAAGAAAACAAGCTGAGATTTCTAGGGAGGTGAATTTGGAGGTGGGGTGGGGGCGGAGACCATCACTGGCCAATCCTATCCCAAACCAGCAATAGCATCTGCCTGTATCCTTGTCTGCATTTTAATCTTTGCCCGCCTTCCACAGTTCTACTCTTTCCAGGCACTTGGTTGTGAAAGTTACCAAAAGCAGAGACACCTGGAGACTGAGTCACTCTCCCTTTGCCTCACAGCCTTCTCCTCCTTCATCTCTGGACTCCCAAGAGAGGTTCTTGGCATCTGCAAGGCTTCCGCCTTCGACTTTTTCAGAGCTTGTTGGGGACAAGGACATGAGTTCCAGGCTGCTCTCTCCAGGCGGCCTCAGTTAGGCACGCAGGAGGGGTTGAGAGAGCTCTGAGCTCCTTTGACTGCCCATGGAGGTGCAGGTCAATTCTGTGTCCAGGGCAGCTGTCTACCAGCTGCATCTGATACGTAGGCTGAGACCCTCCCTGCCTGCGGACTGTCTAGCCAGAGTGGTGCATGCTCTGGTTATCTCCCGCTTGGACTACTGCAATGCGCTCTACATGGGGCTACCTTTGAAGGTGACTTGGAAACTGCAATTAATCCAGAATGCGGCAGTTAGACCAGTGATTGGGAGTGGCTGCTGGGACCATATAACACCAGTCCTGAAAGACCTACATTGGCTCCCAGGACGTTTCCGAGCATAATTCAAAGTGTTAGTGCTGACCTTTAAAGCCCTAAACGGCCTCGGTCCTGTATACCTGAAGGAGCGTCTCCACCCCCATCATTATGCCTGGACACTGAGATCCAGCGCCGAGGGCCTTCTGGTGGTTCCCTCACTGTGAAAAGTGAGGTTACAGGAACCAGGCAGAGGGCCTTCTTGGTAGTGGTGCCTGCCCTGTGGAACGCCCTCCCATCAGATGTCGAGGAAATAAGCAACTATTTTACTTTTTAAAGACACCTAAAGGGAAGTTTTTAATGTTGAATGCTGTATTGTGTTTTTAATATTCTGCTGGGAGCCGCCCAGAGTAGCTGGGAAAACCCAGCCAGATGGGTGGGGTATAAATAATAAATAATAATAATTATTATAATTATTGGGAAGGGCAAACAAGAACACTGAGAAAAAATCCCAGGGGTGTGGCTAGTAATCGCAAAAAGTACAAGATGATCCAGCACTTGTACATTTGTGAAGTGGCCCTCTGCATAAACTTGCCCAGAATTAACCATTATTCAGCAACCTAAATTTGCCTGTTGTCTTTGTGACAGCATCTTAAACCTAGACAGCATCTTAAAAAGCAGAGACATCACCTTGCCGACAAAGGTCCGTACAGTTAAAGCTCTGGTTTTCCCAGAAGTGATGTAAGGAAGTGAGAGCTGAACCATAAAGAAGGCTGATCGCCGAAGAATTGATGCTTTTGAATTATGGTGCTGGAGGAGATTCTTGAGAGTCCCATGGCCTGCAAGAAGATCAAACCTATCCATTCTGAAGGAAATCAGCCCCGAGTGCTCACTGGAAGGACAGATCCTGAAGCTGAAGCTCCAATACTTTGGCCACCTCATGAGAAGAGAAGAATCCTTGGAAAAGACCCTGATGTTGGGAAAGATTGAGGGCACAAGGAGAAGGGGACGACAGAGGACGAGATGGTTGGACAGTGTTCTCGAAGCTACGAACATAAGTTTGACCGAACTGTGGGAGGCAGTGGAAGACAGGAGTGCCTGGCGTGCTCTGGTCCATGGGGTCACGAAGAGTCGGACACGACTAAATGACTAAACAACAACAAATTTGCCTGAATCCCATCTGGAAATTGCAAATCTGGAAGCACCCAGGAGCCAGGGGAAAACTTGATGGCTGTTCCACATATTCCATCTGAAGAAGGACGAAATGCAGATGCTAGGATCTGTGGGTTCAAGATCAGTCATCCCCCCCAACTTTTTGTGCTTATTATCACATTTCTATCCCATTTCTCTTTCCAGGAGCTCAAGTTGGCATACATAGTTCTCTCTGTCCTCATTTAATCCCCACAGCAACCCTGTGGGATAGGTTAGGCCGAGAAGCAGTGACTGGTTCAAGGTCACACTCAGTGAGCTTCATGGCCAAGTGGGGATTTGAGCCCTGGTCTCCCAGGTCCAAGTCTGATACTTTTAACCGCTATGCTACTCTCTTGACCACCTATCCAACCTGATGAAAAGTTTTTGAGAACTCAGCTTTACCAGCAGAGGTGATTTCCCCACTGGCTTTTAGAGAGAGCCTTGCTTGCTGCAGCTCAGTTAGTTAGAGTGTGATGCTTATAGTGCTAAGGTTGCAGGTTTGGGATAGCTGCTGGAATGATGGTTACAGGTAGGTAGCCGTGTTGGTCTGACGTAGTCAAAACAAAAATAAAAAAATCCTTCCAGTAGCACCTTAGAGACCAACTAAGTTTGCCATGGGTATGAGCTTTCGTGTGCATGCACACTTCTTCAGATACCACAAAAGCCCATACCTATGACAAACTTAGTTGGTCTCTAAGGTGCTACTGGAAGGATTTTTTTTTTTAATTTTGCTGGAATGATGTGTAGGAAGACGGTGGAGGGCGGAGCCCATGCATTTTGTGTTTATATCTTACATTTTTATGCTGTGAACCACTCTGAGATCTTTGGGAGAAGGGAAGTATGCAAATTTAATAAATGACGAAGATGGTAGCAATAATAACAACAAACAGTTTCTTTTTTCTGGAAAAAAAAGGTGGGGGAACTCACCACAAAGTTCGTGCAGCGGCTAACTCTGTGATTAATAAACTCAAGCAGAGAATGATCTGGATTAGAAATGGCCACTGCTGCTTTATTGATTACAGATATAGTAGGTGGATTTTTGGTCAGGCACTGGATGCATATCCTGTTCCAGCCCCCATCCCCGGGGGGGGGGGAATTAATTATTTAATTTAGAAAAGGTAAGGAACTCAGTTCCCCCATGTTCCTGCTCAAACAACCCCCGCCCCCGATAATAAACATAAAACAGCAGCAGCAGCAGTACCTGACTTATTCCTGCAGCAGAAGGTGCAGTAACGGAGCGGGGATGGTCCCGGCCGGCAGATCAATGGGGAAAAGAGCCTGGGGTTGTTGTACTGCACATATTGTCCTTTTCGCATCGCGCGCGCTCCATTCCCACGTGCAGCCGCACCCGCGAGCGGCCCCCCGCGCATTGCAACATTTCCCGCCTTTGCCATTGGCCGAGTCTTTCCCGCCTCGGCCACGCCCCGCTTTCTAAAGGCAGTTCCGCCCCGCCCCCGCGCTCCACCCCCGCCGTTCCGCCGGGCCCCGCCTCCGCCTCCCAGTTCTCCCACCCGCCATTGGCCGAAGGGCCTCTCGGCTGCGGCCAATCAGGAGGAGCCTCGCCCTCTTTGTTGCCCGGGCCAATGAGCGGCGGCGAGGGCGGGGCGTCTCCGAGCTCTGGGTCTGCGGGTGGGAGAGAGGCTCGAGCAGGAAGGACCTGGCCGGCCACGCCGCTGACCTCTCCGCTGCGCCAGCCGTGAGTGCACCAAACCCCTTCCTCCTCCTCCTTGCTCGCCCTCGGTCGCATTCACACGTTCAGCTGCCTGTGATCGCAAGCGTCCACGTGTCTGCGCTACTAAGGGGTAACGGTAGCAATAAGGGAGAACAATAGCGTGCTTTGCGTCGGGGGAAAGGGTCTCTGCCCCGCAAACTCTGAAAGTTTGATTTGTGGTTGTTGTTTTTTGGGGGCGGGGTGAGTGTCAAGGCTCAGGCGCGACCCGACAGAAGCCACGTGCTTCAGAGGACCCTGGTCTCATTTTGTGTATACAAGGTTTTGTGTGAGTGTTTTTATTATAAAGGGAGGGAGTTAACTAGGTTAGATCCTTCTAGCGTCTGCCGTTGTGATTCCTCCTTTCTCTAGCTCTCTGCCCCGTGCTTCTTAATGCAGCTTTAAGCCTCTATATTTATGTTATTGTTATTATTACCAGTTTTTTTCTCTGATATACTTTTGTCCATTTTCTGTATTTATTTTCCCCGATTTGAACTATAAAATGGTGATTTTATTAGAGTACCCCTAAACCTTTTTTTTAAAGAGAGAAAAAAAGCACTGACTATTAGTATTTTTAATTTGTTTATTACCAGCTCTTTGCCCTAAGGTTCCGGGGCGGGTTGCAGCACACCACTCTCTTCCTCTCATCTGCTGTTAGGCTTGCTTTCTTTTTAAGCTAGAAAGCCATGCTGCTCTCTTGCACTGGTAGTTTCCCCCTGACAGAAACTCCCCAAAGCCTTCCTTCCTTTGTGAAATGGATGTTTTGCTTTCTCCACGCAGATACATTCAAGGTGCCTTGCCCCGTGACATTATTGTGGGGAGATTGTGAGCTTTCACAAGCAGGTCCTGCACTAAAGTGAGCAGCAGTCTTCTGGGTACCACAGCACCCTTTTTTGTGATTGCACTAGTGGTAGCTGACCTAAGGTGTGCACCTGCCCTCCTGATCCAGCCTGCCTCCTGCCCCCTTGACCTTTCCCTCCCACCTGCAGTTTGCCACATGGCCAATAAATGGGGGCACACAGAGGGTGGGATGGGATGGGGTCTCTTGTGCCCGCTCTCTGCTTCCAGCATGCCTGTTTCCCCTCCTCTCCCCGTCTTCCTCATAGCAGTGCCATGGTACCAGGTGCCATCCACTTTCTTCCAGGTCCTCTTGCCAGGCTCCTTGAGAAGGTGTTTTGCCCCAGATCCGTAGAACCAAGTGCGAGGGGCAGAGTGGTTGCTTCTCGATCAGGGGTGCAGATCTGGATCTACTAGCAGATCTCGGGGTGATTTTGCAGCGGGATTTCTGGCGCCCTGGTTGTTTAAGTACATCAGCAAAATGCCACCCCTCCTGCCCCAAATTGTGCTTCTGAGATGAAGGAATATCGGAGTTGCTTTTTGTGTGGAAAATCCGCGGACACCCATCAGGTTTTGATGCTCACAGGAAGCTCTTTGACTAAAACTTGTTTTTAATTCTAAGTGTGGTTCTCTTGCGTCAGGCTATGCTTAGTGGATCTTGGGACTTTAGAAGGGGGACCTCAGTGTGAGCTAGAGCTAGGCAGTGACCTTAGAAAGGGGGTTCTTGGGAGGGAGGTTGCACAAGATGGAGGGGAGCACCTGTATGTGCTTCTTCTTCTCTTTTGCCCTAACCGCCCATGCTTTAAACATGCCCTTTTTCTTCTTCTGCTGCTGCATCTCTTAACAGCTTTCTGGGAGCTGTTCCATACTTCCTGCCTTGTGCTGCCCTTCCTCTTTCCTGATATATTATCAGTTTTTTGCCGCCTCCTGCTCCAAGTGCAGTGGGCGCTGAGTGGCCCTCTCTTGTCCATGAACCTGCTGCCCTTTGCCCCTTTTCCCGCGACACTGAATTTGGTGCAATACAGCCTTTGATGCCACGGTGCCATTCTGCCCAAACCCATTTGCCTCGGCTCCTACCTCTGAGCAAAATTCCGGCTGATGTTCTGCTTCCCGTTCCTCCTTGATCTCTCACCTGCTTCTTGCTCCGGACTCCTGTCTTTGCCTTTGGGGAAATATTTGTAGGGGGATCCGGTTGGCACAGAGAGCGTAGGAAAAGGCAGGTACGCAGGAAGGCGTAGTTTAGACTGGAAGTGCTAGTGAGGTTAGAGAGAATATGCTCCAGTTCTGTCTGCCCCAAATGCATTTTATAGGCTGTGATATTCCTGTTGCATTTCGGCTGATTTGGGTGGGAGAATCAGTCAATTAACTCCTTTTTAACAAGCAGTTCCTTTGTTTTGTTTTGGTACTGCAGCTTGGCATGCAGAGAAGAATGATTTCACAAAACAGGAACACAGGTTTTAATCGGCAAACAAAGTGAAATAAAGCATCAGTTGATTACTTGGCATGATCAAATCTTATTGTAGTTGAGACTTAAGGCCACACATCTTGTATTTATAATACGTTACTCTGGTCCTTTTGTTAACTGTGGCTATAGGAACTGAGAGAACGAAAAATATTAAAGACGTTCTTTTCTTTATTGGCCTGGTTCACACATAATTGTAAGCCATGGTTTGTTTAACTGCTAACATTTTATTTAAAAAAGGACCATTACTTCTTTCTCCAATGTAATTACTAGTTGTCCATCTGCTTTTCCTTCATGCCTTTGTAGCTTGGTGAGTGTTTGGGACGGGATTGCTGAACAAACCATGGTTAAGGAAGGATGTTGGACTGGCACATAACTCAAAGCAGCTGTTTAAAGTAAAGATTTGTCAGCCAAAAACAAACCATAGCTTCAAATGGTGGTTTGTGGGCAGTAAACATACCATAGTTAAGTTGCCAGGTAAAATTCACACATAATCCTAAGACACGCCAAAGTATTGGAGCCTCAGCTTCAGGATCTGTCCTTCCAGTGAGCACTCGGGGCTGATTTCCTTCAGAATGGGTAGGTTTGATCTTGCAGTCCATGGGACTCTCAAGAGCAGGCACCCCCAAACTGCGGCCCTCCAGATGTTTTGGCCTACAACTCCCATGATCCCTAGCTAACAGGACCAGTGGTTGGAGAAGATGGGAATTGTAGTCCAAAACATCTGGAGGGCCGAAGTTTGGGGGTGCCTGCTCAAGAGTCTCCTCCACACCATAATTGGGGTACAATTACCCAAATAACACTGATAGATAATTTCATTTACCCAGAACAATGCCTAGACAAAGAATGGATTTCTCCTCCCTAGACACCAAATGTGTTTTGACCCCCTCCAAGGGAGCAAGATACCAAAACCCACACATGCACCCTCGACTACCTCGATCAGTGGAAATGGCACAGCTGCAAGTGCTACGTAATGCCCGCTCTGTATTTGTAAGCACTCGGTCGTTTAGTCTAGCAGCGCATAAACTTTGGAACTCCCCGCCAATTGAGATCAAGATGGCGACTTCACTGTACTCTTTTTGGTACCTGTTAAAAAACATTCTTATTTAGACAAGCCTGTCCAGACGCTTAGAAAGTTGAGGTAATTTTCATCTGTTTTAGTATTGTTAACTTTTGTATGTTTTAAAGTAGGGTTGCCAGTTTGTCTTAATTTCAATGTTTTATACAGTGGAATCTCGGTTTTCAAATGTAATCCATTCTGGAAGTCTGTTCAACTTTGAAAACCGAGGATCAAAGGGCTGTCCGCAAGTTCCATGGGGGAAATTGAGAAACATGCCTCGGAAGCCGTTCAACTTCTGAGGCACGTTCGAAAATAGAAGCATTCACTTCTGGGTTTTTGGTGTTCAGCTTCTGAAACGTTCGGCATCGGAGACATTTGAAAACCGAGGTTCGACTGTATTCTGTAAACCAGAGGGTGGTGTTTTTTTGTTTACAATCAAGTGGTATATGAATTTTATTAAATTAAATAAATAAACATGCAATCTTTCACCAAAGGTGAGCCAGTTGCGTGATCTCTTTAGATGATCAGGTGACCAGAATGAATACAATGCAGAGCATTGTTTTTTGCTTTTTTTGTTGCTTTTTTGGGTTTTGTGGGTTTTTCTTTAGAGCAGTGTATAGTTAATTGCAGGGGTTTGGACTAGATGATCCTTGGTTTCCCTCCCAACTCTACAATTCTGCGATCCTCTATATTTTCTGCCCCTCCAACTCCAGCTGCTCTACCAACACTTCCTGAACCTGCCTTATTCTGTGTTTACCACCTGTGCCCAGTTATCTTCTCCAGACCCGAGCAATGCGGGGCAGTTCGTCTGTGAGGGTAGGAGTCATCCTTTCCTCTGTGTGAAAAATAATCTTCTCTATGTTGCAGACTCACCTTTGTAACTATATCCACAAGGTCATGTATACCAGGCTTGGCTGCAGTCCAGATCTGGTTAACGCTGTCTCTTTATGTCACTGAACATATTTTTCCTTCCCTGATTGTGTTACAAAACTTCTGTTAGATTTGGCCCGGAGACAGGCGATTGGTTTGAAGGGAGCTGAAAGCGGTTCGAAAGAGAGGAAGCTTTTCCCCACTTACAGTCATAGAATGGGAGAGTTGGGGTCCCAAGGGCCATCCATTCCAACCCCCTGCAATGCAGGAATCTCAGCTGAAGCATCTGGGACAGATGGCCACCCAACCTCTGCTTAAAAACCTCCAAGAAAGGAGAGACCTCCACCTCCATCTTTCACGTGGCAGCCCTTTAGATCAGGCACCCCCAAACTCGGCCCTCCAGATGTTTTGGGACTACAAGTCCCATCATCCCTAGCTAGCAGGACCCAGTAGTCAGGGATGATGGGAATTGTAGTCCCAAAACATCTGGAGAGCCGAGTTTGGCGATGCCTGGTTTAGATATTTGAAGACGGCTCTCATATCTCTTCATAACTTCTCTTCTCCAGCTCCCTCGACCGTTCCTCATCAGGCCTGGTTTCTGATATAATTGGTAGAAATCTACAGCATGGGGTATTCACGTGGGAAAACAGTCAAGATCCACGGATCCCCAAGGGGTGGAGATTTCAGATACCATCTTGGCACCCAGGCATCTTCACTTGGGTGCAAAATATGCCTGGTGTGTGTTTGTGTGTATACATATATATGACACACTGTTGTGTGCATATTTTTGGAAATAAAGTTGGGGCCATTTAGACATGGTGGTCTCTCCCCTGCCCCCCCCCCCCTCTGCTGGAATATCATAGTTCTGGCATCGCTTGGCGTGATCTCTTGAGCACATAGAGCGGCCTTCTTTCCCTCTACTCTAAGAGCCTGGCAAACAGCGAAGGTCAGTTCCCCTTCTCTCTTGCAGAAGGATACATCAGTTGTGTGCTGGGTAGAGGGACTTTAGTTTTAAAATGGAAGGACTATCTGATGGTAAGGGCCGTTGGTCAGTGGAAGCAGCTCCCTCATAAGGTTGTGGAGGTTTTTAAGCAGAGGTTGGGTGGCCACCTGTCTGGGATCCCTTATCTATGACATTGCAGAGGGTTGGGCTGGATGACCCCTGGGGTTTCCCTTCCAACCCCACCTTTCTATAAGCTTTCCTCTGAGCTCTTTTGCCTGACTCCAGGTGTGTGGGAATGGCTCATGTTAACCAGCACAGCCATCTTGGGTAGGGACAGAGGATGCGGGGGGGGGGGGAAGGGCTGCATGAACCCTAAGGGGCAGTGGTGGTGTAGTGGTTAGAGTGTCTGGGAGAGCTGGGTTCGAATCCCTACTCAGCCATGAAACTCACTGGGTGACCTTGGGCCAAGTCACTGCCTCTCAGCCTTTAGGATTAAATGCGGGAGGGGAGACCCCTGTCCCCCACCTTGAGCTCCTTGGAGGAGAAGTTGGGATAGAAATGGAATAAAATAAATAAATACATTCCAGGTGCCCAGCTTTCTTTTTTAAGGGCAGGTCTCTAGCGTTTCTGATACCTAAAACGTCCAGACACTTGGTTGGTTGGTTGGTTGGTTGGCACCTGTCTGTCTTGAGAGACAATGGAGTTTGCCTCCGGGGGGTGAAGTCAAAACGTGCAGCATGGAAGTGACCTTTCCATGGTTTTTACAGGTATACTGTACCTCAGCAGGGAGGCTTTGTGTTGTTGTGGCTAAGAACCATTGATGGATTCCCTTGTTCAGGAAACTAGCTTCTTCTGCCTCGCCTTCCTTTAAATTCACCAAAGCGGCTGGTTTTTGCCCCTTCGCGTCCTGGTGGGTCCCAGCAGCCGTCCGCCATGGGCTTCTGCCAACACAGAAAAGGAAAGGGTGCATCCTATGCAGGTGAGGGTGTGCCAGGGTGGGCGAGGTGCCAGGCTCTGCAGCCGGTGAGCCGGCTGCCAGCCGGTTGCTGCTGCCTTTGTCCTCTTCTCCTCCTGAATCTTCGCCGGAGATCTGGCTGGGATGCCCAAGAGTTGAGCCAAACGTTGGCTTTGATTTATTCTAAAGGGAAACAAACCCCGTTTGCCCTCCACCACCCCTCCCTGCCAAGCTCTCTCTGTTCGCACAATGAAGCTGCCTCTGGAATTTTTGCTCTCCACCGGGGAACAACCAAGAATGTGCTGGCTGCAAAAGAGGCAAAAACATATTTGCAAGTGCTCTGCGCACCGGCGGCGCTTTCTGGGTGTAAAATTTCTGTTTAGCTCGCACGAGAAATGTGTTCTGGGAGTCACAGAAGAGTAGAGTTGGAAGGGACACCAAGAGTCATCTAGCCCAACCCCCTGCAAAATTTAGTCACGTAGAAAGTGGACATGATAGTGTTGTGGACATGATAGGGATTGTATACAGGGAACCAGGCAGAGGGCCTTCTCGGTGGTGGCCCCCGCCCTATGGAATGCCCTCCCAGCAGATGTCAAGGAAATAAACAACTATCCTACTTTTAAAAGACAACTGAAGGCAGCCCTGTTTAGGGAAGTTTTTAATGTTTAATGCTGTATTGTGTTTTTAACATTTGGTTGGGAGCTGCCCAGAGTGGCTGGGGAGGCCCGGCCAGATGAGCGGGGTATAAATAATATATTATTATTATTATTATTGTTATTGTTATTGTTATTATTTGTTGCTTGGTGCAGAGGAAGTCTGCCTCTGAATCGAGCCAGGGAGTCTAAATCCATCAGGCCTGCTGGGATCAGCTGGGATTCCTGCATTGCAGGGGTTGGACTAGATGACCCTCGGGATACCTTCCAGCACTCCAGTTCTATAACCAGTGTCTCACCCTTTGGTTTCATACAATCAGAATTGTTGGAAGGGACCACGAGGGTCATCTAGTCCATCCCCCTCGGGACTCCTTTGCCCGATGTGGTGCTCGAACCCACAACCCTGAGATTAAGGATCTTAGGCTCTACCGACTGAGCCATCAAGGTTGGATGGTTAAAAGCTAAAATTCCTTCTCTTTGTCCTTCTTCCCAGCCTGCGAGGGGAGGACATTAAACTAGATCATTGTTATAGAAAACCTCCCCCCCCCCCGCCCGGTGACCTTGTTGAAGAGTGGAAGGAGATTAACCTTCTTTCTCTTTCTGTGCCAAATAAATGGAGCAGGTCCTGCTTGGCGCTCGCCTTGCCTCTATCTAGGCTGCGTTCCTTTATTCTGCCAAAGGCATCCGAGGGTGTGGACTTTCGGTGAGAAGTTTTGGTTCCCGGAGCCCTTGCCTCCCGTTTGTGCAAGGAAAAGCATTCCCCGTGTGGCCTTATTGCGAGAGTGCAAAGTTGCCTCTTGCATCCTGATGGATGGAAGTGAGACGATGTTGTTGCCATGGCAACGGAAGCGACGACGTGCCTGGAAACCTCCTTCAAACTTTGAAGGTTTGATGAGGGCGGCAGCTGCGCCTTTTCTCAATTCAAAACTTTTGCAAGCTCCTTGAGGCAGGGACCAGTCTCTTCGGGAATGGCGTTCCGTGTTTGCATCGATGGTGGTGCAGCACGGCTTAATAAAAAACAGTCCGTACATGCCGTGATCTGGTGGGGTCCCAGGAAAATGCAATTCTGGGCTGCATCAATAGGAGTATAGCATCTAGATCTAGGGAAGTAATAGTACCACTGTATTCTGCTCTGGTCAGACCTCACCTGGAGTACTGTGTCCAGTTCTGGGTACCACAGTTCAAGAAGGATACTGACAAACTGGAACGTGTCCAGAGGAGGGCAACCAAAATGGTCAAAGGCCTGGAAACGATGCCTTATGAGAAACGGCTTAGGGAGCTGGGTATGTTTAGCCTGGAGAAGAGAAGGTTAAGGCTTGATATGATAGCCATGTTCAAATATATAAAAGGATGTGATATAGAGGAGGGAGAAAGGTTGTTTTCTGCTGCTCCAGAGAAGCGGACACGGAGCAATGGATTCAAACTACAAGAAAGAAGATTCCACCTAAACATTAGGAAGAACTTCCTGACAGTAAGAGCTGTTCGGCAGTGGAATTTGCTACCAAGAAGTGTGGTGGAGTCTCCTTCTTTGGAGGTCTTTAAGCAGAGGCTTGACAGGCATATGTCAAGAATGCTTTGATGGTGTTTCCTGCTTGGCAGGGGGTTGGACTGGATGGCCCTTGTGGTCTCTTCCAACTCTATGATTCTATGATTCTATGAAAAGCTTCCCTCTGCAGAGTCAGGTGTTAACATATATCTGACTTCCTAAACTGGATGTCCTGCTATAAAATAGGTATAATGGAGAGACAGCTCCAAGGATGTGCAGCCAAGTGGGGCAGAACTTTACCCTCCCCGCCCCCTCAGTTATTTAAGCTTTCCCACAGGAAATTTTCCATTTCATAAGGTAAACAACAAAAGGGTGCAATTGCAAATAAAGATTAATCAAGATATATGAGGCGAGTTTCAAAGTTTTTCCGTTGGCTTACTGAATGCAAGTAAGTAAACATGCTAGCTTAGATCACTCTCGAGAACAGGGGGGTGGAATTTGTGGCCCTGCCGATATTACTGGACTCCAGCTCCCATCATCCACAGGACCTATGGTCAGTGATCGGGGTGGCAGGAATCGGAGTCCAACAACGCCTGGAGGCAGTGTTGGAAATTTGCCAGGTGGATTTTGCACTTGGCTATCGGCCGCTTGCGACCAAGTGAAGATGCCCAGGTGTCAGGATGGCACCTGACGTCTCCACCACCTGGAGTTGCATGCCTGGGGATCCTTGGATCTTGACTGTTTTAATACACAGATTCCCCCATCCTGTAGAATCCTATCAGTTATCGTTTATCTGCACAATCAGAAAGATTTTCAGGAACCACAAATTCATTCTCCAGCCTGAGCAGGAGCAGTGAACGACATTATAGTGAATGGTTGCTGCTTGCCGTTGCTTACCCCCTTTCCATTGTCCTGCTCACAGTTGTGAAGAATATTCCTGCGTTATGAATGGTCCGTATCAACGTTAAGAAAAAGAGGTCGGAATAGGCCAATATGGTGGAACCTCAGTTTTTGAACGGAATCTGTTCCGGAAGACCGTTCGACTTCCGAAACGTTTGGAAACCGAAGCAATTACTTCCAGGTTTTGGGTGTTCGACTTCCGAAACGTTCGACTTCCGAGACGTTGGGGAAACCGAGGTTCCACTGTATATATGTGGACTGTCCCTGTTCCAAGTGACTTTTCTTCTTTAAGTTCTCAAAGCTCTTAACCTGGCTCAAGGCTGCCCTCTGATCTAGCCAGCTGTTTAACTGAGGATCAATCACAGTCAGTACATCATTTGAAAAATAAGACATTGGAGCTG
Organism: Zootoca vivipara; assembly: GCF_965207765.1. Taxonomy (NCBI): domain Eukaryota; kingdom Metazoa; phylum Chordata; class Lepidosauria; order Squamata; family Lacertidae; genus Zootoca; species Zootoca vivipara. The sequence goes on from NC_142583.1 coordinate 72,671,365, forward strand.
TCTGGCCCCAAAATGGCAACTAGACATTCTGTTTTGGCGACTGTAACCTTGGTTTAAGGAGCAATTTGTCGCCCAGCTAATAATAATAATAATAATAATAATAATAATAATAAATTATTTATACCCCGCCCATCTGGCTGGGTTTCCCCAGCCACTCTGGGCGGCTTCCAACAGAAATATTAGAATACACTAATTTCTTAAACATTAAAAGCTTCCCTAAACAGGGCTGCCTTCAGATGCCCTCTAAAAGTCTGGTAGTTGTTTTTCTCTTTGACATCTGGTGGGAGGGCGTTCCACAGGGCGGGTGCCACTGCCGAGAAGGCCCTCTGCCTGGTTCCCTGTAACTTGGCTTCGCGCAGCGAGGGAACCGCCAGAAGGCCCTCGGCGCTGGACCTCAGTGTCCCGGCTGAACGATGGGGATGGAGACGCTCCTTCAGGTATATATCTGAGTTTCTAACACTGCTCTCTCCCTGCTCTGTTGAACCGCATGGCTTCAAAATTCCCATACACTTTGCACGGTGTCATGCGCAGCGTCAAGGCAAGCATGCAACCTGCACTTTTTGCCGCCTTTTGGAAGACGTTTGTCCTTTGACGTCTCTTGTCGCCTCCTAGCTCAGCTGCTGCCAGGCCCTGCCAGCCCTGGTTTCCCAGCCTACCTGAGAAATAGAGGATTTGGGGGGGGGCAGGTGGGGGCTGCCTTTTGTGCTTGCATTTCCAAAGTACAGTAATGCACAACATTCCCTGCACCCCAACACGGCGGTGACGAGATTATCGTGCTTGGCTTTGTGCCAGCTGCATGAGACAGGGCAGGATTTGGTCTGCCTCTGACTGTTGGAAGGCAGCGATTAAATTCTCCCACACTGTCTCTTGCAAGACAAATTAGCACCCTAAATAAACTCTGCTGTGTGTGTGCAGAGCAGGCTTTCATGGTTCTGCTGCCGATGACGGCATTCTAGCATCTTGATCCTGTTAGGGGCTGCTCTGAATGCGAGGCAGCGAGCAAAATGGATTTTTCGAAATCTCCTTTTGAAAAGGATAACTTTTCGATTTGGAAAGAAGCTGGGAACTTGTATCCTCTAAATCTGTAAGCTCTTTTCAAAGACAGAAGGCATGGAATCTTTAATACTTTCTTTTTGTCGGTTACAGGAATTAGTGCAAAGGGGAATGAATTATTGGGTTTTAAATTCTATTTCCACCCTTCACCCCAAAGACATGGAGCTCCTTGCCAGAAGTTTCATTGGGCTTATTTGGTTGGCGCGAAGTTTTGGGGTACGGCTGATGCTGCTCCTTGCACTTACCATTTCTCCGTTTATCTTTTAAAGTTTGTGCCAGGGTAATATTTTTCCACGTTGCTAAAACTCACGGACCTCCAATGAAGCTCAGTGCTGGAAGATTTCAGGGCAGACAAGACAGTTAAACTATGGAACTCCCTGCCACAGGAGGCAGTGCTAGCCAAGATCCTAGGTGGTTTTGAAAGAGGATTGGGCAAATTCATGGTGAATTAGGCCTCTGAATGCCCTCTGCTGGGAATTGTTAGTGGGGAGAACACAGTAATCTTGAATTTAGGTCCTGCTCTTGAGCTTCCCACAGGGATGTGATTGGCCACTGAGAGAACAGGATGCTAGACTATGCCCCCAGTGACTCCTCTAGGGCTCTCCTCTAGGTCATCATAAAATGTTATGAGGCCAGTTTCCAATGCAAATTATTCTAATTCTGCAGAGGGAAATTTTCTGGCAAACACTCCCAATGCAAAACTCCCGGAAAGCTTGCTCAGAAGCTTGTAAGAAAGATGCAGCTGCTCTCAGAAAAAGTATAGAGCTGGATTTTTATTTTTAGTATAACAGAGCAGTTTAGTTACTGTTTGGAAAGTAATTCCTTTCTGCTATATTTAATGCTAACAGCACACGCACAGGGTGGAAGCTGGCCAATTTGGTTTTTCTAGGGAGATCAACACCCATTTGTCTAGTTGTCCTGAAAGTACATAGAAAACTGGACAGGTGGGGTGGGGGCGCACTTTTAACCTTCTTAAATTGTGGTGCCCAGAAGTGGACACAGGACTCCAGGTGGGCTCTAACCAATTCAGAATAGAGAAGGACCATAACAAAACCCTGTGTTCAGTCATGATATTTGGTTACCATAAGAACGAAAGAGGAGACTGCAGGATCAGGCCAATGGCCCCTCCAGTCCAGCATCCTGTTCTCACAGTGGCCAACCAGATGCCCCAATGAAAAACCCGCAAGCAGGATTTGAACACAAGAGCCTTCTCCCCCCGTGCCTCCGACTGTGGAGGCAGAGCCGAGCCATCCTGGCTAGTATCCATCCATTAGCCCTCTCCTCCTCCATGAATTTGTCTAATCCTCTTTTAAAGCCATCCTGTGGGAGGGAGTTCCACAGTTTAACCAGTCACTGCATGAAAGAAGAGCTTCTTTTTCTGTGTCCTGAATCTTCATTGGACACCCACAAGTCCCAGTGTTGTGAGAGAGGGAGAAAAACATTTCTCTGTCCACTTTCTGCATGCCCCGGAAGGACCAGGTGCCTGGGAGTCATTTTGGACTCACATCTGTCCATGGAGGTGCAGGTCAATTCTGTGTCCAGGGCAGCTTTCTACCAGCTCCATCTGGTACGCAGGCTGAGACCCTCCCTGCCTGCAGACTGTCTCGCCAGAGTGGTGCATGCTGTGGTTATCTCCTGCTTGGACTACTGCAATGCATTCTACGTGGGGCTCCCTTTGAAGATGACCTGTAAACTACAACTAATCCAGAATGTGGCAGCTAGACTGGTGACTGGGAGCAGCCGCCAGGACGATGTAACACTGGTCCTGAGAGATCTGCATTGGCTCCCAGTACGTTTCCGAGCACAATTCAAGCCTTGGTGCTGACCTTTAAAGCCCTAAATGGTCTCAGCCCAGTATACCTGAAGGAGCATCTCCACTTCCATCTCTCTGCCCGGACACCGAGGTCCTCCTCCGAGGGCCTTCTGGCAGTTCCCTTCCTGTGAGAAGCAAAGTTACAGGGAACCAGGCAGAGGGCCTTCTCGGTGGTGGTGCCCTCCCTGTGGAATGCCCTCCCACCAGATGTCAAGTAAATAAACAACTATCAGACTTTTGTTGTTTAGTCGTATAGTCGTGTCCGACTCTTCGTGACCCCATGGACCATGGCATGCTAGGCATTCCTGTCTTCCGCTGTCTTCCACTTCCAGACTTTCAGAGGACATCTGAAGGCAGCCCTGTTTAGGGAAGCTTTTAATACCGGTATTTGATGAATCATTGTATTTTAATATTCTGCTGGAAGCCGCCCAGTGGCTGGGGAAACTCAGCCAGATGGGTGGGGTATAAATAATAAATTATTATTATTATTATGCCACATGTAATTTTATAAGCGGCTGTCGTGTCGCCTCCTATGGCCTCTTCTCTAAGCTCAAAAGTCCCAAACACTGAGACGTTTCTTCGCAGGGGAGCTGCTCCATCACTCACGCAGTTCTTGAGATTTTACACACACCCCGTAGACCAGGCATGTCCAACAGGTAGATCTACCGGCAGATCACTGGACGTTTGCGGTAGATCACTGGTAGATCATTGGCTCCCCCCAAAGCTGAACAACTGTGGCTCCCCTAAAAAAAGCTCAACCTTTTACCTCCATCCTGAAAAAACTCAACAACTTTGACCTGAACCCCAAAAAAGGGGGTAGATCGCTGCCAGTTTTTAACTCTGTGAGTAGATCACAGTCTCTTGGGAGTTGGCCACCCCTGCGGCGTAGACCAATTCTGTTATCTGTCTTGGTGGCTCCAGGGCTGAGCCAGGATTTGTGGCGCTGCGGCAGCTGCAGCCATTGCGTTCCACGCGATGCAAGCACAGACCAAACGGAAAGCCCGCCCCCCCCAAATAAAGCCTAGCCTGGATTACGCAACCAGTGAGGAGGGGAGCAGGATAAATGGCGGTGATCTTTCAACAGCAATAACCCCCGTATGTCTGCAACATTTGGCAGAGGAGAGAAAAAGGCATTATATAGGCTGGCAGCTCAGAGCCAAGCCCCGGGGTGTCTCGGCTTTTAAAGAGCTCCCTTCCTAATGGAAATGGGCTCGGTAAATAATATTTCCACAAGGAGGAAAAGGGCAGGGGTGGGGGGGGGGAGAGAAATCTATTTAGTGTTCAGCGTAGTAGGATGGAGGAAGACAGCAAACACACAGAATTGCCCCATTTGTGTTTTTTTTAGTTTTTTTTCTCCATCGTCTGGAATGGATCAATCCACTTTCAATTACTTTCAATGGGAAAGTTTGCTTCAGGTTAAGAATGCTTCAGGTTAAGAACGGACTTCCGGAACCAACTAAGTACTTGACCTGAGGTACCACTGTACTGGCTGGGGCTAAGCAACATCTGTAGGGTCCCTGGTTCAAAGCCTTGACCTACACCGACTTTTCAGTGGCTCCCCAGGATCTCAGATTTGACTTCACCCACGGAGGCACACTCCATTGCCTCTTGAGATAGACAGGTGCCAACAATGGAATAGCTAAGTCTCACCATCGCTGCCGTCGAGCGGCTGTCCCTGAAGGAGAAAGGACAGCGGCTCTCCAATATTTTAAAAAAATCCGTGTTTAGAGTGTCTTGAAAAGCAATGATTCCTCTGTGCTTTAGGGGAGTTTGAAGCTCTTGGGGGGGGGGCTCCATTCTGGAAGAAATGTTCCTCTTTGCACTACCTGCAGGCTTTGTTAGTCCTGTCTCCCGCACAGCATGCCCCGCCGTGCTCCAGAGCTGGTGCAGTTTATGCCCACTTGAGCTGCCTCCACGGTCGGCCGGAGGCAGAAATGCTTCTGAATACCTGTTGCTGGAAACCACAGGAGGGGAAACCAGGTGTGCATTTTGGGAAACCGGCAAGCAGGACCCTAACGCAAGACCCCTCTCCCCTTCTGTGGTTTCCGGCAACTGGAATTCCAGAAGCATGGCTGCCTCCGACTGTGGAAGCAAGACAGAGCCCACCCTGGCTGGTAGCCACCCATAGCCCTCTAGGTAAAGGTAAAGGGGACCCCTGACCATTAGGTCCAGTCGTGACCGACTCTGGGGTTGTGCGCTCATCTCGCGTTATTGCCCGAGGGAGCCGGCGTACAGCTTCCAGGTCATGTGGCCAGCATGACAAAGCCACTTCTGGCGAACCAGAGCAGCACACGGAAACGCCGTTTACCTTCCCGCTGTAGCGGTTCCTATTTATCTACTTGCATTTTTGACGTGCTTTCGAACTGCTAGGTTGGCAGGAGCTGGGACCGAGCAACGGGAGCTCACCCCGTCGCAGGGATTCGAACCGCTGACATTCTGATCAGCAAGCCCTAGGCTCAGTGGTTTAACCTACAGTGCCACCTGGGTCCCTTATAGCCCTCTCCTCCTCCACAAATATGCAACTGGGTGTGCCACGTATGTTCCCTTGAAAGTGAGCCCTATTCTGACCAGTGGGTAGTGGGGGTCAAATTGCAGCCTGTTGACTCAGATGTGGTTCCCGCTGAGTGCAATGGGGGCTTCTTGAAGGTAAGCTTGCCTAGTACCATTGCAGCCTTTGCCTCCAAGGTGGTTTTCCCTAATCCCTTCCTTTTCTTGCTAATCCCATAAGACCCTCAGTTAGCACAATCCTTTCCCTGTATGTTCCCCCCCTCCCTCCCTTCCAAGCACAAACAATCTCTTTTGCTCTGCCAATTTCGATTTGTTTTTATTCCTCTGTGCATAAAATGAACGTGTGATCATAACACACACACAAAATGCCAGGAGTTCACCTTGATTCCAGGTCCTTGGGATCCCTCCTCCTCACCTTTCTGCACCTGCTCTCATGGGCTGCTCCTGCCCTTGGTTCACCTTGAGCTCTTCTGAATGCAGGATTTGAGCCGTATGTCAGGCTGGCCGTATACAGTGCTGGCCGTCCAGGGCATGGGTAGGCAAACTAAGCCGGATCCGGCCCAATTGCCTTCTCAATCCGGCCCGCGGACGGTCCGGGAATCGGCGTGTTTTTACATGAGTAGAATGTGTGCTTTTATTTAAAATGCACCTCTGGGTTATTTGTGGGGCATAGGAATTTTTTAATTCCCCCCCCCAAAAATAGTTTGCCCCCCCCAAGGTCTGAGGGACAGTGGACCCTGCTGAAAAAGTTTGCTGCCCTCTGGTCCAGGGTCTCAGGTAGCAAGAGGTCCTTCCTGCCGCTTTGCAATTGCCAGGATCAGCACCCCATGTGGGTTTTCTCGAAGGGTTTTCCTGTGAAGATTAGGATCATTTTCCCTCTTGCGTTAAAAATAAAAGAAAAATGAGAGTGATCTGATTTTAGCTTGCTTGTTTCCCAAATACAAGTAACATAGAGCTAAGAACGGCGGGGCTGTCAAGCCTGAATAAATAAATACATTTTCCGCCCCACATCCCTTGATTGGACCTAGGGCATTCTGCATGCCAAGCAGCTGCTGTGTCTCTCAGCTACAGTCCTCTCTTCGATTTCTTCCTCCCATCTCTATTTCTCAGCCAGGCACCCATCTGTTTGAAGGTCGGGGGGGGGTGAGCTGCCTGAGTCTTGCCAGTAAATTTACTGAATGGCAAGCAAGGATGGTTTTGTCCCCCACCCCACCCCAAAAAAGGGAATGTTGATGTGCTCCTAACAGTAGACTAGCAATCCACCTTTTTTCCCCTTGCTGGAAAAAAACATCAAAACTCTTTCAAGGAACAAAGCAAACAGTGCTTTATTTAGAGCAAGCTCCCTCGAGTTCGGTCTCGTGGAGCACTTCCTATTAATTTTATGTGCTTGCATTCCTAAAAATGCAATAGATCATAGTTAAAATAAACCAAAGAAAACGTCTCCACCCACCCACCCACCCAACCCATTAGAACAGATGGCATGAGAACAGTCCCAATTTAAAACACTGTAAACGGCTGTGTGGATTCATGTTTTGCCATTTTTAAATTATTATTAATATTCCGTTGGGAGCCGCCCAGAGTGGTTGGGGTATAATAACAATTATTATTATTATTAATATTATTAGGCCCTAGAAAGAGTGAGATGAACTTCCCTTTCTGCATTTTCCCTATCATCACCATCGTTCTCTGAACCTCTTGTCATTCACACACACACACACCCGCCAACAGAACCCTTTGTTTGATGTTCCCCTGCCAACCATAGATGCCAAGTTTTTCCTTTTCTCGCGAGGAAGCCTATTCAGCATAAGGGAAAATCCCTGTAAAAAAGGGATAACTTGGCAGCTATGCTGCCAACTCGACTCCCAAACCTGCTTTTAAGACTTTTGGGTGGGTGCGGAGTGATGGCAAAAACCGCACAGTGCTCTTTTCGTGACGCCTTTCCGACTTGCTGTATCTCCTAGCGTGCAATGGCTGAATTTCTGAGGCTGTTTGGTGCAGAGGTTGCAAAAAATATACAAAGGTGGGGGAATCAGGAGAAAATGAGCTTTGCCTGTTCTCTGCTTGGATTTCTCCACAGATGCCTTTTTGGTGCCTTTCAGCTCTTAATTGCTGGGGGAAATTGCCTCCCTTGCCCCCCTTGCCTGAGCTCTGGTGCTTACAACTCTCTCTCCTAAGCCTCCCCTTCTCCCCAGGGCCCATCACTGAGGCTAAGCAGTCGGACACCTGCTCTGCATGTAGAAGGTTCCAAGTCCAGTCGCCAGTGGCATCTCCAGGTGGAGCTGAGAACATCCCTTGTCTGAAATCCCCATAGAGAGCTGATGGGGTCCAAAGGAAAGCAGAGCAAGATGTTTGGCACCGGCTTGGCTGCAGGAGTTGCCGGAAGGAGGCGTACAAGGCGCCATCAAACCACCTAAGGGACTCCACTCTGGAATTGTGTTTGTGGTCTAAACCACTGAGCCTCTTGGGCCTGCCGATCGGAAGGTCAGCAGTTCGAATCCCCACGATGGAGGCTCTGTCCCAGCTCCTGCCAACCCAGCAGTTCGAAAGCACGCCTGTGCAAGTAGATAAGTAGGTACTGCTGCAGCGGGAAGGTAAACGGCTTTTCCGTGCGCTCTGGATTCCGTCACGGCGTTCCGTTGCGCCAGAAGCGGTTTAGTCCTGCTGGCCACATGACCCGGAAAGCTGTCTGTGGTCTTAACACCGACTCCCATGGCCTGAAAATGAGATGAGCGCCGCAATCCCTTTGACTGGACTTAACTGTCCACTGGTCCCATCACCTCCTGGCAAATAGAAGGGGAAGAAATGGAGGCAGTGAGAGATTTTACTTTCTTGGGCTCCATGATCACTGCAGATGGTGACAGCAGTCACGAAATTACAAGACGCCTGCTTCTTGGGAGAAAAGTAATGATAAACCTAGACAGCATCTTAAAAAGCAGAGACATCACCTTGCCGACAAAGGTCCGTATAGTTAAAGCTATGGTTTTCCCAGTAGTGATGTATGGAAGTGAGAGCTGGACCATAAAGAAGGCTGATCGCCGAAGAATTGATGCTTTTGAATTATGGTGCTGGAGGAGACTCTTGAGAGTCCCATGGACTGCAAGAAGATCAAACCTCTCCATTCTGAAGGAAATCAGCCCTGAGTGCTCCCTGGAAGGACAGATCGTGAAGCTGAGGCTCCAATACTTTGGCCACCTCATGAGAAGAGAAGAATCCTTGGGAAAGACCCTGATGTTGGGAAAGATTGAGGGCACTAGGAGAAGGGGACGACAGGACGAGATGGTTGGACAGTGTCCTCGAAGCTACGAACATGAGTTTGACCAAACTGCAGGAGGCAGTGGAAGACAGGAATGCCTGGCGTGCTATGGTCCATGGGGTCACGAAGAGTCGGACACGACTAAACAACAACAACAACTGTCCAGGGGTCCTTTACTTTTACCTTTTATTCCTTAGCCTTTCTTCTCCTGAAGATATCCTGCAAGGCAGCGGAGATCTAGGGTCAGAGTTTTCCCTCTTGATGGGCTCCCTTCGCAGGTTGACAAGCCCCGTCTGCCTCTCAGCCGCCTCTGCAGTACGTGAAGAAACTTCCTTCTTGACTGTTGGACCCACTCTTTTTTCTTATAAGGTGCAAAATGAAGGAAGAAGTCGAATTGGAGCATAGACAAAACGTGAGCCCCACAGCCTAGCTGCCTTTTAAATCTCCTCTTATGGGTCAGATGGACTTCCTTCTGTTCTGCCCGGTTCATCTCCCCTCCTGCTCCTTGAGCTTTTGAAGCTGCATTGAAATTTTGGAAAGAGTTTGAGATGGAATCCATAATAATAATAATAATAATAATAATAATAATAATAATAATTATTATTATTAATAATAACTTATTATTTCTACCCCGCATCTGGCTGGGTTTCCCCAGCCACTCTGGTCGATTTTCAACAAAAGAATAAAAATACATTTAAACATCAGTTATTAAAAACTTCCCTAAACAGGGCTGCCTTCAGATGTCTTTTAAAAGTCAGATAGTTGTTTATTTCCTTGACATCTGGTGGGAGGGTGTTCCACAGGGAGGGCGCCACCACCGAGAAGGCCCTCTGCCTGGTTCCCTGTAACTTTGCTTCTTGTAGGGAGGGAACCACCAGAAGGCCTTTGGCGCTGGACCTCAGTGTCCAGGCAGAACGATGGGGGTGGAGACGCTCCTTCAGGTATACTGAAGAAACTTGCAATCAGTTAATTCTTGGCAGAGGAGGGTATTTTTTCTGCTTGCAAATTCTTTGTTCCACGTGACTTTGTGACTCCTGGAAAGGGTTCCTCAGACGTTAGAGTCCATCAGCCCCTTGATTAGCTCATAAAGTTGTTGTCAACACCAACCCAAGGTTTTCAGGAATGTAAACGAAATCAAAAGACAAGAACATGTGCAGGGGAGGGCAACCAAGTTGACCGAGGGTCTGGAAACCAATGAGGAATGGTTGAAGGAGCTGGGTATGTTTAGCCTGGAAAAAAGGCGGCTGAGAAGAGATAGGAGAGCCGTCTTCAAACATCTGAAGGGCTGCTACTCTACAATTCTATAATCAACATTTTCTAATCATCATTCATCATTACTAGAAATCGTAGAATTTAAATAAAATAAGGAATATTGTCGCATTACGGAATCATCTTATTAAATACAGAGGGTTTTCCCTGGCGAGGGACTTGCACTCTGCACATGCCCATGCTCTTTACTTCTGAGGCTCATAATTCCTAGTTAAATCTTTCACATCCCTAGGGTTGGAAGGGGTCGCCAAGTGTCATCTTCAGCCCCCCTGAAATGCAGGAATTGCAGTTAAATAATAATCCATGAGAGATGGCACTCCGGCCTCTATTTGAAAACCGGACATGCCTCTCACTGTCAGGAAGATCTTCCTAATGTTTAGACGGAATCGCCTTTCTTGTCATTTGAATCCATTTCAAATAAATTGGCTATTATTATTATTATTTTCCAAAAAGGTGCTGCTGCGTGATTCTTTGTTTTCTGCTAGAGACCGACACATCTGGAAGTTGCTTCCCAATTCAGCTCCGAAGGACTTCTTGGCCTGACATGCTTTAAAAGGACATCTCCTCCTATGGAGGATGAGCAGAACCAGATGGTCCCAGGCTGGGGGAGAAGTTGGCCCAGGGCCTGAGGGTTCCATTGCGCTCTGCCAAATCGCTGGAGCGGAGGATGGGATCCGGGTTGGAGTGTGCTCAGGGCTCCCTCCCCAGGTGCCCCTGGACCAAGAATGGGCTCAGGGTAGGCTGGAACCTGCTGGTGGATCTCTGGGTGATTTCCAGCAGATCTGCTTAGGCTTCTTGTTCACAAAAGTGAACTTGATTTAAAACAACAAACATGCAGGCGCAGTAATCTTTTCCCCAACATGGGATTCGAAACCGCGACCCTGAGATTAAGCGTCTCATGCTCTACCAACTGAGCTACCCCCGTCTAGTAGCCCTCAAAGGCAATGTTCGTAACTCCCATTGTTCTCGGCGCATTTTGCGACGGGAAATGTCATTCGTGCGAGCAGTTTCTGAGCACAGGCAGGACTGGGGCTAAGATTTGAGATTAAAACGGCAGAGTGGAAGGAAAGGAGGACCTTTTTCTGCCTCCCCACTTCCAGCTGGAGAGGAGAGAGCAGGAGAAGAATTAGACCAGAGCTGTCCAACAGGTTGATCATGATCTACTGGTCAATCTTTGGTTCTTCCTCCTCCAAAAACACTCAACAACTCTGATCAGCGCTACCCCCAAAAAGCTCAACAACTTTGGTCAATGCAATGGGCAGATCACTGCCAGGTTTTTTTTGGTGGGAATAGATCGCAGTCTCTTGGAAGTTGGACACCCCTGGACTAGACCATGTGAAAAACGAGCATAATATTTCAGCTGCAGTCCATTCATTTCCAGCTTTGCATTCTTGTTATTAAAAAAGAAAGCGCCCATTTCGTTGTTGCGCCCGTAACCTCGGTTTAAAGTGCCATTTAGCTCCTAGCTTTCATATCTCAGTTTCTAACACGGCTCAGTAGCCCTGCCCTCCAGGAATTTTGCTTGATTTTTAAACCCATCTAGGTTGGTGGCCACTCCTGCCTCCTGTGGGAGTGGGTTCCATAGTTTAACTGCAGGAAGAAGCGCTTTCATAAAGAGGTCATAGTCCAAAACATCTGGGGGGCCCCAGGTTGGCAATGGCTGCAGGGTGCATTGCATTCTTTGTCTCACTCGGTCTTTTTGCTTTATGGTTTTCTTCCTTTTGCTGAGCTCTCGAGGCTCTGCAGCTCCCATGCTTCTGTGTGTGCCTAAGCCCTTCACGTTTCTCTTAAAAACGGGTCTAGAACTGGGATGCTATTGATGCAAAGGCATTGTAAGATAATATGTTCAGAAGCCAAGGAGGAGGTGAGAACTTCAAAGCGGGCTCTATTTTTATACCTGGCACATCTCTCTCCACAATTGACACCAAGGTCCCAGGCGTGCCGGCATCTTGCACAACCTGTTCCGGGCTCAAGAGGCTCTGGAGAAAACGGGGAACAAAAGCGTGCTAATGAGATTTATGTTTATGGGCTCAGGGGTTGGTGATGGGCCGGCATTCCTGAGTGTTCGAATCGGCAGCAGTGCGCACGCACTTTATTCGATTATTATTATTGTTTACTGTTTTATATCCTGCCATTCCCCCATGTTGGCATTCGGCTCATAGAATTGTAGAGCTGGGAGGGCTCCCCAGGGGTCATCTAGCCCACCCCCTGCCACGCAGGGACCACCGGTCAAGAATCCCTGACAGGTGTCCATCCAACCTTTCTTTTTTTAAAAAAATGCTCCACAAGCTTCCAAACGACTCCTGCAAGGCAGCTAACAGCACTTAGAGACGCTATAAAATACAAAGTAGCTGAAAAGCAATAATTAAAATACATCAAAACGCATTTATATTAGCATATAAAGCCCCTAACAACTGGGGGACCAATTTACCTGTGAGCTCACCTTACCCCACAGACGCCCACTCGGCCACTTCGATTGGAGGAATAGGTGCCCCAAAATACTCATTCTGCATTTGTACGGAATCAGTCTGTTAACATGGCAGCACCAACACTTTGGAACTCCCCGCCTATTGATATCAAGCAGGTACCATCGCTGTATTATTTTTTCATTCTTGTTTAGACAAGTCCACCCAGACACTTAGAAAGTTGAGGCAATGTGAATCTGTTTTAGTATTTTAACTTTTGTATGTTCCAAAATGTGATTCCCACCCCCTTGATTTTGTCTTTCGTAAACCGCTTCGAGGGTAGTTGTTTATGAGATTAATAAATTTAGAACCAGCTATTAAAATCCAGTTTGCCCTGATAGTAGCCCAGCCATCAGCTTGGTCTAGAGTGACCAAGGTTTCCCAAACTTGGGTCTCCAGCTGTTTTGGGGGTACAGCAGCTCCCAACATCCCTTACCACCGGATCTGCTGGCTTGGGGTGGTGGGATTTGTAGTCCAGAAACTTGGAGACCCAAGTTTGGGAGACCCTGGTCTACATGTCAGTTCCCAAAGGCTTGTCTGAGCAGGAAGGTGGAAGAAAAGTAAGGAGATAGTATGCCTGACCTCTTTTGAGAGGAGGGAGTGTGTCTTGCTTATGATGCTGGTGGGACCGAGAGGAGGTGCCTACGAGTCGCTTCCCACGAAAACATATGTTTGTTGTTAGGAATAATAATTTTTAAAATCAACAGTAAAGTTTTGCAAAACAAACAAACAATTTCAGCCCCAGCAGAGAGAGACTGGATGGGATTAGAAACTTCCAAGCCTTTAAAAGCTGCATTTTAAATTTTAATATTGTATTTTAATCTGTATTTTAATTAATTGTTTTCTTTTCTTTTATGTCTTATTGTAATTTTATTGGTGTTAGCCGCCCTGAGCCCGGTTTTGACTGGGTGGGGAGGGCGGGGTATAAATAAAATTTTATTATTATTATTACTACTATTATTAAAAAGAAAAAGGGAGGAAGGTCTTCAAGAGTTGAAAAGGAAATGGTAGAGATGGAGCCTGCCTCAATATGCAGGGGCAGGGAGTTCCAAAGGTTGCTGGTGCTATAGTAAGGTTACCAGATTTTTTTCAATGAATCCGGGGACACTTTTCAAGTTCAATGGATTTTGTACGGGGACTGATTTGTAAATCTGGGGACTGTCCCCGGGAAACGGGGACGTCTGGTAACCTTATGCTATACAGTCCAAGTTCAATGCCTGCAAACGGGCCTTGTGGATATTTGCTTGTGGGAAACTCTCTGCAATTCGGGGGGCGGGGGGCGGCTATCGGGGTTTGTTAGCTTTTGTCCTGAGCTCATTTTGTCTCTTCGCATGTGGGTCACGGAATCTGTGATTGGGGTTGACGGTTCACTTCCCTAAGGACGCTTAGCCTGCCTGCCCACTCCTCCTCCTCCTCCTCTTCACCCCCCCCCCATGAAGAAAATTGTTGGTATGGGCTTGGACATGTCAGCCCTTAGGACCCAGAGGGAACGCTTTGGAGAACTGTTTGGGCAAGGCGGTTCCCCACCCTGTGCAAGATCTTTTGTCGGGGAGAGAGGGAAGTCTCTTTAACTGTGGCTCATTCCTGCCTGTCTCCTTCCCCTCTCCCGCTCCCCTTTGTGTACCCCCTTTTTTGTCTTAAGAGGCAGCCTGCTGCACCCCCTCGGAGCATGGCCCCTCGCTGACAGGGCTGGCCGAAGTTCAACGCAGAGCAAGCCGGAGGAACTTCTCCCTGGGTCAAATGGCGACTGCAAACAAGGGTGAGTGGCCGGTGTGGTACCCGAGTGGGGCTGGATGCCCGTTGCCATGGCGACCTGAGCATCCTGGGTGGTCTTGGGCTGCTTTTGCGTGTTCCTCGAGTGCAGGGTTCCTCGCTCTGTTTGAATGCCAGAGCTTCCCTGCTGGATCAGGCCAAGTCCAGGCAGCTGCGACTCTCAGCCTGCAACCTGGAGGGCTGCTAGCACAGCGTTCGCCAACCTGGCACCCTTGCAACTGTTTTGGACCCTAGCTCCCGTCAGCGCCAGCCAGCACAGGCCTACCTTGCAGGGTTGCACGGGCCGCAGAGACGATGCAGAGCAGTCTGAGCATGTGGGAAGGCACAAATGCTCAGGATTGCGCTGGAAACGTTACGCGTTCCCTTTTGCAAGTTCGGGGAGGCTGCTACGGTCCTGTGCTGGACGAAATTCCTGCCCACACTAACCCAGTGCCCTCCAGAGGTTTTGGACTACGACTGCTGTGCTAGCTGGGGCTTCTGGGAGTTTTAGTCCAAAACCATGGGATTGCGCCAGATTGGCAAAGGCTGTGCTATGCCGATGTAGCGCGAATTCTTTCTTGAGCCTTTTCGGTTGTGATATGTCCAAACAAACACCCATCGCTGCGTCTGGAGGTAGGAAAGGTGAGGGAATAATATTCTTTGTAAATAAACCTCGTGCCCATCAAAGGGCAGAGGGGGCTGTTGTGCCCGAAACATACAGAACGGAGCTGGCTAAAATATCTTGCAGAGTTGCTCGAATCTTTTGCTCCATTTATGCGTGCCTTTCCGTGCTTTGCATTCAGTCCTTGCCTCCCTTTAATAATCAGTTTCAGAAAGCGGATGCAAATCGGTTCAAGACGTCTCCGGCAAGGAAAACCGGCATGCCGCAGGAAAACCTGAGTGAAAGGGATCTGAGCCAGTTTGGTGCAGACGGCAGCGCCGTGACTGCTTGAACTGGGGATGGGTTCAAATCCCTACTGGCTCTGGCTTGGTGGGCAGAGGGCTGCGTCTCAGGCTTGCCTTCCTCACAGGGTCGTTGGGGGTCTAGGACTGGATAGCCCCTGAGCTCCTTGGAAGAAAGGAGCTAAATGCTGGAAGATTCAGGACAGATCCAAGAAAGTGCTTCTGCATGCAATGCATGGCGAAACTATGAAGCTCAGTGCCCCAGGAGATTCCTGGAGGAGGCTATCGATGGCTACTAGACATGATAGATATAATATGGCTCCACAGTCAGAAGGCTGCACTGCTTCTGAATGCCAGTTGCTGGAAGCCACAGGAGGGGAGAACAGCTCCTGTGCTTGAATCCTGCTTACTGGTTTCCTGTTTGGGCATCTGGCTGGCCATTGTGAGAACAGGATGCTGGAGTAGATGGGCCTTCTCACATTCGTATGTGCTTATAAACTCAGTAAACAGATGCCTCAACAGACCAGCTCTGCAGCTTTGCAAGGCACACCTGCCGTTCTGCAAAAAATATATATTAGCAGACGTCTGGGGTCTCCTAAGAATCAGTGCTTCTAATTCTCCTGCCTTCCACTGCCGAAACCTCTCTGCGTTAACAACCCTTTTCTCCCCCAACTTCCAGTGGCCTCAACCCCCGTTATTTGGCCTTATTGACATCACAATTGTGTACGGGTCCCTTGGTTCTCCAACTTAATGTGTTTGAAACTGTTTGAAAACCAGGGTGTGGCTTCCGATTGGCTGCAGGAGCGGAAGCTGCGTCAGACGTTCGGCTTCCGAAAAACTTTCACAAACTGGAACGCTTACTTCCTGGTTTTCGGCGTTCGGGACCCGGTTTGTTTGACAGCTAAGCTGTTTGAGAACCAAGGTCCCACTGTTATCTACTTGTCTCTTCAGAGGTGAATTCTTGAATTCAGTGGGGTGGAGGGAGGTTCATGTAGGATTGCATTGCAGAGGGGTTGGGCTAGATGACCGCTGGGGATCCCTTCCAACTCTACAGTCCCTTCCAACTCTACAGTCCCATGATTGCAGCCTCAGCGGCTGATCCATGGCTAATGGGCAGAATTTGGGGTTTTCTTCCCACCCTCCTCTTTCCTCCTCCTCCTCTTTTGCTGGACAGGAGTTTCTGGAAAGGCAAGTCCGTGTACTTTGACCTGGGAGGGGGACACGAAAAACCTCCTGGACAGGAGGAAGGAAGCCTCCCAGAAGTTGGTCGTCCTGCTTGGGGCATATTTGTAGACTCATCGGCACTGGAGGGGATTTCAGCCTTTGCAGTATATATTTTTTATTGCACTGTATTTTATTGGGACCCTGAAATCCACTACCTGGCGTCTGGTATAGAAAGACGTATGCTTAGGATTCAATAAATTTCAGCACAGGGGGGTGATTTTGAGTCCCAGGACTGAATGGAGCTCAGCCCTTACACACACACCCCTAAACTTGGCCTGTGCTTTCCCCCAACTTTCTTCATTCCAGCTATGATATATTGTCAGTGGGTGAGTCATTTCTGTTGCAATTGCTCAACAGCCGGGGAGTCAGGAATCCTTTGCTTACTCAGACATTAATAGGAGGTTAGGAGAGGCAGGTGTAGTAGTAAACAGCCAGCTGGGAGATCCAGGTTCACATCCTTGCTTGCTGTCGTGAGTAGGTTGGAGTAGTGGTTAGAGTGTCAGACTAGGGCCCAGGAGATCAGGGTTCAGATCCTTGCTCAGCCCTGACTCTCACTGGCTGTGACCTTGGGCTACCAGTCCACTGCCTTGCAGCTTAACCTACCTCGCAGGGTTGGTGGGATGAAACCAGGCAGAGGGCCTTCTCAGTGGTGGCTCCCACCTTGTGGCACACCTATCAGATGTCAAGGAGATGAGTGGCTATATAACCGTTAGAAGACATTTGAAGGCAGCCCTGTACAGGGAAGCTTTTTAAGGTTTGATGTTGGATGGTGTTTTTATATATGTTTGAAGCTTCCCGGAGTCGCTGGGGCAACCTGCTCAGATTGTCGGGGTAGAATTAATAGAAATTATTATTATTATTAAGTTATGGGGGAGAACCTTGGATGCCACGTTGAGCTCCTTGCAGAAATAGGATGGGAATATAAGTGCAGACAACGAATAGTGAATTGCTTCGCTTCTAAACTGTCCGCATTGCTGAATACAGAGAGCAGTGTAGAGTAGGAAGCATTTGGCTGCTGAAATAAACGACTGCTGAACCCGCAAGCCTCATATTCTTCCTCTGTCACTGGTGCCCCCAGATGGAGTGGCTCCTCTAGGACAGCGTTTCTCAACCGCTGTTCCGCGGCACACTAGTGTGCCGCGAGACGCTGGCTGGTGTGCCGCGACGTGCGGCAACGAGAAGGGCGATTTGCATTGTCACGTGCCTGGCGGCCGCCAATAAGCAGCGCTGACCCACCGGAAAGCAATATTTCTCCTCCTCTTTCCCAAAGCTCAGTGCAAACGAGCCTGGCAGCCGCCAATACACAGCGCTGACCCGCCGGACGGCTTGTGAAGCCTTATTACAGGAGATTGCAACCAACACAGCAATTGGCAAGTGTTTCTTACAGTCATAATTATAGTCAATATAGGGCGGCACAGAGTTAATTTTTTAAACTTTTTTAATGGTGGTGTGCCTCGTGATTTCTTTCACGGAACAAGTGTGCCGTGGCCCAAAAAAGGTTGAGAAACACTGCTCTAGGAAGACAGTTTGGGGCCTTTTTAGTTTAGAGCAGGGTTTCCCCAACTTGGGTCTCCAGCTGTTTCAGAACTACAATTCCCATCATCCCTGACCACTGTCTTGGGGATGATGGGAGTTGTAGTTCAAAAAATAGAGACCGATGCGGGAGAGACATGTTTTGTTGCAGCTGGGGCAGAAGAAGGCCTCTGGTTGTGCTGCTGCAGATGAGTCATCGCATTTCTGCTCTCTGCGCTTCTCCCACTGATCATTCCTCCTCTGGTCACTGCTGTGGATGCATGACCTGTCTGTCTCCAGGCACAGCGGTCATCTGCAAGGGATTCCCACACGGTGTGGCTGATGTCGCCAGCCTCCATGCCACTTTTGCAGACATCTTCGTATCACTAGAACCTGGGCCTGGTGCCAGAAGCCAGCTCCTCAAAGAGCACATCCTTGGGGATATGACAGGCGTTGATGATATATATGGTTCATGGCATGGAGAAAGTTGAAAGGGGATTTCAGCTCAGTGAAAAACAGGCCTGCCCCAATTCCTACAGTTTAATGGACGCAGCATAAAAGGAAAAGGCAACGAGGAGGGAGGAGAATGGGGGAAAGAGCACATTTAGGGTACCTGCGCTTAAGGTTACAGAGCTCTTACAGCGAGCGGCTAGGCTGGAAACAGTTCAGGGGAGCCTGATGGAATGGCTGTTGCTCGGGATCAGATGGAGGAGAGCCAAGGGCAGCTGGCCTCTTCCTTTGGTGCAGCCTGATGGAAAGGTTGCTTCCAGGTGGCTGGGCTCAATGCTCTGCTCATGCTGAACCCCACCCTGGGAGTGGAGAGGACTCGACCACAGCTCTGCAGCCCTCTCCCCCCCAGCTATCGGCACCGCCTTCTTGTCTGAGCTTGCTGGAGCTTGTGCCCTTGACCTTTTGTTTTTTTAAGCACCTACCCAATATCATTTTTTCCGTCCATCAGATACGCAGTGACTCGTCACTCTGAACTTTTCCGCATTTTTAAAGCAAATAACTGCGTGATGGGCTGATACGAGCTGGGAGTGCTGCTTGCTGGGTTAGTTTGGGGGGTGGAGGAATCTTAACAGGTTTGGCTGTAGAGGCGATCAGTCTGGGAAAGGCAGTTAAGGCCCAGGCCATGGGTAGGCAAACTAGGGCCCGGATCCAGCCCAATCGCCTTCTCATTCTGGCCCACGGACAGTCCGGGAATCAGCGTGGTTTTTAAATGAGTAGAATGTGTCCTTTTATTTAAAATGCATCTCAAGGTTATCTGTGGGGCATAGGAATTTGTTCATTTATTTTTTATTCCAAAATATAGTCCGGCCCCCCACAAGGTCTGAGGGACAGTGGACCAGCCCCCTGCTGGAAAATGTTTGCTGATTCCTGACTAGGCTAATGGTTCATTGTGGGTGCTCAGGTGTGGAAACGGAAGGTGTCAGGCAGGCTTTTAAAAATGTGTATCTTCAAAATATACAGGAAAGCTTAAACATATTCAAAAAATATAATTTCTTCCATTAGAAAATGTATTTGTCTTCTCTGCCTTTGTCTCTTTGTCTTCTTCTCTGTCTTTGTCCTCTTCTTTGTCTTTCTCTTTGTCTTCTTCATCTTTCCTCATAGGGGAGTCGCTTATCCAAAGCAGGCTCCCTGGAAACATTTATAAATAAGTTTCCGTGGCAGAAACCCTCTGCAAAAGGAAGAGCTGGATCTTTCCCACTTGACACGCCTCTGCTCATCCGTGGAACTGTGTGCCCTTTTCACTGTCTCCTGAGCACCAAACTTATCTCTGCCATTTGGTGCATTGTTGCCCCTGAGAGCTGCAGCTGTTGCCTGTTGATAGCATGCCGGCATTGTGGTGAAAGCCGCCAGCTCCTTGGTGTCTTTTGTGCAAGCCTGTCTTTCCTTCCACCCACCCCAGTGACTTATGAGAGCCCCCCCTTCCTTGCTTGGCTATAAGCCCAAATGATGAAAAGGAGGAGGAGAAGCATCACAGTGTGGCTTTCAGTACAAAGCCAAATCTGGTTTTTTCTTTTCTTTTAAAAAATATATTTTTATTAGTTTTAACAGATACAAAAGATATAAAAAAGAGAAAAAGAAAAGAAAAAACGAAAAAAGAAGAAAAAAACCTTTATTTAACAGTAGTATTCCAATATACATTCTTATTCTATCGACTTCCTCCCCCCCCTTCTACGTTTCTGTTCATAACTAATATAGCACTCTCTACATCTTAGATAATTTCTTCTTCTAAGATACTCATTATAAACGTTATTCTTGATCCATTTTAACCACAACTTTTCCATATTTCAAAATATTGTTTGGATCCAGAAGTCATAATAATTATTTTACATTTAGTCTTACTTCCTCCTTTCTATATCTAACTCCTTCTTCAGCCTCTTTGTACTTCCACTTCCCTTATTATCCATTTTTAATCTTATATCTCTTCTCCATATAAATCTTGAATTTCTTCCAATCTTCTTCCACTGTCTCATCTCCCCGATCTCGGATTCTCCCAGTCAGTTCAGACAGTTCCATATATTCTATCAGCTTCATCTGCCAATCGTCCACAGTAGGTAGATCTTCAGATTTCCAATTCCTTGCTAATACAATTCTAGCTGCTGCTGTGGCATACAGAAAAAAAGTAACATCTTCCTTTGGCAGTTCTTTCCTTGTAATTCCGAGTAAAAAAAGCTTCTGGTTTCTTAACAAACGTGTTCTTAAACACTTTCTTCAACTCATTATAAATCTTATCCCAGAAGCTCTTTACTTGGGGGCAAGTCCACCACATATGGTAAAAGGTCCCTTCCGATTCTTTACATTTCCAACATTTGTTATCCTTTTTATGTTATATCTTCGCCAGTTTCACTGGCATAAGATACCATCTATACATCATCTTGTACAAATTTTCTTTTAACACATTACAAGCAGTGACTTATGAGAGCCCCCCCTTCCTTGCTTGGCTATAAGACCAAATGATGAAAAGGAGGAGGAGCATCGCAGTGTGGCTTTCAGTACAAAGCCAAATCTGTTTTTTTCTACCCCTGACCCAACCCTATCAGCCCCAGCCTGAATGCCGGGCAGATCAAACTTGCCAATATCTTAATACCCTTATACAAATCTATAGTGCGGCTGCATTTGGAATACTATGTGCCGTTCTGGTCGCCCTGCCTCAAAAGGGATAGCGTAGAGTTGGAGAAGGTTCAAAAAAAGGGCGCCCAGAATGATCAGAGGGATGGAGGAACCCCCTACGAGGAAAGGTTGCAGCGTTTGGGGCTTTTTAATTTTGAGAGAAGGCGAGTAAGGATAGCACGGTAGGCATTTATAAAATTGTGCATGCCATTGGGAAGGCAGGTGGACATTTCTCCCCCTCTCGTAACGTTAGAACTCATGGACATCCAATATTGGAAGGTTCAGGACAGATAAAAGAAAGCCCTTCTTTACTCAGCACATCGTTGAACTGTGGAACTCACTGCCACAGGAGGCAGTGTTGGCAACTAACACTTGATGGCTACTACTAGCCATTACGCCTGTGCCTTGCCTTCACAGTTGGAGGCAGCCCTGCTGCTGAATGCCAGTTGTAGGGAACCGCGGGAGAAGAGGGGCTCTTGCGCTCGAATCCTGGGGGCATCTAGTTATCCGCTGTTGAAAGCAGGATGGTGGGGCTCGGTGGGCCTGATTCAACAGGCTCTCCTTGTGTTCCGTGTTCACCAGACCAAGCCAGCTGTGAATAAGCAGCTCCAACGTCTGTCTAATGTTGCAAGTGGATTGCTCTTCCTGCAATTGGTACCTGACCCCTGTTTGGGTTTGACGCATCTCCTCTAGGCACCAAGTCCAAGTCCAAAGTGGGGGGTGTCCGCTTCGCCCCGCCCCAACCGGCAGAGGGGACTTCCAGCCACGTGCACTTTGACGAGAAGCTCCACGACTCTGTGGTCATGGTCACCCAGGAGAAAGATGGGAGTTTCTTGGTGAAGGTAAGAGCGCACTGTTGACTTCCGTTATGCTTATGGTCCACGGAGACCCCTAGATCCATTTCACATGGACTACTAGTAGGCCGGCTGTCTGTTTGTCCATCTGGAGTCTAGGGGTCGGGACTGCGTGTTGGTGCTCCCATCGTAGTCCCTCCCCTACCAGAAACCCTGCCCGTATGCTGCCGTCCCTATCTGTGCAGTAGTGAGGACTAGGAACATGCTTTAAAAATTTTTTAAAAATTAATGAGTTTTGCATAAGATATTTCAATTTACACATATAGTGGTGCCTCGCTTAACGAATGCACTGCTTAACGAAATTTCCGCTTAACGAAAGGATTTTTTGAGCGGAGCTTGCCTCGCTAGACGAATGCGTTTTACGAAAAATTCGTCTAGCGAATCGCGGTTTCCCATAGGAATGCATTGAAATTCAATTAATGCGTTCCTATGGGCAAAAAAACTTCAAAAAAATTTCAATGCATTCCTATGGGATTCGCTAGACGAATTTTTCGCTATAAGAAAAGACCCGTGGAACGAATTAATTTCGTCTAGCGAGGCACCACTGTATTGTTCGCCATCACATTTAGGAGTCTCAGAATCCCTAGACTTCCCACCGCCCTCTGGTTTCCAATGTCAATCCCTTTTTCTTTCAGCGTATCCAATTTTTATCTGCTAACAATATTACTAACTTTCCCCGTTGTTACGCTTTTCACACCCCACAAACCTAGCAGTAGCAGCAAAACGCTGAGCTCCTCCGGATGCCAAGCTCTTCTGTGTCTTGCATCGAAGAACTTTCTGCAAGAGGTTTTTCCCTCTCTCAGCTTTATTCTTTGGCCCCTATAACTGAGATCCTTCCAGGTTCCCAAAGGGGACCCTCCCTCCCTCCCAACAATGCTCTTTCCAGGAAGGGCGAGCTATATATAAACCCTATGTGTCCAGATCCTGCCTTGATGATAGCATATTGAAATTAGCAAGTCCTTTTTGTAGCTCGGGGAATTACTGGTTTAATTCGCTTTTGCCCTTGGCGCTTGGAAGCCATCCAAGGAAGGGGATCAGGCAAGATTTTCGGCTTGGTAGTGTTGGTGGCTTAGTTGCTGTTGACTCAGAGCTTATCCAAATTAGCACCAATTTACCAGGAGTTCCCCTGCTTCCTTCTCCTGCTTTGGCTAACAAATTGTCAGGAGGCAGAGAGCTTCCAGCTCTTTGTAACTCTTGAAGCAGGGGCAACGCATGTGCATTTTCACTGCGGGTGTAGGAGGACGCAGAGACATGGCAGGTTAGGAGGTTTGTGTCGCTCAGAAAGCATCAAAATGGAGAGGCTGGGAGCCTTGCTTTGGGGTGGGGTTCAAGGCTCGCTCAATGCACTGGGATGCTCTTGTGAGATTTCACGACGGCGCATTAATCCCCACGAGAATCCCTGCCTAAGGGGCCGGGTGTGCACAGTTTTCCTGTACACGCAGAACTCTCGGAGCCAAACCCCCTGGCTAAGATACTTTCACACTGTGGTTGATAAAATAAACGCCCCGAGGGCACCACCTTGGCCACCCCTGCTTTGGGGTTCCCTCTGTGAGACTTAATCCAGGCGCCTCCTTCTCCCCCTTTCTCTTCCCCCCCACCACTTTGTCTCCCAGCTGCTCCGGAGGCATGCAATGGCTGTTTCCTTTCTGTAAAAGGGAACCAGCCCGTGTTTTTTTGTTTTTGTTTTTAAATTAACAGTAATTAAGTCCTCAGTGTAGACTTCAAAGAGGCCCCCCTCGCCATCCCACTGCCGAGAACTTTAGATCCCATTCTGGAAGTAGCTGTCCTTCTAGTTTTCATTCTTTTGCCAACATTTTGTCCCCCTGGAGCAAAACGACATCTGGGGAAGAGACGGGAGGGAGACTCCCTTGCATGTCGGGCTGGTGGAAAGCCGGATGTGCGGAGACATCTGCCGCCTGGCTTGTTGTGCTCCTTCGTTAGGTGTGGGCTCCCTTCCTTCCACAGCACCTGTTTTTGCGAGCAAACCCAGTGGGAGTTCTTGCAGTGTGGGGCCCTTCTAATTCCTATTACGTTTCCTGCTCTCAGAGCAGCCATGGGTGGAGTCTTTGGCCTGGTTCAGACTTAGCAGCGAGCCGGGGTTTCCCTGGTAAAATCGCACAACCAAGTTTTGGGGTGCCACGGCCCAGTGCGCTCACCCTCTCCTTACTTTTCACGACTGAGAAGAATGTAAGCTTTCACGTACAGTGGTACCTTGGTTCTCAAACATAATCCGTTCCGGAAGTCCGTTCCAAAACCAAAGCGTTCCAAAACCAAGGCGTGCTTTCCCATAGAAAGTAATGCAAAATGGATTGCGGTAATTCGTTCCAGACTTTAAAAAACAACCCCTAAAACAGCAGTTTAACATGGATTTTACTATCTAACGAGACCATTGATCCATAAAACGAAAGCAATAAACAATGTACTGCAGTTACACAATCAATCAATCAGTAGCTGAACTGGGTTCCACACAGCCACAAAAACAGAGCAAAACCACAAAAAGGCAAAATAAATAGCAGAAACAGACAGACTTCAGCTTAACAGTCAAATTGGAAGCGTGGCACTCAAAACAGAGCACGTTCGGCTTCTGAAAAAAAGTTTGCAAACCTGAACACTTACTTCTGGGTTTGCAGTGTTTGGGTTCCAAGTTGTTTGTGTACCGAGGTGTTTGAGAACCAAGGTACTACTGTACCTAGTTTTAAGCTAACCACAGTTCCCTGTGACATCTGAACGTGGGGAACCATGGCTTGCTTTTCAAATGGTGATTTCCAAATATGACAGGAACTGGAACGCTAGTTTAAGCCACCTCTTCCCAACCCTGGAGCAGAGACTTTTCTGCTGTTGCACTCTGCGGCGTTCCATTCCTGGGGTAGGCTGTTAACAGGTTTGGAAGTTAAGAGGCCACAACTAGTTCTTCTCCACCCCACTCCGTCCTGCCCCAAGTTTCTCTATTCCTGCATTGGGATTCCAGAAGTCTCATTGCATCGCTTACAACCCCACCCCGAAGAGCTGAGCAGAGTGACTCCCAAGTCCCTGAAAGCAGAGCCAGGTTGTTTGCCCCATTGGGCCGAAAGCTGCCTACTCTGATCAGCTGTGACTCCAGGCTCTTGTGTTAAGACCATTCTTAGTCCTTGCACCCACAACCTTAAGAGGCATCCTAGGGGATGGCCCCTCCACCAGCCCCCTCCCCCAAACCATAGGACACCTTTCCTCTAGTGGCAGGCCAGGCGACATTCTGAAAATGGCAGCAAGACCGTTTCCATTTGGTTTCTGGGGATGGACAAACCACAACATCTGTTGCATCACGGGTAGCTCACCTCTGGCCTTCCAGATGTTCACAGAATCACAGAATTGTAGAGTTGGGAGGTCATCTAGCCCAAGGGTAATCTAGTCCAACCCCCTGCAATGCAGGAATCTCAGCTAAAGCACCCATGACCTCTCCTTACAAACCTCCAAGGAAGGAGAGTCCGCAACCTAATGTGGGAGTCTGCTCCACTGTCAGACAGCTCTTACTGTCAGAAAGTTCTTCCTGATGTTTAGTCGGAATCTCCTTCCTTGTTACTTGAAGCCATGGGTTCGAGTCCTACCCTCCAGAGCAGGAGAAAACAAGCTTGTTCCATCTTCCCTGTGACAGACCTTGAGATATTTTGAAGATGGCTCTCATATCTCTTC
Source organism: Zootoca vivipara (assembly GCF_965207765.1). Classification (NCBI taxonomy): domain Eukaryota; kingdom Metazoa; phylum Chordata; class Lepidosauria; order Squamata; family Lacertidae; genus Zootoca; species Zootoca vivipara. Next base: position 72,696,757 of record NC_142583.1, read on the forward strand.
TCAGTCTCCTCTTTTCCAGGCTAAACACACCCAGCTCCTTCAACCATTCCTCATAAGGCCTGGTTTCTAGACCCTTGATTATCTTGCTCACCCACCTCTGCACACCTTCCAGCTTGTCAACATCCTTCTTAAATTGTGGTGCCCAGAATTGGACACAGTATTCCAGGTGTGGTCTGACCAAGGCAGAAGAGAGCATTGTTGGAGTACATCTCCTCTCAGCCCTGGCCAAATCTGGCAGTGCTGCATGTTGGATCCTAGTTGCATCCTCTTAGCTGTGTAATGATATTTATATTGTGTGTTAGATATGCTGCAGCCTTCAGAGGCAGCTGGGAGTTTGTACAGTGGTACCTCGGGTTACGAACACTCTCCGTTCTGGGACGCAGTTCGTAACCCGAAATGGTCGTAACCCGAAGCGCCATTTTGCGCATGCGCAAAGCACAATCTTTGCTATTTTCGCGCTTTGCGCATGCGCAAACCACACGCGCGTCGAAAATACTTCCGGGTTTGCGGAGTTTGTAACCCGAGGTGTTCGTAACCCGAGGTACAAGTGTATGGCACACACAAACGCACATGCCTAGCTAAAGGAACTCAAATCTCAGAACTGCCTTTGGTCTTTGAGCCTCCGTGTGTCTCTGAGCATGGGCAGAGCGCCTCCTCAACACAAAGTGCCGCGCCCGCTGACGTCAGTGTTTTGGGGAGCCATGACCCTGCATCATGCGAGGTGACAAGGCTGAGGCTGCTCCACTTGCAACATTTATGGGAGGGCTGCAATTACGAGATGGCATCAAGCTCCCTCCCCACCCCCCCCACCTGCTCTGCCAGGCCATCCCATCTTTATCTGTGCAGCACTCACGCCAAGCCTAATTACTTCTGGCGTTTTGGACATAAAAACCAATTATCCAAGTTTCATTCCAGGAACAGCCTGGGATTACAGCAGCCTCTTCCGCTTCTGCGTTCTTGATGCTTCCCTTGCTAGGTGTGAAACCAACAGGGTGGAAAAAAGCGAAATTGGAGCTAGTTGCTGGGTATTATCTCATTGCTTGCTCTCTAGTTCTCCAGCAAGGCAGGGAGGATGGGATTTTCACTTGGTCCTTGGGTGTGTTTCTAAAGGTTGCAATCCCTCTCAGCCCCCCAATCCCAGAGCTTTCGATCTTAATTTCCTTCTGCTCAATATTTATAGAAAGCTATTTCAGATATTCTTCTGTCTCAGGCAGGATTAAATGCCATTTCAAGGGCACTAAAATATTTATCAGTATAGACCTTGCCTGCTGGCACAACTACGAAGCTGCCTTTATTGGAAGACTTGTTGGCAGTGGGTCGGGGGAGCGGGACCTGTGGCTCTCCAGATATTACCGAATTCCTTGGCTCCCATCAGCATAGCTGCCAAGTACCCCGTTTTTCCCGGGAAATCCCCGTTTTTTCATACCGTTTCCCGGCGGTCCCCCGTATCTCTTCGTCTCCCGTTATTCTCCCTTATATTCTCCTGCCAGTGGCCATTTTCCCCCCTGCTTTGCCCATCTATGAGCACCGAAAATGGCCGGCGCCGGCACCCCGCATGTCCAGAAGTGCATAGACGCGACTTCTGTTGCCGGCGCCGGCCATTTTTGGTGCCCATAGATGGGCAGAGCGACACCGGAAGTTGCGTCTACGCAACCTCCGGTGTCACGCGGCTGCCGGTCCCGGATTCTGCAGTCCGGGATTTGGAAGGTATGCATCAGCCCCACCTAAATTGGCGAGTGGTCAAAGAAGGCAGGTGGCCCTTTGTGCCTGTTTAGATAGCCAGCTGCTCTCCAAGTCCATAGGACCAGTAGTTGTTTCGAGCGCCACTCTCCAAATTCCCTTTTTTGCTTTAGCCAGAGGTTCTGTGTGTTGAGCCTGGGGCCTCCTGTGTTCAAAGCACCTGAGTTATGTCTCCATACAATGCCAATGAATTCTTTTTATGATGGACATAGGAAGCCCCAAGTTAGGCTAGGCTGCCTTGGAGAGTCACCCTAAACAATGGCAGAGAGAAGTGAAGAAGCCTAGTCCCCTCCTCCTGAGTTAACTATGATTCGCCATGTGGCCCAGATTGACAGACAGACTGTCCTTAATTGTGATTAGCTTAAAGCAGGCCAATGCCATTTCAGAGTTTCTGAAACCTGTTCACTAACCACGGTTAGATGGCCATTGTTCTGGGTTTCGATAGCACAGGAAACTGTGGTTTGCCGAAAGCGAAACAAAAGATTCTGAACTTCCCCCCCAACACACAGCTTGCTAAACTATGGTTTATTTAGCATGTTGCCTGTTCATGCCTACTTTATCTGCTCTGAGTGTTAGTGGCTCTCCTCGGTCTTAAGTGAAGTGAGGTTTTAGCTGGAGATGCTAGGACTGATCCTGCGGCCATCAGCATGCCAGACACCCGCTCCACTGAGCTAGAGCCCCTTGCCATATGGAGTGTGTGATCTACGTCAGTTGCAAAATGACACTTGACTTGGCCAGGATCTGGGCTGCTTGAGTGCAGATCTCCCTTCATCAAGGCTGTTATTAAGCATACCTAAGGGGAAAGATGGAGGGCACAAGGAGAAGGGGACGACAGAGGACGAGATGGCTGGACAGTGTTCATGAAGCTACAAACATGAGTTTGACCAAACTGCGGGAGGCAGTGGAAGACAGGAGTGACTGGCGTGCTATGGTCCACGGGGTCACAAAGAGTCGGACACGACTAAACGACTAAACAACAACAAGCAGCAAAGCATTTATTGGGAAGGCCTGTGAGGTAGACATCATCATCATCATCATCATCATCATCATTATTGAGCTGCTTTTAGCCTTTTGGGATTTCTCAAGCCACTTTCTCAACCTGGACGGAGGCATTTCTGCAGAAGCAGATCTGCTTCCCAACAAGTCGCCCAGATTACTCTCCCCGCCACCCCCCTTCTGGGCTCTTTCAGGCACCGAATCTCATTTACTGATGCGCGCTGTTGCTAACACATTAAGTCCTTGCTGCGATCAAAGAAACTGCGAAGGCAGCCAGGCTGGTGCAGCTTAATGGCTGCAGACGTGCAGCTGGAAATGTTTTGGGACATTCGCAGAGCGGCTTTCACCGGCCTCCTCTTTGCTTGTTCTTACTTGGAGCATGAAACTCTGCGAATCTTGCATCACGAGAGAGAGAGGGAGAGAGAGAGAGAGAGATTTGCTGTGGGCTTGGCCATTGCCACATCCAGCTCAGGGCATGGTGTGTGTGTGTGTGTGTGTGTGTGTGTGTGTGTGTGTGTGTGTGTGTGTCTTGAGGGCAGCATTCCCTGGTGTGCCACCTTTGGGGTGGGGGGGGGGCACATGACGCTGTTGGGTGGGGTGGAGGCATATTATGAGAGGACGTGGCTCTTGGGCTGGAAAGGGTTTCGCCAACTCTGATTTATACATGCTTTGAATGGCCCGTTAGGAAATGGAGGACCCAACTGCCCTGGTCCCAGCCATAGAACCATATAATAATAATAATAATAATAATAATAATAATAATAATAATACTAATAATAATTTTTTATTTATAACTCGCCCTCCCCAGCAAGAGCCGGGCTCAGGGCGGCTGACATCAACAAAATTACAATAAAATGTAAAAGAAAGAAAAACAATTGCTTAAAATGCGGATTAAAATACCATTTAGATTTAAACATTCTTTAAAATGCAGCCTCGTTTTAAAATGGCCCAAATTAAAACCACAAGGGAGGATAAACATAGTGGTCAGACTCCAAAGGCCAGGCGGAACAGCTCCGACTTGCAGGCCCTGCGGAAAGATGTCAAATCCTGCAGGCCCTGGTCTTCTGTGAGAGAGCGTTCCAAGTCGGGGCCAGTACTGAAAAGGCCCTGGCCCTAGCTGAGGCCAATCTAGCCACCTTATGGCTCGGGATCTCCAAAATGTTGTTATTTGTGGACCTTAAGGTCCTCCGCGGGGCATACCAGGAGAGGCGGCCCCGTAGGTATGAGAGTCCCAAGCCGCATAGGGCTTTAAAGGTCAAAACCAGCACCTTAAGTCTAATCCTGTACTCCACTGGGAGCCAGACATGTGCAGAAGTGGTTTCCGGTGCCCAGACATGCAGACAAGGGCAGCCCGGCAGAAGCAATTTCCGGTGCCCTGGACATGGGCAGAGCCAGCACCGGAAGTCGCTTCTGCTCGTGTCTGGACATGCGCAGAACCGATTTCCGGTGCCGCGCCGCTGGGTGAGGCTGCTGATCCCTTATTTTCCAATCTGTAAGTTGACAGCTATGCCTCTAGTTACATACGTTTCTGTTTACAAACGCAGCAAACCCCGCACACATGCGCAGAAGCGCCACCTCTGCCTACGGACTTTTCGGGTTGCGGAGGGACCCCCAGAACAAATTTAATTTGTATCCGGAGGGTCCACTGTACTTTGTGTTCTCATCGCCCCCCGTTTCATTTTTGAGAAAAAAGGACCGCGAGAGTCTTCCCGCAGCCCAAGACTTCTTCATCTCACTGCCTCAAATCATTTGCCCTGGGAAGCCAAGCTCTGCGCTCGAAGCAATTATATAAATTATGCCTAATTTCTGCCTTTCGGGTGTAATTGTGCGATTACGCTTAATGTGCCATGCACCCACCTCTCTCCACCTGCCATAACTGGGTGATTTGTTTCCGCTCTGAGGCAAGCAGGGAGTGCTGCTGGCCTTACACCCTCCCAGGTTGCCTCGCACACCCACCCTGTTTCCAGGCCGTCTGTTTCATAAGGGCCTCAAATCTGGGCATAAACTTCTTGCCGATGGCCTTTAGCAAAAGGCTGTCCTGCATAATGCTAGCCGCACGCCCCGGTTTAATCCCAGTTCACCGTTTCCGTGGAAAATCCAGCCAGGAAGAAAAGCCAGTGGAAAGGGTAAAATCCAGATTTGTACGAGACGACGGTGTTTTATTGATGGTGGGCACCGCAGGGAAACATTGGTGTGCATGAGTCGCAGAGGCTTCACAGCCAACATTGTGCGTCAGGATAAATTGTTGCTGAGTTCTTCAGGGCCGTTAAAACAAAAAGAGATTGTGAAGAGCTCCAGAAGGACCTCTCCAAACAGAACGAATGGGTGGGGAAGCAGGAAATGCAATTCCGTGTCACAGCGATGCAGGTTGGGGCAATTAATCTTCATTTTGCATATTTGCCCATGGGATCTGAACTGGCGGTGATGGACCAGGGACGAGACCTTGGGGGTCCTAGTGGATATCTCAATGAAGATGTAGACCCACTCTGTGGGGGGCTGTGAAAAAGGCAGACTCCACTCTAAGGATTATTAGGAAAGGAATTGGAAGTATAACTTGACAATATCATAATGGCATTAGTCAGACACCCCCTGATTTGCGTGGGGGTTGCATCCTGGGTCATCTTGTGCAACGGGGGAGCGCCCCCCTTTTCCTGTCACTTCTGAGTTTGCGGCAATGCGCGTGTGCAATAATAATAATAATAACAATAATAATAACAATAATAACAACAACAGTGGTAACTTGGTTCTCAAATTTAATCCATTCCAGAAGTCTGTTCCAAAACCAAAGCGTTCCAGAACAAAGGCACGCTTTCCCATAGAAAGTAATGCAAAATGGATTAATCCGTTCCAGACTTCTAATAACAACCCCTAAAACAGCAATTTAACATGGATTTTACTATCTAACGAGACCATTGATCCATAAAATGAAAGCAATATACAATGTACTGCAGTCACACAATCAATCAATCAGTAGCTGAACTGGGTTCCCCACAGTCACAAAAACAAAACAAAAAAGCCACAAAAACACAAAATAAATAGCAAAAACAGACAAACCTCAGCATAACACTCAAAACGGAAGTGTGGCACTCAAAACGGAGTACATTTGGCTTCTGAAAAAAGTTTGCAAACCAGAACTCTTACTTCTGGGTTTGTAGTGTTTGGTTTCCAAGTTGTTTGAGTACCAAGGTGTTTGAGAACCAAGGTACCACTGTATTAACATTTGTATATCATCCTTCATCTTTAGATCTCAGGGTAGTTCACCACAAAAAATTGCAATATACAAAGCACACACAAAATAATAAAAATAAGAACGAAAAGCATAATAAAAATAAGAACAAAAACAAACCAATAAGCCCCCCTCAGTCTCTGGCACCTTATTGTGTGGTTCTGAAAGATAGATGTTTTGTGGGGGATCCAGGCCTGTGATTCCTGCATGGCAGGAACCTGGACCAGATGACCCCTGGAGGTCCCTTCCAGCTCTACAGTTCTATGATTCTGTGGCCCCAGAGGGCAGTGGTCTCTTGTTTTGATTCTATTAAAAAGAGGTTGGATGGCCACCTGCCAGGGATTCTCCAGCTGTGGCTGCTGCCTTGATTCCTGCCCCTCTGATTCCTGCCCCATTCCTGGCTCTCATTGCCCCTTCTCCTTCTCCAGGTTGGGTTCTTGAAGATCCTGCACAAGTACGAGATCTCTTTCCTCCTGCCCTTCGTGCAGCGGCTGGGGAACGACGTCTGTGCCGCTCAGCTGGCCAACCTGCATCTCCGCGTGACCAGCATAGCGGCTGGATCGGAAGGTAAGGTCTTTCTGCCTTGCGTCACCTTCCGCGCTGCGAGAGACTGTGAGTGTGTCTGAAGGGGACCCTTTCCTGGAGTTTTGAGAGTCTCCATTTATTAAAATCCTCTTCCTTGTGTCCTAAAAACCTTGTTTTATTGATCCCCTTAAAAAAAAACCCAACATGCCCAATGTTTCCCCTCTTGGTTCTGCCTTTGCCTCTGTATGAATCTATGCTGCAATCGCATTTGGAATATACAAGGTACAGTTCTGGCCGCCTTGCCTCAAAAGGGATGTTGTGTAGCTCGAAAAGGCTCAGGGCAACCTGGAAAACAGCTACTAAGATGACCAAGAGGGTGGAGCGACTCCTCTCTGGGACTTTCTTCTTTGCAGAAAAGGCAAGGGGCAGCTTGAGAGCAGTTTATAAAATTATGCAGGGCACTGGGGGTGAGTTCATGGAGCCAAGCAGGCGGTGCCCTGAAAAGAATTGAGAGCCAATGGTATGGGCAGTACTGACCAATGGTCTGACTCGGTCAGAGGCAGTAGCGTTCTGGGAATGCTGGGAATCACGAATGGTCTTCTGCACTATGTGCTCGAATCCTCCTTGTGGGCTTCCCCTAATGGGCATCTGGTTGGCCACTCTAAGAACAGGATGCCCGTACCTCATAGAATCTCAGAGTTGGAAGGGACCCAAGGGTCATCTAGTCCAACCCCTGGAGTGCAGGAATCTCAGCTAAAGCACCCATGGCAGATGGCCATCCAACGTCTGCTTAAAATCCTCCAAGGAAGGAGAGTCCACCATCACCTGAGGGAAACTGTTTCGCTGTTGAACAGCACAGCTCTTAACATCTGAAAGCTCTTCCTGGTGTTCAGTCGGAATCTCCTTTCTTGTAACTTGAATCCGCTGGTCCGAGTCCTACCCTCCAGAGCAGGAGAAAACAAGCTTGCTCCATCTTCCCTTGAGATACTTGCAGATGGCTCTCCTATTTCCTCTCAGCCTCCTCTTTTCCAGGCAAAACATACCCAGCTCTTTCAAGGCTGGGTTTCCAGACCAAGACGACGTAGCTATAAGGCAACTTCCTAAGAGGCCTGACTCTGCTCGCAACAGGTTTGGGGGCCTTTCAGACTGGTTTGCACCCTCTCACATTGCAAACACTGTTATCCCCGGACCATTATTCCCTGTGGGTTGCTCCCGCATGCCTCTTCCTGGGGAGGAACAACACAAGATTCACTTTCTTTGGCGTTTTGCAAGAGAGACACAGCTGGATGTCTTACTGCTCCTCGGTGAGAAGTTGTGTTGCTCTTAGGGTGTTGAAGCCCTACGGTTGTGGGCCTGCTGTGCCCCCAGGAGACTGGATGCGGAAAACATGCAGCCGCTACAAAAGCTGTGCAGGGTGGAGGGACCTGATGATGGATGTGAGCGATCAGGTGCACGCTTCTTTTCTCCAGCCGGGTGGAATGCAAGGGAGGTTTGATCTGGGAAGCGCAGGCCGGCCTGCAAAATCCAACTGGGAAGAAAGAGCCTTGTCTTCCTGTTTGGGATTATCTCTTGCTTGAGGCAGGGTGTAGGTCGGGGTTTGTGGGGGGTGGCAGGTGTGTGTCTCCACCCCCATCGTTCTGCCCAGACATGGAGGTCCAGCGCCGAGGGCCTTCTGGCGGTTCCCTCCCTGCGAGAAGCAAAGTTGCAGGGAACCAGGCAGAGGGCCTTTTCGGTGGTGGCGCCCGACCTGTGGAATGTCAAGGAAATAAACAACTATCCAACTTTTAGAGGACATCTGAAGGCAGCCCTGTTTAGGGAAGTTTTTAATGTTTGATTCTATTTTTAATATTCTGTTGGGAGCCGGCCAGAGTGGCTGGGGAAATCCTCACAGCTGTTTACATGCACTGGGACAATGTTGCTGACAAACCTCTAAGGATGCAGTACGAACTTTCCCCCATTATCTTACCTCTCCAAAAAGTCACAGTGCAGTTTGGTGTGCTGATATGCAAAAGCATGGCTGGTATGGCTTTTTTAAATTTCCCCCACCCCAAATTTCAAATCAAGATCCCATTTCCCAAGTGGCTAGTTCTCACTGTATGCGCCAGTCCCCATTAAGTGTGCTGACTGGCTTCCAAAACGTCCCCGATGTGCTGCACAGCAGACAAAGGGCCATAGAATCATAGTTAGAAGGGACCCCAAGGGTCATCTAGTCCAACCCCCTGCAATGCCCAGAAAAAGTGTTGGATTATAATTGTTGAATGTACTGAAGGAATCTTGGATGGCTTTAAAAGCGGATCAGTCAAATAAACCTTGTAATAGCTACTAACCCCAATGGTTCTCCTCTCCCTCCTGTGTGGAGGAGACTGTGCTTCTGAATACAGTTTCTGGAAACACACAGGAGGTGGGTGCTTCCAGTGGGCTTCCCGGAAGTGACATCTGATTGGCCCCAGGGGAGATAATAGAGTCATAGAAGAACTAGGCAGGCAAGTTTTTCTTCCTCTCTCATAACACCAGAACTCATAGACATCCAATCAAGGAAGATTCGGGACAGAGAAAAGAAAGGACTTCTCTATGCAGCGCAGAGTTAACCTCTGGAACTCCCACACACAGGAAGCGGTGGCTTTAAAAGAGGATAAATGCACGGAGAGAGCAGGCAACTCCGGCAACTCCTGCAGCTAAGCTGGTGCCAAACGTCTTGCTCCGCTTTCCTTTGGACCCCATCAGCGAGGCCAAGAGAGGGGTCTTGTCGTCTGGGCAGCCCAGGCCCTCCAGACACACTGCCCAGGCTTGCGCCCTAGGGAGGTCACTTCATTTCTGCAATCACAGCAGTTTGACTTTATCCCCGAAGGTGCACTCCATTGTCTCTCTCAAGAGAGAGAGAGAGAGAGAGAGATGGATGCCAACAAGAAGACAAAACCCAGGAAGGCCACATCTGGTGCCATTTGAACCCACTTTGCTGTCCTTTGCTGGAGGCTGGATGCCCACCTGCCAGAGATTCCTTGACTATGATTCCTGCATTGCAGGGGGTTGGGCTAGATGACCCTTGGGGTCCCTTCCAGCTCTACAATCCTTTGATCCATCTCTATGAGTCTGTCCTGCTGCCCTCCCTTCGTCTTCAGGATGGGACAGGCTGTGCATTTAACTAAGTAAGCGACATAAGGAACCCGGGACGTCCCTTGAGCCAGATTTGGCTGATGAAGGCACAAATCGCCCCCAACCAGCACAACTTGGAGCAGCAGCCCAAAACATCTGGTTGGGGAAGGCTACTCTGTTGGGTTGAAGAACATAAGAAGAGGCTGCTGGATGAGGCCAGTGGCCCATCTAGTCCAGCAACCCATTCTCAGAGTGGCCGACCGTACGAAACCTGCAAGAGGGATCCAAGAACATTAAAAACCCTCCCTTCCTCCAACTGGAATTGGAAGAAACTGGAAGAAATCTCCAGCAATTGGAATTCAGAATCACTGCTTACTCCAACCGTGGAGGCAGAGCAGAGCCACCTAGCGATTTGTGCTATGCAAAACTGTGTCTTTCCGACCCCAGTTTCCTTGAGATGCTTCCAATTATCTAGGGATCCTGCCGTGCACCGTGAAAGGAAGGCCACTAAGTAAGATAAGGACAGGCAAGAAAAAGTATGGCACCGAAAATGATGGAATGGGAAATAAAACCAAGAAAGAAACAGGAGGAAGTCCAGTTCGAAAGAACAAGTGGAGAAGATGAACGTTATAGGAAAAGTAAAGATAATCACGACACAACTAAAGTCTGATTGTATAAAAGAAAGTTTATTTAAGAGGTGCATAGATTTGTATGTTTGCTTTTATTTATGTATATGTATTAATTTCCATTATTGTATGTACCTAAATTCAGAAATGTTGAAATAAAAATGATACTTAAAAAAAAAAAAGGAAGGCCACTTTGGTGCGCAAGTTTTAATGTGTCAAGATGAGTCATCGGTTTGCATGTTTACCCACTGCAGCTGCTGACAGAAGGGCTCGGCTCACATTTGTCCCTGCTGTTGCAGCTGAAGAAACAGGGTACAAGTCCGCTCTCTGCACAGAATTGGATAATTAGGTCATTTCTCCAATCTTTCCTGGGGCTTCTGCTGTGTCATCCATGGCAGGTTGGATGTGTTGTGATTCCAGAAGTGCACAAGATGTGGTGTGGTGTAGTGTTTAAGAGCAGTAGACTCGTAATCCTCCGCTCCTCCACATGCAGTTGCTGGGTGACCTTGGGCTAGTCACACTTCTTTGAAGTCTCTCAGCCCCACTCACCTCACAGAGTGTTTGTTGTGGGCGAGGAAGGGAAAGGAGAATGTTAGCTGCTTTGAGACTCCTTAGGGTAGTGATAAAGCGGGATATCAAATCCAAACTCTTCTTCTTCTTCTCTACTCTTCCATCCCCTCTGGAATTGCCAGATCTCTGTGGAGTAATCAGTCACTAGGATAATTTTCTCTTGCCAAAAGGTTATGGGGAGAGCTTTGCCATTATGCAAATTGCACGTTGTGCTCAGTTAGTGCTTTGTGCAAGGGGGTTGTGTCGCTTGCTATCTTTTTATTGTAAAGCTCTCTGCTTTGTTTTATTTTATAAGGGGCATAAAACGGAGAGAATGATTACAGCAACAGACAAAAAGCAAAAGGTCAAAAGCTTAGCCATAAAAGAGGAGTGCAGAATGAGTGCACACTGGTTAAAATAACTAGACTATCAGCGTTATCAGATTATCAGGTTTTGTTTTGGATTTGCCAGGCCTTGTGATGAGGGCTATCTCGAAAATGCCTGTTCTGCTGTGTGTGTCCCAAAAGATTGCCAAATCAGATAAAAGGAGCCTGGGGGTTCTAGTCCTTGTCAAAGCCTCAAATTACATTTTTATGCTTTATTGGGCATTTTGCTCAGCTAGGGGTAGCTTGTGCTTTGCGCCAGACAAGGCCAAGGGGATTGTGTTGCTTAGAACTTCTTTGTCTGCACCTTGAAGAGCCATCAAGAGATGCTCAGGTTGCCTTTTCTGGAGGGTGAAAGGGGTTTGTTTGGGGGGCCAATGGCTGGCTGGCTGGATCTAGGCAGGAGGGGGCACAGTCTAGATTTGGGAAGGCAATACCATACGTTGTCTTCTAAGGGTGTAAAAGCTCCCCTTGCCAACCTGGTGCCCTCCTGATGTTGTTGAACTACAACTCCCATCAGCCCCAGCCAGTATAGACTCAATGTTTTCTTCTGAACGTATTTCTTCCAGCCTCTGGCTGTGATCCCCTCTATTTTCAGTCTTTTGTGCCTTCATTTTTTCAGTCTTTGCCTCCACCTTTAACCAAATTGAGTAAATGATTCACCTGTGGAGGTCTTGTCTTGTTCTCACGCAGAAAAAACATACACGGTCCCAGTGTGGCAAAGCTGAACCCACCTGCCTTCTGATTCTGTGCATGATGTTTTTCTCCAAAAATTTTTTACAAGACAAACAAAAACAATACAGAACAAATACATTAAAAAAAACATTTACACAAAATACAAACAAACTTATCAATATTTCTTAACTTCATATTTTACTTAACATTGTCTTGAGGACTTCTTCAGATCCCACCCTTCTGATTTTCATTTAAAATTGTTTTTATCCTTTAGCAGTTTCATATTTCCAAATTTCATCCATTGTCATCTACGTCAATTCTTATTATAAGATCACATTCATATTTCTAAAACATTCTTCTCTTTTTTCTTTTTGCCTTATTGTCCACGTTCTCCTATCCCTCCATCCCTAGGCCTCCTCCTGCCATGAGAAGGTCCCAGAGTGAACAGACAGTCGAAGGTGGTCCATTTTATAATTAAACTTCTCCCCCCCCCAGAGCCCCCCCCGCCACAAGGGGCTCCAAAATAGAGAGGAGGAACAATGATAGTGAGCCACCCAACCATCTACTTAAACATACCATTTCTATTTAACTATCCTAAACAAATTTCTCATATTTCTAAACCTATTTATCACATACATATCATACTTTTCCTACCCTGGCCTAATATTTCCTCCAAGAAAAACTTCATATATTTACTCATACCTTTAATTTCACCACTTCCTCCCCCCCATCTCTTTCCCCCAATCAATACAGCAAATTCCATAATATAGCCGGAGTTCAAATTCCATTTTTATCCAATCCTATAAAAATGTAACCTGTGCATGATGTTTTTATATTATTATTTATACCCCGCCCATCTCTCTGGGTTTCCCCAGCTACTCTGGGCTGCTTCCAACCAAATATTAAAAACAGTACAGCACCAAACATTAAAAACTTCCCTAAACAGGGCCGCCTTCAGTTGTCTTCTAAAATAATAATAATAATTTATTATTTATACCCCACCCATTTATTGCCTTGACATCTGCTGGGAGGGCGTTCCACAGGGCGGGCGCCACTACCGAGAAGGCCCTCTGTCTGGTTCCCTGTAACCTCACTTCTCACAGCGAGGGAACCGCCAGAAGGCCCTTGGCACTGGACCCCACAGAGCCCATCGCCCAGCCCTTCCCAGCTTGCTTTTATCAGCCAGGATGGACAAGGATCAAAAGACAGGTGGTTGGTTTCACTCGTCCAAGCAGCCTGTCCACATCCTCAGAGGTAACAGATTGAAACTGATCCCATATAACATGACTAGACAGGACCCCTGTACTCTCCCACCCCGGCCCTGCTCCCACGGTGGAGTCTACCTCCTTCCAAATCTGAGCGACTTCGTCTGCAAAAAAACTTTGCAAAAGCATTGCAGGAGATCTTGGGGTCCCTACCGGGCCCTGATGACGAAGGTGGTTCCGATAGATTGTGAACCACCTGAAAAAGTCTCCTGCTGCTGTTTTCTGCAGATGCAATAGAGGCGGCAAAGAAGGTCCTCTTCGCTGTCGCCGTTGCCACTTGGTAGGCTCGGCGTTGAGCTCTAACCTGTGTCCAGACCGATTCAGAGTGAGTTTTCCGCCACTGGCGCTCTAGCTGTCTCAGCGATTGTTTCATCACCCTCAGCTCCAGGGAAAGTCACGGGGCTGTCCGGGCTGCATGCAATCAGAGAGGGCGCTTCAGACCCAGACAGTCAATAGCCCTGGTTAACTCTGCATTCCAATGGGTCACCAGAGCGGCGGGGGAAACCCAGTCAGATGGGCAAGGGTATAACTAATAAAGTTACTATTATTCTGTGTAACTCACGATGGGGTGAGGAATTCGATTCGATTTGCGTGGAAAGGTGGGCCTTACGCAGTTGGCTCTTCACAAAACAAGATGCAAGGGGTGTCCCTCCTTTGAAACTTTCGCTTCTTTCTTTCAATGTTGCAATGAAGTTCTCCAGCCAAGTCATGTTGGGTGTATGAGTGGAAAGGGTAGGTATCAGATGCTGGTTCTCTGCTAGGGTCTTCCTTTTGGAAGGAATAATAATAATTTTGCTCACTGGAAGGACAGATCGTGAAGCTGAGGCTCCAATACTTTGGCCACCTCATGAGAAGAGAAGAATCCTTGGAAAAGACCCTGATGTTGGGAAAGATTGAGGGCACTAGGAGAAGGGGACGACAGAGGACGAGATGGTTGGACAGTGTTCTCGAAGCTACGAACATGAGTTTGACCAAACTGCGGGAGGCAGTGCAAGACAGGAGTGCCTGGCGTGCTATGGTCCATGGGGTCACAAAGAGTCGGACACGACTAAACGACTAAACAACAACAACAACAATTTTATCATTTGTATCCCGCCCATCTAACTGGGTTGCCCCAGCCACTCTGGGCGGCTTGCAACACATATAAAAACACCATAAAACACTATAACCTTTCCTATACAGGAAGCAAGCAGCAAATATCTGCAAGGGACCCTGTGAAGTGTAACATGATAAAAGATTAGATCAATGTATATTAGTGTTGCCATATTTCAAGAAGTGAAAATCTTGACACAAAAGTTGTTGGGTTGTTGCATTTGTTTGGTGTTTTGTTTTGTTTTTTTTTTGCAAAATCTTCAAGTTTTTTAGCTACTTTTCAGAAATTCACCAAAAAACCCGACACTTTCAATTTGGGCTGCCGTACTTCCTGGTTTTTCCAGATATTTTAATCAATTTTTCGAAAATTTCCACCCGGACGCCACTTTCGATGGATGAATCTCTGCTATGTCCCAAAAATTCTGGATGTGTGGCAGCCCTAACCTATATGCCGAGTCCCCCTTTGCTTATTTGCCAATTACTCCCTAGAAAAATGAGTGGATGTCTTGCGCTGGGAGATTGCATTCATTGAGAAAACAAGGGAAGTTTCCGTTTGTGGAGGTTTCCCTCCAGTCGTGACTCAAACGGGGTAGAAGGATTCAAGATCGTGAAGCCTCCTGGCTGCCATGCAAGGAGCCTGCCTGGTGGAGCCTGTCCAGGAACTCCTGAGTTTGTTTTTATATTTAGCCTCGGCGGGTGACTAATGATACACTACATGGAAGAGGATTGCGGCGGCAGGAAATTTGGCGGCGTGTTGAGACGCACCCGGCAGCTCACAGTTGCTAAACACAGCCCCCCAGGCTTCTGCTGGACCCCATAGCTGTCAGCTTCAGTAGGGATCTCATTCTGTCCCTGAAAGAGTTGTGGACACGGAGCAATGGATTCAAGCTACAAGAAAGAAGATTCCACCTAAACATTAGGAAGAACTTCCTGACAGTAAGAGCTGTTCGGCAGTGGAATTTGCTGCCAAGAAGTGTGGTGGAGTCTCCTTCTTTGGATGTCTTTAAGCAGAGGCTTGACAGGCATATGTCAAGAATGCTTTGATGGTGTTTCCTGCTTGGCAGGGGGTTGGACTGGATGGCCCTTGTGGTCTCTTCCAAACTCCATGATTCTATTATTCTATGCTGCCAGAGGTGTGCTCAGAGAAGCCTTCACCAACCTGGTGCCCTCCAGGCATTTGGAGAACATAAGAGGGGTCTCCTGGATGAGGCTGGTGGGCCGTGTAGTCCAGCCTCCTGTTCTGAACGCTTGCCCCGGTGGGAAACCCGCAGGCGGGACTCGAACCCAACAGCGCTGTCTCCTCCTTCGGTTTCAGAAGCATTGCCGCCTTGGACTGTGGAGGGCAGAACATAGCTAGTAGCCGTGAGTAGCCCTCCCCTCCAAGAATGTGTCTAACCCACTTTAAAAACCGTCCAAGTCGGTGCCCGTCGCTGCCTCCTGTGGCAGTGAGTTCCGCGGTTTAGCTATGTGCAGCATAAAGAAGCTGGCCTCCGTCTGCCTCGAGAACCAATGGAGTGTGCCTCCGGGGGGTGAAGTCACTGAGGCAGGCAGCCTCCCCGGGGGGCGCAAGCCTGGGCAGTGAGTCTATGGAGGTCTCTCTTTTTCTGAAAGGGGGAGCAAGGAAGAGCCCCCTCTGACTCCTAAGCTCAAATTGCTGGGGGTGGGACTAGAACAGATGCTCCCTCCAGCCCCTTCCACCTCTACGATTCAACCATTGCTGCTCCTTTTACCTCTTTGCAGTTTTCCTTGGCTGCCACCCCCCCACCCCCACCCCGTGGCTTTTTGCAGCGAGAAAACAAAATGCACCCATTTCCACCCCTTCTGCAGGGCCTGCGAGAGATGGATTAAGGGTGCAGCGTACATTTCACCTGCCGCCCGGGGTTGTATCTGATTGGCACAGAGAGGCAGCCCTCTGGCATTTGAGCCAAGGCATTGATCTTCTGCAGAGTGTTTCCGACGTGCCAGGAATACTTTGCTCGGCGACGCACTGCCCTTTTCAGAAGGCTGGCTTGCGGCAGGCGGAGACGCCTTTCTCCATCCACTCCCTCCTCCCACCTGGTTTTTCTTCTTCTTTTTCTTTTTAAATTTAAAAACTTTATCTATTTATTTCATATACACATTTTTACAAAACAACAACAACAAAAGTACCAAAAAATCCAATTTCCAAAAAAATGGAAAGTAAGAAAGGAAAAAGAAAAGAAAAGAAAAAGAAGAAAGCAAAAATATATTATATACATTATGCAAATTTCCTAACAATCGCTAATTTTAGCATATTAAAAGAAAAAGAAAAAATATAGAAAAACAACAACACAAGAAAAAAAGGGGGGGGGGGAACCAACAAAAACTTCCACCAACTACACAGCACTTCCTTAGTCTCTTAGTGTGATGCAGCAGGAAAAGTCTACTGCGAATAAAAGCTGCGTCCACAGAAGTCTAGTGTCCAGGTCAAAGGAAGCAATAGTTCCTCTCTGTATTCTGACTCTATCCTGCGGTACCATGTCCAGTTCTGGGCGCCACCGTTTAAGGAGGATATTGACAAGCTGTGCAGAGGAGGGCAACCAAGATGATAAAGGGCAGGCTTCTGGGCTGGGGTGTTTTGTTTCATAGAATCATCGAGTTGGAAGGGACCCCAAGGGTCATCCAATCCAACCCCCCCAACCTCTGCTTAAAAACCTCCAAGGAAGGAGAGTTTGTGTGCTGCCTTTATTTTAGATTTTGCTGTGATAGGTGTGGAAAGTGTTGAATTTGGTTATGTATTTTTATTTTTATTTTCCTTACATTGCAGTTGTGTATTTCTTTCATGTTTGCGACTCAACATCAGGAAGAGCTTTCTGACAGTAAGAGCTGTCCAACAGTGGAACGGTCTCCCTCGGGAGGACCTTGGAGGTCTTTAAGCAGAGGTTGGGTGGCCCTCTGTCATGGATGCTTGAGCTGAGATCCCTGCCTTGCAGGGGGTTGGACTAGATGACCTTTGGGGTCCCTAGCATTGCAGGGGGGTTGTCAGGATCCTGCACTCCCTGCCCCTCGCACCTTGTCCCTCTCTATCCGTACAGGAACTGTGTGAGCGGGGTGGGAACGCAGACCCGCGTACAAAACACAGAAACCAAGAAGGTACGTAGTTCTGCCACCACGCCCTTATGCCCTAAGAGACCCTAGGGTGGGAGCCAAGGACGTCCTCTCCCCCTTTACCAGGTACACTTAGCACCGCATACTTTATCGTACCACAGACAGAAATTCAACAGGTAAGGTTTTTTCAGTTACAAAACTCTGGCTCACTTTACCGTGACGCCAACAGAAGATCAATCGAAAGGGTAGGTGACTAAGTGGCTTAGGAAACTGGGTTTGTCCGTCCCCCCCCCCCCAATCAGCAAAGCCCAGAAAACAGAAAGGCAAAATTCCTCTTCCAGAATTTATTTTAAAATAAAACAAGACAGCTTAAAACAGTGCACATTTCTTTAAAAAGTTACAAACAGGAAATAAAAACATTATTTAATATCACTATCTCATACATATGAACCGTCGGTATTTCAGGAACATAACAGGAAGTCAGAATTAGTTACAGGTAGGTAGCCATGTTGGTCTGAGTCGAAACAAAATAAAAAAAATTCCTTCAGTAGCAAGTAGTTTTTATTTTGGTATGAGCTTTCGTGTGCATGCACACTTCGTCAGATACACTGAAACAGAAGTCACCAGACCCTTATGTATATTCAGAGGGTGGGGAGGGGGTGATAGGAATGGGTGATGGCTGATAGGAGTGGTAAACCTGCTGATGACTGTTAACGACTGTTAATGACTGCAATTGGTCTTGCGGGGGGGGGGAGCAAGGGCTGAGGTGCTAAGGAAAGCTTGATCATGTATAATGAGATAAGAATCCTATGTCTTTGTTCATTCCAGGTGGCTCCATGGTTTTAAGCTTGCTAATGAGTTGCAATTCAGCAACTTCTCTTTCCAGTTTGTTTCTGAAATTTTTCTGTTATAAAACAGCTGCTTTGAGATCTTGTCTAGAATGCCCTGGGAGATTGAAGTGTTCTCCTACTGGTTTCTCTGGTTTCAGAAAGGCAGAGGGCCCACAGGCACCCCCCACCCTGGCGAACTGCAAGGCTTTGATGTTGTTTTGGCAAGCTGCAGGTTGCAAAATGCGAAGTTTAATTTAATGTCACCAATAGGAATATGGGCGAACCATATCTCAGAGTCCACACACAGCTGTCCGTGTTTTGACTTCAAGGCCAGGCCTTGACATGATTGAGGGGAACTCCTATTCCCCCCCCCCCCCCGTCCGATGGACATGTACCAGGCACCCAAGGTGGAGATCTTTTATAACCCATTCCACATCCTCCCTAATTACCCCAGGTCTCTCCTTTCCGGTGTAAATAAAGGGACCAGCTTGCATTCCTAAAACATGGAGCTTCCCCTTCTCCCACAATACCCCACGGTTACATGAACTAAAGTTTCTACTCTATTGTCCTATTCCCATGAAGAGAGAGCAGGTGGCTTGAAGGAGACAAAGGAGCATAGGGGTAAATTGAATAGCTGGTAGCTGCCTAAAGGCAATCAATCCGGATATTAAAAATTCCCCCTTCCCTGGACTTTTTTTTTAACATGCCAAAAGGAAAAGCTAGGTTTGGTGTAATAAACATTATGGTGAGAGCCTTCCCTCTACCAAAGACCTATCTGTCCAAAGCTCAGGTACCTATTGAAAGCTGGTCTCTATCTTTAGGCAACCCCCTTACGCCGCTCCCCAAATTAATGTGTTCTTTGATGGCTTATAGTTTAAGTACATCCCTCCCCTCCAGCTTTAACACGTAGGAGGCAAGTCATTAGTGAAAAAATTCAATTCAAAGCGCTGTTCCGAGGCACAGTGATTTGCGGAAATTAGGCATTTCCCCAAAATTGTTGGAAGCCTTCCCTCCACCCCTCGAATGCACCAAATCACGCCCCCCCCCCCGGTGAATAACTGTGCTTCTCTTCCTCTGAGTCAAGCGAAATTATTACCCATGACAAAAAAAGGTTTTGCTCTGCAGAAAAGCTTGGTGGGTGGGTGGGTGTGTCATTTATATTCTATTGCTGGAAGGAGGGCTTCTTTTCCATTCATGCCCCCCTCCCCATCTATGCAGAGTGAGTGCTTGAATTAGCAAGCATATTTTTTAAAAAATGTTTGAAGGCTTTTTAGGAAAGGCACCTGGCTTTGCACCTGTATCAGCTAGAAAGTGCCCCCCCCCTATTTTTCTCTCTGAAGAAGCGGGGTCTGTAATTTTTTTGGGGGGGGGGGTCAGCCTGGATCTGCCGCTTTGACCAGAGCACTGTAGTATCAGTTAGAGCAGGGGTCAGCAAACTTTTTCAACAGGGGGCCGGTCCACTGTCCCTCAGACCTTGTGGGGGGCCGGACTATATTTTGAAAAATAATATGAACGAATTCCTATGCCCCACAAATAACCCAGAGATGCATTTTAAATGAAAGGACACATTCTACTCATGTAAAAACATGCTGATTCCCGGACTTAGAAGGCGATTGGGCCGCATCCGGCCCCCGGGCCTTAGTTAGAGTGCCGGACAAGGACCTGGGAAGAGACATGGGTTCAAATCCTCCCGTGGAGCTTGCTGGGTGTGACCTCTGGCCAGTCTCTGCCTCTCTGAGCCTAGCCTACCCGCCAGGGTTGTTGTACGGATTGAATGAGGAGCCATGTTAAAGCCATGTTTAATCCGTTGTTTGATGTTTCATTGTGTTTTCATATATGTTGGAAGCTGCCCAGGGTGACTGGAGCGGCCCAGTCAGATGGGCGGGGTACAAATACAGTCGTACCCTGGATTTCGAACAGCTTAGTTCTCAAACGTTTTGGCTCCTGAACATCACAAACCCGCAAGTGACTGTTCCAGTTTGTGAATGTTTTTTGGGAAGCTGAAAGTCCAACGTGGGTTCTGCAGCTTCCGATTGGCCACAGGAGCTTCCTGCGGCCAATCAGAAGCCGCGCTTTGGTTTCTGAACATTTTAGAAGTCAAACGGACTTCCGGAACAGATTCAGTTTGACTTCCAAGGTACGACTGTAATAAAATTATTTGTTATCATCACCACTTCATTATAATAATTATGCATGTCACCTTGAGCTCCTTGGAGGAAAGGGGTACAATATAAATCTGTGGTTCCCAAGGTGGGGCACACACCCTACAGGGGGGCAATTTGATTTTTAAGGGGGGGAAATTCGAGAATGAATTACTAACAGTGAATGGCCTTTTGGGATTCCTCCATGTGAATAGGAGTTCACCTTTTGAATAACAAGAATTATATGTCACGGGGAGGGGGGGGCACCAGGATTTTAGAAATGCCTAGGTGGGACATGCCCCCCCCCAAAAAATTGGGAACCACTGATATGAATGCCACAAATAAATGGATGAAATATAAAGCCGTCATTGAATACCCATAATGGATAGCATCATCCTAGTAAGGTTTAAAAATTAGATTGTTAAGAATATAAGATTTTAAAGACGTGCAAGAATAAGAGTAAAATAATGGAACCAGGAGGGGGAGGGGAGGGAAGTCGATTAATTTTTATGGTTGAAATTGTTAAATGTGAATATTATTTTTGTTTTTTTAAAATTCTTGGAAAGTTAATAAAATGTTATATAAAAAAATGGATAGCATCACCCTGCACAAATTTGCTTTGGGCATAGGTGTTGTTGTTGTTGTTGTTGTTTGGCTTAAATAGGTTTTCCAGGGATTTAGAGAGAGAAAGAGAGTTACTGGCACCCAAGCGTGCCCAGTGCAGGCAGGGGCGAGGCTGGCGCCCTGTGCACCGCTTATGTGACTGCAAAGTAGGAGTGGCTTCCCTCCTGCTTGCCTCCCCTCCAAATGTCTTGACGCCCTCCCCTGCTCCGCGAAGCCCCTGGCGGGACCCTCTCCTAACAGCCGTCTGTTCAGTTTTTGTTGATAAAGGCTTTTTTAGCCCCCCCTTAAATTCCTTTCTTGCATTTCGGGTGTGTGTGTGTGTGTGTGTGTGTGTGTGTGTGTGTGTGTTGGACTAGATGCCCCTTGGAGTCCCTTCAAACACTACAATCCGATGGTTGTATGATTCTTCTCCAGGCTAAACAGCATTCCTCATAAGATCAAACTACCGTCTGCTTCCTTTGTGATGTTGCAGCACCACTGCAATTTTTGCCTGAGGCAAAACCAAAGCCTAGTCCCAGGGCATGTGCAGAGTTGCAGCTGAGCTGAGCTCCGTAACAGCGGCAGGGCGTTCCTCGGGTTAATTACCTGCCATGTCAAGGAAATGGTTCCTTCTGCATCTGTCTGCCGTTTTTGTGATCCTCGCGGGGGTCTTATAATAATAATAATAATAATAATAATAATAATAATAATAATAATAATTTATTATTTATACCCCGCCCATCTGGCCGGGTTCCCCCAGCCACTCTGGGCGGCTTCCAACAAAATATTAAAATTCAGAAATCCATCAAACATTAAAAGCTTCCCTAAACAGGGCTGTCTTAAGATGCCTTCTAAAGGTCTGGTAATTGTTGTTCTCTTTGACCTCTGGTGGGAGGGCGTTCCACAGGGTGGGTGCCACTACCGAGAAGGCCCTCTGCCTGGTTCCCTGTAACTTGGCTTCTCGCAACGAGGGAACCGCCTGAAGGCCCTCGGAGCTGGACCTCAGTGTCCGGGCAGAACGATGGGGGAGGAGACGCTCCTTCAGGTATACTGGACCGAGGTCGTTTAGGGCTTTAAAGGTCAGCACCAACACTTTGAATTGTGCTCGGAAACGTATGATGACGCCTGCCTCTCTTGTCTCCCCCCGCCCCTCAGGTTACAACATCAAATGCGAGTACACCGCCCACAAAGAAGGGGTCCTCCGGGAGGAGATTGTGCTCCACAGCCAGACCAATGACAAAGTCTCCCTCAAGGTGGTCGTGCAAGCCAGGGTGATGGGTAAGTGTCCCCGTTCCTCAAGCCTTCATTTTTGGGGGGGCGGGGCGGGCTGGGGAAGCCATTGGATGACCCTGAAGACTCCCACCACTTTTCCACGAAAGAGAAAGTCCTCCTTCACACAGCACATAGTTAAACTGCGGAACTCCCTGCCTCAGGAGGCAGTGGTGGCCCCCAACCTTGAAAGGAGGTGGGGCAAATTCGTGGAGCAGAGGGCTGTCCATCGCTGGCGGCCAGTATGGCTGTGCTCTAGAGGCACTAATGTGTCACGGACTGGTTCGACACGGGGGGACACCAGCTAGGGAACCCCCCCCCCGGAAGAAGGCTCAGAGCCAGGGGAGTGGTGATGGGATGGTGATGAGTGGTCAGAGCAGACACCCCCAAACTGCAGCACTCCAGATATTTTGGCCTACAACTCCCATGATCCCTAGCTAACAGGACCAGCAGTCGGGGATGATGGGAATTGTAGTCCAAAACATCTGGAGGGCCGGAGTTTGGGGATGCCTGGGTCAGAGGGAGAAGACTGGGAAGAGGGGGTGTCGGAAGATGGAGAGGTAACAGGGCTCCGTGAGCGGGGAGAGTCGGTGGCAGAGAGAATTCCAGACTCAGAGGCAGAAGCTGAAGCAGGAGAGGAGGGAGACCAAGAGGCAGAGAGGAGTCTGGCTGAGGAAGAGTCACAGGTGTCTCCCCCCTCCTACTGCGACAAGCTCCCATCCCTGCTGGTCTCCCAGGACCAGAAGAGGCATGAAAAGGACGGAGGAGAGGTTAACTGCAGGCAGGCACAGTCTTTGATTGCCTGGGGAAAACCCTGGAGAGGAGGGGACTTAGGCAGCTGTAGGGAGTCTCAGCAACTGCTTCATGTGGGAAGACCTACCGGAGATGAGTTGCTGTGATCACTAGGCCAGACTCTCCTGTGCAAATCCTGCTTTTGCTAATAAAGAGTCGACTCCAAATGGCTCAGTGTGACCGAGGTTCTCGCTCGCTCCTTTCACAATTCTTCTGAATCCCAGTTGCTGGAAACCGCAGGCGGGGAGAGTTGCTCTTGTGCTCGAATCCTGCTTGCAGGTTTCCCGTAATGGGCATCTGGTTGGCCATTATGAGAAGAGGTTGCTGGACTAGGTGGGCCATTGGCCCGATCCAGCAGCCAGCTCTTCTTATGTTCCTGGTAAGTGTCCCCTTTCCCACAATCCATAGTGAACTTTGCACATCCCTGGGTGACCACCTTTTCTGTGATCCTTCAGCTGTGAATCCTGCATCGCAGGGGGTTGGATTGGATGACCCTTTGGGGACCTTCCAGCTCTGCAGTTCTGTGATTCTCTGATTTTTTTGTGTGTGGTGCAAAATTTCAGCAATTTTGTGGTTCAAAATTTCAGCTGTTTGGCTGTGCCCAGAGAGTCCCGCTGTCTGGTGTGACGTTGCAAGGTATCTCTGCAAGCATCGGTGGGTCAGCCCTGGCCTCCCCCCCCCCAATTTAAAGCATGAATCTCCTGTTTAACTGCACCCACACACCAGCTGGGTGCCCCTGGGACATGCCACCTCTCGGCATCTGAGCCCATATATCCCTGAATTAATATCCTCCTCTGGCGCAGAGCCTCCTCTGCCCAGGAAATTAAACTCGCTTGCTTGTGTGTTGGAAGATTTATCTCTCGGGTTAATGAGTGTTTGCTGGAGGGGGGGGGGCGGCGGCATCAGCGATAAGGACCCCAAACGCTGCCCTCCACCCCTCGATCTCGCAGGAGATCAAAGCAAAGATTGGAGAGGGCGAAATGACCGCGGCACCATTTTTAATAAGCACAGGAAAGGAGATGAAATAATAAAAGGGGAATGATAGAGTGGGTTTCATGGATACATGATGGCGATAGCTACCACCTTAAGGTGGGGCATGAAGTTATTTTCCAACTACCCAAAATAACATTTCTTTTACAAAAGGCAGTTCTGCCTACCAACGATTTTTGCAGACCCTTTACCCTTCCCTGTGCGGCTTGGCTCGCTTGCGCGAGTCGCCTCAACAGTTTTCTCTCTGCTTTCTGGCTGTCGCTGCCTGGCATAACGGGCCAGAATTAGGAGGCAGGTCCTGTCTCTCCTTAGCCCCCCCATGGGCAGCATTTATTTATTTCTCCAACGCCACCTCTCTCCTTTGCCTTGCAGACCGCCACCACGGCACCCCCATGTTGCTGGAAGGGGTGAAGTGTATCGGGGCCGAAGTGGAGTGCGACTCAGAGCAGAGCGAGTGGCATGGCTTCGACTAGGCCTGCCCACCTCCTCCTCCTCCTCGGCAAACCCGCTCGTCCTTCAAAGGGTTTTCTATGTATAAATATTTTCCGGTTATAAAGAGCTTGAAATGAAAACTCCCACCCCAAATGTTCGCTGCCTGCCTGACGCAGATCGTGCTTGTTTCGTGCCCACCCCCATGGCGCTTGTCTTGTGGGCTTTTGGGGGTGCTGCGCTTTATCCCCACCCCACCCTCCCACTGGTTTCGAAAAGGCCGTTCTGTGGCATAAGGCGAGAGCCGTCTCTCCTGCCTTAAATCTGCGTCTGTGGGTGTGTGGCTTTTTGTCTAAAAGACAAGCGGGTGCACATGCGTGGGGGACCCCTGTCCCCCCCGAGACCAGTTGTGTGTGTTGATTTTCCTTCAGGTTTTAGCATCGTTTCGCTGCCTGCAAAAGCGTTTCCTGCAGCCGTCCTTTTGCAAGGGCTGCGCCTCGCCGAGGGCATCTCCTTGGCTCAGTTTCCCAAGGCCTGCGGAGCTTGCAAAAGGGGTGCAGAGCGGCCGAGGCCAGCAGCCATCTCAAAACAGCCAGCAACTGGCTGCTCCCGAACAGCTGCTCAGTGCTGAAAGGCTGCTTGGAGGAGGAGAAATCTGTGTTCCTTCAGGCGTTTGGATAACTTAAGGTTAGATAGCTGGGGATTACTTAGAGGAGCCTTTGCCAAGCTGGCGCCCTCCTGATGTCTTTGGACCGCAGCTCACAGCTGATGGAAGTTCTAGTCTAAAGCATCTGGAGAGCGCCGGCTTGGTGAGGCTGACTTAGGGCTGCATCAGTTGCTGGGGACCAATTTTACACAGCCGCCTGGCCTTTGGGTCGGGTGGTCTCTCTCCTTTTGCCTCCCCCTTCCCCATCCTCAGGGCAAACAAGCCTTCACTTTCCCAGGAAGGTTCCTCCAGGCAGATCAGCCTCTGGCAGAGAAAGGATGGCCACGTCTGCCAAACAAGGCAGCCCGTTATTTCTACTTTGAGCGGGAAAGTTGGGGCAGCCCCCAAAGGAGAAAAAGCTGCCCGGTTGCCCTGCAAGAGTGCCCCCCCCCCAACTCTTGTTTCTGCTTTGCTGTCGCCTGAGAAGGCTTATTCCTTCCAATGGCTTGAACCCTCTGTTGCCTTTCCAGAGATGCCCCGTGCGAATCTCTTCTTGTTGCAAGCCATATGGTGTCTTGAAATCCCTGTGTCACAGAAAACCTGTGATTTGTTATCTCTTCCTTCCTGCTGCAGTTGGTTTGTTTTTTTTAACGTCTTTTTCGTATTCAAGATTTGGACCCTCTGCTCCTGACACACACTGCCATTTCCTAGTGAAATCCACCCACGGCCGTTAGAATGAGGTGGTGGCGTGGCTTAAGAGGGCAGGCTGGAGAGCTTTGACTTTTGGATTTCGCCCCAAACCCCAAAGCGGTTCCCTGCAACTGGAAAAGTAGCTCTTCAGGGAGCGAGGCTGCCATAGACTGATGTGCTAGATTTTTACTTTCTTCTCCTTTCTCTTTTAAATTTTATTTTAAGTTTTCCACTACCTGCAGCAGAACCTCCTGTTTTTGAAATAAAATATCTGCTCCAGCCCCATAACTAGACCCCTGCCCTCTCAGGAGCAGCAGGGAGGTGAGGGCGCAGGATGAGACGCAAGGCTCATCCATTCTCCATGGCTGACACCTGTTTCATCTGTCTGAGGTGGGCACCACTCCACCCCTCCAGTGTTGCTGGACTCCCATTGTCCCTAACCATTGGGCCACGCTGTCTCAGGCTGCTGGGAGTTGAAGCCCATCAACATCTGGAGAGCTGCAGATGTTCTGTTCACTTGTTGGAGCCTTGTCTTTAAACATGGCGCTTCCTCTCTCAGATGTGTTTTCTTAACCATTCTCTTTTCTCTCTTTTTTTCTTTTTTAAAAAAGATTCATAGTACAAAGACCAGGAATGTGATATACTTAAGAAAGAAACCAATGGGTTTTTTATGTGCCTATATACATATACATATATACAGATATATATATATTCAAATAAAGTTGTGTGTTTTGGGGGTTTTTTAAAAGCAAAAAAAATCTCTAAAGGAAAACAATAAACTTCAGTTGGAACAAAAAAACAACCTTACTCTGGTGTCTGTGTGGAATGACTGGGGATGAAGTTGGGGTTTTAAGTTTTCTCTTTTGCAATGAGGTCCTTTGTCCGTGGCATCAAGACCCTCTGCAACCATCTACCCCCAGCCTGGGGCCTTCCAGGTGGACTACAACTCCCATCAGGCTGTGCTCCCATCAGTACCGCAGAGCGCCTGAAGGGGGCGCCAGGTTGGCAAAGTCTGAATCTTATGGGTGGGAGACCAGGAGTTGCTCTGCTGCCACCTACAGGCTGGAGCCCAGCCCAGCATCTCTTCCGGAGCCTCGTCTAGGTCAGTGGTCCCCAAACTGAGTGGGGGAGGGTGTGTGGTTTCCCCATTGTTCTTTATCATGCATTTTGTGTTGCGAGCTATCCTGAGATCTACAGATGAAGGGCAGCGCACACATTAAATAAATAAAGTAAAACTAAGAGGCAAGGGGGGGGGCATGACTAGCAGACCTTGAAAAGCTGGTATGGCTGGGTCATCTATTACTATTCGATATTTATTTATACCTTGCCCTCTTCCCTGACGGGGCTCAAGGCAGCTTACAGATAAAAACCAAGAATTGCTCAAACATAGAAACAAACAAACGAACATTGCAAAACAATTTATCCTGGGCAGAATAATTAAAACTACGCACATCTAGTTTGCTGAAATAAGCAAACTAGCTTCAGTTGGGCTTTGAATAAATGTTGCAATTAATGGTTGTTGTTTCAAATGTTTACTATCTTCCTTGATGGGTTGTGCAAACCGCTATTCCAGATCCTGCTTTTCGTAGGGGAGGCCCTGGGGATGAGTCTGTGGTACCAAGACGGCCGCGGCCTCCAAAACTTTGGGGACCCCCTGATCTAGTTTGTTCAGGGTCAGGCAGCAAGAAAGCAAGTCATTTTACCTGTTGTTAATTCTCATTTCAGTGCCCCCCAAATCCCTCCTGCATGTGTGAAATATCTTTTCTGCAGATCGCTGGTCCTCCTGGCAACCCAAGCCACCCTCCCTCTGGCTGACGGAGGCTCCCCAGCAATGGAAAGTCTTCCCCAACCATCATTGCAGGGGGTTGGACTAGATGACCCTCGGGTCCCTTCCGGTCTTAGAGTTCTATGATTCAGGAAGCCAAGAGTAGATCTGTCTGCCAAGCATTCCTCCTGCCTGACCAAGGAATTGTAGAGTTGGAAGGAACCCCCCCCCCCAAAAAGGGGAATCGCAGCTGAAGACTCCATGCCCATTGCAGCTGGGCCCCAAACTCTCATCTCGCAGAAGAGGAAAGCAAAAATCACTTCTATTTATTTTTTTCTAATAAAGCCATGTTGGCTGCAACAAGCTCATGAACGTCTACCCGTTCTCCCGAGAGATAGAGAGAGAGAGTGCGGGTTTATACACAATATAGAAAAATAAAATTTTGGGTGGATTCTTACAAAGCAACATATTACAAGCATTCAGAAGCGGAGGCAGGACAGGCCAGAAAAGCTTTTATCCCAGTTTGGAAGGGGCAGGGTGGCGATGTGGACAGTTTATTCAGCCAGATCTTCCAGAGAAAGGTGCAATCCTGCCTAGCTAGCTGGAGGGCAACAGATGGTTGGTGGAGCAGTGAGCAGGGCAGCTAAAGGGACTCCGAGCTTGGGGGGGGGGGTTGTCACTGGAGGCAATCAACTTATTCTGATTTCCTCCTCATCCTTTTCCTTTGCAAAGATACGGTGGACACAAGCAAGACTTGAGCATCAGTTGTTTAAAAGCCCAGACTTTGAAGAGACAAGCTGGGCACTTAGAAAAAAATTCCGATTTCCAGGAGGCAACGTCCAAAACCTAGATATACCTGTGATTTCCCCCCCCCCCTCCAGTTCTGCTTACATCGAGAGAACTAGATGGAAAGGACCTGCAAGGAGCTGCTCAGTGATAAGACTTCTAAAAAGTAAATATAACTCTGGGGGACTCAAGATGGCCAGGCTACAGGCTACAGCTTTGAGTTTTGGGCAGCAGGCAAAATATTGCCCTACTGAGCAGCCTCTCCCTTTGCCCCCAGCTGAATGAATCTCGCCCCTCCGCTCTGGGCAGGTTGGTGAAAGCTGAGCTGGGCTTTTATTTGGATTAAGACACGAGAAGTAGGGAAACTGCTCCACCTGCTGTTCACACTGGTACCCACTGGATGCTGCGGTCCAAAACGGAGGTTGGGGAGACTGAGCTAAAGCCAGGCCAGTCTTCCTCTAAAACGGAAGGTAGAACCAAATATCCATGCTTCAGACATGCACTGTTACTCACCGTTGGCTTAAATGCCCGATCCTGTTCCCCATGCAAAAGCACAGAATCTTTCCATTTGTTGCTCATGCAGTTGTGTTAATTATCCAACACCTTGTGCGTTGAGATGCTTCATTTGTGTGTGTGTGTGTGTGTGAGAGAGAGAGAGAGAGAGCCCAACAATATTTAAGGATATTATTGTGTAAACACTTCATATTTCCGGAAGGAGTCACTTTGTCCTGGATCTTGGGCAAGACAATTGGAAAATTGCAGTGTTGTTTTGGTGTTTTTGTAAAAAAAGAAGAAGCTTAACAACTTTGGGGTTTTCCAGGATGTCCTGGT
Source organism: Zootoca vivipara (assembly GCF_965207765.1). NCBI lineage: Eukaryota > Metazoa > Chordata > Lepidosauria > Squamata > Lacertidae > Zootoca > Zootoca vivipara. The sequence goes on from NC_142583.1 coordinate 72,725,765, forward strand.
TTTTACTTTTTGAAATATGGTAACCCTAGGAGTGGGGGAGTTGCATTGAATGGAATTGTGGATATTTCATCTTCCCATGGTGACACTGCTAGGTGAAATTTCCAACTCCCCGCTAGTTAAATTATGGTCTTGAATGAAGGGCTGCTGCTGCTGCTTCATGGACCATTCCACCTGCATGCAAATTTGTCGTTCCAAAACCTGAAGGCAAATGGAAGGGAAGCTTATGGGACCAACCACACAAGCCCTCTCCTGCGGAATTTCTCTCTTTGGAGTTTTTTACTGCTGGCCTGCAAAACTGCCCGCCCCTCTGCTCTCTTCTAGAGTCCTGAGAAGATAATACAGTCATACCTCAGTTTAAGTACGCCTCGGTTTAAGTATTTTCAGTTTAAGTACTCTGCGGACCCGTCTGGAACGGATTAATCCACTTTCTATTACTTTCAATGGGAAAGTTCGCTTCAGGTTAAGTACGCTTCAGATTAAGTACAGACTTCCGGAACCAATTGTGTTTGTAAACCGAGGTACCACTGCATATGATTGTGATCCAGTTGCCACCACTGACCGCCACCACCAAAGACCAAGACTAATGATCGGAAAGAGGAAAGGGTCCACCTGGTATTTCTTTGGCCAGTTGGTGCAAAGAGGATGTGTTTCTGGAGCCTGGCCTCTGCTGGATTTCTTCCCAAGCCTGACATGTCTCAACCTTTAGATTTGCAGAAAACTCCGGAGAGGAGAGGAGGAGGAGGAGGAGGACCTTCGCCACACCCCTTTTTCTTCTTCCTCCTCCTCCAAGGCCTCTAATGTCCAGGGCATCAGTTGGAAAGGAAATCGATAGAAGCTCTCACGGTCTTGGACGTCTGGACGTCCATGGCTGCCACCTTGATCTCCGTGTCTCCAAACTGCATGCTGGCTCGGATTTCCCTCCGGCTCCTCTTTGGAGAGCTGGGCTCCTCCAACTCGTCCAGGTCCAGGCTGATGGTACCGCATTTCCTCACCCCGGGGTCGGTGATGTAGACCACGTCATCGGTGCCACAGCAGTAGATGTTTATGATGATCTTCCGCTGCCCCACCCGCGCGGGGCAGTAGCTCCTCTGCACCACCTCGCCCAGCGCCATGGACTGGTCCACGGAGACAAACTTCTCAAAGATGTCCGTGCACCAGTTCTTCCCTTCCTTGACCAGCAGCTTCTCCCGGGGGTGCTTGCCCTCCACGAACTTGTTGAGCACCCCCACGCCGTAGGTCAGAGGGGAGCGCCTCACGCGGACGATGGTGGGGTCCAGGCCGAAGAGCACCGCGCCTTTCAGGATGGTCAGGCCCACGTCCTGCGGGATGATGACCCGGCAGGTGGCACTGAAGGCCGACTGGACGGCATGCTGCAGCATCGAGGACTCGGCAAAACCTCCCACCAGGAAGAGGAATTTGATGTCTCTGACTTCCGGCTTCTTCATGAGGTCACCTGAAGGGAGAGAGGGGGCAGTGGAGGGAGGTGGAGAGGCCACATGGGTCAAAAGGAGGGTGGGAAAGCTCGGCAAGGTTCCATTTCGGAGCCAGTAACCTTCAAGGCTTTTTTAATGCTCCACACTGTCAGGAGGCTGCAGGATCAGGCCAACATCCTATCTAGTCCAGCATCCTGTTCTCACAGTGGCCAGACAGATGCCTGTAGGAAACCAGCAACCAGGATTTGAACAGAAGACCTTCCCCCCCCCTCCTGCGGTTTCCAGCAACTGGGATTCAGAAGCATTGCTGTGCCCCCCCCCAACTGCATACCATCCAACATTTCTCTGGTGTAAATTGGAATGTCCTGTTCCTTGAAAATAATAATTTTATTACTTGCATGAATCCCATCCGACTGGATGCCATTCTAGACAGCTTCCAACATACAGTGGTACCTTGGTTCTCGAACGGCTTAGCTGTCGAACATATCAGCTCCCGAATGCCAAAAACCCGGAAGTAATTGTTCCGGTTTTGGAACATTTTTCGGAAGCTGAATGTCCGACGTGGCTTCCGCTTGAGTGCAGGAAGCTCCTGCAGCCAATCAGAAGCTGTGTCTTAGTTTTCAAGCTGTTCTGGGAGTCAAACAGACTCCCGGAATGGATTACGTTCGAGAGTACCACTGTATATAAAAATAGAACAAAGCATTAAACATTAAAAAAATACCTTCCCTATACAAGGCTGCCTTCCGAAAGTGTTTTCTAAAAGGTTGTATAGTTACTTATCTCCTTGGCTTGAGGGTTGCATGACTCCACACCCTCCCACATATCTCTGATGAAAATAGGGAGGTCCAAGTGGGACATTCTGGGATCAAATCAGAAATCGGGGTGGCTTCTGTAAGTCTGTCCTTGGAAAATAAGGACACTTGGAGGGTAGCAAGACCACAGAACAGGGGGATCTTGGGGGTCCCACACTTGGCCAACGAAGCGAGGACCTTGTGGCCGTCCTTGGAAACAGGCTGCAAGTTGGTGGAACTGACCAGCAAAATGAAACAAATAGAGAGTTGGATGGGACCCTGAGAATCATCTGGTCCAATCTTTGGCCCAATGCGGGGCTCGAACCCACAACACTGAGTTTAAGCGGTTCATTCTGTACCAATGAAGCTATCCACACTCACAAACTTACACACTTTTTTCCCTTTTGCCCATTTGAGGGAATTGGCCACAGGCGAAAGAGGGTTGGCACCCAGCTTGAGCAGCCGCACTCAGCCAAGCTCTCCAACTGGGGGACTCACCAATGTGGGTGATAATCTGGTTGATGGTTGGCTGGAAGAGCTCATTCATGGCCTCGGAGGACATGCGCAGCATCCCTTGTGAGGACCACTTCACCAGGTTCACGCTGGAGATGCCGGAAAAGAGATTACTTAGACATTTTTAACTGTCCACCCCCCTTTCGTATTTGTGCATCACCTTGACAATTGTGAAGGAGGCGACTAGCAAGTTTATTATTACATTTCACAGAACCATCAAATTGTAAAATTAGAAGGAACACCCAAGGGGCCTCTAGCCCAGGCTTCCTCAACCTCGGCCCTCCAGATGTTTCTGGCCTAAAACTCCCATGATTCCTAGCTAGCAGGGCCCAGTAGTCGGGGATGATGGGAATTGTAGTCTCAAAACATCTGGAGGGCTGAGGTTGAGGAAGTCTGCTCTAGCCCAACCCCCTGCAATGCAGGGATCACAGCTAAAGGATCCCCGGCGGGGATCCAGCCTCTCTTAAAAACGTCCAAGGATGGAGAGTCCACCACCTTCTGAGGGAGTCAGATACACCCCACCTTTTTCTCCAAGGAGTTCAAGGCAGTGATTGTGGTTCTTCCCCTCCTCATTCAAACCCTACAACAACCCTGAGAGGTAGGTTAGGCTGAGAGGCACCCAAGAACCTAGAGGGAGTTTACACCAATCCCACAAAATTGCACTTTGCAGCTCCAATGCCTTGGGAAACAGGAAAGATTTTTTTTTTTGTCCAACTTTCAGAAGTGGGATGAATTGTTTAAAGGATAATCTTTCTGCCTGGTTTTATGCTGTTTTATTCTAATTGCAGTGTCAGATCTACATTGCCCTGATGGTGTTCTACTGAAAGAAAGCCTCAAATTTTTAACAAAAGGGGAAAGAACTGGCAGTGGGGAAGTGGAATCGTGATCCTTTTATCCCTGCCAGGGCCAAGGTCGCCCAAGAGTGTGGAGGGACCCCAAGGGTTATCTAGCCCAACCCCTGTTTTCATCCAACCGTCTGGACCCTCACCTGCTGCGCTTCAGAGCCGTCTCCACGTTCTGTCCCCGGTGCTTCCGGTAAAAGTCGATGAAGGAGAAGGGCAGCGAGATGTTGAGGGAGTTGGCGCGGTGTGGGGCAGCCGTCCGCTTGCGAGCCTCGAACGCAATGGTCAGGTCGACCCAGGCCGCCGGGCGCTTGGCCTTGAAGGTGGCAATGAAGTCCTCGCCAAAGATCTGGCAGAGAAGTTTCTCGAAGGCCAAGTCCACCCCCACGGCCCCGTAAGGACCTCCTGGAAGGCAGCGACAGGAGAGGGAAGGTCAAAGGAGCAAGGGAGAGGAGCAGTGCAGTGCAGTGGCTAGCGTGTCAAACTAGGGCTTCAGAGGCCAGGGTTCGAATCCCCGCTTGGCATGCAGTTCACTGGTTGGGACCTCATTTGCAGAATGAGGAGACAAGGGAAACTATGTGTTCCTTCTTGCACTCCTGGGAGGAAAAAGGTGGACTAATAATAATAATAATAATAATGGCATGAAGGATATGGGGCTTTCAGGGCCTCAGAGAAGCTATCCTCTGTGTGTTTTCTGCCCTCCCAAAGGTCAGGCAGGGCACTGTCTAGGGTGGCCCCCTGAGCTGAGGAATGCACTTCCTTAAGGTGTTGTTGCAAATGTGAACAACCTATCAGAAGAATGCAGTGAGTCCCAGACATTTGCATTTCCACCTTCAAATAAGGGCTTTGATCTTCCTTATTTCCCTTCTTGCTTGCTTGCTATTTCAGCTTCAGCCACTGGGTGGAACTCTAACATCAGAACACCAAAAGGAGAGGCCAGCTTCAAACAACCCTGGAGACCTATCAATGGCCATTCCAGGCAAATAGTTGGGCGGGAGACAAACTTGGGCAAAAACCCCCAGCTGCCTTTCGAAGCTGCAAAACTGCAAGGCTTACATGAAAGTTCAGGGCTGTAGCCATGTTTGTGTGGAATTTTGCCAAATACAGTCATACCTTGGGTCCCGAACGCCCTGGAACTCAGTGACTGTTCCGGTTTGCAAACATTCTTTTGGAACCCAAATGCCCAACAGGGCTTCAGCGGCATCTGATTGGCTGCAGGAGCTTCTTGCAGCCAAACAGAAGCTGTGATTTGGTTTTTGAACGTTTTGGAAGTCGAACGGACTTCCCGAACGGATTCCGTTTGACTTCCAAGGTACGACTGTATGCACAATTCTGCAAAGCAGTTTCCCCCCAGTATGAAGCATTTCCAAATGCTCTTTTCACTAGCAGATTCCTTTCCCACGCTCTCTTTACCATAGTTATATGCATTTATCCACGCTTTAACACGGTCATGTGCATTCTTGTTTTGCCAGAGAACTGCATCGCAAAATTCGGAGAAGTACGAATTCTGTGTTTCAGATTCCATAGGGGTTCGGAAAGCGTGAATTAGATAAGTTTGCTTTTCTCCTCCACCTTCAGCCCTTGCAGGTGGCCTTGCTCTGTGAACTCTCCCCAGCCCCCCCCCTCACCGGATGCTTTGTAGAGCTCCTTGAGGGTCCCCTGTGGCTGCTCAATCTGGTGCACGGTCAGATCAACCGTCCCTCCGCCGCAGTCGGCCACAATGTAGCGGTCACCTGCAGGATGAAGGAAAGAAGATGGTGATGGCACAGAATCATAGAGTTGGAAGGGACCCCTGAGGGTCATCTAGTCCAACCCCCTGCAAGGCAGGAATCTCCATCCAGGACAGATGGCCCTCCAACCTCTGCTTAGAAACCTCCAAGGAAAGAGAGTCTAACGAGGCTGGTCAACGCCAGGTCATGATGCCCGGAAATGATAGCAGAGAGCAGGAAGAGGCTTGGCATAACCTCCAACATTCCTCAGATGAAAATCGGGACATTTCCTCTCCAACTGGCCTCCTTGGCCCCTCCCTCCATTTTTGTCCCCCACCCACCCACCCATCCAGGACACACACACCCTCCACTGCCCTGGGAAAACTCCTTAATCCTGGTTATTTATATATGCCACTATTGTGGCCCGTGTTTCATTAGCCCAACAGTGGAAAATGAGTGAGGGCCCAACCAAAGAAGAATGGCAACTCAAACTGATGGAATACACACAGCTTGCAGATTTAACATATAGAATAAGACAGCAAGAAGAACATACGTTTAAAGAAGATTGGGAAATGTTTATTGAATATACCAGGTGTAGGGGTGTGTGTCTGTGTGTGTGTCTGTGTGTGTGTGTGTGTGATTCTGTACACTTGAAAATGCTGGCAGCATTAAGATAAATTCAACAGTAAATAAGTTTTGATGGATGCAGATTGTTTTTGTAAAATATGCAGGGATTTATGATATGTAAAATGAAGTTTTGATGGATGCAGTAATGGAATACTGAATGCTTGCTATTTCAGTTTCAGCCACTGGGTGGAACTCTAACATCAGAACACCAAAAGGGGAGGCCATAAAATATACAGTGGTACCTCGCAAGACGGAAATAATTCGTTCCGCGGGTCGTGCCATCTTATGAAAATTTTCGTCTTGCGGAAACAAACGGCAGACGGCAAAAAAAAAGCGGCCAAAATTTTTTTCGTCTTGCGAGACGCGGCCATAGAAAGCTTTGTCTTGCGAGGCAGCAAAGAATCGCTAGATGCTTTTGTCTAGCGAGTTTTTCATTGCGCGAGGCATTTGTCTTGCGAGGTACCACTGTACAGGGATTTATGTTGTGCAAAATGAGCCATGGAAAGAGAAGAAGTGAAGTTTTTGCAGAGGGTGGTGAACACGGCTCATGATACCATGGGCTGTCCCTTGAGTCTGCTAGAGATGACATCACAAGGAATCGTTGCCTTAGGAGAGCGAGAAAACTTCTCAGGGACGATTCACACCCCGGCCAGCACCTCTTTAATCCTCTACCCTTGGGCAGGAGATATAGAAGTATAATCAGTCGTACCAACAGGCTAAAAAACAATTTCTATCCGTGGGCTGTTAGGCTGCTGAACGGAAAATAATAGAGTGCAATTGGCTTTCAGGGTTGGTGTGCTGTGCGACAAGCACACAGAGTGCAATGGGATTGAGTGTTCGTGGGGGGGGGGGAGGCTGGGTCAATTTCATTGTACACAGGTTGGACATTGACAATAAAGGTATTAAAGGTCCCCAATAAAGGTATTAAAGGGACCCCTGACCATTAGGTCCAGTCGTGACCGACTCTGGGGTTGCGCACTCATCTCGCATTATTGGCCGAGGGAGCCGGCGTATAGCTTCCAGGTCATGTGGCCAGCATGACAAAGCCGCTTCTGGTGAACCAGAACAGCGCACAGAAACACCCTTTACCTTCCCGCCGTAGCGGTCCCTATTTATCTACTTGCACTTTGATGTGCTTTCAAACTGCTAGGTGGGCAGGAGCTGGGACCGAGCAATGGGAGCTCACCCCATTGCAGGGATTCGAACCGCTGACCTTCTGATCAGCAAGCCCTAGGCTCTGTGGTTTAACCCACAGCGCCACCTGCGTCCCATAAAGGTATTATTATTATTATTATTATTATTATTATTATTATTATTATTAATATTTTAAGGATGTTTAAATGAATATTCTAAATTGTAAAACAGAAAATTCAATAAAAATTATAAAAAAGAAAAAAGAAAAGAAAACTCCTTAATCCTGATTTTCTTTTATTCTTCTGTAGATTCTCAAAAAAAAAAACACACACACACAGAGAGAGCAATAAATGAATATTAGAAAAGGGCAGGATTAGCTGTGGATGCACAAAGCATTTCTTAAAAAAGCAAGACTCCTTGCGCTCTGCTCGGCTCCCCCCTTTTTCCTGCCCAGGGTGGCCTTGCCCTCCGCCTGCCCCTCAGGGCCAAGTGCATCCTATGTGGTTGGGCTGTGGTTGTGGCAGCCTCTCCCCCTCTCCAGCAGCCACCACATCTGCCCAAGAGAGGAGGACGTGAACAGCGGCCACGGAGATTGTCCCACGGCTCGGGACAAACGCCTTCTCATCCTCCTCCCTGAGCTCGGCAGCAGCAGTGCTAGCGGGGGGGGGGGGGGAGATAGGGACATTCAAATCAGAAGCCAGGACGGCTTTCGCAATTCCGGGACTGTCCCTGGAAAATTGGGACACTTGGAGGGTATGTGAAGCCGTAAAGGAGCAAAGTGGATCTCCCAGCCCTGCGCTGGATGGCAAGTCCCTGCATTTCATTTGGAGAGTCTGACGCAGGCGGTTTCGAGCACCAGCCTAGTATTCTAAATAAGCGGATTACAGTGGTACCTCGGTTTACGAACAGCCTAGATATAGTCTTTGCACCGTTGCCTTCGGGCAAGAGATACAGAACAATTAAATCAAGAACGAATAGATTAAAAAACAGTTTCTATCCAAGAGCTATAACCATCTTAAATGCTGTAACTAAATAAGATGATCTTGGGGAGTTGTGTGTATGTATGTATGTGTGTGTGTGTGTGGCTGTAATTATGTTTTTGTTTTGTTTCTTATGGGATGGCATGCAATTCCGTTGTACTATGTACAATGACAATAATTTTTTTATCTATCTATCTATCTATCTATCTATCTATCTATCTATCTATCTATCTATCTATCATCTATCTATCTATCATCTATCATCTATCTATCTATCTTCTATCTATCTAGTATATGACCATTTTGGATTACAACCAATTACAACCCGGAAATGAGTGCTCCGGGTTGCGGGGCCTGGCTGCGGGAGGCCTTTGTATGGGCTGCCGGTGCTGCCCAGATTGGGCCTCCGCTGCCAGGATCCGGCAGCGGGAGGCTGCCTCCCTGAGCGGTGCTGCAGTGCAGGGCTAGGCCTCGCCACTGGCGCTGCCCGGATCGGGCCTCCGCCTTTTTTCCTCCCGTGTCTTCCTTTTCACCGATCATCTGAGTCCCCACCCCCCGATTGTAATTTAAGAATTGGGTTTTAAGATACCGGTAGTAAGAAGAGATTTATTATATTGCCAAGTTATTAAGAGTAATGATATGTTTAGAGAAGTAGTAAAAAGATTGGAATCAAGATATGGAAAGTACTAAGGAAGTAAGATATTGAAACGCAGTTGGGAAGGAGTGGAGGAAGTCGACAAATGATATATTTTATGATAGAAGATTGTTTTTTATATTTTTTAATGTAGTGTTTGCAATTTGTTTTTGTATGTTCCTTGTGTTTTCTTTGTATGTTTTGTTTTATAAAATCAATTAGATGATAGATAGATAGATAGATAGATAGATAGATAGATAGATAGATAGATAGAAATGTAATTTAAGCCTTTCGCCTACCGCTTCTGCCCTTGCGCCTCTCATCTGAGTCCCCCCCCCCAAAATCATAATTAAACCCTTCCGTTTCTGATTGTTGTGTTCTGAGGTGATATTTGGTGCTTTTGTTTTTGCTATTTTTTGCGTTTTTGTTTGTGTGGCTTTTTCATTTTTGTGTTTGTGGATTATTTTTCGTTTTATGAGTGAGTGAGTGACTGCGGAAATGGATAAAAGCCCCCCATCCAAGCAATGACTATCAGTGCAGGTAAGAAAAAAAAATATTTTCATTTTTGCCATCTACAATACTGTTTTATTTATTTTTTAAGTACAGTATATTGATTATTGCTTTCATTTTATGGATCAATGGTCTGGTTAGATAGTAAAATTATGTTTTAGTTGTTGCTTTTCATCGTCTGGAACGGATCAATCCATTTTCCATTACTTTCTATGGGAAAGCATGCCTTGGTTTAAGTCCGCATTGGTTTGAGACTAGACTTCTGGAATGGGTTAATGTTGTAAACCAAGGTACCACTGTAATCAATCCATCAGTCCTGCAAACAGCAGAATATTTCCCTCCACAAACACACGCACATCCCAGCTGACTTGTGAATTCTTCTTTAAGAAATCAGTCAATTTCCTCGACTTGCCGCAATGGCTCTTCCTACCTGTCTGCATTTCAGACCAGAGCTCCCCCATCCCGGACTCCACCAGGAAGGTCCGGCTGTGTCTGGAACGGCGAAGTTGTTCTCGGGCTGCAAGGAGACGAATTGGAAAGTGAGGCAGCAGCAAGATGGGGGGAAACACACACACACACACACACACACAAAATGGAATAATCCATTGTTTTGTTTTAGAATCATAGAATGGACCCTGAGGATCATCTAATCCACGGGTGTCAAACACAAGGTCCGCGGGCCAAATCCGGCCTGCCAGACCTTGTCGTGTGGCCCGCCGAGCGCCCCAGCCAGCAGGACCCAGCAGCGGGACCTTGCTGCTGAAGCACCGCGCCGACAAAGCGCCGACAAACAGTTGGGGCCTGGGGGGGGGGGTAGAAAGGCAGCCGGAGCAGCGCTGCGTCACAGGAGAAGGAGGAGGCAGCTTGCCCCCAGCAGCGCCGCACGGAGAGTCCCGAGCCTCTGTGATGCAGCAGTGCTCTGTAGCACTTTGAATCCTCCTCCTCCTGCCACGGCTTGGCACCTGGAAACGTCTGCTGCTGCTGCTGCTGAACCACAGACAAAGCACCCAGCAGCGCCGCGTGGAGGAGGAGGATTCAAAGTGCTACAGAGCACTGCTGCGTCCCAGAGGCTCGGGATTCTCCGTACGGCGCTGCCGGGCACCGACCCGGCAAGCCGCCGCCTTCTCCTCTTGCCTCACCTCCTCCTCCTGCTCAGCCTCATAAACGTGAGCTCAGCAGCGGCTCAGCCTCACGAACGTGCAACTCTGAGGCTTTACGCACGTCTCCTAAAACTGACACCCGCTGCCTCACGCTGCACGGGAAATGCTTTTTGCCCCTGGGTCCCTTCGCGCTCTTTTCTGGCGCTGAATCAAGGCGGCGACCCCCCCCTTCCCTTTCTTTCTTCCTCTCTCTCGTTCTTATTCTTTCTTTCCCTCTCCTTCCTTCCTTCTTTATCTCTGTCTTCTCTCCCTCTTTCTTTTTCTTTCCTTCTTTATTCCCTTCCTTCTTTCCTACTCTTTTTTCTCTCCCCTCTTTCCTTCCTCTCTCCCTCCTGCTCCCTCTTTTCTTTCTTTCTTTCTTTCTTTCTTTCTTTCTTTCTTTCTTTCTTTCTTTCTTTCTTTCTTTCTTCCTTACTTCCTTCCTTTCTTCCTTTCTTCCTTCCATCCTTCCCATCTTTCTTTCTCTCCCTCTTTCTTTTTCTTTCCTTCTTTATACCCTTCCTTATTTCCTACTCTTCTTTCTCTCCCCTCTTTCCTTCCTTCCTCTCTCCCTCCCACTCCCTCTTTTCTTCCTTCCTTCCTTCCTTCCTCCCTCCCCTCCTCTCCCCTCCCCTCCCTCTCTCTCTCCTCAGAAACATAGGATGCTGCTTTATACTTCTGGCCCTTAAACCCTGGAACCAGGAGAGCAGCTCCAGTGAGTCAACCTCAGCCAGTCCCTTTGGTGAAGGGTGGTGGCTCACTGGCAGAACATCTGTCCTGCATGCAGAAGGACCCCAGCATCTCCAGGTACCAGTAGCTCTGCAAAGCTCCTGCATGAAACCCTAGCGAGCCTCCACCACCCAGTGCAGTTACCAAAAATCATTTTTCAATAAATTGTACAATAATTGTACATTTGAATATCTACTTGCCATTATTCTGACTATGTTAGTTATTACTTACATTATTACAAAAAACAGTAATAATTGAATGCAGTGACAATAATTTATGATAATAAAGAGTGGACACATAGTCCTATAGATACAACTGGCCCTTTGAGGGTGACCAAACTGCTGATGCGGCCCCCGATGAATTTGAGTTTGACACCCCTGCTAATCCAACCCCCTGCAATGCAGGAATATGTCCCACACGGGGACTGAACCTGCAATCCTGGCATTATCAGCACCACACTCTAAGTAGCTGGGCTATCCTGCTCCTTATTTTATTTCATTATTATTTTAACGTGAACATTGACACCCGGCCATTCCTCCAAGCAGCACAAGGTGGCCCGTGTCATCCTCAAAACAACCCTGCGAGGTAGGTTGGGCTGAGAGTGAGTAGCTGGCCCACCTAGTGGGTTTCAGTTGGACTAGTTGTAGAGGAAAATACAAGACGCAAGCTTCTAGATCACACTGAACTCTTCGGTGGAGGAGCTAGTTGAAGGTAAACAATCATTAAAAGCTGAAAGAAAACCCAGCGTGTGTCCAGGTATGGTTTTAACCGGACACTTGGGCTGGCATTTCACACCATTCAGCTTAGCTGTAACCCCAGGGGTCCAAAGCGTCCTAGAAGTCTAGAGTCGGAAAGGGGTATTGTTGCCTCCAGAAACCTCTCGGGCTTAGAATCATAGAACCAGTGCTTTTTTCCTTGAAATAAATGTTTAGGGGTATTCTCATTTTGACTCAAGAAAACTACCATTTTATAATTCAAATCGGGGGTAATAAATACAGTAAATGGACAAAAGTACAAAAATGTTTAGGGGTATGTGTACCCCTGCATAACCCCCACCAGAAAAAAGCACTACATGGAACTGTAGAAATGGAAGGGGCCCCCAAGAGTCATCTAGTCCAACCCCCTGCAATGCAGGAAAACACAGCTAACACCCTTAATAAATGAGGGAGAGACTCAATATCTGAGTTTCTTCTGCAAAAATCGTTTGGGCAAGAAAATGGGGAGATTGGGGATGCCCCCGAGATGTCCAGGAGCAATGTTCAGCAGCACAGGCTGGATGGTCTGTGGTGGGGCTGAGGACAGTTAGCCTCCCCCCCCCCCCCAGGCTGAACAGATGCAGGGAAACTCCCTGACCTGGCCAAGGTTTCAGGAAACAGGCCATTTCCCCACAACTTCCCTCTTGAGAGTCTCCTGGCTTCCGGCTTCCCTCCCTTGGCTTCAAGACAGAAGCCTTTCTTTAGAATTACGGGTCTTGCATCTGGCACAAGCATGCACAGATGTAAAAGCAGCCTTCAGATTAGCACCTCTGAGTCACTCTTGGAGAAGAGAGCCTTCGAAAACCAAAATCCCCCTGAACTCAGAAGGTGTGTCGCCTAACCACTCATTCTGAGCGACAAAAAGAAACTCGGATGTTTTGCCTCTGCTCACACCTAGTCAGGGCTTAGCTTTGGCTTTCAACAGTTCTGGCCCTTTGGGCGCAGTGCCTCTGAACACGTACAAAGTGTAGTGTAGCGGCTAGATCAGTGCTCTGGGCCACAACCCCGTTTGGTTCCATAAAGTCAGCCCCAGTGCCTCCTTGCTCAGAACAGCGGTTTGCACAACCCATGGAGGAAGATAACACATGAAAATTCAAAGCAGTGGCAATTAATTCCACATTTGTTCGAAGTCCAGTTAAAACAATATATTTTAATTGATTCAACAAAACTGAGAGACCAGCTTTTCAAAGTCTGGTTGCTATTTGCACCTCCAGTGCTTGGCTTGTTGAGCCCCACTAGGGAATCTCACTGCCCCCCCAGCAAGGTGGCACTAATTTGGGAAGCAGTGGGTTAGAGTCTAAGCTAGTGGAGACCAGTGTTCAAATCCCCACTTGGTGATCTTGGGCCGTCTCTCACCCCAGCCTACCCTACAGGGTTGTTGTTAGGCTAGCATAGGGTACATATACCACCTTTAGCTCCTTGGAAGAAAGGCAGGATATAAATGTAATGATAAATGAATCCTAGAATCATAAAGTTCGAAGGGACCCCCGAGGGTCATCTAGTCCAACCCCCTGCAAGGCAGGAATCTCCACTAAAGCATCCATGACAAATGACCATCCAACCTCTGCTTAAAAACTTCCAGCTTCCTTAGAATCATAGAGCTGGAAGAGACCACAAGGGCCATCCAGTCCAACCCCGTCAAGCCGGAAACACCATCAAAGCATTCCTGACAGATGGCTGTCAAGCCTCCGCTTAAAGACCTCCAAAGAAGGAGACTCCACCACACCCCTTGGCAGCAAATTCCACTGCCGAACAGCTCTTACTGTCAGGAAGTTCTTCCTAATGTTGAGGTGGAATCTTCTTTCTTGTAGTTTGAATCCATTGCTCTGTGTCCGCTTCTCTGGAGCAGCAGAAAACAACCTTTCTCCCTCCTCTATATGACATCCTTTTATATATTTGAACATGGCTATCATATCACCCCTTAACCTTCTCTTCTCCAGGCTAAACATACCCAGCTCCCTAAGCCGTTCCTCATAAGGCATTGTTTCCAGGCCTTTGACCCTTTTGGTTGCCCTCTTCTGGACACGTTCCAGCTTGTCAGTATCTTTCTTGAACTGTGGTGCCCAGAACTGGACACAGTAATCCAGGTGAGGTCTGACCAGAGCAGAATACAGTGGTACTATTACTTCCCTTGATCTAGATGCTATACTCCTATTGATGCAGCCCAGAATTGCATTGGCTTTTTTAGCTGCTGCATCACACTGCTGACTCATGTCAAGTTTGTGGTCTACCAGGACTCCTAGATCCTTTTCACATGTACTGCTCTCAAGCCAGGTGTCTCCCATCCTGTATTTGTGCCTTTCATTTTATTTGCCCAAGTGTAGTACTTTACATTTCTCACTGTTAAAATTCATCTTGTTTGCTTTGGCCCAGTTCTCTAATCTGTTAAGGTCATTTTGAAGTCGGATTCTGTCCTCTGTGTGATTCTGTCCTTGCAAGAATATAACTGGGGGCTTTGTCAAAAGTCTTACTGAAGTCAAGATACACTACGCCCACAGCATTCCCCTGATCCACCAAGCTTGTAACTAGAAATGAGATGTGTGGGGCATGACTTGTTTTTGAGAAGCCCATACTGGGTTTTAGTAATCGTATGCACAATATTCCCTTCCTGAGCATGTGCAGAGTGCCTTTGCTTTGTGTGACAGACCAGGTTTTGTGTTTAGAAAGGGCCCCAAGACTGTTGATCTGAGAGAGGATTTGACAGGCATATGTCAAGAATGCTTTGATGGTGTTTCCTGCTTGGCAGGGGGTTGGACTGGATGGCCCTTGTGGTCTCTTCCAACTCTGTGATTCTATGAGTAACTTCTGCTTAGAAGGAGAGGAGCACTGTGGTTCAGATCCTGGAAACTTCAGGTGTTACACTTGCTGGTGGACTCAAGAAAGGCTCCCTCAACTCTCCTTCCTACAGGCAGAGCTGCAGAAGACTCCGCCAAGCTGTTTGCAGTGAGACAGGCTCTTTATTCACTGTGGTTTGTTCTGCTAATAAAATCAAATGAAGACCAGATGTGTGGAAACCTTAATTCGAACCACTGTCTTCTGATGCTTTCCCCCTTTTCTTACTGTTTTTAAAACGGCTCCGTCAAAGAATACGCCGCCCAAGAGGGAAAACTGGGTGGAGCTGGGTAGAAGATGCACACACCACCTGCGGAACTCACTGCCACAAGATATTGCAAAGGCAACTGACCTCATAGGTATCAGCTCATCTCACCTCGGCTTCATGTGGATTCTGCTTCCTTTTAATTCCCCCAGCTACTGCCGCCCCACACTTTCTCATCCCTATGCAACCAGTGGCCCAATGGCCTAGTGCTACCAGAGGGTGCCGCACAGACGAGGGGGAATTGAGGGAGGCTAAAAGGGTCACAATCTGCATTAAGCACAGGTCACCATAATTTAAGGAGGATGTTGGCAAACTGGAATGTGTGCAAAGGAGGGTGGACCAACATGATCAGGGGTCTGGCAATGGAGCCTGATGAGGAACAGTCGAAAGAGCTGGGTAGTTTCTTTTATTTTTTAAATAGTTTTTATTGGTTTTAAAATTTTTATCTTCATCACAAGAATATCATCTCAGATATAAACCCAAGCCCAAATACCCCCCTCTGACTTCCCTCAGCTTCCTCTTCTGGTTTGTTGCGTAATAATTTCCCTGTTTTTGGGTTATACCTTAGTGCTGTATTCTCTAAATTAGGTCCTTTCTTTATTCTGTTCGGCTTTGTACCTACAGGACCGCCTCTCCTGGTATGCCCCGCGGAGGACCTTAAGGTCCACAAACAACAATATTCTAGAGATCAGGAGCCGTAAGGTGGCTAGATTGGCCTCAACTAGGGCCAGGGCCTTTTCAGTATTGGCCCCAACTTGGTGGAGCGCTCTTTCACAGGAGACCAGGGCCCTGCGGGATTTGTCATCTTTCCACAGGGCCAGCAAGACAGCTGTTCCGCCTGGCCTTTGGGTTGGACTTAGTCTGACCCCTGTGTTTTCCTCCCTCATGGTTTGGATTTATGGACTACTTAAAATGAGGCTGCATTTTAAATTTTAAATTTTAATATTGTATTTTAATCTGTATTTTAATTCATTGTTTTCTTTTCTTTTATGTCTTATTGTAATTTTATTGGTGTTAGCCGCCCTGAGCCTGGTTTTGACTGGGGAGGGCGGGGTATAAATGAATTATTATTATTATTAATTGTAAGTGTTTAGTCAAATCCTGCTAGTGAGCTCATTTGTTTACAATATTTCTGTAAGCACAACATAAGGAGCTGGGTATTTTCTAGCCTGGATGAGAGGAGGTACGATAGCCATAATTTCTGGAGGTTGTGGACTCTCCATGCTTGGAGGTTTTTAAACAGAGGTTGGGTGGCCATCTGCCATGGATGCTTGAGCTGAGATTCCTGCATTGCAGAGGGTTGGCCTACCTAGAGGCATAGTTGCCAAGTCTCCCGTATTCCCCGGGAAATCCCCGTTTTTCCAGCTGTTCCTAGCTGAAAAAATGGATTTTTTTGTTTCCCCCCGGTTTATTCTGGTGCAGCGACCATTTTGGAACTGGGCGGAGCATGGTCAGAAGCGACTTTTGATGCTGCTCTGCCCAGTTCCAAAATGGCTGCAGTGCGACTTCTGGCGTGGCGGCCATTTTGGAACTGGGCAAAGCAGTATCAAAAGTCACTTCTGAGCATGCTCTGCCCAGTTCCAAAATGGCGGCAGCGCTACTTCTGGTCTGCTACTTCCGACAGCAACTTGGCAGGTATGCCTAGGACACCAACCAATTTGACCTCCACAAGTCCTTTTTCAAAGCCACCCAAAGGCCATCTGTGTAGATGGGTCTGATTCAGTAGCAGCAGCTCCCTAAAATCCAGGTACTCCGGGTCTGGCATGGCCCATCAGCCGTGTCCTGTGACCTGCCATTTTGCTCGCTCCCATGGGAGCTCAGGATCCCACCTTACCCTGCCTGAAGCTGGAATCGATGGGCAGATCCGACATGAGTCCGTTGGCTTGGGGCTTGTAGCTCAGGTCGATCAGCTGGTTGAGGCGGAGCTTGCGGCAGTAGATGGAGGCCGCTTCCGGCTCGAGCGCGATCAGGAGCTGCTCGGGGTTTTCCGAAGGAACCAGCCCAGCCTGGAGGAAGGAAGAGAAAGGACGTCACTGGGAGGAAGGAGTCATTGCAGAAGACGGCCCAAAAATCTCTCTGGAGACCCCGTGACAACAGCCACTCCTGGTGGAGTGACTAAAAACCATCCATAGAAATATGCAGTGCAGAATTCACTAGGGCAAGGCAGTTTGCATGCCCTCCAACATTTCTCTGGTGAAAATAGGGACGTCCTATTCCATAACAAGACAAACCTAGACAGCATCTTAAAAAGCAGAGACATCACCTTGCCGACAAAGGTCCATATAGTTAAAGCTATGTTTTCCCCAGTAGTGATGTATGGAAGTGAGAGCTGGACCATAAAGAAGGCTGATCGCCGAAGAATTGATGCTTTTGAATTATGGTGCTGGAGGAGACTCTTGAGAGTCCCATGGACTTCAAGAAGATCAAACCTATCCATTCTGAAGGAAATCAGCCCTGAGTGCTCACTGGAAGGACAGATCCTGAAGCTGAGGCTCCAATACTTTGGCCACCTCATGAGAAGAGAAGACTCCCTGGAAAAGACCCTGATGTTGGGAAAGATGGAGGGCACTAGGAGAAGGGGACGACAGAGGACGAGGTGGTTGGACAGTGTTCTCGAAGCTACGAACATGAGTCTGACCAAACTGCGGGAGGCAGTGGAAGACAGGAGTGCCTGGCGTGCTCTGGTCCAGGGGGTCACGAAGAGTTGGACACACATGACTAAACAACTAAACAACAACAACATTCCATAACAGTAGTTTTACTATTTTTACCCCTTCCATCTGACTGGGTTGCTCCAGCCACTCTGGGCAAATTCCAACATATATAAAACATATATAAAAACATAATAAAACATTTTTAAAAAAACCTTCCCTTGCCTTCAGATGGCTCAGGGGGAGGGAGTGTTCCTGATAACTCCATACCTTCCAACATTTCTCCAATGAAAATAGGGACATCCTAAGGAAAAGGGGGACATTCCAAGATAATATCAGAAACTGGGACATCGTATGTAAATTAGGGACGTCCCTGGAAAATAGGGACACTTGGAGGGTCTGAGTTGGAGCATATTACAGCAGCAAGAATGTTATTTGCCCAGAACTGGAAAGAAGAAGTCCCAACGAAAGAAGAATGGATGCAAAAACTTATGGAATATGCACAAATGGCGAAACTTACCGGAAAAATAAGAAATCAAGATAACAAACTTTTTATAAAAGAATGGGAATGATTTATTGAATATCTACAAACAAATTTTAAATTGGCAGGATTATTGTAACAACCTGCAGTTTTACAAGAGTATATAATTAAAGTAGATTAATAAAAGAATAACTTAAGTAGATTTAGAATATGCAGGAAATGATAAAAATAAATTAAAGGAACCGCAGAAAGAGGAGGAAGGACGTCAAGTTTTGAAATGTTGAAATGACTGTAAAACTATCGAAATGTACCGTATATAACTGAAAACCATATTTTTTTAAAAAAGAAAGAAAACACAGCTCATTGGCAGGCAAAACCACAGAGGGGGGGGGGCGTGAGTCTCGCAGGCATTTGACGTTCTGAATTTATTGTGTGAACGCCAGACTCCTGACCTGAAACACTTGGTCTTGCTGCAAGACAGACCCCAAAGAGAAAATAACAGAACACCACTAGTAATCACATACAGCTTCCAAGTTAAAACAGTTCAATGCATCATCAGAGATTTCCTAGACAATGACAGCTCCCTTTCTCAAGCTCTGGGAGGAAGACCTTTCATTGCCTACAGACAGCCACCCAATCTTAAACAGCTCTTCACCCACAATAATACAACCACCAGACTTAACACGAACACTGGTACCAGAGCCGGCAATAAACCCTGTTGCCAACTTTGCTGCCACATACACCCGGCCAACACCATTACTGGCCCCAACAACATCCAACATACCATCTCAGGACTATTTAATTGCTCATCTTCTAACATCGTGTATGCCATCAAATGCCAACAGTGCCTTTCAGCTCTCTATATACAAATAGGCCAAACCCTATGCCAAAGGATAAATGGACATAAATGTGACATCAGGAATCACAAGACAGAGAAGCCAGTAGGAGAACACTTCAGTTTCCCAGGGCATACAGGATCTGAAAGCAGCTGTCTTATTACAAAAGAATTTCAGAAATAGACTTGAAAGAGAAGTTGCTGAATTACAACTTATTACTAAACTGAAAAGGGGCGCAAGTGGTGCTGTGGGTTAAACCACTGAGCCTAGGGCTTGCCGATCAGAAGGTCGGTGGTTCGAATCCCTGCGACGGGGTGAGCTCCCGTTGCTTGGTCCCAGCTCCTGCCCACCTAGCAGTTCGAAAGCACGTCAAAGTGCAAGTGGATAAATAGGTACTGCTCCAGAGGGAAGGTAAACAGCGTTTCCATGCACTGCTCTGGTTCACCAGAAGTGGCTTTGTCATGCTGGCCACATGACCCGGGAAAACTGTCTGCGGACAAACGCCGGCTCCCTCAGCCAGTAAAGTGAGATGAGCCCCGCAACTCCAGAGTCATTCGCGACTGGACTTAACTGTCAGAGTCCTTTACCTTTACTAAACTGAAAACTATGGAGAGATCTTGTCTCATTGCATATGCTAAAGCTATTTTTTGTCATCTGCATACTATCCCTTGCTTTTTCCTGTAGGACTAATTGCAGTCGTTAACCAACAGGTTTACCATACCCATTGAGTCAATCACCCATCTCCCACTACCCTCCTGAGAAAAATCCCACCCCACCCTCCCACTATATATAAGGGTCTGGTGACTTCTGTTTAAGTGTATCTGAAGAAGTGTGCATGCACACGAAAGTTTATACCCAGTACAAACTTAGTTGGTCTCTAAGGTACTACTGGACAATTTTTCTATTTTTTTTATTCATTTCGACTTGGGGTTTTGTCTGTGTAAATTACAGAGGACCACACATAGCTAATATCCCAGATGATGCAAATGTGTGTTTTTTTAAAAAAAATACTTTATTTAAGATTCAACAATAACAAAAAATCCACAATATCTCCTACATCAGTTCATTACAATGGACCATCTTTAACAGTAACTGAAAAATTACAGAACATCACTTTAACGTGCTCAAATTTTCATATTTAACTTTTATCTCTTTGTCTCTTTCTTAGCAGATCAGAAAGAAAATGAAAAGGACCAAAAAAGAAAAGAAAAAGAAGAAGGTAGAAAGGAAAAGAAGAAAGGAGGGGGGGGGAGAGATTTAAAGAAAGAATTAGAAGAAAGGGAAATAAATAAATAAATGAACACATTTGTCTTCTGATTTGACTCATTGTATTATTATTTCTATTCTTTCTTCACACAAAGTTCCAGATTACTGTATTACTTTCTTTGTTTTCATCGGATACCAAAAACATTATACTGTATTTCTTATTTTAATAAGAATCATTCTAGTTCTGCCAGGAGAATCATAGAGCAGTAGTATTGAAAGGGACCTCAAGAGTCATCTAGTCCAACCCCTTGCAATACAGGAATCTCAACCAAAGCATTCAAGGCCATCCAACCTCTGTTTTAAAACCTCCAAGGAAGGAGAGTCCGCCACCTTCCAAGGTAGTCCGCTCCACTCTTGAACCGCTCTTCCCATCAGAAATTTCTTCGTAATGTTTACTCGGAATCCCCTTTCTTGTAACTTGAAGCCATTGGTTCATGTCCTACCCTGCAGAGCAGGAGAAAACAAGCTTGCTCCATCTTCCTTTAGATATGTGAAGATGGCTATCCTAACTCCTCGCAGTCTCCTCTATTCCAGCCTAAATGTACCCAGCTCCTTCAACCATTCCTCATAAGGCTTGGTTTCTAGACCCTTGATCATCTTGGTCGCCCTCCTCTGCACACCTTCCAGCTCGTCAACATCCTTCTCAAATTGTGGTGCCCAAAACTGGACACTGGACTCCAGCTGTGGTCTGACCAAGGCAGATTAGAGTAGGACTATGACTTCTCTGTTGTCTTTGTCCATGGAGTTTTCTTGGCAGGGATACTGGAGTGGCTTGCCAGTTCCTTCTCCAGGTGGATCACGTTTAGTCAAAACTCTCCACTATGACCTGTCCATCTTAGGTGGCCCTGCATGGCATAGCTCATAGCTTCTCTAAGTTATTCAAGCCCCTTCGCCACGACAAGGCATTGATCCATGAAGGGGCTGGTTTTCCCAGTAGTGATGTATGGAAGTGAGAGCTGGACCATAAAGAAGGCTGATCGCCGAAGAATTGCTGCTTTTGAATTATGGTGCTGGAGGAGACTCTTGAGAGTCCCATGGACTGCAAGAAGATCAAACCTATCCATTCTGAAGGAAATCAGCCCTGAGTGCTCACTGGAAGGACAGATCCTGAAGCTGAGGCTCCAATACTTTGGCCACCTCATGAGAAGAGAAGAATCCTTGGAAAAGACCCTGAAGTTGGGAAAGATTGAGGGCACAAGGAGAAGGGGACGACAGAGTACGAGATGGTTGGACAGTGTTCTTGAAGCTACGAACATGAGTTTGACCAAACTGCGGGAGGCAGTGCAAGACAGGAGTGCCTGGCGTGCTCTGGTCCATGGGGTCACGAAGAGTCGGACACGACTATCGACTAAACAACAACAACATGACTTCCCTTGATTGGGACTCTATACTTCCATTGATACAGCCTAGAATAGCATTAGCGTTTTCACTCACCAGGTAGGCAGCCTCTCTCATGAACTGCTTGGCAGGCTGTTTCCAGATGGCCGGCACAGTGATCACCCACCGGATGGCATCTTTCTCTGGCAAGGCTGGGCACTGGTCCTTGAGTTCCTGCAAGTCACAGGGAACAAAGCAGGAGGCACTGACTCTCCTCTGGCTCCAAGAAACGGAGGGAGAAGGGAGCAACTAGTAGGAAGGAGAGGCAAACTTATTCACTGCTACTTCTAACTGGAAGGAATGCAGATAGTTGCAAGGTAGCTACAAGTTGCCATGTCCCAGGCCAGCCCATGATATTTTGCTGCCTGAAGTGGAGCCCAAATGCTGCCTCCTCCACACAATTTGGGCCACCACCTTCAAGGCCCTGCTGCGACATCCAAACACCAATTCTCTCTTCTCCGCCCACCTCTCCCTGGTACTGCCTGAATCCGGTCACTCCTCTGTGCTGCACCAGTCCTGGAAATTGCCACATTGTGGATACCTCCCAAATCTGTTTGGAGAGGGAGATGTTGGAGATGTGGGGCCATCACTGAAAAGGCTGCTTCTCTGGTTGGCACCTACCTCAGCTTGGAGAAGGCCCTGTGTAGCTGATTGAGCTTCGTGATCAGGCAAGCTTTCAGGGGAGAAGTGGCTCTTTAGGTTACTCTGGTCCCAAGGGTGTGTGTGTGTGTGTGTGTGTGTGTGTGTGTGTGTGTGTGTCCATGCACCGGGGGCCTGCAAATTCATCCCACAGTGTCTCTCCCTCACCTTGCTGTTCCCTGCTTGCATTGGAATGGAAAAGAAGCTTTCTATTGCAACAACGGGCTTTTCCCAAGCCTAATTGCAGCACACAGGCAGTTGGGGGGTGAGCTGCAATATAGGGCATGCATGCCCCTCCAGAGGGCAACAGTGCAATAACATTGGGGGAAGCATTGCAGAAGAACTATTAAAGCAGAATGATGTCTGGACTACTGCAATGCACTCTACGTGGGGCTACCTTTGAAGGTGACCCGGAAACTACAACTAACCCAGAATGCGGCAGCCGAGACCACATAACACCAGTCCTGAAAGACCTACATTGGCTCCCAGTACGTTTCCGAGCACAATTCAAAGTGTTGGTGTTGACCTTTAAAGCCCTAAACGGCCTCGGTCCAGTATACCTGAAGGAGCATCTCCACCCCCATCATTCTGCCCGGACACTGAGGTCCAGTACCGAGGGCCTTCTGGCGGTTCCCTCGCTACGAGAAGCCAAGTTACAGGGAACCAGGCAGAGGGCCTTTTCGGTGGTGGCACCCACCCTGTGGAATGCCCTCCCACCAGAGGTCAAAGAGAACAACAATTACCAGACCTTTAGAAGGCATCTCAAGGCAGCCCTGTTTAGGGAAGCTTTTAATGTTTGATTTCTGTATTTTTAATGTTTTGTTGGAAGCCGCCCAGAGTGGCTGGTGGAACACGGCCAGATGGGCGGGGTATAAATATTATTATTATTATTATTATTATTATTATTATTATTATTATTATATTATGTCTGGTGTATAAACCCACCTCAAATTGCGTCAGTGACATGTTGCAGAAGGCCCCTACAGGGGCCCCAAGTCTGCGAAGAAGAAATATTAGCAAAGGGAGGGTCTCTGAATGGGGAAGAAACTGTGGGAGAGGCAAAAAAGGAGACTATAACAAATTGTTACGGTGGAGGAGAAACGCCAGCCAGTCAAATGCCTTCTCCAGACAACTGCAGAAAGTTATTTCATGCCCGGCCAAATTTTGCCTCTGTGTGACTTCTCTGCATGACGGACATGCACCTCGGGGTGTCTCTCCCCCCCCCTTTCCCTTACCTGCAGTGCTTGTCGCTTAAAGAAGTGGAGAGCATGGGCAAAGACCTGCAGAGCCTGCACCTTCTTCCCGTTCACTGCTTCCAGTTCGGTTTTCATGGTTAAGTCCTAGCAAAAGAGGAGGGAAACAAAGATGGATTGCCCTCAGTTCATTCAATAGCCCCCCCACCGTCTTGGTCAAGCATTCTGGCCCCAGAACACAGGTGAGGAGGAAGATTGGGGGGCAGGACTCACATCTGGAGAGAGCCCAGGAATACCTGCCTTGATGGAGATTCCCACAGGTATCTGGAGAGCTCCAGACCTACTTTTGCTGGTTTATACTGCACCCCCAGAAGTCGTCCTGTTCTCCTCCTAAGAACCCCCCAAGGTGGGCAGAGGGAAGCACCCCGCAGGGTATCACTGGAAACCCCAGGGAAATGGGGGCTCCCCAGCTCTGCCAGAGCTCACACCTGAAAATCGGGATGCAACAGCTTTCCTTGGTAGCAGTGGGGTGAACATGGCAAAACACAGGAAGCTGCCTTATGCCAGGTCCAGACCAGTGGCCTATCTAGCTCAGTAGTGGCAGCAGGCAGGAGTCTCCTCTAACCCTATGGGAGATGCCAGGGATTGAACCCGGGAACCTTTTGCTTGTAAGGCGAACACTCTACCACTGAGCCATGGTCCTTCCATGGTGAAACCCTCTCAGCTTCAGGGCTATGAAATCCCACCCTTGGCTTTGGACATACAGGGGAGCAAGCTTGTCCTTTGCTTCTTCCTTTGTAGGCTTTCTCCACAGGGAACTGACCAGGGTCCTGATCTTCTCCCACCAACACGCCCTGCCCCCTTGCTAAAGCTCACCTGGACTCCTGAGGGCTTCTAGCCTCAAGGGCAGGCACCCCCAAACCTCGGCCCTCCAGATGTTTTGGACTACAATTCCCATCTTCCCCGACCCCTGGTCCTGTTAGCTAGGGATCATGGGAGTTGTAGGCCAAAACATCTGGAGGGCCGCAGTTTGGGGAAGCCTGCTCAAGGGGATACCCACAGGCCCCTTGAGCCTCTCGTAAATATTCCCTTCTCCACCTGCATGCTTCCACCTGGACCACCACCGTGACAGATTTCCAGGTTTCCCAAGCACATTGCAACTCCATTTTTAAGATAGTCTTAAGCATGTCTTTGTAACCGAATTGTCCTTTTTAGCCTGCCTGAAAAAAGCTGCTCTGTTACTCTTCATGAAGTATTCTGAGTGAGTAAATGTCCTTTTACCTGGTTTTGATTGTTATTTTAAGGGGGTGGGGAGATTGAGTAATGCTAGGAGAACCGAGTCTGCTTTAAAGTATCCTGAATTAAATGCGAAAACTAGCCTATCTAAGCTTCCCTTTTAAGATGGAAAGGGATACCATTCTGCTGAACTCACAAACGCGAGGAAGGAAGGACAGTATCTAATAAATATATCCATTCTTAGCATCTATCCATATCCCAACATGACCATCAGCTGCAAATTGCACATGGGAGTTTGAAGATCACCTGGGAGATCATCTGTGCCATGGCCCAATGGAACGGACAGAATCTCCCTGAAGGCAAACGGGTTTCCTCTTAAGTAGCTTAATTCAATGTGTTCACATGGCATTCTTAACAAAACTGAGATGTGCACAAACAGGTTAGAATCACCAACTCCTGCCTTTGGGTTATCAGAACCTGCCTAACTTGTTCCCGGTCCTCTCTGAGAGCTCAGAGTTTGAGATATCGACACCAATCATCACACCTCTCTCTGGAAAGAAAGAAAGAAAGAAAGAAAGAAAGAAAGAAAGAAAGAAAGAAAGAAAGAAAGAAAGAAAGAAAGAAAGGAAAGAAAGAAAGAAAGAAAGAAAACAGCTGTGAGAGGCTGAGCACCCAGAGTCCAGTAGAGGCTTGTGGGTGACTGAAAACTGAAGGTCACTTTTGCTGCATTGTTCTCAACAAAGAATGCAACAAACATCTTGCAAAATAAATACAGCAGAATAGATTGGAGCCTCGTGGATACAAATTACACAAATTGCTCTCCTTCACTGGAGGTTTTGAAGCATCTGTTCGGGATTCTTTAGCTGGGATTCCTGCATTGCAGGAGGGTTGGACTAGATGACTCTTGGGGGTCCCTTCTGTCTCTACAATTCTATTATTCTATGTATGAAAACACTCAACAGTGCATGGGACCAGAAGCCTGTGGGAAAGGCACGCCCTCCTCCTGGCAATCTGCATTTCCCTGA
Source organism: Zootoca vivipara (assembly GCF_965207765.1). Classification (NCBI taxonomy): domain Eukaryota; kingdom Metazoa; phylum Chordata; class Lepidosauria; order Squamata; family Lacertidae; genus Zootoca; species Zootoca vivipara. Next base: position 72,751,362 of record NC_142583.1, read on the forward strand.
GAAAGGGTGGCTGCCTGCAAGCAGGTGTCCAGATTAATAGAATCATAGAATTGTAGAGACCTCAAATGGTCATCTAGTCCAACCCCCTGCAATGCAGGGATTGCAACTAAAGCACCCTTGACGGATGACCATCCAACCTCTGCTTAAAAACCTCCAAGGAAGGAGAGTCCACCACCTCCAGGGGCTAGACCGTTCCACCTTCAAACAGTCCTTGTGAGCTCAAATTTTGAGCCTCGAGGCCGAGAGGAATTTGTTGGCTGCCCTGAAACTGCTTCCATATGCTATCATTCAGGGATACTGTGCCTTGCATGGCCCCCAAAGGAGGCTTCCGCCACCGAACTCACGCTGGTGCTGTGGATCTTCATTTTGAACTTCTCAAAGTACAGCCAGTCGCGAGCTTCATCCGGATCCAGGTCGTGGTAGTAATCCCTGGCGGTGTACCCAAAGCTGTGGAAACTGCCGTCTGGAGTCAGGAGGAGGCTGGTGGGGGTCTTCTGGTGGGCTACTCCTGGGTCTCCACCTTCCCATTTCCTGGAAGGAGGGATCAGAAAGTGGGTTCACCTGTCCATGTCCTAAACAGGTGTGTGGAACCACAGGTGCAACAGCTGGGTGGTGTCCCCCTCCCATGCCCCTCTATTCAGCCCACGGACTCACTGAAAGAGGTTGCACTCCCCCTTCCCAGTCCACTTCCCTCACTGGTCCACAATCTGCTGCACAACCGGGGCGTCCACAGGCAGGGGAGCAGGAAGGGCAGTTGTCCCTCCAGGTAATATTCATGTCAGGGACTGGGCAGAGGAGGAGGAGGAATGATGGAGACCACCACCCTAGCCTGACCCTTCCAAAGGAGAAGAAGACAATTCAGAATTACAACAGGGGTTTGAGGGAGATCACAGCTCAGAGGCAGAAGAGGGGAAAAGCTGGGAAATAATGGGAGAGGAGGAGGAGGACGAAGAAGCACTAGAGGGGGGTGGGGGGGACACAGCTGACAGACACAGAGTCTTTAGAAAGCATTCCAGACCCCTCCCCTCCCTGAACCCGGCAAGCATTGAAAGTAGGAGAGCAAAGAGCTCAAAGACAGAGGGCACTTTTCAGCACCCGTAGCAATGACACATGAGAGAGCGAGGGGGTGGAGACTCACTCGGAGCAACGCCATTATTCCAAGAGGCGGCATTCCCAAGCCTCTCTCTGTGACTATTGAATAGAAAGCAGTTGGTAAGAACTTTTCCTTGTCTTATCCGTTCCTGGCGACCTGCCGTGGGGGTTGGATTCTGTGCCACCTGAAAGCTGACCCTTCAACCTCACAGAGGGGAATTTTAAGAAGGTGAATGTTTAATGGAGGGAGAGGCTTGCAGGGAATTCATTTTGACCCTCTTGTATTTGTAGAATCGTAGAGTTGGAAGGGACCCCAAGGGCCATCTAGTCCAACCCCCTGTGATGCAGGAGTTTTACTCCCAGCAATGCCACATACCTCATCATGTGGATGGCCTCTGGGTCACTGGCAAAACTGAAGGCGTAGCCGCTGGACGTGGTCCCAAAGTCAATGGCTACCACCACAGAAAAGGGAGTGGTTTGGCGCATCCGGATTTCATTCCTCTGGAAACAAAAGGCAGTGGGTTCAGATCCTGGAGGGCAATTTCACCATACCTGACTAAGAACCTGTGGGCTTAGCAGTGCCTTTGCCCCCCCCCCCTGGATGGACTACAACTTCCATCATTCCCAGGCCAGGGCTGATAGGATTTGTAGTCCGAACCCTCTGGAGGGCACCTGAAGGGTGAAGATTGGCTTAACCCATTGCTCAGAGTGAGATGGTGGAATCCCAGACTGTTCCACTGCAGGCTAGATGGTGGAGGATTGCTTTAGAATCATAGCATTGTAGACTTGGAAGGGACCCCAAGGGTCATCTAGATCAACCCCTTCAATGCAGGAATCTGAATATTTAAACTTTTTTTAAAAATGCTTCCCACGTAAGGAAATAAATCTGGGAGATAGGGGGAAAGAGACAGAAAATTTTTGTAGGCAGCAGGCTTAAGACAAATGAAAAGGACGTATTTCGCACACTGCAGGTGGCCTCTGGGACTCACTGCCACAAGATGCTGTGGCGACCGCTTTTTAAACAAGGCCAGATGAAGATTCAAAGGGACATGGCAGGCAATAGACTGAACTCAGGCTATTTTGGATGGGGGGGGGCAGGGATTATCACCCTCACACCCTGCCTGTGAGCCTCCCCAGGGCACTGCTTTGAATTCGGTCAATTTTTGGTTCGCATGCCATTCTCCCTGCTTACCGGCGACTGGGACGGCGTCAGAGGGGCGATGTTGCAGCTTTCATTGTGGAGTCTGGGAGAGTTTTGGGGAGATGGAGTGCAGGATCTCTCTCCATTTGCACCTGGCAGATAAGAAGAGATAGCAAGGGAGGGAGGCTTGCAAAAGCCGCTCTCCTGGTCACCAAGAATGAGTGGGAGTCTCCCTTGAGCTGACTAGGAAGGGAAGCATTTTATTTTAAATTGCATCAGCTCTTTGCTTTCCTGCAGGCTCCTCATATGCAGGGCTGAAAGGGAAGCATGAAAGGAATAAAGGAAGCTACCTTAGATACAGAGTCAGGCCATTGGTCGATCTAGGAAGAGCCATACCATTTAAAGCACATTTGATGCCAATTTAAAGCACGTGAACTTCCTCCAAAGAATCCAGGGAATTTAACCCTTATTAAAACTACCCTTAATCTGGGTAGTTTAACCCTAGCAGTGTCACAGTTCCTACCACACTTAGCAAACTACAGCCCCCAGAATTCTTTGGGAGGAAGTCGTGCGTTTTAGTATCGTCTGCACACTGATTCCCAAGGTCTCAAGCAGGGGCTTTTTAGCCCAAACTGTAGATGCCATCAGGGATAATAATAATAATACTGTATATTCCTGCGTATAAGACTACTTTTAAACCCAGGAAAATCTTCTCAAAAGTCGGGGGTCGTCTTATACACCGGGTCGTATTTCTTATACGGCGAGTATATCCCAAACTCTATATTTTAACTGGAAAAGTTGGGGGTCGTCTTAAACGCCCAGTCGTCTTATATAATAAGAATCGTAATAATAAATTTATTTATTTATACCCCGCCCATCTAGCTGGGTTTCCCCAGCCACTCTGAGTGGCTCCCAGAAGAATATTAAAAACACAATAAAACGCCACACATTAAAAACTTCCCTAAAAAGGGCTGCCTTCAGATGTCTTCTAAAAGTCAGATAGTTGCTTATCTCCTTGACATCTGATGGGAGGGCGTTCCACAGGGCATGTGCCACCACCGAGAAGGCCCTCTGCCTGGTTCCCTGTAGCTTTGCTTCTCGCAGTGAGGGAACCGGCAGAAGGCCCTCGGTGCTGGACCTCGGTGTCCGGGCTGAACGATGGGGGTGGAGGTGTTCCTTCAGGTATACAGGACCAAGGACATTTAAGGCTTTAAAGGTCAGCACCAAGCCTTTGAATTGTGCTCGGAAACATACTGGGAGCCACTGTAGGTCTTTCAGGACCAGTGTTATATGGTCTCAGCGGCTGTTCCCAGTCACCACTCTAGCTGCCGCATTCTGGATTAGTTGTAGTTTCCAAATCACCTTCAAAGGTAGCCCCATGTAGAGAGCATTGCAGTAGTCCAAGTGGGAGATAACCAGAGCATGCACCACTCTGGCAAGACAGTCTGCGGGCAGGGAAGGTCTCCTCCAGTGTACCAGATGGAGCTGGTAGACAGCTGCCTTGGACACAGAATTGACCTGCACCTCCATGGACAGCTGTGAGTAAAAAAATGACTCCTGGTCCTTCAGGGGCACAGTTACCCCAATCGGGACCAGGGAGTTCTCCACACCTGCCAGCCCCCTGTCCCCCCAAAACAATACTTCTGTCTTGTTGGGATTCAACCTCAAAATGCTTTATCACTGAGCAAGTATGGATAGCACTCTATATTTTCCCAGAACGAACCCAGTGGTTCAAACTCCAAATCTTCTGTCATCTTCTGAAAGGCTTTGGAGCTGTTGGAACTCAGGGCTCATCCATACTGTTCTTTAATGTGGACAGTATTGAAAATCTCTGCCTTAGACGCGTTAGGGACTCCCCATGCATGCGAAGACAGGCTCCTGAGGATTGAGAAGACAAGACCAAGAGCGGGTCCAACAGCCAAGAAGATGGTTTCTGCACATGCTGTAGAGGGAAGTGAGGGGCAGGTGGGGCTTGTCCACCTGGGAAGGGAGCCCATCTGGGAGAAGGAAGACTCTGGTCCTCAACCTCCCCTGCCGGCGAAGCCTGACCTGGAACCACAGATGGAAAAAACCTCAAGCCAGGGAGGTCTTTGCCACTTGGTTGTCCCAAATGTGCACACTGGTTCTTTCGCTCTGTTGAAATCAATAGGACTCGAGCTGCAAATAAGAAACCTCAAGCAAGCCTGGAAAAAAGGAGGGGTGTGTGTGTGTGTGTGTGTGTGTGTGTGTGTGTGTGTGTGTGTGTTGCAGGCTGCAATTTTCCAAAAAGGAGACTCTGCTCCAGCCCAAGGGAGGCGGGTGTCGTTCTCTACGCTATCTGAAGCAAACATGCCTCTTTCGTGCGACATTGGAGCCCCGAGTGTGCTGGATGCCTCGTCTCGCCCACGCAATGCGCACTTAATGAGGCAGACATGTCTCCGTCCCGTCGGTGCATAGACCGCACTCCCCTGCGCCACAGATGGTTCCAATTAGGGGATGGAGTTAATTGCTTCCCCCCCCCCCCATCACTGCTGCCCCATTCCAGGCCAGAAGTATGGCTTCTTGGCTGACAGGATCCAGCTGTTGGTTCAGGGGAGAGGAGGAGGAGGAGGAGGAGGAGGAGGAGGAGGAGGAGGAGGAGGAGGAGGAGGAGGAGAGTCACTTTATCTGCAAGGCATCTGAGACCCCTAGCAGTGAGGGCCTCTCTTAGAGCTGGAAGGGGGGCGGGGGGGCTGGTTCAGATCTCAAGGCCTGCTTTGAGCAAGGCTGGTCTGCCCAGGCACTTGCCAAACAGTGCCAAGCGCCCATCTTGCCTGGCATCCTGTTCTGGCAGCGGCCATGGGGTCTGTAGCCCAAAACATCACGAGAAGAGCCTGCAGAATCAAGCCAATGGTCAGACTCATGTTGGTAGCTTCGAGAACACTGTCCAACCATCTTGTCCTCTGTCGTCTCCTTCTCCTTGTGCCCTCCATCTTTCCCAACATCAGGGTCTTTTCCAAGGATTCTTCTCTTCTCATGAGGTGGCCAAAGTATTGGAGCCTCAGCTTCACGATCTGTCCTTCCAGGGAGCACTCAGGGCTGATTTCCTTAAGAATGGATAGGTTTGATCTTCTTGCAGTCCATGGGACTCTCAAGAGTCTCCTCCAGCACCACAATTCAAAAGCATCAATTCTTCGGCGATCAGCCTTCTTTATGGTCCAGCTCTCACTTCCATACATCACTACTGGGAAAAGCATAGCTTGAACTATACGGACCTTTGTCGGCAAGGTGACGTCTCTGCTTTTTAAGATGCTGTCTAGGTTTGTCATTGCTTTTCTCCCAAGAAGCAGGCGTCTTTTAATTTCATCCTGCCTTTGAGCCATCAATAGGCCTCTCCTCCTCCATGTATTTGTCTAATCCTCTTCTAAAGCCATCCAAGTTGGTGGCCATCACTGCCTCCTGTGGCAGGGAGTTCCACAGTTTATCTGCTCCGAATGGGGAAATATTTCATTTGATCTGCCCTGAATCTTCCAACATTCGGCTCCATCTGATGCCCATGAGTTCCCGTGTTATGAGAGAGGGAGAAAACCCCTTTGTGGTCCAACTTCCTCCATACACGTAAATCACGTCGCCTCTCATTTGCCTTTTCTCAAAAAAGTCCCCAAACTTCAACCTTTCCTCCTACAGGAGTAGCTCCATTTCCTTGATCATTCTGTTGTCCCAGGTTGGCAAAGCCAGAGACAGACAGCATTTTCTTTATATACAGTGTAACCAAACCATCCCTTTAAAGTAGGCCCCCTCCATCCTTCCCAGACCACCAACATCCCGAGAAGGACAACTTTTGAGAGAGTTACTCCATTGCAGCTCCTGGCTGAACGCCTGGAGAAGCGAGTTGTTTTAAAAGGGTTGGGTTTTATGAGCCTGTCAAAGATGGGGTTTTTTTTTGTCCTTTCCAAATACAGCTCCAGAGATTAGTCGCAGCAACTCTCACCGTGAAGAATCAGCGACAGGAGAGACACGACACTAGGCCCTTCTCTCCGATTCCCTAAGTGGCTTTCTCTGTCTCGGCTGGCTGTCATGTTAATATTTCATCTGGTACAAAAAAAGGACAGAAACCAGCCAGGATTTTGAAATGAAACCAACATGTTCTCGGAGAAGGCTCTTTACCCAGATCTTCTTACTTGTGCGTATGGGGGTTGGGGGGTGGAAGGGAAGAAATTAAAGAGGCACTCTGCCGAAATGAAAACAAATAGCTGCTCTGGGATCAAAGCCTCTGGAACTGCGCTCCTGCAGCAAACAGGATGCCTCACAAAATGGTACACAAATTCTTAGGAAACAATAACATCATGGGTGTAAATTATAAATCATGCCACAGATAAGTTGAAATGCTCAGTTGAAATGCAATTCTGGGCTGCATCAATAGGAGTATAGCATCTAGATCAAGGGAAGTAATAGTACCACTGTATTCTGCTCTGTTCAGACCTCACCTGGAGTACTGTGTCCAGTTCTGGGCACCACAGTTCAAGAAGGATACTGACAAGCTGGAACGTGTCCAGAAGAGGGCAACCAAAATGGTCAAAGGCCTGGAAACAATGCCTTACGAGGAACGGCTTAGAGAGCTGGGTATGTTTAGCCTGGACAAGAGAAGGTTAAGGGGTGATATGATAGCCATGTTCAAATATATAAAAGGATGTCATATAGAGGAGGGTGAAAGGTTGTTTTCTGCTGCTCCAGAGAAGCGGACACTGAGCAATGGATTCAAACTACAAGAAAGAAGAGTCCACCTAAACATTAGAAAGAACTTCCTGACAGTAAGAGCTGTTCGGCAGTGGAATTTGCTACCAAGGAGTGTGGTGGAGTCTCCTTCTTTGGAGGTCTTTAAGCAGAGGCTTGACAGGCATATGTCAAGAATGCTTTGATGGTGTTTCCTGCTCGGCAGGGGGTTGGACTGGATGGCCCTTGTGGTCTCTTCCAACTCTATGATTCTATGATTCTAGGTAAAAGGTAAAGGACCCCTGGATGGCTAAGTCCTGTCAAAGGTGACTATGGGGTTGCGATGTTCATCTTGCTTTCAGATCATCCCGGTGTTTGTCCATAGATAGCTTTCTGGGTCATGTGGCCAGCAGGACTAAACCACTTCTGGCACAATGGGTCACCATGACAAGTGCCAGAGTGCACGAAAACGCCATTTACCTTCCCGCCACAGCTGTACCTGTTTATCTATTTGCACTGGTGTGCTTTTGAACTGCTAGGTTGGCAGGAGCTGGGACAGAGCAATAGGACCTCACTCTATCATGGGGATTCGAACCGCCGACCTTCTGATCGGCAAGCCCAAGAGGCTCAGTGGTTTAGACCACAACACCACCCACGTCCCTTTTCCCACAGTGAGAACAGGAGGCTGGGCTAGATGACCTGACCCAGAAGCACTCTGCTTCCACAGGAATTCCACAAGGTGCCTAAAATATGCAAAAAAGTGTCACTTCTTTAATTTTGGATATTTTTTCTGCTTTTGCTGATCATGGGGAGGGGGCAAAGTCAGAGCGCTTATTGCCTCATACTCTCTGACCCATGGAAATCCATTTTTGCCACCTCTTTGACTTCTGAGATATCAACATGGGTTTCCTGCACACTTTCTGAGCAAATCTGAGCTTTTATATGGGCTAGAATATAAAATAAGTATTTTTTAAAAACATATGAATTCTAACAAAGGTCTGTATAGTTAATTTTGTGGTTTTCCCAGTAGTGAGGTATGGAAGTGAGAGCTGGACCATAAAGAAGGCTGATCGCCGAAGAATTGATGCTTTTGAATTCTGGTGCTGGAGGAGACTCTTGAGAGTCCCATGGACTGCAAGAAGATCATTCAAACCTATCAATTCTTAAGGAAATCAGCCCTGAGTGCTCACTGGAAGGACAGATCGTGAAGCTGAGGCTCCAATACTTTGCCCATGAGAAGAGAAGACTCCCTGGAAAAGACCCTGATGTTGGGAAAGATGGAGGGCACAAGGAGAAGGGGACAACAGAGGACGAGATGGTTGGACAGTGTTCTTAAAGCTACCAACATGAGTCTGACCAAACTGCGGGAGGCAGTGGAAGACAGGAGTGCCTGGCGTGCTCTGGTCCATGGGGTCATGAAGAGTCGGACACGACTAAACAACTAAACAACAACAACAACAACATGAATTCTGATTTTGATTGTGTAGTTTTGCAAGAGTTCCCTCCCTCTCTGTCACACACACTGCCAACACAAAGACCACAATCTGGATCAAGACCCTAGGTGTAGATAGAAGGCCTTTGAGACTTTGTCCGTCTTTGCTCCCCCAACAAAAAGCTCAAATTGAAATGCCTGGAGTTGTGTTTTTTTTTTAAGGAAAGGAGCCTGATAGGTAAGTGGGAAGGTAGGTTGATATTCTCTCAACACATTCTGAAGTGCCGCCTCCTTAGCAACTTCTCTGTTTTGCCTCTGGCTATTCTGCAGAAATCCCCAAGCCCAACATCTTTGCAGAAGTGACACTTATCAATTCCTCAGAACATTCAGGAATGCAACACAGCTAAGGCTGCTAATTCGAAACATGTTCGAAACAATGTGTTATCTTTCCTTTCTCCTTAGCCTTGGACAGAACTCCCACCCAGTGCTTTGGTAAGTAGCAGCGAGGTAATGTAAGATTACCAGGTCTAGTGTCTACTGCCCTCTGAGGCAGTAGAGAAATTGCCTTCAACCTCTTCTCTTCAGAGATTTGGAAAGTGGTACCCAGGTCATCCACCCACCACCCATCTTCTTTTATTTTTCCAGGCTGAATATGCCCAGTATTTCCATTTCATTGATTTATCATCCTGTATTTCTTACCAATCTGGAGTGTGTGCATTGCTGGTTCCACAAGCCTTGACATCTTCACATCACTTTTCTGGCTGAAAGACAGACAGAACATCCCAATCAAATTGTCCTCTGATTTTTATTTTTAAAGATGTTATTGAAGTAAATAAAGCAAAGCAATTTAATAAAAACAATAGAAGTACCAAAAGGCAGCACAGCATATACAAAAAAGATTCAATACAGTATTAGGTGGGTAAAGTACTTGAAACCATCAAGGAAGCCAAATTTCATGTTGTACTGTGGAGAGGGTGTCCTGTGTACCCTTCTTCTTGTACATAAGATAAAATCCCAACAAGCAGCAATGAATTTTTCAGGGTTCTCCAAGCCTTTATTTTTTCCAAGCTAATGCTAAACTCCAAATATTTTTACACCATGCATCAGTTGCCCAGACTGAAAGACCCCGCCTCCCCACAGCCATCTAAGTACCCTCCTCTCCAGGGCTTTTTCCAAGCCTGCGTGCAGCCAACCTCTCCTCCACCCTCTTCACACCTCTCCCGGTTCTGGGAGACCAAGAGGGAGGGGAGCTGGTCACAAGAGGGGGGAGGGAGACACCTTGACTTCTTCAGCAGCCTGACTCCTCTCTGCCTCCTGGCCTCCCTCCTCTCCTGCTTCAGCTTCTGCCTCTGGTTCTGTACTTCTCTCTGCCACAGACTCTCCCTGCTCACAGAAGCCCTGTTATCCCTTCAGCTTCCGATACCTCCTCTTCCCAGTCTTCTCTCTCATCTCCATCTGACCACTCATCATCGTCCCACCACCAATCCCCAGGCTCTGAGCTGGTTCCTCAGCTGGTTCCTCAGCTGGTTCCTTCCTCCCACCATTCCTCTGATGATGATGATATTTATTTATTTATTTGTTTATTTATTTATTTATTTATACGTACGTACCCCACCCATCTGGCTGGGTTTCCCCAGCCCCTCTATGTGGCTCCCAACAGAATATTAAAAACACGATAAAACACCAAACATTAGAAACTTCCCTAAACACGGCTGCCTTCAGGTGTCTTCTAAAAGTCAGATACTGTAGTTGTTTTTTCCTTGACATCTGAAGGGAGGGCGTTCCACAGGGCGGGTGCCACTACCGAGAAGGCCCTCTGCCCGATTCCCTGTAACCTTGCTTCTCGCAGGGAGGGAACCGCCAGAAGGCCCTCAGAGCTGAACCTCAGTGTCCGGGCTGAACAATGGGAGTGGAGACGCTCCTTCAGGATGATAATGTCGCTGAGAGGCCATTATGCTAGCAAACCTCTCTGAACACCCCACTGCCCGCCCTCAGATTTCCAGAAGGCAACATCACGCCAAGCCCATCAATATGTGTTGCTTGCTGGCAAATGCGTATTATTTTTGGTCACAGCACATGCATTCCATACACTGCATATTTCAGAACGCTGCATTCATGCTGCAATAGTCTGAAGACTCCTTGTGTTGGTAACCTCAAGGCGCTCTATGTGGGGCTGCCCTTGGGTTTAGTTCGGAAGCTCCAACGGGTGCAGAATGCTGTGGCCAAATTGCTGACGGGGGCACCTATCCGACAACATGTGTTGCCATTGTGAAAACAGCTGCCCGCTTCCAATCATGCCAGCTTCAAGGCCCTTCTCTTAATTTACAAAGCCCTGAATAACTTGGGTCCAGGGATTTCCCGAGCCTTTTCATCCCAGCCTGATTACTGAGATCCTCTGGAGAGTCACTGGCCATCCCTCAAGTGAGGCTCATTTGACAGCAAGAAGATACCAAGGCTTTAGTGCCATCTCCTCAGAGTTGTGGAACACTCTGCAAATAGAGATTTGGAAGGCACCTTCTGTTTTAAATTCTAAATGCCTGCTGACAATTTTTCTATTCTGCCAGGCCTATGCAGGCAATTAAGGAAACATATTTCCACAAAGGCTGTTTGACGTCTGTTTTTAACTTCTAAAATATGTTTTTATCACGTGGTTTTAAGTATTTTAAACAATGTATAAAATGTAATAAACTGAAGTCTAACGGAATATGACGCAAACCGGAAAGGGCTTTGCTGATTAGCAGCCATTGCGAAGGGGAGGTGAGAAGTGATATTGAACATCGGTCTCCGGTGGGGATATGCATTGACCGCAAGATCTGGTCCTTCTTCTTCTTTGGCGATCACTTGTAGCCGAGTAAGATTGTCTTCCATGAACATGGTCTACTCTTAACAGTCAGTCCATAAGTGACTACGGTTGCCAATTCTGGATCCACATGTCCTTCCACAGTGGGGACATTGGTTTCCGGGCGGGAGTTGATCACGGTGTGGATTTGCCAAGTGTGCCTTCCTCTTAGCATGTTCCCCCTTTTGTCCTGAGTTCAAGCATACAAATTACCCTTATGGGTAATTGCTTGCCAAAGTAGGAACAAGAATGTGTGTGGACGTTCAAGTCCACTTGAACTTGGGGCAAGCCAAATTGAAGAGCAGAAAAACGAGGCAGCAGAGCCACACATTTAAAGCACATCCAGTACACACTTGAATCACACGATCCCCCCCCCCCAAAGTATCCTGGGAACTGTAGTTTTTTTCCAAGGCTGCTGGGGACTGATTGCAGTTCTGTGTGATTGAAACTACAGTTCTCAGGATTCTTTGGGGGGAAATTGTGTGCTTTAAATGTGCATCAGATGCGCCTTAAATCTATGGTGTAGATCAGCTGTGAGACAAACTGAAATCAACACAGCCATCCATTCCTCCCTGGCTACGAGCTGATCTATCACCAAACGCGCCTCAATGATCAGAATTGATATGCCAATGACCGCCAGATACTGGGCACAAACAACAGGAGCAGGTTATCTGAGGAGGAGCGGGCCACACCCCGTGTTCCAAACAGGCCGCTCCAAACCCCGGAAGTCCCGAGAGGAAAGATCTCATTCTGAAACTGCAGCTGCCAAGCTCTTCCTGACCAGGAACACATTTCCGTAACTGCACCGCCTATAAATAGAGAAGCAGGAATGGGTGGGAAGGGGATGGAGAATGACTCCAGTGATATCAGCTGCAGAGATCTCTAAAGCTGGTTTCAAGAGCACACCCATTGCGTTAGAGACCAAGGGCACCAATCCAACTGATGCCAGCGCCTCGTCTGCCTGGCTCTTGTGAGAACAGGACGCAGGGCAAGACGGGCTCTGATGGTGTTCTTATGCAGGGAAGTTAAAGGTGGTGCATAATTTGGCGGTCTGTCAACCTGCCAACTTTGGGCTTTGGAGTGATGCCCACTCACATCTGAACACATACAGTCTGCCTCCACTATTTGAGGCATCATCTTAAAAGTGCTTCCGATGCATTTATAGTTTTAATCCTAACAACAGCCCTATAGAGTAAACCAGGATTATTATTGCCATATTGTAGACGGAAGGATCAAATCTGAGAGTGGGCTTGACTAACACTACCTAGTGAAATAAAAAGATTCCTTCAGTAGCACCTTAAAGACCAACTAAGTTTTTATTTTGGTATGAGCTTTCGTGTGCATGCACACTTCTTCAGATACACTTGAAACAGAAGAGTCAGACCCTTATGTATATACAGAGGGTGGTGGGGGTGGGTGGGAATGGGTGATGGGCTGTTTTTTTACAGAAAAATTTCAGGAACAGACTGGAAAGAGAAGTTTCTGAATTGGAACTCATTACCAAGCTTAAAACCATGGAGCCACCTGGGATGAACAAAGACATAGGATTCTTATCTCATTATGCATCATGACCTAGCTTTCTTTAGCGCCTCAGCCCTTGCTTTTTCCCCGCAGGACCAATTGCAGTCATCAGCAGTCGTTAACGGCCATCTACAGGTTTACCACTCCCATCAGCCCATCACCCATTCCCCCCACCCCCACCCTCTGTATATACATAAGGGTCTGACTTCTGTTTCAAGTGTATCTGAAGAAGTGTGCATGCACATGAAAGCTCATACCAAAATAAAAAATTAGTTGGTCTTTAAGGTGCTACTGAAGGAATTTTTTTATTTTGCTTTGACTCAGACCAACACGGCTACCTACCTGTAACTACCTAGTGAGTTCACGGCAGGTGCAAGATTTGAACCAAGGGCCTCCTGATTCACAGCGCAGTCTCTACACTAGCTCTCTAATCAGAGTAGAACAAAGCGAACCAAACAGATTTGTTAAATATTTGCATTCTATATGGGTCATAGTGCCCTGGTTCACGTTTTTACTAGTTTTTTTTACTGTTCTGGGCGGCTCCCAACAGAATTAAAAGCGCAATAGAACCTCAAACAGTAATAACTTCCCTGAACAGGGCTGCCTTCAGATGTCTTCTAAAAGTCTGGTAGTTGTTTTTCTCTTTGACATCTGATGGGAGGGCGTTCCACAGGGCGGGTGCCACTACCGAGAAGGCCCTCTGCCTGGTTCCCTGTAACTTGGCTTCTTGCAGTGAGGGAACCGCTAGAAGGCCCTCGGCACTGGAATTTGCTATTCTCCATTTAAAGTATCATTATACCACTGAACAGTCATGGAGAATCCTGGGAATTGTAGTTTGCTGGTGGGTGCCAGAAACTGCAGCTCTATGAGATCAGGCAGCAGCCTTAACAACAGTTCCCAAGATTCTCCATGACTGCTAAAGTGGTATAGAAATAGATTAAAATGGATGGTTTAGATTTGACCAAGTTAGTCATCTCCCGAAAGGCTTGCTGGCCATTTTGCTTACAAAACCTTATATCTGAGTTTTCAGGCAGTTTCTAGCAGTTCAGGAGCAAAGCAATTGTAGGTGAAACTCGGAAAATTAGAATATCGTCGAAAAGTGCATTTATTTCAGTAATGCAACTTTTTATTTTTTATTTTTATTTTCATTTTTACAAATGCTTTCTTTTGGAAATTCCACAGTAATAAAACAAATAGTTACAATAATACAAAAATAAAGATCACTATTACATTTCATTAATTACATTTCATTTATAATTGACCCGCCTAACGACAAATAATTACAACAAATAAAGGCGTGACATATCTTGCTTTGCATGCCATGCATCTATCTCATATATTGGTTCCACCTTTTAAGTTGCATTACTGAAATAAATGCACTTTTCGACGATATTCTAATTTTCCGAGTTTCACCTGTAGATCTTTTTTATTATTATTAAAGATTTTCTTGGTTTACAAAAATATATGCAATGTCTCTCGTAGCATTTTTACAGATCAGTTTCATTTGTTGAGACATTGGAAAGAAAAGGGGGAAAGAGGTAGGCGGGGGTGGGGTCGGGTGGCGATTTTTCTATTTTGCTTAGCATACAAATCAATATGGCTAACCTGATCCAAAACACCCACCCACCCCACTCACATACGAAACAAAGACCACCACAGCCAACCACAAAGGAACTACCATATCCACCTAGGCCAACCCCAAAGCAATTGTAGATATGCTATTGGAGCTAAGCTGTTGTAATTCTGATTCTGCAAGGCTTGTCTCTGCTTGCGGCTGAACAGTCTTAAGATTATCATCATCATCATCATCACCAAGGACAATTTATTTACAGAGCTGCTGGTGTTTCATCCAGTGCAGCGTGTGGGTTTTAATTTGCAAGCTGCTTTGGGGGTTTTCTTTTGAATGGAAGGACCGGGCAATTGTTTGGGTTTTTTTTAAGTTTTTTTATAAATTGTTTATCTGAATTCAGTCATAAAGATTACTGAAGTCCTGGACATGGAGGTTTGGAGTATTCTGCAATGCTGCTTTTAGGCTCTGGATTTAACCATCTTGTTCCCACCCCACTTTTTAGCTGGGAATGTGTGTTACTACATATCAGGTGGCAAAGCTGGGGGAGAAGAAACTTTGCGAACCCCGTTTTCCTTTTACAAATCATCCTCAGATGCTCATCTTTTTAGCTTCTTCAGAACTAGTCACCCAATAATAGGTCACTAAAAAAAGGGAGGGCCACCAGGATGACAGACAGAGATATTATTACAAAAGGTATAGGCAGGTGTGGTCCTCACACTACTTATGAGTGCCAGAGCATGGTTGATAACAAGAAAAGGGCCCCATAGCACATGCAGAGTGCCTTTTCTCCAACAAGAACTACCCTGACACAGTTGGGTTCATAGGCAAGGAAGGAGCTTTGGGTCTCAAGTAGAACTGGCACCTTTCATTTTAGGAATCCTTCTCTGGGCTTATAGAACCATAGAATTGTAGTGTTGGAACGGGGACCCCAAGGCTCATTGAGTCCAACCCCCTGTGATGCAGGAATAATTTAAGCTATGCGGTCTACACACCAGTCTCAACACAGTATGTGGGTTTAAGTATTTCTAAAACACAGAGAGAACAGCCGATTCAGCGATTGTACCAATAATTCTCCCTCTCTCCTGCCTTGCATATGTTTGCTTCTTTGCCCTGACTTCTGGTAGTGAAAGTATTTTGTTTCCTATGATGTAAAAGGCAAAGCATACATAAGATTATAATTTCCATCTGTGGGATCAAAGGGCATTGCTACAGAAAGAACCACAAGCGTTTGATTGGCTGCAGCGGCGTTGTCCCTGCACGCACCTCCTCTTGCAAAAAAGAGAGAGAGAGAAAAAAAATACAACCTTGAGCAGAAGCCAAGCGAGAGCAACCACCAAGATGCGATCATAATTTGCTTCCAAAGCAGTTTTCAGCGTGCAAAAAGGCTCTGCAAAGCATTGTGCCTTTTCTCACAATCAGCCTTGAGAAACTGTTGGCTCACTCGGCCTGCTTTCTGGATAAAGAAGCACTGAAAGCGTTTGTTGTCTACAGCAGAGGACTGAGAGCAGACTAGTCAAGAGCGGGGGGGGGGGCGTCTGGTGGCACATTTTCCGACAACAAATCAAGAGCCACTAAGTGCAGGAAATCTCCCGGGGGTTCTGCCCAATGAGACATGGTCACCAAAGTGGACAGCCAGTTGGTTCATTTTGAGGGACTGAGGTGGGGAGAAACCTAGTGAATTCTTAGAACAGGGGCCCCTCCTTTGTTAGATTCCGGAATAAACACTTCTGCAGAGCAGGAATTCAAGATCATTTCTTTCCAACTTTACTTAATGGTTAAAGTCTGCGAGCTCATTATGAAAACGAACAAGAAGCGAACCAAGGGCATTTTGCAGGATCAGCTCAAACCTCTCCCAACTTGATGCCTTGGACCACAATTTTCATTAGACCCAGCCAACGCAGCCTCATGGGAGTTGCAGTCCTAAATATCTGGAGAGTGCTAGGTTGGAGAAGCCTGATTTAAGCTGAAATTAAGGGCTTATCCATACCGTTGTTTAAGGTGGGTCAGAACATAAGAAGAGCTGGCTGCTGGATCAGGCCAATGGCCCATCTAGTCTAGCATCCTCTTTTCACAGTGGACAGCCAGATGACCGTGGGAAAACTGCAAGCAGGATCTCTCTTCCACTGTTAGTCATCACAGTCTTAAGTGCTACCGGTAATAGAAGCTTAGAGATTTGCAGTTCGTGGTCTTGTTCCATCTTTTGGCTGTTCTATTTACATGCTGCATATTTGTGACAGGAGGAAAGAGGAAGAAGAAGAAAAAGGTCTGTACACCCAGATATCCTCCTCATCAGGCTCTCCTTCCATCTTCCTCTTCTTGCACAGTTCGTGAGAAATTAATTTCAAAGAACTACCACCGCCATGTTCCACACTCAAAGTCCCTGGATGGTTAAAATGAGTTTGGCTTCTTATTTCTCATCTTGGGACAAGTTTAGTTATGGAGATGAAGAGCCCAGAAAGAAGTTTTTCTTTGACACTTTTGAGTCTATACCAAGAAATTTTAGCCGCCCACGGGGACATGGACATTTGTCAGGGAGCACTGCACCATGGGATACGGAGTGTTTACAATGCACTTTCTGGGCTGTAATCGTCAGTTACTCATTTCAGAACTATCTCCCCTGTTAAACACAAGTGTGTCTTCTTGAAAAGATGAGTGGGGAGAAATATTCCCTTCCCAAACCCTGATTCTGAATAACATGGGATGGTTAAAGAAGGTGGGGAATTATACATTGGTCCCTGTTGTCTCAGGCCAATATTCTTTCTGTATACACTTATTTGGCATCCTGAGCAAGTTTGCAGATGACACCAAATTGGGAGGGGTGGCTAATACCCCAGAGGACAGGATCACACTTCAAAATGACCTTAACAGATTAGACAACTGGGCCAAAGCAAACAAGATGAATTTTAACAAGGAGAAATGTAAAGTACTACACTCGGGTAAATAAAATGAAAGGCACAAATACAGGATGGGAGACACCTGGCTTGAGAGCTGTACATGTGAAAAGGATCTAGGAGTCTTGGTAGACCACAAACTTGACATGAGTCAACAGTGTGATGCAGCAGCTAAAAAGCCAATGCAATTCTGGGCTGCATCAATAGGAGTATAGCATCTAGATCTAGGGAAGTAATACCGTAGTACCACTGTACTGTATTCTGCTCTGGTCAGACCTCATCTGGAGTACTGTGTCCAGTTCTGGGCACCACAGTTCAAGAAGGATACTGTACTGACAAGCTGGAACGTGTCCAGAAGAGGGCAACGAAAATGGTCAAAGGCTTGGAAACGATGCCTTATGAGGAACGGCTTAGGGAGCTGGGTATGTTTAGCCTGGAGAAGAGAAGGTTAAGGGGTGATATGATAGCCATGTTCAAATATATAAAAGGATGTCATATAGAGGAGGGAGAAAGGTTGTTTTCTGCTGCTCCAGAGAAGTGGACACGGAGCAATGGATTCAAACTACAAGAAAGAAGATTCCACCTAAACATTAGAAAGAACTTCCTGACAGTAAGAGCTGTTCGGCAGTGGGATTTGCTACCAAGGAGTGTGGTGGAGTCTCCTTCTTTGGAGGTCTTTAAGCAGACAGGAATGCTTTGATAGTGTTTCCTGCTTGGCAGGGGGTTGGACTGAATGGCCCTTGTGGTCTCTTCCAACTCTATGATTCTATGATTTGCTTCCTAGAGCTGTTCCCACCCTTTTTACCTACTGGACGTCTCTTATACTCTTCTCCAAATGCAGGGATGAGACTCAGAAATTTTGGGAATCATAATCAACAACAAAAAGCCGCATCCCAACCTCTCTCACACTCTCATAAGTTCACCTGTTCCAAGAGGACCTGTAGACCTCGATCAATACACAAGCAACCCTGAACTATTCCCCAGATGGGAACTTAGACTGTTCTAGGCCCATGTTTCTGCCTATTATTATTATTATTATTATTATTATTATTATTATTATTACCCCACCCATCTGACTGGGTTCCTTCCAACAGATATCAAAACACCAAACATTAAAAGCTTCCCTATACAAGACTGCCTTCAGATGTCTTATAAAAGCTTGACATTGGATAGGAGGGTGTTCCACAAGGTGGGAGCCACCACTGAGAAGGCCCTTTGTCTGGTTGCCTTTCCAGTTGCTGACCAGCAGATACTCAACAGGAAAAGCTTTTACCCAGAACTGAGAAGTCGTGATTCAAAGAAACTTTCATGCCACTGTTATAGAGAAGTTGTAGAACATTTTGACCCCCAGGTAAGAGGAGTTACGATCCCACTGCAAGTCCAGGGTTTTCTCCAATATTTTGTAGCTAAGCAAACCTGGAAACTCCAGGTGTTTGAGATGTCTGCTCCTGGAATTGGGACCAAGGGCTCTGACCTCACGGGAGACAGTGTGGTGTATTTATTATTTATTCCTTATTTAATGTATTTTTTTTATTAAAAAAAACTCCAGTGGTTTACGTAAAACAAATAAGCAGATAACAATAAACTGTATTGGCTAGAGGGCTGGACTTGGAACTCACTGCCTGTTGACGCCAGGCAGGTGCCTTTACTGTACTTAATAATAATAATAATAATAATAATAATAATAATAATACTGCAATAGTAATAATATATTTATACCCCACCCATCTGGCTGGGTTTCCCCAGCCACTCTAGGCATCTGCTTAAAACATTTTTCTTTAGGCAAGCCTCCCCAGACATGATCAACTTAACATGCATTTTATCCTGTTCCAGCTACTGTTTAATCATCTTTTGGATGTTTCCAAATCCTGTTTTAACTGTTTTTATTGACAATTTCAAACATTTTATTAAAAAAACAAACCAAAATGGGTTTGGCGGGTGGTGGTTGTTCTTACAATCAAGTGGGATATCAACTTTGTTAAACAGATTTATTTATTTTTAATGCACCTGATAACCCATACATAAGTAAAAGAAGACCTCCAGTATTACCCCAAGCTAGTTCTCCGCCCCTCCCACATTGCTTGGGGTGGTTTTTGCAGTCTTGGGTAACTTACGACCTACCCATATCTCCGTTGATCTTCACAACAACCTTACGAGGTGGCCTCTCGCCCATAAAGTATTGCTCAGAGGCCAGGAGCCAGCCAGCGAGCTTCTGGGTTGCGTGAGCAGGGCTGAGACCCGACTTCTTTTCCTCCCCGACCCACTGGACCTCCCCACCCTCCCCTCCCCTGGCATGAAGGGAAAGGAGAGGTGCCCCCCTCATCTCCAACCTCCTTCCATCCTGCATCCTTCGTTCGCCACAAGCTGCCACCCCACCCACCCCCAACCTTGGCATTGCCCATGGCTTTCTAGAACTGCCTGTCTCCTTCTTCCAAAGCTCTTCTCGCCCGAAAGGATTTGCCGAGAAGGGAGCCTCACCTCTTCACGGGCGGGTGGTGCCAGTGAACCGCAGATGCCGCGGCAGGGACAAAGCCCCCCGGTCCAGCTGAGCTTCCTGCGCCCCCTGAGGCCACCTCTTCTTCTTGACCTTGCAAGCTGAAGACCATGCCCAGAGAGAGTCCTTTGGTCTGCTTGGTCCTCTCACTCTCTCTGCCTCTCCTCCCGATTTCCTCCAGGCCTCCCTCTCCTCCCCACCCCCTTATCCTGGCCCAGCCCAGACCTGGCTCTTGTTCAAATTGCAAGCCCAGCTGCAGATGTGCTGCATGGGGTGGTGGGGTAGGAGGAAGAAGGGGGGCAGGCTCAGCCTACCCCACCCCTGCCCTCCTGCGGGACAGAGAACCCCCCCCCAACCCTCCCTCCTCCTGTCTCCTTTGCCTGGGCAGCGCGGGAGCCCTTGCAGAAACATACCACCCGCTTCCAAATGTAGGGAGGCTCCCCCCCGCCCCCCCTGGATTCCTTTGCAGGAATGTGCAAGATGTGGAGGGCAGACACAACATGTGGGGAGGGGGGAGGGCGGGGAGGAAAGACCCTCCCCTTCCCCAGCACAGATTCTTCGAGAGAGAGAGGCCTGGGGTGGAGAATTGCAGGAGGCCAAGAAAAATAGAGAGAGGAAAGAGGGGAAAGGTTAACTGCGTCTCATATATAGCCCGCCTTTAAAAATCTGTTTTCTTTTCCTGGGGGGGGGGGTTGCAAACATGCATAGAAAGCAACAGACGGACCACAGAGAGCATCTTCTGTATCACCTAGCCAGTGTCTTATCACCCCCATAGGCTATGGGGGGTTACTAAGCACAATGGCTAGGTGGAGGCAGCAATGCCTCAGAGTCCCAGTTGCTGGAGACCGCCAGAGGGGAGAGGATTATTATTATTATTATTATTATTATTATTATTATTATTATTATTATTATTATTATTATCCCACCCATCTGGCTGGGCTTCCCCAGCCACTCTGGGCAGCACCCAACAGAATATTAAAAGCACGATAAAACAACAAACATTCAAAACTTCCCTAAACTTCCCTAACCTATCCATTCTGAAGGAAATCAGCCCTGAGTGCTCACTGGAAGGACAGATCCTGAAGCTGAGGCTCCAATACTTTGGCCACCTCATGAGAAGAGAAGACTCCCTGGAAAAGACCCTGATGTTGGGAAAGATGGAGGGCACACGGAGAAGGGGACGACAGAGGACGAGATGGCTGGACAGTGTTCTCGAAGCTACGAACATGAGTTTGACCAAACTGCGGGACGCAGTGCAAGACAGGAGTGCCTGGCGTGCTCTGGTCCATGGGGTCACGAAGAGTCGGACACGACTAAACGGCTAAACAACCACAACAACAAACAGGGCTGCCTTCAGATGTCTTCTGAAAGTCAGATAGTTGTTTCTTTCCTTGACATCTGGCGGGAGGGCGTTTCTCACAGGGCGGGTGCCACCACCGAGAAAGCCCTCTGCCTGGTTCCCTGTAACCTCCCTTCTTGCAGTGAGGCAACTGCCAGAAACTGGACCTCAGTGTCCGGGTTGGACGATGGGGGTGGAGACGCTCCTTCAGGTATACTGGGCCGATGGCTTTAGAAGAGGATTGGATAAATCAATGGAGGAGAAGGCTTTTGATGGCTACTAGCCAGGATGGCTCTGCTCCAGCTGCACTGTCAGAAGCAGTTTGCTGGAACCCACAGAAGGGGAGAGTTGCTGTTGAACTCTGGTTCTGCTTACGGGCTGTCCGTCGGGGCATCTGATTTCCCCCCTGTGAGAACAGGAGGCTGGACCAGATGGGCCCCCTTTGGCCTGATCCTGCAAGGGTCTTCTTCTGTTCTTACAGGGCTGAAACAAAATAGTTGAAGAGAAGCTTTGTTTGCCCCATGCTGTGTATATGAACTCCTGTGTTTTAGTCCATTGTAACCTCTGGGCCAAACAGATTGGGCAGACTTTCAGATCAAAGCTGGAGCTTATAGTACCTGTTGACCAGAGGTGAAAGTGAGATCACTGTGTTAAGGATGAGCAAACCTGTCGGGTTTTTTCTCTCTCAGTTCATAGTTTTCTTAGTTCTCCATATGTGCATTTTTTTAAAAGTCCGTGTGAAAATTCTGAATTTTTGGATGCTGTTTTAACTAATATACATGGATTTCACAAGCGCTGTCCCACAATAGAATGCATTTCTGTATGTTATTTTCACTCATATAGGCATATCTATGCACACCCCTTAATACATATGCATTTTTGTGCTTTAGAGAACTGCATCACAAAATTCAGAGATGTGCGAATTTTGCAGGAGAATTGTGTTTCAGTTCATGTCTCGATCTAAGATGTAAGAAGGAGGTAGTTTTTCATTAAAAAAAAATACAAGCAAAGATCGATTTGCTGCAAGGCACTCTATGTGGGCCTGGTTTGGTGCAGAATGCTGCAGTCAGATTGCTGATGGGAGCATCTGAAATGAGATCATGTGATAGCATTATGATAACAGTTGCATTGGCTGTCCACTTATGACCAATCCAGGTTGAAGCTCCTGTTTGACAGTGGAATGATTGACCTTAGAATGTGGTGGACCCCCCTTCACTGGAAGTCCTGTGGTTCTATGATTCTAGGACAGATTCCAGTGGCACGCTTCCAAGAGAGCAAAATGTTGAGGTCATCATGTGACGAAAGACTCATCGGATTGGGAGAGCGTTTCATCAGGGCTTCCAAGAAGCACCACCCAGCGGAGACGGCAGGCCTCACACCCTTGAGGTCCTTCCTGACTAGTTCCGAGTTACGTTCTAGATCCTGACCTTCCCGCTGGGTCAGGCCTCCACCGGCACGCCTGAATTCCCAGGGTGGCGGCTGCCCTCCGGAACACTGCTTATCGCTCACCTCACTGCCCCGCCTTGTCCAGGGGCATGTTTTTGTCTGGAAATGTCCATGGCCATTTGTGTGTGTGTGTGTGTGTGTGTGTGTGTGTGTGTGTGTGTTTTATAAAAAAAGCCAAATTGTGGACTGCAAACCAAACACACCCTGCTTGGGAAGGGCTGGCTGGCTTCCTGCTTCACAATAGAGGCCGTGTTACTAAATGCACTCTGAAAGGTCTTTTGCCAGGTCCTAGAATAAATAACTCAAGTGGGACACAGGCATTGTAAAGACCAAGTCGTGGGTGTGGCCTGGGGGGGGGCTCTCCCCTAGACGTCTCGTGACTCAGGAATGCTCCCTTGGAGGAGAGCATGGCCTCAGAGAGAACCCTTTGCAGAAGCTCAGGGAGGAATGTTGTTGTTTAGTCGTGTCCGACTCTTCGTGACCCCATAGAGAAGAGCACGCCAGGCACTCCTGTCTTGCACTGCCTTCCGCAGTTTGGTCAAACTCATGTTCGTAGCTTCGAGAACACTGTCCAACCATCTTGTCCTCTGTCGTCCCCTTCTCCTAGTGCCCTCCATCTTTCCCAACATCAAGGTCTTTTCCAAGGATTCTTCTCTTCTCATGAGGTGGCCAAAGGATTGGAGCCTCAGCTTCACGATCTGTCCTTCCAGTGAGCACTCAGGGCTGATTTCCTTCAGAATGGAGAGGTTTGATCTTCTTGCAGTCCATGGGACTCTCAAGAGTCTCCTCCAGCACCATAATTCAAAAGCATCAATTCTCCGGCGATCAGCCTTCTTTATGGTCCAGCTCTCACTTCCATACATCACTACTGGGAAAACCATAGCTTTAACTATACGGACCTTTGTAGGCAAGGTGATGTCTCTGCTTTTTAAGATGCTGTCTAGGTTTGTCATTGCTTTTCTCCCAAGAAGCAGCCGTCTTTTAATTTCGTGACTGCTGTCACCATCTGCAGTGATCAAGGAGCCCAAGAAAGTAAAATCTCTCACTGCCTCTCACCCCTTCATGGATCAATGCCTTGTCGTGGCGAAGGGGCTTGAATAACTCAGAGAAGCTATGAGCTATGCCATGCAGGGCCACCCAAGATGGACAGGTCATAGTGGAGAGTTTAGACTAAACGTGATCCACCTGGAGAAGGAACTGGCAAGCCACTCCAGTATCCCTGCCAAGAAAACTCCATGGACAAAGACAACAGGGAGGAATAGAAGCATTAATTTTGTGTCATCCACCCTCTTCAAGAAACTGTGGGGCGCAGCTGTATCACCCCACAGGCAAACTAAGCATGTGGCTTGATTCTACAAAAGCCTACAAGGGGAGACACAAAGCCTCAAACTCTGGGGCTGGGCAGGGGTCCTACCATGCAAATGGCAGCCCAGATATGCAGGGGGCTGGACTAGATGACCCTTGTGGTCCCTTCCAACCCTAAAATCCTGCACTTTGCCAAGGAAAAGCATGCCCACGCTAGGTAGAGATTTCCAGGTGAAGCAGACTATCGTGTCCTGAACCAGGCTGTGAATTCCTCTGCAATGCTTATCAGCTGCTGAGTACGAACCAGACTAATCAGTAAATGCTTATTTGTGTTGATTTGTGCTTTAATTGCAAATAAAATACCCAGCACTCCCTGCTCCCCCGTCTCTTCCTCTCAGTTTCTCTCTTGCCTGTTATGTCTTTGTCTTCTCCTTGTCTCCCTTCTGAGCACAGTAACAGGCCTGGGATCATTGCAATCTACGCGACGCCAAAAAGCTTTTAGCCGGGCCTGTCTCCTTGCCATCTTGGTGTTATGCTTTAATAGCTCCTTAATGTTTTGACTGAGCGGTTTAATTCCAAGGCTCCCTGTTCCACCTGCGCCGAGAGGGAGGGTTACATGTCCTCCCATTTGCCTGATGTGATTGCCCTTGGCAGCAAGAGGTGTTACCCCATGTACCACTCAGGAGGCAGATTTCGGGGACATCCTAGCAATTGGCTTGAACAGCAGACTGGTGCTGGGGTGCAGAGAGATGCCAGCTGCTCCATGCCACCACCCATTCCATTTCTCAATACTTTTCAATAAACGGAGAATATTGTCCCTTGGTGGAAGATAGAGAATGCAACCAACCACCTTTGGAGCTGGGTCCATTTTGGGCCGCCTCACCTCCAAAAGGGTATTGTAGAGTTGGAAAAGTTTCCAAAAAGTGCAACTCAAATGATCAAGGTGATGGAGGGATACCCCTATGAAAAAAGGGTGCCGTGTTTGGGACTTTTGAGCTTAGAGAAAAGGCAACATGATAGAAATTTATAAAATTATGCGTGGCTCGGAGAAAGTGGACAGAGAAACTTTTATCTTTTCGCTCTCTCATAGGACCAGAAGCTGAATGTTGGAAGATTCAGGACAGGAAAAAGAAAGCCCTCTTTCACACAGCGCAGTGTTAACCTATGGAACTCACTTCCACAGGATCTTCAGGAGGGGATGGTGGCCACCTGTAGTTCTGTGGTTTACCACATGGGGCAGCTGCACCCCAATCAAGCAATCCTTGACAGATGCATACAGCCAGGCAAGGAGGAATCCTGGGCCAGCAGGAAGCGCAGGACCACCTGGCCTGTAAACCTTTACCCCATCAGGGCCCAATCAAAAGAAGCCTGGGTGGGGTTGAGAATGCAATCTTGCTAACAAACAGAGCCCTCTAGTGGTCATGGCCTGAAACCCGCCCTGACACCCCTTAGATAAGCAGCTGGTTCTTAGAGACAAATTGGGGAATAGCGGTGCTCAGTAATATGACCCAAGACCTCAAGTCCCCAAGACGGCTGACACCTGGAATACTGTGTCGAATTCTGGGCCCCGCAATTTAAGAAGGGTGTTGACAAGCTAGAAAGTGTGCAGAGGAGGGCAACCAAGAGGATCAAGGGACTGGAAACCAAGCCTTATGAGGAACGGTTGTGGGAGCTGGGTAGCATGGAAAAGAGGAGACTGAGAGGAGATATGATAGCCCTCTTCAAATATCTCAAGGGCTGTCACATGGAAGAGGAGAAAGCTTGTTTTCTGCTGCTCTGGAGGGTAGGACTTGAACCAATGGCTTCAAGTGACAAGGAAGGAGATTCTGACTAAATGCAGTCATACCTTGGTTTTCGAACAGCTTAGTTCTCGAACGTTTTGGCTCCCGAACGCTGCAAACCCAGAAGTGACTGTTCCGGTTTGTGAACTATTTTTGGAACCCGGACGTCCGACGGGGCTTCTGCAGCTTCCGATTGGCTACAGGAGCTTCCTGCAGCCAATCAGAAGCCGCGCTTTGGTTTCCGAATGTTTTTGAAGTCGAACGGACTTCCGGAATGGATTCCGTTTGACTTCCAAGGTACGACTGTATCAGGAAGAACTTTCTGACAGTAGGAGCTGTTTGGCAGTGAAAAAGTCTCCCTCAGGAGGTTTTAAAGCACAGGTTGGATGGCCACCTGTCACGGATGCTTTAGTTGAGATTTCTGCACGGCAGGGGGGTGGACAAGATGACCCCCCGGGTTCCATTCCAATTCTATGATTCGCTATGATTCTGCTCTGGTCAGACCTCACCTGGAGTACTGTGTCCAGTTCTGGGCACCACAGTTCAAGAAGGATACTGACAAGCTGGAACGTGTCTAGAGGAGTGCAACCCAAATGGTCAAAGGCCTGGAAACGATGCCTTATGAGGAACGGCTTAGGTAGCTGGGTATGTTTAACCTGGAGAAGAGAAGGTTAAGGGGTGATATGATAGCCATGTTCAAATATATGAAAGGATGTCATATGGAGGAGGGAGAAAGGTTGTTTTCTGCTGCTCCAGAGAAGCGGACACGGAGCAATGGATTCAAACTACAAGAAAGAAGATTCCACCTAAACATTAGGAAGAACTTCCTGACAGTAAGAGCTGTTCGGCAGTGGAATTTGCTGCCAAGGAGTGTGCTGGAGTCTCCTTCTTTGGAGGTCTTTAAGCAGAGGCTTGACAGCCATATGTCAAGAATGCTTTGATGGTGTTTCCTGCTTGGCAGGGGGTTGGACTGGATGGCCCTTGTGGTCTCTTCCAACTCTATGATTCTATGATTCTATGGTACCTAGAGCAGGAAGGTCCAGTGGCAGGACCTCTTCCACTCACTATCCTGGCAACCATTGCCCAGAGCCCCATGTGACCCTCATGGAAACAAACAGGACCTGGGCAAGAGTGGGGTGGGGTCTTTGCAGGAGAACCTCCTGTTGGGTTGCACCCCTTAGGTCAGATCTGCCGCTGCCACCACCAGGGGCTCCGAAACCCCCCATCAGAAGTTGCCGCTTCACCTTACCTTACAGCAGGGGAGCTGCCCGCATCTGCAGGCGCTCGTCGTAGGAGATCGTTCCTGACGTGGCTGCCCTGATCTTGCTCTTAAACACTGTGTTCAAATTAGACAGGGACATTATCTCCCCTCCCACCTTCCCTCTTGGCGTGTCCCTTTGCGGCCTGGAGAAATGGAGACGGCGAAATGCCACGGAGTCCGGGGCTTGAGCAGCGATGGCACCTTGTGTCTTTGTCACAAAGATTTAGGCTCCTGAGCCTTGAAGGACAGGAAGATGCCACGCTCTCCTTGCTGGGTAAATGGATACAGTGTCTTGCTATTAAGGCACGTCTTGTTCTATCAAGGCTCCCTTACCGCACCGCTCACTTTCTCTGCTCTTTTGTGTCCAGATCTCTCTCCTTCACTCTCGCCCCGAGCCATTAGCAACTGATGGGAAAGTGCGAGAAGGGGCCAGACTTTGCTGGAAACTTTGGTGCTGACCTGCTAATAAACTGGGTTCGGTCACAGAATCACGGAGCTGGATCAGGCCCCAAGGGGATCTGTCTCTGTCTATTTATCTAAGGGATTGTTAGCATTTGGCAAAAAAAGCGAGGCAGAAGGAATACATTGTATGGAGGAAGGGGGGGAGGAATTTGGGTATGCAGGGTTTAGACCACTGAGGCTTTTTGAACGGAAGGTTGACGGTTCGAATCGCAGCGACAGGGTGAGCTCCCATTGCTCTGTCCCAGCTCCTGTCAACTTAGCAGTTCAAAAGCACACTAGTGCAAATAGATAAATAGGTACAGCTGCAGCGGGAAGGTAATCGGTGTTTTTGTGTGCTCTGGTTTCCGTCACGGTGTTCCATTGCACCAGAAGCAGTTTAGTCCTGCTGGCCATATGACACGGAAAGCTGTCTGTGGACAAAGGCCAGCTCCCTCGGCTTGAAGCGAGATGAGCACTGCACTCCATAGTCACCTTTTGACGAGACTTAACCGTCCAGGGGTCATTTACCTTTTACCTTTTTACTAGACAGGCCCCTGGCCTAATTCAGCAGGCAATAAGAGCTGTTTAACAATGGAACAGACCCCCTTGAAAACTTGTGGACTCTCCTTCATTGGGGCTTTTGAAACAGAGGATTCTTTAGCTAAGATTCCTGCATTGCAGAGGGTTGGACTACATTACCCTTGGGGGTGCCTTTCAACTCTACAATTTTATGATTCTATGGCATCTGGAGGGTCCACAGGTTGAACACAGCATCCCAGAGCCCCATTCTAATAGTAGTCTTCCCTCTGCCAACCGTTCCTTCCCAGTGGGCATTTCTTTCTTACCCCTAGATTTTCAAATTCCCTCCTATTCCATCATGCAACATTTTGCTCAGGCCACCCTGGGATGTTTCTTCCTCTGTCTCGTCCCCCACTCTTAGCTTCTTATAAACGTCGGGGTTCCCCTCCAATGCAAACCTGGAGGATCCCCCAATCTCATTTATCAATGGCCCTGTTTTGGCTCCATGTCTATCGGAAGGAACTCACCCCGCGTGCTTGCTATTAAAGGCAGTGCTAGCAACTAATAAATTTGTGCAAATGTCAAGTATTTATTAAAACCACATGGGGAAGAATGGGGAGAGAAAATTCTTTGAAAGAAGAAAGTCCCGGGTTCAGTTCTTGCTGTCTCCCACTAAAGAAGAACTCTGGGATTTGGTTTACAATGAATTAAAGAAAATTCTGAGATACACTTTTCCCCAAAAGCCAGAGGCTTTTTTGCTGGGACTTTTAGACAAAGAAATAGCAAAACCTGACCAAAATTTCTTTTTGTATGCCACTACGGCGGCGAGAATTCTAATAGCCCAGAAATGGAAAATTAACTAAATGCCATCAATTAACGACTTGCAGTCGAAACTTTTGGAATACAGGTATATGGAAATGGCCATACTCACCAACAGAATCCGGGAACAGGACGAAGGAAAACTCAAATTGCAATGGAGTAAATTTGTTGAATATGCTAAAATTAACTATAAAGGTATGAAAACGTTAGTGGTAATAACATAACTCTCATAATGATATATATATATAATGAATTAAACAATACGATATGAGATTGAAATAATTTACCATTTGCTGGAAGGAAGGAAGTCGTGCTGTTGATCTTGATGTATATATTGTTTTCTGTTCTGATATATCAATTTTGTTGGAAAATCAATAAAAATTTATCATCTAAAAAGAAGAAGAAGAAGAACTCTGGTGCCAGCGCTGAGAACTGGCTCCATCTGAGATCTTAGAAGGATGCTGCCAGTCAAGGCATGCAGCACTGGTCTGGGTGGGCTGAAGATCTGACTTGGCAGGAAGCAGCTTTTTCTGTTTGTGATTGTTCACCACCTACAGACAGGATGCTGGACTAAATGGGCCAGGCCACCCAAGGCTGTGGCCATGACTGCCTCCAGTGGAAGTGAGTTCCATAGTTCAACTATGCGCTGCATGAAGAAGTCATTTCTTTACCTGTCCTGAAACTTTCAGTGTTCAGCTTCATTGGATGTCTGCGAGTTCTAGCATGATGAGAGAGGAAGAATAGCTTTTTTTTCTATCCTTGATCTATTGGAGGTTTTTAAGCAGAGCTTGGACGGCCATCAGTCAGAGGTGCATTAGCTGTGATTCCTACATTGCAGGGGGTTGGACTAGAGGACCCTTGGGGTCCCTTCCAGCTCTACAATTCTAGGATTATATGACTATATATCCATGCCTTTATGGTCCAGCTCTCACTGGACCATAAAGAAGGCTGATCGCCGAAGAATTGATGCTTTTGAATTATGGTGCTGGAGGAGATTCTTGAGAGTCCCATGGACTGCAAGAAGATCAAACCTATCCATTCTTCAGGAAATCAGCCCTGAGTGCTCACTGGAAGGACAGATCGTGAAGCTGAGGCTCCAATACTTTGGCCACCTCATGAGAAGAGAAGAATCCTTGGAAAAGACCCTGATGTTGGGAAAGATGGAGGGCACTAGGAGAAGGGGCCGACAGAGGACGAGGTGGTTGGACAGTGTTCTCGAAGCTACGAACATGAGTTTGACCAAACTGCGGGAGGCGGTGCAAGACAGGGGTGCCTGGCGTGCTATGGTCCATGGGGTCACGAAGAGTCGGACACGACTAAACGACTAAACAACAACAATCCATGCCTTGTTATGTTCCATGGGGTCACGAAGAGTCAGACACGACTAAAGGACTAAACAACAACAATATCCATGCCTTGCATGATTTTGTGAACTTCTGTTGTCTGGTGTCCTTTGCTTCAGGCGTCCAAACATCTAGCAAGGGGGGATTTTGGTACAACACTCTGAAATATCTGTTGCCTCAGTTTCTGGTCTTAAAGCCAGCCAGAGAATTCAGAGCAATGGTTTGTTTCAGGGAGGCCACCCCTGCACCTCGCAGCTTCCACGCTTTCTCTCCCCTCCTCCCCTTTTCTGCTGCAAAGCCCAGCGTATATTTTAAAAGCCTTTTCCACATAACACAAAACACGCCCGTAACATGCCTCTTCCTCCCAGCCCAAACATGTGGAAACTTGATCTGCCCCCCCCCCTGTGCGGCGTCAAGCCCACTAATGTGTCTGCAGCAGGAGCAGGCGGGGGGGGGAACACCCTCCTCAGTCCCCCTCCTCACAATATAGAAACAGCTTTAAGGACGTGGAAAGACAGAGGCACAAGGAGGGTGAGGGGTGCCAGGTATAGGGGTGCCAGGGGCTTCAGTCCCCTCTATATTTTGAGGCAGGGGGCCAAGTTCCCCCAATATTGGGCTTGGACTACTGCAATGCGCTCTACATGGGGCTACCTTTGAAGGTGACTTGGAAACTGCAATTAATCCAGAATGCGGCAGTTAGACCGGTGACTGGGAGTGTCTGCCGAGACCGTATAACCATAGCTGCCAAGTCTCCCGTTTTTCACGGGAAACCCCCCATATTTTAAACTGTTTCCGACTGGCAGCCCGGATTAGAAAAAATCCCGTAAATCCCCCGGATTTCTTACCTGCCAGGGAGGCTCCCTTTTGGGTGCTGGCGCCACCCGATTTCCGGTGCCCAGACATGGGTAACACGGCACCGGGGCGTAGAAGCGACTTCCGGTGCCGCGCCGCTGCTGATCCTCCATTTTTCAGCGGGAGACTTGACAGCTATGCATATAACACCGGCCCTGAGAGACCTGCCTTGGCTCCCAGTATGTTTCTGAGCACAATTCAAAGTGTTGGTGCTGACCTTGAAAGCCCTAAACGGCCTCGGCCCTGGATACCTGAAGGAGCGTCTCCTCCCCCATCGTTCAGCCTGGACACTGAGATCCAGCTCCAAGGGCCTTCTGGCGGTTCCCTCCCTGTGAGAAATGAGGTTACTGGGAAGCAGGCAGAGGGCCTTCTCGGTAGTGGCACCCGCCCTGTGGAACACCCTCCCATCAGATGTCAAGGAAATAAACAACTATCAGACTTTTAGAAGATATCTGAAGGCAGCCCTGTTTAGGGGAGTTTTTAATGTTCGATTTTTATTGCTTTATTATTATTATTATTATTATTATTATTATTATTATTATTATTATTATGGAGCTGGGGAGACCCAGCCAGATAGGTGGGGTATAAATAATAATAAATAATTATTATTATTAAATTATTATTATTTCTATGGTGGTTCTTCTTGCAATATTTTCCACAAATATAATGTGAGTTGGTTTTTCTAAATAGGGGAGGAGGAGCTTGAAGATGATCGGGGGGGGAGGGGGAGGGACGGAACCCAACAGGTTGGAGCAAGCCATGTAAGGGGGTCCCAGGAATCACCCAAGGGCTACGGATGAGGAACCCGATCAAAAACTGGCAGCGGAGGATTTTATTGTCATTTATTGATACACATAGCTGCCAAGTTATCCCTTTTTTAAAGGGATTTTCCCTTATGCTGAATAGGCTTCCCCGCGAGAAAAGGGAAAACTTGGCAGCTATGTTGATACATGTATATCCTGTCTTTCCCCCCAGGGAGCGCTAAGCAGCATACATGGTTTTCCTCCTCTCCGTTTTTGTCCTCACAACAACCCTGCAATGTAGTTTAAGTGGAGAAGCTGTGACAGCCCCAAAGCAGGCTCCATGACTGATTGGGGGATTGGGACCCTGGTCTCCTCATCCAGCACTCTAACATCCTGTCGGTAGAAAAGGCCAAGGCATAGTTGGGGTCCAATTTAATCCATTTGAGAAGAGCAGAGAAGAAGAGAAGGGAGCGGGAAAGAGAGAAAGAGAAAGTGCTTGCTGCTGCCTGGCTCTTGAAAGTTCCCCGAGATTCTTCTGGAGAGTGTTTCCCTCCTAGGAATTCTTCTGCTTCTGGCAGGGAGCCCCCCCCCCCAGCCTCCTTAAAGCCTTTGGCATGTAGCAGGATTTCCTTTCTAACAATGTGTGGGGCTCCCTCCCTCTGGCCCCGTTTGGTGGGTAGAAAGGACTTTTCCGAGATCAAATGGATGTAAATCTCAGAACAGCTGGAGGGTTTTTTATTGTAAGCTTCCCAAAACAGTCCACCTTTCTCTCTGGGTTCTGCCTCCACCCTCTGCCTCCCCTCTTCCTTGGATGGGGCCCAGATATGGGAATATGTCAATTCCAAAGTTGAATTTTTCTATTTTTTTTAAAAAATATTTTTTATTGGTTTTACAACAAAAAACAGCACAAAAAGAAAACAGCAACAACACACTAATACAATAAAGTACTATAACATAACAATAAAAAGAAACACAAAAATCCAAATAGTCAATCCTTTTCTTTTAACATTATGTAAGGGGACTTCCTCGAGTTCCCTCCATCTGCGGTTCATTTCTCCTTTATCTTTAGCAATTTCCAATTCATTGTTAAAAATTTCTTACAATTTCAAATCTCTCATGCGTCTGTTTATAGTCACATAATTCCTAAATCCACAGTTTCTATACACTTCTAAATCTAATCTTAATATACAATTTTAGCATATTTTTTTAAAGTAGATTTTAAAGACTTTCCACTCTTCCTCAGTCGCTTCTTCTCCCCGGTCGTGAATTCTCCCGGTCATCTCAGCCAGTTCCATATACTCCATCATCTTCATTTGCCAATCGTCCACTGTCGGTAATTCATGAGTCTTCCAGTTCTTGGCCAGTAATGCTCTTGCTGCCGTTGTGGCATCAAAGTTGAATTTTTCTAAAGGAGTTACGGATGGGCGGAAATCGGGACTCGTCGCTGAGGTTCTTCTTCAGAGGAGACCATGGCTGTTAGGACGCCAGCCGCCTGTGAGCTGTGAATGCTGAATTCGTCTGTGTTCCTGCTAGTCATCCCACAAGAGCCAGGGATGGTCCACCCAACTTGGATGGCTTTAAAAGAGGATTAGGCAAATTCTTGGAAGGGGAGAGGGGTCTGGATGGCTCTCCCTCTACAGTTGGAGGCAGCATTGCTTCTGAATCCCAGTTGCTGGAAGCCACAGGGGAGGGGGGAGAGTGCTCTGATGCTCGGATCCTGCTTTCAGGTTTCCCATAATGGGCATCTGGTTGGCCACTGTGAGAACAGGATGCTGGACTCGAGGGGCCATTAGCCTGATCCACCAAGACCCTTCTTATGTTCTTGTTCTTATTCCGTGGCATACCCTCCAACATTCCTCAGATAAAAATACAGTGGAACCTCGAGTTGCGGACGTAATCCGTTCCGGAGGCACGTCTGCAACTCAAAGCGTTCACATCCAGAAGCGCTGCGCCTGAGCATGCGCGCGGCATGATTTAGCACTTCTGCACATGCGAGAGTGGCAAAAGCTGGAAGAAGAAGAAGAAGAAGAAGAAGAAGAAGAAGAAGAAGAAGAAGAAGAAGAAGAAGAAGAAGAAGAAGAGGAGGAGGAGGAGGAGGAGGAGGAGTAGTAGTTTGGATTTGATATCCCGCTTTATCACTACCCGAAGGAGTCTCAAAGTGGCTAACAATCTCCTTTTCCCTTCCTCTCCCACAACAAACCCTCTGTGAGGTGAGTGGGGCTGGGAGACTTCAGAGAAGTGTGACTAGCCCAAGGTCACCCAGCAGCTGCATGTGGAGGAGTGGAGACATGAACCCGGTTCCCCAGATTACGAGTCTACTGCTCTTAACCACTATACCACACTGGTGTAGTGATTCCACTACACGGTACTGGAAGTAACCATTCCAGTACTTGCGGGTTGCCGCGGGACACAACTTGAAAAGTCGTAACCTGAAGCAGACGCAACATGAGGTATGACTGTAGGGACATTTCTCCCTCCCTCCAACTGATCCCCTTCAACACCCCCATTCCCCTCCAGTTGCAGAGCAGAGGGCCTTCTCAGTGGTGGCACCCACCCTGTGGAACGCCCTCCCATCAGATGTCAAGGAAATAAACAACTATCTGACTTTCAGAAGACATCTGAAGGCAGCCCTGTTCAGGGAAGTTTTTAATGTTTGATGTTGTCACTTTTTTATTATGAATATTCTGTTGGGAGCCATCCAGCCCTCCACTGCCCTGAGAAAACCCCTTACTATACAGTGGTATTTCTGGTTATAATAATAATAATAATAATTTATTATTTATACCCCGCCCATCTGGCCGGGTTCCCCCAGCCACTCTGGGCGGCTTCCAAACAAACAGAAATTCTAAAATACAGAAATCCATCAAACATTAAAAGCTTCCCTAAACAGGGCTGCCTTGAGATGCCTTCTAAAGGTCTGGTAATTGTTCTCTTTGACCTCTAGTGGGAGGGCATTCCACAGGGTGGGTGCCACTACCGAGAAGGCCCTCTGCCTGGTTCCCTGTAACTTGGCTTCTCGTAATGAGGGAACCGCCAGAAGGCCCTCGGAGCTGGACCTCAGTGTCCGGGCAGAACGATGGGGGTGGAGACGCTCCTTCAGGTATACCGGACCGAGGCCGTTTAGGGCTTTAAAGGTCAACACCAACACTTTGAATTGTGCTCGGAAACGTACTGGGAGCCAATGTAGGTTACACACGCTTTGGGTTACAAGCTCCACTAACCCAGAAGTAGTTGCTTCTGGTTGCGAACTTTGTCCCGGGATGCGAGCAGAAGTTGCGTGCCAGAGGCGCACGCACAGCGGGAGGCACCATTAGCGAAAACGCGCCTCAGGATAAGAATGGTTTCAACTTAATAATGGATCTCCGGAATGTATTAACAAATTACAGAGGTACCACTGTAATCCGGATTTTTAAAAAACTATTATTATTCTTTGGAAAATTTACAATTTTACAATTTACAAATTACAATTTGTAAAATTGTATTTTACAATTTACAATTTGCAAATTTACAAATTTACAAAGAAAAGCACACACCAATAAACAAATTTTACTCAGGGGCAAGATTAGTACGTGGGTTGGGCCCTTGCAAAGGAGGACAGAAACCTGGATTTTTCGAGTTGCTCCAGACTCTTGAATCATTCAAAAAGAGGATGTCCAGTCATTCTGGAAAAGTCATGGAGGACTCCGGACCCCTCTCCCAAAATGCCTCGCCCTGAGGAAGGATCCCCCCTCCCTTCCTCAGGACAAAGTATCTTGATTTTACTCTCCGATCTTTTTCTGTCCTTCTGGGAAATTAAGGCTCCCCACCCCACCCCCGCCCAGCAATTCCTTTAGCTGCTTATCTGTAATATCAGTTCCTTACATCGCAATGTGCACAGGCTTCGTTGGTTCAAATCCAGAGGCAGAACAGATGACAGTGAACAATATGAGATGCATTAAGAAATGAGAACAAGGTGTAATGCTCAGCTCTCGGAAAATCAGGGGGAAAGATAGCATTCCTAGCTAAGACTTCCTGCGTCCTCCCTGCTGTTTATGCAGATGGAATGAGACAGAGCTCAGCAGCCATGGGCAGCCTTGAGTTCCAAAGGCCCCTCAAACTCAAGCCCTGGTATTGTCCCTCAAAATGATTTAAGTTTTGGAAGCAGGGTTTTCTGAGAAAATTTCTGAGGTGGCTTTTCTTTTTCTTGACCCCCTAGAAAAATGAAAGCTATTTTGCAAAAATGCCACCCTTTCCTTAGTGGTTGTCATCAACACCCCGCTGCCACCGTGATGCCCCAGAATAACACAAGGAGGATTTAAGATTTGTTTGTTTTGTGCATTGCTTTTTAATCCCACCTTTTCTCTGAGTTCCAATCCTCTGATGCCTTGAGTTCCTTCCTGTGTTTGGGGCCTTGCCCCTCAGTGAGGGTTTGAACATAATTAGGGAGCGGATGGCGCTGTGGTCTAATAAACCACTGAGCCTCTTGGGCTTGCTGATCAGAAGGTTGGCGGTTTGAATCCCCGCAACGGGGTGAGCTCCCGTTGCTCTGTCCCAGCTCCTGCTAATTTAGCAATTCGAAGGCAC
Source organism: Zootoca vivipara (assembly GCF_965207765.1). NCBI lineage: Eukaryota > Metazoa > Chordata > Lepidosauria > Squamata > Lacertidae > Zootoca > Zootoca vivipara. The sequence continues at coordinate 72,787,425 of NC_142583.1, forward strand.
GCCAGTGCAAGTAGATAAATAGGTACCGTGTTTCTCATATTATAAGACACGTCTTATATTTATTTTTTCCTAAAAAAACACACTATGGCTTATTTTCAAGGGATGTCTTATTTTTTCCCTCCTCCTCCTCCTGCGGCCGGCATTGCTGCTGCGCCTATCACTATGTCTTATTTTCGGGGTATGGCTTATATTCCTTGAATGCTTAAAAATCCTGCTATGGCTTATTTTATGGGTATGTCCTAAAATATGAGAAACAGGGTACCGCTGCAGCAGGAAGGTAAACAGGGCTCTGGTTTCTGTCACGGTGACCCATTGTGCCAGAAGCGGTTTAGTCCTGCTGGCCACATGACCCGGAAAGCTGTCTGTGGACAAACGGCGGCATGACCTGAAAGCGAGATGAGTGCTACAACCCCATAGTCACCTTTGATGGGACTTAAGCATCCAGGGGGCTTTTGTTGTTTAGTCGTTCAGTCGTGTCCGACTCTTCGTGACCCCATGGACCATAGCATGCCAGGCACTCCTGTCTTCCACTGCCTCCCGCAGTTTGGTCAAACTCATGTTCGTAGCTTCGAGAACACTGTCCAACCATCTCGTCCTCTGTCGTCCCCTTCTCCTAGTGCCCTCCAGGGGGCTTTTACCTTTACCTTTTAAGGTAAAGGGACCCCTGACCATTAGGTCCAGTCGTGACCGACTCTGGGGTTGCGCGCTCATCTCGCATTATTGGCCGAGGGAGCTGGCGTATAGCTTCCAGGTCATGTGGCCAGCATAACAAAGCCGCTTCTGGCAAACCAGAGCAGCACATAGAAACGCCGTTTACCTTCCCGCTATAGCGGTTCCTATTTATCTACTTGCATTTTGATGTGCTTTCGAACTGCTAGGTTGGCAGGAGCTGGGACCAAGCAACGGGAGCTCACCCTGTCACAGGGATTCGAACCGCCAACCTTCTGATCAGCAAGCCCTAGGCTCAGTGGTTTAACCCACAATGCCACCTGGGTCCCACCTTTACCTTTTACCTGAACGTAATTGAAGGCTCTGTTGCTGAACCAGTCAGACAAGATTCTTCACTGTCCACTTAAGGGTCCTCATTAGCACACACACACACACCCCAAATGAGCCAGGATGCAACAGCTACAGCTAAAGGATGGTGCCCTCCCAGCTAATGGGTGGGCCTTTCCTCCAGCCCCTTCACCTAGCTGCCAGGTAGGAGAACAACAGCCAAAGCAGGTGTGTGAGCTGAGCTGGAAGCAATCTGGAAACTGGAGACAGCGAGACCTGCTTGCTCTGTGTAGGATACAAAGCTGTGACTAACGAAGAGGCAAGATCTTTTGGGGTGTTAATGCTGCAAGCCCCTCCATCTTCTGCTCAGGCTTTATATGTATGTAAATAAAACCATAAATCCTAAAGACTCCGCTGACCTCCATTGCAAGGAAACCAAACCTGAGTAAGTGACGGGAACCCCTGGAGTCTCTCGCTGCCCAGAGATTGAGGTAGCATAAAGCTCTGAACACACTCCTGGAAACATATATGAGCAATATCCCATTGCCCTCCTAGGGTGTGTGCCTTGAGTCTTTTCACGGAGAAGCAGGAGGAGGAATTCAGCTCTGCTGACCCACCTCTGGGCTGGAAGGGTCTCGCTGACCTCACAGATTCCTGGCTGCTGAGTTATGTCCTCTCACCGACAGTGGGTAAATATTTTCCCTGGCAGCTGAGCCTCCCCTGCAAGCCTGGCTTGGGAATGTCCCCCCCCCCCAACGTTGCTGGAGGAGCCTTGGTTGCTTCTAAGGAGATGCCAGCTGATAAAGGGGTGCCAAAGAGCACCACCCTCCTCCTGCAGGAGCTCCCCCCAAAAATTGGTCTGATGAACAGGAGAGGTGGATGGAAAAACAGTTACGTACCGGTAAATGAAATATCCTTGGAGTTGCATAGGGATTTCATGCTCTTTATTGCAGCTCGTAAAACAGTGAATTAATCCCCCCCAAAAAACCTCTGGCTTTATATACCGTACATTATTTACACAATGGGTCCTGTCTGATTGGCTGATTCTGCTTCCCTCCTGGAGCCTGATTGGGCTGCTCCCACAGGCCAATCAGTTGTTGCATTCTAGGATCCTACCTACCTAATAGGCTGATTGACTTCCTCCTGGGGCCTGATTGGGCTGCTCCTGCAGGCCAATCAGGTTGTTGCATTCTAGGATCCTACCTGCCTATTGTTCTAGGATCCAAGCTTAGTACATAACAGTAAACCAAGGGGTAGCATCCATTGCGCGACAGGTGAGTATTCCATCAATCCGAATAGGTGCAAAGATGGAGATGGGATGTTAAGGTGGATAAGGCCTCTTCAAGACGAAAGCTGAGTCACCGGGGGGGGGGGGGATATTTGGCAGACTATTATTACAACTTAGATAGGGGGTGTCTGCTTGCTTCAAAATCACATTTCCCATGACCATTCTGGCCAAGGTTTCAGTTGCCCACATCATTCCCAAGTAACTGCAAGAACTGCTTTGGAAGCGAGTGCGTCCGAACCCTTTCACCTGTGCCTGGGCAGCATCTACAACTGAGCAGAAAATGATGCTTTCGATTCCACTCCAAGAGAAGAGTGGACAGTAAAATCGATGGACTACGCTGAGATGGCCAAAATGACTGGAAAAATCAGGAATCAGGACAACAAAAACTTCAACAAAGACTGGGGGAAATTTGTAATATACAGTATTTGACAGACAGGGCCATCTTAAGCATATCTGGCGCCCTGGTGCGAAGATCCCTCCGGCGCCTCCCGTTTCCCAGCGTGACGGGCGCAGCGCCACCCAGCCTTGCCTTAGGGCCGGCCCTGTTGACAGAACATTGTAAACAGTTAAAAATATTGGCAGGATTGAAATAACATTTGCAATGTGAAAGGAACCAAAGGAGAAAATAGATATTATAATATGATATGCAGTGAAAATGATTATTAGTGGACCCCACGAAAGGGAGGGTGGAAGTTGAAGAATTCGGAGAATTTTGTACTTTTGGATTGCATTTTGTAAATGAAAAACTAAATTGTAAAACCAATAAAATTATTCTTATTGTTGTTATTGTTAATTATTGTTATATTATTGTTATATTATTATTATTATTATTATTATTATTATTATTATTATTATTTATATAAAGGATGCTTTTGATTCCAAAGTTTGGAATGCTCTCCTGGAAGAGGAGTGCCTTAGATTCTGGAGATGCCTGTACAGAAAACACACCTGGCACCTTATCAGAAAGGAATGCAAAGAGTTTCCAAGGGATGTGGGGCGGGGGGGGGGGGAGTTCCATTCCTTCATTCTCCCTGCCGGCCTCCTGCAGTTTATAAATCATGGAGCTGCAGAATTGGAAGGGACCTAGAAAAGTCATCTAGTCCAACCCCCTGGTACGCAGGGAGGCAAGAACACAGGGCAGCAGCCTTCTCCAACCTAGTGCCCTCCAGGTCAGGTGCATTGGACTACAACTCCTGTGGGCACCCGGAGGGCACCGCTTTTAGGGAGGTTGGTGTTGATGCTTCCACTGGCCCTTCCTCTCCCCCCCCCCTGCCACTGGTGACTTCCTGCTCTGGTTCCTTCGTATCACATGCCGCTGGAGGCTGGGGGGGGGGAGGCGTGCATGCAGTAGAGAGGCTGACTCAGCCGGCTTCACGTGCTGACCTTGCTGAAACCAGCAGCGGGTCGAAAGAGCTCCCAGTTCCTGCACGTGGGAAGCGTGAAGATCTGATAATCTGCTCAGTTTCTTTTCCCAATAATGCAACATCTACTTCCTCCGGAGGAAAGTGAAAGAATCCGCTGAGTCCAGCGAAGCACGGAGACCAAAGACCTGAATGGCAGAATGGGGAAAAAATGGGCAGAACCTTGAGATCAGTTTTTGGTCCTTTGACTCCCCTTGTTGCTGATGGGAAAACGCAGACCAGAGGCCAAATGTGACCCACGGGTCCTTGCTAGCAAATTTTTATTGAATTTTACATTTTAGCATAATAACATCATATCAAATAACAAAAGAAAAACAATTCACCAATTCCCCCCCTCACGACTTCCCTCAACTTCCTCCTCTGGTTTTTTACATTTCAACTTTTCCTGCTTCTTGTGTTATCTCTTAATATGAAGTTCTTTAAGTTCGATGTTGTTTTGCTCTTATATCATCATGACATCGTCTTGGTAATTTCTATACAGTGGTACCTCAGTTTACAAACACAATTGGTTCCGGAAGTCTGTACTTAACCTGAAGCGAACTTTCCCATTGAAAGTAATGGAAAGTGGATTAATCCGTTCCAGACAGGTCCGCGGAGTACTTAAACTGAAAATACTCAAACCGAGGCATATTTAAACCGAGGTATGACTGTATTCGTTTTGATAATTGTAAGTGTTTACTCAAATCCTGCTAGCAAGTCCATGTTTTCACATTGTTTTGGTAGATACAACATAAAGGGCTCCCAGTCTTTTTAAAAGTCTCTATTGTCCTTGTCTCTGAGTCTTTCAGTTCGCTTCGCCATTTCAGCGTATTCCATCAGTTTTTCTTGCCATTCTTCTATAGTTGGTATTTCCTAGCCATGGTTGTAGCATACATAGAACGTTTCTTCTTTTCTTTTGGCAGTTCTTGATCTGAAATGCCTAGTAAAAAAGCTTCTGGGCTATGCTATCTAACGCTTGAGGCTCTTCTGCTAGAGTAACTAACTTCTTCTTCTTCTTCTTCTTCTTCTTCTTCTTCTTCTTCTTCTTCTTCTTCTTCTTCTTCTTCTTCTCCTCCTCCTCCTCCTCCTCCTCCTCCTCCTCCTCCTCCTCCTCCTGCTCCTCCTCCACCTTCTTCTTCTTCTTCTTCTTCTTCTTCTTCTTCTTCTTCTTCTTCTTCTTCTTCTTCTTCTTCTTCTTCTTCTTCTTCTTCTTCTTCTTCTTCTTCTTCTTCATACTTGGGTTGCCCCAGCTACTCTGGGAGGCTTCCAACAAATTACAAAGCCACAGGAAAACACCAAAATTAAAAACAAGAGCCCTCTCCCCTCCTGTGGTTTCCAGAAACTAGCATTCTGAAACATTGCAGCCTCCAGCTGTGGAGGCAGAGCTGAGCCATTGTCCCTACTAGCAGGTATTTTTTTCCAGGAGGAGCTTGCCGGAACTCAGTTCCAGCACCTCTCAGGTGGTTCTGGAACCTCTCAGGTTCCAGGGTGTCATTGCCATTCTAAGAGAAAAGGTTCTAAGAGTTCTGGCACCCCTTTTTCTTTTAAAAAAATTGCACTGGCTAGCTGCTAGCACCTCTCCTCCTCCATGAATTTAGACAATCTTCTTCCAAAGCTATCCAGGTTGGTGACCATCTCTGCCTCCCTGTGAGGGAGAGTTCCATGGATTATGCACTGGGTGGAGAAGCAGTGGTCTTCTGGGCTTTCGTAGGGGGCCCTCTCCCGATCCTATTTGAAGATCCCATCGGAGACCGAACCTGGGACATTCTGCAGGCTCTGCCACAAAGATGCTCTCCCGCTGCAGCCCGTAAGAAAGTGAGGCAATGGGTTTTACTTCTGCATTACACTGCATGTTAAAGCAAGTTCATAGTAGGACAAGGCGAAGAACCCAAGGAACGTATCAACAACAAAAGCCAGCAACAAAAATTGATTTCAATACACCATCAGCCTAGGGACACAGGCCCAAGCTTGGGAATACTAGTTGAGTGGGCCAGTGGTGTGTCTTGGTAGAAGCACCATAGCTCTCAGCAGAATCTGCTGCAAAGCCATCAAGAGGATTGCATGCTTCCCATTTAGTGGGTCCGCCGTGGGAAACAGGATGACCCTTTGGCCTGATGCAGCTGCAGGGTCCTTCTTATCTGGTCAATAAAGCCCCCGTAGAACGGAGGATTATGTTTAATCTGTAACTTAGTACATCCCTAATTCTGTGTGTGTGGCAGCAGCCAGCTGAGACCAGCTTCTGTAGAATTGCATAACCCAAAAACTCCTGGCTTCCTTGCTGTTCCTTCTGTCGTTCCTCCCAGGGTTTGACTTGAGAAACTGTTTATCATTCTTGCTGCTCTCTGGATCCTTTCCAACTTGTCACCCACATCCATCTTGAACTGCAGTGCCCAGCACTGAACCCAGAAGGCTGTTCCCTGCTTCTTCTTCTTCTTCCTCCTCCTCCTCCTCCCTCCCAAGATGTCTCATCAGCACTGAATGATGAGCGTTTTAAGTGATTGGGCCCAGAATGAGAACAGCTGACACAATGGGGGACTTCCCAAAACGGGAGGCAGATAAAGCTGTCCCAGACCAGAAGCTCTGCATTCTCCTGGACCGCTTTGTCCTCGAGACCCAGCATCCCATTTAGAAGCCCAGAAGCAGCATCGCTCCATCGTGTGTGGCAGAGAGTTCCAAAGGACCGCTGAGATCTGTTGCAGGAGGAGCTGCTCTCTGGGAAAAGGCAAGGCAGACCCATTTCAACCATGTTACTTTGGACTGGTTGTTGTTGTTGTTTGTTGTTGTTGTTGTTGTTTTGCAATTGGTAGCCACCTTGAGCATTACTGATTATTTGCAGAGTGGGAAAAGGTTTGGAAAGGGGGGGTATGAAGCAGCTCCATTACGAAGGGAGATTGCAGCATTTGGGACGAGGTTACACGATGGAAGTTTATTGAATTATGCATGGCATAGAGAAAGCGGATTGGGAAAAGCTTTTCTCCATCTCATAACATTTGCAGACATCCAGTGAAACTGAGTAGTAGAAGATTTGGGACAGATAACACGAGAGCAGAGCCTTTTCTGCCGTGGCTCCTTGTTTGTGGAATGCTCTCCCCAGGGAAGTTCGCCTGGCACCTTCATGATACACCTTAAGGTGCCAGGCAAAAGCATTCCTCTGGAACCAGGCCTTGGGCTGATGGACATCCAATGCCCTTTTTAAATGGGTTGGGGAAGGGGGAATTCTTGGGTTGTCTTTGTCTTTGTTTCTATTACAGTATATTTTTTGTGTTTCTACATTGTGATTTTGTGTTGTAAGCACCCTTTCTGAGAGCTGTGGGTATAGGGCAATATACAAATCATCATCATCACCATCATCACAACAACTTATTTATGCAGCGCAGAGTTGAATTATTGCATTTGCTCCCATACAGGCATGCCAACCCCATGGGACTGGGGCCTCTACAGCCCGCCCCGCCCCGCCCCCAATATCTGCTGGGACAGGGCTCAGCCCCCCACCAATCTTGGAGAGGCCTGGCGGGATATCGCCCTGGGCAGCACTGCATTGGGAGACATGACCTCACCCCCCTGCCCCATGTTGGGCGCAACTCAGCGCCTGTGCTCCCATAGGAGGCAGTGGCGGCCCCCCAACTTGGATGGCTTTAAAAGAGGATTAGGCAATTTAATGAGGAGAGGGCTATCAATGGCTATTAGCCAGGATGGCTATGCTCTGCCTCCGGTGGTAGTGAATGACACGGAGCAATGGATTCAAACTTCAAGAAAGAAGATTCCACCTAAACATTAGGAAGAACTTCCTGACAGTAAGAGCTGTTCGGCAGTGGAATTTGCTGCCAAGGAGTGTGGTGGAGTCTCCTTCTTTGGAGGTCTTTTGGGACCCAGGTGGCGCTGTGGTTAAACCACTGAGCCTAGGGCTTGCTGATCAGAAGGTCGGCGGTTCGAATCCCTGTGACGGGGTGAGCTCCCGTTGCTTGGTCCCAGCTCCTGCCAACCTAGCAGTTCGAAAGCACATCAAAATGCAAGTAGATAAATAGGAACCGCTACAGCGGGAAGGTAAATGGCGTTTCCATGTGCTGCTCTGGTTCACCAGAAGTGGCTTTGTCATGCTGGCCACATGACCTGGAAGCTGTACACCGGCTCCCTCGGCCAATAATGCGAGATGAGCGCGCAACCCCAGAGTCGGTCACGACTGGACCTAATGGTCAGGGGTCCCTTTACCTTTACCTTTAAGCGGAGGCTTGACAGCCATATGTAAAGAATGCTTTGATGGTGTTTCCTGCTTGGCAGGGGGTTGGACTGGATGGCCCTTATGGTCTCTTCCAACTCTAGGATTCTATGATTCTATGAATGCCAGTTCCTGGAAACCCCAGGAGGGGAGAGTTGCTCTTGTGCTTGAATCCTTCCCCCCAGCATCTGGTTGCCCCCCCCATGAGAACAGGATATGGAAGGCAGGAGAGCAACGCAGCTCAACTCATGCAAACCCAGTCATGGCCGGACCACCCATGGGGCAAGGTGAGGCGAACTTCCCAGCTGCCTCCTCCCCCCCCCCAGGGAGGAAATGGTGGGGGTTGCCCTCTGGGGTCTCCTGTAGTCTGCACCCACCTGGCCTCCCCCACACGATGGCATTTGATTTCCACATCCGTCATCAGGTAAGGTTGATTTGATTCCCCCTTGTTCGCAATGTAGATAGACCCTCACTTGCCCCTTCTTCCCAGCACAGGGGTTGCATTTTGTGCCAAAATGTATTGGCTTGGCCCTCACTCCAGTCCAGGGAAAATAAGTAGCCCATCTCCTCCAGCCTCCTGTTCTCACAGTGTCCAGCCAAATGCCTGTGCAAAACCCACAAGCAGGATCTGAGCCACTTGGATTCCCAAGGCAGTTACTCCTGTAGCTCCTCTGGAATAGAAAAAAATAGGGGGGGTTGGCTTTTGCTGCCCAACTCCCCAAGCGACTGAGTCCCCTAAGTCCATGATCAGTCAGAGATGGATGGAGGCAAGATCCACAGAAAGCAAGGCAGATTTTTATTTTTCTGTTGCAACAGAGTTTGTTCCCCTCCTTGCAAGGAGGTAGGAGGGACCCAGTACAACGGTGCACAAGCCCCTATAAAGACTTTTGAAATTGCCCACCCTGTACCCCAAGACCACCACCACCACCCAAGAAAACATCATACATACACCACAGAAGGAAGGCGTCTCCAGCAGAAATATGAGAGTGTTGCTTCTCTCCTGTCTGCCAGGATACCTGATAATGCCTTACTTCACTGCATTTTCTGGGTAGCCTGGCCATTCCTTGGAGATGGTAAATACTCCTGAATCTCTCACACATATTGAGAGTTTGCTCAGCTTAAAAGATAGTACTTGCAAGACTGTATTTGCAGGGAGGTGTAAGCCCCTATAGCCCAAAGACAACTGGAAAACTTTTCCCATTTCCTTGCTCATTGCAGAGAAATATTTGAGGTCAATTTGGGAGAGTCAAAATAGCTTCAGGATTACTCTCCTGTACTCTGTCAGATAGGTGGTTTATATACTTATGTACCGGTATGTGTTTGCTGTGTACATTTATGAACATTTATTCTATATTTGAGACCTTAGAATTCTTATAATACCTCCTTCCTTAGTTTGGAGGGTCTCCTCTTTGTGGAGCGGAAGGCTGCCAGGAATGTGGGCTCAGCCATCTTTCGGAGCCCAGCAAAATACAAAACCACACAAACTACACACAGAGAGAGATGGTGGTGGTGGTGATGATGATGGTAATTTATTTATACCCTGCCCATCTGGCTGGGTTTCCCCAGCCACTTTGGGTGGCTCCGAATCGAATATTAAAAACACAACACAGCATTAAACATTAAAAACTTCCCAAACAGGGCTGTCTTCAGATGTCTTCTAAAAGTCTGATAGTTGTTTATTTCCTTGACATCTGGTGGGAGGCCGTTCCACAGGGCGGGTGCCACCATCAAGAAGGCCCTCTGCCTGTTTCCCTGTAACCTCACTTCTTGCAGTGAGGGAACTGCCAGAAGGCCCTCGGTGCTGGACCTCAGTGTCCGGGCTGAACAATGGGGGTGGAGACGCTCCTTCAGGTATACTGGGCTGAGGCCGTTTAGGGCTTTAAAGGTCAGCACCAATACTTTGAATTGTGCTCAGAAACGTACTGGGAGCCAATGCAGATCTCTCAGGACCAGTGTTATATGGCCACTCCCAGTCACCAGTCTAGCTGCCACATTCTGGATTAGTTGTAGTTTCTGAGTCACCTTCAAAGGTAGCCCCACGTAGAATGCATTGCAGTAGTCCAAGCGAGAGATAACCAGAGCATGCACCACTCTGGCGAGACAGTCTGCAGACAGGGAGGGTCTCAGCCTGCGTACCAGATGGAGCTGATAGACAGCTGCCCTGGACACAGAATTGACCTGCGCCTCTATGGACAGCTGTGAGTCCAAAATGACTCCCAGGCTGCACACCTCTCCCCCCTCCCTCCCTCCCTCTCTCTCTCTCTCTCTCTCTCACACACACACACACACACAGAGGGAGAGAGAGCGCACCATGTCAATCTAGTCGGCTCAATCAAAGCTTGGTATGTTCCATCGGATGCTATAAAATTCCCAAGTGGAAATGGAAGAACATTTTAAAGTTTGAATGATGGATAGGCAAGAAGTACTTGATTCCGTATTACCCACATCCCATTTTCCTCCCACGAGATCACAAAGCAGCCTTTTAGACTCACTGAAGTAGGTTGGGCTGAGAGAGAGAGAGAGAGAGCAACAAGGCCACCCCCGGGCCACTTGGTGCTTCAAAACAAAGCAGGGAGACTCATGAAGGTCTCCCTCTGGTCCACGTCCAACACTTTCCACTTCTATCCTTCTGAAGGCGTGAGGAAATCCAGACACACAGAGAGAAACCAATTTTCAGTGTTCTGGATTAGGGTAGCTGGGGGAGAAGTTATTGTTATGCCACCCCTGGCAGCAAGCACTATTTTTCATTTTAAAATATTAGAGAGCTTGTATCCTTTAGTGGTTAGAGGGTCAGGATAGGACCTGGGAGACCAGGGTTCAAATCTCCACTCAACCACAAAGCTCATTGGGTGGCCAGGGATCAGACAGAGTTTCTTGGCCTAACTCACCTCACAGGGTTGTTGTGATGATAAAAATGGGATGGGGATGGGATGGGAAGGTCACCATGAATGTGACCTTGAACTCCTTGTAGGAAAAGTGTCATATATTCTGCCAACAGAGATTTAGCAGGCACCTTCTGTTTTAACACTGAAACGCCTGCTGATGTTTTTTCTATTCCGACAGCCAGTTAAGAATACATCTTTCCATAATGGTTAACTGAGGTCCATTTTTAACTTACATATATATATATATATATATATATATATATATATATATATATATATATATGTTTTTACTGTATGGTTTTATGCTTTTCTGCTGTAAGCCACTTTGATTTAAAAAAACAAAATAGCTACTTTTAAATAAATAAGTAATAAACACGTCAGAATAAATAAATCCATTTGAACAACATCAAAAACTCTGCTCAAATGTGAACCCTGATTTCCCAGCGTAGGGTTTCAGCAATTGCCTTCCAGCATCAATCCTTTTAGGACCAGAGACAGACTTTGGCAAGGGAAAGGCGCTTCCCCTCCCCCCAGATGTTTTTGGCCATTGGCTGTTGATTGCTCAAAGGAAACTGAAACCATTAATCCAGATTTTGGATTTTGCAGCCCATCAGAGGCAGCCACACTCTCTCAGAGGCATGCCTTGGTCCGGCCCTGTTGCCGCGAGCAGAGGAACTTGGGCTCTGGGGTCAGATGGGTGAGGCTGATCGGAAGAAATGAAACTCATTTGGAAGCTGCTGCCAAGGGCTGAGTTCAGGAAACAGATGGGATGTTTCGAACGGGTGACGGAGAGCCACACTCCCCTTCCTCTTTTCCCTGATGGATGTCCCCAGTGCTATTTTTCTAGAAAAAGAGGTGCTGGAACTCACCATGAACGCCTCCCTTGTTCTCTTATAATTGCAGCGGCACCCACCCGAGAGGTCCAGCAAATTCCAGATGAAAAAAACACCCTGGCCCACTTGCTATTTGGAGGTCTGAGTGAGATGCTCAGGCATGGCTCTCATCTGCAGCCATTATTCACATCCCTGCATTCATTGGAGAAATGTTGGAGAGTATGTAAGGCCGGATATCCTAAAGATAGCCTCCACCAGGCAAGTGCCTGGAACCCCTGGTGTCTGTCACCACTCAGAGACTGGGGTGGCATGTGACGTTAATATTGCTGCTGCTATTGTTGTTGTTAACAGATTTTACAAACAAGGCAGTCCCTGCCTGCAGGCCTGCAGTCTCATGGGCACGACTCAAAAGGGCATTGCTGACATTGCCTTCATCATCGCAACAACAACAATTCAGCACATTGAGAGAGAGCGTACTCCAGAGATCGATCACATGCATTGCACAAAGGAGGTCTCAGGTTCAGCGTTTGGCGTCTCCACCTGAAACAGGGACGGGGAACCTGAAGGGTTCGGGATGCTCATAGACCCCAGCTCTCTTCAACCCCAATTGCAGGGAATGATGGGAGTTGTAGTCCAACGACATCTGATGGGCCACAGGCATTCCACATTCCGTGGCCCATTTGCTCAAAGGTGTGCTCATCTTTGGGGCAGGTCTTCAATCTAACTGTGCACCTTGCTTGCTTTCCTTCCCCCTCCAGGAATTTGCCCTTATATAATCAGCCGTTGGACACATCTATGGCTTTGCCCTTCCTCCTTCTTGCAATGTCCAGTTATGTCCCCCAAGGTATGTTTACTAAATACTAAACCCGATTGCTGTAACAAGTCCTTTTTAAAAAGTGTGGGAGCAGATTGGTTGGCCGGGGGCAACAAAGAGCTTTAATCTGCCTTGACTGCCAGACATGGGGCTCGAAGCTGAGATGACGCTGAGATTGAGAGTCTCATGCTCTACCGACTGCTCTCTCTCCTTTTAGCTGTTTCTGTTTTAGTTGCATGCCGTCATGAGTCCCTGTCAGGGGAAATGTTGGGATATAAATAAATCATAATAATCATAATAATTCCTATTGCAGCCTTTGGTTCCTGGGGTGTCACGGCCCCCGAACATTTGCGGAGCGTCAAAGACTCCTGCGTCTTCATCCCATGTACCTTCAGCTACCCCAGCAACGTCGCTGTCCCAAATGGCATCACGGCCATTTGGTACAAAGATTACACAGGGCAGAAGGCTGTGGTTTACCACTCAGCAACTCCTAGTAGCATGGAGGGTCAGTTTCAAGGACGCACAGAGCTGCTGGGAGACCCCCTCCAGCGCAATTGCACCTTGCTTCTGAGGGGTGTGACAACCGCAGATGCTGGCAAGTACACCTTCCGGTTCGAAATCAGCGAGGGGAACCGCTGGTCCGATCCAAAGGGGGTTGAGCTGACCGTCACCGGTAAGTAATCAGACACTCCCTGCCCGCAAATGTCTGCTTTGTGATGCATCCCGATTTCTCGACTGTTTTTGCTAAGCCTACCTGTCCTTAGGGCTTAAGCCAGCCTTCTTCTTCCTGCTGGCTTCCAGATGTTTTGGACTACAACTCCCATCAGCACCAGCCAGCCGGGAGCTGTAGTGCAAAACACCTGGAGGGCAAAGCCTGGCTTAAAATAACTGATTGGAAGCTACTAAATCAGGAAAGGCTACACACCACTGTATCAAGCTGAAAAAAACCCCTCTGCTTTTTAACCAAGCCATTTATAGAATCGTAGAATTGGAAGGGACCCTGCGGGGTCATCTAGTCCAACCCTCTGCAATGCAGGAATATGTGGTTTGCCCCTACGGGGATCAAACCCATGACCTTGACTTTATCAGCACCATGCTCTAACCAACTGAGCCACCTGCAGGCCATTATCATTGTGATATAGTCAGGGATTTGGGATGGAGTGAAGGCTGTTCGTTGATTGCGGTTGGCTGAGCTGCTCTGAGGTCACAGAGAGGCAGAAGGACCTGACTGTGATTGGCTGGACTGCTTTGGCCTAAAGCACGGTTGGTCAAATTCTTTTTCCACACGAGGGCCATATTGATGGTCAGGGCCACAGCACACATGTGGGACTCACACAGATACACTCACCACTAGGGATGGCAACAAACCTTCCCAAATGTGAACAAAAGAGCAAGCCTGGCTCATTGCAGGGGGTTGCATTAGATGACCCTCAGGGTCCCATGCTGTTGTTGTTTAGTCGTTTAGTCGTGTCCGACTCTTTGTGACCCCATGGACCAGAGCACACCAGACACTCCTGTCTTCCACTGTCTCCCGCAGTTTGGTCAAACTCATGTTCGTAGCTTCGAGAACACTGTCCAACCATCTCGTCCTCTGTCGTCCCCTTCTCCTGGTGCCCTCAATCTTTCCCAACATCAGAGTCTTTTCCAAGGAGTCTTCTCTTCTCATGAGGTGGCCAAAGTACTGGAGCCTCAGCTTCAGGATCTGTCCTTCCAGTGAGCACTCAGGGCTGATTTCCTTCAGAATGGATAGGTTTGATCTTCCTGCAGTCCATGGGACTCTCAAGAGTCTCCTCCAGCACCATAATTCAAAACAGCACCATAATTCAATTCAGGGTCCTTTACAACTCTACAATTCTATAAGCACAGTCTGATCACAAGCAGGGAGAGATCTTTTGTGCTCAGGTCCTGCTACCAGGCATCCCGTAGAAATCTGGGTGGCCTCTGTGGCTAGGTGGGCCATTGGCCTGACCCTGCTGCAGGTCTCTTCCTGTGGGAATGTTTTTTTTTATGTATTTATTAAAGATTTTCAAACAACAAAAACATACAAGAATACAAAACACAAAAAATACAAAATACAAAAAATATCAAAACAAAAATTCTAATTTATAACCCTTATTTCTAATCTATTGGCTTCCTCATTCCTCCTCCTGCGATTCTTTACATATCATCTGTAGTAAACTCTAAATCTTATATAATTTCTAATTATTAGTTTAATATTGCCTTATTTCTCTATCTTTTACATCTTATCCTTTTATATTCTATCTATATCTTACTTCTTAATTAAATTATCGTTAACTTCTAATAATACCTATTTCACTCCATTGTATTAACTACAACCTCTATTTTATCTCCCTCACTTCCACTAATTCTAATCAATTATATGCTTATTCTTTAAATAAATTTTAAATTGCTTCCAATCTTCTTCCACTGCTGCTTCACTCCAATCCCGGAGTCGGCCGGTCAACTCAGACAATTCCATGAATTCTATCAGCTACGTCTGCCATTCGTCCACTGTTGGTAATTCTTCATTCTTCCAATTCTTTGCAAGTAGAATTCTTGCGGCTGTTGTGGCATACAGAAAGAAAATAACATCCTTCCTAGGTATTTCATCCCCCGTTATCCCCAGTAAGAAGGCCTCTGGTTTTTAGGAAAGGTGTTTTTCAACACCTTTTTCAGTTCATTATAAATCTTTTCCCAGAAGTCTCTCACTTGGGGACGCGTCCACCACATGTGGAAGAAGGTTCCTTCTTGCTTCTTACATTTCCAACATTTATTATCTTGTTTATGATAAATCTTTGCTAGCTTTACCGGAGTCAGGTACCATCTATACATCATTTTCATCAAATTTTCTTTCAACACTGTACACGCGGTAAATCTCATATTATGCTTCCAAAGCCTTTCCCAATCTTCCACCATGATGTTATGTCCTATGTCGTTTGCCCATTTAATCATCACACATTTTGTTTGCTCATCTTTTGTATGCCATTCTAATAATAAATTATACATTTTTGATAAATTCTTACTTTTTGAATCTAACAATTCTGTTTCCAATTTAGACTTTCATGTGCACTAGAAGAAGTACAAGCAGGCACCCTGGCGCCTGCGGGCACTGCGTTGGCGACCCCTGATCTAGTGCTGCTTCTTATCTCCCTCCCCATTCAGACCATCCCTTTTGTTTAACCAGGTTGGGGTGTCTTTTTCCAGCTGATTCTCTTCCCATTGTCAGCTTCCCCTCAGTGATAACCATTCACCGAGTTTATGCACAAATTTGTCCTCCCAGCCCAGTGTACACCCAGAACTCTGCTTGGTTCCTCATTCCTATCTTTAGCCTAGGCATTTGTCAGACTGTTCCTCAAAACAAAACAAAAAAATTGAGTGCAGCTAATTAAAGCTGAAATCTGAAACTTAAGCATATTTGCAATGGAAAGCCTATGTCCCATATTCAAAAACAGAGGATATAAAGCATTTTCTTTGAGCTGAGATTCACTTCTGCTTGTGCAATTCTAACTGCTTTTAGCCTGTGACGTCTTCTTTGGGTCACCTTCCAAACAACCTGTTTACAGACCCTCCAAGGTATAATCCTGGATTTACAGAAGCCGTCCTGGTTTCTGATTTGATCCTAGAATGCCCTGCTTTTCCTTAGGATGCCCCTATTTTTATCAGAAAAGTGTTGGAGGGTATGGAATTACCCTCCAAGCCAAGGAGATACGTAACTGCACAACCTTTAGAAGACATCTGAAGGCAACCCTGTATAGGGAAGTTTTTTAATGTTTTTATATATGTTGGAAGCCACCCAGAGTGTTGGGCAACCCAGTTAGAGGGAAGGGATATCATCATCACCACCTCCACCAACACCAACACCATGGAATAGGGTGTCCCTATTTTCAAGTGTTGGAGGGTATGTGTTTATTGAGCATTCACCCTGATTGGCTGGAACCAGATTGGCTGGTTAGACAAATTCGGCTATTTAATGAGCAGCCTTTCTGATCTGCGGGGAGGTTAGCCCATATTGTATCGAGCAAAAGTTATCCTACACTTTCCAGTTCATTTCCCAGTCGCTTTCCTTTTTGCAAAATGCCAAATCAGGCATACCTGAATTTTCTGGTATGTAATTTATCCCACCTGAAAGTCACGCCATATGTTTTTTCCCCACGCCAATAATTATGTATCCCTCTTCCCCTCTTCCTACCCACAACTACCAGTAATCAAATTACAATTAATCATCTATATCTGTGTGAATGTGGAATTGTTGGTTTGTTTGTGTTTTATTCTGTATTCTATGTTCTCATTTTGTATTTTTATGGTGTGAACTGCCCTGTAGTCTTCAGACGAGCAAAGAGCTGATCCTTCCTAACTCAGAAGATTCTGCTCACGCTAAGCCCATCCTTTTGCCTTTTCTCCTTAGACTCGGCCGACATCCCCACCATTGCCTCCCCGGACAACCTACACGAAGGGATGGAGGTGTCCTTCAGCTGCTCCAGCCCCTACACATGTCCCTATGACAACATCTCCATGAGATGGCTTGGCTATGACACGGCGACCTCGCTTGTGTCCGGGACGCTGCAGCTGGACACGGCGGCATCACTCAGGAAGCAAACCCTGACCACTTCCTTGTCCTGGAAGGACCACAACCGGGAACTGAGCTGCGAAGTGTCCGTTGGGGAGCAGGTGGCCACAGGAAGAATCACACTCAACGTGAAACGTGAGTTTATCCATGTGAGGAGGATGGAGCGCCAGGAGGGGCAGTTATCAGTGACAACAAATAAATCTACGTCTAAGTCCTGTGTAGAAAGGTGGGACAGAAAGTTTGTTGTCATTGTTGTTAGTGAGTTAGGGGCTTCCCCTGCAAGCGAAGACAGGCTCTGGTGGATGGAGCAGACGAGACCATGGGTCTAACAGTCAAGAATAAGCTTCTGGACATCTTGAGGGACACCTTGAGGGGCAGGTGTCCCTCAAGATAGCTGAGGTTTAGGATCAGAGTTTCCTTCTCCTAGAGGGGCTCCATTCCCAGGTTAAGGAGCGCCTCTAGGAGAAGGAAACTCTGATCCTAAACCTCAGCTATCTTGAGGGACATCTTTGGGAGAAGAAAAGGCTCAGGAGTAAACCATAGCTGCCAAGTCTCCCGTATTCCCCAGGAAATCCCAGTTTTTCCAGCTGTTCCTAGCTGAAAAAACGGATTTTTTTGTTTTTCCCCGGTTTATTCTGGTGCGGCGGCCATTTTGGAACTGGGCGGAGCATTCTCAGAAGCGACTTTTGATGCTACTCTGCCCAGTTCCAAAATGGCTGCAGTGCGACTTCTGGCGCGGCGGCCATTTTGGAACTGGGCAAAGCAACATCAAAAGTCACTTCTGAGCATACTCCGCCCAGTTCCAAAATGGCGGCAGCGCTACTTCCGGTCTGCTACTTCCGGCCCGGTCCCTTATTTCTCTGACAGCAACTTGGCAGGTATGGAGTAAACCGTACACAAATCTGGAGCGGAGTGCCTAAGATGGTTGGATGGTGCCTTGTTATGGCTCCTTCTGGCAACTCCTGCAGCCAAGCTGGTGCCAAACGTCTTGCTCTGTTTTCCTTTGGACCCCATCAGCGAGGCAGAGAGAGGAGGTCTTGTTGTCTGGGCAGCCCAGGACCTCCAGACACACTACCCAGGCTTGCTCCCCAGAGAAGTCACTTGAGTGCTGCTAACACAGCGGTTTGACTTCACCCCTGGAAGCACAATCCGTTGTCTCTTGAGACAGATGGGTGCCAGCAGCAACCATTTATGCCCTGCCTTTCTAGTCCAGGTAGCTTTCAAAGAAATTTAATGAATAATAAGGATGTGTTTGTGGGAGCAGAGTTCTTGGGTTTCTTGCATGTTGTGTTCTCATTTTGCGTGGTTATGCTGTAACGTGCCCTGTGATCTTCCAATGAATGGCAGTATTTCAATTTAATTACAGTGGTACCTTGGGTTACAAACACCTCGGGTTACAAACACTTTGGGTTACAGACTCCGCTAACCTGGAAGTAGTACCTCGGGTTAAGAACTTTACCTCAGGATGAGAACAGAAATCGCGCGCCGGCGGCACAGCGGCAGCGGGAGGCCCCATTAGCTAAAGTGGTACCTCAGATTAAGAACAGTTTCAGGTTAAGAATGGACCTCCAGAACGAATTAAGTTCTTGACCAGAGGTACCATAATAATAATAATACAGTGATGGCTGCCAACCTTGAAGGCTTTAAAAGAGGATTAGGCAAATTCATGGAGAAGAAGACTTGATGGCTACTAGCCTGGATGGCTATGCCCTGCCTCCACACTTGAAGGCGGCAATGCTTCTGAATCCCAGTTCTTGGAAGCCACAGGAGGGGGAAGTGTTGTTCTTGTGTTCGAATCCTGCTCCACAGTGGTCAGCCACTGTGAGAACAGGATGTTGGACTAGATACGCTGTTGGCCTGACCCAGCAGGCCTCTTCTTACCTTCTTAAGTCCTTATGAAAAGACTGTGGGAATGTTAGGGATATGGATTAGGATATATTATTAGATAGATCCTATCCAAGCTTGTGTTAGCAAGCTTCCAATATCAGCAGAGTGACATTCCCCTTTTGTGCGCAGCAAAGCATGTGCGTTCAGGTTTGCTAAAACCTGTACAATATTATACTTCCTGGCAAAGTCCCCTTTTGTCCCTCTTAAAAGAAATACACAACACAGTGTTTATAAGATATAGTTTACTTACAGTTTCATCACGAGTTAACAGCATAATCTCAGAAAGGCAGGCTTATGTAGAAAAGTTACAGATATATACATGTGGAGACTACTTAGTAAAGTAAGGCTCCATCTGGTCTCTCTCTTGGCTGCTGGCCAAGAGGGAGAACCATCCCAACTGGAGATTCTCTGGAGATGTGTTCCCATCGAAGGAGAGAAGGCTAAGAGAGAGAATGGCTGCTGGCTAGGGGCTTTTGTCCCAGCTAATCCATCTCATCTGCATATCTGGAGGAACAGGAACTTAGTCAGGTGTCCCTCCAGGTGAGTTCCTGTTAGTGGACACTCTAGGAACTGTTGTGACTTGTCTGCCCCAGTGTTCCATCCCACAAAGACAGCCTTCATTTCCCTATGATGGATTCAGCTGGAGGGGTCGCAGTGCTTGAGAAAACGGATGCTGTGCTCAGCAAGCCAATGCCATTCCTGTTCTTTATCTGAAAGTCTTCCGCTTGCTCTTAGATCCCCCCAAAGGCGTGAAAGTGTCGCTCAACCCATCCTCCAAGAACATCCGAGTGGGCGATGAAGCATCCCTGACATGCACTGTGGACAGCAGTAACCCTGAAGTCACCGCCTACAGGTGGTTCAAAGATGGCGTCTCCTGCGGAAGTGAGCCAGTTAAAACCATCGGCAGCGCTGCCCGTGAAGATTACGGCCTGTACCACTGTGAGGCAGAAAACTCTGTGGGCACTGGGGTGGCCGAAGGAGTAACCCTCTATGTTTTCTGTGAGTACCAAGGAAAGGGACTTTGGTGTATGTACAGTATCTGTGTATGTATTTATTCATTTCTGAGCCACTTCCATCCATCTTCATTTAAAGCAAAGAATTGTGGGAAATGTAGTTTGCCCCTTAAAGTGCTACGGTTCCCAGAATCTCTTAACAAGGATTCTTTACTTATTTAAGTGGTGCAGGTGTGATCTAAAACCAGGAGATTAAGCAGATGGCATGCAAGTGGGCACCATCCCATGTGGCCTCTGCTTTCAATTGTCCAGCTGTTGCTTCTGCTTCATCTCTTGCTTATGTCTGAAGTTATTTGGGGAGTTTTGAATGGTGCCCATGCAAATGGAGAACGGCATGTGGCTAAAGAGAAATAATCTGAATCTTACAAATCATTACAAATGTGCTACAAGGTTCAAGTAGAATCTGCTAAGCCAGCCTGTCGATGTTTCAGACTACAACTTCCATCAGCCTCAGCCAGCATGGCCACTGGGCTGGGATGATGGGAATTCGAGTCCCACAACATCTAGAGAACAGCAGGATGGGTAAGGATGGGTAGCAATATTGTCCATTCACCACCCACAAACACTTATCCAATTGCGTCCAGTAATTCAGTGCTGTGGCAGATTTTATTGTCTTTTAAGTGTGTGTGTGTGTGTGTGTGTGTGTGTGTGTAGCAATGGTTAGATCCAACAATGAGACATGAGACAAGGCTGAGTTCCACAAAGACCAACCCCAGGCAAAGCTCGGGGGTCTGTATTTATTAGCAGCAGCTTTGGCAGGTAAACATTAACTCACGATGTAACTTCCAGCCAATCACAGAGCAAACCTCATGCATAAACATGTACAGGTACAGGTCACTTCCTGCCAACACCCTAACTTCTCCACCATAGAGGAAGTGGTGGACTGCACATCCCACACATCAAGTACCTGTCACATGTCCCTCTCATCAAACATCCCCCTCCTCTCAGTCTTGTGATCCTCAGTAACTTTCCAAACTCCCCATAAGGATTCATTGTGCTCTTCTCACCTCAGCATGACCCATTCCGATGTTCCCCTGTCAGGCTAGATCAAACCAGTTTAAACCGAACCTCTCCAGGTCCATCCAGCTTCTCCCAACACAGTTGACCCATACCTCACCTTCCTATCTCTCACACTGTACTGGTTTGCCAGTATTACTCTAGCTAAGCCTAAGGATTAGCGGGTTTGCCACGCTACTACCGTGTTTCCCCCTTTTTAAGCCGTAGTCATAAAATAAGCCAGGGCAGGATTTTAAAACTTTGTAAAATATAAGACATACCCCGAAAATAAGCCATAGGTCTACCTGCAGGGTCGGCGCCCAGCAGTGCTGCGCCGGATCGAGGAGGTTCTTCTATCCTACTGCCTTTTAGACTGTGGCCTGCTGGCAGCCTGCCGGGTCAGCACCGATCAGCGTCGCGCTGAGCACCGGATCGAGCAAGTGGCCTGCAGGGTCGGTGCCCAGCAGCGCCGCACGGAACTGCTGGACGCTGACTCTGCAGACCCGATCGAGAAGGCGGCCTGCTGGATTGAGGAGGTGGTGTTCCGTGCGACGCTGCTGCTTCCTCAATCCAGTGCTCAGCGCGGCGCTGATTGGCGCCGACCCGGCAGGCCGCCCGATCAAGGAAGGTGCACCGCCGGGGCGGCTGGCGGCGGCGGGAGCCCTGCTGCCGTAATATTGTGGGCTGCATGGCCCGAGGCAGAGTGGCAGCGGGAGGCAGAGCGGCGGCGGGGTGACTGACGGCGGCGGGAGCCGCGCCGCCGGAACGTTGTGGCCTGAGGCAGAGCGGCGGCCAGAGGCCCGCTGGCCCTTCCGCACCGCCGGCGTGACGGGCGGCGGCGGGAGCCCTGCTGGCCCCGTCCGCCTTCTGTGCGCAACAAAAAAGCGAGCCAAAACCTGGCGCGCAGCTCAAGCACGGGACGAGGGGCAAGATGAAGCAGCCCCACCCCACCCCCTGCAGAGTCTCCGGAGTCAGATCCCTCGGCAGGATCACTTCCCGCCCCCACTGCTTAGAAGGAGCTGCCGGTGGAGCGCAGGGAACCTGGAGGGGTGGCGAGGAGGGCAACCTGCCCGTCTGCCTGCCTCCCTCTCTTAACTGTTGTAACTTGGCAAAGAGGTTTCCCACCTCATCGTCATTGCAGGCAGGCAGCCACTTTAGAGGGGAGGAGCACGAGGAAGCGGGGAGGGGGGAGTTAATTAATGTTCAGAGAGTTAGCTTGGGAAGGGGACAAAGGGAATTCTTTAAAAGCGTCGCGACGGGGAGATACTCTATTTGGAAAAGGAATCCGTCCTCTCGCTTTTTTTTCAGCAAGGCGTCCCAATGCAACGGCTTGAGTATCTCCTCTTTTATGTTGCAATCTGTGCCAGCTTTTGCAACTGATGGGGCTCCAGTGCCAGCACCCAGAGCGGATCTATCTATAGACAGTTCTTGCTTCATAAAACCCAAGTCTTGTAGTGCCGTAAATAAAAAAATAAGACATCCCCTGAAAATAAGACACCGTGTGGTTTTTTGAGGGGAAAAAGTTATAAGACGGTGCCTTAAAAAAGGGGAAACACGGTATCATACACCAACCCCACATGTCCCCTTTCTTTTGTTTAAAAATGAACCTAGGCTGACAGGGAGAGAAACAATGTAACGGTACTGAGTGCTTGTGTAGAAACTTTGTTGCTGCTTTTACGAGCACAGGCTGTCAAAGCTATTAAACATATATAAACTTTATATCCTTTCAAACCACTTAGCATCAGGTACAAATAGAACAATGTATCAAAACATAAATAAGCATTATAGAAAACAATGCAACAGTCTCTTCAGGTAGACTTTGTATCAGCGCCATAAGATTACTGAGTCTCTCAAGAAGTGAGGGTCCAATAACTTTAACGTATGTTCCAAACTTTAACTAAATAACCCATTTCCTCAACGGAGGAGAGGTGTCCCTGAAACAGGCAAGCAGTGTCCTTCAGTCCCCTTTTACTGTAGCCGATGGTAGTCATGGTCACGCGGCCTCGCAGAGTTGGATGCCAAACAAGAAAAAGAAGCAAGGAGATGATTTTCAGGTGTCATCGCAACGCCATGAACTCTCAGTATTTCAGTAACCTGCATGGATAAGGCTTTCACTTGGCCCCAGGTGACTCAATGATGCTGTAGTGGCACACGGTCCCAATCCCTCTGTGGATCCCCCTGCGGCAGTGGATCCTGTATTCTCAGATTCGCCAACTCCTGTAGCAGGCTCGACTCCTGCTGTAACCCTTGATGCCATCGATCCACGGTTTCACCCATCTTGCTATATCTGGATTGGTTTACCTGAGGAAAAAGCACAATTGGAAAACCCCTCCCCCATATATTTCTAAATATTCAAATGATTTAATTTAGTAAATTTGATTTAATTTTAATGTGTTCAATATAAATAATACTGAAGACCCAAATAATAACGAAGACCCATAGGTATATAGGTATTCCTCCTTTTTTTGTTTATGTTTGGCAAGAGACTTACTCTAAGGGGCAAAGACTCTGAGACCTTGAATAATAACAATGGCATTTGATCATATGTTCACATTTGAGATGCCAGGCACATCTTCCTATAACGGTCCTGCATTTTTAGCTCCCACAGAATCTTACGCTAATATGTTGAGATAGAATTTGGATTAATATCGTAGCGAACCTCAGTGCTACCTGTTAGAAGATAAAGCTACTATTCTAATTTACACTGGATACAAACCTTATAATGCAAATATACCAGAAAACCTTCAGTCCTGGCGTTCAGCAAGCAAACTGAGATGTAATAATTAAAAATAATAGAATCATATGGAAAAGACAAATTCTTCACATTAATCATGTGGAAAGAAGCTATGAAAAATATAAGCATTCTAAAATGCTGAAAAGACTCCAATTACAGGTTCCTGCCTATAGAATATCAAACTTCCTGTTGGGCACCTTCTTAAAAACAGAGCCAAAGAAATAGGCAGTAAAATACAAAATGTATTTAAATAGAGAGCATCCATGGTTTTGAATGGACCAATATAGGTCAGAGAAATAAGAAAACCATTGCTGGAATGGCACATGCACTCTTTGTAGAAAAATTAAACAATACTGTTTAATCTTCAATAGAATTTGAGATCTGAGAGAATCCCACAGCAAGCTTTTTGGTGACAGAGGACAAAGAATGGATCACCTCTTAATTATGATCACAAGAGCAAAATACACCATAAACTACTTGTGTAGCCAAGAAAGCCAACCTCAAGAAGTGTTAGAGGAAAGAAAATGCAAACTGAAGAAAGAAATAGCAGCAATAGGACTTAACAATAAGAAAATAGATTGACATACTATATCCAGGAGAGCCAAATACAAAAAGACTAAAATCTTCATAGGAAATAACAGCAATATGAATAAGCATGAGAAATAAAGAATAAAATATCAAGAATTGCAGCCACAACACATTAAATCTAAGGCTAGTAATAGATATAGGATTGTATTTACTGACAAAGAGACCCAGAAGATCACAGGAAAATCCAAGAATCTAACATTTAAGAGAAAGATAAAACCTAAGCACTACTGCAGAAATAATCCCAAGAAATTACACAAAAGAGAAATCAAAGAAGAGATCTCATGCCTTCCAAAATGTTGAGAAAATAAAGTATGCAAATAAGACTTGTAAAAAATGCTAAAATGAAGAAAAATACTAATAGACTGCTATGCATTCACATACCCCACAGAAATGAACTAAAAAATACTCTGCAAACTGTTTGGTTAAGCTGCATCTATATACTTCAGCAAATAAGGAAAAAATGAATACTGCCAAGATGGTGTAGCAGCCAACATAGAAAATCCAACTATTTATCTGCATCAAATTTAGTCCCAAACTACAACTGAATTAAGATTGTTCATGTAAAAACATAGAACCTGCTGTAGCTAAGAAAAATCCACTCATCTTAGAAAGAAGACAACATACAATAGCTAAGTGTTTGAACTTTACCCTATAGCTGATAAAAGAAGAATCATACAATCAAAAAGAAATAAACACTTTAAATAAAGAGACAATGACTCCTGTAGGTAAGGAATATTATTAATCAAACAAGCTTGTTCCTGGAACTTCCTTCAGAGAAAAAATCACAGTTAATTATTAGTCGCTTGAGCATGTGCAGAGGACAAATCTGTGAAAGGAAAACAATGAGCCAACTCTCACACACAAAGAAGTAGGATTTACACACCTTTCCAATGCTAAAAGAAAGAATTAAGTCTTGGAGGGAAAAACATTAATCTAAGAAATACTGGAACTCCTTCTGAAAATGAATTCTAGTCAGTCTGAAAAGGAAAAATTCTATAAAGAGTAATCAGAAATAAATTTCTTACACAAAGATTGAAATCAGATTTAAGTAGACTATATAGAGAAGAGGTAAGACTCCCATGCTCACACCTGTAAATGGGAAATAAAATACACAAAGCAAAAATCAATTGCCAATTCTACAATTGGAGACTCATTTTAATGCAAACAGTGAAATCCTTTGGAGTTGGGCTACTGGCGATGAACTGGGTAGCTCTTGAAAACAAATGTAAACAGTGAGTTTTCCAGCATTCCCCATTCTTTAACCAAATCTAATACTGTTAATACCTAAGTGGATATAGGACAACCCTGCATTTGAAAAGAAGGGGAAAGAATTTGTAATACAGACAATAAGCAAGCAGAATATTTTCACTGAACCCTTAAGAAAAGACAATAAAAGCTGACATGGGGAGAGAAAACATAAGCCTTCATTTACATTAGTGAGGAGAAAAAGGTACTTTCTTTAGAAACAATCAGTTGCAGATATTTTAAGTTTTCAGTCTGAACTGGCTACTTTAAGCAGACTGAAAAACTGCCAAATGACAATAGGAAGGTTCCTCTTTTTTTTTAAGGAAAGCCTTGAGCAACTTGAACAGCCAAAATCTGTTAACCATTTAAACTACCTCAAGGAAAAGAATGCAGATCAAAGCTTCTCACCTTCCTGGATCAAAAGGAAACATTTACTCAGGCCCTTTAAGCTTAACGCAGTGCTTCTGTGAAGCCTTCGCAAAGCTGAAAAGGAGTAAACTTCAGAGACAGAAAATGCAAAGCACTAGCACTGTTTAAGCTAGGTTTCTGCCCAATGGAAATCTTTTTGTCACTTAAAACAGACCTTTCGAGGCTTTACTGCCTGTCCTTCTGCAATACGCACTATACAAAAACAAATAATCAGAAGGGCCAACAGTGTTTGCAGGACTGTATCTTTTGGCAAGGTGTCATTTTCCTCTTCACAATGCTGTGCAGCAGAGAAAGCCACAAGCACCAGGGCAAAAAGTCCAACACCAACCAGCCCTTTCCACAGAGAGGCAGCCACTGCTGTTCGCCTCCTTCCCTCACCTATTAACATTCCCCTCTGTTTTCCTTCTTCCTGCTCCTTCCTAAACCTCATCTGAACTCCTCCCCTTGCCTGAAGAGAGTCAGATAGGCTAGGACAGGGGTCCCCAAACTACGGCCCCCGGGCCGGATGCGGCCCAATCGGCCTTCCAATCCGGCCCGCGACGACTCCCGCCGCCCGCTGCCGCCGCCCGCTCTCACGGCGCGCGGCGCAGCGACGATCTAAAAAATCGGCAAAAAATCGCCGAAAATCCTTTGTGCGCATGCGTATGGGCCTCTCCCGACCCGGAGGTCATTTCTGGTGCACTTCCGGGTCGGGGGAGGCCCATACGCATGCGCACAAGCGATTTTTGGCGATTTTTTTCCCGCCCGTGTGCGTGTGCGCATGCGCACGGGCGCGCACTCCCCCGCCCTCCGGCCCGCTGCGCGCGCACTCCCCTGCCCTCCGGCCCACCGCGCGGTCGGCGCGGCGGGCACCGGCCCGCCGCGCAGAAAGTCTGGGGACCCCTGGGCTAGGAGATCCCTGGGCATTCAAGCCCTGTGTGACCGGAAAAGAAGCAAGCCCTTCTTCCAGTTCTTCTCTAGTTAACGTTCCTGACCCCAGCTCTCTCTTAAACCCAAGCCAAACAGCACCCCCCACCATCTTTTTCTGGGACAATGGAGAGGTGGACAGTAAACCAGAGGATTCCAAAGGCAATGGTAAAGCCAGAGCCTCTGGAACTGAGATTGGGAGGTCTGTGGCAGCAGCCTCCACTGAGCAATGAGATACAGGAAGGGGGGTTGCCTTTTCACTTATATAGACCCCTACCAACTCAATTGCGTCCCTGCACTTCCGCCAAAGCCTTAAAAATCTGGCAGGAGCCCGTGGGGAGGAAAGCAACTGCTTCCCTATCCTGTCCCATACTTTTAAATCCAGGGACCCCTCTTGAGAGTACCACGGGCACTGAAACAATATCTCTTCAACCAACTCTTCTAGCTCTGCCAAACTAGCACCTGTCTGACTGAAATCCCTCAGAATTTCTCTCAGTTCCTGCGGGTGTGCACTCCCTTTCTGAACTGACTCAAGAGAACCCATACTCACGAAAAGAGGGCCGTGGCCGGTGGTACCTAGACTGCTTCGAGTCTTCTTATGAGTAGGGCTGGATCACGTCGGAAAGTCACCATTATGTAGCAATGGTTAGATCCAACAATGAGACATGAGACAAGGCTGAGTTCCACAAAGACCAACCCCAGGCAAAGCTCGGGGGTCTGTATTTATTAGCAGCAGCTTTGGCAGGTAAACATTAACTCACGATGTAACTTCCAGCCAATCACAGAGCAAACCTCATGCATAAACATGTACAGGTACAGGTCACTTCCTGCCAACACCCTAACTTCTCCACCATAGAGGAAGTGGTGGACTGCACATCCCACACATCAAGTACCTGTCACATGTCCCTCTCATCAAACATCCCCCTCCTCTCAGTCTTGTGATCCTCAGTAACTTTCCAAACTCCCCATAAGGATTCATTGTGCTCTTCTCACCTCAGCATGACCCATTCCGATGTTCCCCTGTCAGGCTAGATCAAACCAGTTTAAACCGAACCTCTCCAGGTCCATCCAGCTTCTCCCAACACAGTTGACCCATACCTCACCTTCCTATCTCTCACACTGTACTGGTTTGCCAGTATTACTCTAGCTAAGCCTAAGGATTAGCGGGTTTGCCACGCTACTATCATACACCAACCCCACATGTGTGTGTGTGTGTGTGTGTGTGTGTGTGTGTGTGATAAAGATGTTTATTCACCCATGATTTTCCACTTTCCCCGACAAAGCGGACTGATATTGGCATTTGTTGAGCCAAAACGGTGGAACTGTCTCCCCCAGAAGGTTGTGGAGGTTTTTAAGCAGAGGTTGGATGGACATCTGTCATAGATGCTTTAGATGAGATTCTCTACATTGAGAGAAGAGGATGCTGGACTAAATGGGCCAATGGCCTGATTCAGCTTGTCTTATGTTTTACTGGTCTCCAATTGCAGAATGGAGAGGGGGACGATTTTCGTTGCAATTGCCGCTGAACTGCAGTGATATGTTGTGAACTACCCCGAGATCCACAGATGAAGGGCTGCATACGAATTTAAATCAATTAAAAATAAATTAAGATGGAAGACTAAAACATCCTCTCCCGATGCCGGAGGAGGCAGTGAGGGCGGCCCATTCTGCAGACCTGACCTCCCAACTGTGCCTGCAGCATCGCTGCCAAGTAGCTGAGCGGAGCATAGCTGCCAAGTTATCCCTTTTTTACAGGGATTTTCCCTTATGCTGAATAGGCTTCCTCACGAGAAAAGTGAAAACTTGGCAGCTATGGAGCGGAGTATGGGAGAACTTGGGTGTATGGGGACTGAGGACAAGGGGCAGAGCCTGTGCATATGGAGCCGATACAGTACTCCCACAGGTGTGCCCAAACCGCCCCTCTCCCAGACCACCCTGACACGCAGCTGTGACGCTGCTGCTGCTGCTGGGAGGTCAAGTCAGTTGTTGAGCTGTTCTTTCTTGCCAGTTGCTCCTGCCCACGGATGCTGTCATGGTACTGATTAAAAACCACCCCTTTCTTTTCTGTTAAGCAAATATGATTGGCAGCAACACTTTTTGCCCTAATGTAGCCTTGGCCAACCTCCTGCCAGTCGGAAAACCTGGGGTGGTAGAGTTCTAGCTGTGGTTGATGGGAAATGTAGTCCCCAAACATCTGGAGAGCACCTGGTCGGCTGGCAAAGATAGTTTCCTGTTTAGATTCTCTTCATTACTTTGGGTTGCACCAAACAGGCTTGTCTCCCGTTCCTTGTGGTGGGAGGGGTCCTCTCCTGCTACTTAGACTCCCCCCCCCCAGGCAGACTAGGCTTGGAGGTGGAAGTGAAACCTTTTCCAAGATGGTTTGCATGAGGAACCAAACCAAATCCAGGAAAAGGTTATTGAATCTGCCCAAATGACCTCATTTTGAATAGAACATGGTAAATAGAGTCCCATGGACTCCAAGAAGATCAAACCTCTCAATTCTGAAGGAAATCAGCCCTGAGTGCTCACTGGAAGGACAGATCGTGAAGCTGAGGCTCCAATACTTTGGCCACCTCATGAGAAGAGACGACTCCCTGGAAAAGACCCTGATGTTGGGAAAGATTGAGGTCCTTAGGAGAAGGGGACAACAGAGGACGAAATGGTTGGACAGTGTTCTCGAAGCTACGAACATGAGTTTGACCAAACTGCGGGAGGCAGTGCAAGACAGGAGTGCCTGGCGTGCTCTGGTCCATGGGGTCACGAAGAGTCGGACACGACTAAACGACTAAACAACAACAAAATAGAACTACAAAACTCTTTGCTGTCCCTTGACTAGGCGTGTCACCCAGTGAAGGAGGGGAAGTGTGACCAGTGCTATTAATTCTGAGGTCAATCCATTTTTATTTATGATTTTCAATTTTATACATTTCAATAATCTTACAATCATTTCAACATTTCAAAACTCAACTTCCACCCCCCTCTTTCTGCAGTTCATTTATTTTATTTTTTTATTTTCTGCATATTCCAAATTAACTTAACTTGCTCATTTATTCCTCTGCCTTAAATATATACTCTTCTAAAACTGCAGGTTATATTGCAATATTCCGGGGTCATTCCAAGTATGGCATTACCGAAACTGGCTTTTTCTCACGGTTCCTTCTCCCCTAATATCGCAGCTGCTGTGCTGTCCATCAGCCCCTCTTCCAGTGTCAGGGAAGGGGAGACAGTCACGCTGACCTGCGACGTCCCTGGGGAAGACAAGCAGGAGATCCACTACAGCTGGTACAAGAATAACATCTGGATCAAGGAAGGCAGCGCCAGGATCCTGGTCTTCCATGAGGTTTCGGTGGGAGACACTGGCTATTACTCCTGCAAGGTGCAGAATGACAAAGGGAGCGAGATATCCCAAGCCATTGGCCTGAGCGTCTTCTGTGAGTTTCCTGACATTCCCTCTTGCGCTTCATGTTCAGAGCACACTTCGTATCAGGGGCGGGGAACCTGTGGTTTCTCAGGGGTCGCTGGATTCCAACCCCCATTATCAGCCCCAGGCAGCATGGTTAATGGTCAGCGAATATGGGAGTTGTGGCTCAGCATCTGGGGGCATCTACAGATATATATATACCTGAAGGAGTGTCTCCACCCGCATCATTCAGCCCGGACACTGAGGTCCACCTCCGAGGGCCTTCTGGCGGTTCCCTCCCTGAGAGAAGTGAGGTTACAGGGAACCAGGCAGAGGGCCTTCTCAGTAGTGGCACCCGCCCTGTGGAACGCCCTCCCACCAGATGTCAAGGAGATAAACAACTATCTGACTTTTAGAAGACATCTGAAGGCAGCCCTGTTTAGGGAAGTTTTTAATGTTTGATGTTTTATTGTGTTTTTTATATTCTGTTGGAAACAGCCCAGAGTGGCTGGGAAAACCCAGCCAGATGGGTGGGGTATAAAAAATAATTTATTATTATTATTATTATTATTATTATTATTATTATTATGTGCCGCTGCTGTATCTGAACCTTTCCAACAGTGGATAGGAGTGTTTTTCAGCCTATAGCAAAACCCCTGCATTAAATGGGTTCATCTGGCATAGAAATGAAATGCAGTTGCTTACAGATGTCCCCCCCCCTCCCATGAAAGAAAACGGAACTGAATCACAAAACTATCAAGTTTTACTTGATTGGTTGCTGAACAAATTGGCTGAAATTCTATATGGATAGGAATAATAGTTCTGAAGGAATCAACATGCTGCCTTGCTTTAATGTATCCTTTAATTTTTTAAAAAAAATATTCATTTTTTAAAAAAAACAATATTACATTCCTATCCCACCTTTCCTCCAAGGAGCTCAAGGTGGAGTGCCTGGTTCTCTTCCTCCCTATTTTATCCTCATGAAGACTCCATGAGGTAGGTTAGGCTGAGAGAGATAAGGTCTGGCCAGGGCTGTCTTACCCATAGGCTCTAGGGGTGTGGGGCACCCAGGCACCGGGGTCTCAGGGGCGCCAGGCCAAGAGTCCGGGGCCCGAGAGTCCAGGGACCAAGAGTTGAGTCCAGGGAAGAGCCCACCTGTCAGTCGGAGCGCCACAGTGGGCTCTTCTGCCGCGTGCGGCTCTGCGCTGCGAGTTTGGGGGCAACCGAGCCAGCGAGACGCTGAGGCGGCCGGCCAGCTCCACCCTCCTGTGTGCCTGGGACTGGGCAACTGGGGGGGGGGCGCCAGGCAGATCGTTGCACCCCGGTGCCGCATATGCTTAAGACAGCCCTGGGTCTGGCCCCTGGTGAACTGAGTGGGGACTTGTACCCTGTTCTCCCAGGTCCTAGTCCAACTGCAACACCACACTGGCTCCCATATGATATTCCAAGGGTAGGTCACAACCACAGAGATGATCTGCAGGGCCAGCCCTACAGTTAGGCAGATTCTTGACCAGTGTCAGCTTCTGTGGGGCAGGAAGTGGCACTGGGGTGTGGAAAGACAGAGCTCTGTGGGCCACTTGGCCGGTCTTCCATCCTCTGAGCCAAGGATGGGAAGATGTCAGGTTTGCGGAGATGACTTAGGTCTCGGTTTGCTTTCTACTAAAACCCTGAAATCCACATGCAAAATGGCAGTTTGAAATGGGGAGCAGCATACACAGGGCTTATCCACACTTCATTTTTAACCCACACTTTCTGGGCAGAAGTCTGTGGTTTAATACTTCATGTCCAAAGGTCCTTCCCCCCTCCCCATTTTTCTCCGAAGCTTTCCCCATGAAAACCGCTCTTTAAAGCCAAATCAGAGCTGGAGCCAATTTGGGGTTTTCGCAGATTGATGTTTGTTCCAATTGAGCTTTAAAGAGCAGTTTTTCTGGGGGGGGGAGCTCCGGGGGCAGGGGGAAGCTTGGACATGGAGCTTTAAAGCACAGACCCTGCATGGAAAGAGCAGAGGAAAAGTAAGTGTGGATGAGGCCTTAGAATGGTGGGACAAGGGACTTCTAGCCCTCCTGCCTATCCTGGAATTCTCTGCCATTTTAGGCAGCTGGGTTTCAGGGTAGAGTAGAAATTCACTCCTCATTTAAATGCAAACTTACCTACCTGTGAACTTCCTGGGAAAATATGCAAACTGAAAAGCAGCTGTCCTTTGAAATTCTCACTTCCTTGAATTTTGCACAGTAGCTCTCCAACCAAAAGTGCATGCCTTCGTAGAGAGTGTGCACAGCCATGCATATGCTAGTGGTTAAAAAAATGCATTATATTAGAGAAAATGGCATGCAAGAATATATGTGTTAGGAGAAAATGCACACGCAGATATGCAACATGCAATATTTTGCAAGCTAACATGGAGATGTGGAGAACTGAATTTGAGAATGGAGACATAAAACACGAGAGCAACTGAAAGTGGCCAATTTCTCCGTCCTAATTTGGGATCAGGGCAGCGTTTCTGTTCCATTGGAGGGGAGGCCCTCCTATGAACCTGGAAATGTACCTGCTCCTAAGGTGTGCATGCAATGATCTTGTTTCTCCTGCACAGACCCTCCGAGGGCCCCCTCCCTCTCCTTGTTCCAGGAGACCCAGGAAGGGCAGCTGGCCATCATCTACTGCACCGTCGACAGCAACCCCCAGTCCGCCCTGAGCCTTTACCGGGACAAGCGGCTGATCGCGACCACCAGCTCACACTCGGCTCCCAGCCAGCGGATCAGCATCAGCACCACACGCAACTCTTTGAAGCTGGAAATCCAGAAGGTCGTTCCAGAAGACGAGGGCGAATACCGGTGTGTGGCGTCCAACGCGTATGGGAACGCCACCGCGGCGAGGTTCTTCGGTGCTCAAAGTAAGATGATCGCAATGGGTTATGTGTGTGTGCAGAATTCGGCGGCCAGGTTGCTCACCAGAGCAAGCCAGTTTGAGCATATAAATACAATCCTGGCTGCCAATTACAGTCGTTTCTGGGTCCAATTCAAAGTGCTGGTTTTGACCTATGAAAGCTCAATGGCTCAAGGCTGCTGTACCTCAAGGACCACCTCTCCCCGTGTGAACAAACCCGGATCCTGCGATCATCCTCTGAGGCCCTTCTTTGGGTGTTCAGCAGGGTGGCAGCAGGGCCTTTTCTGCAGTGGCTCCCCACTGGTTGAATGCTCTCCCCAGGGAGGCTCACGTGGCGCCCTGGTTACATATCTTTAGGTGCCAGGAAAGAAACATTCTTCATCAACCAAGCTTTTTTGGCTGTCCAGCAATCTATGGCCTTTTAAATGTGTGGTGGGGTATTGTTCTTCATATCGTTATGTTATGCATTTTGTGTTTTTATGTTGCAAAACATAGCATCTCCAGTTAAAAGACTCTCAGGCAGAGCAGAGTGAGACCCCAGAGTCTGTACAGCTAGCCCTGGCTGCGATGTCCAGTGATTCGGCTCAGTATCTCCACTTGATTTGGGCTTCCCTTCTTGCCCTTCAATACCACTCACCAGTTGGGTGTGGTTCCTGCACAGCACGGGGGTTGGACTAGATGACCCTTGGGGGTCCCTTCCAACTCCATATTTCTATTATTCTGTGATCAACGGTCTCTGTTTGCTCTTCTCCCAGCTGCTAGGGTGGTGGCCAGCCCTTCCGAAGAGTTACCCAAAGGCGAGCGAGTCACCCTGACCTGCGTGTCCGCCTTGGGGCCGGGAGATGGAACCACGTACACGTGGTACAAGAATGCCAAGTGGCTGCAGGAGGGGGTGGAGAGCTCCCTGGTCTTCCCGGCCTTGGCCAGCGGTGACGCAGGAACATTCCACTGTGTTGCTCGGAACGAGAAAGGCAGCAGCACATCGCCAGCCATCATCCTGCGCGTCTTGTGTGAGTAGCCCATCCAACTTATCTCATAAAACATGGCTGGAGCCATAGTGGTCTAGAGCAGGGGTAGAGGACCCAAGAGCCACATTGCCTTATGGGAACCCTATAGGGCCCGCATCTCGATGGTGGGTGTGGCTAGAGGCAAAGGTGGGTGGAGCAATGATGTGACACTTAGCTTTGTTCCAGGAAAGGGCCGTGGTTGATTCCTGCATTGCAGGGGGGTGGAGGAGATGAGCCTTGGGGGTCCTTTCCAAACCCACAATTCTATGATCCTATGGCCTG
The DNA here is from genome assembly GCF_965207765.1 of Zootoca vivipara. Lineage (NCBI taxonomy): Eukaryota > Metazoa > Chordata > Lepidosauria > Squamata > Lacertidae > Zootoca > Zootoca vivipara. The sequence goes on from NC_142583.1 coordinate 72,821,794, forward strand.
GGGAAACTTCTGAGGACCATAAAGAGAGGCATGGCAGGCAACCTTTGGCCCACAGGCCTGACGTTCCCTAAGCCCTGGTCTAGAGGGTCACAGACATCCATAAGGGGTGGCCCAAAAGTAGATATTTCTGCCTTAGAATCCACTTTCTTTGTTATTGATTCAAGTTCTCATCATTCACAATATCAGTAAAGAAAAAGAATCCTTTTATTTTTTAAAAAAATATACCTACGTTTGGGCCACCCTGTATTCAAGTGTTTACTCAGAGTAGACCCATTGGAATTAATGCACCTACGTTAGCGATGGCTGTTAATTTTCATGGGTCAACTCTGCATAAATATTAGTGGAATACACAACCCACTGTCTATGAGTCTAGGGTGTGGTTGGAATTCCTCTTCTATGGACTCAGCAGTGGGGAGGAAAATGTGTCTCAGGAATTCTGGCTTTGAGGGTTCTCACAGGTCCACGACAACTTCAAAGTGACGTGGTTGCAGCTAGGTGTAGTGTAGGGAAGACTTGTGAGGCTGGTGGTGATAGTAAACCTCTGGTTATAGGTGAGAGTCTTGCAAAGCTCCTGTTCATTTCAGGTGCACTTGCACAAGAGAACGGGAGGCGGGAGGCAGAGAGCTTCTGAGCCCCACCAATGTGGCTTGTGGCAGAAGCTGCAGCTTCGATGCTATAACATGGCTCATGGCCTTGTGCCTTTTAAGTCCAGATAGGTCCAAGATGAGGAATAAATTTGTCACACCAGAAGCGCAGCATCTTTATCATTCTAGATACCCTGACCAATCCCTCTCGGTGCCTCTGTGGACAACCACCTCTTGTTTACCGTCTCATGTAACCACAAACATCTGCAAGGCACACCTGGGAGGCTTCCGTATGAGCAGGAAAGTGTATACTTGTGCTCAAATTCTGATTGTATATAATTTTATTAAGTTGTTTTACAATTTAAAATACTCATTTAAAAGTCCTTAAATTATCAATGACTTCCATTCTTCTCTTTCCATGGTTCATTTTGCATATCATAAATCCCTGCATATTTTGCAAAAACTATACCATTCAGCATTCCATTATTGCATCCATCAAAACTTGTTTACACTCTTGAATTTATCTTAATGCTGCCAGCATTTTCAGCTGTACACAGTTATTTCCCATATATTCAGTAAACCAATCTTCTTTAAACGTATGTTCTTCTTGTTCTCTTATTCTATATCTTAAGTCTGCGGGTTGTGCATATCCTGTCAACTTGTTGCCATTCTTCTTTGGTTGGGACCTCGCTCGTTTTCAATTTTGGGGCTAACAAAAGACAGGCTGCAGTAGTAGCATACATAAATTAGCTTTTTTTAAACCAGGGAATTTCAGTCTTGTGCTCAATTTGTGCTCGCCTTTGTGCTCAAATTCTGCTGGTGGACCAGCTGGGCCAGTGGCCTCATCCAGCAGGCTCTCCTTACATTGTTATAACGGATTGTTTTCCACTCCAAAGATCCCCCCACGCAGCCTGTGCTGAGATCCTTCCTGGAAACACAAGGAGGACACCTGGGCGTCATCCAATGCACAGTTGACAGCGAACCAGCCTCTGAGATAGCTCTACACAAGGGCGGCACACTCATCGGGTCCACCAGCATCACCCACACCTCCTCCGACCCAAGAGTGAGTGTGATCCAGTCGTATAACACACTGAAGGTGACCATCAAGGGCGTGAGGCTGGAGGATGAAGGAGAGTACCTGTGTTCTGCTCAAAACCGCTATGGACAATCCACGGCCTCCATGGACTTCACGGCGGAAAGTAAGTCACGGAGATTTGAGAAGTTAACGGTCCAGCTGTAGAAAACGTCCCCCCAAAAAGGAGGTTAGGGTTTATATTACATCCAGACCCTTATATTCCTTCCTTCCTACCTGCCATCTTTAAGTGGCAACGGTACCTTTGCTGTGTCCCATCTAATAGTAGTCTGAAACTATTGTGAAATAGTAGTCTCACAATCTCCTCTTTTTGCCTGGCCATCATTTGTAGGTTTTTTGACCCCTGTCAGGGATTCTTTAGCTGTGATTCCTGCATTGCAGGAGGGTTGGCCTAAAAGACCCTTGTGAGTACCAGAAACTACGAGTCTATGGAATTAGCTAGCCATGTTTCTTAACAGTCACAGTGCTGTTCCTCTGCCTGGAGGAAGAGAGGAGAATTTTTTATTGCTGCCTGCTGGAGCGGATTTTCTACTGCATCTAAGAATTTTATACAATACTTTACTGATGACCCTGACTTTGGCTAACTGAACTAGACTGATCCACCCTGGAATGGGGAAGTGGAGCGAATTGGGATATTGTTTTTGAATCCCCTCCTTTTTGTAATTGCTATATATTGGAAATTAATGAAATTGTATTGAAAGAAAGAAAGGAAAGCAGCCTATACTACCAACTAGGGCACTTTAGAAGCTGGAAACATGATCTTATTTGTTTATAAAGATAACCCTTGAGGGTCCCTTCCAACCTATGATTCTATGATTGATTGATTGATTGCTGCTGCTGCTCCACCCAGGTATCTGTGTTAACCCTTTAGGGTTTACTCCCCTTTAAGACGTTCTCCTCTGAATCACAGACTTATAGAGTTGGAAGGGACCCAACTGCCTGCAATGCAGGAATTGTTGTTGTTGTTGTTGTTATGAGTTATTTCTGTGGTTTATATGGTGCCCAACATCAAGGACACAAGAACCACAGCTAAATGCAGAAATCGCAGCTGACAACTGTCCTTGTTATATTTCCCGCCCAACTGTCCTCCAGCTGCAAGAATCACCATCTCCCCATTCTCAGCGGTGCGTGAAGGTGAGGCAGTCCAGCTGTCCTGCGAGGTGAACAGCGATAACACCACCTCAAGCAACTACACCTGGTACAGGGACGGTCTCCCTCTCCCCGAGGCCCGTGGGGATTCCCTGGAGTTCCAGCAAGTGTCCAGAGGCGATTCAGGGATCTATCGCTGCCAAGTGGAGAATGAGAAAGCCAGCAAGAGCTCCGCCGCTGCCACCCTGTCTGTCCTTTGTAAGAGTCGCTGCCTTTTGCAGTTTTGTTCGAGATGCTATCAAATTAGACTTCAGGAAGTATTTCCCCACAAACACTTACACACAAAAAAATTTCATATACATATAGCAAAGATAGGCAAGGCGATTCCCTCCCGTCAGTCGACTTCATGGCTGTAAATCAATAAACTGCTCTCAGATCTATTTCATACGAGATAATCCAGGATATCACATCCATGTAGGAAAATTGCACGTCCTCGGTAACCTGCCCCATTCGTCTTTGGGCCACTGCTCTTGGACGTGCACACTAACAAAGTGCAATGCTATAAAAAGAGGCAACATCATAAATGTTTATAATCTAGGATCTAGGAGTCTTGGTAGACCACAAACTTGACATGAGTCAGCAGTGTGATGCAGCAGCTAAAAAAGCCAATGCAATTCTGGGCTGCATCAATAGGAGTATAGCATCTAGATCAAGGGAAGTAATAGTACCACTGTATTCTGCTCTGGTCAGACCTCACCTGGAGTACTGTGTCCAGTTCTGGGCACCACAGTTCAAGAAGGATACTGACAAGCTTGAACGTGTCCAGAAGAGGGCAACCAAAATGGTCAAAGGCCTGGAAACGATGCCTTATGAGGAACGGCTTAGGGAGCTGGGTATGTTTAGCCTGGAGAAGAGAAGGTTAAGGGGTGATATATAAAAGGATGTCATATAGAGGAGGGAGAAAGGTTGTTTTCTGCTGCTCCAGAGAAGCGGACACGGGGCAATGGATTCAAGCTACAAGAAAGAAGATTCCACCTAAACATTAGGAAGAACTTCCTGACAGTAAGAGCTGTTTGACAGTGGAATTTGCTGCCAAGGAGTGTGGTGGAGTCTCCTTCTTTGGAGGTCTTTAAGCAGAGGCTTGACAGGCATATGTCAAGAATGCTTTGATGGTGTTTCCTGCTCGGCAGGGGCTTGGACTGGATGGCCCTTGTGGCCTCTTCCAACTCTATGATTCTATGTGTAGCCTTGAGAAATAAAATACAGACAAGTTTTTCTTCCTCTCTCATAACACCAGAACTTGTGGACATCCAACGAAACCGAACGTTGGAAGATTTAAGACAGTTAAAAGAAAGCCCTGCTTTACACAGTGCATAGTTAAACTGTGGAACTCCCTGCCACAGGAGGCAGCAATGGCCACCAACTTGGATGGCTTTAAAAGAGGGGTAGGCAAATTCCTGGAGGAAGATGCAGTAATGCTTCTGAATCCCTGTTGCTGGAAACCACAGGAGGGGAGAGGGCTCTTGGGCCTGAATCTTGCTTGTGGGTTTCCCATTGGAGCATCTGATTAGCCATGGTAAGAACAGGACGGTAGACTAGGTGGGCCTTTGGAATGATTCTGTAGGGTCATCTTATATTCTTTTTTTTTTTAAAAAAAAGTTTTATAGTACAAATAAAATAATAATATTTTTTATTTATTAATTATATATATATATATACAGTACCTCCTTCATCTGATGATCTCAGAGCGGTTCACGAGATAAAAATACAAGATAAAAGCACACAATAAATAGTTAAAACTAAACTAAACAATAACCCCATTCCCACAAACACATTTAAAAGGCCACAGAATATTAACCAGCCAAAGGCCTGGTTGAAGAGGAAAGTTTTCGCCTGGCACCTAAAGGCTGAAGGAGTATCTCCACCCCCATTGTCCCGCCCAGACACTGAGGTCCAGCTCCGAGGGCCTTCTGGCAGTTCCCTCACTGCAAGATGTGAGGTTACAGGGAACCAGGTAGAGGGCCTTCTCGGTGGTGGCACCCGCCCTGTGGAACGGCCTCCCACCAGATGTCACGGAAATAAACAACTACAGTGGTGGCTCGCTAGACGAAATTAATTCGTTCCACGGGTCTTTTCTTATAGCAAAAAATTCGTCTAGCGAATCCCATAGGAATGCACTGAATTTTTTTTTGACCTTTTTTTTGCCCATAGGAACACATTAATTGAATTTCAATGCATTCCTATGGGAAACCACGATTCGCTAGACAAATTTTTCGTAAAATGCATTCGTCTAGCGAGGCAACCTCCGCTCGAAAAATCCTTTCGTTAAGCGGAAATTTCATTAAGCAGGGCATTCATTAAGCGAGGCACCACTGTATCTGACTTTTAGAAGACATCTGAAGGCAGCCCTGTTTAGGGAAGTTTTTAATGTTTGATTCTATTTTTAATTTTTTTGTTGGGAGCTACCCAGAGTGACTGGGGAAACCCAGCTGGATGGGTGGGGGTATAAATTATTAGAATTAGAATTAGGCGCCAGATGAACCTCCCTTGGCAGATACTATAACCTTGAAAGATAGCCCTTGTGGGACCTCCCTCCCATCTTTGCCCCTCCCGACCCAAGGCCTTCAAATTTCTCTTTCTTTCCCAACTTCTTATAGTTTCTTCTGAAGTTTCAGTCCTATAAAACATACTATTGGCCAAACACTCTCTATTCAAAGTTATACATTTTCATCACATAAATTAAATGCTATTATTTGATCAGTTGTCAGGCAACTCAATCGGAGCAATAGATATAATTTCGCATTGGCACTATTTCATTCGTTAAAAGCCTGGGTCTTACGCTCTTGTGTGTGTGTCCTCTGTTTCCAGACCCCCCTGGGAAGCCTCAGGCGTCAGTCTTTATGGAGACGGAAAGAGGGCGGGTCGCCATCTTCCAGTGTTCAGTGGACAGCAACCCTCCAGCCCAACTGGTCCTGTATAAAGGGGGTGAAGTCGTGGCTTCTAGCCGCTCAGCGAACAGCGCAGCCTCCCAGAGGGTCAGCATCACAGCCGCTCCCAATGCCATGCGGGTGGAGATGAGAGGCATTGAGCCGCAGGACGAAGGCAGCTACAACATCACAGCAACCAATGCCTACGGCTCTTCCTCCAGGCTGCTGTACTTCCGTGTGCAGAGTGAGTGCCGAGAGGCTGAGATTGGGGCGCCGATAATAGCCGTGTGTCTATTTCAATGTTGGAGACTCCCCTCCCTTCAGTAACTCCACAGACAAGAATTAACAAGCAGTTTATAATTTATAGTCGTTTTTACTCAGTCTTCTGGTTGCCAGCAAAAATCCACCTCTCTCCACAAGGAGGGCAGTTGGCTACTCCAGATCCTTCCCCTTCCATCCCTCGCAACATCCCAGGCGCCAATAGGAAGTTTCCCCTCCTCTCTGCATCCTTTGTTCTCTAATACGGACAGACCTCCAAGTTCTTGGGGGAAGGAGGGTCCCCCACACTCTCTAATGACGTCTCTGTTGGCTGTTCCCTCCCTTCTGTTTCTCTTTCCATTATCTTGTAGCTAGGTAACTCATGCTGAAGCTGCTCGGTGCCTGTGTCTCTCCCTGCTTCTGAAACCACTTGAAACATGGGGAGGGCGGGGGGGATTTGCAAATCTTCCCCCTCCAGCTCCTCTTCAGAGAGGAGCTGCTCTGCCTGAGAATGCATTCCCCAATCCTCCGATTGAGACCATTCCCTGACAAGGATGCAGGATGCTTCTCAGAGTACAAGGCGGCAGCTCCCTGCCCTGAGGAGCTTACAGTCCCAAATTGAATGCAGAGGAAAGAGCAGGGGAAGGGGAGACAGCTGGATTGAGAATGGAAAAGCAAGTGTGCTTATTTGTGGAGTTGGAAGGGACCATCTATTCTAGTCCAAACCCTGGCAACGCAGGAATTACAGAGAAAGAATCCCTGGCGGGTGACCTTCCACCTCTGTTTCAAAACCTCCAATGAACGAGAGTACTCTGTTCCAGAGTCAAACAGCTCTTGCCATCAGAAAGTCCTTCCTAATATTTATCCTTGTCTTCTGAATCCATTGGTTTATTGGGTCCTACCCTCTAGCACCGCAGAAAACACACTTGCTCCAACTTCAATTTGACAATCTTCTAGATTTTGGAAGATGGCTTTCATATCTCCTCTCAATCATCATCAACAACAGAGAAGGCCCTCTCTCGCATCCCCACCAAGCCCAGCCTGTGTGGGTGGCGGGATCTAGAGAAGGCTGAGAGACATTTACTGGCTCCCAACGCCACACGCAGTGAGCTTCACAGCTGAGTGGGGATTCAAATCCTGGCCTCTCCCAGTTCCCAGTCCAACACTCTAACCAACTGGCTCTTTATGATACTCTAAACCAGGGGTTCCAAACTAAGGCCCAGGGGCCGGATGCGGCCCAATTGCCTTCTCAATCTGGCCCGCGGACGGTCCGGGAATCAGCATGTTTTTACATGAGTAGAATGTGTCCTTTTATTTAAAATGCATCTCTGGGTTATTTGGAGGGCATAGGAATTAGTTCATATTTTTTTCCAAAATATAGTCCGGCCCCCCACAAGGTCTGAGGGACAGTGGACCGGCCCCCTGCGGAAAAAGTTTGCTGACCCCTTTAAACCACTGAGCCTCTTGGGCTTGCTGATTGGAAGGTCAGCAGTTTGAATCCCTGTGACAGGGTCAGCTTCCATTGCTGTGTCCCAGCTCTTGTCAACCTTGCAGTTCGAAAGCATGCCAGTGCCAGTAGATAAAATAGGTACTGCCGTGGCGGGAAGGTAAACGCCGTTTCTGTGCGCCCTGGTTTCCATCACGGTGTCCCGTTGTGCCAGAAGCAGTTTAGTCATGCTGGCCACATGACCCAGAAAACTGTCGCTGGAGAAGCTGTCCCTTGGCCTGAAAGCAAAATGAGCACCACAACCCCATAGTCACCTTTGACTGGACTTAACTGTCCAGCGGTCCTTTACCTTTACCTATATAGAAATATCTGCATGAATGAATGAATACTCTGAGCATTCATTCTTTGCTGCATTTAAGCCTGTTATCTAGTTTCCTGGAATTCTAGAATTGTTCCGTTGGAAGGGACCACGGGGGTCATCTAGTCCAACCCCCTGCAATGTTGGGATCTTTGGCCCAACCTGGGGCTCGAACCCATGGCCCTGAGATTAAAAGCCCCATGCCTGACTTTCTTTCCAAATCCAGCTGCCCGAGTTCTGGCTACGCCATCCCCCGAGTTGCTGGAAGGAGAGGCACTCACCCTGAGCTGTGACGTGATGGGGCCTGCTCCCGAGGACTCCACCTTCTCTTGGTACAAAAACAGCAAGCGCCTCCCGGAGAGCAATGCCGCCACACTCACCTTCAAGGCCATCACCAGCAGCGACGCTGGATCCTACCATTGCAAAGCCCACGTGCTGGATGAGGCCAGCACCAGCATCTCTCCAGCCATCAGCATAACTGTCTTTTGTAAGTAACTGTCTTTTTTGCCAGTAGCATCCCTAACCTGGATTAGACTCCCTGCCATCAGCTTGGGGTGGGCGATAGCCAGACGTTAAGCATGCAATGAGAAAATGCCACATCCTTCCCAATCATTAACATGTGACCTGGAAATCTGGAAAATTGGATCCCCTCCAAAGTTGAAGCCAAAGTTTTGTGCTCATTTTGTGCTGTTTCGTGCCATGAACTCTGCATTTCGTGCCACCCCCTGAAACAGAGTAATTCGTACTCGGACCAAGGGCCATAGGTACACCCCACAAAACCCAGCATCGTCCGATTCACTCCAAACCAGTGCCAAACTTTTGCAAGAGTTTTAATAAAAATAAAAATAATTGTATTATTTATACCCCCCCCCCCCCAAATCCAGCTGAGTGGCTCTGGGTGGCTTACAGAATACCGTGTTTCTCCTAAAATAAGGCACGTCTTATATTTATTTTTCTTTTAAAAAAATACATCGCGGCTTATTTTCGGGGGATGTCTTATTGTTACGTATGGTACGGGGCTTTCTTGCACCGCCCACTGAGCCTGCTGCTGGGTCCCAGGGCTTCATGCGGCACGGCTGTGGCTGCTGCCGGCTCCTGCAGCATCGCGCGCCGCCCGCTGCTGGGTCCTGGGGCTTCACGCAGCGCGGCGCGGCTGAGGCTGCTGCCGGCTGCTGCCGGCTCCTGTGGCTTCGCGCGCCGCCCGCTGAGCCCGCTGCCTGGTCCTGGGGCTTCGTGCGGCGCGGCTGAGGCTGCTGCTGCTGCTGCTGCTGCTGCTGCTGGCTCCTGCGGCTTCGCGCGCCACCCGCTGCCGGGTCCCTGGGCTTCACGCGGTGCGGCGCGGCATGGCTGGGGCTGCTGCCGGCTCCTGCCGGGTGCTGCGGCTTCGTGCGCCGCCCGCTGAGCCCGCTGCCGGGTCCCTGGGCTTCACGCGGCGCGGCTGGGACTGCTGCCGGCTCCTGCCGAGTCCTGCGGCTTCGCGCGCCGCGCCGCGTGAAGCCCAGGGACCCGGCAGCGGGCGGCGCGCGAAGCCCAGGGACCCGGCAGCGGGCGGCGCGCGAAGCCGCAGGACCCAGCAGCCTCAGCCGTGCCGCGCGAAGCCCCAGGACCCGCTGCTGGGTCCCTGGGCTTCACGCAGTGCAGTGCGGCGTGGCTGGGGCTGCTGCCGGGTCCTGCCGGCTGTTGCCGGGTCCTGCGGCTTCGCGCGCCGCCCGCTGCCGGGTCCTGGGGCCCGTTCAGCCGGAGCTCCGCGCGTCGCTATGCTGGGGCTCCCGCTGTGCTGGGGCTCGGCGCAGCGCGCGCTGCTGCGTTTGCCGGCTCGCTCTGGGTCGTCCCGCTGGCTCCCCCAACACGTCTTATTTTGGGGGGATGTCTTACATTTTTTGGCCTTCAAAAGATCGTGCCATGGCTTATTTTAGAGGCACGTCTTATTTTAGGAGAAACACGGTATATAGAACACAATAAAGCGGTTTTGTGCCGCAGACCCTATGTTTTGTGCCACCCCTCAAATGGAGTAACTGATACTCAAAGCATTGGGCTATAGGTATCCCTGCTAAAATCCAGCCCTGGAGGGTGGGCATTCGCAACACACAACAGCCCAAAATGAGCCCAAAACTGTGGCATCGGTTTGGAGTGGATCCAAAATTCCTGGGTCGCGCATTAATTAAGCTCCAAGGGACCCCTCCAAGCCATTTCAAACTAGATTCCTCCATGGCGCTGCATACAGGTGATCAAAAATCCAGTTGTGTTGTTCCCTGAAAGTCTTTTCATAATCTATGGCCTTTTAAAGGGAGGGTGTGAGGGTATTTTCTCCCTCCCCCCCCTTTTACTATTATTATATTAAGTATTTTATGTTTTATGTATTTTATGTTTTATGTTACAAACCTCCCTGTGGTCTCTTGAGGAAGGGCAGTTTTATAAATATGATAGATAACGGATAAAGTATAGAATCATAGAAACATAGAATCATAGAATCGTAGAGTTGGAAGAGACCACAAGGGCCATCCAGTCCACCCCCCTGCCAAGCAGGAAACACCATCAAAGCATTCTTGACATATGCCTGTCAAGCCTCTGCTTAAAGACCTCCAAAGAAGGAGACTCCACCACACTCCTTGGCAGCAAATTCCACTGCCGAACAGCCCTTACTGTCAGGAAGTTCTTCCTAATGTTTAGGTGGAATCTTCTTTCTTGTAATAATCCTTTGCCTGTCCTGAATCAGCTGAAAAGGAGGTAGTCCCCCCGATCGACCCTAAAGCTGGCGTCTCTCTCCTGCCTGCACAGATCCACCTCGGAAACCTCAGGTGACCTCCTTCCTTCAGACACAGGGCAGGCAAGTGGCCGTCGTCCACTGCAGCACCCAGAGTGAGCCACAGTCCCAGCTGGCCATCTACAAGGGCGGTGAGCTCCTGGCCTCCACCATCAACTCTGGGATCAATCCACGGGTCGGCGTATCAGCCTCGTACAACAGCTTGAGACTGGAGATCTCCCACGTGGTGATGGAGGACGAAGGAGAGTACTTCTGCTTTGCTGGCAATGTGCATGGCAACGCCAGCTCCTCGGTGGTGTTCATCGCAGAGAGTGAGTAGGAGAAGGGGTGTGATCGTGTGGCTCAGCTGGTAGAGCATGAGACTCTTAATCCCAATGTCAGGGACGTTCTGCCCCAGAGCGACAGCGAGGACTCTGGAGAGGAAAGAGGGCAGACTGGGGGGAGTAGAGACTTGGTTCCTTCCCACAATGATATTGGAAAATAATATATATAATAAGAATAATATTGGAGAAAACTGGGTATTGAAACTTGCTTAACCTAAATCATATATCCCAGTTTTCAGTGGCCCTTTAAAGTACGCTTCACGCAGAGTATACGCAGTCAGAAGTCGACCTGGCTAAGAAAGCACCACCAAGAGCGTAGGGAATTATCTCCCTTATATGAAACCCCTTTCTAGCTGCACACTTGTAAAAGTATGAAGATGAAAATATAAACGGTTGGGTTTCTTTAACTGAAAAACAAACTGAATCTAAAGAGACTTTAAACTAAAGATAAATGCTTTCTCCCACATTCCAAACCTCCCACAAACTCCCACAAAACTCCCATTAAACTACCCAAGAATTAACAGCAAACTAGCATTATAACTAAGCAACTCTCATACTAAGATTCAACTAAGGAATCTCTTAAACTGAGAGTCTCTCTTACTAAGATTCAACTTGGAATCTCTTAAACTGAGAACAACTGAGAGGGTGATCTACTTAGAGATGAATCAAACTGAAAGATCTAACTAAGAGATACAGAAGGCTTTCTGGCAGAGCCTTATATACAAGAAGCAGAGCCCACGCCTGTGAGCAATTAACAGAAACACCGGCACCTGTTTCTCTTAAACAGACAGTATTTACATTAGACCGGCTCTAAAGTAACTTGACTATTCAAAAAATCCAGCAAATGAGCGTGATGTAAGGCCCTCGCTCTGGAATGCAGGCTGTCAATTCTCAAAGCAGCACAGAGCCAACAGAGCCGGCTCCAGAGGAACAGCCGCTGTTAGGTTCGGCTCAAGAGGAGGAGGAGGGGGAGGAGGGGCTGGCCACACCCGAGTCTCCTCAGAGCAGGAGGAAGAGCCGGGTACTAGGGCAGCGTCGGCCCAGCAGGAGGGTATCCTGCTTGCGTAGAGAGCATCATCCAGTGGGGCCAACTGGTTCATCCAGTGATGACTGAGCTAGGAGAGCTCAGACTGCAGCTACTGTGTAATTACTAAGTAAATCAGAGAGAGAGAGAGAGAGAGGGTACACCATGTTGGCCAAAGAGATTCCTGCATTGCAGAGCAGCCCTCCTTTTTTAGATCTGCCCAGGTGGCGCTGTGGTTAAACCCCTGAGCCTAGGGATTGCTGATCAGAAGGTCGGCAGTTCGAATCCCTGTGACGGGGTGAGCTCCCGTTGCTTGGTCCCATCACCTGCCAACCTAGCAGTTCGAAAGCACGTCAAAATGCAAGTAGATAAATAGGAACCGCTACAGCGGGAAGGTAAACGGCGTTTCCATGTGCTGCTCTGGTTTGCCAGAAGCGGCTTTGTCATGCTGGCCACATGACCTGGAAGCTATACGCCGGCTCCCTCGGCCAATAATGCGAGATGAGCGCGCAACCCCAGAGTCGGTCACGACTGGACCTAATGGTCAGGGGTCCCTTTACCTTTTTATTAACAAAAAACAAAACAAAAAAATCTGCCCATTAACAGAGCTCTGTTTTCCTGCCTTCCATGGTCGGTCTGCTTAGCTGCAAGAATCTGGATTTCTCCTCCGGATGTTCTCGAAGGGAATGCAGTGAACCTCACCTGTGCAGTTGACAGCAATACAGCTGGCGATCCGCACTACACCTGGTACAAAAACAACAGGTGGTATGCTGAAGGCGCATCAAATATCCTGTCACTTCCCCACGCTACTGTGGCCGATGCTGGCTCCTACTACTGCGCAGTGAAGAACCAGGAGAGGGTTCGGAACTCCTCCTTGGGCACTCTGAACGTCCTCTGTAAGTCCCTGAATTTACAAACTGTTGTTACCCAGTCCCTGTGGTGGTGGGGTGCCCATAGAGCAGAAGGGAGGGAGGCCACCTGTTGGTGGCGCAAGAGACAGTGGCAGGCAGAGTCAGCCAAACGTACAGTAACTTCTTCTCCTTCCTGTTGAGTTCTACAAAGGCAGCACTGAGACTATGAGCTGTGCATAAATTCTAGGAAATAAATAAATAAGGATCAGGAGAACTGAGGCTTGGCGCAAAAGACCCCTTAACACTACCCCTGCCTCCCCTCACCCAAAATGCAAGTAAAGGTAAAGGTAAAGGGACCCCTGACCATTAGGTCCAGTCGTGACCGACTCTGGGGTTGCACGCTCATCTCGCATTATTGGCCGAGGGAGCTGGCGTATAGCTTCCAGGTCATGTGGCCAGCATGACAAAGCCGCTTCTGGCAAACCAGAGCAGCACATGGAAACGCCGTTTACCTTCCCGCTGTAGTGGTTCCTATTTATCTACTTGCATTTTGGCGTGCTTTCGAACTGCTAGGTTGGCAGGAGCTGGGACCGAGCAACGGGAGCCCACCCTGTCACAGGGATTCGAACCGCCGACCTTCTGATCAGCAAGCCCTAGGCTCAGTGGTTTAACCACAGCGCCACCTGGGTCCCTAAAATGCAAGTATGATGCTTCTAATTTGCTTAATTTTCGAGCAGTCGAAATCTCGCAAGTTGACTGTGCATAAGACACAATCCCACTATGCTGCATTTTGATGCATTCCTCCCAAAACTTGCTTGGATCAAAACAGAGAAGAAGAATGGCCTGGCTCCATTTCAAACCCAGAATGTGTACGTACATCTTTTTGTTGCTGCTGCCTAACTCAGTCTCCTGATTCTGCTGATTTCGCTCCTCTTTCCCCCTCCTACTGGAAGATCCTCCCAGGAACGCTTGGGTGAAGTCTTTCCTGGAGACCCAGAAAGGGATGCTGGCCATCATTGTGTGCTCTGTCGAAAGCAACCCCTGGTCTGTGCTCTCCCTCCTCCGAGGCAGCGAAGTCCTTGCATCCAGCTCTTTCCAAGCCAGCCGGGCGCCAAACCACAGGCTGAGCACTGCTGCCTCTCCAAACTCCTTGAGACTCGAGGTCAAAGATGTCAGCCTGGACGACGAAGGGATGTACGAGTGCCTGGCTAGCAATGGCATTGGCAAGACCAGCGCCTCCTTGGACTTCACAGTGGCGAGTGAGTGAAGACAGCCGGTGTTAGGGGAAGGGTTGTAGCACAGTGGCAGAAGGTCCCAGAAAGTCAATCCCCAACAGCTCCTCTAGGTGACTGGGGAAGTAGGTCAGACCCAAGAGAGCCCATCTAGTCTAGCATTTGGTTCTCAAAGTGGCCGGCCAGGTGCCCCAATGGAAAGCCCCCAAGCATTACCTGAGTGCAACATCCCTCTCCCCACTTGTGATTCTCCAACAAGTGGTCTTCACAGGTGTATTCATTTTTTTAAAAAATAATTTTTATTAGTTTTATATAATAACACAAAAAGACAAAACATAAAAGAACATTTCTATCCCCTCCCTCCCCCCACAAGTCCCCTTCTGCCACAAGTGGATCCTGCAGGTGTTGAGAGTCGAAGGTAGTCCATTTTGAAGCTGGGTTTGTCCTCACCCCCCTCTCCTTAGCTCCTGGGACCCCCCCCCTGCCACCAGGAGGCCCCGAGACAAAAGGAGAGATTGGGATAGGGAACCCCCCAACTATTTATATATAATCCTCCAACATAATAGACAAACAGACAAACAATTAAGAATATCAATTTCTTGCTTTGTTAAACATTTTATTTGTGACTTCCTCAGATCCCTTCTTCCTGATTTTCATAGTTCCTTAATATAATTATGGCGGGTTTCTTTTCTTAATTCCGATTCTTATTCTTAAAAATCAACATTATTTCCCTCCTTCGTGCCGCCTCCCCACAAGCCCCCTCCTGCCACGAGAGGCACCCATGAGGTGCGACCATCCAAGGGAGGTCTATTTTGTACTTGGGTTTCCTTCCACCCCTTCCTCCCCCTCCCCAGAGCCCCTCACAGGTGTATTCAATAGCAGTAGGAGAGCACAGCCATTGTGGCTAGTGACCATCAATAGACTTGGCCCCCATTCATTTTGTCTAATCCTCTTTGTGAGCCATTGAAGTTGGCGGCCATCACTACATTCCATGGCTGCCAATTTCGTTGTTTACTTTTGCACCATGTCAAGGAATGCTTCCAAAAAATACAGGCACATTATATATTTGTTTTCCATTTCGATGTAGATTAAACAATGATACTTAGCACAGGCCAGGGAATCTGATGATTCTCTGGTGGAGCTGGTGGTTTCAGTCCATTTCAGCTTCCCTCTTCTCCATCTTGCAGCTACGAGGGTTGTGATTAAGCCAGTCCCAGAGGTGCGTGAAGGGGATCGGGTCTCTCTCGTCTGTGAAGACAGAAGCTCCCCATCGACAGCTGTCTACACCTGGTACAAGAATTCCAGGTGGCTGTCTGAGGGCCCGGCCCCCTCCCTCGTCTTCCAGGCGGTGGCAACCAGTGACATGGGCTCCTACTCCTGCCAAGTTCAGAACGAGAGGGGGACCAGGAAGTCTCCACCTGCCGCCCTGCGGGTGCTCCGTGAGTACAGCAAGAATTCCCTTTCGGAATGGGTGTGTGCGTGGACTTACGAAGTGTTCCTTAAACCATGGGGCTGGTCTTGGAATCTGCACACTGGAACCTGTTAAAATGACCCATTTTGTCCAGGGAAAACTGAGTCGCTGTGCACAGTGCTGATTGGCTAGCACCTGTGCTGTCATGAGTCTACTTTCCTTCTCCTCCTCCACACCTCCCAAACTCCCAGGATAGTTTTTCAACTTATAAAATGTTGAGGGGGGGGGGAGACAGGAGGAACTTTATAGGAATGTGCACAGAGGGCTCATCAACAGGGAAAGGGGGATTCTTCCACTATGAAAAATCTTGAAAACTTTTCGAAAAGGAAAGAAGAAAGAATGGCTTGTGCCTTAAATATGGAGGCATCGGCCAAAGAGACAACTAACTCAGCATTCTTATTGCTAATCTCTGCACTTGCTGATTACAATCTGAAGATGGGGGGGGGGAATCTGGTCTCTCTCCCCATTCGGAAAAAAACACTTGATTATGACTTCCATTTTTGAGCTAAGGTTGCATACATCATGAGAGATATGTTGTAGCCTTGGGGATGGAAGTGCCTGTCGATTTCAGTTTCCCTGAGTTTATCATAAGTTCGGTTCAGCCTATTTCTGCAACCATTGGCGTTAGTTTTCAAACATTTCTACTGATACACACATTTAGCACCCAATTTTATCTAGCGTATGCCTTACTGCAAGCCACTTCTTCTAATCTGATCCATTTTTGTGAACACTTTCCCCTAATATACAGTACACATCTTTGGTTGGATAGCTGCGCTGCAAAATCCAGAGAAGTACAAATCTAAAATGCTGCCTGCATTTCATGTCTCAAAGTGAAGTGCAAATTGGAGGGGATCACATTTAAAAAAAAACAAATTTATTTCCCATTCTCAGTAAGGACTAGAAACTTTTTCTGCAAAGCAATCTGAGGTTTGCAGTATGCACCCAGTACTTAGAATTATAGAATCATCAAAGAGGTGGAAGGGACCTAAAGGGTGGTGCTGTGGTCTAAACCAAGCATGTCCAACAGGTAAATTGTGATCTACCGGTAGATCACTGGATGTCTGTGGTAGATCACTGGCTCCCCCCAAAGAAGCTCAACAACTTTGGCTCCCCCATAAAAGCTCAACATTATCACCCTGCACCCCCCAAAAATGTGGCTTTCCTCCTCCCTAAAAAGCTCAACAACTTGACTTGAACCCCCCAAAACAGGGCTTTCCTTCCTAAAAAAAGCTCAACCTTGACTTGAACCCAAAAAAGGAGATAGATCACTACCAGTTTTTAACTGTGAGTAGAGCAGTCTCTTGGGAGTTGTCCACCCATGAAACCACTGAGCCCTTGGGGCTTCCCTATTGGAAGGTTGGCAGTTCAAATTGAATTCTTCTTTTGTTTTTCAAAAGTTTTCAAGATTTTTCACTGTAGCAGAATCCCAGCTTCTGCCAACCTAGCAGTTTGAAAGCACGCCAGTGCAAGCAGATAAATAGGTACTGCTGCGGCAGGAAGGTAAACGGCGTTTCTGTGCGCTCTGGTTTCCATCACAGTGTTCCATTGCGCCAGAAGCGGTTTAGTCCTCCTGGCCACATGACCCGGGAAGCTGTCTGTGGATAAACATTGGCTCCCTCAGCCTGAAAAACAAGATAGCATCGCACCCCAAAGTCGCCTTTGACTGGACCTAACCGTCCAGGGGTCCTTTATTATTATTATTTATTGAATTTAAATACTGCCCTATGCTCGGGGGGGGGGGGGTCTCAGGGCGGTTCACAGAATAAAATCCAGATATAAAACCAGAAAATATCTAATAAAAATAAAAACAACAACCCAATAGCCCCCTCCCCAAAAAAACACATTTTAAAAGGGCATAGGGTGTAAATCGGCCTGGTTAAAAAGGAACGTTTTTGCCTGGTGCCTAAAGGTGTATCATGAAGGCGCCAGGTAAACTTCCCTGGGGAGAGCATTCCACAGATGGGGAGCCACTGCAGAGAAGGCCCCGTTCTTGTGTTGCCATGCTCCAGACCTCTTGAGGAGAAGGCACATGAAGAAGGGCCTCAGAAGATTATCTCGGGGTCCGGGTAGGTTCATATGGAAAGAGGCAGTCCTTGAGGTATTGTGGCCCTGAGCCGTTTACCTCTACCTTTACCTTAGCTAGTCCAGCCCCCTTGCAATGTAGGAATGCAGGTAACCATGGTTTAAATCCGGCCCTTGCCACCAGGCCACCCCCTCTTGTGCAGAAACATCTTGACATGTGACATTGTCTCTCCCCCACAGATGCTCCAAAGAAGCCCTCTCTGACTTCCTTCCTGGAGACTCAGTCCGGGAGCCAGGCCATCATCGAGTGCACGGTTGAGAGTCACCCGCCATCCGATGTCACCCTGTACAAGGAGGGCGTGATTTTGGCTTCCAGCGGGAGTTCTGGGACTCTCCCTACCCAGCGGCTCATTGTCCACTCAGCCCACAATGCCCTGAAAGTTGAGATCAAGGATCTCCGCTTCGAAGACAACGGGCAGTACCGATGCTCAGCTAAGAACCCTTATGGGGAGACCACTGCCTCCATGTGCTTCAATGTGGAGAGTGAGTGATTCTCCCCCACCCTCTCCCCTTCCCATGTGGGGGAATGACCCTTTTATGCGTGTCCAGCTAATGCACGATTGTCAACATGCGTGCAACTTTCGGCCCCAGAAGGGGGCAGAACAGGGGAGGGCAGGGGCGGAACAGGCTTACGCACAACTGCCGATGCACCAAATGCCACAAAACGCAACCCACATGCAAAACAGAATTGCCTGTACATCCTTACGCATGCAGGCCCCCAACGTGGCAATTTATTTGTTTCATAAAATCTTATATACTGCTTGATTATTAAAACAAAACAAAAGGAGTTTACAAAGAGAATGAAACAATACCAAAAAAATCGGTAAAGATAGCTCATTAAAAGGTTCAGAAGAAAAAATAACAAACTGAAAAACAGATTAAAACTCACATCAACATTTTATATGCTTGTCTGCACAAAAATGTTTTTAGCAGGCGCCAGAAACAGTACAGTGAAGGTGCCTGCCTGATATCAATCGGCAGGGAGTTCCAAAGTGCTGATGCTTGCACATGAAAAGATTTGAGTTCTTACAAATGCAAAACATGTGGCACCAGCAACAGGGCCAGTCCCGCTGATTCAAGTGGTTGAGTGGGTGTTTATGGAGAAGGGCAATCTCATAGGTATACTAGTCCTAGGTACTTAAGGGCTTTAACTGGGATGTGGGTGGCACTGTGGTCTAAACCACTGAGCCTCTTGGGCTTGCCAATCAGAAGGTTGGTGTTTCCCGTTGCTCTGTCCCAGCTCCTACCAGTTTGAAAGCACAACAGTGCAAGTAGATAAATAGGTACCTTTGCAGCAGAAAGGTAAACAGCGTTTCCATGCGCTCTGGTTTCCATCATGGTGTTCCGTTGCACCAGAAACGGTTTAGTCCTCCTGACCACATGACCCGGAAAGCTGTCTGTGGACAAACGCCGGCTCCTTCGTCCTGAAATGAGATGAGCACGCACCCCATAATCGCCTTTGACTGGACTTAACCATCCAGGGATCCTTTAGCTTTTTTACCTTTTACTTAAGGTCTTTAGATACTACAGTAATAGGAACACTTTGAACTTGGCCCAGTAGCAGATGGGCAGCCAGCACAGACTTCTGAGCACGGCTGTTCTGTGATGACAAA
Organism: Zootoca vivipara; assembly: GCF_965207765.1. Lineage (NCBI taxonomy): Eukaryota > Metazoa > Chordata > Lepidosauria > Squamata > Lacertidae > Zootoca > Zootoca vivipara. The sequence goes on from NC_142583.1 coordinate 72,840,910, forward strand.
GCCTCTCTCCTGTCAGCAATGGTGCTGCAGCCTCCTGCACTCATTTCAGCTTCCGGATCAGGCCCGAGGGAAGCCCCACACAGGGTGCATGGCAGTAATCCAGTCCTGAAGTAGGAGGACAAATTATTTTGGTTTCTGTCTTGCTCCTTTCCCTACTCAGATGCCAGGGTCGCGATTGAGCCCTCTCCCGATGTCCAGGAAGGAGCCGTGGCCAATGTGACCTGTGTGGTTGTCAGCCAGGCGGCGGGGGAAATGAACTACACATGGTACAAGAACAGCAAGTGGCTCCAGGGTGGTCCGGAGCAGTCCCTCCTCCTGGCAGGCGTGGCCAGGGACGATGCTGGCTCGTACCACTGCCAGGCAGAGGGGAAGACTGGAACCGTGACCTCTGCCTTGGTCATCCTGAACGTGCTTTGTAAGTGTGGGTCTTTGCAAGATTCGTTAAGGCTGCTACAGGGCCAGCTCAGCCCACTGGGCTGTCCCACCTCCGATTCATAAAATTGTACCATTGGAAGGGCACCAAGGGTCATCTAGTCCAACCCCCTTCAATGCAGGAATCTCAGCTCAAGCATCCATGGCAGATGGTCATCCAACCTCTGCTTATAAACCTCCAAGGAAGGAGAGTCCACCACCTTCCGAGGGAGCCTGTTTCAGCCGTCGAGCAGCTCTTACTGTCAGAAAGTTCTTCCTGACATTTAGTCGGAATCTCATTTCTCGTAACTTGAAGCCGTTGGTTCAAGTCCTACCCTTCAGAGCAGGAGATATACAGGCTTGCTCCATCTTCCATGTGACAGCCTTTTAGATTTTTGAAGATGGCGATCATCTGTTTGGGTGATTGGTTAGAGCAGGCTTCCTCAGTCTCGGCCCTCCAGATGTTTTTGGCCTACAACTCCCATGATCCCTAGCTAGCAGGACCAGTGGTCAGGGATGATGGGAATTGTAGTCTCAAAACATCTGGAGGGCCGAGGTTGAGGAAGCCTGGGTTAGAGTGTGGTGTTGATAATTCCAAGGTTGCTGGTTTGATCCCCGAATGCGACAAATGCATATTCCGGCGTTGCAGGGGGTTGGACTAGATGATCCTCAGGGTCCCTTCCAACTCTATGATTCTATGATCTCCTCTGGGTCTCCTGTTTTCCAAGCTAAACATATCCAACTCAATCAACTGATCCTCATAAGGCTCGTTGTTTTATTTACCCTTGATCATCTTGGTCACCCTCTTCTGCACACCTTCCAGCTTTAAGGAGGACATGTCAATATCTAGTCACCGCATTCCAGGGTTGCAGAATCCCAGAGGCTCTGGGTGAATTGTGAAAAACTGCAGCGCCATCTGAGGCCCATCAGAAAATGGCAGGCGGTGAGCTAGGAAGCAGAAGGGTTTAGTGAACAGGCAGAGGCTGTGGCAGAGCACAGTTCAGACCCCAAGGGAAAAGCAGTGACTCAAGAGGAGATTGGTCAAGAGGTAGAGAGGCAGGCTGCTGAAGAAGCCAGGGAGTCCCCACCCCTCCTGCTGTGACCAGCTACCCTCTCCCCTGGTCTCCCTAGAGCATGCTGAAAAATGAAATGGCTGAGGGAACCCAGCCAGCCAGTCCACCAGCCCTTGCTGTTGAGAACAGGCAGACAAATGGGAGCTGGGCAGCCAGGCACTGTGCTGGCCCTTCTTGTGTGCAAGGCCTTCCTGGGGGTGGCACCCACTGCTACCACTGCTGCTTCCTAAGAAAGGTGCTGGCTTCATGTTCACTTTTGGCCAGTCTCCGTCGTCAGGCTGCTAAGGCTAGGGGGGACCTGTTCCCAGGCCCCTGTATGAGGAGGCACCTCTCCTTGGAGCAGGGTGGGGCAGCTCTGAGGCTGGGGGCAGTGGCGGCAGCTGCCCAGAGAACTCCCAAGGAGAGGAGAAGAGGCTGAGGGAACACTCCACAAAGGAAGGTGTTTGAAAAGGGGTGAGCTCTGCAGGCAAGGGGTACCCTAACTGGGCTTCTGAGTCCCACGGGGGTGCCACAGAGAAAAGGTACAGTGGTACCTTGGTTCTCAAATGCCTTGTTACCAGCGGCGTAGCGAGGCGCCGCGACACCCGGGGCAGCAAATTGCCATGCACCCGGGGGGCGTGGTGTCACTACAAAACAACACATGCATCATTACGTGGCGGGGTATCGCCGCCCCCGCGACTCCAAGTGGGCTTTTTACCTGGAGTTTGGGGTTCGAGGCGCGCAGCTTTGGAGTCGCAGGGGGCCAGTGATACCCTGCCACGTAACGACGCTGTGCATGCGTCGTTACGTGGTGGGGTATCGCCGCCCCCCAGCGACTCCAAAGCCGTGCGCCTCCAACTCAAAACTCCCAAAGCCCACTTGGCGCCCCCACCCCTGCGACTCCCAAGCCGAGCCTCCAGCCTCCCGGTAAAAACTCTGCTTGGCGCGGTGGTGGGGGTGCCAAGTGGCACCCCCCCCCCCGAGTGGAACCCAGGGCGGACCAGCCCCATCTCCCTCCCCTCCCATTGCAACACACCTGCTTGTTACTTGAACACTGTGGAATCCGAACACTGCAAACCTGGAAGTAAGTGTTCCAGTTTGAACTTTTTTCAGAAGCCGAACGTGCTCCATTTTGAGTGTTACGCTTCCGATTTGATTGCCACACTTCCGTTTTGAGTGTTACGCTGAGGTCTGTCTGTTGTTGCTATTTCTTTTGCATTTTTGTGGCTTTTTGTTTTGTTTTTGTGGCTGTGTGGAACCCAGTCCAGCTACTGATTGATTGATTGATTGATTGATTGATTGACTGCAGCACATTGTTTATTGCTTTCATTTTATGGATCAGTGGTCTCGTTAGATAGTAAAATCCATGTTAAATTCCTGGTTTAGGGGTTGTTTTTAAAAGTCTGGAACGGATTAATCCATTTTGCATTACTTTCTATGGGAAAGCGCACCTTGGTTTGGGAACGCTTTGGTTTTCAAACGGACTTCCGGGGCAGATTAAGTTTAAGGACCAAGGTACCACTGTATTTGGTCAAGAGAGCCATGGACTCCAAAAGGTTGAAAACCTCTGCCCTAGGGGGTTCCCTGGCTGGGGCCTCTCAGCACTCCTCTGCATCCAGCCGGTCCTTGACACCTCTGGATTAGATGGACTATATTGTTTTTCTGATGTTCTTACCCATTCAGATGCCCCCAGCACCCCTGCCGTCAGTGCCTACCTGGACAACCAAAACGGGAAGGTGGGCATCATCGACTGCAAGGTGGACAGCCATCCCCGCTCCCTGCTGGCCTTGTACAAAGGAGATCGGCTCCTAGCTGACACTAACCACTCCCATGCCGCAGCCGGACTGCGCTTCGCCATGTTCCCCTCCTACAACAGCCTGAGGGTAGAGATCCGAGACGTCACGCCAGAGGATTCGGGACGTTATGTCTGCCAGGCCGGCAACCCGTTTGGAAAGACCGCCAGCGCTGTTGACTTCAGCGCAGAGAGTGAGCAGAACTCATGCAGGGGGGGGCGGGTGGCAGGAATGGAGAAAGGAGGAGGGTTTTCGGAGGAGTGGGGAGGCCATGCGTTTTCTAAAAACCAGTACACTATGAGACAGCCACCACCATCCCATGGGTGAAATCTGACCAGCAAGGCTGTTCCCCCCCAAAAAAACCACACCCACCTGCTCCACACCGGGCATCATAAGTGATGTCTGGTGTGCGGCAGGTAGAGATGAGGCTGGGTCAGCTGTGTGGCTGAGTTTCTCTTCGGGAACTCGAATGCACAGTTGATCCTTCCAGTAAGGAGATGTGAAGCCCTTCGGCTGACAAACTGGGGGACTCAATTCTGCAGCCGATTCCTGCAGAAAGCAGGTCTGAAGTTGCCACCCACCCATCAGCTGGACCTCTTCTCATAATCCCCAATCCAAGAGGTCCTGTATCATAGAATCCTGGCGTTGGAAGGGACCCCAAGAGTCATCTAGTCCAACCCCCTGCAATGCAGGCACCTCACTAAAGATGGCCATCCAACCTCTGCTTAAAAACCTCCAATGGATTAAAAAGCCTCCACTGTGATGCTAGAGAAATTTACTTGGTCAGAACAACAGCAGCCAGCGGAGAACCCACAAAAGTGGAGTCCGCCGTCCTATAAATCACACAGGTTTATATAGAGGCATTCCCACTTTACACATGCCTAGAAATTAACCCACATTCTCAGAAGAAAAACATGCCTCTCTTATCAGAGCTGGATTCAATTAGAAGGACAGGGTGCCTCCTTTCAGTTGTTTTATGTTGTAAACTGTTCTGCGATCTTGGGTTGAAGGGCGATATATAAATTTAATCAACAATAGTATCAGGCTACCTCAAGACTGCGCTTTTTCCCGCACAAGCCTTCTTGACACACGCCTAATATGGTTTGAGGAAGCAGGTTCCCCAAACAACATCCTTTTCCGCCCTTCCTTTCACAGCCTTTACATCTTAGGCTAGAAATATGTTTATGGATAAGCCTCCCACCGCAGGCTCCGTGGGGATGGGTGGTTCTCAAGGTCCTCTTCTGAGCTGTTTTCTCACCCCCCGCAGCGCTCTCCAACCTCCACTTGTTCAAGCTCCTGGCTGGGGTATTCATTGCCTTGACTTGCACAGCTCTGCTTTGTGCCTTGGCTCTCGGGATACAAACACATTGGACCCGGTAAGGCTGGCTGGTGTTCACTTCCGTCGATCGTTAACCCCACCAATTCGTGAAGAGGAAGCCTGGCATCGGGTTGGCCTCTGAGATAAGGGCTGCCTTCAGATGTCTCCTAAAGGTTGTATAGTTATTTATCTCCTTGGCTCGAGGGCCAGATGACTCCATACCCTCCAACATCTCTCTGTTGAAAAGTGGGACATCCCGGGATCAAATCAGAAATGGGTATGGCTTCTGTAAATCTGGGAGTGTCCCTGGCAAATAGGGACACCTGGAGGGCCTGAAACTTAGATGGCTTTTACAAGGATTAGAAGATAAAGCTAACGATCACTGCTAGTCACCATGATCATGTTGTTGTTTAGTCGTGTCCGACTCTTCGTGACCCCATGGACCATAGCACGCCAGGCACTCCTGTCTTGCACTGCCTCCCGCAGTTTGGTCAAACTCGTGTTCGTAGCTTCGAGAACACTGTCCAACCATCTCGTCCTCTGTCGTCCCCTTCTCCTTGTGCCCTCCATCTTTCCCAACATCAGGGTCTTTTCCAGGGAGTCTTCTCTTCTCATGAGGTGGCCAAAGTATTGGAGCCTCAGCTTCACGATCTATCCTTCCAGGGAGCACTCAGGGCTGATTTCCTTAAGAATGGATAGGTTTGATCTTCTTGCAGTCCATGGGACTCTCAAGAGTCTCCTCCAGCACCATAATTCAAAAGCATCCATTCTTCAGCGATCAGCCTTCTTTATGGTCCAGCTCTCACTTCCATACATCACTACTGGGAAAACCATAGCTTTAACTATACGGACCTTTGTCGGCAAGGTGATGTCTCTGCTTTTTAAGATGCTGTCTAGGTTTGTCATTGCTTTTCTCCCAAGAAGCAGGCGTCTTTTAATTTCGTGACTGCTGTCACCATCTGCAGTGATCAAGGAGCCCAAGAAAGTAAAATCTCTCACTGCCTCCATTTCTTCCCCTTCTATTTGCCAGGAGGTGATGGGACCAGTGGCCATGATCTTGGTTTTTTTGATGTTGAGCTTCAGACCATATTTTGTGCTCTCCTCTTTCACCCTCATTAAAAGGTTCTTTAATTCCTCCTCGCTTTCTGCCATCAAGGTTGTGTCATCTGCATATCTGAGGTTGTTGATATTTCTTCCGGCAATCTTAATTCCGGCTTGGGATTCATCTAGTCCAGCCTTTCGCATGATGAATTCTGCATATAAGTTAAATAAGCAGGGAGACAATATACAACCTTGTCGTACTCCTTTCCCAATTTTGAACCAATCAGTTGTTCCATATCCAGTTCTAACTGTAGCTTCTTGTCCCACATAGAGATTTCTCAGGAGACAGATGAGGTGATCAGGCACTCCCATTTCTTTAAGAACTTGCCATAGTTTGCTGTGGTCGACACAGTCAAAGGCTTTTGCATAGTCAATGAAGCAGAAGTAGACGTTTTTCTGGAACTCTCTAGCTTTCTCCATAATCCAGCGCATGTTTGCTATTTGGTCTCTGGTTCCTCTGCCCTTTCGAAATCCAGCTTGCACTTCTGGGAGTTCTCGGTCCACATACTGCCTAAGCCTGCCTTGTAGAATTTTAAGCATAACCTTGCTAGCGTGTGAAATGAGCGCAATTGTGCGGTAGTTGGAGCATTCTTTGGCACTGCCCTTCTTTGGAATTGGGATGTAGACTGATCTTCTCCAATCCTCTGGCCATTGCTGAGTTTTCCAAACTTGCTGGCATATTGGGTGTAGCACCATGATCATAGAATCATAGAAACCACAAGGGCCATCCAGTCCAACGCCCTGCCAAGCAGGTAACACCATCAAAGCATTCTTGACATATGCCTGTCAAGCCACTGCTTAAAGACCTCCAAAGAAGGAGACTCCACCACACTCCTTGGGAGCAAATTCCACTGCCGAACAGCTCTTACTGTCAGGAAGTTCTTCCTATTGTTTAGGTGGAATCTTCTTTCTTGTAGTTTGAATCCATTGCTCCGTGTCCGCTTCTCTGGAGCAGCAGAAAACAATTTTTCTCCCTCCTCCATATGACATCCTTTCATATATTTGATGGCACGCTACCTCCTGAATTTGCTGCCACCGGCTGGGGAACGAGAGTGAACGAGGGCTGTGTTGATAGCATATTGTGTTGGTTGCTTCCCATTTGGGAAGGTTTCTGGTTGACGGACGACGGCAGCCGGCTGGGGCTGATAGGAGCTACACTCCCAAAATATCTGGAGGGCATCAGGTTGGCTAAAGCTGTACTAGAATCATAGAATTTGTACAGTTGTAAGGGACCATGAGGGTCATCTAGTCCAACCCCCTGCAATGCAAGAATCTTTTGCCCGCATGGGGCTCGAAGCCACAACCCTGAGATTAAGAGTCCTGTGCTCTGCCAACTGAGCTATCCCAGTTCCACCTGCATTAAACCAACATAAGTAGCTATAGCCACCCACTTGGATGGCTTCTAAAGAGAAGCGGAGAAACTCACAGAGGAGAAGGCTGTTGGCAGCCACGTTCTCCCTCCTCTTTCAGAGGCAGGAATGCTTCTTGCTACCAGCTGCCAGGAATAATCGAAAGGGGGGAGAGTTGCCACTGTTGCACTCAGCTCCTCCCTGCGAGAAGTGAGGTTACAGGGAACCAGGCAGAGGGCCTTCTCGGTAGTGGTGCCCATCCTGTGGAACGCCCTCCCATCAGATGTCAAGGAAATAAGCAACTATCCCACTTTTAAAAGACATCTGAAGGCAGCCCTTTTAAGGGAAGTTTTTAATGTTTAATGCTGTATTGTGTTTTTAATATTCGATTGGGAGCCACCCAGAGTGGCTGGGGAAACCCAGCCAGATGGGCAGGGTGGTTGTTGTTTAGTCGTTTAGTCGTGTCCGACTCTTCGTGACCCCATGGACCAGAGCATGCCAGGCACTCCTGTCTTCCACTGCCTCCCGCAGTTTGGTCAAACTCATGTTCATAGCTTTGAGCACACTGTCCAACCATCTCGTCCTCTGTCGTCCCCTTCTCCTTGTGTCCTCAATCTTTCCCAACATCAGGGTCTTTTCCAAGGATTCTTCTCTTCTCATGAGGTGGCCAAAGTATGGGAGCCTCAGCTTCACGATCTGTCCTTCCAGTGAGCACTCTGGGCTGATTTCCTTCAGAATGGATAGGTTTGATCTTCTTGCAGTCCATGGGACTCTCAAGAGTCTCCTCCAGCACCATAATGGACACGGTATAAATAATAAATTATTATTATTGTTATTGTTATTATTGGATTCCTTCTGAGGGCATCTGGTTGGCCGCAGAATGCTGAACATAGGGTTGACCCAGCAACCAGGCTCTTCTCAGGTTCCTAAGTTTGCAGTGCAGCCACACCCAAAGAAACAGCCCCTCCAACCTCTGTATTATGTTTTCCAGGTTCAATGAAGAGTGCAAAAGGTGGAAGCAGCAGAAAAACAAGAAGGTGGAAGCAGCAGCAGGGGCAGAAAACAGAGAAGAGACTGCCCAGGTTCATTGAATCATTGTATTGTAGAGATGGACGGGGTCCCAAGGGTCATCTAGTCCAACCCCCTGCAATGCAGGAACCACAGCTAAAGAACCCCTGGCAGGTGGCCATCCAGCCTCTGTTCCAAAAGCTGCAGTGAAGGAGAGTCCGCCACCTTACGAGCAAGTCCATTCCACAATCAAGCAGCTCTTACTGTCAGCAAATTCTTCCTCGTGTTTAGTAGGAATCTTCTTTCTTGTCATTTGAATCCATCAGTTCAGGTCCTGCCCTCTGGAGCAGCAGAAAACAAGCTTGCTCTCTCTTCCATGTGGCAGCCCTTCAGATACTTGGAGATGGCTTTCTCAGATGGCCTCTCAGTCGTCTTCTCTTCTGCAGGCTAAACCTACCCAATTCCCTCAACTGTTCCTCATATGGCTTGGTTTCCAAAACCGTTTATCATCTTGCCAACCCTCCTTCAACTCTCTTTAAAGCTATTGTCTTGCCTCCATCCAAGCCCCTAGCACTAGGATTGGGTAGGGGGCGCAAACTCTAAACAGGCGATTACTTCTGCCTTAGAATGGGGGCGATCAGTTGCTCTGCAATGTCAGGGCTGCACATGGTGCAAGTTTCCTTTCGTGAAGTCGTTGGAGGTGAGTCACTGGTGGGAACGACTGATTGATCGTGGGGAAGTGCAATTAATGTGATGGGGTGGTTCAAGCCGAGATTGTCCAAGGAAGTCTCTGCTCTGGTCTTCAGGAATTCCTATGGGGCAGAAGGTGTTTCCTAATCCGTGTCTCCTTCAGTTCCTCACTTAGGCTACTGGGTCACATTGGGAGCTGGAAATCATCATGTTGGATCCCTGAGGGTTCCATATATCTGACTTGGTAACTTGGCTCTTTCCACAGCTAAGCGAGCAGGACACAGGAACGCCTCCAGCTGGCCGGTTCTGCCTCTCTTACAGGAAGCTGCGAGCAAAGACCGACATTCCTCCACAGGAAGAACCCTCCGCACAGAGCTGCACAAGCGCCTTGTGAGCACTGGGAAGAGATCTGGTGGGAGCCGCAGCAACCAGAAGACCATGCCAGTCATGGAGAACGAGGCAGAAAGGGTGGTCTTCTAAAGACTTTTGCTCTGGACGCTGAGTTGGAATCATAGAATTGTAGAGTTGGAAGGGACTCTGAGGGTCATCTAGTCCAACCCCCGCACTGCAGGAATCACAGCTAAGGAATCCCTGAAAGACAGGCATCCAAACTCTGCTCAAAAGCTTCCAGTGAAACCTTTGGAGAGAGTCTGCTCCCACATCCTCATCATTTCAGGAACCCCATTTTTCACCAAACCACCTTGAACCTTTTCACTCATTTAAAATTTCAGAATCAGTCTTGGATTTTGAACTTCATCAGATTACATTTTTGATGTTTGAGCAGGCTGGGCAAAAAATGAAGGAGGGGATGTAGCCTTCCACCAGAAGCCTTTCTTTCCCTCCTGCGCAAGCTATTCTGAGCAGGCGGTCCTCTTCTGCTGACCTCCAAGTTGGGCAGAAATAGGAAGGGGCCATAGCTCAGTGGGAGACTATTTGTGTTGGAAGCAGGTCTCAGGATCAATTCCTGGCACCTCCAGGTAGGCTTGGGAGATGCTCTTGCCTGAAACCCTGGAGAGCTGCTGCCGGTCAGTGTAAACAGTACTGAGCAAGATCGACCAATGGTCTGACTCAAGATGAGGCAGCTTTCTATAAGGACCATGTGCATGGAGAACAGACTGGGTCGTGCCATCTGCCTTGTCAGCAAACCTTTAGATAATCCCAGGAGGTGCCAGCTTGCCAAATCCCATACATTTACTCCTCAGCCAATGGCATCTGGGTCAAAACCAGGGTCCTCATCGCCTCCTTGCCATAAAAGGTCAACTTCAGCGCTACACAGTCAACACCTTCACCGCCAGAGTCATCTCGCCACAACTGTCTGTGCTATTAACATTTGTGCTGTCTAATAAATATTGTCACCAGCAACACCGTATCCAGCACCCCAGCTTCTTCTCTAACTTTCTCTGAGACATGAGTGAAGAACATGAAAAAATAAGAAGGGACTGCTGGATCAGGTCAAAGGCCCGTCGAGTCCAGCATCCTCTCTTCACACTGGCTGATCAGGAGACTGCGGGAATACTCACAAGCAGGACCTGAGCCCAAGAGCCCTCTCTCCTCTTGTGGTTTCCCAGCATTGCTGCCTCCAACTGCAGAGACACAATAGAGCCATTCTGGCTAGGGACCATCCCAGCCCTTTCCTCCTCCATGAATTTGTCCAATCCTCTTTCCATCCATTCGTGTCTCCCTTTCAGCAGAAAGGAACAGTTTTGGTTGAGAACAGCCTTCTCTCTCTGCTCCGCAGCCCAAGGAGAGGGCAGAACTTCTTTATTAATGATCCATTCATTTATTTTCATTCATATCTCACTTTTTTCTTCAAGGAGCTCAAAGTGGCAGACATCGTTCTCCCCGCCCTCTTCTAATCCCTACAGCAACACCCCTGTGAGGTAGGTTAGGCTGAGAGGCAGAGACTGGACCAAGCTCACCCAGTGAGCTTCATGGCCTAGTGGGGATTTGAACTCAGGTCCTGGTCCAATTCACTAACCATGCTGACTTCCCTGTGAGACTTGGCTCAGTCTTGTTGCAAAGGATGAAAACACACCTTCCTTTTTAAAGTACTTTAAAAAGCACTTGAGAGTCTTCCTTTGCTTCAGTTAACACACATCCCCACATTCTCCAGCTACACCATTTCATGTGCAAAAGCCGCCTTTTCAGAAGTCTGGAAGACCCAGTTTGAAAACTCATGAGGGTGACACCTGGTGGAAAACGGGTAGAAACACAACAGGCTGCCTACGGTAGGCGCCTTCAATAGCTCTTTCCAGCTGATAATGGTGGGGGTTCAATTTGGTGGGGGCTAGGATTCCAAATGGAGATGGCATGAGGAAGCTGGGACCAGCTGGCTTCGCATGCAGCCGACCCAATTCCTAATTTTTTTGCAGAAGCGAAGCTGAAGGGATTATGGCTTCTATGATAAGGAGCTGCCTTTGCTCCGTGGAGCTTGCAGTACTGATCCGGTCTCGGAAACGCTCTGTGCATGTCCAGATGGCGACATATTAGGTTCCCGCTCACTCAAAATGCCCGTTTTGCAGTGGGGGGATACACACTCCATCTGCCCTCATGACCAGTGTAATTCCTACAGTTCTGGGGAGTTCCAGCTGGCACAGGTACAATGCCCGACCTCCTGGTAGCAGCAAGAATGCAGCGTGTTGGTGCTCCATCATTTGAATTGCCATCTGGGCATTACAGGAGGCACCTATAAAGTCCCAAGATGTCTTGAGTCCAAGGCACCTGACACCTGCCTCTTTCTCCATTTCCCGCTGTGACACAGCACACAGTTTGGCTGCGGAACTCCTTCCCACAGGAGACACTGGTGGCCACCGACTTGGGTGGCTTTGAGAGACTTGAACAAATTCATGAAGAAGAGGGCTATCAATGGTTACTAGCCAGGATGACTCTGCTTCAGGTGTGCCAACTCTATGTCTGCTGGCAAGATATCAGCCTGACGTCGCACAGCCTGGCAGCATCTCACCCAGGTCCTGCTGGGAAGTTGCCCTGGGCCAACCAGTGCAGCCTGGCATGTGAATGTTGCATTGGGAAGGAACTCGGTTGGCTTCTCCCAATGCGACAGAGACAGTGTTGTATAACCTAGAACAATTTGTCGTGGAATTCTACTCAGTATTGATCCAGATCAGATTCGAACATATAAAGTTAGCAAAGTAAAAATTTAAACATGTTGCAGGATTCCCCCCCAAAACAGACAAGAGGCAATTAGTATTGCATCCAGAAGAGCTTTACTGCTACTGGAGGCAAATGAGCATAATGGTCACAAATCCCATACATTCAGGATTGGCAATGTCTAGAAGTCCAGACTAACTTAAACTTACAATCATTTATAATAAGTCTAAACCTATATACAGAACACCACACCAAAAGGAAAAGAGATGGAAAGAGAAAGTGAAACCCAGGCTCCTTCTGGCCTATTGTTATAGTGAACATGATCTTGACAGAAAAGATAAGAGAATCAGTTTAAGCCAGGTGTACTCAGCTTCTCTGAAGGAATAACCCAAACATCATGAATCTTCTGCTTGTTTGTTTCACAAAGAGAAGCTTCCAGAACCCTCTTGAATTAATTAGAATAGGAAAGATCTATGCACATCAGATCAGTACCAAGAAATGCAAACTGACACAATTATAGTTACAGGTAGGTAGCCGTGTTGGTCTGAGTCGAAGCAAAATAAAAAAATTCCTTCAGTAGCACCTTAAAGACCAACTAAGTTTTTATTTTGGTATGAACTTTCGTGTACATGCACACTTCTTCAGATACACTTCAGATCACTTCTGTTTCTAGTGTATCTGAAGAAGTGTGCATGCACACAAAAGCTCATACCAAAATAAAAACTTAGTTGGTCTTTAAGGTGCTACTGAAGGAATTTTTTTATTTTGACACAATTATGATATCCCGGGACGCTTAGGCAGACTTGGTCATCTCCCTCCTATGTTTCCCTCTCAACAAAGAAATTACTCTCAAACTGTTTAAGGAAAAAAGAAAAAGGCTTGCCAGGATTCAACAGATACAGTGGTATCTCGGGTTGCGGACCAAATCCATTCCAGGGTGGCTTTCGCACCCTGAAAGGTCTGCAACCCAAGTGGCGCTTTTGTGTATGCGCGGAAACGCAATAGAGCACTTCTGCGCATGCACGAAGCGCACAGAACACTTCTGCACATGTGTGCACGGTGAAACCTGGAAGTAAATACTTCCGGGTCCGCCGCATTCATATCACGAAAAAACGCAACCCGCAGCGGACGCAACATGAGGCATGACTGTACAGTGATGAAAATCAGGAAGGCAATAATCTTTAAAAGTTGCAAAAGTCCATAGGCCAGTTAAAAAATGGAGTATGTCCTTTGGAGGAGAGCTCACTGGCAACCTATCCCATTGCAGGTAAGAAGAAGAAGATTAATTTTCCTATTGTTCCCAAAAGTCACAAAAGTTTAGAGGAAATGACCTCATACAGTCCCATTTGTGACTCTCTAGCAATCATGCATTTGTGATATGGCTGCTGCAGATTCTCCCACAGAAGCAACATGGAGCCCTCATGACTCACAGCCACAGGTAGCCTTATGCAGTATTTTTTTCTGGGGGGACGCAGGGGTGCATATACCCCTAAACATGTTGTGAATCTAGGTTTGGCCCCATTGAAGGGCAGCATTTCAATATGAGTAGGAAAATGAGAGTCCCGCTAAACATATTTTTTTGGGGGGGGGAAGCACTGGCTTTATGCTCCATGAATCTGTCTGAACTGCCTTCAAAGCCATCCAACTTGTCAGTTCTGGGAAGCAGGCGCTTTCATGATAAACCCCATGGCCATGTCCCTTCTAAGACTACACACCAAAAAAGAATTGCTGACCTTTAGTTGCAGACATGGGAGCTGCAATACAAAGTCAGCTTCCCCCCCCCACTGCCTCCACCACAATTGCCCAAAATGATGTTGAGCTTTTGGGGGGCAATCGCATCCTGCTTCTGTTTGCAAAAACCCAGACCTTTTGCCGATTTTAAAAAAATCACAGAGCTGTCAACACACACACAATGCTACCTCTACAGTAAGGTTACTGAAATATACTCGGAGTCGAGAGTGAATTTCATGCTCTTTATTCAGCTTATAGTAGCAAAGGAGAAGAAGAGAAGAATGGCTCTTTCCCCAAAACGTCTGCTTATATACATTATTTACACAGTGCATGATTGGCTACTTCAGGGCTACACCTGTGGGCCAATCAGTTTGTGGATTGACTTCTGCCAGCAGCCTGATTGGCTGCTCCTGCAGGCCAATCAGGTTGCGGATTCACTTCCACCTGGAGTTGGATTGGGTGGCTCCTGCGGACCAATCAGACTGCTGATTCTGGATCCTATTGTTCTAGGATTCAGCTCAGTACATAACAGTTACCATACTTTTTTTTCAGTGAATCCGGGGACACTTTTCAACTTCAATGGATTTTGTCAGGGGACGGATTTGTAAATCCGGGGACTGTCCCCGGGAAACGGGGACGTCTGGCAACCTTACTCTACAGCAGCCTCTCTGTGAACAGAGAGGCAGGGGCCACCCTCTGGGGTCTCCTAGGCTCTGCACCCACCCAGGTGGTTCAGAGCAGGCCCTTCCCCCATCCCCCCTCCCGACCCCCATGATGGCTTTTGCATAGCTGCCAAGTTATCCCTTTTTAAAAGGGATTTTCCCTTATGCTGAATAGGCTTCCTCGCGAGAAAAGGGAAAACTTGGCAGCTATGCTTTTGATGCACACTCCCACCTTTCGGTAAGGTTGATTTGATCCTCCTTTTGTTCCAGATGTAGATCTTTATTGACCCATTAGTCCAAGATTTAGATCTCTCCCCCCCCCCAATCCTTCTTCCCTGGCCATTTTGTGCACCATTTTTGCAGGTTTGCCTCTGGCGTCAAAATGTCCTGAGCTAAAGTTAATATTTAAAGATGAAGAAGGGAGATACGTCGCTGTGGAAATCTCATCGCAAGGCAAAAAATTTTTAATTCTGGGAGTCTATGCACCAAATGATGGAAAATCGGAGTTCTTTAAGAAACTACATAATAAACTCTTGGACTATTTGGATTACAAATTATGCTTAATGGGAGACATGAATGGAGTGGTCTCTACATTAATGGACAGATCACAAAGACAGTCCTGTACTAAAGAAGGAAGACTGCCAAAGTCTTTCTTTGATTTGATTGAAAATTTTGATTTGATTGATACTTGGAGATTGAAAAATCCATTGGAAAAAGACCAGACTTTTTTCTCAAATTCTCAACAATCGTGGAGTCGTCTCGATTACATATGGATTACAAGAGAGCTAGGACCAAGAATAAACAATGCTGAGATTTGCCCAAGAACTTGCTCTGATCACAATGCTGTACTGTTAGACTTAAGGATATCTCTCCAGGGAACTTTCAGATGGAGAATAAATGATGCGTTAATAAGAAATGAGAAAGTAGTAGAGAAAGCTCAAAAAGTATTGAAAGATTATTTCGAGATAAATTTAAGGACTACAACTGAGAAAAAAATTGTTTGGGATGCCAGTAAAGCAGTGATGAGAGGATTTCTAATTCAACAGAATGCAATAAAGAAAAAAGAATCTAATGCGAATAAAGAAAAGATTCTAAATCAAATGAAAGAAAAAGAAAGGAAATTGAGGGAAAACCCTAAAAATCAACAGGTGCAGAAAGAAATTAAGGCATTGCAAGTTCAATTTTCTAAACTGATGAATCAAGAAATCGAATCCAAAATTAAATGGATGAAACAGAAATCCTTTGAGTCAGCAAATAAATGCGGAAAGTTACTGGCATGGCAATTGAAGAAGAGGCAGAAATTGAATACTATTGTAAGTCTAGTGCAAGATGGAAAGCATCTGGAACACCCGACAGAGATACAAAAAGCTTTTCAGAAGTATTTTAAACAATTGTACAAACAAGAAAATCAAAATAAAGAGGAAGTGGAGCAATTCGTGGACAAATTTGGGCTGCATAAAATCCCAGAAGAGAATAAATCCCTACTTTCTCAACAGATATCAACGCAAGAAGTGGAATATGCTATACAACAAATGCAGTCGGGCAAGACCCCAGGACCGGATGGTTTGACAGATGCATATTATAAGACAATGAAAGACTGGTTAGTACAACCTTTGAAAGACCTATGCAATGAAATTTTGAATGGAGGAGAGGCCCCCAAATCTTGGAAAGAGGCCTACATTACTCTGATACCAAAACCAGACACGGATAGAACGCAAGTTAAGAATTATCGCCCAATATCATTACTTAATGTGGATTACAAAATATTTGCAAACATTTTAGCTTCCAGACTGAAAAAGGTTTTGAAAGATTTTATTCATCTAGATCAAGCTGGCTTCCTTCCGGGGAGGCACTTGAAAGACAATATTAGGAACATAGTTGACATTCTGGAAATGCTGGAGCAGAAGATAAACAAAAAAGCCATTTTTATGTTTATAGATGCGGAAAAGGCGTTTGATAATATTTCTTGGCTATTTTTAAAAAGAAATTTAGAAAAAATGGGAATGGGCAGTGGATTTTTGAATGGAGTAAAAGCAATCTATTCAGATCAAAAAGCTAAGATAATCGTGAATAATATGGTGTCAGATGAGATTAGAATTGAGAAAGGTACAAGACAAGGGTGTCCTCTCTCGCCTCTGCTTTTTATATCGGTCCTGGAAGTCCTGCTTGACAGGATTAGAAAAGATGATGAAATAAAAGGTGTAACTGTAGGGAAGAGACAATACAAACTTAAAGCCTTTGCTGATGACTTGGTGTTAACTTTACAAGATCCAGAGTCCAGTGTACAGAGGGCTCTGGAAGTTATTCAAGAGTTTGGAAGGGTAGCAGGTTTCAAACTGAACAAATCAAAAACTAAAGTATTAGATAAAAACTTGAATAAGGAAGAGAGAGAGAAATTGCAAGAAACAACTGGTTTATCTTTTGTTAAAAAAGTGAAATACCTTGGTGTGTATATGACTGCAACAAATTTAAATTTGTTTAAGGACAATTATGTGAAACTATGGAATGAAGTTAAGAAGGATTTAGAAACGTGGACCAACCTGAAATTGTCTTTGTTGGGCCGTATAGCAACGATTAAGATGAATGTATTGCCAAAGATGCTGTTTCTATTTCAATCATTACCAATAATTGAAAAGTTGAGTTGTTTTAAAGAATGGCAAAAGGTGCTATCAAAATTTATATGGCAAGGGAAGAAGCCAAGAATTAAATATAAGATACTGACTGATGACAAACAAAGAGGAGGCTTCTCTTTACCTGACCTTAAAATTTATTATGAAGCAGCTGCCTTTTGCTGGCTGAAAGAGTGGTTTACATTGGAAAATGCCGATATTTTGGACCTAGAAGGTTATGATAATGTTCATGGTTGGCATGCATATGTATGGTACGATAAGGTTAAGGCCCGTGGAAGTTTTAAAAGACACATTGTTAGAAATTCATTGTTCAAGGTTTGGTCCAGATATAAAGATTTATTAGAAAGAAAAACGCCAAATTGGCTCTCGCCTCTGGAGGCCAAGGCTCGTAAAAGATTAAATATGGAGACCGGTTGGTTGAAATATAGAGATTTGTTGATTCAAGATGGAGACCAATTTAAACTAAAAACATATGAGGAGTTGAAAGGTAAATTGGATGATTGGCTCCAATACCATCAGATAAATGAAGTGTTTAAAATGGATAGAGTAATTGGTTTCCAAACTGAGAGGTCAAAGGTGGAAACAGAATTGTTAGAACCTAAGGTGAAAATACTTTCGAGAATGTATAAATTGCTGCTGGAATGGCATACAAAAGACGAACAAACTAAAAATGCTATGATTTTGTGGGCAAAGGATGTGGGACATAATATCATGATAGAGGATTGGGAGAAGTTGTGGAAGGAAAATCTTAAGTTTACTGCGTGTAGTTTATTAAAGGAGAATATAATGAAAATGATGTATAGATGGTACCTTACACCAGAAAAGCTAGCAAAGATCTACCACAACAACGATAATAAATGTTGGAAATGTAAGAAAGAAATAGGTTCATTTTACCACATGTGGTGGACATGTCCACTGGTGAATGACTTCTGGAACAAGATTTATAATGAACTTAAGAAAGTGCTAAAAGGCACATTTGTGAAGAAACCAGAGGCATTCCTAGTGGGCATTGTAGGGAAGGAGATTCCCAAGAGAAAGGTATCTTTTTTCATGTACGCCACCGCAGCAGCGAGACTTTTGATTGCTAAATACTGGAAGCAGCAAACGTTACCGACGATTGATGAATGGCAGATGAAGAGGATGGAATTTATGGAACTGGCAGAGATGACCGGACGAATCCGCAACCAGGGAGAACAAGCAATTGAAGAAGACTGGAAAGATTTTAAATTGTATTTAAAAAATTATGCTAAAGTAATATTTTAAGAATAGAAATTAAGTGGTAAATAAATCTGTGGATTAGGTAAAAGAGGTTTATTCTAGAATAGAAAATAAGAAAGTTTGTATTAAAAGTGAAGATTTAGAGGTAGAATTTGCTAAATTAGAAATGTGTTTGAGAAACACAGGGACGGGGACCCGAGGAGGTCCCAATATACACTGTGATAAAGATAAGTTATATGGTTTTTTACCTTTTTCTGTGGTTTTTTCTGTTTTCCTTGATTTTTGTATTTTTGCTTTTTTGTATTCATCTCTCCCCCACCCTTTTTAATTTTCTGTAAACCCTTTTTCTATTGTGAAAACTAATAAATATATATATAAAAAAACAAAATGTCCTGAGCTGGCCCTGGCGAAGACTTCTGGCGGACTCACGAAAGCTTGGCGATGTTTGAAACCGGGTTAAGCTAAACAAGCTTTGGCTTAGGGCCCCACTCTCTTGGGGCCCCCAAAAAAATTAAAAGAAAAAAAATTGGATGTACATTTCCAAAATATAAAAAAATAAAATAAAACCTACATACAGCAACAGTGTTTTGTGTTGTGTAGGCTCCTATGATGTAAGTCATGGGCCCCGCCTGCTAGCCTGCTCCCTAAAATATCACTGGTTAGATACTTATTAGGTCCATAAATTACCAGTACCACCATATAGCATATATTCAACACAAAAACCAGTGAAAATTTGTTGTTGACAAAGGACAGCTGGACATATAAAGGGCATAGCTGCCAAGTATCCCGTTTCTGCCGGGAAAACCACTTTTTTCTTACCGTTTCCCGGCGGTCTCCCGTTTAGTGGAAAATCCCGGTATTGTCCCTTAAATCGGCTTCTGCCCGGCGGCCATTTTTCTGGTGCCGCTTTGCCCTTCTATGGGCACCAGAAAATGGCAGCGCCGGAAGTCGCTTCCGCGCATGACCGGAAGTTGCGTGACGCGACTTCCGGTGGCGATTGCCCTTCTATGGGCATCAGAAAATGGCGGCGCCGGCGCCGGAAGTCGCTTTTACGTGTTTCTGGTCATGCGCAGAAGCGACTTCCGACGCTGGCGCCGCCATTTTCTGGTGCCCATAGAAGGGCGCAGCGCCACCGGAAGTTGCGTCACGCAACTTCCGGTCATGCGCGCGCTGCCGATCCCGGATCTTTACGTCCCGAACTTGGCAGGTATGATAAAGGGCCCCATTACCTTCAGGAGCTTAGAGCCTCATCAAACCTAAATCCAGCCCTGGATGTTTCCATTGGTCATAATAAAGAGACTTTGGGGTTTTTTTTCCTAAAATAAAAGTAGCTGTTTAACCTTTAGTCATGTATGCAATGCTATCTATTTCTTCCTCTGCTTACTTCTTTTTCTTTGGCATGCAAAACATTAGCAAGTAGTGCTCCAGGAAATGACATCATCATATCATATATCATCATATGAGCCACACACCCCAGCCATCCCTGCTCCCCTGACTTGGGTGCCACCTTGTAGTACCAAAAATGCCACCTTGTAGTACCAAAAATGACAGAAATTCTTCTGTCTGCCCTGAATCTCCCAGCACTCTGCTCCGTCAGATGGCCTCATCGGTTTCTAACATCATGAGAGAGGGAGAGAGAAATCCTACCCACTTTCTCTACACGACGTGTAATTGCATGCATTTCAATCATTTCCTCCCTTACTTCTTTTTCTAAACTAAAAAGCCCAAGCATCACAGTTTTAATAGTTAATTGGCTTTGTTCAAAGGTGTTTTCGCTGGATACAGTATGCCAGTTAATTGCTGTAAGCTGCCTTGTGAGGGTTATGCATTAAATATAAATACATTAAGTGAACAGATCAGATCAGAATTAACAGATGGATCTGTTCACAATTCATCAGCTTAAGTGACTGACTGCGTCTACCTTATCTTTCTCGAGTCCCAGCCCTTCATCCTCCCTTTACTCATAGGCAAAACAGGATTCTGTCTAATACCGAGCCAGACCACTGCTCCATCTAGCTCAATATCACCTTCCCTGGTCATTGCAAACTGCTGCTGACATTCCCTGCCCAACCTGGAGAAACCAGGGATCAAACGAAAAAAGGTGAATAGTAGGTGGCTGGACTAGATTGTGGGAGGACCTGCAGCCAAATCACAAATGCATGATTGCTAGATAGTCACAAACATGATGTCATATCCTCAAAACCTTTGTTGCTTCCAAGATGTTGAGTGTTATGTACTGAGCTGAATCCTAGAACAATAGGATCCAAAATGCAGCAGTCTGATTGGTTCGCAGTGTTATGGAAAAATGCCCCTAAAATGCGCAGCCTTTTAGGAAGGACAGGAGCCACCCAATCCAGCTCCAGATGGGAGTGAATCAGCAACCTGATTGGCCTGCAGGAGCAGCCAATCAGGCTGCTGGCAGAAGTGAATCTGCAACCTGATTGGCCTACAGGTGCAGTCCTGAAGTAGCCAATCATGCAAGGCCCATTGTGTAAATAATGTATATAAGCAGACGTTTTTGGGAAAAGGGCCATTTTTTCTTCTCCTCTTCTCCTTTGCTACTACAAGCTGAATAAAGAGCATGAAATTCACTCTCGTATATTTCATTGAGGAAATCCTGTATTTACAAATTCTGACTTTCTCAATATAAAACCAGCACTGTTTTTTGTTTCGGCTGCAGTTTATTTGTCTTTTTTTAATTAAAAAAATTGATTAATTTTAAAAAAAGGTTATACAACATTCTTCAAAATACAGTGTTGTCAGACACATTCCCACTAAACATCAAGAAGAACTTTCTGGCAGTTAGAGCTGTTTGACAGTGGAACAGTCTCCCTTGGGAGGTTATGGACTCTCCTCCCTTGGAGGTTTTTAAGCAGGGGCTGTTACAGTTACATGGATCCTTGAGTTGAGATTCCTGTTTTTCAGGGGGTTGGGCTAGATCCTTGGAGACTCCCTCCAATTCTACAATTCCATGATTCTAGCATCTGATGGCAATATATATAGTCCATATACAATTACAGATCCGTATTGAACAAAAACAGGCATGAAATAAAACCAAAGGCATGCAGGAGGCCCAACCAAGGAGCAAATGTCCAGAAGAGGCCTGAGGACCACACCTGTGCTGCAGGTAAAATGATGGAGACCAGCGGGTTCCTTTCACCTGTCCTCTGGGGAAGACCAGGGGATGGCTGTTGTTGTTTAGTCGTTTAGTCGTGTCCGACTCTTCGTGACCCCATGGACCATAGCACGCCAGGCACTCCTGTCTTGCACTGCCTCCCGTAGTTTGGTCAAACTCATGTTCGTAGCTTCGAGAACACTGTCCAACCATCTTGTCCTCTGTCGTCCCCTTCTCCTAGTGCCCTCCATCTTTCCCAACATCAGGGTCTTTTCCAGGGAGTCTTCTCTTCTCATGAGGTGGCCAAAGTATTGGAGCCTCAGCTTCACGATCTGTCCTTCCAGGGAGCACTCAGGGCTGATTTCCTTAAGAATGGATAGGTTTGATCTTCTAGCAGTCCATGGGACTCTCAAGAGTCTCCTCCAGCACCATAATTCAAAAGCATCAATTCTTCGGCGATCAGCCTTCTTTATGGTCCAGCTCTCACTTCCATACATCACTACTGGGAAAACCATAGCTTTAACTATACGGACCTTTGTCGGCAAGGTGATGTCTCTGCTACAAAGACAACAGGCAGGGGATGGCTAAAACTGACCAGAACATGCTTCCCTGCTGTTCAGTCATGCAGTAATACCTGCTTGCTTGCCCTTTGAAACACACTTGTTAAAAAAGCAAATTGACCAGGCATACTGTAGTATTTGTTTATATTTGTCCTGATGGGTCCTGCACAACCAAAAGCCATATCTAGGTGGCAGTGTTGGAGCAGAGATTTAGACGTTGAGACGAAAATGTAAACATTCCCTCCACAATGAAACTGTCTTGATGAACGGATTTTTTTAAAAAAAAATTAATTTCTTTTTTGATGCTCATACGGGGCTGATCCTGCATCAGGAATCTCAAAGCGGCAAGCTAGTGAACCTCGTGGACCTAATTATTCCATTTTTTGTTGACTCGGTTGATATAATTATGACCTAGTTACAGGTAGGTAGCCATGTTGGTCTGACGCAGTCAAAAAAAAATCCTTCCAGTAGCACCTTAGAGATCAACTAAGTTTGTCATAGGTATGAGCTTTCGTGTGCATGCACACTTCTTCAGATACACTGAAAC
This sequence comes from Zootoca vivipara, assembly GCF_965207765.1. Classification (NCBI taxonomy): domain Eukaryota; kingdom Metazoa; phylum Chordata; class Lepidosauria; order Squamata; family Lacertidae; genus Zootoca; species Zootoca vivipara. The sequence goes on from NC_142583.1 coordinate 72,863,203, forward strand.
AGAAGTCACCAGACCCTTATGTATAGTCAGAGGGTGAGGTGGGGGTGATGGGAATGGGTGATGGGCTGATAGGAGTGGTAAACCTGTTGATGACTGTTAACGACTGTTAATGACTGCAATTGGTCTTGCAGGAAAAAGCAAGGGCTGAGGTGCTAAAGAAAACTTGATCATGTATAATGAGATAAGAATCCTATGTCTCTGTTCATACCAGGTTTTAAGCTTTGTAATGAGTTGCAATTCAGCAACTTCTCTTTCCAGACTGTTTCTGAAATTTTTCTGTAATAAAACAGCTACTTTGAGATCTTGTATATGACCTGGCAGTGACAGGGTTTCCAACTGGGCTGGCTTCCCCCAAAGGAACTGGGCTGGCTTCCCCCACCTGCCCTACACATGCCATCACAGGGGCAGCATCCATCTGTCAATGCTGGCCTGCAGGGGCTGGAAAAGGCTGGAAAAGAACTGACTGAATCCAGTTCTTGTAAAAGAGCAATGGGTTTCAGCACCTAAACATGATATTCTGTGTGTGTGTGTGTGTGTCGTTAATAACAGTAATGAGAACACATCATCATTATCATCATCAGTACACCCTCCTTTCCTCCAAGGAGCTCAATGTTGCTTACATAGGTCTCCTCCCCATTTAATCCTCACCACAATCCTGTGAGGTAGGTTGGGCTGAGAGCAAGTGGCAGGCCCAAAGGGATACCCAGCGAAACTTCATGGCTGAGTGGGGTTTTGAACTCTGGTCTCCCAGGTCCTTGTCTGACACTCTAACCACTGCGCAACACTGCCTCTCGCTGCTACCTTGCAGGCCAAAGGAGTCACAGGCTGGCTCTCTGATGCTCTGCAGCACCACTCCTGCAAATGGCCAAAGGAGGAACTGCAGCCTTCTCTCTGCCCCTCTCCCCTTATTTAACTCCTGTCTCCAGGCTGGCTCCTAAGGCTGAGTAACTCATTGTAAGCTGAGCTTCTGACCAACTTCCTTTGGCCCTGGGAATTCTGTGACTTTCGCAGGCACCTTCTGGGACAGCCAAGGGCATCTGATGATGATGATAACTTGTTACTTGTTACTTGTTATTTATATCCCGCCCATCTGGCTGGGTTTCCCCAGCCACTCTGGGCTGCTCCCAACCGAATGTTAAAAACATAATACAGCATTAAACATTAAAAACTTCCCTAAACAGGGCTGCCTTCAGATGTCTTCTAAAAGTCAGATAGTTGCTTATTTCCTTGACATCTGGTGGGAGGGTGTTCCACAGGGCAGGCACCACCACCAAGAAGGCCCTCTGCCTGGTTCCCTGCAACCTCACTTCTCGCAGGGAGGGAACCTCAGAGCTGGACCTCAGTGTCTGGGCTGAATGATGGGAGTGGAGACGCTCCTTCAGGTATACAGGACCGAGGCCGTTTAGGACTTTAAAGGTCAGTACCAACACTTTGAGTTGTGCTCGGAAATGTACTGGGAGCCAGTGTAGATCTCTCAGGACCGGTGTTATGTGGTCCTGGCGGCCACTCCCAGTCAACAGTCTAGCTGCCGCATTCTGGATTAGTTGTAGTTTCCGAGTCACCTTCAAAGGCATCCCCATGTAGAGCGCATTGCATATTCATTCCCCAGCCCCACCATAATGGAGGATCTCATCAAATCTGGCCATAGACATGCTAACTTGATTATAGGTGGTGGGCTCTCCTTCACTGGAGGTATTTAATCAGAGGTGATGGATTCCTTAGCTGTGATTCCTGCATTGCAGGGAGTTGGACTAGATGCCCCCTGGGGGACCATTCCGGCTCCACCATTCTATGGATCCTAATCACCAGTGGAGATCCACTCTCTCACACACCTGGTCTGCGATAAAGTTCTATCCCACTGTTGTCCTTTGTTTGTTTACAGCTTCATTTCTATCTTATTTAATTCACTTATTTTATGTTATTCAATTGATATCCTGTCCTCCTTCCCTAGGGGACGTGGGTGGCACTGTGGGTTAAACCACACAGCCTAGAGCTTGCCGATTGGAAGGTTGGCGGTTCGAACCCCTGCGACGGGGTGAGCTCCCATTGCTCGGTCCCTGCTCCTGCCAACCTAGCAGTTCGAAAGCACATCAAAGTGCAAGTAGATAAATAGGGACCGTTCCAGCGGGAAGGTAAACGGCGTTTCCGTGCGCCGCTCTGGTTCGCCAGAAGCGGCTTAGTCATGCTGGCCACATGACCTGGAAGCTGTATGCCGGCTCCCTCGGCCAATAACGCGAGATGAGCGCCACAACCCCGGAGTCGGTCACGACTGGACCTAATGGTCAGAGCTCCCTTTACCTTTACCTTTACCTCCTTCCCTAAGGAGCCCAGGCCAGCAAATACACCTGTAATAAAAACACAAATAAAAATAAAAAGGTATTAAAACATTTTTAAAAGTGTTTAAAGCAATAAAACACAATAAAACAACCAGATCGTGTGTCTGGGTAGACAACCTTTTCCGCAAGGGTCTTGCCCTAACTGCAAGCAGCTCAAGGGGGCACGAATATTTTTTCCCCTTCGCATATTTTCCTCACAGCAACCTTTGACGTGGGCTATGCGGACAGAAGGTTACTGGTTCAAGGTCACCCAGTGAGTTTCACAGCTGAATGAGGATTTGAACCCAGGTCTCCCAACCCCCTAGCCTAACAGTCCTTCCACTGCAACACACTGAATCTCCTTCTTAGACCCAAATCATTTTATGATGTCCTATACAGCAGAACAAGATGTTTTCCCGAATATTCCCCACATATTACTACTTTTTAATCTAATATTATTTTATTTCAGTACTGGATGTTTGACGAGTCGATACTGGAAGTGTTTGGTTGCTGTCATGCCACAATTAAGAATTTTGTTTAACAAGTGTTTGAAAGCTGACAAGCCAATGGCATTTAACATTTGACAATACTGGATGGTTAACAATTTATGAGATTACATAATTGACACCTGACTCCATCAAAGCTGCCCACTGATGCCAAGAAGTCTAAAGTCTTCTAATTCAGAGGTGGGTGGAATTTCACAGCCTTGACAAATATTCATTTCATGTTTAGCATAATGCAGATTATAAGGAGCCAGCACACTGGTAGCTTCTTGCTGTTCCGGCAGGCCCTGTATAATGCTAGTGCCATCTGCCAGCTCAGAATATTGGTCCATCAAGCTCTGTATTGTGTACACTGACTGGTAGCAGGTCTTCAGGGTTCGAGACAGAGATCCTTTCCCAGCCAAGGGTTGAACCTGAGCATGTGCAGAGTGTCTTTTCTCAACCAGCCAGGAAGCAAACCCATTCAGGGCAGAGATGAAGCTTCAGTAATTGAGCTCCAGTGCCTGTTGATTTATGAATGAATTCCTGGAGTGAGCAGAGGACCACTCATGTCTGAATGAGCTTCATAGACTGGAGGAGCAAGGTGGGAGGAAGTTTGTTACAGCACTCAAGTCAGCAGTAGACTGGAGGGGTGTAATGGAAACCCTACTTCTCCAACTTGTTCCCCTGAAATCCAGCTGTGTGCTCTCTGTCAGATGGATTTAGATGAGTAGGAGAGGATATTTTATTTAGTACCGGTAATTATCCTTTCTCTTTCTCACTTATGTGAGAATGCAAATATTTATTTCAGTAAAGTTTAAAACCACCATCTAGGCACAGCTTATCTTTAGAAGCTATTAAGACAGGTTTGCAAAACCTTCTAGAACAAGTATGATATTTGAGGAAGCTTAGGCAGATTAGGGTTATTTTCTCTTGTTCATATTTCCCTCTTCTCAGGCTGTAAAATAAACAAGAAAATCCAATGTTTACTTACATTGAAGTCTTGCCAGGATACAACAGGTTGTTGTTGTTGTTGTTGTTGTTTAGTCGTTTAGTCGTGTCCGACTCTTCATGACCCCATGGACCATAGCACGCCAGGCACTTCTGTCTTCCACTGCCTCCCGCAGTTTGGTCAAACTCATGTTCGTAGCTTCGAGAACACTGTCCAACCATCTCGTCCTCTGTCGTCCCCTTCTCCTAGTGCCCTCAATCTTTCCCAGCATCAGGGTCTTTTCCAGGGAGTCTTCTCTTCTCATGAGGTGGCCAAAGTATTGGAGCCTCAGCTTCACGATCTGTCCTTCCAGTGAGCACTCAGGGCTGATTTCCTTCAGAATGGATAGGTTTGATCTTCTTGCAGTCCATGGGACTCTCAGGAGTCTCCTCCAGCACCATAATTCAAAAGCATCAATTCTTCGGCGATCAGCCTTCTTTATGGTCCAGCTCTCACTTCCATACATCACTACTGGGAAAACCATAGCTTTCACTCTACGGACCTTTGTAGGCAAGGTGATGTCTCTGCTTTTTAAGATATTGTCTAGGTTTGTCATTGCTTTTCTCCCAAGAAGCAGGCGTCTTTTAATTTCGTGACTGCTGTCACCATCTGCAATGATCAAGGAGCCCAAGAAGGTAAAATCTCTCACTGCCTCCATTTCTTCCCCTTCTCTTTGCCAGGAGGTGATGGGACCAGTGGCCATGATCTTGGTTTTTTTGATGTTGAGCTTCAGACCATATTTTGCGCTCTCCTCTTTCACCCTCATTAAAAGGTTCTTTAATTCCTCCTCGCTTTCTGCCATCAAGGTTGTGTCATCTGCATACCTGAGGCTGTTGATATTTCTTCCGGCAATCTTAATTCCGGCTTGGGATTCATCTAGTCCAGCCTTTCACATGATGAATTCTGCATATAAGTTAAATAATACAACAGGTACAGTGATGAAAATCAGGCATGCAATAATCCTGTAACATTTGAGGATTTGCAACGTTTGAGGATTATTGCATGCCTGATTTTCATCACTATACAACAGGTACAGTGATGAAAATCAGGCATGCAATAATCCTCAAACGTTACAAATATCCAAAGTCCACCCTCCAAAACTATGGACATGTAAACCCATGTTCTTTTCCTTCTTTTCATCTCTTCCCCTATTTTCTTGTATGACAGTTCAGTCGTTACTGAGCATTTACATGAACATATACATTAGCCATTCGTATGTCAAAATAAGCACCCAAATGAAACTGCCAATGGCAAGATAAACGTTCAGAGGTGGAAAGGGAAGTAAAATCTTCAGACCACAGAGCAATAGATAGTGGGTATTTACCCTTCCAGTCTTAAAGCATAAGTCTCTTTGCACCCATAAGAGCTCACAGGATCAACTTTCATTGTCCACCTGTTAATCCGCACATCACATCACATGTAAGGTCCTAGGTCGGCAAACAAAGGCCTGCGGGCCAGATCAGGCCCAATTGCCTTCTAGATCCAACCTGCGGACGGTCCAGGAATCACTGCATGGATCGCCAGCGGACACATTTTCCCCTCTCTCTCCCTCCCCTTCACACGGCAGCGGCGGCACCGCCTCCTCCCTCCTGGGTTCTCCCCGCCCTGCCTAGAGGAGGTAGGGGGCTGGGCTTTGTTGGTGCCAGCAGCAGCAGCGCTCGTGAGGCCGCCATTTTAATCAGCCTCTCTCCAGAGCCCTTTCACATGCCTCTCATTGCCCTCCGCCACCACCAGCAGCCCCTGCCGCTTGCAAGACACAGGGAAGCAGCCACCGGGGCTCGTGGTGCTCTTGCATTATTATTATTATTATTATTATTATTATTGAAATATAGTCCGGCCCCCCACAAGGTCTGAGGGACAGTGGACGCAGCCCCCTGCTGAAAACGTTTGCTGACCCCTGTGTAAGGTTGTGTTCACCTAAATCTTACATTGAAATCAATGAACTTTTTGGTATGCTATTCTGCTGGGCAAGGTCTACCTCTTTCCAGGGATGGGACTTGCCTGGACATCAATGGCTATTTCAAGTCCCCTCGACTGTGCCACTCTCAGTCGGTCGGTCTACTGTGGGTGGGGTGGGGTTGAGAGGAACTTGGCCAGAGAAAAAGAATCATAGAACTTAGAGTTGGAAGAGACCACAAGGGCCATCCAGTCCAAACCCCTGCCAAGCAGGAAGCACCATCAAAGCATATGGCTGTCAAGCCTCTGCTTAAAAACATCCAAAGAAGGAGACTCCACCACACTTCTTGGCAGCAAATTCCACTGTCGAACAGCTCTTACTGTCAGGAAGTTCTTCCTAATGTTCTTCCTAAAGAGACACTAACACTTCTACATTTTCAGAAGCTGACCCTCAGAAGCTGCCTTGTTTCCTTGGGTGCTGTTGCAGCTACCAGTCCACTCTCCCTTTAAGGGTTTTATTGTGCATATTATTTACAGTGCAAAGATAGCAGAAAACATGACCGCCTAGTCACTGTCAGAACCCTGCAATGGCGCCCGTCGGCCTCGCAGCCAGCATAATAACCTGGGCACCCCAAAACGCCGACCCCTTGCCCTGCGTTTGGGCGCACCCCTCAATTCGGGCGCCGGAAGCAGTGGTGTCCCTTCTTCCCTTTGCTGGCCAGAGTGGTGCAGAGGCTCTGATACCTGGCTGAGCCACTCCTCCACTGTCTGTTCTCCAGATCTTTGCCAGGGCTCAGAGGCTGTATGTAGGGAGTCCCCCTGGCAGGTACTGATGCTGCCTTGAGACAGCCTTCCAGTATGGCTGGTGTTGCCACTTTGCTTACAGCTTGCTCTTCTGAAAACGGAGCATTCCAGAACATGTTGCTTGACCAAACTCATGCCTTAAGAAATGCCTTTATGGAGCTCGGATTCCAGGCGATGCCCACAGCGGTCTTGGATGGAGAAGGTCCCATCTATGACGCCACACGCTGCGTATGTGGCCGACCTCAGGTGGAAGGCATCAGACATGACTTGGTAATCTGCCCTTTATGTAGGCATCCAAGAGATCAATTCCATTGCTAATTCCTGGAACCAGGCTTACTATGGCAAGAAACGGTTCGCTTCATTTTCTGTGACTCTAACAGATTTGTGGCACACAAAGTAGTGCTTTATGTTCTGGCTGCAAGGAAGATTAGAAAAAGCTAGACAATATTGCAACAAATTGTGCTGGAGATTCAGAGGTCTAGTGGAAGTTCAGCTAGGATGATGATATTATTATTATTATTATTATTATTATTATTATTATTATTATTATTATTTTATACCTGCCCATCTGGCTGGGTTTCCCCAGCCACTCTGGCTGCCTCCCAGCAGAATATTAATACTTATACCATATTGGCCAGAATATAAGCCTCACTTTTTTCCCAAATTCCGACGGTGAAAAGTTAAAGTGTGGCTTAAATTCGCAACCTTACAAAAATTGGCCTTTAGGATATCGCTGCTGAAACAGACGTATGGTAAAACGGAATGGGTGTGAGTGCCTGCAGAATTTTAAGGGAGTGGCTTATACTCGGGTATTGTCTTTTTTTTTCCTTGAATTTTAAAGGTGTGGCTTATATTTAGTCCAATACAGTAATAAAAAAAAGCAACAAAACATCAAACATTGAAAACTTCCCTAAACAGGGCTGCCTTCAGATGTCTTCTAAAAGTCAGATAGTTGTTTATTTCCTTGACATCTGGTGGGAGGGCGTTCCACAGGGCGGGCACCACCACAGAGAAGGCCCTCTGCCTGGTTCCCAGCAACCTCACTTCTCGCAGGGAGGGAACCTCAGAGCTGGACCTCAGTGTCCAGGCTGAATGATGGGGTTGGAGATGCTCCTTCAGGGATACTGGGCCGAGGCCGTTTAGGGCTTTAAAGGTCAGCACCCAACACTTTGAATTGTGCTCAGAAACGTATTGAGAACCAATCTAGGTCTTTCAGGACCGGTGTTATGTGGTCTCAGCGGCCACTCCTAGTCACCAGTCTAGCTGCCGCATTCTGGATTAGTTGTAGTTTCCGGGTCACCTTCAAAAGCATTCCCATGTAGAGCTCATTGCATATTCATTCCCCAGCCCCACCACAATGGAGGATCTCATCAAATCTGGCCATAAACATGCTATCTTGATTATAGGTGGTGGATTCTCCTTCACTGGAGGTATTTAAACCGAGAAGGCCCTCCCCCTGGTTCCCTGTAACCTCACTTCTTGCAAGGAGGGAACCGCCAGGAGGCCCTTGGAGCTGGACCTCAGTGTCCGAGCTGGACAATAGGAGTGGAGACGCTCCTTCAGGTATACTGGGCCAAGGTGATACTTATGAACTCTGACTCCCTTCCTTTAAATCTTTGGTGCTTTGTATTATGTAATTGCTGTATGCTGTGGTTTGTAGTTCGGCAAATTGTAGTGAAATTGTTGTGGCCTTTGGTTACTACAATAAACTATTTGACCGATTAAAACCTGCTCAACCCGTACGTTTGTACATGAATTCGTAGCAACACTTCTCTCTTCTCCAAAGGCAGGGAACTCTATGAAGTTCCTCGGTGTGGCTGGGGCAGCAGGCAATTTTTTCCTTCCTCTCTGCATACAGAGATTCCATGACTTCCAACTTACAGGTGAAGTTTGTCATAGGTATGAGCTTTCGTGTGCATGCACACTTCTTCAGATACACTGAAACAGAAGTCACCAGACCCTTATGTATAATCAGAGGGTGGGGAGGGGTTTACCACTCCTATCAGCCAATCACCCATTCCCACAACCCTTCTGAGTAATACCCCTCCCCACCCTCTGATTATACATAAGGGTCTGGTGACTTCTGTTTCAGTGTATCTGAAGAAGTGTGCATGCACATGAAAGCTCATACCTATGACAAACTTAGTTGGTCTTTAAGGTACTACTGGAAGGAATTTTGTATTTTGTTTGGACTGCGTCAGACCAACACGGCTACCTACCTGTAACTTACAGGTGGACAGACTTACCTGCTCTTGAAGGAGGCTTAAAAGACATTAGAACAGGCCTTCAGTTTTCTACTTGCTTGTTTGCAGGGGGAACTAATCACAACTATTTCCTCAGTAAATATTTGTTCCCTCAGTCTGGCACCTAATGATATGGATTGAGTTAATATATTTTATATATTGATTACAGACTAACGTTGCCACAGAAAAACTAGCCTTGTAGTTACTGGTGTGTGGGTGTGTGGGTGTGTGGGTGTGGGTGTGGGTGTGTGTAGCTTCTCTGTGTAACATTAAGACAGACAAATGAACTGAGGAACAAGGAAAAATTCTGTTTTCTTCTCCTATGCTCTTTATAATATAATGCTGTACAAACAGAATTGTTTTGAGAAAATGAACAATTGAGAAACAGGTTTAAACATGTGTTTCCTGTTACCAGCTTTTGTTCTGTAATATTGCTTGTTGCATAGTAACTTTAGTTTGAGAGATGATCCGTATAGCAATGCTGGTAACTAAGTTAATCTATGCATTTAGAAAACAATTTTTGTAGTTTTGCATAAAAAGGCATGAAATGCAAACCAAACCAACAGAAGATGATGTACAGTATTTATGCAATGCTTTATCCTGTGAACCTAATAACAGTTTTCAAAGGCAGCTTTATTTTTGCACTACCGACTTGTAGCAAACAGTTTTAAAGTGGTTTTTAATTAAAATTTGGTTTAGGCCTCGCGGCAAAAAAGAAAAAAAGAGGGGGGGAGAACAGGCCTGCAGGGGCTCATACAGAAACACAATGGATAGCATCCTCTGAAACAATGTAGTTGGATCTGTAACAGACTTTTCCAAGCATGTAAGACTGAAAGATGACTTCAGTTTTATTGCAGAGTAAGGATGGTATCGGTTTCTGGGAGGCAGAGACACATCCCGTTAATTCTCAATTGAGCACTGAAATAAAATGCAATTACAGCAGCACAAACCTACAAACGTCTACTCAGAAGAAAGACCCTTTTAGTTCAGTGGAACATACTCCTGTGTAGGATTACAACCTAATTCATCCTTCCTGGCTGTGACATTTTGAAATGGGCACTTAGACAGAAGTCCTATATGGAATCTGGCCAGGTTGGACCCATTTACGTCAGTGGGGCTAATCATGTTAAATCCAAGCTTAATGGCTTGTAGATTGAGAAACTTGGGGGCAGGGGACATGCAAGGCCCCAGTTCCCCTTCTTTGGCTTCCATTAGCGTCCTTCGTTTGTTAGCTACACATTTCAGGCTGGGTAGATTTCAGTTAACTACTGTGAGGTAGGCCCTCTTGGCTAGGCCATTTCCAGCTTTTGAGGACCCCTATGGCGCTGTGGGTTAAACCACAGAGTCTAGGGCTTGCTGATCAGAAGGTTGGCGGTTCGAATCCCTGCATTGGGGTGAGCTCCCGTTGCTCGGTCCCAGCTCCTGCCCACCTAGCAGTTCGAAAGCACATCAAAGTGCAAGTAGATAAAAAGGCACTGCTCTGGTGGGAAGGTAAGCGGTGTTTCCGTGCGCTGCTCTGGTTTGCCAGAAGCAGCTTTGTCATGCTGGCCACATGACCCGGAAGCTGTCTGCGGACAAACGCCGGCTCCCTCGGCCTATAGAGCGAGATGAGCGTCGCAACCCCAGAGTCGGACATGACTGGGCCTGATGGTCAGGGGCCCCTTTATCCATCATAAACATTAAAAACTGTGGGAATGTTCAGGAATGTGGATGAGGAGATATTGTTTAATATATCCTATCCCCGCTTGCGCTAGCAAGCACAAAACTTTAGCAGAGTAAAACATTCCCCTTTTGCAAAATACACAGCAGAAGAACGTTTGCGCAGGCTTGATTTAAGCCACTAAAATAAAGTGTATTTTCCTGGTATTTCCCCTTTTTCCCTCTTAAAAGAAAAGACACAACACAATGCTCTTAAAAGTATAAAAGATGTTTACTTACAAGCATCTCGAGGTACAGCACACTCAAGAGGTAGACTTGCTTAGTTAAAAGGTAATATATACATTGTGAAGTTCACTTATAAGAAGTGAGACTCCATCTCATCTCTCTCTCTAGGCTGGAGGCCTTGAGGGAGAGACTCACTAAGATGTGTGTAGTCCAAGAGGTCTGGTCCAAGAGAGGGAAAATGGCTGTTTCCTTCAGGATTTATCTGCCACTTCCTCAACTCATTTGCATGTGAAGGAAGAGGAAACTACGCTTAGTCATATCCTCCTCCTCAGTCCTCCAAGTGGACTATCTAGGGATTGTTGTGACTTGACTGCACTTAACCCTTTGCATCCCACAAAAACAACAAGTGAAAACTTAATAAGGCACCCAAAAAAGAGAGAGAGTGGTTTGATTAGACCAGTGGTTCCCAAATTTTGGGGGGCCACCACCCGCTTGGTTCCAAAAACCTATGCCCATAAACTCATCCCCTATAACAAACGTTATTCAGAACAGCAGCTTGCATGACCCACTAGATAATAACACAATGACATTCAAAACGGTCACAATTAATTGCATATTTATTCACAATCCAGTCAAAACTCTTTAGTTTAATTAATAAGAAAATGGATGAACTTTTCAAAGTCTGATAATCATTTATATCTCCAGCACCCGGCTGCCTCCCCCTTGCCTCTTAGCACCCCCTAGGGAACCCCTCCAGGGGGCAGTACCTGTGGGAATGTTCAGGGAGACAGGAGAGGAGAGGGACCCAGGTGGCGCTGTGGGTTAACCCGGAAGCTGTCTGCAGACAAACGCCAGCTCCCTCGGCCTATAGAACGAGATGAGCACCACAACCCCAAAGTCGGACACGACTGGACCTGATGTTCAGGGGCCCCTTTACCTTTAATATCTTTCCTAATTTGCACTAGCACAGGCATCCCCAAACTTCGGCCAGATATTTTGGACTACAATTCCCATCTTCCCCAACCACTGGTCCTGTTAGCTAGGGATCGTGGGAGTTCATCTGGAGAGCTGCATTTTGGGGATGACTGCACTAACAAATTATATATCTTAGCAGAGTTTTAATCATTCTCCTTTAAATGCACAGGGGTTTGCTTGTTGCAAGCTCGTTTGAGCTTCTAAATATAGGATTCCTGGTAATTCCATTTTGTCCCTCTTAAAAGAATAGACACGACAATCTTATTTAAAGTCAGCAAAAAGAAGTTTACTGTATCATCAGTTCACAATTGGATCGCTGGAGGTAGACTTAGGTTACAAAATATATACACGTGGAATCTATCCCACAAGGAGATAGTCCCTTTGTTGGCTGAAACCCAACAGGGCATCTCTAGCTGAAGAGCTGTTGCTTCTTCAAAGAAAGAAAGATGGAGAAGAGAGAGGAAAGAGGAGGGGGGCTGTGTGCCTTTTGGTTTTGTTACCTGGACATGTAAGGTCACACCCACCCTTAGTCACATGCAGAGGAAGTCTTGTCCCAGTCCAGGAGGAAACAGGAAGTTTGCTACTGGCTGGTACAAAGCATCCCTTTGCATGTCCACTCTAGGAATGTTGTACTTGACTGCTATGTGTTTCACATCCCACAGTACCATCCACTTCTGATTTATAAAATGAGAGGATACCTTCATTGTGGCCTGATCTACTGCCATCAGAACACACACATGTTAATTCTTTAACATGACAAGACCTGTATCAGTTAACCACCCAAAATGCAGTTTACCAAATCACATCTCTTATTCGCTTAGATTTGCCTCTCTAAACTGAGAGAGAATATGTTGCATTTGGGTCTGGTGTGCATAAAAACAGGCGCTTGAAACTTATGAAGTGCCAAAAAGAAATTCAAAAAGTGTCTAAATCTGAGGGTCAGACTCAGGGGAAATGGCCCACCTACCCAAAAAATGTTGTGAGGTTGTTGGGGTTTGAACATATTTTATTTGGGATATGGACCCTTAAGTAATGTTGACCAGATAGATAGATAGATAGATAGATAGATAGATAGATAGATAGATAGATAGATAGATAGATAGACAGACAGACAGATAGGAGTTTTAATCTTTCAAGTCAACTATCATTCTAACTAGTTTTAAATTAGGCTATTGTCGTTATTTTTTCTTAGTTACAATTTTATTATTTTATCCTTTCTGTAAACGGCTTTTAGGGTTGTTATAATCAAGTGGTGTATAAATTTCATTAAATAACTACTAATGACTAATAACAGATAGAAAGATAAGATCCTTGGTCCTCCAAACAGAAGGTATCTCGGTTCAGTCAAGTTTAAAAACGGTTCTGAGACAGCGGTAGGATTCTGGAATGTTCTTAAATATTTCCTCATGGAAATCGAAATCAGTGGGACTCGAAAGCGTTTTAATCTTGCATCTCCAGCACCAACACCTCTCTCAAAACGGGCCATAGGACTTAAAAACCTTTCTGGCCATTGGAAACCGCCTTGGATAGCATTGGGTTAGCAAACTGGTCCAGCCATCCCGACGGGGAAGCAGCTCTTCAGAGTCCCAGAATGAGCTCCTTTTAAAGCGGGGAGGGGATGCTGAGGAGCGGACCTGGGCGAGGGGTTTTTTGCATGGACTCATCCGGCCACAGAGCAGCTCCCCCAAACCCTCGTGTAGATCCCCCTAGATTTCTTGAGGATATTGTGGACTGCGGCTCAGTTGGGGTTCCTGTGCAAGACTTGTTGAAGCAAAACTGCAACGGTGTCTCCCTGCTCCCCAGTGTTGAATGACATAGTCCCCAAGACCAGTCAAGTTTGTTTGTTTGTTTGTTTGCTTGCTTGCTTGCTTGTTTATACATTGCATTTGTATCCCACCTTTTCCTTCAACGGGCCATATATTGCCCTCCCCTTTCCTCATTTAATCTCCACAACAACCCTGTGAGGTAGGCTAGGTTGAGAGGCAATGGCTGACTCCCAAGGTCACCCAGTGAGCTTCATCATGGCATAGGTGTCAAGTTCTCCCTTTTTTTTAAGGGAAATTCCCTTATGCTGAATAGGCTTCCTCGCAAGAAAAGAGAAAACTTGACAGCTATGCTCATGGTATTGGGACTACAATTCCCATCATCCCTGACCACTTGTCCTGTTGGCTAGGGATGATGGGAGTTGTAGTCCTAAAACATCTGGAGGACCGAGTTTGGGGGTGCCTGCTCTAGCCGCTACAACATTGTCTCTCAGAAAGGAAATGTTCCTCTCTTAGGAGGAAAATCCCACACTCCGCTGCTACTCCTGTCTACATTAAATCACCTCGGAGCTCACAGTTTATTCTAATAAAGCTAGCTACCAGACACGACAGGGGCATGTGGTGTAAAACGGAATGGGGGCGCATCTCTCTTCCGTTTCGCATCCGCTTTAAAGCTCACCCCACGCAATAATCGGTGGAAACTGCAGTTTCCTCCTTCAAATAATCTTGGGGAACCGTAGTTGACCCTTCGCAGAGTTGCAATTCTCAGCACCCTCGGCAAACTACAGTTCCCAGGAAACTTTGGGGCGTGTGCGCGCGCTTTGAACTGCTTTGCAGGTCTGGTGTGGGCACAGACGGGGGTGCTCTAGGTGCTGGAGAATATCAGACGGGGAGACTCGTTTGCCCTTTTGTCCCCAAAAAGGAACAAATCCAGAGCTCAGTCGCCTGCCCCCACTCACCCCACACTTTCCTAATAAATGCAAGCCTATGCGTACCTGTTTGCAATAGAAATCTATGGATTTGCTCTCAAAAAGCGGAGGGCGGGGGGGGGGGAGAGAAATGCGCACTTCATGGTGTTGCAGTTCAAGGGCTGGCGAGAAGCGCCCCATGGAATTTAAAGCGCTCACATTGCAACCCTATACTATATCTACCATAGCTGCCAAGTTTTCCCTTTTCTCGCGAGGAAGCCTATTCAGCATAAGGGAAAATCCCTTAAAAACGGGATAACTTGGCAGCTATGATATCTACTCTGCTGAGTTCAATGAGACTTGCTCCCAGGTAAACGTGCACGCGACTGCAGCCATATAAATTCCCCCTATCCCTAAAATATGTCTCCGCCGCAATTTATATCCCTGACAGGTTCATCCTAGAGAACCCTGCTTCGAAATTATGCCTCACTGTGTTCAATGATATTTATTCCCAGTATGGCAGCCGAAACCACTTACTTCTGCCACACACGGACACACACAGAAAATCTATTAACTATATATTCTTATATAAAGTGTGTGGGAGAGAGATGGGAGGGAGGCAACACGCCCTACACTTAATTCTTCTTAAATTGTAGCACAGTTCCACGTTGAGCTCGTAAGTGATCTCTCTGCGATTTTTAAATGAATTATTCCGTTAAAAGGTCCTCCTCCGGGGAAGAATTCGTTTTAAAAACAGCGTCGCTAACCAGCAGCGACAATAATAATACCGCCACTGTTTAGGACGGATCTCAAAGAAGGAAGTGGAAAGGAGGCAGGCAGATTTTCACAGCGAATTTAAAAACAGATTTCAAAGAAACTGTTCAGCGGTTGAAGATAAAGGGTTGCTGTTTTATATCTATATACGTCTCTTGGGAATATAATCTTGCACGGTTCTTGCAAACGTTCCTCAAAGAAGTATTATACAAAAATCCATTTTTCTTTCGTCCTCCTACTCCCGCTATGCTCCCTGCAATAAACACGGAGTGCTTTTCTCTCTCTTCCTTCCAGTCAAGGCCATTAACCTTTCAGGGTGCCCTTGATTTAAATTGGGGTGGGGGAGGGCTGAAACCCGTGATGACTTATCCCGCCGTAATCCCGGAAAAATCACCATTATAATTGCCGAATTGGGCTCTCAGGCCGAGGGCGGGGCATCCTCACAGAAAACCCCCTTCCCAAATTGTGGCGGGACACACACCATAGGAGCCAACTCCTGAGGGCCGAAGGGCTTCGCCTCCCCTAAATATTTGATGGAGAGAGAGCCCCCCCACACACACACCATTGATGGGCATTGCCATTCAAACAGTATGCTTGAATCGCGTCATGTGATCGAATATGTGGGGCGGGGCTTACTTGCCTGCCCCCTCCCCCCCAATATTTTATTATAAAGGTTGACTATAAAGTTGGCACCCCAGCCACATACGGTACTATACCTCTGAGGCATATTCCAAGCGCATTCCCTTCCTCTTCTTCTCAAAGAATTATGGGCTTTGTTGTGGGAACTGTGACCCTGTAAAATCACAGCACCCCCAATTATATATATTTGAGGGGTGGGGGGATGTGCTTCAGATTTACACACCCCTTCGTTTCTGTCTCGTAGAAACAATTCCCAAATGTATGTGTTAATTATTCGGCCTTCACCTTAAAGTCCCATTATGGATTTTTGTTTGCTTGTTTGTTGCATTTATACCCCACCCCCCTCACAAGGACCTCAAGCCCTCCTCCTCCTCCTTTAATTCCCCACAACAGCCCTATGGGGCAGGTGAGGCTGAGAAGCAGTATGACTGGGGGATTTGAACCCTGGTCTTCTTCTCCCGGGTCCTAGTCAGTCTCCCTAACCACTATGCCACTCTCTCTCTCTCCCGCTCTCCCAGGTTTTCTTCTCCCCATTTCGAAATTCCCTCCCTTCGCATATATTCTATTTTTCTCCCCCACCCCAGTACCCTCAATAAGAGGGGGGGGGAGAGAGAATCTGACGCGTTCTGGGCCAACCCTCGCCTCTCCCTGCGCTCATCCTCTGGCCAAGGGCGTAGCCCATGATCCACAAAAATTACTGAGAAGCATTGAAAGTACTCCATTCTGGCCCCCCACCTCTTAAAAAACAAGTTTGGTGGGTGATTTCCTTTAAAAAAGGGGAAAGGTCAACAGTTTTGGCTGCCCGCCCCCTCCCCCCCCCCAAAAAAAATCCTGGCTACGCCCATGCCTCTGCTCCTTGAGTGGGGCTGGAAAAACCCTTCACCCCACCCCTCCCCTCGCGCCCAGCTGCGCCTCCCACCGCAGCGCTGTTGTCCCGCCGAAGCCGGCCCCTCCCATCTGCTGCCCCCCCCCCAGCCGCAGAGCGAGACCAATGTTTGTAAACACGCTCAATGGGGGCTTTCATCAAAGACAGACAAAAGTGCTTCTTGTGCTGCCCCGGAGCACCTGGGACGAGACGCCACGGGGGGGGGAGGGGGGAGGGGACGGGACCTTCGGTGTCTGAAGCTCTGGGGGAACGGGGATGTGGAGGGAGCAAAAAGGAGGAATGGGGAATGGGGGGTTCCTCCTCTTTCTCTCTACTCACCCCCCCCCCACACACATTTACTTGCACTTTCTCCCAGGGGCCCCGCCCCCCTACTAGTGCATTTAGCGCGCACACACACACCCCACCTCAGACTTGTAGGGTTATTCCCATAGAGCAAAACCTTCCCACCATAGCTGCCAAGTTTTCCCTTTTCTCAGGAGGAAGCCTATTCAGCATAATGGAAAAATCCCTTTAAAAAAGGGATAACTTGGCAGCTATGCTTCCCACCGGTCGCCAACCTGAATAAAATAGGAAGGACAGGTAAGCCCCCAACTCTCCTATCCCGTAGCTTTCTAAGCAGAGGTTGGGTGGCCCTCTGTCAGGGATGCTAGAACCATAGCTGCCAAGTTTTCCCTTTTCTCGCGAGGAAGCCTATTCAGCATAAGGGAAAATCCCTTAAAAAAAGGGATAACTTGGCAGCTATGGCTAGAACTGAGATTCCTGCATTGCAGGGGGTTGGACTAGATGGCCCCTGGGGTCCCTTCCAGCTCTACGGTTCTACGATTCTGTGATTCTATAATCGATCACAAGACGTGGGTCACGCACACCATTTGAATCACCATCATCATCATTTTTAATTTGTATACAGTCTTTCTATCTTACAGTATTCAAGGCGGTTTACAAGCCCAAGAGACAAAAAATGTGCATCTAATGCAATACAAAAATGTGATAATAAAGCAAAACTTTTAAATAAGCAACCTACATCAAAAAAGTAACATTTAACAATTATTATAATAGTATAAAATAATAATATCATCAACATATAAAAGTTAAACAGAAATCCACTCCACAGTTACAATAAATTATTTCTAAACTATATAATAATAATAATAATAATAATAATAATAATAATAATAATAATAATAATGTATTATTTGTTCCCCAGCCACTCTGGGCTGCTTCCAACAAAGATTAAAATACATTAAAATGTCACACATTAAAAACCTCCCTAAACAGGGCTGCCTTCAGATGTTTTCTAAATGTCAGGTAGTTGTTTATCTCTTTGACATCTGATGGGAGGGCTTTCCACAGGGTGGGTGCCACTACCTAGAAGGCCCTCTGTCAATTAAACAATGGCAAGTCGCCATACATAAAATGATACAATACAAATTGAGAAGCAGAGTTAGACTAGACGGTGGAGCAAGGCAGGTGGAAGGAGGCCTTGCCTGAGGAAGTCTCTCCGCTCACAGTTCTTCCTCCACTGCCTGTCAATATTTGAGCCCCCTCATATATTTTATTTGGGGGGGCCGAAGGGACCTCGGCCCCTAGGAGTTGGCTTCTATGCCACTAGGTGACCTTGGGCGGGCAGTCCTGCCCTCCCAGCCTGAAATAGGAACCTAAGAAGCGCCCTTATACCGGCCACCGGGTTCATCCACCCAGCGGAGCATTGTCGACACTGGCTGGTAGCGGCCGACCAGGGTTTCAGGCAGGGGGCGTCTCCCCCAGCCATACCTGTTGCTGTGAGCTGAGGGCCTGCGGGCCTACCTCGCAGGGTTGTTGTGGGGATTAACTGGAGACCAGGAGACCCCTGTAACCCCCACCCCCTTTGAACTTTATGGAGACAAAGGTTGACTATAAATAGAACAACTCCGGCTCGGATTATTCCTACGAGGCCAAACGACAGCAAGTGCTCTTCGGTGCTCCCTCGTCGTTTTGCTATTGAATCTTAAAATATATCCAAGAGTTTTTTTTGGGGGGGGGATGCCTACGTGACGCCCCGGCCTCAGTGCCGGGACCAGGTCAACGCAGTGGCTTTTGCTTTCGTACGTTCTCTGCAGTTTGCAGATTATAATTTTTATTTGCCTTTTGCGCACGCATGCTACATTCAAAGTGGCTGGCAAAATACGACAGTCCCCACCTCCCAGCAAAAAATAATAATAACCGTTCATTCCTGCATTCCTTTAGATATAAAAGCAGAGGCGCCATTCACACAATCCGCCTATATCCCTTTCCCAACCACACCGGTTTTTCGTGGGATTCACAACGGTCCTCAACACAAACACACAGAGTGAAAGATGCTCTTCGTTTTATTATAAACAGCTATTCATCAAAAGCTGCACCCGGCTATTCCGTCAGTCCTGTTTTCCAGCTCCCTCTGACGTTCTCTAGGGTCAAATATTAATCCCTGCGCACGTGTGAATAGGGAACTGACGCGCATGGATTGAGGCGCAAAGGAAGGCGCGAGGGGGATGTTGCTGCAGGGCTCCGGGAGCACAGATGCGGCAGAGAAAGAAAAGGATAAGGCAGAAAGGCAAAGGAAGGTCACATCCGGCGTTTAGCTCGGAGGCTCTCTAATGCTTCGACTTAAATCTTGAGAATTATTATCCTTTCTTCCGGGATATAATTCTGCTGCTAAGAGAGCGAAGAAGAGACTCTGCCCAGGAGCTAGCTAGGCTGTGGCTGAAAATAAAAAGGAGATTATTAATTTTTGGTGTTTTCGTTTTAAGGAAATCCTGCGAGGCAGATTTTAACCTGGAGTCCATCCATCGCCTCAAGAGGCTGTGCGTGTAGCTGGCAAAGGAAAGCGGGGAGCAGCGGTGCGGCCAGGAATTTTGTTTGGGGGGGTGGTAGGACTTTTGGTTTGGGGGGGGGAACAGAACCGAGCTGTCTGCAAAGTGATTGGTCAGTTAGTTAAGTATTTTTGTTTCTTTTGCTTCATCTGGGGGAGCAGCTGCCCCCCCTCTGGTTACGCCCATGGCGGGAGGTATTTTTATGGGGGGGGGGCAAATCTCAGAAGAAAATTGGGGTCCACATTCGCGCCCTCCAGCCAGCCCATCTTCCTCCTCTCTTCCGAAGGGCGTGGGCCTGATTCTCCGGCAGGGCCCTTTCCCCTGATCCGACCCATTTCCAGAGCCTTAGTGCAGGAGATCTTCCCGCTGGATCATACCCCTGACACCTTTCCACCTCCACTTCTTCCTTTTCGGTGGATATCTTCCTTTCCTCCGAGTAAGCTTCCAATCCCTCCCCGCCCCACGTGGTCCCTAGTCACCCCGGAAATACAATCAGACAAACCATTTTTATTTTTATTTTGTTTAGAACAGAAACGGGAGACATCATCACACGCCCAGGGCTAATTTCGAGACATTTGGCGGGGGTGGGAGCGAGCTGCCACAAAAAAACTACCTGCTTTTTAACCTCATCCCCGACCCCACCTCCTATTATCGTTGCCACATCTTCCTTGCCCCTCCAGGCTTATTGCATAGTCTTTTAACTCCTCTCAAGGAACCTGCACAGTTTACATTACACAGAAAAAAGCACTTTGGACAAAATAATTCGCAGGTACCCGCTGCTCTGTTTTTGTGGGGTTCGGTGGTATTACTACTACTACTACTACTACTACTACTACTGAGTAATGATGTTAATTTCCTTGATTTTTAGCCACGCTGGCATCCAGTGAGATTCACACGGCTGCCTGGGCCCCGATCCTCCACGGTCACTGGACTAGTCAGTCCGGACACTAAACTCTTCACTGATTTCAACGGCGAGCAAGAAAAGCGTTTTAAAATGCACCTTTACAGGCGTCTACTCGGAAGTAAGCCCCACGGAATCGAATGCAGGAGCTGCACTTCCCTGACAGTAAATCCCATCCTGAGCTAGACGGAGCAAGGGTCTCTTGACATTGAAGAATGAATAAGAAATCTCGAGGAATCCTTGTGACTTTGAAAAGCAATGCTTTTACTTGTTTAGGGAAAGTCAGAACAAACATAAAGCCATATATATGTATGTATATATCTTTTGGTGAGGGCGCGTGCGTATCTAACGTATGTATTACATTTCGCTGCCGCCTGCCCCCGAAACAGCACAAGGCTGTACACACCTGGTTCTCCCTGTCCCCAGTTTCGTCCTCACAACAACCCTGCAAGGCAGGTTGAGAAACAGCAATTGCCCAAGCGCCACCACTTTAGCGTGGCAGCCCCTGCACTTTGGAACTCCCTGCCGATTGAACTCTTTTCGGGGCCTGCTAAAAACGTTCTTGTTTAGGCAGACAAGATCTTGTTTAACCCAGATATTTAGAAAGTTGGTGCGTGTTTGTCGTTTGTTGTTATATTAACTTCTTGAAAATTTTACATTATTGTTGCTGATTTTTCTTATTGATTATTTATCTCTTTTATAAACTTCTTTGAGGTGTGGGTTTCTACAATCAAGTGGTGAATGTATACATACATATATACATATATATATATATATATATATATATATATATATATATATACGCATATATATACACACACACACACACACACACATATATATATATATATTTCAGCTTCATGGCTGAACGTTGGGAGACAGAGTGCAAAAAGATTTTGTTTTGTTTTGTTTTTAGATGTATACACTTTGACACTTGAGGTGTGTGTGTGTGTGTATTCGACCTTATTTATGTGGTTATAAGTTGCTTTAAACTCTTTCTAACATTGTGTTTTAATTGTATTAAAACAATTATTAAATTTGTATATGTACCTTCCTTCATCCCCAGGTCACTGGCGATTGTTTGTATCAATCAATACGTTTGTTGTTCTCTAGCCAAAGGCCCTGGCAAGTTCAAAGCAATAATATTAATAAAATAAGGCAGAACATACACCCTTAATATAAACCGACTTCCATGCTGTTAAGAGAAAGAAGATAGGCCTACTAGAGACACCAAGGAGCTTAAATCTAGTTTAATTTCACTTT
Organism: Zootoca vivipara; assembly: GCF_965207765.1. Classification (NCBI taxonomy): domain Eukaryota; kingdom Metazoa; phylum Chordata; class Lepidosauria; order Squamata; family Lacertidae; genus Zootoca; species Zootoca vivipara. The sequence goes on from NC_142583.1 coordinate 72,884,755, forward strand.
AAACCTCAAATTAAATTTAAAGCGATTTGATCTAGCTCATTTTCCCTTATTTGGGGGGATTAAGTTTTAATTGCGCAAACCTCGCATTGGGACCTTAGGGGGACGGGTGAGTAAATTAACGATGATGATTGTAAAATGTCCCCAGAACCTGCAAAGCCACAAAGAATGATGGTTGGGGCGTCACCTGTGCAAAGGAGGGGGAAATGATGGGTTTGTCGCACGACAAAGGACTCAGATACATTCGTAAAGGTAAAGCGCTTTATATGCGTTATGACACCAGAGGGCGCTGTGGAGTCCCCGCTTTTGCCTACCGGATTTCCCTGTGTGAAGTTTACCACGCTTTTAACTGAAACGCTTCTTTGATGTGTCTAGATCCAGCCAAGGTCTCCAGGCCAAGCTTGTCAAGCTTGTCAGAGTCAGACACGAAGGACCCCTGGCTGGAAGGAATCCGGAGTCTCTCTCCTCCCGCACCCAAATTTCTCTGGGGGAGCTCTGGGTGGGTAGGCGGTCAGGCCCTTCTGGCGGGCCTGATCCAACTTCCAGGCTCTTCTGATGGAAAGAGGTCCTGGGAGCGGGGTGGGGCCTGGGGGGCGCCACTCAAGTGGCTGCAGCCTGTGTTTAATAGAGGCCAAAATGCGCAAGCAAGAGAAAAAAAGCCCGCTTGCAAAGAATGATCTTGGATACTTGGAAAGGTCCTATTATCTGTAGGGATGGTGGTGCTGTTATTGGTGTCCTTACTCCTTACGCCTCCCTCTTGCGCTATGGGCTTACTTCTGAGCACATGCGCAGTTAATGTTGGGTAATGATCGGTGCCGGAACAGTATTAAGAGTAGTAGGGCCTAGTAGTGACACGATCTTTGCCCGTGAATACATCTCATTATGTATATGAATGACAAGGAAGCCAGGACCAGGCAGGCGAGCGAAAGACCCAGCGACACGCTTGTGCTCCGTACACACGTGCACGCTCAAGGGGCCTACTCTCTGTACGTCGGATGCCTCAGGCCTGCATAGCCATTCCTAAGCAAAACCTGCACCGCGCCCTTGCTCGCTACAACACGCGTGAGCGCGGGGGCGCGCACCACCAGCGGTAGCCTTTGCCTCTTGGCCTGCTCACGCTGCTCTCTGTCTCCACGTGATCAGCACCGTAACTCAAGGCGCAGGCACTCCTGACCTGCGCGTTTCCCTTGTTTTAGAGAGGTGGGGGGGGGGGAGTCCTGCGAGAATGCGAAGCGGCCCCTTTCACCTTTCAAAGCCAATTGCTATCACTTGCTCCCCTCCCCCCCCCCCGCCAGCTGTTTGCTTGTTAGCTTAAACAAATACTGTAAAGCACATAACCCGCTGCGTCCGAGGAATCTGCTAGGCGCTTTCCAGGAAAAGCGTTTTCTGGGGCAGCTTGGAGGCTTCCGGAAGCATTTGATTTATTTGGTTCTTTCGCTGTATTTCCCTCCTGGACTCAACTGCTGTAAGGTAAGCTGAGACTGAGAGCGTCATCGTTTGCACTCTAGCCATTGCACAGCGGGTTCCTCTAACCCAGGCATGCCCAACTTGCGGCCCTCCAGATGTTTTGGCCTACAACTCCCATGATCCCTAGCTAACAGGACAAGTGGTCAGGGATGGTGGGAATTGTAGTCCAAAACATCTGGAGGGCCGCAAGTTGGGCATGCCTGCTCTAACCCTACGGAATAAGAAGACCCTTGGAAATTCCTCCCTTTGGACTGCAAGAACATCAAGAGGGGCCTGGCACGTCGGAACAACACCGTTTTGCACGGGGTCAAAAAACCCGACGTTTCTAATTGTTTAGAAGCGTCGTTCAGGTATATTCACTCCAAAGAAAAAACCAGTTCGCATTTTGGGCTGCCAGTAAGTAAAGGAGGTGAGGGAGAGTAAAGGAGGGGTCACTTGTCAGATGCACGTGTGAATCCAACGCAAAGTCCTTTTGGCATCGGACTGTGAGCATAGCTGCCAAGTTCTCGCTTTTTTAAAGGGAAATTCCCTTATGCTGAATAGGCTTCCTCGGGAGAAAAGGGAAAACTTGGCAGCTATGACTGTGAGTCGATTAGACTTTTCTTCCCTGTCATTTATCAAAAAGAGGAAAACTTGGCACAGAATAAAACGTTGCTAGCCAGGAAATGAAGGCTAAGAATCACAGCCCATCACGGAAATCTAGAGCAATTGGAATAAAAACAGACGCAATGCTGTATCACTGCTAAGTAACACGGGAGACGCATTTATCTTTTACATGCGATGTGTACGTATAATAAATCCGTACATCGGCAACACGGACGAACCAGCCTTAGGAACATCATAAGAGCCTGCTGGATCAGGCCAAGGGCCCAATTCGTCCATGTTCTCACAGCATCCTGTTCTCACAGTGGCCACTGGCCACCCAGATGCCTATTGTGGGAAAACTGTAAGTAGGATCCGGACTCAAGAGCCCTCTGCCCTCCTGTGATTTCAAACTGATATTCCGAAGCATGGCCACATAGTCATCGTGGCTACAAGTGATCGAGAGCCCTCTCCTCCTCCTCCTCCATGAATTTGTCGGATCCTCTTTTAAAGCCATCCAGGTTGGCGGCAATCGTTGCCTCCTGTGGGAGGGAGTTCCACAGTTTAACCATGCATGAAAAAGAGCTTCCTTTTATCTGTCCTGACTCTTCCAACAATCAGTTTCTTTGGATGCCCACAAGTTCATGTGTTACTCAAAACGAAAAGTACTTTTCAATTCCCTTGGTTGCGACGGAGGGAGAAAGATTATTTAGGTTGCAGTCCTCGTCGTGCCCGAACAGTGTCTTCTCAAGGCCTGTATCTTTTTGAAGCGCTAAAAGGTGGGGGTGGGATGGGGTTCCTCGTGTGGAAATCTTTCCAGGAGAGGGCCCCTTTCCCACCTATGGGGAGACTTTGCTCACAAGTAATGAGAACGCGGGGAGCGAGTGAATAGCCCAACACTCAGACGTGTACAAGGCAAACGTCTGAAGGGAGTGAGGGATCTTTCCCGTATACACGGCGGGAGGGAGGTGATCTGGTGTAAGGAACCACACGACGGTTCACAAGAGGCTTTGGATATTGGCAGGATACAGCCCATTACAAAACTCTGATATGAATGCTATTTTATGTACAATCTACTTGTTTTTGTTTTTTTATAAATAAACTTGACTCCCACGTTTGACAACGCAGATATATCATCATCATCACCATCATTCGAACTATGGAGCTGGGAAATTAGGGTTCAGATCTCCACTCAGCCGGAAAGCTCATTGGGTGACTTTGGGCCAGTCATTATAATGCTCGACCTAGCCTACCTCACAGGGTTGTCGTGAGGATAAAATTGAGAAGCGCGAACTATGTGTGCTGCTTTGGAGAAAAGGCAAGCTATAAATATAATGAAAAAATAAACAGAAATAAGAATAGTATTTGCAACCACTTACAAACCATCCTTGCAGGACTTCCGAGCTGAGCGAGCTATTCCTCGAGGCGTTTCCCGGAAGAGCAAGAGAGAGTCTGAAGATGGTGCGATGAGCTTTCGGGGTCTTCTTCTGGTCAAAGATGAGCCTCCTGAGGAGTAGGACGTCCTCCCAGGGAGGGAGGAACCTGCAATGGAGGGGCTGTCTCCGCTCCCCGGAGAAGGCCCCAAGTTGCCAGAACGCCCGTCCATCCAAAGCCTTGCGCTCTTGCGCGATCCCGAAGCTGCACCTGGCAACGGATCTCTGCCCTCCCGCTGGGAGCAAAGTTCAGGAGGGGTCTTCTGCAGGAGGAGGAGGAGGGGCCGAGCCGAGCAGAGCCTGGCAGCAGGCGGCCGTGTCCTTTTCACAACCCGGGACGCGGTTCATTCACCTCCTGGCATCTGGGGGTGGGGGACGCCCCCTCCCCGGCGGTTTTATTGAGGGTGGCAGCAGGGGGAGGAGGAGGAGGAGGAAGGGAAGGGATCATGTTCCTCAGGATGAAACCTGGATTAGCCCCAGCAAAGGGGTCTCGTAGGAAGGAGGAAGTGCGCGAGGTGGTTGATCAGTGCAGAGAAGTGGCTGTGTGGCACAGTGGTTAAAGCACCATTGAACCTGAACATATTCAGACTCGCGCGAAAGTCCACCCTGCTGAACTTACTGCCTCCCTCCAGCATGTCAGGCATTGAAGACGGAGGGACGTTCTCCTGCGAAAGCCCCCTGGAAACGAACGGGACCCGCTGAGTCTAGTTTCGCCCCGTTTCTTGCCATAACTCCCAGCACTTGGAAGCATATGGTTGGGGGAATGTTAGGGTTTCATAACGCATGTGCAAGAGAAAGTTTGCAGCGGTTTGGGACTTTCTAGTTGAGAAAAGGGGGGGGCATGATAGAAGTTAATGCACTAGAGCTCTTGGATAACCACTGATGCCGAATGTTGGGATATTCAGGCCAGGCAAAAGCAAACCGTTCTTCATGCACCGGATAGTTAAACTGTGGAACCAGACTGTCTGCCACAGGAGCCAAGGATGGCCACCACCTTGGATGGCTTTAAAAGAGGATAGGACAAATTCCTGGAGAAGGGGGGCGGCTCTCGTGGCTACTAGCCACGAAGCCTTTGCTATGACTGCACAATGAGAGGCAGCAATGCTTTCGAATAACATTTCCTGGAAACCACAGGAGGGGAGAGGGCTCTTTTGCTTGAACCCTGCAATTCAGGTCCCTCTAGGGGTTTGGATGACCCTCTCCACCGGGCAAATTAGGTAAGACTTGCCCCCCCCTTTAAAAGCTATAAAACCTTGCGTAACTGCCCAGCTTGCTTGTTTAAAGCCCAATGGATTGGTTTGTTCCCACACACAAAAAAGTCGCTTAGCCATCCTGGATTTATTCTTCTTCCGTGATAGTGAGCAGGATATAAATTAAGATACATATATGCAAAAGGGAAAAAATAAAACTAAAACTGAGGCAGGTCAGGTTAGGAAATGGAATCAGGGGCATTCTGTGTCTCCAGACACATTTGGCTCGCTTGCCCTTGGGATTTGCAAGGAGGATATTATTATTATTATTATTATTGCCCGCCATTCTGACTGGGTCGCTCCAGCTTCTCTGGACAGCTTCCAGCATATACAGAAACACAATAAAACATCAAACATTTAAAACTTCCCTATACTGTACTGTACAGGGCTGCCTTCAAACGTCTTCTAAAGGTTGAATAGTTGCTTTTCTCCTTGACATGTGATGGGGAGGGCGTTCCTCAGGGTGGGCGCCACTACCGACAGGGCCCTCTCTGCTCAAAGGCTGCAGCTCAGTGGGCCAGCAGCAGTTTTACACCGGAAAGGTCCCAGCTTCAATCCTCAACATCGGACTTAGAAGGCGCCCCTCTGAAGCCCTGCAAACCCAGTCAGTGTAAATTAATGGTCTTCAACTGGCGGGTCGGAACCCAGTTCCGAGTGATGGCTCGATCTAGGGTGGGTCTTAACAGCATTACTTCCATCATAGTAATATATGGTTTAAGACATGGGGATTTGGATCTAAGTTGGAGCCTGGTTTTAAAAAGATTGAAAAGTGTAGACCAGCGGTTTCCATTTGGGGGGGGGGTGCCACCATAGCTGCCAAGTTTTCCCTTTTCTCGCGAGGAAGCCTATTCAGCATAATGGAAAATCCCTGAAAAAAAGGGATAACTTGGCAGCTATGGGTGCCACCCGCTTTCTTCCATAAACTCATCCCCCGTATAAAAAGCAATAAAGCATTATTATTTTTTGTTTCCACACCTGCTAAAGAACGAGATTCAAAACAGTCAGAATTGAGGGCACGTTTATTCAAAATACCATTAAAACTTTTCGGATTGATTAGTTTAGCAAAACTGAGACTGGCTTTTCCATGTCTGATAGACATTTATATCTCCAGGCCTGCCCCACCTCCAGCGCACACTGGGGTAGACCATAGCGAGTTACACCAGGCATGTCAAACCTGCGGCCCTCCAGATGTTTTGGCCTACAAATCCCACGATCCCTAGCTAGCAGGACCAGTGGTTGGGGAAGATGGGAATTGTAGTCCAAAACATCTGGAGGGCCGCAGGTTTGACATGCCTGAGTTACACGATAGGACAGAGATCTGGCTTCCGCCTTTCCTCGACTTCTCCTTTTTAACCAGCTTCTCTCACCTCAGAATTAAATCCACTTTAAAACCTTTGGGTGTTTTAAAAAAAGCTGCATCGTTCAGAGTGCCTAGGGCAACCCAGCCAGCTGGGCGAGGTATAAATAAATAAAAAATCATTATTATTTCAGTTTGGTTCCCAAACAGACCCTCGAAGGTAAGCATAATAAACTGCAAAGAGCAACGGGGGGGGGGCAGGAATTGATTAAATGTCTGAGTTCCGAAAGAGAAGGACGTTTCACTTCCTAAGCATTTCTTTTCAATGAAAAGCTCTTGATATCGATGGAAATAACTTTCGAGTAAGCATGTGTAGTTTTGCAGCCTTGTTTTAATTTTAATCTAATTGTTTAATTCCCAGGTATGTTATGTTAAACATCTCAGTAGTGCTTGGAACACGTTGTTCAGAGATCCAGCAGCGGCCCGCTACGTTCAGACTAAGACCTGCTGCATCTGATCTACCAGTCAGGTGAACGTGTGAACACGCTGGTAGAGTTGTTGTAGTTCATTCCCGTCATATTGAGACCATGAGCTCTCTCTGTGTGTTGTTTTATTCCCCTTAACTTCTCCCTACCTTCGCTCGCGTCGTCCCGTCCCCCCCCGCGTGGAAAACCTCTAACAGGAAAATCATGAACAATGGGATTTCCCAGTGATTTAAACATGTCTGGATCCTGTCCCGCGCTTCCTTCCAAATAAGAATTATTAGTACGGTAGAGACCTAAGGCAGGATGCCGTCCTGCGCAAGACCTCCAATGACTGGGAAGTTCGCCTTCATTGCAGTGGAGCTGGCGCAGGAGATCTTTCCTCCCAGCTAGTGTGAGGTCTACAGACAGATCTTCTCGCTTTTCGTTCGTTTCAAGGGGACTTGCGCAGGAGAACTGCCTGTCTCCTCCTCATTGACCGTTCCTCGAAGGAACCTCGCTGCCTGCCTCTGATCCATCTCATTCCAAAACATCCTGCCACAATAAAGCTCTCTACAGTATTTCCAATTTTTAGCACACATTTCTATCCTTCCTTCCTTCCTTCCTTCAAGGAACAGCAGGGCACGTGGTTCCCAGGCGGTCGCCCACCCAGGCCCTAATGCTTTGGGAAAGTGGGGGTCCGCCCCTGCCTTCAGACCCTACTCCGGGCGCGTCAGTCTTCTCAGGTGAAACGCACGCAATTTCAGACAGCCCCACTTGTTGGTTTAATATCTACGGTGCCTGTTTAGGTTATTTCATGGTCAATTTTACAGCTGAAGCCTGATCCCGTTCACTTGGGTAAAATACTCCCATTGACTCCATCCGGACTTTCCCTTCCAGCAATTCGGGTTAAGATGGCAGCCTTTAAATCGCTCAACGTGAACCAGGATCGTTTCCATGCAACCTCCGCCTCAGCTGTGGTTCTTGTACCGCAGGGGGTTGGACTAGATGACCGGGGGTCTCTTCCAACTCTACAATTTTACGATCCCCTGATTCAACTGCAAAGTCAGTTGCTGGCATAAACCATAGGTGGTCTTTCCCAGCCACGCCTTGCCCATCACTTCCGGGGCGCTGTGATTTGCCTCCCTTGGGTGCAGGCAGGGTACTAGATTAGCGAGTTCTCTATGGTGGTATCTCGCAGCAAAGCAGCTCTGACGAGTTAACGCGACGAAATGCTTTTTAAAAGGCTCCACGGTGCTTGCTGTTAAGACAGAGGCTCTTGTACCCATTTTACAGACGGGGGAACCCAGACGCGTTGGGGGCCGGGGTGGGAATTTCAAGCGCACACGAGTCAGGAGCCGGAGGCTGGAGGAGGGAAGGGAGAATGCAACTCCGCCGCCCCCCCCCCCCGGTTACTTTTCAGGTCTCTAATAATCAGCGCCGCTGTTTTTATTCTTCAGGGTTAAACCTGAAAGGGGCTGGGGTGGATAATAGGACGACTCCCAGCAGAACTTCCCAGTAGACTGGGCCCTAAATATTGACACCCAGGAGAATTAAGGTCACCCTTGGAGAAGCTGAAAACAGCAAAGGTTTGTAAGCAAGACTGCGGGGTGGGGGTGGGGGGTGTCCTCGAAGGCGGACCAGAGGCATGGATATCCTTCAGTTAAAGCGGCCTAACCACGATGCCTGTTGCGCGCGCACCACGTATTTAAAGCACACGGCTCCACGCAACGAATCCTAGGAATCATAGTTAGCTTATAGGGTGCTGGGAATTGTAGATCTGTGGGGGGCAAACTGCGGTTCCCGGGACTTTGGGGGGGGGACTCGGTGTGCTCTAAATGTGTTTTATGCGTATTGGTTTCAATGAAAAATGCAGTTCAAGCCTATGCACTGGATTTACTCAGAAGCAGGTCCATTTAGGTCAGTGGGACTTAATCTCAAGAATAAGTGTGCGTAAAACGGGCTGCTTAATTTGCACCCAGGCTGCTTAGTCAACACTATCCAGGATGTGAATGGACGAGGCATGTCTACGGTTCGGCAATGGTGACAATTTAATCCTTTTTCTCTGCCTGGATTTTCCTGGAGAATATTTTTCTCTATTTAGCAGCACATTAGCGTTCTCTCTTTCTCCTTCTTGCCCCCACAGCAACCTCCCTCTCAGAGCCGAAACATCCTATAATCTAGCCAGATTGCTTTCGGTTTGTTGTGTTTTTTTTTATTTTAAAAAACCATTATCCGTCCCAGAGCTTTCTCAAAACCCGCAGCCCAGTCAAGGCTCTCAGACCGGCTTTTCTCCCAACAGAATTGGAGCTCCATCTCCATTTGCAGGGTGGCTAAAAAACATCCTTCTGGAAGATGAATTCTTCCCAAATCTTGAGGAATGCCGCCATTCGACCGACCTTGTTCTTTTGGCCCTGCAGAGGATCTCATAATAAGACACTTTCCAGGTCGGTGTTTTTTAGGCTGCGAAGTAGGCAGCGAGAGGGAAAATAAGGGAATCCCAATAAGGGAGAAGTCTGTCGATTTCTTGCCCCCACCCCCAGCTGTAATTGACACCAATCCGTCGACAACGTCTCCAACTGCAGTGAACGGCAGGCTGCGGTGCTCTTGCGCGGCTCCTGTTCATTGCAGCGAGGCTGTGCGCAGGAGACCTTCCGGCTGGATCGCGCCCATTCAATGAACCAGCAAGCCAGATTAGCGCCTCCGCATCTTCGGGGGGTTATGGAAAGGGATTTCCTAACATTACAGAATTCGGAAGAGGTTGTTTGTTTGTTTGTTTGTTTGTTTTTGCAGCACCCTGTTCCATAGCTGTCAAGTTCTCCCTTTTTTAAAGGAAAATTCCCTTATGCTGAATAGGCTTCCTCGCGAGAAAAGGGAAAACTTGACAGCTATGCCCTGTTCTCATAGTGGCTGAGGTTATTATTATTATTATTATTATTATTATTATTATTATTACTACTACATCGGTTCTGTCCTCAAGGCCTGCCTTAAAATGAAACCTGTCTTGAAGGGTAACGGCAGCCACAAAACGCTGCCCGTGAGGACCTCCTCTCCCTCGTCGTTTTCCTACAGGCCACTGGCCTCGGCTTCCAGGACAGGCGGAAACGCACTGCGGAGGGAACGGCGCTTCTCCTTTCCCGGCAAGCTCCGAGGCCTGCTGCTGCACCCCTTCCTCTGCTCCCCCAGCAGGATCCTACAGGGAACCCCTCACTCCTCTCAGTCCTCTCGTCGTCGCACCAGCAGCGCTGGAAATCGGGAGAGTTATATTATCTGCGATCTTTTCGTCTCCCCCTCTTTAAAATAGGAGCAGGGATGGCGAACCGCAGCGACGGCAAGGGGAGCTTCTTTGGAGAAAATGCAAAGATGGACGGGGGTGGAGCTATGCTCCTTCCCAGCCATTTCCTCATCTCAGTGGGTTTAAGACCATAATTTGACAGCAAGCAACGAGCATCCCCAATATCAGAAAATGTTGAAAAGCCAGATCTGGGCTCCGTCCCAGCCTTCTCTTGAAGGTGCCTTAGTCTATTCGGACAGGCAAGCGCTTTGCTGGCTGGGCAGGCAGGCAGGCAGGCAGAGAGAGGCCGCTTTCTCGGCTCCTCCCTACCTGGACCTGCTGTTTGAGCTCGGGGAAAGCCGATTTCTTCGCCCCCTGAGCCAACGGGCTTCTCTGCCTCTCTCTCCGTAAAGCTTCGGATAATTTTATTTTATTTTTTGCCCGGAATTCTAAGAAAGAATTAGGCCTCCAGAACACGCATCGCCTTCTACAGTGCGTGGAAGAAGAGCCCAGAATCTGGTCGCATCTTTAAGGGCTCACGCCATTTTATGGTGGCGCAAGCTTCCGAGAACTGGAGTCGGCTTTCAGTCCACGAAAATTTATACTGTATCTATCTGTCTGTCTGTCTATCTATCTATCTATCTATCTATCTATCTATCTATCTATTTATTGAATTGTTATACCGCCCTTCATCCGTAGATCCCTGAGCGATTCTCAGCATAAAAATGCGAGATAAAAACACAAAACACATAATAAAAACAACAAACCTAACCAATAGCCCCCTCTCCATCATAAAGCAATGTGATGGCATTTGAGGCGCCTCAATATTCCTGGGCGGTTTAGCTACAGGATTCTAACACAGCGATCTTTAATGCACGCCTTTGTTTTGGGCAAGCCTCTCTTGCAAGAGAATATTTCTTTTATCAAGTTGTGTGTGAAACATGGTGTATTATCATAAATTTATTTGCCCAGGCGTACAGCTCAGACACGCAACAGGCCGGCGCATTATATCATCACGCCTTATAAAGTTACCAGCCTAGAACATCTTGTTGCGCGTGCGGACAGGGCATCATCGCGCTAAAAACACCAACCTCCCTTATGGCACTGAGGGGCAGGTATACCTGGGTGCACCCGGCTGCTCCGGTTTCGTACGCCGAGCAGGCGATTTTGTCCGAGTTCACTTTGCTTTGGCCTGGTTTGTTAATTGCCTGTTTAGCGACCTGTTGCCTCTCTAAGCAGTCCATTTTTGGCCCATTTTGAAACGTGATCCGCACACAAACGATGCAACTGAACACAGTGAAACAGAACGGAAATGCCACTGGGGCACCTTTATTATAATTTACAGAGGAATGCCGAGATTTCATGGGTTTTATTCCCGGTGGGGCTCAGGTTCCTCGCCTTTGCGACCCTCTACACCTGAAGTTCCCAACATCACCCTCAACGTCTCTTATGGCCTTACATTTCTGTCCGACAGTTTCATCCATGCGGTCAGGCACTGACCATCCCCCCTGCTTTAGCCAGGTGGGGATCTTCTTGGACTCCCTGTCTTGTCTCCATCTCAGATGGATCATGCTCTGGGGTGCCGCCTCGGCACATTGCAGCCTCAGTCTGCCCGAACCGAGGCCACAGAAGGGACCCAGGCGATACCTGAACCTGCGCGCAGCCGGATCCTATTTTTGTTTTCGGACTGCCTTATACTTCCTCTCTGTGTGTATACGCCCTGAACATTAAAAACAACAACAGCTATGGGGCGGCATAGAAATGTTTTAAATCAATCCATAGCAATCCTACACATTCTGGTTCGTCATCCCCACCAGCCTATTGAAATGCGTGAGTGGATGGCGCCCATTAAAGAGCCAGCGCAGCTAAATTAGCATTGTAGGAACAGAATGTTTGCTTAAGGAGCTACGTGAAGTTCTTTCCACGTCATCCAACCGGTTTCCGCTGTCTGTCTACACAGAGAGAACTCGTGATTTTGAAAGAAGATACAGGCAAGAGACGTTATGTGACCTCATTCAGACGCCATACCGGAAATACACCAAAACGCATCCGAGGCGACGTCGGTGTGCTCATAGAAAGTGACAAACCAAACTTCCTTCTGCCCAGGCAACCTCTGCTCCGCGCCTCTTCTTCGGCTCGATCTCACCTTGGCTGCCAAGGTCAAATCCAGCAGCGGTTAGAGAGAGAGGAGAGAGTGTGTGTCACTGACTTCCATGAGGCCTGAGTTGGTCTCTTTTCAAAACCACAATGAAACCCTCAGAAAAGGCGTGGATTTTCACTTGGAGGAGTGGATCGCTGGGGATCCCGGATCGCTGTTGCCTGCCGCTGACTCGAGAGGAGACAGGAGTTCCACTTGAGACTCCTAATTCCTTTTCAGTGTAGAGCGAGGGTCGCTCTGCTCCTTTGGCACCGCTCTTGCCCCGAAGGGGACCTTGTTCTCCCCGTTCTCGGAAGTCTTTCCCCTGTTGCATTCCAAGAGGATAAAAAGTTAAAAATTAGTGCAACGCAAGCAATGAATGAACGTAAAATTTGCAAAGAGGTCGCGTGCAGTTTCGCACCAGCGAAGGAAATGAACGAGGGGTCCCTAACGCAATTTTATTGGGAGCGCTGAATGGGGCTAGTAAGAAATACTAGTATTCTTTCTTTCTTTCTTTCTTTCTTTCTTTCTTTCTTTCTTTCTTTCTTTCTTTCTTTCTTTCTTTCTTTCTTTCTTTCTCCAAACCTTTATTAGGCATTACTGTACAGATATAGACCATCTTAAAATATCCATATCTGTACTGTACAAATAAATAGCCATATAAGATATATACGGTAGTAACAGAAAATTTCATTGGAGTGTCTTCCTGCTAAACCCTGCCATTCACCACTCTAAGAGATACTATTGACAGAAACTCAGCCACCCTTGGAGTTACCTCCGGGTTAAGACCAGACAGGTAGAATCTGATATTTTAATTGCGCCATGATGTTAGACTACCCAAAAGGGGGGATAACACGTGTTTATGTAGCTGGTTGTACAGTGGACAGTAGAAAAGAATACGTACAGTGTCCGGCACATTCAAATAACATCCGCAATGTCTATCATTTCTAGGGCTGGTTAAATATCAGCCCTTAACAAAAGCTGAGGGGAAAACGTTCAGTCGGTGTCGGGCTAACATAAATGTCCTGGGTTGGGGCTGGAATTATTAACTTTGAGATAGAAGTGATCCTGTTATCGCTTGCATTTAAACCACAGAACTTGGGGGAGCAGGTTTTATTTACAGCTGACTCAATGTTTTGTTTTTCAATGTCCCTTAATCTAATTTGGATATTGCGATAAATATATTGCTCAGTAGAATTATACAGTACAGTACAGTAATTCCAAGTCAATACCAATAGGTCTAATTTTGCTGTGTATGAGTCGGAGCCATCTGGATTTATCGGAGTCCTTAAGTAAATCGGAAAGCAGACCCAAAGGTTGGGAACGACAATGGCGGCGCAGCCAGTATTTTATAGTGCTACACTCACTTACCATATATTAGTAACAGGTAGGTAGACGTGTTGGTCTGAGTCGAAACAAAATAAAAAAATTCCTTCAGTAGCACCTTAAAGACCAACTAAGTTTTTATTTTGGTATGAGCTTTCGTGTGCATGCACACTTCGTCAGATACACACACACACACACACACACACACACACACACATATATATTAGTGTGTGTGTGTGTGTGTATGTGTATATATATATATGTATATATGTATATTCTGCATTACTTATTATAGATTAGTAACTAGTATACTCACCAGTATGCTTCCTGTACATTAGTATATATTCTGTATTACTTACTACATATAAGTAACTAGTATACTTACTAGTAATTTGCTTACTAGTACTGTACCTATGAGTAAAACGGCTGCATCAGAAGCTTATTGTAAGTTAAACTTCAAGCTAAAAATGTATTTAGCTAAATGTGCCTCCCCCCAAAAAGACTGACGGGCTAAGAGGAAGGAAGAGATGGATCGTGATTAATAGATGATATAAATGGAGATAATTGTTTTTTTCAGAGTCATTTTGTCCAACAGAGCAAACAAGTAAATAGATTCAGGATCCAGGCACATTTGGGAACACTTTGCTTCGATATAAGGTGCGGTTGGCAAGAGGTGGCGTTAGGCGCCCTGCCCAAGAGATTTCTGGTACTTTGTTGCCGCAACTGCAGCCCTCACGTGGAAAGCTAACTTTTTTTCTTTCCTATTAAATGTGTAAGAAAGCAGCCCCGTCTGACAGCTGAAAATGATTATCCTTTAAAAAATTTTTTTAAAAAAATATTCTATACATATGTTCCACCGACCGAATCTTCCAGCTCTGGGGCCGGGTAATAATCAGCACGTGAGAAGCATTCAAACATGAAAGGGATGGGATCCCATCCTGCAGACGCGTTGGGTTACGAATACGATCCTGCCAGCACTTTCAAGCGCCGTTCACTTTAATGGGAGAGCTAAGCACGTGCAGGAAGGGAAGACGATGGCAGAAGGAAACAGAAGTGTGTTTGTTACCACACATACGTTTTTTAAAAAAGCGAATATTTTCGAGAAACTGATCTTCCAAGCACGCACCATCTCGACTGTAAGGCAGGCAAGCAAACTCCCTCGGAATCGGTAGTCACTCCGGATTTAGGTCAGCGTCCCTGAAGTTACCGCAACTGACCAAAACTGTAATAGATCAAATGCTGGCCTCCAGCTAGAAGAGCGGCAGACGGTGGTCTTCGGTCTGGGTCGGTGTCCTCGGGGGGCCTTGACTTTTTACCTGTAAAAGAAGCGAGTCGTTTGCGTCTCGACGTTCCCCGTGACTAATAAAAGCTGATCTCTGCCTAAACCAATATCTGGAACTTTCTTCATTCCCCCCCCCCCTCTCCTTTCCCCGCTCTGCCTAGTAAACACGTTTTGCGGGGTTTATTTTGATATCATTTCCGATTTCAACAAGAGACTTGAAAATAAAATGGCTTTTTAAAGCGCTTTTTAAAGTGGCTTTTTAAAGCGCTTGAAAAATGAAAGGAAAACGTCAAGAAAAATGTCTTGGTTTATTTTGGGGGTGTGTGTTAAATCTTTATTAATAATAATTATTGTCTTTCTTTCTCTGCAAGTCGATACAGGGAAGGAAGGAAGGAAGTAGCAGGGAGAAGCTTGAGCGCCGAAGTCCTTACGAGGCGCTGCAACCTTTGGGCCCAATTTAGAGGGAAGTTCTCCTGCGCAGTTCTCCCTCAGTCTTCGGAGGGAATGCACTGGAGCTGTGGGGGACCCGGGTCATTGCATCGGGGCTTGCGCAGGAGAACTTCTCGTTGGCGAGAGCCGGGTTCGAAACCGGCCTGCCTAGGTTTGGTTCACTCTTTCCCGGCTCGCTTTTTTAAAGCCAAGAACGAAGACGGCCTCTCCCCCGGTTTCTTTCAATTGGAGAGTTTTAACTGGTCTGGATACGCAAAGAGGCCGAGATTGTGCTCTGGGCTATACATTCTTGTGCACGCCTTGGACAATTTGGGCTTACACCCAAGTAGACCATCATAGGCTGGGCGAAGCAACTTTGGTTCCATCGTCATCTCCAGCAGAGTTTTTCGCATATATTTTAAATGCACAAAACGTAAACAACCGCACACTTCCAAATATTTTATAATTTTTTTGTGGAGAAACCATCCCAATCTCTGAAGTTAAGAATAATACTAGTAATTTAAGGCAGCGTTTTCCACAGTTTACTGCAAAGGGCCCGCTGCCTTGAATGCTGCGGGCAGGTCAAGCAAGGGCCATCCTCGGGCATTTCCTACGATGCAGCAAAAGCCCTCTAATAATTTCTAGGGCCTGAGGGAGGGTAAGTATCCGGGACAGAAAGGGATTCTTGGGATATATCCCTGGGAACGCTTACCAGGAAGCATGTAAACTGGATTTGCTTTTGAGTAAACATGCAGAAGAAACATGGCCTGTTTACTTGGCGAACGGAAAGTGAAATCTCCATGATCCTCAACTTGGCACGTGCATGAAAGCCGGAGCCACGCCAAGCCAGCTAGCGGAGGGTCCCAGTCTAGCTAAACCTGACCTTTACTGGCCTCCACTGAAAGCAATGGGGCTTCGGGGAGTCGAGACTGGCTTGTTCCCTCGACCGGGCTCCGAGTCCCGTTAGCTGGCTCAGGAGTCAGTCGGTGGAGGAGCGTTGCTGCGAATTACATCAGTGAAAGCAAGTTCATATAATGTATTTTAAGGCTGTGGCGTTTACCGCTCTGTAGATGCGCAGCCGATGAGGCCATACAAATAAAAGCAGAAGCGGGGAGCTGGACCTAATAGGCTGTATCATTTATTTCCAGAGTTGCTCATCTCCCCCTTTCCCACCACCCACAGTCCAGAAAGCAAATCACTCCGGGTGGAAGCGAAGGGGAGGGGAGAGGCACAAATCCCAGGATCACTTGTCAGTCAGGTGGAAGACTGTCACTCGAGAGGAGCAGGGATGAAAATACACACAAGCGGCCCATTTCGGTCCTGCAAAAACAGCTCCCTGTGTTGGAGCAACAGGGAGAAGGGGAAGCATTTGCAGAGATGGTGGGAGACGTTTGCGGGGGGGCTTATAGAAATCACTTCTCTCTGTAGACACACAATTCAATCCGCTCCCCACCCAAATAAACCCGCCTCACCCACATTATCCCCCTACCAGCACATATATATATATGCTTAGAAATCCGAAAAGCACCCTCGATTCCTCTGTCTCTTTTTCTTTCAAAAGGAAATGCTTCAGGATCACGCCAACCCTTCCATTTCCCTTTCAACCGCCCTGCTAATCATAATAATCACCGCTCCCCTAATGAAGCGGGAACAGAAGGCACCTTCCAAAGTGGGCGAGACGTTTTCACCCGTCTGTTGAAAAGAGCGACAACAAAAACACCCAGAAGCGCCATTCACCTCTCCATCCATCCATCCATTTCTCTCTCTGGAGGGGCCTTCCTCGCCCGCACGTCTGCCTTGGCGAGAGCAGGGCAGCGCCCGCCTGGTCCTGGCTCGGCCTGCTGAAACTGACTTTGCTGGCCAAGCATTCAGAGCCTGAAACTGACTAGCTGCCTTGTATTTGACAAGAGCAACAGCTTGAAAGTGGCGCACTTTAATTCACTTTACAGCAGGACAAAGAGAACGCATTCCTTCTTTTTTGTTTTGTGCTCACAGTTGCCCGAAAGGGAGCTTTAAACAAGCGCACCAATTGTTCCTTACGCTGCATTATTATTATTATTATTATTATTATTATTATTATTATTATTATTATTCCTTCCCTGGCGATGCTTCTTTTAACAAAGTCCAAACCCGGGGGGAGTTTTCCTCCTTTGCAGAGCGGGGGGTGAGAATGCGTGCAGAGCCGAGTGGCGATGCTTTGTTTTGCCAATGAATGGCGAGGGACTCGCGAGCAGGAAATTACGTGTGTGGCCGCCAGTCCATTTGAAATCGCTCCTTTCCCTTCCACGCCTGGCTCTTTATCCCCAGCTCGCTCTGCTCCCCCCTCCCCAGAGGAACATTAAAGTGCCAGGGACGGAATGTGTATGCGTGTAGGGTTGCGGGGTGGGGGAGAGAGAAGGATTTCCTTCCTTCAACAAATAAATCGGAATTGGGAATAGGAAAAAGCAGCCGCCACCACCAAGGGGTGGGTGGAGAGGAATTATGGATTGTCTCCTTGCCTTCCCTCTTCTTTTTCTTCTTCCTCCTCCTCCTCCTCCTCTTCAGCGCCGGCCGGATGCCTCCCACCTCCCCACCCCCACCCCCCTTTGCCCCCCCACGCCGAAATTCTCTCCACCCACGTTGCCAAAGACGCATCGATCTCCCATCCGCGGAAGGTCCAACCTGGAAGGTTGTGAAGTGCAAGGCGGGGGGAGAAGCCGGAGGGAGGGGGAGGGAGGGGGAGAGGGAGGGAGGGCTCGCTTAGCTGCGCTCTCGCCTCTCGCGCCTGGTCCTCCTTTTCTGCCTTTGCTCATCAGAGGGAGACGGAGGGAGAGAAAGAGAAAGAGGGAGAGGGAGAGAGAGAGAGAGAGAGAGAGAGAGGAAGGCAGGAAGGCAAGAGAGGGATGGAACCGGGCGGCAGGGAAGCTCTCGCCAGCAGGCCGGACCGGTGAAGTTTGGCCGGGGTTGCCGAGCCGAAGGGCACCGGCAGTTTCAATGGGGTTGGGGGCAGCTCAGGAGCCTGGATCCGAGCGGGGAAAGTTTTTAACTCTTCGCCTGCCCGATTGACATCCTTGGGCTCTGCACCTTTCCTAAAGGAGAGCATTCCCGGGAAAGCCGCAGCTTGGAAAAGGAAGAAACCAATCGAGGCGAGGGGTTTCTGGACGCCTCAAGACGGGGAAAACTGGGGGGCAGATCCGCCTCCCAGCACCATGCTGCTGCTGCTGCCGGCCTGGGTCGCCTGGCTGGGCTTCCCGGCCCCCGATTGCTGACCCTCCACTTTCGGGGAGCGCAAACGGGAGGCAGCAAGAGGAGCGGGGGAAAGTGGAGGGGGCAGCCGGCGGATGTTCCATCCCCGGGCCGGGGCGCCCCCAGGCATGAGCGATGGGGGGAGCGAGGCTGGCCGACGCGCCCTCCTCCTGGGGGACCCCGGCGGCGCCCCGGAGCGAGCCCGGGACAAGGAGGCGCGCGCAGGCGCGCTGGAGAGCGCAAAGTTGCGCGGAGGGGCTCCTGGAGGAGGAGGAGGTGGTGGAGGAGGAGGAATCAAAGACCTGACGGCGGGGACCTCGGCTGCCAGCCCCGGCTCCTCCAAGGAGTGCGCCCCGGAGACGGAGAGCCAGCCCTCGGCGGGCGAGGCGGACTACTGCCGCCGGATCCTGGTGCGAGGTAAGGGAAAGCCCCCCCCCCCTACTCGCGGAGGGGCGCGCAGCGGCTCTTGTACCCCGGCCTTCCATCCGATCCCAAACCCAACTCCTTCGACCAAAACACACACCTGCTGCATGTATCCCGACCCACCCCCCGCGCGGTCGCGATCTGCCTCCCCCTTCCCCACATCTGTCGCCAAAGTCCGGGTCCAGAGACTCCTTCACCTACCCCCATGTTGGACCCTTTTCACACGCTTCCTGCGCTACCTGATTGTTGTTGTTTTTTGGGGGGGATTTTAAAAACCAGAACACCTCTGTCCTTCTGCAAAGATGCGCACCTACCATCGCCCCCAGCCATACTCTGCCCCCCATTCCTTCTCCCTCTGCCCCTCGCTTCCTGCCCTTCCCCCTTGCTCTCCAGACCCCAAACCCCGCTGTGCGTTCGCTTCTCCTTGCCCCAACTCTGCTGCCAGTCTCCTTCGCCCTCTTGAGATCCGACCGGGTTTCGGCTGCCCAGTTCACTGTCTCCAACCGTGGCTGGGCTGCAATTGTGTCCTCCCACCGCCCAGCCAGCCAGCCATCATCTCCCCTCCCCCTCCGCATCTCACCCTCCTTGAATGCTTTCCCTTCTCCAAAAAAGCGGCCCTCCTCTCCCCCCATCTTTTCCTACTTCCCCTCACATCCCTACCCTACCCGCCCGCCCGCCCCCCAAAAATCTGGCCCCATATGCTCCTTTCCAGGACCCTCCCGATGGAGCTAGGAAGGGGCACGGCTAGCGATAGGAGTCCGATCGCTAAGGGCGCGGGTGGGCGGCTGATTTGGGCTGGGGGTTTTCTCTGGCGCGCGGGGGGGGGGGTTGGGACATTCCAAGCAGGCAATGGCACGGGGGCTGGGGGTGGCATTTGCAGCAGAAGCAGATGGAGACGATTTTTTTTAAAGGGAAACGGTCTTGCCCTTGTCTCTCTCTTCCCCGACTTAGCCCCTTTCCCGGAGCTGCACGTCTTTGGGGGGCAACGCGTGTGCGCGGATGATAATAATTCCAGGTGGCTGCCTTGGCTGGCAAGCTGTTGTCGCAGGAAAACAGCGTCACTGCAGCACCAGCAAGTCAAAAGCTATTTTCTCCCCCCCCCCCTTCCTCTCTCTCGCACACACATCCTGCACCGAGCTCTTGGAAGGAAGGCAGAGGCTGAAAACGTTCCCTTGGGTTCCCCTCTGCTCGTGACCCCCCCCCCCGGCTCTGCCCACTCAACCCTTTGCCCAAGGCTTTCGAGGATGGGAACGGGACCCCACAGAAAGTGGGTTGGGCAAGGGGGCGGGGGGGCCCTTTCACTGGAATCCAAGCCTGAGATTCCAAGCTGAAAATGCTTCCCCGAATTATTACCCTGTAGACGCACAATAGGCTGAATCCGAAGGAAGCACAAAGAATATTCTCTCAATTCAGAGCTGGTTTGGCTGAAGATGGCAGTAGCAGTTATGTAGGACTAGAAGATTCACACAGCCAGCAATTTGTCTCTCCCTTTTATCTTTCAATCTATCGGTCTTGGGGTGTGGGGGTGGGTGTGTAAATCCTAAAAACCATGACAATCTTCATTAGATGCACGCCATAAATCTCTGTCTTGGTTTGGCTTGTGTTTTCCCATTCTTTCTCTCGTCCCCCCCTCCCGCTTATCAGGTATCCTTGCTATGAGATTTAGTCTGGAGGCGCGTGAATCTATTTCTCACAAACACAACATTTCAGCTACATTTGCTACATTTTTTACTCGATTGACCCGTCCTCTTTTTCCGCCCGCCCGAATCTAATTATTTTCGTTTCGTGACGTTTCGTTGTTTTTCTCCTTCGTTGCGTTTCGCGATGATAGATAGATGAGTTGTTGTTGCTTGTGGAGAGTGCATGGGTGCTTCTCGCCCACAGTTGCGCTCAAAGGTGGGCAAAATTAAATAAAAGGAATCGCGGGTGAGAACTGAGAAATGCATCCATGCAACTTCTTGCTTTTCTTCCGATGCCTTTGGAGACACTCCGAAAGAAATCTCGGGCGGGCTGCAGGCCTTGCGCCTGGCGAGGGCCGGCTGGTGGTGACTTCTACAGCAGGGTCCGGATCCTCTCTAGAATTGGCCCGTTGCTCTTTGCAAAAAACACCCCAAAGGGCGGCGGGGGAGCCATAGCCAAGATGCATCCCCAAGAGAGCAGGGGCGGAGGGCGGGAGAGAAGGAAGGAAAGGAAAGGGCCGGAAAAGCCCTCCTTGTCTGGTGGGCCTGAAAAACCACGGCCCTTCATTGTTTGAGTTACTGCCGGGTTTTGCGCCCTAGAGACATCAGTCCTTCCACGTACACACACACACACACACACACACACACACACACACACACACACACACAACTTGCTTATCTCCTTTTGCAACGAGGTCTTCCCAACGAAACCTTAAAATATTTGAAGCGAATAGATGTATTCTCCTTGCAAAGATATTAAATATATTTTTGCAACGGCGGGAGCGAAAAGATCGGAGAGCTGTCTAAAGTGGCGACCGTCCCTGTGTCCCTCTCAAGCTCGCCCGCAACCCCTATGTCTTTCTCGCACCCACCCAAATTGAAGAGGAAGAACAGGCGGGAGAGGGGGTACGGCTTGAATTCTGCAGATTTGAAGTGTGTGTGTAGAAACATAATTTGCCCCTGAGAGATAGGCACGAAGCCTGGGCCTAAACGGCGAATATTTGCAGAAAATCCCACAGAAGGAGAAAGAGAAATGTGGGCCTTTCTTCTTCCTGGGTCCTGCCTATCCCTTGTTCTCCTGTCGCCGTCTGGGCCACCCAGCGAAGCCCCCAGCCATCTTTTCTTCATGGCGCCCTCGCTCTCATCCGTTTCTCTTTCCGTTCCCCCATCTTAGCCTCGAAGCCTGCGCGAATTCAAGGTGCTTTTTTAGAAAGATTTCCGCGTCACCGTCTCTTTCTCCGTCCTCCTCGCCTGCTTGCTGGGAATATATGGCCGATGCGTGTTTGAATTGGCGGATGGATGGATGGAAGGATGGCTAGATAACCCTAGAGCCATACCGTAGAGCTGAAGGCAAGTACTGTGCGTTTGTACACACCGCCGAGTCACTCTCGATGGTTAAACATGACGGATCCACACCGCCGCGCAGACTCCTGACATTTGCACGGAGAAAATTGCAAAAAAACAAAACAAAAACCGTGGCGCGTTCCAGAGCCACTGAGACAGGAATGTGCATTATTTGTTTAAAATAAGTGATTGATTTAAATTCACATGCACACACGTATGGAAACAAATTTAATAGGCAATAGAGAGAGGCTCGCTTGTACCCCAAGGCCTGGCCGTTTGGCACGCTTTGTTTGCAGTTATTTTCAATGGGAGTTGAAATCCACTTAGATCCAGATAACCTCAAATGGGTGATTGGATCTGGCCAGAAGGGGCAAGATCCAGTCGGATTCCCCAGGCACTTGGGAGAGTTTCGTTGGTTTCGGTGGGAGAGTCGAGTGTCTCCTATCGAAATCTACGCGAAGGCGCTTACTTTGGGGCTGAATCGTGCCCTGCTTTGGTTAGCCACCTTACAATGCAATTCTGCACGTGTCTACTCAGAAGTAAGTCCCATCGTTTCCCGTTAGGCTCTTTACCCTCAGGAAAGCGTGTGCAGGACTGCAGCCTTCGCGTTATCATAACCCTGCAGGGTGCGGTGGCTTTTGCCAAAGATAATATTTGTTCCACTGATGATTTTATTGGTTGTTTTTTTAAGTAGGGTTTGTATATTTGTATGCGTTGTTCACGTAAGAAAGCAGAAAGGGTGAGAGGTAATGGCAGGGGTTTGAGTTGACCTTCGCTGTCATTTGAGGACACAATCGAGGCTGAGAGGAAACAACTTTGAAAGTCATATTGATCCAAAGGCACCAATCCACCGGGAAGTAACCGGTAGAAGTAACTGCGCTTGTCTGTGCAGGAGACCTTCCGCGCTGATCTGCCCAGAGTTATCGCTTGGATCCCTTACACTGGAGAAACAGAGGGGAAATCTGGTCAGTAGAGCTGGCCTTGCTCAATAGAGCAGTTATAAAATATAGCTGGTTGTGTTTGTGTGTGTGCGTATTTGTAAGCCTCCCCTGCACCTTCCCCTTCTCTCAATTTCGCTTTCCACCTACATGTACCACCATTTGCTAGAGACAGTTGTGTAACCGAACATCTTAGGCCCGTGATCTTTTTATGTAAGTCGCATTAAAACGCGCGCGCACATGCTCCTCCCTGCGGTCCCCGAGTCTCGCTCACCTCTGCTTCTCCCTAACGCGGAGGCTCCCCTTAATTTTCTTCTCTAGAAAAATGCCCCTAACTACGAACCAACCTTCCTTCTTTCTCTTGCCTTCCTCTTTTAGTTCCTCCCTTCCCTCTCTGAAAGACACTTGTTTAAAAGCCACCCCACGTACCCTGTTTCTTTTCCTACTGACAGAGAACAGTAACAACAACAACAACAACAACAACAACAACAACAACAATATTACTTCCAGTAGCACCTCAGAGACCAACTAAGTTTCTCATTGGTATAATATTGTTATGTATTGCAACAAAAACATTAACACACATATATTCTTAGTAGGACCCCCACTCTCCCTCCCCCGGCTTGGTCGGTCAACAGATGACCTGCTTCTGAGGGCGTCTGGCCTGGCTCTGGCATCACACACAAGGGAGGGTGTGTGTGGCGGAACCAGCCAAGGAGGCCTCTTGTATGTTTCAGTTTCATTATGTCAATTTCGCCCTAGGACGTTATGGGGAGGTGGGGTTTGTTTCGTTTCCGCGAGGCACATGGCTTTGTGTAAGGGCAGATCTCAAATTTTGCATCTTGCGGGGGCGGGCTGCTGCTGCTGCTGCTGGGAATTTAGGGCGGGGAGGAAAGGGGACCCGAGTGTGTGTGTCTGTGTGTGTGCGCGCGCGCGTTTAATGTTTGCGTGCCTACGTGTGTGTGGAACTGGAGTGTGTTCCTGGGTTTGGCCTTATTTTAAAGCTGACGTTTGGAGGATGCACCGGATACCTTGACAGAAGCCGGGGTCATCCCGAGGGCACCAGGACGCTTATACTACAAGCTCCTGCGCTCCCTGCCAAACACTTTAGCAAGCAAAAGCCTGGACGCTCGTTGTGTTGGGACGTGCCTCATCAGATCCTAATCAGACTGGCTTGAAACTAAGTTATCGAGACAGATTAGGCCGGTAGGTGGGTCGGTAGGTAGGCCGACTGATTATTGCACAGTGGAATTAGAGGGGGAAACGAGGGTCTCATTGGTAGCTAGAATCCGCACTGGGCAGGCGCTACAGGCCGCAAAAGCCGGGCGACACTAAGTACTTTCAAGTCACATTGATTTAAACGAGAGGGTAAATTGAAATCCCACCCGTGGAAAGCGCTGAGCTCTGGATGGATCGGGCCCAGTGCTCGCTTGCCAGCAAAGCCAAGTGCTTTCGCCTACTTTCCTTGCCTACAAGACGCCCCCCAGAACACGTGATGCGGTTTTATTTCTGCTCAAGTTGTGTGCTATCTAAAATCCTGCCGTGTGTAAACAGAACGGTGATTTATTTGCAAATATCTAACATTGCCTTAGCGAGGTTTTGGGTGGGTGGGTGGGACACACGACTTCTTTAATTTAATTAAAAATTTTATATACTTTATATAGGACCCGTCCTATATCCACTGGTTTAAATCGCTTACAGTTCACAACTTTAATACAGTATGTGATTTTTAAAAAATGATAAAATGGAAATATTTAGGCCTTTTAAAATCACACACCACGAAAAGGCGTTTGAAAGTCTGTTGATTTCCTTCCGGGGATTGTGGCTGGACTTTACATCCGAGGAACCCAGCAGTGGAAGGCCCCTGGCATCCGAGGAGACCCTGCTCAGGAGCCCGACCAGCTGGGTTGGGCCCCAACTTGGTGTCGACCGAAGAGGAATAAAGGAACAAGCTCTAATTCTAACCATTTCTAGGGCGCCTTTCTCTGTTGCGCGAACGCCTGTCCCTTTTCGAAACCTGCTTCAAGTCGCCCCCGGTGCCATTTTGAGGACGTGGAGCCGCGTTTGGTCTTCCAAACAAGCAGCCAGAGGCCTTCGAGGACCATTTATCCCACACCACTTGCCTTCCCAACTCCTCGTCTCTTCCCCTTCTTCGAAACCGAAACGCGCCTCCCTTTTCCTGCAGCATCTGATTTTGATCCGAATTGCAAAAGTTAAAGGAGAAATGAAGAACCGGAGGAGATTCCGCTTCGCGCTGTCATATTTCCTCCATTTTGCCGCAAAGCCCCTCCACCCCCAGCTCTGACAAAATGGAGTCAAAAAAGGGGTCAGAATCACGAAGGGTGGTAATTCCATAAAAAGGACCCGGGCAGACAGTCCTAAGATCCCTTGGGATCAATGCCCAGAACTATGCAGGATTGTGATCAAGGCCCGAGGGCGCAAACGCAGCTCTACAACGCTTTTACGCAGAGGCGAAGACCCACTGATTTCAGTCACTTTCAAAACCACCGCAGGTTTATATATGTGTATCTGAGTGTGATTTATATTTATAACCTTTTTGGCGCAGCGACTCCAATACATGATCTCTATGGTTTCGAAATGTGCTTCGGTCTCAAGATCCAAGATTTGAGGATGTCTTCCTTCCAGAAATCCGGCCTGGAATTTTCTTCGGGAAGTAAATCCTCTCGCCCTCTTGCAATTTCCGCCCCTACTTTCTCCCTTTTAATTCCGATATAGATTTATTTGTTGGTGCATCTGCGAGAAAATGGAAAATTGTTGCGGATTCGGGGGATAAATGTACAAATTTCATATGAGGAAATATACACTCGGGGTGGATCTGTCCTCCAGGCCTGCTGCTCAAACCCACCCAGGAAACACCGCAGCGGTTTTGCGCAGTAATTTCCGCCGGGCTTGCGGAGACCTTCCCGCCCAGTCGCTTGAGAGCGCCGCTTCCTTATTTATATCAGATAATTTCATGAATTTCATATTCATATTCGAAAACTGTGTAAGAATAGTCACTATTAAATGATAGATCCCAGATTGTATATTTCTTTGTTTTTGAAACGATATAAATTGTGCCTGAGTGTGCGCGCGCTCGCGCGCGCGCTCCTACTTCCTATGGAGAGAGTCCCCCCCCTAACATGCTTTGCGGGGGGGGGGGAATTGAACACAATCCAGGGATGCAATTTATCCAGGGAAAAATTATTGGGCGTCACTGAAATAAGCAGGAATTCACTGAGACTCCCTTCATGCCTTCCTTTGTGGCATGAAAACAGAGCTTTAATTACTATTATTTCTTTCGAAATTATTTTTTTCCTATCTTCAAAAACTGCGGGTAACTGCTAAGAGAAAGCCGACTCCCCCTCTCCCCCCGTCATGTTATAACTGTTTTTATTTCACGTTTACAAGGGCACTATGAATATTTCTGGATAATTAATACACCCCAGTTTTGAAGACTTTTACTGAGTGATCCAAACGCAGCAAAGCAAAAAGCGGCTAGATATTCCTTCCAAACTTAAAGAAGTCCACTCCAAGATCAGTCAAAAGGATGGGGATATTTTCGTGGAAGCGAAGAGGGCTGATAGCAATGGGTATTCACATGTAATCAGAACCGAATAAAATCAAGTTTGCTAGGAACCTGCCAGTTACGAGTTTGCTTTTTTAAATATACACCAGCAACAACACCCGTAGCGGCGCAGTCCATTGGCTTATTTTATACTGTAGTGTATTCCCATGTGCCCGTGTATGTAGGCTAATCATTATATGGATAAATTGTGTGTGTTGAGAGAGAGAGATCATCTATCTATCTGGTGCTCAAGCAACATGAAAAGTGCTATACGTACATATGATAGTGCGGGAAATTCTGTAATACCACGCTGGCAGAAAATATACACATAGCGCACACACGACCTACAGGATTCGTGCACACGTATAATTTGCGAGCGCTTTTCTTCAGACGAGGCATCCACGCAGAACGGAAAGGACCCGAGGCTCGAAAATAAGCGCCAAGGGATCCAGTCGATCCAAGGCCTCGCGGCCACTTCTGTATGGGCCGGAGGAGCGATTTGCTCCACGAGAGGGCCTCTGGGCCTCTGCCCGGTCCACGGAGTCGTCGGGACGTCCCGTCCTATGGCCTAGCTTTGCTGAGCCCATCTCCCACAGAGGAACACCGGGCGCGGCGGACCCGGACCCTGCGAATCAGCTCTGCAAACTCCAGGGCTTCGGCTGGACTGATGAAAAAAAAAGAAACCCCCAAGAGTTTGGTAGCATCTAGAAAATGACATACAGTATATTTATTAGGGCAGGTATATTTCGGGGACCTCGTTACCCTTTGGTAAAAAGCAGAGCGGTACTAGGAATCTACAGGCTCCTCGCGGGAGAGAGATCTTTTCAGGGCCCTAATCTCCAGACTGTAAACTATTTTAACAGGCTTGAATCTTTAATTTTGATATTGTTGTCACCCGCCCTGGGGCCTTATAGTGAAAGACGGGGAAGAAATCCAACAAATGGCGTTATTATTTATTTATATTAGGATTATTCATAGGTGCCACGTACCGCGTTCTGCATTTGTAAGAACTAGGTATTTTAGTGTGGCAGCACCAGCACTCTGGAACTCCCTGCTTATTGATATCAGGCAGGCGCTTTCTTTGCATTTTCGGTGGCTGCTAAAAACATTCCTGTTTAGACAAACCCACCCAGATACTTAGAAAGTTGAGGGGAGTTTAAAATCGGCTTTTAGTCTCCTGTTATTTTAACTTTTGGAAAGTTTTATTGTTACCTTAAGTAACAAAATCAAGCGATGCGTAAAGCTTATGAAATTTATATTAATAATTATAGAGATAATATTTGTAATGATAGATAGATAGATGAAAGTGGTCCAACCCTTTCCACTTTCATCTGGAAATATTACTAGAGTTTCCTTCCTTCCCAGAGAGGTGATTTCGATCACAGGTGGGAAGTATTCAGTAATAAACAGGGAGATATAATAGACGATAGAAGAATAAAACAGAACCCACAGGCGAGGCGCCCCTTTCGATGCGCGAATATGTCAATATATGGTCGGCTGTCCCGCCACGTCCCTTGCTTTTTCTCGAAAGCGGATACACTTGGATGTCTCTGGACTTTCTCCTCAAAGTCAGATGAGATCTGGCCGTTGAAAGGGCCTGTGGATCGAAGCCTTTGCATTCTCCTCCCCCTCCGGCTTCAAGGGATCTAACTAGATAGCTGTCTGGGTTTTGCGCAGCGACCGCGTCATGTCCTCGTAACGGCCCCGATCCCCTGGAATGGCAAGATCTGCTTGCTAGGAGAGTTTTCCCATCACCCCCTTCGATCCTCGGCCCCATATTTCTCGTTTGGTGGGAAACTGATACAGTACCAGGAGAGACGAACTAGGGTCAGTCAAATCCAGACACGCGGATCACCAGTTTCCAGCGAGCGGGCGTTTGTGGATGTGGACAGGTAACTGTGAAGGTACCAAGGCCGCTGTCAGAGCACTTTTACTCCACGGACCTCCGTTCCAGGAATTTTGCATTTTTATTTTTATTTTACGCAATGTCTGCTCAGCGCCCGCTGCGCTAAGCGGCCCCTTTGCCCATAAAATACTCGTGTGTGCGTAAATAATACACCATCTGTAATTTATCAATCGATCGATCAATGTTTCCCTCCTCAAAAATCAAAGTTTTCACTGATCCTTCGGCCATAACTCCGAAATGCAAATTCCTTATGGCAATGGTTGTGGTTCCCACCACCGAGAAGAAACACCTCGTTTCTAGCGCAGAAACCATTATTTAGTTATGAAATTATTTGTATACCGCTAGGTCATCTCTCTCTCTCTCTCTCTCTTTCTCTCTCTCTCTCTCTCTCTCACACACACACACACAGGCGATTAACAGCAATTTAAACATCAAACCATGCAATAAGACCAGATACACACACACACACACACACACACACACACACACACACATGTATGTATAACATCAATTAAACATTGTGGAGAGATGTATTTTGAATTGCCTGCCCAGGCCTGGTGGAAAAGAAGAGTTCACAGCAGTCTTTAATAATAATAATAATAATAATAATAATAATAATAATAATAATAATAATAATATTTATACCCCGCCCAGACACTTTGGGCAGCTTACAGTACATATATAAAAACCTATAAGATGGCACGATTAAGTGGGGTAAATCAGTTTCCTTCTCCTCTGTTGTTAAGCAACTGATAGATCTCCCCAGACAAGCTGAATTCAAGAATTCGCTGGGAAATATCAGACAAGCTCTGCCGCCTTCGCGGTCCTGCGAGGGGGAAACTCTGCGCGGCCATAATTCCGGTTGGACAGCCGAATCCAAGCGGTTCCTGCGCCCCTTACGCTGTCTCCATTCCCAGTCCGGAGGAAGAATCCGCCTCCTTTGAAAATTGACAACAACCACAAGGTTTACTCAAAAAAGAAGAGAGGGAGTGAAAAGGAGGAGAGAAGGAGAAGCCAAACCGAAAATACTATTGCACCATCACCACGCACAAACACTCGTGGCGCCCCTACTTTTGAAAGATCTCTGTCTAGTTCTTGGCCCGGGGTGGGAGTAGCGGATTCACACGTGCGCCCGTGACCGCTGAACCTGGCGCATTCCCCCAGCTGGGAGACGATGGTTGCCGCTGGGTCCTTATTAGAATCATAGAATTGTAGAGATGGAAGCTTCTAGTCCACCCCCACCCCAAAAGTGCATTTATGGTGAAACGGCTTCCGGAAATTTTATTTCATTTTATGGGAAGCGATTGATGAATAACCCTTGGAGACCGTGGGCTTCACTGGGGTATTCCATCACGTGTGAAGCGCACCATTCAAATTTCATTACCCGCTTTACAACTTCCTGATATATTTGGGGCAGGGAGAGGGAGTGTCCCTGAGAAGCGAGGTGCGGGTCAGCTCCCCATGCCTGATTATTATTATTTTTTAGAAGAGCGCGGGGAATCCTCTGAGGCTGAGCATGTGCAGCTTGGCCTTTTAAACTCGCTTAAATTATAGCTCCATCCTGACTGTGGGAATTAAAAAGGGATCGGTTTCTGCAGCCTCGAGTACATTTCCTTTGGAATTAAGAGCCATTGTGTTGCACTGCAACAGTTGCAGGGCAGGGAAATATGTTTTAAAAGGAAAGATACTAAAAGGAGCATCTGTAGCTATATGTGCATTCCTGGCTGCTAACCGAGATGGCAAAGAGGCAGAATTCAGGCCGCAGCTGCACCGGTGAGCCTGGCCTGGAGTGTTCGCCTGGTGCTGCTGGCCGCTGCAAATTTTGGAAACGGCTGAGCTGCGAGGTCCTGGGTTCAGTCCTAGGGAAGAGTATACGGTAAAGGCCCCGACTTTACTCAAAGTAAGTGCAAGGTGGGGTGCTTCTTCTGTTTTGATTTGACCGTCTTTCTCATGAGCAAGCCCCCTTGAAGCGAATGAGAGATGCAGACGATGCATCTTTAATGCTTAGAATAGATTGATATAGCCTGCACTGATGAAGTGTGCATGCACACTAAAGCTCATACCAAAATAAAAACTTAGTTGGTCTTTAAGGTGCTACTGAAGGAATTTTTTAATTTTGTCTCTATATATTAGCATTCTATTAGGCTATATGTTTGAGCTTTGATTCCTGCATTGCTGCAGGAGTTTGGACCAAGCGATCCTAATTCTACAGTTCGATGATTCTATACCCCACCACAATGCACCCCAACAGGAAAAAAACAACAATTGCACCATAATAATAATATCAGCCACTTACTACACAGAAGGTCTCAAAGTGGCTTATAAAAATACCACACCTACAATCACCACAGGGAACTAACCAACTTCATTTACCAAGAGTGCCCATCTTGCAATATTATATAAAGGAAAAAGCCAGCCACACTCTGCTAAAATATGAACCCCCAAATAGGCAGGGTCACCCTAAAACATATGATCCCAATTAAAAGTCTAGCGTTTCTATCTTGTATTTTTATGTTGTGAACCACAGTTAGGGCAGTAATAAATTTAATAACAATCGTAATAATAATTAATAAAATGAATACTCATGAAAAGGCCTGTTCACAGCGGCCAGCTTCTGATCTCCACCTTCAGAGGGGGCACATGAAGAGGAGACTCCAGAGACACAGAGGGGCTGGCTTCGTTCATGTGGGGAGAAGCGGTCCTTCCTTGAGGTCCTGGACTCCTCTCAGGCACACCAAAGCTTTCTAAATCAAAACCAGCATTTTCAACTGAACCTGGAAACCAGTCATTTAACTCATGCAATTCAAGGCTGCTCTCTCTAAGCAGCCATAGAGCAGGATGATCAGGTTTTATATCACATCCGATATATATGTGGGGTTGGTGGAAGGGGCTTCACCAATTGACACCTTCAGCACCTCCAGTTTAATAATAATAATAATAATAATAATAATAATAATAATAATAATAATTTATTATTTATACCCCCGCCCATCTGGCTGGGCTTCCCCTGCCACTGTGGGCGGCTTCCAACAAACATTAACATACATCAAATATGACAGATTAAAAACTTCCCTAAACAGGGCTGCCTTTAGGTATTTTCTAAATGTCAGGTAGTTGTTTATCTCTCTGACGTCTGATGGGAGGGTGTTCCACAGGGCGGGCGCCACTACCGAGAAGGCCCTCTGCCTGGTTCCCTGTAGCTTTGCTTCTCGCAGTGAGGGAACCGCCAGAAGGCCCTCGGCGCTGGACCTCCATGTCTGGGCAGAACAATGAGGGTGGATAGTTACAGGTAGGTAGCCGTGTTGGTCTGAGTCGAAGCAAAAATAAAAAAATTCCTTCAGTAGCACCTTAAAGACCAACTAAGTTTTTATTTTGGTATGAGCTTTTGTGTGCATGCACACTTCCTCAGATACTCTTGAAATGAGGGTGGAGACGCTCCTTCAGGTATACTGGACCGAGTTTGGTATATTTGGGTTGTTGATTTTTTGACATGTACTGCTGGAACTGTGTAGATGAAGAAGTTAATAACATATTTGCAAATCTGCCTCTTCATGTATCTTTCTGTTCTTTACAGATGGCCAAAGCCACAGTAATTTTCAGTACATAAAATGCCAGTGGACAGCGTCTATTGGGAAGGTCTCCTGAGCAAGACCCATTGCTATGGATGGGAGATGTGTAGTAGTAGCACCTTCCACATGCATAGCATCCAGTGACTTGAAAGGGACTTGTGCAGGAGATGCTCCCAATTGACCATATCCAACAATTCCCCCTTAGCTACCACATGGAACACTTCAAGATGATTTGTTGATCGAGCATTCCTTATGATCTTTTTGCAGGGAATTTAGATATTTGTTCCTCCATGAGCATTTGTTCTGATAAGTTTGCAGGGAGGTTAGACAACAAAGAGTGTTAACTTCACACTTTCCAGTGTGGTTCTCCATCACATTCCTTATCACAAAACTCTGATCTCTTGAGATAGCAGGCTTGTTGTGCAAAAACCTCCTAATCAAGGGCCTATTTTCCTAGTTCGTTGCCAGTCATCTGTCTCGCTCAACTCTGCGGAATGAGCGACAAAATGTCCTGTTGTCTAGGCCAGACAAATAGCTGCAGAAGATTGCCTTGCTTCTGGAAACAACATTTGGAATCAATGGCATATTCTTCTGGGCTGTGTCTTTAGGATTGGAAGAAGTGGAACTTTAGTCCCACTAAAATGATCTGGGCTGCTCTCGATAGAGGTTTTTAGAGGCTTCCTCCAAAAATATTCTCTCTCTTTCTCTCCTCTCTCCTGCCCATTAGACTTAGAGACATTCTTCCTCCCCACAAGTTCATCCTTTGTACCCACATCCTTCTTATGGGGACATGTGGGTGCTGCCAAGTCATTGCTCACCGGCCACCCTCTCACTCTTGCGTTTTAAAATATTTTGCGTTTTTATATTGTATTTTTATGTTGTGAACCTCCCGGAGATCTAAGGGATGAAGGGCAGTATACAAACAAACATGCATTTTATGGACTTCCACGATGTTAAGAGAACCAGCAATTTATTTAAAAATTTCATTGTCACGACACTATAAACAAGAGCAGGCAGGCAAGAGAAGAGCATGATGAACATTTCAATCCAGATGAAGAGTTTTGAAAGGCAGGTGCAAAACTATCCAGCAGAAAAGAGGACCCTCTGCTAAGTCATAGAATCGTAGATTTGTAGAGTTGGAAGGGTCCCCCAAGGGTCATCTAGCCCCACCCTGTGCAATGCAGGAATCTCAACTAAAGCATCCGCGACAGGTGGCCACCTAACCTCTGCTTAAAAATCTCCAAGGAAGGGGAGTCTACCACCTTAAACAATGCCTCTGTTGTTACTAGGCTGCGGCCACTGCGGAAGGATAGAAAATCCAGGATTTGTTTCCAGGTAGATGGAGGCAGAAAATAACAAGCTAGATAAGGATAAAGCAGGCGGTGGGAATAGATGGGGAGGCTCAGATGGGAAGGGATGTTTTGGGGTGTCAGCTGAGCAAGGAATCTGATTAACAGATGACAAGTTGTTGAAC
The DNA here is from genome assembly GCF_965207765.1 of Zootoca vivipara. NCBI lineage: Eukaryota > Metazoa > Chordata > Lepidosauria > Squamata > Lacertidae > Zootoca > Zootoca vivipara. Next base: position 72,917,813 of record NC_142583.1, read on the forward strand.
TGGCCCACCTTCTTCTTCTTCTTCTTCTTTATTTGCATTTGTTAGTAACTTTATACAAAAGAATCTGGAGGCAACTGAGTAACAAGATAAAATACAAGCAGGTGAAATCAATGCTGTGAAGCCACATCAAATCAACAGCATGCAATGAAAAATTCCTATGATGCTCAGCCAACAATACAAGTCCTGCCTCCATCCTACCTATTAACTTAAACCCACAGAAGGGATTCTTTAGCTGTGATTCCTGCATTGCAGGGGGTTGGTCTAGATGACCATTGGGGCACCCTTCCACCTCTACGATTCTATGATTTTATGAAAAGCCCGAGAAGATGAACATACCTTAGCCCAGTGCCTTAAAACATTGCCAGGCTTGGAGCCATTACTGTACTCTTTTTGCTGCCTGCTTAAAACGTTTTTGCTCTCAACATGTAGAAGTTACGTTTGCTTTATTTATTTATTTTAATAATCTTTTCCAATATTTTAAAGACCCGCTTTAACAGCTTTTTAGCAATAATTTTCATCTTTAATTTTATATTCTTGTAAACCACTGAGACCTATTTGACACTCAAGAAGTATATACACTTTGTTAAATAAATAAAACTACGGTAAATAAAATAAATGGTGGCGGTGGGGATTTTCATTTAGCCCAACCAGGTTTGAGTGGAATTTGAGGAGCAGTCCTTGTGTGGGAGATCCTTGGGAGGGCAGGAATGAGAAATGCGAGGAGGGAAGTCAAGGTGGTGGAAGGGAAAGGGAATAGAAAACTCTCTCAATTTGTTTTGAGGAGATGAACTGAGAGCCCCTGAAGGTGAGAGGGAGCTAATATTTCCCTTGAACGAAGAAGGAAAGAATCTGGAAATAGATCGGAGCGGAATATTGTGAGATAGTTGGCGTATGAACTTGGATTAAGTTCTTGTACCCGTTTGTTGTTTCTTTTGCTGCACATTTTAATTGTGAGGTTTGCTTATGGAATTGCTTTCTTGCTTGCTTTAATTATGCACTTTTTTGTTAATTGGTATTTTATATTTGTAAACTGCTTAGAAGCCATTTTGGCACTTCAGGAGTATATAGAACAATAGTCCAAACATACGCAAGTCTGAGAAAACACACCGTGCAGAATTGAATATCTGAAAGCCCACTCTAATTTGTTTATTTATTTCATAAAATCTGTACACTGCTTGATTGTAAAATTTGAGATTTGGGATTTTGAGATTTGGTTGTTATCTCAAAAAAAGATAAAACAGTAAATAAAAATAATAAAAACAATAATTTAAGGCTTTTGGAAAGCTAAAATAACAGTAGACTTGAAACAGATTAAAACTCACACCAACCTTCTACGTACATAGGTGAACAGGCTTGTCTGAACAAACATGGGAAGTTCAGGATAGTGGAGATAGCAACCTAGGAGAGGGTACAGTTTTTGGCGGCGGCTGAGCTGTGGAATTTCCTCCCCCAGGTGTCTGTCTGGTGCCTAAACTGTACAGCTTTAATCATATTCTGAAGATGCACCACTTCCGCCTGCCTCTCTCCCCTGAGATAACCTATTTTTAGAGTCCACCTTAGTCTTCCCCATTGCAAATGGTTTTAACGGATCTTAATCTTGTATTTGTATATTGTGGCAACTCTACCTGGGACTTTATGGAGAAGGGCGGGTAAGAAATCAAAATCAGTAATGGTAATAATAATGTGGATTTGAAGATGCAAGCACATGGCTTGAGCCTTTCCAGATCCTCTGTCTCTTACGAAGTAAATGTTGTCCCTAAACCCAAATCCTTGTGGTGTGGCTCTCACTGAGACAGAAAGGTGTGTCTGCCTCAAATAATTCCCCATGCTCACATACCCTCCAATATTTGCCAAGGAGTGTGGTGGAGTCTCCTTGTTTGGAGGTCTTTAAGCAGAGGCTTGACAGGCATATGTCAAGAATGCTTTGATGGTGTTTCCTGCTTGGCAGGGGGTTGGACTGGATGGCCCTTGTGGTCTCTTCCAACTCTATGATTCTATGATTTCTTTGATGAAAATAGGGATGTCAAATATCATAATAATGTTAATAATAATAATAATAATAATTTTATTATTTATACCCTGCCCATCTGATTGAGTTGCCCCAGACACTCTGGGCGACTTCCAATATCTATCTATCTCGTTAAAAAAAACTTCAGATGTCTTCTAAAGGTTGTATAGCTACTTATCTCCTTGACTCAGGGGTTGCATAACTCCATACCCTCCAACATTTCCCCAAAGAAACTAGGGACACCCTAGGGAAAAATGGGACATTTCTGGATCAGATCAGAAACCGCAGCGGCTTCTGTAAATCTGGGAGTGTCCTTGGAAAATAGGGATAGTGGGCGGGTCTGTGGTCAACTTGCTAAGTAGGGGTATCGCTTTGTGAACTCCGGAATCTTTGCAGTGAAGTTCTGGTGGGGTTTCCAAGGCAGCTTATGAAAGGCTGATGGTGAATAAATGGGTTGTGTGCTATGCACACTGCAGTTCACTTATGTAATTGTTGATCTCTTCCCGTAAGAAATGGCTATCCCCCATAGCTCTTGAAAGCTGCGTGTATCAATTATATATATCTCCTTCAAATCGCATCAAATTTTCCATGACACAAACCCTCCCTCTCTCCTTTCCTCTGCAAAATTACCTCAAATGCTCGGCTTATCTTTTTCTGTCTCCCTGGACTGGCCGGGCCATCATACATTTTGCAAAGATGCAAATTCATATCACTAAAAATCTCCTGCTTTTACAGCGAGCTGAACCTGGGCTCATCTCATGTGGTGCCTCTGTTCATTCTGAAGCTTCAGTGTCAATGGCTTCAATGTACACATCTCAAATTTGCCCAAGGCCCTCAGTGACATTTGCACCGGAGGGTATAGCTAGCTCCACCTGCATTCATGATTTACTTACACATGTTGTTTCTGAAAGTTTTATAAATAACTTTAAGCCTGGTGCTGTTTCCGGGACTCCTTTTCTTTTGCACATTAAAACTTTTGTTTTTTTGCAGTGGATGAAACTTACTTCCAAGTAAATGGGCTTAGGGGGGCATATCTGGTGTACGTTCTCCTGCAAAAGTGCTTTCAAATGAGTGGGAAAGTCAGAAAAACTCAATTCCTGCATGGACTCCCCCTTCAGTCCTAAAAAGCCTCAGGAAAAGCATCATTTGGAGTTGTAATAATGAATCCAAAACTACTACTATATAGAAGAATTGGATGGGATCCAGACTTTGCTGTGCTTAGAGTAGGCCTATTGCATACCCTCCAAGTGTCCCTATTTTCCAGGAACAGTCCCGGAATTACAGAAGCCGTCCCGGTTTCTGATCAGATTGCGCAATGTCCCGGTTTTCCTTTTTCCTCCCCTCCACGTCTTGGAGAACAATTAAAAGTGCGTGTTTGTAGGTGCAACAACGAAGTTCCGTTCCTATGGAAAATAAAATCCCTGCACCAGATGAAGGAAATTGTGCAGCTGGCGTACAAAGCCCTTCCTATAATTTCAAAGGAAAAGGTCACCAATCCACTTTAAATTCTTTAACTCCAAGGCTTCCGCAGCCAGCCATTTCTTAGGAATCACCTTGGGTGTATATTCTTTTTTTGTAAATGGAGCCTTGCACCACAGGAGTATTTAAATAAATAAAAATACACAGCAAACCATGGTTCTGCCCCCCCCAAAGGCTTGCATCCCTAAAAAAGTCCTGGCTACGCCCATGCCTTAAACCAGGCACCCCCAAAATGCGGCCCTCCAGATGTTTTGGCCTACAACTCCCATGATCCCTAGCTAACAGAACCAGTGGTCGGGGAAGATGAGAATTGTAGTCCAAAACATCTGGAGGGCCGAAGTTTGGGGATGCCTGCCTTAAACTGTCTACTGAGAAGTACTTCCCACTGTATTCAGTGGAGTTTACTCACAGGTAATTTGGTAAAGACTGGGAAGCCTTACACAGTAACCCTAAGCATTTTTACTCAGAAGTAAGTCCCTACTCAGTTCAATAGGATTTACTCTCTGGTATGTTCCTGATCATTCTCACAGTTTCCATTACTACTACTACTACTAATTATTTCCTACCCTTTTTTCATTGACAGGGACTTAAGGCAAGCTCACAGCTAAAATTCCTTCAGTAGCACCTTAAAGACCAACTAAGTTTTTATTTTGGTATGAGCTTTTGTGTGCATGCACACTTCTTCAGGTATCTGAAGAAGTGTGCATGCACACGAAAGCTCATACCAAAATAAAAACTTAGTTGGTCTTTAAGGTGCTACTGAAGGAATTTTTTTTATTTTACTTCGATCCAGACCAACATGGCTACCTACCTGTAGCTAAAATTATATTTCATTCTGTTTATCTGTGGAAGGTGTTGTACACAATCCCTTCCCTTGCACAATTCTTCTTTGCAACGACCCTGGGAGGAAGGTTAGGTGGAGAGGTTGCAATTGGCTCAAGGTGACCGATATTCAGAGGCGTAGGAAGGGGGGTGCGTGCGGTGGGTGCGGTCTGCCCTGGGTGTCATCACTGAGAGGGGTGACAAAATGGCAAAATTTGTTTTTTTTTAAAAAAACAACTCCCGCTCCCACCACATGCCCCTTCCTACACCACTGCAGAAGCACTCTCCCTTTGAGTGATTTCCAGAAACCAGAAGCAATGCTGCCTCCATCTTTGCACATAGAGCTCCGGAGGCGCGCAGGGGGAGCGTGAGCCTGGGGCCACCTCGCTGCACCTCTCAGCTGTTCAGTTGAGGCGGCCTCAGCCTCCCACTCCCCACGCAAAGCTCCACAGGCACGCGGGGATCGCTGGGAGCGCGAGCCTAGGGGCGGGGCTGCCTCCTCCCGCTCTCTGCTCCGCTGCAGCCTGCAAGACCCTGCTGATCATGCTGGCTGGCGGGCCCCGCTCGCCCTTCTGCCGCTGCCGCTTCTCTGCCGCTCCCTGCGCACCTCCGGAACTTCTCGCCAGGAGTGCAAGCCTGGGGCCGCCTCGCCCGCCTTTCAGCTGTTCAGAGGAAGCAGCCCCAGGCCTGCGCTCCCTGCGCGCCTCCGGATAGCGGCCTGAGGCAGCCCCAGGCAGCACCGGCGGGCGGCCTGGTCAGCGCCCCCTCCATTTTGGCGCCCTAGGCCATGGCCTAGGGCGCCAAAATGGAAGCGCCGGCCCTGGCTGCAAGATGCACGCACCACACCGAGCATCTGAGCGGCTAGCTACACTGCTGCCGATATTGATGTCTACACGATCAGGGCCGGGTTTAGCTTTGATGAGGCCCCAAACTACTGAAGGTAATGGGGCCCTTTATATGTCCAGCTATCCTTTGTCAACAACAAATGGTCGCTGTTTTTAGTATTGAATATATGCTATATGGTAATTTATGGATGCAGAATGTATGCACCCTATATATAGAAATGAGCAAACCAGTGATATTTTAGGGAGCAGGCTAGCAGGCGGCGCCCATGACTTACATCATAGGAGCCCACACAACACAAAACAAAACACTGTTGCTGTATGTAGGCTTTATTTTTTTTTTATCTTCTAATTTGGAAATGTACATCCAGGATTTTTTCCCTTTAAATTTTTTTGGGGGGGCCCAAGAGAGTGGGGCCCTAAGCTATAGCTTGTTTAGCTTATACGTAACTCCAGCACTGACGATGCCAATGTGTGCGGGAGATCAAACACGGGAGAAGCTTCCTGATGTAGAATAGGATGTTCCTATTTTCATTGGAGAATTTTTTTCCCCATTGGAGAAATGTTGTTTTTTTTTTGGGGGGGGGGAGATGCTATTGAAACCTAACTGCATCTTAAGAGCTGCTTCTGACGCCCCAGTTAGCTGCCTGCATACAAAGGCAACTAGAGCGAGGAGCCCACAGAATAGGACCTTTTTGCTGGTGGCCCCACTGCTGTTATTTGATCCTGCTTGAAGTTTGACAGGTTCCATCTTTCTATCGGCTTTCAAGTCCTTTCTTGTAATGGCTAGTCTGCGATGGTGCCTGGGTGTTTTCATATGGTCATGTCAGTCCATGCTGACATGGACTTGAAAATAAAGTGTTGGGAATACAGCAGGGGGGGGGGAAGGGTTCAGCAAAATCTAGATTGGGACAGAGCAGGAGTGGGGTAAGGGGGAATTGGGCTAATTCTCATTGGTTGGTAAAACAGGGTTTGAATCCGGAAAGTATTAAGGAGCTGGCTGAAATCTCTGGAGACACCGATTCCAAGGAAAGGGGGTAGATTTAGTTTTGAGAGTGGGAATAAAAAGGGGGTAAAAGATTTTGAAAATTAGTTTGAATATTTTTGGGCAAAAGTGCAGAGAATATTGGGTAATTAAGGTAAAGAGAAGTATGAAGGGCCAATGGTAAAAAAGAAGTTATAAGTTGGAAGTAAGAATGTAATTTTAGAGCTGGAAACTGCAATAATTAGTGAATTATAAAGAACTCAAGGAGGGGGAATGAGGAAGTCCGAAATGTTTAGATTTGAAATTGAAAAAATATGATTATGTCTTTTTATTATTTTTAAGGGTTTTCTCTTTCCATTTTTTCTTTATTATCTATAATTAATAGAGCTAAATAATTATCTATAAATAAGAGAGCTAAGAGGTATCTTGATGATGTTTAGTTAAGACTCTGGAAATGTTATGGATTAATTATAAAAGAATGGTAAGGAAGATAAGTGAAGAACAATGAAGAAATAAGACGTGATGATATTGTTCTATATTTCTGTATTTTTTAAAAAAGTTTTTGTATTTTCTTTTTTCTTTTTCTCTCCCCCCCCTATTTTTCTTTCTCGTTTTATGTAAAACTCAATAAAAATTAATTTTTTTAAAAAAAGAATTGGACCTTTTTGCTGGTGGCCCCACTGCTGTTATTTGATCCTGCTTGAAGTTTGACAGGTTCCATCTTTCTATTGGCCTTTCAAGTCCTTTCTTGTAATGGCTAGTCTGCGATGGTGCCTGAGTGTTTTTGGTATGGTCATGTCAGTCCATGCTGGTTTTAGAAATATTTAGGACTGTTTTGAAATGCCTGTTTTTAGCTTGCTTTAAAAAATTGTATTATGTTTTTTTTGTGTGTATATTTTTGTAATCCACTTTGGGAAACGTTTTATTTGAAAAATGGTCTACACACACACGTATATATATATATGTGTGTGAATAATAATAATAATAATAATAATAATAATAATAATAATAGGAGTTAACAGGCCTACTACTTTCAAATATTTATTTAATGGCATCAATGAAGTGCTTTACATAAAATATCTCAAGGCCATTTCACAATAAAATCATCAGCTGCAAAACAATTACACAGCTTCATATGTAAAAACAATTACAACAATTTAAAAACAGAAACCTTTCACTGGTTAAAACAATTTAAAAATAATTTCATACATAAAAACAATTTAAAAAACAATTTTAAAAAAACAAGTTCATATGTAAAAACAGTTCCAAATCCAGTACAGAATACAGTTTGAGATGAAGAGCTCCACTTAAAAGGATTTTGGGGAGGCTAGCCATATTCTAAGCATGGCAAAATCAGGATCCAACCCTATATCATTAATTAGTTGTGGCTACCTTTCCTCCATGTTGGGAAAGATGGAGGGCACTAGGAGAAGGGGACGTCAGAGGACAAGATGGGTGGACAGTGTTCTCGAAGCTACGAACATGAGTTTGACCAAACTGCGGGAGGCAGTGCAAGACAGGAGTGCCTGGCGTGCTATGGTCCATGGGGTCACGAAGAGTCGGACACGACTAAACGACTAAACAACAACACCTTTCCTCCAAAGAATGTGAGGCAGGTTAACTTTTGAGGCAGGGCCTGCCTGAGAATTATCCCTTGAATGTTGTGTTAGAGTGACGATTCGAATCCGTATCTCCCTACTTGAAGCCCAGCACTTCAACCATTAAATCCCACTGGCACTACAAGATACATTGCCATTGCACACACAGAGAGAAATAAATATGTGGGGCATTTTCAGAATTCACACATGCCCCAAACAGGAACGAAAGGCGTTCTGCTTTCTAGTGTCTCCTATGAAAATGGCTTTTTCCTACAATCAGTTCATCAGTTTATCAATGTTTTTATTTTACAGCATCACACAATTGTTTTCTTTTAAGAATAATAGATCTGTCAACTCAGCCCAGGGCCTTGCTCAGAATAGAACACATATCACAGCATCCTGGATGTGGAGTGTATCAACATGATGATGATCAAATGATGATGATCATCATCATCATTTGTATGCCAGCCTTCATCCGTCGATCTCAGGGTGGTTCACTACCCCATTTGTAGCACAAAAGATTCCCATTCCAGAATCTTTCAGGCTTGTCCGCAACCTGCTTTCAGTCTAGATTGATTCTAGATCCCGCCACCCCTAAGAGTGGGGGTGGTGACTTGAAACATCCTCAAGTTGTCCATACTCTTTGCTCCCTGCACATGTCCCAGGTAAATGAAGAAGGAAGTGGGGGTCACGATTTCAGTCCAACCACAATGTTGTCAGATCCCACTGCTGGGACCACCAGCATCCGTTTTCAAATGCAGACACTGCAGAGCAATCACTGGTGGCTGGCAATATTTTGGCTTCTGTCATGGATTCTTTAGTTGTGATCGTAGAATTCCAGGGGGTTGGACTAAATGGCCCTTGGGGTTACTTCAAACTCTACAATTCTATGATCCTATCAATGACATAATTCTTGGAACCCATCAATTTGCACCCATCGTCCAAAACCTAAACGCAGAAAAACTTGTAAAAAGTGAAGAAAACTTGCTTCCAGTTGCATGCAGTTTCCGCCCCGCCTATTCATTATCCAAATCCCTTCCCCCTGAATTAAATGAATCCAGGGCACACAAGAACATTTATGCTTAGAGACACATGGCAGCGGCCGGGGGAGGAGGGGGGGGACACACCTCTTTGCTCTGCTTTTGGAATAGGATTGGCTGAGTCGTGCTAAGCGTTGAGGAGATTGACAGAAACGCCTTTCTTGATTCAATTTGTGCGCAATGTTGGGGGGGCAGGAAAAAAAGTGTGCGGCTTTGAGATTTGAAGGAGGAAATGTTTAAAAATGTCTTGGCATTTTGCAATGTAGGACAGCTGCGTCCCAGTAACTGAAGCGGATCAGCCTGCAGCATCAAACTGCAATGATATTGTATTTTTGGAATGAAACAGGTTCTCAGGATTTTATTTATTTATTTATTTATTTATTTATTTATTTTGCAGTAGATCTACACGAGTTGCTCCCATAGTAGGAGGGATGGCCCCTGGGGGCAATTCTGTAGTGGGCTGCTAAGAGGCAAAGGGGCAGCTTTGAAAAGCTGGTATGATAGGTGCCAAACTCCCTGGGGTCCTGGGTGCCCGAGCACCCACAAAATTCCCCATGAGGGGGCCGGGCACCCACAAATTACGGTGCCAGGGCCATGCATACCGCATGGCACCCACGGCTCTGGGCACCCATGGTCTCAGAGACAAGTTGGCACTCCAAGCTGGTATCACAGGTTCAAGTTCAGCAATTTTGTTGAATTAATCAAACTAAATAGATGCAAAGAAATGCAAAGAAATAGAGGGAAACAATAGAATGGGGGGGAAACCAGAGATCTGTTCCAGAAAATTGGAGATATGAAAGGAACTTTTCATACAAAGATTACCATAATAAAGGACAAAAGTGGAAAGGACCTAACAGAAGCAGAAGACATCAAGAAGAGGTGGCAAGAATATACAGAGGAATTATACCAGAAAGATATGGAGGTCTCGTACACCCCAGGTAGTGTGGTTGCTGACCTTGAGCCAGACATCTTGGAGAGTGAAGTCAAATGGGCCTTAGAAAGCACTGCTAATAACAAGGCCAGTGGAAGTGATGATATTCCAGCTGAACTATTTAAAATTTTTAAAAGATGATGCTGTTAAGGTGCTACACTCAATATGCCAGCAAATTTGGAAAACTCAGCAGTGGCCAGAGGATCGGAGAAGATCAGTCTACATCCCAATCCCAAAGAAGGGAAGTGCCAAAGAATGCTCCAACTACTGCACAATTGCCCTCATTTCACACGCTAGCAAGGTTATGCTTAAAATTCTACAAGGCAGGCTTAGGCAGTATGTGGACCGAGAACTCCCAGAAGTGCAAGCTGGATTTCGAAGGGGCAGAGGAACCAGAGACCAAATAGCAAACATGCGCTGGATTATGGAGAAAGCTAGACAGTTCCAGAAAAACATCTACTTCTGTTTCATTGACTACACAAAAGCATTTGACTGTGTCGACCACAGCAAACTATGGCAAGTTCTTAAAGAAATGGGAGTGCCTGATCACCACATCTGTCTCTTGAGAAATCTCTATGTGGGACAAGAAGCTACAGTTAGAACTGGATATGGACCAGCTGACTGGTTCAAAATTGGGAAAGGAGTACAATAAGGTTGTAAATTGTCTCTGTGCTTATTTAACTTATATGCACAATTCATCATGTGAAAGGTGGAATAGATGAATCCCAAACTGGATTTAAGATTGCCGGAAGAAATATCAACAACCTCAGATTTGCTGATGACACAACCTTGATGGCAGAAAGTGAGGAGGAATTAAAGAACCTTTTAATGAGGGTGAAAGAGGAGAGCGCAAAATATGGTCTGAAGCTCAACATCAAAAAACCAAGATCATGGCCACTGGTCCAATCACCTCCTGGCAAATAGGAGGGGAAGAAATGGAGGCAGTGAGAGATTTTACTTTCTTGGGCTCCTTGATCACTGCAGATGGTGACAGCAGTCACGAAATTAAAAGACGCCTGTTTCTTGGTAGAAAAGCAATGACAAACCTAGACAACATCTTAAAAAGCAGAGACATCACCTTGCCTACAAAGGTCCGTATAGTTAAAGCTATAGTTTTCCCAGTAGTGATATATGGAAGTGAGAGCTGGACCATAAAGAAGGCTGATCGCCAAAGAATTGATGCTTTTGAATTATGGTGCTGGAGGAGACTCTTGAGAGTCCCATGGACTGCAAGAAGATCAAACCTATCCATTCTGAAGGAAATCAGCCCTGAGTGCTCACTGGAAGGACAGATCCTGAAACTGAGGCTCCAAGACTTTGGCCACCTCATGAGAAGAGAAGACTCCCTGGAAAAGACCCTGATGTTGGGAAAGATGGAGGGCACAAGGAGAAGGGGACGACAGAGGACGAGATGGCTGGACAGTGTTCTTGAAGCTATGAACATGAGTTTGACCAAACTGCGGGAGGCAGTGGAAGACAGGAGTGCCTGGCGTGCTATGGTCCATGGGGTCATGAAGAGTCGGACACGACTAAACAACAACAACAACAACAACAAAATTTTAACTGGATTTTGAATAGACAATTAGTATGCAATTAATTGTGACTACTTTGGATTTTATTGTGTTATTATCTTCCTTAGTGAGTCAAGGAAACCTCTGTTATGAATGATGCTTTTTATAGGGTAGAGTGGGGAACCTGGGCATAGCCATGATTCATTTTAGCAGGGGCGGGCTTTATGCTTGGGGTGGGGGGAACAGAACCAAGTTATCTGTGATGCAATTGGTTGGTTAGTTAAGTATTTTTAATCATCTACTTGATTGCGGGGCAGCACCCCCCTGGCTATCTATGTCCAGGTGGGGGTGATTTTTTTGGAACCAAGGGGATTGGGACGAAGGAGGCAAGTAACTAGACAACCTTTAGAATAAATCTGAAGGCAGCCCTGTATAAGGAAGTTTTTACATGTTTAATGCTTTATCATGTTTGGAAGCCGCCCAGAGTGGCTGCAGTAACCCAGTAAGCAGTCAGCTGGGCGGGATATAAATAATAACATTATTATTATTATTATTATTATTATTATTGAATAGGACGTCTCTGTTTTCATCGGAGAAATGTTGGAGGGTATGGTATCGTATCAGTTTCATTATTATTTGCAGAATATGGATAGATATCCTTTCAAAATGAGAGCAAGAGCATCAAGTGATAGTAAGGACATTCCTAGCTGTGTTTTCCAGCGTATTTCTAATCAATGAAAAATTTGGCGTGGTGCCAGCCAATTTTGTGTGGTCCAGGGAAAAACGTTTGAGAACCACTGCCCTAGAACATTAGAAGCCAAAGGCCTGGTTTGAAAAGGAAGGTTCTCACCTGGCGTACGTAATTTTGTTTTGTTTTAAACCGCTTGCTTTTCAAATTTTATTGAAATTTTTCCTTTTTACATGGTTCCATGCTTTATGGAAAGGCAGGGGACAGAAGTCTTAAACAGACACAGGGAACAAGCATGCTTTCCCCAGGCCAGAGATGCTCCTTTGAAGAAAGGGCCCTTTTGTGCAAAGGATTTTGCATGAATAGAGGAATGGCAGGTGACGGTTTGACAGGCTACTTTCTGCCACGGCCCTGGTCTATAATTATCCAAAAAGAGAAAGGGTGCAATATTCCTCCTCCTTTTTAAAAGCAACAATAACAACCCAGTAACAATCTGTTATATGTAAGATGGAGACCCTATTAAAAGGGACAGGCACATTTCCACAAAACAACTGCCAAAATCTGCAAGCATCGCAGCAGAAACTAGAAAGGGGTTGAGGAAAATAATATATTATTCAGATGGGGAATATGATGTGGTGGATTTCAGTCTAGTACATGGTTTTTTATGCTTCATTTGTTTTACAATATGCCTTTATCTATTGAATTTATATCCCAGCTTTTTCTCCAAGGAGCTCCTCATTTAATCCCCACAACAACCTTGTGAGGTAGGTTAGGCTGAGAGGGAGGAGCTGGCCAATGGTCACACAAAGTGAGCTTCATTGCTAAATGGGGTTTTGAACTGGGGTCTCCCAGGTCCTAGTCTGACCCTCTAACCCCTGCGCCACACCAACTCTTCATATACCTTCAATTTTTAATATATCTTTATGCACTGCAGCGCTTAATCTTTTAAAAGAGATCTAAGCCATTTTGATAAAATAGTATAAAAATTCATGAAATGATTTTAGGGTCTGTTTTAACCTTCTTCTTTTGCACAAGACGTTTTATTTTATTTATTACAAACTTTTCGTTGAAATTGCTTTTAAGGAACAATGGCTAAACGTTAAGTTTTGTCTTCCAAGACAAATGCATCTACAGATGTTAAGGCTTTCAGGCAGTCCTCTCCGTATGGCATCGAAACAGACTTGGAGAATATTTTTACATTACAGATTAAGCTCCCATCCGCAGGGTATATAATATCCTTCAGATCAAGAGTGTTGAGTTAATTTCTCCATTATGGCTGCTGCGACTGAGATGGGAGGGAGATTACGGCACCATTTATTAATAAACGATATAAATTGAGGCCATCGTCTTGAAACTCAAGATTTTAAAGCGGCTGTGTCCCTTTTCAGTTTGTCCTTTTGCTGCTTTGGCAAGCTGACCCAAGAAAGGGGGGGGGAGGCAGGAATCTAGAAAGGTTTTAAACTGTTAAGTCATTATAATAAGTTATCAACCTTTCCATAGAAGGGGCTGAGCTGGGTGACTTGTGAACCCCCCTCTTCTATCTGCAAAGGCAGTCTAAGGAGAGGCTCAGAGGTGATTTCTGCGGATTTATTCCTCCAAGTGCTTTTTAGAAAGAGCAGCCCAGCTTGAAAACAGAGGCCCCTGAACTCTGGGGGAGCCACCAGCCCCTCAGTTCCATAAACTCATTCCCAATGACCCCTACACCCTACGAAAGGCATTTATCCAGGGGGTTGGACTAGATGACCTTTGGGTTCCAACTCTACAATTCTGTGATTCTGAGAGTGGTTTGCATTACCCACTTAAGGAAAGTCATGGGATCGGAGAGTTGGAAGGGACCATCTATTCCAACCCCCTGCAATGCAGGACAAGACAATAAAATTCAAAAGAGTAAAACTTTATTTTTGCAGTCATTCAAAATCCGATTAAAACTCTTTAATTCAACAAAATGGATGTACTTGACCCAGCAATAACAGCTTTTAAAACTCTGATACAGTACACATAATTATATGTGTGCACCCCCTCCCAGGTAATCCCATTGCCCCCCCCCCCCGGGAGTGGTACCTCCCACTTTGGGGGCCACCGATGTAAAGGAAAGGAAGGGGGCTGGAAAAAGAGGCAGTTTTGTTCCCAAGTGTAAGTTGGACGGGCAATCTTTAAATCTGTGCTTTAAATATTCATTTGTTCGTTAAACGTCTATCCCCTGCTCCCTCCCAAAGGAGCTCACGGTGCCAAATACGAAAGAGATAAAATAAATAAAACAAAAACTGTCTTTAAAACACTTAAGAACAGTTGCAGCTGTGTCCCACTATCTCTCCAAGGAGCTCATGTCCAATGATCTGCAGTGTAGGAACCCCCGCTGAAGTTGAGAAGTGTAGTTTATGAAGTATGAATGGGGGTGGAGATAATGGAAGGAAAGTTTTCTTACAGTGCCTCAATGCTATGCTAATACTAGGATTTAGCAGAATCTAAGAAGCATTGAACTGTGGAGTAGAAAGGGATCTCCAAGGGTCATCTAGCCCAACCCCCGGCAATGCAGGAACCTCAGCGAAAGCATCCGTGGCAGGTAATCCATTAACCTAAGGAGGCAGGATGGCCATGAGGTTCAAATGGGCAAAGGGAAGATATTCTTCACACAATGGATATTTGACTGATGGAACTCCCTGCCACAAGAGGTGGCAAGGGGCGCTGGGTTAGGTGGCTTTTTGAAAGGGTAGGACAAATCCATGACAAATAGGTCTGTTAATAGTTAACGGCCTGAATCCCAGTTGCTGGAAGTCACAGGGGCAACTGGTTGGCCGCAGTGAGAACAGGATGCTGGACTGGATGGGCCATTGGCCTGATCCAGCAGGCTCTTCTTATTGTTGAAACCATTCCAATCAGCTGGTCAATGTTGGATCAGCTTGGATCTCCCTGTGCAGCGTGACTTGAACTCAGGCCCCAAATCAAAACCATTAGAATGCCCGTGTTACGCAAATCCAATTTAAAAAACGCATAAACATAATAGGCTGTATAATAACTGTAAAGTTATTTACTAGAAACTACTTCTCAAAATTAGATACAGCTTCTCATACTATTCCGCTGTTCGGCGGTGGGATTTGCTGCCAAGGAGTGGGGTGGAGTCTCCTTCTTTGGAGGTCTTTAAGCAGAGGCTTGACAGCCTTCTGTCAGGAATGCTTTGGTGGTGTTTCCTGCTTGGCAGGGGGTTGGACTGGATGGCCCTTGTGGTCTCTTCCAACTCTATGATTCTATGAGAATCTTCTTCGTTTTTGAGATTTTGCAACTTTGGGCCAAACTAAAAAAATAAAATAAAAAAGCTATAAAACCTCAACCATTTTCGTGTCTGAATTTTCACTTTGTGAGATATGGCAACCCTATGTCAGGGCGTCGGGAGGAGCCAGCGATGGAGCTGAATGTGGCAGCCGTGTGGCTTCAAGGGCCGTTGACTCCTCCTCTGCTTTCTCCTGATGCTGCCACCGGGCTTCTTCGGCTCTCCTGCCCCTCTGGGGCAGGAGAAAGAGAAGGAGCCGGCCACTGGAGACATGCTGTGCTTGGCTCGCCTATTCACCTCCATGCTTTTTGAACATTGGAGGGCCTGCCATTAACCGTTAATATAACTCTATGATTCTACCAATGACAAACTTAGTTGGTCTCTAAGGTGCTGCTGGAAGGAATTTTTTAATTTTGTTTCAACTACTCCGGACCAACATGGCTACCTACCTGTAACTAGCTACATGGAACTTATTCGTGATAAGGGCACCACCAGGCATCATGGGAACATCAGAGGATTGACAAATGGCCAGCTGTGTGTGTGTGTGTGTGTGTGTGAGAGAGAGAGAGAGAGAGAGAGAGAGAGAGAGAGAGAGAGAGAGAGAGAGAGAGAGAGAGAGAGAGAGAGAGAGAGCGCTCAGGCCGCCCAATTCACCCCTTGCCACCCTAGTTTTCTGTTTTGCTTTTCCACCAGGCACCTTCTGCCTTTGTTGTTTGACTTGCAGTGTGTCATTTCAGCCGGCAGGTGTCCCTTTGCCTTGAGGTCTGTTCACATCCTTGCCTTGGAGGTACCGGTAGTGAAGCTGTTGTTTTTCCAACTGGGGCCAGGGAGGATGTCTTTACCCTATGCAAAGTGTTCACACCTTGGCCAGAGAGGAAACAGGAACAGCTTAAGGCGGAGCTTTCCAAACTGTGTGTCGTGAGGACTTGAATGCTCCCTGCACTCCTCCCAGGGCTGGAAAATGGTTAATTTAACCTAGGGCTTGCCGATCAGAAGGTCGGCGGTTCGAATCCCTGTGACGGGGTGAGCTCCTGTTGTTCGGTCCCTGCTCCTGCCAACCTAGCAGTTCGAAAGCACGTCAAAGTGCAAGTAGATAAATAGGTACCGCTACAGCGGGAAGGTAAATGGCGTTTCCATGTGCTGCTCTGGTTTGCCAGAAGCGGCTTAGCCATGCTGGCCACATGACCTGTGTCTGCGGACAAACGCCAGCTCCCTCGGCCTATAGAGCGAGATGAGCACCACAATCCCAGAGTCATCCGCATCTGGACCTAATGGTTAGGGGTCCCTTGACCTTTACCTTGCTAGTAAAACTGATTTACTGTGTCTAAAAAGTGTGCCGCCAACATGAGAAGTTTGGAAAGCTTAAGGGCTCCTATTGGTGTGAAGCTGGCTTGAGCCACAGCACATCAAAAGGCAGCATCTCACAACAAAGTACAGGATATATTTGCATTTTGGATAAGGGTTGGATGAACACAATGCCTTATGAGGAACGGCTTAGGGAGCTGGGTATGTTTAGCCTGGAGAAGAGAAGGTTAAGGGGTGATATGATAGCCATGTTCAAATATATAAAAGGATGTCATATAGAGGAGGGAGAAAGGTTGTTTTCTGCTGCTCCAGAGAAGCGGACACGGAGCAATGGATTCAAACTACAAGAAAGAAGATTCCACCTAAACATTAGGAAGAACTTCCTGACAGTAAGAGCTGTTTGACAGTGGAATTTGCTACCAAGGAGTGTGGTGGAGTCTCCTTCTTTGGAGGTCTTTAAGCAGAGGCCTGACGGGCATATGTCAAGAATGCTTTGATGGTGTTTCCTGCTCAGCAGGGGGTTGGACTGGATGGCCCTTGTGGTCTCTTCCAACTCTAGGATTCTATGATTCTATGAACACAGATGGGAAACCCACCTCTGGAAATGCATAAGGAGTGCGCCTGGAACTGTGGAATGTGTGGATCCAGAATTGGCCTCCACAGTCACCTACGGACTCATTGTTAAAACCGTGTTTATGGAAGACAATCTTACTCGGCTACGAGGAGGGATCGCCGAAGAAGAAGAAGAGCGTCTAAGGTATCATTCATGCCAGACATTTAAAGTGCTAGGATACTGCCAAAGATCTCCGGGAGCTGTAGTTTGCTAATGGCTCTGAGAGTTGTCAAAAAGTCCCTCTTCCTCCTCTCACAGAACGACAATTCCCAGAGTTTCCTGGGAAGAGGCATTGATTGCTAAACCACTCTGGGCATTTGTGGACTTCAAGCCACCACAACTGGGACGTATTTCGAGATGGCAGCAAAGCAATGTCTCTCTCTCCAGCCCACCCTTCATCCCAAAGGATCCCAGAGCAATATGAACCGAACTCAATTTCCAGAGAAGTGAAATCTGCATCCCTCTCTTGCAGGAAAAGCAACCAAGAGTCCTGCAGTGCTTGAAAGGCGAAGAAACGTTTATCGTCCCATTAGTCAAGCCAAGCGATTTATTACGGTCACAGACCAGTAAATACCCTGGCATAAGATTTCATAGACCACTGTCCACTGTATTAAATGCATGAAGTGTTCTCCTCGGTTGCAAGTCTACTACTCTCCATGGGAACGGAGGAAGCACTGTAGATATCAGAGGGAAATGAGATGCAGGAAAGTTCAGCCCAGGGAATTTTGTAATTAGCGGTTGTAGATTATAACAAACAGCCCTGCTGGTTGAAACAGAAGATGCTGGCATGGGGGAGCTCCTTAGCACAAGTAATGTGATGAAACTCCATCACGCTGAGTCCACAGGATATTGAGCTGGTTGATAAATTGCATTTTAGTAGTTTCACACTACAGTCTCCCTCCAATAGGGCCACTTTACATTCAACAAACCCAATAGAATGCCTTCCATATGACATCTAAAGCCACAACATCTTCAAAATGATGACGACACAACTTCCACCCTCCTT
The DNA here is from genome assembly GCF_965207765.1 of Zootoca vivipara. Taxonomy (NCBI): domain Eukaryota; kingdom Metazoa; phylum Chordata; class Lepidosauria; order Squamata; family Lacertidae; genus Zootoca; species Zootoca vivipara. The sequence continues at coordinate 72,935,909 of NC_142583.1, forward strand.
CATTCAAGGTTTTTAAAGAGACATTGGAAGGTGAGCTGTCAGGGATTATTCAGCTGTGATCCCTGCATTGCAGGGGGTTGGAGTAGATGACCTTTGGGGGTCCCTTCCAACTCTACAATTCTATGGTTCTGTGATTCGAGGAGTGTATAGAAACATGCAGCAACTCATCCCTTAGAGTCTCAGCTGTGGCCAAATACCTATTGAAAAAGACACATTGTTGCAATATGCCAGAAGGGGCGTGTTTCCAGCACGAGGGAGTTCCACAGCTGGGGTGCCACCACAGAGAAGGCCCCGTCTCACATCCCAAACCCTAGCAAAGGGCTTGCCTTGCAGATCTTAAAGCTCTATGGGCACTGCAGTACATTGCATGGAGCCCTGGCTTCCAAATCTCATGCTACAATAAATACATTTTTTTTAATACTCTATAAGGGATCATGAAAAAAGAAGATGAAAAGAATTGAAAGTAAAACGGACAATATCATAATGCTGTCATACAAATCTATGGTGCAAGCAGGGCTTTTTTTTCAGCCAGAACTTGCTTGAACTCAGTTCCGGCACTTCTCAGGTGGGCGTCATTGCCATTATAAGAGAACAAGGCAGGGGCTCGTGGTGAGATCCTGCACCTCTTTTTCTAGAAAAAAAGCACTGGGAGCAACCCTATTTGAAACTCTACACACAGCTTGGGCTGCCTCACCTCAGAAGGATATTGTAGAGTTGGGAAAGGTTCAGAAAAGTGCCCTCAAAATGATCGAGGGGGTGAAGTCACCCCCCCCCATGAAGAAAGGTTGCCGTGTTTGGGACTTTTTAGTTTAGTGAAAAGAAGAGCAAGTGGCGACATGATAGTAGTTTATAGAATGATGCATGTCAGGGAGAAAGTGGAGAGAGAAAATATTAAAAACCCACCCCACATGAAAGTGGTTCTCCCTCTCTCATTACACCAGCTCATAGGAGCCAACTCTTGGGGGGGGGCAATACAATATTTGAGGGGGCTGCCCCCCCAGTTTATGGGCACTGCCATTCAAATGGTATGCATGCACTGTGTCGTGTGATCGATTATGAGGGGTGGGGTCATACCTGCCAAGTCTCCCGCTGAAAAATGCGGGATCCGCAGTGGCGCGGCACTGGAAGTTGCGTAGAAGCAACTTCCGGGGCCGCTCTTCCCATGTGAGGGCACCGGAAATCGGGCAGAGCGGCACCAGAAGTCGCTTCTACGCACGCCCAGCAGCCATGGCAGGTATGGCCCCACCTGCGTAGAAGCGACTTCCGGTGCCGCTCTGCCCGATTTCTGGTGCCCACACATGGGAAGAGCGGCACCCAAAATGGAGGCTCCCTGGCAGGTAGGAAATCCGGGGGATTTCCGGGATTTTTCTCCATTCGGGAGAACAGCGGGAAACGGATTAAAATCCGGGGGTTTCCCGTGAAAAACGGGATACTTGGCAGCTAAGGGTGAGGCTTACCTGCCCCCCCAATATTTTATTTAAGTTGGCACCCCTTGTGGACATCAAATGAAGCTGAATATCGGAAGGTTCAGGACAGACAAAAGAAATTACAGGCAGAGGAAGCACAGAGTTCAGCTATGGAACTCCCACAAGAGGCAGGGATGTCCACCAACATTAAAAGAGGCAGGCCCGTCCTAGCCATAGAGGCTAGTGGCGCGGAGAACCACGGCACTGGGCGCTGGAAGGGCGCCAAGTGAGCACAGGGTTCCGGCGATCTGGCCAGAACTGCGCTTCACTAGCTGAGAGGCTGTGCCGCGTCTCCCTCCTTCTCCGAGGACTCTGCGCTGCGCCTCCTTCTCATTTCCCCAGCGCTGGGTCGAGCTTCGCCACCAGTGCATGCACAGCGCCCAAGCAGCTCTTACTGGTCCCGCGGTGCACGCGCTGGTGGCAAAGCTTGACTGAGCGGAACCCAGCGCTGGGGAAACGAGAAGGAGGCGCAGCACAGAGTCCTCAGAGGTGGCCTCCCGCTGCTGCCGCAGTCCGCTTGGCACTCCCGGGCCCTTGGAGAGGCTCTGGAGGGGGGCGCTGGAGGGACCTTAGCGCCAGGGCGCTGGATGGGCTTAAGATGGCCCTGAAAAGAGAATTTGAAAAAGTGATGGCGGAGAGGGCTGTCGATGGCTACTAGCCAGGATTGCTAGGCTCTGTCTTCCAGAGTTGGAGGCAGCCATGCTTCTGAATACCAGTTACTGGAAACCACAGGAGGGAAGAAGGTGCTCTTGCGTTCAAATCCTGCTTGCTGGTTTACCAGGGTCCGACACTGTGAGAATGGGGTGCTGAACTAGATGGGCCGCTGGCCTGATCCAGCGTGGGCTCGTCTCCTTTTCTGATGGCCTCCCCTCAAGGCTCTGCCTTTGCTTTTGCCCCCAGATGCCAAAGGGACCATCCGGGAGATCGTCCTTCCCAAAGGTCTGGACCTGGACCGGCCGAAGAGGACCAGGACTTCTTTCACCGCTGAGCAGCTCTACCGGTTGGAGCTGGAGTTTCAGCGCTGCCAGTATGTGGTGGGCAGAGAGAGGACAGAACTCGCCCGGCAGCTCAACCTCTCCGAGACGCAGGTAAGGTATGGGTGCATTTGCCGAAGAAGGCATCATCGCTCTTTTCCACCACCCCACACTCTGATTCTTCCCCTGCTCCCTTTCATTCTCTCTTCCTTCTCCATTCTCTCTCTCTCTCTCTCTCTCTCTCTCTCTCTCTCTCTCTCTCTCTCTCTCTCTCTCTCTCTCTCTCTCTCCTGCTACTTTCATGACACAATGGGACTCCTTTGTCTTATTTTGAGCTTTGCTGCTTTGACTGCATCAGTACCCACAAGACACACAGGATGAGTCACCCCAGGCAGGAAACTAGAGTCATGTGTGGTGTAATGGTTAGAGAGTGCTGGACCAGGATTTGGGAGAGGCCAGGGGGAGGGGAATTCTGTTCGGTCACAGAGATGCTGTATAAAAAGCCCTTGAGTTTTCCACGTCCCTAGCACTGGAAGCATGTCCTGAGGGCTGAGTCCTGTGGTGTCCAGAAGCAAATGAGCTTCTGGATCTTGTGAAATATTCAGAATCATAGAATTGTAGAGTTGGAAGGGACCACCAAGGGTCATCTAGTCCAGCCCCCTGCAACGCAGGGATCACAGCTTAACCAATCCCTGACTTATGGCCACCCAACCTCTGCTTCCAAATGAAGGGGAGTCCATTACTTTCTGAGGGACTGCATTCCACCATCAAACAACTCCTGCCATAAGGAAGCTCCCCCCCCCCAATGTTTAGTCAGAATCTCCTTTCTTGTCATTTCAATCCATTGGTTCAGGTCATCGCCTCTGGAGCAGCAGAAAACAAGCTTGCTCCTTTTCCCGTGTGATGGCCCTTCAGATATTTGAAGGTGGCTCTCATCACCCCGCAGTCTTCTCTTCCCCAGGCGAAACATCCCCAATGCCCTTAAACATAAGGCTTGCTCTCCATCCCCTTTATCACCTTGAGGAAGAAGAAAAAGGCCACATCTCACTGTGGCACCAAACGCATTTGCAAGGCCGGCTCAAGGCGTTTTGCTGTCTGAGGACAGTAGAACACTTGAGCCGCCCGTTCTACATAGCGTAGTGAATCCTACCGTACTTCAATACAAGCAATGGGGCACTGCGCAGCACCCTAGGAAGACCAGCAGGCAGTAGCGGAGGAAGGGGGGTGCGGTGGGTGCAGCCTGCCCCGGGTGTCCCCCCTGAGGGGGGTGACATCGCTGCCCTGCCTCCCTGGGACGCTCGCCCTGTCCCCGGGTGCACAGCACATAGCTGCCAAGTACCCCGTTTTCCCCGGGAAACCCCCAGTTTACTTACCTTTTCCCGGTGGTCCCCTGTATCACTTCGTCTCCCGTTTTTCTCCGTTATTTTCTCCTGCCATTTTTTTTCCTTTCCGATTTGCCCTTCTATGGGCACCAAAAATGGCCACTGCCGGCTTCAAAAGTCGCATTTACGCATGTCCGGAAGTGCATAGACTTCCGGTGTCGGCGGCAGACATTTTTGGTGCCCATAGAAGGGCAAAGCGACACCGGAAGTTACGTTGACGCAACTTCCGGTGTCACACGGCTGCCAGTCCCGGATTCTGCAGTCCGGGACTTGGAAGGTAAGGCACAGCATGTGTGCTGGAGCAGCTAGCTCTGCCTCTGCCAGCGGGGTAGAGGACAAGGTACAGGACACACATCTACCTTCTCCAACAAAAGGGTCTGGTCAGAGAGCTCAGGAGGAAGAGCCTTCCAGCCTATGATGCCTGAGGCAGTTGGATCACTCTGCCTAATGGTAGGAACGGCCCTCTGCATTTGTGCATGTAATAAGTCTTCAGGGGCATCCCTGGGAGAACCAGGGATTTATTTTTGTTTATTGCTTATTCACATGCCAGCTTTTCCGCCAAGGAGCTCAAGGCAGCACACATGGTTCTCTCCCTCCTCATTTAACCCCCCACAACAACCCTGCCAGGTAGGTTAGGCTGAGAGGAGTGACTGGCCCAAGGTCACCCTGTGAGCTTCATAGTGAAGAGGGGATTCGAACTCTGGTCTCCCAGGTGCTAGTCCGTACTCTAACCTCTATACCATGTTGACTCTTCAAAGGATGATGGAGGAGGTGGCCCTGGAGAGAAGCTTCCAGGCAGAACGCGACTCTAGTCGGCTGAGCAGCCCCAAGCTGGCAGAAGTCACATTCTTATTTTATTTATAGCTGCACAACGAGGTCTGCTCTGTTAAAAATTAATCGCAATAATAGCAATTAACAATTCATTACCATGAGCAACAGAGATGATGGAACGACACTTTGCATCTTTCACACACTCTGTGGCAAAACTCCCGCAATGTGGAAATGGCTTTCATGCAGGAATTGCTCTGAAATCTGCACTCAGACCTTCGCCCTGAACAAGCAGGAACTTTGCTGCTTTGTCATGTGTGGAAAACGTGCAGCTTCTTAAAGCATCTTTATGTAGGTAGATAGAGCCAAATAGCAGGCAGGTACAGATCTACTGGCAGATTTCATGTGACTTGATGGGCGCCTTCGTAGGAACGTATGGCAGGTTTTGGACGTTCTGATGATAAGAATATATAAGCCAAGCCTGGGATAAGAATGGCTTATGGGCCGGTAACTGGTTGAGGATCAGGAGGAAGAGAATTTGGGCATCTCCAGACTGCAGGACCCTTTTTCCCACCTTTTGCTGCAGGGTTGGGGGATACGGTATATTCTGCAATATATTATGGATGCAATAATAAAAATACATTAGTGGTGGATCATCCACACTTCATTCCCTTTGTTAGTTGTTTTGTGAGGGGCTCTTTTGCACTATAGCACAAAAAAAGCTGAAAAGGTTATGGGTTTTCAGCAGCAAGTTAAGAGAAATGCGCTGATTGGACACAAAGCAGTATGGCGACCACTCTGAAATGTTGGCAGTCGCAAACAGTATTGAAAATGAGGTTGTGTATAACCACCCTAGGGTTACAGGACTTCCAGGTTTGAATCTCCGGGTGGATGAGACTTTATTTAATTGAAGAGGAGGAGCCGGCTGCAAATTATAGGAGAGGCATTCTGGGGTCCTGAAATCTCAGGGTCTGGGCTGCTCCAGACCTGGCAACCCTAAACCACCCTGATATCACCATGAGCACAAGTAATCATGAATGCATGATGAATGGGCACCCAGAGGGACCCAAGGAATAAATGGACAGTATGCACAGCCCTGCTGGATCAGGCCAAAGGCCCATGCAGGCCAGCATCCTGGACTAGGCCAGATACCTATGGGAAGCCCTCGAGGAGCACCTGAGTGCAACAGTGGTGTAAGAAGTGGGGTCTCTCAAGGGCCCTGAAGTGGAACTGGTAGTTGTTATCTTGCTCATGAATGACCCAGAGTCAGGGGTGATCTGAGAGGTGGCCAGGCTTGCTGATGACCCCCAAATTGTTCAAGGTGGTAAGAAGAAAAAAGAGACTCAAGAGGCTCCGAACGGATCTCTCCCAAGTGGGTGAAAGGGCATTAAAAGGGCAAATGTGGTTCAGTTGGGAAGAAAGTGTACCCATCAGGACAAACACCCCTAACATCTCAAATAGACACTGATAGGGTCTGAGCTGGCAGTGACTGACCAGGAAAGGAACCTTGTGTTCTGGGTGGACAGTTCAGTGAAAACGTTGCAGTAAAGTATTGCAGCTGTGAAAAAGGTGAATTCCAAAATATTGGAGCATTGGAAAAGGGCAAGCGAAATGAGCAAGGAGTGACTCCCCTATGGGCAAACAAGCGTACCCTAACCTTTGACCTGGAAGCCCAGTTTCCCAGAATCTGCCTCTGTCTGTCTGTATCTCTGTGGTGGGGAATTGCGAAGAGGGCTGGCTGTCCTTGAACTCAGATCCCAGCCCAAGGTGCAACGCCTGTGCCCCCTCCCCACCGGATCTGGGGGTTGAGCAAACACTTCCTTTGAATGCCTCTGCTCACACAAACTCGCCTTTTCACATGCTGATCAAAGCAGGCTTGGGAGCCTTGCAATTACCGCTGACGCTGTTTGGGGTTGCAGTTCCAGCTTTTGTTTCTCCCAAAGCCATGAGAAAATGCGCTAGGGCTGCCTCTCCCTCCGTCCCTCTGTGTGTGTGTGTGTATTATTTGTGTGATGGGGGTCATTTCAGAGCGCCCCCCCATCTCAATCTCCTCCTTCCTCCCATGATGGCTGATGTGGTTTTATTCCTCCACCCAGACCCAGTTAATTGAGGGGATGGGGAAAGCAGAGTGAAAGGGGGGGAGATTCAGAGCTTGGCTGCTGATGGAAATAATTATACGCCCAGCCTTTCTCTCCAGTTCCCCCGGATGCCTAATTAAGTCTTCTCACTCTGACAAGACCCTTTCGAAAAAATAAAACAAATGTCTCCGGACTCTGCTTTTGTTGTTGCGACAACAACAAAAAGAGAGACACCAGGTTTTGTGCCTCTGCCTCGCTCTGCCTTAAGACAATGAGCCGCAGGTGGCTTTCCCCCTCCCTGCCCAATCAGGGCCCCCAGGTGAGGCCCAGAACGCCAAATGTGTTTTCCTTTCTTTGGGCGAGAGGCGATGGGCGACATGAGACCACCAAACGTGTTCAGAGAGAGCCAAGGAGGCAGGAACAGAACACGTCGCTAGCAGTGTAGAAGCCAAACCGCCCACCTCATGCTGGGAAGAACAGAAGAGGAGAGCCTGCTGGATCAGGCCAATTGGGTGTGTGTGTGTGCATCAAGTCCAGCATCCTGTTCTCACAGTGGCCCACCACCGGTGCCTGTGGGAAACCCTCCAGAACACTCTCTCCTCCTGCAACCGGATTGCCAAGGACAGGAGAGAATGTTTGAATTCCCAGGCTTGATTCTCAAGAGCGAGTTGCCAGGTTGGTGGCCCAGAGCCAGAAATAAAGGCCTGCGGATTAGCTGCCAGGTGAAATGGTGTGATTTCTTGCATGTGACGTCTACTCAAGGGGGAAGAGGTTCTCCATAGATGGGTCAGAGGCCCTTTGATTCAGGAAGTTAAGTTTGAAAGTTGGTGTTGAGTTCAGGTCGTGTTTGCAGGCTTCCGGAAGGTATCTGGTTGTGAGAACAGGATGTTGGACCAGATGGGCAATTGGCCTGATCCAGCAGGCCTCTTCGTATGGGCTTCGGTTAATACCAGGGGCTGCGCTCCTGACTGCGCCACTCACCAACCTCCCCCCCCCATTCCTCTCTCCCATGTATCTAACCCCCTAGAGTATCCCCTTCTCACCCCACACAACTGCTAAGATGACTTTTCCTCTTCCCAATCCCCCTTCTACATGCAAATCCGGGATTGTGATGTGGCATTACAAACCCACCAATAGGGGCTGTGCTCTCACTTCATGCAAATCTAGGATTTTCAACGCAGCACAGCAAATCCTACAATGGGGACTGCGTGATGACCGCCTTACGTTTTTATGTATATAGGAAGAAACGTACCGGTCTCAAAAAGGAATCTCATTGGGGAAGGGCCATAACTCAGTGTGAAATGTCTGACTTTCAGAAGGTCCCAGGTTCAGTCATAGGAACGGAGAAAGCTGCCTTGTACTCCTTCAGACCATTGGTCCATCAGGATCGTCCACAGTGAATGGCAGCAGCTCTTCAGGTTCTCTCCTAGCCCTACCTGGGGCTGAACCCAGGACATCCTTCCTGCAGGGCAGATGCTCCGACACTAAGCCATGGCTCTTCCCATCCTCAGTTGGGGCTGGGAATGTCCCCTGCCTGAAACCCTAGCCTAGAGGGCCTGTGCACAGGGGAAAGTGTTCTCTCCCTCTTTCATAACATTAGAACCCGTAGACATCCCATGAAGCTGAGTGTTGGAAGATCGGGACGGATGAAAGAAAGTCTGTTTGGTGTTCAACACCATGCCCTGATTTTCTCTCAGACTGGTTGACACTCTACTTAGCCACTCTTGTGCTGTCCAAGCGGTCGGCTTTCCCTCTTTCCCTCAGGGTGTGTTTGTGTGGCCCAGTCCATTTGAAACACAGGTTGAGTCTTTGAAGCACCTTCCTTGGCACCTGCCTCTCTCCTCCTCCTCCGCCATCACTCGCCCTTTCTGGAGTCTCTTACAATCCTCTTTAGACCTCGTTGACTCACACAGATTAGTGTCGCCCAAGCCCTATTTATAGCATCGCAAATCCCAGAAGCAACGGTGATTTTGCCGTCGGGCTGCTGGCTGCTCTGTATCCAGCAAGGCCTGGTACATGGAACGCAAACCCCCAGTTTCATTGAGATTTACTTAATCGTTGAACTTTATACGCTGCTTGATTGCGAAAACAACCGCCGCTGCCGCCACTTCAAAGCGGTTTGCAAAAAGGATAAAAGAATAAAATTACAAATAGGAAAAAGTGGCAACTAATTTAAGACATGTGAAAAGTTAAAATAACAATAGGCTGAGGCAGCCCTGGAGGTGGTGCAAGGGGTGGAGGCTAGGCACCCATGGGTACCCACAGCAAACATTTTGCGGGGGCCTGGGTCCCCAGGGGCCCCTGGAGATGGCACCAGTGGCTCCATCTTCCCTAACAGACCTCTCCCCCCTCCCCAGATTAGATTGCCACAAATTTAGATCCTTTAAAAGAGGATCAGACAAAATCATGGAACAGAGGGCTATCAATGGGCTCCTAATCAGGATGGCTTTGCTCAGCCTCCACAGAAACCAGAGGAGGGGAGAGGGCTCTTGTGCTTGGATTCTGCTTATGGGTTTCCCATTGAGGCATCTGGTTGGCCACGGTGAGGATGGGATGCTAGACTAGATGGGCCATTGGCCAAATCCAGCAGGGTACTTAAGAACATAAGAAGAGTCAACCAGATGCCTGTTGGAAACCTGCAAACAGGATCTGAGCGCAAGAGCAACTTTCCCCTCCTGTAGTTTCCAGCAACTGGGATTCAGAAGCATGGCTGCCTCTGACTGCGGAGAGCAGAGCAGATTCTCCTCCTCTCTGAATTTGCCCAATCCTCTTTAAAGACCATCCAAGTTGGTATAATATTGAGTATGATGCGTGGTTGAAACTATGGAATCAAACATTGAAGTTCACTGCATGTACCGCCCTGAAAGAGAATGTTTGGAAGATGATGTATAGATGGTACTTAACACCAGCAAAATTAGCTAAAATGTATAGGATGAGTAATAAAATGTGCTGGAAATGTGATGAGAAGGAGGGAGAGTTTTATCATATGTGGTGGAAATGCGAAAAAGTTAAAAGATTTTGGGAAATGATATATAATGAACTGAAAAAGATTCTTAGGTATACCTTTCCCAAAAAACCTGAGGCATTTTTATTAGGTCTTATTGGACAAGAGATTGCAAAGGAGGATTATATAATATTTTTGTATGCGACAACCGCGGCTAGGACTTTGTTAGCCCAAAAATGGAAAACTCAGGATCTACCGACGATTGAAGAGTGGCAGACAAAAATGATAGACTATGCAGAATTAGCAAGACTGACTAGCAGGATCCGGAACCAGGGGGAAGGAAGGTTCCAAAAAGACTGGAGTAAATTTGTGGACTATATGGAAAAAAACTGTAGAAGTTTAAAGACACTTGGAGGACTGAAATAAATCCTACGAATTGACTTTAAACGGATGGAATAAAGGAACTGCGAGATAAGAGTTAAAAAGAAAACCAAATGAGGGGAGGGAGGGAAGTCAAGCTTGGCAGAGCATTGGGAATGAGAGATTTGGGAAGAGTTGTTAAAAAGACAATTGTGTGTGTTGTATGTTTGTTTTGTTTATTGTCTTTAATGTGTTTATTTGGAAAACTTAATAAATTGCTTTAAAAAAAAAGACCATCCAAGTTGGTGGCCTTCCTTGCTTCCTGTGGCAGCGAGTTCCATGGTTCAACCACCTGAGGTGTGAAGAAGGGCTTTCTCCTGTTCTCGCCGTGCTGTGTTGACATGGACTGGCAGGATGCAGAGGAGGGGTGGGAGGCAGCCAGGAAACTCCCTAGGGATCCCCCAGGGGGGGAAAGGCTCTGAGCCAGGGGGTTGGTGGTGGGTTGACAAAGAGTGCTCAGACTGAGAAGAAGCAGACTGGCAGCAGGAGGAGGAGGTGTCAGCAGCAGGAGAAGTGACAGGGTTTAGTGAGCAGGAGGAGGCTGTGGCAGAGAGCAGTTCAGACTCTGAGGCTGAAGAGAAGGTTGGAGGGGAGGGTGGCCAAGAGATTCTAGGAGGGAAACTGGAGACAGGGCCAGTCTGCCGCTCCTGCTTCAGCCAGCTCCCTTTCCCTCTGGTCTCCTAGAAGCCACAGAGGAATGAAACAGGCAGAGCAGAGGGGGGGTTGTGAGCCTGAGACTGCATGGGAAGGACCCTGGAGAGGAGGAATCCTTGTGGGCACTGGGAAGACAGGGACCTTCAATCCTTGCAACTGCTTCAGGGGGGCAAGGTCTCCTAGACCAGGCATCCCCAAACTTCGGCCCTCCAGATGTTTGGGACTACAATTCCCATCTTCCCCAACCACTGGTCCTGTTAGCTAGGGATCATGGGAGTTGTAGGCCAAAAATCTGGAGGGCCGCAGTTTGGGGATGCCTGTCCTATAAAGTGGTGGTTGTTTTTTTTGAAATCATTTTTATTTGATTTTACGAATACCAATTTATAACAATCCAAATATTTATCCATATATAGAGATTGCTCTGAATCTCGATACTCCCCCCCCCCACACACACACCATCCCCTCCTTGGCTCCTATTGGCAACATTTACAACTGCATATTATTCCATAATCTATATTTTGTATCCAACCATATTTTCCATAGTATTTGTTGCATTACAAGTGAGATTAAAATCCTGCTCATGTTTTCATCTGCTTGCAGTGGTCTCTTAAATAAATTATAATTCCCCTCCCCCATTCTTTTTTTGAAGTTTTTGCCCTCTTGGTTCCTGAGTTTTCCAATCAGCTCAGCTTTGCTATTTCAGCGTAGTCCATTAGCTTAGCCTGCCATTCCTCTCTGCTAGGGACTCTTTCCTCTTTCCATCTCGGGGCTAGTAGCATCGGAGCGGCAAAAGGGTTGCTGAGACCACAAGGACTGAGCTGTGGTTGTTTCCTTGACTAAAGATTTAGCGTCACTGGCCTTGGGTGGCTTCTTGTTTTCATTGCTGACTTACGCCGGACTCCAAGCGGGACATGTGTTGTGACCTGACCAAAACCCACCCATGGCCTCTATCTCTCCTGCCAGCTGACGAGTGTTGGCCAGCATGGGCGTAGGCAGGGTGGGCAGGAGGGGGCAATTGCCCCCCTAGAAGCAGGGCCGCTGGCCAACCTGCCCCGCTGCCCGCCTGGTGCCGTCTGCCTTCTCCCTGGCTGGCTGTAGGGCGGGTGGAGGGAAAGCCCCAGAGCTGCACAAAGCGGTTGCCTGGCTTTCCCTCCGCCCGCCCCACAGCCAGCCAGGGAGAAGGGAGCTTTCCTTGCCCCACTGTGGCCCCTCCCCCCGCCCCTTGGCCCTGCCCATTGGCCCCGCCCCTTGTCCCCTAATTTTCATCCTGACTACGCCCCTGACTGTGGCCCCTCCCCCCGTCCCTTGGCCCTGCCCCTTGGCCCTGCCCCTTGCCCCCCCCAATTTTCATCCTGGCTACGCCCCTGTTGGCCAGATCCAATATGGCTACTGTGTGACCTGCTCTCACCTCTCTCTCTTCTCTCTCTCCCTTCCCAGGTCAAGGTCTGGTTCCAGAACCGCCGCACCAAGCAGAAGAAGGACCAGAGCAGGGACTCGGAGAAGCACGCCACGTCCACCTCAGAGTCCTTTGCCACCTGCAACATCCTGAGACTCTTGGAGCAGGGCAGGCTCCTGTCGGTTCCCGGGGGCCCCCCCAGCCTGCTCTCCCCTGCTCCCAACCCCGTCGGCAACCCCTCTGGAAACGGGTCCTCGATGGGCGCGTCAGGGAACACTTCGCCAGGCCTGGGTGGCGGGGGCAGCCCTCCGGGGACGGGGGCCTTCAGCTTGCAGGTCCCCTCACTGGCCGCCCCCTCAGCGCCCCCTCGGCTGCCGCCGGCCCCTCTTTGCTTTGGCGGCCCCTTGCTGGGGACCCTCCACGAGCTCCCCAGTGGATACGGACTGGGCACCTCCGCCTTTGAGCCTTACACGCGGCTGGAGAGGAAAGACAGTGCGCTAGCCAGCAAGAAGCCAAGCCCTTAAAGAAGAGAGATCATTAACGACAATTAATTAATTAATTAATAATAACAACGGTGACGAAGGGAAGCAGAGTGTCAAAAGGACGCCCCCCACGCCGCCATCCCCCTGACCGCCCGTCCTCCCCCCACCTCACGTCGAGTCCCACGCCCCCAACCCCAGCAGGGGCTTCTCTTTCGCAAGGGTGTGTGTGTGTGTGTGTGTGTTTGAAGACTGTTTACCAAATGTCAACCATGTGATGTGTGCCTCTGCGTGCGTGCCTGGGTGTGTGGGTGAGTGTGCTCCTTTCACGGAAATTAAACGACATCGACAGACAAAGCTGGCTCGGTATGGTGACTACTTTGGCAGGGGCGAATGGACGTACACGGGGTTCGTAGGGTCGTAGAGCTGGGTGGCAGCGGTGGCAGTGGGGGTACCTGAAGGTCATCGAGTCCAACCCCCTGCAAAATGGGGGGGGGGAGAGAAGAGGCAGCTTTACCCAAAATGAGGAAGTTGGTAAAAAGGAAGTTGAGAGGCAAAGCCATTGGGGTCAAATCACTCCGAAAGGTTAGGGAGTTGTTTAAGAACAGAACATTAGAAATTCAAATTGAGTGTACACTGGAATGGTTGATGACGAGGGTCAAAAAACCATTAGAGGCAAGAAAAAAACCTGAAGTCTTCTACAATTTAAGAGAGCAAAAAGGAGCACAAAACTCTGGCAAAAAGTGTAAGCAGACAATGACGGATGCGTCAAAAGACTTTGAGGAATTGCTGAAAGCATTAAAACCAACAACTTAAAGTTCCTTAAATATATTAGTAGCAGGAAACAGTCTCAGTTGGCAGAATGGGCCCTTGGTTGGGAAGGGTGTCAAAGTGCCCGAATTCTGCTTGCTGGTTTCCCACGGGGGCATCTGCCTGGCCACTGTGAGAACAGGAGGCTGGAGTGGATGGGCCCCTGGCCTGATTCTGCAGAGTTCTTCTCATGTTTTTAAGGCAGGAATTGCAGCTAAATGGCATGGTGTGCAGGCTGCCCTCATGAGGTTTCCCCTTGGCCCATATGGACCCAGGTAAGGGCATTTGTGAGTCTCTCAGGATCAGTCTGCACAAGCGCTAGAAACCCTAGTCCAGCAGCCCCACCCCAAACATTTTGCTCTCTGGATGTTTTGGACCACAACTCCCAAGCCCCAATCTCCTTGAGAATGCCAGGTTGGGAAAGGCTGTCCTAGGCCCCCTCTCCCATTTCCCAAGAAGCAAACAGACCAAGGGGCCTCAGTTCACAGGCAGAGCACCTGCTTGGAATGCAGAAGGCCGAAAGTCAAATCCCCTGCGTTTTCAGTTAGAAGGACCAGATAAGAATGTAATGGGGAAAACCTCCAGTTGAAAACATGGAGAGCTGCAGCCAGCCAAGGCCGGCAATACTGAGCTCGATATATAATGGGGGACCGTGCATTGAGACTTCTGCATTGCAGGGGGTTGGACTAGATGACCTTCAGGGTCCCTTCCAGCTCTACCATTCGATGGTTCTAAGTAGCCTAACCTGGTGCAAGCAGCTTCCTATAGGGACCTAGCTCATTGGTAGAGCCCGTGCCCTGCATGCAGAAGGTCCCGGGTTCAATCCCTGCTGGGACATATTCTTGCCTGAAATTCTGGAGAGCTGCTGCCAGCCAGTGCAAGACAACACTAAGCTAGATGCACCAATGGCCTGACTCAAGACAGCTTCCTGTGTTCCTCCTATACAGTACAATTGCATCATGACCGGGGGTTATGTTCTGGAGATGGCACATATACCCAAAAACACCACCTGAGTTTCCTGCTCTGGCTCCCCTTGCTGTTGGTCACCCTGCCGTCCGCCCTATCAGCCCCAACAGGTTTCAGGAGCGAGCCAGCACTAACGCACACCGAGCAAGTTGGAGTTAACTATTATCAAGAACACAATGTGCACAGACTTGGCTGAGTGTCGGGCCAATGAACACCGCAGCTTATCCCCAGCTGGTCTTGCTCCATGGATAAGTAGCTGAGACAAAAGGTCCCAGCTTTCCCATAATCGTCTAAGTCCCCTCCTCTCTAGGTTCCCCCTCCCCGAGCAATCAGAGACTGTGCCTGCCTGCAGCCAACCTCTCCTCCCTCTTCATCTCTCTTCTTGTTCTGGGCGACAAGTGGGAATGGGAGCTTGTTTCAGCAGGAGGGAGAGACACCAGCCTGACTCTTCATCAGCCAGACTCTGCCTCTTGACCTCCCTCCTCTCCTGCTTCAGCTTCTGCCTCTGATTCTGTCCTTCTCTCTGCAACAGACTCTCCGCGCTCACTAAACCCTGTTGCCCCTTCAGCTTCTGACACCCCTTCTTCCCAGTCTTCTCCCTCTGACCACTCATCATCGTCCCGCCTCTCCCCAGGCTCCGAGCCTTCTTCCCTTGGTGGCTCCCCAGCTGGTTCCTCCCGCCATTCCTCTGCATCCAACCAATCCGTGACAACGGGCACCCGCCCTCCCTGGATGTGATGCCCGCCAGTTGGTTAGCCCTGATGTGCCAGGCTTTTGACAAAGAACAAATGAATCGTGGCATGGTGGGTGGGTGGGTGGGGGCACCTGGTTCAAGACTGTGTTGTGTGGAAAGGGGGCTTTAACCCTTTGCTCTCGTTGCCATCTTGATTTGAATCAGCTCCCCCCCCCTTACCACCTACTTGCAATGGGAGGAAAGAGGCAAAAAAAAAAGAAGTTTAATGCCCTCTACCTGTAACTCTCCCTGCCAGGTTATGCATTTTTCAAAAATATCTATATGAACCAGCAACACAGAGAATAAAATATAGCAACAATTCAAGATAGTGCATTAACAGTTACAAAACAGTTACAAAACAGAACAGAAAAGCACGCTAATGTCAACAGGGCCAACCAATATCTCGTGTTAATAAATGCTGAAACACTGGTGGCCACCAATTTGGATGACTTTAGAAGAGAATTAGACAAATTCTTGGAGGAGAGGGCTGCGATGGCTCCTAGCCAAGATGCCTGTGTCCTGCCCTCCGCAGTCAGTGACACCTGTTGCTCTTGTGGGAGAGTTGCTCTTGTGCTTTTCTGCTTATGGGTTTCCCACGGAAGCATCTCCAGAACAGGAAAGAACTTCCTGACAGTAAGAGCTGTTCAGCAGTGGAATTTGCTACCAAGGAGTGTGGTGGAGTCTCCTTCTTTGGAGGTCTTTAAGCAGAGGCTTGACAGGCATATGTCAAGAATGCTTTGATGGTGTTTCCTGCTCGGCAGGGGGTTGGACTAGATGGCCTTTGTGGTCTCTTCCAACTCTACGATTCTATGATTCTATGATCAGTCTTTATTTAGTTGGTAGGGGGCAAGGTGAGATAACCTGTTTGAGTCAGTTTGAAATCAACGTCCTGCTTCCACATCCCAGGATAGACAATCTGAAGGGGAAGAACAGAGCACAATGTCCCATCCTAGATGATTTACCTATTTTTATATATTGCATTCCCAGCCCACCTCTCTCTGCAAGGAGCTCAAGGCGGCACACACGGTTCTTACCCCTCCCCTCCTCTCATTTTATCCTCACAACAACCCTGGGAGTAGGCTGGGTCGATTGACTGTGGCTGGCCCAAAGTCACCTAGTGAGTTTCCTGGCCAAGTGGGGATTCGAACCCTGGTCTCTTCCAGGCCCTAGTCCGACACTCAGCAGGGCTGCTGCCAACTAACCAGCCAGGTGGACGCTTGGCCTGGCTCAGAGTCAGTACACAGCAGTTTCCTATTCAACAGGGTGAGGCATTTCGCTGTATGAGCTTAGAAGAAGTTCAGGAGAGCCTGTGAACATTAAACCTGTTTCCTTCTATGCTCTCTCTTGCGCCTCTCCATCTATCTCACCCATAAAGGTCTACATCTTCTTCTTCATCATCATCACTATGCAATCTTGCAGTGGACCTGCCCCCCTGCTGAAAAGTTTTGCTGACCCCTGGCTTAGATGGAGAAGAAGATCTAGAGCAGGGGTCCCGAAACTAAGGCCCAGGGGCCGGATGTGGCCCAATCGCCTTCTAAATCTGGCCCACGGACGGTCCAGGAATCAGCATGTTTTTACATGAGTAGAATGTGTCCTTTTATTTAAAATGCATTTCTGGGTTATTTGTGGGGCCTGCCTGGTGTTTTTACATGAGTAGAATGTGTCCTTCTATTTAAAATGCACCTCTGGGTTATTTGTGGGGCATAGGAATTCGTTCATATTTTTTTTCAAAATATAGTCCGGCCCCCCACAAGGTCTGAGGGACAGTGGACCGCCCCCCTGCTGAAAAAGTTTGCTGACCTCTGATCTAGAGCAGAAAGATGATCACAGAAAAAACCAAAGGAGTAGTATAGCTATTGAGATTATAGTTCCCCAGAAGCAGAGCAGAGCAATCGACAGTAAGTCCTGATGTGAAATCAAACCCAAATAAACTGTTTCTACATTGGGAGGGGGCGCGGGGCTTTTCAGCCTGAGTTTGTCTCTTAACATAAGAGACATAAACTATCACCACGTAGCTATGTGTCCATGGGTTTAGCTTTACCCCTGGAGACTCGCAAAGAATGTGTGAGCTTTCCAGATATAGCAATGAATAAGGCCTTCTCGAACCAGGTATCAAGAGAAAACCCAAGTTAGAATTACATAATTGTAGAGCTGGAAGGGACCCCAAGGGTCGTAGTGTCCAACCCCCTGCAATGCAGGAATCACAAATACAGTATCCCCAGGAGATGGCCACCCAACCTCTGCTTGAAAACCTCCAATGAAGGATAGTTCACCACCTTCCAAAGGAATTTGTTCCACTGTTGAACAGCTCTTATTGTCAGAAAGTTCTTCCTGAAGTTTAGTCAGAATCTCTGGAGGTCCTCTCCTCTGGAGAAGGAGCAAACCAAGCTTGCTCCACCTTCCTTGTGACAACCCTATAGATGTTTGAAGATGACGATCTTCGGTTAGTCCTCCATTCCTGGGTGGTGGCTAGTCAAGCATCAGCAAGTAAGTGCGGAACGAGAGATTTGACTCGGAACCATTAAGGAAAATGGAATGGATGAAAAAGAAAAAAGTCCACGCAATCCACATGAGATTCTCCAGTGGGTGGGTGAAAAGTACAGTGGTTGCCCACCGCATGATAACTCACCATGAAACACAACTCTCTAGGAATCCCTATCCCAGTGGAGAGCTGAGTGGGGAAGCAATTGCAGGGCTGTCAGGAGATGAGATAAGGCACTGAAAGTTTATCTCATAAGCAGGGTAAAGTGAATATCATAGACTCACAGAGTTGGAAGGTGTGGGAATATTTAGGAAGGTAGGAGGGGATATATTGTTTTGATATTATCTCTCTTCACTCACGCTAGTGAGAAAACAGGAGCGCACATTCCCTTGTAGCTTATAGTGAAGCCGTTGACTCTCTAGAGCTTGTTAAAACAATAATTAAGCTTGTTAAATAACTTTTTAATAATTTTCAATTATAAGACTCCAATATGCACCATATTATATTAATACCAAAGAGCAATACCAATTCAAATACAAATCAGTTACATAGCCAATTATAATTTTTTGTGGCTTCCCACATGCTGTACTCCAAGGTCTAATTCCCTTTAATTCTCCCTCCAGACTATTGCTCAAACCAAATACAATCCACTCTTAATAAAACCCCTTAAACCACAGCTACAATACCGGTAATTAACTTCAATTCGCATTAACACACACCGTGTATAATAATTTGTAAATTCGCAAGTGAAGTTCTCCTTTCTTCTTCCTGTGTGAGGTTTTAATTTCCATCAATTGTTCCTCTAATTCTTTATCAAATATTATGTCCATATTAGTTATTCCTGGTCCTTTTCTGCCTTGTGGCTTTTTTTGACTCAAAGTTACTCTGGAGAGATCTCTCTCTTTGCTCTCAACTCTTCTGATTGCAACTGCAAAATTCCACTTTTGATTTCAGGCAGGGAGTCACCCAGCATCCTGCCAAAGGCTAAGCCCTTTTAATTAAGCAATCCACTCTGGCTTGTCCAGTCTGGCTTGTTCCTGGTAAAATTCCCCTTTATTTCCCTCTTAAAATAAGAATAACACAACAAGGTCTTCTTGAGAAATGACAAGGAAGTTTTACTCACATTCAGTTCACAGCCGTCATCTGAAGGCAGGCTTTATCTTGTGGTTACAGTTTCATTTGTAGAGAAAAGAAGTCTGAGCTAGGTCTCAGACTTTCTGCTTGTGGCTTCCTTCCATCCTCAGTAAGGATGAGCCATGTGCTGGCTAAGAGCCAGGAGCTCCAGAGATGCAGAAGCGGAAGTCCAAAAGGGAAGAGAGCTGCATGACCAGCCCTTTTACATGGTCAGCTAGGGTCACATCCATCTACCTCAGGCATCCCCAAACTGCGGCCCTCCAGATGTTTTGGCCTACAACTCCCATGATCCCTAGCTAACAGGACCAGTGGTCGGGGAAGATGGGAATTGTAGTCCAAAACATCCGGAGGGCCGAAGTTTGGGGATGCCTGATCTACCTGGTCACATCCGAGGGGAGGAGGCTCCAGAGCAGGTATGACAGGAAGTCCTCCCTGTCTGGAGCCACATTCCCCTGTGTATCCACTCTAGGAAACTGGAAAATGTTGTACTTGACTGCTCTTGCAATACATCCCACAGAAGGGACCCCCCAAGTGTTGCTGCTCCAGAGGGCCTGGAACCATCTTCTGCTACCAATTGTTGGGGAAACGCCCTGGGGGTGCTTGCAAGCCCCCGAATCTCTGAGCATTCTCCAGTATGCGCAGCTCTGGAAAAGGCATCTCCCTTCTCTTCCTGTGTGCTTCCAGCAACATACATCATAATGATATATGCACACTGAGCTTCTGGCAAAACACAGCAAGAAGCGTGAGACATCCTAGAGCTAATCTACTATTTATTTGCACACTATGTACAGACAAAAGCATAATGGCGTCCGTTCCCTTCAACAAGAACTAGTAAAAGTGCAAGTTCATTACAAAGTACATTCAGCGGAAGAGAGAAGACTGCCGTTCTGTTCTCACACTCTCTCACAGTCTGTGACCCTTTTTAAAACATCTAATGCCCTTTTAAAACTTGTAGTGAAAGGGGAGATTATTGGGTGTTTTCATTTTTGTTATGTATTTTGTGTTTTATATTATGATTTCTTGTTGTGAACTGCCCTGGGATGTATGTATGGGTATAGAGCGGTATATAAATTGAATGAATGAAGATGAAGATGAAGATGAAGATGAAGATGAAGAAGAAGAAGAAGAAGAAGAAGAACCTCGTGTTTTTCCAGATTCCTGGGACAGGACATTTATCTGACTCAAACAACCAAAATGGCTTTAGCAATAGTTTCCCCACACACACACACCTCTCACCTGGGGCACTTCCTGTCTGTCTCTCTCCCAATGAGGGTCCCAATGGGTCAACAGACTCTTGGCAGTTTATGAGCAGCTTAACACCTTTCACTTCCCCCCCCCCCGACTCTCACCCAGAGGGGCATGAACTGTTCACCCACAACATAAGCCCCCCACCATTGTTCTGAACAGCAGCAACAGAGCAAATGAACAAGGGAGAGGGACAGCCCCGAATTTACAGAAACCATCCCAGTTTCTGATTTGATCCCAGAATGTCCTGCTTTTCCTTAGGACGTCTCTATTTTCATCGGAGAAATGTCGGAGGGGATGGAGTTATGCGACCCCCGAGTCAAGGAGCTAAGTAACTATACAACCTTTGTTGGCAGGCTTTAAATTAAATAAAGGGAAAACCAATATGTTGGTCAAAAATATGGATAAAAAGGAAAGTGATGATTTACAAAAGAGGTATTATGGTAGCAAAAAAGGTAAAATATCTTGGAATTTGGCTGACATCTAAAAACATAAATTGATTTAATGCTAATTATGTGCCAATCTGGAAGGAAATTAAGAAGGACTTGGATATATGGCAAAGGTTGAGTTTCTCATTGTGGGGACATATAGCAGTCATAAAAATGAATGTGCTACCTAAAATTCTATTCCTTTTCCAAATGCTCCCGATCATCAAGGGAACAGGACAATTCAAAGAATGGCAAAAAAATCCTCTCGAAATTTGTCTGGCAGGGAAAACCACCAAGAATCAAACATAAACTCCTCATAGATAAAAAAGAGAGAGGTGGCTTTGGTATGCCAGACCTGAAGATCTACTATGAGGCATCCTGTTTAACTTGGTTAAGGGAGTGGATAGTTTTGAAAGATACAGAAATATTGGATCTGGAAGGATTCAACAATAGATTCGGGTGGCACTCATATATGTGGCAACACAAGGTGAAAGCCCATAGAGGATTTCTCACCCATGTATTTAGAAAACCAATCTTTGAAGTGTGGCAAAGGAACAAAAATCTACTTGAAAGGAAAACACCTACCGGTAGATGGCTGTCCCCAACAGAAATCCTAACAGTTAAAAAACTAAATATGGACAATAGATGGATTACATATGAGGAATCGATAATAGAATCAGAAAAAGGATTGAAGCTTAAACCATATGAACAGGTGCAGGATAAACTGACAGGTTGGATACAATATCACCAAGTTTATGATTTATTTAATGAGGATAAAAGGAAATGTGGATTCAAAAATAAAAAAGTCTAAATTCCGAACAGAGTTTGTGGATGGAAAAGGTAAATATTTGTCAAGGATGTATGACTTTCTGCTAGAATGGAATACCAAAGATGAAGTGGTAAAAGAGGCTATGATAAAATGGGCGATTGATTTGGGTCATAATATCGAATTTGAGATGTGGTCTAAACTGTGGAACCAAACTGTAAAATTTACAGCATGTGCGGTACTGAAGGAAAATATCATGAAAATTATGTACTGTTGGTACTTAACTCCGGTCAGACTTGCGAAAATGTATAGGATGAAAAATAAGAGTTGTTGGAAATGTAAAGGAAAGGAAAGGAAAGGAATTTCTACCATATGTGGTGGTTATGCGATAGAGTAAAGAGATTTGGGAACAAATTTTTAATGAACGAAAAAATGTTACAATACACTTCCGCCCAAAAAAACCTGAAGTGTGCTTAATTGGGCTGATAGGAAATGAAATTAAAAGAGAAGACCAAAAACTGTTTCTATATGCCACCACTACAGCCAGAATCTTGCTAGCTCAGAAATAGAAAGCAACGGACATACCAACAATTGAAGAATGGAGAACAAAATTATTGGCAAAAATGACTGGAAGGATAAGGGACCAAAGAGACCAGAGGTTTCAAAGGATTGGAATAAATTAATTGAATATTTAAAAAAATTATGACAAAGATATGAAGACGCTGACAGGCTTGATATACCTGCAATTATAAACTTTAGAATCTCTAACCATAAGTAAGAGAATAAAAAAATCCTTCCAGTAGCACCTTAGAGACCAACTAAGTTTGTCATAGGTATGAGCTTTTGTGTGCATGCACACTTCTTCAGATACCAACTTCTTCTTCATAGGTATCTGAAGAAGTGTGCGTGCACACGAAAGCTCATACCTATGACAAACTTAGTTGGTCTCTAAGGTGCTACTGGAAGGATTTTTTTTTTTTACTGCATCAGACCAACACGGCTACCTACCTGTAACCAGTCATAAGTGAGAGAAGTATACAATATAATCAAAGGCTAGAGACGAACTCAGGAAAGCTGTAAATTGAGTATGGACTTGAAAACCAACAGTAGAGACAGAGCCGTCTCAAGCCGGTCGGGTGCCCTGGCGCCCCCGCCCTGGTGGGCGGGCGCAGCACGCAGCACGGCTTCCGCGCGGCTTTGCCGCACAGCGCCCTCCTGCCGGCCTGGCACCCTGGCGCCCCGCGCCACCGGGACTACCCCTAGAGCCAGGCCTGAGTAGAGACGGAGGGAAGTCAAAGGTTCGATCGAGTTTCGGTATTGATCTGTAGAATGTAATGTATGTGTGTTAAATGTTTTTGGTTTTTTTGTTACGGTAAATATATATATATATATATATATATATATATATATATATATATATATATGTATGTGTGTTAAAAATATATATAAAATATAAAATGGGCAAACCCAGGGGGAAAAAGTAACTATACAACCTTTGGAAGACATCTGAAGGTAGCCCTGTATAGGGAAGATTTTTGTTTTTGTTTTAATGTTTAATGGGTGGCGTATAAACAATACAATTATTTATTATTATTATTATTATTATGGAATAGGACGTCCCTATTTTCATTGGAGAAATGTTGGCGGGCATGTTTCTCTGCTGCCCGCATTTCTCCCTCAAGGTCAGCTGGACAACCAAAAAGGGAGCATGCAATGAGGTTTCCCGGCCTCTCCCATCTCTGCGCAGAGACAAGCAGCCATCAGCAGGACCCGTAAAGCATTAGCAACGAACCATGTGCAGGCCATTGGAACTCTGCATTATCTGTCATAATCATGCATGGCAACCATCACACGGCTTGCTTACACAGAGGAGCTGTCCTTGTAGGAATTATACACCATGCGCAACAGATCCGAATGAGAAGCTTTCCTGCTTGATGTGAGGATGAAGAGTTTGGGCGATTCCAAAGCTTGCAGCCTTCGAAGCCCGATGCAAGATACAATCCTGCCCTTGGACGCCTCTGTTTTGCAAGACCAGCCTGCCAGTCTCTGTCTCAGTGAAATACAACTTTTGACATAGTCACAATTTAAGGAAATTCCCTGGCCTTTTCAGGGGCAGAGAAAGAGAGGGATGTTGTCATTCCTTGCCTGGGAATTCCATGAATTTTTAACCAACAGCAGTGGATGTACAAAGCCCCCAAGTCTTTCAGGTATGCTGCCAAAATATCCCTGTTTGGTGTTTTCTTTTGCAAACAGAAGAAAGGCTGCATTTGCAATCAGCTGGTGGTTTAGCAGAAAGCAGAAAGCAAAGAGAGTTAGCAGCGTTGTCCCTCTTGGGATCAAGTTAGAGAGGGAACACGGGCACTTCCAAGCCACTTAGCACAACGGTTTGGTGGTCCAGCTGGAGCCTGAAGTTACCTCATGGCTGAGTGGGCAGCCCGTTCCTCCTCTGGCGTTGTCTATAGCAGAATGGGGCGCCTTGCTGGAAAAAGTGCTAAAAGCAAAGCCCTGTACGAGATAATATTCCTGGGCAAAGACGCCCTCCTCCTGCCGGCCTAGTGCAACCCTTAAGATACATTAAGATCCCCTCCGTAGCAGGGGAGGAGAGGATCGGCCCCTCTGCAAGGAGGGCTACAGTGGTGCTAATGCCTCCTCCAGCTCTGCTGCGGTGTTTTATTCTAAAAGATTCAAAGAAACTACTGTATATACATGTAAGATGGCAGGATCCCCAAGGACGGGCTCTGTGGGGAGCTGGCTTCAGGCAATAGGCCCATTGGCAGACCAACTCTGCGTTACAAAGATGTCTGCAAACACATACCCTCCAACATTTCTCTGCTGAAAATAGGGACGTCCTATTCCATAATGATAATTTTTCCTATTTATATCCCTCACAACTTACTCTGGGCAGCTTCCAACATACATGAAAACATAATAAAACATTAACTTCCCTATACAAGATTGCCTTCAGATGGTTCGGGGGTCGGATAACTCCATACCCTCCAACATTTCTCCAGTGAAAATAGGGACATCCTAAGGAAAAGCGGGGCATTCTGGGGTCAGATCAGAAACTGGGACAGATTCTCTAAATCAGGGATGTCTCTGGAAAATATGGACACTTCTTCCTTCTTGGTTTCCTCTGTGCTGCTCCTTCCCCCTCTGGCAATATTTTGCATTCACAACATGTGTTGTTTATACTTCTAACAGGCCAATCTTATTACATAGTCAAGGAAACATTAGTATTTCCCTCTGGAAAGAACAACGTCACTTGAAGCAACTGACCTTTGCTGGAAGGATTCACACACACACCCCAAGTCCATCACCCCTTTTGTTCCATCACAGAGCTCAAGGTGGTCATAGGTGGGGAACTTCTGGCGGGTGTCCCATCCGGACACTGGCTAGATCACTCCTGCCCAACCTGGTTGAACCTGCCAGAACCTGCTTGCCCAGTACCAGTTGTGGGACAAAACAAAAGATAAACCTCTTTCTTTCTTTTTTACAAATTTATTTATTTGATTTTACATATTAAAGGTTACAATCATACCACAACACCTTCCATAGGCACAAGATTCTCACGGATCTCTGAACTTCCCTCCTCTTCCTCTGTGGGTCCCATTATTAAACATTTTCTACTGCATGTGTGTGTGTAATAATATCCAAATTTCACCATTAAACTACAAGTGTTATTCCAATCCTACTAACTGTTTACAATGGTTTTTAAGGTAAATTATAAATTCCCCCCATTCCTTATTAAAATTTTGGGCTTCCTGGTTTCTGATTTTCCTGGTCATTTTTGCCATTTTGGCATAGTCCACCAACTTGATCTGCCATTCTTCTCTGGTAGGGACTTTGTCTTCTTTCCATCTCTGGGCTAGCAGCATCCGCGTAACTGTCATTGCATACATAAACAATCTTTTCTGTTCCTTTTATTAGAATTCCTAATAAAAAAACTTCTGTTAACCTCTTTTAAAGCCATCCAGGTTGGTGGCCATTGCTGCCCCCTGTGGAAGTGAGTTCCGTAGGTTAGCTACATGATGCAGGAAGAAGAACTTCTTTTTATCTATCCTGAATATTCCAACTTTCAGCTTCATTGGGGGTGTCCACAAGTTCTAGTGTTATAAAAGAGGCAGAAAAACTGTCCTTACTCCACTTTCTCTATACCATGCCTTAATAATAATAATAATAATAATAATAATAATAATAATAATAATAATAATAATATATTATTATTATTATTATTATTTATACCCCGCCCATCTGTCTGGGTTTCTCCAGGCACTCTAGGCAGCTTCCAGCATAATATTAAAATACAATGATTCATCCAGTATGAAAAGCTTCCCTAAACAGGGCTGCCTTCAGATGTCTTCTAAAAGTCCGATAGTTGTTTATTTCCTTGACATCTGAAAGGCGCCACCACCGAGAAGGCCCTCTGCCTGGTTCCCTGTAACTTTGCTTCTTGCAGCGAGGGAACAACCAAAAGACCCTTGGAGCTGGACCTCAGTGTCCGGGCAGAACGATGGGAGTGGAGACGCTCCTTCAGGTATCCAGGGCCGAGGCCATTTAGGGCTTTTAAGGTCAGCACCAGCACTTTGAATTGTGCCCGAAAACATACTGCGAGTTAATGTAGGTCTTTCAGGACCGGTGTTATATGGTCCTGGTGGCCCCTCCCAGTCACCAGTCTGGCTGCCACATTCTGGATTAGTTGCAGTTTCCGGGTCACTTTCAAAGGTAGCCACACGTAGAGTGCATGGCAGTAGTCCGGGGAGATAACCAGAGCATGCACCACTCTGGCGAGACAGTCCGCGGGCAGGTAGGGTCTCAGCCTGCGTACCAGATGGAGCTGGGAGACAGCTGCCCTGGACATAGAATTAACCTGCACCTCCATGGACAGCTGTGAGTCCAAAATGACTCCCAGGCTGTCCTTCGGGGGCACAGTTACCCCATTCAGGACCACGGAGTCCTCTACACCTGCCCACTCCCTGTACCCCAAGAACAGTACTTCTGTCTTGTCAGGATTCAACCTCAATCTGTTAGCCGCCATCCATCCTCCAACCGCCTCCAGGCACTCACACAGGACCTTCACCGTCTCCACCGGTTCCGATTTAAAAGAGATTTAAATGAGAGGTGAATTCCTATCCTGTCGCCTCTTGCTCAGTTAAAAAGGGCTGCAACCTTTCCCTGTAGGGGATCCCCTCGATCATTTCGCTTGCCCTTTTCTGAACCTTCACAACCTCCTTCCTGAAGAAAGCTGGTGTACTCCTCCCCAAAGCAGACATGCCAGATTTTTTCAGCGAGACCTTTGCAACCTGCTGCAGCTCAAACCTGCAGCTGCCAGACAGTTTACAGGCAACAAATAATTCTGTGTTCAGGGACAACACGGAGGAGGAGGAGGAGGCAGATCACTGCAGCTGGCCTCTGTCAGGCAGATCAGGTATAAAAACTTCAGAGAGCAGCTCTTGCTTTTCGGCTCGCGTCTGCCTGGACTCCCCAAGGACATGGCCACCAAGGTGGAAGTGAGGGTCAACGGGCACCCAGGAGGAGTCCTGGCCGGGGCAAGGGAGCACGTCCAAGCAGTGACCAGGAACTATATCACCCACCCGAGACTGAGTGAGTATTTTCGGGAGGCGTCAGGAGCAGGCAGGGAGCTGGAGAAATCTCTTGCCCGTGAGCACTTCGAAAAGGATGCTGCTGCGATTGCCAAGACTTCTCATGTCAGGCGAATCTCCCAGCACCCTTGAAAAAACTACAGTTCCCAGAATTCTTTGCAGGGACTGATATGCCTTAAATGCGCTTCAAAGATAGGCTGTGGATCTGCTGAAGATCTCAAGGGGAGGAGATCCAGAAGCCTCTCGTTCGCAGGATCCATTTCTCCTCCCTGCCTTCTCCAAAACTGCCCGCTTTCTCCCACTTTGCGTGGCTTCCTCCTTCTCCTGGGGGAGAGTGCCTGGGAGGGTAGAAGACCTGGAAGCTGAGGATAATGGAAAACATATTATGAAACTGAAGAGGAAGGGTGTGAGAAACTAGCGCAGGAGATCTCTCTCTCTCTCTCTCTCTCTCTCTCTCTCTCTCTCTCTCTCTCTCTCTCTCTCTCTCTCTCGGTGCTGTTCAGCCTCGGGGTGCTGCCCAGGTTTAGACCACAGCGCCACCCGCGTCCCTATGCCCATGAAAGGCAGTGGTTATTGTATCATTACTCTCAGTGCTTTTTTCTAAAAAAATATGTTTAGGGGTACTCTCATTTTGACTCAAGAAAACCACCATTTTATAGTTTAAATCGGAGAAAATAAATACAGTAAATGGACAAAAGTAGAAAGATTCACAAAATGTTTAGCGGTATGCGTGCCCATGCGTCCCCCCAGAAAAAAAGCACTGATTACTCTAATTTTTATTTTACATTTATTTATATCCCACCTTTCCTCCAAGAAGCGCAAGTTGGCATATGTGGTTCTTCCCCTCCCTGTTTAATCCCAACAGCCCTGTGAGGTAGGTTAGACTGAGAGGCGGTGACTGGCCCAAGGTCACACTCCGTGAGCTACATGGCCGAGTGGGGATTTGAACCCTGGTCTCCATGGTCCTAGCCTAACACTCTAACCACTAGGCCAGACTGGCTCTCATGTCCCTCATCCGGTTGGAACACAGATATTGTTGTTTCAAGTAATGTGTCCCTGGCTGGGTAGCTCATGAGTATGTCTTCTCAATTCTGCCGCCTGCTCATGCTTCTCTGTGTGTGAATATGAAACATGAAATAATAATAATAATAATAATAATAATAATAATAATAATAATCCTCCACCCATCTGGCTGGCCTGCCTCAGCCGCTCTCTCCTGTTTGAAGAAACCAGCTCCATACATGTGAGAACAGGCACCTAAGTTTGCAACACTGGACTTATAATATATTTGTGGGGCTGGGCTCCCACAAAGTCAATGGGCAAGGGGGCAGTAGCACCTATGGGACACACGCACCTTTGGTAAGGCAATTCCCCAGTGACCTTGGCCGAGGTGACAGCTTTGGCCTGAAATCTCCCAGTTGCAGTTCCAGCAGGTCAGAAACAGCTCCGAGCTGCCCCAGTCCTCCTGGGCTCCCGCTGGCTCAGAGGGTTTTATTATTAACCACAGCAAACAGGCGGAGTCTCGAGTCACAAGGAGGGCTGGTATTCCCCCCCCCCCCCAGGTCTTGAAGGTGAGCTGGCTGGGGCATGAGAGGGAGAGAGAGAGAGAGAGAGAGAGAGAGAGAAACAGAATATTGCTGCTACTGTTATTTCAGGCACTATTTGTTTTCCACGCAGGTGCCAGGTGCAGTACATAGCAGAGCCGGCCTGCTCATTTTGCCTCCCAGCTTAGCCACTGGGGAGAGAGGGGAGATTCTCCCCCCCACCCCAATCAGGATACAGAAAGGATCTTTACTTACAAAGTTTGTGCAGCAGGGTGTTCAAATGCCTTGAGCTGCCCCTGGTACATAGTGACAAGCAGAGGTGACAACTCCCTGGGGCCCTTTCAGGGTGCTCCCTGCGGCTCCCGTCTGGTTCCCCAGGAAATTATAATGACAAGGAAAAGTTTCCTACCGTCTTTTTTATTTCAATACTTACAGAGAGAGGCTATAGAACCTCTCTCTTGGATAATGGCGTTGCCCCGAGTGAATCTCCACCCACTTCCTCATTCGTCATTCTCATTGTCTCCTCGACGGGTGCTGCTGTGTTCCCTCTGTTTTTGAGCTCTTTGCTCTCCTGCTTTTAAGGCTCACGCTCACTGGGTTTTGGGAGAGGGAGGGTCTGGGATGCTTTCTAATGACAACTTGTCAGCCAGGTGTTGTCCTGGCTCTCCCACGATTTCCCAACTTTCCCCCTCCTCTGCCTCTGAGCTGTGGCCTCCCTCAAACCCCTGTTGTAAATCTATACTGTCTTCCTCTTCCTCCTCCCTGGAAGGGTAAGGATAGGGAGGTGGTCTCCATCACTACGCCAGTGTGGTGTAGTGGTTAAGAGCGGTAAACTCGTAATCTGGGGAAACTGGGTTCGCGTCTCCGCTCCTCCACATGCAGCTGCTGGGTGACCTTGGGCTAGTCACACTTCTTTGAAGTCTCTCAGCCCCACTCACCTCACAGAGTGTTTGTTGTGGGCAGGGCCGTCTTAAGCATACCTGGCACCCTGGCGCCGTGGTGCGACGGATCCCTCCGGCGCCACCGCCCCGCCCCATTTTCCAGCGCAGCTGCCACCTGGAGGGCCGGAGCCCTGCACAACCCAGCCTGGAGAGCAGCCTGAAGCCGCTGAACTTTCAGCAGGCGCAGCGGCGCCCCGCGCCACCGGACCCAGGCCTAGAGACGGCCCTGGTTGTGGGGGAGGAAGGGAAAGGAGAATGTTAGCCGCTTTCAGACTCCTTCAGGTAGTGATAAAGTGGGATATCAAATCCAAACTCCTCCTCCTCCTCCTCCTCCTCTGTCCAGTCCCTGACAGGCCCTGGGTGCCTGAGCACCCACAAAATTCCCCATGAAGGGTCAGGGCACCCGCAAATTTCAGTGCCCGGGCACCCACGGTTGCGGGGCCACGTCGGCACTCCTGGTGACAAGCGTTTCTGCCTGGGAGGTTTATTATCTCACATTGGCGGGCAAGGTGGAGGCAGCACGAGAGACCAGGGATGGAATGAAGCTAACAGGGCTGGCCTGAAGGAGAGTTTGGTTGCTTAGAGGAGGAGATTTGGCAGGGCTGAATGTGGTATACATCAGGAGGAAGAGATCATGCTTGCTAGATGCCTGAACCGATCACTTGCCATGAGACACACATTGCCCATCACGGCTCTAGATGGTAGGGAGAATTTGAACACGCTGTGCTTTGCAAACGGTTGGACGAGATAATGGCTTGGGTCCGTTCCAACTGCTCTGTTGCATAATTTTGCCAAAACAGAGGCCAATAGCGGGTTGTCCTCCTACTTTATGGTTCTTCTTAACTTCTGTTCCCTGCTTAGAACCAGTGGGGCATCTCATGGGTGAACATAGGTTTGTGCCCATAACCCAACCAGTGTCACTGCCCAACCTCTTCCACACATACTTTATGACACATGACTGCATGGAGGAAAATCCATTCAGTCCACATTTTAAAAGAAACCAACTTAATTCAGCGGTCCCAGAGTTAGCTGTGTTCCGATCTAAAGATATGAGTTGGATTGCACACTTCTCTGAATTTTGCAACATAGTTTTGTGCAAAACGTCTGCACATCAATCCATGTTTGGCAGAAAAAGAAATATTTGAGGGGGGGTGCATAGAAATATTTTAGGAGGGGGGAAAAGTATATTTTAGGGGAAATGCATTGAAAAGCATGTTTCAAATGCGTATAGCCTGTGTATAACCTAGATGTGATTCTTTGGTCCATTTTCCTAATCTGCCAAAAAGTAGGATACAGCAAATGCAGGATCAAGCATATGCAAAAGCTGACATGAAACAGAAGTCGACTGATCTGCCAGTCGCTAAAGCTGCATTAGCTTATTTTTTGATAGCCAGTCAGCTCCCATTCAGAGAAACTCAGAGCATGTTTTTGTTGTTGATCTAATTGAAAATCCCAAAGTTGTCTGCAATATTTTTCTTAACAGTGCAACCCCACAGACCTTAATAATTTACTTATTTCTTAAAATGTAAACTGCTTTGAGGGGTTGATTCCATGATATGGTTCTATAATTCCATGTTGGGTTTTTAAAAACAACAACAATAAAGCAGCATATAAATTGTATGAAATGAATAATAAACAAACAAGCAGACCAGGCCAGCTGCAATGAGTGATGTGTCAAGTTGGGCGTTGCATTTGGGTTACCCCTCAGCTGTTCTGAGATTTAACATCTACTACAGTAGGACTGTCATATGTCCGGAATTTCCTGAACGTAGCTGGATTGTGGCAGTTAGAAACAGTGTCCAGGCAGAAATTGCTGGTGTCTGGGAACATCTGGAAGTACAATTGTATCTTGGTTGTCGAATGCCTTGGTACTCATACGTTTTGGCTCCCAAACGATCAAAACCCGGAAGTGAGTGTTTTCAAACTTTTTTTGGAAGCCGAACGTCTGACGGGGCTTCCACGGCCTTCCGATTGGCTGCAGGAGCCAATCAAAAGCCGCATTTTGGTTTCTGAACGCTTTGGAAGTCGAACAGACTTCCAGAACGGATTCCGTTTGACTTCCAAGATACGACTGTATGGCAACCCATGTCACACTCAACAACTTTTGTGTCTGGATTTTTGCTTTTTGAAATCTGGAAACCCTAATCCAGGGGTTGGCAAGGTTTACCTTGCCTGGGCTGGATCAGTCCCATGGAGATCCCTCCATGGGCCAGATCGCGTACGTGCCTGAGATTTTCGGCATCTGTGTCTGTGCAGACGCGATTTCCGGTGCCATGGAAGCGAGTTCCTGTGCTGCACCGGTTTAGCGCAGTGCGTGAGCAGGCAGCTCGGTTCAGGGGTGGCTCGTGGGCCGGTCAAGCGACCTCTGTGGGCCGCTTCCGGCCCATGGGCCTTAGGTTACTGACCCCTGCCCTAATCTAAGCACCCTTAATTTCTATGATCTGAAGCATGCATGGCAGAAGGGCGACAACTCCAGCAGGAGCAAAGGCTAACCCACAAAGGGGGGTGGGTAGGATGAACCAGGAACGCACGGAGTTACAGGGGGTTGTGTCCCCGGCAAAAAAGGCAGAGTTTATAGGTGGATAGGGAAGGAAGTGTTCATAGGCTTCTTCTCCACGGGCACAGGCAAGGATAGTGCATGGGTGAGCTGAAGAACATTCCCCCCTCCCGTTCCATTCCCCCTAACCCCGGAGACCCGTCTTCTGCCAGGCGTGAAGGCACACACTGTTCTTAATGGGCGCAGCCACGGCAGGGTCAGGGGGTTACGACTGTGTCAGAATGTGTCTTTCCAATTGAAGCCCCCTCCCCTTCAAGGGCAGGCGTTCACACCAGCGTAAAGGAGGACGAGGAGGAGGAGGAAGAGTGGCAAGGGGCACAAGGGAGAGCGGAAAGGCCCAGGAGGTCAAATCTGGCTGGCTTGGCAGAAGAGACACATCTGGACCTTGCTGAAAAACCCTTCGCATTTAGTCGTCCCAGCTCCCCAGAACCACCCAAAACGGAGGGCAACATTGGCACTCTTTATGTGCATGGAGGGTGTAGGGGCCAGCTCCCCGGGGCCGTGGGTGCCCGAGCACCCACAAAATTCCCCATGAAGAGGCCGGCCACCCACAAATTTTGGCACTAGGGCCATGGACATCCATGACCCCGGCCACCCCCAGTCAAGGGGCCAAGCTGGCACTCCTGGTGGAGGATGAAAAGGGATTATATTCAGAATTCCAGCAAATTTTAGAGAGCTGGTTTCACAACTTCTCCCCCACTTAACCGCATAATACCTGTTCCGCATTTATAAGAACATCAACTTCTAGTACATGAGCACCTGCACTTTGGAACTCCCCGCCTATTGACACCAAGCACGCACCTTCCTGACACTCTTTTCGGCACCTGCTAAAAGCATTTTTGTTTAGACATGCCCACCCAGAGGTTTAGAGAGATTATGTGAGATTTTCCTTTTTGAATATTTCAAACAGTTGCTTTCAGCTGGTTTTACTGATTGTTTTGGCCTTGTTTGCTTTTTATAAGCTGCTTTGAGGTTTTTTGTTTTGCAATCAGGTGGTAGATAAATTTTATGAAATGAATAGATAGAACAAGTAATTTAAGAGAAGAGTAAGAGCTAAAAGCAGAACATGAAATCAGAAAAACAAAACATTAAAATAACTAGCATACAGCATTAGCTGTATATTCTACATGAGATTTTACAGGTAACAGTAATAGTTATTATTACCATTACTACTATTATGTAGAAAATACTTGCTCAAAAAAAGAGGGGAAAAAGCTTACTGTAATTCCGTGTCCAGATTATCATTATTACTTGAAACCAGACAACCCCCCAAAGCCTGTCCAAACAAGAAAGTCCGGCAAATGAACAGCAAGGAGAGGAGCCCGTCGAACTGCTCTTGGGAGAGAGTGCCAAAGTTGTCTGGGAGGAGCCACCACTGAGAAGACCCCCTTCTTGGGCAGGTAGGGAGATTGGGAAAAGGGCCTCTCTTAAAGATCTCAAAACCTTGTATGAGGAATACTGTACAGTATTTCAAATAGAATCATAGAGTTGGAAGAGACCACAAGGGCCATCCATTCCAACCCCCTGCCAAGCAGGAAACACCATCAAAGCATTCTTGACATATGCCTGTCAAGCCTCTGCTTAAAGACCTCCAAAGAAGGAGACTCCACCACACTCCTTGGCAGCAAATTCCACTGCCGAACAGCTCTTACTGTCAGGAAGTTCTTCCTAATGTTTGGAATCTTCTTTCTTGTAGTTTGAATCCATTGCTCCGTGTCCACTTCTCTGGAGCAGCAGAAAACAACCTTTCACCCTCCTCTATATGACATCCTTTTATATATTTGAACATAACCTGCACCTAAGCCATATAGGGCATTATAGTTGTGGTTCCCAGTTAGGGTTCCCAGAACCCCTGGGGATCCACAGAATGCACCTGGGGGGGGTCTGTGGCCCCATCCTTTGCCTCCCCCCAACTGAATTTTTGTCATTTTTGCACGTAATATCACATTTTTTTTACAGGCTGTTCTGTTTTTCACTACACCTAAAATCATTTGCTTATTAGGGGCTACCCCACATTTTGTTTTTAAAAAATGCTTTGCAGAGATAACTACCATAGAGATCAAAATTTTCAAAAGTAGGGGGTCTGTGGTTTGGCTTTTGAAAAATAGGGGGTCCTCAGTAATTAGCTAATTGAGAACCACTGTTATGGGTCATAACCTAGGGTTGTCATATTTCAAAAGGTGAAAATCCAGGTGCAAAAGTTGTTTACCTTTTTTTGGCAAAGTTGTTGAGCTACGCAAAGGTGTTGAGCTATTTTTAAGGAAATTCACCCAAATCTCTGCTGCTGTTGGATTTGGGTTGCTGGATTTCCCTGGTCATTTGAGCGATTTCAGCCCGGACACAGTTTCTGATGGCCAAATCCAGGCTATGTCCAGGAAATTCCAGACTTATGGAAGCCCTATCATAGCCAGCCCTGTCTGGAAACAGACCTGTAGCCAGGGGAGCTGTTGTAACAACTCTCCTCATCCCCCAGCCAGCATGTCCAATGGTCAATGACAATGGGAGTTGTATTGCATAATATCTAGAGAACATCATGGAATTGTCTATAAAACAGAACCAAAAAAAAGCCACAGCAAAAAAAATATTATCCCGACCTGTCCAATGGCTGAGGTAAGAGATATGTTTTTACTTGGCACTGAAAAGATGGTTTTTTTAAAAGCTTTTTAGTGGGTTTTATAGGGATCCGAGGAGTTATTTAAATGAGACAAATAAACAGACCAGGTCTTCTGTGTCATTTGTACATCACAAAAATAGCACGATAAATTTGCAGTGATACCTACGACGTAACAGTTCCTTATTAGCGGTCAATGTACAAGTTCTTGGTTTGTGGAAAGGTTTAAAGGAAAGCAATAACAGTGACAAAGGAGAAGGAGCAGCAAACAGATAGCATCACATAGCTAGAATGCCTTATCAAGAGCCCTTGGGGTTGTGCTTAAATTAAGTATGAGTAATAGTCATTTTTCCTCTGAAGTTACTCTGAAAAGATGTGAATGGTGGTGCCAAGAGGGCTTTGTTTGGGAGAGCATTCATGTCCCAGTTCATGTCCAGGGGTGCTTGGACTAAAAGCCTTGCCTTATTCCCCAGATATCTGCAAAAGGAAAGTTATGGTGGCCTATCTCACAGGGTTGTTGTGAGAGGACAACCCACAAGAACTGGCTGCGAAGCACTTGCCTTTTCCCTTTTAAACAATCCCTGAGCGAAGGATAACTAAGGCCTCACACATCTGCCTCTGTTCTGTCAAGTCACTGAATTGTAGAGATGGGAGGGTCCCCGAGGGTCATCTAGCCGAACCCCCTGCGATGCAGAAAAGCTGATCCAAGATGGAACACCCAGAAGTACCATACCCCTTGGGGATTTTATCAGTATTATTTATTAGATTAATATACTACCCTTCATCAGAAGATCTCAGGGCACAGGCACAGGCTCTCCAAGGTTTCTGGCTCGGGCCAGTAGCCAATCTAGTCCAGCCTCCTGTTCTCACAGTGGCCAAGCAGATCCCCCCCCCATGGGAAACCCGCAAGCAGGATTTGAACCCAAGAGCAGCTCTCCCCTCCTGTGGTTTCCAGCATTGCTGTCTCTGAGCATAGTAGCCAGCACTGCCTCCTGTATCAGCGAGTTCCACAGGTGAACTATTATTTATTTATTGAATTTATATGCCACCCTATATCCGGAGGTCTCAGGGCGGTTCACAGAACTACCGTAGGCGTTTGCATGGAAAATTCCTTTCTTTTACCTGTCCTGACTCTGCCGACGTTTCCCCGGAGCCAAGTGCTGGGGGAAGGGCCCACCCCCGTCTCATGCTCCCACCTCCCGCAGCTCAATGTCCCGAGGAAAGTTTTGCATCCCTGCAAATGCTGCAGCCTTGAGCGCAGCAAATTGTTTATTGCATTATTATTATTATTAATTATTATTATTTTGAAAAGCTGGGATCTTCCCCTCTCTCTCTCACTTTGGCAGTCCAGCACATTTATGTTCACGCTCGGGTAGAGCGTTCATTCTTTGCAACCTTCCCCCGTTCCAAAAAAAGAAAGAAAGAAAGAAAGAAAGAAAGGGGGGGATACCCCGTAGAGTCACATGACCGTGCAGGTGTGTATGGGAACCCTCTGCTGCGGGGTCCTAATTAGTGGCATAATGTGCAGCCCCCCCGCTGGGCCTTTCACAAGCTCCGCTCGGCTTGGACGGGCCGATGTGTTTGACAGCGCTGCGCGAAGTGACACATCGCACAATGATGAGCAGGTTGCGCCGGGGAGGGAGGGAGGGAGGGAGGCGGCGGGAAAGCGGGCGCACTAGGGACCATCGGGAAAGTTTCTGACGGCGATGGGGGAAGAAGGACGGAGATGTCGCTGGGCGGTGAGAGAGCATCCGCTTTGCACGTGCAGAAGTTCCTGGGTTCAGTCCCCCGCCGCGGTGGCAACTCAGAGAGCTGCCAGTCAGAGTAAGCAGTACTGAGCTGCATATGGACTAACTCTTTTTAAAATAAAATAAAATAAATATTCCTTCCAGTAGCACCTTAGAGACCAACTAAGTTTGTCATTGCTATGAGCTTTCGTGTGCATGCCCACTTCTTCAGATACCAATAATAATCTTTTAATAATAATAATAATAATAATAATAATAATATTTTATTAAGTTTCCATTTTACAGTATTTAAATACCTTATTATACTCTTTACTTTTTGCTCATACGAGCTTATCGACTTCCCTCCTTCCCGCCTCATGGTTTTCATAATTCATTTTTCTGCCATGGCATTTAAACATCTTCCCCTTTACGTTTCAGTCCTACCTGTGATCTCAGGTTTTTAAATAAATGTAAAAAAAAAAGAGTAACAATTATCAACATTATGAGTCTTTTCACAGCAATCCTCCTAGTGTTGTTAATTGTCGACATTGTCATTCAAATATTGTTTTAATTGACTTTTTAGAAGGGTCTTTTAGAAGGCTTGACCATGCTGGTTTTGGATTTTCCCCGAATAATATTACAAGACTATTATAAGTAAATTAAAAATAGAGGATGAAATAATTGAAAATCCGAGAGAGATCAGGAAGAATTTCCAGAAATTTTATAAGGATTTGTATAAAGAAGGAAAGGAAGATAAAGGAAAAATTGAAGCATACCAGGAAAAGAATAAATTGCAGAAAATTCCGAAGGACAAAAAGGAGCAGTAAAGCAACTTCCCATGTCCCTATGTGCTGCCCTGGCGGGGTTATAAGCCGGCCTTCACCAACCTGGTGCCTGCCAAAGGTTTTGGACTCCAACGCCCTATCAGTTTGATTGTACCCTCCTGGTTCCAAACAGCCTGCTTACGGAACATCCGTCCCAATTTGTTTGCAGGGAGGTTAGAGTTGGCTATTTATGAAGCTTTTGTACTTACCGTATTTGTTTGCAGAGGAAGTTAGACAACGTTGGCTACTTCCTGAGCATTCACTATGATTTGTTTGCAAGGGGACTGAATCAAAGCAAGTGTGATTCACACTTTCAATCCGTTTCCCCTCACTTTCCTTATTGCAAAAAGACAGATTTTTTTTGGGGGGGGGGAGTGGGTTTGTTGCCCAAGACAAACTATAACTGCACAGCTTGAATTTGCTGCTATGTGATCAAATCCCTCCCACAAAAAATAGAAACAGCCTGAAGCACCCGTTTGCTAAAAGACAGTAAAATACAATATTAAAACAGCCGACAGAGAAAATGAGTAATGAAAGCCACTAAGGGCTTTAGATGCATGGAAAGCATGGAAAGAACCAGGATGCAGGTTGGATCGCTGACTGTCATGGATGCTTCAGCTGAGATTCCTTGCATTGAAGGGGGTTGGACTGGATGTCCCTTGGGGGTCCCTTCCAACTCTACAGTTCTATGATTCTATGACATATTAGGTGACTGACGATAGAAAAGGCCACTCACCACCTACCTAGCATCTGAAGTTGGGGTGCTGGGGAAGGAAGGAGGGTCCTTAAGAGATTAACACAAGAGGCTTGATTTAATTGTTGGCTTGCAATGGAGACAACTTTTCTGATGATCACTCAAAACAACAGGATGGAAATCCCCAAAGCATCAGACCCCAAGGATGAAGATGCCGAAACAACGTGAAAATACCATGCAGGTGATCAAATAGACACCAGGCAGCAAGGACCCCTTTGGGGGAGACTGAGAGGCGCTTGGTTTCTCCCCAATAGGTCTTCTCATTGAAGGCAGCAACACGCACCCCAGCGCCAGAGGAGGGAAGATTCTGCCCCCAGCCCATTGGAAGAGAGGCAATTCATACATATAGTAAAAGAAGAAAGCCCAACGATGTATTCAGGGATACAGCTGGAAGAAGAGTGAAACTCCTGGGGATCAATTCTGGGGCGGGTGGAGAATAGCTCTTGATGCAATTCGTTTATTTATTTGTTCAACACAGTTTTATAATGCTTTCCCAAAGTAATTGTGTGTGTGTAAACAGAGAGAGAGAGAGAGAGAGAGAGAGAGAGAGAGAGAGAGAGAGAGAGAGAGAGAGAGAGCACTCAATAATCAATAGCTAACTTCTTCCATATGACAGTTACAACTAAGCTTAAATGCTTAGTTGTTTAGGGAAGTTTTTAATGTTTGATGCTATACTGTTTTTAATATTCGGTTGGAAGCCACCCAGAGTGGCTGGGGAAACCCAGCCAGATGGGCGGGGTATAAATAATAAATTATTATTATTATTATTATTATTATTATTATTATTATTATTTGCTGATGATGATGATAACCCATCCATCTGGTTGGGTTGCCCCAGCAGGCCTTTAAGTTTCTAAGTAAGTCTTGTCAGGACAGAATAGTGCCAGGATCAGATAGTAAAACTGTTCCTGGGCTGCATGGCCCCCTTAAGAACACCAGAAGAGCTGGCTGGATCCAGTCAATGACCCACACCTAGCCCAGCATCCTGTTCTTGCAATGGCCAACCTGATGCTATAAATTTGTCTAATCCTCTTTTCAAGCCATCTAGGTGACTGCATTCAGTGACAGGGAGTTCCATAGTTTAACTCTTCTCTGCATGAATAATAAATCCTTTCCTTTATCTGTCCTGAATCTTCCAGCCTTCAGCTTCATTGAATGTCCACAAGTTCTAGCATTAAGACAGGAATAGAAACACTTTTATCCAGCCATTCTCCTCTATGCCATGCATAATTTCGTAAATTTATAGCATATTGCCTCTTGCTCCAAGAAATAAGTCATAGGGTTGCCATATTTCAAAAAGTGAAAGTCCAGACCCAAAAGATGTCGAACTTTTCTTTTTGAGCCAAAGTTGTTGAGCTTTGCTTGCAAAATCTCCCCTCCCCAAAAAAGAAAGAAAAAAGAAAGAAAATGTTTTTGAGCAAATTTTAAGGAAATTCACCAAAATCGACATTTCCGACATGGGTTTCCATACGTCTGGATTTCCCCAAACATTTAAGGGATTTCCGGACACTGTTTCCAATGACTGAATCCCTGCAATATCTGGGAAATTCCAGACACATGGCAAGCCTAAATAAGAGCCATGCAAAGGGGTGGTCAAGACCCTCCTAGTGACACTCCTATCCTCCTGCCTCTGAGTAAATGAAACCTCTGCAGGCTGAATACCAGCTAATTCACTGCGAAGGCTGCAAGGCCGTTCAGCGAGAAGCATCTCGGGTGCTGGGCAGATGAAGTGTCCTTAAGCCCCCTTGAAATCCATGGTGCTTAAGTGCATTTGTATCATTCTCAAGAAGCAGCGTTGACAGAAAACATCCCCTCCAACTTTGGGCAGCAGAGACGGCGGTGCTTGTTTTGCTCTCGCTAGACAAGGGTGTCCCAATACAGCAGTCACGAAATTAAAAGACACCTGCTTCTTGGGAGAAAAGCAATGACAAACCTAGACAGCATCTTAAAAAGCAGAGACATCACCTTGCCGACAAAGGTCCGTATAGTTAAAGCTATGGTTTTCCCAGTAGTGATGTATGGAAGTGAGAGCTGGACCATAAAGAATGCTGATCGCCGAAGAATTGATGCTTTTGAATTATGGTGCTGGAGGAGACACTTGAGAGTCCCATGGACTGCAAGAAGATCAAACCTATCCAGTCTTATGGAAATCAGCCCTGAGTGCTCACTGGAAGGACAGAGGCTCCAATACTTTGGCCACCTCATGAGAAGAGAAGAATCCCTGGAAAAGACCCTGATGTTGGGAAAGATTGAGGGCACTAGGAGAAGGGGACGACAAAGGACAAGATGGTTGGACAGTGTTCTCGAAGCTACGAACGTGAGTTTGACCAAACTGCGGGAGGCAGTGCAAGACAGGAGTGCCTGGTGTGCTCTGGTCCATGGGGTCACGAAGAGTCGGACATGACTAAACGACTAAACAACAACAACAATATGGTAGCAACTAAAGGAGAGCAGTCGGGATTGGAAAGGAGCACAGAGCAGCCATTTTTGTCGGATGTCCAGAGTACAGAAGGACATACCTGTCCATTCTGGCTGCCTTGATTTTTTCACAGTCATCAATTCAGATCTCCGCACTTTCGCATCGGTTTATGAATTCAATCTTCCCTGATGCAGATTAACACTATGAGTTTTATCTCACACGAAAAACATTTTTATACACAGTCTTGCACAATGTAGACTTTTTTTGCAATGCTGTTTCCCCTCCTTTACCAATACAAGCAGTTATATGCACACTGATACCTGCATTTTTGTATACAGCACATTAGTCAGACGGGGAATTGCATTGCAAAATTCAACAAAGTGCGAATTTTGCAGGATGGCTGCATTTCAGGTTATCGTTTCTGGAAGAGCAAATGTGGTCCGTTCTCCTTTAAGAACTGAACTTCTCCTCCACTGATTCAGAAAGTGCATT
The DNA here is from genome assembly GCF_965207765.1 of Zootoca vivipara. Classification (NCBI taxonomy): domain Eukaryota; kingdom Metazoa; phylum Chordata; class Lepidosauria; order Squamata; family Lacertidae; genus Zootoca; species Zootoca vivipara. Next base: position 72,976,503 of record NC_142583.1, read on the forward strand.
TATCTACCACAAAATGTCTTGCACTTTTACTGCCTGTAAATACTACGCTGCCAAAAAGAAGAAGCAAGATATCCAGAATTCAGAAACGCAGTGCCGTTTTGTGACCTGGTTTGCAAACCAGGCCACCAAAGTCAACCTTTATTCCCAGCCCCTTAATCAACTCAAAATTTCAGTTGATTAACTGAAGCCATTTTAGCTCTTCTGATAAAGGAAGCTTTTTGTTTCACGAGGAGTGATAGGTTCTCTTTGCCATGTGGTGTTTCCTTCGAGAGGAAGTTTTGGGGATATGCAGAATTATTTAAAGTTGACTGATAAGTTGGTTCGAAAACCAGGCAACGAATCAAGTAACAGCAGGTTAAAAATCGCCAAGTGGCCTTAATTATGTGGCCCTCTCCAGAAAAAGGGGAACAAAGAGTCTGTGTGCCACCGCTGAAGGCACAAGGAGATGCTCTCTGGCCTAGAGGGAAGCCTGAACTTTGCAGAGGACCCCTTAAGTTTGTTTGAGAAGGGGGAACCCACCCAACAGATGCCAGGGAAGGAGAGGGGGGCTGGCGGAGTGGAAGCAATTAGCGACTTGGTGTCATTGGGCTGGTTGCCCCCTTTGTCAGCACGGTCAATTTCCTTTGCTCCCTGCTCTGCCCCCCCCCTCGCCTATCCCTCCCGCCCCATGGGAGTTAATCGGACACAATGGTCAGGGTTAATTCAGATTGTCAAGGATGGGAGCTGTGAATTTGAGGGAGGAGGAGGGCGGGCAGAGGGCAACCTCCAGGGGGGGGGAACCAACCCTGTGCACACACACACACATTTTCCTTTTTAAATTATTTTTTTTACGGCATCCACAATTGGGCCCAACAGCTTTGGAGACACCTTTTCCCCTCTCCTCCTGACTCCCTTCACCTCTGCCAAGGAACCCCACGGCCCACCCACTCTGCAGCCCCCCCCCCCCAAGGAAGCCTGGAATTCCCTTTTCTTTTTTGCAGCGACTCAAGCCCTTAATGATCTGAATTGGTGCTTTCCGGTGGGGCTGTGGGGGTGGGAGGGCATTCTCCCCACCTCCTTTTCCTTCTTTAAAATGAAAAATGGAAAATCTTCCTTCTACAAAATCCAGCCCGGTGGGCAGTTCCGTCTTGCGACTTCTCTCCCGTCTCCCACAGAGAGGAGCGATTCTCCCTCTGCACATTTGCTGGGCGGTGATTTGAATGGGATTGTGAAGTCCCGTTGCTTACGGCTTATCTGCTTTGGGTTTATTTGGCGAACACTTATAAACCACTTGCTCCGAAGAGAGGAAGGAAAAAAATACGGTAATATCTTCCAAGCTGCCTATCATCCATATCATTATTATATTTATTTATATCCTGCCTTTCCCCCAGATTCAAGGCGGCTTACGCAAGTTAGAAACAGCTAAATAAAATAAAATGCAAGAAGTTAAAAAAACTTATAGAAGGTAGTAATTAAAAAGTAATTAAATTACAATAGTTAAAACAAGATTTTTTAAAAAAACCCAAATCTATTAAAATACAGATAATAAAAACAGCACAGCACTGTTATTATTGTTATTATTATTAGCATTAATGTAATTAATTAAATTTGTATATGTACTGCCCTTCATCTGTAGATCAACCCTTTCCTTTAAATCACTGTCAGGAAATTGTCTTCTCCTGCTGGTGGAAAGACAACAAGTATTCAAATGTATAAAAAAACATGACTGAAATACACAAACCGATTTTTTTAAAAACAAAAACAAAATTTGCATTGTTAAAAATATCAGTAAAGCATTTAAAAGAAGCTTTCATTAAATCTTCCTGTCTGGATAGGCTTCCTGGAACAGGAAAACTTTCAGCCGGTGTCTAAAACAGCACAACAACAACAACAACAATTATATTGTTTGTACCCCACCCATAGCTGCCAAGTTTTCCCTTTTCTCGCGAGGAAGCCTATTCAGCATAATGGAATTTCCCTTTAAAAAAGGGAGAACTTGGCAGCTATGACCCCACCCATCTCCCTGGGTTTCCCCAGCCATTCTGGATGGCTTCAAGCAGATAGAAGAACACAATAAAACATCATTATATTAAAAACTTCCCTATGCAGGGCTGCCTTCAGATGTATTCTAAAAGTTGTATAGTTGTTTTTAGGGTTCCGCTACCCTGAAGAGCAAAAAAGAGGGCAGCCTGGGCTCCTGCCCGCCTGAGACAGGGAAAGAGGTGTGCTTAGGCTGGCAGGGGCTGCAGCGTGCAGAGCAGCCAAAGCCCACCCCAAAAAACCTTGTAAAATGTAAAAAAAAAAAGATGTTGGCCCCCCCAAAGAGGACATGTCCGTGTTTTCCCGGACGTATGGAAACCCTATCTCCTTGACATCTGATGGGAGAGCGTTCCACAGGGCAGGTGCCGCCACCAAGAAGGCCCTCTGTAAGTTCACTTCTTGCAGCGAGGGAGCCACCAGAAGACCCTCGGAGGAGGACCTCAGCGGAGACACTCCTTCAGGTATAAAGAGTCAACAATGTTTAGGGCTTTAAAGGCCAACACTTTTTCCACTGTGCCACGATGGTGGACGTCACGTTCCACCAATGTGGGCAGAAGGTAAACCACCACATTCTGCAGAACATAGCACATAACAGTGAGCCTATACTCAGACAAAAAGCTTTCGACAAAAAAGAACTCGTCCAAAGACTCCTGCGGATCAGGAAATGCAGACCCTCCAAGTGTCCCTATTTTCCAGGGATTTCCCTGATTTAGAGAAGCCGTCCTGGTTTCTGATCTGAACCCAGAATGTCCCGCTTTTCCTTAGGACATCCCTATTTTCATTGGAGAAATGTTGGAGGGAACGGAATTATCTGACCCCCGAGCCGTCTGAAGGCAACACTGTATAGGGAAGTGTTGTGTTTTTTTCATGTTTAATGTTTTATTATGTTTATATATATGTTGGAAGCTGCCCAGAGTGGCTGGGGAAACCCAGTCAGATGTGTGGTGTATAAATAGGAAAATTATCCTTCTGGAATGGAGCACCTCTGTTTTCATCTGAGGGCATGGAATCGGTTAAGTTGCAGGAAGCAGAGAGGAATAAATGGGCAGATCTCCAAATGGTGAGATGTGGATCGGTACTTACACCTTTAGAATCCTAGAATGGTAGAGTTGGAAGGGATCCAAGGGACATCTAGTCCAACCCCCTGCAATACAGGAATCTCAACTCAAGCATCCGATGTCCATCCAACCTCTGCTTAAAAACCTTCAAGGAAGGAGAGTCCACCCTCACCCCCTGAGGGAGACCGTTCCACTGAGTTGAGTGAGAGCAGTGAAGTGGCGAAGTTTGCAGACGCTCCTAAATTCCTCAGGGCTTCTAAAACCAAAAGAGATTGCAAAGGTCTCCAAGAGCAGCTCTCCAAACGGGGAGCTATTCTTGTGCCAGATGGAAATGGAAAATGAGTTGGGTGGATCCATCCCCTCTTTCATTTCAGGGGTTAATGATAATGATGAGGGTAATAATAATAATAATAATAATAATAATAATAATAATAATAATAATAGCAGCCTTGTGTCCCAGAAATTCCTCTGGCGGCAGCATTGGCCTCTGAGGACTTTCTCGGGAGGCGCGTTTTCTCGGGCAGCTCCCCCCCCCCCGTCCGCCCACATCTCGCAGCGTCAGCTCCATTAGGCCTGACACGTACAGCCACCATTTCTGTAAAGGTCGTAACCTGCCCAGTAGGGCTCGGCAAGGCCAGGTTCCTTGAGCTCACACATCTGTGCGCTGGAGCCTAGACTGCCCCGCGGAGAGGAGGACAGACGCATTTGGGGTGGCGCATTTCCCCTGTCGCTTCTGGAGGAAGGGAATTCCTTCTCTTTCTCCCATAAATAAATGGAGAGTGTGGCCTGTGTCTCTGGATTTATATTTATATTTATACTTTCCCGTCTGTGGAATGCTCTCCCCAGGAAAATTCGCCGGGTGCCTTCACTGGACCCTCTAGTTCCGTACCGCTCAGGATATGTAACTTTCGGATTACGAATGCGGTGAACCCGCGTGTATACTTCCGGGTTCCGCCCCGCACACATGCGCAGAAGCGCTCAATTGCACCGTGAGCATGCGCAGAAGCTGTGCCTCTGTCGGTGGATTTTTCGGGTTGCGGACGGACCCCCAGAAAGAATTTAATTCGTATCCGGAGGGTCCACTGTACACCTTTAGGCACCAGACAAAAGCGTTCCTTTTTAACCAGGCCTTTGCCTGACTTGATCTACGTCCTATACCCTTTTTAAAATGCTGGTTCTTTTGGTTTTATTTTATTTTATTGGGTTGTTGTTTTTGTTTCGATTTTATGTGTATTTGATATTTTATGTGAATCGCCCTGAGACCTTCAGGTATAGGTCAGTATAGAAAAAATAAATAAATAAACTCCCATTTTCCCCCGTCCCCAAACAGGGAGGCTTTACCGCTAAAACAGAAACAGCTAAAAGCAGAGAGGCAGCAGGGAAGTCAACATTAAAAACCAATTAGGGCATTAATAGAATCTATCTATCAATCTATCTCGCTATCAATCTATAACCAAAATAAAAAAATTCCTTCCAGTAGCACCTTAAAAACCAACTAAGTTTGTCATTGGTATGGTTTGTCATTTCGACTTCAACAGACCAACACGGCTACCTACCTGTAACTAAATCTATAAGCAGTTTGTTTGGTTTGGTTTGGTTGCTTGTTTGTAAGTCACATTGGGTTGCCTTGGGTATTAATAATATTATTATTAAATATAAGTTATTATTTATATGCCGACAAATTAAAAACACAGTGAAACATCGAACCAAAGCGACTAACAAATTTAATAGACAAAATAAGGATAATAAATAAACAGCCTCAGCACTGGCCCTCTCCTTAAAGGGCCACGGCACCATGTACCCCATCCTGCGCCCACATTCCACCGCCACAGATGCCCCCCGCAACCCCTGCCATTGGCCAAATTGCCTAATGCGTAATTAACGTGGGATTAGCACTCCTCCACCACACACACACACTCCTCTCTGCGCTGAGGTTTCTGGTGACATCATTTGCAGTGACAGTGGAGTGACTGGGCGAGAGATTAGCTGTGCACGCTTCAAAATGTCACTGTGCGCCTTCTGCTGCGGCAAATTGAGAGACGCGGCCTTCGGTTGCGAGAACCCCATCGCTGTTGAGCTTGGGAAGTCGCCAGATCGGAAGCAAACGGTGTCAATAAATAAGCAAGGGATCTTGTCTTTTTTTGTGGGGGTTTCCTTCCGGGAAAAAAAAAAAGGTTTGCTACAAGCAGCTGTGGCTGTGTGTCATCTAGAGCAGGGGTCGGCAAGACTTATCGGACATGGGCCGGATCACTCCTGTGGAGATCCTCTGTGGGCAGGGCCGGCGCAACACGACGCCGGAAATCGCATCTGCACATGTCTGCGGCACCGGAAATCGCTTCTGTGCATGCTCAGACGTCGAAAATCGCGCATGAGCAGAAGCAATTTCCGGCCTCTGGGCATGCACAGAAGCGATTTCCGGCGTATATATCTTTCAGAAACTGCGCTACTGTCCTTCATTCCAAGGAAACACGAACTTTGCATAATCAAACATTTTTTGTTGTTATCTATAGATACAAATTGCTTTTTTAATTTTTCATTTTCACCTTTTACAAATACTTTAAACAATAAAAGCAGAACCTTTACAAATCTAATTTAGCTTCCCCTCGTCTTCCCTCCCCTCCTTTCTGTAGTTATTCATTTCATATCTTTTTATTCCTGCATATCCAATTCAATTCTATTAGCCAATTTCCCCTTATCTTCCCCTTAAATATCTCTTACTGCCGTGTTTATATCAGTCCCACTAATGTTTGGATTTTTTTACAATGCATCTTCAAATAATCCATACATTTCCCCCATTCAATTTTTAAAAGCCTCTCTGCTTGATTTCTTATTCTTCCGGTGAGTCTCGCCATTTCTGCGTACTCCATGGATTTTAGTTGCCAATCTTCCTTTGTCGGAACTGTTCCTTCCTTCCATCTTTGGGCATAAATCATTTGAGCAGTCATGGTAGCAATTTATACTTGAAGAATTTTTTTCTGTTTGCTGGGTACTTTCCCAAGGATTATACCTAAAAGAAAAGCTTCTGTTTCTTTTCGTAAAAGTCATCTTCATCATTTTTCTTCATCTCATTTCCCAGAAAGTGCCGTGTACATTCATGCAAAATGCAAAGCTCCTCTCTCCTCTGAACTTACCTGTTTAGTGCTATAACAACAACAACAACAACAACAACAACAACAACAACAACAACAAATTATTATTATTATTATTATTATTATTATTATTATTATTATTATTATTATTATTTATACCCCACCCATCTGCCTGGGTTTCCCTAGCCACTCTGTACAGCTCCCAACAGAATATTAAACAGAATAACTTCAAACATTAAAAACTTCCCTAAATAGGTTAATAATAATAATAATAATAATAATAATAATAATAATAATGCAATAATAATTTATTTATTCCCCAGCCACAATGGGCGGCTTCCAACAAAAGATTAAAAATACATTAAAACATGTCTTCTAAAAGTCAGATAGTTGTTTATTTCCTTAACATCCACAGGGCGGGTGCCACCACCAAGAAGGCCCTCTGCCTGGTTCCCTGTAACCTCACTTCTTGCAGGGAGGGAACCGTCAAGAGGCCCTCGGTGCTGGACCTCCGTACTGCTCCCTAATGCTTACTTCTTTTTATTCTCATATAATGCCTCCTTATTCTCCTTATTCTAGTCCTTATTCTCCTTACTCTAGTCCTCCTGAAATCACATCCATGGTGCCTGACACCAAGGGAGGGGTGGAGGAAGGGGGGTGCGGTGTGGTGGGGGCGGTTCGCCCTAGGTGTCCCCACTGAGGGGGGTGACAAAATGCTGGGCGGTACTTCCCGATGGACCTGCAGCATGCCCGAGCCATGCGTCTCTCCTGGGGGGTGACAAAATGCTGGGCGGTACTTCCCGATGGACCTGCAGCATGCCCAAGCCATGCGTCTCTCCTGGGAGTGGCACAGTGGCTTGGGCACCCGCAGGCTCCACGCTGCCCCAAACGCTTCACCCGCCACCTCTCCCCCCCCCCAGCTGTAGGGTGGCTGAGTGGGAGGAGGCAGGCAGACTCCTCGGAGGCCCTGCGGTGCGTTCTGCCCCAGCTGCCCCCGCCCCTGGGCGCAGAGCACATGCGCCGCCCCAGATGCCCGATTAGCTTGCTTTGCCGCTGCCTGACACAGCTACTTTTTTTATTCACCGGTGTTATGTATGGAGACTGATAGGGGCTGTTCAGCCACCTAGCCGGAGAGAAAACGCCCAAAGCTGTCCTCATAAGCAACCGCGCATTAGCTAGACTGCTTCTGATTGGATTGTTCACCTCCCTAGCTCTTCTGTGATTGGTTGGGTCGCACCAGGAGGCAGACCCTGCTAGGTGGCTGAACAGCCCCTATCAGTCTCCATACATAACAGCCCCCCACCCCAATCTGTGCATGTTTTCCTTCCTCTCCGGACGTCCCCATAATTCTCTCTTCCTCCACTTTCTCTCCACAGCCTACTGGACTGTGAGTGGCGTGAATGGGCCACTGGTTGTCCTGGACAATGTTAAGGTATGAGTCCATTGCTTTTCATATGCCATTTGAGATAAATATATGGACATGGTAGTGTCAGGGGATTGTTGCAGCTACTCTTGAGTAAAGACGCTCCAGTCTGCTCTGTCTTTAAGAGCTTTATTGTGCATACTATTTACAGTGCAGAGACATCAGAAAACATCAGAACCCGGCAATGGCGCTTGTCTGCTTTTGCGCCAGCATAATAGTCTGGGAGGGACCCAGGTAGCGCTGTGGGTTAAACCACAGAGTCTAGGGCTTGCTGATCAGAAGGTCGGCGGTTCGAATCCCTGCAACGGGGTGAGCTCCTGTTGCTCGGTCCCAGCTCCTGCCCACCTAGCAGTTCGAAAACACGTCAAGTGCAAGTAGATAAATAGGGACCACTCCGGCGGGAAGGTAAACGGTGTTTCCATGTGCTGCTCTGGTTCGCCAGAAGCAGCTTTGTCATGCTGGCCACATGACCCGGAAGCTGTCTGCGGACAAACGCTGGCTCCCTCAGCCTATAGAGCGAGATGAGCGCCGCAACCCCAGAGTCAGACATGACTGGACCTGATGGTCAGGGGCCCCTTTACCTTTTTAATAGTCTGGGAACCCCAAAACGCCACCCCCTTGCCCTATGTCTGGGTGCGTGACCCAACATGGGCACCGGAAGGGGCTTCGTTCCTTCTCCAGTCCTTTGGCTAGAGCGTTGCTGAGGATCCGACACCTCGCGGCGCTGTCCTTCCTCCTCTGGCCAGCTGGGTCGGTGCCGAGGCTCTGATACATCTTGGAGCCCCTCTCCATTCCGCTCCATTCCTCATTCCCTCCTCCTGGCCCGCTGCTTGTGCTGTCACTGGGTGAAGTGCTGGTCAGGATGACTGGGGGAGGGTCCCTGTAGGGAGTCCCCCTGACAGGTAGGGATGCAGGTGGCGCTGTGGTTTAAACCAAGGAGCCTCTAGGGCATGCCGATCAGAAGGTCGGTGGTTCGAATCCCCGCAGCGGAGTGAGCTCCTGTTGCTCTGTCCCTGCTCCTGCCCACCTAGCAGTTTGAAAGCACGAGTAAAGTGCAAGTAGATAAATAGGGACCGCTGCGGTGGGAAGGTAAACGACATTTCCGTGCGCTGCTCTGGTTTCTGTCACAGTGTTCCATTGCACCAGGGGTGGTTCAGTCCTCCTGACTACATGACCTGGAAAGCTGTCTGTGGATATATATAGGGTGCCTACATTCTGTATGTGCAAATGGCTTTAGGTACCTATTAGGTCCATAAATTACCATACAGCATATATTCAACACAAGAACAGCGACAATTTGTTGTTGACAAACGACAGCTGGACATATAAAGTGTGGGAATGTTCAGGAATGTGGATGAGGAGATATTGTTTAATATATCCTATCCCCGCTTGCGCTAGCAAGCACAAAACTTTAGCAGAGTAAAAACATTCCCCTTTTTGCAAAATACACAGCAGAAGAACGTTTGCGCAGGCTTGATTTAAGCCACTAAAATAAAGTGTATTTTCCTGGTATTTCCCCTTTTTCCCTCTTAAAAGAAAAGACACAACACAATGCTCTTAAAAGTATAAAAGATGTTTACTTACAAGCATCTCGAGGTACAGCACACTCAAGAGGTAGACTTGCTTAGTTAAAAGGTAATATATACATTGTGAAGTTCACTTATAAGAAGTGAGACTCCATCTCATCTCTCTCTCTAGGCTGGAGGCCTTGAGGGAGAGACTCACTAAGATGTGTGTAGTCCAAGAGGTCTGGTCCAAGAGAGGGGAAATGGCTGTTTCCTTCAGGATTTATCTGCCACTTCCTCAACTCATTTGCATGTGAAGGAAGAGGAAACTACGCTTAGTCATATCCTCCTCCTCAGTCCTCCAAGTGGACTATCTAGGGATTGTTGTGACTTGACTGCACTTAACCCTTTGCATCCCACAAACCCCTTCTCAGGCAATTCACAACATACACAAAAACATACATAAATAACTTTAATCAACCACCCAAGAGTCCCAGCTTGCCACGAAGATCCTGGAACTTCTCTCTTGGCAGGGGCTTTGTTAGGACATCTGCAGTCATCTGGTCAGTGTTGCAGTAACACATTTCAACAAGTCCATCCTCGATCACCTGGCGTATGTAGTGGTACCTGACCCCAATGTGTTTGGTGCGTGCAAGGAACTTTTCACTTTGTGTCAGCTTCATACTGCTCTGATTGTCCTCCATCAAGCTGACAGGTCCCGTTCTTGGCACGCCAAAGTCCTTCAGGAGCTGATCCAGCCAGGGGATCTCTCTGCAAGCTTCCGAAGCCGCAATGTACTCAGATTCTGTGGACGATAAAGCTACACATTTCTGTTTATAGCTGCCCCATGCAATAGCTCCGTCCCCATACATAAAAACATAGCCACTTGTGGATTTATAATCCTTATTGTCCCCAGCCCAATCCGCATCAGTGTACCCAAGCAGTTTAGGGTCTCTGACAGCTGGCAGTTTTAATTTACAGTCCATGGTTCCCTTTAGATAACGAACAACCCTCTTAACTCCAGCCCAATCATGCTCAGTGGGACAACTTACTTTCCTACTTAGGATCCCCACTGCACTTGCCAGGTCAGGTCTGCATGTGGTAACCAAATACAAAAGTTTGCCAATCGCTGACCTGTATTGCGTGTTGTTTGGCAGCAACTTCGAACCTTGTTGATTCTTCAAGAAGTCTGTGGCCATCGGTGTCGCAACTGGGTGTGCGTCCTGCATCTGCATGCTTTCAATCAGTTCAGTTATCTTTTGCCTTTGGCTGAGTAAGAACGATCCATCCTCTTCTCTCTCAACTTGAATTCCCAAGTAGTATTTCACTTTTCCAAGTTCCTTGACCTCTACTTCCCTGTTGAGGTGTTTGACTATGTCTTTATAGTCTTTCTCATTTGACGTAGAAATTAAAAGGTCGTCAACAAAGGCTAAAATGTACGAAAACTGTCCATTCCTTTGTTTGGTGTACAAGCACTTATCAGCAGTCCCTTGCTTGTACCCAAGCTGCACCAGCATCTCATGGAGTTTCTGGTTCCAAGCCCTCGCTGCTTGCTTCAAACCATAAAGTCCTTTCTGCAGCTTGCACACTAGATGTGCCTCATTTGGTTTAATGAAACCTTTGGGCTGCTTCATATAAATCTGCTCAGAAATTTCGCCGTGAAGAAAGGCTGTCGCAATGTCAATATGGTAAACTGACATTTGCTTAGATGCTGCAATACTTAAAAGTAGTCTGACACTGCTGTATCGAACTGTCGGTGCAAACACTTGATCGTAATCCTCTCCATACTTCTGGGAAAAACCTTGTGCCACAAGCCTAGCTTTGTAGCGTTGCACCTCCCCTTCTGAACCCTTTTTAACCTTGAACACCCATTTACTTCCAATTGCTTCCTTACCAGGAGGTAGTTCTGTGAGTGTCCAGGTCCTGTTCCGATGAAGTGCATCTATCTCCTCCTGAGCAGCTTTCCTCCAGAGACTGGCTTCATCTGGTGGCATCCTCTCTATCTCTTCCCATTTGGAAGGTTCCTGTGGAGACGCCGACCTTGTAAGGTAGGACAGCCGTAATGGTGGAACACCTCTGTTGGTTCTGGATGAGCGTCTGACCTCTGGTCTTTCGACCGCATCAGCTTCCTCATCCTCCTCCAGCAGTGGCATATCCCCATACAGCTGCTCGTCATCATCTTCGTCTCTGGTGCTGCCAGGGGCCTGGACCTCCACGTCTTCTCGGGTGTCACCTATAGGGGGTGCTACGACACTAGAAGTTGGATTAGTACTTTGTATTGGTTCAAAAGGAAAAATCACAAATTCCTCATCCTGTGGCTCCTTGGAACAATCAATGGCAGTGTCCTTTGTATCAACTTTGCCTTGCTCATCGAAGTAAATTACATGCTGCGAACTTGTCTTGCCAGTTTGCGGATCCAAGACTCTATATCCTTTTCCTCCAGAAGCGTACCCAACTAGGATCCCTGCCTTCGCTCTGGAATCAAGTTTGTGTCTGTGCTCCTTGGGCACATGATAGTAGCACAAACTTCCAAATACACGTATATGTGACAAATTTGGGGCTTTTCCATGCCAAAGTTCAAATGGTGTGCGCTCTGCGCCTTTTGTGGGCAGTCTGTTCTGAAGATAGACTGAGCAACGAGCCGCTTCACCCCACAGCCTGTGTGACAAGTTAGCTTCCTTTAGCATGCACCTTGTCATTTCCAAAATGGATCTAAATTTCCTCTCTGCAATTGAGTTTTGTTGGGGTGTGTAGGCAACTGTGGTCACGTGTGATATGCCTTCCCTAGCCATGACGGCCTGCATCTCATGTGAACAAAATTCCCCACCATTATCGGACATTAAAATGGAAGGGGCTCGCTGGAACTTGTTCTTGACCATGTTAAGATAGTCCCTGAACAATTCCACTGTCTCACTCTTCTCCTTGATAAAGTATGCTACGCAGAATCTCGAGAAATCGTCCAAAAATATCAAAATATATTTATTACCTCCTAGAGAAGATACATTCATTGGTCCACATAGATCTGTATGGACAATGTCCAATACTTTAGTGCTTCTCTTCTCTGCACAACGTGGGAAAGAAGGTTTAGTTGCTTTCTCACTAACACAAGTAATACATTTTGATGTTGGTGTATTTGTGTTGCTTTGCTTTACCTGCAGACCTCTCACAAGATCACCTTTCTGTAGTTCCAGAATAACGTTGGTGTCTCTGTGTCCAAGTCTCTTGTGCCAGAGTTCCAGACTTCCTTCGTCCTTTTGACTTGGTTGCGCCACCTTTGCAGACTGGTTCTGCTGGTTCTCTGAAACATTAAGCTCATATACACCATCCTTTAGTGTGCCCTGAGCACAAACTTCATCATGCTTAGTCACAATACATTGCCCTTTTTCAAATGTAATTTTAAATCCTTTCCTGTCCAAACTGGACACGCTGAGTAAGTTGCAATTAAGCTTTGGTGCAAACTTAACTTCAGTTATCTTAGTATTAATTGTTTCATGATCTACGTTGAATTTCAAATTCACAGTTCCTGCACCAATTGCCTTTACAATGTTGCCATCAGCAATCTCAATTTCAGAGGCTTCATCCCCATTAATCTCATTAAAATACTCCTTTTCATAACAGAAATGAGAACTCGCTCCACTGTCAAGAATCCACTTATTGCGCTTATTTTCACGATTCTGGACAGCTAGACTCCTCTCCTGCATCAACATGGTTTGCTCATGACTCCCCTTCTTAACGCCTTGTGGTTTTGAGGGGTGGGATTCAACTTTATCCTCATTTGAACCCTTGCAGTTCCTTGCTATGTGGTTTTTCCCATTGCATTTAAAACAAATTATTTCTCTAGATGTCTCTCTGGACTTTCCAAAATGCTTGGATGCATAGCTGCTATCCTTCCTCCTTGGATTCCTTTCTTGAGAATCAAGGCTATCTCTGCATTCCTCTCTTAAATGGTTGATAAGCTCATTAAAACTTAAATCTTTCGTGTGATCCATTATACTTTTAAATGGAGCAAACGTAGGTCCCAATGATGCAAGCATAAACGTTACTTTAGTCACATCATCAAAGGCTCTAGGAGTAAGGGCAATTCTTTGAACAATCTCAGAAAAATTCTTAAAATGCTCTGTAAACTCTTCTCTAGAATTCATCTTCAACTTGAGTAACTTATCCAACAAGTATCTATAGGAACTCTCTGTAGATTGTGCATAAATGCGTTCAATGTCCTCTAGGATCTTAGATGCATCATCTTCAAAATCTATCATCGATAGATGCTCATTCCTCAAACTGCTCAAAATTATGTGCTTGGCTTCATCATTTTTAATACTCCAAGCTTCTATCTTGGCTAAAGCTTCTGCATCGGTTCCTGTAGGCTTTTCTTCCTTAATGGCCTGCAGAACACGCCTAGCAGCAAGATAAACTAAAATGCGCTGCTTCCACTGCACAAAATTATTGTCATCCAGCAGCATAAAACTTGGTCTTGCCTCACTACCAAAACTGGAGCTTGCCATCTTAAAACTTCAAAAATTTCCAAAATTTAAAATCTTTCAAAAATCAAAATCAAAATCTCAAATCTCAAAAATATCTTCACTACCTCTGAGCTATCTCAGTGCTGCAAACTCTGAGGGAGGGGAGGGGTAGTTAATCCCCCAAGCACACTGCAGAACAAAGAGACCATGTGCTCAACCAGGAAACTCTAACAGAAAAATCCTACACAGCTCAAAATCACAATCCAAATCAATCCTTCAAAAATACACAAAATACGCAACTCTGGGCCGCCATAACCCTTTGTGGGAATGTTCAGGAATGTGGATGAGGAGATATTGTTTAATATATCCTATCCCCGCTTGCGCTAGCAAGCACAAAACTTTAGCAGAGTAAAAACATTCCCCTTTTTGCAAAATACACAGCAGAAGAACGTTTGCGCAGGCTTGATTTAAGCCACTAAAATAAAGTGTATTTTCCTGGTATTTCCCCTTTTTCCCTCTTAAAAGAAAAGACACAACACAATGCTCTTAAAAGTATAAAAGATGTTTACTTACAAGCATCTCGAGGTACAGCACACTCAAGAGGTAGACTTGCTTAGTTAAAAGGTAATATATACATTGTGAAGTTCACTTATAAGAAGTGAGACTCCATCTCATCTCTCTCTCTAGGCTGGAGGCCTTGAGGGAGAGACTCACTAAGATGTGTGTAGTCCAAGAGGTCTGGTCCAAGAGAGGGGAAATGGCTGTTTCCTTCAGGATTTATCTGCCACTTCCTCAACTCATTTGCATGTGAAGGAAGAGGAAACTACGCTTAGTCATATCCTCCTCCTCAGTCCTCCAAGTGGACTATCTAGGGATTGTTGTGACTTGACTGCACTTAACCCTTTGCATCCCACATAAAGGGCCCCATTACCTTCAGGAACTTAGGGCCTCATCAAACCAGGGCCGGCTCTAGGGGAAGGCTGGGTGGCGCGGGGCCGGCAGGGGGGCACTGCGTGGCAAAGCCGTGTGGAAGCTGTGCTGTGCGCTGCGCCCGCCCACCAGGGCGGGGCCCCCGGAGCGATCTCCGCACCACGGCGCCCGACATGCTTGAGACGGCCCTGCATCGAACCTAAATCTGGCCCTGCATGGCCCCTAAGTTACTACTGAAATCCTGCATCCTTTTAAATCACAAGTGTTCTGATTTAATTTTTGTCCAGCTATGGATCACTGGTTCCCCCTCCAGAGGGCAATAATGTCATAGCGCCAGGAAAGCCTTGCAACACAACTAACGAAGTGGAATTTTGTGCAGACGGTGCAGTATAAAAGCCCCCCACCAAAAAATGCATCCATGGCATGTTGAAGGAAACACCAGCAACCCCTCAACAGTTAAAATCCTACTGGGGTGTAAAGCCGCAGAGCAGAAGAATTCCCCCCTGGATTTTCCACAAGGATAAAAGTGGGAATCTAGCCCCCTTGTCCCGCCTCCCCACCGAAAACGGAAGCCTGGTTTCCGTAACGATCTCATCCAGGTCTGTTGGACACTTTACCTGTACAGTATTTTAAGAAGGCAACAAAACATATTGGTTTGAAAGAGTGACCTCTAGTGGCCAAAGGGAGCCATGCCTCATCAAGGGAAGGGAAAGTTGCATTTTATTGGGCCAGCTGGCTAATTGATAAAGCTTAATTATTGGGGTTAAAAATGAGTAAAAATGGGGAGGGGAGAATGTTGCATATTTATCATCACCATCAATTTGTATGTTGCTTTTCCACGCTCAAAGTAGTTTGAAAAGCTTGCAAATAACTCGCAAACGTTTACAAGACGTAAGAAATTTTATTTTTATTTTTTTTGCAAACCGCTTTGAGGTTTTCTACAATCAAGAGGCACATAAATGTCATGAAGTGGGTAATAAATAAATAGCTTGTCATAAACAGCTGGCAAATGGAAACCTTTAATTATATGGGGTGGTTGCTGGAGTCGAGACTTAGTTTTGGAGATGCACTATTTTGCCTTTATTTTTGTTATCTTATTATGATTTATCCATAGACTGCTTAATGTTATTGCATAGTTATTCATACAGGATATTGTCATTAACTTGCTGTTTAAAGCTATTTAAGCAATGTGCGAATCGAAGCAGAGGCAAAATTCTCACCTCTCCAGTTTTTTGCAGTGTAGTTCTTCAGCCAAGCAACGTGTACCGTATTGTCTCTGCAAGGGTACAGTTTACTTATCAACACACACATATTTCCAGAAATAACATGCAGAAGTGCATTACTTTAGGGTCAATTGCTCTGCAGGAATGTGTATATTGGGGTGATTTTATGCAAACACGTGTATGTTACGAGAAATTTGCACCGAAATGCTGCTGAATTTTCACGAGGATTTGTTTGAACAGAAATTCACAGGTGAATGTGAAAACCATAGAATCACAGAATGGTAGAGTCGCAAGGGACACCAAGGGCCATCTAGTCCAACCCCCTGCAACGCAGGAATCTTTGGCCCAAGGTGCGGTTCGAACTCCCAGCCCTGAGATTAAGAGACTTCTGCTCTACCGAGGGAGCTATGTGAAGAGCCGAACGTAGAACTGGGGAAGAAACCGAGAGAAATAAAAATCAATGTAATTAACCCATCTTCATCTCTCATGGGAGCAATTTCCATAGTTTAACAACGAGCTGTGTAAACAAGTAAATGAGCACATGCAGAGTCCTGATTTATTTCTTTATAATTACTTAATTAATTGATTCACGTCCCTTCACTGAAATGCCACAGGGCAGTTTACGACGTAGTAACATAATAAGAGAAACATACCATACAAGGAGGTGTATTCAATGTAATATAAAGCAGGTGCATTAAACTAAATTTAAACTGAATTATTGTGCCTCACCCTGGGATCACTTGGAATGAAGCGTGGTGCAGAAATACATCACATAAATAAATAGCATAGCATCCATGCAATCACATGACACCCATAAAACACAGGAGAATTCAAACGGTTCTATAAATATATTTCATAATAAGCAGTGCATTGTTTTTAGTTTTTATTTTATTAATTACCCACTCTTCACCCTAAGGTCCCAGAGCAATTGAAAAGACAACGTTGAAAGCAATTTTAAAAGCTTACAAGTACAAAAAAATGCAACTGCAAAAAATAGCATCTAACGAGAATAGCAAGCACAGCGGTCTGATAAAAATAACAGAAGTCTACCCAGTTGCTTATTTTTCTGACTTTAATTCAAATTTGGGATTTCTCTATCCAATGCTGGACTTGGCTCAAAATTTCTTCTACTGGAAGATCTTGTTTGTCCTGTTACCTCGCTTGCATCTCAATCTTTTTGTTTTCTAATTCAGACCTAGCCGCCCTCCCACCCCAACCGAGGCTTAAGATCTCTTAACTAGCAAGGCACAAATTATTTGGGTCTCTGGTCCCCTTTTCCGGAAGCCTCGTAGAAGAGGTGCGTCTCTTCACCCGCTTCCGGAAGAACGCAACACCCTCAACTTCCGGTCCCTCGATCATCTTGGCTGCCCTCCTCTGACACCTTCTCCACCTTTGTTCACGATGGAGCTCAGTCCCCAAACCCTGCCTGAACCCACTTCGAAAATATCCTCCAGAAACTCCTGCCACTGCTCTGCCCGCTGCTCTCTCCACCGCCTGGCCCAAGAAAGGGGTATTCATGTCCAAGTGGTCATTATTGTCAACCGTAGTTACATTATTGGCTAAAAAGCTCTTTGGTCAAAAGAGGGTTCCAAATGGTCAAACATTTCCCCTCCGCAGCAAGCCAGCTGCCTCTGCAAAGCTGGGCATGAATTGCTCCTTTCCTTTGTCCGCAGTGCCGGGGGTCCAAAGATAGATTGCCCCCGATCATGGAGGTTCCACTGAGCCATCATAACTTCTATCCACTGGCAGCCGCAAAAGGTCGTAGTGGGTGGCAGGTGAGCATGCTTACTTGGAAATAAGTTCCATTAAAATCAAAGGGGCTTACTTCCCAACAAATCTGTTTAGTCCCTGAGTGAGGAACAGTAGGAATGTAGAAAGGACCTAATTTCTGACACTCCTTGCCCAGTTGACAGGTCTCCAAGTGAGCTATGATACGGCCAATTAAAAAACCCGCATTCCAAATTCAAGCAGGGAATGTGCTCCGGGGTGAATTAAAGCTTTGTGGGGCCGTGCCCAGCACAATACCCCGTTTCTATGCGGCCCTTTTGTCTGATAGGTGCAGGAAGGGGGATTAATAAGATCAATTAAAGAGCCGGATCACAGAGGCTTCCCCCCTCCGCTGTAGTGGCTGGCAAGGCTTAAAGTCCAAAGTACAGCCTCAGCAGAGAAGAGGCACGTTTGGGAGGATGGAGGAGGGCAGGACGAGGCTAAACTTGGGGGTGTGAGTAGATGCCAAGAGTTAAGGAGCAGTCTGTGGGTGGCTAAAGCAAAAAAAAAAAAAGTCTCCAAGTCCCAGTGCACTATACCACTGAGTAGTTGGTTTTAGGGGCAAAGTGTCAATAGCTGTCATCAATATTATATTTTTTATACCCTGCCTTTTCTCGTGACAGGGACTCAAGGCACCTTACGCAAATTGAAACAGCACGATATCTAAAAACGTACAAAAGATAATAGTGAAAGAGTAATTAAACTACGCAGAATGAAAACAATATAAAAATGGATCTGTTAAAAGACAGGTGGTTAAAAAAGCACAGCACTATTAAAAAGCCCTTTTCTTTTTAACAAACAAACAAACTATCAGTTCCCAGAGGTCTGTTGGAATAAAATGGTCTTCACTGCCGGAGGAGGGACAGCAAAGTAGGAGTCTGGCTGGCTTCTCTAGGGAAGGAATTACAATGTCTGGGAGCCACCACCAATAAGGCCCTGTCCGGCGTTCCCACCAGGTGTGCCTGTGAGGGTGGCAGGACCGAGAGCAAGACCTCCCTTGAAGAGCTCAGAGCCCAAGCAGGTTGTGGGGGGGACGGGACCCGAATATGGTCCTTCAGATAGCCTGGGCCAATGGGATGGCTTCCACCTTCATGGCTGGCTTGTGAGCGCCATGGGGTGAGGTGCTCTGACTAAAATATTGCAACGTGTTTGTTTAAAGTACGCAACACTCCTGTCATTCCGAAAGGCTTGCAGCAGCAACAACAAAATCCGTAACATGATTAAAGTCAGCCTCTGTTTAAACATCAATCTGGGGCATGGGACAACTCAGTTGGGAGAGCATGGGACTCGCATCCCAGGGTTGTGGGTTCGAGTCCCACATTTGGCAAAAGATCCCTGCCTTGCATGGGGTTGGACTAGATGATCCTCGTGGTCCCTTCCAATTCTATGAAAAGATCTCCTGAGCTTGTTTGTGCCTTAAAATCACTAGAGGAGCAGCTGCTTCACATCTTTGCCCTTGTCTCCTTCATCCAGCTTCGGCGGTCAGTCTATGCACAGTTATCCTATGGAATCTCCTCTCACAGGAGGCAGGGATGACCAATAACTTGGATGGCTTTAAAAGAGGATCAGACAAACTCATGGAAGAGGAGAGGGCTATCGATGGGCTCCTAGCCAGGATGGCTCCGCTCTGCTTCCACAGTTGGAGGCAGCAACGCTTCTGAATCCCAGTAGCTGGAAACCCCAGGAGGGGAGAGTGCTGCTCTTGCGTTCAAATCCTGCTTGCAGGTTTCCTACAGGCATCTGTCTGGCCACTGTGAGAACAGGAGGCTGGACTAGGTGGGCCATTGGCTTGATCCAGCAGCCTCCTCCTATGGAAGTGTCATTTCACTAGGATGACCCCCCTGCTACCATCTTTGGCTCTTCCTGGCGTTGCTCCTGTCGATCCTCTGACCATTGCCTTGCTTCTCTCTCCTTGCAGTTTGCCCAGTATGCGGAGATTGTCAACTTTACCCTCCCGAACGGCACACAGCGAAGTGGCCAGGTGCTGGAAGTGTCTGGCTCCAAAGCCATTATCCAGGTGGGTGAGAATGACTGTTGACCCTGTGTCTCAATGAGACTCGGTTTGAACCAGGACTCAGTCTGCAGACCCTCCACGTGTCCCTATTTACCAGGGACGTCCCGGATTTAGAGAAACTGTCCCGGTTTCTGATTTGATGCTGGAATGTTCCACATTTCATAGAATCATAGAATCATAGAGTTGGAAGAGACCACAAGGGCCATCCAGTCCAACCCCCTGCCAAGCAGGAAACACCATCAAAGCATTCTTGACATATGCCTGTCAAACCTCTGCTTAAAGACCTCCAAAGAAGGAGACTCTACCACACTTCTTGGCAGCAAATTCCACTGTCGAACAGCTCTTACTGTCAGGAAGTTCTTCCTAATGTTTAGGTGGAATCTTCTTTCTTGTAGTTTGAATCCATTGCTCCGTGTCGGCTTCTCTGGAGCAGCAGAAAACAACCTTTCACCCTCCTCTATATGACATCTTTTATATACAGTGGAACCTCGGTTTATGAATTTTCGCTTCAGTTTATGAACGCTTCTGTTTAAGTACTCCACGGACCCATCTGGAACGGATTAATCTACTTTCCATTACTTTCAATGGGAAAGTTCGCTTCAGTTTATGAACGCTTCAGTTTATGAACAGACTTCCGGAACCAATTGTGTTCATAAACCGAGGTACCACTGTATTTGAACATGGCTATCATATCACCCCTTAACCTTCTATTCTCCAGGCTAAACATACCCAGCTCCCTAAGCCGTTCCTCATAAGGCATCGTTTCCAGGCCTTTGACCATTTTGGTTGCCCCCTTCTGGACACATTCCAGCTTGTCAGTATCCTTCTTGAACTGTGGTGCCCAGAACTGGACACAGTACTCCAGGTGAGGTCTGACCAGAGCAGAATACAGTGGTACTATTACTTCCCTTGGTCTAGACGCTATACTCCTATTGATGCAGCCCAGAATTGCATTGGCTTTTTTAGCTGCTGCATCACACATTTCCTTAGGATGTCCCTATTTTCATGGGAGGGTATGGAGTTATCTGACCCCCGAGACGTCTGAAGGCAATCCTGTAGAGGGAAGTTTTTTGTTTTTTTAATGTTTAATGTTTTGTTGTGTTTTTACATATGTCAGAAGCTGCCCAGAGTGGCTGAGGCAACCCAGTCAGATGTGTGGGGTGTAAATAGGAAAATTATCATGATGGAATGGGACGTCCCTGTATTCATCGGAGAAATGTTGGAGGGTATAAGCCTGTCCCCTGCTTTCATTGCTCGTCTTTGGGACATTTCGACAGCGGCATAGGGACATAACAAGAGCCTGCTGGATGAGGCCAATGACCCATTTCCTCCAGCATCCTGCTCTCTTGTTGACTCGACTGTGGGAAACCCTTCAAGCAGGATCTGTGCTGAAGAGTTTTCTCCCCATCCTCAGGTTTCCAGCAAGTGGTACTCAGAAGTGTGGCTGCACAGCCATCATTGCATCACTTTGCATATCACACCTTTTCTCTAAGAAGCACAAGGCGCTGTACACATAATAATAATAATAATAATAATTATTATTATTATTATTATTATTTATTATTTATTATTTATATCCCGCCCATCTGGCCGGGTTCCCCCAGCCACTCTGGGCGGCTTCCAACAAAAAACTAAAATACAGAAATCCATCAAACATTAAAAGCTCCCTAAACAGGGCTGCCTTGAGATGCCTTCTAAAGGTCTGGTAATTGTTGTTCTCTTTGACCTCTAGTGGGAGGGCGTTCCACAGGGTGGGTGCCACTACCGAGAAGGCCCTCTGCCTGGTTCCCTGTAACTTGGCTTCTCATAACGAGGGAACCGCCAGAAGGCCCTCAGCGCTGGACCTCAGTGTCCGGGCAGAACAATGGAGGTGGAGACGCTCCTTCAGGTATACTGGACCAAGGCCGTTTAGGGCTTTAAAAGTCAGCACCAACACTTTGAATTGTGCTCGGAAACGTACTGGGAGCCAATGTAGGTCTTTCAGGACCGGTGTTATGTGGTCTCGGCGGCCGCTCCCAGTCACCAGTCTAGCTGCCGCATTCTGGATTAGTTGTAGTTTCCGGGTCACCTTCAAAGGTAGCCCCACGTAGAGCGCATTGCAGTAGTCCAAGCAAGAGATAACTAGAGCATGCACCACTCTGGAGAGACAGTCAGTGGGCAGGTAGGGACTCAGCCTGCATACCAGATGGAGCTGATAAACAGCTGCCTTGGACACAGAATTGACCTGCGCCTCCATGGACAGCTGTGAGTCCAAAATAACTCCCAGGCTGTGCACCTGGTCCCTCAGGGGCACAGTTACCCCATTCAGGACCAGGGAGTCCTCCACACCTGCCCGCCTCCTGTCCCCCACAAACAGTACTTCTGTCTTGTCAGGATTCAATCTCAATCTGTTAGCCGCCATCCATCCTCCAACCACCTCTAGGCACTCACATAGGACCACCGCCTTCACTGGTTCTGATTTGAAAGAGAGGTAGAGCTGGGTATCATCCGCATACTGATGAACACCCAGCCCAAACCCCCTGATGATCTCTCCCAGCGGCTTCATATAGATGTTAAAAAGCATGGGGGAGAGGACAGAACCCTGAGGCACCCCACAAGTGAGATCCCAGGGGTCTGAACACTCATCCCCCACCACCACTTTCTGAACACGGCCCAGGAGGAAGGAGCGGAACCACTGTATGACAGTGCCCCCAGCTCCCAAGCCCTCTAGACGGTCCAGAAGGATTTTATGGTCAATGGTATCAAAAACTGCTGAGAGATCCAGCAGAACTAGGAAACAGCTCTCACCTTTGTCCCTAGCCCACCGGAGATCATCGACCAGTGCAACCAAGGCAGTTTCAGAATCAGAGGATCATAGAACTGGAGAGCTGGAAGGGACCCCCCAGGGACATCTAGTCCAACCCCCTGTAATGCAGGGATCTCAGCTACAGCATCCATGATAGAGCGGGCCACCCAACCTCTGCTTAAAAACCTCCAAGGAAGGAGAGTGGAATTCTCCCACATCCTCATTTAATTCCCACAAAAACCCTGTGATGGAGGCTAGGCTGAGAGGCAGTGCCTGGCCCAAGCTTGTCCAGTGAGCATCATGGCTGTGGGGGAATTTGAACCCTGGTCTCTCCCAGTAGTCTAACCACTGAACCACAGTGGTTCCCATTGTTGTTGTTGTGGTTTAGTCGTGTCCGACTCTTTGTGACCCCATGGACCAGAGCACGCCAGGCACTCCTGTCTTGCACTGCCTCCTGCAGTTTGGTCAAACTCATGTTCGTAGCTTCGAGAACACTGTCCAACCATCTCGTTCTCTGTCGTCCCCTTCTCCTCTCCATCTTTCCCAACATCAGGGTATTTTCCAAGGATTCTTCTCTTCTCATGAGGTGGCCAATGTATTGGAGCCTCAGCTTCACGATCTGTCCTTCCAGGGAGCACTCAGGGATGATTTCCTTCAGAATGGATAGGTTTGATCTTCTTGCAGTCCATGGGACTCTCAAGAGTCTCCTCCAGCACCGTAATTCAAAAGCATCAATTCTTCAGCGATCAGCCTTCTGATCCCATTACTATTTATATTAAACTCCACTGATTTTGGATGGCTACAGACTTTGTTGGCTTTAACAGATGAGTCCTTTTGGCCCAATCGAGCAAGGCTATTATATTTTTATTTACAACTTTCCTTTTGCCAAAACCTATGCTGTTTTCTTCCTATCTGCTATGGCTGAGCCAATATAATTAATTATGTCATTTCAACGCATTCCAGTGGCAGGGATACGTCAAAAACAATGCAGAAAATAATGTATTTATTTGCAGAACGTTTGAAGGCTCCAGAGAAAATCATGGTAGCGAAAGCTTCTTGTAGGAATATGCAGATTGTGGCAGATTTAAACCATTTTGGGGGGAGGACAAAAACACAAAGAATCCAGCACGGCTCCAAAGAGATAGAAGTATCAGCTCATACAAAGATCCCCCTTACATAATAATAATAATAATAATAATAATAATAATAATAATAATAATAATAAGTTATTATTTATACCCCGCCCATCTGGCTGGCTTTCCCCAGCCACCCTGGGCGGCTTACAGCAGAAAAATGAAATAAAATAATTAAACATTAAAAACCTCCCTAAACAGGGCTGCCTTCAGATGTCTTCTAAAAATCTGGTAGCTGTTTTTCTCTTTAACATCTGATGGGAGGGCGTTCCACAGGGCAGGCGCCACCACCGAGAAGGCCCTCTGCCTGGTTCCCTGCAACTTGGCTTCTCGCAACAAGGGAACCGCCAGAAGGCCCTCAGTACTGGACCTCAGTGTCCGGGCAGAACGATGGGGGTGGAGATTCTCCTTCAGGTATACTGGACTGAGGCCATTTAGGGCTTTAAAGGTCAGAACCAACACTTTGAACTGTGCTTAGAAACATACTGGGAGCCAATGTAAATCTTTCAAGACCGGTGTTATGTGGTCTCGGCGGCCACTCCCAGTCACCAGTCTAGCTGCCGCATTCTGGATTAGTTGTAGTTTCCGGGTCACTTTCAAAGGTAGCCCCACGTAGAGTGCATTGCAGTAGTCCAAGCGGGAGATAACCAGAGCATGCACCACTCTGGAGCTGCGTAAGAGAAAAGATGAATGCGTACCAGATGGAGCTGCGTAAGAGAAAAGATGAATGAAAATAAAAGTATTTCCCCTGTGAGCTCCATTATTGACAATAAAGGTTCTACATAGATTTAAATGAGCCACACACAATATTTGTATAAGAAATAACATATACAGTACTTTTCAGTCTGTGGGATATCATTTCAAAAAGTGCAATTTGCCAAAGTTTTGAATGCTATCCATCCAAATTGCAGCAGTTTTCTGTTTTCCTTTGGGGCAGAATTCTTTCCCTTCCTTACTCCCGAGTAAAAGCAGACAAGGCAGCAGCCTTCGCCCTTTGTCTTTTCAGGATGCGGTTCATCCTCCCCTTAAGATGTCTCCGCAGCAGAGAGAAGCTGATGCTTCATGTTGTTCTTGAACTGCAAGCCAAAAGTCAAGGCTGAGACACCTGGACAGGCGAGGAAGACCTGAAATACATAATGCTCTAGTCTAGAGGGATACTGAGAAAGGTCCTGACTTGAGACTCGGAGAAGCAAATTGAAGGCTCAGATCTCCGGAAGTCAAATCGAAAGCTCTAGCGCAGATAGAGAAATCAGGAAACTGGAAAGGACATTCCTCTGCACAACCAGATGGTAGGTGGGGAAGATTTCGGGCCTGAGGGCCACATCCCTTTCAGGGTAACCTTCTGGGGGCCACATAGCCATGGTGAGGGCCAGAGGGAAAAGTGGGTGGGCCCTTTGTAAGGGAAGCCAAGTCTCTCCACAGAGACGCACACACAGGGGCGACTTTTGAACTGGGGCACTGGGGAGATTTCAAAAAACAGCAACCATTTTTTCTCATCTTTAAGGTTGCTTTTCTCCTAGGCACTTGTACCTCTCATTCGGCTGCCTCAGCTCCACCCGTCTTCTTACCCCAATCTTCCAACCTGCGCCCGTCCATCATGAGCGCATCCCCTCCTACCCCTGAGAGGGTTGCCAACTATTTCACTAGCAGTGCTGCCGTGTCTCTAACAGAAGCCTGAGCTGTGGAGACTTGGCAGATGAAGCTAGACCTCACTTGGAGACAACCTGCATGGGAACAGCTCTCCTTGCTAAATTCCCTCCGCCATCTGGCTGTTGTTAAAGGTAGTGGCGCCCGTAAAAGAAAGAAAGAAAGAAAGAAAGAAAGAAAGAAAGAAAGAAAGAAAGAATCATAGAGTTGGAAGAGACCCCAAGGGCCATCCAGTCCAACCCCCTGCCAAGCAGGAAACACCATCAAAGCATTCTTGACATATGGCTGTCAAGCCTCTGCTTAAAGACCTCTGAAGAAGGAGACTCCACCACACTCCTTGGCAGCAAATTCCACTGTCAAACAGCTCTTACTGTCAGGAAGTTCTTTCTAATGTTTAGGTGGAATCTTCTTTCTTGTAGTTTGAATCCATTGCTCCGTGTCCGCTTCTCTGGAGCAGCAGAAAACAACCTTTCTCCCTCCTCTATATGACATCCTTTTATATATTTGAACATAGCTATCATATCACCCCTTAACCTTCTCTTCTCCAGGCTAAACATACCCAGCTCCCTAAGCCGTTCCTCATAAGGCATCGTTTGACCATTTTGGTTGCCCTCTTCTGGACACGTTCCAGCTTGTCAGTATCCTTCTTAAACTGTGGTGCCAAGAAAGAAAGAAAGAAAGAAAGAAAGAAAGAAAGAAAGAAAGAAAGAAAGAAAGAAAGAAAGAAAGAAAGAAAGAAAGAAAGAAAGAAAGAAAGAAAGAAAGAAAGAAAGAAAGAGAAGTTGGCAATCCCAACCCTGCAGGTTTTCTTCCAGCCACATTGGCCTTTCGCAGCATCGATGTACAAGGACAGACCTTTTCCCTGCCAGCACCCAGAATGTTTGTCAGCATTCTGTGACCTCACAGCTGCTTTATCCAGAGGGCCAGACCATGAAAGGAGGGCACCCTCTCTAAGCGCAGCCCCCGTGCCTTGGATCTGGGGGTGAGTGGCTGGCAGGGACTTAGGACCAGCAAGGCAGAGGGTCATCTTCTATCTTCTGGGAAGGGGCTGCACAGTTTACCCCTCCGTGCAGAGAAGCAGGTTCCTCCCCAGGGATGCTCACCTCTCCAAGCCCCCTGACCTTTCCTCGCCCTCTGGGAGTGCCCGGTATGCCCTTTCCGCCTGCCCTGCTCTGATGAGCAACGCCTTGAGCCTAGTAGCCCTGTGGAGGCGAGGGACCCGTGCAGTTGACCTGCGGGGGACCTCTGCTGGCGAGCGGCCAGACTCCAGCCCTCTAATGCCACGGAGACCTCTGCAGGGCCCTTCTAATCCTATTAGGGAGTCAGCCTCGCCAGCACCCCCTGCCCGGCCTTTGGCAGAAGCCGCTTAGGGAAAGCCTGATATACGTGGATCTGGGGGTGGGGAGCTTATTCCACCCTTCCCAGCCCCCCACCCCACCCCACCCCACTGCAACAGCTGGCTGATGTGTGAACATTCTTTCGCAAGGGGCCACACAGATCTAATTAAAGCGGCGATCTGGAGGTCACTGCCTTCAAACGGTGTCAAATATTATTCCGATCAAAGGGAGCCTTTCGGGGGTCCCTTCGGAATGGATAGGGGAGGGGGAGGCATGCTGGATCCAATTAGAAGAAGGTGCTTTTTCCTCCGGCTAAGCGCGGACTGCATTTGCCATGGGAGCAACACCGGGCTCTTCCTTCTGTTGCGGTGGTTTTCCAAAAATGCCAACTCAGAAGGGAGGCTGGCGACTCGGGGCCCCTCTCCCCCAAGGAAGCCGGGAAGGATCCAGGCCTGTTGCTCCAAACTTAGCGCATCATGTGTGGGAGAGAGAGGAGGGCGCATTGGGTCACCCAATGGGGTTTGCGCACCTCAGTTTCCCTCTTCATGCAACCAACTGGGTGGGGGCCGTGGAGGCAAAGAGGGTAGGGGGCAACCAAGATGATCAAGGGTCTGGAAACCCAGCATTATGAGGAATGGTTGAAGGAGCTGGGTGTGTTTAGCCTGGAAAAGAGGAGACTGAGAGGAGATAGGATAGTCATTTGAGGCTCTGGAGGGTAGGACCCAAACCAATAGATTCAAGTTACAAGAAAGGAGATTCCGACAAGATTATGAAGAACTTTCTGATGTGAACAACAGGGAAACAGCCTCCAGGGCCGGCTCTAAGGCAAGGCTGGGTGGCACAGGGCGCCAGGGCGCCAGGGGGGCGCCACGCAGCTGTGCCCATGGCAGGCTGCGCCCACCCGCCCGCCACGCTAGGAAATGGGGCGGAGGGGGGCGCCGGAGGGATCTTCGAACCACAGCGCCAGGGCACCAGATACGCTTAAGACGGCCCTCTCTTGGGGCCTCTCTTGGGACAGGAGGATGGGGACTCTTCTTCACTGGAAGTTTTTAAACAGGTTGGGTGGCCATTTTGGTCAGGGAAATTTCAGCTGTGGTTCCTGCATTGCAGGGGTTTGGACTCGATATCCGTTGGGGGTCCCTTCCAACTCTACAATTCTATGATTCTGTGAATGGCTGCTAGCAGAAGAACATAAGAAGAGCTTGCTGGATCAGGCCCGTGTCCCACCCAGTCCAGAACTCTGTTCTCACTGTGACACAAGAGCCCTCCTGCAGTTTCCAGCAACTGGGATTCAGAAGGATATCAGAAGGATATATCTTTTAGGAGACACCTGAAGGCAGCTTTTTAATGCTTAATGTTTTATATATGCTGGAAGCTGCCCAGATTGGTAGTGGCAGCCCATTCAGATGGGTGGGGTACAAATAAAGTATTATTATTATTATTATTATTATTATTATTATTATTATTATTTATGAATAATGTTTAGCAGAGGGGAGGCAGTTCCCCACTTTCATGGTGAGGCAGTAACAGCAATAGCACGGTAGTGTTGACGAGGCATCACAAAGAACAACCAAACGGGTAGAAGGACACGCCCTCCAAAATCCTGCTGATCAAAATTGGACACTCAATTTTCCATCTGTACTTTGGTGCAAGCCACCTGACTCGCATCACCAGAGTGCCGGGCCAAAAAACAGGACATTCCAGGATCCAATCAGAAGCCAGGATGGCTCTTGTAATTCCGGGACGCCCTGCTCAAATTGGGACGGTTGAGGGGTATGGAATGAATCCCCCACAGTACTGTTGTGTCCATAACATGAGGCAGAATACACCCTATGCAATAAATACACCCTATGCAATAAAACGTCCAACTGGAGAATCTCTGAGCTGCTCTTCCTTATCTGCTCATTTCCGGACTCTGCTGGGTGCGCCAAGCAGCAAGGAAGGGGGTGTCAATATAGAGAGACAAAGGTCCCATTAACGCTTGTTTTTCCTTTTTCCCCTTCCAGATTTTTCTTTGTTTTTAAACAAATGTATGCAAGAACCGTCAAATACTTAGGCAGCAGTGCACCTAATGTTATTTGTTTTATCCATTGACTCTAGGCATAAACACATTCAGCATTCAAACATGTTACTTAATGTAACCTTTCCATGGAGAGTATTGAGTAGTTGGCATAACAAGGTCTTGAGTTGGGCCATGGACATAGTGAAAGAAAGGGGGCCCTGTTTCTTGGAAGGTGCCTCTATTCATTATGCCTCTAATTGCCCTCCTGTGTCTGGTAAAACACTCGGACATTGCTGCACCCCTGATATTAATTACCCATGTGTTCATTAAGCCCCTTTGGTGCTGCTAGCACAGCGCTTTCATTTCACCCCTGGAGGCAAACTCCATTGTCTTTCGAGACATTGGGGAATGGGGTTGGCCACTGCGAGAACAGGATGCTGGAGTTGTTGGGACCCATTGGCCTGATCCGGCAGGCTCTTCTCCAGTTCCAGAGGCAGTCTATCGGGATTCCTAGGTTCTACGGGGAGTTTGGTAGGGTTGCCATATGTCCTCCATTTCCAGGACATGTCCTCCTTTTTGTGAGTTGAGTCCTTCACAGCAATCCATAGTTATAAGTAGAAGTCGGCAAATGTGTCCCCTTTTTGGCTCTTCAAAATATAGCAACCCTAGAGTTTCGGCACTGTGAAAACGGGATGCTGGACTAGATGAGCCACTGGCCTGATCCAGCAAGCTGTTCTTAGGCTTAAATGGGAGATTGCGACCCAGAGAGCCAAAGTGTCTGGGGAGGAGCGAAAGAGGCAATAAGAGAGATGCTTCCTTTTCATCTTGCTGGCAAAATTCCTCCAAATGCAGATTGCCCAGCACAAAACGCAGCCCCCTCTCCCTGCTCCCTTCCCATCTGGACCTGCCTGGCCTCATTTGCCGTTAATCCTCCCTAATTGCCCGTAATTGGGTCCTTGCCCTCTGGGGCCCTTGCCTTGCAGGTGTTCGAAGGAACATCTGGGATCGATGCGAGGAAGACGTCCTGCGAGTTCACGGGGGACATTCTCCGCACACCTGTTTCCGAGGACATGCTTGGTACGTAAACGGGGAATTGGGGAGGAGGAATCCGTCTGGGGTAATGCATTGCTACAGCTGCAAAGTGAAGTGTGAGCTAATCCCGTTACAAAGAGGGTGGGGGGAGCGAAAGAGGCTGCAGGAACAAAGGAAAGAGAGGGAAAAGGCCAAAGGGCAGCCAGAGATGGCCCTGACTGCCATCAAGGGAGTTGAGACAGGGAGAGGCTTTCGGGTGCTGGAGTGGGAGGCGGGCGCTGGCTCTGAGCCATACAAGCCATGGGCATAGCCAGGATTTTTGTTGGGGGGGGGCGCAGAACCCCAGTTTGCTATGTATTTTTTTTGATTTTTATTTATTTGGGGGACAGCTGCCCCTCCCTGCCCCCCCATGAGTCATCTTAGGGCTCACTCCAGCAATGTTTGATGGGGGAGGCGCTGAAAGGAGTTAGAATCATAGAATTGTAGAGTTGGAAGGGATCCCGAGGGCCATCTAGTCCAACCCCCTGCAATGCAGGAATTTCAGATAAGCATTCATGGCTTTGGAGTTGTCTAGGGTTGCCATATTTCAAAAAGTGAAAATCCAGACTCAAAAGTTGTTCGGGGCTGCCAAAGCTGTGGAGCTTTTAAAAGTTTTGCCCAGAGTTGTTGGACCTTTGCAAAATCTCAAAAAATAAAAATGGATCTATTTTTAAGTAAATTCGCCAAAATCTACACTTCCATCGTGTGTTGGAATACGCCCAGATTTTCCTGGACATTTCAGCGATTTCAACCCAGACACTGTTTCCAACAGCCAAATCCCAGTAAGGTCTGGGAAATTCCAGACGTATGGCAACCCTAGAGTTGTCGTCCAAAACATTAGGAGGGCACCGGGTTGGCAAATGCTGGCCTAGACCCTGACCCTGGGATTAGGGTGGTCCTTCTCCCCTCTTGGGGTGTAGCTGAGGATTCCAGCAGTGGGAAAACTGGGAATCGGTGCCCCCTCCATCCTAAACTCTGCTGTGCTGTGGATATGTCTTTTGATGCCCTGAGTGGAAGATTATGAGTCATGGCAGCAGGGAGAGAGAGGGAGAGTGAATTAACGCTGTCAGGCTGTTTTGTGTATTATGAGTGCTGTAATGCTTTGTGAAGTTTATAATAGGACTTTTCTTGCGGTTGTGCGTTTCAGCCTATTTTTTAAGCCATTTTGCAAAGTGTTTTATAGAAGGCGTTAGTTTTGCTGATGGTTTATAATTGCTTTACATGATTCATGTTGCAATTGTGATGTTCTGTTATATAATTGCAATTTTTTGCATGTAAGCCACATTGTGACTCATCATGTCAGTGAAAAGTGGCATAGAAATATAATGAATGAATGAACTGTGAAAAGGCTAGCTCCATCAGGCCTCGGGCGCAGCCATCCCACCTGCTATCCCTTCTCATTTCATCACCTTTGCTGGAGGCCCAGCTCCATTGAGCACCTCCTTGCCTCTGGACTGTGCCAGCTGCCCATTATCGGAACAACAGCTTAGAAATTGGAGCCTGACTTTTGGTTTTCCACTGCCATCCCTGTGCACTTTTCCTTGTGTGTCGTGTCATGTCATGCCATTTATTGATTTTTTAAAGGATCATTAGCCTGCAGGACAAGGGCTGGCGTGCATCTTGGGGGCAGGGCGCCCAGCGTGGGCGGGGGCAGCCACAATAGCACCCTGCCAGTGGGTGGGCGCCACTACCAAGAAGGCCCTCTGCCTGGTTCCCTGTAGCTTTGCTTCTCACAGTGAAGAAGAAGAAGAGTTTGGATTTGATATCCCGCTTTATCACTACCCGAAGGAGTCTCAAAGCGGCTAACAATCTCCTTTCCCCTCCTCCCCCACAACAGACACCCTGTGAGGTGGGTGGGGCTGAGAGACTTCAGAGAAGTGTGACTAGCCCACGGTCACCCAGCAGCTGCATGTGGAGAAGCGGAGACGCGAACCCGGTTCCCCAGATTACGAGTCTGCCACTCTTAACCACTACACCACACTGGCACCACACTACACCACACAGTGAGGGAACCTCCAGAAGGCCCTCGGAGCTGGACCTCAGTGTCCGGGCTGAACAATGGGGGTGGAGATGCTCCTTCAGGTATACTGGGCCAAGGCCATTTAGGGCTTTCAATGTCAGTACCAACACTTTGAATTGTGCCCAGAAACATACTGGGAGCCAATGTCGGTCTTTCAGGACCAGTGTTATATGGTCTCGGCGGCCGCTCCCAGTCACCAGTCTGGCTGCCGCATTCTGGATTAATTGCAGGTTCTGGGTCACCTTCAAAGGTAGCCCCACGTAGAGCGCATTGCATTAGTCCAAGTGGGAGATAACCAGAGCATGCATCACTCTGAGACAGTCCGCAGGCAGGTAGAGTCTCAGCCTGCGTACCAGATGGAGCTGGTAGAAAGCTGCCCTGGACACAGAATTGACCTGCACCTCCATGGACAGCTGTGAGTCCAAAATGACTCCCAGGCTGCACACCTGGTCCTTCAGGGACACAGTTACCCCATTCAGGACCAGGGAGTCCCCCACACCCTCCAGCCCCCTGTCCCCCAAGAACAGTACTTCTGTCTTGCCAAGATCCAACCTCAGTCTGTTAGCCCCCACCCATCATCTTCCTCTGCCCCCCACCGACTCATTTCTTTAGGTGGCCAAATTAACCTTTTCGCCCAAAGATCTGTCTTGAACATCCGCCAGAGCCTCCCCCCCCCCTTTATAGATTGGCTATCGGCCACCGCAGGGGAGGAATCAATACAGCTGCATTCGCCCTCCCTGCCTCCCCCTCGCCAGTGAGTGTCCCCCCCCCCAATGCGCAACAACTTTCTTCCGGTCCTTTAAGAGGGACGGTGGAAAAGCCCTGTCCTTGTCACAGCAAATGAAGATCAATGCCAAGATGGAAATGGGAGGAAGGAGCCACAGGACCATGAAAGGCCAGTAAGCTTGGTATTCACCACCACGCATTCTATTTGTCTTAGACACACATCACTGAAGCACAAAAAGGAAAAGGAGAGAGGGAGGGGGAGAAGGGAAGGGAGAAAGAGCAGAGGGAAACCTTTGCTCAATCGAAGCACCTGCAGTCCTGTGCTTGCAAGATCTGCGGCTTAGCCAGCCACTTGGAGTGACGCACACCATAGGTGCCAACTCCCTGGGGCCCTGGGCACCTGCAAAATTCTCCATGAAGGGGCCAGGCACAAAGTTTGGTGCCAAGGCCATGCACACTGCATGGCACCACGGCCCCAGGCACCCACAGTCGCGGGGCCAAGTTGGCACTCCTGCCACACACATACCTCTTGGACCTACCTCCCAGTCTCCTTTGCCCGTTCCCCTCCTGAGGATTAGGTGCGGGCAGCAAAAGCACAAGCCGCAGCCCCCCTCCCTGCCAATCCTGCCCAGGGTGTGCCACCCACACCATGGCACTTCTGCAACACAGTCGGCACCCTCTGCTGGTGGGGTAGAACTTGGCTGCTGTCTGCACAGTCCTGTACAGGACTATCAGCTCACACACTGTATTATTATTATTATTATTATTATTATTATTATTATTATTATTCCAATCAATCAATCAATAGAAACCAGTAATAACAAAAACAACAATAAACCGTTTACAGTTATACCCAAATTAAAATAACCGCCAACCCCAGCTAAACATTGCACCAACCCCAACCTGACAAAAACAAAAGAGAGGAATCAAAATTAGAACCATTTAAAACATTGTAAAACATTTTCGCCAGTTGCTCCAACCCGAGAGTTGTTCCAGCAATGGCCTCCCAAGAGCCTCTTTTAACTGTTTATATTTATTTATATCCCCCCTTTCCCCCTTCACTGAAGGTGGCCTGCAGATAAAATAGAAACAGCCAGAAACATAGGAGAAAAAAACATTTAAAACAGTTAAAGATTAATAGGATTAAAACTGTGTGAGTGTGTGTATGTAAAGTCAAGTACTTTATTATGTTCATAGACCAGCATAAGCAAAACATCAAAATAAATAGCATAACAGTATGAATCTAAATGAATAATTATTAAATAAATAAGAGCAAGAACCAAACATAGATTTAAACATATAAATAGAACACTTAATTAAGCATAGATAATGGGATGCAGGTGGCGCTATAGTCTAAACCACTGAGCCTAGGGCTTGTCAATCAGAAGGTCGGCGGTTCGAATCCCCACGATGGGGTGAGCTCCTGTTGTTCGGTCCCAGCTCCTGCCAACATAGCAGTTCGAAAGCATGCCCAAAAGTGCAAGTAGATAAATAGGTACCGCTCCGGCGGGAAGGTAAATGATGTTTCCGTGCGCTGCTCTGGTTCGCCAGAAGCGGCTTAGTCTTGCTGGCCACATGACCCGGAAGCTGTACGCTGGCTCCCTTGGCCAATAAAGCGAGATGAGCGCTGCAATCCCAGAGTCGTCCGCGACTGGACCTAACCGTCAGGTGTCCCTTTACCTTTAATGGGTGCGTAAACGTTTATAAGAAAAAATAAAAGATAGGTTAACACAGCTATATGGGGTGGGCTTCAGAGGTGTGGATCTAATAATATGGGCCTTAAGTTTAGGATTGAATTGTAACATAGACCATTCTTCTATTGAAAGATTGTATGAAATATCTATTAAACCACAGAATTGTAGACTTGGAAGGGACCTTGAGGATCATATAGTCCAACCCACTGCAACGCAGGAATGTGGATCAAACCTGCAACCTTGACATTATCAGCACCTCTCTCTAACCAACAGCTGACGATCATTGCAGCAAAACATCACATCACCAGCCCTTTCCTTATAAAGAGGCCATTGCCAAAAGCCCATTGGTTAAGGCTATGGAATGGCTCTATTCTGCTGCCACGGCTGGAGGCAGTAATTGCTCCTGGGTGCCGGTTGTTGGAAACCACGGAAGGAGAGAGATGGTTACGGGCTTCTCGCAGGTACCTGGTTGGCCCCTGTGAGAACAGGAGGCTGGACTAGATGGGCCATTGGCCGGATCCAGCAGCCTCTCCTCGTGCTCTTAGCTGTCCAAAGATGATTCCCACGTATACCTGCGGTTGTGTCTCACACCAGGCCCTCCTTCTCACACCTGTCTCTCTCTGCAGGCCGAGTCTTCAACGGTTCCGCCAAACCCATCGACAAAGGGCCAACTGTGATGGCAGAAGATTTCCTGGACATTAACGGTGAGACCTTAGTCTGGGGTGCCATGGGGAGGGATTCCGCTTGACCCCTCTGTTCCAAAGAAGACGCCGTCAAAGGGAACCGGTGAAAGTCCTGACCTCCCTCTGCTCTTAAACAGGTCTCCCATATCTAGAAGCAGAGTCGAAACAAAATAAAAAAATTCCTTCCAGTAGCACCTTAGAGACCAACTAAGTTTGTCAACTAAGCAGAATGTCATGATCACAAATAAGGAACTCCATTTTTCCAGGCAGGGAAACCCAGCGGTTTTTCCTCTGTTCCCCCACATTTATTTATCTACTGCATTTATATCAGGCTGCTGGGGTCCCCCCCACCTCAGTGCCACCTCTATTCCCCCCTCTCCTTTCTTGCCAAAGGTGCCATAATCAGTAGGGTCTTAGGGAGGGACCCAGTTCAGGCAACAGAAGCAGGTTTCAGAATCCCTGGTATAAAGTTACAGGTAGCTGTGTTGGTCTGCCATAGAAAAAACAAAATAAAAAAATTCCTTCCAGTAGCACCTTAAAGGTAAAGGTACCCCTGACCGTTAGGTCCAGTCGTGGACAACTCTGGGGTTGTGCGCTCATCTCACTCTATAGGCCGAGGGAGCCGGCGTTTGTCTGCAGACAGTTTTTCCAGGTCATATGGCCAGCATGACTAAGTCGCTTCTGGCAAACCAGAGCAGCACACGTAAACGCTGTTTACCTTCCCGCCGGAGCGGTCCCTATTTATCTACTTGCACTTTGACGTGCTTTCGAAGTGCTAGGTGGGCAGGATCTGGGACAGAACAACGGGAGCTCACCCCGTCGCGGGGATTCGAACCGCTGACCTTCTGATCGGCAAGCCCTAGGCTCTGTGGTTTAGACCACAGCGCCACCCACGTCCCAATACCCCTGGTATAGGGAGCCTTTATTTAATTTTTTGCATTTATCCCTCAAGATGGTCTACATGGTTCTCTCTCGCCCCTTATTTAATCCCCACAACACCCCTGTGAGGTAGGTTAGGCTGAGACTAAGGGTTTCTCCACATTTACCTTTGGCATTGCTCTTTCCAGGCAAGTCTGCACTTAAAAGCTACGTGTCTGAGCTTATTTGGTTTTGTTGTGGGGTGTTTTTTTGGCCTGAATCTTTCCCCACAAAAACCCACTCTTTAGCATTTAATCAGAACAAACGCCAATTCTTCCGTGGATTGACGTTTGCTCCGATTGAGTGAAAAAGAGCAGGTTTCATGAAGAAAGCTCTGGGACAGGAAAAAGAATGGAGTTCTCGGACACAGAGCTTCAAATCTGTGTTTGCCACTTTAACAAGACAGGAATGGCAACTGTTTTGTGGGTCCTGCAGCATCTTTCACCAGTCTTTGAACTGAGGCTCCCATCAGCCCCAGCCTGGCACGTAGTTCAAAACCTTTGGAGGGCACCAGGTTGGCAGTCGCTGGTGTACCAACATCAGCAAGGCAGCAAAGCCTTATAGGCTCTGCTTCGATATGACCATTGCTCTCTGCTTGATGACTAGCCCACCCCTGACTGGCCGGCTGCGATTGCTGGATTTGAGCTTCGATTCCTGCATTGCAGGGGGTTGGACTAGATGACCCTCGGGGGTCCCTTCCAACTCTACGATTCTGTGACCTCCTCCCTCCTCCTGCCTCGTTTTCCCCAGGCCAGCCCATCAACCCGCACGGGCGCATCTACCCCGAAGAGATGATCCAGACTGGGATCTCCCCCATCGATGTCATGAACAGCATTGCCAGGGGTCAGAAGATCCCCATCTTCTCTGCTGCAGGTCTCCCCCACAATGAGGTAAGCGTATGCATTTGAGGTCTGAATCCTAACCCCACCCTGTTTTGCTCCATCCAGAATTTGCTCTGTCTAGATTCTTCTGTTCGTATTTAAAATCTAAGAGCCACGTGCTAGTGAATTAACGCTCTCTGGGACCAAGATCTCAGCAGGCAATTAAAAGTTGGCACGAAAGTTGCCTGCTGAATTTCCAGTGGCAGAGAGTTCCACAGGACTGGGCCCATGACACTAAAGGTTCGGCTTCTCCTTGTTTTGAAACCAGCCTGCAGGTGATCTCATCTGGGGCACAAGGGCTCAGGCTGAGGCACCCTTAACCGACGTTGCGCCGGGCTTTTTGTAAATCAATTTAAGGACGTTGAACCTGGTTGACACAGACACTCCTGTCCCTTTCCTGGCTGGAAATCTGGACCTCTGCCGACATGCCAGCCTGCCTTGCCCCACGGTGCCCTTTGACGGACCTGAAACATTGAGGCTCATCTCCGTGTGAATGCACCTGGGGACAGGGTGCGCAGCCCGTGAGAGAGACCAGGGTTCGAATCCCCTCTCGGCCATGCAGTTCACTGGGTGACTCTCTCTCCCAGCCCAGCCTACCTCACAGGGTTGTTGTGAGGATTGAATGAGGAAGAGGGGAAACCATGCCATCTTGTGCCCCGTGGAGGAAAAGGTGAGGTGTATATCCAATAGATAAATGAATAAGCAGGCCAGTTTCCTTGCCACAGATACACACCCAGGGAGGAAGTCAGGTGGAAACTGTGCCCTGACTAATCGGGAGTGACAGGCGAGAGTGAATATGATCAACTCAGGACCTGGCGTGTTGGACGCTCCGCCGCCTGGCAGGAGAGTAACGGAGGGAGGTGGGTGGAGAGGCCAGCAAAGGCCCTTCATTTATTTATTTCGTAGAGTTGCAGAGTTGGGAAGGACTGCAAAGGGTCATCTAGTCCAACCCCCCCTGCAATGTAAGAATCACAGTTTTTGGCACACAGCCTACTTTTTTCCTCCAAGGGGCTCAAAGATGGCACAAAAAATGTTCTCTCTCTCTCTCCTTATTCTCCTTCGGCAGGAATGCTGATGTCTTTGTGCAAAACACCCCAGAAACAAGGACAGAAGGTTAAAAACTCACCGGCTAATTGAGGGGTGTGTGCAAGAAATGGGAGAGGGATCGAGGAATGTCAGGGGTGTGTGTGTGTGTGTAACGTCCCTGTTTTCACCTGAGGAATGTTGGAGGGTGTGCCATCTCCTCTCTTCTGTCCTTGAGACGGTAGCATTGCCTTCCTTTCGCCTCCCCCCTCAGATCGCGGCCCAGATCTGCAGGCAAGCAGGGCTGGTGAAGAAATCCAAAGACGTCATGGATTACCACGAGGACAACTTTGCCATCGTCTTTGCTGCCATGGGGGTGAGTCGCTTCAGACATTTCCATCCTCAGGCTGCCAAAGGTCTTGCTCCTTTTTGAGCATCATTTAGCTGTTGGTCGGCTTTCTCCAAATTCACGTTGCACCAGAGTAGGCCACGCTCCTTGCATTTACACATGAGGAGCCATGGGGATCTTTCCCGTTCATAGAATCGGAGAATCGGAGAGTTGGAAGGGCACCCTGAGGATCATCTAGTCCAACCCCCTTGCGATGCAGGAATAGGCAGGTGTCCCGTCCGGGGATCAAACCTGCAACCCTGGCATTATCAGTGCCATGCTCTAGCCAGTGAGGGAGGAGCCTTCCTTTTTTGCATTTGCCCCTGCCTTCTAATTTGTTGGTTCTACTGCAGAATCAAAGAATCATATCTTCATTTTCATTGTTATATTTATTGATACCCTGCCTTTCCCCCCTAACACAGACTCAAGGAGGCTTACAGATAAAATAGGAACAGCTCTCCCCAAAGAAGTTTGTCTGGCTCCTTCATTATACACCTTAAGGCACCAGGCAAAAATGTTCCTTTTTTAACCAGGATTTTGGTTGATTTGATTGACATCCTACGCCCTTTTAAAATGTGGGTTGGGGGGGGGGGTTAATGGATTGTTGTTTTTGTTTTGATTGTATATTTTGTGGTTTAATATTTTGATTTTGTTCTGTGAACCCCCCTAAGATCTCCAGATATAGGGCGGTATATAAGTTGTTAAATAATAATAATAATAATAACATTGGGGTGGGAGGGGGGCCAGCATTAAAACACAATTAAAACAATTTATAGAATTTATTTATTATATTCCTGTATGTGCTGGAAGTCACCCAGAGTGGCTGGGGCAACCCAGCCAGATGGGCGGGGCATTATTAATATTATTATTATTATTTAGCATTTGTAATAGGAAAAAGAGAAAGTCTTTAAAAAGGCAAATCATTGCAATAGAACAGGCTTCCCCAAACTAAGGCCCGGGGGCCGGATGCGGCCCGCGAGGCTTTCTTATGCGGCCCCCGGCACCCCCCGCCGCCCACTCCTGCCGCGTGCTCTTAACGGCGCGGCTGCCCACTTCCGGGTCGCCGGAGCGTCGGAAATAGTTTGTGCGCATGCCCAAGCGTCATTTCCGGCGCACTTCCGTGCGCATGCGCACAAGCTCTTTCTGCTGTTCCGGTGACCCGGAAGTGCACTGCAAACCGCTCCCACGTGCTCCGGCTCACAGCACAATTGGCGCTGGCGGCACCGGCCCTCGGCAACGTAAGTTTGGGGACCCCTGCAATAGAATCACCACAGCACTAGCTCTTAAAAACAGTCAGTTGCCAAACACCTTTTGCAACAAGAAAGCCTCCACCTGTTTGCAAAAGAACAAAGAGGGAACCAGTCGAACTTCTCTAGGGAGGGAGTTCCCAAGTCTGGGAGCAGCTACCAAGGAGGCCCCTCCCCACCAAGCATGCCTGTGGACCACAGGACCAAGAGAATTGTGGAGTTGGAAGGGACCCAATGGATCTTCTAGTCCAACCTTCTGCAATGCAGGAAACACAGCTAGATTAAGTACGGACCGGCCATGTGCGCAGAAAGCTACCAGCACACCTGGTTTTTTTGTTTATGTTTTTAATGTTTTCCCTGCCCAGGAAGTGTACTAAAAAAACCACCAGTATTTCTTAGACTTGCTTGCAACGCACCCAAGGATTTTAAAAGGGGCCCCAAAGCCATCAGTCCTACCCAGGAGCCCATGTTGGCTCTAGAGCCCTAGGAAATATTTCCTGGCGGGATGCTCAGCCAAGGCAGCAGGGCTGGTGGTGCAAGAGACCTCCCTCTGGGAAAAGGCAAGCTTCCCTGCCACATCCTCAGGCTTTGAGCATCTCCCAGGCAGCCAGGTGAGCTAACCGGCAGCAGCTTGCTCCCCCCTAGTGGACAGTCACGTCCTTGCAAGCGCTTCCTTTTGGCATCCCAGGTCATCTTTATCGGCAGGTGGGTTAAAAGAAAGTCCTTCTTCCCACAGCACATAGTTAAACTATGGAACTCGCTGCCACAGAAGGCAGGTGTGAAGCCGTCAACTTGGATGGCTCTGAAAGAGGATGAGACAAATTCATGGAAGAGAGGACTATTGATGGCTGCTAATTGTGA
The DNA here is from genome assembly GCF_965207765.1 of Zootoca vivipara. Classification (NCBI taxonomy): domain Eukaryota; kingdom Metazoa; phylum Chordata; class Lepidosauria; order Squamata; family Lacertidae; genus Zootoca; species Zootoca vivipara. Next base: position 73,016,407 of record NC_142583.1, read on the forward strand.
TGGCTATGCTTTGCCCTCCACCTGCGGCAAAATGGAATTATTATTATTATTATTAAGAATATTTAGCTGCATCTTGATGGAGGGAGGTTTTTCTCAACTGCTCTTGTGGATGTGATTTTATAAGACTCAGAAGAACGCTTCACACCTGGAGAAAGCTATAAACAGCTATTAAGGACCTAAGAATTTCCTGCCGAATCAGGACGCTAGCCCACCTACTAGTCCAGCATCCTGTTCTCATTACCTTTAACAAGGAGAAATGTAAGGTACTACACTTGGGCAGAAAAAATGAAAGGCACAAATACAAGATGGGTGACACCTGGCTTGAGAGCAGTACATGTGAAAAGGACCTAGGAGTCTTGGTAGACCACAAACTTGACATGAGTCAGCAGTGTGATGCAGCAGCTAAAAAAGCCAATGCAATTCTGGGCTGCATCAATAGGAGTATAGCATCGAGATCAAGGGAAGTAATAGTACCACTGTATTCTGCTCTGGTCAGACCTCACCTGGAGTACTGTGTCCAGTTCTGGGCACCACAGTTCAAGAAGGATACTGACAAGCTGGAACGTGTCCAGAGGAGGGCAACCAAAATGGTCAAAGGCCTGGAAACGATGCCTTATGAGGAACGGCTTAGGGAGCTGGGTATGTTTAGCCTGGAGAAGAGAAGGTTAAGGGGTGATATGATAGCCATGTTCAAAATATATAATAGGATGTCATATAGAGGAGGGAGAAAGGTTGTTTTCTGCTGCTCCAGAGAAGCAGACACGGAGCAATGGATTCAAGCTACAAGAAAAAAGATTCCACCTAAACATTAGGAAGAACTTCCTGACAGTAAGAGCTGTTCGGCAGTGGAATTTGCCACCAAGGAGTGTGGTGGAGTCTCCTTCTTTGGAGGTCTTTAAGCAGAGGCTTGACAGGCATATGTCAAGAATTCTTTGATGGTGTTTCCTGCTTGGCAGGGGGTTGGACTGGATGGCCCTTGTGGTCTCTTCCAACTCTATGATTCTATGATTCTATGTCCATTTATATTTGCAGCGCTGTTCTGGAATGTTGGCTGGTTGGGCAGTCGGAAGTCCTTAGAAATTTGTTGGTTTGTAGGTTTCTGAAATAGGTCTTTAAATGCCTGAACTGGCTCTAGCTGTCTTTGACTAAAACCTTCACCAATCTGGTTTGCACTGCAAACTACAACTCAAGGGCCTATTCTCTGTTCTGTGACTGGCAGGTGAACATGGAGACGGCCCGCTTCTTCAAGTCGGACTTTGAGGAGAATGGCTCCATGGAGAACGTCTGCCTCTTTCTGAACCTGGCCAATGACCCCACGTGAGTTTTTTTTTTTTTGTAAACTGGGCTTTTCTTACAATCAAGCGGTGTATAAATTTTATGAAATAAATACACAAATCAGAGCAGCCTGGCAGTACCCCTGATCAAATCATGGTCCAGCCTGGGGGGGTTTCTGTGAGTTCAATGGAAGACCACCTGCCCAGCAGCTTGTGGGAACAAAGGAGCCTCTTGCCGGAGCTCAGGTGGGCTTCTCCCACCTGCAAGCAGCACCTGTGCATCGGCTGGTACCACTTCTCTGCCCATCCATGCAACAGCACACAGGGGCCTCGTGGGCATCTGTGGCACAGGACACGCCAGGCGAAGAGTAATTTTTGCATACAAAACCCCCCGCCTTATTGTAGTGGTGTGTGCAGATAATGGCTACAGAACCCTGTAACGAAGACCCTCCCAGTGTCCCTATTTTCCAGGAACAGTCCCAGATTTACAGAAGCTGTCCTGGTTTCTGATCTGATCCCAGAATGTCCCGCTTTCCCTTAGGTCCTAGGGTTGCCTCATTTTCATTGGATAAATGTTGGATGGTATGGAATAGAACATCTTTCTTTAAATTGGATAAATGTTGGGATGGCCATATTTTCATCGGATAAATGTAGGAGGGTATGGAACAGGACACCCTTGTTTTCACTGGAGAAATGTTGAGATGGTCCTATTTTCATTGGGGAAATGTTGGGATGTCCTGTTTTCACCAGAGAACTGTTGGAGGGTATGTAGTAAGGAGGAGACTTGGGCAGGACTGGATGCTCGGCTTGCAATGCTCAGCGCACCCAGACCCCCCATGCTGACTGCCCCCTCTCTCCCACAGGATCGAGCGCATCATCACCCCACGCCTGGCCCTGACCACGGCCGAGTTCCTCGCCTACCAGTGCGAGAAGCATGTCCTCGTGATCTTGACGGACATGAGCTCCTACGCTGAGGCGCTGCGCGAGGTCAGAGGGGCACCCCCTGGCTTGGAGAGGGTGTGGGCCAGGGCACCTAACATGGCAGGGATCCACTCTCTGTGCCCCATAACTCACCTCTCTTTCCCCACCAGGTCTCGGCTGCCAGGGAGGAGGTCCCCGGGCGCAGAGGCTTCCCAGGGTACATGTACACTGACCTGGCGACCATCTACGAGAGAGCCGGGCGCGTGGAGGGCAGGAACGGCTCCATCACTCAGATCCCCATCCTGACCATGCCCAACGATGGTGAGCAGGGGGGGGGGCTGGGAAAAGGCTCAGGGGAGGCCAGGGCTGTTGACTTCTATGGGGAAAGTCGTTTGGAGGAAATGTCCGGCAGCAACAGCAGCGGGGAGTGAGGGGTGGCTGGCAAGGGGGACGGAAGGGAGGCAAATTTTACTGGAAGTCAATGCCCCCCCCCACCTCCAAAGCACACGCAACTTGGGATCAGTTGATCTGCAAGATTGCCCAATCCCATATATGCCCGCTGGTCTGCTTCGATCGATCGGCAGAACTCGAAATGTTACAGGTGCCACGTAACACCTGCTCCGCATTGGTAAGAAATCAACCTTTTAGTGTGGCAGCACCTGCACTTTGGAACTCCCTGCCGATTGACACCAGGCAGATACCTTTGCTGCTGTACTCTTTTTGGCACCCGCTAAAAGCTTTTCTTTTTTCTTTTTGGTTTAGATTTCTAAACAGCTGGCACGAGTTTTAATCTGTTTTTAGCCTATTGTTGTTTAAACTTTTAGAAAGTTTTCTGTGAGCTTCGCCCAGGAGGCCCACGACATCTCTGCATCAAAAGTCGACGCTGATTCCTAATGGCGTTCCATATTGCTTCCTGCATTCCTTGCATGGAATTTTATTGCATTGCAACCTGAAGTTGTTGGATTTTTTGAATAGTCAAGTTACTTTAGAGCCGGTCTAATGTAAATACTGTCTGTTTAAGAGAAACAGGTGCCGGTGTTTCTGTTAATTGCTCACAGGCGTGGGCTCTGCTTTTTGTATATAAGGCTTTGCCAGAAAGCCTTCTGCATCTCTTAGTTAGATCTTTCAGTTTGATTCATCTCGTAGTAGTAGATCACTCTCTCAGTTGTTCTCAGTTTAAGAGATTCCTCAGTTGAATCTTAGTATGAGAGTTGCTTAGTTATAAAGCTAGTTTACTGTTAATTCTTGGGTAGTTTTAATGGGAGTTTTGTGGGAGGTTTGGAAAGTGGGTAGATAATATTGCTAAGAGAGAAAGCATTTATCTTTAGTTTAAAGTCTCTTTAGAGTCAGTTTGTTTTTCAGTTAAAGAAACCCAACCGTTTGTATTTTCATCTGCATACTTTTACAAGTGTGCAGCTAGTAAGGGGTTTCACATAAGGGAGATAATACCCTACGCTCTTGGTGGTGTTTTCTTAGCCAGGTCGACTTCTGACTGCGTATACTCTGCGTGAAGCGTACTTTAAAGGGCCGCTGTAAAACTGGGATATATGATTTAGGTTAAGCAGGTTTCAATACCCGGTTTTCTCCAATATTATTCTTATCATATATATTCCAATAGAAGTCTGTGGAATGCAAATTGCAGTAGGATGAAATGTGATGTAAGGGACACAAGAAGCAGCAGAAACATGATTAAAACCATGCAGCGCAGTTGATTACAGTTGCCACTACAGGGTGAAAAATCATTTGGTGGTTGGCCGAGACCCTTGGCATTTTTCAAGTGGTCCAGAGGGGTGGGGTGGATTGTGGAGCATTGCTTGAAAGCCTCCTGCCGCCCTCCTCTGCAACAAACTTCCCAGTTCAAGGCACTGCTGGCTGAGAAACCACAGCCTCGCCAAACGCTTCATCTCTCTCAGCCCAATCAAGTTCAGACCACCTTCCTGGCCGCAGCTCAGCAGCTGCCCTAGCTTTGCAAAGGAAAGGGAACTGCTTCTGTTTCGGGGAGCCAAGTCCCTCGGTTTGAGCCGTGATCAAGGAGAAGCAAGCGAGAAAAAGCCAATTTTAGTTCCTCATATGGTCTTCCGCACGTTCTCTCGGTTCCTTTGGTGAATCAGTCATCCTCAGGGTTGAAACGTACCTTAGGATGAAATCTGTAGGTATTTATTTCGGCAGGGGAAGAAGCGAGACAGGGAGGGAGGGGCCTTTGAAATAATGGGGGAGATGTTGGAGGATAAGATAGAGATGAATGTTTCTAAAAGTCACACACACCCCTGTGAAATATAGGGGGGAGGTGTTTCTGACTGTTGGGGTGATGTTAAGAGTCTTAAGATATGAGGTAAGGATTTGCAAACAGAGGTAAGTTAAGGCTCAGGTATCCTTTAGGAATACAGAGCTCTCCTTGGACTTGTCAGTTGCGGGGAAATTTCCTAATTCAGGTGGATATGCAAGATGGGAGTTTATTTGGGGTGCACTGGGAAGGGGGGAATGGCATAGAGACCCTCCAGGTGTCTTTTTTTATTGTGCATTCATAGAATTGGGAGGGGTTCCCCCAGGGGTCATCTAGTCCAACCCCCTGCAATGCAGGAATCCCATACTTTTTTATACCACAAATGCCACTTTCCATTTCTTTGTTCAGCTTTGAACGTTGTGCCAGAATGCACAAGTAAAACAGTCAGAGCCATTTGAAACTGGAACAGACACCCTCATAAGGTTTTTCCTTCCTTGGAGGGTTCTAAGCAGAGGTTGGACGGCCATCTGCCAGGGATGCTTTAGCTGAGATTCCTGCATTGCAGGAGGTGGGACTAGATGACCCTCGGGGATCCCTTCCAACTCTGCAATTCTGTGGTTCTCAGTGCCCCTCCAGATGGCAATCATGCAGTGACCCCTGGGGGAGCATTGCAGAACTGACAAAGCAGAACGTGTGTGTGGATGGTTCAGTGCAAAACCCGACACCTATGCGCTGCTGTTGCATTAGTTCCATGTTGCATGTTATATGTTGCATCAGTTACACTTGCAAAAAAAACCAGCATCGCACCCGCCTGGAGGGGCCCCTAGTGAGAAACCAGATTAGCCCAGGGCACAGAGAAGTCACTTGCAATGTTAGCAGGGCCAGCGGCTAATCTACCTGCTTCCCCCTCCTTACAGATATCACTCACCCCATTCCTGACTTGACCGGATTCATCACTGAAGGGCAAATTTATGTGGACAGGCAGCTCCACAACAGACAGGTAGGTTTACCTGGGGCTTCTCTTTCCCCTTTGATCCTCACCTCTGCCTGAGGTTCCATCCTTGCAAAGGAAAAGGAAGTGAACAGATTGAACGTGGGACATTCCTTCCCCTGCTAAGGAGTCATTCATAGGGAACTCCCTACGAGATTCTGGGAACCGCCCTGAGAACTCCGGGTATAGGGTGGTATAGAAATTCAATAAATCATCATCATAAACTTCCTAAAGAACTTTTTCTCCTGCTGTTTCAGCTAAGGGCTCTTCCACACCTGAGGTTAATGTGCATTTGGGACCCTTTGTGGAATATGAACCCTCAGCCCATGTGTTGTTCACCTCCTGCTGTCCCACGCTGTCTCCTCCCTGAATGCAGAGATCCCCTGTCCTCTTAAATTCTGTTTCTTTTTTTTAAAAATAATAATAATTCATTTTTAGTTTTCCATTTTACAACAAATACATGGTTATTGAAATCACCTCACTATCCATGACTTCCCTTCCCCACCTTCTGTGGTTTGTTAATATTTCCCCTGTTTGGCTGCATATCCAAAATGCTCCTTTACCCTTTTATTTTCACCTTGTTTCATGATTATTCTACAGTAGTCCTGCTAGCGTTTTATGATGTTTACAGTAATTCTTCATGTATTCCACTTCCCCCATTCTTTCTTAGAAATCTCTTGGTCTCGATTTCTGCTTGTTAACACAGCCAGTTCAACATATTCATTGGCCTTTCCTCTTTTGGCGGTATTACCCCTTCCTTCCATTAATTCCAAACAGGAGAGTTACATTGATGGTCAGAGAGATTCCCTGCGAGCCAGTGGTGGTGCCCCCTTCCCTAGCAAAAACCCTGGCTAAGCCCATGATTTCAGACTAGGATCTGGGTTCAAATCCACACTCAGCCAGGAAAGGTCACCAGGTGTGACTTCAGGCTGGTTGCTGCCCCTCAGCCTAACCTACATCACAGGGTTGTGGTGGGGATCAGCACTGTCTTAAGTATATGCGCCACTGGGGTGCAAAGATCTGCCTGCGCACACCCCAGGTTGCCCAGTCCCGGGCATGCAGGAGGGCGGAGCCAGCCGGCCACCACAGCATCTTGCTGGCTCGGTCACCCCTGAACTCACGGTGCAGAGCCGCCCGCAGCAGAAGAGCCTGCTGCGGCACTCCAAGTGAGAGACGGGCTCTTCCCCGGACTCAACTTTCGGGCCCTGGACTCTCGGCCTGGCGCCCCTGAGAGCCTGGCGCCCGGATGCCCCGCACCCCTAGCACCTATGGGTAAGACGGCCCTGGTGGGGATTAATCAGGAGGAGGACCACGTACACCAATTTGAACCCCTTGTAACAAATAAATAAACAGAGAATTTCCAGACTTAAGGAGGAGAATGTGTGGAGCAGCAGTAGCTGGAGAGTAGCTGGATTCAAACTACAAGAAAGAAGATTCCACCTAAACATTAGAAAGAACTTCCTGACAGTAAGAGCTGTTCAGCAGTGGAATTTGCTGCCAAGGAGTGTGGTGGAGTCTCCTTCTTTGGAGGTTTTAAGCAGAGGCTTGACAGACATATGTCAAGAATGCTTTGATGGTGTTTCCTGCTCGGCAGGGGGTTGGACTGGATGGCCCTTGTGGTCTCTTCCAACTCTACGATTCTATGATTCTATTAGGTATGCCACACACGCAAGGAGGAATTCAAGGAGGCACAGGGGGTCCTGGGATCTACCTTAAACCGAGACATGGATGGGTCCTTAGGCTAAACACACACACACACACACACAGTGTATTTCCAAAAACCAGAGGTGCCCATCTGCTTTCTCTTGCCACAGATCTACCCTCCCATAAATGTCCTCCCGTCCCTCTCCCGTCTGATGAAGTCGGCCATCGGAGAAGGCATGACCAGGAAAGACCATGGAGATGTCTCCAATCAGCTGGTGAGCGTTTGAGCCTCCGTGGAAAAGGGTCTTCCATTTCAAGGGTCTTTGGGACCCCTGCACTGCCAGGGTTTTAGACTAGGTGACCCGTGGAATCCCAACTCTACAATTCTATGATTTTGTGCCTGCTGGAAAGCTACAAGCAGGATCCGAGCACGAGAGCCCTCTCCCCTCCTGTGGTTTCCAGCAACTGGGACTCAGAAGCATTCCTGCCTAAAACTTGGGGGCACATAGCCATCGAGAACAGAGCGACAAATATTGTTGCATGCCACCCGAGGTTCCAGGCACTTAGCTGGAGTCTGTGTTTCCTTTCAGAAATGAGGCACAGCAGAGACTGTGGAGTCTTTATGATATACATATATCCATATCCACATTTACACATATATGCAACCTGAGCCTGGGATGGAGGGGCTCACAGCCTTGATGCCCCCAAAGGGTCTTGCTTTTCCCATCGGCGCAGCCCAGGATTCAAAACAGGCTCCAAAACTTCTGAGCTTTTCTCCAGCTTGCTGACTTTTATCGACGGGAACCTTTCTGCAGAAACCTAATCCTAAACTATCTCTGACTGAAACTCTGACCTTTTGCCTTCTAATCTAACTCTGAGCTAAAGGAAAGGTCCGTCTCCCTGGTGAGATTCCTAATGGCTGATCGTTCTCCTTAATAGTCCACCCCAAGTGATCTCCTGAACACAGAAATCCAGACTTGCTTGATTTTAACATGCTAAATCCAGCACCCAGGCATTAGAAGGGGAGTCCAGGCACCCCAAAATCTTGTAACAAATAAGAACGCTGAGACTAAATGCACAAGATGCCTTGATGCAGAGGGTAGATTTCGTGCATCTACGATGCCCATGTTTTTAAAAAAACACACACCTTTATAGCTAAGACTTCAGAGCTTCTTTTTGATGGTGGTTCTGGGGTCTCAACGGCTGACTCGGGGTCAGGGTGGTTGCCTTGGGCAGGACCCTGACTCATGCCCTCCCTGTGGTTTCCCGCTCAGTACGCCTGCTACGCCATCGGCAAGGACGTCCAAGCCATGAAGGCCGTGGTCGGGGAGGAAGCCCTGTCAGCTGACGACCTCCTCTTCTTGGAGTTTCTGCAGAAGTTCGAGAAGCAGTTCATTGCACAAGGTAGGCAGGGGACGAAGGTGGCCGGGAAACGCTGACCTGGGAGGGCCCTTTGCCCTCCTCGCTTGGCACGGAGGCGGGAAGGAGTGCCGTGGCCTTAGAGCAGGGCGACGGGAACTCAGGACAAACACGGCCCTCTAGGCATCTCCAGCCAGCCCCAGGCCACACGCCTTCCCCCAGGATGAAGTTTGTGCTGCCTCTGCTTTGCATCCTCCTTGAGGGTTTCCGCAGGGCTGGAATGTGCCTCTGGACTTGGTTATTGCCTCTTGATTGTCTGGATGGAGAAAGAAGGGCTCTCTCTCTCTCACACACACACTCTCTCTCTTGTGTGTGTGTGTGTGTGTGTGTTGGAATCTAGACACATATAAAAAATGCTATGAAAATGCTTTTTATAAAAAAGCGTTTTGAAAAATATATTGAATTTGCCATAAGCTCACTATCACCATCTAGTGTCACATGTGTATAATGCACTTAAAATGTTATATTTGCAGCTGTATAGCTGAGTCCCAGGCCCATGTTTAAACTTACCTTACTGTGCAAAAACTGCTATGCTCACTAGGCCTGACTCTCCTGTGTTTTTGCTAATCAAGAGTTAATTCCACCTTGCTTGCTGGCGATTTACTGCTGGCTTGCTCCTGTCCTTAACCCACTGGCAATCTTGGTTTTCTCCCAGGCGCCTACGAAAACAGGACCGTCTTTGAGTCTCTCGACATTGGCTGGCAGCTGCTGCGGATCTTCCCCAAAGAGCTGCTGAAACGGATTCCGGAGAATATCCTGGCAGAGTACTACCCCCGGGAAGCCAGAGGGGCCGAAGGCTCCTCCAACACGGCCCTCTGAGCCTCAGGGCTTGTCCACATTAGGGCACAATGTTGCTCTAAACCCACTTAACTGACTTGGCGGGTTGAGGTGGGGTGGCTGATCCAAGGCTTTGGGGACATTTACACATCGCCGCCAGAAAGAGGAATATGAACCTGGATGTAGACACACACTTTCATTGCCGTGAAATAATCAGTTGTCAGTGCTGTCATGATTCAAAATAAAAGTGTCTACTCAAATCTTGAATTTTTTATTTTTGGAAGCCTTCCCCAGGATGCTTCCTCCCTGCCTCCCCCCTTTCCCTACAATGTGCCACTAAAATCAAAACCGCAGTGTGGTGTAGTGGTTAGAGGGTCAGACTAGGAGCTGAGAGAGACGAGGGTTCGAATCCGCACTCAGCCAAGAGCCCCGCTGGGAGTGACCTGGGGCCAGCCACTCACTCTCAGCCCAGCCTACCTCGCAGGGTTGTTGTGAGGGCAGAATGGGGAGGGAGAGAACTGCATTTCCACCTTCAGCTTCTTGGGAGAATGGTGGGCAATAAATGTAATTTATTGGGGTGCCACAGGGTTCTGTCTTGGGCCCAGTCTTATTCAACATCTTTATCAATGACTTGGATGATGGGCTTGAGAGCATCCTGAGCAAGTTTGCAGACGACACCAAATTGGGAGCGGTGGCTAATTCCCCAGCGGACAGGATCACACTTCAAAATGACCTTAACAGATTAGACAACTGGGCCAAAGCAAACAAGATGAATTTTAACAAGGAGAAATGTAAAGTACTACACTTAGGCAAAAAAAATTAAAGGCACAAATACAGGATGGGTGACACCTGGCTTGAGAGCAGTACATGTGAAAAGGATCTAGGAGTCTTGGTAGACCACAAACTTGACATGAGTCAACAGTGTTTTGCAGCAGCTAAAAAAGCCAATGCAATTCTGGGCTGCATCGATAGGAGTATAGCGTCTAGATCAAGGGAAGTAATAGTACCACTGTATTCTGCTCTGGTCAGACCTCACCTGGTGTACTGTGTCCAGTTCTGGGCACCACAGTTCAAGAAGGATACTGACAAGCTGGAACGTGTCCAGAGGAGGGCAACCAAAATGGTCAAAGGCCTGGAAACGATGCCTTATGAGAAACGGCTTAGGGAGCTGGGTATGTTTAGCCTGGAGAAGAGAAGGTTAAGGGGTGATATGATAGCCATGTTCAAATATATAAAAGGATGTCATATAGAGGAGGGTGAAAGGTTGTTTTCTGCTGCTCCAGAGAAGCAGACACGGAGCAATGGATTCAAACTACAAGAAAGAAGATTCCACCCATTAGGAAGAACTTCCTGACACTAAGAGCTGTTCGGCAGTGGAATTTGCTGCCAAGAAGTGTGGCAGAGTCTCCTTCTTTGGAGGTCTTTAAGCAGAGGCTTGACAGCCATATGTCAAGAATGCTTTGATGGTGTTTCCTGCTTGGCAGGGGGTTGGACTGGATGGCCCTTGTGGTCTCTTCCAACTCTAGGATTCTATGATTCTAATAAAATGAGAGAGGGGAAGAGGGTGCTAAATCAAGCTTCTCAGAAATCCTGAAGGCTGGCCTCTTATGGGAAGTCTAAAGAGGAAATGGCATCTCCTTGGAGGAAATGAGACATTGCAGGAGATAAAGGGGAGGTGTGGGGGGGGGCATGACAGAAGTCATAAAGAAAAGCACCCAGTTCCTGGTTTTCCTGAAGCACCCAAGTTGCAACTCTGAGGCAGAAGCCATTGGCAAATGCTGCTGGATAGCAGTGCCAGACCCAAGATTCGTATCCTGGAGGGACTCCTAATATCCACAAAGGAAATTCCTGGGCAAGAGTTCTCTGTTCCTTTAGGGCAGGGGCCAGGGGGGCCCAAACCTTTTTCAAAGAGGGCCACATTTGATGAAGTGAGCATGCGTGAGGGCCAACCAAAGTTGTTGAGCTTTTTAAACAATTCTACCCCAAAGTTGTTGAGCTCTTTTTAGGATTGGACTTCTTGGGCTTTTTAAAGGATTTGACCCCAATAAATAAACTGCCACAGGGGCCGGGGGGGGGCAGATTGGGCCCCCAAAACGGACATTGGACATGCCTGCTATTGGGAGGGGAGCTATTGGGTTGTTTTTAGTTTTATTATGCCTTTTGTAGTTTCATATCTTGGATTTTATTCTATGAACCACCCTGAGACCCCCGGGTATAGGGCGGTATGCTACTACTACTACTACCACCACCACCACAACCACCACTAATAATAATAATAATAATAATAATAATAATAATAATAATAATAATGCAGGCAAGTTAATAAATAACTTTCTAAAAGTTATTTCTTACTGTGTGTTTCCCTTTTCGTAAACCTACCCAAGAATAAAATGGGGGGGATTGGATTCGGGGGGTTCCTCAGGGCGGTGGGGGGGGGGCATGTGTGCCGAGTCCCATTAGTGACAGGGAGGGAAGTCCCAAAGGTAGAGATGGCACTAAGGGTTTTCCACACTTCTGCTTGACCTGTATTTTGAGATCATTGTGTCCCAATTAATTAATTAATTAAACGGGGTCTGAGAGCTTTTCTGTGGCTGTGCCTTGCCAAAATGTGATCTTACCCACTGAATCGGAGCTCTCTTTGGGTTTTCCATTCTGATATGATATGATTCAGTGGGTAAAGTCAGTTTTTTGCAGAATAATATTAATAATAATAATAATAATAATATATTATTTATACCCTGCCTATCTGACTGGGTTTCCCCAGTCACTCTAGGCAGTTTCCAACAAAATATTAAGAATACAGTAAAACTTCAAATATTAAAACCTGCCCTAAACAGGGCTCCCTTCAGATGTCTTCTAAAAGTCAGATAGTTGTTTATTTCCTTGACATCTGATGGGAGGGTGTTCCACAGGGCAAGTGTGACAAGAAAAGCTCCCGGACTCAGGGGAATTAATTGGGACACAATACAATCAGGATATGGGCCAAGCAAAAGTGTTGATGAGCGCTGAAATCTGTTGGCCTCTTGCTAGCTTCTGCAAAAGAGAGATCCCGGGTGCTGTTGCAAAGGCAATTCCCAGGTCAAAAAGTCAAAAAGGTCTGTGGCTTCTTGTGACTTGGCTCACACTGGAGGAGGAGGAGAGGTTTCACTTCTCAGTTCTCTGGGGAAGCCTCATCCCTTTCATGCAACTGTGGAGAGAAGGGGCAGACCAGGCTGGGCAGCTCTTAGTTGAGCACAGACAGTCTGGACCTGAATGGACCCTCTTGAGGAGGATCTCAGCCAGCTGGCAGGTAAGGATGGGAAATCTGCCTGCCCATAAAGCAGGTTGAGAGGGAAAGCATGGCAAAAGCGGTGGCATAGTGGTTAGAGTGCCAGGCTGGGTCCTGGCAGACGCAGATTCAAATCCTCCTGCGGCCCCGAAGTTCTTAGGGTTGCCATATTCCAAGTGAAAATCCGGACACATAAAATCACCACCGTTGTTGTTTTGTTGTTGTTGGTGGTGTTGTTGTTGTTGTTGTTGTTGTTATACCTCACTCACCTGACTGGGTTTCCCCAGCCACTCTGGTCGGCTTCCAGCATATATAAAAACATGTTGCTGTTGTTGTTTAGTTGTTTAGTCGTGTCCGACTCTCCGTGACCCCATGGACCAGAGCACGCCAGGCACTCCTGTCTTCCATTGCCTCCCACAGTTTGGTCAGACTCATGTTCGTAGCTTCGAGAACACTGTCCAAACATCTCATCCTCTGTCGTCCCCTTCTCCTAGTGTCCTCAATCTTTCCCAACATCAGGGTCTTTTCCAGGGAGTCTTCTCTTCTCATGAGGTGGCCAAAGTATTGGAGCCTCAGCTTCACGATCTGTCCTTCCAGGGAGCACTCAGGGCTGATTTCCTTCAGAATGGATAGGTTTGATCTTCTTGCAGTCCATGGGATTCTCAAGAGTCTCCTCCAGCACCAGAATTCAAAAGCATCAATTCTTCGGTGACCAGCCTTCTTTATGGTCCAGCTCTCACTTCCATACATCACTACTGGGAAAACCATAGCTTTAACTATACAGACCTTTGTTGGCAAGGTGATGTCTCTGCTTTTTAAGATGCTGTCTAGGTTTGTCATTGCTTTTCTCCCAAGAAGCAGGCCTCTTTTAATTTCGTGACTGCTGTCACCATCTGCAGTGATCAAGGAGCCCAAGAAAGTAAAATCTCTCACTGCCTCCATTTCTGCCCTTTCTATTTGCCAGGAGGTGATGGGACCAGTGGCCATGATCTTGGTTTTTTTGATGTTGAGCTTCAGACCATATTTTGCGCTCTCCTCTTTCACCCTCATTAAAAGGTTCTTTAATTCCTCCTCACTTTCTGCCATCAAGGTTGTGTCATCTGCATATCTGAGGTTGTTGATATTTCTTCCGGCAATCTTAATTCTGGTTTGGGATTCATCCAGTCCAGCCTTTCGCATGATGAATTCTGCATATAAGTTAAATAAGCAGGGAGACAATATACAGCCTTGTCATACTCCTTTTCCAATTTTGAACCAATCTGTTCATAGAATCATAGAGTTGGAAGAGACCACAAGGGCCATCCAGTCCAACCCCCTGCCAAGCAGGAAACACCATCAAAGCATTCTTGACAGATGGCTGTCAAGCCTCTGCTTAAAGACCTCCAAAGAAGGAGACTCCACCACCAATGGACCACCACCATATCCAGTTCTAACTGTAGCTTCTTGTCCCACATAGAGATTTCTCAGGAGTCAGATGAGGTGATCAGGCACTCCCATTTCTTTAAGAACTTGCCATAGTTTGCTGTGGTCGACACAGTCAAATGCTTTTGCGTAGTCAATGAAGCTTTCTCCATAATCCAGCGCATGCTTGCAATTTGGTCTCTGGTTCCTCTGCCCTTTCAAAATCCAGCTTGCACTTCTGGGAGTTCTCGGTCCACATACTGCCTAAGCCTTCCTTGTAGAATTTTAAGCACAACCTTGCTAGCGTGTGAAATGAGTACAATTGTGCGGTAGTTGGAGCATTCTTTGGCACTGCCCTTCTTTGGGATTGGGATGTAGACTGATCTTCTCCAATCCTCTGGCCACTGCTGAGTTTTCCAAACTTGCTGGTATGTTGAGTGTATCACCTTAACAGCATCATCTTTTAAAATTTTAAAATAGTTCAGCTGGAATATCATCACTTCCACTGGCCTTGTTATTAGCAGTGCTTTCTAAGGCCCATTTGACTTCACTCTCCAAGATGTCTGGCTCAAGGTCAGCAACCACACTACCTGGGGTGTACGAGACCTCCATATATTTCTGGTATAATTCCTCTGTGTATTCTTGCCACCTGAAGCAGGATTTGGCAACCCACTCCAGTATCCCTGCCAAGAAAACTCCATGGACAAAGACAACAGGCATAAAAACACAGTAAAACGTTAAATCTTGAAAACTTCCCTAAACAGGGCTGCCTTCAGATGTCTTCTAGTCAGACGGTTGTCTATTTCCTTGACATCTGATGGGAGGGTGTTCCACAGGGAGGGCGCCACCACCGAGAAGGCCCTCTGCCTGGTCCCCTGTAACATCACTTCTCACAGTGAGGGAACCGCCAGAAGACCCTTGGAGCTGGACCTCAGTGTCCAGGCTGGACGATGGGAGCAGAGACGTTCCTTCAGGTCTACTGGGCAGAGGCCATTGGCAAAGTTGTTGAGCTTATTCTGCAAAATCTCAAAAAAAAGAAGTAGTTTTGAGGTATTTCCCCAGAAATCCAAGCTACTTCCGCCCTGGCAATGTTTACAAGGGTCGAATCCCGTCTGTGTCTGGGAAATTCCAGACGTATGGCAGCCCTAACTGCAGTGGGCAAGTTATGATATGTGCCTTGATGGAGAACCTAAGATGTTAAGGCAGTGAAGGAAAGAATGAAAAGAATGTTGCCGAAAGGAGGTTGTAAAGGTATAAAGTTGAGAAGGCCGTGAAGATGTGTGAAGGAATTTGCAGACACCAATAGATGAACCCGTGGCCTTGCTCTCCCTCACTGGGATGTTGATGTTGCCTTCTGCTTTGTGCAATAAGGCTGCTCCTTAGCTACCTGGTTGCAATTCTGCTTGTTGCAAGACTTAATTTCCAAAGCAAAGGTGCAAAGCTAAGGTGGAGGGATGCCTCTGTAGGAGCCCGTGCAATTTATCGACCTGCGGACTCCACTTTGAAGGGTCCCCCCTTCGGACACCACTTGGCCCCAAATGTTTATGTGGTCTTAAGCATCGCAATTGAAGAAAATCCACTGTATGACTTTGGGCCAGTGATCTCCCTCACAGGGTTGTTGTGCGGACAACGTGGAGAGGGAGAGAGCTGCAAGAACCAGGCGGGAGGCGGGTGTTTTAGAAGGAGAGAGGAGATTTCTAACTAGCGATATGATGATCAAGGACAGATGGATTGATGGGCTGGTGGGAGTTGTACTCCAGAACATCTGGAGAGTGCCAGGAGAGTGCATCAATAGGAGTATAGCATGTAAATCTAGGGAAGTACAGTCGTACCTCGGGTTACGAACACCTCGGCTTGCGAACAGTTCGGGTTACGAACTGTGCAAACCCGGAAGTGTTTTCGCCGCGCGTGCATGCGCAGAAGTGGCGCGCGCGGTCTGCGCATGCGCAAAGCGTGAAAATTGCAGTCTGCGCATGCACAAAATGGCGCTTTGCGCAGCGTTCGGTTTACGAACTATTTGGGTTACAAACAGCAATCCGGAACGGATCGCGTTCGTAACCCGAGGTATTACTGTAATAGTACCACTGTATTCTGCTCTGGTCAGACCTCACCTGTGTCCAGTTCTGGGCACCACAGTTCAAGAAGGATACTGACAAGCTGGAACGTGTCCAGAGGAGGGCAACCAAAATGGTCAAAGGCCTGGAAACGATGCTTTATGAGGAACGGCTTAGGGAGCTGGGTATGTTTAGCCTGGAGAAGAGAAGGTTAAGGGGTGATATGATAGCCATGTTCAAATATATAAAAGGATGTCATATACAGGAGGGGAAAAGGTTGTTTTCTGCTGCTCCAGAGAAGCGGACACAGAGCAATGGATTCAAACTACAAGAAAGAAGAGTCCACCTAAACATTAGGAAGAACTTCCTGACAGTAAGAGCTGTTCAGCAGTGGAATTTGCTACCAAGGAGTGTGGTGGAGTCTCCTTCTTTGGAGGTCTTTAAGTGGAGGCTTGACGGGCATATGTCAAGAATGCTTTGATGGTGTTTCCTGCTTGGCAGGGGGTTGGACTGGATGGCCCTTGTGGTCTCTTCCAACTCTACGATTCTATGATTCTAGTTTGGGGGAGGCTGGGGGAGCCTGTCTTAGCAGACCCTCAGTGCTGCCCCTGAGCATTTTGTGGTGACGTTCTCTTCCTGTTCTTCTGCAGCCATTTTTGAATCTGACAGTGACTCCGATTCAGAGAAAGATGAAGAAGCCAAGGTATGTGAGTCCTTTCATTTTTAAAAAATTCAGTTATAAAATATTTGTATATTTGATGCAGTTTCAAGCATAAAAACATAAAACCATACCAAAAAAAAACCATCAATGATTGTGGTGTTTCACCTCTAGGGGCTAGCAAGAGTTCAGTTGCAAGGGAGGTAAACAGCCAATGGGAGCTCTCCAGGCAGAAGCAGGGGTACAGTATATATAAGGAGAAGCAGGCAGTCAGAAGGGGGAGATAACCGGGAGATGAGTTGAGTTGATGGGAGTTGATGAGAGAGGTGGAGAGGATTTTTAGATAGAGAGAGGCTTAGAGAAGCTAGTGAGGTGAGCTGTGGTGCAGAATCTGTAAGAGTAATAAGAAGGGAACTTCCGTCAGGGAGGAACAGGGGGAGAACTAATACTAAAGGTTAAGGTTAAAGAAAAGTACTTGAGAAACCAATAATAATTTCTATGCTTGTAAGATCTTCACTTAAATAAACTTAATTGTTTTGTTCACTGTTCACCTGACTGGATTCCAATCAATTGTGTACCAGTACACAGACTTACTGGTTGGTGGCAGCAAGGGAAGAAATAGGCAAGGGAGGTATTAGGTCAATAGACCGTTAAACATCCGGGGGCCTTTTACCGGTGTATCTCGCCACAATGATCAACAAAATAAGCTTCTAGTCCTCATGGGGAAAGAATGGGAAATAGGTGTCAGGGTCAGGTTCTGGAGTGAAGCCCCGGCAAATCATGACTCAAAGAAAGTCCTATTCTCACAAGCATTCACTGTGGCTTTCTAATCACTCCCGCTGTTTTGCTTCAGGGGGCAGGACTCAAACCCGTGCATTCAAGTGACAAGAAAGGAGAACTTTTTGACAGTAAGAGCTGTCCAACAATGGAATAGATCACCTCCTTTCTTGGAGGTTTTTAAGCCAAGGTCGGGCTGTCCTCTGTCAGGGTTGCTTTAGTTGTGATTCCTGCATTGCAGGGGGTTGGACTGGATGACCCTCAGGGGTCCCTTCCAGAATTCTATGATTCTAAATTCTGGGGGGGAATGATTTTGAAGTCTGCATGAGCAGCTGTGCTGAGGATGGGGAAGGAGGGGATGATTGCTTAGCAAAAGCAACTCTGCTGGCAGGACTAGAATCGGAAACATCAGTGACCCAGAAACATTTGTTCCCTTCCGTCCTCCAGGAAGTGGCTGCTTGTCAGGAAAGGGATGAAGCCAAGAAAAAACTAGCCGAATTTGAGTATGGTAAGCATGGTCTGTTGGGGTGTTAATGCTGCGAGCCCCTTATGCTCAGGTTGCATAGATTTATAAATAAAACTCTAAATCCCGAAGACGCCACAATCTCTGCTGATTCTCATTCCAAGGAAACCAAACCTGCTGAATGCCTGGAGCCTCTCACTGCTCGGAAATTGGGGTGGCAGCACCTAGCAGTGTCTTGCATTTCCTGCTCCCGACTGTTCACAGTGGTGAACCTCAGGATGAGAGGGGGCGACTGCACCCGTGTCTGGCTTGTGGGCATCTCAGAGGAATCTGATTGGGCGTTTGTTTTGGGAACAGGGTGCAGAACCAGGTCCCAGGCATATGGGATTTGTGGATGTGCTCAGGACACTTCCCTTGTCGGCAGCAGACAGTGAGCAGTAGCGAACCTGAAAGGGCTTCGGGATTCCCTAGTGGGGCAGTAAGATGCAAGACTATCAGACTTTGGA
Source organism: Zootoca vivipara (assembly GCF_965207765.1). NCBI lineage: Eukaryota > Metazoa > Chordata > Lepidosauria > Squamata > Lacertidae > Zootoca > Zootoca vivipara. Next base: position 73,034,784 of record NC_142583.1, read on the forward strand.
AAGCTGGTATCATTGGATCAAGTTCACCAGTTTTGTCCAACAGATTAAACAGAATAGTTTTAATGTATAAATTAATATGGTTTATTTGTTTGTTTGTTTGCTTGTTTGTTGTTGTTGTTAATTGAATTTGTATACCACCTTTCATCCGCAGATCTCAGGGTGGTTCACAACACCTGAATAGTTTAAAATAAAAGTGCAATTAATGGTTTCTGTTTTGAATTTGATTGTGCATTATTATTGTTATGTATTCAGTGTCCTGTGTTAGCCTGAGCTTGAGTCTGGACTAAGGATTCTGAGCTCCTGTGTTCTGGTTCAATACATTTCAGGATTTGGGCCTCTGCCATTGGCCCTTGAACTCTGAGTCGTGATTCGCAGCTTAGAAGTTTAGACAGCCAATCACGTTGGGAGTGGGTGTGGCCCAGGCTTTCAGAAATGTATATAAGCAGTTGCTTTGCCCCTGTTTCCCAGTTATGCAGCTCAATAAAGGTTCTTGTTGTTATGGCTGTGTCTTGCCTCATGGGAACCCAACTACACTTCAGTTATCTTCCTTAGTGGGTCCTGCAAACCGCCATTCTGAAGGATGCTTTTTGCAGGGTAGGGTCATGGGCATTGAGGATGAATTTATGTCACCAAGTGGGGAAAGTCCGGGGGAACTGCTCTAGAGATGTCCTTCAGCTTTTCCCCTCCTTTCATTCCCAGCTTCGCAGGCTTTGCTCGCTGAGCTGTCCACCCTGGAAGCAGAGTATGAAATCGAGAAGTCGTGCCGAGAGCAGGCAGAAGCCTATGCAGCCCAGGTAAGCCGGGTGAGCTGGTGGACATGGCAAGGCGTCTAACCTGGAGGTGTCCTAAGCACAGGGGGGCTCCTTCCAGCCCCTCCTGGGGAACAGCTGTAACTCAGGAGTCTAGCCCTTGCTTTGCATGCAAAGAATCCCTGCTCCAACCCCACTTGGCATCTCCAATGAGGGCTGGGAATGTCCCTGGTCTGAAACCCTGGCTGCTGCCAGTCAGAGTAGGCAATGCTGAGCCAGAGGGGGCCCTGCCCTGGCACTGTTTAAGGCAACTTCCCATTTTCCTGTGATGAGTCATTCATTGTCATCCCCTTGCCACCCACATCAAGTATCATTGGAGTTGCTCGCATCCCACTGTCCCGAGAAGCAATGGAGTGCGCCTCCGGGGGTGAAGTCAAACTGCTGGAGAATCGCAGAGTCTGCTGTGGCTGCAGAGATCGGTAATTCATAAAGGCTGCCCCCCCCCATGTTTTTGCTGCATTAGCAGCACCAAAGTGATCTCTCTGGGGCACAAGCCTGGGCAGTGTGTCTGGATTGTTAAAGACCGGCAAGGCTGAACCTGGCTTAAAAGCCAACTATACCAGTTGAACTCAGCAGAGTAGTGCAGGCACAGCGGAAACTTCTTGGTTGCAAGATGAAGGCAAGTTGCAGGAACATAGGAACTCACTGCCACTAGTACTGTGTAACTATATACAGCTTTATTTACAAGAACAAAACAACAAACAGTACATAGATCAGTACTTCTCTCTATCTCTCTACAACACAATAACCACATCAGAAACACACCACCAACTCTCCACACAACCCCACAAATTCACCCTTAGTCTAATAGGATTACTGAACCAATCACCAAGCTGTTGCTAAGGCTCTATCACTAGGCAAATTATCCAGCCCTGGAGATTGCTGAATCACTCTTTTGGGCATGTTGCCAGCTCTTAATTGTTATGTGACCAGTTGCACATACACACACAGTGAAAAAACCTCAACATGGATGTCCTGGGCTGCCAAGATGGCAGGACCCACTCCCTCTTGGCCTCATTGGTGGGGTCCAAAGGAAAGCAGAGCAAGATGTTTGGCCCCAGCTTGGCTGCAGGAGCTGCCGGAAGGAGGCACACAAGACGCCATCCAACCGCCTTAGGGACTCCGCTCTGGATTTATGTAGGCTTTACTCCTGAGACTTTTCTTTCCCCAAGGCAGCGGAGGCTTAGGGTCAGAGTTTCCCTTCTCCTAGATGGGCTTCCTCCTCCTCTGCAGCACAGGCAGAAACCGACTTCTTGACCGCTGGACCCTCTGTTTATACAGAGTCAGATCATTGATTCATGTAGCTCAGAATCATCAGCACTGAACGCAGGGCCTGATTTAGGTTTGGTGAGGCCCAAAGCAACTGAAGGTAACGGGCCCTTTCTATGTCCAGCTGTCCTTTGTCAACAACAAATTGTCACTGTTTTTTGTTGTTGAATATATGCTATATGGTAATTGATGGACCTGATAGGCAGGGCCATCTTAAGTATATTTGGTGCCCTGGCGCCGTGGTGCGACGGATCCCTCCGGTGCCCCCGCCTCGCCCCGTTTCCCAGCGCGGCAGGCGGGCGCAGCACACAGCGTGGTTGCTGGGGGCGCACCTCCATGGCGGGCGGGCGCCCTGACGCCCTGCACCACCCAGCCTGGCTGTAGGGCTGGCCCTGCTAATAGGTATCTAAAGCCATTTGCTGTATGTAGGTTTTATTCTATTTGTTTTTATCTTATATTTTGTACATCCAGTTTCTTTTTCCTTTACATTTTTTTGGCGGGGCCCAAGAGAGTGGGGCCCTAAGCTATAGCTTGTTTAGCTTATACGTAAATCCGGCACTGACTGAACAGCAGCAGTGACTCCCCAGGGTTTCAGGCAGGGTGAAAGAGCATCGAAAGAGCCTTCTGGATCAGGCCAGTAGCCCATCTAGTCCTGCATCCAGTTCTCACAGCGGCCAGCCAGACACCCCTTATGGGGAACCCAGAAGCAGGAGCCAAGCACAAGAGCAACTCTCCCCTCTTGGGGTTTCCAGCAACTGGGATTTGGAAGCATTGCTAAGCTAGGAGCCAGATACAGGTAGGTAGCCGTGTTGGTCTGAGTCGAAGCAAAATAAAAAAATTCCTTCAGTAGCACCTTAAAGACCAACTAAGTTTATATTTTGGTATGAGCTTTCGTGTGCATGCACACTTCTTCAGATACACTGAAGAAGCCAGAGATAGGAGCCAGAGATAGTCCTCTCCTCCATAAATCCTCTTTCATTGGATAGCAGCCATTGCTGCCGGATATACGTACAAGCTAAACAAGCTATAGCTTAGAGCCCCACTCTCTTGGCGGCCCCCAAAATTTCACTACAGTAGTACCTCGGATTAAGAACTTAATTTGTTCTGGAGTTCCATTCTTAACCTGAAACCGTTCTTATCCTGAGGTACCACTTTAGCTAATGGGGCCTCCCACTGCCGCCGCCACGCAATTTCTGTTCTCATCCTGAAGCAAAGGTCTTAACCTGAGGTACTATTTTTGGGTTAGCGGAGTTTGTAACCTGAAGCGTTTGTAAACTGAAGCGTCTGTAACCCAAGGTACCACTGTATTAATATATATTAATATACAGTGGTACCTCTGGTTAAGAACTTAATTTGTTCCAGAGGTCCGTTCTTAACCTGAAACTGTTCTTACCCTGAAGCACCACTTTAGCTAATGGGGCCTCCCGCTGCCGCCGCCACGCGATTTCTGTTCTCATCCTGAAGCAAAGTTCTTCTTAACCTGAGGTACTATTTCTGGGTTAGCGGAGTCTGTAACCTGAAGCGTTTGTAATCCGAGGTACCACTGTACTTCTTCGGTCCAGTATAGCTGAAGGAGTGTCTCCACCCCCATCATTCAGCCCGGATGAGGTCCAGTGCCAAGGGCCTTCTGGCAGTTCCCTCGTTGCGAGAAGCCAAATTTCAGGGAACCAGGCAGAGGGCCTTCTCGGTGGTGGCGCCCGCCCTGTGGAACGCCCTCCCATCGGATGTCAAAGAGAAAAACAGCTACCAGATTTTTAGAAGACATCTGAAGGCAGCCCTGTTTAGGGAGGCTTTTAATGTTTAATAGATTGTTTTATTTCATTTTTCTGTTGGAAGCCGCCCAGAGTGGCTGGGGAATAAATAAATTATTATTATTATTATATTATTATTATTATTTGTATTTCAGTTCAACAATTACTTTGATAAAATACATATTTTGTTATGTGCAAAAGGCTTTAGATACCTCTTAGGTCCATAAATTACTATATAGCATCTATTCAACACAAAAACAGTGACAATTTGTTGTTGGCAAAGGACCATAGCTGCCAGGTTTTCCCTTTTCTCACGAGGAAGCCTATTCAGCATAAGGGAATTTCCCTTAAAAAAGGGAGAACTTGGCAGCTATGCAAAGGACAGCTGGACATATCAAGGGCCCCATTACTTCAGTAGCTTAGGGCCTCATCAGACCTAAACCCGGCCCTGTGTCTCCTGCAGGAGTGAGTTCCACAGTTTAACTCTTTCTTTGATCTGTCCCGCAAGACACCTTGATTTGCAGCTCTTTCTCTGAGCCACCCTTCCACCCCGGCTCCCATGATCATCCTGGGCTTACCTTTGCCGTTGCATCTCGACCCCCACAGGTGAGCAGGGAGAACAAGAAGCTGAAGCGCATCAGCGTGGCTTTGCTGCCCATGCTCACCCACCTCCCGGGGGACCTCATCAACCCGGGCAACGAGGAGGAGATCCCCACCGAGCAAGTCCTGGATCCAGTGGGCCAATACCTGCAGCAAATCAAAGGTGAGTCGGGTTGTCGCTCCCCCTCCGGCTCAAAGCCCACCAAGGAGGAGCTGGCGGGGAGAGGTATGGGCAGGGACTGTGCAAAATCCTGCACTGATCCTGCAGCAGTGAAGGCGGCCAACCTTGGAGGAAGAGACGAAGCTTCCTTAAGGATGGAGAGGTGGCATTCAAGAGAAGCCTCTCGCACCTTCTTCGGTGCCCAGCTGCAACACAACAGCCCTGCAGTGTTGTCTGAGGGTCGGATAGTTACTGCCTCTCCCCTCCCACTTGCTCCAGCCTTGCCAGGTGGGAGGGGACCTACAGGGGAGAACTCAGGCCTTTCCAATTTCAGCAGTGCAAGGCCAAAATCCAGTGCCCCCCCTCACCTCTTGCCTTCTATTCTGCACGTGCAACTGTGTGTGTGTGTGTGTGTGTGTGTGTGTGTGTGTGTGTGTGTGAGTGTTTATTCCTCATTGCAGGGGGTTGGACTACATGACCCTCGGGGTCCCTTCCAACTCTACAATTCTACGATTCTATAATCCATACAAGTTACAGGGGCCAACCAAATGCCCCAAAGGGAATCCTGCAAGCCGGATTGAGCACAAGAGCAACTTGGTATTTCCAGCAACTGGTATCGAGGAGCATTGCTGACTGTGGAGGCAGAGCAGAGCCATCCTGGCTTGTAGACATCCATAGTTGCCTCTTTCAAGGCCCTCGCTGCCTCCTGTGTCAGGGAGTTCCCCTGTTTAACCATGCGATGTGTGAAGAAGAACTTTCTTTTGTCTGTCCCGACTTTTCCAACTTTCAGCTGCCAGGAGGTGAAGTCAAGGTGGACTCTAGACACATATAAAAATGCTTTTTTTAAAAAAAAGCGTTTTGAAAAATATATTGAAATTGCCCTAAGCTCACCATCGCCATCTAGTGTCACATTTGTATAATGCACTTAAAACACACTTAAAAGTTTATACTTTTGCAGCTGTATGGCTGAGTCCCAAGAGTCTGCCCTGTGGTCTGGCTGCTAAGTTGGCAACCGTCTCTCCTCTAAGGAGCCAGCTTCCCTCAAATTCACCTTTCCCTTTCTCCTCCTTTTTTACCCAGACCTTCAAGCGAAGGTTTCCCTGCTGCTGGGTGAAAAGAAGGAACTGGCCATGCAAGTGACAGAGCTCCAGGATCGGGTCCAGCAGCTCCAGGAACAGGTATTGTGGGATACTCCATGGGCACAGCCAGGATTTATGTCAGCAGGGACAGGACAACCACTGGGCATCCCCCTCTGTCTGGCTCTGTCTCAACTGCAGCTGTTTTAGTTGCTTCCTTTTGAACCCCAGTCAACTCGAAGTCGAGTTTCAGAATGTTAGAATGCTTGTTGTTGTTGTTTAGTCGTTTAGTCGTGCCCAACTCTTCGTGACCCCATGGACCAGAGCACGCCAGGCACTCCTGCCTTGCACTGCCTCCCGCAGTTTGGTCAAACTCATGTTGGTAGCTTCAAGAACACTGTCCAACCATCTTGTCTTCTGACGTCCCCTTCTCCTAGTGCCCTCAATCTTTCCCAACATCAGGGTCTTTTCCAGGGACTCTTCTCTTCTCATGATGTGGCCAAAGTATTGGAGCCTCAGCTTCACGATCTGTCCTTCCAGGGAGCACTCAGGGCTGATTTCCTTAAGAATGGATAGGTTTGATCTTCTTGCAGTCCATGGGGCTCTCAAGAGTCTCCTCCAGCACCATAATTCAAAAGCATCAATTCTTCGGCGATCAGCCTTCTTTATGGTCCAGCTCTCACTTCCATACATCTCTACTGGGAAAACCATAGCTTTAACTATACGGACCTTTGTCGGCAAGGTGATGTCTCTGCTTTTTAAGATGCTGTCTAGGTTTGAGAATGCTTGTAAAACTATTGAAATGTATACAACTGAAAATCATAAATAAAATAGGAAAAAACAAAAATGAAACAGAAGCAAAATCTCCTTTGTGCAAAGGTGGAAGAAGAGCATTTTGAGAAGCAATCCCTGCAGGCTCTGGTGGAAGAGCGTCAGAGGGCTTTGAAGAGGGTCAAACGAGGTGAGTTGTGGGGAAAGGTCACCGGAAGAGGGTCTTCCTGCACCCAGAGCTCCCTCCCTTCTTGAGTTGGCATTTACTTCCTTTCCCCCATCTGCTCGAGCCTCCTCTTCTCACAGCAGCCAGCCAGAGGCCCATGATGGGAAACCTGCACGCGGGATCCGAGTGCGAGAGCAACTACTCTCCCCTCCTGTGGTTTCCCGGTATTCAGAAGCATGGCTGCCCCCAACTGTGGAGGCAGAGGAGGGCCGTCACGGCTGCCAGATGAGCTACGTATTTCCATCCTGATCTCTTTGCAGGGAGATTAGACGATGTTGGCTCTTTTAACTTGCATTCATTCCCATTTGTTTGTGGGGAGGGTAGAGGAAGCTGCATCCAAGCAAATGTCACTCAAGCCAAATTAAAGTGGAAGCTAGGGAGGAGCCACAGTGGACCCAGAGGGCCTCTCAGCCTCTGCTCGCTCCAGGGACACACACCCCTTTTCCTCCCCATCCTTCATTTGATGCACAGGTGATTGAGGCTTCTTCTTCTTCTGCCCCCTCTCTCCCAGTGTCCCGGCTACTCACCGAGGAGTACGGCAAGGTGTCCCAACAGCTGGATCTGGAGGAGGAACTGAGGCAGCAAGCAGAGACCTTTGCCCGCCAGGTAGGAATTCAAGGGGCAAGCCTTTCTCCACAATTACCATGCTTTGTTTTCCTCTGGCAACCATGAGCCAACCACGTGATGCAGCAGCAAAAAAAGCTGATGCTGTTCCAGGCTGCATCAATAGAAGTCTAGTGTCCTGATCAAGGGAAGTCATAGCACCACTCTATTCTGCCTTGGTCAGACCACACCTGGAATGCTGTGTCCAATTCTGGGCACCACAATATAAGAAGGGTGTTGACAAGCTGGAAGGTGTGCACAAGGAGGGTGACCAAGATGATCAAGGGTCTGGAAACCAAGCCTGTTGAGGAATGGTTGAAGGAGCTGGGTATGTTTAGCCTGGAGAAGAAGAGACAGAAGAGATATGAGAGCCATCTTCAAATATCTGAAGGGCTGTCACGTTGAAGATGGAGCAAGCTTGTTTTCTCCTACTCTGGAGGGTAGGATTCAAACCCATGGCTTCAAGTTACAAGGAAGGAGATTCCGACTCAACATCAGGAAGAAATTTCTGACAGTAAGAGCTGATCAACAGTGGAACTGACTCCCTCTGAAGGTGGTAGACTCTCCTTTCTTGGAGGTTTTGAAGCAGAGGTTGGATGGCCATCTGTCATGGATACTTTAGCTGAGATCCCTGCATTGCAGGGGGTTGGCCTAGATGTCCCTTGGGGGTCCCTTCCACCACTCCTCTTCTATGATTTGGTACTCTGGGCCTCAGGAAGCTGGCCGGCAGTCGCTCATGTTCCTTGTGGCTTATTTGAAATAAGGGCTCAACTGTGGAAATGACTGGTTCTAAATTGCAGCTCCTGCTCTAACCACTGAGCTTCCCACCCACCCCTTTCTCATGTCACAGATGCTGGTGAAGCAGAAGGAGGCCAACCGGCAGAGCATGATCCTGATGCAGAATATTGGGCCAGAGACCCAGCTTCTCCAAGCCATGGAGGAGGTGGCCAAGATGACCCGGGAACTGGAAGAAGCCCAGCAAGAGCACCAGGCTAAGGTGGGTTTGGGGCTCCACCTGCCCAAGAACCTCAGCAGAGACCGGTTCCTGCCCTTTTGATCCATCCATCCACTTTCTTTTTTTTACAAATTTATTTATTTGGTTTTTCAACTTAAATTTAAATGTTTTAAAATTACGCCTAAATGTGAATATTGAGAGAGGCAGACTCCCTTCCTCAGCCTTATTGGTTTAGACTGGAACTCTGGCAGGGAGTTCCAGAGGTCAGCTCTACAGCATGCAAAGGAGGGGCTGTGTCTTGTCTTTCCTGAATCTCCTGCGCATCCACAGAGGTATCTGGTTACAGGTAGGTAGCCCTGTTGGTCTGAGTCGAAACAAAATAAAAAAACTCCTTCAGCAGCACCTTAAAGACCAACTAAGTTTTTATTTTGGTGTGAGCTTTCGTGTGCATGCACACTTCTTCAGATACCAGTGACCCAGAGCTGGCCCAAGACATTTTGCTGCCTGGGCAAAACCCAACCCAACAATCATAGAATTGTAGAGTTGGAAGGGACCCCCAAGAGTCATCTAGTCCAACCCCCTGCAATGCAAATGAATGCTTTTTCAGAAGTGGTGGTGGGGTAGCTTCCTTAGGGGGAGCTCTATCCCTGTTGCCTCTCTCAGCATCTCAGCTTGCCTCACTTTGCCTAATGGGAGGCGAGTCCCGAGTTCAAGTGTTGCTGGGAGGGAAGCCTCTTTCCTGCTCCACATCCCTCGGATGTCCTGGGAGAAGGGGCTTCACTTTAGGCTCCTAGTCTGCTCACGTTGCTCCTTGCTCTCCAGGTGAAGGACCTGGAGACCCAGCTGCTGGGACGGCCGCGGGTGGAAGAACTCCACAGGCTCCTGGCTGCCCTGGCGGCAGCGGAGGAAGAGAAGGTCCACCTGGGGAAGAAGCTTCTCCGAGCGGAGGAGAGGAATGTGGCTCTGGAAGAGAGAGGTACGGCATTTTCGGTTGCATGGATTAGAAAGGTAAAGGTAAAGATAAAGGGACCCCTGACGGTTAAGTCCAGTCGCGGACGATTCTGGGGTTGCGGCACTCATCTCGCTTTACTGGCCAAGGTAGGCTATGGTGTATATACAACCTGGCAGGTTGGGAGGCCACCTGTCAGAGATTCTTTCGCTGCAATTGTGGCATGGCAGGGGGTCAGACTGGATGGCCTTTGGAGGTGCCCTCCAACTTTATTCTTCTGTCATTCTGTGATTCTACGACTTCAGAACCTTGGGATCCAAAAGGATCAACATATTACTTAAAACTTCTTCTTTTTTTTAAGTGTTTAAGCCATTCCAATAATAAAGAAAAAATAACATTAATCATCATTCTCACCTCGGTGTCAGGAAATAACAAGTACAGTCACATCCATTTTTAAAAAAGGAGTATTTATAAAGCATCAACTCCTAAAGAATAGCAATGCAATGGACAATAAAGTAATTAAGACGTCACAAAATAATTTTGCTTATACAACTTCCAAAGGCACTTTCCCTGTATGGTTGTACTGAGTCATTCTGCCGTGCAGCCAGCGTCTCTCAGTGTGTCTTTCAGGAGGGAGATGACCCCTTATTTTTCCTTTTCAGTTCTTCAAACTGCTGCAAAACTGCAGAACTGTTACAAGGATTGCGGTGGGTGGGTGACGTCACAAGGAGTGGCCAATCAGTGCCATGCACACACACAGCCTTATCAAGGGCTGCCACCCTGCAAAAAAACAAAAAAGGCCACGTTCTTTGTGGGGGCCTGAGACCCTGCCTTTCTCATTGCAGTGAAATCCCTGGAAGAAGAGGCGAAGGCGACTGGGACCCCATCTTCCGAAACATCTCCTCCTCCTCCTCCTCCTCCTCCTCCTCCTCCCCCTCCCCCTCCAGCATGTCATGTCCCAGTGGAGTAAGTATCACTGGCCATTTATTATTATTATTATTATTATTATTATTATTATTATTATTATTAAACTTTATATGCTGCTCGAATATAATGAAAACCATCAAAGCGGTTGAAATGGAGAGCGAAACAATAAGCTTATCAGTAAACACAGATAAAAGCAACTGTTCCAAACACTTAAAAACAATTAAAGCACAGATTGAAATTATGCATGTCTGAAGAGGCTCATCTCAGCAATGAGGGTCATCTAGTCCAACCCCCTGCAAGGCAGGAATCTCAGCTTAAGCATCCACGACTAGGGCTGCCATACGTCTTGCTTTCCGCGGACATGTCCAGGAATCGCTCAGAAAAATGGTGCCTGGGCGGATTTTTGCTGAATTGGCAAAATGTCCTGGAAAACATGGACGTCTTTAAAAATTATTTTAAAAATCAAAGAAAAGCCCCAAATGAATTATTTTTTGGAGGGGGAGAGATGTTCCCCAAAAATAAAACTCCCCAAAATAAAAGTTCAACAACTCTGTCTGGATTTTCACTTTGAGGAATAGGGCAACCCTATCCATGACAGGTGGCCAGATGATGTCGGAATGGGGAGACCAACAGCATCTTTGTTTTACCTCTATTGCAGGGGGTTGGACTAGATGGCCCCTGGGTGTACCTTCCAACTCTCCAATCATGCAATTCTATGATTCCACAGTTGGGAGCAGCGATGCTTCTGAATCCCAGTTGCTGTAAACTATGGGACGAGAGAGTCCTGCACGTGTGCTTGTGTTCTGGTTTCCCATAGTGGGCACCTGTTTGGCCACAGTGAGACCAGGATCCTGGTGACATGGGCTATGGGCCTGATCCTGCAGGGCTCTTCTGATGGACCGGTCTTGACATTTCTTCTTCCATCCTTCCATCTCTGCAGCCCCCTGATTGCCCTCAGGCAGAGGAAGGGAAGGCAGCAAGCGAAATGCGGTAAGTGGATCAGAGAGGGAGGGAGGTTTCGGGGTGCGTCCCCCCTCAAGCACTTGCCTGCACCGAGCTCAGCTGCAGGGTGGTGACCCCGTACCCAGAAGGCAGCTGGATGCAACAAAGGAATAACAGATTCAGGGCAGGCGATTCAAGGCAGACAAGAGGAAGCCCTTTGTCACACTGGCCACCGTATGAAATCTGTGACTCAAAGAGGATGGCCAGATTGGGGTGGGCAATGGGGCACCCATCTCCCTCCCCTGCCTCCAAGGTTTTGGACTACAACTCCCATCAGTGCCGGGAAGCATGGCCAATGGTCAAGGATGATGGGAGTTGTAGTCCTGCACCATCTGAAGGGCAGCATGATAGCCGCCGCTGCCTGAGTGGGTTTAAAAGGAGATGGTGTTGAGGATTGTAGGGTCACAGGATTGTGGAGTCCGAAGGGGACCTCCGAGGATCATTATTATTTATTGAATTTATACACCGCCCTATACCTGGTTGCAGGGAACCAGGCAGAGGGCCTTCTCGGTGGTGGCACCTGCCCTGTGGATCGCCCTCCCAACAGTTGTCAAAGAGAAAAACAGCTACCAGATTTTTAGAAGACATCTGAAGGCAGCCCTGTTTAGAGAGGCTTTTAATGTTTAATAGATTATTGTATTGTATTTTTCTGTTGGAAGCCGCCCAGTGTGGCTGGGGAGACCCAGCCAGATGGGCGGGGTATAAATAGTATATTATATTATTATTATTATTATTATTATTATTATTATTATTATTATTATTACATATTATTATTATTACTATATACCTGGAGGCTCACAGAACAAAATCAAAATATAAAAACACAAAATATATAATCAAAATATAAACAACAACCCAATAACCCCCCTTCCATCTAGTCCAACCCTTCTGAAATGCAGGAATCACAGCTAAACGATGATGATGATGATTTCTGCATATTGAAAGTTACATTTGTTACTCAATAGTGATATTTCAGTTCAACAAACCGGGTGACTTCCCACACACCCAGTGTCAATGTTTATAACCCAAATTACACACAATTGCATTTCAAGGTTCTGCCTTATCCAATTTCATCCTCCTTAACATGTCAATCAAATCTTTGTTACGGTCATAGACCAGCACAAGTAGGGTGGGGTAAAGGTAAAGGGACCCCTGACCATTAGGTCCAGTCGTGACCGACTCTGGGGTTGCGGCGCTCATCTCGCGTTATTGGCGTACAGCTTCCAGGTCATGTGGCCAGCATGACAAAGACAACCATTCAAAATCTGTAGAACGTTTTGGAAAGCTAAAATGATTAAAACAGAAGGTATGTATATATAAAAGACTATAAGAAGCTAAAAGAAGGATTAGGAACATTAAACGGATGTGGAAGAGCATAAAAGGCTCTGGCTATCAGTTTACAGAGCACTCTGATACGGGTGTTCATTAAAACTAGTTTGTGGTGCAGGTCATCAACCGGCGGATTTTGAGCGCTGCTCTGCAGAACCTGGCAACATGGTACAGTATGTTGTAGCATCCTGAGTACTTATGGAGTAGTGGGGAGATGAGGCTAATACGGTTGTCTCTATAATATAGGCGCTGGAGAAGCACGTGCTCAATTGTTTCTTTGTCCAGAATTACAGGGGCATTGCTCCTTAACCTGTTTCTTAACATATTCTGCTTTTTTATTATCTCTCATACCCCGCTGTGGGCTTTGCAAAGGGGAAATAACTTCTTTAACGGAGGGTTTCTGTCTTCTTGAAAAGATTCTAAATTTGCGTCTCTTATTGGACCAGCCAAAATGTCGTCAAAATAGGGTGGAAACCCTGGAGATTCCAAGATGTTTACATCCGGGTAGATGAAGTTGTTGGCGTGGGTCAAGCTCTCCTTCACTGGAGGTTTCTAAAGAAAGACCGGATGGCCAACTGTCAGGGCTGTGATTCCCCAATTGCAGAGGGTTGGACTAGATGACTTTTGGGGGTCCCTTCCCAGATTCTAAGCCAACCCCTCAAACTTCGAAGGCCCTTCGAAGGAGGCCCTTTCGGATGCATCCAGGCCCACTGTGAAGGCGAAAAGACATCAGGGCTGGGTTTTTACCCTTGAAAAATAAATATCCCTACAAATATCCCTTTTCCCTCTTGGCGGCAGCAAACTCCTGCACGGATGATGTGAAGTCTAAAGCAGTGGAAGAAATGATGGCCAGGATCAAAAGCGGGGTGGTCCTGAGGCCAGCCAGAAAGGACGCTGGGGGCTTGTCCAAGGTAAAGAAGCAGACTGGGAGCGCAGAACATAAAAACCTGCCTTATCCAGAGTCATTGGCGCATCTAGCTCAATGCTGTCTACCCAGACTGGAAGCAGCAATCCCAGGTTTTGGGCAGGGGACATTCCCCATCTGGACGCCAGGGATTGAACCTGGGTCCTTCTGCAAGCAGGGCAGGTACCCTGCCACTGAGGATTGTGGGAAGCTGCTGTTTAAGGAGCCAGACCCAATGGTCCATCTTGCTTGGTATTGTCCACTCTGAGCGGCAGAAGGGTTTCGGGCAGGAACCTGTCGCAGCCCTGCCTGGAGATTATTATTACTATTACTATTACTATTTATTACTATTATATTTATTTCATTTCTGTACCGCTTTATATTTTCAAGAAAAATCTCAAAGCGGTTTACGGCATATCAGAACATCAATGAAACAATCTGAAGAAACTCAAATATATACAGTCAAAGCAACATAATTAACAGAAAACTAAAAGATTTCAAAATAAAACATTACAAAGGAGGTCAACTACACAATACATATTTAACACAAAGTTAACAATAAAAATATTGAACATTTAAAAAAAAACAAATCAAAACAAAAAAACCTTCATAAGTGAAGTCACATTTAAAATGCACATTTGAAACAGCATAATCAACAAGAGATGCCATCAGGGATGGAGCCTTCTGCCTTCAGAGCAGGTGTTCCACCTCTGAGCTGTAACCCTGCGCTCAGCAAAGGGATTCCCTGAACCAGCAAGGTCTTTCTCTAGCAGTGGCAACATCCCTCCTCAAAACCACTTGCTTCTTTCCTGTAAATCTCGCCACAAGGGGATGCCCGTGTGGGAATATTCAGGGTGGCAGGAGAGGATATATTGTTTGCTAGCTGGGCCTGCCACGCATTGCTGTGGCTCAGTCTGTTAAATGGAGGCTCAGAGTCTCCCTTCAGACTCCCCTCACCTTCAGAGTCCCCCTGTTTTACGCATGTTCTGTTTAGACAGGCGTATGTATCCCTGTGATGTCCCCCCCCCCGGTTTATCCCTATGATTCCCCCCCCCGTCCTGACCCATGACGTATCAACCCCCCTTCTCCTCCCACCCCCGGCTCATCCCTGTGACTGGTCCCACCATGTCCTGAGCTATCCCGTGCCCTCCTCCCCCAAACCCCCACCCAGGCGAGTCAGTACCTCCATTCGGCCTAGTCCGTAAAGTCTTCGGCCTAATATTTAAACGGGAGCCGAGGTGCTGTTGAGAGGGAAGGTTTTATATGTGTAGTACCAGTGTAACCGCAGCTAGAGGGCGCTGGTTTGCAACCTAGTTCGTTTCCCAGCATGCACTTTCGTCTGAGTGGTGTGTTTTGAAACACAGGGTTTTTGGTGTTTTACGTGGCGCAGGTGTGACATTTGTTTTAGGAAACTTTATAAGATCCTTCGGGCATGGGATGTTGTGTCCGAATTTGAATGCAATCGGTCAAACGGTTTCGGAGAAAAGTGGAGACCCACCCACATGCCCTTTTTACATTTAGATAGATAGATAGATAGATAGATAGATAGATAGATAGATAGATAGATAGATAGATAGATAGATTAACATCCTTCCTAACTTGCGATAGCAAGTTCCTTTATGTAGCAGAGTTACATTCCCCTTTCTTACATGCACAGCAGATAGCTGGTTGCAGGCTCGTGTAAGCCTCTCACTATTATACAATCCAATCTGTCTCAGATTGAATTGTACATTCCTGGTAAGTTCCCTTGAATCCCTCTTAAAAGAATAAAGACGCAACAATCTTATTTAAAGTCAATAAAAGAAGTTTACTCACATCAGTTCACAGTTGGATTCCTGGAGGCAGACTTAGTTACAACTATGTACATGTGGATCTACCCCATATGGGGGGAATAATCCCAGTGCTTCTGCTAGCAGAGTCCTAGCCAAAAGCTGGTCAAAGAAGGAAGTCAGAAAGAGAGAGGTGATTCGTCCTTTTGTAACCTGGACAGGTAAGGTCACACCCACCTTCTATCACATGCAAAAGGAAGGACACTCCAGCCAGGAGGAACAGGAAGTTTGAACTGGCTGGACCAAACATTCCCTCACACGTCTTCTCTAGCATTACAATGAATGTTGTACTTGACTGCCTCTCATGGATCACATCCCACAGCCTGTGGTTCTTCTCCTCTTTCTCCTCACAACAGCCCTGCCAGGTAGGCTAAGCTGAGAGGAGACAGCGGCTGGCCCAAGTCCACCCTGTCAGCTTCCTTGCTGAGTGAGGATCTGAACCCTGGTCTCCCCTGTCCTCAAGGGACGCTCTAACCCAGGGGTAGGCAACCTAAGGCTTGGGGGCCGGATGCGGCCCAATCGCCTTCTAAATCCGGCCCTCAGATGGTCCGGGAATCAGCGTGTTTTTGCATGAGTAGAATGTGTCCTTTTATTTAAAATACATCTCTGGGTTATCTGTGGGGCAAAGGAATTTATTCATTAATTTTTTCAAAATATAGTCCAGCCCACCACATGGTCTGAGGGACAGTGGACCGGCCCATGGCTTGAAAAGGTTGCTTACCCCTGCTCTAACCGCTACTCCACACTGCCTCTCTCCTTGGAGGAGGAGATGAGATAAAGTTCCTTCCTAACGGGCTCCCCATCTGTGTCTTCTCCACCTGCAGGCAGCCGCCGTGAGCAAGCGTAGAAGCACCACGATGGAGCTGCAGGGTCTCCTGGTAAGAATCACCTGCGTGGGTGGATGATAATAATAATAATAATAATAATAATAATAATAATAATAATAATAATATAATAATAATAGATGGGGTCCAGCACTACAGTAGCAATGCTGGCATGGGGGGGGCCCTTGGGTCATTTATTAATTGACGAAATACATTTGGTTGTTGCTTTGCTCTTTATTCCTAGGGACCCAGGTGGCGCTGTGGGTTAAACCACAGAGTCTAGGGCTTGCTGATCAGAAGGTCGGCGGTTCGAATCCCTGCAATGGGGTGAGCTCCCGTTGCTCGGTCCCAGCTCCTGCCCACCTAGCAGTTCGAAAGCACATCAAAGTGCAAGTAGATAAATAGGTACCGCTCCGGTGGGAAGGTAAACGGCATTTCCGTGCGCTGCTCTGGTTCGCCAGAAGTGGCTTAGTCATGCTGGCCATATGACCCGGAAAAACTGTCTGCGGACAAACGCCGGCTCCCTCAGCCTATAGAGTGAGATGAGCGCCACAACCCCAGAGTCGGACACGACGGGACTTGATGGTCAGGGGCCCCTTTACCTTTACTTTTACCTTTTGCTCTTTATTAACAACAACAAAGAGCAAATATAACAAAGGGAAGACACACATGAAGAATCAAAAATATAAAGCATCACAGCCTGGAAGGACAAAGAAATATAATAATAATAACAATAATAATAATAATAATAATTGTACCCCACCCATCTGACTGGGTTGCCCCAGCCACTCTGGGCAGCTTCCAACAAATTATAAAACCACAGTAAAACATCACACATTACAAACTTCCCCATATAGTGCTGCCTTCCCCATATAGTGCTGTCTCCAGAAAGTCAGATAGTGGTTAATTTCCTTGACATCTGACAGGAGACCGTTCTACAGGATGAGCGCAACTACTGAGAAGGCAGTTAATAAAGTATTTATTAATACAAGGATAGCCTAATAATAAGGATATATATAAAAAATAGAAGTATTTGTTACCTATGAGTTCCATTATTGTTGAGAATAAGGGCTCTATATAGTCTTTGCATATACCAATGGCACTGAGTGACCAGCTGCCTCAATATTTGTATAATAAGAAATAAAATCAGGCCATATGTGAAGAAAAGTGGTCATTTGAGCTCTGCGCTTTGGAGACTTTTCGTAAGGGTCTTTTGACAGCGGAAAATGGTGGTCTCTCCTTCCTTTTTTTTAAGCAGAGGTTGGGTCACTGGCGGAGCTTCATGCTCCGGCATGGGGGGGGGGGAGAGCAGGCGGGCATGGGGCTGGCACGCGTCCCGGGGGCATGGCGCACCGCCTACGGGGGCATGGCACCCAGTGCAGGCAGGAGGGCAGCCGTGATGGCACTCCACCAGGATCATGTTGCAGGAGGCGGTGCGCTCCCCCTGCACTCCTCTTCCTCCACCAGTGGATTGCGTGGCCATCTGCCGTGAATCCTTTAGCTGAGATTCATGCATTGCAGGGGGTTGGACTAGATGACCCTTGGGAATCCCTTCTAACTCTACAATTCTATGGTTCTAACAGCACCCTGGTGCATTTAATTCCAACCTTCTTTCTTTATAAATTAATTTTTCATTACTTTTTCATTAATAACGATCCAATGGAAGCCACAATGCCAAATCACAATCCTATCAAAAGAGCCAATTAAACAGTTCCGAATTAAACATTTTTGAAAGACTCCCCATGTTCCGGCTATCAGGAGTTGATGTTATTCCTTGATCCTGCGCCAGTTCTCTTAATTAATTCCGACCTTCTCAGGCCCAGAGTGGCACCAGGAGGCCAGTGCGGAGGTCAAGCCGACGTAAAGGCAGCCAGAGGAAGCTCACAGACAACCAGCTGGAGTCCATCCTGCAGAGACGTCGCCGGATGGTTGACTGCCCAGCGCAGGGCCAAGTCCCACAACTGCAACCTGTCGTGACCACAAAACACATCACACCCATTGGAGTGCAGGAGGCCATGGCGGGTGTCCTCTCTGCTATAGACCCACATCCTGCCACAGAGAGCTCTGGGGATCTTGGCAAAAGTCCAACAGGTGCGCAAGCTTCTTGCTGAAACCAGGGTGGAATCTAGGCATGTATTTTGAAAGGTTGTGAAAACGCTTTTTAAAAAAAAGTTTTGAAAAATATATTGAATTTCCCATGGCTCACCATTGCCATCTAGTGTTGCATTTGTATAATGCACTTTACAGCACATTCATAATGTTTTGTTTGCAGCTGTAGAGCTGAGTCCCGGCTGCCCTCATCACCAGGAAGGAACAAGGAGCAAAATAGCTGTCCCTGGCTCCTCTTTACTTTTGCCAGTTGTTGGTGAAAGGTGTCAAGATGCTGTGAGTTGCCAGAGGGAGTTGGCACGGCCAGATTACCAAATAGGTATCGGTCTATAGGCACCGCAGCGGATCAAAATAATATTGATTTGATCTTGCAAGAAAATTACAGAAACATATTAGGAGATAATTTGCAAGGGGGAGTTGGGGATGTTTAACCTGGAGGAGAGAAGACCGAGAGGAGATAGGACAGCCATATTCCAATATGGGAGATGGAGCAAGCCTGTTTTCTGCTGCTCCAGGGCGCAGGACACAAACCGATGGATTCAAATGATGAGAAAGGAGATTCCAGCTAAGCATTCAGAAGAACTTGATGGTGGCAAGAGGTGTTCAGTGTTGCAACAGTCTCCCTGTGAAGGTGGTAGACTCTCCTTTCTTGGAGGTTTTCAAGCAGATGTTGTAAACAACATCTGCTCCTTTTCCTTTATGGGGTATCCAAGAGCCCGTATAGAGTCCTTAAGTGGGTTCCCTATCGGTAGAAGAAAACAGAGGCCAACCAGATACTGGGTCCTGGGACTTTAAGTATTAAGGAACCAGGTTTTTTGTGTTTGTTTTTTAATCTCTCACAATGACCAACATCTCTTTGTTCTTTAAGGTGACCCTGGCAACCTGGAGGCTTCGATCCCACCATGTTTAGAGAAGGAGCCTGCCCCAGCTCAGTCACAGTGCAGAGTAGCGCCCCTTCAGATGAACAGAAGGATCGCGTTCGCATCAGGGAGTCGGGATCCCCCCTGAAGCAGCCTAAAACTATATTATGAGGCTGCCTGTATTGCTTTGATTCAGGACTGGATTAAATTAGAAAATACAGATTTGCTAAACCTTCAAGGACACGATAATAGATTTGGATGGCACGCGTACTTGTGGTATGACAAAGGGAAAGTGCACAAAGGATTCTATAACCATATAATTAGGATATCACTTCTAACAATCTGCGAAAGATATAAAGATTTACTAGAACAGAAAACTCTGTTGTGGTTGTCACCAATAGAAGCAATATCAATAAAAGATGATGATGATGATGATGATGATGATGATGATGATGATGATGATGATGATGGGAAATTGTTTACATATAGAGATATTTTAATAGAAAAGGAAGGGAAATTAAAACTGATTTTGAAAAGATTCAAGAGAACGTTAACAATTGGTTGCAGTACTTTCAGTTAAATGAGGTATTTAAAGAAGATAATAAGAAAGGGTTTAATTACACTCTATCTAGTTTTCAAAGAGAAATTATAGAGGACAGTATTAAAAATATGGAGGAAGATGTACAATATGTTGTTCAGAGCAGTGCCCATTCAGATGAGCAGGAGGATCGCGCTCCCCTCAGGGAGTCGGGACCCCCCTGAAGCAGCCTGCAAGTCGTCCCATCTCCTGGAACCACTTCCCCAGCCTCTTGGCAATGGCAAAGTGGTGAAGACAAGCACAAAATAAACGCCAAGCAAATTGCTCCGTTGCAGCTGAGCCTGAATTCATTTGCCCAGGAGTCTTCCTCCCTCGCCTGATTTTGGGGTGCTCAGGTCCCTTTCCTAGCAGACACAGCTCTTTGCATCATGTGGAGCTGCTCTGAGCTGGGACACGGGTCTGTGGGAAGTTCAACAGGTGGAGCTTTCGGCTCATAGCAGCCTCACATGGTGCAAAGGTCTGTCCTTGTCAGGACCTTGCTTGTAGATTCAGGTAGGTAGCTGTGGTGGTCTGATGCAGTCGAAATAAAAAATAAAAAATTGTCCAGTAGCACCTTAGAGACCTACTAAGTTTGTTCTGGGTAGAAGCTTTCATGTGCATGCATTAAGCTTAACGTATTTTTCGTTCCATAAGATGCACTTTTTTCCTTCTAAAAAGTAAGAGGAAATGTCTGTGCGTCTTATGGAGCGAATGTGTGGTCCCTGGAGCCGAATTGCCCAGGGGCTAAAGGCAGATCATGCTTTTTTAAAAAAGAAAAAAGAAAGAAAGAGCTAAAGGCTAGCACGAGGGAAGAGCACGTTGAAAGGAACCCGCTCAGCAGCTGATTGCAAGAGCTCAGGGAGGGAGATAAGAGAGCTAGCTCCCTTCCGGGCCCCTCCCAGGCCCTTGTCTAGGCCTCAATTGTTGTCTGCAGAGGAAGACATGTGACTGGCTGATTAGATTATCTGTCTGGAAACTGTAGAAATGGGTCCCTTTCCTAGAGAAGCTGCAGAACTGTGAGTTGAACCCCATAAAAAAGGATTTTTTCCCTTTGCAAGGAAACTCAGCAACTTTGAGCTGATCCTACAAAATGGAGCTTTCCCCCTTTGCAAAAAAGATGCACAACTCTGAGCTGACCCTCCCCCCCAAAAAACGTGGCTTTACCTATTTGCAAAAAAAGCTGCACAACTTTGAGCTGATCCTAAAAAAAAAAAACCAGCGCTTTTCCCCCTTTGCAAAAGAAGCTTTCTCAGATATTTAAAGGGGGGGCAAAGGCATATAGGCCTCTAGGAGTTGGCTGCTATGCCTATGACAATTCAATATGACAATTCAAAGAAAGGAAAATATTTTTTTTCCTTGTTTTCCTCCTCTAAAAAACTAGGTGCGTCCTATGGTCAGGTCTTACTATGATCCTGGGATTGAAGCACTAGGTCAGTGCCACTAAAGTAACCGTGTCAATGACACGCCATCCTAGATCTCCTTTTGAACTAGTAAGTAGGCTGTTATTTTTAACTGCATTAAATCCCTGAAAGCGTATTTGGAAGAGTATTTGAACAGCGTCATGCTGCTGATCATGACTGACTCTCAGTAATGATTGACTTTCAAGCAGCTAAGGGAAGAAATTATTTCTGAAGTATTTCCAGCATCAGCAAATCTTGAATTTTTAAAAAGCTTCAATTTTTTAAAAAATGTACATAGATTGTTTCAAAGGCAATGGGATGGACAGATGCCCATGTCAAGGACAACCAATCTATGAAACTAGCCTTTTAACTTTTCTCTTGGTATAACTTGTGGTTCTCTAACCCCCCTTTTGTCCGGTAGTTGGCGCAGACTATCAGATTTTCCGTAACACTATGAATGATCCTGGGAGCTGAGGATATTCTGAGATTACTCATCAGTTGTAAATGCCTTTCTTTAAGGTTACTATCAGTTGTGAATTGTGTATATGTAGTTAGTGTGTTCATTCTAATTCAGTTTTTATAAAAGCCTTTGATATTTGTTAGCCTTGTTTGTGGTGCTAAATGTCTCAGTCCCTAAATGCTTTCATGTTTCTCCGGGTGTGCATCATATTTGCACAATTCTTAGCTCAAGTATTTTTTAAAGTATCTTCTAGTCCAACCCTCTTGCAAGGCAGGAATCTTTTGCCCAACGTGGGGCTTGAACCCACAACATTGAGACTCAAGAGAGTCTCCCGCTTGACCCACAGAGCTCCCTTCGCTTCCAACTCTCCGGTCCTGCAGATAAAGAGATGCCCCCCCCCTGGACCCACAAGCGGGTGCTCAGGCCATGCATGCAAAATAACCAAATAAATTCATACATATATGTGTGTGTGTGTGTGTGTATAAACATGTGGGGAAGGGGGCCGTGTTATTATGTGGTGGTGGTTTTTATTTTGATTCTGTACTTTGTGGTTTTATACTCTCATTTTATCCTGTGAACCACCCTGAGACCTGCGGGCATAGCATGGTATATAAACAACAACAACAACAACAACAACAACAACAACAACAACAACAACAACAACAACAACAACAACAACATTGCACACATATACAATAGATGTACAGTATTTATACAATATGTGGACACAGAGAGAAAACAGAGAGAAATGCAAGAGTTGCTGAATGAAGAACAGCAAACCAGGGAAGCAAATTACCTTCTACCCATCACGATGATTCTCAGTAGGCGGGTGACAAGCATTCTTATCATTTTGGAACAAAATTAAAAAATTCCTTCAGTAGCACCTTAAAGACCAACTAAGTTTTTATTGTGGTAAAAACTTTGTTGGTCTTTAAGGTGCTACTGAAGGAATTTTTTAAATTTTGTTTCGACTCAGACCAACACGGCTACTTATCATTTTGGGTTGCCATAATTAATTATGAATTAATTTTAATTAATTAATTTGGGGGGCAAGTTTTCTTGCAAAATCTCAAAAAAAGAAAAGAAAAAAATAAGTTTGGGGGGCATTTTAAGGGGCCCGAACCCGCGTGTCCCTGGGGCGCCAGGGGGCGGCGCTTCCGACCTGCCCCCGCCCCTCCCTGACGACGTCCGCGCGCCTCTTCCGGCCTGCGCGGGTTGCCCTGGCAACGGCGCCGCCGCCGGGATGTCGAGGCCCAAGAGCGGCCGCCTCGGCGCCACCCCAAGGCCAGTCGCGTCTCTCTCCCTCTCCCTCTCTCTCCAGCCACCCCTCTCGGCCAGGGCAGGTGGTGCGGTCCTGAGCGGGTGCAGGCGGAGCGGGGCTGTACCATTTCGCGCCGCAGGGGGGCGGCCGGCAGTCACTGAGCATGTTCAGTCCTCGCTGGGAAATTGGGCTGGAGGTCCCTGCCTTATCTCCCACCCACAAAATAGATCCTTTTGGGGCAAACCTAGGGGACATCCACTCCCCTTCCTCCTAATCTAATGCCTCCTTCTTGCATGGAGGGGGCTGTTTGGGGAGGGGAATTCTGCCCATCACCTGCCTTGGTTGGTTGGTTGGTTGGTTGCTTGGTTATTTTGTTTGCGTCCTGCTCTCCCGCCTCAAAGGCTTGTGCACGGTCAAGGCAGGCCTCCAATCCTTAGCTGCGATTCCTGCATCTCAGGGGGTTGGGCTGGATGACCTTGGCAACTTCTGCGGTTCTAACCTCAAGGAAAAGACACAGCACACAAGGGCAAAGGGACAGGGAGGGAAGAGGAACATCAAAGCTCCAGCGCCAATCTCTAAACCATGGGTCCTATACTGGCCAGTTGGCCCATTTTACGGGCAGATGGTGCCCAGTATATCTGAAGGAAGGAGCCCTGTTACCTCCCATCTCCCTCCCACAGAGGCTGTCCTTTGGCACAGTTACGTTGGCAGCTAAGTGTATATGTGTGTGTACACACACGTTATTCGTTTTCAGGAAAACATTATACAAGATTCTGCAAAATGTAGTATCATCAAACAGGATCTGATGGCAAAATATGTGGTCCATATACAGACATAAAATAAAACCCAAATAAATAAACCGCAAGGAAGTGAATTTGTGGGAGGTAGCGAACTATTTATGGCACAGACATAATGGTTAAGTACGACAAGGCTACAAAACATGTTACACCAAAGGAAAGTAATTCGAGTATTCAGATGCCCCTGTATCCGCCCAGTTCCCGCAGAGGACAGCTGAGGGGAGAGGATTCCTGATGCAGCAGAGCCAATGATGGAGTGAGCTTTGTCTCCCATGTCCTTGGATTTTGCAAATGTGTCTAAAGGGGGTGATTGACTTGGCCATGCCTTTTTCATCTTCTTCAGTGTTCTCGCTGGAAGGTTGTCTAAGACTCCATCCAGAGTCCTGCCGAGAGACTCGCAGTACGCAGCCAGCAGCGGACAAGTTCACTGGCTCCAGATTTGTATCCAAAAAGCCGAAAGCCCGACTCAGGCTGACATTAATGTAAATATCACCTCGTTTGCACGGATTTGGGGTGCGATTGGGGGCACATGCAGTGTCTGATCCACACTTCGGAATTCCCTGCCTATTAAGATCCAGGAGGTGCCTTCGCTGTATTATTTTTGGTGCCTGCTAAAAACATTCTTCCTTAGGCAAGCTAGCCAGATGTTCAGAAAGCGGTGTTTTAGTGTTTAAACTTTTTAAAAAGTGTTTTATATTATTGTTCCAAATCTTCCTTGATTTCATTGGTATGTCCTTTTGTAAACCCCTTTGAGGTTTGTCGTCCCCCCCACCCCCCACCCCCACAATCAAGCAATGTATAAAATTTATGAAAATAAATAACTTGCCTCATCAGGGTCCTCAGAGCATATACGGGTGTTAAGTGTGCAAATCCGAGGTTGTTCTATAAGCCATTCTGGTTGCAATTCCAGTGGGAGGGAGCGGATCAGCATTCACCAACTTGGCAAAGGGTGGCATAGGGACCAGGCAAGAATAGATAAAGGGGCAGATCCGAACCCAGACTTTTCTGGCAGTGTTGCCAGAGAGTAAGGCTAGGTTAACACTCACCGTGTTTCCAGTATTGGGTTTTAATCTGTTGTGAACAGCTGGGGGGGGGGGAGACTAGTGAAACGCCCCTACAAACAAGGATGTCACTGCGCTCGATCGTGTGAATACTGTACGGGCTTGTTCCCTGTCCCATCCCAGGGGGTCCCCCATGGATAGAAGAAATCCTCTCCAGAAAGCAGAGGGTTATGCTTGGAGGATTTCGCTAAACCTTAGGTACAGGCAGGATTTTTAATGGCTAAGAGCTTGAGCTGGGAAGCCCCTGTTTCAAGTCTAAGCTCAGCCAGGGAAGGCAAGTCGCCTCCCCATTTCCATCTCAGCTCCAAACTCCCATTTGTGTTCCATAGAGGGAGTCTGTTTTATTCCATGCGTAGTTCAGAGTAGCACAGATGGGGCTCTCCCACCTGACGTTCACCACAGCCCTATAAAGAGTCAGTGTGGTGTCGTGGTTAAGAGTGTGGAGCTAGGACCTGGGTTCAAATCCCCACTCGGCCATGATGCTCGCTGGGAGTGACTTTCAGGACCAGTCACTGCCTCTCAGCCTCACCAACCTCACAGGGTTTGTGGGGGGGGGAGGGTTATATGAGGACCCATATACGCCACCTTGAGCTCCTTGGTGAAAGAAAACAACATAGAAATGCAATGAAATATATTTGGATAAGGCTGCTGTTCCTGCACGGATGTTTTGTGCTGTGCAGAAGTCCCCGCAGAGGTTCCAGACATGCCACTGGGGCTCAGAGAAGCCCATCAGTGGAGGGAGGCTGGGAGTCGGTGCCTGAGCAGAAGTCACAGAAGCCGCCACCAGCCCACTCCTGCCATTTGTCTTCTCTTCCTGCCAGGGCTTCTCTGCGATTCACACGGCATCTTTGTACGGGCGCCTGGACTGCATTCAGATGCTGGTGGAGAAATTCAAGGTCGACGTGAACCTGGCCAGCCTGACAGGCTGGAGGCCCATCCACCTGGTGCTGAGCAAGGAGAGCCGGAATGCGGCGCTGGAGTGCCTGCAGTACCTCATCCACAAACAGGCCGACGTCAATGTGTGAGCTGCCTCCTCTCCCCATTGTGCCCATGTGCGCACATGGCTATGTGCAGGAGGGGCAAGTGCAGGCAAAGCGGAGCCTCGTTCCTTCACTTAGTTTCGTGGAACCAAGTAGTGGGATTTCCCTGGAGGGGGAGCAGCAGTCATTCAGTCACGGGACAAGGGGGCAGGTACAGCCCAGGCTTCCTCAACCTCGACCCTCCAGATGTTTTTGGCCTACAACTCCCATGATCCCTAGATAGCAGGACCAGTGGTCAGGGATGATGGGAATTGTAGTCTCAAAACACCTTGAGGGCCAAGGTTGAGGAAGCCTGGGAGGGCTAAGTGATGAACAAGCCCCAATCTCCGTCATTCACAGCCAGCCCTACTGAGGTTGGGGAGCATTGCAGTCTATGCTTAGAACAGGATCTGTGCTTGGATCAGGCCAGTGGCCCATCTAGTCCAGCATCCTGTTCTCACAGGGGCTGAAAAGTGGCTGCATTGCCTGCCAATTAGTTTCTGTGCCCAATTCAACGTGCTGGTTTTGACCTATAAATCCTTAAATTAGGGGTGTCAAACTCAAATTCATCGGGGGCCGCATCAGCAGTTTGGTCACCCTCAAAGGGCCGGTTGTATCTGTAGGACTATGTGTCCACTCTTTATTATCATAAATTATTGTCACTGCATTCAATTATTACTGTTTTTTGTAATAATGTAAATAATAACTAGCTCTGAAAGCAGAAACATAGTCAGAATAATGGCAAGTAGATATTCAAATGTAAAATTATTGTACAATTTATTGAAAAATGATTTTTGGTAACTGCACTGGGTGGTGGAGGCTCGCTAGGGTTTCATGCAGGAGCTTTGCAGAGCTACTAGTACCTGGAGATGCTGGGGTCCTTCTGCATGCAGGACAGATGTTCTGCCAGTGAGCCACCACCCTTCACCAAAGGGACTGGCTGAGGTTGACTCACTGGAGCTGCTCTCCTGGTTCCAGGGTTTAAGGGCCAGAAGTATAAAGCAGCATCCTATGTTTCTGAGGAGAGGGAGAGGGAGAGGGAGAGGGAGAGGGAGAGGGAGAGGGAGAGGGAGGGGAGGAAGGAAGGAAGGAAGGAAGGAAGGAAGGAAGGAAGGAAGGAAGGAAGGAAGGAAGGAAGGAAGGAAGGAAGAAAAGAGGGAGTGGGAGGGAGAGAGGAAGGAAGGAAAGAGGGGAGAGAAAGAAGAGTAGGAAATAAGGAAGGGAATAAAGAAGAAAAGAAAAAGAAAGAGGGAGAGAAGACGGAAAGGGAGAAAGAAGGAAGGAAGTAGAGGGAAAGAAAGAATAAGAATGAGGGAGAGGAAGAAAGATGGGAAGGACGGAAGGAAGAAAGGAAGAAAGGAAGAAAGAAAGAAACAAAAGAGGGAGCAGGAGGGAGAGAGGAAGGAAAGAGGTGAGAGAAAGAAGAGTAGGAAAGAAGGAATAAAGAAGGAAAGAAAAAGAAAGAGGGCGAGAAGACAGAGATAAGGAAGGAAGGAAGGAGAGGGAAAGAAAGAATAAGAACGAGAGAGAGGAAGGAAGGAAGGGAAGGGGGGGGTCGCTGCCTTGATTCAGCGCCAGAAAAGAGCGCGAAGGGACCCAGGGGCAAAAAGCATTTCCCGTGCAGCGTGAGGCAGCGGGTGTCCGTTTTAGGAGAAGTGCGTAAAGCCTCAGAACGTTCGTGAGGCTGAGCTGCACATTCGAGAGGCTAAGCCGCTGCTGAGCTCACGTTCATGAGGCTGAGCCGCGGCAGGAGGAGGAGGAGGTGAGGCAAGAGGAGGCGGAGGCGGAGGCTTGCCGGGTCGGTGAGTCCCGAGCCTCTGGGACGCAGCAGTGCTCTGTAGCACTTTGAATCCTCCTCCTCCACACGGCGCTGCTGGGTGCTTTGTCTGTGCTTCAGCAGCAGCAGCCGTTTCCAGGCGCCGAGCCGTGGCAGGAGGAGGAGGATTCAAAGTGCTACAGAGCACTGCTGCGTCCCAGAGGCTCGGGACTCTCCGTGCGGCGCTGCTGGGCACTGACCCAGCAAGCTGCCTCCTCCTTCTCCTGCTGTGGCTCGGGGCGCTCCACGCAGCGCTGCTCTGGCCAACTTTCGACCCACCCACCCCCCCGGCCCCAGCTGTTTGTCGGCGCTTTGCTTCAGCAGCAAGGTCCCGCTGCTGGGTCCCGCTGGCTGGGGCACTCGGCGGGCCACATGATGAGGTCTGGCGGGCCGGATTAGGCCCCCGGGCCTTGTGTTTGACACCCGTGCCTTAAATGATTCAGGACCACAATACCTCAAGGACTGCCTCTGGCCATAGGAACCTACCCAGACCCGGAGATCATCCTCTGAGGCCCTTCTTTGTGTGCCTCCTCCTTGAGAGGTCCAGAGGGTAGCAGCACGAGAACAGGGCCTTCTCTGCAGTGGCTCCCCATCTGTGGGATGCTCTTCCCAGGGAGGCTTGCCTGGCACCTTCATTGTACACGTTTAGGTGCCAGGTGAAACCATGCTTCTCCAACCAGGCCTTTGGCTGATTGACATCCCATGCCCTTTTAAATGTGTTGTGGGAGGGGGATTATTGGTTTGATTTTGTTATTTTTATTATGTATTTTACATAATAATAATAATAATAATAATAATAATAATAATAATAATAATAATTTATTTGTACCCCACTCATTTATGCTGTGAGATCTACAGGCATAGGGCAGTATACAAATTTAATAAATAATAATGATAACAGTTGCCTCTGGGAAATCTGCAAGCAGGATCTGAGCACAAGAGCAAATATCCCCTTTTGTAGTTTCCAGCAACTGGGACCACAGAAGCATTGCTGTCTCTGACTGTGGAGGCAGAGCAGAATCAGCCTGGCTAGTAGCCATTGATAGTCCTCTCCTCCTCCATGAACTTGTCTAAAGTTTTGGTTCCATTTCATTTGCTTTATGTAATGATGAGCGCTCACAGGTTTAAGGCGTTTAAAACTGGAGAAGCAGAGAGCCCTTAGTTCTCTGGGACCATGGCCTTTTTGCTCCAGAGTCATGTTTTCTGCTCTTCATAACTGTTTTGCGATTCATAGAGCACAGGGCAGATTTCTGAAAACATTCTGCAGCTGAGCAATGAAACCCCCGGGGTTCTTGTTTTCCAGGCAGAACCAAAGCGGGGTGTCTCCGCTTCACAAGGCAGCCAGCGAGGGGCGTGAGAACTGCATCCACGTCCTGATCAAGGCCGGGGCCGATGTGCATATGAAGGACTATGAGGGCCAGAAGCCCATTGACTTGTGCAGGATGTGGGGCCACAGGTCCTGTGCCAAGTGAGTATTTGTATCAAGATGACATGGGCAAGAGGCGGCCATGCCAGGGGTCATTGTGGTGGGCATACGCCAGGTGCCCACCTGTGTGCTGTGTGAAGTACACTCAGTCCTGTCCTTAACTGGCAAAAAGCTACCAGTATATTGCCTTTGGTGGATAGAAATGATTTTTTAAAAAATGTTGCTTGCGGGTTGCGAGAAGGAATCCCAGCTCTGCTTCGGGGAAGGAGCAGAGCTGAGCAGAGCATCCGCTTGGCTAGGGACCTGCAGGATGCTGACAAATGCGCACCCAGGGAGGGAGGCTGGAGCCTGATTCAGGAGGAAGCAAGGATCAGAGGCAGGGGAAGCTTCAGAGCTGGAGGAAGAGGAGGAGGAAGAGGCAGGCCAGGCAAGTGAAGGGCCCGGGTGCTTCCCCACCTTTGCCTGCTGCACTGCTGTCTCCCAGAACCAGGAGGGGATTGCAGGGAGAAGCGGAGAGGCAGCTTCCACCCAGGCGCAGTCTCTGGCTACATGCATGCAGCCCGTTGGGGGGGGGGAGGTACATAAACCGGTGGAGAGGAAGCGGTCCCCAGATGCTGCAACTGCTCTATAGAGCGCAGACTCGGGAACAGCTGCCCAGACGCAACGTTGGTGTGCATGCTTCTCCAGAGCTGTAGAAGCGACTGTTTCCTTGGACAATAAAGGGTTGACTCTCTGCCGTGTGCATTCCTTGGCTGGGGAGCACATTTGACCCCCAGGTTCCATCCCCGGCACCTGCAGGTAGGGCTCCCTGCCTGAAATCCTGGAGGGCCACTCAGTGGTGAAGCTTCATGCCCTGGCAATGGGGGGAGGGGCGGAGAGCAGGTGGGGATGGGGCTGGCGCACGTCCCGGGGGCGGGGCACCTAGCACAGGTGGGGGGCAGCTGCAATGGCACCCTACCGGGAATGCGCTGCCGGGGGCAGTGCGCTCCCCCTGCACTCCTCTTCCTCCACCACTGGGGCCACTGCTGCCAGTCAGTGCAGACAATGCTGAATTAGATGGGTCAATGATCCGATTCAGAACAGAATCATAGAATTGGAAGAGACCACAAGGGCCATCCAGTCCAACCCCCTGCCAAGCAGGAAACACCATCAAAGCATTCTTGACATATGCCTGTCAAGCCTCCGCTCAAAGACCTCCAAAGAAGGAGACTCCACCACACTCCTTGGTAGCAAATTCCACTGCCGAACAGCTCTTACTGTCAGGAAGTTCTTCCCAATGTTGAGGTGGAATCTTCTTTCTTGTAGTTTGAATCCATTGCTCCATGTCCGCTTCTCTGGAGCATCTGCTACGTCCTTGTGTCTATTCAGTATACAGTACATGAGATTCCTGGCACAACCAAGAAGCCCCTGGGAAGCTGGAGCTCCTACATATATGATCCTCAGAGCATCATAGGAAAATAAGCAGAGTCTGAGTGCAGGATCAGGCCAGTGGGCCTTCTGGCCCAGGCTCCGGTTCAAACAGATGTCCCAAGGGGAAGCCCAGAAGCAGGGCCTGAGACCAACAGACGCTCGCTCTCGCTTCCTGTGCTTTCCAGCAACTGGGGTCCCTCCTTTGCTTAGCCAAGTGACCTTATGCGTCCCAGGTCTTTCTACAGGCTGTAAGTGCCTCTAGAAACATCTGTGCAGGAAACGGTACGGATACCAGCAGGGGAGCTTTGCGATATGGGACGATGATGCAGGTCTTTCTCTGCCAGTCATCTGAGGCAGATCCTCCTCCTGCTGCTGCACACATCCAGGCTGGTGCTCTGCCTCCGCAGGGTTCTCGCCAGCGCCATGTGGAAAGCAGACAAAGCAAAGTTTGTCCAGCAGATCGCCAAACTGAACAAGATCAAGGAGGCGTGTGAGGTGCAGAAAATCGAATTCTTTAAAAGAGAGCAGGTAAAAAGCAGTACGGATGGGCACAGGCAAAGCCCCCTTTGTGGTCGTTTCGGTTACCGGTGCTCCTTACCCCACATACTTTGGATGGGCTGTTTAAAAGAGGTCAAACCATTGGGGAGTTACAGCGCCGTCTCTGGCTGTAGAGACCAATAGGGGAGCGACATGTTTTGTTGCAGCTGGGGCAAATGAAGGTGTCCAGTTTTGCTGCTGCAGGTGCCATGTGGCGTTTCTCCTCTCCACTGATATCAATATGCAAATTGTGTTAATGAAATACATTTTATCATGAACATTAGTAGCCACAATGCAGGCAATGATTGTAAACTAAGGTCTCAGCTTACTTGAGTCAAAACCACGGCTTAGCAGATATGATTGACCAACCCCCCTGAAGAGGACGGACTGTGCCCCTTCGCCCACTGCCTTGTTTGTCCTTTCATTACAGATGGAGATAAACCTCAACAACAAAATGGCCTTTGAACAGTGGCTGGCCAAAAAGCATTTGCCTCCCCCTCCAGCCAGGATCGTGCGCTGCCTGGACACGAAGCGAAAGTCTGTGCTCCCTCGCAGAGGAACCAGGAAGAAGACCAGCCCGATCCTCTCCTTCGAAGAAATAGTCCCGCTGAGAGTGGACGACACTTACCTGGTGCCGAAGGACCGGCGATGCCGGCCGTGGAACGTCAGCACCAACTTAGCCTCCCTGCCGGTCACCTGCATCAGCCGGCCGGAGACGGTGCGGCTGGGAATCCACCCGGACCCGCCTGCGGAGCACGACTTCACCTCCTTCCTCTTCCTCTACAAGAATGGCTTTGGCGAGCCACAGATCGAGGTCGACGGCATCGGCAAGGTCCTGGACATGCCCGACCTGCCCTTTGAGGTCCTCCAGAAGAGCCTCTATCCCGACACCCGGGCGACCCGTTTGGATGTGCCGGGGGATCTCAGGCCCATGCACATCTTCGGATTGCAGCGCAGGCGCCGCCCCGGCCCCGAGCATCGCTGGACAGATCAGATGGCGCTGAGCTTGAGGCAGACGGTGGACCCTGCCCTTCTGGGCACGCTGAACGCCCACCTTGCCACCTACAGCGACCCCCGAGTACTCTTTCCAAGGATAGAGTCTGGCAGCGCCAGTAGCAAAGACATCTCCTCTTCCTCCTCTACCCAGAGCAAAGGCAGCAGCCTCCAAGATTCACCCGTGGGGTAGTTCGCTCGCCCAGCACAAAAATATGTGCCAGCCCCAATTCTGCAGCAGAGCCCAACAGGGCTGGAAAGAATCGTTTGAGTCTGCATTGAAACAGTTTGATATGAGAACATTTGCACCAGGGTGGGTGGAGCGGGGCATTAAATCAGCTTATTTAATGCTTGTTTATGTTTCCTCTATCCTGGATGAAGGCCTGGTGGTTCAAGGGTTCATATGTTTGGGCAGCGTCATCCCTACGAGAGGCTGGATCTTGGCTCTAATTTGGTATTGAGGTTTCTAAGTCCTTGTGAGAATCATTCGGCAGCTAGACTGGTGACTGGGAGCGGCCGCCGAGACCACATAACACCGGTCTTGAAAGATCTACATTAGCTCCCAGTACGTTTCCAAGCACAGTTCAAAGTGTTGGTGCTGACCTTTAAAGCCCTAAATGGCCTCGGTCCAGTATACCTGAAGGAGCGTCTCCACCTCCATCATTCTGCCCGGACACTGAGGTCCAGTACCGAGGGCCTTCTGACGGTTCCCTTGTTGCGAGAAGCCAAGTTGCAGGGAACCAGGCAGAGAGCCTTCTCGGTGGTGGCGCCTGCCCTGTGGAACGCCCTCCCATCAGATGTCAAAGAGAAAAACAGCTACCAGATTTTTAGAAGGAGGCTTTTAATGTTTAATTATTTTATTTCATTTTTCTGTTGTAAGCCGCCCAGAGTGGCTGGGGAAACCCAGCCAGATGGGCAGGGTATAAATAATAAATTATTATTATATTATTATTATTATATCATTGGGGCAATTGGTTCTCCTGGAAACTGCTCGCTTAAACTGGCCTCAAGTTCCAATACATCCAGCAGGTCAAGGGATTGACTCTGAGCTCATGAGAAAGAATCATAGAATCACAGAGTTGGAAGAGACCACAAGGGCCATCCAGTCCAACCCCCTGCCAAGCAGGAAACACCACCAAAGCATTCCTGACATATGGCCATCAAGCCTCCGCTTAAGGACCTCCAAAGAAGGAGACTCCACCACACTCCTTGGCAGCAAATTCCACTGGCAGCAAGTTCCCCATCTTTGGGGAAAGGCTGGTTCCCATCCCACCTGTGTCATGGTCTGAAAAGTGACCAGGTAAGCAGAATCACATATCCAGCTCCTTTCCATGTGCCCAAGTATAAGAAAAGCTCATGAGTCGTATTATTCGTGCTTTCATCCCATCCTTCTTCCACTGGAATCTGCCCACTGTATCTTCATAACAACCCTTCGAGGCTGGCACAGTTAAGAAATGGCAACTGGTGAGAGAGGGAATCTAACAGCTAGGCGATCCTGGCTCCACTGTGCTGTAAGTACAAGGCAGCGTGAGAGGAGAAAGCTCAGCTTGGCAGCAAACATGCCGGAATGTGGTGCCAGTGCAAAAGGAAATGAAAGGCTGCGCATGGAGCAGCGGGCAGGGCGACACCAGCAACTTAAGCAGGGATCTCTTGGCATGTAAGCACTGCGCCCCCAGCCCCACAACCCTCTAAAAAGGGCTGTGAGCCCTTTTGAACTCAACGTAGTTGCACAGGGGCAGGGAGGGCTTTAAGAGGACCAGATGGATTTCTGGAGGAGAGGGTGACTGACGGCTGCTAGGGCTGGCCGATATCTGGTTTTCAACATTGTGAAATATCACCAGCTAAACATCACAATATGCCGATACATCATGGCATCTGAATTAAGGATGGAGCGATGTAGAGGCATTGGCTGGCTTCACAGTTTTTCCCATATTGTGATTTTTGCAGAGCACACACGTCATAATTTGTGATATATTGCCAGGCCAA
Source organism: Zootoca vivipara (assembly GCF_965207765.1). Taxonomy (NCBI): domain Eukaryota; kingdom Metazoa; phylum Chordata; class Lepidosauria; order Squamata; family Lacertidae; genus Zootoca; species Zootoca vivipara. The sequence goes on from NC_142583.1 coordinate 73,068,480, forward strand.
AAATTATGAAACCGATACAGACTTCAAGCCGGCTTGGGGCTATATATTGTTCTATTGCCCAGCCCAGCCATGATGCCTGTGCTTTAGGTCCAGTTGGAGGCACCGATGTTTCCGAATCCCAGTTGCTGGACGCCACAGGAGGGGAGAGCGTTGCTCTTGGGCTCTGATCTTGCTTGAGGCATCTTGATTTCCTTGCCCTTCATAAATCTGCCACAAGATTCACTTTTTCTACCTTAGTCTTTAAATATATTTCGAAAGATTCCCAATTAAAGAAAAAGAGAAATTGGAAATTAAGCATGCATTAGACAAAAGAAACATAATCAATATATAGGAAAGACTGGAAGTCGGAATGGGTGGGGGGGGGACAGGGGGGAGGAATCTTAGTTTTAAATGAAATGATTGTAAAAAGGAAATTAAGACTATAGCTGAAATGTATTTTGATTATTTTTATTTTGGGTATGAACGAATGCCTGAATGTACGATTTTGGTTTGTTGTTTGTTCTCTTTATGATTTTTTTTATGATTATGATTATTATGATCATTATTTACATTATATTATGTTACATTATTATGATTTTGTATGTTATTATTTCTATATATTTTTTTGTATGTTATTATTTCTATATTCTTGTTTCTTTAGTGTGTTTGTGAATGTATTTTAATTCGAATTCTAATAAAGTTTATTTTAAACATAAAGAAGAAGAAGAAGAAGAAGAAGAAGAAGAAGAAGAAGAAGAAGAAGAAGAAGAAGAAGAAGAAGAAGAAGAAGAAGAAGAAGAAGAAGAAGAAGAAGAAGAGGAGGAAGAGGCGGCATCTTGGTTGGCCACCCTGAGAACAAGCTGGACTTGATGGACCACTGGCCTGACCTGGAAGGCTCTTCTGTATGTCTTTAAGCGCATGCGCACGCACACGCACACACACAGGATCTGCGCAGAGGCCTGAAGTTGCCTTACAGTGAGTCGGACCACAGGGCCCTCGACGCTCTTGGCTGCAGCTCTCCAGCAGCTCAGGCCTTTCCTAACCCTGCTGCTGCCTCTTTAGCTAGAGAGGCATGGGAGCTTCTCATGGGCCAAGCTAGCACCAGGCCCCTGAACTGCAGCCTCCCCATCTGGCATGGCTTCTCCACCTCTGTGCAGGCTTGTAGGTACTCTCTCATGCATTGAGAAGAAAGCTCCCCTTAAATGGGCCTTCTCATGTCCCGTTTCTAGGACAAAGGGATGCCTTCTGAATTTTGCACCTGGGCAGATGACATACAAACACCAGACGCTTACAGTCGCCTTGTAGGGAATGTCAGCTGACATTGGTCTCCCCCCAAATAAAACCTTGGAGGGTTTCAACAGGCAGAGAAAGTACCGTATGTACCATAGTAGTACTTTTTTGTACTGTGTGTTGCTTGCACCCTCTAGAGGCCAGGAGTGTGCAGAACACAAAAACCTTGAGGAAGCTGGCTTTCAAAACGTTTTGCAGCTGTAAAGTGAATTATTCAGCACTGTAAGGGTCAGACACAATGAGCATCAAACTCCACTAGGGAAGAGTTGTGGGGCTGGTCCTTAAAGACCTCCAAAGAAGGAGACTCCACCACACTCCTTGGCAGCAAATTCCACTGTCAAACAGCTCTTACTGTCAGGAAGTTCTTCCTAATGTTTAGGTGGAATCTTCTTTCTTGTAGTTTGAATCCATTGCTCCATGTCCGCTTCTCTGGAGCAGCAGAAAACAACCTTTCTCCCTCCTCTATATGACATCCTTTTATATATTTGAACATGACTATCATATCAGTCTTGTGGGGCTGGTTCGATGAGCACCCTTTGGGTTCAGTCAGTCAGCCGGTTACAAATCCACTGAATGGTAGCATTGATATCATGGGGTACCTTGTCAAAGACCTTGCTGATTAAAGCCATGGTCCACTCAATGAGTACTGGCCTCCTATGGGGCAGAGTCTAGTGTACAGCTGCCCCACCTTTGGGAAAACTGAGGATTCTTAAGAACACAAGAGCCCGCTGGATCAGGCCAGTTGTCCATTTATTCCAGTTCTCACAATGGCCAGACAGATGCCCATTATGGGAAAACCACAAGCTGGATTCAAACACAAGAGCCCTCTCCCTTCCTGCGGTTTCCAGCAACTGGGATTCAGAAGCATGGCTGCCTCCAATTGTGGAGGCAAGAGCATATAGTGGTCATGGCTAGCAGCCTTCAAAGCCCTCTGCCCCATGCATTTGTCTAATCCAGGGGTCAGCAACCTTTTTCAGCTGTGGGCCAGTCCACCATCCCTCAGACCTTGTAGGGGGGGGCTATATTTTTTGGGGGGGATGAACAAATTCCTATGCCCCACAAATAACCCAGAGATGCATTTTAAATAAAAGCACACATTCTACTCATGTAAAAACACCAGGCAGGCCCCACAAGTAGAGATGCATTTAAAATAAAATGACACATTCTACTTATGTAAAAACATGTGGGGGCCGGATTGAGAAGGCGATTGGGCCACATCCAGCCCACGAGCCTTAGGTTGCCTACCCCTGGTCTAATCCTCGTTGCGGGCCATCACTGCCTCCTGCAGAAGCGAGTTCCAGTTTCTTCCACCACCTCAGATTTGTCTTTGTAGGAACATACAAGCAAAGGAGGAAGGCATGTAAGGAGCCCAGTGTGCCCTTGTCCCTTGCCCATGAAAGTCCCCACAGCCAAGGGGGAGAGCCACTGCCACAGCAGAGTCCGCAGCCTGGATAAAGTCCACCCACCCCTCTTGCATGGCAGCACTGCTGGGGGTGGGCTGTCCACATGGGGCATAGCACAATCTAGCTTGAATCGCCCATCAGCAAATGGAAACTCCCGCATAAGGCTTGGGAGGTTCTGGCAAGAGATGTAACTCTCAGCCACTTCGCAAGGCCAGACCCTGCAAAGGATTTGGGTGCAGGCAGGCAGACACAAACTTCTAGGCTTGCCAGGTGTCCAGCAGCTGCACACGGATGTCTGCAGAGTCTCACCCCAGGAATGTGTCTTGTATTAAGTCAGGCAGCTGAGCCCATCTCAGCATCAACAGAAGGGGTGGAGACTGAACAGTGCCGGCCCACTCACGAAGCAGGCGCCGGAGATAGCATCCCTGCCTCACTGCTTCTGCCGCCACAACGCTCCGCTCTTGCGAACTCTTGGTGAGAGGGACGCTCCAGCGGCAGCAGAAGGGCTGGGGTGGTGCAGCCGGGAGGACGGGTTGGGGCGAGGGTTACGGCAGCATATTCCAGGTTTGCCTCTGGGGCTGAGGGACCTCTTCAGCCAGCCGCCTCTACTCCCTCCTGGCGCCGCAACAGCGATTTCATCACGCCTAAGTGTGCCGTTAAGAAACTCTGTGTGCCATGCCAGAACCACCCCCTCCCTTACCCTAATTAGAAAACAGCCTCAGCTCCAGCAGCGCTGCTTGTCAAGCCTAAATGCGGCACGGGCGGCTGTTTTTGGCATAGGACCATACTTGCAGCACATGGGAAAAGTTAACCTCCCCCATCCCTGCATTGCAAATAGGCTTTTTTTGGGGGGGGGAGGCTGCAATAAGTTCTCCCCCACCACCTGATTACGGTTAAGAGTGCTGGATTGCATGTGACAGAAAGCATGGCTGGGGAGGGGGGGTCATATATGTGCATGCAGGCGGGCACAGGTGCCTCTTTGTGGGTGTCCTTGCCCATGCCTTCTGCCAAGTCAGGCGAAAGGGTCTACCTCACCCCAGAATGGACTGCTCTGGCTGAAAGGGGCTCCCAAACGCTTTCCTAAGCCAGCTATTGCAGGCTCTTTAGGTGAACACACTGGGGACCTCTTCTGGGACTTTGCATACGCACAAAACCAGCCCCAGGAGTGAATGAAACCCCTGTACATCAGACTGCCAGACAGGGGAGTCTAGGTAGGCTAGACTTGTCCTCCCCCTACAGCCAAGAGGAAGAGGCTGACATGCTGGCAAAGGCTTTAACTTCCCCTCCTCTGCTGTCAATGCAGAAGGAAGTGCCTGATAAAGGGGAAGTATTTTCTTTCTTTCTTTCTTTTTAAAAAACCCAGCTCACAGGGTTCCATGGCAAGGAGGGGGAAAGCAAACACACCACCTCTGGGCTGGCCCACAACACACCTGAAAGCAGCAAGCGCTGGGTCCACTGCCCAGATCCCAGGTAGCCCCTTCCAAGAGGTCAGGCAAATGCTTGCCTTGCCTTGCCTCCCAAGTCCTTGGGCCGAACCAACAGCCCAGAGAGGAACACCTCATCATCCCAGATGACGGCCCACTCCTGCTTCCGACAGGCACCCGTGAGAGGAGAGAGTGGCTTGCCCTTCTTCGCTTTTAAGGCAAATTTCACCTAACACCTTTATTAACACGGACGGTGTGCTCAGAAAGAAACCAAAACGTCCATTAATTTAAGAGAGAACAATGTGGTAGTGTTGTCAGCATCCACAACACAGTGGGCAGCAGCAGCAGCCTTTCTTCAGAAACCATCCCAGAATACTTGAGGAGGTGCCAAACCAAATGGAAACTGGAAGAACCGGATTCCACACCTGGATGAAAACAAAAAAGCCCTTTGCACTCCAGGTTTCTTATTTGCACTTTCATTGTCCGCTTCTCCCGATGTTCTCAGGTATTTGTGAAGCTTGATTTTCACTCAAGGCGGCGTTCTTCCAGGTTATTAAAACTGCTGAATTGAGGGGGGGCAGGAGATATGCCAGCAATCTTTTTTTAAAAAAAACGGGCCTTTCAATTTATTACCTCGAGTGCTGCAAGAAGAGTGCAGCTCTAGGAAATCTGTGCAAATGATCACCCCTAGTTTGCCAAATGAAGTTATGTCTACACCCTCCACACACAGCGCCCCCCCAAGCATCCTTGAAAGAAAGGACTCCCCAGTCAAAATGGGGCAAGAGGGGGTTCCCGCTTCCTAGTCACTGAGGCAAGGATCCATGTCCACAAATGCTGATCACAGATTTGCCTCCCAAAAACGAGAAAGAGGCACGTAGGAGTCTGGGCTCCTGCCCACCTCTCCCCTACAAAGTCATGAAGTGTCTCTGAAATGCCAATCTCGCCATTGCTTCTCCACGGATTTCAACAAATTAAACTCTTTGGAAGAATCTTGGCAGTGGGAGGGGCTTGGGTGTGTCGATCATTGAGTCCATTCGAACCCTGGTCAAACCTGGGAACACCTTCACACCAAGGAAGAGACGAGTCCATGGACAAAAGCACCTTTTGCGAAATGTTTTTGGCTTTTAAATGTGAAGAAGACAGAAACAGCTCATTGCAGGGCTCCATCCAGTTTAAAGAAACGCAGGATCCAGACTGGGACAGGGCTGCTGCCTTCCTTGGCCACACACACCTCACAAGCAGGCTGCCAAGAAAGCACAGCCACCCTGGAGAGGTGGTTGCCCAGCAATTCACAGTCTGTTCGTCCCAAACGCGTCCCTTGGGCAGGCGAAAGGGGGAGGGGAAGGCCGAGGCCCAGGGACCCCTCACTTCCCTTGGGGCAAGTGTGTTCCCTCGTGAACAGAAGACGCTGAGGGGCGGCTGGAAGGAGGGCTCAATACATCTTCTGGCGGCTGGGCAAGATGGCTTCCTTAATGAACGAGAAGATGACCAGGATGCCAGACCGCTTCCCTCTCTTCCCTTTCGTGAAGTAGTTCGATACCACATCGTCTGAGGAGAGAAAGAAAAACCCAGGGAGTCATCACATCATCAATGGAGGGGGGGGAGAGAGAGAGGGTCCTGTCGTAGCCGTTGCCCTTAAGCACCGCACTATGAGACTTGTAGTTCCTAAGAGGCATCGCTCAATAGCCCAGAGTGTGACCCTTTGCCTAGGAGATTTGATCAGTTGGCTGGGCTGAAGGTAAGACACGGGGTTCTCTTGGCATTCTGTGCGTCCACATATCCAGAAAATCAACTTTCTGGTCTTTAAGGTGGCATTGGTAAGATTAAAATTTCCTAAAATCTAAAGCCACCACTCCAACCCCAACCATTTCAGCTGCCACCAGCCCTGACTTCCACAGCTGCTGCCTCCTCCACCCCGTTCTTTCCAGCAAGTTCTGCTAGACATCTAGGGAATGCAAAATAATAATACAAGTCATTTATTTCAGCCGCAGAACCCTGCTACAGAGTTCCCACCATTCTGGTTAGCAGGCCTCTCAACCTGGTGTCTGAAATATGTTTTGGACTACAACCCCCACCATCCCAGTCCACAAAGGCATACAATTTGGTCCAGAAACACTGGCTTGCAGCATCTCTCTGGGATTTCAGGCAGGGGGCATCCGCAGCCTCACTTGGGAGACACCAGGAGCTGAACCTGGGATCTTGAGCACAGAAAGCCTGTGCTTCTGCCGCTGAGCTGAAGACGCCCCCTCCCCAGAAATTCCCAAACACCTGCGGGACACCAGGCTAGGGGGAAGACAGGGGCTGTCAATGCCACGCCTGCGGAACTCACCTCCTGGTTGCACCGTGGAAGGCAGCACATTCTCCCCAGCTGACAATGAAACAAAGAAGGCAAAGGGGATTAGCCACAGGCAGAAGGTGAAGTAGGCAAGCACCTGGGGGCGAAACATGGAGAGAGCATCAAGAAGAGCCGCAACCTACTCTCTTCTGCAAATAAAATCCACAGGGTCCCAGGAAGCCACATGAGAGAGAGAGTCTTAGTCCCCAGGAACAAGAGCACCCTGCGCCTGGCCCTGTCCTCACAGTGCCCAGCCAGGTGCCTGTGGGAAACCAGCAAGCAGGATTCTCACCTCTCCCCTCCTTTGGTTTCCAGCCCTTTGCACCCAGATGCATTGCTGCCTCCAAGGCACAGCAGAGCCATCCTGGATAGTAGCCATCAAAATCCCTCTCCTCCATGAATTAGAGGCAGTTTCAATAACTAGCAGTGCAAGTGTGAGATCAGATGGGAGAGTGATCCCTCTCTCCTTTTAGCAGAGGTGCTACACATGCAACACGAAATGGGATCATTTTGCTATTATCCATAGTGATAGGACAGAGCTGTCTCTGCCTGCTGAGATGGTGGCATCCTTTAGATTGCAGTAAGGGTCCTTTAAGATCAACATCAAAACCAGCAAAAAACCCAGAGCCAGCAGAAAAACGCTTTGCCATGAGACTCTCAAACCTTTCAGGTGTCTTTTGGCTAGGTCCAAAGAAACTTGAAAATGTGGTGCAGACCCAAAAGGGGAAACTCAGCCAGATGGGTGGCGTATAAATAATAATATTATTATTATTATTAAAATTACTACCATGGCAGCTCACCTCTGCCCTCCTCCCCAATGCCCAAGCTCCACAAGACAGCCAGTGGCATCTCTTACCTCCGAGAATGGGTAATACTCTTCCGCAAAATACTGGAATGCTAAATAGTGGTTCAGCACAACCAACACTGCCAATCGGGGGAAAAAAGCAAATTATAAGGTGAGAAGCAGCATCTCCATCAGCATACCGATTCAGCCATGCCTCCCTCCTGCCCATCGCCACCAATTCCATGGCTAGTTCCTGTGATCAAAACTCCAACCCCAGAAATTTGTAAAACCTCTGAATCCTGGGTTCAAACAGAAGCAACTGAACTGAGTAACTATGCAAAAAGGAGGGGAGGAAAACACCCTAGTTTTGTTGGTGCAACTGAATGAGTGTTATTACGTCTATGGCACCTTCAGAGTCCAAGGTGTTTTACAGAGTAATAAGCAAGAAAGCAAGTTTGCATTATAAATGCTGGTGGGTGGGGATGATAACAGGAAGAATATGCACATTTAACCTTTGCTTCAGTGAAGGGTGGAGCTCAGTCTAAAAGGACCGAACATTGTCCTCAGCAAATAAGATAAATGAAGCAATCTTAGCTTCATTCGCTCATTATATGAGGCCAACAGCCTCCTCCAGTTGCCTAAACCTCCAGAACAGACCCAACGCCAAGGAAGTGCCCAGTTGCTGCACTATACCCTAGCACCTATTTGGGCTGTCCAGCCTTCCAGGCAGCATTCAAGCAGCCGGTCTCAGCCTATGGAGCCTTGCCTGTCTACAGGCATACCACGCCAGCATAATTTCCCAGATCAATCCATTGCACCAACTTCCCTATCGGGATCCCCCCTGAAGGGACAAGACTCCTTCTCAAAGACTCCCACTTCCTCCACTGGGACAAAAACAGTGACCATCTTCCACCTGGGAGAGCAAGAACACAATGACAAGGGCAGAGCAATTTGCTCCTTGGCCACGAGATCAATTCAAGCAAGAGCTGAGACCCTCCAGACTCTGACGAGATTCAGCACAGGCAGGCTGTTTCGACACTAGAGGTTGTTGTATCTGGTGCCCAGCATCTGAAAGGCACTCACCGCAGGACAGGATGAAGTTTGGAGAGGTGAGCATGATGAAAGGGAAGCTCTGCAGCAATCCAAAATAGACCAGGTTGGTGAAGAGGCCCACTCCCACCATGAGGCCCGGGAAGTGCTCAAAGAGGTACAGCCCAACCAGCACAGCTGTGGAGAACTGAGAGACACCATTGTCAGTGAAAGCTGTTGCCACGGGGAAAACAGCAGGCCGCAGAGGAAAGGAAGACCCCATCTCACCCAACAGCCTGTCTGGTTTCTCTGTGGTCTGTGCCACCCTGCTAGCTCTTATATCCGTTTAGATGCACATGGAAAACTAATCCCCTCTGGGGGACTTACACAAATATATACAAGCTTAGTTTAGAGCAGGCATTGCAAACCCTGCTTCCATAAACTCATCCCTGTGCTACTCACCCCACCCTATAAAAAGCATTACAGTATTCACAATAGCAGTTTACACAACCCATGAAGGAATGTAATAACTCAATAAAATTCAAAATAGCAACATTTCACAATCCCTCAAAATCCTATTAAAACAATTAGTTTCATGAATTCAAGAAAATGGATAAATTTGATCCAGTGATATCAGTTTTTCAAAGCCTGAGAATCATTTACACCTCCAATGCCCTCTGCCTGCCCTTGCCTCTTAGCCCCAAGGTATTCCCACTTTGAGAACCACTGGTGTAAGAGGATACCAAAAAGAGGAAGGGCCTTTTCAGTAGTGGCTTATGGAATGCTCTCCCCAAGGAGGCTTGCCTGGCACAGACAAAGACTTCTTTCCAGCACCAGGCAAAGACATTTCTCCCAAGCAAAAGTGAACCAGTCATTTATTTTTGTAAGTTGCTTTGAGACTTCTTGGGGAAAGTGACCATGAGCGCCTACACAAAAGTCCTACTGAATTCAGTGGGGCTTGCTCTCAGGTAAGTGGGGTTAGGATTGCAGCTGAATGCATTGGATAAATATAAATAGTAATAATGTGAAAGGAACAAAGCAGCTGTGAGCAGCCAGCAGGAATGACAGCAAGATCATAGAAGCTGTTAGGCTTCTCACAACAACTATTTTTCAAGTTCAGCTTTTGTTTGGAACAAGCCTCTTGCCAGGCAACTCTCTCTCCATCCCCAATAAGCCGCCTGAAGAACTCCTCCCCCGGCACTTATTTTGGCCTTCCTGGTCTCACACTGTGCCAGCGAGGCTTGCACCGCTGGGTGGCATCGATAAGGGCAGAGAACTCGCTCCAAAGGCAGGCAGAGACTTACCCAGATCATGTACTTAATGATCCTGCTGGTTGCCACTGTGTACTCTTCTATCAACTCAGCCAAGTAGTACAAGCCAGCCGCTGGAAGAGAGAAGAAAAGGAGCTGGTTGGGACACAAACACAGCTGTGTGTGTGTGTGTGTGTGTGTGTGTGTGTGTGTGTGTGCATTGAGACCAACAATTCCTACAACTTCTGCCACATAGCCTCTGATTTGTGAACTCCAAAGACAGTAAGAAACTCCAGGTCTTGTGGCTTTGGTGGGTCCATGGGAGGTGGAGCTTGGAGTTTCACATGCCCAGCTCACATCAAGCGCTGAGGCCAAATACTCAGTTTGCAATCATTGTCACCTCAGATTTCAAATCTCTGAGCTTTTCCAGAAAACCAACAAATAAGCAATTGTTACTTTTTAAAAATGTCTTCCCTCAAGATCCCTTGTCTTAGCACTCAAGGATTCCATTACTTCCAACGGTTACACAGCAAGCAAAACAACGCTTTATTCTGCGAGTTTTCCTTGTGGTGCTTAAATTTCCTTTGCCATGCTCTTTCCATCCCACCAGAGGGTCTGTTCAGTGCCAGCATTGGACAAAGTCTCTGGAGACAACAGGACAGAATAAGTGAAACTACAGAGGTGGAGCAACTGCAGCTGCTGACTGAAAGCAAGATCCTCACTTCATCCTAAATTCATGCCCCTCCTGCAGGGGTGCAAACTAAGGGGCTTCTCCCCAAAATCTGGCAAGCAAGGCAGGAAGGCGTTGCCCCCAGCAACCGATAATCAGAGACCAGCTCCTCGCTTGCCCAAGACCCAGGGGCTGATCCTCCATTCATTGCTCTAATCTCCTTTGGAAGGCTTCTCAACCCAGCTGGCCAGTCCCTCGGCCGCCTATTTGAAGCAATGGTCCATGCCAAGTTCAGAGGAAGAGGAATTAATCTGGGAGGGACGGGCTGTAGCGGGAGATCCCAAGAAACGAAGAGGATTAGGCCAACTCGTGGAAGGAAGGAAGGGCTATAATAATAAAATAATAATTTATTTATACCCCGCCCATCTGGCTGGGTTTCTCCTACACCCAAATGCTTCGGCACAGCAGCTGTTGGAAACCGCAGGGGAGAGACGGGGCTCTTGCGGGTTTCCCATAATAGGCACTTGGTAGTGAGACAGGAGGGTGGACTGGATGTGCCACTGGCCCGACTGGCTCAGCTGCTTCTCAGGGGTAGACTGCCCCTGCAAGGGGAGGCTCCACGCAGGCGCAGCTCCCCGGCCACGCCCCCTACCCGCGCCTTCCTTGGGCGCGAGGGGAGGCCGCGGCCGCCTATTGGTAGGCCAGAGTCGGGCCGTACCATTGCCGTTCTCGAAAGGGGGGGAGGAGGAGAGAGGTCGGACGGGCCGCGGAGGAGGAGGGAGCGACCACTTGTGGGGCTGCGGGGGGGGGGGAATGACCGGTAGAGGTGAGGTGGCCGCCTCCGCCTCATCCCGAGGGGCCTCCTCACCGATGCCGAGCGTGACGAAGGCGGCCTGGATGAGCAGCGCGAGCCAGCTCAGCGCGTACATGAACCACATCGTCGCCGTCGCCGTCGTCCCCTCGCCTCACCCGGCGGATCGGCAGCCGAGGCTCCGCCCCGCCACTTCCGGCCGAGGAGGAAGTGTTCGGAGGTGCGTCACGGAGGGAGGCGCGGCAAAGAGGAGCGTCGGCAGAGAGGGAGAGAGAGCGAGCGCGCCGCGGGGGCCTCTGGCGGCTGGGAGGACGCACTGCATGAGGAGCTTCCCCCCCCCTCCCCCGCGATTCCTCACAGCCAGCAAAGCAAAAGCGAGCGATGCCTGGCTGCCTACGCACACGCACAAACACACACACGTACACACGTAATTAATTAATTAATTAATTGTTGTTATTATTCTTAATTAAATTTCTATACCACCCTTCATCCCGGAATCACAATATAAAAACACAAAAATACATGCCGTGGTAGCAAACAAAAATAATTTAAAAACAGTTTAAAAGGCCACAGATTGTTTAATTAAATGTGCTTTCTTTCTTTCTTTCTTAAAATAAAATAAAATAATAATATATTATTTATACCCCGCCCATCTGGCTGGGTTTCCCCAGCCACTCTGGGCGGCTTCCAACAGAACATTAAAATGCAACAATCTATTAAACATTAGAAGCTTCCCTAAACAGGACTGTCTTCAGATGTCCTCTAAAAGTATGGTAGTTGTTTTTCTCTTTGACATCTGGTGGGAGGGCGTTCCACAGGGCGGGTGCCACTACCAATAAGGCCCTCTGCCTGGTTCCCTGTAACTTTCTTTTGTTTTCAGGAATGAGTAGATGCATAAGCAGAAGTTGCCTGTTGAAGGAAGTGTGCTGATACTGTTGGATTGTTCTGTTAATTACTTGCCTCAATCTGCAAGCAAACACACAGAATTCTACTGCATTTTTAAAAAATGAAAGGGAAAAGTGTAGGGGATCAAGGCAGCTGTTGTATAAATATTGCAATTTCTAAAAAAGGTAAAGGTAAAAAAGGTAAAGGGATCATTAGGTCCAGTTGTGACCGACTCTGGGGTTGCGCGCTAATCTCGCATTATTGGCCGAGGGAGCCGGCGGCGTATAGCTTCCAGGTCATGTGGCCAGCATGACAAAGCTGCTTCTGGCAAACCAGAGCAGCACACGGAAACGCCGCTTACCTTCCCGCTGTAGCGGTCCCTATTTATCTACTTGCACTTTGATGTGCTTTCGAACTGCTAGGTTGGCAGGAGCTGGGACCGAGCAACGGAAGCTCACCCCGTCACAGGGATTCGAACTGCTGACCTTCTGATCAGCAAGCCCTAGGCTCAGTGGTTTAACCCACAGCGCCACCTGGGCTATACGATATTTGTATAAATATTGCAATTTCTAAACTGGATCAAAATTAGTTGCACTATTGTCCGAAAAGCCGCAGAAGAGCCTTCAGCAGACGTTTAAAAGGAGGAGGGGAGAAAGTTCCCGGGGGTTTTCCCAACTCCACGTTGACCAGCCCAGGAAAGCAAGATCAAGTGATGACCTTCATGTGTGAAAGAGCTGCCACGGACTGAACACCACAGGGGCCTCTGTCCTTTTTGTGGCCCTCCATTTCATAGAATCATAGAGTTGGAAGAGACCACAAGGGCCATCCAGTCCAACCCCCTGCCAAGCAGGAAACACCATCAAAGCATTCCTGACAGATGGCTGTCAAGCCTCTGCTTAAAGACCTCCAAAGAAGGAGACTCCACCACACTCCTTGGCAGCAAATTCCACTGCCGAACAGCTCTTACTGTCATTTGTATCATGGTAGGGAAATGTAAGAACATCCAGAGGGTCTTGGGGCCTACCAGGCCCCCCATATTTTTGACCCTCAGCAGGATAAAGTCCAGTTAATGTGATATTTTCCGCTGAGCCCAGGAAGCAGCTTGGGTGCTCATCTTCAGCCGCTTGGCATGTGAAGCGGCTGATCCTTAGCGTACTTCTTGGTCCAGCCCCAAGCCGTCGCCCCAACCGGCTCCTTTCTGGGTCTCCAGCAGACATGGGAGCCTAGGACATGACCTTCTGCGTCGGATCAGAGCCCCTTAAATGTCACGGAGGCAGCCTCTGCTCTGGGTGAGAAGCTGGCAGGCAGGCGTTCCTTCCCTCCCTGCTCCGACCTGCGACAATCGCAGCATTTCCCCTTCGGGAAAGAAGAGCCAGAGAACATTGGAGGCACAAGCCAGGAAAAGTCCTTTAGAAAAGGGAAAGGAACATAAAATGCACGTACAGTACTGGTAATTAGAGGCATTTGGCATTTGGCAATAGCACTGTCACGGACGTCAAGGCGGATCTCCATCTCCGCGGTTTGAGACTGGGATCAGGAAGGCTGGAGAGGAGCAGCAGACTCAGCTCCACGTTGGCCTCATCCTGAAGCCCGACAGCAGCTATTTGCACAGCTGGTTATGCAGGCTGGGGCTGCATAATTGGAGATGTAGGTGAAAACATCTGCGGGTGGTCCAAGTTGGGGAAGGCCGCCTTCCAGCCCCTTTTATTTATTTTCATAAAACGTATGCACTTCTTGACTGCAAAAACCAACCAACCTCAAAGCGGTTTACCAAAAAGGTGGAACAAGAAAATTATCCACAAGAAAAATTAACCACAATAATGTAAGACTTTGGAAAAGTTAAACCAACGATCGTTTAGAAACAGATTAAAACTCACAGCAGTTTTCTAAACATCTGGCACGGCCTGTGTGAACAGAAATATTTTTAGGAGACGCCAAAAAGAGTATAGTGAAGGCACCGATGTCAATAGGCAGGGAGTTCCAAAGTGCAGGTGCTGCCACACTAGAAGACTGAGTTAGGAGCATAGCTGCCAAGTTTTCCCTTTTCTCGCGAGGAAGCCTATTCAGCATAAGGGAATTTCCCTTTAAAAAAGGGAGAACTTGGTAGCTATGGTTAGGAGACTGAGAAGCAATAAAAGAGTCACCTTCAAATATCTCAAGGGCTGTCACATTGAATATGGAGCATGTTTGTTTTCTCCTGCTCTGGAGGGCAGGACTCGAACTCATGGCTTCAAGTTACTAATAGTAAGAGCTGTTCAACAGTGGGATGGAAGGTGGCGGACTCTCCCTCCTTGGAGGTTTTGAAGCAGAGGCTGGATGGCCATCTCTCATGGATGCTTTAGCTGAGATTCCTGCATTGCAGGGGGTTGGACTGGATGACCCTCAGGGTCCCTTGCAACTCTACAAGTGTATGAAATGTTGAATGGGGCACCCATTCTGCAGATCAAAGAGGTCAAGTGGTCATATGTAAGGTTGCTGAAGCCAGAGCCAGATGGAACGCCAATCAATCATTTCATCTTGAAATGAAGGGTAGAACCTTTACTTGAAAGAACGGCTCATCTAAAGGAAGGAACTTGGGCTCATTTTTGCTGCTTGAGGGTTTGCTGGGCCATAGTTCTGAGACACTCCTTCATGGATCACTGCCTTGTCATGGCGAAGGGGCTTGAATAACTCAGAGAAGCTATGAGCTATGCCATGCAGGGCCACCCAAGATGGACAGGTCATAGTGGAGAGTTTTGACTAAACGTGATCCACCTGGAGAAGGAACTGGCAAGCCACTCCAGTATCCCTGCCAAGAAAACTCCATGGACAAAGACAACAGGCATATAAAAGTTATGATGCTGGAAGATGAGCCTCTCAGGTCGGAAGGCACCCAACATGCTACTGAGGAAGAGCGGAGGACAAAGACAAGTAGATTCAGAGCTGATGGAGCAGACAATTTTAAATTTTAAAAGATGATGCTGTTAAGGTGCTACACTCAATATGCCAGCAAGTATGGAAAACTCAGCAGTGGCCAGAGGATTGGAGAAGATCAGTCTACATCCCAATCCCAAAGAAGGGCAGTGCCAAAGAATGCTCCAACTACCGCACAATTGCACTCATTTCACACACTAGCAAGGTTATGCTTAAAATTCTACAAGGCAGGCTTAGGCAGTATGTGGACCGAGAACTCCCAGAAGTGCAAACTGGATTTCGCGCTGTCGATTTCCCATAAAAATAGCTCAAAAACATTTTGCAATTTTGCCAATTTTCTATCCAGATTTCCACTGTTTGAAATAAGGCAACCCTACGTCAGCTTGCCTGGGCACAATCCTGCCCTGTGTTTGCCTTCCTTTCCCTTGCACACCCCTCGCACCCAGATGCCATTTCCAGGCCGCTGATGCCATTTCCAGGCGCTCGCACCCAGACTTGCTTTTATGCACCGACTCCACCCTTGGGGGGGGGAAGGAGGCGGGGGGGCAGCAGTGGCGACGAGCACCGCGCTTGTGAGTGGCACTCCTTCTGACCCCACCGGAGAGGCTAACGCAGAGGGACGTTTGCACATGCCTCTCATCTTCCCTGACCCGGCTTCAAAATGGGTCTGTCTCTTCGGCACCTGTCTCGCCTCGCCCTAATGCTTGTGGACAGAGAGCCCTCACATGGCAGAGAGATCGAGGGCACGGAGGAGGATTTGTGCCAGGCAAAGCTGGCACACCGGGGGGGGGGAAATATGTCACAGATTACCATCAGCGATGAAACGGGAGGGATGGAGATCAGGTGTCAGGTGCAGGTGGGTCGCCCCGGAGGGATACAGCCAGAGTCCCTCGAGACACACCAGGCCAGTTACCATGTATTTCCTGACATGAAGTCATTGGGCAAAACAGTCTTGGCAACCATGAGGACTAGAATCTGTGGGATGTAATCCATTGGAGCAGTCAAATGCAGCATTCCTTATTTCCCTAGAGTGGGCACAGGCAGGGGGACACCCAGTCAGGGGTAACTTTCTCTTCCGCTGGTCTGGAGCATCCTCCCCCTGCATGTGACCTGGGAGATGGGCATGGCTCTGGCTAACTGCATAAAAGAGCTGGGTCACGCAGCCATTTTCTCAGTCCAGTTCCATCTATTCTTGCTTCACTTGCTCTCTTGTTCTATCTTTTGCTACCATGCTTCTCTCATGCAGCCCTTTTATTATCTTAATGTAATTTTGCTGCTCTCAGCCAGCAGCACATGAGTTCAGTCTCCATATGAGATGAACTCAGTTTCTTTGTTGTCTTTGTCCATGGAGTTTTCTTGGCAGGGATACTGGAGTGGCTTGCCAGTTCCTTCTCCAGGTGAATCACGTTTAGTCAAAACTCTCCACTATGACCTGTCCATCTTGGGTGGCCCTGCATGGCATAGCTCATAGCTTCTCTGAGTTATTCAAGCCCCTTCGCCACGACAAGGCATTGATCCATGAAGGAATTTGAATTATGAAGGAATTGAATTTGAATTATGAAGGAATTTGAATTATGCTTTTGAATTATGGTGCTGGAGGAGACTCAAACCTATCCATTCTGAAGGAAATCAGCCCCAAGTGCTCACTGGAAGGACAGATCGTGAAGCTGAGGCTCCAATACTTTGGCCACCTCATGAGAAGAGAAGAATCCTTGGAAAAGACCCTGATGTTGGGAAAGATGGAGGGCACAAGGAGACGGGGACGACGGAGGACGAGATGGTTGGACAGTGTTCTCGAAGCTACCAACATGAGTTTGACCAAACTGCGGGAGGCAGTGCAAGACAGGAGTGCCTGGCGTGCTATGGTGTCCATGGGGTCACGAAGAGTCGGACACGACTAAACTACTAAACAACAACAGTTTCTTTGTTAAACAACCAAGTAAAGCCTGCCTTTCAGGGATCATATCGTGAACTGAAATGTGAGTAAACTTTTTGTTAGGTAAAGGTAAAGGGACCCCTGACCACTAGGTCCAGTCGCGGATGACCCTGGGGTTGCAGTGCTCATCTCGCTTTACTGGAGCCAGCGTACAGCTTCCAGGTCATGTGGCCAGCATGACTAAGCCGCTTCTGGCGAACCAGAGCAGCGCATGGAAATGCTGTTTACCTTCCCGCCAAAATGGTACCTATTTATCTATTTGCACTGGTGTGCTTTCGAACTGCTAGGTTGGCAGGAGCAGGGGCCAAGCAACGGGAGCTCACTCTGTTGCGGGGATTCGAACTGCCGACCTTCTGATTGGCAAACCCTAGGCTCTGTGGTTTAGACCACAGCACCACCCGCGTCCTGTAAACTTTTTGTTACTTTACTCAGAAAGACTCTTGTGTCTTTATTCTTTTAAGAGGGATTAAAGGGGACACCAGGAAATAATCTTAACTAAGAGATTCAAACAATCTGCAAACTAGCTTCCAGCTATATTGAGGGGAATCTGCTCTGCTACATCACTTACTAGTGTGTATGAAGGAAGGATAAAACTTATTCAATATATCCTTTCCTACTATCCTTAACTTTCCACAGAATCATACTTTTAGAGGAAGGCCTACAGCACAGAGGTGGGACATCTGTGTTGCATGCAGAAGGTCCATGGCTCAACTCCCATGATCTCTGGGAAGGCCTGACACACACACACACACACACACACACACACACACACACACACACACACTGCAATTTTGGAGGGCTGCTGTCATTCAGGGTATGCAGTACTGAGCTGGGTGGCCTGACTCACTATAGCACACCTTTTGCAGAACTTATCCTTGCCCCATCCCATGATTAGCAGAAGTAGAAGACTGCATTCTGAATGCCCCATATGAGATGTGCAAAAATGCATTATTTATACACGTTGCATAATCCATCTCTATGTGTGTGCAGAGCCTGAACTGCCTTGGCATGGAAGATTGTTACATGTTCCCGCCCGCAATCTCTCAGAGGTGAGAGAACAGGATGCTGACCTTGATGGGTCATTGGCTCAATCCAGCTGGCTTTTCCTATGCTCTTCCGCTGCTCCAAATGTTGCAATGCAGCTCTCCAACCAAAAACGCATGTACTGGGGAGGAGGATGCACAAACCAATAAAACGGGTGTGCATTTGTGAAAATGACAGTACAAAAATGCATTGTATTAGAGGAGATCGCTCGCAAGATGTGAACGTTAGGTACACTGATTTGCTTATTTATTTATTATTTCAGAGATGGAAGATGGAGAAGACAGGAGAGAAGCAACACTCTCAAATTTCTGCTGGAGACCGCATCCTGTGATGTATGTTTTTTGGGGGGTGGTCTTGGGCTACAGGTGGGCAATTTCAAAAGTATATATAGGGGGGGCTTGCGCACCATTGTCCGGGGTTCTCCTCCCTCCTGTGTGTGGTGAGTGAGCACCCTGTTGCAACAGTTTAATAAAGATCAGGCTTACTCACTGCTTTGCTTCTCAATATTCTCTGGTTGGCCTCTGTTATTTTCTCCTACCGATAGAGAACCTACATAAGGACTCTATATGGGCTCTTGGGTACCCCATAAGGGAAAAGGGAGCAGCATTTTTCATATAACATGACCAACGGAGAAGTGGCGCCATGCGCTGTGGCGGAAGAAGGAATCGGCTGCGGGGCCGCGGGGGAAGAGGCGACACAGCCCTGGACGCCAGGCCCGTCTGCTTACTTAGCTAACCGCATGGCACTAACGCCATTGTTCACCGGCCATTGGGCTTGTGCTGCTAGCCTGTGGCAAAGGAGGGGGTACTTCTGGATGCGCCAGGTCTCTGGCATGTGCCGGCTGCTGGCGGGACTTTGCCCTGAAAGACACACACACACACACACACACACACACACACACACACACCCTGCTCAAGGGAAGACAGTGCCACGCACTCTCTCAATTAGTGTCGCTTGCTCTCTGCCTTCTGCGACTCCATTGATGCTCGGGGAAGGCAGAGTGCGCCAGAGAGGGAGCGCACCAGCCGGCCTCGTGTGGAGCACGCCTGCGGAGCAGAGCAGCCGTGCGTGGCAGATGGCGCCAGAGTTTCCAAACAGGAACCTTCTGGGATCAATCCAAAGCCACAGCGACCTAATGAACTCTCCCCCCCCCCAATCCGGGGACTTAAAGGGACACAGTCCCCTCCTTCTGCATAACCAGCATCCTGCTTTCTATTTCTCTGTGCACTTGGCAGCCCAGATGGGGTGTCTCTGCCCCTGAGGAACCTACAGTTGGGAGAATCTGGGCAGGGCGGGTTTTTTTAGGGGGGAAGGGAGAATCGGTGCAGAAAGGGGAGGACAAAGGCGTGCACACAAATTGGAGTTTTGTTTGATGGTGGGGTGGGGAGTTCAGCAGATAGCTTTGCAGACAAGGTGGGTCGCGAGGAAGTGCAGGAGGGTCTTAGATTGAACCGATCGACCAGTCACAAATGCTCCCTTTCAGAGGGAAGGTGGTGGAGATTAGATGACCCTTGGCAGGGGTGCCAACTATAGAGGGCCCTAGCACGCACAAAAAAATTGTTACACTTTGTAATTCCTTGCCTTTTGGCACCAAGCAGGCGCCTTCGCTTTCCACGCCTGCTAAAAGCAGAATAAAAAAATTCCTTCAGTAGCACCTTAAAGACCAACTAAGTTTTTATTTTGGTATGAGCTTTCGTGTGCATGCACACTTAATCAGATACCTGTACTGTGCTAAAAACAGGTTTGTTTCGGCAAGGCTACCTGGATGTTCGGAAAGCCGATGCAAGTTTCAATCTGTTATTTTTAACAAAATAAAAAAATTCCTCCAAGTAACACCTTAAAAGGTAAAGGGACCCCTGACCATTAGGTCCAGTCGTGACTGACTCTGGGGTTGCGGCGCTCATCTCGCGTTATTGGCCGAGGGAGCCGGCGTACAGCTTCCAGGTCATGTGGCCAGCATGACAAAGCCGCTTCTGGCTTTCCAGAGCAGCACATGGAAACGCCGTTTACCTTCCCGCTGTAGCGGTTCCTATTTATCTACTTGCATTTTGACGTGCTTTCGAACTGCTAGGTTGGCAGGAGCTGGGACCGAGCAACGGGAGCTCACCCCGTCGCGGGGATTCGAACCGCCGACCTTCTGATTGGCAAGCCCTAGGCTCTGTGGTTTAACCCACAGCGCCACCCGCGTCCCTTAGAGACCAACTAAGTTTGTCGTTGGTATGAGCTTTCGTGTGCATGCACACTTCTTCAGATACACTGAAACATAAGTCACCAGACCCTTCTATATAGTGAGAGGGTGGGGAGGGGTATTACTCAGAAGGGTGGTAGGAATGGGTGATTGGCTGATAGGTGTGGTAAACCTGTTGACGACTGTTAACGACTGCAATTGATCGTGCAGGAAGAAGCAAGGGATGAGATGGCTAAAAACAGCTTTATCATGTATAATGAGATAACAATCCAATGTCTCTATTCAGACCAGGTCTCTCCATAGTTTTAAGTTTGGTAATAAATTTCAATTCAGCAACTTCTCTTTCCAGTCTATTTCTGAAAATTTTCTGTAATAAAGCAGCTACAGTACTTTGAGATCTTGTATAGAATGTCCTGGGAGATTGAAGTGTTCTCCTACTGGTTTCTCTGTCTTGTGATTCCTGATGTCAGATTTATGTCCATTTATCCTTGGCGTAGGGTTTGGCCTGTTTGTCCAATATAGAGAGCTGAAGGGCACTGTTGGCATTTGATGGCATACACAATGTTAGAAGATGAGCAATTAAATAGTCCTGAGATGGTATGTTGGATGTTGTTGGGGCCAGTAATGGTGTTGTCCAGGTGTTATTTTTAACTTTTCAAAAGTCTTGACTTGGTGTTGCTAATTCTTCTTGTCGGTAAGTTTGCCTCTTCTTTTGCAAACTGCTCTGAGGTTTCGTTACGGGTTCCACAACCAAACGGTGCATGGATTTTATGAAATGAATAACTCAAAATAGATGCGCTGGGGGAAGCTGATGGGATTCGGAGGCCAAGACAACTGCTGGAGGCCCAGGTTGGGAAAGGCAGATGTGGACATTCTGGGAAAGGAGCTGGAAGCAGAGAAAAAGAGCCGAGTCATAGAATCATAGAGTTGGAAGAGACCACAAGGGCCATCCAGTCCAACCCCCTGCCAAGCAGGAAACACCATCAAAGCATTCCTGACAGATGGCTCTCAAGCCTCCGCTTAAAGACCTCCAAAGAAGGAGACTTCCACCACACTCCTTGGCAGCAAATTCCACTGTTGAACAGCTCTTACTGTCAGGAAGTTCTTCCTAATGTTTAGGTGGAATCTTCTTTCTTGTAGTTTGAATCCATTGCTCCGTGTCCGCTTCTCTGGAGCGGCAGAAAACAACCTTTCTCCCTCCTCTATATGACATCCTTTTATATATTTGAACATGGCTATCGTATCAGTCTTTGGGGATCAGGGAGGAGCACCCTTCTGGGCTGGCAGACATCCTTTGCCAGGACTGGGCTGAGGCAGGAAGCTGCAAGGAATGCTTTGCATGGCCCACAAGGCTCCATTTGGCCTGGGCCCATGGCGGGAAGAGACAAGGAGAGGGCCCCTGTTGAGGAGAACACAGGTGTAAGGGAGGAGCAGGTATATTTAAACTCCAAGAGGCAATGATGGCCACCAACCTGGATGGCTTGGAAAGAAGATGAGGCCAATATATGGCAGGGCTGTCATACGTCAAAGGTGGAAGTGATGTCCGGGGGGAATTTCCGGGAGGCAGCGCTTTGTCCTGGATCTTCAGCAAGTAAATCGAGAGAAAAGCTCAGCAGCTGAAATTATTGGCAGGAATATAATGACACTTGTAAAGTAACAAGGATTTTGGATAGTATGATTATATAAAAGATAGATTACAGTAAAAGATGCATATATATATATGAGAGAGAGAATTGGAACCCATGGAGGGAGGGAGGAAGGTCTTAAGGTTCGAATGAACCTTTTTTTAAGGACTGAAAATGTTATGTTTATGCTTTACAATGTTTACGTAAAATTAATAAAAATTTATATTAAAAAAGAGAGAAAAAACTTTCACAACTTTGGGGTTTGTCCTAAAAAAGCTAAACAATTTCAGTGGTTTCCTAAACAACTTTTGGGATGTCCTGGTTTTTACTTTTTGAAATATGGCAACCCTAAATAAATAAAATTGGGAAAGGAGTACGACAAGACTGTATATTGTCTCCCTGCTTATTTAACTTATATGCAGAATTCATCATGTGAAAGGCTGGCCTGGATGAATCCCAAACTGGAATTAAGATTGCCAGAAGAAATATCAACAACCTCAGATATGCAGATGACACAATTTTGATGGTAGAAAGTGAGGAGGAATTAAAGAACCTTTTAATGAGGGTGAAAGAGGAGAGAGCAAAATATGATGTATGGAAGTGAGAGCTGGACCATAAAGAAGGCTGATCGCCAAAGAATGGATGCTTTTGAATTATGGTGCTGGAGGAGACTCTTGAGAGTCCCATGGACTGCAAGAAGATCAAACCTATCCATTCTGAAGGAAATCAGCCCTGAGTGCTCACTGGAAGGACAGATCCTGAAGCTGAGGCTCCAATACTTTGGCCACCTCATGAGAAGAGAAGACTCCCTGGAAAAGACCCTGATGTTGGGAAAGATGGAGGGCACAAGGAGAAAGGGACAACAGAGGACGAGATGGTTGGACAGTGTTCTCGAAGCTACGAACATGAGTCTGACCAAACTGTGGGAAGACAGGAGTGCCTGGTCCATGGGGTCACAAAGAGTCGGACACGACTAAATGAGTAAAGAACAACAACAATATCTAGCGGAGTGGGCTATTGCTCTGCCTCCACAGCTGGAGCCCCCTAATGCTTCTGAATTCCTGTTGCTAGAAACCCCAGGAGGGGAGAGGGCTGGTCTTGTGTTTGAATTCTGCTTGCGGGTTTCCCCAAATGGGCCTCTGGCTTGCCCCTGTGAGAACAGGATGCTGGGTTAGAAGGGCCAGTGGCCCAATCCAGCAGACTCCTGTTACGTTCCTTCTGAGGTGGGGGCAGAGGGGGCCAGCGCCCTCGTGTTTCTCCAGGGCGGATGGCAGAGGCCGCGACGTCTCTCCGTGTGAGTGATGCAGAGACGCGGAGGAGATAACGCAGGGTGGCACTTGTGTCCCTGACGCAAAGTCACCCTGGCCGCGCGCTGACCTGGCGGTGCCGTTGCTCACTGACCGTGCTCTGAATGCCAACGCCCCTGCGCGGCAGCCCCAGGGCAGCTCAGCCCCCTCTCCCCCCACCCCGGCGCCCTCCAGGCAGCTCCAGGCCATCGGGAAGAGCAGCGAAAAGCAAAGCGAAAGGTGGCACACCTCACTCTCTCCCTGGCATCAGATAGCACTTGTCTCAAAACACCCTCCTTCACACATTGGGGGGGGGTGTCTCTCCAGGAAACGCCTGTGCTCAGCCAAGCAGACAAAAAGACTGCTGGGATCAGGCCAAAGGGGGCCCATCGAGTCCAGCATCCTTCGCTCACAGCGGCCAAACACATGCCTCAAAGAGGAGCCCACAAGCAGGATTCAAATGCAAGAGCATCTCTCTCCTCCTGTGGTTTCTGGCAACTGGTATTCGGAAGCAGAGTGGTTTCTTGATGCCCTCTTATTTTCATAGAATCGTGCAGCTGGAAGGGACCCCAGGCGCCATCTAGTCCAACCCCCTGCAATGCAGGAATCACAGCTAAAGGATCTCTGGTGGGTGGGCCTCCCATCTACGTCTGGGAACCTCCAGAGAGTCCATTCCAAATGGCTCTCCCCACCAGGAAGGTCTTCCTAATGTTTAGTTGGAATCTCCTGTCTGGTCATTGGATTGTAATGTTGTTCCTGATTTTCTTTGTGCGCGCACACACCTGAGCACTCCTTCCCTCTCTCCCTCTTTCCCCCTCTCTGCATCCTGTCTTCAATTTGGGCTGCTGCATAAAACATGATGACCGCATCTGTGCCCTCATTTTGGAGGGTCACGCAAACTGTGTGCTGCCCTGGATCTCCCCGAGGGCAGCTTGCATCTCAGGAAGGCTGCTGAGCCAGTGGAGTCTCTTCCAACCAAAATAAAGTCCCGGGTTCAATCCTGGGGCATCTCCAGGTAGGGCTGGGAATGCTCACTGTTTGACACACCCTGGAGAGGCACCGCTGGCCAGAGTAGACAGTGCTAGGCTAGATGAGACCCTCTTTGTTCATTCCATCATTATTCCACTTTTCCATGATTCTTCTTCCCCTCTTAATCCCCACAACAACCCTGTGAGGTAGGCTAGGCTGAGAGGCAGTGACTGGTCCCCAAGGTCACCCAGTTAGCTTTATGGCCAAGTGGGAGGATTTGAACCCTTGTCTCTCCCAGGTCCATTCAAGGACTCTAACCACTACGCCACCGCTGTCTCCCTATGGTCCAACTCTCTAGGCTTCCTGTCTTCCTTTGCCCTCGCTGTGTGCATGCATGAGAAGCTCAGGCTGCCAAAAACCCAAACTGATGGGGGGCCTTACCAAGTCAATTTGGACTTACAGGTTGGCCAGAGCAGAACCAGCGAGAGGGGTCTCCTCCGGGTGGTCTGTCCCCCTTGAAGGACTTGGAACGAACCAGTTTTGTCTAAGGAAATTTACGAAGGACATCCAGAAAGCTCTTAAGCACACCTAGAAGTAGTTCCCTCGATTGTCAGGTAAACAGAATGTGAATTAAATCAACTTTGTGGTAGAACTTGGAGCCACTTCTAAAGCAAAAAGATGAGGCCATCGAACCCAAAGAACGTAAGGTGCCAACTCACCCCCACTTTGCAGAGGAATACACTTAATGCCCAACAGAAGGGGGTCGATGTTACGGACTGGCTGGATGGAGAGGAGTGGTGAGAGCTGGGGAACCCCCAGGGGAAGAAGGCTCAGAGCCCGGGGACGGCAATGAGTGAGGACAGGGAGAAGACTGGGGAAGGTGTCCAAAATGGAAGAGACAACGGGACCAAGGGAGCAGGAAGAGTCTGTGGCAAAGAGCAGTCCAGAAGCAGAGGCAGGAAGGAAATAGAGGTGAGACCAGCTGCCCTCCCGCCTGGTCTCCCAGAACACGGAGAGGGATGAAGAGCGCAGAGCAAAGAGAGACAAGGCGAAGGAGTCTCAGGTTGCTGGGGGAGGAATAGGCGAGACAAGGAGAAAGGCAGGCACCTTCAGTTCTCGCAACTGCCTCCTTGGGGCAAGGAGGGATCACCCACCCCCGTGCTGTTTGGTTTTCTTTGAATAAAGAGTTAACTTCACTCACAGCGGCAGTTTTGTTGCTGACCTACTCCTGACAGGTGAGGGCGAACACCACCCCAGCTAGAGGATCTGCCCTCTAACCTACGCAGGGGAGGACAGAGGCTCACATCAGGTATCTAACCAAATTCAATGGGCTGTTTTTAGCACCTCTGCGAGACTTAGGGTATATTGGACTAGCTCCCTTTTGACCTCAGCAGGGCTTACCTCTGAGTAAACACCCATAGGATGGCTCCCAGGAGCTTGCTCTCCTAGGGTGTTGTGTGAGGTCACAGCACCGGGGGGGGCACATGCTGGGAGTTGGGGGGCAGAGGGTGAAGTGTGCTTGGCACACCAAGGGATAAACAAGCTCCGTTAGCCACGGCAAACTATGTCACCGGAGCACGAAGGAGCGAGCCCCATTGGCCCTGACCCTGTGAGGCTGCAGGGGCCCCAAGATGCACCCCCTCCCCAAAAAATGCACCAGGGGCCCCTACTGCCTCCCATGCTATGCCACTGCCTAGGGCTACTTCCTTCCATTTCAGACGGAGCTTGCAAAAGTTGGGCTGCATGTAACCTCTGGGCAACCCTTCTGGCAGTCCAGTTTGGATTGGGTGTGGGTGTGTGGGTGTGGAGCAAGGCCCCTCCAGAGAGGCTTCTGCCAGAAAGGGTGGCACAAACAAGCGCAGATATTTGGAATCTCTCCGGCGAATCAAATCCCTCCTCCTGGACTTCCAGATGGCAGAAGAGAACAAAACAGACAGAAAAACAAGACTCCATTCAGGAGGAAAAACCACTGCCAGTCCTTAAAACCTTAAAAAGGTTTTAATAACCATGTTATCAAGCGATCTCTTTTGGGTATCTGGAATAAGCATAAGAGACTGCTGGAACCAAAAATCCCCAGATGGGCGTCCCTCATAGAAATAATTACAGTAAAGAAGGTAAATTCAGAGAGGAAATGGGGAAATTACTTGGACCTACTAGAATAGAAAGATGGAACTCTGAAATTAAAAGATTATGAGAAAATCAAACAACATCTAACTGGTTGGATACAATATCACCAGATCCATAGTAAATTTAATGAACATAAACACCAAATGGCTTTAAAAGAGGATTAGACCAGAGCTGTTTGGCCATGGAACGGTCTCCCTCGGGAGGTGGTGGCCTCTCCTTCCTTGGAGGTTTTTAAGCAGCGGTTGGATGGCCATCTGCCATGGATGCTTGAGCTGAGATTCCTGCATTGCAGGGGGTTGGAGTAGAGGACCCCTGGGGTCCCTTCCAACTCTATGAAATTCACAGAGGAAGAAAGGGCTGTCGGTGGCTAGTACCCACAATGGCTGTGCTCTGCCCTTCCTAGTCAGAAGCAGCAATGTTTCTGACTGCCGGTTGCTGGAGACCACAGGAGGGGAGAGCTGCTCTTGTGCTCGGATCCTTATCGAGGGTTCCCCACAATAGGCACCTGGTTGGCCCCCGTGAGAGGTTGGAGGAGATGCGCCAGCCGGGCTAGTCTCGCCCTTTTACGATCTACGAAGGGGAGCCACAGTGATGTTGTTTGGTAACGTTGACCTTTATCCAGCTCAGATGCCTCCGTTTCCACAGGAGATGTGCAGGAGCAGTTTGGGCTGCCTTGCACCCTGAGGATGCTCCCTGGCACAAGCAAAGACGCCAGGGAACACACACGGAGCCTGCAGACCACCTGTCCTCTCTAAGGACAGGTGTGGGAGATCAACTGTGCCCTTATCAATGGGATGAACTCCATCCTGCCGGGACGGGCAAAGTTTGCCATGCCCCTCCCAGGAAATGTGCAGCAGGGCCAAGGCCGGGTCGCCATTCTTTATGCATGCGTGCCCTGATGCGGCCTGACATGGAAGCTGCATTTGGTACCTCGCACATAAGTGATCTGAACTGCCTGCTATTTTTGTTGACGATAATTTGCTCCGTGTTTGCGTGCAGTTCATGGCTCGGTCAGCCTTGCCTGATACTATATTCCCGTTTGTTCCACTAAAGGTTTCGCTGTCAGCTCGGCTCAGCCTCGACGGGCTTGATGAACCGTGAATGCACCGCGACTGGGGATCGGGACACGTGAGCTCGCCGCAGATGGGAACAAGCCGGACTGGCGGGGGCAGAGGAGATGAAAACCAGGAGCGAGCCAAGCAGGGGGCACCGGGGGGGGCGGCCATAGGAGCGGGCACTAAACCCACGGCCAGCACCACCATTGAGGAGAAGTCTGGCGATGGTGGGGAAGAAACTCGCAAGCAGGATCCGAGCACGAGAGTAACTCTCCCCTCCTGCAGGCTGGAAATTGCACCCAGAAACTGAGAGTCAAGCTTCTCCTGCCCCTAAACTTGAAATATTTATTTTCTCCACAAGGGAAATGGTCCCCGTGCAAAACACCTCTTCCCATTCTATAAACTGCCATTATGCCAGGAGGTACCTCAGCCTCTGGGGCTGGTTGTGAGAGCGTAAGCTGCTCCACACTGCTCTCCTCCAAGCAGGCTGGTCTACACCTGCCGTCGCTTGTGGCCAGGATGGCTGTACAATGTGGCAGCACTCTCTGTGTGTGTTTCGGCCGGGCTGAAGCGAGTTCTAGTCCAAAACAGGTGGAGGGAGAAGACTCTTAGGGCAGGGCATTGCTTCCAATTCTCTCAGGTCGGGAATAGTTTGAGAAATGGCGAAGACAGTGTCACAAGGCGGTTTATCAAGAGTTGAAGAGCTACAATCAGATGCTCTTAGGAGTACCGTAAGTCCTTACGGTAAGTAAGGACATAATTAGACTTCCTTCTGAGCAGGTAGGTATAGGAGATTTGCAGTGGCAGGCTAGATGCCTTGCAAGGAGAGTCCAACTATTCAAGAAGAGCTTTCTGACAGTAAGAGCTGTTCAACACCAGAAGAAGAAGAGTAGAAAAAGAGTTTGGATTTGATATCCCTCTTTACCACTACCCGAAGGAGTCTCAAAGCGGCTAACATTCTCCTTTCCCTTCCTCGCCCACAACAAACACTCTGTGAAGTGAGTGAGGCTGAGAGACTTCAGAGAAGTGTGACTTGCCCAAGGTCACCTAGCAGCTGCATGGGGAGGAGCGGAGACATGAACCCGGTTCCCCAGATTATGAGTCCACCGCTCTTAACCACTACGCCACACTGGCTCACAGCGGAGGCGGTAGACTCTCCTTCCTTGGAGATTTTTAAGCAGAGGCTGGATGGCCACCTGCCATGGATGCTTTGGGCTGGATGACCCTTGGGTTCCCCTACAACTCTACGATTTGAAGATGCTATGATGTTTGCCAGCATGTGACCAATCAAGATCCAGAAAGTGGCACCGATGTTCTACGATTCCTTCACTCCAGCACCCCCCAGATCTATCCCAGCTCAGCGCTAAAGGCTGCCTTTCTCCTCCTTCCAAGGTAACCTGTCTGCCAGGGGCATGTGAATCCTCTCTCTTTCTCTCTCCTCTCCGGGCACCAAGTACCTAAATCAACACTCAAGGGCTCCTCTCTCAAATCTTGCACAGCAGCCAGGCTGTTGCTCCACAGTAGAGAGCAGGGGGCTGGGCACACATACCACTGGGGTTCCTGCAATCCATGCAACTGTTCCCTTTCCTCCAGAACCCCTGCAGTTGCTCTTCGAAAATATGGAGTTTGCTGGGCCCTACCTAGTCTAGCACCCAACCAAATGCCTGTGGGAAACTTGCAAGCCAGATATGTCAAGGGATGAGGGAGCTGAGCACGGGGCACTGGGGTTTGGGGTGGCAATAGGAGCAGGCAGTAAACCCATGCTCTCCAACGCGGCTGAGGAGAAACTAGCAAAGGGTGCACACTCCATGCGCAGAGTGCTGGCCCTAGATGGGAGCGAAGGGCCTTCCAGACCTGTACTCTGGGTCCGCCATGCACCCTGCAACACTGGGCCACCAGAAGAGCCCACTTCCCGCAGTGGCCGCCTCCTCCTCCTCCTCCTCCTCCTCCTCCTCCTCCTCCTCCTCCTTCTCCTCCTCCTCCTCCTCCTCCTCCTTCTTCTTCTCCTCCTCCTCCTCCTTCTCCTTCTCCTCCTCCTCCTCCTCCTCCTCCTGAGTAAGCTGAGTAAGATTGTCTTCCAGGTGCCCATTATGGGAAACCTGCAGCAGGAGCCAGGCACAAGAAGGATGCTTTTTCTTTTTTTCTGTACTTCTTGTTAAAATCTAATAAAAATTATATTTAAAAAAAAGAAGAAGAAGAAGGATGCTTTCTATAGGGCAACTATCCTCTCCTGCGGTTTCCAGCACCTGGGACTCAGAAGCGTTGCTGCCTCCAACTGTGATGGCCGCAGCAGAGCCACGCCAGCTGGTCGCCATTGCTAGCCTTCTCCTCCTCCACGAATTTGTCCAATCCTCCTTAAAAGCCACCCAAGTTGGTGGCCATCGCTGCCTCCTGTGGCAAGGAGTTCCACAGTTCAACTCTGTGCTATGTGAAGAAGGAATTTCTTTTCTCCGTCCTGAATCCCGCAGCATCCAGCTTCACTCTGTGGGATGTGATACACAAGTAGCAGTCAAGTACAACATTCCCAGTTTTCCTAGAGTGGAAATGCGGGGGAATGTTGGGTCCAGTCCGTCGAAAACTTCCTGTTTCCTCCTGACTGGGACATACTTCCTCTTGCATGTGACTAGAGGTGGGCATGACCTTACCTGTGCAGGTAACAAAACCACAAGGCACACAGCCCTCCTCCCTCTTTTCCATCTTCCTTTTGTCATGTGAATGACAGTGACTGCCAGTCTGCAGTCACTGAGATTAGATCCACATGTATATACTTTGTAACTAAATCAGCCTTCAGGGATCCATCTGTGAACTGAATGTGTGAGTAAACTTCTTTTATATACTTTACACAAGATTTTGGCGTGTTTATTCTTTTAGGAGGGATATAAGGGGACTTACCAGGAATCTGATATTGAGAGGCTTAAACAAACCTGCAACCAGCTACCCGCTGTGCGTTTATAAGGGGAATGTAAAACTTTGCTAAGTTATAGAACTTGCTAGCACAAGTTAGGCAGAATATTAATAAACAAGAATCGTCTCCTGCCTCCCTGAACATTCCCACACACTCAACATTCATTCAGCACTGGATGAGCACAAGTTCCTTCTAGCTGCTCTCTGCATGCCATGTCTAACTTTTGTCTTGTTTCCTCTTGTTCTCTCAACTGAAAAAGTTCCAAACACCTTGGCTCTCTGGATTGCAACTTTGCACCGCAGAGCCACGGGCTCCGTCCCTGCGTGGACCTCTGGGAGCCACTAATGCAGTTCAGAGATGCAACATGTAGGCCGTCTCCCCTCGGTCTCGTCCCCCATCCTCTCACCTCCGGATAGATGAGACTCCCTGAATCCCAGCACCATTAGGAAGTCTGTGCGCAGCATGTGAGCTTCTGGGAACCCAAAGTGTGGCTCAGGAGAGAGCCGGCGGCTGCCACCGGGTCACTTTTCCTCGGAAGCCCCTTCCGAGGCCTTGCGAGGAGTTCAGCGGGGAGGGGGGCAAACAGGCGCGTCGCCCGGCACTTGTCGGTTGAGATCTTGACGTCCGAGGTGCTGAAATGTTAACGGGACCCTCCAGGATGCTCCGCGACATTTTCTATTCCCTTTATAGGCGACAGCTCAGACCCCACAGCCGGGAGGCTGCAAACGCGGCAGAATTTCCTGGAGCACTTGGCATGTTCTGGGATAGATGTGAGAAGAAAGAAAGAAAGAAAGAAAGAAAGAAAGAAAGAAAGAAAGAAAGAAAGAAAGAAAGTTCAGCATTTGTTTCTCTTTTTTGGGAAATCATTTTCATTTGATTTTACCAATACAAGATTATTTAAAAAAAACCTAATATATATCCATATACAGAGAGTTCTCCCCACCCCCACCACCTCCTTGGAGTCCCATTTTAAACATTTTAAACTGCATCTTGTTCCAACCTCTAACTTTTATATCAGTCCATATTATCCTTGGTAATTATCACACTACAAGAGAAATCAGAAAGTTCGGCATTTGTCAAGGCTGAATATACACATCAGAGTGTTGAAAGGGACCCCCAAGGGTCATCCAGTCCAACCCCCTGCAGGAATGACAGCTAGAGAATCCCGTACGGTTGCCATCCAACCTCTGCTTAAGGACCTCCCAGTAAGGATAGTCTACCATTGTCCATTAGCTATTGCTGCCAGAAAGTTCTTCCTAAAGTTTAGTTGGAATCTCCTTTCTTGTAATTTGAATCCACACCCAACATCTAAAGCCCCCGGCTTTGTTCCATGTCTGTGCCTTGCGAATATCCGATCTCAGCCACTGGATCAGACCTTATCGGACACGAGGAAAATCAGAGGAGAGGTTTTGCTTAAGTGAGCTTTGATTCATCAAGGAAGATCGGAATTTTGCGAGGCGCAGCTGCAGAACAATAAGAAAAGCTCTGGCACCCAGGGGAATTAATCGGGACGTGACACATTCAAAATGTGGGTCAAGCAAAAGGGTGGATGAGCCTAGAGTTAAGCCTGGAAGGGTGGATGCAGCCTTGAGCAAAGTGGGGTTTGCTTCTGGGGCGAAACCTCTTGTGGCTCGAGAGACTCGCAGGAGGGAAATGAGCTCCCTGCCTGTAAGAAACGGTTCCTCCAAGGCTCCAGGCCGGCCTCTTTCGAGTCAGCAGCAAATGATTCTAGATCTGGACGGATGACGTGATCCGAGCAGGACCCTAAAATGGACAACAGCTGCAACTTTGCAGGAACCGCTCCGAAGAAAATAGCACACCTCGGCTATTAGCAGTTTTTTGGGGGGTGAAGGACCAAACCTTTAGCAGGCCAGGTCAAGTTCTGAAGGACAGGTGGGCAACCTGCAAGATCTCTCTGCAATAACAACAACAATAATCAAAATATTAAAAGACACCCAAAAAAACAACAACCATTAGTTCCAGCCTCTGATAAGAGCAAGGGGGAGAGAGGGAGAGAGAAAGGAGCTTTGGAAAAGGAGCTTTGGAAAAGAGAGAAAGGAGCTTTGGGGAGAGAAGAAAGGGGTCCCCCTACCTACCTTTCGGGGCAGATCCCTTATTTTTTATTTTATTGATTTACGAATCCCTTTCCACACGAGCCGAAACCTGAGGCGATTTGTGTAACGGTGGCCAAAAATAGCTTTAAAAGTCGTACGCAAAACCCTGACAGCTAGAAATAGCTCTAAAAAAACGAAGCAGAATAAACACCGAAGGCCTTTTCGCCCAGCTGGAAGAAATCTGTCAAAACCGAAATGCCTTCGATTGTTTCCGTAAAGCACTTTGCACCCATAGCCAGCCTGCAGCGCCTGAGAAGAGGATTCTGGGATAGAGGGGCCTTTGGCCTGACCAAGTAGAATCCCCTGATGCTCTTATATTAATTGAAGGTGACATACAAGCCAGCTGAAGGGTTAACTTGAGCCAAGGCACAGCTGTGCTCACACCATCTCTGACATTCTAGGAGACCTGCATATTCCTGCATCGCAGCGGGTTGGACTGGATGACCCTTGGGGGTCCCTTCCGACGCCAATGATTCTATGTGATAAAATAATAGGGGGTGGAGCGTCAAACAGGGGTGGGGGGGTGGGGGAGTCGTTCCCCTGCAAACAGAGCTGGCTCCCCCCCCCCCAAGTGTGAAACAATAAGGCTGATATTCTCTTTTCCAGCATCTCTAGAGAGCTGCCGGCACATAGCTGCATGACCTAAATGGATTCCCAGATGCGGTTCTTAGGATCATTCAGAGCATTAATAATGCATCACACCCTGGATGCTGCAAAAGCACTTTAGCAAAAAATAAAAATTGGAAAAAAAACCATTCCTTCAGAAGAGGAGGGAGGAGGGAGGCAGACGCTGGCAGACAGTCTGGGCGGCACCTTAGAATCATACACGTGAATAAAAGAGAAAAGAGTTATCCTGCATTTTCCAGCCCCACGAAAGGAAGGGGAGTCAGTCACTCTCCTCCTCCCAGTGATCGTAAAGCACTTTAAAATATAGGGAAGGCCTATGCCTCCAGCATATAGTATGATCTGGCTTGTAGAAATCCATCTTTTTATTCTTATTTTAAACCTACTACTATCTGATTCCTGTAATAAACAGAGCAGAGAAATAATTAATAATGAAATAACTGCAACAAAGTTATTTTAACTATACGGACAAAGGTCCGTATAGTTAAAGCTATGGTTTTCCCAGTAGTGATGTATGGAAGTGAGAGCTGGACCATAAAGAAGGCTGATCGCCGAAGAATTGATGCTTTTGAATTATGGTGCTGGAGGAGACTCTTGAGAGTCCCATGGACTGCTAGAAGATCAAACCTATCCATTCTTAAGGAAATCAGCCCTGAGTGCTCCCTGGAAGGACAGATTGTGAAGCTGAGGCTCCAATACTTTGGCCACCTCATGAGAAGAGAAGAATCCTTGGAAAAGACCCTGATGTTGGGAAAGATTGAGGGCACTAGGAGAAGGGGACGTCAGAAGACAAGATGGTTGGACAGTGTTCTCGAAGCTACGAACATGAGTTTGACCAAACTGCGGGAGGCAGTGCAAGACAGGAGTGCCTGGCGTGCTATGGTCCATGGGGTCACGAAGAGTCGGACACGACTAAACGACTAAACAACAACAAAAACTGCAACAATAGGAAAGCAGTGCGCTGTCATGCACTCGATTCAAATCTGAAGTGGGTTTCCTGCGTATCCTGCATTTTGTTGATTTTGAATTTGCTTTCCGTTATACTTTTTGTATTTTAAGTTGTCTTCACACATTTACAATGGCACTGAAATCCCAATTAAAAATAATTATTGTAGAAACAAAAAAAACAAAAAAAAAAACCCAAACCCCCGCACACTTTAAAGCAGCCTTTCTCCACCTTGGAGCGCCAGATGTTGCTTGACTACAACTCCCATCACCCCTAGCTAGCCGGACCAGTGGGCAGGGATGATGGGAGTTAAATGACCTTTGGGGGTCCCTTCCAACTCTACTATTCTACAATTCTACGAATTCCCACGACTATGATTCTATGACTTCTGCTCTGGAAACCTCTGGGCAAAAGCATGTTAGCTTTCCATAAGCGGGAAGATTTCTCCGGCCTGCGGGCGCATCCAGACATGACAAGCCTTCTGCAGAGGGACAGGAGCACAAGGGGACTGTCCCCCATCGGAAGCAGGACGTGGGCTTTCAGAGCAAACCCTGGACCCTCCCGTAGCCTGTAGGTGGGGGAATTTCCCTGCGAGTTTATTAACTCACTTTCCCTCCCTGCCTGGGGCTTGGCTGGCAAATGTTCAAAATAAACAGAGCTGGATTTTCCACTCTGCAGGAGGCTGTAATTGCTGCAAGAGCTTAAAGAGAGAGAGAGAGAGAGAGAGAGAGAGAGAGAGAGAGAGAGAGAGAGAGAGAGAGAGAGAGAGAGAGAGAGAGAGAGAGTCTCTTTGGTGGCATTCTGCAGCTTTTGCCAAGCGGGTGCCTTCCAGATAGAATCATAGAATCATAGAAGAGTTGGAAGAGACCACAAGGGCCATCCAGTCCAATCCCCTGCCGAGCAGGAAACACCATCAAAGCATTCTTGACATATGCCTGTCAAGCCTCTGCTTAAAGACCTCCAAAGAAGGAGACTCCACCACACTCCTTGGCAGAAAATTCCACTGCCGAACAGCTCTTACTGTCAGGAAGTTCTTCCTAATGTTTAGGTGGAATCTTCTTTCTTGAAGTTTGAATCCATTGCTCCGTGTCCGCTTCTCTGGAGCAGCAGAAAACAACCTTTCTCCCTCCTCTATATGACATCCTTTTATATATCACCCCTTAACCTTCTCTTCTCCAGGCTAAACATACCCAGCTCCCTAAGCCGTTCCTCATAAGGCATCGTTTCCAGGCCTTTGACCATTTTGGTTGCCCTCTTCTGGACACGTTCCAGCTTGTCAGTATCCTTCTTGAACTGTGGTGCCCAGAACTAGACACAGTACTCCAGGTGAGGTCTGACCAGAGCAGAATACAGTGGTACTATTACTTCCCTTGATCTAGATGCTATACTATGTTTCCGACTACAGCTCCCATCAGCCCCTGGGCCTTTCCTCCACCCCAAAGGCCACTATTTCAAAACCCGCGACACACTTGGTCCCCTTCGCCTTGCCCTCGCTGCCACCAGCATCTCGGATCCTTCTTAGGCGTATTTCTAAAAGCTAGCCAAACCAGCCTGCAGGATGAAGCAAAACTGCACCAATTTCCAACTGCGTTCTGGCTCTGGAGTGAGGAAGGGGGATCCTTTGATTTTAAAAGGCCCCAACTGCAATGTGCAAAGACATTGGGCGGGGAGTCCTCAGGAAATCATCATTAAGAAACGGGTGGTGTTGTTAATAATGAATAAAGGCACAGCTGCTGTGCCACAATCTGCGCATTAGCTTTGCATAAAAGGAGGGGTTGTTTTCCCAGGGTCCCCAAAATGGAACCCCCACCCCCACGTCAGGCCGCCCTGAAATAATCTCAATTATGGGAGCACAGATCATTTTTAATGACTTGTTTCCTTTGCTGCGGCAAAGATGATAGGCCCGCCTGCCAGCTCCAATTAGTTAATTGCCTTGCATTTGCAAGCTGACTCAATAAGGGAACCGCTGGTCTACAAGCAGGCTCCCCTCCCCGCTAACATTTCCACGGAGAAAAAAATAACAAGGCTTTTATTTATTTATTTTCAACTCTAAGCAGACGACGAGCTGAGCTGGTAATGGAATAGCAAGCAAGTCAAACCGTCTATTATTATTATTGTTATTATTATACCGCCCTATACCCGGAGGTCTCAAGGCAGTTCACAGAACAAGATCAACATATAAAACCACAATACATATAATCAAAATAAAAAGAACAACCCAATAACATCCACATTTTAAAAAGGCATTCCGTTCCAAGGAATTGTTGAAACTGGCTTTCATGCATGCATTTCCTACAACCCCCATTGCACATTGGTTCTGCTGGATCAGGCCATCTTGCCCAGCATCCTGTTCTCAAAGTGGCCAACCCTACGCCTGTGGGAAGCCAGAAATCACGATTCGAACACAAGAGCCCTCTCCCTTCCTGAGGTTTCCTGCCATTGGTATCCAGAAGCATTGCTGCCTCTGTCTGTGGAGGCAGGGCAGGGCCATGTCTGGATAGCAACCATTGCTCCTCCGTGAATTCATACAATCTTTTTTTAAAAGCCACCCTGGTGGTTGCCCATCCCTGCCTCTTGTGGCAGTGAGTTCCATAGTCTGTGCTACATGAAGAAGTCCTTTCTTTTTATCTGTCCTGAATCTTCCAACCCCACCCTTGGACGTCCACAAGTTTGCGTGCTAGGAGAGGGAGGAATTTTTTTCTCCCTGCTGTGCACAGTCTTGGAAACCTCTATCCTGTTGCCTTTCCCTTCCTCTAAACTTAAATGTCCCAAATGCTGCAGCCTGTCTCCCTGGGGGAGCCACTGCAGCCCCTCGATCTGGAGGGCACCAGGTTGGCCAAGGGGAGCAAAAGAGACTCCAGGTGCGAGGAGAAGATGGCAAGTCTGCCAAGGTCTGAGCTGCGCAAAGAGCGAAGGAGGAAAAGGCACAGAGCCTTCTAGGATGGAGACGGAGGTGGAGAGGGGAAGAGGAAGAGGAAGAGGAAGAGGAAGAGGAAGAGGAAGAGGAAGAGGAAGAAGAGGAAGAAGAAGAAGAAGAAGAAGAAGAAGAAGAAGAAGAAGAAGAAGAAGAAGAAGAAGAAGAAGAAGAAGAAGAAGAAGAAGAAGAAGAAGAATTTATTATACCCCACCCATCTGCCTGGGTTTCTCCAGCCAGTCTGGGGAAAGGATAGCAAGTGATTTAAAAGGAGGAGAGGGGATGAGAGGAAGCCTGAAAAAGTGGACCAAACAGAAAATAAAAAAGAGGAGAGTCATAACCAACACATCACTCCCTGCTCAGCTGCCCACCTGTCAATCATCTGATGTGCCACTGACATCAGGTGACATATTTGCCCCCCCTCCATCCAATTTTAATTCTGCAACCCAACTCTGTGATTGAATCCCACCCAAAAAACGACGGCCACCGTCTGGTGGAAGCACCTGTAGACCTGTGCCGTTCTCTGTCTCTCCCCCCTCTCTTTTCCCTTCGCCAACCCCCCAACCCACAAGCGCTTCCCTGCCAGTTCATTAGCTTCCTTGACATCCTGACTAAACGTTTGGGGATTCTGCCCGTTGAGCAGATGCCCCCCTGGGCGGGGGGCAGCCAGGCCGCAGCATCTGGGGCACCGTCAGCCCACGCCGGCCTCCCTACGCCAGGGAGTCACATTCAATTGCTGCTCTTCTGATCTGAGGCGACAGGGAAGCAGGCGGCAAAGGTCAGAGTCAGAGCCTGGCGCCTCTCGGCAGAAAAGGCACGACTGGAGAGGCCAGGCAGGAGGGAGGGAGGGAGGGAGGGAGGGGGACCCCTTGCGTCTCCCTCCCTCCCTTCCCTCTCTTCCCTTCCTCCCCCCTTCCCCATCCTTTCTCCTTTCCCCAAATGGGAAGGGCACCAGCAACCGGTGCCAGGCCTGTGTTCGAAATGTGATGCTGGCACACAAGACGGCAAAGAGATCTTCTTCCAGGGCTGCCATAAGTCCGGAATTTCCCACACACACCTGGGATTCGCCCACCGGAAATTGCATCTGGGCAGAATTTTCAAAAATGGCAGCCCATATCAGTGTTGATTTTTGGTCTCAGGAAGGCATTCCCCAGGCCAGGTTTGGTTCTCGGTTTAAAGCCCTAAATGGCCTTGGTCCAGTATACTTGAAGGAGCGTCTCCACCTCCATCATTCTGCCCGGACACTGAGGTCCAGCTCCGAGGGCCTTCTGGCGGTTCCCTCGCTGCAAGAAGCCAAGTTGCAGGGAACTAGGCAGAGGGCCTTCTCGGTGGTGGCACCCGCCCTATGGAACGCCCTCCCAACAGATGTCAAAAAGGAAAAGAACTACCAGACTTTTAGAATACATTTGAAGGCAGCCCTGTTCAGGGAGGCTTTTAATGTTTAATAGATTACTGTGTTTTTTTCTTTTGTTGGAAGCCGCCCAGAGTGGCTGGGGAGACCCGGCCAGATGGGCGGGGTATAAATAGTATATTATTATTATTATTATTATTATTATTATTATTATTATTATTTAAAAGGACTTCCTTTCCGCCAGCTCCAGTGGGGCTACCCTTGGCTCCTTTTGGAAGCTCCAGCTGGTGCAGAATGCTGTGGCCAGATTGCTGACAGGGGCATCTAGGCCGAGAACGTGGGACACCATTGCTAAAACAGCTGCACTGGGTTCAAGGTTCTTGTATTAATTCACAAAGCCCTGAAGTACATCTGCGGTCCAGAGAATGTCAGGGACTGCCTGAACCATTATACTGTAATATGCATTCTGTACGTATTTTTGTTTTGTATGTTTCTGCGGTCTTTGGCTAAGGGGTTGGGCAATTTCAAAAGTCTTTAAAAGTTGCTACATACTTTGTTCGGGGTCCTCACCTCCTTGCAAGTGGCAGCGGGGGGGCAGGGTCTGTTACAACAGGAAAATAAAGTTCTCCCTTGCTTTCCTTCTACTGTTTTCTGCCTCCATTCATTTTCCTCTGACCAATATCAAACTTAGGGGCTTTTGCTGCCCAACTCTCCATCAATGGAGAGCTGGGCAGCAAAAGCCAACCCCAACTGTTTCTATAACACAGCTTTGAAGGGGATTTAAACCAGCTCATGAAATGTTTCCCTCCATGGTCATTAACCCCCCTGATAGCCCAGTGGAGCCTCCAGGTTCAGAAGCAGTCTACCTTTGGCTGCCAGAGGCTGGCTGCAAACAGGGCTATTGCCTTCCTGCCTGGATTGTGAGCTTCCTGGAAAAGTCTGGCTAGCCAAGGAGGCAGAATTGGAGAGGCCTTTAACCCGATGCATCAGCAGCGCTCTTCTTAACGCCATTAATCGGTTACCATTGTTTTAAAACAGCTGTGCTGACTGCCAGCTCATTTCCAATTCAAGATGCTTGTTTAAAGCCCGGAAAGGCCATCTCATTCCACACAGACCCTCTCAGGTGCTGAAATCGGCAGGGAGGGGGACTCTTGGCAGTTCCTCCGCCCTCAGAGACTCGGAGTGATGGTGGTCCAGAGGGAGAGGGTCTTCTGTGGGGCAGCCCCTAAGCTATAGGTCTCCCACCCCACAGAGGTGCACCTGGCACCAGTATACCTGAAGGAGCGTCTCCACCCCCATCCTTCAGCCCGGACACTGAGGTAGCAGCGCCGAGGGCCTTCTGGTGATTTGCTCACTGTGAGAAGCGAGGTTACAGGGAACCAGGCAGAGGGCCTTCTCGGTGGTGGCACCCGCCCTGTGGAACGCCCTCCCATCAGATGTCAAGGAAATAAACAACTATCCGACTTTTAGAAGACATCTGGAGGCAGCCCTGTTTAGGGAAGTTTTTAATGTTTGATGTTTTATTGTGCAATTTTCTGTTGGGAGCCGCCCAGAGTGGCTGGGGAAACCCAGCCAGATGGGCGGGGTATAAATAATAAAATTATTATTATTATTATTATTA
Organism: Zootoca vivipara; assembly: GCF_965207765.1. Classification (NCBI taxonomy): domain Eukaryota; kingdom Metazoa; phylum Chordata; class Lepidosauria; order Squamata; family Lacertidae; genus Zootoca; species Zootoca vivipara. Next base: position 73,107,958 of record NC_142583.1, read on the forward strand.
TTATTATTATTATTATTATTATTATTATTGCACAGGATGCTGAAAACGCAGCTCTTTGGTCACCGGAGATGCCATGCTTTTAGGACGGGCCTTACTTTTAGGATTGCAAGTTGGTTTACATTGTTTTTTATCTTGGGTTTTAGCTCTGTAACCTGCCCAGGGACCTTAGGGTGAAGGGCAGGTAAATCATAATAATGACAGCAATGATAAAAATGATTAAATAGTAATAGTACTAACGATGATGGTTTTAAAGGAGTCAAAGAATCGCCCTGCATTTCAAGAGGTGTAATGTTGCAGGAAAAGTGTTACAGAAATGGAAGCAGGCAAAGAGGGAAGATATATGCTGAGAAGCAGACAATTCACTGGAAGAAAGTTCACCTCCATAGTCCCGCATGCACACAGAAACGTCCCTAAGTCAGCCTTCCTCGGGATTTCTTTCTTCGAAGTTCTGGCGCCTCGTTCCACCCGGCCAGCTTTCACGAGATTTCAGCTCCCCAGCTTTTGGCGTCCGAGAAGGGGCTGAGCCCTATGGAAAGGTCAAAACCCAGTCTCCCGGTCTGCCAGCATGTGGGATTTCGAACCCTCTGAGCCCTTGTATTCCACAGGTGCCAGGACCAATGGCAAAGGCACGTTCAAATCGCTGGTGGTGATTTAGGAAGCGTGCAGCGCGCCACTCAGTTCAGGTGAAAATAGCCAACAGCAGCCCTGTTCCCAAATCGGCATTGGAGCGCTGCAATTCAACCCTCTTCCGACGGTTCTGCCCCTTGAGCAGCTTGCTCCTCCAGGCTTCCCATCCCATTCTCCTCGCCAGGACCTGATCCCAACATCCAACAAACTCGCATCAACCCAAAAGTGTTCCCCTCGTCACAAAGACCACAGCCTGTGAGTCCTCTGTGTGGCATGGCTGAAAGATGCTCGAATGAGACGTCGGATTCCCAAGGCCCGTCATTTGAGGCAAAGAGAGGAAACTGCACATCCAACTTTGCATCTCCCATTCCTCTGCCGCCAACAGAATGGTCCATATTCAGAATTTCGGGTCGGGGTCCCTTCCGCCCTTCCTTTGTTGCTGTGGCGTTCACCCTTCATAGCCGTGGCCGATTCGCCGTAAGAGTGGAGGGTCCTGCTCCATTGTGCGGAAGCGTTCCTCTGAATTTTTTTGCTCTCGTAGCCTGAATCCGGTCAGCTCTGAAACAACAACAGAAGCATAACCAGAAGGGAGAGTAGCAGGAAAGCCCAAAGCACTGTCGAAACACAGGCAATTCCCTTCTCCGTGTTTTCCATGCTGTTTTAAAGGCAAACAACAACAACACGCCACTGTCACGACGAAACAATACAAAGCCACCTCCTGTCCCCCTCGCACCTGAGTCCAGATCTCTCTCTCACTTTATTCAGGCTCTCCTGCCCCCTCCCTCCCTTTCCACCCGGACAAAATGTGCCTTGGAAGCTCTCCTTACTGCTTGCTCTGGGTGGGCGGCGCCAGGCACAGTATTTGGGTCACTCGGCACCACTTACAGTTGGCGGCATCAGCAATGACCCTCCAGGAATCTCTGCCCCTTGGAAGGCCACTCCATCGCTTGCTAGTTAACAGAGGGCCGAGAACCACCCGCCGGATTTGATGGGGAGCAGGAGTTGGAAAGTTTGTGCATTTGCACCGTTGGCAATTAGCATGTGATTAGCATGCGATAGTTGATTATGCGCACAACTGCATGTTTGCACACAACCCTAGCTTGCACTGCTCACATTTCTCTTGAGCAGCAGAATGCCGCCTCCTCCGACTGGAGTCTACCTTTTCGATGAAACATTAGTCAAAGTATTGCAGAGGAAGAAGCAGGAAAATCCACCTGCAGTTGTGAGGAGGTCATGGAATCAGAGAGATGGAGGAGACCCAAAGAGCCATCTAGTCCAACCCCCTGCAAGGCAGGAATCACAGCTCAATGATGTCACGTAAATGAAACAGGTTCATGGAAGTCAGGGTCGTCTTTTCGGTTTGTCAAGTTTCTCCAACATTTCCCCCCTCTGTACTAAAGGCTGGCTTGAATTAGGCATGGTGGCCTCAAAATACGAGTCCTGCCATCGTCACCTGTATTTTGCATGCAACTGATCCCTCTGGGTTTCCAGAGTCAGCACCAGCGGGGGAATCCTGAGAGGAGAGGGAAATGACCCTTCTCAGTTGGTAAACAGCAGACAGCAAACACAACAACATCCATTTGTGGAGGGACAATCTCTGGGGAGGAATCTGGGGCCTCGGGCCAAGACGATTTATCCGAGGAGCATGCAAAACCATCTCCCCACAGATACTGTGCTACATTGAACGACATACAGGGATGTTGCTCTTTCCACCAACGTCTGAGGTTGTTCCTAAAAAGGCAGGCTTTTTTCTTTTTAAAAAACCCTTTATCGATTAAAGACAATAAACAAAGAACTAATTCAAAGTGCAGACAGCGAAAGGATTCAGAGGTCAGGAGCTGGAAGGACTGTAACGGGTCCAGAATGAAATCCCATCACGAGTTTAGTTTAAGAGGAGGAGGAGGAGACTGGAGATACTGTAGCTGGCTCCTTTGGGAAGAAAGGCAGGATATACATTTAATTAATAAAATAAAGAAATGAACAAGGAGAGAGGCAGACAGTTTTCTGCAGCGAATTGAACGGCGGTCGAGAGGGGCGATTGCTGCTTTTGAAGCAGACATGCATCCGATTTTTTGCTTCTTGGCAAACGGGTTTGATGGGAATAAGTATTGCTTCAAAAAAACTTCCTGCCTGCCATGGGGAGATCCACTTTCTCTAGCCAAACCTCCAGAGGGGTTTATAAACAGCCCCACTAGTCCATTGCAGCAAAACCCATGACACCTCGAAGGCCGGCATATTTGCAGTGGTGCAAGCTTTAGTTGGCAACAGTCTACTTCATCGGATATGCAAAGCGGACTCAAATATCTATCTATATCCCATGGGAGGCCAAATGCATAAGAAAAATCGAGGTATGCCAGTCGGGTGAGCCCCAATTCAATGAAGAAAAGATGCAGGATTCCTGGATGACCCATTCTTACCACAGTCATGGACAACTCTTCTGACAGAAGAGGCGAGCCGTTTCCACCCCCAAGATACTGTGCGTAAGACAAAGGTGAATGGACCTTCTCCAAAGGGAAGCAGAGTCTGGTGAAACCTCAAGAGGACCACCTGAGTGTTGGGAGCTGTTTGCCTGTGGGATCCGCTACAAAGGGCAAGATCACGAGACCACCTTCCTTGGAGGTCTCCAAGCCAGGCTGCTTGGTGGTGTTTGAGGTCCGGGATCCCATCCTTCAAAGATCAGGAGATCCACCAGGTCTTCCTTCCAGTCCTGACATCCCTGAGCGCCAAGGAAACTCCTTACAGGGGAGGGAAGACAAGAGGACTTACCTGAGTGTTGCTTCCCCAGCTTGCTCAGTGCTAGACTGAAACTTTGTCCCAAGTCCACACTGAAAAAGGGGGAGCAGAGCATCCTGGGGGTCTCTCTGCCGCTGCCTCCTCCTCCTCCTCCTCCCGGCGTTCCCATCACATGGGACAGACAGGCCGGTGCCAGAGGACTCAGGGAGTTAATGAGGTGAAGAATCGAGTGGGAGGGCTGGACTCCCCATGCACAAGCCTGGCTGTTTTTCCTGTAGGGGGGGGGGCTTAACCCTCGCCCTGCCATTGCTCCTGTGTGCAAGTCAGTGGGGGGGGGGAGGAAGGAAGGAAGGAAGCGGAGCTGGAGTCCTAAGTGAGAAAGGCAAGACTGTGCTGGGATGGGAAAGGGGACAGAGATCTCGCTGGCACGCATGGATAAAAGAGAGAGAGAGAGGCCAGGCCATGCAGGAATGTCGTGTCATCTGTGGCTCTTAGGTACATAAGAGCATAGAAGAGTCCTCTGGGTCAGGCCAAGAGCCCTTGCAGCCCATTGCCCTGTTCTCTGTGGGAAAGCAGCAAGCAGGATTCGAGAGCCAGAGCACTCCTGCACTTTCCTGCAACCGGTGTTCAGAAGCCCCTTGCGGCTTCCGACTGAGGAGGGCAGATCATGGTCGTTGTGGCTAGGAGACATCAGCAGAACTGGGACTCAGCTATATATAACGTTTAAAATAAGGTTACCAGATGTTTTCCCGGGGACACAGTCCCCGGATTTACAAATCAGTCCCCATACAAAATCAATTGAAGTTGAAAAGTGTCCCCAGATTTATTGGAAAAAATCTGGTAACCTTAGTTTAAAGTGCGTTTAAAGTGCATTATGCAAACGCGACACTAGATAGCGATGGTGAGCTTATGGCAAATTTGATGTATTTTTCAAAACACTTTTTTAAAAAACATTTGGTGGTGGACGTGCAAGATAACAAAACCATTCTGGGAAATTATATAAAATGAGTTGAAAAAAAATGTTTAAAATAATGTTTGTGGAAAAACCAGCAGCTTTTTTACTAGGGATTTTAGATGCAGAGATCCCAAAGGAGCAGAAAGGAATAATAAGGATTAAGGAATAATTTATTGGCCTAGTACCAAACGTACTTGGAATTTTGCTTTCACTACATTGCAATGTAAACGTACATTATACAAACACTGTTATAATGATGATGATGATGATGATGATGATGATGATAATAATAATAATAATAATAATAATAATAATAATAACAACAACTTATTATGTATACCCCGCCCACCTGGCTGGGTTCCCCCAGCCACTCTGGGCGGCTTCGAACAGAAATATTAGAATACACTAATTTCTTAAAGATTAAAAGCTTCCCTAAACAGGGCTGCCTTGAGATGCCTTCTAAAGGTCTGGTAATTGTTGTTCTCTTTTATCTCTGGTGGGAGGGCATTCTACAGGGTGGGTGCCACTACTGAGAAGGCCCTCTGTCTGGTTCCCTGTAACTTGGCTTCTCGTAACAAGGGAACCGCCAGAAGGCCCTCAGCGCTGGACCTCAGTGTCCGGGCAGAACAATGGAGGTGGAGACGCTCCTTCAGGTATACTGGACCAAGGCCGTTTAGGGCTTTAAAGGTCAACACCAACACTTTGAATTGTGCTCGGAAACGTACTGGGAGCCAATGCAGGTCTTTCAAGACCGGTGTTATGTGGTCTCAGCGGCTGCTCCCAGTCACCAGTCTAGCTGCCGCATTCTGGATTAATTGCAGTTTCCGGGTCACCTTCAAAGGTAGCCCCACATAGAGCGCATTGCAGTAGTCCAAGCGAGAGATAACTAGAGCATGCACTACTCTGGTGAGACAGTCTGTGGGCAGGTAGGGTCTCAGCCTGCGTACCAGATGGAGCTGATAAACAGCTGCCCTGGATACAGAATTAACCTGCGCCTCCATGGACAGCTGTGAGTCCAAAATGACTCCCAGGCTGCGCACCTGGTCCTTCAGGGGCACAGTTACCCCATTCAGGACCAGGGAGTCCTCCACACCCGCCCGCCTCCTGTCCCCCACAAACAGTACCTCTGCCTTGTCAGGATTCAATCTCAATCTGTTAGCCGCCATCCATCCTCCAACCGCCTCCAGACACTCACACAGGAACTTCACTGCCTTCACTGGTTCTGATTTGATGAATACCCAGCCCAAACCCCCTGATGATCTCTCCCAGCGGCTGCATGTAGATGTTAAAAAGCATGGGGGAGAGGACAAGTGAGAGCCCAGGGGTCTGAACACTCATCTCCCACCACCACTTTCTGAACACGGCCCAGGAGGAAGGAGCGGAACCACTGTATGACAGTGCCCCCAGCTCCCAACCCCTCTACACGGACCAGAAGGATGTTATGGTCGATGGTGTCAAAAGCCGCTGAGAGATCCAGCAGGACTAGGAAACAGCTCTCACCTTTGCCCCTAGCCCGCCGGAGATCATCGACCAGTGCGATCAAGGCAGTTTCAGTCCCATGATGAGGCCTGAATCCCGACTGGAAGGGATCCACTCACAATACAATAGCACAGCAAAGGAACCTCACCCATAACTGGCCTCCCCTTCTGCTGTTGTTTAATCGTGTCTGACTCTTTGTGACCCCATGGACCATAGCACGCCAGGCACTCCTGTCTTCCCCCTTCTGCTCCACAACTACAAATTTAACAATTTGATGGCACAAGGGGGGAAAACTGTTCCTGTGCCTACAGTAGCTGTTTTTGTGTATAGAGTCCTGTAGCGACGTCCAAATGGAAGTAAATCAAACAGATGGTGACCGGGATGCAAAGGATCTGCGACAATTCGCTCTGCTCGCTTCCTAACTCGGATAGCGTTGTTGTTGTTGTTGTTTAGTCGTTTAGTCGTGTCCGACTCTTCGTGACCCCATGGACCAGAGCACGCCAGGCACTCCTGTCTTGCACTGCCTCCCGCAGTTTGGTCAAACTCATGTTCGTAGCTTCGAGAACACTGTCCAACCATCTCGTCCTCTGTCGTCCCCTTCTCCTAGTGCCCTCAATCTTTCCCAACATCAGGGTCTTTTCCAGGGAGTCTTCTCTTCTCATGAGGTGGCCAAAGTATTGGAGCCTCAGCTTCAGGATCTGTCCTTCCAGTGAGCACTCAGGGCTGATTTCCTTCAGAATGGATAGGTTTGATCTTCTTGCAGTCCATGGGACTCTCAAGAGTCTCCTCCAGCACCACAATTCGGATAGCGTAGATTGTCTCTATTGAAGGCAAACTAGCACCAATTACCCTTTCTGCAATTCTTACTGCTCGTTGGAGCCTTTTCTTGTCCATCTTGGAGGCTGTGCCATACCAGACAGTAATAGAATTAGAATTACAGAGAACAATTTCAATGGTACCTCTGTAAAATTGGATCAACACTTCTTGGGGCAAATTAAATTTTCTTAGTTGACACAAGAAATACAACCTCTGGTGGGCCTTTTTAATAATACTATTGATATTGCCTGACCAATTTAAGTTTTGAGAAATTATAGAGCCCAGGAACTTATCTCCTCTTCTTCAGGCGAAACCTACCCAACTCCTTCAGCCGTTCTTCATCAGGCGTGGTTTCCAGGCCCTTGGTCATCTTGGCTGTCCTGCTGTGAGCATGTTTCCCATATCAGCGCTGGATTTAGGACAGTGCGGGAGGTTCAAGCCGAGAGACTGCAAAACAAGAGCAATAATCATTGTCATTATCATGGACCAACTTGGCCCCTGCAATCGGGATCCAAGGCCCTTCTTCGTATTCTCCCTCTGCAGAAGATCCAGAGCGTGGCAGCCAGAGCACGGGCCTTTTCTGCAGTGGCTCCCCATTTGTGGCCTGCTCTCCCCAAGGATGTAGGTCTCTTGCTTGCCTTATCTACCTCCTGAGGAACACGCAGAGAAATGGGCTCAGGGCCCATCGAGGGAGACTTGGCAGCGGGTGGCCTAGTGACTCTGAGCTACTGGATGGTGTCCTGCAGGGGCTGAGGACACCCTTGGCAGGAGCGTCCAGAGCAGGGTTCGAAATCAGCCAGGTGCCAGGCGCATTTAGCGACCACGTGGGTAACTCTGGTTGGGGAAAGCAAAATGCCGCTTTTGAAATATTTTCCTTGACGCTTGAATGTGTTTGATTCGGGATTGTCTTATTTGATTTTTAATGTGTTGTAAACAACTTTGAGATTTGTTCTTTAAAATGTAAAGCAGTATAGAAATGGAAATAATAATAATAATAATAATAATAATAATAATAATAATAATAAATGCTTTTTTCTGGAGGGCACAGGGGAACACATACCCCTAAATGTTTTGTGAATCTTTGTACTTTTGTCCATTTCCTGTATTTATTTTTCCCGATTTGAACTATAAAATGGTGGTTTTCTTGAGTCAAAATGAGAGTACCCCAAAACAAACATTTTTTTAAAGAAAAAGCACTGATGATGATGAAATTATAATAATAATAATTTATAATTTATACCCTGCCCCAGCCACTCTGGGCAGCTTCCAACAAAATATTAAAATACAATACAGTAGTCTGTTAAACATTAAAACCTTCCCTAAACAGGGCTGCCTTCAGATGATAATGATAATGATAACAGCACCTAAGGGTGCCATGTGTCCGGGTTTTCCCGGACATGCCCATCGGAGGAGGGGTTGCATTTTATATGAAATGTCTGAGTGGGGGGGGTGTATTATTATCATTAAAAAACTGGCACTCTGCTGCAGAAGCAGTTGCTTTGGCTGGAGGTGAGCATGCAGAAGGGTCTGTTGTTCGCACCGTCGCATTCAATTCGCTGCACAAACTGTTGGCAGATCTCCCCATTTAATTTGGCGATTTCCTCTGCCCACGGACACAGGGAGAGAGCAGCCCAAAGGGAGGCCAGAGCCCCTCAGGGTGGCATCATGCCAGGGCCCTCCACTCTCCTTTCCAGCTGCCTTCAACAAGTGCATCAAAAAATATCCTTATGAAATCCAAACATCCCGCCAACTGTTTATTTACTAATCTCTGGCACCCTCTGATGTCGGCCCTGGAAAACTGCTCCAGATTCAGCCAAAGCAAGGGAGAAAACTGAAGACCGGAAAATATCCCCACCCACCCCCAGGAAGTTGTAGGTACTGTAGATTGAAAGAATGGCCTTCGCTAGTGAGGGGCGGGGGATATGTTGTGCTCATCCCAATATTGCCGCCAGTGAAATAGGGTATGCAAGGCTTGGTGGTGTTATTTTGCAAAATGCAAACAGCCCTGAAAATGAGGCGCAAGTCAGGGCACTCTGCTCCATCCAGCTCAATCTATTATTTTCATTATTTATGGTGTTTCCATGCACTGCTCTGGTTCACCACATGACCCAGAAAAACTGTCTGCGGACAAACGCCAGCTCCCTCGGCCAGTAAAGCGAGATGAGCGCTGCAACCCCAGAGTCGTCTGCGACTGGACTTAACTGTCAGGGGTCCCTTTACCTTTACTATTTATATTTAGCATTGCATGACATTTTCAGAAGGCCAAACTTAAAATTATTTGGTTTTCCAAAAGCAGTTTGTGGGCTTCTTCATCAAACGTGGACTTACCAAGCTAAACCAAAGAATCCCAGAGCTGGAAGGGACCCTGATGGTCATCGAGTCTGACCCCCTTGTGATGCAAGAACTTCAGCTAACTTCAGCATCCATGACAGGTAGCCATCCAGCCTGTTTTAAATCTGTTGGGAGCTGCCCAGAGTGGCTGGGGAAACCCAGCCGGATGGGTGGGGTATAAATAAATAAATAAATAAATAAATAATAACAATTATTAAAAACCTCCAGGGAAGCCCACAAATTAATAACAATAATGATGATAAATAATAATATTCATACTGCAATATAGGCCTAGGGTAGCTCAGTCGGTGGAGCATCTTAATCTCAATGTGTTGGAGTGGGGGGGATGGACTGGAGGACCTTTGGGGCCCCTTCCAACGCTGTGCAGGTCCTTGGCAATCGCTTTTTAAAAAATAATTCCCCTGCAGGGAGACACGTAATTAACTTCCCAAGCCGGGCGGCGGGGCGTTCCCAGGACCGAAAGGGAGGCTTTTACGCAGCCCTTCCCAAGCGGGGCAGAGGGGTCTCCCGCGATGCCGGGGCAACGGAGAGCGCGGAGAAGTGGGGAGGGGAGGTCGATGCGGGGGGCGGGTCTTCTTCTTCCTTTTCCCCAGGCCCCTCCCCCCCGCTTCCCAAAATAGCACCTGGCGTCCGTGGGAGGAGCAGGAGGCGGAGCGAGAGGCGGCGCCTGCCTGCCTGCCTGCCTGCCTGCCTGCCTTCCTCCCCTCTCCGGCTGCGCCTCGCGCGCTCTCGCTCTTCTTCCTCTTCCTCTTTCTCTTCCCAGGGCTCCTCGCTCGGTGTCCGGGTCGGGTCGGCGGGCAGGTCCCTCCCGGAGGCTCCATGGCTGCGATCTTCGGCGGCGTGGAGGGGTGAGTGAGGCCGGAGCGGGGACCCGGGGGGTGTCTGCTGCAGCCGGGCAGAGGGGAGGAGATGGGGCGCGTCCGCCTCCCTACCTGGACGCACATAGGGGGGTCCTTGTTTACCCCCAGCCTTGCCCTCACCTGGGCTGGATCCTCAAAGGCAAACCAGCCAGATGGGCGGGGGTATTGCTATTATTATTATTATTATTATTATTATTATTATTATTATTATTATTGGCTCGCAGCGCCGCCCCTGCCACTTGTGTTCATTCATTGACTTCCTTGCTTGCGCGTTTCCTTTCTGCAGCTGCCCTCGCGATCCCGGCTTGCAGGGCTTTCCAACATTGCAGCCAGGCGCCGCCCGCGGGGAATCCTAGGGTTGTAGGGCCGGAAGGGAACTCCCGAGGTGCTCTAGTCCGACCCGCTGCAAGGCAAGGATCTTGGCTGAAGCATCCGGGACAGGCTGCCACCCGATCCCCGCAAATGCATTATAATGCAGCCTGTTAAATGCGTCTTGGATGTACTCAAGGGAAAGGTCTGGTGCTGAATCCTCTCCAAGCACACACTTCAACCCCCTTAGGAACACAGGAAGAGCTCTGCAGCTGGATCAGGCCAAAGGGTCGCCCAGGACAGGCCCCCACAGTGGATATGCCCACTTACAGTTCCCATAAACCAATTATTCAGACACAGTAGTAATAATGCCGAACACAGTAGCAATAATAATTTTCAATCATAATTTATTGTTTATATTTATAGCTATTGTGGCTGATAGCTCTCTATTCCACAAATTTCCTGCTCTGAAAGCCATCCGGGTTGGTGGCCATCACTGCCTCCTGTGGCAGGGAGTTCCATAGTTGAACTCTGCACAAAGGAGGACTTTCTTTTCTCTGTCCTGAATCTTCCAGCCTTTTGCTTCACTGGATGTCCACGAGTCTTAGTCTTCTGGGAGAGGGAGGAAAACTTTCCTTTTATCTGCTTTCTCAACCATGTTATACTTTTATAAGCTTCTATCCTGTTGCCTCTTCCTTGCCTTTTTTCTCAACGAAAAAGTCCCAAACTCTGCAGCCTTTCCTCATAGGAGAGTTGCTCCCCTGGAGAGCTCCGTCGGTTAAAGCCTGGTGCTGATAACGCCAACCTTGCAGGTTTGATCCAGCTGCATATTCCTCCCTTGCAGGTGGTTGGACTAGAATCTCAGGCATCCCCAAACTGCGGTCCTCCAGATGTTTTGGCCTACAACTCCCATGATCCCTAGCTAACGGGACCAGTGGTCAGGGAAGATGGGAATTGTAGCCCAAAACAACAGGAGGGCCGAAGTTTGGGGATGCCTGGACTAGATGATCCTTCTAACTCTCTGCTTATTTATATTTTGGTGGCCCTTTTCCCAGCTCTACCATCTCCTTTCCCAGAACTGCACATGTTATTATTCCACGCGCACCACAGGTTTGTATTTACACAGAGCGACAGGTGCTCAGATTGATGAATTTTCCATTTCTCTCATCTCTGCTCTTCCACCTGGAGACTCCCAGAGCAGCAGACACCATTTAAAACGCTACGGCAAAATCATTTTAAAAAGCAAAACCTACCCTATGCAAGCAAGCAAGCAGGATCCAAACAGAGATCTCCAGGAGGCAAATGAAAAGGGCTTTCCCTGTTGCTGAAAGGAGAGTGTGCAGGGCACCAGGGGAGGGGTCCAAAGGGGGGGGGAGGCGCGAACCTGCGGCAACAGAATCCCATGAACCCCTGACCATCCTTTCCTGGTACTGATGGGTCCTGGAGTCCAGCAACAAATGCAGAGCCATAGGAAGCCGCCCAGAGGGGCTGGAGCAATCAGATCGGTGGGGTATAAACATAGAAACAATTCTATAAATAATGGAATCGTGGCATTGTAGAGTTGGAAGGAACCCCCAAGGGTCCTCTAGTCCAACCCCCTGCAATGCAGGAATCTCAGCTAAAACAACCAAGACAGAAGGACATCCAACCTCTGCTTAAAAACCTCCAAGGGGGGAGAGGCCGCCACCTTCTGAGGGAGTCTGTTCCACTGCCAAACAGCTTTTGTTGTCGTCGTTATTAATATCTATCATCTCCAGACATCTTTATTGGAAGTTAGAAGGTACATAATTATATTGCACCAAACATGGTGAGGCATACATAAAAGAGAGAAAGAGAAAAAGAGAAGGGAAAGTGAAGGGGGGACGACCCAAAACTGTATACTTCAAAAGTTGTTATTGCAATAACAAAGTTGTTGTTGTTGTTGTTGTTTTTGTTGTTGTTACTGAGTGGCTGCCCCTGGTCTAAACAGCGCCTATGATCCCTTTATTCCTGTTCTATGACATATTATTTTTAAAAAAATTGTTGTTCTTATTCGTTATATTTTGAGGGGTTCTCTATCGCTTTCTAACCCTGGGTTGAGAACAGTGGAAGCCAAAGTTGGGGGGAAAGGAAGCTGATACATTAGGAACCGGGAAATCCCATCATGGAAATAATGCAAATGCATCTGGGGGCAGGGCTATAATTGGAGGAGGAAGCTGGGTGTCCTGGAGAGGCAAGGGGACACTGGCCTGGTGCCCATTTACAGTTTCGCTTCCTCCCGTTTGTGCTGAGGTTGTACGAAAGGTCTATCTCAGCTGCTCTCTTGAGGCTGTGGGTGTTGCCGGAGGGGTGTGTGAGCGCTGCACAACTCAGCTATGCTCCCTGCACGGCTAGTCAGCCGGAGGGTTTCAATCAGACGTGTGTGTTCTTGTCTGATAAATCTCCCACGTGATCCACAGAACCGATCTCATCAAGTCACGTCCCCAGCGGGAACTGACTGTTGCGCTCCGTTTTGGGGTGGGGGTGCTGTTTTTACCCCAGTGTCTCACATGGCTTGAAATGGCAGGTGGTTAGAGGTGAGGATGGTGATTGCCTATAAAGAACTGGCTGTGTTGCCAGATGTGCCGAAGGTTGCAGGAAGTTAAATTCGTGGGTTTTCATTGATTTCTGTGCAGCCACGAGGGATGAGACTTGGCAGAGGAATCTTGGGCTTCGAAAGGCCCAGGTGGGGCTATGCGTAGATCTTTTGGCAGGACAGAGTTCCAACCCTCTTTTTAATATAAAGCACCTGCCTCCCCGCTTTCCTTTTCCAAGGAGCTTTCCTTGGTTCTAGAATCTAGATCTTAAACGTGCAGTTTGCTGGCTTCGGTGCCGGGCTGCAAGGCCTTGTAAGTTGCATGTGTCTCTGCTATTTTGGGGTTTCCAGCACAGCTACGGTTGTGTTCAAGGAGACTGGGTAGATGGGAGCGATGCCTAGACCTCTGAAACTGTTCAGCACTAAAGACACTGCAAAGTTGTCTGATCTACGAGATTCCTCTGTCACAGACAGTTGTGTGGCTTGGCTGTGCATCAGTGTACTTGGGTGACACCAATGGACACCAATGGCGCTGCCCGATTTCCGGTGCCCAGCATAGCTGCCAAGTTATCCCTTTTTTAAAGGGATTTTCCATTATGCTGAATAGGCTTCCTCGCGAGATAAGGGAAAACTTGGCAGCTATGGTGCCCAGACATGGGCAGAGCGGCAGCGAAAGAAATCCGGGGGAATTACGGGATATTTAACATTCGGGATGACAGCGGGAAACGGCTTTATAAACGGGGGTTTCCCGGGGAAAACGGGAGACTTGGCAGCTAGGATCTCCAGGCAGAGCCCAGAAAGACTTCCCTCTCTGATATCCTGCAGACAGTTGGCGTAGCAGGGGTCAGCAAACTTTTTCAGCAGGGGGCCGGTCCAATGTCTCTCAGACCTTGTGTGGGGCCGGACCATATTTTGGAGGGAAAAAATGAACGAATTCCTATGCCCCACAAATAACCCAGAGATGTATTTTAAATAAAAGGACACATTCTACTCATGTAAAACCACGCTGATTCCTGGAACGTCCGCAGGTCGGATTTAGAAGGCGATTGGGGGGGATCCAGCCCCCAGGCCTTAGTTTGCCTGCTCATGGCATAGAGAGTGCTGCACTGCATGGGACGGTTGTCAGACTTCTCCTGAGGAAGCTTCTTGCAAACCCAAGGATCCAAAAAGGAGCAGCCCAGGACAGCATGCCTTTTGGTTGCTCAATGGTCATGCCCAGTTTTGCAATTCTGGGCTGTTCGATGCATCCGTTTGCAAAAGACGGCACACCCACCTGCTTGTACCTGTTTAGGGAAGCTTAATGTTTAATAGATTATTGTATTTTAATATCCTTTTGGAAGCCGCCAGAGTGGCTGGGGAAACCCAGCCAGATGGGCGGGGTATAAATAATAAATTGTTATTATTGTTATTATTGTTATTATTATTATTGTACTCTGCAGAGAACATAATTTAGCTCCCCACTTAACATTGCTCAGTTGTGTTTATGGCTGCATGTGGAGGCTTCCTTAGGGGGACAACCAAATTTAAGCACAAATTCAACTCATAGCTGTGAGGCATTTGCGAGCTTTTTTGCGGAGAAAGTCCTGTTGCTTCACCGTGACCTCCCTGCCAATTTAGATACAGTAATAGAACTGGACGCCCCTCGACTGTCTTCCGGTCCAGTGTTGGACCATTTCGATTGGATACTCCCTGCTGATGTAGATAGATTCCTTTGAGCTGGTAGGCTTACCACTTGCCTCCTTGATCTGTGCCCGTCTTGGCTGAGTAGGGCGTGGCCAGAGGTCGTGCAGATCGCCCTGGTTGAAATCATCAATTTGTCCCTTGGCACGGGGACATTCCCAGGGGAGCTGAAGGAAGCAGTGGTGTGTCCGCTCTTAAAGAAAACTTCATTAGATCCTTTAGATCTATCAAATTACTACCCAGTTTCGAATCTTCCGTATCTGGGTAAGGTAATTGAGAGAGCAGTTGTTGAACAGCTTGGCAGGTTTCCAGAGGAAACATCAGCTTTAGATCCATTTCAGTCCGGTTTCCGTCCTGGTTTCAGGACCGAGACGGCTCTGGTCGCCCTAACAGATGATCTCCGTAGACAACTGGATCGTGGCGGGTCAGGACTGGTGATTCTCTTAGATTTGTCAGCAGCCTTTGACATGGTCGATCATGATCTTCTGGAACACCGCCTCGCCGACGTGGGGATACAGGACATAGCCTGACAATGGCTGTGCTCTTTTATCTCTGGTCGGGGATAGAGGGTGGCGCTAGGGAGGGAGATGTCGTTGCGCCACTCCTTGGTGTGTGGAGTGCCACAGGGAGCAATCCTCTCCCCGATGCTTTTTAACATCTTTATGCGCCCCCTTGCCCAGATTGTCCGGAGTTTTGGGTTGGGTTGTCATCAATATGCTGGTGACACCCAGACTTATCTGTTGATGGATAGCTGCCCTGCCTCAGCCCCGGACACACTGACCAGGTGCTTGGAAGCTGTGGCTGGATAGCTATGTGGGAGCTGATTGAAGTTAAATCCTTCGAAGACAGAGGTCCTCTGGTTGGGTCAGGACGACATGGGAATGAGGGACCAAATCTCTTCTCTTGTGGGAGCCCAATTAGTATAATCCTTGACACCTCCCTTTCCGTGGAGGCGCAGGTTACAGCAACAGCCAAGGCAACATTTTCCCACCTTCGCCGCATCAAGCAGTTGGTCCCTTACCTTTCCCGCCCCAATCTGGCCACAGTGATCCATGCGGCAGTCACCTCCAGGCTTGACTACTGTAATTCGCTCTACATGGGGCTGCCCTTGAAACTGTCCCAGAAACTCCAGCGGGTGCAGAATGCTGCAGCGAGGCTCCTCACGGGGTCCCTGCCATGGGAGCATACTCACCCAGTGCTTTTCCAGCTGCACTGGCTCCCGGTGGAGTACAGGGTCAGATTTAAGGTGCTGGTTTTGACCTTTAAAGCCCTTTACGGCCTAGGACCCTTGTATTTACGGGACTGTCTCTCCTGGTATGCCCCACGGAGGACCTTAAGGTCCATGAATAACCATAGTTTAGAGGTCCCGGTCGCTAAGGAAGTCAGACTATCCTTCACCAGGGCCTTTTCAGTGATGGCTCCGACCTGGTGGAATGCTCTGTCCCATGAGACTAGGGCCCTGCAGGACTTGATCTCCTTCTGCAGGGCCTGTAAGACAGAGCTATTCCACCTAGCCTTCAATTTAAATTTAGCCTAATCCTTTATTCCCCTTCTCTTCCCTCCCCCTCCCCTTTTATGCAGATTACACAATCTGGGACCCCACAGCTAACTCTCCCCTGGCCTCCTCACTGGCCCAAGGAGGACTAATTTACTCAGCTAGGCCTGGTGACCATCTAATGTTTAGTGGATGGGTTTCCCCCCAAATTGATTTTTGAACTTTGAATTTTATTATTACTCATGCTTTCATACTGTATTTTATGCTGTTTTTATGTTGTATCATAATTAAGTGTTTTAAATTTGTTGTTAGCTGCCCTGAGCAGGGTATAAATAAAATATTATTATTATTATTTACAGTGGTACCTCGGTTTAAGTACACAATTTCTTCCAGAAGTCTGTACTTAACCTGAAGCGTACTTAACCTGAAGCGCACTTTCCCATTGAAAGTAATGGAAAGCGGAGTAATCCATTGCAGACGGGTCCGCGGAGTACTCAACCTGAAGCGTACTTAAACCGAGGTATGACTGTATTATGAAGCAGGTCGTGTCAAAGTCTTGACGAAAATCTGATTCTTTAAAATAAAATAAAAAGTTTGATGCTTTATTATGTTTTATATATTCTGTAAGCTGCCCAGAGTGGCTGGAGGAACTTAGCCAGAGGAGTATTAATAATAAAATGATGGTGATGATGAGGCCTTTAAAAGGAGCCCAGCGATGGCTTCGAGACTCTCCACGCTCAAGGCGTGGGCATATTCCCCAAGCATCCTCTTGTGCCGCCATTGTTAGAAACTCAGACACTTAAGGGAATTGCCAAATGACACCTTCAACAAAGGACGCCTGGGGAAGGTCTAAGACGGTCTTACTCATCACACCGAGTGCTGCTCTCTCTGGAAGGCAAGGTTTCAAAAAGTCCTCTCTTTCCTCTGTCCCAAATCTTCCACCGTCCGGCTTCCTCGGACGACCACGGGCTCTACTCTGAGGAGAGAGGGAGGAGAATTCATCTCTATCCATGATAGGCATGATTTTACGAACCCCAACCGTGCGGCTTCTTACTCGGCTATTTGGGCTTTTGTTTCTCCCCACCGCAGGGGAGGGACCCACTCCCAGGTGGTTCTGATCTCCGAAGATGGCAAGATCCTGGCAGAGGGTGAGGGACCCTGCACCAACCACTGGGTAAGTAGGCCCACCGTGGCTTCAGAGGTCATAACATCAGAGAATTGTAGAGTCGGAAGGGAACCCCAAGGGTCATCCAGTCCAACCCCTGCAGTGCAGGACTCCTTTGCCCAACGTGGGTCTCGAACCCCAAACCCTGAGATTAAGAGTCTTATGTTCTCCCAACTGAGCTATATGAATTTTTGGAAATGCCTCTTAGTCATAGAATCATAGAATCATAGAGTTGGAAGAGACCACAAGGGCCATCCAGTCCAACCCCCTGCCAAGCAGGAAACACCATCAAAGCATTCCTGACAGATGGCTGTCAAGCCTCTGCTTAAAGAGTCGCAAGGGACTAAGTCCTTCTTAGAAAGGGAAGCAGTTAGGGTTTTTTAAACTCAAAACATTCCATCTCTCTCTCTCCCCCCCCCCAACACTCCCCTTGTATCTCAGGCGGCAACAGAGACAACTTTCTAGAATAATGTAAGGATCACAATAAATCTCTGTTCATATTCCGCAAGGCAGGATGTTCATATCCCTTGGATCAACCCAGCTAAAGTGTTCTACTGTTATTGATTGATTTGTTTGTGGCATTTAGATCCCACCTTTGGCTCCAAGGTGGTGGCAAACACAATTCTCCTGCCCCATCTCAACAGCCCTGTGAGGTTGGCTGGGCCGAGAGAAAGCATCGACTGGCTCCCGACGTCAGGCCCCCCCACTGAGCTTCATGGCCGAGCGAGGATTCGAACCCTGGCCTCCTCCCAGGTCCTAGTCCACCACTCTAACCACTATACCACACTGCTGGGGCCTCGCTCTCCTTTTGAGGTCCTGCATCGCACATCATTGCTCACCCTGAGCAGCTTTGTGTGCTCATTTGGCCTGCCAAGTCTGTGCAGGTCCAGCATCTGCTAAGGGACAGTTAGCTCCAAGTGGAATGCTGTGATTGACGGCTGCCTCCCTCCCGACAGAGTGATGCCCATATCCCAGAAGGGCCCACTGAGGATGGGATGCCTTTCTCCTTCCTTTCCAGAAAGCTAGGATAGAGGAGCAAGCGGTGCTCTTACGGGGGCCTGTCTGTGCCTTTAAGTTTGGGGTGCGGAGGTGACTGGGGTCTCCTTGCTTTCTCCCCTTCGCGAGCAGCTGGTTGGGTCAGACAGATGCCTGGAGAGGATCAACACCATGGTCAGCGAAGCCAAGGGCAAGGCAGGGGCTGATCCACAAGTTCCACTGCGCTCCCTGGTGAGTAGTCTCTCCTCCTCCTCCTTTGCCCAGCGGGTCCCCATTGGCCATTAGGACCTGAGAATCTGCTGGATCAGACCAGGGGCCCATCTAGTCCAGCACCCTGTTCTCCCAGGGGCCTGCAGGAAGCTAGCAAGCAGGATCCGAGCTGCCTCTGCTGGGAAGCAAGCCAGCAATTGCTTCCATGATGCCACAGTAGCCACCCCAAGGGTTAGATTCCTCCCCCTGTGTCTGGGGTGTGTGTGTGTCCCCGAGGTTCCCCAGAATCTCCTTGGTGGTTCCTCAATGGGATGAGTGGTTCCCAATCTTTCCCAGGCTCCCGCCCCTTTGTTTCATGAACCCTACCCTCTAAAAAGCATTATTCAGAAGAGGGGTTTGCGCAACCCGCTAAGGAAGGATAGGAACACAATTCAAAACAGCGGCAACTCCTTGCTGGGTATCCATGAGAGAGAGTTTCTCCACTGCAGCCGATCTTTTCCTGTAGCATCTAGCTGCAAGCAAGTTTCTTCCAGAGAGAATTGGGGAGCCTGGCAGCTCACCCCCCCCCAATAAACTATGGGGTACAGAGTCATAATTCTAGAGGAGTCTCAGGTAGAACCAGCTGCAGAATTTGCTTCAGGCAGAGCTGCTACCACGACTCCTCTGAAAACTGAACTCTCTCTGGGCTGAACTCTCCTGGCCATGCGTGGTTCTTTTGTAGCCCTGCCTTGCTGTCCGGCCCGGATGCTGGTGGCTGGGGCCAAGCCCAGGGTTGGGCTGGTGACGGTGCGGGTGTTTTGGCACAGGGCCTCTCTCTCAGCGGAGGGGAGCAGAAGGAAGCCACCAACAAGCTCATAGAGGAGATGAAGACCCGCTTCCCCTGCCTGAGCCAAAACTACTACATCACCACAGATGCCATTGGAGCCATGGCCACAGCCACCGACCACGGTAAGAGGGCCGGGTTTTGTGTCTCGGTACGGCCGTTGCTGGCGCAGGTGGAAAAGGGTAGAATCATGGAATCATAGAGCTGGAAGGGACCTTGATGGCCATCCAGCCCAACCCCCTGCAATGCAGGAATCTCGGCTAAAGCATCCAGGACAGGTGCTGGCTGGATCCGGCCAGCACCCATCTGGTCCAGCATCCTGACCAGGTGCACCAAGGGGAAGCCTGAAAGCGAGGGCTGAGCTCGGCAGCCTTCCCCCCCCCCCGCTTGCAACCCAGCATCTGGCTGGGGCGGATAGGGGTTGTCGTCCAAAATGTCGGGCCCCGGGTTAACAGAGGGTGCGCTAGTCTCAAGCGATGTCATTCCACACTAATGCCCATTGAGTGGGAAGGTACCCTGTACACGTGAGCACTCTTTTGGCAGGGTACCGTTGGGCTGGATGGGATGAAGGGGAACTGAGCATCTCTGCCCCTTGGCACCATGGGGGAGGCATCTCAAGAGCCACAGGTCTGGAGAAAGAGGAGGAAACAGTCCACATTGGCCTCCGTCTGTCTCGAGAGACAGTGAAGTCAAACCGCTGCGTCAGCAGCACCAAAGTCAGCTCCACAGGGTGCAAGCCTGGGCCACGTGTCTGGGGTGTGTGTGTCCTGGGCTGCCTCGATGACAAGATCCCCCTCCTGGGCATCACCGATGGGGTCCAAAGGAAAGCAGAGCAAGACGTTTGGCACCAGCTTGGTGGCAGGAGCTGCCGGAAGGAGGCACATAAGGCGCCATCCAACCACCTTAGGGACTCCGCTCTGGATCTGTGCAAGGTTTACTCCTTGGCCTTCTCTGGACGATGTCCTGCAAGGCAGCGGAGGTTTAGGATCAGGATTTTCCTTCTCCTAGATGAGCTACCTTCCCAGGGGGGTGAGCCCCACCTGCCTCTGCCTCTCTCTCTCAATTTTTTTATTTGTAAAAATTTAAGGATACAACAACAGTTCAAAATCTAAATACAGTGGTGCCTCGCTAGACGAATTTAATTCGTTCCACGGGTCTTTTCTTATAACGAAAAATTCGTCTAGCGAATCCCATAGGAATGCATTGAATTTTTTTTGAATTCCCCCCCATAGGAACACATTAATTGAATTTCAATGCATTCCTATGGGAAACCGTGATTCGCTAGACGAATTTTTCATAAAACGAATTCGTCTAGCGAGACAACCTCCGCTCGAAAAATCCTTTTGTTAAGCGAAAATTTCGTTAAGCAGGGCATTCGTTAAGCGAGGCACCACTGTAGTGAGATTACTCTGAATCTCCTGACTTCCCCCCATC
Source organism: Zootoca vivipara (assembly GCF_965207765.1). Lineage (NCBI taxonomy): Eukaryota > Metazoa > Chordata > Lepidosauria > Squamata > Lacertidae > Zootoca > Zootoca vivipara. Next base: position 73,128,446 of record NC_142583.1, read on the forward strand.
CCTTCCATGGGTCCTAATGAAAATATTTACAACTACATATCCATATTTATCCAAATATTTTTATTTCTGAATTATCCATAGTGTCCGTTGCTTTGCAAGTGTGATTAAAATCCTGCCCATGTTTTGACCTGCTTGCAGTGGTCTTGTATATAAACTATAAACTTTCCCCATTCTTTTATAAAGTTCTTGTCTTCTTGATTTCTCAGTTTCCCAGTTAATCTTGCCATTTCGGCAGAGTCCATCATCTTGATTTGTCATTCTGCTCTGGTTGGGGTTGACTCTTCCTTCCATTTCCGGGCCGGTAGTATCGCCCCTCTCTTCTCTCTACAGCAAGTGCAGGAACGGCCTTCTTGACCGTTGGAGCCCCTCTTGGTCCTGTCCGCTCAATCCACCGAAGCCTCTTTTCAGAGTCAGCCCCTAACTCACTGAGGGTTCAAGACCCATCTGCTACCCTCACTTGGTATACAATATATAGAATTTCCATGTTCTAGGACAGAGGCCGCCCATGGCGGAAAGACATGTGTGCATGGCTGTACTCACTGTGTATATCCTGCTCATGTGCTCCTCTTCCCCCCTCCAGGCGGTGTGGTCCTCATCTCTGGGACAGGCTCCAACTGCAAACTCATCAATCCGGACGGCTCTCAGGTCAGCTGCGGGGGATGGGGCCACATGATGGGCGACGAGGGGTCAGGTGAGGTCAGGACACCTGGTTGGTGGGTGGGGTGCTTTGCTTGGGAGATGTTGGGCTCAGGTTCGCTGGGGATGAAGTAAGCCACTTGGCTCTACAGAGGACAGCTCAGGAGTGGTGCAGATCTTCCCCCAAACCTCTGGATTGGACCCCATTATCCAATCCACATGGCCAAAAGGGAGCCCAGGTGCTTGGAAGGCCTTGCCACGTGGCTTCAGAGCATGACTTGGCACCAGAGGTCGATGGTCACACTTGGGGGGCTTCTGGCAATTTTCCGCAGGCCTCAGAGCTTCCTTCATAAGCACCTAGGGAAAACCTGCTGGATCAGGCCTGAGACACAACTTGTCCAGCATCCTGTTCTCACAGGGGCCAACCAGATGCCCATTGTGGGGAACCCACAAGCGGAATTTTATCCTGAAAGCTGTGGTTTCCAGTAACTGAGGTTCAGAAGCATTGCTGCCTGTGACTCTGGAGGCAGAGCCTCCGATAGCCTCTCCTCCTCCATGAATTTGTCCAATCCTCTTTGAAAGCCATCCCGGTTGGTGACCATCGCAGCCTCCTGCGGCAGGGAGTTGCATAGCTTAACTCTGCGCTGCGCAAAGAAGTCCTCCCTGTTCTCCGTCCTGAATCTTCCTACATTGCTAGTGCCGGGCGTAATCTCCTCTTTTGGTGTCTGTAGCTTATTGGATCGCTCACCAGGCGGTGAAGATGGTCTTTGACAGCCTGGACAACCTCGAAACACCTCCGCACAACATCAGCTACATCAAGCAAGCCATGTTTGACTACTTCCAGGTAAACTGCCCATCACGTGGTCATCCCCCCCCCCAAAATAATAATTGTGCTTTCGTTTGACTCATGGCGAGAGTTGGGGGGCGCGAGAGGCTAGTCACTGGCTCCGGGATCATGGGAGAGAGGTCTCGGGTTGTTGGCAAGGGACAAAATAGAGACACAGCCCATTGAAACCAGAACCGGACTGCAGAAGCCCTCTGCCCTCCTGCATTTTCCAGAAACTGGGATTCTGGAGCATTTACGGTGTCCAGCTGCAGGCAGAGCAGAGCCATCATAGCTCAGATGTTCAAGAGGCTTGTTTGCGCTCTGAGACCTTTTTTATATTTCTTGGTAGGTCATAAACAGGAGACCTTCCCTCTCCTATAGTGCCCCCTTTCTGGCTCCGCCCTTCCCCTTTATCCCCTTTCGCCCGCCTGGCACCCTGCCACTGTTTGTGCTGTAACTCCCAGCCAACATGGCTCTGCCCCTGCTGGAGATGATAGGACAAAACAGCTGGAGGGCACCGACTTGGCAAAGGCTGCCTTAAATGTTCTTTGTGGCTGCTGGAGCCAGAGAGGAACTTGCTCTGGAATAGTCAAAAGCAGGTTCACAGGTGCAACTATCTCCTCCATGGAGCATCCTTAGCTGATGCTTTTCCCAGGCTGCAAAGGTAGGCCTGGACGCAAGGTGGGGGAATATTATTTGGGGGGGGGGTCATCTCCAGTGCCAGAGGACTTATTTGCTTAAGAAGCAGAATTTCAGTAGCAGAATATATCATTGTGACTGGGCAAAAATGCAATGGTCTCTTTAACTGTTCAAAATTCAGACTTGTTTTCCTTCGTAAGTGCAGAGTACATGCCCTACGTATGTCCTGAAAAGCTCTTCCTTCTTGTGCTGCATCTTCCACGCTTGCTCTGGGGTGGGGCTGGCTCCGGCCGTTTAATGATTAGCCTCTTTGCTCCCTTTTAAGCAGCTGCCAAAGTCCACCTGGCTCATTAGGGTTCTCATGTCACCTGACAGCTTTTATGGCTTGTTTCACCTGGCGTGAAATGAGCCTCTGCATTGTGCTTCCTTCTGCTTTCCCATTTCCTGAAGTTCGCTGCTTTTGGCCTCGGAAGGGGAGGGGCCACAGCCGCCCCTGTTTTGCAGATGACATCAAGGCTGGGCGATATCTGGTTTTCAACATCGTGATGCATCACCAGCTAACCGCTGTGATAGGGTGATGTATCACAATGTCTGGAATAAGGAGGGGGGGGGCTGTGCAGGGAGGGAGGGACCAGGAGGATGGAGGAAACCCGCTTGCAGGTAAACGCCATCTCTGGCCCCCTCTGCCAAGGGCGGCGCTGCGTGAATCGATCTTCTTAAAAGCACCACAGTTCTTTTAATTTTACCTTTCGGATTTGTACTTGGTGTCACAATCTCATTTGCTGGTGCTTCTCTAATGTTCCCCAGGGTTGCAATCAGCATGGATAAAAATCAATGATTTTTTTTATTTAAAAGAATTTGGATTTTAAAAAATTTAAATCGGATTTTTAAAAATAAAATGCTTTTGGAGGAAAAATCTTTCCAAAGATAGTTTTCTATTTAAGTTACATTATACTCCAAAGGCTGTTCACCAGGAAAAAAGGATTCGTTTTAAGTTTTTCATGTGTGCTAAAACTCTAAGTTGTTAAAAAAAAAAGTTTAACCATCAGTTAACAAACATGGATACATAGGTATGCTATAATGTTATTGTTTTAGTTAAATAAATTGTTTAGATTGTTATTAAGGAAATGATTATTTTTCTCCTTCCAATCAAGTACAGCAGAAAAGTTGTCCCAAATATAAACAGTTAACTTATTAAGCGTCACAATAATTTCATAATTATCTGCCATGTATTTCTAATAGTACTGTATAACCAAACCAGCAATTTTTGATATAACTGTAAAAACAACACTAAAAATTTATTCCAAAAATGAAACCTTCATCTGCTTGTGAATATTAAGATTATACCAGCAAGAATGAGTCTTTCTGTAAAAAATAATAATAAAATTTAAATCAAGTCTTACTGACAAGTGATTTAAATCGTGATTTAAATCAATTTGATTTAAATCAAATCCACCTTGGTTGCAATCTTAGCCAAAGATACGCTAGCCTGGGAAGACTCAGATCACTATTGGCACATAGCTTACATTACACCAGGCCTTTTGGGGGGGGATCCTTTCAAGTCAAAAGATCAGGGCAGAAATCACAGAGAACTTGCATGCAACTGAACTTGTTTTCTCCTGTTCCTGCAGGTGACGGACAGGATGGGCCTCCTGACTCACCTCTACAGAACCTTTGAGAAGTCCAAGTTTGCAGGGTTTTGCAAGAAGCTGGCTGAAGGTAGCTGGGGGAGGGTAGCCTCGGGGGGGGGGGGGGGCGGTGAGCTGGCTTGGGGTGTACCTTGCTTCTGAACTTCCCAGAGACCCCAGTGGTGTTCAGAGTTGTTGTTGTTATTATTATTTATTGAGTTTATATACCACCCTATACCCAGAGGTCTCAGGGCGGTTCGCAGAAAAGATCACAACATACATAATCAACAACCTAGCCCTAGTAACAGGACAAAGGAGCTCTGCACATGGCTAGTAGCACTGTATTGTTATTTCATGCTATTGTTATTTAGACAAAGCATGGACCCTGGAAATTGTGTCTTGCCAAGAACAGAAAGCCATGAATTGTCTGTTAGGTCGCTATCTGTGGATCACTGGGCAGGGGACAGAAAACAGCCCGCACCACTTCCAGGTGTTTAAATTCACTAGTTAGGTAAAAGACTAGATAAATTATCATAGTCGTATACATGTATTAGCCAGGCTACAAGCATCTCATGGGTCAGTCGAGATTCACTAGCGTGACCAAAAGCCCATAACCAGGGCTGATAGTGCTCCAAACTGATAACTCTGTGCTAACTAGAGGCAACGCAGAATTGCAATGCTCCCTACACCAAGCGTCAGCAAACTTTTTTGGGAGGGGGCCGGTTCACTGTCCCCCAGACCTTGTGGTGGGCCGGACCACACGCGCATGGCAGAGGGGGCTTTTCTCTCTCCCCCAGCCTCTCCCCTCCCCCTGCCTACCTATGCTGCTGCTGTCGGCACTGCGCTCTCCCGACCGTGGCTCCTGTGGCTGCCCTTGCGAGAGCTGCTTTTGGGCTGCTCGTCCCGCCGCCGCCACTGACAACGGCCTCTGCCACACGCAAGGGTAGGCACCGGTGCAGCTGTCGGCGGTGGCGGGGGGACAAGCGGCCCAAAAGGGCTGGCTGGCTCTGGAGAGGTGCAGCTCAGCCCAGCCCCCTTCCTCCACCATGCAGGGTGGGGAGAAGCCAGGAGGAAGGGAGGGAGGGAGGAGGCGGCATCACGGTGTGTGAGAGGGAGGGGGGTGCCGAAAAAAATTGGTGGCACCTAAAAAACATTAACGAAAACAACAACAGAATCGCCGATCCACGGAACGTCCACGGGCCGGATCCTGAGGGCAATTGGGCCGGATCTGGCCTGTGGGCCGTAGTTTGCTGCCCCCTGCCCTACACTACTACCTGTCCTTCCTCATGAGAAAGAAGGTGGTCACCCCAGGTGCTACATTCCACTTATTGGTTCAGCAGGCAACAGGGAGAGCCATGGTCCTGTGGTCTGTTGTGCTGGCAGAACATAAGACCCCTGTGAGATCATACCCTGGGCCCCTCTAGTCTGGCGTCCTGTTCTCCCTGTGGCCAAACGGATGCGTCTATCAGGAAACCCACAAGCAGGATCCGATCCCCAGAGCAACTCTCCCCTCCTGCTCTTTCCAGCAACTGGCATTCAGGAACATCGCTGCCTCCGACTGTGGAGGCCGAGCAGAGCCATCCTGACCCACAGCCATTCTGGCCCTTTCCTCTTTGCATTTGCCGCATCCTCTTTCAAAGCCACCTAGGTTGGTGGCCACCACTGCCTCCTGCGGGAGGGAGTTCCACAGTTTAACTATGCACCGTGAGAGGAAGTGTCAGGTGGATGACGGGAGCTGCAGTCCAAAATGGCCAGGGGGCAACAGGTTGGGGAAAGCCGGGCCTTATTCTTTTTGCACACTGCTGCAGAATTTATGCGAAGGGAAAATTCTCACCGATTTGAAAAGGAAATGGCATCCCGGATGCCGAAGACTCGTTTTTCAGCTTTCAGTCTGCCTGGGGCTTCTTGCAGATCTTCCTGTAGGATCTTGAAGATGCCTGCAATATCGCTTATTTGACCCAAATGGTTCATGCTTTCAAAGAGGGCGGGCTGTTTTCAGGACCAACACTATTCCTGTCACTGCAATTTGTTTTTGTTTAGTCGTTTAGTCGTGTCCGACTCTTTGTGACCCCATGGACCATAGCACGCCAGGCACTCCTGTCTTTCACTGCCTCCCGCAGTTTGGTCAAACTCATGTTCGTAGCTTCGAGAACACTGTCCAACCATCTCGTCCTCTGCCGTCCCCTTCTCCTTGTGCCCTCCATCTTTCCCAACATCAGGGTCTTTTCCAGGGAGTCTTCTCTTCTCATGAGGTGGCCAAAGTATTGGAGCCTCAGCTTCAGGATCTGTCCTTCCAGTGAGCACTCAGGGCTGATTTCCTTCAGAATGCATAGGTTTGATCTTCTTGCAGTCCATGGGACTCTCAAGAGTCTCCTCCAGAGACTGCGATTTGGCTCAGCTGTAAATTCTCAATTTCAAATTGCTGCCAACCCGCCCTGGGACCTGTGGCAAAGGGTTCATAATGGCAACGATTAACCGTCGCAATAAGTTTCCTCCCTTCCCAAATCATTTCCATGCTTGAAACCAGCCAGTTACATTGATCAGCCCTTTCCCAGATTCCCAAGCCGCCGCTCGATTCAGAAAATATCAACTTTCCCCATGTCTGCAGACAAGGGCTGTTCCACTTGGTTTGAAAAATCCTCCGGAAAAGAAGTAATACAAGCAAAGCTGCTGCTGCGTTTGGTGCTGGGACTTCTGCGGCATCGGTTTCAGATGCTGACCCTGGTTACCCTTTGGCCAAAGGGAGCTGGCTGGGAGCACACTGGGAGCTGCCAGTTAAATTCCCTGCTGCCCCAAAGGCATTGCGGGAACTTTTTAGTGGCGACCCTCCGAATTCCCCGCTTGGGCCCATCAGGAGGCTTCAGAGCAAGCCACCACGGGACATGTCGAGGGGTTCACAGCTGCCCTAGGAAGCCCCCAGGGTGATGTCAGGCCTGCCCTGAGTCGGGAGGGACCCAACGGCAATCTAGACCAGGGGTCGGTAAACTACGGCCCGCGGGGGTCATTAAACCGGCCCCCAGCCCTTGCCGCTTGCTTGGTCAGTCCCTGTGCAGAACTAAACCGACTGGCTTCCAGGACTCAGCCAATAGGAAGCCGTAGACGCCTCCTCCTCTCCCTCCATGGCTCTGAAAGCCAGCGGGGAAAGAGCGGTGGGCGTGGGCACATGTGCACGGTGTGCTTGAACGTGTCCAGAGGAGGGCAACCAAATGGCCAAAGGCCTGGAAACGATGCCTTATGAGGAATGGCTTAGGGAGCTGGGTATGTTTAGCCTGGGGAAGAGAAGGTTAAGGGGTGATATGATAGCCATGTTCAAATATATTAAAGGATGTCATATAGAGGAGGGAGAAAAGTTGTTTTCTGCTGCTCCAGAGAAGCGGACACGGAGCAATGGATTCAAACTACAAGAAAGAAGATTCCACCTAAACATTAGGAAGAACTTCCTGACAGTAAGAGCTGTTCGGCAGTGGAATTTGCTACCAAGGAGTGTGGTGGAGTCTCCTTCTTTGGAGGTCTTTAAGCAGAGGCTTGACAGGCATATGTCAAGAATGCTTTGATGGTGTTTCCTGCTTGGCAGGGGGTTGGACTGGGTGGCCCTTGTGGTCTCTTCCAATTCTATGATTCTATGTGTGCGCGCTCCCACGCGTGGGTGATCCGGCCAACCAACAGAAGTTTGCCACCCCTGATCTAGACCAACCCCTGCAATGCAGCACCAGGGCTGCTTTTCTTTATCTTCCGTACTGTTAAGGTTATTCTTTTAGTCGCTTCGTGAGCCACGTTTCTACACTCCAGTGGTGTAGAAGTTTTGTGAAATGAATAAACAAGGGCAACATCTTTCTCCATGCAGGAGCCGAGGCCGGGGACCCCCTTTGCTGCTATGTTTTCAACAAGGCTGGAGAAGTGCTGGCCCGGCACATCGTGGCTGTGCTGCCAAAGGTTGACCAGGTAGGCCGTGAAAGGAAGGGGCGGTGGGGGGAGGTCAGAGCAGAGGAGTCGGGGGGCTAGATCTCCCCAGGACGTGGTCACCAAGAGGCCAGCCAGCCCAGAAAAGACACTGTTCTGTGCAGTTGGAAACTGCTTGGTGGGTGTGCTCTGAAAAGCAGTTTCAGTATAATATTAAAACAATAATTTCATTATTATTATTATTATTAGTAGTAGTAATATTACTCCATCCATCTGACTGGGTTGCCCTAGCCCAGGGGTCAGCAAACTTTTTCAGCAGGGGCCGGTCCACTGTCCCTCAGACCTTGTGGGGGGCCAGACTATATTTGGAAAGGGAAAGGGAAAGGAAAGAACTAATTCCCATGCCCCACAAATAACCCAGAGATGCATTTTAAATAAAAGGACACATTCTATTCATGTAAAAAAACCGCTGATTCCTTGACCATCTGCAGGCCGGATTGAGGTGGTGATGAGGCCGGATCTGGCCCCCGGGCCTTAGTTTGCCTACCCATGCCCTAGCCACTCTGAGCGCCTTGCAACATGGTAACAGTGGGGCGACATTCTTAAAAAGGACTCCACCCCCCCCCCCCCCGGCAAAACCCTCTGGAGATTATGCCACTCTAGCTAGGTTAGTAAAGATGACCACTGCCTGTTGGGTTGGAGTGCCACGTTCCTCTGGTTGGGGTCCAAGCAGGCTTCCTGCCTTGTGGTTTACTGTATTTCAAAATTCCAGTTCTGTCCTGACCAAAGGGATAGAATCATACAATTGTAGGGTTGGAAGGGACCCCATGGGTCATCTAGCCCATGCAGGAATTTCAGGATAACTTGCATGTGCACCTAAAGGTGCCAATGTGGTTATTTGTACAGATGCCTTTGTCTTATCTCGCCTGGAAACCTGAAACCATAGAGGGAATTGTAGAATTGGAAGGGACCCCCGAGGGTCATCCAGTCCAAACCCAATGCCACACGTTCCCAGAGGCACCTTACTCTGCTGGCATGCTGGGCAGCCACTTTGCTGAAGGTCTGGGCAGTGGCAGAATGGGAGCCTTCCTGAGAAAGGGGGGGGGGATAGGAAATAAATGTCAGAAATGAATCCTCCGAGGCTCTTTTGTGCCTTTCTTTCTCCTCCCTGCCAGAGCCTCTTCCTAGGAGACCTGGGGCTGCCCATCGTGTGTGTCGGATCGGTGTGGAACAGCTGGGAAATGATGAAAGGAGGTGAGTGGCTGTCAGGGATGAAGGCAGACGAGAGTCGCGCACCTCCTTGGCAAAGCCGGGGAGGTTTTGCTGCAAAGAGTATTGTGGAATTGCAGTTGGAAGGGATCCGAGGGTCATATGGTCCAACCCCCTGCGATACGGGAATCGCAGCTCCCATGCTGCCTCTCGTTTGCCTGCGCGGAGTGCCCATCTGGGTACCGAATTAGCACTTGGTAGGGATTGGTGTCCTCCGAATGACTGTTCCCCGCCTCTTTTCCTCTCCCAGGCTTCATCCAAGTCCTTGACCAGGCGCACAGAGAGCAGCTTAGCACCGCCTTCTCCAAGTTCAGCCTCCTGAAGCTGAAGCAGTCCTCGGCGCTAGGAGGGGCTAGCCTGGGGGCCAAGCACATTGGCCAAGCCCTCCCCCTGGACTACGCTGCCAACGTGAATGTCTTCTACACACACTCCTTTGCCTAGAGGTGCAGAATGCTCCTCCCCCCCCCCACCTGTCCCTCTCTTTCTCTCTCTCTCTCTCTCCATGCCATGGACCTGTTTTTTAAATGACCAAAGACTGCCTGTTCTGCTTTGGAAGGACGTTTTTGTAGGGGCATGTTTCGTAACATTCATTAAAAAAAGAAAAAAGCAAGACCACCAAGCCGCAGTGTTCTTGGTATGGTGGGCTGCGTGTCGCAGGAAACTGTCCTTCAGCCTCTTTGCGGGCAACAAGCATCGGGCTGCAGCATCAAGGAAGTTCCTAGTGAGTTGCTGATGAAAATTCCTCTCCTCCAAGCTGCCCAGAGACGGAGAGGGGTTCTTCCTTGCGGTTAGCATGGCAGACCCCTACTGCAGAGCTTTCCAAACTTGTCATGTTGGGGACACATCTCTTTAGACCTGCATCATTTCACAACGCGGTAATTCAGTTTTACTAGCAAAAATGGGAGTTTTAACTGACCCCTTTCCAGCCCCAGGACAGCAAGGAGCATTTGTGTGACAAACCTACGCACTGATGTGTCGTGACACACAGTTTGGTAAGCTCTGCCCTACTGATTTGGGCTTTGACAAGGCTGGGGCAGGTTTCTATAGGAGCAGGCTGAGAAACCATGTCCCAGCACCTCGTTTCAGGCTTCAGACCCAAGATTTGGCTTTCGTATTTGCAAAAGCCCAAGTGCTCTCCTGCATAAAGATGCTGTCACTGTGAGGGATAGTTTGTGAGCCAGTTTAGCCATTTGGGGATGGTCAATAATTGTCACGTTTCAGGTCACAAAATGACAGTTAAACTCTCTCCTGAAGATGTGTCACCAACCTAATGGCTTTAAAAGGAGCATATCGTTCACCCTGACCCTGAGGTCCAGCTCTGAGGGCCTTCTGGCTGTTCCCTCATTTTGAGAAGTGAAGTTACAGGGAACCAGGCAGAGGGCCTTCTTAGCAGTGGCACCCGCCCTGTGGAATGCTCTCCCATCAAATGTCAAGGAAATAAACAACTAGCTGACTTTTAGAAGACATCTGAAGGCAGCCCTGTTTAGGGAAGTTTTTGATGTTTCGCTGTGTTCTTTTAAATTTTGTTGGAAGCCGGCAAAAGTAGCTGTGACAACTCAGTCAGATGGGTGGGGTACAAGTAATAATAGAAAATTATAAAATAGGATTAGACAAATTCATGGAAAGGGCTATTGATGGCTCCCAGCCACAATGGCTGTGCTCTGCCTCCATGTTTGGGGGCTGCAATGCTTCTGAGTCCCAGTTGCTGGAAACCACAGGCGGGAGAGTTGCTCTTGGGCCGAAATCCTGCTTGCTGGTTTCCCACTGAGTCATCTGCTTGGCCACTGTGAGAACAGGATGCTGGACTAGAGGGGCCCTTGCCCAGATCCAGTATGCTCTCCTTATGTTCATGTGCAAGTGTTACAAGGGTTGCAAATGCTGCGGGTTACGTGATTTCGGGTTGTGCTCTATGCCGAACCCGGAAGTACCGGAATGGGTTACTTCCGGGTTTTGACGCACACACATGCACAGAAACGCAAAATAACCACATGCATCGAAACGTTGAATCGCATCACGCATGTGCACAGACGGGACGCTGCTGGTTGCGAACACGCCTCCCGCATGGATCATGTTCACAACCCGAGGTATGACTGTAGTCCTTATGATAGACAGAGAAATGTGCAAAAGTCCTACTCTATATCCTGCCCTCTTAACACCCTTCACCCCCCCAAAAAAACTTATTCCAATGCCCATTCTCCACGTTCCTTGGAGCCTGGACTCCCCCTTTCATGAGATGGTACAAAGGAGAAACCAGCCTCTTCTGCCACCACCATGTTTTTATCCATCGCCACCTACTCCCCTCTCTGTCAGGAAGCCCCTCTGTCAAAACTGGAAAGAACTCTGCATCACACCCAGCTCAAAACCAATTTATTTTAAGAATGCATTGTTTTAAAAATGGACAGAACATAATTGCAAAGACTTGCTCAGAAAGAAACCAGAGATTGCAAGTGGGGGGGGGGAGAGAGAAGAGCAAAGGGGGAGGGAATGAGGAAGAGAGGATATGGCCCCACACATTGCTCTGTCCAATTATACTGCTGATTATTTAAATAAGCAAGCCTGAAACGTGGCTTTGAAGAAATCTGGATCATGGAGAACTTGCCCATCTCCCTTTTTTTTAAAGTCTCCAAGACCAAGAGCAAAGCCAGCTGCCTCTGCCCTTCTCTACAAATGCCAAATGCAGGCAGATAAGGCAAATGGACAGGTGACCATTGAAAGCCAGGCTGGCCTCTGCCCCTCAAAGAGTTTGGAGTGGAGAACTCTGCTCATGCTCCAACAAGTCAGGTAGCTGTGCAAGACAAGCTGCTCCAATGTAGATTGACACTTGATACGCCTTTGCAATTGGGAATCCATGGAAAGAATCTGGGGAAGGGATCTTGATGTACATATAGCTCCACGGTTAAGCTGCTTTTTCACTTGCAACTGCAAGAGGACAGGCTCCCTGCTGGATCCCTTCTGTCAGTCTCTCCGCAAAAAAAAAGTCAGACTTGGTGGGGGGCACCCTATGTATTCAACAGGAGCCAGATTTTAAACAGCGAGGAAGGGGGCAAGCTGGCTGCCCTCCTTGGCAGTGAAGGTCTCTGCCCCGCCGTCTCCTGGCAGCTTGCTTTGGGGACCTGGATCCAGACTGGCTGAACTGCAGCTGTCCCACAAGGCCATGAGAGGGGTGTTCTTCCCATGGCCCCCAAGAAAGCAAGAGGGCTAAGCCAAGGAGCTCATGAACTGGGCTAGCTGAACTGGCAATGCTGATGGAGAACTACTGCCCCCCTTTTTTTGCAGATGAAGCTAGGTGTGCTCATGCTGTAAAAATCCCCCCAGCAACTCCAAAATATTCCCTCACAATTTTCCCTCCATGGGGGAACCCTGGAAAGAGACAAAGCTTGGATAAAAAGACCCCTGGCAGTAGGGGTGGGGTGAGATAGGAAAGTTTTCCAAGCTCCTGCCTAGCTCTCCTTCCCTGCTCTCCCAGGTTAGATGCAGAGCATGGTATTGTCTTGGGTCTTTTGCTGAAGGTGGTGGCAGATACCGGACAACCCAGAAGCCCAGAGGATGGGGAGAAGCTCCCTCTGTGCTGTTGGGTGTGCCTGGATTTCTGCAAGCTGCTTAGGGCCCGTTCGGCTGGTGTGGCCCACCTGTTTTTTCTGGTCCGCAGATGAGCCCAACTGCAGTTCCCCAAACGTCTCAGCAGCTAGGATGTCGCGGGAACTGAGCTCAGTTGGAGAAAATAGACAAACCTGCCGGAATCAGAAACCCCCTCTGCCTAAGGCTCCTGGGCAGGAGTGGCAAAGAGCCCAAAGTCTCCCTCCTCAGGGAGAGAGGCGTCCTTTGTTTGCATTGGATCAAGCAGCTGCCAGGTGGAGAAAATGTACCCTGTCGTTCCTGATTACAATTATTTTAGTTGGGGGCCGAAGCAGGGAGGAGGAGGAGGATAGGAAAGCTGAGAGAGAAAAACAGTGATGCAGAAGACCAGGAAATGGTTCATCGTGCCTCAAAAACTCTGTGGACATCCTGGGACCACCCTGCCTCCTCAGTGGGAGGCCATGTGCTTGCAAATGGTGGGGGATGAGGTTCGAGCCAACTCCCCCAAGCCCTCAGGCTCCCCTGCCTTCAAGACCCCCAGGGGTTTGGTGGTTGGAGAGGTCACTTTGCAGGCTGAGGCCCACCCAGCTGCAGCCCCGCCTGCTGGAATTGCAAGAGAGGGCAAGAGGAAGGGAGGTGCTCCAAAGCCAGACAGAAGAGGAGAAGCAGAAGCACCGGGCTGGCTGGCTGGCGGCAGGGCTGGCCTGCCCTGCTTGAGAACTTCCACCAAGGAGAGACGTCCGGGAGGCCTTTCCCCACCACGCAGCAGGGCCTGCAAAGTGTCCAAGCATGCCCAGCGAAGGGGCTGCCCAGTGGGGGGGAGGAGGAGGCGGGCGGGCGGGCAGGAGACCCTGCTGACGGTCAGGCTAGGCTGACTGCTGTTAAACAGGAAAAGGTGAAGGGGGGAACCAAGAAAAACCAAGGAGGTGACCCGTCTGGATCTGTGTCGAGTCCTGTGGTGGGCATTCCTTCTCGTCAGTTTGTCTCAAAGTGTCCCGACGCAGCAAGAAAAAGAGGGATGAAGTAGCGTAAAGAGTCCCACCGATTTGCCCACCAGGAGTCTATTTGCCCCACTGCTGCTTGCGGGTCCCGCTGCCCCACCCCCCACCCCCACCCAGGGCAAAAAGAAATTGTCTTTGCAAGAAGGTTCAGTACTTCACTCCGGGGACAAACTCCTTGGCGTCAGGGTTTAAGGTGCTTTTGCTCTGAAAGGGAGATGGGGGGGAATGAGAGGTCAATCAGTTGCAGGCAGGAAAGAACACCCCCCCACCACCGGGTTGCTCCTCTGCTTTTAACTGGCTTTCCCTCCTCTCACACGCCCAAGTCCTTCCATTCCCTCCTCTCACCGCCCAAGCCCTTTCCCACCATGCCCCTCTCCCACTCACCCTCTTCCTGTCCACACCCAATGGTCCATACCGCATCCAACGGTTTAGATCACTGTTATTTGTCTAAGTTAAGAGCCGTAACAAAATGAGGCAAACTGACCGAAAAATGATAAAAGAAGAACGTGCTTAAGCCAGAAAAGAGGTGGCAATTCCATCACCAATCCAGTACACATTTTACTTCGGAAAGTGGCTCGGAATACTGGGCCCCGTGTGGTGGGTCATTTATTACTAGTTTACAGAGACGGACAGGCGGGTGAGAAGGAGCAACCCAGCCCCAAGGGAGCGCAGGGAAGACCAGTTGGGGAAATGGCTGGATTTCAGGACCTCAATGATTTTCACTGGGCCAGAAAAGTGTGCCTGAGAGCAAGGGAGCCCACCTTTTTTCTCCCTCTTCACACCCCTGCCCCTAATCTGTGCCCAACTGGCAGAGCCAGGTCCCCATGCCCATTTCCAGTCCGTGTCCCAGGGCTTACCAAAATGTCTTCCGATACGTGGCTGTGGGTGTTGTCATTGACCGAGAGCCCGTTCAGCTGCTGTTGAAGCTGCCCAATGCCCTGGGGCAGGTCACGGGACGGGATGAACCAATCCTGGTCCTCTTCATCCAGCATCTCCTGGAAACAGCGGTCGAGGAATTCCTGCTCCTGAAGCTCCTCCTCCACCTGGCCAGGAAGCAGATCCACAAGGGAGGGTCACATAGGAAAAGATGTACCTCCAACTGCACCAACCCCAAAATAGTATTTATTTCTTTATACAATCCCTTCCTTCCATCATGGAACCCAGGTGGCCATCCGGAGCTGCAACACAGGTGGCCATCCGGAGCTGCTTAGCTTCAGCAACACGGTGGCATCCATCAATGGCCTTCAGACCCTGGCCTGCGATTCCTCCCTGGCTCGCCAATGTCAGCTGTCATGGAGAAGCCCCACAAAGAGGGATGCAGCTTGGAGAAACCTGATGCAAACAAGGAGGGCAGCTCCTGGCTGGCCCCCGCTCTTCCAGATACTAACCTCTCACGAATCGCCAATGGCAGGCCTCTTCCCTTGTCTGACCGCTTTTAAAGCCACCTAAGCGAGTGGCTGCCGTTTCACAATGAATTAATTCTGCACTCCTTGAGGGACTCTCCTCTCTCAGTGGATAGGAGCACATTGTTAAACTACGGAACTTGCTCCGCAGGAGGCAGGGAGGGCCACCAACTTGGATGGCTTTAAGAGAGGATTAGAGAAATTAATGGAGGAGGAGAGGGCTGTGCTCTGCTTTTGAATGCCAGTTGTTGGAAACCCCAGGAGGGGAGAGGGCTCTGTTTCCCCTAATAGGCATCTGGTAGGCCACTGTGAGAACGGGGTGTTGAACCACATGAGTCATGGGCCTGATCCAGCAGGGCTCTCCTTATGTACTTATGTTACCCTCCAGCTATTTTCTACTATATAGCATGGGCTGTGCTGACCGGGACCAATGGGAACCAAAGCCCCAAACAGCTGGACAACACCAGTTTGGGGAAGACTGTTCCAGGATTAGGAGGGAAGAAAAAGATTTCCACCCACTCCTCCCATGTCATTCTCAATATTATTTGGAGGGTGAGCAGAGATGCACACAGTATTGTGTTTTAAAGTATGGCCACTCCACAGGTGCACTGTGTGGCGTTCTGGTAGCCATCCCTTAATCTTCAATGCCTTTCTCTAATCCTTCCTTCTGCACAGGGCAAATCCATCTCTTCATTAAGTTTCACTCATCAAAGTCCGGAAGATCTTAGGGGTGCCAAGCCAAGGTTCCCACAGACCCTTGTGTGTGATCTCTAGCCTCTCAGTAGAGCCCATTAAAACAAGAAAAAAGGGCCAGAGAAACCCTGACCCTTCCCTTCCCAATCATGTCAACCTTCAAATCACCAAGCTGGCAGCGCAAGAGCAAGCAGATTTCACGTCTCGTCAGCTCAATTGCAGGTGGTGCTGTACTTCAAGCTGGCGCACGGTGGCACTTGGGACCCACCGCTGACATGCGTCCCTGAGAGGAGGGAGAATGGGAGCTGCACCGGCCCCAGCAACATCGCAATTTTTCCAACATGTGCTTAATACAGACGCCACAGCAAGCACTAAACACCCCCACTAAATACTATCCTGCATTAGGGGGCATAGCAACACAACCATGCATGCATGCGTCTGACCTTCAACTGGGGAAAGACAGAGACAAGCAGGTGACAACCTGCAGTCAAATCCAGACTTAGCTGTGGATTCATTGGGCAGCTGCCTCCCTCCCCTCTCCTCATTACTATTAATCTCCAATCTTACGGTACCCGTGTCTGTTTACTGAAAGCTGGAAGGTCTCTTGGCTGAGATCCTGTGACATTTGGCTGTTCTGCAGGATGCAGCCCCTAACATGCTACTAGTAGTGAGTTAAACAGCTGCTGCCTTTTAGGGCTACCTTAATTTAGGATATTATCCCTGGACACTAGAGAGTCTTCCCAACTGACTTGGAGAAAACCTCCCTAGACAGAGTGGCACTACCACTTGACTGCCAATTTGCTGCAGAAATCAATGCATTTCCTGTTTCCCAATGTTATTAATACAAGGCTGTATTGCTGCTGCCACCGCTTTAATTTATTGTTATACCACTCCGTTGGGTGAATGGACACAGCAAACACCATTTCCTATAAGCAAGTGGCTAGGGAGTGTTTTTTGTCCCTCTCTTTTAATGCTAATTAATGCCTGTGGTCACCCAGTGATGGCGCATATTGGAAAATTCAGACTAGCTGTGATTCTTGCATTACAGGAGATGCGACCAGATGACCCTCTGGGTCCCTTCCAACTCTCTAACTCTGTGATACAAAGGAAGACCTCCTTCACAAAGCCAAACTCTGACATGAGCTACTGCAAGGTGTAATAACGGCCACTAACTTGGATGGTTCTGATAAACTCACGGTGGATCCGGGGGTGAACGGCTACTTGCCACACCACCCAGTATGCCCATATATGTGAGTTGCTGGGAAACAAGGGTGGGAGAAAAGGGGGCTGCTCCTGTCCCGCTTGTGGGCTTTCCACAGGCACCTGGCAGGCCACAGAGGGAAACAGGATGCTGGGGGAGCAGGGCCTTTGGCCTGACTCAGCCGTAGGGCTCTTGCGTCCTCATTCCAGGGGTTTCCTCTCCCCTCAAAGTCCAAACCAGGGAACACGGTTAAAAAGCAAGGAGGACTAGGAACATGGTTTCTCAAGCCTCACCTCAGATTGTTTGTTGGACAGTGGGTGAAATGCACAGGCCCCAGCCATGGCCAACCGGTCAAGGCTGCCTGGCCATCACCAATTATTCCACAGGGCCAAACACAGCCTTGCGCAACCTGGCGCTCACCAGACATTTTGGATTACAACTCCCATCAGCCCCAGCCAGCATGACCATCCTTTTGTATTTGTTACTTATTTAATGCATTTCTAAGTTGCTTTAGACAAAAAGAATACCTCTCAGTAAAGATGAAGCACATAAATCAAGTAAAAGCAAAATTAAAAAGCATTGTGCAGTGCAAAACCCCTCAAATGCTCACCCAACAGCACAGTAAGAAGGAAAAGGCCTGGCCCATCCTATTAAAAGATGAGCAGCACAACAGAGATGAACTTAACCACCTGAAGGCTGGGTAGAACAGAATACTGTAGAGTTTGAAGGGACCACAAGAGTCATCTAGTCCAACCCACTGCAATGCAGGTATCTGTTGCCCAATATGGGACTTCAACCCACGGCCCTGAGATTAAGAGTCTCATGCTCTACTACTGAGCCCAAGGACTAAATAAACATGTCTTAGGCCAGCGCCTAAAAACGAAGCATGATGGTGTCAGGCAAGATTACCCAGGGACAGCATTCCTCAAGGATGTGCGTGTCACCCAATGAAAAGGCTGCTTTCGTGTTGCCCCTTTTTACTCCTCCTGCACATGAAGCAGATGGAGAAGGGCCTTCAATGAAGGCTGCAGGGTCTGAGTCAGTTCATGTGGAGAGAGACTGTCCTCCAGGGGTTGGGATCCTGAGCCGCTGATGTGGTCCAAACAGCTGGAGATGTGGTCCAAATCATTGGGAAGGCCTCAGAGTGGGGAAGACGTTTCACACTTCAAGGCAAACAGTACCCCAGACCCCAGCTCCCCTTCTGCTTGTGAAGCTCAGCTGCATTTGCAAGCAGGGAAGTTCCAGCCGGCAAATCCCACGGCTTTTGTGGCTTTCATTTGCACCAGCCACAGAGCAGCCTCTCCTGGACCAGGGACACTTCATTCATCCCAGTAGCTGTCACAATGCAGGCATGCCAAGAAGCCCTTGAGAGGCCAACTTCTCATGGTTGCAGCATTTCTCACTGCACACAGAATGCTCGACAATCCCTCCACCTTCACAACCACTTTGTGGGTCAGGTCCCCTTATGGGCAACAGAGGCAGAGAGGGAGCAACTAGCCAAAGCCAGCCAGCCCACTCAGTTTAGGAGCCCAGCTTAAAGTTCAACCAGACCCTGTGCCACGGGGGCACACCTGGCCTCTCCGCACTTCCATGCATGCCTCCATCCTGGGGCTTCTCCACTTCCCCTGAATGTCCTGCCTTTGTGCTCTTTCAAAAGAAGGAGAATGAACGTCTCCCTGATGACTCTGGCTTGTGGCTTGCCCTGCCCACAGAGAACATTTTGCAGGAGCTGCCGTCCTCCTTCCTCAGTGGTCCCGCTGCAAGCCTTCCTATCTGCTTCCAGGCCCTACCCAGAGGATGCCCTCCCAAACAGAAGAGACTCAGTGTTGATGCAACTGGGTCCTGGAAAGCAGCAGGGCTGGTCTGCTCACCCCCAAGAAGGAAGGAAGGGTTTCAGATTTCTTGTTTTCAGCTGAAGCCTCCTCCTCCACCAATGAGACCCTCAGAAGGCAGGCGGGGCTTCTCCTGTCATCCCTGGGCAAGATTCCTTCCTTTTGCGGAGGCTTTCCTTGCACACTGCCACATTGCAAGCTTGGCAGCTGGACAGAGGCCCCGAGAAGACAGGAAGCAGCAAAACCGCCCCGCCAAGGCTTGGAGCGCAGCAGGCTAAGCAGTTCCAGACCTCCCAGAGCAGAAGGGAGATGCTGAGATAAGAACCAGGGAGCTTCAGTCGTAAGGTCTGAGGACTCAGCTCCCACCAAAACTGCCCCCCCCCAGCTCGTCCTCAGTGGTCAAGCACAAAGAGTCCGGGAGGCAGGAATATAGGGAGCTGTGTCGCAAAAGCTCAGCCCCCTCATCCAGGTAGCCTTGTACTGTCTCCCCCAACTGCCAACCATTCTCCTGGACCTCAAGTGGAAAAGAGCTTCCCCATCACCTGCCAGCTGAACCTTTCTGCTGGAGATGCTGGCAGAGACTGAACTCGGGACCCACTAGAGGCCCATTCCGCCAGACTGCCTAAGCGAGAGAGAGATGGGAAGCAACGGAGGCCCAGCTCCATCAAGCACCTCCCTGCCCCTGAACTGTGCCAAGCTGGTCATCAGAGGAGCAACTGTTCAGAAATTGGTGCCCGAGTCTTTATTTTCCCCTCCCCCCCCAGTCCCTTTTGCCTTGCGTGTCAGGTTTCTTTTCAGATAATGAGCCTGTGGGTAGCGTCCGTCTTGGCTACACGTAAGCCGCTCAGGGAGCCTTTTGGGCACAAATGCAATAAATAAATAAAGCCTGCCCTGCCCCATTCAGCTATGGTCCTTTCCAAGGAGCTTCCTCAGCAGTGATGGAGTGGGCATGGGAAGGGAACCAAGGTGGACAGGGAGGAAAAGCAGCCAGGGAGGGGAGAGGCAAGGACAGAGACAGACCCAAGGACTCTGGCAACAGATGCAGGGAAGAGCATGTATCCTAAAGAAAAGTGGCAGCAAGCTGCAGGATCCTTCTCCCTGCCACCTCCTACAGCCCAGCCTTTGCAGCAGCTCTGCCCTTGAAAAGGCATTGAGAAGCGCAGCGAATGCTCCATGCCGAGGAGCTCGTCCTGCCTGTTTGGCAACTGCTGTGCTGGCAGCTGCTGGGCCTTCTCTAGGCGGAATTCAAGGCACTCCTGCTTACCTTTCAAGCCCCTTGTGGCGTTGTAGCTGGGGGGGGGGGTACCGCTGCCTCTTCCTGTGGGAGCTCCTACGGCAGCTACAGGCCAAGCCCAAGAGGCAGCCAGAACTTGGGACTGCCAGGAGAGGAGCCTTGAGGCCAGTAGCCCAAAAGCTCAGGGCTGCCATCCTGGAGGAGGCACGGCACCGCTCCTCTCTCTTCTGTTTTCCCCCCTGGTTTTTAATGCTGCTGGATTTTACTGAGTCCTGCCATTTCTAAAGTTTGCAATCGGAAGCCACCTCAAGGGTAGAAAAAGTGGGTTGAAGATAATCTAAAATGAATAGATTCATAAAGACCAAATTCCTAGCTGTCGTGCAGCCAGAGGCAGGTGGAGGCTTGCCATCAGAGAGATAAGGGAGAGACTGGGGCTTCCTGAAAGATCAGGGACCGTCGTTTTAGTGCCCCAAAAACTCATTCCTCCTTCCCTCCGACGTCTCCTGTGCCTTCTACATCTTACTTCCCTCCTTCCTCCATCTGTCGGCCTGGTCTTTACCCAAAGATAAAGTTCTTTCAAAGAAGCTTAAACATACCCCTTGATTAAAGCCACATCTTAGTAGCATGATTTTAAAGGTAGGCAAATCTCTTTCTATTACTAATGCAGGTGAAGGAGAGCCACTTGCTCAAGGCTGAGGCGAGGTTCTAATGGCAGACTTCCTGCCTCCCATGGCCCTTCTGTAGACAGGGCTAAACTCTTGCTCAACATGGGAGTTAAACGACAGAACTCCCTCCCACAGGAGGCAGTGATGGCCACATAGTTAGATGGGTTTAAAAGAGGATTAGGCAAATCCGTGGAAGAGAGGGCCAGAAATGGCTACAAGCCATGACAGCTTTGCTCTGCCTCCACAGCTGTAATATTTCCAAATACCAGTTGCTGGAAGCCACAGAAGGGGAGAGTGTTCTTGTCCCTGAATGCTGCTTGTGGGTTTCGCAGAAGAGACATCTTGGTTGGCCGCCCTGAGAACAGGATGCTGGACTAGTTCTTATGTAAAGTCATAAACACCAACCCCCTGCCCTATCCAGAGTGTGGGCTGCCCCAACCTGTGAGTGAGGACGACACAAAGGGGGGGGGCAGCCTGAGCATCGATCTGATTTTCTAATGGTGTTCTGTACTCTACTGGCATTTCGCTTCTCATAATCCCTGCAGGCTGCCCCATAAAAACCATAGCTGCCAAGTTTTCCCTTTTCTCGTGAGGAAGCCTATTCAGCATAAGGGAAAATCCCTTTTAAAAAGGGATAACTTGGCAGCTATGATAAAAACTGTGGCCTATAAACCACGTACCAAGGAACAGACTGGAGAGTCAGCAACTGCAGCAAGCCCCTTGACTGCCTCACCTGCCGGTTGAAGTCCTCTTCGTTCTCCATCCACATGTACTCGGCAAAGGGGTTGTTCTCCTTCTCGTCATGCCCGTTCACTACCTGGTCCTCCTTGGATTTTGCAGGGGTGGTGGCAGTCGTGGTCGTGTTTGCCACGCTGGAACCATTCATCATTACGGAATCTGAGAAAGGAAGACGAAAAATGCATTAGGAATAGAGAAAGGGATACGGGACACTTTCACAGCTCAGGACTAGCAGCAGGTGCCACCCCCCACCCCCAGGTATAATGGTCACGGTGCTTCATGCATCACCTCACAGAAATACTGCCTAGGGATTGAGAATTTCTGAAAGTTTGGCTGTCTGGGAAGAAGAGATTTCTCCTGTTCCTGGGCAGAAAGAAGAGAGCCTCTGCTGGCATTGGGGCGGGAGTAAAAGAGAAAGAGATCCACAGTGCTGACTTGGCTCTCTTACACACTAGACTGCACACAGGGCACTGAAGTCCTGCAATGAGCCCCCATCAGCCTGGGAGATGAGAGGCAGAGGTGGGCAATGTGTGTGAGAGAAGGAGATTCCATAGCTACCCAGTCTTCTACATGTTTACTTGAAAGGAAGTACCACTGAACTCAAGGGGTTTCTCTCCCATGGAACAGGATACAGGGTTACACCTTCCCAGAAGGAAAAAAAAAGATGCCCCCATCCATTGCAGTCTCAAACCATTAACTTGGAAGAGAAGCAGTCTGTTGTCTGCCTCAGCAACAGGAACCATGAGAGTGGTCGCCGGCACAACCAACAGCAGCTGCAACCCCTGAAGAACGAGGCAAGAGCAACAGCAGAAAGGCAAACACGTCAGGCCATGATCCTCTGCAGGACTAGAAAAGAGCAGGCCCTGTTGAACTCAGGGGAGTGTTGCTTCCTATTAAACATGCCCAGGCTGGGGCTGTTACTCCTCTCTTGTGGCAAGACATGCAAAGAAAATCCATATAAAATAAGAGCTGGGGAGGGGAACTGCTAAGAATCCCACCATGGAGAGTCACCACAGATAAGTTTCTTACCCACCCTAATTTCCACTTGCTGCACCTGCAAACACCTGAGAATGGTGCCCGTGAGTGAGAGGGATCCCATTGAGACAGGCAAGCCTGCAAGTTGACTTAGGACTTTGAAAAGGATCCACCAGCACTCAGGACTGGACATGGAAAGAGATTAGGAGCCGCACATCTGCCTCAGCACTAGTGGCTTGGGTTCTCAATCCTGAAGCTGTATTCTGCATGGTCTTCAAGGAGAGTCCAATGGGCAGTGCATTCAAGTCATCTAGAGGTAAACAGCATGATGGATCACTGGGTTAAGACTCTTTCCCAGACAGAATAAGAAAGGGTGACATCAGGGGACGTTTCTGCTTGAGCTTCTCCTGAGCATTGCCTCAGGCTAAGTTGGTCTTGATTGTGACAAGGAGGGACACAGGCAAAAGAGGGTCTTCTCCACAGCAAGGAGGGCAGTGCCAGTGATGAAGGAAAAATTATACTTCCAAGTCTGTTAACTGGGTAGTGGAGGGCAAGGAGGAGTCAGGAACTAGCACCTAAAAATGTAACAGAGGAGCACTGATCATGCAAACCACCCCCGCCCACTCCAAGGGTCACTTCCTGCCACTCCAAGTGCTTCACTCACCTGAAAAAAGTCTCTCTGCAAGGCCCTGTCTACGAGATTCTGGCCCCAAACAATCCAGCACAGTCTACTATGCAGCACCAATGAGCAAGCTAGAATCCCAGCCCCATTGCAGGCTAGAAAGCTTTCAACTGCAGCCTCTTGATCAGCTGTGACACCTAAGGCCACCGAGGGGGTCAACCTGTGAACTATTGCAACTAGAAGCTCAGACAAATGCCTGCCTCTCCTTGTCTTCTCTTTTGCCACACGATGAAAACTTGGTGAACTGCCCTGAGATCTACAGTACAGATATAGGATGGCAGGCAAATTTAAAAAATACTAATATGTAATAGCATGCCAGGGAGGAGGGCTGTATGGGTGCCTTCCTCCCTGACATGGTAGTCCTCTTATGCGCAGGGGAATGTTTTGTATGTGTAAGAAGTCCAATCTTGAGAATTCATACCAGCACTTTGACATGCTGCAGTGGGACAATCAGAGAGAGACGTAGGCTTCAGAGAGGCCTGAATGCAAGTTCTGAGTTTGCAGCAGTTCATAAGGGCAACGACAGAGCTGTTGTGCCAATTCATGGGGGAAATGCTGCAAGGCACCCTGTGTGGTACAGAAACATACCTGCAGGCTTCCCACAGGCATCTGGTTGGTCACTGTGTGAACAGGATGCTGGAAAAGATGCAACAGAGGAGGCTACTGGCCTGATCCTGCAGACTCTTCCTAAGTTCTTAAACACCAAAGCTACTAGCAACACATCAGGACTGCAGCACCAACACTGTCAGGCAAGCGAAGACGCCATGTAGCAAATAATACTGTCCTACACAAATCCAAGTTGTGGGGCCACAGAGCCCAAACCCTATCCAGGTGGAAAACAATATGCAAAGGAGGACAAGGGTTGGATTTGGCCATCCCGCCCATCCCACCAAAACTAGCTACCATGCTAGAGAAAGCCAGATGCCCTGTTCAAAATTAAACAATACTTTTCATTAATAACGTTTATTTCATTCAATAAGTTTATTGTGCTAGCCAAAGGCCATGACAAAATCATCCAAACACAAACATTTATTCATACTAAGCGGCCGCAAGACAGACCAAACTCCCAAGGGACCGTTTGGGTGACGTGACGTGAGAGCTTGAGAGAGTTTGGCAGTGAAAACTACACAAAGGCACAGGAAACAGCAGCAGAATGACAACATGGGGAGGGAGAACAGCATCTAGGCACCAACACTTCCCAGCTGCAGTGCTCCCTCACCCACCCCTGGAGCAACATTTGGGGTATTCTCGGTGGGTAGGAGGGATGCATAGCTGCAACTAGACTTGAAACTGGGACAGCTGGATTCAAGACCCCATCTCTTCTACACATGCTCAGAAAATTCATTTCCTTTCAGGCTCATCTGTAAAATGGGAATACAAAGAGCTATAGAAAAGGGGGGGGGGCTTGTCAAGGTGCACACAAATGACCACAAAATGTGTGCTCCAAAGTTAGCAGAGGGAAAGGCACAAAAATATGTGGATAGGTTGCAGTACCCCACAACCCCTTTCCATGCCACCAACCAAATGCATACTCCAACAGGGAGGGAGGGTGTGGCTGGAGCTTCAATCCCAGAGGATGTTGCCACAGCCTCGTGCTGCAAGCTCCATACCTGCACATTTAAAAGATCTGCATGCAAAAATCACTATTTTCTAGCCAAACTGCACAAGGCCTACTCTCTCACCAAAGCCCTCCGCACAGGGCTTATTATGAACTCCACATGGCTTTCTTCAAGGAGACATTTGGACAAGGTATTTTGACTGTCCAGGCTGAGCAAGCCCTGGCTCCATGCTTAGTAATCATCTGAGGGGCCCTTCTGCCAGATCCAGAATTGTTTTTGCCAGTGCTTCTACACGGATTTATGCAAGTGAGTCGTGGGCAACTTATAACCGTCGGGAGTGACGCTTCAATGCTTTTAACAGACATCATGTCAGGAGGGTTTTGGGTATCACATGGCAGGACAGAATTCAAAACAAAGATGTGCTCCTCCCAAGCTCACATTCCCAGCATGTTTGCACTCCTGTCTCAGCGATGTCTACACTGCCTTGGTCATGTCCACAGAGTGAAAGATGGCAGGATCCCCAAGGACGTGCTGTACGGGGATGTCTGCCAATGTGACATGAAGGCTGGCAAAAACAACCCCACCATGTGGGAATCCCTTGCAGATGAGCACAGTGCCTGGAGGCAGGCAGTCAGGTCATGCATCCATAGTAGCGACCAGAGGAGGAATGAAAGCTTGGAGGAGTGCAGAGAAGAAACGCCCTGGCCCATCCGCAGCAGCACAACCAGATACCTCCTTCTGCCCCAGTTGCAACAAGACATGTCTCTACAGCCACAGGAGGCGCTGTAACTCACCAGCCGTTTGACCTCCTCCATTGTCTCCCGAGACGGACGGATGCCAAGCAACCAACCATAGACTGACCCTGAAGTTCCAGTTGCAAAGTTGACTTGGCTGAGCCATTGCCCTGAATCAAAGTGCTGGCCTGATCCTCCGGCAGCCTCAGATGTTGTGGGTTCAGGGGGCTTAGTTGACAGGACGTGGGCAGGAAGAGGATGTTCACTGCTTCACATGGGACTCCCTCCCTCTCTCTCATTCACCTACACCCACGTATCATCGGAAGCTGCTTTATCTTGAGTCAAACCATTGGTCCATCTACTTCAGTACTGTCTGCAGCTGCTCTCCAGAATTTCGGGCAGGGGTCTCAGCCAACCCATGTCTGGGGATGTGGGGATTGAACCTGGGGCCTTGTGTTTGCAAGACAGGTGCTTTATCACTGAGTCTTTCCCCATATGCACTGGAAAGGCCCTGTGTCGGATTTTGGAAATTACTCGAAGTTAAATGAAATCTCTAATCTCTTAATTCTCTTTAAAATTCCATTGCTCCTGTATAAACTTGGCCTTAGGACATAACTGACGGATACACCAAGCATTTCATAACAAAACTTGCCCAAAGTAGCCCTTTATCGGTTTTCCAAGTCCTATATGCTTGAGCAGAAAGTACTTCCATCGAGGCGGGTTGCCAAAACCACTGGCTACTGCCCCCCCCCACCTTATTTCTCCCTCTCTGCTGAGTAAATGAGCGGTTGATCCAGCAAAGCCACAAGATTCATGGAGACTGGGCTGGTGAACTCCAGGCGCTGGCAAAGACGGACAAAATCTCCTGCCAGAGTGAACTCCCCAAGATGGGCAGAAGCCGCACCAGTCTCAACAGCTGAATGCTGGCAGGCGAGGGGGCCCTGCTGGGGCAATGGGTGAAAGAGATCTTCTTGTCTCAGCCTCTGAATGTGGTCCAAGCTGCATGTTCCAATGCAAACGATGCCTATCAAGTTCAGGGAAAAGAGCAGAAGTAAAACTTTCTGCTTTGAACAGTCTCTGCAGGCCACGTGCAGGTCAGTTCCTGTGAACAGATAGCCTTTGGGGACTGCATCACACACATCTTCAGAAATGCCCTCAGAAAGACAGCGCCCAATTATTTAGAAAGATCTCCACTGCCCACGTTTTTCCTTTCCATACTTTGTAACAGGCCATTTCATTCAGTGCTGTTATGTGGCAGGTTTTCCTCAGCCACTGGTCAATGGTTGGAGCCACAGTGTTTCCCCCAAATTTTTGCTTCTGCTTCCAAGACGAGAGCCCGCAGTTCCAGTTCTCTTCCAGTAGACAGTACTTGCTTTGCAAGTAGAAATCCCAAATGCAACCCCATGTGGCATCTCTGGCTTCAAAGCATGTGCACAGGAGACTTCAATCTCCTGCACCTGGAACGTGCCTTGCCTAGGCCTAGCTAAGGGAACCTGTTTTGAAAACCAGAGAAACAGCATGCCTCTGAGCATAGGCAGAGCCCCACTCCTATTCAGGTCAGATGAAAGCACAGTATTTCAGAAGAACCTTGGTCCCAAGGTTAGGGGTTCATAACTGCCCCTTTGGACTGAAACGGGGGGGAGGGGGCTGGCTAGGATGCTGCTCCTCCAAAGAAGCCCCCCAGGCCCAGGGGCTCTTTCGGAAGGGCTCCACCCACCGCGGGATTCGCAGCCATTTCCTGAGCAGCCAAAAGGCTTTCCCAGCCATTTGCCAGGTGCTGAGCAACAAAAGCTGGGAGCTGGCGGATTCTCCCACCATATGGGCTGTAAATCAGCCCAGTCTGCGCCGAGGCCCCAGAGAAGAGAGTCCCTGCCGAGCAGGAGTTGGCAGGAGAAAGGGAACCACGTCACCCGGAGAGGCCGTGGAAAAACACCACGCGCCGATGAGATAAATGGCAAGAGGGACCCTGGGAGGGAGCTGGCTGGCTCTTGGCCAAGGAGAGGAGGAAGGCACTGCTCCTGCAACAGTGGAGGGGACTGAATCCCCCCCTCGAGTCTTGCAGCAGCATTGCAGCTTAGCAAGCCTTGCATGGGGAAATAGGTCAGCCTAAGGACTTCCCAATCGACACAGAGGAGCCCGAGGACAAGGGGGGGGGCTTCCACCACCAGACCACCAAAAGAAGACAGAGCATAGCAAACTCAGCTGCCTGGTAACAGGACAGCAGCTGGTGAGAAATGGGAGGGTTTGCAGGGGGTGTCATTCAGAGTTAAGGAGCTGCGTCAGACACAGCTTCTGTGCAGCTGAGGGCAAGTTGAGCAGGGCGAGGTTGGCAGAAGGCCATCTGCAGCCAGCAAGAGCAGACCAAAGAGACAGCTTGACTGTTTCTATAGGTGTGCAGGCGGGATCAGTTGAACCGCCCTGGCTCACCAGGGCAGAGAGGCTTCCTCAGCTTCCAGCTGAGAAGTAAGGAAAAACTGGGGAGGAGGGGAGGAGGGAAGAAGGTATGGAGCCCCTTCTACCCTTCATCAGAAGACTGACTGATTGAGAAACAGGCTTGCATGGTGCTTTGCAGAAGGAGAGTCTCAAAGTGGTTGCCAATCCCCAACAAGCGCAAACAGCAATCGCAAAATGCAACCGTCGATCTGGCTGTGAGGGGGACCTGTTGCTGTTCCTCCTTCCCTGTGCCTATTGTGCTTTGCCCTCTTGAGCAATGGAGGATGCAGAGCGTCAGGTAGCTATAATCAATGCCAGCCTCACCCAATGCATGGGTGGGAGCCCACCACGGCAGCCCCCAGCTGGATGGCTTTCCAGAGCGACCTGACGAGGTTCCTCTTCCTCCAGGTCTGAGGCTTGGATCCAGGAACCACAGAGACCAGGGCTTCATTTCCTAGGACTTTCAGAAATGTCTGAGTGGCTCCACGGAGGGCTAAGGAGGGTGTTGGGCTTCTCTGCTATAGAGTAGGCCTGCGGAAGTTGCTCCAGTTTCATCGCGACCGCTGCTGGAGCAGGGTTGCCAGCCAAGGATGTGATGTCCAGAGTTTTAACTTTTAGCGTGGAAACAGCCACCCACAAAGGGCTCACAGCTCACCCAACAAAACTACCATTTCCCATAGCTGGACCCAGAAGAACCCAACCAGGCATCCTACCCTGGCCTTGTGTCTTGCTCTTTACATGCTCGTTGCCATGGGGGAAAGCGAAACATTTATTTGCTACCAACACAAGATGCGATCAAAGCCCATAATAAAAAGCCTCTCCATGGATCCCAGGCCTGATGCCAGATCCTTGGATTCCAGTGTTTTGCATGAAGGCAGAATTCAGTACTCGGCAGTGTCTTCAGCACTCAGAAAAAAGGTTTCCCCTGCTCCCCACCCCCAGAGCAGAATTTTAGACTTATGGCTGCAGAAAAGAACTCTGAACGTGTGCCCAGACAACCTCAGAGTGAAGGCCAAGCTGGACTAGCTACAGTCAAAAAGTGGGGATTCAGTACGCCCTACCCCAAAAGCTTCTTCTAATGGAATCACAGTGAGTTAAATGTTCATGAAGGGGCTCCTCTAGACAGGTTCAGACTTCCTGGCAAAATCTCAGCACAGAGCCCATACACAAATTCACAGACCTAGCACACTCATTCACAGGGGCGGGGCATTTCCCACATGCTCAGGAGCACAGCCATCTCACAGAAGGGTCTTCAACAGGGTGGGGCTCTCAGCAGGCAACCAAGCGGCTTAAAAAACGCATAATCTTTATAAGGTGCCTCGGAAGCTTGAGAGGCAGAGGACTCCTCGGTGACTGAAATGCTGCCAGCGTCAGCACATGCAACCTTCTAATTAAAGAGAGAAGCAAGGCATGCATTTTATGGCTGCTCAGTGAACAGCATGATGTGCAAGGCACAACCACCGCTTGAGATCTGGAAGGCACGAGGCTGCTGGACAGAGAGCCAGGAGGCACAGACACAGAGGCGGGCAGGGAAGCAGGCCATGGGGCAAGGACGGTCAGTTTAACCTTTGCCCCTCCCAGACACACAAAGGTGGGCAGTTTAACTTAAAGGACACAGGGCTTCTGCATCAAGATTTCTAAAACCAGGCAGCTCCTCCTCCTATGTTGCCTCCCCGAACAGTATTCTGCAAATACACCCAAAATTCCTAGTCCATACAGAACTATGCTACTTAATTGTGGTGCACCGGCACCTATGGTTAACCTATTGGTATTTTAGGTGATACTTATTGATCCAATGTTATTGTAGTTTTACTACTGGGGTAGTTTGTTCACCCTTGGTCCCCACACTGCACTCAGATCTCACCCATGGCTCCTAAAGCTGTCAGGATGTGACAGTGGCCACAACCCAGGGGCAGCTCTGATTTGCTGGCTAAAGCAAGTGAGGGTAGCTGACAGGTCTCAAACCCTCAGTGAGTTAGGAAATTCCCCTGCATGCAAAGACAGGCTTTGGTGGATTGAGCAGACAAGACCAATAATGGGTCCAAGAAGGTGGTTTCTGCACATGCTGTGGAGGGAAGTGAGGGTCAGATGGGGCTCATCAACTTGGAAAGGGAGCCCAGCTAGAAGGAAAACTCTGACCCAAAACCTCCATTTCCTTGTGGAATATCTTCAGAGAAGAAAAGTCTCAGGAGTAAACCCTACACAAATCTGGAGCGGAGTCCCTAAGGTGGATGGATGGTGCATTCTATGGCTCCTTATGGCAACTCCTGCAGCCAAGCTGGTGCCAAAAGTATTGCTCTGCTTTCCTTTGGACCACATCACTAAGGCTAAGGTGGGGGGGGGGGAGAGTCTTGTTGTTTGGACAACCCAGGACCTCCAGACACACTGCCCAGGCCTGTGCCCCAGGAAGGTCCCTTTGTTGCTGCTTATGCAGTGCTTTGCCTTCACCCCGAGAGGTGCACTTCCCTGTTTCTTGATAGACACCAACAACTACCACTGTTTGCTGCTTTGGTATCATTTTGATGTGAAAGCAGTAAAAAAGTTATTTTAATAAAATCAATAAAAGAGAAAGCACTTTTCTGCTTAGTTACCTGGAGGGAATTCTGAACTCGCCCCAGGCAACCAAGATGGATAAGCTTCCTTTTTCAGCTGTACCTCCCCTCCCCTCCCCTCTACCCCACAAAAATAGATGTTTTCATCACTCTGAACGCAAACATACAGGAGCCAACCCACCCCTTGTGACATTTCCGACATGCCAGAATTCTGGCGTCAACTAACTGGGTTGTGGCGGGTGCAAACCTGAGCAGCTGGAATAGGCCTGGGATCCTGCTGCTGCAGCAGCCTCTGTGGAGGAATAAGAGCTGCCTTTTGGCAGGGCCAAGTTGAGGTGCCTTTTGTAAATGATCAGCCAGTCAACAAACTGAACGATTCTCAAAGCTATTTATAGGAGCTCAAATGGGAACCCAATCGCAGGTGGCCTCTTCGCTCACCTCACCCTTGACATTCCCACCTCCAACAGCTCTTGACCGAAACTCTGCCTTTGGGAAACACCAAGCCAGTGGGAGAACAGAGGCAGACCCTACTTTCCACCAGGACCTTTTACTCAGCCTTGCAAAAAAGCCCACTCAAGTTGCTAGTCCACAAAAAAACACCGACTAGCCTGTCTGTGCCTGTTTAGGGAGGCTTTTTAATGTTTAATAGATTATTTTATTTCATTTTTCTGTTGGAAGCCGCTCAGAGTGGTTGGGGAAACCCAGCCAGATGGGCGGGGTATAAATAAATTATTATTATTATTATTATTATTATTATTATTATTATTATTATAGCAATTTTCACTGGAAATACTTAAAAGTAGGGTTTCATTGAACAAAAGGGGGGGCAGACAGTTTTCAATAAATATCTGGCAGAACTTTAACCACAAGAGCAAATCATCCGACATCCTACAACCATGGTTACAAGCTTACCCACATCTAGGCCCATTGTACTACTCAAACACTATGTACTGTATATGTCTGAAAGACAGGGTCAGTGAGCCCCCCAGACTCCTCCTTGGCCTTCTGGCCCAAGATGGCGCCTGTTTAAGGTGGTAGGCCATCAGAAAAAGCTGCTCACCCATCAGCCAAGTGCAGGTTCACAGCCTCACCAGATGGCCAAATCAGCCAGGTTTGCAAAATCTTTAGGTTGTCGCACAATTAGAGCGCATTTCAGTCTCAAAATCAGATGTTAATACTCGTCCCTTAATCAGCTTTGAGCAATAACCAACAGAGATAGGAATCTTCAAGCAGAAAAACAAAGGGGCAGACTCACATGCTAAGAGGGCATCTGAAGAAGTGTGCATGCACACGAAAGCTCATACCAAAATAAAAACTTAGTTGGTCTTTAAGGTGCTGCTGGAAGGAATTTTCTTATTTTGTTTCGACTACATCAGACCAACACGGCTACCTACCTGCAGCTAAGAGGGCAGTCACACACTTGTATCACATACAAAAGTTGAGCAAGACTACTTTAGAAAGCAATGTAAATCATTTCATAGTAACCCTAACCCACACAATCTCTGGAAGTTCTTTGCATCAGTCTTTTCCATCCATGAAAAACTACAAAACCCTCAAACTTAAAAGAAGTTCGCTTCTTGTTGGAAAACATCAGCAAAGTTTCAGCAAAACCTATCAATAGATTTGGAGTATTTTCCCTGCTGCTGCAGTCAATAGTAGTAATATATTGTTGTTCATGTAATATTGACAGTCAGGAGTTCCTTTCCCTTGATAAATATTGAGGGAGGAAAATATGACTTCACAAAAGATTGCTCTCCATGATCATATGTAGGGATTTTGTTTTGTTTTTCGGTAAGGAGGCATTTTTTAAATGTTTGCTATGTTTATTGTATTTTTTAATGTTTCCAACAAGAATGCTGTTAAACACATTGTGAATGTTTTAAATGCTCTTCTTAACAGAATTGGCACCACCCCAACACAGCTATGGTTTCCAGTTGACTAAAAGATCAACCCAGCGAGACTCACTTGTGAGAAGGTATGGATTGAGCAGCAGAGTTTATTCAGACTTTCCCTACAGATATAATTAGGGTGGGGGAGGAATGCAGAAAGCACCACTTGAACCAAGCTGCCAAGGTATTGTGGTTTTGATAGAAATACCAACTCAGCGGTGTTTTTCAAATCACTTGGATTTAGCAGCGCTGCCCCCTTTCAACTGTGTGATGCAGCAGCAAAAAAAGTGAATGCTATTCTAGGCTGCATCAACAGAAGTCTAGTGTCTCAAACAAGGGAAGTCATAATCCTGCTCTATTCTGCCCTGGTCAGACCACACCTGAAGCCCTGTGTCCAGTTCTGGGCACCAGGGCCGGCTCTAGGTAGACCCCCGGTGGCGCAGGGCACCACAGCGCCGGCCCGCCAGGAGGGCGCCGCGAGCTGCGCCCGCCCGCTGGCCGGCCCGCCGGTTCGACGCGCAGCTGCGCCCATGGCAACCGCACTGCACCTGCCCGCCCGCCGCGCAGCAGCGCCTGTGGCAGCCGTGCTGCGCCCGCCCGCCCACCGCGCTGGGAAACGGGGCGGGGGGGGGGGCGCCGGAGGAATCAGTCGCTCCACGGCGCTAGGGGCGCTTAAGACGGCCCTGCTGGGCACCACAATTTAAGGTTATTGAAAGGCTGGAATATGTACAGAGGAAGGCAACCAGGATGATCAAGGGTCTGGAGACCAAGTCATATGAGGAACAGTTGATGGAATTGGGTATGTTTAGCCTGGTAAAGGAGAGACTGAGAGGAGATAGGATAGCTATCTTCAAATATCTAAAGCAGTGGCTTTCAACCAGTGTGTCGTGGCTTGGACAGCTGTTTATTGCAGCAGCCCTGGCTATAGGCTCTGCAGGTGAATGGTGCCTGTGAGAAGCACCTCTCTTTGGGGTGGGGGGTGGGGCAGCTCAGAGACCAGGGACAGCAGCAGCAGCTGCCCAGATGACTCCCAGGGAGAGGAAAGGAGGGCAAAACTCCGCAAGGGAGTGTTAAAAAAAAGGGTGAGAGGCTGCCAGCTCTGCAGGCAAGGGGTGACCTAACTGGGCTCCTGAGCCCCACAGCGGAGCCACAGAACTCAAGGGACACATGGACTCAAAAAGGTTGAAAACCTCTGATCTAAATGGCTGCCACATGGATGATGGAGCAAGCTTGTTTTCTCCTGCTCTGGATAATGCTGACCTGCCTTACTGGCTTGCAGCCTTACTTGCTTGCAGAAAGAACGACCACAGTCCACTCGCAGATGAAGGGGCATGACTTGGGGCTTCCCTTGTGCTTGGTCTGGAAACTGCAGTTAGTGCAGAATGCTGCAACGCAACTGCTTTCAGGACTGAGGGTCTGTCAGCATACTATGCCCACATTCAAAGATCTGTGTTGGCTACCAGTCTGCCATTGGGTTGAGTTCAAGGTGTTTCCAGTGCCCCTAAAACACAGAACTGCTTGGGAACAGATGACGTAAGGCAGTGGTTCCCAACAGGTGGTCCGGGGACCCCCAGGGGTCCGCGAGCTATGCCAGAGGGGTCCGCAAGATGCTATTAGAATAAAAAATATATTAAATATATTTCGTATGATAACAGATTTTTTGTTTTGGCCGCTTCCTGCATGAGCAGAGTCTAGCGCAAAACTAGAATTAGATAGAGGCAGTAGTTCTGCTGTATGCCGTTAGGTGGCGCTTTACAAACACGACTGTTTTGCAAAGAGGCAGCGCGCGCATTCTACTAACGCTCACCTCCCCAATATGCTTTGTGCGCGTTGGCTTCATTTGTGCGCTACTGCGCAGGTACCCTGTCTTCTCCATTCCCCTCCCTCCTCCCTGGCGCGAGCTGCCTCTTTGCAAAACAGTAGTGTTTGTAAACAAAGCGTTGTTTTTCGCGGAAGCTACAGTTCGCGTAGTTAAAAATGGACCGTTGGTTAAAAAGTGGTTTGTTAAAACGACAAAGGCCTACAGATGAAGAGGAAGAACTGTAAAAAACGTATAAATATAAAATATAAAAAGACTCTTAATTTGGCTCTCACTTTTTAATTTTAGGATTAGGAATTAATGGGGGTCCTTGTCACAATAGTGGCTCAATGAGGGGTCCTCGAGAAAATTTTGTTGGGAACCCCTGACGTAAGGGATCACCTTAGCCCATTCATGCTGACTCAACTGATTCGCAGAACAAGTGCCAGGTAACATCCATTCTGTGTTTTGTCAGGAGTTTTATGCCTTTAGTGGGGCAGCACCTGTACTTTGGAAGCCCCTGCCTATGGGCCATTGTTTTATTATTTTCTATGCCTGCTGAAAACTTTTGGTTTGACAGACCTATGCAAATATACATGACTGGCTACATGTTTTGCTGTGTTTCACTCTTGTTAACAAATTTTAAATCTTTAAAAAAAAATCAGATGTGTTTACCACTCTAGGCTCCTTTGGGATGAAGCACAGGATGTAAATCTGATTTATAAAATGTATAAACCAATAAACAACGCAACAGAGGCTTCAACAGGCCTTTCCCCTTTGCTCTGGAATGCAACACTCTTGCGAGACACACAGAGCAAAATTAGCCTCCAGGATGCTAACACCCAAGCCACTTGCACTGGATCCTAGCCTGCTCACATGCAGTACTGATGATGCCTCTTGGCTTCTGCTCCACATGGTATGTGATGTTGGAAACTTCCTGCTGAGCTCCAACGTCATATAACTTCCCCAAGATAAGGAAGTCTACCATCACTACTGTGCCTGACAAACAGGTTGCCGCGACTCCCAACTGAGAGTCTGGGAACCAAGGAAAGGCAACTAAATCACCAAAGGACTACACATATCTCATTGGAAAGGACACTCCTCTCGCCTCCAAGCAAAATGCTTCTTTAATAATGGGATACACACTCAAGACTTATTCCCGAAACAGATGAGTGCCTAAAGACGAGCATTGTTGATAGACAATCAATTTTTGTCACAAAGAAACAGAGCACCACCTGGGGTTGCAGCCATCTACTCTGGAGAAGCAGCAGGAAGACACACGTAGGTCAAATGAAAGGAAGGGTAATTTTCGCTTTCTAAAATTCTATTTAAGCAGTCTTGCAGGGGGACTCTGACCTGGCCCTGCTTACCTCACTTAGTTATTGGTGACCTAGAAGACAACACACAAAAATACACACACACTTAAAGTTGGCCTGCCATAGGCAAGTGGCTATTTGCAAGCCTGTCCTGTATTTAAATATTTCTTGGGAAACTTCCTGTTCCTAGTTCACCAGTGGGGTAGACCACGATCAGAGTAAGTCAAGGTGAGTTGCAGTTATGCCACTGGCAAAGCAGGACAAAAAATAGCAGTCCCTATTTATGCCCTTGAAGTGTATGACATAGCCCACTGAACCCTGCAATTTGTAAGTCATAATTAATCAACAATATGCCCATTAATATGGGACGCAGGTGGCGCTGTGGTCTAAACCACTGAGCCTAGAGCTTGCCGATCAGAAGGTCGGCGGTTTGAGCTCCCGTTGCTCGGTCCCAGCTCCTGCCAACTTAGCAGTTCGAAAGCACGTCAAGTGCAAGTAGATAAATAGGTACTGCTCTGGTGGGAAGCTAAGCGTTTCCATGCACTGCTCTGGTTCGCCAGAAGCGGCTTTGTCATGCTGGCCACATGACCCGGAAGCTGTCTGCGGACAAACGCCAGCTCCTTTGGCCAGTAAAGCAAGATGAGTGCCGTAACCCCGACTGGACTTAACTGTCAGGGGTCCCTTTGCGCCCAGTAATAGGATGTGTGGGATGTGGGCAGAGAATCATTTCTACGTCGCAAGGACATTTATGAGCTTCCTCTAAACGCACCAAGGCATGCAGACCTTCTTGGGAGGCCAGACTTTCCTGTTGCAGGGGTGGAGGGCAGGCAGTGCCCCCAACCAGCCCATTAGTTTCCCCAGAGGAGCAACTGACAGATACTCTTCCTACATGAAAGAAAAGTCAAGGGGAACAGTCTAGGACCCCATTTGGGTGCAGTGATACAAGCTCCCAAGAGCAACTAAGTCTTCCACCCTCTACATCCACTTGAGTTCAGTTTCTGGATCAGATTAGATGTAAAGTCAGGATCTGGCTTGAACTCTCCTAGTACTTCTCAGGCTGCATGCATTTCAAAATTCTTACTCTTCTCACCTACAACCCTCTTGGCAGGTCGGTATGACTCAAAGAGCAGAACTTGCTCTTCTGTATGCTTCATTGAGGAACAGGAGTCACCTACTGCCCTAAGCCCTAGCAATGCTACAGTGGACTGTATACTCCTGAGGGCAGGGACTCGTCTAATGTATCTATTGACTCAGTAAACAACCATGAACATTGATAGTGACATATAAAGAAACATAATAATTACGCAAGATGTCTCAAAATGACGCATGGAAAAAAATAGGAACAATAAGAGCTAAACCCAGCTACAAATAGAGTAATAAAAAGACCTAAAAGACTCATTCAAAAGAATATATAAAAGGAAGAAATCTTACCCACACTACTTTAAAGGCTAAGTACAAAAAAGAAGCCACAGACATTAGTGACCCTCCCAAGGGACTGGGTAAAGAATGACAGGCACGTCTAATGAAGCGCAACACATCTGCTTCTCTGCTTTGCAATGTTTGAGGCCTTTCACAATCCAAAGGATTCTCTCAAGAACCAGAACAGTATGGAGGGGAGAGAGACCAAGAAGGCTCTGCTCTACCTCCACTGTCGAAGGCAGCAGGCCCTTGAAGACCAGTTGCTGGAAACCTCAGGCGAGGCATCTGGATGGCCACTATGAAAACAGACTGTGGGGGGCCCTGGGCTTGATTCTCTTAAGAACATAAGGAGAGCCTGCTGGATCAGGCCTAGGGCACATCTAGTCCATAGCTGCCAAGTTATCCCTTTTTTTAAGGGAAATTCCCTTATGCTGAATAGGCTTCCTCGTGAGAAAAGGGAAAACTTGGCAGCTATGATCTAGTCCAGCATCCTGTTCTCACAGTGGCCAACCAAGATGCCAATTATGGGAAACCCACAAGCAGGATTTGAGCACAAGAGCAACTCTCCCCTCCTGCAGTTTCCAGCAACTGGAATTCAGAAGCATTGCAACCCCCAAGCGTGGAAGCACAGCAGAGCCATCCTGGCTAGAAGCCACCAATAACCCTCTCCTCCATGATTTTGCCTAATTTAATTGTTAAAGCCATCCAAGCAGGGAGCAAGTTCCATAGCTTAGAAACAGAAGACACAGGGAGCTCTCTCATGGAGATTCACAGGCAGACCACATTCTAGGACTGGCCGTGCTGCTGTGCAGCCAGCAGAAAAATAATAAAGATCAACAGCAACCCTACCAAGACCCAGACGGAGCAACTACACAGCATTCTTGACTGAAGGTTTGATCCAGCCCTCACAGAGGCAATACTGCCAATACAAGCAGGAGATCAATGGGGCAGGCAGATGTCCACAGGATCAAAGTTCTGGGGCTGACCTGGTCACTTGCAGCATATTTAATAGAGACAAAAAGACCCTGACACACTCTATATGTTATTGGACTCCAGTTCCCATCAGCTTCAGCCAGCATGGCTAAACATCAGGGATGACGGGAGTTGCAGTCCAACACCATCTTGATGCCCACAGGGTCCTCCCCTGGGTTTAATGGATCACTCTGGTCCTTGTGAAGTCAAGCACACCTCTGCAATTAGAGCAACACAGAGAATGGGGAACCGTCACTCTCCTGTGGCAAGAAAACACCAAGCCCTATCACTGCTTAAAGATTAACAAATCTGTTGTGGCAGGAGCTTATGTGGGTGCCCCCCTGACAGACACACGAAGAGGTCACCTCAGGAGGAAAAGCAGCAGATGGAAAGCCAAACAGAAAGATGTCTAGGGAGTGGCCAAGGCAGGCCTGAGAGAGCAGACCATGAAGCCTCTTCCTATGGATAGTATAAACAAATAGCAGATTCAGCCAAAGGGAAAGGGAACCGTACTTTTAGAAAGAGGAGCAGCTTATTGGCAGAGCATCTTCTTGGCATGCAGAAGGGCCGAAATTCCATCCCCTGTGTCTCAGGAGAGACCCCGGCCTAAAACCCTGGAGAGCTGCTGCCAGTCAGTGTTGTCAACACTAAGCTATGAGGCTTGCTATACGACAGCTAAACGCAGGAAGTCACCACCAGACTCAATATTTACATGTACTAACGTGGGGAAGTAGGAGAAAGTGAAGCAGTGCTTGTACCAAGCCAGACCATTTCAGCTACTACGGTACTTCCCAATCCGACTGCCTTGGAATATGTGTCAAGCCTCCCCTCTGCCCACGATTCACAGAACCAGGGCTTTGAGAAGCACCACACAATGCTGTGAGAGAATAGGTTCTGCATGCTGGTAGCCCCCACCCCACCCCACCCCATGCCCAGGAGCAACAGGGCCAGGTGGCTGGAATGCACCGGCTGCCTCCATCACTTTCCTCCGCCTGGGAGAGAGAATTTGCAGAGTTCAGCCAAGGAAGGTGCAGCTGCTCGCCAGGATGTTCCCGTAACAATATCCAGCCGTGTTGATACATGCTTTCCTGTGAAACCTGAAGAAGGAGCAGGGAGTGAGTCCTGGGGACATGCAAAGCAAAGGAACAGGCTCAGTTGCCGCGGGGGGGGGGGGGAAGCTACGCACCAAGCAGAGGCGCCCAAGACCTGCCCCCAATGGAGAAGGTAAGGGAGCTCAACTGACAGGCCAGCCAACCCTGCACTCACAACAGTCTCCCACCTGCCTCTATACTCTGGAGAAGTAGAACAGGGCAAAATATCCATCTGCTTCAACAAACAGAGACACTTACAAGGACCACCAAGCTTACTTCTACTGTATTTGGTGGCTACATTTTATTTCAATAAAAAGAGCACATGCCCAGCATAATTAAACCTCACAGTGGCTACAACTGAGGCACCAGTAGTGATCAAATCAAGAAGTCCAGTGGACCGGCTGGAGAGAGCTTGAAAGTTTCCACAGTGGAGAAACAGCAGGGGGAGGTGATGCAACCAGACCTAAGTTGGGGTGGAAGATTCCCCCTGGCTTATTTGTTTATTTAGTGGGGCAGGGTGCACATCATCAGGTCATCAGCATGGTCATTGGATGGACGCCAATTGCAAATGCAACATTAGGCATGTTTTTAGCCTTGTTCACCAAAAACAAGTAAAACTAGCATGCTGGATCAAATCGCTCTCTGGGGAAGCCTTCTACAACTAGGTGCCCTCCAAACATCTTGGACTACGACTCCCATCAGCCCCAGCCAGCAATGTGCTCACACCCCAAAGATAGGAAGCTCAAGGATGCAGAAAATCTGCTAGAGGCTTCGCAGAAAAGGTGGGGTCTGGGGCAGCTTGAAAAACCAAACGAACTATAATTTGACACCAGGTAACTCCATGTGGAAGAGTGGTCATGAAACCTGGCCTAAGCAAAAGTGATATTGCAATTCTTTTGACTGTCTCAGGGGTGGGTGGGGGTGTGGGGTGTGTGAGAGAGAGAGCTTGACTGATGTGGGGATGAATTCCTTCTTCTTTGTCATTTGATCTTAGCACACAGAAGCAACAGGCAATGGCATCCTTTTCTCATTTATTACAGTGCTAACCCACCCTTCCTTTAAGAAGCCCAGCAAATGACACTTCCCCATTTTGCTACTCATCAAGAGACCAAGGGAGAAGGTAGAAAAGGCAGTCTTTAAGTGTATAACCAAAGTTTTCCTGCAGTATTGGACCAACCCAATTTTATACTTAAAGGATCAAATAAGAGACCTTCTTCCTCCCCACAAAGGGCTAGATTGAAAGAGGGCTCATTACTCCACCCCTCAAAAAACTCTGCTTGGCCAAAGTCCAAAATGGCAAATGTTTGGACAGTGCCAGATCACCACAGCCCAGCAAGGAAGTCCAGGGAAGGATGCAAAACACCAAGAACAGTTCCAACATCTCATGGAATGGGGAAGAGCTCATTGGGATTAGATTCATGGGATTGAGGGGAGGCTCCAGCTAGTTCCACGTCCGTGGTCAGCAAGATGTGTGGCCATACACAGAACCAGCAGCTTTCCTGCATTCCCCTCTCAGAAGCTATGGCAAATCACTGGGAGCACCAGCGGCTTGGACTACAGCTGTGGGGCATGACTGCGTTCACCACTGTGAATCAGCACAGCCTCCTCTCGCCTTGATCCACTCCTTGTCAGCTATGTAGAACAACAAATGGGGCTAAAGTGGGGTGTGTGTGTGTGGAGGTGGAAAGAGATAGGCATCTGAAAAGGCTGGGCAATGCTGACCAAAGTTGTAGGTCAAGACTTCTCCAACACTGCCATTCCAAGCCTCCTAAAAGTTGGAGAAGCATCCGACTAGAACAAAAACTAAGGGCAGATGGCAGAGGCAGCAGTGCCAACCCCGTTCCCCCCCAAGGGCAAGCAGATGGAAGGAGGGTGGAAGGCCTTCTGCCACACTGGACTGTTCCTTTGCAGCATCTCCTCTTGCCAATCTGCTTACGTTCCTCATCCGTGAATCCCATCTTCCCCTTTTCTACCTATTCAGTTGCTTGGATCCTAGAGGATAGTGCGGAGCTGCCCACACCGTGAACTACTAGGGCCACAGACTCTCCAAAGAGCATCTCCCTGGGTAGAAACAGGTCAGGTAACAGGAGTGACTACCACCACCTGACCACAGACCTTCCCCAACTGGAAGGGATGTAATGGCTCCCTGTTCGAGTTGCTTAGGCAGCAAGAGACTTCCTAGTGTGCCTGCCTGGGTTGCACCTGATGGCTGCCTACAGCTAGGCTCTGACACCACCCTTCTGGCCTGGCTAGACTACTACTGCTTATATCTCCCAATCTACTATTCCACTCTGACCCCGTTGACCTATTCTATTCAGACGTCATGATAAATCAGGAATGAGGAATTTGTGGTTGGAATATATCTCCCCTGACCACCAGACATGCAGGTTTGGGCTGATGGGAGTGGTAATTCAACAGCATCTGGAGAAGCACAGATCCTCCCCCAGTCCTAGGATAAACCAATATTTATTATGGCAGTAACAAACTGCATGAGAAATAAAAAGCTTTTACTTCTGTTCTTAATTAACTGCAATTTCATGTTGCAGCCAAACCTGAAAGCTGTAATTAAACTTAGCTATTGTTCGAAACAAGCAAACTTCACAACCCATGGTTTTGAAGTTTGTTTCAAACAAACCATGGCTAATATTGACCAGAGTGCAGGATTTGGACACAACACTCAACTGTGATTAATGAAAAAACAGAGCTCTGATTTCCTCCTTGATTTCCACCAGAGGAGGAAAAGGAAAGGAGCACACAAATCCCAAGGCTTGCTCAACCCCTTCCTGTCACCATAATCCATGGTTTATTGCGATGTCAGAACCAGCTCAATGGCCTCTGCCATGCTGCGCTGGCTCAAACAACCTCCTCTTCTCTTACTCATCATATATCTACATATACATCTATATAGCTATATGTTTACACGATTCCTCCCCACACTTCACCATAAGGTCCCAGGGCAAATTATAACAATATAACGACAATTAAGTCTATGACTTTAAATATGCTCTCTGGAAGGCAGACTCCAATGAAAGTTAATTGAATATACTTACAAGATACTGTTGCAAGAAGTGGCCCCAAAGCAAAAGGTTATTTGACAGGTCTGATACAGCAGATGACCAAAAGATTGTCAGTCACATTATACCGACATGAAAGTTGCTTCATTATAAAGTCCTTTTGCATCTCAGCAGCTGCTCAGTTTGCTGCATTTTTTAAATTTATTCAGTTTGCTGCAGTAACCTTTTCTGTAAAAACAGCATCATCCCCTAAAAAAAAAGTTTTGCTGGACTAATAAAAAGCAAATCTAAAAAACACGCAATTCTCCTGTGATATTCCATGATAAAAGCCACAAAAGAATAATTAGGGAGCAAAACTATCTTCTGCTACTGTAGCAGAGGCACGACTAGAAAGGTCTCATACACCTGTCCCATTTGAAACAGACAAGAGCTGGGTAAGTTAAACGCTCCACTCAGACTTCATCAAGGCTAGAAACTCCATCATTAGGCCCTGATCCCAGAAAAATATGGTGTTTTATCTTGGTTAGAAAAGCCCTTGTCAAATCTGCAAAAAAACGGGTGCCTGAAGGATATTAACACAAGTTAGTCAGATGAGCACTGCTTACTCCAATGATCTTCGCTCTGGAACTTCTGAAGCCCAGAATTTGCAATGCTTTCCCCACCTCTTATTTCTGGACAGGCCCAGAAGCCGCCAGCGTTCCCACACTGTTGTGGCTTGCCCTTGCAAACCTGTCCGACACACACGCTTTGCTCAGGGGCCCCTTTGGTGCGTGCTGAACAAAGTACAAGTTTTTCTGGCTTGGCAAGTGTCGGGCTGCGCAAGGACTGATTCCTAATTGGATATGGGTATCCCCTCCCAGAAGCAGCAGCATCCAAGCTGGTGCCAGGCACCAAAACAGAGGCTAAGCCTCTCCCAGCTCATGCCACAGCACCTTACCCCACCCCTCGGACTGGGGCTTGCTGGCAAACACCAACACGTGAAACGCCTGCCAGTCACAAGAGCTCAAGGAACAGCGCTGACTCCAGACATGCAGCTCTACCATAGTCCTCATTCACAAAGGATCTGTGCTGGCTTCCAGAAGGGCATGATATCCGAGGAAAAGAGAACCTGAACTCCATCAAATCCACCCATCTCATGGAGAAGCAAAAAAAATGGACCCAACAGCTGCAAGAAGTGGAATGCACCCCTGCCCTGAAAGAATGGCAGATCCACAAAGCTGAGAGAGATTCTAAGGTCAGCAGACCTCCTAGTCTTTCACTCCTCCCCAGTCCACAAATCCACCTCTAACCCACAGAAGGCAGGAGCAAACAGTGGTCTATGAATGACTCACATAAGTGTGCCAAGCTTCAATATGGAGATGGCCAAAGAAACACTTCAGAAGCATTTCCTTGTCTGGCCTTAAGAGAAAGCATTGCTGTATTCCCCCCCCAGACACTGTTCAGTCTGCTCAGGTGTTAAGAAAGACCCAACCACCAGGTCTCAAAAAGAGAACTGCTACCGAAGGAAAAGTCCAAGTAATCCCACTGAGCTCCACTCTGAATGGTTGCCCCCCCCCATGCCAAAGTTCACAGATGCAAAAGGCTGGGGAGAATCCTCCAGGTTTAGCTGACGTGGGAAAAGGAATGTTTCTTCATTATACAGGGTGCCTGAGGAAGAGCTCTGTGCACGAAAACTCAGAAACTGGCATAACTAAATCCCAACAATGCCCCACCCCCCTTGGTGCTCTTTATCTTTGGGACTACGTAGCCTGAACTATCTATTGCAAAACCAGAAAACAAGTCGGACCAAGCTGGTTTTCAGGTGTCAGGGCAAGGAACTGGGGAGAGAGGGGCAGTAGCTTCATTCACTGACAATCTGTGTAAAGGGCAGGCAGCACAGCCAAGGAAGCACTTATGCTGCCAAGCACTGACCACAAAGTTACCCCTAGAGGACCAGCCCCCAAGGCTCTTGAAATTATCCCTCTGTGCCTACCGTGTTTCCCCTTTTTTAAGACACCGTCTTATAACTTTTTTTCCTCAAAAAAACACACGGTGGCTTATTTTCAGGTGGTGCCTTATTTTTTTTATTACCACATAAGTACCGGTATGGTAAAGCAATCTACAGTACATTTATCCAGGGCTGTCTTAAGGGTGCTGCCGGCGGGGCTGGAGCTGTTGCTCGGAGGCGCAGTGTCCAGCCTCGCCTCTTCCTTGG
The DNA here is from genome assembly GCF_965207765.1 of Zootoca vivipara. Taxonomy (NCBI): domain Eukaryota; kingdom Metazoa; phylum Chordata; class Lepidosauria; order Squamata; family Lacertidae; genus Zootoca; species Zootoca vivipara. The sequence continues at coordinate 73,172,315 of NC_142583.1, forward strand.
TGCCCTCCAGAACTGCGCCTATCACTATATCTTATTGCCAAGTCTTGCGGGGGGCGGCGCGGAAGTGACACCACCCACTTGGCCACCTCCTGCGATGCCAGAATGTTCCCAATCAGAGGGGAGGCAAAGCGTGGTGTCCAAAAGCCCCCCCCCCCAAAGAGCTGGGTCTCTGAAGGTTTGTAAGTCCTACACACCAGATCCTCCTCCAGGAGAAAGGGAGAGAGAGAGAGATTATTCAGAGCCCACCAGAGCCACTCCTCCTCCAGATTTGCAGTGGGTCTGTTGGCAAAACGAGACGGGGAGGGGATGTCAGTTTTTTAAAAAGCCAGAAGGTGAAGCCATTCTGAACCACCCTATGGCCATAGAACATCTGTAAGCAGCATTGCCCAGGAAGATACCATTACCTTCCCCATTGGGCAAATGTACACCCAACTGGAGCCACTTTATGCTTCCAAAAGCATGAGAGAGAGAGAGAGAGAGAGAGAGAGAGAGAGAGAGAGAGAGAGATGTGCACACGGGGGGGGGAGAGAGATACGCGCGCGCAAACACAGAGAGACAGACGTGCACACGGGGGGGAGAGACGCGCGCGCAAACACACACAGAGAGAGAGACGCGCACGCACACAGAGAGAGACAGAGAGAGACGCAAGGGGAGAGAGAGACGTGCGTGTGCACAGAGACGGACGTGCACACACACACACACACAGAGAGAGAGAGAGAGAGAGAGAGAGAGTGCGGCGCTGCTTTGCGCTTTGTCGGAAGCGGCGGTGGCTGCAGCGTTGACAAAGCACGAAGCAGCACCGCACTTAGGGGAAGATGCCCAGGGAGGGGTCTGCGGGGCCGAGGCAATGTGTGAAAGGGACGGATGGCGAGGAGGAAGCGGGGAGTAAACCGATTGGGGCTTTAACACGCCCGCACGCGCAAAAGGGAGGCTCGGAATGTGGAGATCGTTTCTCTTAAAGTGCCGCAAGTAACGAGTCTCTCTCTCTTTCCTCCTGCCGCTCGTGCCCTTGGTGCTCCGTGCGGCGCTGCTTCGCGCTTTGTTAGCGCTGCAGTCGCCGCCGCTTCCGGGCGCCGACCTGACCCGGCAGGCTTCCTCCTCCTGCCGCAGCCGGCATTGCAGGAGCTGGGTCCTGCTGGCTTGTGCCCTCGGTGCTCCGTGCGGCTGCTGCACGCTTTATCGGCTGCTGCGCAGCCGCTTCCAGGCACTGACCCGACCGGGCAGGCTTCCACCTCCTGTAGCGGCCGCCGTGCTGGGTCCCACTAGCTGGCTGGGGCACTTGGTGGTCTTGCTCCGCGTGGCACTGAAGTATGGCTTATTTTCAGGGTATGCCTTATATGTCTCAAATGCTTAAAAACCCTGCCCTGGCTTACTTTTTGACTATGTATTAAAAAAGGGGAAACACGGTACAAGAGAAAGCGTGGCCATGCTTCAGGAGCAGAGCGCAACCACTAGTCCCTTCGGGTGGGATGCCCTTTGCAAACTCAGTGTTCAGGAGCCCCTCCTCTTCTCTGCTGGGGGGGGGGCGCAAAATGCAGGCGGAAAGGCAACAATGTAATCCGCAAATTGGCTGGCCAGAAGCAGAACTGGAGTGCTGAAAATCAGGTTGGATAAACTGGACGAGGCACCCCAAGGCAGAAAAAACTCCTGCATCTGCCAGATAGGAGAGGCTCCTCCTTGGAGAAGGCCTGGGGTGTGCCTGCCGTCCCTCCTGCAAAGTAGGGCAAACAGCAGCAGCAGCAACCCACCCTATGGCAGAAGAGAGGCTACAGGCCAGCCCTGCTGCAGAGCACCCCAGGCTCCCATGCCAAGGCTTCCCCAAACTTTCAACTCAAGTTCTGCCCAAACAAAGGGGCAGAGCCAAGTTCAGCTGAGCCTCAGCAATTTGGGACAGGGACCCATCTCTTTGTCCTCGCTCCCGCTGACGGGGCTGGAGTCACAGGAGCAGGCAGTCTCTGGCATCAACCTCTCCTGGGCTCCGCCAGAGTCTCCCCCTGCCCCAGGGAAGCGGCCAATACCTGTTTATTTGGTCGGCTCCCCTGCCCCACCCTCGGAGCCCAACCCTCGGGGCAAGGGGCGATTACAACATCTTAAAGAGACACAATGAAGCAACATAAAACATGTAGAGAAAACTCCTTCCCAGCCAGGCACTTTCCTGCCGACAACAAAAGCCAGGCTAGCTTAAAGAAAGTTTTGCCGTGGTTATTGTTTACAAGAGAAGTGGCTGGAGGATTTTTTATTTTGTGGGGGGGGGGGGCTACTTTCCAGCTGCTTGTGCTTTCATATGCCCAAAGAGCTGCCATCACACACAAGAGAGCAATGGTTGGGGGGAGAGGTTCCCACCCTATCCTTATGGCTCCCGTATTCCAGCTGAACGTCTGATGGGAAGCGCAAGCCCAGCAACGGGAGCCCTGACCCAGAAGGCTCCTCCAAGACCGGCCGCCATCTGCTGGGGGACGTCCAAGCCCTGGGTCCCCTCCATCCGGCAGAAGGATGGGTCAGACCTGAACCGCCCTCTCCCCACGGACAGCATTCCTAGTGGGCAGAGCAGCTCCCTGGGTCTTTCTCTGCATCCAAGCGCGTGGGTGAAGTAATGGCGGGGAGGGGGACGCCCGAAGCAGCGGGGCCCCCACTTGAATAAAATATTGGGGGTGGGTGGGACACCTGTCCCGCATAATCGATCAAGACGCCGCGCGTGCGCACTATTTGAATGGCAATGCACGACAACCCGGGGGGCGCCCCTCAAATATTTTATATGGGGGGGGGGTTCCTAAGGGACCTTGGCTCCTAAGTCCTGAAGCCACAAGCGAGCCCGCTCCGGGTGGGCTTCGGGACGACAGCGTGGAGAGGCGCCACCCCTCCGCCCGCTTTCCCGAGTTCCCAGCAGAGGACGGGGGGGTGCTTTTGTCGGGGGGGGGGCGGGTGAGGAGAGGTGAAGATTGACAGGTCAGCTGGCCAAAGGGTGGGGGGCGGGTAAAGTAGCCCCTCCGCGCCCAGAGAAGCGCTTCCAAGAGAAGGAGGAGGAGGAGAAAAGAAAGGAGCCCCCCCCCTCAACCTTTGAAATCGCCCCCGGCAGCCCGCGAGCACCCGGCCCTTAGTGCGCGTCCGTCCGAGGTGGGATCCCCCCGGGGAGGGGTCGAGCGCGGGTCCCGGGGGTGAGGAGGGTGTTCCTCGAAGGCCCGAGCCTCGGAGGTGGGTGCCGGACAGATTCCCCCCCCCCTCGCCGTACCTGGCGTGGGCCCCGCAGGGCCGCTCTCCGCGCGCTGCCCGCCTGCCTCGGCCGCTTCCACAGCCGTCGCCGCCGCTGCTGCCTCCTCCGCCGGCCCTCGCTTCTTCTCGCTCTCCCTCAGACACGCCGCGCGCGAGGCCTCCACACCGCCATTGGCCGAGCCGCCCGCCACTCACCTCCGCCCCGCCCACGCCCTCGCGCTCGGGCGCGCACGCTCGGCGGCCCGCGACGGGATAAGGGGACGGCCGCTCCGCCAAGCCGAGGTCCCATTGGTCGCTCTCCGCGACGTCGCGCCTTCCCTGCTTTCCTTTAGGCGTTCATTGGCCAGCGGCCCCCGTCCATCTCTCTGTAGCGTTTCCCACCCGCCTACCCTCGCTTTGGCTCGCTTTCCGCTCAAAGGCGGCGAGGCCCCCGTCGAGCACTCAAGCGCTGATTGGGCAAGGGCTTTTTCTCGTAAGCCCTCCCCCCGTCCCCGCCTCGGCTCCGAAACGCGGCAGGCGGGAGGCGTCCCCCACGTGGGGAGGCAGCGCGCGACGGCGATTGGGCCCTCGGCCGGTCCGAACCACGCGCGGCGCCGGCGTGCATTGGGCGAAGAGCCTGCCGCTCAAAGTTGGGACTCAATCCGGGAAGGCATCTGCGGACTCAACCATGGACGCAGCGGCGGGGGGGGGGGAGCACAGAGAACAATGTCTTCTTCGTTTGCTGCTGCATCCACTGGCTCCACTGGGGGGGGGGGAATAAAAGCAGCAAGTGCGGGGCTGGCGGTTCTGCCTGGCCTTCTGGCATGTGCCTTTGCCTGCATCTGCTGTCTTTATAAGTTTTTATTTAAAGGGGGGCTGTTGTTGTTTTAACCCCATTCCTGAGTCAAACAAATACCGGTACTTGATCCCTCACCATCTGACACATGTCACAAAAGGAAAAGGGACAGCGAGGGCAGAGAAGCCAGAGCAAACACTTTTGTATTTCTCCACTGCAGAATATCAGTAATGACCAACTGCAACAGGGAGATTTCAAGGCGAGGAAGAGCTAAAAGCTGTTCATCGTTCAGCAGTTTGTTTATTCAGTTTTTATCCCGTCCTTCCTCCGGGAAAGAGCTCTGGAGATCCACTCCAGTGCCTGGTGGGATGACTGTGGCAGATCACAATGATCAGCTTTGAGGAGCGTGGTGGAAAAACAGCATACAAACCTGCTAAAACTGCAACCTGTCTGTGTGAATTTGGCAGACCTGAAGAAACGTGATTTTCATACAGCAGCAAGAAAACACAGGCAGTATAACTTAGGTTTCAAAAGGGCAAATGCCTCTACCGGTAGATCAGGCACGTCCAACAGGTAGATCGTGATCTACCAGTAGATCACTGGACGTCTGTGGTAGATCACTGGTAGATCAGTGGCTCCTCCCAAAGAAGCTGAACAACTTGGGCTCCCCTAGAAAAACTCAACATTTTGGCCCTTCACCCCCCCCAAAACGGGCCTTCCCTCTTCCCTAAAAGAAGCTCAACAAGTTTGACCTAAACCCCACACAACAGGGCTTTCCTTCCTAATAAAAAAAGCTCAAAAACTTTGACCTGAACACCCAAGAAACGGGCTTCCCTCTTCCCTAAAAAAAGCTCAACGACTTTGACCTGAACCCCCCAAAAGGGGGTAGATCACTGCCAGTCTTTAACTCTGTGAGTAGATCGCAGTTTCTTGGGAGTTGGCCACCCTTGCTCTAGATTATTTGTACAGAAACACAAAGATGGCTTGTTTAAGCCATGCGGTTGAAGCTTGGAGCATTCAGCTCAGACCTGACTGGTAGCATTCACATGGTGGGAGAACAAAGAATTTGGTTGCCCTTCTAAGGTGAAGGAATGTGACCTAGGCCTACCTGGCAGGACTGCTTCCCCTATGGACTTAATTCCTTCATACATGTTAGTTATAGTAGGCAGATTTATCCCACACCTCTGGAGGGCCAAAGGTTCCCATATAGGAGTTACATCAAGCTTGGATGACTTTAATGTGCTGCACACTTTGAGGTGTGTTTGGAAACTTCAGCTGGAGAACGTTCAGCTGCAAGGCATGTTGGTCTCGGCTGCTGTATTTTTCTGGGACCAAAATGCTGGCCATAAATGGTCCAAGGCTGGGATATCTAAAACACCCATTTCCCGAGATTCCCACTAATATTGGAGACTCGGTTGCTGGAAGCCCGCCTTAGAGTGTTGCCATGTCCTGTCTCAGAAGACCTGTCTCGCTCCCCTCCCTCCTGCCCAACATCCTTCTGCTAGCAGAAATATGCCTGCACTCCCACTGTCCCCATTTAGCTCTCCTTTGTTTGCTGACTTAGGTGGAATCTACACATATATTTAAAAAATGCTGTGAAATTGCTAAAAAAAGAAAAGACATTGACTTTGCTATAGCTCATTGTTACCATCTCATTTTTATGTTGCATTTTACAACACACTTAAAAGGTTTCATTTGCAGCTGCGTAGCTGAGTCCTTACATTATCTACAGGTTCCCGTCTTGGTTTATTTACAGGCATTTGGAGCTCACCCTTTAGCATGAGGTTCCGGGGCAGGTTACATATAAAGGTAAAGGGACTCCTGACCATTAGGTCCAGTCGTGACCAACTCTGGGGTTGCGGCGCTCATCATTACATATACTGTAGCTCAATGCAAATTCTGTAATGCCTAAATGTCATGAATCAGAATACCTAAATGACTAGGCCATGCATTAAAGTGAATAAACAAACAGCTATAGGAAACAATGTGGTGGTTGCTCGATTTTATTTATAAGATTTTTTACCCTAATATTCTTCTTCAACACAAGCTCTCCAGGCAAATACCAACAACATAATCAGGCAAAACAAGTACAGTAAAGCAATTCCAAAGAAAGTCATTTAAAAAAAAAGGTCATGTATTGACTTTGTTTTTTGGATCATGTTGTAAGGCACAAGTGTCTGATAATGGGACAGTAAAATGGGATATTATGAATCTTGTTAATTAATTAAGAGGGGGGTCTTCTCAGTGGCTACTCCCAGACTTTGGAACTCCCTGCCTAAAGAGGTTAGACGGGCAGGTTAAGACCTTCTTGTTCCAACAAGATTTTGGGAACTGACTGCTTTTAATGAAAGGGTTGGGGCCATGCTCTTTCTACTGTAATCTGGGGCAACCCAGTCAGATGGGTGGGGTACAAGTAATAAATTATTATTATGACAATGACTATTATATTTAATTTTTTAAATAAATTTGACACACGAACACACACACACACTTCCATTAATGTTTAGTTGTTTTTAATGATTCCCCCCCTTTTTTTTCACTCTTGTTTTAACTGTAAGCTGCCAAGAGTCCCTGCCAGGGGAAAAAGTAGGGATATACTGTATTGTATAATACAAGGTGAGTCTTTCAAAAGAGGCCCCTTGGAAAACAGCAATTCTCTGGTATTGCTGCCTGAAGCTAGTGGCCAGCTGCTGGCTCTCAAATTTATGGCTTGCTTTGTTTCCGAAAGCGGAAGGTGGTGCCAAACACACAGTGTCTTGTGAAGTGGGTCCCTCAGCTGTCTCTGTTAAAGAGCTTTCCCTGGTGCAGTTGTGGGGGGGGGGCATTTTACCCTCCAGATGTTGCTGAAAGACAACTATCAGCCACAGCAAGCGAAATTTAAGACACTCACCGCACGTGCAGGAAACCTCAATCAGGGCGTTAATTGCCACAGAATTGTAGCAGCATTGGAAGGGACCCCCAAGGGCCATCTAGTCCAACCCCACTGCCATGCAGAAATCTCAACAAAAGGACCCGTGACAGTTGGCCATCCAACCTCTTGCTTGAAACCTCCAAGTGGCTGGGCGTTTCAGGGACCGAGTGCGGCGGGATTCGAACCCTGGTCTCTTCCAGGTCCGACACTCTAAAGCCCCATGTCCATCAGCAGCCTATCGTACGTGAGATAAGGAAGAGCCCTGCCGATCCTGACCCCTTTCCCGCAGATGACGCCATCCGGTCCCCGGGTTAGATTGCCTCTGGCCACGGAGGCTCCACCAGTCAGCAAACAGGGGCGGCGGCGCCGACAGCGCACGCGCAGGAAGGATCACGCGGAGCGAGCGAGCAAGAGAGAGCGCAATCGGTCGGCACCGCCCCCTCTGCCCGCTGGCCAATCTGCAGCCAGGGGCCCGACGGACACGCGCGCGCGCGCGCGCGCAGGAAAGATCACGCGGAGCGCATGCGCCCCTTCTCCCGACGCCCCCTCTGCCCGCTGGCCAATCCGCAGCCAGGGCCCCTGTCAGCGCCTGCGCATAGCGCTCCGAGGGCGGTTGCGGGTAGAGGTCTGGGCTGAGGTAAGCGGGGCAAGATGGCGGGCGGGGAGGGGGGCGTCGGGGGACCGGAGAGGGAGGGTCCGCGCCTGGAGAGGCCTCGTTCTCCTTCCTCCCCTCGCCGCCATGGCTCCGAGGCGTCTTCGTCCTCTGCCTCAGGGAGGGAAAGAGCGGGCCCTGAGTGGCTGCCCCCATAGGCCTTTCCAGTTGCCAGGCAGAAGCCGGAATGGCGGGTCCCCTGGGAGGAGGAGGAGGGGGCGCGGCTGTTGTTGTAATTACCATTTATATATATATATGTATATATATATATATATATGTATATATATAATTGGCCAAGGGAGCCGGTGTACAGCTTCCAGGTCATGTGGCCAACATGACAAAGCCGCTTCTGGCAAACGCAGAGCAGCACATGGAAACGCCGTTTACCTTCCATTCTTATTAATGGAATTACCATTCTTATTAATTGTGGTTCATACCCCGCCCATCAGGCTGGGTTTCCTCAGCCACTCTGGGCGGCTTCCAACAAAATATTAAAATTCGGTACAATAATTCATCAACTATTAAAAGCTTTCCTAAACAGGGCTGCCGCCTTGTTGTTATTGTTGTTCATGGTTGTTTTCTTCTTGTTATTACTACTACTACAGACCCTCCAAGTGTCGCTGTTTTCCAGGGACAGTTGCGGATTTACAGAAGCCTTCCCAATTTTTAATATGATCCCGGAATGTCCCATTTTCCCTTTGGACAGTGGAGTCCAAACTTTTTTCAAAGGGGGCCAGATTTGATGAAGTGAAGGGCTGTGAGGGCCGACCAAAGTTCTTGACCTTTTTTTTAGGATTGTAGTGCTTGAAGGTGTTTTTTTTTTAAAAGGGCTGAAGTTGTTGAGGTTTTTTTTAGGATTTTACCCCTGCCTTAGGACGTCCCTGTTTTCATGGGAGAAATGTTAGAGGGTCTGGAGTTACGTGACCCCCAAGCCAAAGAAATAAGTAACTGTACAACCTTTAGAAGACATCTCAAGGCAGCCCTGGATAGGGAAGGTTTTATTATATTTTTATATATGTCGGAAGCTGCCCAGAGTGGCTGGGAAACCCAGTCAGATGGGTGGGGTATAAAGAGTAAAATTATCATCATGGAATGGGACATCCCTATTTTCATTAGAGAAAGGTTGGAGGGCATGTTTCTGCCTTGGTCAGACCACGCTTGGAGTCCTGTGTTCGGTTTCGGGGCACCACAATTTAAGGAGGAGATCAACAAGTTGGATCGTGTGCAGAAAAGAGTGACCCAGATGACCAAGGGTCTGGAAACCAATCCTGAGGAGGGTGCTAGGTATGTTAAGCCTGGAGAAGAGGACGCGGAGAGCTGAGATAAGTTGTAGCCAAAAATACGGTATTCAACCCCCAAGGCAAATCAGGCTTCTTGTCAAAATTTGCAGACTTTCAGCTGTTTGCCACGAGCAAATCAAACAAAACCAGTAGAAATGACTCAGCAGAAGGGATGCTTCAAGTGGCTTCCCCAAATTCAGCTGAAATGGCAACTTATAAATTGTAAATTTTGATAATAAACCCAATTTGCAATGGGGGTTGAATAATTTTGATTGCAACTGTATGAAGGCCAGTTCTAAGTGTGAAGCTCTTCTCCCCTTGTGTTTCGCACTTCTTGTGAGCCTGAAGGTAGGGGCTTGCTTTGTTCTGTTGGACAGCTGAGTAACAAATGCTATAAATAAGGTAAAACAATGTGATGTATGTCAGGGCAAAAATATCCCTTACCTTCACATCTTTCCTTGGGGGGGTCTGAGCTAGCAGTGATGGACCAGGAACGAGTCCTTGAGGTGGTGGTAGTAGTACCCTGTTTCCTTTATTTTAAGACATAGTCATAAAATAAGCCATAGCAGGATTTTTAAGTATTAAAATAAGACATCCCCTAAAAATAAGCCATAGTGTGTTTTTGTGAGGGGGGGGAATATAAGAAAGTGTCTTTTGTTTTTGAAGAAACACAGTAGTAGTAGTAATAAGATGTCTGTCTTCCCCCAGAGACTCTGGGGGGCCTCCAACACAAGACGACCTCAGCCATCAAAAACAGGGCTACCTTTGGATGTCTGCCTTGGCAGTGGCACCCACCTTGTGGGACAACCTCCCGTCAGTTAAGGAAGTAAACAATTATCTGACTTTTAGAAGACATCTAAAGGCAGTCCTTCTGTGTGCCTCCTCAAGAGGTCTGGAGGGTGGCAACACGAGAGCAGGGTCTTTTCTGCAGAGGCTATCCCCGGGGAGGCTTGCCTGGTGGCTTCCTTATTTTAGGCTCCAGGCAGAAAATTTCCTCGTCTGCTAAGCCTTTGGCTAATTGACAACTGATGCCCTTTTAAACTATGTGGGGAATTTTGTGTGTGTGGTTTTTATTGTCAAGTGCCCTGTAATCCTCAGATAAAAGGTAATACAGAAATTTAATAAATAATACCAGTAATAGTGTTAATAACTATGCACTGGAGACTTCGTAGAGCTGAACAATACTCCTACCTTCTAAAAATGGCCACCCAGTAAGAACTGAAAGCATCACGAAGCTGTGTCGCCCACCCACAATTTGGATAGGTACCCTATTATAATACCATGATCTATATTCCTAATTACCATCAACTATTAGGATTCCTCCACCTCTCCCTGGAGGACTATCCTCAGCACAAGAGGACAACTGAAGCCTCTGCACCCCTCCTTCCTTTCTGATTACATTTTGTGTTTTTACTTTCAGCTTGGTGGTGGTGTCTGCTGTGAATTGCAGATTTGGCATTTCCCTCCGTAGTGTCCCTCTGCAGGTTGTTCAGTTTAAGACCAAGCAATCTCAGTGGTTGAACCCTGTTGCTTCTGACCATTATGCCACACTTCAGGCTTCATTAATTTGACACAGGTGTAATTAGTCATGGTCAAGTCTAAAAAAAAGAAAAACCAACAGAATAATGGGTATTGCCAGGATTATAGGTGGGGACCTGGAGGAAATATGCCCCCATGGATGGGAGGTCCTTGCCCAGATGACAAGTGGGGACCTGGAGGAGATATGCCCCCATGGATGGGGGGTCCTTACCCAGATGACAAGTGGGGACCCGGAGGAGATATGCCCCCATGGATGGGAGGTCCTTGCCCAGATGACAAGTGGGGACCCGGAGGAGATATGCCCCCATGGATGGGAGGTCCTTGTCCAGATGACATGAGAGGACCGGGAAGAAATATGCCGCCATGGATGAGAGATCCTTGTCTAGATGACACGGGGGGACCCGGAGGAGATATGCCCCCATGGGCGGGAGGTCCTTGTCCAGATGACATGAGGGGACCGGGAAGATATATGCCCCCATGGATGAGAGATCCTTGTCTAGATGACACGGGGGGACCCGGAGGAGATATGCCCCCATGGGCGGAAGGTCCTTGTCCAGATGACACGGGGGGACCGGGAGGAAATATGCCCCCATGGATGAGAGATCCTTGTCCAGATGACATGTGGCAACCGAGGAAACGCAGAAAATATATGCAGCCAAATATGAGAGGCCCCTGTCCTAATATGGGTGATCCTAGAGAGAACATGTATTCAGGACCTAATGCACCTGACCAAAGGCAGTGTAGGACTTTTGGAGGGCCAGGAAAGTCATTGTCTGGGAAGGAGCAGCCGATGGAGAATGGTCGGGACAATGGTCCATTGCCACCTGGTAATTGTAGCTCAGATCAGCCTGCTTCATTAAATTTGTTCGATAAAAATAATTTTAAAAAAAGGAAAGATCAGCCCACTTCAAGAAATGCTGCAGAAAGCGCCTCAAATACTCAGAAGCATTACAGAATGCTTACAGAAGAGGGTGCTGCAAGAATTCTATCAAACTTTGGCTTATCTACTGAAGATTTGGTGGAATTTGGCCATTATTCAGATGATCAGCTGAAGCCTGAAAACATGGCTATGATTTTGAGGGACATCGTGGAGCGCAAGAAGGCTCGTCAGTTGCCCACTTCATCTCAGGGCAAAGAAGAGGAAACCTCTAGCAGACATGGCGGATCTGATTCCCTGATGAAAAGTAAGTCCAGTTATGAATATGGAAGTAAGTGTGTAGAAACCAGGCTAACCAGTAATCCCATGAAGACTTCAGGGTTAAACTATGGCATTTGCTACCACATGATGCAGTGACAGCCACCAATCTGGATGGCTTCAAAAGCGGATTAGACAAATTCAGAAGGAACGGCTTGTTATGATGGTTGCTTGTTATGATGAGGGATGCAACTTCCAGGATTGGAGAATGGGCACATCTGTATACTAGTTGCCGGGGAACAGAAGCGGGCAGTGCTGCTGAGCTCTGCTCTTGCTTGTGAGCGCCACAGAACTGGCTGCTGGACTAGATGGGCCGCTGGCCTGATCAAGTAGCTGGGCTCTTTTTAAGCTCTTACAAACATTGGTGGAGAAGAAAGACAACAGATGGGGTTCCAGGAAAGCACCGTAGATATCTAGCCCTGGGTACTATAAGCTCATGGGTACTATAAGCAAGGAGGGCTTTTGTGGGGGAGGGGGCATTTATATCCTGCCTTTCCGGATCCAAATCCTTCCAAAGTGGTTTACAGGTAATGTTAACCTACTTTTAAAAATAATAATAATGCCTGAGTATAGAATCCCATCAGTATCCTGCCTACTGGGCAATGTCTGGCAGAATTATTAATTTATTGGCTCTCCCTCTCCTCTTTTAGTGCTCACAACTACTCTGTATGATAGGTTAGGTTGAGAGGCAGTGACTGGCCCAAGGTCCCTTTGCAAGCTTTGTGGCCGAGTGGGGATTTGAACCCTGGTCTCCCAGGTCTGTGTCCGACCCTCTAACCACTACACCACAGTGGCTCTTCAGAATGGCCCCGGGGGTGGGAGGGGCTCAAATGGAACAGACCCTGATGCATTATTTGCTTACTGTCCCCTCTCTACTGGACACCTCACTGCACAGAGTAGTTGATGGGAAATGATCTTTTTGGGAGGCTGGAAGGGGAAATCCAGTAGGAGCAAGCTCCGAGGTGGCCCTGGCCCTTGGTCCCCTCTCACCTGGAATTTTGTTGGTATCCGTCTGTGTTGCATAACAGATTCATGCCTTCCTTCAGCAGGACCTGTGGTACCTTCAGCAGCTCAACCCACAACAACACCTGCGGCTTCATTTATGCCTCAGTCTTCAGTATCTCCATCTCCGTCAATGATGAAAGATTATCATGCTGTGTCACCAACAGTACTTCCACACGTGTGTTCTCTATGTAAAATAGAATGTGCAAATACGACGGTGAGTTCTTAGTTTTTGCAGAAAGAAAGTGCACATGGTTTTACAGTCATACCTCGGTTTAAGTACGCTTCAGGTTGCGTACTTTCAGGTTAAGTACGTGGCGGGTTTCACCGCGCGCATGCGCAGAAGCGTTCTGTGCGCTTCACGCATGCCCAGAAAAGTTCTGTGTGCTTCGCGCAGGTGCAGACGCTCTATCAGCGCTTCGCGCCCGCGCCCTATTGCCACTCGGGTTAAGTACTTTTTGGAGTTCAAATGGCACCCCGGAACCAATTAAGTACTTAACCCGAGGTACCACTGTATTGAGCCCAGGAGGAGTGCATTTTCCACTCTGGCTTTCCAGCAGAACTTATGCTATGAGGACTGGTTAATGTTATCCTAGGGAAGTCAACATGGTGCCTTCCAAATGTTGTTGGACAGCATCACTGCAGCCTGTTTCCCCTCCCCTAAGCCCCAAGGAGACATCTCTGCCACCTCAGGGAACCCCCACATCCAGAAAGCCCTTTGACATTGGTGGGATTCAAACCTGACACCATGTCTGGAGACTGTCCTATCTAACCTTGAGCTGCCGTGGTCTATTTGAATATTAAATGCATTGCCCAGTATTGAACGTTGTCCACTATTAAAACTCAAACACAGGATTGAAGGGCACGTGAGTGTGTTTCTACTCTGCTATAGAAACTCAGATATATAAGCTTGCCGGGGAGCAGAGGAGTCACTTTGGGGCGCAGCCGAGCTCTCACTCCCCCAGAAAGCTCAATCGGGGCTCCTTTTGGGGAGCCGCGTTGCTCTCACGGCTCTCCCCCTCCCACACAGCGCCAGGAACCTCTGAGCTCGAGGATTCCTCACCAATCAATGCTGGCGGTAGACCGGAAGTCCGAGTGTGTTTCTGCTGTACAAACTCAGATATATAAGCTAGGTGAGAATTGGCTCCTTAAACCAAGGTTGCAGTTGGCAAAACAGAATGTCTAGTTGCCATTTTGGGGCCAGATGGACCTAAAGTCTTATTTTTCAAATGATGGACTGACTAATTGATTATCAGTTAAACATACGGCTAGTTCAGATGACAACCTTGAGCCAGGTTAAGAACTTTGAGAACTTAAAGAAGAAAAATCACTTGATTGCAGGGACAGTCCACATATATACCGGCCTATTCCTACCTACTTTTCTGAATTGTGTCCTGGACCAAAATATAACTGATAGAATTCTACAGGATGTGGTGTTAGTGTGTGACAACTATCCCAATCCAAGGATCCCCAGGCATGCACCTCCAAGTTGTGGAGATGTCAGGTGGCATCCTGGCACCCAGGCATCTCTACTTGGTTGTAAGTGTCTGATATCTAGATGCAGAATGTGCTTGGCACCTGGCTAGTTTTGAACACTGCCATGGACTCTCATGACCGTAAATGACGAGATTATGCAGTTTTATAGACAGAAGCCTATCACTAAGTGGAACTCAGTGTCTTATTTTTATAAAAAATGTATATACCACTTTTTTAAAAAAGTTCCTCGTGGGAGAAACAGCAGCAGAGGAGGGCCATTTTGTGGGTTTCTCAGAAGCATCAGGCTGACTGCCGCAGGAGATGGGATGCTGGACTAGGTGGCGTTTTGTTCTCATCTAGCAGGCAGGCATTTTTGTGTTCTCATGCTGATTTCTTCCCTCCCTCGCTCCCTGTAGGACTGGAATCTGCACGTGGGCACTACTGCACACTCCAAGAAATGTGCTCAGCTACGCCAGCAGTAAGGCCTTTCATTTTAATTTACTGGGAATAGATTGAGGATTTGAAATGGTTTGAAAATTACTGCCTGGATACCTCAGGGCTTTGCTAAAAGCAGCAGAGCCATTGCTTACATGCCTTGCCACAAACCTCAGCCAAGGAAGTTGTGGGAGCTCACCTTTGAAGGAACAGTGCCTGCTCTAGGTTCTGTTTTGCATGAATTTGCAGAAGTGGTCTGTAGGCCAATTGTGGAGCTGAACCAGGGAAGAAGGTGGAAGCTCAGTGGCATCTCATCTTGTGTTCTGTGGCTGTGGAGCATGAGCAGAGTTTTATGACGTGTGGCTTCAGGACAAACTAGTTCTTGGAGGAGCTGGGACCTGAGTCTCATTCCAGGGAGCTTTTGGAAATCTGGGTCAAAGAGTCAGGGAACCCTTGTGGAATCATCTTTAAACTTCCCCAGAAGATCAGTAGTAAGAGATAATAATTTGGACAAAAGGGAGAGAAATAATTGACAGTTTAGAAACTTTCCTGAAAGATAATGGAATGGAATACATGTACTGTGTCAAATGAATAACACAGCTGTTTTGCTGGCTTTTCTTGAAACAGGTATCCTGACTGGAATCCAGAAGACTGCTCTTTGTTACAGAGGTAACCTTTTAATCTCAACATGAATACTCTGTTCAGTTTCTGATAATTGGTTCTCATGGGAAACTTACAGATTCTTGCTTCACACAATTAACTCTTGGCAGAAAGCCTAGGTCTGCCTGGCCTGGCAACAGCTCTCTCATTGGTTAATGACCAGCACTGAACTCTGTTATCTAGGAATGCTAGCACAGTTGTTTCTTGTTGGGTGTTAGGAGTAGGAGTGCTGCGTATGGTTCGAGAGAGACAGAGAGGATTTATTTTGCTTTGCTTTGTGTGCAGAAACTCTGCTGCTTTTATTTTCTTTTAATAAATCCTGTAAATAGTTATTTTGCGTCTAGCCGACTAGTCATTTCCACCTCAACTAGCTTCTGCGCTGTGCAGGAAAACTCTGCTACGTTTGGGCTAAAGCCACTAGAGCTATGCTTGACACTTCAAAATTCTAAGATACTCAGTAATGAGAATTAGGCTGCAGCAATCTCAGTTCCCTGTTGTCCCTGATGGTGTGGGTTTTCGGAGACATTTTGAATGGGAAATTTGCGTCAGGGCATTCTGCACTGGGACATTTTCTGATGCCCAAGAAAGTGATCTGTGATCTAATTGTGGTCTTTCATTGTATTTAGTAGAGAAAACTCAAAAATGTAAAACTGTCAAGTATCTGCAGTTGGCCCATGTTCACTACCTGCTTAGAGACTACCGTATGTAACAAAAAACACTTTTGCAGAAAAAGTAACACAACACACACACAGACACAGACAGATAATATTTTCCACCCCAGGTTCCTGGTTGTCACTGACCAGTACATGGAGGAGCTGCTTAACTCAGACTGCAGGCCCTCGTGTCTTTGTTCTAAGGCTCTAGAGCAGGCATAGGGAAACTCCAGCCCTTCAGATGTTTGGGACTACAATTCCCATCATCCCTGACCGTTGGTCCTGTTAGCTAGGGATGATGGGAATTGTAGTCCCAAACATCTGGAGGGCCAGCGTTTGCCTATCCCTGCTCTAGGGGCCAGCTGAGTGAGCAGCTGTGGGTTGCACTGGAGCTAAGCCACTAGCAGGCAGTTAGCTATTCCCAGTGCAGGTGGCAGCCATACTTTTCTGGTATGAAGCTGGGCATTCTGTTGCCAGCACCTGAGTTCCTTAAGTCATTGGATGCTGCAGGCCCATCAGCTTGGAGCAGTCAGGAGTGCAGAGATGACTTGTGTGTGGGGGGGGAGAGCTTTCCAAGTGCCCCTCTCTCTATGTTTTTTTAAATCTTTAAGGAATTAAATGGTTAATAAACACTGCAGCTGTATTTTGTAGGCTTTTGATGCTTTTAGCTTTAACTCTGAGAGTTCCTACTTCTAGTTTATTTCCGTTTGCAAAAAGAACATCTTGGCAGATCTGATTTCTGCTTTTACATTTGAAAAAGAAAAGTCATTCAAATCCTTTTTTTTTCTGCCTCTTGCAGATATGAAGGTGATAAGAAGGAAAAACATATTCCACTGCCATGCTCTACCAGTTCTAAGCCGGATGCTTCACAACACTCAGTCCCTGGCCATGCCTCAAGTCAGACTCGGTCACGATCCAGGAGCCCCAGATCCAGGTCTTCAGAGCGACCAAGCTCCCCCAGCTCGAGTTCTCAAAGCTCTTCTATCCAGAAGAGAAAACTGGGAAGATCAACTAGATCTCCAGGTAAGGTGGATGTTACAGATGCTTCAGTGACTGGGCTTCGGTTTTTTGTAAACAGGATTATGTGTATGAGAATGGCAGGTGTGCTGCAGTGGCTTTGGCTCAGTGAATACCGTATTTTTACGTGTATAAAACTAGGTTCCCCCCCCCCTAAAAAATAATATCAAAATTTGGGGGCGTCTTATACTCTGGGCCAATTCCCCCCATTTTCTTAAATCTGAGCCCCCGAAAATAGGGGGCGCCTTACACATAGGGGCATCTTGTAGATGGAAAAATACGGTTCTGTTCTGGGGGTTTTTCCCTGACTTTGTCATTTTGACAATATAATGCCTGCCAAGGAGACCAGGCTTGTTCCTATATTGCATTGTGTGAGTGACTCTGCAACCCATTTCAAAAGGGGATGTTGGTTGATCTCAGCCATTTCACTGCTCTGGAGTTTCCCCCACCTGCTTTGTAGTTTTAACACTTGCTTAGTACAATGATCCTCTTTCACTCATGCAATGCATGGTAGAACTTTGTTGCAAATTCAGCTGTGACCAAGGATCAGGGGAGATATTCTGCTGCTTCACTGCAGTATTGTCCCCGAAGGTAGACCTGAAGTTGTTGAAATAGAGCGTTGATGAACTGCAGGGAGGTGGGGGGTATTGATTCCATTTTGTTCTTGTTTTTATTTTATATCTTTTGGGTTTTTAATCATGTATTTTTATGTTGTGAACCACCCTGAGATGTATGGATGGAGGGCGGTATACCAATTTAATAAATACTACTGCTAATAATAATAATAATGAGCCACTTGCTTTTTCTCCCCCTGTTTAGCGTTGTCTGCAAAAGCAGGAAGCTCCAGGCAACCTCCAGCCAAACCTGATGTGACAGAACAACCACCCAACAAGTCAGAGCATCCACTGCAGACGAATCCTGGCCATCAGAAGCTTCCCAAGAAGGAGGCAGCAACACAGAAACAAGGAGACAGGCAACTCCCAGCCAAATCTAATGTGGCAGCACAACCACCCAACAAGTCAGAGCATCCACTGCAGACAAATCCCGGCCATCAGAAGCTGCCCAAGAAGGAGGGAGCAACACAGGAACAAGGAGACAGGCAACCTCCAGCCAAATCTGGTTTGGGAGAACAACCACCCAACAAGTCAGAGCATCCACTGCAGACAAATCCCGGCCATCAGGAGGTGCCCAAGAAGGAGGCAGCAACACAGGAACAAGGAGACAGGCAACCTGCAGTCAAATCTGATGTGGCAGAACAACCACCCAACAAGTCAGAGCATCCACTGCAGACAAATCCCAGCTATCAGACGCTGCCCAAGGAGGAGGCAGCAACACAGGAAGAAGGAGACCGGCAACTTCCAGTCAAATCTGATGTGGGAGAACAACCACCCAACAAGTCAGAGCATCCACTGCAGACAAATCCCGGCCATCAGGAGGTGCCCAAGAAGGAGGCAGCAACACAGGAAGAAGGAGACCGGCAACTTCCAGTCAAATCTGATGTGGCAGAACAACCACCCAACAAGTCAGAGCATCCACTGCAGACAAATCCCAGCTATCAGAAGCTGCCCAAGAAGGAGGCAGCAACACAGGAAGAAGGAGACCAGCAACGTGAAGATCTGTGGCACTTGGTATTGACGCCTCTTGCAGAACAAAGTGTCATGCAGGCCCTGTCGCTGCTGCAGTCTGGAGGCGCAGTCGGTGCTGGTCTCGCCCAAGGAACGGGCTTGCCCCCACTTCCTCCTGGTCAGATAGATCCAGCATCCCTTGTCTCCATAATGCAGCAGGTTGCAACACAGGTGGTGGAAGCTGCCTTAGCCTCCAAGGAGACCTCAAGTGTGCAGGGAAGCCCAAGTGTGGCTGGAAGTCCCCAGTTAAGTATTCCTGCAGAAAGCGAAGAAAAGAAGCAGGAGAGCAGTCAGCAAGTGGTGCCAGGAGTCGCTCCTTCTTCCGCAGGTGAGGAATTGTCGGGAAGGGGGCTGAGGGTGGGTCTGGATGTAGAGGGAGGTTGTTCTGTGTTGGAGGTCTCTGTCAAGACCTGCATTGGTGATATAATGGAAGAGAAGCTTGCATGTGTAGCACAAACCCTGCTCAAATTCAGGACTGCCCTGAGATCCAGCCGGCTTCTCTGGTAGTGGTGGCCACACCTGTGATGTTGCTTCTAGGGGGCAGGGATCCTGTCTGCAATCTGTTGGTTCTGGTGACTGGTTCCTTTTGTGGCATACAAAATACACAAATAGTATGTGATTTTACTGATTTATGGCTACATTTCTTTTCTTTTTATGTTTAAAAATCCTTTATTGATAAATTCAAATAAAAATATACATATGTTCAATTGAAGCATGCATAATCAGATAAAGAAAAGAAAATGCATACCAGCAAATTATGTCATAGACAATTATTCGAAATAATCATACATCAATTTTCATGAAGAAGGAAGAAGAAAAAGAAGAAAGAAAAGAAAAAGAATTACTCCATAAGTGGAATGTCGAAATAAGTCAGAAAGGAAGGAAAAAAGAAGGAATAGAAAAAAGATAAAAGGAGAAAAAATAGCATTGAATAACATTGTACAACATTTGCGACTTCCACTGCTTCTCCGTACAGTAGTTATCTCAGCATGCATAA
Source organism: Zootoca vivipara (assembly GCF_965207765.1). Lineage (NCBI taxonomy): Eukaryota > Metazoa > Chordata > Lepidosauria > Squamata > Lacertidae > Zootoca > Zootoca vivipara. The sequence goes on from NC_142583.1 coordinate 73,191,742, forward strand.
AAGTAATCTGCCTTTTTATTATTTTTCTCATTTTAATTTATTTTCCATCATGAATTTTCTATTGTCCCATTTTCCAATTTCTGCAAGGTTATTCTAGACACAACCAGATTTTTGCTCCCAGACCATGTTTCCCTAAATATTCATTTAGACACTCCCATTGTTTTGTTTTTTTAACTTTAGATTTGTGTTGAATTATATCTATCAATTTTGCTAATTCTAACTATTAACGTAATTTATCCACTCCCCCTTTGTTGGAATATTTATACTTTTCCATTTGTTCGCTATTAATGGTCTCGCGGCTGTTGATGCGTATATGAAGATGCTCACTTTTTTGCTGGGTATGTTGTTATTTAGGATGCCTAATAAATACATTTCTGCTTTCTTGGCAAACGATGTTTTTTGTTAATTTTTTAATCTCTTCGTGGATTAGGTCCCAAAACTTTTTAATCATTGCGTATGACCACCACATATGAAATAAACTACCGATCATGCCATTGCACCTCCAGCATTTGTTATTGAGTGAATTGTTCATTTTTGCCAATCTTTCTGGCACCAGGTACCATCTGTGGTGCATCTTCATGTAATTTTCTCTTAAAGCAAAACAAGCAGTAAAGTTTATACCTTTCGTCCATAATTTTTTCCAGTCTTCATATTCTATTTCATAGCACAGATCTTGCTCCCATTTTGTAGATATATCTTCGTCGTGACTCTCCTTTACACCCCTCACGCGAAGGGTCAGTTCCTTTTGTTTCATCTCCAGAACAGCCAGTGCGTCATAGGTTTCTTCTTGTATTTTCCTTAACTCGTCAATTTCTTCCATATTTTTTTCCTGGTATCTTTTCATATCTTTTTGGTCTTGTAGAATTTTTTTCATCTGCTCCTCTTGTTTCTGAGTTTTGGTTTTAACTTCTTGCACCGTTGTTTCAATTTCTTTATTTTTTACAGTCAGTTGGTTGATTTGTTCTGAAAGATCCACAATTAATTTGGAATTCTTTTCTATCTTGGAGCCCATATTTTCCACTTTATTGTCTATTATTTTTATATTTCCATCTAATGTTGTAATTTTGTCACTTAAATTCTTTTCCATTCTCTCCATTGCTGCTATGAGGTCTTTCATCTCCATATAGCTCTCAGTTTCTATTATCGATGTTCTACGTAAATAATTCAAAGCTGGATTTAAGCCACTCGCTGTGAGTCCTTTTTTTGATCCCATTAGGAATTATTACTTTTGTTTCCTTTTTACCCTTTTCTCCCTCTCTTGGCGGTCTGTACTTGTCAGGGAATTCCCTTTATTTTCACTTATATGTCCATTTTTTAAATTTACATGTAGTTCATAAAGTACTTCACTTCTCTTGATTTGGTCTTCTATATCTTTTATAACAGGGGTGGCCAACTCCCAAGAGACTGTGATCTACTCGCAGTTAAAAACTGGCAGTGATATACCCCCCTTTTTTTGTTAAAGTTGTTGAGCTTTTTTTTTTAGGATGGAAATCCCTGTTTTTTGGGGATCCGGGTAAAAGTTGTAGAGCTTTTTGTAGGGGAACAAAGCTTGTTGAACTTCTTTGGGGTGAGCCAGCAGTCTACCAGTGATCTACCACAGACATCCAGTGATCTACCAGTAGATCACGATCTACCTGTTGGACACGCCTGTTTTATAAAATTATTTTCCCCCTGTCGTTCTAGTTCTGGCCTGTAGGTGGCATTCGCCTGTGTATTCCAATTTGTGTATTCTCTAAAATGACTACATGTGTCGCTGTTCTCAATCCCAGGGGTTTCCTTGTTCCTCCCGCTTCCTTCTATGTTGTTTCTCCAGTCCTCTCTTTGCTTTCTTTTCCATTTTCTTTCCTGGAGGCTTCCGTTAATGGTGGGCAATGGCATTTATTCCCCTTTATTTGCCGTTTCCCCTGGCACACAGGTAAGTCGGATTTATAGCCAGTTTTAGTTTTAATTTTCGTTTTTTATTCAGATAGCAAAATGGAGTATTTTCACTGCTCCCCCCCCTTTTAGAAAGTCTGTAAGCCTTAGCTTTAATTTTATTACGTTCTTCTCTCCGCTTTCGTGAAGTTTGCTTGTATATTGGGCCCTTGCTGGTTGCGCTGACAGGCGGTAGCTGTACTTTGTCGCAGTCCCCCTTCTCCTTCCTAAAATGGACTCTGTTTTGAATGTAATTTAAAACTCCTTCCATAGTCTCTCCCCAATCCCCCGCTTTCGCTGCGTGGGTTTTATTAAAGTTTGTCTTAGATTATTTTGCGGGACTTGAACCACGGCTGGAGCCCCTGCTTTGGCAGCAGCCCTCCAGATGTCATCCATTGAATTGTGGAGTTGGAACGGAACCCAAAGGGTCATCTAGTACAACCCGCTGCATTGCAGGACTTGCATGGATGCTTTATAGGTCTCATTTTTTGAGGACAGCTGGGGTTGCCTCATCAGCTGCCTTGGGGGGCTTCGAAAAGTCAGTAGCACAGCCCCAGGGAGGTGCTAGTCATTTCCCTACAATTATAGAATCATAGAATTGTAGAGTTGGAAAGGACCACGAGAGTCATCTAGTCCAACCTGCTGCAATGCAGGAATATTTTGCCCAATGTGGGACTTGAACCCCTGTCCCTGAGATCAAGAGCCTCATGGCCTACCAACTGAGCTACATAGGCTGCACTCAAAGGGGTACTTGGAGGCATCACTGGCGGCATTATGTTGGCTTTGTTTGTTTAGTTGCAGCCCCTGCCCATAAGGTTTTCTGGACACAGTTGTGTGCCATGCAAGGAAGTGCATGCTGGCGTCTGGGAGAGGATCCCACCTTGGGCTGGGTCACAGGCTGCACGTCGTGTGGCTGGGTTAGGAGGACATGAATAGGGAGCGGCTGGTGCCCCTGCTTTGGCAGCAGGCAGCGGCCCTCCAGATGTTACCCTGCAGATGGGCGAGAATCACCTGGGCACACAGAAAGGCATAGAGCTCAACTGGAACATACAGAGGGACTTGGTCTGGTGCAGGGAGCAGTTCCCAGGAGCTGAGATCATCTGGTCTGCTCTGTTGCAGAGGCTTCATTGGAAAGACATCAGTGCGCCTGCAAAGATTAATCGTGCACAGGGGGGAATCAACAGGGTGATCACATTCTTTGTGACGTCCTGTGGCCGGGCATTTATTTTGATCGCTCAGAACTACACGGAAGATGGCTTTAACTTTCTCAGACAAGGACATTGACATATGGCTGAAGAACATCTGTTTTGGTCTCTTGGAGCTGCTGTAGCTTCCATTGGTGAGGCGTCAGCCCAGCTTGGACCTTGGCAAGAACTATAGTGGTGCTGCTGGGTATTGTGCATAGGGAATCTGAAGATGCCAATGGAGAGGGATGCTTCCTTAAGGAGCCATGGCACTTTGAGTACTCAGCTGGTCAGCACTGGAGCCTTAGCTTGGTAGCTGCAGGCACATTGAGCAGTCCGCATTGTCTGCTGCTTTGAGCTACTCCTCAGGTTATCCACCACTCATTTTTGTCTCTTGCCAGCAGCCGTCTCTGGACTTCTAATTCCCTCATCTAATTGTCATCACGTGAGCAAGAGCTGGGATTTGTGTGCCTGCCTCCCTTCCTCTGTTGCATCCTCTTACTGCCCTGTTGCACTTCCATGCGTTGGGAAAGTGAACGGCCGCAGTGAGGGGATCACAAAGAATTCTGAATCTCTTAAGTCTGATCTCATGGGAAAGCTGAACATCCAAACAGAGCTAATATTTGGGCTGCCTCTGTCGACTCTGCCAAGGAAGCTGTCAATGAGAAAAACACGGCCTGTTCCAACCCAGCGGTGCGTGGATTCCTGAAGTTGGTGCAAAAGGTTGCAAAAACTGAAGACGTCAGAACAGAAAATTCACAGGATGGCAAAGTGCAGGAGAACATGCTGTCTCCTTGGAGAGTACCGATCAACGCAAGGCTTTGCACCTGAGACAGTGGATTTCTGGCACGCCTGTACAAAGAAATGACCTGTGCAAGACTGTGGAATGGGTGCAAATAGTGCAGGCCTTGCTGTTTAACCCCTTGGAGTTCTGTGCGTAGATACAGAAATTAGTCCAGTTCTTGGTTTGGAAACCATATAACCCAGGAAATAGTTTTCTGGGGGCTCGGTTCACCCTTCCCTTTGACTTTCTGGTATACAGCCTTGGAATGTGTTTTGAAATATTTGGGGCTGTTTTATTGGGAAGCTCAGTAAACAGAAATTGCTCCAAGCATGTAGACAAGAAAGCTTGTGAATAAAGAGCCAGGGAGGTGTGAAGAAGACCCTCAAGTAATGCTGCAGTTCCTCCAATGCAGTTGAAGTTGCACATTGACCTTCCCAAAGCTCACCCATCCAGTGGTGGGCACAATTTGTGATCTGGCGTGCAGGATCCCCAACCCATGGCAAGGCACGGCAGGTTGTTGAAGCGGGGCCTCCCCTCTGCGCCACGGAGTGATGGGGTGACCACCAAAACGCCGTTTCAGATAGACGAGGCATTTCTAACAAGTAGATAGTGATCTACTACTGGTGGATTGCGGGGTGTTCCTAGTAGAACTTTGGCCCCTCAGTTATCTCCTCCCCTCCCCCTAAAAAAGGGGGGGGAACAATTGTACCTTTCCCAAAAATCTCAACAACAGTGGCTTCCTAAAAAAGCTCGACAACTTTGGCAGATCATTGCCAGATCGCACTCTGGTCTGCTCTGTGGCCTTAAAAGGAGGGCAGAGCCTGCGCTGGACGCACATTCAGCTAGGGAACCCAATGTGCTGAAATACATGGTTTATCATAAACTGAAAGGCCTGGCCCTTAATACCCTGAGCCTTCACAGGGCAGCTGTCTTATTTCAGCAAATGTTTTTGGCGCCCCGACCCCTGCAACACCTTCCATGTTAAAAATTGCTGGATGATGACATGCACACCTGGCAGTGCCTGGCACCAGTAGTGGTGTGAGGTGAGAATATTCTCCAGAGAATATTCTTGACAATTTAGCATCGCTAGACACAGAATTGGTGCAGCCACTTCGGCCATGCACTTGGGTCTGTCATCCGAGAGGATTCAGGATTTGGGGAGGTGGAAGTCGAACGCTTACAAAAGGTACCTTCGTACCTAGCATGACCTCAGTGGCCAGGCTGATCCCCGGTTGTCATTCTTTGTTTTACAGGTTGTCAGCGCGTGCGGATCTGGATAGCCGGGCACAGCATAGTACAATTGGCCCGGGAAAGGGCAACTGAAACTGGTCTGGGGAGTGGTCTTGGCCTCCCGGAGAACGTTACAGTCTCATGGATTACAAAGAGGGACATGCTGTGGAATGAATTGCTGCCAGCCATCCAGAACCGGGCTGCTTCACTGGGCCCCCCTGACATGTTGGTCGTGCAACTGGGGGAGAACGACCTCCCCTACCGTAACGCGGTGGACTTGAAATTGCATATATTCCATGACTTTGATATTTTGAGTGAAGCTTACCCGCGGATGACGCTGCTTTGGTCCTCTTTGCTCGAAAGGTGCTCCTGGCGCGATGGTCGTTGCCCGAATGCATTAAACAAAACAAGGAGGCTCCTGAACTCCGTTGTGATCCGCAAGGTTCTAGCTTTGAATGGTCAGGTTATCTCGCACCCAAACTTAAAACGCAGTGAAGCAGCCCTTTACTGTTTTGACGGCGTACACCTCTCACCCTTGGGGAATGATATTTGGCTAGATGACGTAGTTAGGGGGATAAGAGATTGGTTACAGGCGTGAGCGGATTTGGCGGTGAGCCTTGGGGGGCTCGAGTGGCGGTTAGGCATTGGAAATTTGCATAACAATGAGACGGGGAGGGGCAGGTTACGTCAGCAACTGCCCAAATTTGGAGAAGTAATTCCGTTAAAAGGATTCCGGGGGCGGGGCTTGGTCCTGAGCCTGGAGATGCCAGGGCTGTAGGGCACGCCCCTTCGGTGGCCACAGGAGGAGTTCCGGTAGATGTACATCACTGGGCTTCCGGTAGATGTACATTACTGGTGGTCAACTTCTCATGGGCTCCAACACACGGGTTGGAGTCGGATATAGTCTGATAGGTTCCAACGCCTAAGCCAATTCCGCTCAACGTTCATAATCAATAAAGTTGTGGCCTTAACCACCCAATTAAACTCATTTACTGCGTCTTGTGTCTTTATTACATGGGAAGGAGGGACATTGCCACACAATTTAGCATCGCTAGACAGAAGGAAGCCCATTACTGCAGATACATTGTGGCGGATATGGGGTGAGTTGCGCAGCGTCTGCTGGTCCAGTTGTTCCGGGGCCCCTTATTCATTAGCGTTCTTCGGGGCACTCCATATTGGCGAGTGCATTGGGGGTTCATCGCCTTCCTCTCATGATAGTTTGGGTGTTAGTGGTGTAAGTTTTCACAGTGCGCTTTGCAACTCAGAATACGTTCTTCTAAAACTGATCCAGTTACACACGGGAACCATCCTAACGCTTGCACCTTCATCACAAAACAGTCCTTGTCCGATTATGGACACCCATAAGTTCCTGAGGGTCTGTCCTAATGGTACAATATCATTGAAGTTAATAAAAGAATTTATTACTACTAGAGCTAATATTATTGCAAGTTATCGTGATTATAAGTTCAGCCAATTTAATTAATCATTATTAAATTTCATTATTTGGTTTTAAAATTTTAAAGGTCGATTATAAATCTATTGAATTATTACTAAAGGGAATTTAATACCGCTTGAGTCAATAGGGTAGTCAGTATCATTGCAGGTTAGAGCATTGTTTCTTAAGCCTGGTTTGCAGTGTATACAATACTGAACTAGCCGGATTATAGTGTTATCTCAGCGTGCTTGGGTACCTTTGTGGTTGGGAGTTTATAGGCTACTGTTTGCAGCAATAGAATGGCCTCGAAAAGAAAACAGCAAGCCCCATCCTCCGGCCCTCCCTCCAAACACCGGGGGGGTGTAATAAGGGCTTATGCCAAAGGCCTAATTGTAAGTACGTGCACAATTGTGAGAAGTGCTTGGGGAATCACCTGGTGACTTCCTGCTTTAAAGGCAAGCAGTCCTTTGTGGGGGTAAGGGGGAATTCCCACCATGGGCCTGGGAACGCTCCTGGACCGTCCCAGGGATCAGGCACAAACCATTACTAATATGTCCCCTGGTCTGGCATTCTCTTGCACCTTTAAAACTACTGCTTTATAAATACCCCAACAAAATGGCTGTGAAGCACCTATGGGAAGGGTTTTCACTGGGCTTTAGGATACCTGTTGGGCACCCACCCATTTCAGGTTACTCTCCAAATAAAAAAGCAGTTAGGGAAATGCCTGAAATCGCAAAAAGGAAAATCAATAAGGAAATCTTGGTACACAGGGTGGCTGGCCCCTTCCTTGATCCCCCCATATCTGGTCTACACATATCTCTACTAGGTATAGTACCAAAAAATAATCCAGGGGAATTTCGCTTGATACACAATCTTATCCTAAAGGTTACAGGTAGGTAGCCGTGTTGGTCTGGGTCGAAGTAAAATAAAAAAATTCCTTCAGTAGCACCTTAAATACCAACTAAGTTTTTATTTTGGTATGAGCTTTCGTGTGCATGCACACTTCTTCAGACCTATCCTAAAGGTGTCTCTGTCAACATTGGAATCCCAAAGGAACTTTGCTCTGTGAAGTTTGCCTCTCTTGACCAAGCTATAAAGCTGATTCAGAGGTATGGCAGGGGGGCCTTATTGGCAAAGACCATTACACTCATAGAGTGTAGTGGCATTTGTGGACGAGCCTGAGAGAAATCTGGGAGGGGGTGGGCTGTGAGTTAGGCTGAGTCACGGGGCGTGCCTAGAATTTGATTGACAGCCACTTCTAACTTAACGACTGCGTTGCTTTCGGTTTCCTCAGTCTTTTGAAAAGCTTGCGAATCTGCTGGTCACTCTGCTGGTTCCTGCTCATCAAGAGGCTTTAAAACGGTTGTATCGTTTGTGAATTCCTTCTTACTCCTTTGTTAATTCTTTACTCTTAATTTAGGGTATCCATCCCTACACCATCCCTGCCCTTCCTTTCCCTTCCCCTTTCCCACCCCTCGCCTCCAGGGCGCTTCAACGGCCTGTGACCGGCTGGGAAGTGTCCGTCTTTCTTAATTCCCCCCCCTCCTTCCCCCCCATCTTTAGCAGTTTTAAAAGGTAAGCCTCTTCCTGGTCTTACCTTGTGGTTTATTGTTGCGTTTTTGAGTGCTTGCCGCCTTTCCTGGTGGGGTGCTGCATCCAGCGGTGCGGGGGCGGCCTGCCGGGGGGGGCTGGTGTGGCTCCGGGGGGGGGGGTGTTCACCCTCGGAATTGTTGCTCTCTATTGGGAGCTCTAAAACGGATCAATCGGGCAGGGGTTCAGTCATGCGTTTGTCTGCTACGGGCCAGAAGGGCCCCTTCCCAGTTAAGGAAGTCTCCAAATATTTGGCTGATAGGCCTCCTGGGGACGGGCCTCTGTTTAAACATATCGACAACGCTCCCCTGACAAGGCAACAAGTCACGAGAGTTATGAGGAAAGTGATAGCGGCGTGTGGTTGCTCTGCCGCTGATTACGCTCCTCATTCGTTCCGCATTGGGGCGGCCACCACGGCCGCCCACTGGGGTTTGTCGGTTGGCAGAATCAAAGATTTGGGGCGGTGGAAGTCCAACGCTTACAAGTCTTATGTGAGAAAACGTCACTAATGTGCTTGTTTATTCTGTTCTTCCCAGGCCGTAAGGAAGTGCGGATTTGGATAGTCGGACACTCCATTGTCCACTGGGCGGGCACCCATGCCGCCAAATCCACCCTGGGGCTCCAGCTCGGCCTTCCACCTCACGTTCGCTTAACCTGGATGGGCAAGAGAGACATGCGATGGCAGGAACTCCTCCCATTGCTCCAGCGCAAGGTTTTGGCTCTCGGGTTCCCCACCGCGTTGGTTCTACAGCTAGGCGAAAATGATCTCCCAGCTATGGACACTCTTTCTTTGCGCATGGCCATTCAATCTGATTTGACACAACTAAGGACATTAATGCCGGGCGTTACTGTGATCTGGTCTCAGCTTCTTCAACGGATCGAGTGGAGGGGCAGCCTTCGCCCGGCTGCCACGGAGAGAGCTAGGAAACGCATTAACAACGCAATTTCCAAGATAGTCTTAGACTCAGGGGGGGCTTTAATTTTGCACCCGGATATTACATTCAAGGCCACTTCCCTCTTCTGCCCAGATGGCGTTCATTTGTCCCCGGTTGGGAATGATACCTGGTTGAGGGATGTTTCGGAGGGTTTAAAAAGATGGCTAGAGATATGAGTGTTGGCGGCAATGCCTACCCCCCATTACTTGCTCCTCATAGAAGTATTCCGTTAAATGAATCCTGGGGCTCAGGGACTCATCCGGCCATAGGCAAGGATGGTGTGTCCATTACAGAGCCGAGCCTTGGGGAACTCTCCTTGGGGGAAGGAGAGTGCTGTGAACCGTACCTCCAATCCCTTGGGGTGTTTACTTGACTTACCAACCACTAGGTAAGTCGGAGCTGGTCCTGACCCAATTGGTGAGATGGAATTGGTCCTGCCCAAATGGGCAGATGGTATGGTCCTGACCCAATGGTCAGGTGGAATTGGTCCTGTCCCTTAGAGTGGACAGAAGGATTAACCAAAGCCTAAGCCAACACTCAGAATTAAATTGTATTTTAAATAAAGTTGTGGCCAAAATAATGCCCCCAAAACAAACCTTAAATATTGTGTCAGTTGTGAGTTATTGGGATTTGGGGGGGGCTTTGTCACACAAAATGCAATATCTAGTCCACGTTCCGCCTTCTGCCAGTCCACCCTCAAGATTTCAGGTGGTTGGGCTTTAGGTTTGGAGGGGCATTCTTCATGGACAAAGCCATGCCAATGGACTGCTCGGTAGCCTGTTCAGCGTTTGAGACATTCAGCTCAATTTTAGATGGAACCCTTCGCTTCAGAACAGGTTTGGGTGGCGTGATCCATTACCTAGATCATTTTCTTTTCGTGGTAGGGCTAATACTTTGGATTGTGCTTTTCTTTTAGAGGCTTTCGCATCCCTTGCTAAGGAACTTGGAGTCCCTTTGGCAGCAGACAAGACGGAAAGGCCAGTTTCAACCATGACCCACTTAGGCATCGAGTTGGACACTATCGCTCAAACATCCCGTTTACCAGAAGAGAAGTTAGCAGTCCTTAAGGAAACAGTATTGCAGCTTCTCCCTCTTGAAAAGGTCACCCTTAAGAAGATTCAATCCCTCCTTGGACATCTGAACTTTGCCGGCCACCCCTTCTATGCACATTTGGCTAGACTTTCTGCTGGACTCCGTGCCCCTCACCACAGGGTACGCATTTCTAAGAAGGACAAGAAGGACCTCGAGGTATGGTTAAGGTTATTGGATAAGTTCATCATGAGGAAGAAGGAGTGATTCATCAGGCGGATGGATGTTCTAAAAAGCTTGGCTCATTGAACTGTGTTTTTAAAGAGCCTTAATGCGACAATTAAGAATGTCTTGTATGCTCCCCATCTTCAGGATAATCTTCTGAGTGTTTCTCAACTTACCAGTATATACAAAAACACTCTCACAAAGCTGCAGAAACACTTCAATATGAAAGATCTCGGAGAAGTCAGCAATTATCTCTCTCTAGAGGTAGAGAGGAATGCACAGGGTGATGTTTTACTACATCAGACGCGAAAAATCAATGATGTAATTGAAAAGTTGAACCTGAGTGATGTCAATGCTGTAGACACCCCCATGGTTACAGGTTACCAACATGACAATACTGTGATGTGTTTCCTGGTACCACATTTTTCAGAAGTGTATTAGGTAAACTCAGTTTTATCGCAAGGTGTACTAGACCAGACATTGCTGTTAGTGTGAATCTGCTCAGCAGAATGCAAATCAACCCACAATTCTAGACTAGAAGGCGCTGAAACACAAATCGAGATATTTGAAGGGCGCTATGCATTATAGATGAAGGTGTACGAGCCAAAAATCTGGAGGTCTTTAAATTTACGCCGACGCAAGTTTTGGTAGTGATGCAACTGATGGCAAAAGCACTTCAAGGGGTGTGCTATCTGTATAATCAACGTCTATTTGATAGGTCTTGTAGAAAGCAGGCAACGGTAAGCATAAGATCATGCAAAGCGGAACTTAACACTTTGACTCTTCCTTATGGACATAGAGTGGTTATTACAGCTATGTGAAGATGTAAAAGTGAACGTTCCCTGTCCTGTTCAAGTCTATCAGGACAATAAAGCTTGCATAGCTTTACTCCACTCTGAAGGGTGCAAACAGAGAACAAAGTACCTACAAATTAAGCTTCACTGTGCAAGAGAATGCATCCAAAGAGGAATTGTAAAAGTGTTATACATGCCAGGGAAAGAAATTCCTGCGGATGTACTGTACTGACAAAAGTTGTTAACACAGAACAATTGAGTGCATATGTACATAAATTGCAAATGTGTTAGATTCTGCAATGGTTGGTATGAAAAGGGGGAGGTTATTGGCATTTTCACCCCTCCCATTGCAAGAATCGCCTGATTTTTTGTTCTGCTTTCATGTCATGAGAAAGGAGGGGGCGGAAGCTGCTCTTCGGTTCTTCCGTCTCTGGTACAAAAGGTTTTCACTCTTATCTGTGTAGAGATAAGATGGCTGTATGAGAGCTGCTCCTCTCGTGTATGTCTGTAGTGATTTGTTGTGACTGTTAGACATAAATTAGGTATGCTTCAAAACCTCCACAGTTTTGCTTCCGTTACTCTGCTGAGTTTGAGGTGCTCACAATGAGCAGATGTGAGTCCACTGCACCAGGACCTGTTCTCCAGGAATGCTGTGTCTATGATCCTGTGATCGAAAGATCGGTGAAGGTGCTCCAGTCACCTAGCCCATGCACACGCTTACTAACACTGGATCACCCCAGTTTAAGAAACATGATTGATAATCTGGAAAGTGTTCAGAGAGGGGTGACCAAGATGATCAAAGGTCTAGAAGCCTAAGGCTTATGAGGAACGGTTGAGGGAGCTGGGTATTTTTAGCTTGGAAAAGAGGAGACTGGGAGGAGATAGTATACCCTTCTCCAAATACCTAAAGGGCTGCCACATGGAAGATGTAGCAAGCTTGTTTTCTTCCTCTCTGGAGGGTAGGACCTGAACCAGTGGCTTCAAGTTAGAAGAAAGATTCTGAGTCAACATCAGGAAGAACTTTCTGATAGTGCGAGCTGCTCAACAGTGGAACGGTCTGCTTCGGGAGGTTGTGGACTCTCCTTCCTTGGAGCTTTTTAATCAGAGGTTGGATGGCCATCTGTCATGGATGCTTAGCTGAAATTCCTGCATTGCAGGGCTGGACTAATTGGCCCTTGGGATCCCTTCCAACTCTTATTATATGATTCCATCAGTTCTCAATGTTCAGATTAGGGTAGGGGTGGTAACAAATATGACCTATACCTGTTGAGCAACTTGGGGAGTAGAACATGCATTTTAGACAACAGGTCTACAAGTTGGAATGTTAAGAGGTAAGGTGTCTCCTTGTACAGTATTTTCCGGTTCAGGCCAAAGTGCTTGCAAATGTTTCATCTGACTTTAGGCTTAGGAAAACGTTGGTGGGATGGGAGAAGGAATGCCCCTCCCAGCCATCATGGGGAGGCACTCTGTGTCTCCAAATGAGGCTGCATTATTCAGTGCGTAATCTATGGGACTCATTTCCACAAGTGGCATTGTTTCTCTTTTTATTTTCTAGTAATAGGTTTGTAGTTTTTAAAAAGGAAATCTGTTTTTAAGGGGATAGTTTCAGGGTGAGCCCTAGCCAATGGGATGGCTTGGGTAGGTTCTAATGGGGGGGATTTATTGGGACACCCGATTTCAGTGATCATGGGCAGGAGGAGGAGCTCTGCTAGGACCAGACCATGTCGTTACTGAGGGGGCAGGATTACTCGTTGATTACTCGACTATCCCTGCCTCCGGGTCTGGTCCTGACCAGAAGTTTACAGGTATCAACAAGGGTGTCCCACATGACCTTAAGGTGCTGCTGTGCAATGCCAGGTCAATGATCCAGAAGACCACTGCCGCCCATGGCTTGATCGTGGATGGAGGAATTGAACCATACCCTGAACAGGGAAGTGGAACTGATCAGAATGGTCCACCTCAGCAACTTAATGGATCCAGATGGTTTCCAGAGAGTGGTAGGGGATGTTTTATCCCATGATTATGGCCTTTCAGCTGATTTACTGGTGGCCCATTGGAATGCGGTGTTAACTAGGGCTGTTGACTTGTCTGGTTCCAAAGTGCCCTCTCCGATTGCATGGAGCTTGGGCGACCCTGTGGTTCTTTCAGGGGCTGTGGGCAATCAAACAATGGCTAGAGTGCCAGTGGCAGAAAACCCACTCTGAATCAGACTGAACACAGAGCTCAACGTCAAGCCTACCAAGTCTTGATAACGACTGCGAAGAGAACCTTCTTCACTGCCTCTATTGCATCTGCATCTTCCTGGTGGTCTGGCGTTTAACGGATCCACCTTCACCATCTGAGTCCAGTCCTGTGATGACTTCACAAAGTTCTTTGCAGATAAAAATCACTCAGATTAGGAGGGAGATAACCCCCACCATGGGGCAGGGTTGGGGTGGGAGAGTGCCAGAGCTCTGTCTAGTCAAGTCACATGGGATCAATTCCATCAGTCTGTCACATCTGAGGATGTGGAGAGGCTGCTTGGACAAGTGAAACTGACCACCTGTCTCCTTGATCCTTGCACATACTGGCTCATAAAAGAGGGCTGGGCAATGAGCTGTGTGGGGTGGTGAATGTTTCCCTCTGTGAGGGAATCTTCCCAGACCCACCCACTTAAAGAAGCAGTTATTAAATGGCATCTTAAAAAAGCTATATTTGAGCAAAGCCATTATGGCCAACTATCGCCCAGTCTCAAATCTTCCATTCTTGGGCAACCCCAGGCACATCTGGAGGATCATGGACCATTTGGATCGCTTCCAATCTAGATTCAGGCCTTATGGGACTAAAACTGCATTGGTCGCGCTGGTTGATGATCTCTGGCGGCCTAGGGACAAAGGTGAGAGCTGTTTCCTAGTCCTGGATCTCTCAGCAGCCTTTGACACTGTCGACCATGACATCCTCCTCACCGTCTAGAGGTGTTGGGAGCTGGGGGCACTGTCATACAGTGGATCCGCTCCTTCCTCCTGGGCCGTGTTCAGAAAGTGGTGGGGGGGGGATGAGTGTTCAGACCCCTGGGCTCTCACTTGTGGGGTGCCTCAACGTTCTGTCCTCTCCCCCATGCTTTTCAACATCTATTTGAAGCTGCAGGGAGAGATCTTCAGGGGGGTTGGGCTGGGTGTTCATCAGTATGCAAATGATACCCAGCTCTACCTCTCCTTCAATTCACAAGCAGTGAAAGCAGTAAAAGCCCTGTGTGTCTGGAGGTGGTTGGAGGATGGATGGCGGTTAATGGATTAACGTTGAATCCTGACAAGACAGAAGTATTGTTTTGGGGGGACAGGGTGGGCACTTGTGGAGGGCTCCCTGGTCCTGAATGGGGTAACTGCCCCTGGAAGATGACGTGTGCAGCCTGGGTGTCATTTTGGACTCACAGCTGTCCATGGAGGTGCAGGTCAATTCTGTGTCCAGGGCAGCTGTTTATCAGCTCCATCTGGTACGCAGGCTGAGACCCTACCTGCCCGCAGACTGTCTCGCCAGAGTGGTGCATGCTCTAGTTATCTCTCGCTTGGACTACTGCAATGCGCTCTACGTGGGGCTACATTTGAGGGTGACTCAGAAACCACAACTAATCTAGAATGTGACAGCTAGACTGGTGACTGGGAACAGCCACCAAGACCATATAACACCGGTCCTGAAATACCCACATTGGCTCCCAATACACTTCAAAGCACAAAATGTTGGTGCTGAACTTTAAAACACTAAACAACCTCAGCCCAGTATACCTGAAGGAGCATCTCCAGTACCAAGGCCCTTCTGGCAGTTCCCTCACTGCGAGAAGTGAGGTTACAGGTAACCAGGCGGGGGCTTTTTAAGTAGTGGCACCTGCTCTATGGAACACCAGATGGTGAAGAGATAAACTACCGGTATATGTTTATTTGAAGGCAGCTCTATATAGAGAAGCTTTTAAAGTTTGTTTGTTTCCTAAGTTTTTTATGTATTCTGGAAGCCTCGCAAAATGGCTAGGGAAACCTAGTTAGATGGGCAGGGTATGAATAATAAATTATTGTTACTACGGTATTACATGAAGAAGGAGGCTTTGCCACTGCCACTCCTGTGCATTCTGAGATCACACATCTGTGACTACCAGGTTCCAGCAAGAGATCCCAAGAGGTCTGTGAGATCTCCCTGGAATCTGGAAGCCACAGCCACTTCTCGTTGCTTTTCTGGTGGAGCACTTTTTTGCCACAGGAGAAGTTAGGAGACGCTGCGGCCGTGGCGACATCTTGTGAGACTTCAGTAGGAGCAGGCGGGGTGCCTTTGCGGGATTCCAGCTCTTGAGGAGGCTGCCTGAGTCCGCTTCATGTGTGGTCCGGCCCTCCCTGCGATTTCCCAGTCTGTTGTTCTTGGAGGTTGAGGTTCTACTGAGGACGCGATCCAATACTGACCGAAGAGCTTGGTGGTGCTGTTAAGCCCACTCTTGGAGGCTGATACCTGCTCAGTGATTGCCCTTGAGGAATATGCAGAGTGTAGAGGCAACTCTCCAGGGATCTTGATTCATTGTGCGCGTGGGCATCTTTGTCCGAAGTTTCAGTTTGGGGCAGAGTGGCTGGGGAAACCCAGCCAGATGAGCAGGGTATAAATAATAAATTATTGTTGTATTATTATTATTCTGCATTACTTTTGTTCTAATTAAGAGGGGACCTTCTTGGTGGCCACTCCCAGACTGAAGCTCCCTGCCTAAAGAGGTTAGATGGGCAGGTTAAGATTTTGGGAACTGACTGCTTTAAATGAAAGGGCTGGGGTCTTGCTCTTTCTACTGTAATCTGGGGCAACCCAGTCAGATGGGTGGGGTACAATTAATGTTTAATTGTTTTTAATGATGGTTTCCGCCGCACCCTATGTTTTCACCTCTTGTTTTAACTGTAAGCTGCCAAGAGTCCCTGGCAGGGGGGAAAGTAGGGATATAAGAAGGATACTGATAAGCTGGAACGTGTCCAGAAGAGGGCAACCAAAATGGTCAAAGGCCTGGAAACGATGCCTTATGAGGAACGGCTTAGGGAGCTGGGTATGTTTAGCCTGGAGAAGAGAAGGTTAAGGGGTGATATGATAGCCATGTTCAAATATATGAAAGGATGTCATATGGAGGAGGGAGAAAGATTGTTTTCTGCTGCTCCAGAGAAGCGGACACGGAGCAATGGATTCAAACTACAAGAAAGAAGATTCCACCTAAACATTAGGAAGAACTTCCTGACAGTAAGAGCTGTTCGGCAGTGGAATTTGCTGCCAAGGAGTGTGGTGGAGTCTCCTTCTTTGGAGGTCTTTAAGCAGAGGCTTGACAGCCATCTGTCAGGAATGCTTTGATGGTGTTTCCTGCTTGGCAGGGGGTTGGACTGGATGGCCCTTGTGGTCTCTTCCAACTCTATGATTCTATGATTCTATAAATATACTGAATAATACGAGGTGAGTCTTTCAAAAGAGGCCCGTGGAAAACAGCAATTCTCTGGTATTGCTGCCTGAAGCTAGTGGCCAGCTGCTGGCTCTCAAGTTTATGGCTTGCTTTGTTTCCGAAAACGGAAGGTGGTGCCAAACACACAGTGTCTTGTGAAGTGGGTCCCTCAGCTGTCTCTGTTAAAGAGCTTTCCCTGGTGCAGTTGTGGGGGGGGGCATTTTACCCTCCAGATGTTGCTGAAAGACAACTATCAGCCACAGCAAGTGAAATTTAAGACACGGCACGTGTAGGAAACCCCAATCAGAGCGTTAATTGCCACAGAATTGTAGCAGCATTGGAAGGGAGCCCCAAGGGCCATCTAGTCCAACCCCACTGCCATGCAGAAATCTCAACAAAAGCACCCTTGACAGTTGGCCATCCAACCTCTTGCTTGAAAACCTCCAAGGTTTCCAAACACCTTCCTAGTCCTCTCCTGCTCCTGATGCTCAGCACCTGGTCTTGGTAACATTGAGGTAGACTGCCTCTGGAGCTGGATACAGGTAGGTAGCCGTGTTGGTCTGGATCGAAGTAAAATAAAAAAATTCCTTCAGTAGCACCTTAAAGACCAACTAAGTTTTTATTTTGGTATGAGCTTTCGTGTGCATGCACACTTCTTCAGATACAGTGAAATGGAAGTTTCCAGGCACTTATGTAGAGAAGGGGTGGGGAGGGGTGGGGATGGGGAGGGGGGATCTGGAGCTGGAGATTGTGCTTGGCTATCCTAGCTTACCAGCTGCCTACTTCTTTCATTCATTTTGCCTATATCGATAATAATAATAGTAATTTCCACGAAGGCGGTGCGCGTAAGTCTCCTCCTCCACTCAACAACCCTGGTGACGTAGGTTAGGCAGTAACTGGGCGTTTCAGGGACCGAGTGCGGCGGGATTCGAACCCTGGTCTCTTCCAGGTCCGACACTCTAAAGCCCCATGGCCACCTATCGTACGTGAGATAAGGAAGAGCCCTGCCGATCCCGAACCCTTTCCCGCAGATGACGCCATCCGGTCCCCGGGTTAGATTGCCTCTGGTCACGGAGGCTCCACCAGTCAGCAACCAGGGGCGGCGGCGCCGACAGCGCACGCGCAGGAAGGATCACGCGGAGCGAGCGAGCAAGAGAGAGCGCAATCGCTCGGCACCGCCCCCTCTGCCCGCTGGCCAATCTGCAGCCAGGGGCCCGACGGAGACGCGCGCGCGCAGGAAGGATCACGCGGAGCGCATGCGCCCCTTCTCCCGGGAGCTCATTCGGTTGGCACCGCCCCCTCTGCCCGCTGGCCAATCCGCAGCCAGGGCACCTGTTAGCGCCTGCGCATAGCGCTCTGAGGGCGGTTGCGGGTAGAGGTCTGGGCTGAGGTAAGCGGGGCAAGATGGCGGGCGGGGAGGGGGGCGTCGGGGGACCGGAGAGGGAGGGTCCGCGCCTGGAGAGGCCTCGTTCTCCTTCCCCCCCTCGCCGCCATGGCTCCGAGGCGTCTTCGTCCTCTGCCTCAGGGAGGGAAAGAGCGGGCCCTGAGTGGCTGCCCCGGTAGGCCTTTCCAGCTGCCAGGCAGAAGCCGGAATGGCGGGTCCCCTGGGAGGAGGAGGAAGGGGCGCGGCTGTTGTTGTAATTACCATTTATATATATATGTATATATATATATATATGTATATATATAATTGGCCAAGGGAGCCGGTGTACAGCTTCCAGGTCATGTGGCCAACATGACAAAGCCGCTTCTGGCAAACCAGAGCAGCACATGGAAACACTATTTACCTTCCATTCTTATTAATGGAATTACCATTCTTATTAATTGTGGTTCATACCCCGCCCATCAAGCTGGGTTTCCTCAGCCACTCTGGGCGGCTTCCAACAAAATATTAAAATGCTGTACAATAACTCTTCAACTATTAAAAGCTTTCCTAAACAGGGCTGCCTTCTTGTTGTTCTTGTTGTTCATGGTTGTTTTCTTCTTGTTACCGGTATTACTACTACTACAGACCCTCCAAGTGTTGCTGTTTTCCAGGGACAGTTGCGGATTTACAGAAGCCTTCCCAGTTTGTGATATGATCCCGGAATGTCCCATTTTCCCTTTGGACAGTGGAGTCCAAACTTTTTTCAAAGGGGGCCAGATTTGATGAAGTGAAGGGCTGTGAGGGCCGACCAAAGTTATTGACCTTTTTTTTAGGATTGTAGTGCTTGAAGGTGTTTTTTTTAAAGGGCTGAAGTTGTTGAGGTTTTTTTAGGATTTTACCCCTGCCTTAGGACGTCCCTGTTTTCATGGGAGAAATGTTGGAGGGTCTGGGGTTACGTGACCCACAAGCCAAAGAGATAAGTAACTGTACAACCTTTTGAAGACATCTCAAGGGAGCCCTGGATAGGGAAGGTTTTATTATATTTTTATATATGTTGGAAGCCACCCAGAGTTGCTGGGGCAACCCAGTCAAATGTGTGGGATATAAATAGGAAAAGTATCATTATGCAATGGGATGCCCCTGTTTTCAGGGGAGAAATGTTGGAGGGTACAGAGTTATCTGACCCCAGAGCTGTCGGAAAGCAATCCTGTTAAAGAGAAGTTAATGATTTATTATTATATTTTCTCTATGTTGGAAGCTGCCCAGAGTGACTGGGTAAACCCAGTCAGATGGGTGGGGTATAAAGAGTAAAATTATCATCATGGAATGGGACACCCCTATTTTCATTAGAGAAAGGTTGGAGGGCATGTTTCTGCCTTGGTCAGACCACGCTTGGAGTCCTGTGTTCAGTTTCGGGGCACCACAATTTAAGGAGGAGATCAACAAGTTGGATTGTGTGCAGAAAAGAGTGACCCAGATGACCAAGGGTCTGGAAACCAATCCTGAGGAGGGTGCTAGGTATTTAAGCTTGGAGAAGAGGACGCGGAGAGCTGAGATAGTTGCAGCCAAAAATACGGTATTCAACCCCCAAGGCAAATCAGGCTTCTTGTCAAAATTTGCAGACTTTCAGCTGTTTGCCACGAGCAAATCAAACAAAAGCAGTAGAAATGACTCAGCAGAAGGGATGCTTCAAGTGGCTTCCCCAAATTCAGCTGAAATGGCAACTTATAAATTGTAAATTTTGATAATAAACCCAATTTGCAATGGGGGTTGAATAATTTTGATTGCAACTGTATGAAGGCCAGTTCTAAGTGTGAAGCTCTTCTCCCCTTGTGTTTCACACTTCTTGTGAGCCTGAAGGTAGGGGCTTGCTTTGTTCTGTTGGACAGCTGAGTAACAAATGCTATAAATAAGGTAAAACAATGTGATGTATGTCAGGGCAAAAATATCCCTTACCTTCACATCTTCCCTTGAGGGGGTCTGAGCTAGCAGTGATGGACCAGGAACGAGTCCTTGAGGTGGGGGTAGTAGTACCCTGTTTCCCTTATTTTAAGACATAGTCATAAAATAAGCCATAGCAGTATTAAAAAGGTAATATAGAAATTTAATAAATAATACCGGTAATAGTGTTAATAACTACGCACTGGAGACTTCATAGAGCTGAACAATACTCCTACCTTCTAAAAATGGCCACCCAGTTAGAACTGAAAGCATCACGAAGCTGTGTCGCCCACCCACAATTTGGATCGCTACCCTAGTATAATACCATGATCTATATTCCTAATTATCATACCATCGACTATTAGGATTCCTCCACCTCTCCCTGGAGGAATATCCTCAGCACATGCCGATAGTCATGCATGGGACGCACAGTGCAGTACACTGGAAAGCCTCCGCACTTCTCCTTCCTTTCTGATTACATTTTGTGTTTTTACTTTCAGCTTGGTGGTGGTGTCTGCTGTGAATTGCTGCAGATTTGGCCTTTCCCTCCGTAGTGTCCCTCTGCAGCTTGTTCAGTTTAACATCAAGCAATATCAGTGGTTGAACCCTGTTGCTTCTGACCATTATGCCACACTTCAGGCTTCATTAATTTGACACAGGTGTAATCAGTCATGGTCAAGTCTAAAAAAAAGAAAAACCAACAGAATAATGGGTATTGCCAGGATTATAGGTGGGGACCTGGAGGAAATATGCCCCCATGGATGGGAGGTCCTTGCCCAGATGACAAGTGGGGACCCAGATGGATGGGAGGTCCTTGCCCAGATGACATGTGGGGACCCGGAGAAGATATGCCCCCATGGATGGGAGGTCCTTGCCCAGATGACATGTGGGGACCCAGAAGAGATATGCCCCCATGGACGGAAGGTCCTTGTCCAGATGACATGAGGGGACTGGGAGGAAATATGCCGCCATGGATGAGAGATCCTTGTCTAGATGAAACGGGGGGACCCGGAGGAGATATGCCCCCATGGACGGAAGGTCCTTGTCCAGATGACATGAGGGGACCGGGAAGAAATATTCCCCCATGGATGAGAGATCCTTGTCTAGATGAAACGGGGGGACCCGGAGGAGATATGCCCCCATGGACGGGAGGTCCTTGTCCAGATGACACGGGGGGACCGGGAGGAAATATGTCCCCATGGATGAGAGATCCTTGTCCAGATGACATGTGGCAACTGAGGAAACGCAGAAAATATATGCAGCCAAATATGAGAGGCCCCTGTCCTAATATGGGTGATCCTAGAGAGAACATGTATCCAGGACCTAATGCACCTGACCAAAGGCAGTGTAGGACTTTTGGAGGGCCAGGAAAGTATTTGTCTGGGAAGGAGCAGCCGATGGAGAATGGTCGGGAGAATGGTCCATCGCCACCTGGTAACTGTAGCTCAGATCAGCCTGCTTCATTAAATTTGTTCGATAAAAATAATTTTAAAAAAAGGAAAGATCAGCCCACTTCAAGAAATGCTGCAGAAAGTGCTGCAAATACTCAGAAGCATTACAGAATGCTTACAGAAGAGGGTGCTGCAAGAATTCTATCAAACTTTGGCTTATCTACTGAAGATTTGGTGGAATTTGGCCATTATTCAGATGATCAGCTGAAGCCTGAAAACATGGCTATGATTTTAAGGGACATCGTGGAGCGCAAGAAGGCTCGTCAGTTGCCCACTTCATCTCAGGGCAAAGAAGAGGAAACCTCTGGCAGACATGGCGGATCTGATTCCCTGATGAAAAGTAAGTCCAGTTATGAATATGGAAGTAAGTGTGTAGAAACCAGGCTAACCAGTAATCCCATGAAGACTTCAGGGTTAAACTATGGCATTTGCTACCACATGATGCAGTGACAGCCACCAATCTGGATGGCTTCAAAAGCGGATTAGACAAATTCAGAAGGAACGGCTTGTTATGATGGTTGCTTGTTATGATGAGGGATGCAACTTCCAGGATTGGAGAATGGGCACATCTGTATACTAGTTGCCGGGGAACAGAAGCGGGCAGTGCTGCTGAGCTCTGCTCTTGCTTGTGAGCTCCACAGAACTGGCTGCTGGACTAGATGGGCCGCTGGCCTGATCAAGTAGCTGGGCTCTTTTTAAGCTCTTACAAACATTGGTGGAGAAGAAAGACAACAGATGGGGTTCCAGGAAAGCACCGTAGATATCTAGTCCTGGGTACTATAAGCTCATGGGTACTATAAGCTCATGGGTACTATAAGCAAGGAGGGCTTTTGGGGGGGGAGGGGGCATTTATATCCTGCCTTTCCGGATCCAAATCCTTCCAAAGTGGTTTACAGGTAATGTTAACCTACTTTTTAAAATAATAATAATAATGCCTGAGTATAGAATCCCATCAGTATCCTGCCTACTGGGCAATGTCTGGCAGAATTATTAATTTATTGGCTCTCCCTCTCCTCTTTTAGTGCTCACAACTACTCTGTATGATAGGTTAGGTTGAGAGGCAGTGACTGGCCCAAGGTCCCTTTGCAAGCTTTGTGGCCGAGTGGGGATTTGAACCCTGGTCTCCCAGGTCTGTGTCCGACACTCTAACCACTACACCACAGTGGCTCTTCAGAATGGCCCCGGGGGTGGGAGGGGCTCAAATGGAACAGACCCTGATGCATTATTTGCTTATTGTCCCCTCTCTACTGGACACCTCACTGCACAGAGTAGTTGATGGGAAATGATCTTTTTGGGAGGCTAGAAGGGGAAATCCAGTAGGAGCAAGCTCCGAGGTGGCCCTGGCCCTTGGTCCCCTCTCACCTGGAATTTTGTTGGCATCCGTCTGTGTTGCATAACAGATTCATCCCTTCCTTCAGCAGGACCTGTGTTACCTTCAGCAACTCAACCCACCACAACACCTGCGGCTTCGTTTATGCCTCAGTCTTCAGTATCTCCATCTCCGTCAATGATGAAAGATTATCATGCTGTGTCGCCAACAATACTTCCACACGTGTGTTCTCTATGTAAAATAGAATGTGCAAATATGACGGTGAGTTCTTAGTTTTTGCAGAAAGAAAGTGCACATGGTTGTACAGTCATACCTTGGGTTAAGTACGCTTCAGGTTGTGTACTTTCAGGTTAAGTACGTGGCGGGTTTCACCGCGCGCGCATGCGCAGAAGCGTTATGTGCGCTTCGCGCATGCCGAAAAAAGTTCTGTGTGCTTCGCGCATGCGCAGAAGCGCTCTATCAGCGCTTCAGGCACACGGCCTATTGCCACTCGGGTTAAGTACTTTTTGGAGTTCAAATGGCACCCCGGAATCAATTAAGTACTTAACCCGAGGTACCACTGTATTGAGCCCAGGAGGAGTGCATTTTCCACTCTGGCGTTCCAGCAAATCTTATGCTATGAGGACTGGTTAATGTTATCCTAGGGAAGTCAACATGGTGCCTTCCAAATGTTGTTGGACAGCATCACTGCAGCCTGTCTCCCCTCCCCTAAGCCCCAAGGAGACATCTCTGCCACCTCAGGGAACCCCCACATCCAGAAAGCCCTTTGACATTGGTGGGATTCAAACCTGACACCATGTCTGGAGACTCTGTCTTATCTAACCTTGAGCTGCTGTGGTCTATTTGAATATTAAATGCATTGCCCAGTATTGAACGTTGTCCACTATTAAAACTGAAACATAGGATTGAAGGGCACGTGAGTGTGTTTCTACTCTCCTATAGAAACTCAGATATATAAGCTTGCAGGGGAGCAGAGGAATCACTTTGGGGCGCAGCCGAGCTCTCACTCCCCCAGAAAGCTCAATCGGGGGTCCTTTTGGGGAGCCACGTTGCTCTCACGGCTCTCCCCCTCCCACACAGCGCCAGGAACCTCGGAGCTGGAGGATTCATCACCAATCAGCGCTGGCGGTAGACCGGAAGTCCGAGTGTGTTTCTGCTGTAGAAACTCAGATATATAAGCTAGGTGAGAATTGGCTCCTTAAACCAAGGTTGCAGTTGGCAAAACAGAATGTCTAGTTGCCATTTTGGGGCCAGATGGACCTATAGTCTTATTTTTCAAATGATGGACTGACTAATTGATTATCAGTTAAACATCCGGCTAGTTCAGATGACAACGTTGTAATTTTTATTGATTTTACACAATAAAGCAAGATATACATAACATATTCTTCCCCTTCTACCCCCTCCCCGCGAGCCCCCTCCTGCCACGAGAGTCCTATGCAAAGTGGATAGTTGAAGGTGGTCCATTTTATAATTGGGTTTGTCCCCTCCTCCCTCTCTCCCCGCCCCAGAGCCCCCTCCTGCCACCAGGAAGCTCTGGGATGGCGAGGGAGGATAAAGGAGGATGTCCACCCAACTATCTATCTATACATATCTTATAAAAAAGAAAATCCCCACCCCACCCCATAAAAAAGAAAAGAAAAGAAAACAGAAAAGGAAAAGAAAAATACCATATCCATTCATTATCCATAAACATTATTTTGAAGGCTTCCCCTACCTCCCCCCTTCCCCGCTCTTCATTTTTAATTCTCCTTTAACAGATTTTTTATCATTATTCCCTTTCTTTTTGCCAATTTTTCTAACCCTATTTTAAATATACTAATCCTTTTTTCCTGTAACTTCTTGCAACATTCTAAATTTAATATTATCAGTTTCATAACATATCTTAATTCAACCTATTCAAAATCTATTTTCTTCCCTTGCCTAATCTTTCCTCCAAAAACCTCCATAACTTTTAAACCATTTATTCATTCCTAATTTTAATTCGCTGTATGACTATCCTCTAATATACCTTCTCTTCCCCTATTCCCAGCTAACCCATTCCAGCAAGTTCCATAATCGTCAGTCCAGTTTTCAGTCCTTTTAATCAGTCCTAGTAATCAAATGTCCATTCTCCCTTCACCCCACCCCCTTTCTCCAGTGTTTTAAAACCCAGCTATCATTGTGCCCCCCCCCCTGGATTTTTCCGCTTCTTTGAACGTCCTTTTCCTTGTGGGTGTTCTGAATTCCTACAAGTTACTGTCCTTCCCTCCACATAAGAGGGATATTCCTCAGGCCTTCTTGTTGTACAGCCTCTTTTCCTTCGTGGTGGGCTTCATTTTGGTTTACACTATCACTGTCACTGTCTTTCGATTCAATTTCTGTACTGTCTTCATCTGGTATTCCATTATTAGTGTCCTCCATCTGTAATTGCTGCTTTATTTCTTGCAGTTGTATTCCGTCATGGTACATTCCAATCTTCAGTTCCCACAGGCTTCTCAAAACATTTTGCTGAAACCCAGGTGGATACACTTTTGTTGACATTTTCCAGTCCTTTCAAGGTCAAAACTTGTCTTGGGGGACGGGAAATGGTCGCTACTTAGTTCCCCAACCGCATTTTCACAAAAGTGGCTGCAATGTATCTTCTCAAAGTCCTGTTACATTAAATTCTATGCAAATATTTAACATATAAATTCCAGAAAGTCAAAAACTCTTTTCCTTCTTTTCCTTTATAATATCCTAATAAACTCGCTGATCTGTCAGGGCTGCCGGCTCCAGGGAAGAAATAGGCTTTTCCCAATTCTGATTCCTCTCTTTGCAGGGAATTTTAATCACCAATATCTTTCTCCCCTTTTACCCTGCTTCCAGGGGAGAATCTTTTTTAAGTCCTTGGAGATATCTTTATATTAAAAAGAAACTTCTGATCTCGGCTTCGGGTACTTTTATTAACTGCTTCTTAAAACTACCAGTTTTTTTCTCTCTCCCATTTCCAAATTATAATCCAATAACATGCTTTTAAATCCTTTACTCACAGTCTTTCCCCCCCAGCTTATTCTTTGGAAGTATCCAGCACTCTCCGCCTCCGGCTCGGAGCTTCACTCCGCTAGGGTAACGCTGTCGCTCAAGATGGCCCCTGCGACTACCACCCTTCTCACTCCGGGGCTCTTATTAGAGCTCACCGGAGAGTTGGGGAGTCCGGATTGGGGCTCTGCTGAGCAATTTCGTCCCCGGGATGCTCGACCCGGGATTCTTTGGGGCGCAGCGAGTTCAGATGACAACCTTGAGCCAGGTTAAGAACTTTGAGAACTTAAAGAAGAAAAATCACTTGATTGCAGGGACAGTCCACATATATACCGGCCTATTCCTACCTAATTTTCTGAATTGTGTCCTGGACCAAAATATAACTGATAGAATTCTACAGGATGTGGTGTTAGTGTGTGACAACTATCCCAATCCAAGGATCCCCAGGCAGGCACCTCCAGGTTGTGGAGATGTCAGGTGGCATCCTGGCACCCAGGCATCTCTACTTGGTTGTAAGTGTCTGATATCTAGATGTAGAATGTGCTTGGCACCTGGCTAGTTTTGAACACTGCCATGGACTCTCATGACCTTAAATGACGAGATTATGCAGTTTTATAGATGGAAGCCCCATCAATGGGTATTGGGCATATCACTAAGTGGATCTAAGTGTTTTATTTTTATAAAAAAATGTATATACCACTATATGTGATATATATATATATATATATATATATATATATATATATATATATATATATATAAGTTCCTGGTGAGAGAAGCAGCAGCAGAGGAGGGCCATTTTGTGGGTTTCTCAGAAGCATCAGGCTGACTGCCGCAGGAGATGGGATGCTGGACTAGGTGGCACTTTGTTCTCATCTAGCAGGCAGGCATTTTTGTGTTCTCATGCTGATTTCTTCCCTCCCTCGCTCCCTGTAGGGCTGGAATCTGCACGTGGGCACTACTGCACACTCCGAGAAATGTACTCAGCTACGCCAGCAGTAAGGCCTTTCATTTTAATTTACTGGGAATAGATTGAGGATTTGAAATGGTTTGAAAATGAATGTTTGGATACCTTAGGACTTTGCTAAAAACAGCAGAGCCCTTGCTTACATGCCTTGCCACAAACCTCAGCCAAGGAAGTTGTGGGAGCTCACCTTTGAAGGAATGGTGCCTGCTCTAGGTTCTGTTTTGCATGAATTTGCAGAAGTGGTCTGTAGGCCAATTATGGAGCTGAACCAGGGAAGAAGGCTGAAGCTCAGTGGCATCTCATCTTGTGTTCTGTGGCTTTTAGATGCCTGTGGAGCATGAGCAGAGTTTTATGACGTGTGGCTTCAGGACAAACCACTTCTTGTAGGAGCTGGGAGCTGAGTCTCATTCCAGGGAGCTTTTGGAAATCTGGGTCAAAGAGTCAGGGAACCCTTGTGGAATCATCTTTAAACTTCCCCAGAAGATCAGTAGTAAGAGATAATAATTTGGACAAAAGGGAGAGAAATAATTGACAGTTTAGAAACTTTCCTGAAAGATAATGGAATGGAATACATGTACTGTGTCAAATGAATAACACAACTGTTTTGCTGGCTTTTCTTGAAACAGGCATCCTGACTGGAATCCAGAAGACTGCTCTTTGTTACAGAGGTAACCTTTTAATCTCCACATGAATACTCAGTAATGAGAATTAGGCTGCAGCAATCTCAAATCCCTGTGGTCCCTGATAGTGTGGGTTTTCTGAGATATTTTGAATGGGAAATTTGCACCAGGGCATTCTGCACTGGGACATTTTCTGATGCCCAGGAAAGTGATCTGTGATCTAATTGTGGTCTTTCATTGTATTTAGTAGAGAAAACTCGAAACTGTAAAACTGTCAAGTATCTGCAGTTGGCCCCTGTTCACTGCTGCTTAGCGACTATGTAACAAAAACACTTCTGCAGAAAAAGTAACATAACACAGACACACACACAGAGTTAATATTTTCCGCCCCAGATTCCTGGTTGTCACTGACCAGTACATTTAGGAGCTGCTTAACTCAGACTGCAGGCCCTTGTGTCTTTGTTCTAAGGTTCTAGGGCAGGCATAGGCAAATCCCAGCCCTCCACATGTTTGGGACTACAATTCCCATCATCCCTGACCGCTGGGCCTGTTAGCTAGGGATGATGGGAATTGTAGTCCCAAACATCTGGAGGACCAGAGTTTGCGTATGCCTGCTCTAGGGGCCAGCTGGCTGAGCAGCTGTGGGTTGCAATGGAGCTAAGCCACTAGCAGGCAGTTAGCCATTCCCAGTGCAGGTGGCAGCCATAATTTTCTGGTATGAAGCTGGGCATTCTGTTGCCAGCATCTGAGTTCCTTTAGTCATTGGATGCTGCAGGCCCGTCAGCTTGGAAGAGTCAGAGTGCAGAGATGATTTGTGGGGGGGGGGGGAGAGCTTTCCAAGTGCCCCTCTCTCTGTGTTTTTTTAATCTTTAAGGAATTAAATGGTTATTAAACACTGCAGCCCCTTCATGGATCAATGCCTTGTTGTGGCGAAGGGGCTTGAATAACTCAGAGAAGCTATGAGCTATGCCATGCAGGGCCACCCAAGATGGACAGGTCATAGTGGAGAGTTTTGACTAAACGTGATTCACCTGGAGAAGGAACTGGCAAGCCACTCCAGTATCCCTGCCAAGAAAACTCCATGGACAAAGACAACAGGCATATAAAAGTTATGACGCTGGAAGATGAGCCCCTCAGGTCGGAAGGCATCCAACATGCTACTGAGGAAGAGCGGAGGACAAGTACAAGTAGATTCAGAGCTGATGAAGCGGCTGGGCCAAAGCCGAAAGGACGCTCAGTTGCGGATATGCCTGGAAGCGAAAGGAAAGTCCGATGCTGTAAAGAAAAATATTGCATAGGAACCTGGAATGTAAGAACCATGGATAATGGTAAGCTGGATGTGGTCAAAAATGAGATGGCAATAATAAATATTGACATCCTGGACATCAGTGAACTAAAATGGAAGGGAATGGGCGAATTCAGTTCGGATGAGTATCATATCTACTACTGTGGGCAAGAATCCCATAGAAGAAATGGATTGGCCCTCATAGTCAACAAAAGAGTGGCAAAAGCTGTAATGGGATGCAATCTCAAAAATGACATAATGATCTCGATACGAATCCAAGGCAGACCTTTTAACATCACAGTAATCCAAGTTTATGCACCAACTACCGGTGCTGAAGAAAGTGAAATTGACCAATTCTATGAAGACTTACAACACCTTCTAGAAATGACACCAAAGAAGGATGTTCTTCTCATTACAGGGGACTGGAATGCTAAAGTAGGGAATCAAGAGATAAAATGAACAACTGGCAAGTTTGGCCTTGGAGTTCAAAATGAAGCAGGGCAAAGGCTAATAGAGTTCTGTCAAGAGAACAAGCTGGTCATCACAAACACTCTTTTCCAACAACACAAGAGACAACTCTACACATGGATATCACCAAATGGGCAGCATCGAAATCAGATTGATTATATTCTCTGAAAGATATGAAAGGAACATTTCGTACAAAGATTACCATAATAAAGGACAAAAGTGGTAAGGACCTAACAGAAGCAGAAGACATCAAGAAGAGGTGGCAAGAATACACAGAGGAATTATACCAGAAAGATATGGAGGTCTCGTACACCCCAGGTAGTGTGGTTGCTGAACTTGAGCCAGACATCTTGGAGAGTGAAGTCAAAGGGGCCTTAGAAAGCACTGCTAATAACAAGGCCAGTGGAAGTGATGATATTCCAGCTGAACTATTTAAAATTTTAAAAGATGATGCTGTTAAGGTGAAGAAGAAGAAGAAGAGTTTGGATTTGATATCCCGCTTTATCACTACCCGAAGGAGTCTCAAAGCGGCTAACAATCTCCTTTCTCCTCCTCCCCCACAACAGACACCCTGTGAGGTGGGTGGGGCTGAGAGACTTCAGAGAAGTGTGACTAGCCCACGGTCACCCAGCAGCTGCATGTGGAGAAGCGGAGACGCGAACCCGGTTCCCCAGATTACGAGTCTGCCACTCTTAACCACTACACCACACTGACTCTCCCAATTTGCCAGCAATATGCTACACCCAATATGCCAGCATGTTTGGAAAACTCAGCAATGGCCAGAGGATTGGAGAAGATCAGTCTACATCCCAATTCCAAAGAAGAGCAGTGCCAAAGAATGCTCCAACTACCGCACAATTGCGCTCATTTCACACGCTGGCAAGGTTATGCTTAAAATTATACAAGGCAGGCTTAGGCAGTATGTGGACTGAGAACTCCCAGAAGTGCAAGCTGGATTTCGAAGGGGCAGAGGAACCAGAGACCAAATGGCAAACATGCGCTGGATTATGGAGAAAGCTAGAGAGTTCCAGAAAAACGTCTACTTCTGCTTCATTGACTATGCAAAAGCCTTTGACTGTGTCGACCACAGCAAACTATGGCAAGTTCTTAAAGAAATGGGAGTGCCTGATCACCTCATCTGTCTCCTGAGAAATCTCTATGTGGGACAAGAAGCTACAGTTAGAACTGGATATGGAACAACTGATGGGTTCAAAATTGGGAAAGAAGTACGACAAGGTTGTATATTGTCTCCCTGCTTATTTAACTTATATGCAGAATTCATCATGCGAAAGGCTGGACTAGATGAATCCCAAGCCGGAATTAAGATTGCCGGAAGCAATATCAACAACCTCAGATATGCAGATGACACAACCTTGATGGCAGAAAGTGAGGAGGAATTAAAGAACCTTTTAATGAGGGTGAAAGAGGAGAGCGCAAAATATGGTCTGAAGCTCAACATAAAAAAAACCAAGATCATGGCCACTGGTCCCATCACCTCCTGGCAAATGGAAGGGGGGGGGAAATGGAGGCAGTGAGAGTTTTTACTTTTTTGGGCTCCTTGATCACTGCAGATGGTGACAGCAGTCACGAAATTAAAAGACGCCTGCTTCTTGGGAGAAAAGCAATGACAAACCTAGACAGCATCTTAAAAAGCAGAGACATCACCTTGCCTACAAAGGTCCGTATAGTTAAAGCTATGTTTTTCCCAGTAGTGATGTATGGGAGTGAGAGCTGGACCATAAAGAAGGCTGATCGCCGAAGAATTGATGCTTTTGAATTATGGTGCTGGAGGAGACTCTTGAGAGTCCCATGGACTGCAAGAAGATCAAACCTATCCATTCTGAAGGAAATCAGCCCTGAGTGCTCACTGGAAGGACAGATCCTGAAGCTGAGGCTCCAATACTTTGGCCACCTCATGAGAAGAGAAGAATCCTTGGAAAAGACCCTGATGTTGGGAAAGATTGAGGGCACTAGGAGAAGGGGACGACAGAGGACGAGATGGTTGGACAGTGTTCTCGAAGCTACGAACATGAGTTTGACCAAACTGCGGGAGGCAGTGCAAGACAGGAGTGCCTGGCGTGCTATGGTCCATGGGGTCAGGAAGAGTTGGACATGACTAAACGACTAAACAACAACAAAAACACTGCAGCCATATTTTGTAGGCTTTTGATGCTTTTAGCTTTAACTCTGAGAGTTCCTACTTCTAGTTGATTTCCATTTGCACAAATAACATCCTGGCAGATCTGATTTCTGCTTTTACATTTTAAAAAGAAAAGTAATTCAAATCCTTTTTTCCTGTCTCTTGCAGACATGAAGGTGATAAGAAGGAAAAACATATTGCAATGCCATGCTCTACTAGTTCTAACTCGAATGCTTCACAACACTCAGTCCCTGGCCATGCCTCGAGTCAGACTCAGTCACACTCAGTCCCTGGCCATGCCTCGAGTCAGACTCAGTCACAATCTAGGAGCTCCAGGTCTTCAGAGCGACCAAGCTCCCCCAGCTTGAGTTCTCAAAGCTCTTCTATCCAGAGGAGAGAACTAGGAATATCAACTAGATCTCCAGGTAAGGTGGATGTTACAGATGCTTCAGTGACTGGGCTTCATTTTTTTGTAAACAGGATTATTTGTGTGATAATGGCAGGTGTGTTGCAGTGGCTTTGGCTCAGTGAGTAGTCTGTTCTGTTCTGGGTTTTCTCCCCCTGGCTTTGTCATTGTGTCAATATAATGTCTCCCAAGGAAACTAAGCTTGTTCCTATATTGCATTGTGTGAGTGACTCTGCAACCCATTTCAAAAGGGGATGTTGGTTGATCTCAGCCATTTCACTGCTCTGGAGTCTCCCCCACCTGCTTTGTAGTATTTACACTTGCTTAGTACAATGATCCTCTTTCACTCATGCTATGCAGCTTGGTTGCAAATTCAGCTGTGACCAAGGATCAGGGGAAATATTCTGCTGCTTCACTGCAGTATTGTTGCCAAAGGTAGACCTGAAGTTGTTGTCATAGAGCAAGGGTCAGCAAAGTTTTTCCGCAGAGGGCCGGTCCACTGTCCCTCAGATCTTGCGGTGGGCCAGACTATATTTTGAAGAAAATAATAATGGACGAATTCCTATGCCCCACAAATACCCCAGAGATGCATTTTAAATAAAAGTACACATTCTACTCATGAAAAAACACACTGATTCCCGGACCATCCACAAGCCGGATTTAGAAGGGGATTGCGCAGGATCTGCCCCCCAGGCCATAGTTTGCCTACCCATGCAATAGGCCAGTGATGGCGAACCTATGACACGCATAGCCATTTTCGGTGACACGTGGCTGCATGCCGAGAAGGACGCATCTCTGGGGGCCTTGTGGACTTCCGGTGAGGCAAAATGGCGATCGGCACGTTATCGCGGAGCTCTTGAAAACGGCCAGCGTACCTGCGCTCCCTGACCAGCTTCGGAGCCGCCAGGATTGCCACCGCCCTCGCGCAAACATCAGGGGAGCCCAGAGCAGCTGCCAATGGAGCCGCCGAACCTCCCCCTCAACGCCCCACACCGGGCCGAAGCTAAGGGGTCCCAAGGCCTGAGACCACCTACCTCGAGGCGCGCTGGCGCCATGGAGAGGGAGGAGAAGGAAGGTCCCGACCTCCCCACTGCAACCGCTGCCAATACCGACACCGTCAATGCCACTGCATTTAAAAAAACTTTAATAATTTTTCCCTCCCCTTTTTCCTTTTTTTAAACTTTTTTTTTTTTAAGTGACACACCACCCGAGTTATGCTCGGTTTTTTGGCGAATTTTGACACACCAAGTTCAAAAGGTTGCCCATCACTGCAATAGGCCATTGATGAACTTCCAAGGAGTGGGGTATTGGTTCCATTTTGTTCTTGTTTTTATTTTGTAAATTTTGGGTTTTTAATCATGTATTTTTATGTTGCGAACTGTCCTGAGATGTATGTTTGGAGGGCGGTATACCAATTTAATAAATACTCCTGCCAACCTAGCAGTTCGAAAGCACGTCAAAATGCAAGTAGATAAATAGGAACCGCTACAGCGGGAAGGTAAACGGCGTTTCCATGTGCTGATCTGGTTTGCCAGAAGCGGCTTTGTCATGCTGGCCACATGACCTGGAAGCTATACGCCGGCTCCCTCGGCCAATAATGCGAGATGAGCGCGCAACCCCAGAGTCGGTCACGACTGGACCTAATGGTCAGGGGTCCCTTTACCTTTACCTTTACTGCTAATAATAATAATAATGAGCCACTTGCTTTTTCTCCCCCTCTTTAGCGTCCTCTGCAGAAGCAGGAAGCTCCAGGCAACCTCCAGCCAAACCTGATGTGGCAGAACAACCACCCAACAAGTCAGAGCATCCACTGCAGACGAATCCTGGCCATCAGAAGCTGCCCAAGAAGGAGGCAGCAACACAGAAACAAGGAGACCAGCAACCTCCAGCCAAATCTGATGTGACCGAACAACCACCCAACAAGTCAGAGCATCCACTGCAGACGAATCCTGGCCATCAGGAGCTGCCCATGAAGGAGGCAGCAACACAGGAACAAGGAGACAGGCAACCTGCAGTCAAATCTGATGTGGGAGAACAACCACCCAACAAGTCAGAGCATCCACTGCAGACAAATCCTGGCCATCAGGAGCTGTCCAAGAAGGAGGCAGCAACACTGGAACAAGGAGACCGGCAACCTCCAGCCAAATCTGGTGTGACAGAACAACCACCCAACAAGTCAGAGCATCCACTGCAGACAAATCCCGACCATCAGAAGCTGCCCAAGAAGGAGGCAGCAACACAGGAACAAGGAGACCGGCAACCTCCAGCCAAATCTGATGTGACCGAACAACCACCCAACAAGTCAGAGCATCCACTGCAGACGAATCCTGGCCATCAGGAGCTGCCCATGAAGGAGGCAGCAACACAGGAACAAGGAGACAGGCAACCTGCAGTCAAATCTGATGTGGGAGAACAACCACCCAACAAGTCAGAGCATCCACTGCAGACAAATCCCGACCATCAGAAGCTGCCCAAGAAGGAGGCAGCAACACAGAAACAAGGAGACCGGCAACCTCCAGCTAAATCTGGTGTGACAGAACAACCACCCAACAAGTCAGAGCATCCACTGCAGACAAATCCCGGCCATCAGGAGGTGCCCAAGAAGGAGGCAGCCACACAGGAGCAAGGAGACAGGCAACCTGCAGTCAAATCTGATGTGGGAGAACAACCACCCAACAAGTCAGAGCATCCACTGCAGACAAATCCCGGCCATCAGGAGGTGCCCAAGAAGGAGGCAGCCACACAGGAGCAAGGAGACAGGCAACCTCCAGCCAAATCTAATGTGGCAGAACAACCACCCAACAAGTCAGAGCATCCACTGCAGACAAATCCCGACCATCAGAAGCTGCCCAAGAAGGAGGCAGCAACACAGAAACAAGGAGACCGGCAACCTCCAGCCAAATCTGGTGTGACAGAACAACCACCCAACAAGTCAGAGCATCCACTGCAGACAAATCCAGGCCATCAGGAGCTGCCCAAGAAGGAGGCAGCAACACTGGAACAAGGAGACAGGCAACCTGAAGATCTGTTGCGCTTGGCATTGACGCCTCTTGCAGAACAAACTGTCATGCAGGCCCTATCGGTGCTGCAGTCTGGAGGCGCAGTGGGTGCTGGACTCACCCAAGGAACGAGCTTGCCCCCACTTCCTCCTGTGCAGATCGATCCAGCATCCCTTGTTTCCATGATGCAGCTGGTTGCAACACAGGTGGTGCAAGCTGCCTTAGCCTCCAAGGAAGCCTCAAGTGTGCAGGGAAGCCCAAGTGTGGCTGGAAGTCCCCAGTTAAGTATTCCTGCAGAAAGCGAAGAAAAGAAGCAGGAGAGCAGTCAGGAAGTGGTGCCAGGAGTCGCTCCTTCTTCCGCAGGTGAGGAATTGTCGGGAAGGGGGCTGAGGGTGGGTCTGGATGTAGAGGGAGCTTGTTCTGTGTTGGAGGTCTCTGTCAAGACTTGCATTGGTGATATAATGGAAGAGAAGCTTGCATGTGTAGCACAAACCCTGCTCAAATTCAGGACTGCCCTGAGATCCAGCCGGGCTTCTCTGGTAGTGGTGGCCACACCTGTGCTGTTGCTTCTAGGGGGCAGGGATCCTGTCTGCAATCTGTTGGTTCTGGTGACTGGTTCCTTTTGTGGCATACAAAATACACAAATAGTATGTGATTTTTGTTAGAAATTTGGCCTCTGTGAACGTGCAGCTCAGCACACTATAGCAATTACCGTAAGCACCTGGTGAATGACTCAGCTCTGCACGTAGTCTGCCCAGAGATAGTAACCTAGCAACAGCTAGTAGATTGGTGTAAGGAACAATAAAGATAGAGACCAACATGTGCTCTGTGTGGAGAGTTAGTGGAGAGTGGAGGTGGTGGATGATGTGGAGAGATTATGCTGGAGTTTGTTAGAGTTAGAGAGAATTACTGATCTATGTACTGTTTGTTGTTTTTTTGTAAATAAACCTGTATATAGTTACTCAGTAATAGTGGCAGTGAGTTCCTGTGTCTATACTACTTGCTTTCGGCTGCGACCAAGATGTTTCTGCTGTGCCTGTGCTACTCTGCTTAGTTCAACTGGTATAGTTGGCATTTATGCCAGGTTCAGCCTTGCTGGTGTCTAACAGGTTATGGGCCCAGTTTATGGGAATGCCCAGAACTTGGTTGGCAGTAAGCTGGTGAAGCTGTGGAAACTTGGAGTTGCCAAGAACAGACTACAGTTGCAGCAGTCGAGCTGGGTGCTGTGGATCTGTCCTCTCTCTCTAACAGAAGCTGTGAGTAGTGGGTTCCTGTGCTTGCAGTAGGAAACAGTGCTCTCAGATGGTGCTCTCAGATTCACAATCTTTCCTGATGGTTTTTGAACGCCTGAACAGCCTGAACAGCCATACTTGCTATGGTCAAAGTGGGTGCAGGCTGTGCTCCAGAGGGACCATCTCTGGGAGGCAGTGCACAGACCACCGGTCAAGCCTGATGCAGAAGAGCTAGACCGCAACCAAAGAGCAAGGGCCACCATCGTACTTGTTCTGGATGATTCCCAGTTGCCGTATGTACGTGCGCATAAGACTGCAAAGGCTGTGTGGGTGGCGTTGAAACACTTCCACATTCGTGAAACGGCTACCTCCAGACTCTCCATCAGAAATTCGCTGTATAGAGCAAGGTTGCAACCTGGGGTTTCCATGCAGGATCATTTGCACAGTTTGCAGATGAAGTTTGTAGCGTTGCAGGAAAGAGGCTGTGAGCTGGATCAGGAACAACAGATTTGCATCATCTTGAACTCTCTTCCTGAAAGCTGAGACACTTTAGTGTTGACGCTGGAAGCTATGCATGAGCAGGATTTGACTCTTAGTTTTGTAACCGGGCGTTTGCTTGAGGAAGCACAGAAGCAGGAGGACAAAGCTTCGGAGGCTACGGCAAGCGGTCGGCTTGCAAGGAGTGCAGACAGTCTGGGGGAGAAGCAAGAGAAGCTGCCACAACAGCGTCAGTGTCAAGTGGCTGGTGAGGAATCGGCCTACGTTGTTCGTCGTTGTTTCCGTTGTGGGTCAACACAACATTTAAAAGCCCAGTGCCCAGAGGTGACCAGATTCCAGGGCTAGGGCCAGCGGCAGAAGAGGAAGAAGAAGTTCGGCAAGAGCAAGCAGTCAGCTCAGGTTGTTACAGTCGTAGCGCAGTCTGCCGAAGAGAGGTTGAACACCTGAGTGGTTGATTCAGGGAGCTCTCAGCACATTGTGAATTCAGAGGAGTTGTTTGTTACTAAGGGTTCAATGCAGCGCAGCCAGGTAGCGTTGGCTGATGGCAGAAAATCCGAGGTACTGTCGGGGGGTTCTGTCTATGTTGCCTGTTTACGCTCCAACTTGGACAATGTACTGTGCGTGCCATCACTGCGTAGTAATCTGATGTCAGTGTCGTGTTTGATGAAAGCCGGGTTTGGCGTTCATTTTGAGGATAACTTCTGTGTGATTGAGAAGAACGAAGGGACTTTGGGTACAGCTGTTCAAGAAAACGGGTTGTTTGTGCTCAGAGACTGTTCTGAATATTCTGCAGTAATTAGTAATGCTCAAAATGTGTTTAAGAATGAGCCTATGCATAAGGATTGCATTCATTTACTTCATCGCAGGCTTGGACATGCAAATTGGAAAAATGTGTTGAAAATTCCTGATTTAACTGAAGGATGCAAGTTACAGAGTTGTGAAAAGTATCTAGACTATAACGTTTGCAAGAAAGTTAAAAGTCACAGAGGTTCTTATCCTAGAAGTGACAGGGTGTCTGAAATTCCATTTCAGCTTGTCCATGCTGATGTCTCAGGACCGTTCCCTGAGAGTAGGGGTCGTTCACGTTTTTCCCTTACGATTGTGGATGATGCCACACGTTTCGGCTGGTGTTATCCCATGAAGCACAAAGGTGAAGTGTTCACCAGGTTTAAAGGTTGGGTTGCTATGGTTGAAAGGCAATTTGACCGTAAAGTCCGGAAACTTCAATCGGACAGAGGAGGAGAATTTATGTCTGGGGCATTCCAGAATTGGCTTCAAAAGAAAGGCATAGGGCATAGGAAAACCAATCCTTTTAGTCCTGAAGAGAATGGCATTCCGGAAAGAAAAGGGAGATTTTTACAGGCTATGATGTATGCCATGCTTGAGGACGCAGGTCTTTCAATGGGTTATTGGGCGGAGTTGGTGTTAACCACGAATTATTTGCAGAACAGGTTGTTCCATAGTGCTATTGGTACAACTCCATACTTTGAATTGTTTAAAAAACAGCCTAAGGTTGACCATCTGCATACATTTGGAGTACAAGCCCTGGGTACACATTCCCAAAGCCCAGAGGTGAAAAGGCGACCCTAAGTCCAAGCTGCTTGTGTTTGTCGGGTACCAAGATCTTGGCAAAGGGTATCGATATGCTGAAGGGCAAAGTGGGCTGGTAATTTCCAGAAACGCAACATTCTGTGAACAAAAAGACTGGGAGAAATTGCACACCAACTCAGAAGTCTGGTTACAATATTCTCAAAAGTTTACTGGCAGTAAAGAACAGGGAGAAGGGAGTACAGATTCTGAGGGGGAGAAAGAGAAGGAAGTGCAGGTTCAAAGAGGAAAGAAAAGAACGTTATCTTCAGACTCAGAGCAGGAGACTTTGCCTGTTGCCAAGCAAGGGGGGCTAGAGACTGAGAAGGATGAGTGTAAAGTGGAGGAAATTTTTCTCGAAGACGTTCTCAAAGGGAGAACAAAAGAATTCCTCCGAAAAGATTTTCCCCTGATACAGCAAATGTTTTTCACGTAGCCTGTGAACCTCTAAGTTTCCAGGAGGTTTTGGAACTGCCAGAAGAACAGGCTTGTCTCTGGAAACAGGCCATGAGTGAGGAAATGGATTCTTTGAGGGAACATGAGGTTTTCACATCCATGCCACCTCCACAGGGTGCCAAAATTGTGGGGTGCAGATGGGTATTTAAACTAAAGCCATTACCATCTGGTGATTACAAGTACAAAGCACGGGTGGTAGCGCAAGGTTTTTCACAGAGACCAGGGTTGGACTTCGATGAAGTGTTTGCACCTACGGCTAGAAGTGATAGCATACGCTTGATGTTTTCACTAGCAGAAAAATGCAAACTGGAAGCCCGTCATTTTGATATACAGACGGCTTATTTACATAGAAAGCTAGAAGAAGATATTTACCTAGTTGAACCACCAGGTTTTGAGTCAGGGACAAACAGAGTGCTTAAACTACACAAGGCTCTGTATGGCTTAAAACAGTCAGCTCACAACTGGAACAAGTGCCTTAATGAAGGATTAATTTCTCTAGGGTTCCAGCACAGTGTGGCTGATAACTGTGTCTATATGCTTGGCGCTGTGGGTTAAACCACAGAGTCTAGGGCTTGCTGATCAGAAGGTCGGCGGTTCAAATCCCTGCAACGGGGTGAGCTCCCGTTGCTCGGTCCCAGCTCCTGCCCACTTAGCAGTTCGAAAGCACATCAAAGTGTAAGTAGATAAATAGGGACCGCTCCGGCGGGAAGGTAAACGGCGTTTCCGTGCGCTGCTCTGGTTCGCCAGAAGCAGCTTTGTCATGCTGGCCACATGACCCAGAAGCTGTCTGCGGACAAACGCCGGCTCCCTCGGCCTATAGAGCAAGATGAGCGCCGCAACCCCAGAGTCGGAAACATCTGGACCTGATGGTCAGGGGGCCCTTTACCTTTAATGAGAAACAGGAATTTTGCGTGATCTTCATTGATGACTTGTTATTTCTAGCCAAGACTGACAAACAAACCAAAACGTTTGCTACACAGTTAAACAAAAGGTTCAAGGTTAAGGACATTGGAGAGGCTAAATCTCATCTTGGTTTGGAAGTGTGCTGGGCACCAGATGGGACCTGTTTGCTGAATAAAAAAAAGTAAAATCAAACAGATGTTAAATACTTACGGCATGCAAGATTGCAAAGGGGTGACCACACCTATGGAGCCTGGTTTTATTAAATCACTGCACAATGATAGTCCAGAATTTGATCAGCCAGAATTGTTTCAATCAGCAATTGGAAGTTTACTATAGCGCAGTGGAGTCGCCCTGATATTAGCTATGCAGTAGGCATTCTTTCAAGACAGGTTACTAAACCAACAGTCAGTGCCTGGAAAGCTGTAAAACGTGTTCTTCGCTATCTCAAGCACACGATTGACTACATACTAAGGTTTCGTTCAACAGGTGATGAAGTATTACAATGCTATTCAGACAGTGACTGGGCAAATTTAACTGGTCGTAAATCAGTTACTGGTCTATTGATCATGTTTGGTGGAGCTCTAATTGGATGTAAATTAAGGTGTCAATCCATTGTTAGTGTGTCATCCACTGAGGCAGAATACGCTGCTCTGAGCGAGTTATGTAATGAATTGTATTTTTTCAGACAATTGTTAAGTGATCTGGGAATAAATTGTAATGCTCCAGTAAAAGTATACATTGTCAGTCAAGCCTATATAACG
Source organism: Zootoca vivipara (assembly GCF_965207765.1). Lineage (NCBI taxonomy): Eukaryota > Metazoa > Chordata > Lepidosauria > Squamata > Lacertidae > Zootoca > Zootoca vivipara. The sequence continues at coordinate 73,231,697 of NC_142583.1, forward strand.
TTGAGTAACACAGAGAGTTTTAAGTCTAAGTCAAAACACGTGTCTATAAAATACCAAAATGTGAGATGCAATGTTGAAAACAAGGCTATTGAATGTGTTTATGTATCCAGTGATCAGAACATTGCAGGTGTCATGACTAAACCGTTAACATGTGTGAAAAATAAACTGATGTGCGAAAATTTGGGTTTGTTTGAAAAATGAGTTTAAAAGCACTTTGCTTATGCTCAGGAGCTAATTGCTTAGATGTGTTCGCTGTGAGGGGGTGTTAGAGATTTGGCCTCTGTGAACGTGCAGCTCAGCACACTATAGCAATTACCGTAAGCACCTGGTGAATGACTCAGCTCTGCACATAGCCGAAGTCTGCCCAGAGATAGTAACCTAGCAACAGCTAGTAGATTGGTGTAAGGAACAATAAAGATAGAGACCAACATGTGCTCTGTGTGGAGAGTTAGTGGAGAGTGGAGATGGTGGATGGTGTGGAGAGATTATGCTGGAGTTTGTTAGAGTTAGAGAGAATTACTGATCTATGTACTGTTTGTTGTTTTCTTGTAAATAAACCTGTATATAGTTACTCAGTACTAGTGGCAGTGAGTTCCTGTGTCTATACTACTTGCCTTCGGCTGCGACCAAGAGGTTTCTGCTGTGCCTGCGCTACTCTGCTGAGTTCAACTGGTATAGTTGGCATTTACACCAGGTTCAGCCTTGCTGGTGTCTAACAATTTTACTGATTTATGGCTACATTTCTATCCTCCAGTGAGCTCAAGGTGACACACATGCTTCTTCCCCTCCTCATTTCACTCCACAACAACCCTGAGAGACTGTGACTGGCCCAACATCACCCACAGAGTTTAAGGCTGAGTGCGGATTTGAACTCGGGTCTCCCTGACCCTAGTCCAGCACTCTCACCACTGCACCAGGCTGGCTCTCGGGCCAGTGAGGATAAGTTCTAGTTGAGGCTTCAAGAGCCGTGCCAGGAGCATTGCTGTTTAGGTGTTCTCATTGCTGTGGATGGATCTTTTGTGCTTCAAATACAGCTTGATGGAGAAGCAAGCGATTCTCAAGGAAAACGGAAGTAATGAAGTCAGATCAGGGTTGTGTCAGAGCACATGTTGCTTATATTGTCTTTTGAGGTTTTGCTGAACAGGAAGCTACAGGTGTTCAAGTATGGTAACTGAGTATGGAAAGGCTTGCAAGAGTTTATAATCCTCCAGTTCTCTTTCGCAGAGAGTTTGTGGATAGTATCACATCTAGATATTTTGCTAAGGGTCAGGGATGATGGGAGCTGGGAGTCCTGCATTGCAGGGGTTGGACTAGAGGACTCTTGGGGACTTCTCCAACTCTACAATTCTATGATTCCATTAACAGCACCCGGATGGCACCAGGATCCCCTATTCTTGACATAGCCCAGCACTGCCATGGACATGGGGTGAGTCAGAGATTTGCTTGCAGGTCACCAGTCTGGGTGATTGAAGTGGATTGTAAATGCACCAGAGTGTTCTCTTTATTCAGTCATATGGGGTGGGGTGAGCATTCTTTAATGGAATCACAGATCCTTTGAATTGTGGAGTTGGAACGGAACCCAAAGGGTCATCTAGTACAACCCGCTGCAGTGCAGGACTTGCATGGATGCTTTATAGGTCTCATTTTTTGAGGACAGCTGGGGTTGCCTCATCAGCTGCCTTGGGGGGCTTCGAAAAGTCAGTAGCACAGCCCCAGGGAGGTGCTAGTCATTTCCCTACAATTATAGAATCATAGAATTGTAGAGTTGGAAAGGACCACGAGAGTCATCTAGTCCAACCTGCTGCAATGCAGGAATATTTTGCCCAATGTGGGACTTGAACCCCTGTCCCTGAGATCAAGAGCCTAATGGCCTACCAACTGAGCTACATAGGCTGCACTCAAAGGGGTACTTGGAGGCATCACTGGCGGCATTATGTTGACTTTGTTTGTTTAGTTGCTTTGCTTTCCACGTATCTCCCCAAAGCGCGTTTGGATTTTTGTGCACTGGGTAGCTGCTGAAGCAGCCGTGATTCGCCGGGGACAAAACACCTGGGCCTCCACCCAAGGGTGCACATCATCTGTCATGGCCAGTGTGGGATTTGTTGGGATTGTCTCCTACCAAGCTTGCACCAGGCTCTTGCGTCTCTTGGCCCATCAGATGACGTGCAGATCCACCTGGGCGAGAATGACCTGGTCGCCTAAAAGGGCATCATTCAAATCAAATCGGCAATTGCAGACACTCCGGGAATTGTATCCTAATGTTACCATCATGTGGTCTGAACTTCTTCCACGCCTGCAATGGCAGGGCACCCTCAAGGCACCTTATAGATTGAATTATGTGGTGGTAAAAATCTACACGACTGTCAATTGTGCAATTATATATCATGGCGGCCAAGTGGTGAGCAATAAGGACATTAAAACTAAGAGGGTGGAATTCTTCAGACCTGATGGGGTGACCCTGGCCACGTTAGGGAATGAACACTGGTTGGACAATGTCAAGCAATGCCTAGAGGAATGGTTGGCAAGATTCTAGCAGTTCTTTCAGCTGTAGGTAGTCTTGGCAGTGAAATTGTGATTTTCACAGTCTCAAATGGCGGTTTTAGACCTTGGGCAAAATTCTTTTAGTCTATCAATCAAATAAGGGGGATGTGAAGTGGCGACTCATCTCTCTTGCAACAACATTTCCAAGGTTCCCATTAAAGGGGAATGTGCGAGGGGAGTCATCATCCTAACACTGAAAGGCATTCAGTATACTCCACTAAGCTGCTGTTATCTGGAGATGCTGCTGGGGATTGAACCTGGGAACTTCTGCATACAAAGCAGGTGATCTGCCACTCCATGGCATTTGATTTCAGGTGTGAGGCTGGTGGGTGTTACTTGGGGAAAACAGTGTCACAGGTCAAACTGAGGCCTGTGCCGGGACAGAATAATCTTGTGGGCCGGAGATTTCCTACGTCAGTCATAAAAGGAGCAGGGAAGGGTGCAATGAATCCGGCAGGCTGCTCTGGAGATCTGTATGCAACTGCTATCGGGACTTGGCTCAGATTTTGGGAGCGCAAGGGTTCCTTTCTGAAAGAAAGGAGCGGATTTATTGACTATCAGTAACCTGAGATATTTGGGTGGGGTGGTTGGGTGGCTAATCTGGCCTCCCATAAGATGCTGAATTGCAACTCCCATCATCCTCACTTCTTTGCTTTGCTGGACAGGGCTATTGGCAGTTGAATTCCAGCAACATCTGGAGTGCCAGAAATTAGCTACCCAGGTTTAGGGCCACAGCTGTAATGTATACATTCTTGGAACAGCTAGGCACCTGCGTACAAACCCCTGATGTAAAACTAAAATGTGAGAGAGGGCACATGCTCTTCATGCAAAAGGCCTCAGGTTAATGCTTAATCATCCAGTTTGTGGGTTGGAGTAGGACCTGTGTATGCCTCCTCCTGCAGTTACTTGCATGGTAGAGGGATTGCGATGATATCTCGAGAAGGGAGCAGGAGGCAAGGAAGCCAAGGGCAATGCTCAAAAGAAGTGCACCAAACAGCCTCAGGATTCTTCTTCCAAATGGGAGGCAGGCCCAGACATGGAGTCCGCTGGAAGCCACGGAGTGGGTAGCGAGTAAGAAACTTTCCAAATCAAATACGACGGCTAGTAAACCACCTTTGCTTGATATTGCAGCATGTGTGGAAAGATCAGAGGCCTCAGGTAGTAAAGGGGGGTTAACTCCCTCGACCTTGTTCACTGTGCCATGGCCTCAGAAGAAAGATGCAAGACGTCCGAAGAAGAATCTTCCAGCAGAGATACCGGCAGGTGAGAATCTGGCACCTACCTACACAATGATGGGGTTGGCTGGCTTGGTGCTGGGTTTCACCATGGGGCTCCTGTTGTGGGGTTGGAGGGGTTACACAAATTTGGCCATTGCTACAGCCAATTTAGGGGAGGTACCAAAGGATGGGACAGAGCTGACTGAAGAGACGTTACTGGTGCAGCCAGGAGAACTTTGTGCAGCCACCCAGACCGACAGTCGATTGGGCGCAGTCGGGTAAGAAGGTGGACGCAGTTATGAATGGTATCGCATACGGGGAAGCCTCGAATTGGCCTGGATATCCTTTATTGCTTCCCATGAGTAAATATGAAAAGGGGAGTTTGTGGATGTGTTTGCCATCTCTCGATTTATTTGTCCTTTTTATTAAACGTATTTGTCACTTTCTTACAAAAATAACTAAAAGCAGATTGCAATATTTTAAGCAAGCAAGCAAACGAAAACACACACACACACACACAATCAATCTATATGTACTTATAGTTGTCTCTATAGGCATAATTTTATTAATTACACAAAATGTAAGCATTTAGTACAATTTATACCAAGTAATTAAGTATAATGTGATGTTTTGGTACAATACATGTGAGTGGCATTTTATTGTTTATGTTTACTTGTTTAGTACACCGTTTGCTTAATTGTTCCATATAATTTTTTCAAAACCATTTGTTTTTCATGTAAATTATCAACAGGTTTTATCTTAAATAAATAAATATTGCAGAAAATAATAGTATGCAACTATTATTGCTCTACATAAAACCTAAAATTTATGTTTATTAGTTCACAATTTAACATACTGAGAATTAAAGAAGTCAAATTCCTATGTTTTTATCACTCGTAGTGAGGCAAAATTTCAATCTGTAGGAGCAGGATCTAAATATTAACCGATTTGTCCCTAATTTGAAATTTGACTGTGTTTATACCATACGCCTGAGATAAGATCAAGGGAGGAAACATTTTTATGACCCACCCTAATATTTAGGGTAAGAGAACAAATGAATAAAATCAAAGGGAACGTGAATGAGGAGATAGAAAGAAAAAAATGTATAGTAATTTATTTATTAAATTTGTATGCCACCCTTCATTCAAAGATCAAAGGCAGCTCACAACATAAAAAATACAAAATGAGAATGCAAAATTGAAAAATGAATCAACCTGGCCAGCGGGATTTTTGACACCTGGTGGAGCGATATTGAAGAAATGGCCCAATAAAGGAAGAGTCCTGATGGGCTAATGAAATTGAGGGGTTATAATGAATTTGTTGGTGGAGAATGGTGAGCCGTTTAAGACGCAGGTAACCTTTGGTGGTAGTTTTGATATGGGATAGGCACAGTGTTCCAAGCTCCATTGTTCTAGGGAATTTCATTAGTGGGAGCAGTTTCTGAGCACCGCGCAATACTTTGCCTAAACTTTCAGATTAAAACTGCAGAGTGGAAGGAAAGGAGGGCCTTTTTCTGCCTCTTCACATGAAGAGATCCTCTTAATATTAGGGAGGTGAGCAGGAGAAGGACTAGACCATGTGAAAAATGAACATGATATTCTAGCTGCAGTTCATTCATTTTCAGCTTTGTATTATTGTTATTTAAAAAACTTGCCTAAACATTCTGTTGTTGTGCCCATAGCCTAGGTCTAAGGTGCCATTGAGCTCCTAGCTTCCATATCTCAGTTTCTAACACTGGATTTGCAGGAGACAGAGCTCTGTTACAATATGTGTTAGGGTCCAAGTAGAAGAAGAGTTTGGATTTGATATCCTGCTTTCACCACCTGAAGGAGTCTCAAAGCGGCTAACATTCTCCTTTCCCTTCCTCCCCCACAACAGACACTCTGTGAGGTGAGTGGGGTTGAGAGACTTCAAAGAAGTGTGACTAGTCAAAGTTCACCCAGCAGCTGCATGTGGAGGAGCGGAGACGCGAACCCAGTTCCCCAGATTACGAGTCTACCGCTCTTAACCACTACACCACACTGTCTCCCGCTTCCTCTCCTCTGCACCCCCAGTAAATTCTGTTTGTAATAATTGTTTGTATATACTATATTTTTAATATGTTAGTTGTGATCATTTTATGCCCATTAAAATTGTGCATAGTTATATTTTATGTTTCTAAAGTAACAGAATGCCTTTCAGTCTGGAAAAGAAAAAAGAACTGCTAATGAAGCATTTTCTCAATTTTTCCGAAAATTCCCGTTTCCCCCCTGAAAACCCCCCAATAAAAACCAAGTTTTTTTCGAACTTCAAAATTTCCGGAAATTTTACATCTCTAAGACTTCCGCTTGAGGCGCAACGGAAGATGGCGCAACATTCCATCGCTCAGACTATCAAGGGTTAATTAGAGGCTGTTATGGGAGTAAAGTAGCCTACCAAATTCTTCCCAGAGAAGGGAAGATGCAGTCTTTTCCGCAGATATCCACTACCCGGTCCCAAATTCGGAAGGAAGGACTGGAAGGAAGCACTGGAAGGAAAGCCCCCGAGATAGCCTGGATCTCCCAGACGCTATCTCCACCAGCACATCAAGTTCCATGATTTAAGAGGAATAATTGGATTTAAATTATGGATATGCTTCAGACGAAGAGTGGAATGACATTGCCAAAAAATTCAGCCATTGGGGAGATAAGAGGATTTGAGGAAACATCGCATTAAAGACAGTGGTATGTCAGATGGAACAGAAAGGGAAGCGAGACTCTTTTTTAAAATTACAGTGGTACCTCTACTTACGAATTTAATGCGTTCTGAACGCACATTTGTAATCGAAAAAAATTGTAAGTCAAATCCCATAGGAATGCATTGGGAGAAAAAATTCGTAAGTCGAAGCAACCCTATCTAAAAATTCGTAAGTAGAAAAATCCTATCTAAACCACATCCAAGATGGCAGACGGAGCTCCGTTCGTAAGTAGAAACATTTGTAAGTAGAGTTATTCATAAGTAGAGGTACCACTGTATGTTTTAAGATTTTACTTAACAAAACCTCTCTAGAAGAACAGTCTACAAAATCTAGAACAAGCAAGAAATTATAAAATACAAACTGTGTGGAAATTGAAATATATATAATTAAGGATTTATTTATCTATTCTTTGATAAGCTTGCAAGATCAAAGCTTCCCTAATGTAGATTTCATCAGCAGCTGGAGTTTGTTAAAATCTTTTGTGGATGGTTTTAAGAAGATTTATGGCTTGTGACGCAGTTATAATTGAATCTTGGGGTTCAATCTTGGGGTTGAGGCTGGGTTGCGGATGGGCAGTCATAGGGCGAGGGAGCCACTGGTATGTTATCAGATGTGTGTTTTCTATTTGGACTTGGCTGACCGTCTCCTGGAAAGCCTGTAAATCTGCAGCCGGAGAAATTAATGAGCAGACGCTCAGACACGATTTACTGGAATTGGCTGAAGATGGCGGCTGCCAGCATGATAAGACACTTTTTTTCAAATAATATTTATTCATTGTATAAAAATAAAAAATAAAATAAAAAAGGGTGGTCTCAGTAAAAATCCCAGCGCGGAAGGAGAGATTGCAACAGAATTTATGGGGAAGCAGAGATATAAAATCCACACAGAAATAGATATTGTTTGGTTAATCTCACTTGTGGGAACATCTCAGAGGCTGTGAGAAGACTGAAGGATAATAACAGAATTATTGGAAATGATCTGGAGTATATTGGACTACAGTGGTCCCTCGATTTACAAATTTAATCCGTTCTGAATGCACATTTGTAGGTCGAAAAGTGGTTAGCCATAGGAATGCATTGGAAACAGAAAAATTCATAGGTCGGGTAAACCCCTTCTAAAATTCGTAAGTCGAATTTTTTTCCATAAAAGTCGGAAAAACCCCATGTAAACTGCAACGGTTTTCCTTTCGGCTGTTGAAAAAACCGTAAACGTGAGGCCATTTTTTTTCATTCGTAATTTCGTAAGTTGAGTACTTTGTAAGTCGAGGGACCACCATTGGAAATGATTTGGACTATATGGATTAGAAAGGCAGAAATTGGTCGTTGATCAGAACCCACAGAGTCTGAAGCATGGGGAGCAAAAAAATTTGTAATTTGGCAGAGTATTTGGATTAATTGATATGCATTTGTATAATTTGGAATAATTAATGTGATATGATTCGATTGTTAAAGTGAAAAATTTAATAAAAATGATTTATTCACAACAACAAAAAATCCGGAAATTTTACATCTCTAAGCTGGCCTCCCCAGATGATGCTCAATTGCAACTCCCATCATCCTTGCTTCTTTACCTTGCTGGCCAGGGCTCCAGCAACATCTGGAGTGCCGCTGGTAGTCCAACGCATAAAAGGCTTACGTCAGGAACTGGCATTGAGGTACAGCTATAAATGTTTTGTCTCATTCCTAGGTCCGTCTGCCCTGCATATCTGGATAGTCGGCCACAGCACTGTTCTCTTGGCTGGCCAGCGGGCAGTGAAGTCAGGACTTGGGCGCCGGCTCGGACTCCCCAACCACGTGAGCGTCTCTTGGGTGTCCAGACGAGGAATGCGTTGGGAGGACCTTCTCCCAACGTTGCGGTTGAAGGTGTCTGCGGAAGGCACTCCTGCAGCAGTGGTGGTGCAGCTGGGCGAGATTGATCTGATGGAAACTACAACTTTGATCTTGCGGACCCGCATGCAGAAGGACTTGGATGAGTTGGCGACAGCTCTTCCTGGACTCAAAATATTCTGGTCGCAGCTGCTGCAGCAACGTGTGTGGTATGGAAGCCACAGCCCACTTGCCGCCGAGAGGGCCAGGAAGCGCGTCCAGTCTTCAGTGGCCAAGAAGGTTGTGGCCTTGGGTGGGACGTTGATCTTTCACCCAACCATTAAAGCTAAGGATGCTTCCCTATACACGGAGGATGGGGTCCATCTGTCTGTTGTTGGGAATGATGTGTGGCTGGCAGAAGTGTCAGCAGGTATAAGGGCTTGGTTGCAGGAGTGAGTGGTTGGCAGTGAGCTGCAGGTTCTCATGTGGCCGAGGGGGGAGCTTGCTGCGGAAACACGTTTTGCAATGCCCCTTCTGATCTGATTAACCCTGCTGTGCCTCAATGCCCCGTCATGGGGACTGAGAGGGATACATGCCCAGTGCCTAAGTCAAGGTTTCCTCTGCCTGAAATTGTTAATAAAGTTGCGGCCATTTTAAATCCCAAAATATGTCATCATGTGCAATCCTTGCTGTTGGACTGACTCCCGGAGGGGTGGGGGTCTGCGCCTGGGCACGCAATGCAGTAGCCTCAGTGCCCTTTCTACTCTATCTTCTTTCTGGACAGGACCCTCACCACCCTGTGCTTCCACTGGGTTTGAGGTTACTATACATTTAGAGGGGGTTGGAGTAGATGACCCTTGGGTCCCTTCCAACTCTACAGTTCTGTGAGTCTATCCAGTCACTCAAGCAGAGAGGTATATCAATCAGGGCTAGTTTGGGTCTCAGTTTGGAAGGTGAGCAGCAGCAACAGCAAGACCCTCTCACCTTTGTTTGCAGACACTTTGGATTCGGACCCCACCTGCAAGCAGACATCTTGCCTTTGCAGGTGCTGCCTGCCCGTAACTGTGTCTGCCTTGCTACGCAAAGGAATTCCACTCCTTAGGGCAGCCATCCCTAAAGCAGGCGAAGGAATGCCTGTTTTCCCCTCACAATTGGCCTGCTGTAGCCTCCTAGGAGGCTGTGTGATACGGAGTCAGATCATTGGTCCAGGGCGGTCCAACACGTGGTTGGGAAGCCCTTGGCAATGTTGGACTATCCTACGTTGATCCACCTGAGCTCCGTATTTTCTATACCAATGTTCCTCAAACTTGAATTCCCAGCTGCTGTTGGACTACAACTCCCATCATCCATAGCTAGCAGGACCAGTGATGAGGGATGGTGGGGGTTGTCCAAGAACAGCTGGGAATTCAAGTTTGAGAAAAAATGGGCTGCACGGACTAGTGGCTTCAGGCAGGGAGTCTCCCCCAGCCCTATTTGGAGATGCTGGTAACTGAACATGGGACCTTTTGGTGCTGGATGCTGCATCATACTGAGTCAGACCACTGGTCCATTTAGCATAGTATTGCCTCATTGACTGGCAGAAGCTCTCCAGGGTTTCAGGCATGGAATGCCGTCAGCCCTACGGCCTCAGCCCTGTATACCTGAAGGAGTGACTGCACCCCTGTTGCTCGGCCTGGACACTGAAGTCCAGCTCCGAGGGCCTTCTGGCAGTCCATTCATTGCTGAAAGTGACGTTACAGGGAAACAGGGAGAGGGCCTTCCCGGTAGTGGCGCCTGCCCTGTGGAACACTTTCCTGTCGCTTGTCAAAGAGATAGGAATTCTGAAGTCAGCTCTGTATCGGCAAGCTTTTAATGTTTGACACTGTGTTTTTGTTGAAGCTGCACAGAGTGGCTGGGGCAACCCAGTGTGATGGGCAGGGTAGAATAAATTCATTGTTTCGTTGTTTTTGTTTTAATTACTTCTTTGTCTTTTTATCTTGTGAACCATCCTGAGATGATTTGTTAAAAGGCAGTATATAAATCTAATAAGTTGTTGTTGTTATCTGGAGATGCTGCTGGGGATTGAACCTGGGAACTTCTGCATACAAAGCAGGTGATCTGCCACTCTATGGCATTTGACTTCAGGTGTGAGGCTGATGGGTGTTACTTGGGGAAAACAGTGTCACAGGTCAAACTGAAGCCTGTGCCGGGACAGAATAATCTTGTGGGCCGGAGATTTCCTGCGTCAGTCATAAAAGGAGCAGGGAAGGGTGCAATGAATCCGGCAGGCTGCTCTGAAGATCTGTATGCGACTGCTATCGGGACTTGGCTCAGATTTTGGGAGCGCAAGGGTTCCTTTCTGAAAGGAAAGGAGCGGATTTTTTGATTATCAGTAACCTGAGATATTTGGGTGGGGTGGATGGGTGGCTAATCTGGCCTCCCATAAGATGCTGAATTGCAACTCCCATCATCCTCACTTCTTTGCCTTGCTGGACAGGGCTATTGGCAGTTGAAGTCCAGCAACATCTGGAGTGCCAGAAATTAGCTACCCAGGTTTAGGGCCACAGCTGTAATGTATACATTCTTGGAACAGCTAGGCACCTGCGTACAAACCCCTGATGTAAAACTAAAATATGAGAGAGGGCACATGCTCTTCATGCAAAAGGCCTCAGGTTAATGCTTAATCATCCAGTTTGTGGGTTGGAGTAGGACCTGTGTATGCCTCCTCCTGCAGTTACTTGCATGGTAGAGGGATTGCGATGATATCTCGAGAAGGGAGCAGGAGGCAAGGAAGCCAAGGGCAATGCTCAAAAGAAGTGCACCAAACAGCCTCAGGATTCTTCTTCCAAATGGGAGGCAGGCCCAGACATGGGGTCTGCTGGAAGCCACGGAGTGGGTAGCGAGTAAGAAACATTCCAAATCAAATACAACGGTTAGTAAACCACCTTTGCTTGATATTGCAGCATGTGTGGAAAGATCAGAGGCCTCAGGTAGTAAAGGGGGGTTAACTCCCTCGACCTTGTTCACTGTGCCATGGCTTCAGAAGAAAGATGCAAGACGTCCGAAGAAGAATCTTCCAGCAGAGATACCGGCAGGTGAGAATGCAAGACGTCCGAAGAAGAATCTTCCAGCAGAGATACCGGCAGGTGAGAATCTGGCACCTACCTACACAGTGGTGGGGCTGGCTGGCTTGGAGTTGGGTTTCACCATGGGGCTCCTGTTGTGGGGTTGGAGGGGTTACGCAAATTTGGCCATTGCTACAGCCAATTTAGGGGGAGGTATCAAAGGATGGAACAGAGCTGACTTTCTTACGAAAATAACTAAAAGCAGATTGCAATATTTTAAGCAAGCAAACGACAACACACACACACACACACACACACACACACACACAATCTATTTGTTCTTATAGGTGGTCTCTATATTTAGGCTAGCAGAACAAATGAATAAAATCATAGGGAATGTGAATGAGGAGATAGAAGAAGGTGTATAGTGATTTATTTATTAAATTTTTATGCCACCCTTCATTCAAAGATCAAAGGCAGCTCACAATATAAAAAATACAAAATGAGAATGCAAAAATAGAAAAACGAGAACCTGGCCAGCGGTATTTTTGACACCTGGTGGAGCGATATTGAAGAAAAGGCCCAATAAAGGAAGAGTCCTGATGACGTACATGGGCTAATGAAATTGAGGGGTTATAATGAATTTGTTGGTGGAGAATGGTGAGCCGTTTAGGATGCAGGTAACCTTTGGTGGTAGTTTTGATATGAGATAGGCACAGTGTTCCAAGTTCCATTGTGCTAGGGAATTTCATTAGCGGGAGCAGTTTCTGAGCACCATGCAATACTTTGCCTAAACTTTCAGATTAAAACTGCAGAGTGGAAGGAAAGGAGGGCCTTTTTCTGCCTCTTCACATGAAGAGATCCTCTTAATATTAGGGAGGTGAGCAGGAGAAGGACTAGACCATGTGAAAAATGAACATGATATTCTAGCTGCAGTTCATTCATTTTCAGCTTTGTATTGTTATTTAAAAAACGTGCCTAAACATTCTGTTGTTGTGCCCATAGCCTAGGTCTAAGGTGCCATTGAGCTGCTAGCTTCCATATCTCAGTTTCTAACACTGGATTTGCAGGAGACAGAGCTCTGTTACAATATGTGTTAGGGTCCAAGTAGAAGAAGAGTTTGGATTTGATATCCTGCTTTCACTACCTGAAGGAGTCTCAAAGCGGCTAACATTCTCCTTTCCCTTCCTCCCCCACAACAGACACTCTGTGAGGTGAGTGGGGTTGAGAGACTTCAAAGAAGTGTGACTCGTCAAAGGTCACCCAGCAGCTGCATGTGGAGGAGCAGAGACGCAAACCTGATTCCCCAGATTACGTGTCTACCGCTCTTAACCACTACACCAGCGTTTCTCAACCGCTGTTCCGCGGCACACTACTGTGCCGCGAGACGCTGGCTGGTGTGTCGCGACGTGCGGCGGCGAGAAGGGCGATTTGCAGAACTACCGTACCTATGTGCGGAGAACCTTCTTAGCATGGCTGCATTTGAGCGCGCCCTTCACAAGATGGCGGTGATTCCTGTCATAACCCGCCTGCCTGCCCCGCCCGCACCACCACCACTCTCCGCTCTCTCTCTTATCTCTATGGTTCCTCCTCGAGCGTCCCTTTGACTTAGTTGTCTATGGTCTTCCGCACCTAATCGAAAGCCGCCGAGCGCTCCCCCTCCCCTACTCACCATCTCTGCAGCCGCAACCTCAGCCCAGACCCCCCAGAGAGGAAAAAGCAGCAGAACCCCCAGTATCCCAACATGCACCGCAACCTCGGGACGGCCCAGCCGGGTTCGACGGGAGGAGCGGAGCCACGTGGAAATGAAACGATGCATTTTGTAACGCATAAAAATCGCACAGGGACTCCATAGGTGCATAGAGAAGAGCCTCTTTTGTCCAACCAGCATCCAAACTGTCACTCTGTCAGGGAGTAAGCGGCCTCTTCGGCGAGGAGCACGAGCTGGCAGGCAGAGAAATCAGCTTGTGAAGCCTTATTACAGGAGATTGCAACCAACACAGCAATTGGCAAGTGTTTCTTACAGTCATAATTATAGTCAATATAGAGCGGCACAGAGTTAATTTTTTTAACTTTTTTAATGGTGGTGTGCCACGTGATTTTTTTCACGGAACAAGTGTGCCGTGGCCCGAAAAAGGTTGAGAAACACTGCACTACACCACACTGTCTCCCGCTTCCTCTCCTCTGCACCCCCAGTAAATTCTGTTTTTAATAATTGTTTGGATACACTATATTTTTAATATGTTAGTTGTGATAATTTTATGTCCATTAAAATAGTCCATAGTTATACTTTATGTTTCTAAAGTAACAGAATGACTTTCAATCTGGAAAAGAAAAAAGAACTGCTAATGAAGCAATTTTTTTGAAAATTTTCATTTCCCCCCGAAACCACCACCCCCGATAAAAACCAGGTTTTTTTCCCCGAGCTTCAAAATTTCCGGAAATTTTACATCTCTATAAGACTTCCGCTTGAGGCGCAACGGAAGATGGCTGAACATTCTATCGCTCTGACTATCGGTTAATTAGAGGCTGTTATGGGAGTAAAGCAGCCTCCCAAATTCTTCCCGGGGAAGGGAAGATGCAGTCTCTTCCATAGATGTCCACTACCCGGTCCCAAATTCGGAAGGAAGGAGGGGCTGGGGGGCAGTGGATGGAAAGCCCCCAAGATACCCTGGATCTCCCAGGCGCTTTCTCTGCCAGCACATCAAGTTCCATGATTTAAGAGGAATAATTGGATTTAAATTGGATTATGGAAATGCTTCAGACAAAGAGGGGGATGACACTGCCAAAAAATTCAGCCATTGAGGAGATAAGAGGATTTGGGGAAACATCGCATTAAATACAGTGGTATGTCAGACGGAACATAAAGGGGAGCAAGACCCTTGTTTAAAATTATGTTTTAAGATTTTACTTAACAGAATTTCCCTAAAAGTACAGTCTACAATATCTAGAACAAGAGTGAAATCATAAAATACAAACTGTGTGTGAAAATTGAAAAATATAAAATTAAGGATTTATTTATCTATTCTTTGATAAACTTGCAAGATCAAAGCTTCTCTAATGTATATTTCTTCAGCAGTTGGAGTTTGTTAAAATCCTTTGTGGGTGGTTTTAAGAAGATTTATGGCTTGTGACGCAGCTATAAATGTTTTGTCTCCTTCCTAGGTCCGTCTGCCCTGCATATCTGGATAGTCGGCCACAGCACTGTTCTCTTGGCTGGCCAGCGGGCAGTGAAGTCTGGACTTGGACGCCGGCTCGGACTCCCCAACCACGTGAGCGTCTCCTGGGTGTCCAGACGAGGAATGCGTTGGGAGGAGCTTCTCCCAACGTTGCGGTCAAAGGTGTCTGTGGAAGGCACTCCTGCAGCAGTGGTGGTGCAGCTGGGCGAGAATGATCTGATGGAAGCTCCCAGTTTCAACTTGCAGACCCGCATGGAGAAGGACTTGGAAGAGTTGGCTGCAGCTCTTCCTGGACTCAAAATATTCTGGTCGGAGCGGTATGGAAGCCATTGCCCAGCTGCCCGCAAGAGGGCCAAGAAGCGCGTCCTCTCTTCAGTGGCCAAGAAGGTTCTGGCTTTGGGTGGGACGTTGATCTTTCACCCAGGCATTACAGCTAAGAATGCTTCCCTATACACGGAGGATGGGGTCCATTTGTCTGATGTTGGGAATGATATGTGGCTGGCAGAAGTCTCAGCAGCGATAAGGGCTTGGTTGCAGGAGTAAGTGGTTGGCGGCGAATTGTGGGTTTTCGCGTGGCCGAGGGGGGAGCTTGCTGCGTAAACACGTTTTGCAGTGCCCCTTCTGATCTGATTAACCCTGCTGTGCCTCAATGCCCCGTCATGGGGACTGAGAGGGATACATGCCCAGTGCCTAAGTCAAGGTTTCCTCTGCCTGAAATTGTTAATAAAGTTGTGGCCATTTTAAATCCCAACAACATCGTTGTGTGCAATCCTTGCTCTCGAACTGACTCCTGGAGGGGTGGGGGTCTGCACCTGGACACACAATGCAGTAGCCTCAGTGCCCTTTCCACTCTATCTTCTTTCTGGACAGGACCTCACCAGCCTGTACTATACATTTAGAGGGGGTTGGAGTAGATGACCCTTGGGTCCCTTCCAACTCTACAGTTCTGTGATTCTATCCAGTCACTCAAGCAGAGAGGTATATCAATCAGGGCTGGTTTGGGTCTCAGTTTGGAAGGTGAGCAGCAGCAACAGCAGGACCCTCTCACCTTTGTTTGTAGACACTTTGGATTCAGACCCCGCCTGCAAGCAGACATTTTGCCTTTGCAGGTGCTGCCTGCCCGTAACTGTGTCTTCCTTGCTACGCAAAGGAATTCCACTCCTTAGGGCAGCCATCCCTAAAGCAGGCGAAGGAATGCCTGTTTTCCCCTCACAATTGGCCCTCCGTAGCCTCCTAGGAGGCTGTGTGATACGGAGTCAGATCATTGGTCCAGGGCGGTCCAACACGTGGTTGGGAAGCCCTTGGCAATGTTGGACTATCCTACGTTGATCCACCTGAGCTCCGTATTTTCTATACCAATGTTCCTCAAACTTGAATTCCCAGCTGCGGTTGGACTACAACTCCCATCATCCATAGCTAGCAGGACCAGTGATGAGGGATGGTGGGGGTTGTAGTCCAACAACAGCTGGGAATTCAAGTTTGAGAAAAAATGGTCTGCACAGACTAGTGGCTTCAGGCAGGGAGTCTCCCCCAGCCCTATTTGGAGATGCTGGTAACTGAACATGGGACCTTTTGGTGCTGGACGCTGCATCATACTGAGTCAGACCACTGGTCCATTTAGCATAGTATTGCCTCATTGACTGGCAGAAGCTCTCCAGGGTTTCAGGCATGGAATGCCGTCAGCCCTACGGCCTCAGCCCTGTACACCTGAAGGAGTGACCCCGCAGCTAAACATTCTTCAACTAAGATAAGAACAGCTGTTTAGTAATTAAGTTTGTTGTTTTGTTTTGTAACTTTTCCTGTTGTCTGAGAACTGTTTTTACGTTTTATGCTTCTGTTACTTTTGGTGGTTAACCTTTTCGTTTAATAAATCTTAAAACTCACTTTGTGTTGGGGGTTTCACTCGTCCTGGTCGCCAGAGCTAAACCAGTCCTTCTGCAAGACCATTCTACCGGATTGTGAAGTATTGGCGGGTGCCCTCGGGAGGAGGGGCCCTGGTGGCAGCAGTTACCCGCAGGTTGGAGGGATTCCACCTGTGTATGCCCTTGCCACGCACTGTCTACCTTGCTGGAACCCAGCTGCCCTCGGAGAAGGGACTGGGGGGGGTGAGCCCATGACGGAGTGGTGGCTTGGGGAGTAACACCTGTGATGGGTGGTACACCATGACAATTTGTATGCCACCCTTCATTCAAAGATCAAAGGCAGCTCACAACATAAAAAATACAAAATGAGAATGCAAAATTGAAAAATGAATCAACCTGGGTTCCGGTTTCTGCCTGCAGGAATGGCTGACCTGTTTTCCATCCCTCCGACCTTCATAAGGAATTTGGCGGTTGCTAGGGGAGTAAATGGCAACCCCCTTACCTCTCCGGGGGTTACGGAGAGGGGCCGCTGGCCCGCGATGCCCCCTAACCCACTCGGATTGTTAAAGGAGTGGGGGGGGGGCTTGGGCTGAAGCACTTATGAGGTATGTCGGAACTCCCGGACGCTAACCTGCATGGTGTGGATTTCCATGATTAAAGAAGATAATTAGGCTTAAATCCATGGACATACTTCAGAAGGAGGGGCAGAAGCTCTGTTTACTACTGAGGAATTTACGCTGCTGAGGGTGAGGAGTCAAAGGCTGTATTTTATCTGAAAGGAGGATTGATGGGGACGGAACGACAAGGGAAGTGAGTCTTTTTTTAATTTTTTGCATATGAGTTACTTCGTACCTTCCCAGACGTGATGTCCTGGCTTGTTTGGAACGAAAGAGAAATAAAAGGTATCTGTGTGAGTTGAATTTTATAAACTGTTGATACTGAGTATATTTTTTGAAGATGTGGAGTTGCTGACGAGAGAAGCCCCCCTCTAGCTGGAGGGAAGGAGTGCCTGGAATGCGTTCGGAGGATTTATGAGATGTGACGCACTTTGAATTTGAACAGCGACCTGAAGCTAAGTTCAGCTATAGGGCAAGGAGAGCCACTAATTTATCAAGAATCTATGCATAATGTGATGACTGGATCTTCTGCCTGGAAAAGCTGTAAATTGCATAAAGATCGTTAATCTACATAGTTATGAGAAGAAAACGAAACTGATTTGAGTTTTCTAAGATGGCGCTGCTTCGTGTTGAAAGAACGACGCAACAGGGACGCTCCAGACCAAGAAGATTTATGGGGAGGCTGGACTGATTAACTCACACAGGAGAAAGAACATATGTGAAATCTTGTTTGATATTTATCTCAGCAGCTGGGGAAAAATCGGATGAAAGAGGAAAACATCTATGTGACTGTAAGGGAAAGATCGGGACTATTATAGACTTTGAGTGATGATTTGGACTTTAGAAAAAAGACGGCAGTGAGCAGTTGCGAGGAATCCCCAATTTCTTGAAGCATGGGAACCCCGAAAATTTTAGATGATTTGGCATAACATTCGGTTTGATTGATATGTATTTGTATAATTCGAAATAATGGATGTGATATAAATGTTTTTAATTGGAAAATTAATAAAAATATATTATAAAAAAAGAAAAGAAAAATGAATCAACCTGGCCAGCAGGATTTTTGACACCTGGTGGAGCGATATTGAAGAAACGGCCCAATAAAGGAAGAGTCCTGATGAAGTACATGGGCTAATGAAATTGAGGGGTTATAATGAATTTGTTGATGGAGAATGGTGAGCCGTTTAGGATGCAGGTAACCTTTGGTGGTAGTTTTGATATGAGATAGGCACAGTGTTCCAAGTTCCATTGTGCTAGGGAATTTCATTAGCGGGAGCAGTTTCTGAGCACCGTGCAATACTTTGCCTAAGCTTTCAGATTAAAACTGCAGAGTGGAAGGAAAGGAGGGCCTTTTTCTGCCTCTCCACATGAAGACTGAAGAAGAGATCCTCTTTATATTAGGGAGGTGAGAAGGAGAAGGACTAGACCATGTGAAAAATGAACATGATATTCTAGCTGCAATTCATTCATTTTCAGCTTTGTATTACAGTGGTGCCTTGCTAGACGAATGCCCTGCTAGACGAAAATTATGCTTAACGAAAGGATTTTCTGATCGGAGGTTGCCTCGCTATACGACGAGGTTTTCTATGGCCACTGCTTCATCTTGCAAAGCTTGGCCATAAAAACCTCCGATCAGAAAATCAGGGCATTCATCTAGCGAAAGGGGAACCAGCTGTAGCAAGGAAAGAAGGCAAATGAAGATCAGCTGTGAGGCGCTGACAGCTGTCAGTGCCTCTCAGCTGATCTTCCTTTGCCTTCTTCCCTCTCTGGTCTCTGCCGAGCACAAAAAGGAACATGATATTCTAGCTGAAAAAGGAACATGATATTCTAGCTGCAGTTCATTCGTTTTTAGCTTTGTATTATTGTTATTTAAAAAACGTGCCTAAACATTCTGTTGTGCCCATAGCCTAGGCCTAAGGTGCCATTGAGCTCCTAGCTTCCATATCTCAGTTTCTAACACTGGATTTGCAGGAGACAGAGGTCTGTTACAATGTGTGTTAGGGTCCAAGTAAGTCACTTTTGTTGGTAGGTCCATCAGTGAGCCTTGGGTGAATAAGCAATAAAACATCCACACATCTCCTCAAAGTACGAGGCAGCTGCCTGCTCTTTTGGATCTGGTCCTCAACACGACAAAACTGATTGACCAAGTTGAAATACCAGGAAATTGGGAGGAAGTGATCATGTCCTCCTGGGTTTCATGATATAGAAGGAAGGGAAAGCAGAGTATAGTCGGACTATAAGAAGGCCTATTTCAAAAAGCTTAAGGAGTTACTGAGTGAGATCCCATGGTCAGAAATGGGAATTTCTGAAAGGTGAAATATTGAAGGTGCAAAGACAATTCCAACCAGAAATACAAGTGGGAGGCATCTAAAGAAACTGGTGTGGCTGCATAAGGAGCTTACAGGTGAGCTGAGGTTTAAGAAGGGCATGTGTAAGAAATGGAAGAAAGGAGAAATCACAAAGGTTTAGGGTACACAGTAGCCAACATTTGCAGGGAGACGGTAAGGCTTTTGACAATTTTCTCCATGATAGTCTTGCAGAGAAACTGGTAAAATGTGGGTTGGATGAGGTAACAGGTGGGTTGGTAGCTGGTTCACTAACTGAACCCAAAGAGTGCCCATCAATGGTTCCTCATCATCCTGGATGTGGACCATTTGGATCCCTTCCAATCGGGATTCAGACCCTATGGGACTGAAACTGCCTTGGTTGCACTGGTCGATGATCTCTGGTGAGATCGGGACAAAGATGAGAGCTGTTTCCTAGTTCCGCTGGATCTCTCAGCGGCTTTGACGCCATCAACCATGAAATCCTTCTGGACTGTCTAGGGGAGCTGGGGGCACTGTTATACAGTGGTTCCGCTCCTTCATCCTTGGCCATGTCCAGAAAGTAGTGTTGAGGGATGAGTGTTCGGATCCCTGGGTGCTCATTTACTGATGATATTTTTTGTTGACAGATGGCTGGGATGGAGGCAAACCTGTCCGAGTTGTCATCGCAGGCCAGAGTGTGGTTTTTCAGGCCAGACGTAGAGCAGTACAATCCAGTCTGGGACTTAACTTGGGTTTGAGCCCAATGGCCTTTATTCGCTGGTTCATCAGGAAGGATTTGCTGTGTGGTCAAGTGTTGTCCGCCTACTTAAACAAGGTGGTCCAGCAGAAGCCAGACATGATGGTTTTGCACATAGACGGCAATGAAATTGGGGTGGTGGACACTGAGGTTATAGTTTCCCAAATGGTAGCGGATTTGAAGGCGATTAGGCAAAGCTGCCCGGGGATTGTTATCCTGTGGTCCAACATCTTCCCTAGGAGAGCCTGGAGCGCCAGCCCTCCGATGATGAAGGTATTCACCAAAATGCGAAAAACTTTTAATAGTGAAATGAAATTTGCGCTGTTCCCAACGGAGGACAGAACGATATCTCACCCCCAAATTAATTCCAGTAGCTGGCAACTTTATGGACAGGATGGGAGTTCCTTGTCTGCTGTTGGAAACGACATTTTCCTCTCTAACCTCCGCACCGAAATAAAAGCACATATTCTGCGGCGGTGGGGGAAGAAGCACTAAGCCATGGCTTTATCCTCTGCAAAAGGGAAGAAGTTGGCAAAACTGGCGAGTACCCAGAATCACTTTTCAGGTTGCTAAGCAGTTCCAGGGTCTTGCCCGCGGGGCTATGGGACCTGTGGGGCAGGAAAGGGATCGCTTGAGGTTGACCCGTGTCACTTGCCTGGATTTGTGGGGCTCCAAGGGTGCATGAGTCAGCCAGAGCTCACCTTAAGGGGTACGGTGTGGGGAAAGGAGAGCAATAGAGTACCTCCCTGCAGGGTAGGCTTAGCCAGTCACGACCGGATTTGGAGTCTCAAAAGAGACTTGGACTCCTACCCACACGTCGCCTACTTTCCTGCCTGCGGTTTGTAAGTTACTCTGCTGTAGTTAATAAAGTGACCCTCCTTAAATCCCACACTTTGTGTCTTGCCTCTTTAGTTTTGGTGCCCTGATATAGCTATCTTCAACAGATCCAGATCTGAGACCTACTATAGGCAGCTCCTTCAACTGTTCCTCATATGGCTTGTTTTCCAGACCCTTGATCATCTTGGTTGCCCTCCTCTGTACATGCTGCAGCTGGTCTATATCTGGTGCCCAGAATTGGACACAGTATTCCAGGTGTGATCTAACCAAGGCAGAATAGAGCAGGACTATTCATTCCCTTGATCTGGACACTAGACTTCTGTTGATGCAGCCTAGAAGAGCATCGTTGATGAATTTGTTTTAGCTTGCCATTGTTTGTTGCCTGGAACTGCAGTAAAGGTTGCTCATGCCCTACATAGAGTTCGCATTTAGGTCAGACAAGCAGGCTGAAGTCCTGACCTTGCCTCTTGGATGTGACTGATCCCGACGCTAAGAAAACAAACCTGACCCTGTGTGTGGCAGCGATCCTCCCCCAAGATTCTTGGCCTCAAGTCCAGGCAGCTGGACTTGAGTGACAGCCAGCTCTGCCTTTGGACGGCGCATTCCAGGGACAGCTAATGAGACCCTCTTGGCACAGGCAGACGGCGGAGTACAGCGTGTCCCTTGCCCAGAGGTGGCTGAGCTGTCATTTTCCCTTCCTGCCATGCGGAGAACGTGAGACGCTTCTCCCCGGTGGACAGTCCCAGGCAGCTGTCCAGGGCAGCTGTCTTTCAGCTCCATCTGGTACACAGGCTGAGACCCTACCTGCCTGCAGACTGTCTAGCAAGAGTGGTGCATGCTCTAGTTATCTCCCGCTTGGACTACTGCAATGCGCTCTACGTGGGGCTACCCTTGAAGGGGACTCGGAAACTACAACTAATCCAGAATGCGGCAGCTAGACTGGTGACTGGGAGCGGCCGCCAAGACCACATAACACCGGTCTTGAAAGATCTACATTGGCTCCCAGTACATTTCCGAGCACAATTCAAAGTGTTGGTGCTGACCTTTAAAGCCCTAAATGGCCTCGGTCCAGTATACCTGAAGGAGCGTCTCCACCTCCATCATTCTGCCCGGACACTGCGGTCCAGCACCGAGGGCCTTCTGGCGGTTCCCTCACTACGAGAAGCCAAGTTGCAGGGAACTAGGCAGAGGGCCTTCTCGGTGGTGGCGCCTGCCCTGTGGAACGCCCTCCCAACAGATGTCAAAGAGGAAAACAACTACCAGACTTTTAGAAGACATCTGAAGGCAGCCCTGTTCAGGGAGGCTTTTAATGTTTAATAGATTATTGTGTTTTATTTTTCTGTTGGAAGCCGCCCAGAGTGGCTGGGGAAACCCAGCCAGATGGGCGGGGTATAAATAATAATTATTATTATTATTATTATTATTATTATTATTATTATTATTATTATTATTAATGTATGAATGAACAAAATGTGCATCAATTTTTAAATAAATAAATACATGACAAATAATTCAACTTCTGTTCCCTGGATGATAGAAAAACATTTCTACGCTAAAAGCTTCAGGAAAGAGAGGGCTGTGATCCCGTTAGATAAACCTTGATCTAATATCATAGGAGTCCTTTCCAGACCTCGTAACCTATCAATAATCAAAAGGACAAACTAGAAACCAGATCTATCTGTTCTAACATTGGTAGGTAGATACACAGAGTTAAATCTATTGAAACATACATAGCTATGACTGAATTCTTCCACACTTTATTTCAGTGCCCAACTAAGCCTTTGCAGGTGTAAAACAATGGCTTTTTTCCCCGAGCCTCAAAATAGCAGGATTGACAAGGTGGCATAGAGTGCAGATTTCCAGTTATTTCATCCACTTTTGAACAGGATTCATTTTGCAGATGCACCGTTTTAGGTCGTGGCAAAAAACATCATGCCAACAGTGATACATATGCTCACAGCCCCTTCTGATGATGACACAGTTGGCCGTATCTGGTTGTGCAGGACCTTTATTTTCTGGTTTATTATAATCCCAGTAGCTGAAAAGGAGAGGAGAAAGTACTCAGTCTGAATACTTACTTTATTGTGTACCTCTTAGAATGAAATGCTTGCCTATCCTCCACACACTTATTCATTATTTTTGCAGTAACCTAGAGGAGTAACATTCAGAGGAGAATTCTCTTTCGGTCTTGAGGACTCCCCTGCCTTTCTGCCCTACCCTGTAGTCAGAGTTTACACATTTTCTGCTCTACCACCAACATCAGATGAGTCTCATTTTATTCACTGTATTGTGAAGTTTTCAATTCTTGAATATTTTTATATTTGTGAGCTGCCCAGAGTGGCTGGGGAAATCCAGCAGATGAGCGGGAAATAATAATCAGAATTAGAAGAAGAAGAGTTTGGATTTGATATCCCGCTTTATCACTACCCGAAGGAGTCTCAAAGTGGCTAACATTCTCCTTTCCCTTCCTCCCCCACAACAAACACTCTGTGAGGTGAGTGGGGCTAAGAGACTTCAGAGAAGTGTGACTAGCCCAAGGTCACCCAGCAGCTGCATGTGGAGGAGCAGAGACATGAACCCGGTTCCCCAGATTACGAGTCTACTGCTCTTAACGACTATACCACACTAGCTCTCGGTGTCTGATTGGAAGGCAAATCATGTGGTAAACACATACATCTTACAAGCACTTATTGTGCTTTCCTCAGGAAAATAATGGGGGAAATATTCCTATAGGCAAACCCTATAAATTAAAATAAAAAAATTCCTTCAGTAGCACCTTAAAGACCAACTAAGTTTTTATTTTGGTATGAGCTTTCGTGTGCATGCACACTTATTCAGATATAAATTAATAAATGGTAGGATTTTGATTATTTGGAGTGTTGAAGGGAAGATTGCAGGCCAGTGGAAAAATACAGGCTAAACTTCCTTTCCAAGGCAGTGCCTCACCTGTGACAAAGTTGCACAGCTTACAGAGAGGGCAATCCTAATACGCTCCTTTTGCAAGAGGACGGCCCTAATCAGCTCCACCAAGCCATTTGATGGTAGCATTTTCCAGTCTTTGTCTTTTGTTCATTCAGAGAACAAAGCACGACAAGGCAGAGAGGGAACAGGGGTTGTGGGAGGGGTGTCTACCATTGGCAAGTGCCACAGCTCAGTAGCAGAGCATCTGATTTAAAAGCAGAAAGTCATTTTATGACTTACTAAATATGTGCACTATGTTTGTGCTAGGGAAGTTGGGAGGAACCATTGAAAGTGGGATACTTTGGAATTCACTGGAAAGGGGACATTTTTAAGGGTTTACAGCTGACATTTCCACACTTTTATTTGCTGCATCTTTTGCTATTTTTAATCTCTGCTGGGGTTCTCTCATCAAAGAGTACTCACCCCACACTTGGGTCTTGGCTTCCAGGATTCCCAACACACGGAGTGTGGGCTGCCTTTACACTCTGACTGAAGCATCAGAGAATCTTGAAAAGCAATTGCTTTGGTGCACCCCAGGTCTCTTCCCTCTGGATTCCAGGAGGAAGTGGAAGGGTGGTGGTAGCAACGGTCAGAGAGTAAATCCCACTGGTTGCCCTCCAGGGTTGTTGTCATTTAATCACAGCTTTCCTGCCGGTGCATTTAATACTTTTCTATTTTAACCATGTGCAATTTTTTTATGTTTTGTAAACCACTTTGAAGCTAATCTATCTATATATATATAAATGTAAAGTGAGCATGTTTGCGTGTCTCCACTTTTCATCAAAACCGCTTGACTGATTCCGTTAAAATTTTGACACATCACATGCGAATACGTTACACAGTTTGCGTAGACAGATGTCACACCTGAGGCAGGTAAAAACATGATTTTAGGTTAAAAAACAGCACCCTCCAGTGGACGTCAAAGGAACTGAAGCCATATCCTTTAGTGCAACAATAGGGCCATCTGCTGGGTGTCAACATGACCTCAGCTGCTGCCATTGGCTGCAGACTATTGGTGACTTGGGAAAGATTGAGGGCACTAGGAGAAGGGGATGACAGAGGACAAGATGGTTGGACAGCGTTCTCGAAGCTACGAACATGAGTTTGACCAAACTGCGGGAGGCTGTGCTATGGTCCATGGGGTCACGAAGAGTCGGACACGACTAAACGACTAAACAACAACAACAATTGGTGACTTCACAACAGACCATGGCAACCAACTGAATATGGGCCTTTTACAGAAAGCAACAGCAATGCCCAGCGTTGCCCAGCCGAGAGAACCGGCTAGGCTGCAGGGGTTTGCGAGGGGGAGAGATAGAGGGGTTGGGGTGACGGGTGCCATCACGTGAAAGGAAGATGACGTCACGCAGCGTGGGGAACGAGAGAGGGGTGTCGTGCCGTCATACAACTGGGGTGAGGAATGGGGGCACTGAGTGGAGGAGGGCCCTGCCTTTGGGGAGGATGAATGTGTCGCGGCGGGGTGGGGGGATTTCACAGAACACGTGTGGGTGGGGGAGTCAGGGTTAAAGAACACGTGTATTGGGGGGAATGATTGTATGCAAAATGAAGGGGGGCTCTGAAGGTTAGGGGACTCTGAAGGTCCATTTAACAGACTGAGCCACAGCAAGGTGTGGCCGGGCCAGCTAGTTGGAATATAAATTAAACCATCATCATAAAGAAGAATATAAGCACATATATCTCTTGGCTCTCTTCAAAAACTAATTGGTTATGAAAGTTCCCAGGTGATGAGGAATATAGACTTACAATTCATTGATTCTAAACGATTTATCATGGCAAAGCCAATCTGAGTCTACCATGGAAACTCCAATAAAATAATCGGTCGGTCTGTTCCTCACATTGGATACAACAAAGGCCTACAACACAGAAAAGAAGAAAGTCCACTTCTCCTCTTAAAACTTTCCAAATAATGCCCCTTCCGCAGGAAGACAAAGTAGGCTATATATTGTTCTGTGTGTAGCAGCAGCTCACAGTGGCAGGATTTATCATAAACTACAGTATACACAGTACTGTCTACACAAATGTCTGAATGGAGCTGTTCAAATGTCTGAATGGAGCCGCCTTGACTGACACATGGCGAGCTCACTACATGACTGGAAACTCTGCAAAGTCAGTGTTTATTTATGGGCAAAACCCTCTGCCAAGGGTAGAGATGGCAAGCACAATGATGTGTCTTTTTCTTCTCTGTGTTACTGTGAGGCTCACTCTTGGGTTTGACATGTACAGTAGGGCTGCCATAAGTTTGAATTTTCCCAGACATTACCAGGATTTCAAAGGTAGAATAAAGGTCCAGGGGGAATTTCTGAAATGTAGCGCAGTCTGAACAATGGCGTCACAACATCACAACTAAGAGAGCTTTTACAGCCCTTTATTTAATCTTTTCCTAAAAAAAAAAACTTTATTGGTTTCAATAGATGCATTACATACATACATACATACATACATACATACATAAAAAACAGAACAAAATAAACAAAACATGTAAGGACAAATAAAGCTTCAATACATATCATAAATTCTTTGAGTCTTTATTTACCCCTCCCCCTCCCCCCCGCTACTGTTTTCCCCGCTACTTCTCAGCCTTCACTAAGCTATGCAATAAATTTTATATTTACATCTACATACAGTAATTTTGTCTTTCTTCTTCTTCTTCTTCTTCTTCTTCTTCTTTTTCTTCTTCTTCTTCTTCTTCTTCTTCTTCTTCTTCTCATTATTGTTAACGTTGTATTACTCTTGATCGTTTAAGGACCTTTTAAAATTTACCATTCATTCATATTTTGTCACTTTTTCTTCCCTTATCTTTTCTGTTTTTCTCTTTCAATTATTTGAGTATTTAATATTCCGGGAAGAGATTAGGCTTTTCCACCTGGCACTTGATATAATCTATAAGTGATTTCCATTTCCCCCCACTCTCTTCTTTTTTTATCCCTTTAACCTCTTCATATTTTATTGTCATATTGTAATACATCAGTAGTTTGGTCTGCCAATCCTCCTCAGTTGGAATTTTTCGAGATTTCTAATCTTTGGCTATTAATAATCTAGCTGCAGCTGTGGCGTAACTTACTAAACACCTGTCTTTTGATTTAATATAATCTCCCAACATGCACACCTAAGAGTGCCCAATAGAATTTCGTCTAATTTTGAAATCTCTTTCCCAAATCCAATTTTTCTATATGGTTGAAATATCTGATTTATTTGGCAATATTGCAGCCAACTACTTAGGTACTGCTTGACTTCTGAATAATCTTTTAATTTCAATATCTCCTCTTTCTCTTCTAACAAGGTTTTATAAGTTGGCCAATCATTCTCCATGTTACGTCTTTTGACTGCTACAATTTCTAATGGCGATATCCACCATGGTGTTCTGGGTTCGAAGAGCCTTCTATACTTCTGCCACACATTATACAATGATTTTCTTATGGTATTATACATAAAAATATTTTTCTTGTCTAATTTTTCTCTCATTAAATACCAGTGCCACCCAAAAGCGAGACCATCTCCTTCCAAATCTAAAAGATCTACATTTTTCAAATCAATCCAATCTTTAATCCATGTTAAGGCTGCCACGTCGTGATATAACTGCAGGTCTGGTAACCCAACCCAACCCCCTCTTTCTTTGATCTATCAGAATCTTATATTTTATTCTGGGTTTTTTTCCCATTCCAAATGAATTTGGAAATATCTCTCTTCCAATCTTTAAAAATTTTCTCTTTCCCTAACACCGGTAAATTTTGGAATAAGTGATTAATTTTTGAAATTACACTCGTTTTAACTAATGATATTCTGCCCATGAAGAATATTTTTAATTTTGCCCATATTTCCAGCTTCTTTTTTATATTTTTCCACGTATTAACATAATTTTATTGTATCAAATCGATATTTTTGGCCGTCATCTGAATTCCCAAATATTTCAAAAAAAATGGCTGATTTTTAATCCTGTTTTTTTCCTGTAATTCTCTTTTTTCCCTCTGGTTCCATATTTCTGACTAACATATTTGTTTTATCGTAATTTATCTTTAAGCCTGCCAGATTCCCATACTCCTTGATTTTTCCTATTGCATTAGGGATACTAATTAGAGGGTCTTCCGTTGTTATCACTATATCGTCAGTGAAAGCCTTAATTTTATATTTTTTGATGCCTATTACTATATCTTTTATATGCTCATCATGTCTAATATTCTTTAACAAAATTTATAGTGTAATTATAAAAAGCAGTGGTGATAAGGGGCACCCTTGCCTGGTACCTCTGGTTATATTTATTTTTTCTGTAATTTTTCCATTTATTATCAACTTTGCTTTCTGATTTTCGTATTTTTCCTTTCGAATTTTTTGCCTAATTTTACCTCTTTTATTATTAACATAAATGGCCATGAGAGCCTATTGAAGGCTTTTTCTGCATCGATAGCTAATATTGCTGCTTTCTTATCTCTCCTATTCTCTAGGCATTCAAATATATTTATTATGTTTCTTATATTTAATCTTTTCCTAAGAGCAATGATATTCATTAGTTGAATAGTTTCATAGGTTAGCTAACCTCTAGTTTAAACAACTATAGTCTTATCTTGGGGAAGTTTATCCCTGACTGCTATGAAATTTTCAATTCTTTTCACAGTTTACAGCTCCTGTTTAGTTTTTGATTATAAGGAAACCTCAGCCCCTAAACATTTTCCTTCTGAGGAAACAGATAGAAATTTTTCCAGTGAAACGAGTCACTTAGCTGGCACCTCGTCAAGGTTTACTTTATTTAGAGGTTACTTTGGGCAATTCATGTCTTTTCTATACCAAGTTTCTTTTGGGAAGTTTAAACCTATTATGTTTATTTGAGTAATCATTAGTTGAGTTCCAGTATTATTCACTTCATCAATCTCGTTTCAGGGATTTATCACGGCATAGTTTTGCTCTGAAACTGACACAATGGCTGCTACACTGGCAGACCCTGTGCTCATAAAACCTTAAAATCAGCCATTTGGTGTTCAGGTGAATACAGGTTAAGAGGGGTAAAGGGTGCATTTGTGGATGCAAATGTTTACAAGATTCCTTTGGGGGAAACCTCTATCCCTTTGGGATGTCATTTTCTTCCATCAAGAAAAGCAAGAAAAAATGGAGGGGTGAGTATGTTGATATCTTTTCAGTCCTTTTCAGGAGGTCTGAAAAGTATGGATAAGGCCAATAAGAATGATAAGGGGGAAACGAAGGAGCAAAAATGCCTAAGTCTTTATCTCACTGAGGAGCAGGAAACGTCAGCTGGTGAAAAATGCAATGGCCAGATTGATCACCAGAGCAAGTCGGTTTAAGCATGTAACACCAATCAGGGCACAATTGCACTGGCTTGCCAATTAGTTTCAAGGCCCAATTTGAAGTGCTGCTGTTGACCTATAAAGCTTTACAGACAAACAGATTCTTGAAATACATGCAATACAGCAAAATAACATTCACTGTAACATTCACTATGTTATAAAAAGAAAAGAACAGAAGAAAGAAAAAATAAAGAGGAAGAAGAAGAATGAAAGTGTGAATAAAGGCAAAGACATAATGATATTCGCTGATTGAATCAGCAAAGAAAAGGAACTTCCGAATATACCCATTCTACTAATTTACAATTAAACTATTTTTTTACACAGTTGTGTGAAGTTGTTTTTCGTTAACTTAATTCAACTTTATCTAACAAATACTTTATATTGCATGGCTCATTCAATAGCTGTCAGAAAGCATCTGAGGCCTTTCTCAGAGAGGTTAGGACAGGGGTCCCCAGACTACGGCCCGGGGGCCGGATGCGGCCCAATTAGCCTGCCAATCCGGCCCGCAACGACCCCCGCCGCCCGCCGCTGCCGCCCGCTTTCATGGTGCGCAGCGCGGCAGCGCTCTTCCGGGTTGGGAAAAAAGCGCCGAAAATCCTTTGTGCGCATGCGTATGGGCCTCTCCCGACCCGGAAGAAGTCATTTCTGGTGCACTTCCGGGTCGGGGGAGGCCCACGCGCATGCGCACAACGGATTTTCGGCGCTTTTCCCACCCTGGAAGCGCGCCGCCGCGCCAGTAAGCGCCCGTGCGCATGTGCACGGGCACGCACTCCCCCGCCCGCCGGCCCGCACAGGCGCGCGCTCCCACGCCCTCCGGCCTGCCGCACGATCGGCGTGGTGGGAACCGGCCCAAACGCCGGTAAGTCTGGGGACCCCTGGGTTAGGAGGATTTCAAAAAGAGAAGGAGCCTTTTCTGTGGTGGATGTTCTTCCCAGGGAGGCTTCCCTGGCACCATCATTACATGACTTTAGACCAGTGATGGGCAACCTTTTGAGCTTGGTGTGTCAAAATTCGCCAAAAAACCGAGCATAACTCGGGTGGTGTGTCACTTAAAAAAAAAAAGTTAAAAAAAGGAAAAGGGGGAGGGAAAAAATTATTAAGGTTTTTTTAAATGCAGTGGCATTGACGGTGGCGGTATTGGCAGCGGTTGCAGTGGGGAGGTCGGGACCTTCCTTCTCCTCCCTCTCCATGGCGCCAGCGCGCCTCGAGGTAGGTGGTCTCAGGCCTTGGGACCCCTTAGCTTCGGCCCGGTGTGGGGCGTTGAGGGGGAGGTTCGGCGGCTCCCTGGCAGCTGCTCTGGGCTCCCCTGATGTTTGCGCGAGGGCGGTGGCAATCCTGGCGGCTCCGAAGCTGGTCAGGGAGCGCAGGTACGCTGGCCGTTTTCAAGAGCTCCGCGATAACGTGCCGATTGCCATTTTGCCTCACCGGAAGTCCACAAGGCCCCCAGAAATGCGTCCTTCTCGGCATGCAGCCGCGTGTCACCGAAAATGGCTATGCGTGTCAGTGCTGACACGCGTGTCATAGGTTCGCCATCACTGCTTTAGACAGTAGGCAAATCCATTCCTATTAAATAATCTATAGCCTGTTAAATAATCTATAGCCTGTAAAAGTATCAGGCTGTCAGTTAGTACGCTTTTTTATTATTTTATTGTGTTTCTATTACTGATATTCTATAATGTGTTTTTAATGTTGTACACCACCCTGGGTTCTTTTGATGAAGGAATCTTTTGATAAATGGAATAAATAAATACCAACACTAATATGCAACCTTTTCCTCCAAAGGAGCTCAAGGTGCTGCATGCCCTTCTCCTCTCCCCATTTGTCCTCACGACAGTCCCATGGGGTAAGTTAGAATGGAAGGCAGCCCTGACCAGTAAGCTTCATGCCACAGTGGGGGTTCAAATCCCAGTTTCCCAGGTCTCATTATTCCTGGTCTCTCCATACAATTGTATCCTGAACTTGAGTCCTTGTAAAGAGGTTTCTGACTCTTGCTCATGGATCAGAGGAGCAGGAAGCCATAATGTTCCCACTTACACATGATGGCAAGTTACCCAGAGGATCAGGATGACGCATCATCCTGCTGTGATGGGCAATCCTACCTCTTATATATTATATGTATATATAATGCCAGAGCTGCAACAAAACGTGTCTGTCCCTTACCAGTCTCTACAACCACAGAAGAGGCTGTAATCTACCCCCAAAGTCACACTCCTCCATTGTCTCTTAAGAATTTATTGCATGATCTACTCACCTCCTCCTCCTCATTTTCAATACATATCAATTTTGTATTGTATTTCATGCTGTTACAGAGTTGTATGCACTGTTTCCAAGTCCTTGGGGTGGCAATGAAGTCAAATAGATATAGGGCTCCATGCCAAACAACCCATTCCTCATGTAACCTCTGCTCAATTTCACCTTTCAGCAATGCCCAGAATGTGAGGAATAAAAAGAGAGAAAGGACAAGTGAGGTTTTAGGAGAAGCCAGCTTGTAGGACTCTGCAGAGTTTAAAACACTGATATTAGGGGGAACTTCGGGAGCTGCTTGGGTGGGGTAACCACCCCCACTGAAGAAAATCTAGCATTGTCCCCAAAGACCCACTAGGACCCACTGGCTATGCATTTAAAGGATAAAGTGGATCAACTTCAGAGTGCATTTGTTTCCCCAAATGTTGCATCTCCAGTTGAAGAACCCCGTGCCTCTAGAGAGGATGTTTTGTGGGGTCAGTTATGCAATTAGCTGACGTGAACAAAGTACTGGCAGCAATGCATCCAACCACATGGCCCCTCAACTCCAATCCCTCCTGGCTTATCAAATCTATCAGAGGGGGCTGACTGGCTGGGTCCAGATTGTGGTTAATGCGTTGCTGCATGAGGGGGTGGTCCCTGCTGCATTGAAGGAAGCAGTGGTGTGACCACTCCTAAAGAAAGCAACTCTGAACCCTTTGGATTGGAACAGCTATGGGCTGTTGCCAATGTTCCCTTTTGGGGGAAGGTAGAGGAGAGGGCCATGGTAGATGCCCCAATGGTTAGAAGTTGCTTTTACCAACTGCAGCTAGTTCAACAGGTCATTCCTGGACCAGGATTCCTTCCCACAACAGTTTATAATTTGCTCAGCTCAAGACTGGATTACTGCAATATGCTCTAGATGAGGCTTCCCTCGTGCTTGACCTGCAGTTGTTGCCAAATGCTGCAGCATGATTTCTGACAGGAGTGAGGCCTTCTCAGCATATAACCTCTTTGCTCAGGGATCTGCGCATAGCTGATTTGGTCTGAGAAGTACCATTCATTTCCTTCCCTCTTTCTCTTTTTGCACCCATTAAAAATTCACTAGCCAGCTTTCCAAGACATTTGGGTCAACAGCCAAAAGTACCAGACACAGACTGAGAGGTGCAAGGGAGCGAAATTCCCTTGCACCTTGTGAAATTTGACCTTCCTGTAGCCAATTCCTTCTAGACAGTTCAGAACTGTTTTTGAGTACAGAGTAATATACCCAAAAAACTAGAACAACCCATAGGAAACACAGGAAACAAAAGCTGTAGTACTGACAAGATGGGAAAGAAAAAACTTTTTTCGTATTTCACAGGCTCCTCTGTCCTTCCTCAGGATGAATTCCCTTAGCATGGAAAGGAGGACATGTGGGGACTGGTCATTGATTCGTGAGTCAGGCACAGAATTTGGCCCTTAGGACAAGTGCCTCAACAGACAACTGTGTCCTCCAAATCAGCCTCCTGATTTCATCATGCTAATACACCCGCTTGTTCTTCAAAGGACTATGGTATTAACCAGACATCCGTAACAATAATAATAATAATAATAATAATAATAATAATAATAATAATACCCCACCCATCCGGCTAGGTTTCCACTGGAATGGAGCCGTTGCCCAGAAAGGCTTAACAACATGGCCTCTTTGACTGTGCCCATACTATTTATAATCCTGTACCTAATAGAGAACTTGTATATAGTACAGAGAGAACTTGTGACCTTCCCTATGTCACCCTGCAATTTCACAGGAAAGAGCCCTAGTGGGCCAGAGCTAGTATGCTCATCCCTACAGCCCTCTGCACACGTGGTCACTTAAAACACCTGAAGAGAGCTACCCATTCTCTGTTTCCAGGTCCGCTAATCTGACTGATATTTCAGAATGGGATTGGCACCAGAAGGGGTCATTCTAGTCTGTAATGGAAAAGTGAAGTCCATCCCAATGGCTCAGAAATCGCCTATTGCATCAAAATTTCTGGCACCTTGACTTCGACCAATAAAAGTGGTTTCTGAGTAACTTACGAATAGCATGATCTATTTCATTGATTTTCCTTCTCTCTTCGAATATCGCCATAGATAAATTCTCAGCTTTCTTGAATTTGGTGATATCTAAGAGAGTTGCAACAATTGAAATCAGGAGGAATCTCAAACAAGCCATACTGAAAAGCCATGTTTCTCAATATCTAATATTTACTTTTCATATATAGGAACCTAGAAAGCTGCCTTATATTCAGACCATTCATTAATCTTGATGAGAGTTGCCTATGCTGACTAGCAATGGCTCTCCAGGGCTTCTGGAAAAGGTCATTCCCACCTCTGCCAGGAGATGCTCAAAATTGAACCTGGGCCCTTTCCAAAAACAACAACAACAATGACATTTGCACATCCACTCAGCTGCTGTCCTTTCCTGGAGCTTCTGGATAGCTCAGTCAGTAGAGCATGAGACTCTTAATCTCAGGGTTGTGGATTTGAACCCCACATTGGGTGAAAGATTCTTGCACTGCATGGGGTTGAGCTAGAAGACCCTTGGGATCCCTTCCAACTCTACAACTCCAAAACGTAGGTTAATCAGCCTCATGTAACCAACATGCTGAACTCTAAATAATGCATTAAGGTGTTCAAGCCATAGAGTATGCTGTCCTGCCAGACTCAGCTATATTGGGAAGAAAGAGGTAATCAAGCCTATTGTTTCCCCCCAGGCTACTTGAGAAGCTCAGCATGCGAAGAGGTTTGACCTGGTTGCTCAAGCTCAGCCACATGCTTCTCATGAGCCACTCTTGAGTTCCTGTAGGAAACTAGGAAATTCCTCCACATTGTTGCTAAGCTAACTTTTCCTACCGTGCACTTTTTCCGAAGCACATATATCTGACCTTTGAAGAGTTTGCAAGCAAATCATTCTTTAACTTACCAAGTATGTGGTCTCCCCCTATGCTGAGGGAAGAGGGAAACTTTGGAACTCACTAGGAAGAGCCTATTTTAAAGGTCTAGCAGCCTATACTTTCATGCTGACAGTTGCTACATATTTTGTGACTGTAAATCACTGCTGGGTTCCCTCATCAATGGGTACTTGCCTCAAACTTGGATTTTGGCATCCAGGAATTTTATTTCTTATACCAATATTTTTCCCCCCACCTACACACACACCATGCTTATGGAGAAGTTAAGAATAGAATGAGCTTGAGGCAACCCACCCATTCCTCTTCAACTTCTCTCAACTGAGCAATGAGAAGAAATCACATTTGGTGGGCCATGGAAGGAGCTCCTGACAAAAAATAACATATGACTTACCATCTGCCCCACAAAGATCTGGATAGAGGGATTCTATCGTTTTCAGAATCCTTGACGTTCCTTCTTCAAATATGGCTCTCCTTTGCAGTTCCTTAACATCTAAAGGTGATGGTGGGGAAAGTTGTTCATCACATGTGGGAGAATAGCTCTACTTCCCCCAGCACCCACTTGGAGGGGATTAGGTTGCATTTGGATTGAGACTTCTGTGGTAGAAGTTTAAGTATGTAACGTACTTCGCAAAATTTGTAAAGGAATTATTTCTCCACCAGGAAGACCCATTTTTCAGCCTCAAGATCTTGTTTAGAGTCCTTACCCCAATATTTTCATATATGTGCGCTCACACACACACACACACACACAGCATTTCTGCAGGGACAACCTACAGTGCCACTGGTTTCAATGGGAGAGAGTATATTACATGTTTATCTCACCGACTGAAATCGGGGGGGGGGGGTGTGAAAGGGCTTAGTGGAGACCAGAACCCATCCTTTCCTTTTAAAGGTCTACACTGAAATGAAGCGAGCAAGAGTGAATTGTAATTCTGCCCATTACCCTTTTATATTTCCCTGGAAGACTGGAACTTACATAGGTAGGTCAGCATTGTTGCCCCTATAATGGAGCCCATCACAAACAGTCCGCCAGCATACAGGCAAAAAGGAGATTTAAGAATTCTTTTCATACGTTTCCTGAAACGTGTTCTTTTTCCTTGATGGAAAGGAAGAGAGAAAATTCTGCTTTAGCCATCAACAGACAACATCCCAGTGCCACCCAAGTCAATAAATTCCCCATAAACTCTGGCAACCCACCTAGATCAGCATATGGCAGTCAGCTTCCTAAGCCTGGGGGGGTTTGCTCCACTGTGAAATGCCAGGGGGCCGGACCCTTGGGAGGTTAAGTGGATGAAGGATTCTGGTCTGACCCAGTAAGCTCTTGCTATGCTCTCATAGAATCATAGACCTGTAGAGGTGTAAGGGACCACAAGGGTCATCCAGTCAAACCCCCTGCAATGCAGGAATATTTTCCCAATGTGGGGCTCAAACCCATGACCCTGAGATTAAGTGCCCCACTCCACCCACTAAGCTTAATGTTCTTATATTGAAAGGTAGAGCTGGGGAGAGACTTCACATTGAGACCTTTGATCCTCAACTAGCAGAGTGGATTGGGCACCCTCCATGTGTCTGTTACCCTGGCCTGGAACAAGGGCACAGCATACTCAGGGGAAGATTGGGGTTGTGGAGTTCATCTTGCTGCCCTCCCTCAAGTAAGTGGAAGGGGCTGCAGCAGTGGATAGGGCCCATCAAGGACAGCTTTCAGTTCACCCTGGGGCTGTTCACTGCAAGCAGCAGATGGTGGATACAAGCTCAAGTTCATTGCTCCTCAGTTGGACCTGGTGGATCCCCTGGACCTATAGAAGATTTTTGTCCTCACTTTGGTCCTCCCCATTATAATACAGACCTGATGCTTTTCTTGCTCGTTTTTTTGGGGCTTTCACTGGCTTCTCACCTATATAAAGAAAACATGAGTATTGTAATATGATATTATGATATATGATATGATCTACACAAAAACAACAGCCCGAAATATCTCAGCTCTGTCAAGAGTCTCCAGTACAATGTACTAGGGGGACCGTATCGAGTCAGTAAATCTCCTGCGAAGAGAAAATGGTAACTGAAGGGATTTACCTTGTGGCTCTTTAGGGGCCATTGAACTGGTTTCTTATTTTATTCTCAGCCTGTGGGACTATAAAGTAGACAGTGAAGTCAATGCCTTATTTCAAAGCTGAGTCACAATGGGCAATTCATAGGCAGTGTTGTCATGGGGACCCTCTCCCAGTTAATGTCATTGTTAGAGTGATGGTTACAGGTAGGTAGCCGTGTTGGTCTGGGTCGAAGTAAAATAAAAAAATTCCTTCAGTAGCACCTTAAAGACCAACTAAGTTTTTATTTTGGTATGAGCTTTCGTGTGCATGCACGAAAGCTCATACCAAAATAAAAACTTAGTTGGTCTTTAAGGTGCTACTGAAGGAATTTTTTTATTTTATTGTTAGAGTGAGTTACTGTAACAATGCACTTTGCTGCATTTCTTATCCCTCTGATCTACCTCTCTACAATCCCACTCCTGAATATCATCATTATCACCACCATCATTTTATTTGTATGCCGCCTTTCCACAGTTAAAAACAATGCTCAAGGCGGCTTACAACATGACAAGATTTACATAGTTACAAAAGTAATAAATAATAAATTGTTGTTGTTGTTGTTTAGTCGTTTAGTCGTGTCCAACTCTTCGTGGCCCCATGGACCAGAGCACACCAGGCACTCCTGTCTTGCACTGCCTCCCGCAGTTTGGTCAAACTCATGTTCGTAGCTTCGAGAACACTGTCCAACCATCTTGTCTTCTGATGTCCCCTTCTCCTAGTGCCCTCCATCTTTCCCAACACCAAGGTCTTTTCCAGGGAGTCTTCTCATGAGGTGGCCAAAGTATTGGAGCCTCAGCTTCACGATCTGTCCTTCCAGTGAGCACTCAGGGCTGATTTCCTTCAGAATGGACAGGTTTGATCTTCTTGCAGTCCATGGAACTTTCAAGAGTCTCCTCCAGCACCAGAATTCAAAAGCATCCATTATTCGGCGATCAGCCTTCTTTCTGGTCCAGCTCTCACTTCCATAAACCACATCAAAAAAAATACACAACCAAATGGAAAACAATTTCCACATAAATCAAAATCTAAAACTAAGAATACAGCATTAATATCACAGTTTAAAATGACATAGGTAAAAAATAACAGCAGTTTAAAAAAACCAACAAAAAATCAAAAAATGAAGCCCTCTCTGCCCCGCAGCAGCAGCCGTCCTTTATGAAGCCCGTCAGGCTTCACCCTAGGCCAGGTGGTAAGTGGCAGGACAGGGGCCCTCAGGCGCTCAGCAGGGGAGTCTATCATGTCTGTCATGTCTATAGAATGCTGCAGGTATCTGTTAAAGTGTAGTGTGGTTCTCAATAACACAATACTTTTTTTGTCCATAAAATGTATTGCTTTGGTTGCACAAAGACTAATAAGGAAACTCTGAGGATGTTTTTATAATGCTATTTCCTTCATAAAGGTAAAGGTAAAGGGACCCCTGACCATTAGGTCCAGTCGTGACCGACTCTGGGGTTGCGCGCTCATCTCGCATTATTGGCCGAGGGAGCCGGCGTATAGCTTCCAGGTCATGTGGCCAGCATGACAAAGCCACTTCTGGCGAACCAGAGCAGCACATGGAAACGCCGTTTACCTTCCCACTGTAGCACTTCCTATTTATCTACTTGCATTTTGACGTGCATTCGAACTGCTAGGTTGGCAGGAGCTGGGACCAAGCAACAGGAGCTCACCCCGTCACAGGGATTTGAACCGCCGACCTTCTGATCAGCAAGCCCTAGGCTCAGTAGTTTAACCACAGCGCCACCTGGGTCCCTTTCCTTCATTTTGTTGTTTA
Source organism: Zootoca vivipara (assembly GCF_965207765.1). Classification (NCBI taxonomy): domain Eukaryota; kingdom Metazoa; phylum Chordata; class Lepidosauria; order Squamata; family Lacertidae; genus Zootoca; species Zootoca vivipara. The sequence goes on from NC_142583.1 coordinate 73,269,874, forward strand.
GTCGTTTAGTCGTGTCCGACTCTTCGTGACCCCATGGACCATAGCACGCCAGGCACTCCTGTCTTGCACTGCCTCCCGCAATTTGGTCAAACTCATGTTCGTAGCTTCGAGAACACTGTCCAACCATCTTGTCCTCTGTCGTCCCCTTCTCCTAGTGCCCTCAATCTTTCCCAACATCAGGGTCTTTTCCAAGGATTCTTCTCTTCTCATGAGGTGGCCAAAGTATTGGAGCCTGAGCTTCACGATCTGTCCTTCCAGGGAGCACTCAGGGCTGATTTCCTTAAGAATGGATAGGTTTGATCTTCTTGCAGTCCATGGGACTCTCAAGAGTCTCCTCCAGCACCATAATTCAAAAGCATCAATTCTTCGGCGATCAGCCTTCTTTATGGTCCAGCTCTCACTTCCATACATCACTACTGGGAAAACCATAGCTTTAACTATACGGACCTTTGTCGGCAAGGTGATGTCTCTGCTTTTTAAGATGCTGTCTAGGTTTGTCATTGCTTTTCTCCCAAGAAGCAGGCGTCTTTTAATTTCGTGACTGCTGTCACCATCTGCAGTGATCAAGGAGCCCAAGAAAGTAAAATCTCTCACTGCCTCCATTTCTTCCCCTTCTATTTGCCAGGAGGTGATGGGACCAGTGGCCATGATCTTGGTTTTTTTGATGTTGAGCTTCAGACCATATTTTGCGCTCTCCTCTTTCACCCTCATTAAAAGGTTCTTTAATTCCTCCTCGCTTTCTGCCATCAAGGTTGTGTCATCTGCATATCTGAGGTTGTTGATATTTCTTCCGGCAATCTTAATTCCGGCTTGGGATTCATCTAGTCCAGCCTTTTGCATGATGAATTCTGCATATAAGTTAAATAAGCAGGGAGACAATATACAACCTTGTCGTACTCCTTTCCCAATTTTGAACCACTCAGTTGTTCCATATCCTGTTCTAACTGTAGCTTCTTGTCCCACATAGAGATTTCTCAGGAGACAGATGAGGTGATCAGGCACTCCCATTTCTTTAAGAACTTGCCATAGTTTGCTGTGGTCGACACAGTCAAAGGCTTTTGCATAGTCAATGAAGCAGAAGTAGACGTTTTTCTGGAACTCTCTAGCTTTCTCCATAATCCAGCGCATGTTTGCTATTTGGTCTCTGGTTCCTCTGCCCTTTTGAAATCCAGCTTGCACTTCTGGGAGTTCTCGGTCCACATACTGCCTAAGCCTGCCTTGTAGAATTTTAAGCATAACCTTGCTAGCGTGTGAAATGAGCGCAATTGTGTGGTAGTTGGAGCATTCTTTGGCACTGCCCTTCTTTGGAATTGGGATGTAGACTGATCTTCTCCAATCCTCTGGCCATTGCTGAGTTTTCCAAACTTGCTGGCATATTGGGTGTAGCACCTTAACAGCATCATCTTTTAAAATTTTAAATAGTTCAGCTGGAATATAATCACTTCCACTGGCCTTGTTATTAGCAGTGCTTTCTTTTTTTTTTTTATAATTATTTTTATTAAAGATTTTCTTAGATTACAAAGGTAGTGCAATGTCTCGGTTTTTTTTTTTCATGCATCATTTTTACACATCAATTTTTAACTTGTTGAGACATTATGAGGAAGGGGGGAAAGGGGGGGAAAGAGGTAGGTGGGATGGGGAGTTGGGTGTGGTGGATTGCCGATGTTTCTGTTTTTCTTGATATGTGTAGGGGTTCGGCGTCAGCGTCGTTTGTGCAGGTTCTCTGTTGTTTGTTCGTGCTTCTTTGTTGGTGAGAGAGGTCAGGATGTGTCTTAGAATGTGGTTGTTTGTTTATGGTTGGCTGTGATGATCCTTAATTTCTTGCGTGAGTGGGGAGGGAGGGTGTTTTGATCAAGTTAGCCATATTGATTTGTATGCTGACGGTAAGTGTTTGTCATTGTCCTGTTGGGTTGTATAAGTGATGAAGGGGAACCATACTGGGGTGAAGGTGTCTTCTTCTGTTTGTCCCCGTGTCAGTTTCAGCTTACTGGTCAGTTTTTCTAGCAGGGCTGTTTCCCATACAACTTGGTACCATTGGTCCAAGCCCACTCCCGATAAGTCCCTCCAGTGCCTGGCTATGATGCTTCTGGTTGCTGACAACAGATGGATTATAAGTTCTTTATGATTTGCGTGAGCGTTGTTATCTTGAAAGATATTTAGTAAAACCAATTCTGGGGTAATTTCTAGCACTTGCTTAGTTATGTTACAAATTTCTTGCATGGATGTCTTCCAGAATGATTGAATTTTAGGGCACTCCCACCACATGTGGAGGTACGTGCCTGTGGAAGTGCATCCTCTCCAACATTTTGATGAGATTCCTGATCGTATTAGTGATAATTTTCGTGGAGTCAGGTACCATCTGTGAGTTAGTTTCAATGAGAGTTCTTTTCTTTTCATTGATATAGATTTGAAAGGGGGTTTCGACCACATTTTAGTCCATTGGGTAGGGTTGATTTCATATCCTATGTCATCCTCCCATTGTCGTTTTATCTTGTCCAGGGGATCTATGGGATTCTGAATCAGTATCTTGTAAATTGCAGATACCATCCCTTTTCCGTGTCCTTTTGGCAATTGGAGGAGGCTTTCGAAAGCTGTCAGGGGTCTAGTTGCTGCTGGTTTTACAGTTGGGTTGTTCAGAAAGGCATGTAGTTGATGTTGTGCTAACCAGGACATTGGGATGTCTTCTAGTTTGTCCTGTATTTCTTGTGGTGACAAAGGTTTGTTGTCTTTATAAAAGTCTATTAAGCGATGTAAACCTTTGGTTTGCCAGGTCTTCATCTGGAGGTTTTGTGCTGCATGATGGAACAAGGGATGGTAAGCCAGGGGAATTAATGGGGATGGGGATGGAGATAGTTTACTAGTTTCTGCTTTCCATGTTTTGAACATGGTTTGTGTGTATCTGTTGAGTGTTGTGGGAATCTTCCTTAATTTGTTTGGGAGAAATGGATATGCTGTGGTGCAGATATTTTCAATTGAGTCCCTCTCCAGATGTACCCATTGTTTTGTCTCGTCTTGTAGTATATATGGGATTATATGGCGTATTTGGTTGGCGTTGTAGTATGTTTCTATGTTGGGGATTCCCCATCCTCCTACTGAGGTGGGGAGGTGAAGGTATTTGGTGCCAATCCTTGGTTTTTTATGTGAGAAAATAAAAGAATGTAATTTTCCCTGCCATTTGCGAAGTTGGGTTGGGGGGATCCAGATTGGGAGGGTTTGGAATAAGTATGTCAGTTTTGGGAGGGTGACCATTTTGACGATGGCTATTCTGTCTGAAAGAGTGAAACTCATACTGTCCCATTTCTTTAGGTCTTTGTTTATTTGTCGCCACATGGGCTTGTAATTATGGAGGTATAATTTATTGAGGTTCTTGGTTATTTGTACCCCTAGATATCTGAATTTGGTATGACAAAGTTTTATTTTGGTGATATTAGTAAGTTCTTTTTGGATATGGGGAGGGGTGTTGAAGCACATGGCTTCTGATTTTCCAAAGTTTACCTGTAGGCCCGACACCATTGCAAATGTGTTGAGTTCTCTGATTAGGGAGGTTGCTGTATTTAATGGGTCTGATGTTGTGACCATCAGGTCATCTGCAAAGAGCCCTAATTTATAATTTTTGCCTTTTATTTCCACTCCCTTGATGTCTGTGGCTGCTCGGATTCGGATTGCTAGGGGCTCCAAAGCTAGGATGAATAGGAATGGAGACAGCGGGCATCCTTGTTTTGTGCCTCTTTGAATTGCTATGGTGTTTGAGTCCATATTATTAATTCTGCATTTTGCTGAGGCTTGGGAATATATTTGTTTGAGGATTTGTAGGAAGTTGGGGCCAAATTTCATGTTAGTTAGTACTGCTAATAAGTATTTCCACTCCAAGCAATCAAAAGCTTTGAGGATATCTAGGGACATAATTGTCAGTGGAAGTTTAGTTGCCTTACTGTGGTTGATTAAGTTTAGTAGTTTCCTGATGGGGTCTGTAATATTGCGACCAGGGACGAAGCCAGTCTGGTCTGGGACTATTAAATTGCCTAGAAAGATTTTTAAACGATTGGCCAATATTGATGTGAATATCTTGTAATCCTGATTTATTAATGAAATTGGGCGGTAAGATTCTACTTTGAGGTTGTCCTTTAATGGTTTTGGGATGGAGACTATTTTAGATTGATTCCATGTTTTGGGAATGAGCCCCCCTTTCATGATATCATTGAATAGGCGTATCATGTAGGGCATCAGGGGTTCTTTGAATTTTTTATAGAATTCTGCCGTGAAGCCGTCTGGGCCCGGGGCTTTATGTGGTTTCAAGTTTTTAAGGACCGTATCTATTTCCTCAGGGGTGATAGGGCTGTCCATAAATTCCTGTTCCTCGTTGGTTAAGGTGGGCATGGTCAGTTCTGCCAGGAATTTTCTAATTCCCTCCTCAGTTGGGTTGTGAGAAGTGTACAGATTGGAGTAGAATTCTGCAAATTCAGAGGTTATTTCTTTCGGGGAAAATGTCACGTTGCCGTCTTTTTTGGCGATGCAGTGTATTCTTGTTTTAAGTGCTTTTTTCCTGCATCTATTTGCTAATAGTCTGGAGTTTTTCCCTCCATACTCATAGAAGCGCTGTTTAGAATATAAAATATTGATCATTGTTTTGTTGATTTCTAAGGAGTCTAATTCTCTTCTCTTTTGTTCTAGAAGTTTAAGTAGTTTTTTGGAACCTGTTTGTTTGTAACGTGATGAGAGGGCAGTGATGTCTTGTTCTATTTTGTTAATTTTTGAAGAGGTTTGTTTTTTAAGGAGTGCTTTCTCTTTTATGCAAACTCCTCTGGTCACCGCTTTCATAGCGTCCCATAAGAGGGGGGTATTTATATTGTCTACATCATTCTCCTTAAAATAGTTTTGGAGAGTTTTTGTGATACTTGCTCTAATTTGGGTGTTTGTGGTTAGAATGGGACTGAAAGACCATGATGGAGTAGTTTGCGTTTCTTCACCTATTTTAACAGTGACTTCTACTGGGGCATGATCTGTGATTTTGATGCTGCCTATGTTTGTTGATTCTACCAAGGGGATCAGACCCTGTGTGAGCAGGATGCTGTCCAGTCTGGACGTTGTACCATGACGTCCGGACTGGAATGTGTGGGTGATGTCTCCCGGGTTGTGTTCGCCCCAAATGTCATAAAGACCCCTGTTTTTTAACATTTTTAGTAACTTGTAAGAAGCCTTAGTTGTTTGGGAGGGAGGGTTGAGGAGGGTTGCCTGTGAGTTTACAGGATGTGTGTTTTCCAGAGTTATGCCCTTAATATTTAAGTTAAGGTCGCCTCCTAGAATTGCTTCCCCCTCAGAGAAAGAAAGGAACTTGTTTAGTGTTTTTTGAAAGAATTCAAGTTGTCTCGAGTTAGGGCCATATAATGAGCCGATTGTCAGTTTAATTTTGCCATCTAGTATTCCTTTAATGAAAATGAATCTACCTTTTTTGTCCTTTAGGACTGTTGTGGCGTTGAAATTTAAGTCCCTACTAATTATTACAGCTACTCCGCGGGCCTTTCCTGAGCCTTGTGCTACCCATTGTTGACTAAAACGAGGGTCATTCAGGAGTTTGTTCCCTTTGGGTGGGTTGTGTATTTCTTGTAGGAAGGTGATGTGTGGTTTCATGGTATTTATGTATGAGGTGATACGTTTTCTCTTGATTGGGTTTCCCAGCCCCCTCACATTTAGTGTGATTGCTTTTAAGCTAGCCATCTTGTTTATTTATTCTGTAGGATGGTTCCTTGCCAACCCGTTTGGGTTGTCCTATGTCCCTCACTTCGTGTCGTGTATTGAACCATTGGAGTTGCGCTGACTTATGATGTGGCAGGTGGGGGTTCAATGGGATCAGAATTAGAATCGGGTTAAAGAGTGGGAGGTAAGTTATAGAGGGTTTCCTATATGTAGTTATATAGGTGTTCGTTTGGGGTATTTTGGACCTTTTGGCGATTAGCCGGTTGGTCCTTGGTCTCGGCTGATGTGAAGGGCTGTACTCAAGGACAGGCCTTCCCCTTTGTCGTTTGTGACAGGGGGTGATCAGCGAGACGGTGTAGAGTGGTTTTATAATGGTAGCGTCAGGTATAAGGTTCGTGAGCAATGTTGCCAATGTTAATAGCAACATCACTGATGTGTTAGAGTGTGTGTATGTGTTGGCGCGCTCTGGTGCCACCATGTTGTTGAATAGGTATCATGTTTTAGCCTGATAGTGAGTTGTGTTATGGATGTTGGGGGAGTTGTTTTTCTCTTGTTTGGTATGAAAGGGATTCTGGAGATATGGGTTGTGGTTGATGGGGAATGTGATTGAGGTTATCTGGACTGGTGTTGGGGTGGGGTTGGGATGGGGGTAGGTTCTATGGAGGGGTGGTGTTGGGTGGGATATTGATGATGTTAGTTATGTTCAAGGCCTATGGGGAGGGGGGGGAGGGGAATCACCAGTCTTGCAGTTCGAGATGTTTTCCAGTTGCCTCATTCAGCTGTGGTTGTTGTTGTAGTAGCAGTAGTAGTAGTAGGGTTGTTCTTCAGTGATGTTTTGGGTCGGTTGATCATGGTTTGGCGTCCTGTGGAGAATGTTCGGTAGAATGATTTTGTGCGCGATGGTAGATGATTGAATCGGCGAGTCTTGACGTATTGCTTCTGTTGTCTCTTTCCCCTCTTTACTTCCATCCATTCATGTACTGTTGTTCCATTTTCTTGATCTCGGCTGTCACTTGGTAAGTCTTTCTGTTGCTGGTTCGATGGAGGGTCGAGCCCAAGGTTCCTCAATAGTTGTTGGGTTTCCGTTTCGTTGGTAGCCATGTATTGCGTTGTATCGGTTGCCACGATGAGACGGAAGGGAAAGCCCCAACGGTACCGAATCCCTTTCTGCTGAAGAAGCTGAGTGTACGGACGTAGGCTTTTCCTCCGATTTAGGGTGTCCTGGGATAGATCTTGCAGGACCAATATGGAATTGTCTTTGTATCGGAGGTTGGTTGAGTTCCTGAGGCTGTTCCATATCTCCTCCTTTTTTCTGTAGCGTGAAAAGCACACTATGATGTCTCTTGGGTGGGCACCAGGTTTTGGCAGAGGTTTTAGAGCTCTGTGTGCCCTTTCCAGATCGGATACCTCGAGTGTCAGATTTGGGATTGTATCTTTCAACCAGCTCACAATTAGGTCTGCTGGGCTTTTCTCCTCAGCTTTTTCTGGGAAGTTGCGGAAGCGGATATTGCAGCGTCTGTTTCGGTCTTCGATGTCTGCTTGTTTAATTCTCAGTTCTTCGTTTTCTCTTTCCAGTTCGCACAATTTCTCATTCATGCGTGTGGTTTCATCCCGGTATTGCTCTATTGTTCTTTCTTGCAGTTGATTCTTCTTTTCTAGAGCTTCCACTCTGGAGGTAAGATTGCTGATTAGTAGCTGTATAGGGGTCGTTGCGTTTTCCACTGCAGCTTCCAATTTACTTGTCATCCTCTCTTCCATTTCTCTTAGGTGTTGTAATATTTCATCATTTTGAGGAGGTGTTGCGGTCTCAGTGTTTTTTGTCATCTTTTTAGTTGGTGACACCTTCATCTCCTTGACGTTTTTGGTTTGAGGTTTGTTTGGCATTCTCTTGGAGTGGGACGTGTTGCGATTAGAAGTTATGGCGATGATGATTTCTGGGTGTTGGATAATGGATTAATCAGGCGTTGTTGACTGGTGGCTTCTGCAGAGCGTTCAGTTTAGGCAATCATTTGTGTCATGCCTTGGCAATGTTATAAAGACTTCTCTGAGGTTGTCGTGTTCGCCTCAACAGTGCTGTCAAAGCGGTGGTCAGGTACTCAGAGAGGCGGGTAGACCAATGGACAGATAGACAAAAAACAAAAAACAAAAAACAGGTGAGAGCAGACAAACAAACAGGTGGGGAAAAGAAAGAAAAAAGAAGAAAAGGGGGGGGTTCAATTCAGAGACGAGCAAAAGAGCACTCCAGCAAGCAAAGAAGGTATAAAACAAGAGTAGGGGTGGGGGGGGGGTGAGAAGTGAGGTAGGAGGGGGAGATAGGGAAGAGATGATTAAAGGGGAAATTGAGTGACTGGGAAGGGGTTTAAGGGGAAGGTTTATGTATTGGAATGAGGGGAATAAGATAAAGGTAAAATAGGGGTGTTTGTTGTAGAGGGAGGTGATAGATGGGAGGAAAGGTTTCCCTATTGGAGACAAGTTGATAAACAGACTAGATGGAGGGGTTCGATTTAAAAAGAAAAAAAGAAAAGAAAAGAAAAGAAAGGGGGGGGAGAAGGGACCGAAAAGGAAAGAGAGAGAAAGAACAGAAGACAAAGGTGGAGGTGGGAAGTAACAAGTGGAATGGAAGGTAAAAATAAGGAGAGGCTATGTAGGGAGGGTTAAGTGTCTGGGGAGGGTTTTAAGGAGTATTATGCAGTGAAGAAGAAGGAATAATATGAAGCTAAGGTAAAAAAGGTTAGGAAGGGTAGAACAACAGCTTTAAAAAGGTAAAAACGTAGTAAAAGGACTGGGAACTTGGGGGGGGAGAAGACGTTGGTATTGTCTTTGTTTTGTTATTTTTTAAAGGATTGAAGTGTATGCAAAGAGTGGGTGGAAGGTGGAGGGGGTAAATGGTAATAATACTAAGATATAGGTTAAAGAAAACAATTAAATAAATTATTATTAATAATAATAATATATTTTTTTTAAAAAAAGGGGGGAAGAGAAGGAAAAAATATATATTTCTATTTATTATTTTTATAGGGGAAAAATTTTTTATAAAAAGGGGAAAAAGGAGAAAAGAGAAGTATATATATAACTTATAAAAATATTTAAATATATATTACAAATAAAATCTAGGAAAAAAAATATTTATTTATTTATCTTTTTTTTAAAAAAAATTTTTTTAAAAAATAATTCAATCAAAAAATAAAATAAATTATTATTATTATATATATATATATTGTTAAAAAAAAACAATACTATATATATATTATATATAGAGAGAGAGGAAAAAAAAATATATTGAAAAATATAGGAAAATCGAGGCCTTTCCAATGGGCCTCCCTCTGGGCTCCTGGCACGCTAGACGGCGGGAAAGTGGGCTCAGGTCGGGCCTAGGCCTAGTTGCGTGTCACCTCGCGGCCTCAGTCCGTCCTACCTCTCCCGGGTATCGGCAGCTGTAGCGGCGGTAGCGGCGGCTGCTCGGCGACGGGACAGCTATGTTAGGACCTCTCTCCTTCCCCCCGCACCCCCCGCTAGCCCTTGGGTCTCCCCGGACCCGGGGCTCCGAGCAGCTGGGCGACCTCGGTGCGGCAGCGCAGCAGCAGCAGGGAGGAAGGATGGCAGGTCCGGGGCTCCACTTTCCAAGGGGCTCTTCTCCCTCTTCAGATCTAGCGCGATGGCAGTGGTGGCGGCAGCGACAGCAAAAAGGTCGGGGCTGTTAATGGCTCCTTTTCTTTTCTTTTCTGTTTGAGGTCCCGGCGTGTCGCAAGGTGGGAAATCCCAGGCCTCTGGGCTCTGGGGTTCCACCTAATTAACAGTTGACGGTCGGTCGGGCGCCCTCGATTTTAATCTGCCGCGTGCGCTAGAGTGGGGGGGCGATCTCTCGGCCAGTCCACTGGACACCCCTCGGCACTCACGCGACAGCAGCGGCGATCTCGGCGGCTCAGGAGCCGTTTGGGCAGCGCAAACACTTCGGCCGCCTTCAGGAGCTCCGTGGCGCCGTGGCGCCCACCATTTTTCCTCGTCGGAAGTCCCATTAGCAGTGCTTTCTAAGGCCCATTTGACTTCACTCTCCAAGATGTCTGGCTCAAGGTCAGCAACCACACTACCTGGGGTGTACGAGACCTCCATATCTTTCTGGTATAATTCCTCTGTGTATTCTTGCCACCTCTTCTTGATGTCTTCTGCTTCTGTTAGGTCCTTACCACTTTTGTCCTTGATTATGGTAATCTTTGTACGAAATGTTCCTTTCATATCTCCAATTTTCTTGAACAGATCTCTGGTTTTCCCCATTCTATTGTTTTCCTCTATTTCTTTGCATTGCTCATTTAAGAAGACCCTCTTGTCTCTCCTTGCTATTTTTTGGAAATCTGCATTCAGTTTCCTGTATCTTTCCCTATCTCCCTTGCATTTTGCTTGCCTCCTCTCCTCCGCTATTTGTAAGGCCTCGTTGGACAGCCATTTTGCTTTCTTGCATTTCCTTTTCCTTGGGATGGTTTTCGTTGCTGCCTCCTGTATAATGTTACGAGCCTCCATCCATAGTTCTTCAGGCACTCTGTCCACCAAATCTAAATCCTTAAACCTGTTCCTCACTTCCACTGTGTATTCATAAGGGATTTGATTCAGATTGTATCTTACTGGCCCAGTGGTTTTTCCTACTTTCTTCAGTTTAAGATGGAATTTTGCTATAAGAAGCTGATGATCTGAGTTACAGTCAGCTCCAGGTCTTGTTTTTGCTGACTGTATAGAGCTTCTCCATCTTTGGCTGCAGAGAATATAATCAATCTGATTTCGATGCTGCCCATTTGGTGATATCCATGTGTAGAGTCGTCTCTTGTGTTGTTGGAAGAGAGTGTTTGTGATGACCAGCTTGTTCTCTTGACAGAACTCTATTAGCCTTTGCCCTGCTTCATTTTGAACTCCCAGGCCAAACTTGCCAGTTGTTCCTTTTATCTCTTGATTCCCTACTTTAGCATTCCAATCCCCTGTAATGAGAAGAACATCCTTCTTTGGTGTCATTTCTAGAAGGTGTTGTAGGTCTTCATAGAATTGGACAATTTCACTTTCTTCAGCACCGGTAGTTGGTGCATAAACTTGGATTACTGTGATGTTAAAAGGTCTGCCTTGGATTCGTATCGAGATCATTCTGTCATTTTTGAGATTGCATCCCATTACAGCTTTTGCCACTCTTTTGTTGACTATGAGGGCCACTCCATTTCTACTACGGGATTCTTGCCCACAGTAGTAGATATGATAGTCATCCGAACTGAATTCGCCCATTCCCTTCCATTTTAGTTCACTGATGCCCAGGATGTCGATATTTATTCTTGTCATCTCATTTTTGACCACATCCAGCTTACCATTATCCATGGTTCTTACATTCCAGGTTCCTATGCAATATTTTTCTTTACAGCATCGGACTTTCCTTTCGCTTCCAGGCATATCCGCAACCGAGCGTCCTTTCGGCTTTGGCCCAGCCGCTTCATCAGCTCTGAATCTACTTGTACTTGTCCTCCGCTCTTCCTCAGTAGCATGTTGGACGCCTTCCGACCTGAGGGGCTCATCTTCCAGCGTCATAACTTTTATATGCCTGTTGTCTTTGTCCATGGAGTTTTCTTGGCAGGGTTACTGGAGTGGCTTGCCAGTTCCTTCTCCAGGTGGATCACGTTTAGTCAAAACTCTCCACTATGACCTGTCCATCTTGGGTGGCCCTGCATGGCATAGCTCATAGCTTCTCTGAGTTATTCAAGCCCCTTCGCCACGACAAGGCATTGATCCATGAAGGGGCTTTCCTTCATACATCACCATTATTGTTTAAAGCAGTTAAGTAATCACTGTTTCACTGCTTGTGCTATCAGAAACGAGTTTTGTGTGAGTGTGTATGCGTGTGAGTGAGAGAGAGTAGGCATACCTTGGTTGTCAAACTTAATCCCTTCTGTGAGTCCGTTAAACTCTCAGAACCGTTCGAAAACCAAGGCATAGCTTCCGATTGGCTACAAGAGCTTCTTGCACTCAATCAGAAGCCACGGAAGCCACGTCGGACGTTTGGCTTCCAAAAAACATTCACAAACCGGAACACTTACTTCCAGGTTTGTGGTGACCAGGAGCCGATTTGTTTCAGAGCCAAGCTGTTCGACAAGCAAGATACTACTGTATTGAAGCTGGAGTGTTCAAATTTCAACCTGACCAAAACAAAAATGTGACATTAATTTATTTAAAATGTTAATTATAAAGCACATTAAAAAGGCTTGAGAATATGATTTAGGAGCAGACATAGTATAAACAGCTTTGTATGAGTAACCTTCCCCCTATCTTAGTTGTGTTCAAATGTTATGGCAGCCTCTTCAGTTTTGCTTAAAGTTGTTGAGCTTTTGGAGCAAAAACACACAAAAAGGCTGTTTTTGAGCTATTTTTATGGGAAAACAGCAAAATCGGCACTTCCGACATACACCCGGATTTTCCTGGACATTTGTCCAATTTTACGCCTGGTCACTGCTGTCGGCGGCAGTATTCTGTGTAAATCTGGGAAACCCTATGGCAATTTTGTTTTGACTACAGTACGTCAGACCAACACGGCTACCTACTTGTAACTATAAAAATAGAATTGTCCAGTAGCACCTTAGAGACCAACTAAGTTTGTTCTTGGTGAGAGATTCCCTGACAGGTATCTGAAGTGTGCATGCACACAAAAGCTCATACCAAGAACAAACTTCGGTTTATATATATATATTTACATATTCCTTTTTACATATTTCCTCTGAGCCATAGGAAACATATATCGGAGCAGCACCAATCCTTGCAGCGAAAGCCCTACGAAGTTAAAAGCCGGCGTTGTCCTTGAGCCCCGGGATTAGCCCCTGACGAAGAGACCTGCGGGACCCGGAAGCTTGCGTGCTTCGCCGGGCGATTTCTCTGCCTGCGCATGCGTGGCTTTGTCCCGCGCATGCTCCGTCCCTTTCCCGCCGATGTCCGGCTGCCGCTGCTGCTTTCTCCCTTCCCCCTCGTCCCCATCCGGGAACCTCCGAGCGCGCATGCGCAGCCACGCCGTCGGGGGCGAGGCAGGAGCAGGAGGAGCGCGGCGCCCGCGGCCTTCGCTGGAGCCTCTCTCTTTCCCCCTTTTCCCTCCGCGCAGGCGGGACCCGAGGCCCAGCGCGGCGCCCGGCGGAGGTAAAGTTCAAGGGAGGGGACCTCCGGGGGGGGGTCGCCGGGAGGTAAGACAGGCCTCGGCGCCCGGGAAGCCGCCTCTGAGTTCCCCTCAGGCCTCAAGCGAGGGGACCTCCGGGGACGCCCAGGGGGAAGCCGCCTCTGAGGGCCCCTCAGGCCTCAAGGGAGGCTAGGAATGGTCAGAAATCCTAAGAAAGAACAACGCCGGGAAGGGGGGGGGAGGGGGGTTGGAAGCGGCCCTCAGCTCCTGAAGGGAATGGGGCCCTTGCTGTGTCCAGCTGTTTGTGTTGAATAGGAAGCCTTCACAACACAAAACACGGGGCTTGGTTTTATTGGTTGTCATCCTATATTTTGGAAATGCACATTCAGTTTTTCCCCCCTTTAATTTTTTTTGGGGGCCCAAAGGTGTAGCTTGTTCACCTTATGCATTAATTCAGCACTGCCTGTAAACATTTTGTGAATCTAAGTGTGGCCTCATTGAGGGGCAGTATTTGAATATGAGTGGGAAAATGAGAGTGCTCCTAAACATTATTTTAGGAAAAAGCACTGATTAATAATAATAATAATAATAATAATAATAATAATAATAATAAGGCCCCACTGAAACCCTCCCCTCTTTGTGTGTGTGTGAGTGGGGGGGAAGTGAGTGCCTCATGCGATGCTACATCTAGCTGCCCTGAGAACAACGTTATGTTGTTGTTGTTATTGTTGTTGTTGTTATTATTGGCTCTTCCCTCCTTGCCTTGCCATTGTGGCTTCCTCTGGTTTTGCATTTATTCTCACACTGTACACATCCCCAATCTGTCTCACCTTTTCAGGATTTGTTTTTGGCACCCATGTCAGCTGTGACATGAACTCCCTAGCCAGGATCCACGCGTATCCTGCAGAAAAGACAAAGAAAAAACGATGACTCTTGCCCCTCGTGAAAGTTGGCAGCTGGGAAAGGCGGCTTGGGGAGAAGGAAGCCAGGCGGGAGAGAGAAATCTCTGGGCTTCTTGGTCCTTCCTTGCCTCTGCTTCTTCTTCCAGGTCCTGCCTGTGGGTTTCTTCCCATTGGGGCATCTAGTGGAGAGCTTGAGGCTGACTGAGATGGGGCCCCTTTGACTGCTTTTCATTAAATTTATGTACCACCCTCCGTCCAAAGATCACAGGGCAGTTGGTTCACCTTTTGTGGTGTCCCTAATTCCCATCAGGCTGGTATTTCCAGGGATGAGTCTAGAGTCCACTCGCCTTACATGCTGATATTCTGCACAAACTGGACGGTGCTTGTAATTCCCCCCCCCCTGGTATTTAGCCCTCTCTCCCTTCTACCAAAACAGCTCCCAGGCCAGCTTTCAGAAATCAGGACTCTTATCTTTAGTTTGAAATGAAAAGAGCTGCTTTACTGCTTCTTTGGCCTAGGCTGATCTCAAACACAGTGGTCCTGACCTATCCCGTCCCCCTCAACCCCCCCCCCAGGCAAGTCAGTACCTCCATTTGGCCTAGTCTGTAAAGGCTTCAGCCTAGTATGTAAACGGGAAACGAGGTGCTGTTGAGAGGGAAGTTTTTTATAGGTGCAGTACCAGTATAGCTGCTGCTAGAGGGTGCTGGTTTGCAACCTGGTGCTTTTCCCAGCATGCATTTTTGTCTGAGTGGTGTGTTTTGAAACACGGGGTTTTTGGGGTTTTTGCCTGGCACAGGTGTGACATCTGTCTTTGAAAATGGTACGGGGTTACTCTCATATTCGCATGCGGCATTGTGTCAAAATTTGAATGCAATCAGTCACATGGTTTTGGTGAAACGTGGATACTAACGGATATGGCCAGTTGACATTTATATATATATATATATATATATATATATATATACACACACACACACACACACACACACACACATACACACACACACACACACACACACACACACACACACACCTCTTTAGTCAGTGAATGAGGTCATATAAATAGTGCTTATAGCACATCTTCATTGTCAAATACATTGTTTTATAGGACAATCCTTTACCTAATTACTTGGAAGTAAGTCACATTGAATTGAATGGAGCTTGCTGCCTAGTCACTCTCCATATCATTGTAGTGTAAATTATTATCTTATTTTTCTAATGGCCTGTCAGGGCACTGCCCAGCAAGACCTTACGGCTGAGAGAAGGAGGACAGGAAATAGCAGAAGGGGAGGGGGTGGCAGGAAGTACCGGTAGGCAGGGAGTGAAAGGGCTTGGGGATGCTGAGCAGGAGCCTCAGCACCGCTCCACCAGCTTGGGAACGGGGAGATTACCCAGGTCCCGTCAGCCAGGGAGAGACGGGAGTGGAAACGTAGAACACAGAAGCGGAGATTAGGGCTGCCTAAGCTTTTATGTTGGAGAAGAAGCCGCCAAAAGTTACTTCCTGGATCTGAGTGTACGGATGGCTGAATGATGTCGGCAGCTTTGTACATATGTAAATAAAGACTGAAATATGTATGGCTTTGAGTGATCATCACCATTTCTTGCAGAGAGCACCCCCAATACCCTTACATGGCCTAAATAAATTGCACTTAATTCGTGGCTAGAATGCATTAAAATCACATGGGTTTTCAATTGAAAATGCTTGTTTGCTTGGTTGGTTTAGAGTGGGATATAAAGCCTTTTAAATTCAAAAGCTGTAGTGCGTTGAAACACATATGAAATAACTTTCAGTTGACAAGTGAGTAAAAACCCCAACCCCTTTGTTAAAAAAGTTATTGAGAAAAAAATTAAACAGTTGTGGTTTTCCAACAATTTACTTACAGGCAGTAGAACCATTTTAGAAAGTAGATTAAAAATAAATGTGATCCAATGTTTGTGTGTTTAACTTTCAGCTTTGTGGTGTTCTTGGAAAATTCTGCACCTTTTGTGAATTCTCTGAACCTTGGCATTGCCAGCCCACTTCTGTTGGGCCCTCCTCCTCCTTTGCAGCTTGCTCAGATTAAGACACTGTTGGCTTTTCACCAGTTGAACTTGGTAGCTTCAACCCATTCTATAGCATCTTATGCTTTGTTAAATGAAGCATTTCTGAAAATTGCCATGTTTATCCCTAGAGGAAACATGCCTCCAAGGCCGAGGGGACCTAATGTACCTGATCCAATGCCGTGTGCCCCTTTTCTGGGGCCAGGAACTGGACCGGATGGTTTTCAAAAGGAACACCTGTCTCCCCCTCGCAGAATGCCTCAAAGGGTCATGGAACCAGAAATGAGGGCAATATTCCCAAGACCAAATGTTCAGGTCATGCAACATGGAATGGATCCTAGAAAAGAGCAGCAGCAGAAAGAAGAGGGATGTGCCTCTCACTGCGACAATCCATTTCCGCCTGTAAATAGTAGCCAGATCACTTCAGGAAAGTTTACAGAACAAGCCACACGTATCCAGAACCGTTGTACAACTGAGAGTGCTTTGAGCATCTTAGCAAGCTTTGGCTTATCGAATGAAGACTTGGAGGAACTTAGTCGGTATCCGGGTGATCAGCTGACGTCAGAAAACCTGCCTTTAATTTTGAGAGACATCCGAATGCGCAAAATGACTCATCATTTACCAAGTTTACCTTCTCAGAGCAGAGAAAAGGAAATGTTTCACAGTGACGATGGTCATAGTACCATGGTGAAGTGGAAGGTAATCGATTACGGGCATGGAAGCAGGTATGAATATACTGAAACTCCTTCCAAGGTCAAAAACTACAATTCTGATGCTTCAACTGAAGGGAACGTGAAAGGATTTCCAACACAGCAGACGGCTCTCGTGTCTTTGGCACCCTTCGGTTTAACCAGTAGTCAAATGAATGCGGTAAACGAGCTGATACGAAAGATGGGATTGCAGAGAAGCACACCAAGTACGCAGTCCTTTCCCCCCATGGATGCTTCCAACAAGGGGCCACTGCTAGGCCTCCCTCCAGAAAGAGATAAGATGCCTCCTCCAATTGGTGTGGTGAAAGCCACTTGGCTACCAGTTGTTTCGCAGGCAGTTGCCCAGAGGCTGAAGAGATTGCCAACTCCGTCGATGATGAATGATTACTACGCTGCATCTCCAAGAATATTTCCACATACGTGTTCTCTGTGTGATGTAGAATGTACACATTTGAAGGTGAGTCACTCACCCCCCCCCCATGATTACATACATTTGTACAAACGTGTTCTATGTACTGGGTTTAATTAACTTCTGGGTATCTGTAGATTTTATTCCTGTAAGATGTCCAACAGCCAAGAAGCTTGGGAATAAATACTGTGTGTGTCTGATTTGCACAATGTAACTGGCTGTTTCTGCAGGTTTCACCCGTAAAGGCTGCCTTAAGATAGACATGTTCTCATTTCGCTTTGGATTCCCAGTTCCCTCTACTGCTTCCTCTGTCTATAATTAAACTTGCTCTAGTAGCTTCTGGGATCAAAGGAAGTTGGACTTCAAGTAGAAAGTGGGTTGAGGTTGTAGTCTAGTCAGAAACATTGGTATAGAAAGCATTTATTATAGTGTTAGAATGTAACATAAGAATCATAGAAGACTGTCTTATCTAACCTTGAGCTGCTGTTCTCCATTTGAATATTAAATGCATTGCCCAGTATTGAACGTTGTCCAGTATTAAACTCATACACAGGATTGAAGGGCAGGTGAGTGTGTTTCTACTCTGCTGTAGAAACTCAGATATATAAGCTAAGTGACAAATGGCTCCTTAAACGGATCTAAGTCTTATTTTTCAAATGATGGACTGACTGTGATTGATTCTCAGTTAAACATCTGGCTAGTTCAGATGACAACCTTGAGCCAGGTTAAGAACTTTGAGAACTTAAAGAAGAAAAATCACTTGATCCAGGAACAGTCCACATATATACCGGCCTATTCCTACCTACTTTTCTGAATTGTATCCTGGACCAAAATATAATGGATAGAATTCTACAGGATGTGGTGTTAGTGTGTGAGAACTATCCCAATCCAAGGATCCCCAGGCAGGCACCTCCAGGTTGTGGAGACGTCAGGTGGCATCTTGGCACCCAGGCATCTCCACTTGGTTGTAAGTGTCTGATATCTAGATGCAGAATGTGCTTGGCACCTGGCTAGTTTTGAACACTGCCATGGACTCTCATGACCTTAAATGACGAGATTATGCAGTTTTATAGACAGAAGCCCCATCAACGGGTATTGGGCATATCACTAAGTGGAACTAATTGTTTTATTTTTATAAAAAACTAGTGTATTTCAGCCCGTTTAATAACAGGCGCTAGAACATCCTGGGGTTCGGAGAAGCGCTTGTGCAGCGCTTCTCCGAACCCTGGGACCTGTCCTTGCTGTCGGTGGCAGGGGGACAGGAACGGAGGAGGAGAAAGCGCTGCGTTCTCCTCCTCCGTTCCTCTCCCGCAGCCGCCGACAGGAAGAAGACATCCCAGGGTTCAGAGAAGCGCTTGCGCAGCGCTTCTCCGAACCCTGGGACCTGTCCTTGCTGTCGGCGGCAGGGGGACAGGAACGGAGGAGGAGAAAGCGCTGCGTTCTCCTCCTCCGTTCCTCTCCCCCAGCCGCCGACAGGAAGAAGACATCCCAGGGTTCGGAGAAGCGCTTGCGCAGCGCTTCTCCGAACCCTGGGACCTGTCCTTGCTGTCAGCGGCAGGGGGACAGGAACGGAGGAGGAGAAAGCGCTGCGTTCTCCTCCTCCGTTCCTCTCCCCCAGCCACCGACAGGAAGGACGCGCGCACTCTCCCCCCCTGCCTCCTCCAACCGCCGCTCCTCACGGCCAGGGAGGGTTGTGAGGAGGCCTTCGCCGGCCTCCACCCTCGCTGACGTGCCCTGCAGTGAGGCGGTGTCCGGCGGGAGCGGCGGTTGGAGGAGGCAGAGGGGGGGGGAGAGTGTGCGCGCGCAGTCTCTGCTGTCCAATCCCTGTATCCCTGGGGCACATGCGCAGTACCCCAGGGACACACGGGACAGCTTGGACGCAGGGACAACTTGCACATTATTATATAGGATGTATATACCGCTTTTTAAAAAAAGTTCCTCGTGGGAGAAACAGCAGCAGAGGAGGGCCTTTCTGTGGGTTACTCAGAAGCATTTGGCTGACTGCCGCAGGAGATGGGATGCTGGAATAGGTGGCGCTTTGTTCTCATCTAGCAGCTAGGCTTTTTTGTGTTCTCATGCTGATTTCTTCCCTCCCTCGCTCCCTGTAGGACTGGAATCTGCACATGAGCACTACTGCACACTCCGAGAAATGTGCTCAGCTACGCCAGCAGTAAGGCTTTTCTTGTTAATTTACTGGGAATAGATTGTGGATTTGAAATGGTTTGAAAATGAATGCTTGGAAACCTTAGGACTTTGCTAAAAGCAGAAGAGCCATTGCTTACATGCCTTGCCACAAACCTCAGACAAGGAAATTGTGGGAGCTCACCTTTGAAGGAATGGTGCTTGCTCTAGGTTCTGTTTTGCCTGAATTTGTAGAAGTGGTCTGTAGGCCAATTATGGAGCTGAACCAGGGAAGAAGGCTGAAGCTCAGTGGCATCTCATCTTGTGTTCTGTGGCTTTTAGATGCCTGTGGAGCATGAGCAGAGTTTTATGACGTGTGGCTTCAGGACAAACCAGTTCTTGGAGGAGCTGGGACCTGAGTCTCATTCCAGGGAGCTTTTGGAAATCTGGGTCAAAGAGTCAGGGAACCCTTGTGGAATCACCCTTAAACTTCCCCAGAAGATCAGTAGTAAGAGATAATAATTTGGACAAAAGGGAGAGAAATAATTGGCAGTTTTAGAAACTTTCCTGAAAGATAATGGAATGGAATACATGTACTGTGTCAAATGAATAACACAGCTGTTTTGCTGGCTTTCCTTGAAACAGGCATCCTGACTGGAATCCAGAAGACTGCTCTTTGTTACAGAGGTAACCTTTTAATCTCCACATGAATACTCAGTAATGAGAATTAGGCTGCAGCAATCTCAATTCCCTGTGGTCCCTGATAGTGTGGGTTTTCTGAAACATTTTGAATGGGAAATTTGCATCAGGGCATTCTGCACTGGGACATTTTCTGATGCCCAAGGAAGTGATCTGTGATCTAATTCTGGTCTTTCACTGTATTTAGTAGAGAAAACTCAAAAGTGTAAAACCTTCAAGTATCTGCAGTTGGCTCATGTTCACTGCCTGCTTAGGGACTATGTAACAAAAAACACTCCTGCAGAAAAAGTAGCACAACACACACACATGTAATATTTTCCGCCCCAGGTTACTGCTTGTCACTGACCAGTACATGGAGGAGCGGCTTAACTCAGACTGCAGGCCCTCGTGTCTTTGTTCTAAGGCTCTAGGGCAGGCATGGGAAAACTCCAGCCCTCCAGATGTTTGGGACTACAATTCCCAAGATCCCTGACCGCTGGTCCTGGTAGCTAGGGATGATGGGAAATGTAGTCCCAAACATCTGGAGGGCCGGAGTTTGCCTATGCCTGCTCTAGGGTCCAGCTGACTGAGCAGCTGTGCGTTGCAATGGAGCTAAGCCACTAGCAGGCAGTTAGCCATTCCCAGTGCAGGTGGCAGCCATAATTTTCTGGTATGAAGCTGGGCATTCTGTTGCCAGCAACTGAGTTCCTTTAGTCATTGGATGCTGCAGGCCCATCAGCTTGGAGCAGTCAGGAGTGCAGATATGATTTTTTTAGGGAAAGAGAGCTTTCCAAGTGCCCCTCTCCCTGTTTTATTTTTAAACTTTAAGGAATTAAATGGTTTTTTAAACACTGCAGCCGTATTTTGTAGGCTTTTGATGCTTTTAGCTTTTAACTCTGAGAGTTCCTACTTCTAGCTGATTTCCATTTGCAGAAATATCATCTTGGCAGATCTGATTTCTGCTTTTACATTTGAAAAAAAAGTCATTCAAATCCTTTTTTCCTGTCTCTTGCAGACATGAAGGTGATAAGAAGGAAAAGCATATTGCAATGCCATGCTCTACCAGTTCTAACTCAAATGCTTCACAACACTCAGTCCCTGGCCATGCTTCGAGTCAGACTCGGTCACGATCTAGGAGTTCTGAACATAGCAGGAGAAAACGGTCACGATCTAGGAGTTCTGAACGTTCCAGGAGAAAGCGGTCACTATCTAAGAGTTCTGAACGTTCCAGGAGAAAACGGTCACGATCTAGGAGCCCCAGATGTAGGTCCTTGTCTTCAAAGCGACCAAGCTCCCCCAGCTCGAGTTCTCAAATCTCTTCTACCCGGAGGAGAGAACTAGGAAGATCAACTAGATCTCCAGGTAAGGTGGATGTTACAGATGCTTCAGTGACTGGGCTTCGGTTTTTTGTAAGCAGGATTTTGTGTGTGATAATGGCAGGCGTGTTGCAGTGGCTTTGGCTCAGTGAATAGTCTGTTCTGTCCTGGGTTTTCCCCACCTGGCTTTGTAGTTTCTACATTTGCTTAGTACAATGATCCTCTTTCACTCATGCAATGCATGGTAGAACTTTGTTGCAAATTTAGCTGTGACCAAGGATCAGGGGAGATATTCTGCTGCTTCACTGCAGTATTGTTGCCAAAGGTAGACCTGAAGTTGTTGAAATACAGTAGAGCATTCATGAACTGCAGGGAGGTGGGGGGTATTGGTTCCATTTTGTTCTTGTTTTTATTTATATCTTTTGGGTTTTTAATCATGTATTTTTATGTTGTGAACCACCCTGAGATATATGGATGGAGGGCAGTATAACAATTTAATAAATACTACTGCTAATAATAATAATAATAATAATGAGCCTCTTGCTTTTTCTCCCCCTCTTTAGCGTCCTCTGCAGAAGCAGGAAGCTCTAGGCAACCTCCAGCCAAATCTGATGTGGCAGAACAACCACCCAACACGTCAGATGCCCAGAAAGTGAAGAGATTGCCAACTCTGTCGATGATTAATGATTACTATGCTGCATCTCCAAAAATATTTCCACATGTGTGTTCTCTGTGTAATGTGGAATGTAGACATTTGAAGGTAAGTCAACCCCCCGCCCCCCATGATTACATACACAACATGTTCTATATACTGGGTTTAATTGACTTCTGGATATCTGTAGTTTGGGAATAAATACTGTGTGTGTCTGATTTGCACAATGTGACTGGCTATTTGTGCAGGTTTCACCCGTAAAAGCTGCCTTATGATAGACATGTTCTCATTCCCCTTTGGATTCCCAGTTTCCTCTACTGCAGGCATCCCCAAACTTCGGCCCTCCAGATGTTTTGGACTACAATTCCCATCTTCCCTGACCACTGGTCCTGTTAGCTAGGGATCATGGGAATTGTAGGCCAAAACATCTGGAGGGCCGCAGTTTGGGGAATGCCTGCTCTGCTGCTTCCCCTGTCTATAATTAAACGTGCTCTAGTAGCTTCTGGGATCAAAGGAAGTTGGACTTCAAGTAGAAAGTGGATTAAGGTTGAAGTCTAGTCAGAAACATTGGTAAAGAAAGCGTTTATTATAGTACTAGCTGGCCCTGCCACACATGTGGCTCATCCGTGTGATTCCCCACACCCTGTGCTGATCCCTGACGTATCATTCCCCCTTTCCCCCCCCCACCCCGGCTCCTCTCTGTGACTGGCCCCGCCGTGTCCTGACCTATCCCATCCTCTCCCCCCCCCAACCCCCACCCTGGCGAGTCAGTACCTCCATTCGGCCTAGTCTGTAAAGGCTTCAGCCTAGTATGTAAACGGGATATGAGGTGCTGTTGAGAGGGAAGGTTTTATAGGTGCAGTTCCAGTGTAGCCGCCGCAAGAGGGTGCTGGTTTGCAACCTAGTTCTTTTCTCAGCATGTATTTTTGTCTGAGTGGTGTGTTTTGAAACACGGTTTTTGGGGGTTTTACCTGGCAGAGGTGTGACATCTGTCTTAGCAAACTTTCCTATAGCCTTTGGACATTTGCATGTGATGTTGTGTCAAAATTTCACCTCAATCGGTCAAGCGGTTTTGGTAAAAAGTGGAAACACAACCACATGCCCAGTTTACATTTCTATATATATAGATTAGAATGTAACATAAGAATGATAGATGACTCTGTTTTTTTCTAACTTTGAGCTGCTGTTGTCTATTTGAATATTAAATGCATTGCCCAATATTGAACATTGTCCAGTATTAAACTCATACACAGGATTGAAGGGCAGGTGAGTGTGTTTCTACTCTGCTGTAGAAACACAGATATATAAGCTAGGTGGCAAGTGGCTCCTTAAAGCAAGGTTGTAATTGGCAAAACGGAATGTCTACTTGCCATTTGGGGTCCAGACGGATCTATGTCTTATTTTTCAAATGATGGACTGACTCTGATTGATTCTCAGTTAAACAGCCAGCTAGTTCAAGTGACAGCCTTGAGCCAGATCAAGACCTTTGAGAACCTAAAGAAGAAAAATTTGATGCAGGGACTGTCCACGTATATACCGGCCTATTCCTACCTCCTTTTCTGAATTGTGTCTAGAATTCTACAGGATGTGGTGTTAGTGTGTGAAAACTATCACGATCCAAGGATCCCCAGGCAGACACCTCCAGGTTGTGGAGACGTCAGGTGCCATCCTGACACCCAGGCATCTCCACTTGCTTGTAAGTGTCTGATATCTAGATGCAAAATGTGCTTGGCTCCTGGCGGGTTTTGAACACTGCCACGGATTCTCATGGCCTTAAAGGACGAGATCATGCAGTTTTATAGATGGAAGCCCCATCAATGGGTATTGGGCATATCACAAAGTGAAACTAATTGTTTTATTTTTTTAAAAAAATGTATGGTTTTTTTTTTTAAAAAAATAGTTGCTGGTGGGAGAAGCAGCAGCAGAGGAGGGCCCTTCTGTGGGTTTCTCAGAAGCATCTGGCTGACTGCTGCAGGAGATAATATTACAGTGGTATCTCGCTAGACGAATGCCTCACAAGACGAATTTTTCACAAGACAAATGCATTTTGCGATTTCAATGGAGACTCGCAAGACTTTTTTTTATTCGTCTTGCGAGGCACCCTATGGGAAACCGCACTTTAATGTGTTCCTATGGGAGCCGCTTGGCAAAATGAATTTTTCGCTATTCGAAGCGACTCGCGGGACGAATTAAATTAATCTTGCGAGGCATCACTGTATAATATAATAATAATTTATTATTTTTACCCCGCCCATCTGGCTGAGTCTCCCCAGCCACTCTGGGCAGCTCCCAATCAAATATTAAAACAATACAGCATTAAATATTAAAAACTTCTCTAAACAGGCTGCCTGTTTGGCAGAGATGGGATGCTCAACTAGGTGGAGCTTTGTTCTCATCTAGCAGCTAGGCTTTTTTGTGTTCTCATGCTGATTTCTTCCCTCCCTCGCTCCCTGTAGGACTGGAATCTGCACGTGGGTACTACTGCACACTCCGAGAAACGTGTTCAGCTACGCCAGCAGTAAGGCCTTTCATTTTAATTTACTGGGAATAGATTGAGGATTTGAAATGGTTTGAAAATGAATGCTTGGATACCTTAGGACTTTGCTAAAAGCAGCAGAGCCGTTGCTTACATGCCTTGCCACAAACCTCAGCCAAGGAAGTTGTGGGAGCTCACCTTTGAAGGAACGGTGCCTGCTCTAGGTTCTGTTTTGCATGAATTTGCAGAAGTGGTCTGTAGGCCGATAATGGAGCTGAACCAGGGAAGAAGGCTGAAGTTCAGTGGCATCTCATCTTGTGTTCTGTGGCTTTTAGATGCCTGTGGAGCATGAGCAGAGTTTTATGACGTGTGGCTTCAGGACAAACTAGTTCTTGGAGGAGCTGGGACCTGAGTCTCATTCCAGGGAGCTTTTGGAAATCTGGGTCAAAGAGTCAGGGAACCCTTGTGGAATCATCTTTAAACTTCCCCAGAAGATCAGTAGTAAGAGATAATAATTTGGATAAAAGGGAGAGAAATAATTGACAGTTTAGAAACTTTCCTGAAAGATAATGGAATGGAATACATGTACTGTGTCAAATGAATAACACAGCTGTTTTGCTGGCTTTTCTTGAAACAGGTATCCTGACTGGAATCCAGAAGACTGCTCTTTGTTACAGAGGTAACCTTTTGATCTCCACATGAATACTCAGTTATGAGAATTAGGCTGCAGCATTCTCAATTCCCTGTGGTCTCTGATGTTGTGGGTTTTCTGAGACATTTTGAATGGGAAATTTGCATCAGGGCATTCTGCACTGGGACATTTTCTGATGCCCAGGAAAGTGATCTATGATCTAATTGTGGTCTTTCATTGTATTTAGTAGAGAAAACTCGAAACTGTAAAACTTTCAAGTATCTGCAGTTGGCTCATGTTCACTGCCTGCTTAGGGACTATGTAACAAAAACACTCCTGTAGAAAAAGTAGCACAACACACACATATAATATTTTCTGCCCCGGGTTCCTGGTTGTCACTGACCAGTACATGGAGGAGCGGCTTAACTCAGACTGCAGGCCCTCGTGTCTTTGTTCTAAGGCTCTAGGGCAGGCATGGGAAAACTCCAGCCCTCCAGATGTTTGGGACTGCAATTCCCATCATCCCTGACCGCTGGTCCTGGTAGCTAGGGATGATGGGAAATGTAGTCCCAAACATCTGGAGGGCCGGAGTTTGCCTATGCCTGCTCTAGGGGCCAGCTGACTGAGCAGCTGTGCGTTGCACTGGAGCTAAGCCACTAGCAGGCAGTTAACCATTCCCAGTGCAGGTGGCAGCCATACTTTTCTGGTATGAAGCTGGGCATTCTGTTGCCAGCACCTGAGTTCCTTAAGTCATTGGATGCTGCAGGCCCATCAGCTTGGAGCAGTCAGAGTGCAGAGATGATTTTTTTGGGGGGTGGGGGAGCTTTCCAAGTGCCCCTCTCTGTGTTTTTTTTTAAATCTTTAAGGAATTGAATGGTTTTTAAACACTGCAGCCGTATTTTGTAGGCTTTTGATGCTTTTAGCTTTAACTCTGAGAGTTCCTACTTGTTTATTTCCGTTTGCAAAAAGAACATCTTGGCAGATCTGATTTCTGTTTTTACATTTGAAAAAGAAAAGTCATTCAAATCCTTTTTTCCTGTCTCTTGCAGACATGAAGGTGACAAGAAGGAAAAACATATTGCAATGCCATGCTCTACCAGTTCTAACTCGAATGCTTCACAACACTCAGTCCCTGGCCATGCCTCGAGTCAGACTCGGTCACAATCTAGGAGCCCTGGGCCCCACAGCAGAAAACGGTCACGATCTAGGAGTTCTGAACGTAGCAGGAGAAAACGGTCACGATCTAGGAGTTCTGAACGTAGCAGGAGAAAACGGTCACGATCTAGGAGTTCTGAACGTAGCAGGAGAAAACGGTCACGATATAGGAGCCCCAGATGTAGGTCCTTGTCTTCAAAGCGACCAAGCTCCCCCAGCTCGAGTTCTCAAATCTCTTCTACCCGGAGGAGAGAATTGGGAAGATCAACTAGATCTCCAGGTAAGGTGGATGTTACAGATGCTTCAGTGACTGGGCTTCCTTTTTTTGTAAACAGGATTATTTGTGTGATAATGGCAGGCGTGTTGCAGTGGCTTTGGCTCAGTGAATAGTCTGTTCTTTTCTGGGTCCCCCCCCCCCCCCGGCTTTGTCATTCTGTCAATATATAGGTGAAACTTGGAAACTTAGAATATCGTCAAAAAGTGCATTTATTTCAGTAATGCAACTTAAAAGGTGAAACCAATATATGAGATAAATACATGATATGCAAAGCAACATATGTCAAACCTTTATTTGTTGTAATTGTAATGATTTGTCATTAGACGGGTCAATTATAAATGGAATGTAATTAATGCAATGTAATAGCGATTTTCTTTTTTGTATTATGATAACTATTTGTTATATTACAGTGGAATTTCCAAAATAAAGTATTTGTAAAAATTAAAAGAAACAAAAAAATAATAAGTTGCATTATTGAAATAAATGCACTTTTCGACGATATTCTAATTTTCCGAGTTTCACCTGTAATGCCTGCCAAGGAGACTAAGCTTGTTCCTATATTGCATTGTGTGAGTGAATCTGCAACCCAGTTCAGAAGGGGATGTTGGTTGATCTCAGCCATTTCACTGCTCTGGAGTCTCCCCCACCTGCTTTGTAGTTTCTTCATTTGCTTAGTACAATTATCCTCTTTCACTCATGCTATGCAGGGTAGAACTTGGTTGCAAATTCAGCTGTGACCAAGGATCAGGGAAAATATTCTGCTGCTTCACTGCAGTATTGTTGCCAAAGGTAGACCTGGAGTTGTTGAAATAGAGCGTTGATGAACTGCAGGGAGGTGGGGGGTATTGGTTCTATTTTGTTCTTGTTTTTATTTTATATATTTTGGGTTTTGTCAGAGGGCCTGATATGGCTACTCTAGAGTAACGACTCCAGCATGGTCTTTTAAGGCTTTTATTAAGTGCTGATTATTTACAGTGTTCAGAGCAGTAAAAATGCATCCTTAAGGTGAGGTGTCAGAACCTCCGAATGGCGATTGGCGCGTTTTCTTCCAGCACCAAAGCTTTGGCAGACCCAACCTCTTCCCCCTACGTTTGCGTCGCAATTCGGGAGTTGGGGGGATTGGCCTCCCCCCCCCGTGCGTCCAACTTCCTGTCCCACCTGAGGCATGGGCTCCACAACCTTGCCTGAGCCTCGGACACCACTTCCTGACTCTCCGCTGGAGGCAGAGCTCTCCTTACTCTCTCCAGCGCTTGGGGATGGGCTGGAACTTAAGATGGGAGGGACTTCCCTGTATCCCTTGTCCCTCACATCCACCCCCCTCCCAGGCTCCTCCCCCCCCTCCCTAGGGGCTCTCTGCTTGCTGGGGACGAGTGAAACCCCAAGAAGTCTGTGGCATCCGAGCCTGTGGGTGTAAAAATTTCCCCCCAATCCGGCGATCTTTCCCCCTCCCCGTGAGAAGACGGGAATCCCAAGAAGTCAGTGGCGTCAGAGCTGGTGGGAGTAAAAATGTTCTGCCAGTCCTCTCCTGCCTCTGACGTCGTCGACCTCGGTGAAACCCACACCTCTTCTTCCGTATCCTCAAATTCCGCTTCCCATCTCCATGGAGAGCTGCTGCCTGCGATCCCTTCCTCCCGCCCCTCCCCCTCTTCCTCCCTTTCCATGTGCCAGGGCTTGGGCCTGTGGGGGAACAGGGCGTGGAACTCTTCTACTAAAAATTCCTCAGGTACTTCCGTGGCTGGTATCCACTCATTGTGGGACGGCGGAGTGTCCTCCCATGCTATCAGGTACTCCAGCCCTCTCACCCCTCTCCTTGAGTCTAAAATCTCAGTTGCCTCATTGAGCTGACGGGCGTTTCCCGTCTCCCCCCCTCCCTCTGGAGGCTGATCGCTGTCCCTGAACCTAGTACTTTCTCTGTACGGCGACAGCAGCGATCTATGAAACACTGGGTGCACTCTCATGTCCTCAGGCAGTGCTAGCCTGAAGGCTACCGGGTTGACCTGTTGCGTGACCGTGAAGGGGCCCAGCCTCCTGGGTGCTAACTTCTTGCATCGCCCCCTGGTGGGAAGACCTTCCGAGGATAACCAAACCTTGTCCCCCACCCTGATGACCTCTCCCGGTCGCCTGTGGCGATCTGCCCCCTTCTTGTACGCTTCCTTGGCCCTCTCCAAGTGTTCTCTGAGCTGCTGGTGCACCGTCTCCAGGTCCTCTGCCCAATCCTCTGCCTGTGGGCCCTCTTCCTCCTCCTCCCCCTCCCTCTCCGGGAAAGATCTGAGGTCGCGCCCGTAGTTGGCCTTAAAGGGCGACACCCCTGTGGAGACGTGCACCGCATTGTTGTAGGCAAATTCTGCCAGTGGCAGGCGATCCACCCAGTCCGTTTGCCTCTGGCTGACGTAACATCTCAGGTACTGCTGCAGAATGGCGTTGACCCGCTCCGCCTGTCCATTGGTCTGCGGGTGCCGAGCCGTAGACAAACTGACCTCCACCTGCAGGAGGTTCATTAGCCGCCGCCAGAACCTGGAAACAAATTGGCGGCCACGATCCGAAATAACTCTTAAAGGCAATCCATGCAGTCTGAATACGTGGTCAACAAACAGTTTGGCCGTCTCTTCTGCCGAGACCGCCCTGGCACACGGTATAAAGTGGCACATTTTGGACATGAGGTCCACCACCACCAACACTGCGGTCTTGCCCCTGGACGACGGCAGGTCTGTGATGAAGTCCATGGACACTACTTCCCACGGCCTGTGCGGTGTGGCTAAGGGCTCCAGCAAACCTGCTGGTGGCGCTCTGACCACCTTTGCTCGCTGGCAGGTGTCACAGCCCCTTACATAATCCCTCACATCCTCCCGCACCCCTGGCCACCAGAAGTGTCTCATAACTAGGTGAGTGGTTTTGTCCCTTCCGAAATGACCCGCCGTTGGGTTGTCGTGCATCTGCTTGAGGACCTTACCTCTCAGCTATTTGGTGGGCAGGTACAGGGCTCCCCTGTAAAAAAGCAAACCCCTCCTTTCCTCAAAGTCTTTAGCCTGCTCCCTCCCCCCTCGCAGCTCTCTGAAGATGCGGGAGGCAAACTCATCTGCTGCCGTCAGTGCGGTGAGTTCTGCCTCGCTCACCACTGCTGCTCCGCAGGACCATGCTGATGGGGGGAAAATGTGCCTGGGCGCTGGTGGCAACTCCTGCTCCATGTACTCTGGTTTGCGGGAGAGGGCATCCGCCCTGACATTCTGCTCCCCCAGGATGTAGTGGATGGAGAAGTTGAAGTTCGAGAAGAACTCTGCCCACCGTATCTGTCGCTGGTTGAGCACCCTGGCCGTTCTCCAGAACTCCAGGTTCTTGTGGTCTGTGCACACCTGGATGGGGTGCTTGGCGCCCACCAGGAAGTGTCGCCAGTGCTGGAAAGCAGCGTGGATCGCAAGAAGTTCCCTATCAAACACCGTGTAGTTGCGTTCAGGCTGTGTCAGCTTCCTGGAGAAGAAGGCACAAGGTCTCCACTCTCTGTTGGCGTCCAGTTGCAACAGGATCGCTCCCAAAGCCCGGTCCGAAGCATCGGTCTCAATGCGTAGGGGCGCATCCTGCACTACGTGGAACAGGTTCTGGTCGGACGCGAACACCCTTTTGAGGCTTTCGAACGCTGCTTGCGCCTCTGGCGTCCACCTGAACTTCTGCTTGCCTCTCAGGCAGTCCGTGATGGGAGCCGTAACCCGCGAGAAGTTCTTGATGAATTTCCTGTAGAAGTTGGCGAATCCTAGGAGGCGTTGGGCATCTTTGCGCGTCCTGGGGCTGTGCCAGTCCAGGATGGCCTGCACCTTGTCCTTGTCCATCGCCAGCCCCTTGTCTGACAGCTTGTAGCCCAGGAAGTCCACTTCCCTGGTGTGGAACTTGCACTTCTCCAGCTTCACATACAGGTGGTTCTCCTTCAGGCGTTGCAACACCTCCCTGACATCCTTCACATGTTGCACTGGGTCAGCGGAATAGATAAGGATGTCATCCAGGAAGACCAGGCAGTTCTTGAAGAGAAGGGACCCCCAGGACGTGGTGCATGAAGGCCTGGAAGCATGCTGAGCCCCCTTGCAACCCGAAGGGCATCACCAGATATTCAAAAGAGCCCAGAGGCGTGAACATCGTGGTTTTCCACTCATCGCCTTCCCGGATCCTGATCAAGTTGTACGCCCCCCTCAGGTCTAGCTTGGTGAAAATCTTGCCCCTGCGTGCCGCTGTCAGGAGATCGTCCACTCTGGGCATGGGGAAAGCCACTGGCTCTGTCACTGTGTTGAGCCGTCTGAAATCCACCACAAGACGGCGCTGTTGCGTGTCTTTCTTGTCCACCCAGAAGACCGGGCTGCCTCCTGCTGCCTTGCTTTCTCTGATGAACCCCCGTTTGAGGTTCTTGTCTATGAACGCACGCAAATCCTCGAGTTCCTGATCTGACATGGCGTACAGCTTGGCTGGGGGTATCGTTGCCCCTGGTACCAGGTTGATCTGGCAGTCGAAAGACCTGTGTGGGGGTAGGTGGTCGGACTCCGCTTCGCTGAAGACCTCCTGCAGGTCCCAGTACTGCTTGGGTATCGCCTCACCCCCTTTGACATGCATGGTGGCCACCGTGGCTATTGGAGGCCCCTCCCCTGGTTGGTGCTGCATGCAATGTTCCAGACAAAAGTCCGACCCAAACGTGATGCATCTCTGGTGCCAACTTATGGAGGGGTCGTGGCGCGCCAGCCAGCTCATTCCCAAAACGATGGGGGGGTCTGAGATGGTTGTGACGTTGAAAGCCAGTGCCTCTGAGTGCCTTCCCACCGTCATTCTCATGGGGGGGGGGTTGATGAGTGATGGCCCCTCCCAGCAACTCTCTGCCGTCAATGGTGGCTACGTGCAGGGGAAAATCCAGCTGCAGAAGCTGGATCTGGTGCTCTTCTGCAAAGTTTCTCGAGAAGAAGTTGGCTGAGGCACCACTGTCAATTAATGCGAGGACAGTCAGGGGATAGCCATTTGGGAGCGTTAGCGTGACTTCTAGAACCACTCCTGCTCTGGGAGGGGTGGGCTGGCTCTGCTCCTCTCTGTGCGGGTGGGCGGGCTGGGGCTGTTGTCTGCTGACTGTGCCTGGCTGCTGCCCCTTGTCTCCTGCAGCCAGGCTGTCTCGTTTCCCTGCTGTGGTGCTGCTTCAGTGGGGGAAGGTACAACCGTTCCCGCCTTTCCTTGCCACTCTCTGCGATGAGGGCAGTCTCTGACGCGATGCCGGGGGGAGTTGCAGAGAAAGCAATTCCCGCCCCTTCCCTCCTTGCGTCTTGGCGCCGCCGGGGTTTGAAAAGCCCGCGCGCGCGCTCCACCGATCTCCATCGGTTCTGGCTCTGGGCTTGGTCTGGGCGGGTCTGGGGGTGGTCCCTGGGGTGGGGTTTGGTGATGTGGTCTGTCCTGGGAGCGTGGGAACCAAGGTTTTGCTGCGCGCGTCGCTTGTTTGTCATACCATCTGGATTCCTGTCTCACCCCCACCGCTAGCGCCGCTTTGCTTAACTCATCCATAGTCCGCGGTCTAGGACCTCTTGCCAGCTCATCCTTAACATCTGCATGCAAACCCAGGTAGAAGGCTGATTTCACTGGCTCACTTTGCAGATCCCACCCCAGTTTGTGCACCAGCATGGTGAATCTCGCCCAGTAGTCCCTCACTGTCGATTTTCCTTGTGTTAAGTTATGAAGCTCCTGTTTAGTGGCCTCCATTTCACTGTCACTAGCGTACATTATTTTTAAAGCTTCTAGAAATAATTTTGCGTTCTTCATGCAAGGATTTTTTTGCGCGATGAGCGGTCTTACCCATTCCCGGGCGGCCCCCGTCAAATGCTCTATGATAAAGGAGACTCTGTGCGCGTCATCTGGGAATTCTGCTGTATGCAATTCCAGCGCATAATTTATTTCTGTCTCGAATCCTAGGTACTCCCTAGGGTCGCCGCTAAACTTGGTGACTAGGCTCTGTCCCCTTCTCACTTGGACTAGCTGCGGCTGGGGCGCCCCCCCACCTCTAGCGGCTTTCTCCTCTTCCAACTTTTTCTGCAGGTCCAATACCATCACCCTTAGCTGTTTCTCAGTCTCCTCTTTTGTCCTCACCTGGTCCACCAGCTTGTTCAGCTCCTCCTGCGCCCCTCGCGCTTCCTCCTGAGCGGCATGCAATTGCTGCTGTGCCTGCGCTGTGAGGTTCCGTAGCTCCTGCTTCGCTGCTTCAGCCTCCAGCCTCCACTGCTCAGCCTCTTGAGCGCTCATCGCTGCACTCCAAAGTAGCCAAAAAAGGATTCGGAGGTTGCTGTCAGAGGGCCTGATATGGCTACTCTAGAGTAACGACTCCAGCATGGTCTTTTAAGGCTTTTATTAAGTGCTGATTATTTACAGTGTTCAGAGCAGTAAAAATGCATCCTTAAGGTGAGGTGTCAGAACCTCCGAATGGCGATTGGCGCGTTTTCTTCCAGCACCAAAGCTTTGGCAGACCCAACCTCTTCCCCCTACGTTTGCGTCGCAATTCGGGAGTTGGGGGGATTGGCCTCCCCCCCCCGTGCGTCCAACTTCCTGTCCCACCTGAGGCATGGGCTCCACAACCTTGCCTGAGCCTCGGACACCACTTCCTGACTCTCCGCTGGAGGCAGAGCTCTCCTTACTCTCTCCAGCGCTTGGGGATGGGCTGGAACTTAAGATGGGAGGGACTTCCCTGTATCCCTTGTCCCTCACAGGTTTTTAATCATGTATTTTTATGTTGTGAACCACCCTGAGATATATGGATGGAGGGCGGTATAACAATTTAATAAATACTACTACTACTACTACTACTAATAATAATAATAATAATAATAATGAGCCACTTGCTTTTTCTCCCCCTCTGTAGCGTCCTCTGCAAAAGCAGGAAGCTCCAGGCAACCTCCAGCCAAATCTGGTGTGGGAGAACAACCACCCAACAAGTCAGAGCATCCACTGCAGACAAATCCCGGCCATCAGAAGCTGCCCAAGAAGGAGGGAGCAACACTGGAACAAGGAGACAGGCAACCTCCAGCGAAATCTGGTGTGGGAGAACAAGCACCCAACAAGTCAGATGCCCAGAAGCTGAAGAGATTGCCAACTCTGTCGATGATTAATGATTACTATGCTGCATCTCCAAGAATATTTCCACATATGTGTTCTCTGTGTAATATAGAATGTAGACATTTGATGGTGAGTCCTTCCCCGTCCCCCGATTACATACATTTGTACAAAATGTGTTCTATGTACTGGGTTTAATTGACTTCTGGATATCTCTAGATTTTATTCCCATAAGATGTCCAACAATCAAGACACTTGGGAATAAATACTGTGTGTGTCTAATTTGCACAATGTGACTGGCTGTTTCTGCAGGTTTCACCTGTAAAAGCTGCCTTAAGATAGACATGTTCTCATTTCGCTTTGGATTCCCAGTTCCCTCTACTGCTTTATCTGTATTGTAGCTTCTGGGATGAAAGGAAGTTGGACTTCAAGTAGACAGTGAATTAAGGTTTAAGTCTAGTCAGAAACATTGGTATAGAAAGCATTTATTATAGTGTTAGAATGTAACATAAGAATCATAGAAGACTGTCTTATCTAACCTTGAGCTGCTGTTCTCCATTTGAATATTAAATGCATTGCCCAGTATTGAACGTTGTCCAGTATTAAACTCATACACAGGATTGAGGGGCAGGTGAGTGTGTTTCTACTCTGCTGTAGAAACTCAGATATATAAGCTAAGTGACAAATGGCTCTTTAAACGGATCTAAGTCTTATTTTTCAAATGATGGACTGACTGTGATTGATTCTCAGTTAAACATCCGGCTAGTTCAATGACAACCTTGAGCCAGGTTAAGAACTTTGAGCACCTAAATGTCAGGGGATTGCTGCGGCTACTCCTGAGTAAAGACACTCCAGCCCGCTCCGTCTTTAAGGGTTTTATTATGCATACTATTTACAGTGCAGAGATAACAGAAAACATGACCTTCTAGACACTTGCAGAATCCGGCAATGGCGCCCTTCTGCTTCGGGGCCAGCATAAAATCTTGGGCACCCCGAAACGCCGTTCTCTAACCCTGCATTTGGTCGGATGCCTCAATTCAGGCGCTGGAAGGGGCTGTGCTCCCTCTTCCACTTGTTGGCTAGGGCAGTGCCGGGACTCTGCTACATCGCTGAGCCTTCCCTCCTCCACTTGTTGGCTTGAGCGGTGCAAGGGCTTAGATACCTCACTGAGCCTTCCCTCCTCCATTCCGCTTCCCCCTGACCCGCTGCTACCGCTCTCGCTGGGCGAAGTTCGCTGGTCAGGATGATGGGCGGAGGCTCCCTGTAGGGAGCCCCCCCCCTGACAAAAAAGAAGAAAAATCACTTGATGCAGGGACATCCACATATATACTGGCTTATTCCTACCTCCTTTTCTGAATGGTGTCACGGACCAAAATATAACTGAATTCTTCAGGATGTGGTGTTAGTGTGTGAGAACTATCGCGATACAAGGATCCCTGGGCAGGCACCTCCAGGTTGTGGAGACGTCAGGTGCCACGCGTTGCTGTGGCCATTTTGAAAAATTGGAAATAGAAATTTAATGTTGTAAAGTTTTAGAATATTACAACACTTGTTGATAGACAATATTTTTTGTTGTTCCATTGCTTGTTAAGATAGAGGGATTTTCTGGTGTTTCAACTCTTGAACATGCAACATACAATTTTCCATGTGAGAAGCTTTCTGTTTGTAGATCCAAGCCGCAGAATTTCAAAGATTGGCCTTGAGATTTGTTGATGGTAATTGCAAATGCTATTTCGAATGTTGTTGTTTAGTCGTTTAGTCGTGTCCGACTCTTCGTGACCCCATGGACCATAGCACGCCAGGCACTCCTGTCTTGCACTGCCTCCCGCAGTTTGGTCAAACTCATGTTCATAGCTTCGAGAACACTGTCCAACCATCTTGTCCTCTGTCGTCCCCTTCTCCTAGTGCCCTCAATCTTTCCCAACATCAGGGTCTTTTCCAAGGATTCTTCTCTTCTCATGAGGTGGCCAAAGTATTGGAGCCTCAGCTTCATGATCTGTCCTTCCAGGGAGCACTCAGGGCTGATTTCCTTAAGAATGGATAGGTTTGATCTTCTAGCAGTCCATGGGACTCTCAAGAGTCTCCTCCAGCACCATAATTCAAATAGGGATTCGAATAGGGAATGGTGATCTTTTTAATAGAAATGGTATATCTGTAGGAATGACAGGAATGCGTGGAATGAGGACATCTTCACCTTTGAAAGGTCCTGTCAAGGTTGTTGCTTCAATTAAGTTGGGGGCGGGCTGCCTCTCAGGTCTCTTATCCGCTGGCTGGCTGAGTATGTTGGGCCCAGCCTGACCTGGGGGCGTGTGCTCTGGCCTGGCCTCGGGGCGTGGGGTTTTTGCGGTTCTGTTTGTGACAGGAGCTGGTTCGGCCGCCCGTTTTTGGGGGGCCATTAGCTCCATCGCTGCCTTGGCCTTTGGGGCGGGCTGCCTCTTGGGCCTCGGTTCCGTTGGCGGTTGTGGCTGTTTGGCCTGGCCTGGCCTCGAGGCGTGGAAGGTTTTATAGCTGCAGTACCAGTGTACTCACCGCTAGAGGGCGATGTTTTGCAACCTTTTCTGTTGTTTTTTTGTCTGGGTTTTCCAAAAACTTTGACTTTACCTGTGTCAGGTATGATATATGTATAATCTATATATATGCAAACACTCCAACATCCGCATGGAACGTTGTGTCAAACTTTCAAAGCAATTGGTCAAGCAGTTTCCAAGAAAAGTGGAAAGCCCCAAACATGGACCTTTTACATTTTTATATACAGTGGTACCTCAACATCCGAATGCCTCGACTTCCTAAGGATTCGACTTATGAAGTCGGCAAACCCGAACGTATTTTCACCGCACGCGCGTTCTGCGCCGAAGCGCAAAATAGCACTTTGCGCAGGTGCAAAATGGACGCTTCAACATCCGAAGGTTTCGACTTACGAAGAGCGCCGCGGAACGGATCGCCTTCGTAAGTTGAGGTACCACTGTATATAGATGTATATACCGCTATGTGTGGTTTTTTTTTAAAAAAAAATTGCTGGTGGGAGAAGCAGCAGCAGAGGAGGGCCCTTCTGCGGGTTTCTCAGAAGCATCTGGCTGACTGCTGCAGGAGATGGGATGCTGGACTAGGTGACGCTTTGTTCTCATCTAACAGGCAGGCTTTTTGTGTTCTCATGCTAATTTCTTCCCTCCCTCGCTCCCTGTAGGGCTGGAATCTGCACGTGAGCACTACTGCACACTCCGAGAAATGTGCTCAGCTACGCCAGCAGTAAGGCCTTTCATTTTAATTTACTGGGAATAGATTGAGGATTTGAAATGGTTTGAAAATGAATGCTTGGATACCTTAGGACTTTGCTAAAAGCAGCAGAGCCGTTGCTTACATGCCTTGCCACAAACCTCAGCCAAGGAAATTGTGGGAGCTCACCTTTGAAGGAATGGTGCCTGCTCTAGGTTCTGTTTTTCCTGAATTTGTAGAAGTGGTCTGTAGGCCAATTATGGAGCTGAACCAGGGAAGAAGGCGGAAGCTCAGTGGCATCTCATCTTGTGTTCTGTGGCTTTTAGATGCCTGTGGAGCATGAGCAGAGTTTTATGACGTGTGGCTTCAGGACAAACTAGTTCTTGGAGGAGCTGGGACCTGAGTCTCATTCCAGGGAGCTTTTGGAAATCTGGGTCAAAGAGTCAGGGAACCCTTGTGGAATCATCTTTAAACTTCCCCAGAAGATCAGTAGTAAGAGATAATAATTTGGACAAAAGGGAGAGAAATAATTGACAGTTTAGAAACTTTCCTGAAAGATAATGGAATGGAATACATGTACTGTGTCAAATGAATAACACAGCTGTTTCGCTGGCTTTCCTTGAAACAGGCATCCTGACTGGAATCCAGAAGACTGCTCTTTGTTACAGAGGTAACCTTTTAATCTCCACTTGAATACTCAGTAATGAGAATTAGGCTGCAGCAATCTCAATTCCCTGTGGTCCCTGATGGTGTGGGTTTTCGGAGATATTTTGAATGGGAAATTTGCATCAGGGCATTCTGCACTGGGACATTTTCTGATGCCCAGGAAAGTGATCTCTGATCTAATTCTGGTCTTTCATTGTATTTAGTAGAGAAAACTCAAAAGTGTAAAACATTCAAGTATCTGCAGTTGGCTCATGTTCACTGCCTGCTTAGGGACTATGTAACAAAAACACTTCTGCAGAAAAAGTAACATAACACACACACACACACAATATTTTCTGCCCCAGGTTCCTGGTTGTCACTGACCAGTACATGTAGGAGCTGCTTAACTCATACTGCAGACCCTTGTGTCTTTGTTCTAAGGTTCCAGGGCAGGGATAGGCAAACTCCGGCCCTCCAGATGTTTGGGACTACAATTCCAATCATCCCTGACCGCTGGTCCTGTTAGCTAGGGATGATGGGAATTGTATTCCCAAACATCTGGAGGGCTGGAGTTTGCCTATCCCTTTAAGGAATTGAATGGTTTTTAAACACTGCAGCCGTATTTTGTAGGCTTTTGATGCTTTTAGCTTTAACTCTGAGAGTTCCTACTCCTAGCTGATTTCCATTTGCAAAAATAACATCATGGCAGATCTGATTTCTGCTTTTACATTTGAAAAAGAAAAGTCATTCAAATCCTTTTTTCCCCCTGCCTCTTGCAGAGATGAAGGTGATAAGAAGGAAAAACATATTGCAATGCCATGCTCTACCAGTTCTAACTTGAATGCTTCACAACACTCAGTCCCTGGCCATGCCTCGAGTCAGACTCGGTCACAATCTAGGAGCCCTGGGCCCCACAGCAGAAAACGGTCACGATCTAGGAGTTCTGAACGTTCCAGGAGAAAACGGTCACAATCTAGGAGTTCTGAACGTTGCAGGAGAAAACGGTCACGATCTAGGAGTTCTGAACGTAGCAGGAGAAAACGGTCACGATCTAGGAGTTCTGAACGTAGCAGGAGAAAACGGTCACGATCTAGGAGTTCTGAACGTTCCAGGAGAAAACGGTCACGATCTAGGAGTTCTGAACGTTCCAGGAGAAAACGGTCACGATCTAGGAGTTCTGAACGTAGCAGGAGAAAACGGTCACGATCTAGGAGTTCTGAACGTAGCAGGAGAAAACGGTCACGATCTAGGAGTTCTGAACGTAGCAGGAGAATACAGTCACAATATAGGAGTTCTCAGCATTGCAGGAGAACACAGTCACAATCTAGGAGTTCTGAAGGTTGCAGAACACAGTTACGATCTAGGATCCCCAGATGTAGGTCTTCAGAGCGACCCAGCTCAAGTTCTCAAAGCTCTTCTATCCAGAGGAGAGAACTAGGAAGATCAACTAGATCTCCAGGTAAGGTGGATGTTACAGATGCTTCGGTTTTTTGTAAGCAGGATTATGTGTGTGATAATGGCAGGCGTGTTGCAGTGGCTTTGGCTCAGTGAATAGTCTGTTCTGTTCTGGGTTTTCTCCCCCTGGCTTTGTCATTGTGTCAATATAATGTCTCCCAAGGAAACTAAGCTTGTTCCTATATTGCATTGTGTGAGTGACTCTGCAACCCATTTCAAAAGGGGATGTTGGTTGATCTCAGCCATTTCACTGCTCTGGAGTCTCCCCCACCTGCTTTGTAGTATTTACACTTGCTTAGTACAATGATCCTCTTTCACTCATGCTATGCAGGGTAGAACTTGGTTGCAAATTCAGCTGTGACCAAGGATCAGGGAGAATATTCTGCTGCTTCACTGCAGTATTGTCCCCGAAGGTAGACCTGAAGTTGTTGAAATAGAGCGTTGATGAACTGCAGGGAGGTGGGGGGGGGTATTGGTTCTATTTTGTTCTTGTTTTTATTTTATATCTTTTGGGTTTTTAATCATGTATTTTTATGTTGTGAACCACCCTGAGATATATGGATGGAGGGCAGTATAACAATTTAATAAATACTACTGCTAATAATAATAATAATAATAATAATGAGCCACTTGCTTTTTCTCCCCCTCTTTAGCGTCCTCTGCAAAAGCAGGAAGCTCCAGGCAACCTCCAGCCAAACCTGATGTGGGAGAACAACCACCCAACAAGTCAGAGCATCCACTGCAGACAAATCCCGGCCATCAGAAGCTGCCCAAGAAGGAGGGAGCAACACTGGAACAAGGAGACCGGCAACCTATAGCCAAATCTGGTGTGGGAGAACAACCACCCAACAAGTCAGAGCATCCACTGCAGACAAATCCCGACCATCAGAAGCTGCCCAAGAAGGAGGCAGCCACACAGGAACAAGGAGACCAGCAACGTGAAGATCTGTTGCACTTGGTATTGACGCCTCTTGCAGAACAAAGTGTCATGCAGGCCCTATCGGTGCTGCAGTCTGGAGGTGCAGTGGGTGCTGGACTCGCCCAAGGAACGAGCTTGCCCCCACTTCCTCCTGTGCAGATCGATCCAGCATCCCTATCCCTTGTCTCCATGATGCAGCTGGTTGCAACACAGGTGGTGGAAGCTGCCTTAGCCTCCAAGGAGACCTCAAGTGTGCAGGAAAGCCCAAGTGTGGCTAGAAGTCCCCAGTTAAGTATTCCTGCAGAAAGCGAAGAAAAGAAGCAGGAGGGCAGTCAAGAAGTGGTGCCAGGATTTGTTCATTCTTGCTCAGGTGAGGAATTGTTGGGAAGGGGGCTGAGGGTGGGTCTGGATGTAGAGGGAAGTTGTTTTGTGTTGCAGGTCTCTTGTCAAGACTTGCATTGGTTGATATAATGGAAGAGAAGCTTTCATGTGTAGCACAAACCCTGCTCAAATTCAGGACTGCCCTGAGATCCAGCCGGCTTCTAGTGGTGAACACACCTGTGCTACGTTTCTATCCTCCAGTGAGCTCAAGGTGACACACATGCTTCTTCCCCTCCTCATTTCACCCCACAACAACCCTGAGAGACTGTGACTGGCCCAACATCCCCCACAGAGTTTAAGGCTGAGTGCGGATTTGAACTCGGGTCTCCCTGACCCTAGTCCAGCACTCTCACCACTGCACCACGCTGCCTCTCGGGCCAGTGAGGATAAGTGCTAGTTGAGGCTTCAAGAGCCGTGCCAGGAGCATTGCTGTTTAGGTGTTCTCATTGCTGTGGATGGATCTTTTGTGCTTCAAATACAGCTTGATGGAGAAGCAAGCGATTCTCAAGGAAAACGGAAGTAATGAAGTCAGATCAGGGTTGTGTCAGAGCACATGTTGCTTATATTGTCTTTTGAGGTTTTGCTGAACAGGAAGCTACAGGTGTTCAAGTATGGTAACTGAGTATGGAAAGGCTTGCAAGAGTTTATAATCCTCCAGTTCTCTTTCGCAGAGAGTTTGTGGATAGTATCACATCTAGATATTTTGCTAAGGGTCAGGGATTATGGGAGCTGGGAGTCCTGCATTGCAGGGGTTGGACTAGAGGACTCTTGGGGACTTCTCCAACTCTACAATTCTATGATTCCATTAACAGCACCTGGATGGCACCAGGATCCCCTATTATTGACATAGCCCAGCACTGCCATGGACATGGGGTGAGTCAGAGATTTGCTTGCAGGTCACCAGTCTGGGTGATTGAAGTGGATTGTAAATGCACCAGAGTGTTCTCTTTATTCAGTCATATGGGGTGGGGTGAGCATTCTTTAATGGAATCACAGATCCTTTGAATTGTGGAGTTGGAACGGAACCCAAAGGGCCATCTAGTACAACCCGCTGCATTGCAGGACTTGCATGGATGCTTTATAGGTCTCATTTTTTGAGGACAGCTGGGGTTGCCTCATCAGCTGCCTTGGGGGGCTTCGAAAAGTCAGTA
Source organism: Zootoca vivipara (assembly GCF_965207765.1). Classification (NCBI taxonomy): domain Eukaryota; kingdom Metazoa; phylum Chordata; class Lepidosauria; order Squamata; family Lacertidae; genus Zootoca; species Zootoca vivipara. The sequence goes on from NC_142583.1 coordinate 73,310,875, forward strand.
GCACAGCCCCAGGGAGGTGCTAGTCATTTCCCTACAATTATAGAATCATAGAATTGTAGAGTTGGAAAGGACCACGAGAGTCATCTAGTCCAACCTGCTGCAATGCAGGAATATTTTGCCCAATGTGGGACTTGAACCCCTGTCCCTGAGATCAAGAGCCTCATGGCCTACCAACTGAGCTACATAGGCTGCACTCAAAGGGGTACTTGGAGGCATCACTGGCGGCATTATGTTGACTTTGTTTGTTTAGTTGCAGCCCCTGCCCATAAGGTTTTCTGGACACAGTTGTGTGCCATGCAAGGAAGTGCATGCTGGCGTCTGGGAGAGGATCCCACCTTGGGCTGGGTCACAGGCTGCACGTCGTGTGGCTGGGTTAGGAGGACATGAATAGGGAGCGGCTGGTGCCCCTGCTTTGGCAGCAGGCAGCGGCCCTCCAGATGTTACCCTGCAGATGGGCGAGAATCACCTGGGCACACAGAAAGGCATAGAGCTCAACAGGAACATACAGAGCGACTTGGTCTGGTGCATCGAGCAGTTCCCAGGAGCTGAGATCATCTGGTCTGCTCTGTTGCAGAGGCTTTGTTGGAAAGACATCAGTGCGTCTGCAAAGATTAATCGTGCACTGGGGAAAATCAGAGAGGGTGATCACATTCTTTGTGACGTCCCGTGGCCGGGCATTTATTTTGATTGCTCTGAAGTACATGGAAGATGGCTTTAAATCTCTCAGACAAGGGCATTTAGTCAACAAACGGCACGTGGAAGAAGTTTGGGTGTTTGGGAAAGGACTCTTCAGGCCCCTACATGAAAGTCCTCAATACACAAAGTAAAGTGTGTATTTCCTTTCTCCATCACATTTCGAGGAGAGAGGAAAGGAGGGAGGGGGAAATACCCACACACCCAACTGTGGACTTGATTACCTCCAGGCGATTCCCAGTTGACAAAGTGCTTGTCTCCCAAATATTTTTGTCGTTACCATTTGAATGTTGTTTTTTCTTTATCTCCATTGTCTGCTAGGAGCAAACTGTTTAAATGCAAATGGTTCCCCTCCTTCTGTCTCTCCCATCCCACCCCTCAAACACACCCACACACACCCACACACCCAGATGGCCTTGGAAAGAAAAGGGCATCCCTTGTTTTTATTTTTCCGAGCGACGTTATTTATTTACTCTAGGCCCTATCTTGGAGGAAATAGGGTGAACAGAGGGGATCTCTGAGGTGGGGAAGGAGGCAAAGAGGCAAAAAATAAAGAAGTTCAGCCGGGAGACATGATTGAACCCTAAGCAGGAAAACATTGTGTGTCCCCCCCCTCAAAAAAACCAACAAAACACGAAACCAGCAGCGGAGCCTTCCCTCCCTCCCTGCTCCGCACCATAGAATCATAGAATCATAGAATCATAGAATCATAGAGTTGGAAGAGACCACAAGGGCCATCCAGTCCAACCCCCTGCCAAGCAGGAAACACCATCAAAGCATTCCTGACAGATGGCTGTCAAGCCTCTGCTTAAAGACCTCCAAAGAAGGAGACTCCACCACACTCCTTGGCAGCAAATTCCACTGCCGAACAGCTCTTACTGTCAGGAAGTTCTTCCTAATGTTTAGGTGGAATTTTCTTTCTTGTAGTTTGAATCCGTTGCTCCGTGTCCGCTTCTCTGGAGCAGCAGAAAACAACCTTTCTCCCTCCTTTATATGACATCCTTTTATATATTTGAACATGGTTATCATATCACCCCTTAACCTTCTCTTCTCCAGGCTAAACATACCCAGCTCCCTAAGCCGTTCCTCATAAGGCATCGTTTCCAGGCCTTTGACCATTTTGGTTGCCCTCTTCTGGACACGTTCCAGCTTATCAGTATCCTTCTTGAACTGTGGTGCCCAGAACTGGACACAATACTCCAGGTGAGGTCTGACCAGAGCAGAATACAGTGGTACTATTACTTCCCTTGATCTAGATGCTATACTCCTATTGATGCAGCCCAGAATTGCATTGGCTTTTTTAGCTGCTGCATCACACTGCTGACTCATGTCAAGTTTGTGGTCAACCAAAACTCCTAGATCCTTTTCACATGTACTGCTCTCAAGCCAGGTGTCTCCCATCCTGTATCTGTGCCTTTCATTTTTTTTGCCCAAGTGTAGCACTTTACATTTCTCCTTGTTAAAATTCATCTTGTTTGCTTTGGCCCAGTTGTCTAATCTGTTAAGGTCATTCTGAAGTGTGATCCTGTCCTCTGGGGTGTTAGCCACCCCTCCCAACTTGGTGTCATCTGCAAACTTGCTCAGGATTCCCTCAAGCCCATCATCCAAGTCATTGATAAAGATGTTGAACAAGACTGGGCCCAAGACAGAACCCTGTGGCACCCCACTAGTCACTACTCTCCAGGATGAGGAGGAGCCATTGATGAGCACCCTTTGGGTTCGGTCAGTAATCCAGCTACAAATCCACTGAATGGTAGCATTGTCTAGCCCACATTTTACCAGCTTCTTTACAAGAATATCATGGGGCACCTTGTCAAAGGCCTTGCTGAAATCAAGATAGGCTACATCCACAGCGTTCCCTTCATCTACCAGGCTTGTAATTCTGTCAAAAAATGAGATCAGATTAGTCTGACATGACTTATTTTTCAGGAACCCATGCTGACTTTTAGTGATCACAGAGTTTCTTTCTAGGTGCTCACAGACTGTTTGCTTAATGATCTGCTCTAGAATCTTTCCTGGTATTGATGTCAGGCTGACTGGGCGGTAATTGTTTGGGTCCTCTCTTTTCCCCTTTTTGAAAATAGGGACAACATTTGCCCTCCTCCAGTCTGCTGGAACTTCGCCTGTTCTCCAGGAATTTTCAAAGATTATTGCCAGTGGTTCTGAAATCACCTCTGCCAGTTCTTTTAATACTCTTGGATGTAGTTCATCTGGCCCTGGAGACTTGAATACATCTAAACTAGCCAAGTATTCTTGTACTACCTCCTTACTTATTCTGGGCTGTGTTTCCCCTGCTGAATCATCTGCTCCATATTCTTCAGGTCGGGCGTTGTTTTCTTTCTTGGAGAAGACTGAGGCAAAGAAGGCATTGAGGAGTTCTGCCCTTTCTCTGTCCCCTGTTTGCATTTCACCATCTTCTCCTCTGAGTGACCCCACTGTTTCCTTGTTTTTCCTTTTGCTACGGACATACCCATAAAAGCCCTTTTTGTTGCTTTTAACCTCTCTGGCGAGCCTGAGTTCATTCTGTGCTTTAGCTTTTCTGACTTTGTCTCTACACGTGCTGGCTATATGTTTGAATTCCTCTCTGGAGATTTCCCCCCTTTTCCATTTTTTGTACATATCCCTTTTAAATCTTAACTCAGTCAAAAGTTCTTTAGATAGCCAGCCTGGCTTCTTTAGGCACCTTCCATGTTTCCGTCTCATTGGTATTGCCTGAAGTTGTGCTTTTAATATCTCCCTTTTAACAAACTCCCAACCATCATGAACTCCCTTCCCTTTTAGTATTACTGTCCATGGGATTTCACCCAGCGTTTCCCTAAGTTTTCTGAAGTCGGCTTTCTTAAAGTCTAGAATTTGGACCTTAGTATGCTTGGTTGCTCCTTTCCGCTGGATAATAAACTCCAGAAGAGCATGGTCACTCCCACCTAATGATCCTGCCACTTCTACCCCACTAACCAAGTCATCACTATTGGTTAGGACCAGATCTAAAATGGCTGATCCTCTTGTTGCTTCTCCCACTTTCTGGACAATGAAGTTGTCTGCAAGGCCAGTGAGGAATCTGTTCGACCTTATGCTCTTGGCTGAGTTTGACATCCAACAAATATCAGGATAGTTGAAATCCCCCATTACTACTATCTCACTTCCTTTGGAATGCTTGGCCATCTGTTCCAGGAAGGCATCATCTGTGTCCTCAGTTTGGCTTGGGGATCTATAGTAAACTCCCACAATGAGATCACTGTTGTTTTTCTCTCCCTTAATTTTGACCCAGATACTCTCAATTTGGCTTTGAAGTTTTAAATCCTGGATCTCTTCACAGGTATACATATCCCTAACATATAAAGCTACTCCTCCTCCTTTCCTGTTTGGTCTATTTCTCTTAAATAGATTGTATCCCTCTATTACTACATTCCAGTCATGAGACTCATCCCACCAGGTTTCAGTGATGCCTATTATGTCATATTTAGTTTGCTGTACCAAGAGCTCAAGTTCATCTTGTTTATTTCCCATGCTCTGTGCATTAGTATACAGACATTGAAGACCGTTGATCATTCCCCCATGTCTCTTATTTAAGGATATTTTCGTCCCACCACTAGGTCTGCATGCTGCTTGCTCCATTTGGTCCTTGACATTTGGATGATCATCTTCAGCATTTGATAGACTCCTACCTTCAGGACCACTGTCTCCCTCCCCCACATAAGTCAGTTTAAAGCCCTCCTGATGAGGTTTTTGAGTTTTGTGGCAAAAACATTCCTCCCAACTTTTGTGAGGTGCAGTCCATCACTTGCCAGAAGTCCATCATCAAGAAACTGCAGACCGTGATCTAGGAATCCAAACCGTTCCTGTTTGCACCATTTGCGAAGCCAGTTGTTCACTTCCCCTATTTTTCCCTCTCTCCCTGGGCCATGTCGTTCAACTGGGAGGACAGAAGAGATGACAATTTGTGCATCTAATTGCTTCAACTTCCTGCCCAGAGCCTCATAATCATTTTTGATCTTCTGTAAGCTATGGCTTGCAGTGTCATTGGTTCCCACATGCACCAAAAGGAAGGGGTATTTGTCGGTGGGTTTTATTATTCCTTGCAGCCGTTCTGTTACATCTTTGATCTTGGCCCCAGGTAGACAGCACACCTCTCGAGACATCTTGTCAGGCCCACAGATCACTGCTTCTGTACCCCTCAGTAGGGAATCCCCAATCACCACTACACGCCTCTTCAGAGGCTTGGTTGGGATTCTTCTATGTGCTGTCCCTTCCAAGGTTACCTGCATATTTCCAGAGGACTGACTTGGTTGCTCGTCTTCATATTCCTCATCAACTGTGATGAGGGAGAGATCCTCAGGTGGAGTCTGTTCCTCGTCTTCCATGAGCACTTCAAAACGGTTGTTTAATTCTAAGCACTCAGAGCGATCCCTGGGCCTTCTACTTCTATGAGTCACGTTCCTCCATACATCTGGCTGCTGTGTTGGGGAACTGACCTCCTCCTCAGGGAGATCCCCTGTCTCCTCCTTGGTGCAGACAGTGTGCTCTGCTGCATCCAAGAAAAGCTCCAGCTCTTTAATTCTCTGGAGCGTAGATACACGCCCCTGAAGCTGCTGCACCTTCTCTTCCAGAAGGGCAACCTTGTTTTCTAGTAGGGCAACCAACTTGCAATTGTTGCAAGTGTAGCTACCAGTTTTCACCTGCCCGACAGCTGCCAGCAAACAATGCCTAACTGGGGTGTGGAAGGCGAGAGGGAGGGAGGGAGCTGGAGGTGGCACCGCCGCCATGTCCAGCTCACCTCAATGCTTCCACAGCCCTGCAGGCAGGCAGCCTGGGCACACCTCGCCTCTCGCAGGGGGGCGGTTGGCCATGAGGGGAACCCAGAGGGTGCAAGGACTCTCACTGAGAGGAGGCTGAGGGGCACCCGGCAAAGACCCCGCACGGCCACGTGCTTTGCAATCTACCCCGGGGCTGCCCAGACGGGGAGGAGTTTGATGGGGAAGGGACGGGCAGCCCTCCCCGTTTCCCCTCTCCAGGCTCCTCCGCGGGTGATTTTCCTTGGCCCAGCTCCTGGCCGATCTCCTCACCGCCGCAGCCCCTCCTCGCTTTCCTCCTGCACTCACCTCGCCGGTGTGCGTCCTCTAGGCTTCCTTCCAAGAGCGCTTCCGGGAAGGCAGCATTTGCAAGAATCACGCTTCTTCGTCTCGCCCTCTCTCCTCCCGACCTCTTGGCAATCCCGACTCTTTTTCTTGGTTGCTCACCGCGCTTTTTTCCCCACCCCACATCCAGGGGCAGGAGGGGATGCTTCTCCAGCCGGTGCCAAGCAAGGCTTTTTACTGGGCGGCGGGGCTCGGCTTGGGAGTTGCGGGGTGTGTGTGTGCCGAGTCTCACCCCCCCCTCCAGGGTGGCACCTAGGGCGGCCCGCCCCCTTGCCCCCTTGCTACGCCCCTGCCTGTCGACTCTAGGAAGCTGCCAACGAGAAAAACATGGCCTGTTCCAACCCAGCTGTGTGCATGGATTCCTGAAGTTGGTGCGAAAGATTGCAAAAACCGAAGACGTCAGAACAGAAAATTCACAGGATGGCAAAATGCAGGAGAACATGCTGTCTCCTTGGAGAGCACCGAACAACGCAAGGCTTTGCACCTGAGACAGTGGATTTCTGGCATGTCTGTACAAAGAAATGGCCCGTGCAAGACTGTGGAATGAGCGCAAATAGTGCAGGCCTTGCTGTTTAACCCCTTGAAGTTCTGTGGGTAGTTACAGAAATTAGTCCAATTCTTGGTTTGGAAACCATATAACTCAGGAAATAGTTTTCTGGGGGCTCAGTTCACCCTTCCCTTTGACATTCTAGTATACAGCCTTACAATGTGCCCCGAAATTTTTGGGGCTGTGTTTTATTGGGCAGCTCTATAAACAGAAATTGCTCCAAGCATGTAGACAAGGGAGCTTGTGAATAAAGGGCCAGGGAAGACCCCCCCCCCGAGTTGTGAAGAAGACCCTCAAGTAATGCGGCAGCTCCTCCAATGCAGTTGAAGAGGGATTTGGCTCTTTACATTATAGTTTATTATTTGCACATTGACCTTTCCAAAGCTCACCCATCCGGTGGTGGGCCCAATTTGCGGCCTGGCATGGGGTAACCCCGGCCCTTGGAGCTGGGCCTGCCCTCTGTGCCGCAGAGCGATGGGGTGCCCGCCAAAACCCCAGTTCAAATAGACCAGGCATGTCCAACAGGTAGATTGTGATCTACCGGTAGATTGTGGGGTGTTCCTGGTAGATCTTTGGCCCCTCAGTGATCTCCCCGCAAAAACAAAAACAACTGTGCCTTCCCCAAAAATCTCAACAACTGTGGATTCCTTTAAAAAAAAACTCTACAACTTTGGTAGATCACTGCCAGATTTTTTATACTGTGAGTAGATTGCAGACTATTGGGAGTTGGATGTCCCTGAAATAGACAAATTGGCATTGTGGGGGACATGGCCAGAGGAGTAGACCAAGGGTGAGCGGGCTTCATCTGGTCTGTGGCTGTAAAAGGAGGGTGGAACCAGCGCTGGACGCACATTCAGCTAGGGAATCCGATGTGCTGAAATATATGAATTAAATTGAAAGGCCTGGCCCTTAATACCATGAGCCTTCACAGGGCAGCTGTTTCTTATTCAGCAAATGTTAAAAATTGCCGGATGGCGACGTGCACACCCAGCAGTGCCCGACACAAGTACAGTGGTACCTCGACTTACGAAGGCGATCCGTTCCGCAGCGCTCTTTGGATGTCAAATCCTTCGTAAGTCGAAGCATCCATTTTGCGCATGAGCAGACCGCGCATGCCGCTTCTGCGCATGCGCAGACTGTGCATGCGGCAAAAATATTTCTGGGTTTGCGGACTTCGTAAGTCGAAACCTTCGTAAGTCGAGGTACCACTGTAGTGATGTGAGGTGAGAATATTCTCCGGAGAATATTCTCGACAATTTAGCATCGCTAGACATAAGGAAGCCTATTATTGTAGATACATTGTGGGCTGTTCAATTTTGTGCACATATTTTGAAGCCTTCAGTACCTTTTTGGACTGGGCATTGCATGCCAAGACTGTCTTGAGGGGTGTGTCCCATTACCTAGACTATTTTTTGTTGATTTCATCAGCAGATTCTAATGATTGCCTGCTATTGTTGCAGGCATTCAGTGCCTTAACCAGTGAGATGGGTGTCCCATTGGCAGCAGATAAAACTGAGGGCCCTTCTACAAGGTTGTCCTATCTGGGTATCCAGCTGGATACGATTGCACAGACATCCTCCTTGCCGGAGGAAAAATGGTCTGCCCTCTGTGACGTTATTATTGATTTTCTGCCCCGGGAAAAGGTTACCCTTAGTCAAATCTAGTCCCTGCTGGATCACTTGAATTTTGCCTGTAGAGTGGTCGCTCCGGGTCGCTCATTTTGCGCCTGTTTGGCAGGCTTTCAACTGGCCTGAGGTATCCACATCATAGGGTTTGCTTGCCTAGCGAGGTCAAGGTGGACCTCAAGATTTGGCTGGAATTCCTTAGGGAATTTAAAGGGGTATCCTTGTGGCAGGATACTTTGAACTTGAGGTGTGATTTCCAGGTCCATTCTGATGCAGCTGGATCCTTGGGTTTTGGGCTCTATTTCTGGGGCCGGTGGTGTGCTCAGCCTTGGAAGAAGAAGAAGAGAAGAGTTTGGATTTGATTTCCCGCTTTATCACTACCCGAAGGAGTCTCAAAGCGGCTAACATTCTCCTTTCCCTTCCTCTCCCACAACAAACACTCTGTGAGGTGTGTGGGGCTGAGAGACTTCAAAGAGGTGTGACTAGCCCTAGGTCAACCAGCAGCTGCATGTGGAGGAGTGGAGAAGCAAACCCGGTTCACCAGATTAAAAGTCTACTGCTCTTAACCACTACACCACACTGGCTCTCATGGGTAGGCAAAGCAATTACACATGATTTAACCTACCTTGAAGTTTCCCCCATTGTAGTCGCAGTGCACATTTGGACCATGGAATTCAAGAACCGACAGGTCTGTTTTTGGTCCAACAACCAGGCTGTGGTGAGCGTTTTGGCAAGGCAGTCTGCGCTCTAGTGGAGTCTCTGCCCTTTTGCGCAACTTCGTGTTGTGCTGCCTCAAGTTTAATATAGTGTTCTCTGCCAGTTTCATCCCTGGAGCAACTAATGATATTGCTGACATTGTATCCCGTTTTCAGATGGAGCGCTTCAGATCCCTGGCTCCGGATGCCCGCCAGCTTCCGGAATATTTCCTCGTTCATCTTTGGAACCTTGGCAGCACCTAGTCTGAAGCTAGGGAGTAGTAGCTTCAGTTTCACCACCTACATTGCGGTCTTATAAGAAGGCCTGGACTGATTTCTTAGCTTTTCACTCACAGCAGTTGGAGATTGAATGTAATTTGATACCATCAACAGATCAGGTGTTGCAGTGTCTGGCACACCTGTGGCAATTGGGTCGAGCTGTTAAGTCCATTAGGATTCAGTCCTCTGCCATTTCCTTCTTTTGCAAATCTTTATATGCTAAGGACACATATTCAAAGTTTGTAGTACGCAAGGCGCTTGAGGGCTAGAGTAAACTTCAGCCCTCCAAAGCACCGGGCAGGAAGCCAGTCACTTTTGACCTTTTATGCCCGATTTGCAGCACCGCGTGTGGGCGAAGTGGTGCTGGAGTTAGCACAGGGACAGGCCTCAAGGAGCTTGTTATTGCAGGATGTCCGAAGGGGAGCTCGTCACCACTATCAGGAATTCCAAGATGGACCAGTTGGGCAGAGGTGCCTTGATGAGGCTGCCTGCCACTGGAGAGCTCAGCCCATGTCCAGGTAAGGATGCCAATAAATATTTATCACTCGGCCCTTCTGGGGATGGCCCCTTCTTGATTCATGAGAATGGGGTCCCATTGGACATGTACAAAGGTTACGTCAGGAAGCGGCATTGAGGTACAGCTATTAATGTTTTGTCTCATTCCTAGGTCCGTCTGCCCTGCATGTCTGGATAGTCGGCCACAGCACTGCCCACTGGGCTGGCCGGTGGGCATCGAAGTCTGGACTTGGATGCTGGCTCAGACTCCCTGACCACGTGAGCGTCTCCCAAGTGTCCAGATGAGGAATGCATTGGGAGGAGCTTCTCCCAACGTTGCGGTTGAAGGTGTCTGCGGAAGGCACTCCTGCAGCAGTGGTGGTGCAGCTGGGTGAGATTGATCTGCCGGAAGCTCCTGGTTTCAGCTTGCGGACCCGCATGCAGAAGGACTTGGAAGAGTTGCCGGCAGCTATTCCTGGACTCAAAATATTGTGGTTGCAGCAGCTGCTGTGACATGTATGGTGTGGTAGCCACTGCCCAGCTGCCACCCAGAGGGCCAGTAGGCTCGTCCAGACTGCAGTGGCCAAGAAGGATCACCGTCCCACCCAACCATTTAAGCTCGTGATGCTTCCCTGTACAGGCAGGATGGGGTCCATCTGTCTGTTGTTGGGAATGATGTGTGGCTGGCAGAAGTGTCAGCAGGGATAAGGTCTTGATTGAGGAGTGAGTGGTTGGCGGCGAATTGTGGGTTCTCGTGTGGCCGAGGGGGGAGCTTGCTGCGTAAACACGTTTTGCAATGCCCCTTCTGATCTGATTAACCCTGCTGTTCCTCAGTGCCCCGTCATGGGGACTGAGAGGGATACATGCTTGGTGCCTAAGCCAAGGTTTCCTCCGTCTGAAATTGTTAATAAAGTTGCGGCCATTTTAAATCCCAAAATACATCGTCGTGTGCAATCCTTGCTCTCGGACTGACTCCTGGAGGGGTGGGGGTCTGCGCCTGGGCACGCAGTGCAGTAGCCTCAGTGCCCTTTCCACTCTTATCTTCTTTCTGGACAGGACCCTCACCACCCTGTGCTCCCACTGGGTTTGAGGTTACTATACATTTAGAGGGGGTTAGAGTAGATGACCCTTTGGTCCCTTCCAAGTATACAGTCCTGTGATTCTATCCAGTCACTCCAGCAGAGAGGTATATCAATCAGGGCTGGTTTGGGTCTCAAGTTTGAAAGGTGAGCAGCAGCAACAGCAGGACCCTCTCACCTTTGTTTGTAGACACTTTGGATTCAGACCCCACCTGCAAGCAGACATTTTGCCTCTGCAGGTACTGCTTGCCTGTGACCATGTCTTCCTCACTACGCAAAGGAATTCCACTCCTTAGGGCAGCCATCCCTAAAGCAGGCGAAGGAATGCCCGTTTTCCCCTCACAATTGGCCTGCTGTAGCCTCCTAGGAGGCTGTGTGATACGGAGTCAGATCATTGGTCCAGGGTGGTCCAACACGTGGTTGGGAAGCCCTTGGCAATGTTGGACTGTCCTACGTTGATCCACCTGAGCTCCGTATTTTCTATATCAATGTTCCTCAAACTTGAATTCCCAGCTGTTGTCGGACTACAACTCCCATAATCCATAGCTAGCAGGACCAGTGATCAGGGATGGTGGGGGTTGTAGTCCAACAACAGCTGGGAATTTGAGAAAAAATGGTCTGCACGGACTGTTGGCTTCAGGCAGGGAGTCTCTCCTAGTCCTATTTGGAGATGCTGGGAACTGAACATGGGCCCTTTTGGTGCTGGACGCTGCATCATACGGAGTCAGACCACTGGTCCATTTAGCATAGTATTGCCTCATTGACTGGCAGAAGCTCTCCAGGGTTTCAGGCATGGAATGCCGTCAGCCCTACGGCCTCAGCCCTGTATACCTGAAGGAGTGACTGCACCCCTGTTGCTCGGCCTGGACACTGAGGTCCAGCTCCGAGGGCCTTCTGGCAGTCTATTCATTGCTGGAAGTGAAGTTACAGGGAAACAGGGAGAGGGCCTTCCCTGTAGTGGTGCCTGCCCTGTGGAACACCTTCCTGTTGCTGCCCTGCCCTGTGGAACAGCTTCCTGTCGCTTGTCAAAGAGATCAGCAAACTTTGAATGTTTTGATGCTGTATTTTTGTTGAAGCTGCACAGAGTGGCTGGTGCAGCCACCCAGACTGACAGTCAATTGGGTGCAGTCAGGTAAGAAGGTGGACACAGTTATGAAACAAACGCTGGCTCCCTCGGCCTGAAAGCGAGATGAGCGCCACAACTCCATAGTCGCCTTTGAGTGGACTTAACTTTCCAGGGGTCCTTTACCTTAGGTGGGTTGGTAGCTGGTTGACTGGACCCAAAGAGTTCCCATTAATGGTTCCTCATCATCCTGGGCAAAAAGTGACAAGTGGGCTACCACAGGGTTCTGTCCTGGCCCATTGTTCAGTCTCTTTATATATGACTTGGATGGTGGAATGCTTAGCTGAAATTCCTAGAGTTGGAGTAGTTGGCTCTTGGGGTGCCTTCCAACTCTACTATTATATGATTCCATCAGTTCTCAATGTTCAGGGGTTGCATGGCGAGCTATAGCTCAGGTGACAACAGATGCGGGCATTTCATTGGGGTCCTTTGGCCTAAGCCTGGCTTCCTACAGTCAAAGCCCACTGAGTGTAAAACACAAGGAGCTGCTCCTGCACAAGTCCCACTGAAATGGGCTACGACTCCGCAGGAGTCTGTTGTGAGATGGAGAAGCCCCTGATATGAGATCCTCCCTGGAGGTCATGTGCAGGGCTTTGTTGCCCGTCCCTTCTCCAAGCTCAGTGCATTCTCCAACCTTTGAATAGCTTTCAAAGAGGACCGGGCAGGAAGAGAGAAGGGTTGCCATATTTTAAAAGGTGAAAATATGGAGAACCTTTTTGGGCAAAGTTCTTGAACTCAGCAATAACATACATTACAAAAAGTAACCAAAATATACTCATTGTAAAACAAGTGAAGGAGTTTATTTGAAAAGATCCTAGGTGAGATATGGCAGAGGATAAGTATTATGGGATTTTGCGATGGTGGAGGGAAGCAAGGGAGGTCCAGGAGAAAGCTGGTTGGTTTGGATTAAGGGGATGGATCCTTTCACAATCAAGTATTTATTGCAAAATGTCAAGGAAAAGCTGAAGTGCAGCCCTCAGCACCTCCACTTTGGAACTCCCTGCCTAATGATATCAGCCATGTACCTTTGCTGTGCTTTACCCCCAGTCTGCTAATATCATCTTTCCATATAGGCAAGCCTACCTGGATGTTCATAAAGATGGTGCGAGTTTAAATTTGTTTCTGTTTGAGAATTCTCAAAGCCTTAAATTGTTAGTAATTCTTCCTACTGATCATTTTAGATGTTTCCATAAACCACTTTGTGGTTTGTTTATTGGTTCGACAATCAGATGGTGTGTAAATTTTATGAAACAAGCAAATAATGAATAGATTGTGGGGTAGGTATAATTGGGAGGAAGTGTGTCTGACCAAAAAGCAGCAGCAAAGAAAGTTTGTGAGCAGGTTTTAGGTCAGACCCAAAGATTGCCGTGGCCAGACGTGTTTCTGAGCTGAGGGGGACGGAGTCTGAGTTGTGAATGACAACCCTGAATGACAGCCCAGTGTGGCTCTTCTGTTGTGTTCCCATTGTAGTGGCATTGCATATTTGGACCAAGGAATTCAGGGACCGTCGGGTCTGCTTCTGGTCCAATAACCAGGCAGTGGTGAGTGTTTTGGCAAAGCAGTCTTCATGCTCCAGCAGAGTCTTGGCCCTCTTATGCACTTTCGTTCTGCACTGCGTAAGGTTCAATATTGTGTTTTCTGCCCGGTTCATTATGGGAGCTTCCGACGACATTGCTGATGCTCTGTCCTGTTTTCATCTGGAGAGCTTCAGGTCCCTGGCTCCGGATGCACAGCAGCTGCCAGATTTTTTTCTGGATCATCTATGGAACCTTGACAGCATTTAGTTTTACGGGGAGTAGCGGCTTCCGTTTCCCCTTCAACAGTTAAGTCGTATAAGAAGGCCTGGACTGACTTCTTAGCCTTTCGCTCGCAATCCTTGGCTATCAGTAGGAGTTTGTCCTCATCTACTGAGCAAGTGCTGCAGTATTTGGCGCACTTGTTGCAGCTTGGTCGTGCCTCTAAGACTATCAGGATTCAGTCCGCTGCAATTTCATTTTTTTAGCAAATCACTATTTTCTAAAGACCCTTGCACTGAGTTTATCGTGCGCAAAGCCTTGGAGGGCTGGAGTAAGCTCCAATCTCCCAGAGCGTTAGGGAGGAAGTCTGTCACATTTGACCTTCTGTGCAGCATTCACAGTAAGTTAAGACTTATCTGCTGGACAAAATACAGGGCTGGACTTTTTTAAGCTGCATATCCATTGCATTTTTCAGAGCACTATGGGTTGGTGAAGTGGTGCTGGAATCTGCCCAGGGTCGAGTTTCCAGAGGTCTATTGCTGCAGGATGTATCGTTATCAGCAGTGGAACTCTTCATTACTCTCAGGAATTCCAAGACTGACCAATTGGGCAGAGGTGCCACGGTTAGGTTGCCTGCCACTGGTAGGGAAGGCCCTTGACTGGTTAAGGATACCAGGAAATATGTGGCTCTTCGTCCCCCTGGGGCTGGCCCATTCTTAGTGCACGAGAATGGGGCCCCGTTAGCTAGGCATCAGTTTACGCAGGTGATGTGTAAAGCTATTTCAGCCTGTGGTTTGTCAGCCACATAATATGCGCCTCATTCTTTTTGCATAGGTGCTGCCACAACAGCATCACATCAGGGCCTGTCGGTTGACAGGATAAAAAATATGGGACGCTGGAAGTCTGACGCTTACAAGGATTATGTCAGGAAGCGTCACCAGCAGTGCGTGTTCTGATGACTGCTTGTTATTCCCTTCTCAGGTCTAGCAGCCGTGCGTATTTGGATTGTCGGCCACAGCATTGTGCACTGGGCCGGTCTGCGGGCTATGGAGTCTGGACTGGGGCGCCATCTTGGCCTTCCCAATTACGTGAGCGTATCCTGGATGTCCAGATGTGGAATGCGATGGGATGAATTTCTCCCAATGGTGAAGGCAAAGGTGTCCTGTGAAGGACCTCCCGCAGCGATGGTGGTGCAACTGGGCGAGAATGATTTGGCGTTGGTACATAGCTTTAGTTTGCGTTTACGCATGCAAAATGACTTGGAAGAGCTGGCAGCTGCTCACCCTGGACTCAAAATATTTTGGTCGGAATTTCTACAGCGACGTGTGTGGCTTGGTAGCCGCTGCCCAACTGCCATCGAAAGGTCCAGGAAGCGCGTGGATCATGCCGTGGGCAAGAAGGTTGTTGCCCTCGGAGGCTCTGTTATCCACCATGCGGGCATTACTTTAAAGGATGCTGGCTTGTACAGGCCAGATGGTGTAAATCTTTCCAATGCTGGAAATGATGTTTGGCTGAGCAACGTGTCAGTGGAGTTGATGGGTTGGTTGCAGATGTGTTGGTTGCAGGTGTGAGTGGTTTGGCGGTAAGCACAGGTGTTCGTGTGGCAGTTAGGCATTGGTTCAAGGTGTGGTCAAGGGGAGGTTGTCACACCTGCCCCTCCCAATGCGCGAATGGGGTATTCTGTTAAAGGAATCCAGGGGCTCGCCTTGCTTTTCTCCAATCCCCTTTCAGGTGTTAGGGCCACGCCAGAGCCCCTGGGAGCATTTGGGGTGAGCTTGAGACTGCCTGGTCCAATGCTCCCCCAGTTTTCCCTTACTGACCTCTGGTGTGGTCCAGTTGTCAATGGCTGCCCTGCCAAGGTGCACGGGCAGTTAGTCGGGAACCAATGCCTAAGCAAACTACTCACATTCTGTAATTGATAAAATTGTGGCCAGAATTAATGCCAGTAAATAATCTTAAACTCAAATTGGTGTCAACTGTGTCTTTATTTGTGAGGTCTTTGGGGGTCTTAACATGCAATTCAAACTGACACTAATGCTCAAAAGTCCCTTGTTCCTGATTACATGGTGCTATCCAAAACCCTTTCTTGGTAAGCTTTTATCAGCCTTTGTTCCTGCCTGTGACAGAAAGTTGGTTGTTTCCTCTGTGATCCTCAGCAGGGCAAATCCAAGCTGGAAATGTCACTTCAAATATGAACTGAGGGTTACTAGGAGAAAGATCAAATAACCTCTTTATAGTCAACAGGTGCAAGCATTTGGACACTTGACAACCATTGTTCTCCTTGAAATGCTGACATTGTGCACCATTGAAGAAAGAGAAGATGCTGTACAATGGAGAAGCTTATATTTTGATGTGTGTCACTTCCAAGGGTAATTACTTGCCAAACTTTCAATTTCTGATAACGATAATCTTTATTGTCATTGTCACCTTGTGGGAACAACGAAATTACTCTGTTACCACATCCACTCAGATAAAGCATTCCACATAATCCAAAATTACTTTGTTGTTGTTTAGTCGTTTAGTCGTGTCCGACTCTTCGTGTCCCCATGGACCAGAGCAAGCCAGGCACTCCTGTCTTCCACTGCCTCCCGCAGTTTGGTCAAACTCATGTTCGTAGCTTCAAGAACACTGTCCAACCATCTCGTCCTCTGTTGTCCCCTTCTCCTAGTGCCCTCCATCTTTCCCAACATCAGGGTCTTTTCCAGGAAGTCTTCTCATGAGGTGGCCAAAGTATTGGAGCCTCAGCTTCACGATCTGTCCTTCCAGGGAGCACTCAGGGCTGATTTCCTTCAGAATGGATAGGTTTGATCTTCTTGCAGTCCATGGGGCTCTCAAGAGTCTCCTCCAGCACCATAATTCAAAAGCATCAATTCTTCGGCGATCAGCCTTCTTTATGGTCCAGCTCTCACTTCCATACATCACAACTGGGACAACCATAGCTTTAACTATACGGACCTTTGTAGGCAAGGTGATGTCTCTGCTTTTTAAGATCCTGTCTAGGTTTGTCATTGCTTTTAAGTTATAACCTTTAAAATACTGTGATAGAAAGGTGGTATTTGGAACGCTGTGGTTGAGATCTTTGGTTTTGCTTGCTTCTGCTTGGTAGACATTCCATCTCTTCTTCAAGCTGTGAGATGGAGCACTGAGCTCACCTTGAGGATCCTCCAATTATACCCTGTTAGCGGTAAAGCTATGAAGGCCAGATATACCCATTTTAGCACAGAAATTTGGTCTATTTCTAGCTTTTCTGCAGCTTTAAACAAATACATTCAGATGCCTACCAAGCCATCAGATAATGGTGAGTGCCTCTTCAGCACAACAAGATAACTATTGGTCAGGACATTCATAGTCTTCTCATGAGGTGGCCAAAGTATTGGAGCCTCAGCTTCACGATCTGTCCTTCCAGGGAGCACTCAGGGCTGATTTCCTTCAGAATGGATAGGTTTGATCTTCTTGCAGTCCATGGGGCTCTCAAGAGTCTCCTCCAGCACCATAATTCAAAAGCATCAATTCTTCGGCGATCAGCCTTCTTTATGGTCCAGCTCTCACTTCCATACATCACAACTGGGACAACCATAGCTTTAACTATACGGACCTTTGTAGGCAAGGTGATGTCTCTGCTTTTTAAGATCCTGTCTAGGTTTGTCATTGCTTTTAAGTTATAACCTTTAAAATACTGTGATAGAAAGGTGGTATTTGGAACGCTGTGGTTGAGATCTTTGGTTTTGCTTGCTTCTGCTTGGTAGACATTCCATCTCTTCTTCAAGCTGTGAGATGGAGCACTGAGCTCACCTTGAGGATCCTCCAATTATACCCTGTTAGCGGTAAAGCTATGAAGGCCAGATATACCCATTTTAGCACAGAAATTTGGTCTATTTCTAGCTTTTCTGCAGCTTTAAACAAATACATTCAGATGCCTACCAAGCCATCAGATAATGGTGAGTGCCTCTTCAGCACAACAAGATAACTATTGGTCAGGACATTCATAGTCATTGATTGATTGATTGATTGATTGAATATTATACTTGCACATTATTTTTAAAATACCATTTTATCAGTTTTAAACAACATGGTATTTCAAGTTTGCTGGAGAATGGGTCTTTCTTTCTTTCTTTCTTTCTTTCTTTCTTTCTTTCTTTCTTTCTTTCTTTTATACGGCACCTTCTTCCCTGATGGAACCCAAGGCGGTTTACAGATAAAAACAGGAACTGCTTATAACTCCATTCACAGTCAGTCGATGGCAATAAGAAAAGAGATGACATGCATTATCCATGTCAAATCTGGACATGGGAGAACAGAGTCTACACTTATACAAATCTGTGTGTTAAGGGAGCTAGCCTTTTATTTCCCAGGAACAAGAATATTGCTATTCTCAAGTGAGGTAATTCGATAACAGAGTATGGCTTCAACAAACAGGTGTGGTTTTTCTATTGGTTAAATCTATCTGTCTACAATGGACCCTCGGGTTACATTACCTTCGGGTAACGTACCATATATACTCAAGTATTAGCCGACCCGAATATAAGCCACGCACCTAATTGTACCACAAAAAACTGGGGAAACTTATTGACTCGAGTATAAGCCTAGGGTGGGAAATGCAGCAGCTGCTGGTAAATTTCAAAAAAAAGAAGAAGATACCAAATAGATACTGCACGCTCCAGCCAATGGAGCCGGTTCTAGGCCACTGTCAGCAGCGGCAGGGGAGGACTGGGCAGCCCGAAAGGGCTGATTTGGGCTGCCCAGTCCTCCCCCTCCCCCTTTGCTGCTCGCATAGAGCAGGCATAGGAAGCCATGGTTCAAAGAAGCGCTGCACTTGTTGTTGTTTAGTCGTTTAGTCGTGTCCGACTCTTCGTGACCCCGTGGACCAGAGCACGCCAGGCACTCCTGTCTTCCACTGCCTCCCGCAGTTTGGTCAAACTCATGTTCGTAGCTTCAAGAACACTGTCCAACCATCTCGTCCTCTGTCGTCCCCTTCTCCTAGTGCCCTCCATCTTTCCCAACATCAGGGTCTTTTCCAGGGAGTCTTCTCTTCTCATGAGGTGGCCAAAGTATTGGAGCCTCAGCTTCAGGATCTGTCCTTCCAGTGAGCACTCAGGGCTGATTTCCTTCAGAATGGATAGGTTTGATCTTCTTGCAGTCCATGGGACTCTCAAGAGTCTCCTCCAGCACCATAATTCAAAAGCATCAATTCTTTGGCGATCAGCTT
The DNA here is from genome assembly GCF_965207765.1 of Zootoca vivipara. NCBI lineage: Eukaryota > Metazoa > Chordata > Lepidosauria > Squamata > Lacertidae > Zootoca > Zootoca vivipara. The sequence continues at coordinate 73,329,488 of NC_142583.1, forward strand.
TCTTCATGGTCCAGCTCTCACTTCCATATATCACTACTGGGAAAACCATAGCTTTAACTATATGGACCTTTGTCGGCAAGGTGGTGTCTCTGCTTTTTAAGATGCTGTCTAGGTTTGTCATTGCTTTTCTCCTAAGAAGCAGGTGTCTTTTAATTTCGTGACTGCTGTCACCATCTGCAGTGATCAAGGAGCCCAAGAAAGTAAAATCTCTCACTGCCTCCATTTCTTTCCCTTCTATTTGCCAGGAGGTGATGGGACCAGTGGCCATGATCTTAGTTTTTTTGATGTTGAGATTCAGACAATATTTTGCGCTCTCCTCTTTCACCCTCATTAAAAGGTTCTTTAATTCCTCCTCACTTTCTGCCATCAAGGTTGTGTCATCTGCATATCTGAGCTTGATATTTCTTCCGGCAATCTTAATTCCAGTTTGGGATTCATCTAGTCCAGCCTTTCGCATGATGAATTCTGCATATAAGTTAAATAAGCAGGGAGACAATATACAACCTTGTTGTACTCCTTTCCCAATTTTGAACCAATCAGTTGTTCCATATCCAGTTCTAACTGTAGCTTCTTGTCCCACATAGAGATTTCTCAGGAGACAGATGAGGTGATCAGGCACTCCCATTTCTTTAAGAACTTGCCATAGTTTGCTGTGGTTGACACAGTCAAAGGCTTTTGCATAGTCAATGAAGCAGAAGTAGATTTTTTTCTGGAACTCTCTAGCTTTCTCCATAATCCTGCGCATGTTTGCTATTTGGTCTCTGGTTCCTCTGCCCCTTCGAAATCCAGCTTGCACTTCTGGGAGTTCTCGGTCCACATACTGCCTAAGCCTGCCTTGTAGAATTTTAAGCATAACCTTGCTAGCGTGTGAAATGAGGGCAATTGTGTGGTAGTTGGAGCATTCTTTGGCACTGCCCTTCTTTGGGACTGGGATGTAGACTGATCTTCTCCAATCCTCTGGCCACTGCTGAGTTTTCCAAACTTGCTGGCATATTGGGTGTAGCACCTTAACAGCATCATCTTTTAAAATTTTAAATAGTTCAGCTGGAATATCATCACTTCCACTGGCCTTGTTATTAGCAGTGCTTTCTAAGGCCCATTTGACTTCACTCTCAAAGATGTCTGGCTCAAGGTCAGCAACCACAGTACCTGGGGTGTACGAGACCTCCATATCTTTCTGGTATAATTCCTCTGATAATTCTTGCCACCTCTTCTTGATGTCTTCTGCTTCTGTTAGGTCCTTACCCCCTTCTGTTAGGTCCTTACCCCCTTCATGGATCAATGCCTTGTTGTGGTGAAGGGGCTTGAATAACTCAGAGAAGCTATGAGCAGGTCATAGTGGAGAGTTTTGACTAAACGTGATCCACCTGGAGAAGGAACTGGCAAGCCACTCCAGTATCCCTGCCAAGAAAACTCCATGGACAAAGACAACTGGCCACTTTTTATAGTTATTTCAAATCCCATAAACTTTGGATGCGCAGCACGCACCACAATGGGCCTCTTTGGGCAAGATGACAACCTCGATGGCTTTAAAAGACGACAGGAGGAACGGATGGAGGAGATGGCTCCTCGCCAGGATGGTTGGAGGCAGCAAGGCTTCTGAGTGCCGGTTGCTGGAAGCCGCAGGAGGAGAGAGGGCTCTAGCCCCATTTGCTGGTTTCCCCCAAGCATCTGGTTGGCCCCTGTGAGAACAGGATGCTGCACTAAATGGGCCATTGACCTGACCCAGCAGCGTCTCTGACTTCACCCCCAGAGGCTCACCCCATTGTCTCTTGAGACAGAAGGATGCCAGTAACTATGAATGAAGATCAGGGGGGACAAATCCTGATGTGGAAGGTGGGAAGGGGACCGAGGAAGAGTGTGAGCCCAGAGGATTCATAGTGTTCCTTCATCTAAGATGAGCCTGACGTTATCACGCCTGCCTATCTCCATATTCAGCAGCGTCTGAGCTAAGCCTCTTAACCTTGGCATTTAGCAGGCAGTGAGAAAACAACTGAGTGGATCTAACCTTGGCACAGTTTGTATTTTAGGAACATTTAATGTTGCCGTTCACAAAGCCTCCTTTTCTCCATTTAAAAATACATGCATACATGCCTGAAGCTATAAAAGGAGCAGCTTAGGCTACAAATAAACCAATGAGTAAAATGAGTCTTAAAAAAAATTAAAACAATCCGTTTGGAATTGGCCTCTCAGAGGTCTGGCATGCCAAGTGGGCTTTTCATTCTGCTGTGCTTGAGCATTCTGAAGGAGAACATGGGCTCCCTTGGCATCTGCTCTCCAGGTCCCCAAACCACCTGCTGCTTACAAATTCCCTGACTTTGCTGCAAGGTGTCTTGCATGGAAACAGAGGTGGGGTGAGGGGCTTTAACTAAGCGCCCATCCCTGTCGAGGAGCATGACAAAGGCATGGTTGCCTCCCAGCTGCTATGGCACTCCTGTATTTTGGAAATAGGCAAGTGACCTGTTTGGGATGCGGTCACACTCCCTCTGAAGGAGCAGGCTTGCTGGTACACCTTTGTCACTAGGATTGTACACAAATCCAGTGAGTTTTCAAGAGTTCTGCATTCTGATTCCTGGAGCCAAGAAAGCAAAAGGGAGTCGCAAAAGGAAAAGGGACCTCATTGGGAATAAGCCAAGGCTGACTCCCTTCAGCACCAGGCTGGCAAAACTAAGAAGTGCTAGAAAGTGCTGTCGTGCCAACTTCTCTGAATCACACTGGGGAGAAAAGGTGAGCTGCGCAGGCGGGGCAAAGCCGGCTTAACATATCCACGATGCAAACGCTCTCTGAGACTCTATTTAATTTCTATCCAATTCAAGTTTTGCACAGCCAACACTTTGACCCTAAGGAAGCACCCAGCAATTTGGGATGCATAATATATTCAAAAGGTTGAACGTTACAAACTAGGACAGCGCCTTAACAGATTTTAACTTTTGTAATCTGTTGTGGCAGATGCGCTTTATAACGCTAAAAACAGGGCGCTGATTACTCAAACGTTTGCAGGTATAATTTCATTAGAAAACAGAAAAAGGATACAGCTGCTATTAGCCCCTCTGAAGCAAACAGGCAGGGCAGATCACGTTATGTAAAATGAACAATCAGATGCATTTTGATCATGTGTGATCTTCCTCAGTGGCCTTTTGGGATCTGTGTTGGGGGCAAGGACCAAACAGGTACATATCTAGAAAGGAGAATTCCCTGGATGCCAAGATCCAAGTTTGGGGTAAGTGCTCTTGGTCAGTTTGCATTTCTTGGTACAGAACGTATTGATCTGATGTGTAGAGATCTGTCCTATTCTAATTAATTCAAGAGGGTTCTGGAAGCTTCTCTGTGTGAAAGAAACAAGCAGAAGGTTCCTGGTGTTTGGTTATTGCTTCAGAGAAGCTGAGTACGGCTGGCTTCAACTGGGCCTGTTCTCTCTTCTTCAAGATAATGCTGACTATAATAATAGGCCAGAAGGAGCGTGGGTTTCACTCTTCTTTCTGTCTTTCCTTCTGGTGTGATGTTCTTTATATAGTGTTACGGTTTTAGTCTTATTATAAGTTATTGTAAGTTTAAGTTACGTTTGCTGCAGCTGGATGTTTTATGGACAGTGCCAATCTTGAATGTATGGGATTTATGACCATTATGCTCATTTGCCTTCAGTAGCAGTAAAGCTCTGCTGGATGAAATATTAATTGCCTCTGGTCTATTTTTTGGGAATCCCGCAACATGTTTAAATTTTTACTCTGCTAACTATACATTGGAGTTCTGCTCTGGGTCAATAATAAGTAGAATTCATGACACTCTTTGGTAAGAGAACCCCAGCAGCAATTTAAAATCACAAAACACACAGCAAAATAAAGCATGGAAATATAGGCTGCTGGACCTTTTAAATATGTCTTTGTGAGTTCCACAGCTTCCCACCTCCCTTAGCATGTTTGTTGAGTTAGAAATGGTTTACTTCCAAGCTCTTTCAAACTCTCCAAAGATCAGATTCATGTGCTTTCCCATACAGCATTCAGAAAACACAAGGCAGTAAAACTTGGCTTAGTGATGAAAGTTCCTAAATTATTGGTATAGGAACACAATGACTTGTAGGAGCCATGTGGTCTGAGCTTCAATAACCAGCTCAAAATCTCTTTACATGTTGAGCTTGGATTACCTAATCCCTCCTGAGCATAGCTGCCAAGTCTCCCATTTCCCCCGGGAAATCCCCGTTTTTCCAGCTGTTCCTAGCTGAAAAAACGGATTTTTTTGTTTTTTCCTGGTTTATTCTGGCGCGGTGGCCATTTTGGAACTGGGCGGAGCATGCTCAGAAGCGACTTTTGATGCTGCTCTGCCCAGTTCCAAAATGGCTGCAGTGCGTCTTCTGGCGCGATGGCCATTTTGGAACTGGGCAAAGCAGCATCAAAAGTCACTTCTGAGCATACTCCGCCCAGTTCCAAAATGGCGGCAGCACTACTTCCGGTCTGCTATTTCCGGCCCGGTCCCTTATTTCTCTGACAGCAACTTGGCAGGTATGCTCCTGAGGTGAGCTAAGCCCGGCAGGATAGGTGAGTCTCTGGCATTAACCCCTTTTTGCATTAATTAGACTTAAGCATGTTGGTTAGATGAGGCTGATTCTCCAAGAATCTGACTGTTCCCAAAGCTCCTATAGAAAGCAATAGCCTGCCTTTCACCGTTGTTACTGATAACCTGCCTTTCACCATGGTTACTGAAAGCTCTCTTAAAGCTGCACCATCTAAAAACAACATATTTCTTAAAGGTCTTGTGCAAATAGATGCACATATAATAATTGGCTGATCAATTGAAACCCCTTTGTTTAATAGATGGAGTCTTCTTTGCACAGCTGGCCTTTGACCCCTCATTTAGATGTTTATTGTGGGTGTGTTTATTTCCATATAGGAATCGTGTCACATTGACCATGCGGGGAACATCTTTTTCTTGTCATGTTAAGAAAAGAATGCTCCCCCCACACACAGTATCTTGAGTGAGGGCGGATTGAGTCTGCCTTTCATCTGTGGGTGAAAAAACAGGAGGAGGCTGTTGCAGGGGATTTGCACGAGGCTCGGTGGGCAGGTGGGCTTTGCTTATTTTCATGCCTTTAGAAGAGAAACCTTTGCAAACCTAGATTCAGGTAGGTTGCCATGTTGGTCTGACGCAGTAGAAATCTATATATATAAAAATGTAGGCATTGCTCACGCGGATGTAACAGCCTTTCTCCGTAACCGCTGAACTGTAATGTAGCAGATTTGGCCACAACCTTCCATGTCCATCAGTGAGGGATCTGGCATAATTCCCCCCCCCCCAAAAAGCAAACCTTTCATACCTAAAATAATGATTAAACACAAAAAGTGGCGCCCAAGTTAGACGTCACCAGCAGAAGCTCTGAAGACTCCAGCAGCATCGAATAGAAAGGCAGATCGCCCACTGCTGCCTCGAAAGCCGCACCACCAGATGACATCACAAAATTCCACAGCAACCAACTGAAAACAGGCCTTTTGCAGCAACAAGGCCCAACCAACTGAAAACAGGCCTTTTGCAGCAACAAGGCCAAGTGGAGGTAGGAGCCTGCCTGGGGGGGTGGGGGGCGAATAGGGGGCAGGGATAGGTAATAGGTCAGAATGGGGGGGGGGAGACACAGGGATGAAACCTGCCCTCTCCACAGTATCTCGCCTTGGCTTTGCAGACTAGGCTGAGTGGATTTAGGGGCCTGCCGGGGGGTGGGGGGCCAAATAGGCCGCAGCATAGAATCAACTGAATATGGGCCTTTTACAGGGCCGTGCCTTTGGGTAGAATAAATGTTATTTCACATAACACACATGGGTAGGCGAGTCAGGGTTGGGACGGCAAAATTTTACAGAACGCGCATTGGGGGAATGATTGTGTGCAAAATGAATGGGTCACAGGGATAACTGGGGGGGGGTTGGATGGAGGAGAGGAGGGAAATCACAGGGGTAAGTGGGGGGGCTTAGGGGGAGGAGAGGGAAAATAAGGGATAAGCTCGAGGGAAGATGGGGCATAATAGGTCATGGATAAGGACAGTTTGGGGATTCACAGGGATGAGGGTGGGGGATGAGGGAGGAATCACAGGGATAAGCTGGGGGTGAGGGGAGGAGTGGGGGAATCACAGGGATACATCATGGATCAGCACAGGGTAGGGAAAATCGCACAAATAACCCACAGCAACTCGTGGCAGGGCCAGCTAGTCTATATATATATATATATATATATATATATATATATATATATATATATATATACATACAGTGATACCTCGACATCCAAACGACTCGACTTCCGAAGTTGACAAACCCAGAAGTCTTTTCACCGTGCGCGCGTTCTGCGCAGAAGCGGTGCACGCAGTTGGCATGCGCAAAATGGGTGCTTTGACAACCGAAGACTTCGACTTATGAAGAGCGTCACAGAGCAGATCACCTTCGTAAGTCGAGGTACCACTGTATATAAATGTAGGCATTGCGTGCGCAGATGTAACAGCCTTTATCCGTAACCGCTGAACCGTAATGTAACAAATTTGGCCACAATGTTCCATGTCCATCAGGGAGGGATCTGGCATTAAAAAATTATCAAAAAACTACACCTTTCACACCTAAAATAATGATTAAATACAAAAAAGTGGCGCCCAAATTAGACGTCACCACCAGAAGTTCTGAAAACTTCAGCAGCATCCAATAGAAAGGCTGATCACACCCTGCCGCCTCCAAAACTGCGCTGCCAGATGACATCACAAAATTCCACAGCAACCAACTGAAAACAGTCCTTTTGCAGCAACAAGGCCCAGCTTTTTCAATAGGCCGCAGCATTGCCAAGCAGGAAAAACTGAGTAGGTTGCACCATTCAGTAGGCCACAGGCAAAAACAAACAGAATAGGGCCTTTCACAATGGGAGGGGGGGGGTCACAGGGATGAGGCACAACAAAGGGAGGGGGGAACCCGGAGTCAGCCAAAGCAGTGGGGGGTGGAGACATTTTCAGGAACACGTGTGGGGGGGAGTCTTATTTTTGAAACTTATACAGTAGGGGAGTCAGGGTTGGGACAGGGCAGGTGAGGGGACTCTGAAGGGAGACTCTGAAGGTCAATTTAACAGAAAAGGGTCCATTTAACACAGAAACCCACAGCAACACATGGCTGGGCCAGCTAGTATAAAATAAAAATAGAATTGTCCAGTAGCACCTTAGAGACCGACTACGGTATGTTTGTTCTTGGTATGAGATACCCTGACAGGTATCTGAAGAAGTGTGCATGCATACGAAAGCTCACACCAAGAACAAACTTAGTTTTTTATATATTTTTTACATTTTCCTTTTTACATATTTCCTCTGAGCCATAGGAAACATTCTGTTGTTGTGCCCATAGCCTAGGTCTAAGGTGCCATTGAGCTGCTAGCTTCCACATCTCAGTTTCTAACACTGGATTTGCAGGAGACAGAGCTCTGTTACAATGTGTGTTAGGGTCCAAGTAAGTCACTTTTGTTGGTAGGTCCATCAGTGAGCCTTGGGTGAATAAGCAATAAAACATCCACACATCTCAAAGTACAAGGCAGCTGCCTGCTCTTTTGGATCTGGTCCTCATCACGACAAAACTGATTGACCAAGTCGAAATACCAAGAAACTTGGGAGGAAGTGATCATGTCCTCCTGGGTTTCATGATATAGAAGGAAGGGAAAGCAGAGTATAGTCGGACTATAAGAAGACAACTTTCAAAAAGCTTAAGGAGTTACTGAGTGAGAGCCCATGGTCAGAAATACTTAAGAGAAGGGAGTCCAAGATGGATGGGAATTTCTGAAAGGTGAAATATTGAAGGTACAAAGACAGACAATTCCAACCAGAAAGAAAAGTGGGAGGCATCTAAAGAAACTGGTGTGGCTACATAAGGAGCTTACAGGTGAGCTGAGATTTAAGAAGGGCATGTATAAGAAATGGAAGAAAGGAGAAATCACGAAGGATTAGGGTACACATTAGCCAACAGTTGTAGGGAGAAGGTAAAGGTCCCCCATCGTCTTGCAGAGAAACTGGTAAAATGTGGGTTGGATGAGTAGTTCGAAAGCATGCCAGTGCAAGTAGATGGTACTGCTGTGGCAGGAAGCTAAATGGCATTTCCGTGCGCTCGGGATTCCGTCAGTGTTCTGTTGCGCCAGAAGCGGTTTAGTCCTGCTGACCAAATGACCCAGAAAACTGTCTGGACAAACGCCGGCTCCCTCGGCCTGAAAGCAAGATGAGCGCCATAGTCGCCTTTGAGTGGACTTAACTGTCCAAGGGTTCTTTTATCTTTTTTTAACTTTACCTTTAGGTGGGTTGGTAGCTGGCTGGCTGGCTGGCTGACTGACTGAACCCAAATAGTGCCCATTAATGGTTCCTCCTCATCCTGAAAAAAAGTGACAAGTGGGGTGCCACAGGGTTCTGCCCTGGGCCATTGTCCAGCGTCTTTATATATGACTTGGATGATGGAATGAAGGGGTTGCTCATCGAATTGGCAGGTGACACAAAACTTGGAGGGGTAGCTAATTCAGCAGAAGGCAGAATTGGGATTCAAGATTACCTTAACAGGTTGGAGAACTAACAAAATTAGTTTCGATACGGACAACTGTCAGGTTCTGCACTTAGGCAGGAATAACCAACTTTACAAATATAAGACAGGAAATACAGTGTTTTCCCTATTTTAAGACGTACTGTAGTCATAAAATAAGTCGTAGCAGGATTTTAAACCATTTGCACAATATAAGCCATACCTCGAAAATATGACATACCCCGAGCCAGTGGGACCCAGCATGTCGGCTGCAGGAGGAGGAGGAGGAGGAGGCCTGCCAGGTTGGTGCCCGGAACCGGCTACTGCTGTTGTGCTGTGCCGCGCGGAGTGAGACTGCCAAGCGCCCCAGCCAGCGGGACCCAGCACACTGTCTGCGGCAGGAGGAGGAGGCCTGCCGGGTCAGTGCCCAGCAGTGCTGCGCCCCCCCCCCCCCCGAGCCAGCAGGACCCAGCAGCAGCAATGCCGGCCGCGGCAGGAGGAGGCAGGCGCCTGGAACCATACGGTACTTAATGAAAAAATAAGACACCCCCCGATATAAGATAGTGTCTTGTTTTAGGGAAAACACGGTACTTGGATTGCCAGTAATACATGTGAAAAGGATCTAGGGGCCTTACATAAGTCAACAGTGTGCTGCAGCAGCAAAAACAGCTAATGCTATTCTAGGCTGCATCAAGAGAAGTCTAGTGTCCAGATACAGGGAAGTAATAGTCCTCTGTTCTGCCTTTTTCAGACCATACCTGGAGTACTGTGTCCTGTTCTGGGCACCCCAGTTTAAGAAACATGATTGATAATCAGGACAATGTTCAGAGAAGGGTGATCAAGATGATCAAAGGTCTAGAAGCCTAAGGCTTATGAGGAATGGTTGAAGGAGCTGGGTATTTTTTGCTTGGAAAAGAGGAGACTGGGAGGAGATAGTATACCCTTCTCCAAATACCTAAAGGGCTGCCACATGGAAAATGTAGCAAGCTTGTTTTCTTCCTCTCTGGAGGGTAGGACCTGAACCAGTGGCTTCAAGTTAGAAGAAAGATTCTGAGTCAACATCAGGAAGAACTTTCTGATAGTGCGAGCTGCTCAACAGTGGAACGGTCTGCTTCGGGAGGTTGTGGACTCTCCTTCCTTGGAGGTTTTTAATCAGAGATTGGATGGCCATCTGTCATGGATGCTTAGCTGAAATTCCTGCGTTGCAGTGTTGGACTAGTTGGCTCTTGGGGTCTCTTCCAACTCTACTATTATATGACCTGTCACTTCCCCTTCTCGTGACCTGATCTCGCATCACTGAGTTTCTGTGTAGCAGCCTTATCAGCTCTCCTTGCCCTTGGAGAAATAGGCTGGACGCTTTCCAGTGAAGGGGAGTCGGTTTTCTTTGTTCCTGTTCTGCTATTCCTACCGGTAGCTGTTCTCCACCCAGCTCTGCCCAGCTGTTGTTTTCTGAACTATGTCCCTCTGCAAACCAAGTCTCTAAATCTATACTTCTCCACTGTTCCTGGGCTGCTTCAGGATCCTGGTCAGGAACAGGAAGTGTGGGAGGTTCCCACCATTCCTCCTCAGAGCTGTAATCCTCAGACTGGTCTCTTACAATATCCTTCTTAAATTGTACCCACAGTTGGACACATATTCCAGGTGTGAGCTAACCAAGGCAGGATAGAGCAGGACTATTCCTTCCCTTGATCTGGACACTAGACTTCTGTTGATGCAGCCTAGAAGAGCATCGTTGATGAATTTGTTTTAGCTTGCCATTGTCTGTTGCCTGGAACTGCAGTAAAGGTTGCTCATGCCCTACATAGAGTTCGCATTTAGGTCAGACAAGCAGGCTGAAGTCCTGACCTTGCCTCTTGGATGTGACTGATCCCGATGCTAAGAAAACAAACCTGACCCTGTGTGTGCCAGCGATCCCCCCCCCAAGATTATTGGCCTCATGTCCAGGCAGCTGGACTTGAGTGACAGCCAGCTCTGCCTTTGGACAGCGCATTCCAGGGACAGCTAATGAGACCCTCTTGGCACAGGCAGACGGCGGAGTACAGCGTGTCCCTTGCCCAGAGGTGGCTGAGCTGTCGTTTTCCCTTCCTGCCATGCGGAGAACGTGAGACGCTTCTCTCCGGTGGACAGTCCCAGCCAGTGGCATAAAGAGGAGAAGGGTGGGAGACCGTGAGAGGCAGGCAAGGTCCAAGGGTGACCCGGACCTCTAAGAAGTTGGGGAAGAAGGACCTGGTGTTCCCTGCGCCCTTGTGAAAGGGCAGTCTCCTGTGTCCTCTCCGTCTTCCAGCATCTTGGAAGGAGGACCTGTTCTCCGCACAAGCCACCCTTTGGCCAGGGAGTTTCTCTCCCCCGTTGATAGAGGAGCAGAGGCCAATGTTGACCGAAGGATCGGCTTGGATTGGATACCCTTGAGCCAAATATCTCATGCTTAGCCTGCACCCTTTGGCACTTCTCCCAAGAAGCCCTGGGGGGAGGAGGTTTCTGCCTGGGTTCCTGCCGACCTCTCTCATGGGAAGATGCAAGCCGGGAAGAAAGCAGCAAGCACCAAAGGGAACAGGGTGCTGTCTGGTGAAGCGGCTGCTCAGCACCCTCTAGATCCACTGAGACGGTAAGTCCATGCTGGACCAAGATGGCCTTGTCTTGAGTCACAGTTAGTAGCCCAGAGATAAGCTTTTTGCCCACCCATTGTCAGACTTTGGAAAGGATTTCGAGGGCCATCTCGCTCAAGCTCATAATACCGTGACCGTAATGCCTGGATGCTGGTCCAACATTTATTGGTTCCAAGGACAGAGATCCTCCCTGTTTCTGGGACACTTTGATCCCTTGTTAATTCATGCTTTTGTGAAAGGACTGGTTGGTTCTCTTACCTGGGTAAGCAAGGGCTTTCAAGTTGACAGACCTCCAGAGGATGTGCTCTGTAAAGAAGGATCTAGGGATGGTAAAGCATAAAGAGCAATGGCTTCAGCTGTGCAAGAAAAGAAATAAAGTTGGAAGGAAGGAATAATTTTCAACCACCAGGAGGTAGATTTAAATATGAAGGAAGAAGTGAAGTGAAGTCTTTCTAGGTTAAATACAAATAAAAAATCCTTCCAGTAGCACCTTAGAGAACAACTACCGGAACGTTTGTCATTGGTATCAGCTTTCGTGTGCATGCACACTTCTTCAGATACACTGAAACAGAAGTCACCAGACCCTTATGTATAGTCAGAGGGTGGGTGGGGTGATGGGAATGGGTGATGGGCTGATAGGAGTGGTAAACCTGTTGATGACTGTGACTGTTAATGACTGCAATTAGTCTTGCAGGAAAAAGCAAGGGCCGAGGTGCTAAAGAAAGCTTGATCATGTATAATGAGATAAGAATCCAATGTCTCTGTTCATACCAGGTCTCTTCGTGGTTTTAAGCTTGGTTGTTGTTGTTTAGTCATTTAGTCGTGTCCGACTCTTCGTGACCCCATGGACCATAGCACGCCAGGCACTCCTGTCTTCCACTGCCTCCCGTAGTTTGGTCAAACTCATGTTCGTAGCTTCGAGAACACTGTCCAACCATCTTGTCCTCTGTCGTCCCCTTCTCCTAGTGCCCTCAATCTTTCCCAACATCTTTTTTTTAAAAAAATATTTTTATTAATTTTCCAATTAAAACCAATTATATCACATTCAATATTTCAAATTATACACATATATATATCAATCAAACCGAATGTTATGCCAAATCATCTAAAGAATTTTTTATTTGGGTTCCCATGCTTCAAGAAATTGGGAATTCCTCGCAACTGTCCACTGCCGTCTTTTTTCTAAAGTTCAAATCGTCCTCCAAGTTCATAATAATCCAGATCTTCCCCTTACAGTCACATAGATGTTTTCCACTTTCATCTGATTGTTTCCCAGCTGCTGAGATAAATATCAAACAACAATCTTTCCCAACATCAGGGTCTTTTCCAAGGATTCTTCTCTTCTCATGAGGTGGCCAAAGTATTGGAGCCTCAGCTTCACGATCTGTCCTTCCAGGGAGCACTCAGGGCTGATTTCCTTAAGAATGGATAGGTTTGATCTTCTAGCAGTCAATGGGACTCTCAAGAGTCTCCTCCAGCACCATAATTCAAAAGCATCAATTCTTCGGCGATCAGCCTTCTTTATGGTCCAGCTCTCACTTCCATACATCACTACTGGGAAAACCATAGCTTTAACTATACGGACCTTTGTCGGCAAGGTGATGTCTCTGCTTTTTAAGATGCTGTCTAGGTTTGTCATTGCTTTTCTCCCAAGAAGCAGGCGTCTTTTAATTTCGTGACTGCTGTCACCATCTGCAGTGATCAAGGAGCCCAAGAAAGTAAAATCTCTCACTGCCTCCATTTCTTCCCCTTCTATTTGCCAGGAGGTGATGGGACCAGTGGCCATGATCTTGGTTTTTTTGATGTTGAGCTTCAGACCATATTTTGCGCTCTCCTCTTTCACCCTCATTAAAAGGTTCTTTAATTCCTCCTCACTTTCTGCCATCAAGGTTGTGTCATCTGCATATCTGAGGTTGTTGATATTTCTTCCGGCAATCTTAATTCCTGCTTGGGATTCATCTAGTCCAGCCTTTCGCATGATGAATTCTGCATATAAGTTAAATAAGCAGGGAGACAATATACAACCTTGTCGTACTCCTTTCCCAATTTTGAACCAATCAGTTGTTCCATATCCAGTTCTAACTGTAGCTTCTTGTCCCACGTAGAGATTTCTAAGGAGACAGATGAGGTGATCAGGCACTCCCATTTCTTTAAGAACTTGCCATAGTTTGCTGTGGTCGACACAGTCAAAGGCTTTTGCATAGTCAATGAAGCAGAAGTAGACGTTTTTCTGGAACTCTCTAGCTTTCTCCATAATCCAGCGCATGTTTGCTATTTGGTCTCTGGTTCCTCTGCCCTTTCGAAATCCAGCTTGCACTTCTGGGAGTTCTCGGTCCACATACTGCCTAAGCCTGCCTTGTAGAATTTTAAGCATAACCTTGCTAGCGTGTGAAATTTAAGCTTGGTAATGAGTTGCAATTCAGCAACTTCTCTTTCCAGTCTGTTTCTGAAATTTTTCTGTAATAAAACAGCTGCTTTGAGATCTTGTATAGAATGTCCTGGGAGATTGAAGTGTTCTCCTACTGGTTTCTCTGTCTTGTGATTCCTGATGTCAGATTTATGTCCATTTATCCTTTGGCGTAGGGTTTGGCCTGTTTGTCCAATATAGAGAGCTGAAGGGCACTGTTGGCATTTGATGGCATACACAATGTTAGAAGATGAGCAATTAAATAGTCCTGAGATGGTATGTTTGATGTTGTTGTGGCCAGTGATTGTGTTGTCCGGGTGTATGTGGCAGCAAAGTTTGCATCTGGGTTTATTGCAGGCTCTGGTACCAGTGTCCATGTTAAGTCTGGTGGTTGTATTATTGTGGGTGAGGAGTTGTTTAAGATTGAGTGGCTGTCTGTAGGCAATGAAAGGTCTTCCTCCCAGAGCTTGAGAAAGAGAACTATCATTGTCTAGGAGAGGTTGTAGATCTCTGATGATGCGCTGTACTGTTTTAACTTGGGAGCTGTATGTGATTACTAGTGGTTTTCTGTTATTTTCTCTTTTGGGTCTGTCTATACGGACCTTTGTTGGCAAGGTGATGTCTCTGTTTTTTAAGATGCTGTCTAGGTTTGTCATTGCTTTTCTCCGAAGAAGCAGGCGTCTTTTAATTTCGTGACTGCTTTCACCATCTGCAGTGATCATGGAACCCAAGAAAGGGAAATCTCTCACTGCCTCCATTTCTTTCCCTTCTATTTGCCAGGAGGTGATGGGACCAGTGGCCATGATCTTAGTTTTTTTGATGTAATGAGCTTCAGACCATATTTTGCACTGTCCTCTTTTACCCTCATTAAAAGGTTATTTAATTCCTCCTCACTTTCTGCCATCAAGGTTGTGTCATCTGCATATCTGAGGTTGTTGATATTTCTTCTGGCAATCTTAATTCTGGCTTGGGATTCAACTAGTCCAGCCTTTTGCATGATGAATTCTGCATATAAGTTAAATAAGCAGGGAGACAATATACAGCCTTGTCATACTCCTTTCCCAATTTTGAACCAATCAGTTATTCCATATCCAGTTCTAACTTTAGCTTCTTGTCCCACATAGAGATTTCTCAGGAGACAGATGAGGTGATCTTGCACTCCCATTTCTTTAAGAACTTGCCATAGTTTGCTGTGGTCGACACAGTCAAAGGCTTTTACATAGTCAATGAAGCAGAAGTAGATGTTTTTCTGGAACTCTTTAGCTTTCTCCATAATCCAGCGCATGTTTGCAATTTGATCTCTGGTTCCTCTCCCCCTTCAAAATCCAGCTTGCACTTCTGGGAGTTCTTGGTCCACATACTGCTTAAGCCTGCCTTGTAGAATTTTAAGCATAACCTTGCTAGCGTGTGAAATGAGCGCAATTGTGTGGTAATTGGAGCATTCTTTGGCACTGCCCTTCTTTGGGATTGGGATGTAGACTGATCTTCCCCAATCCTCTGGCCACTGCTGAGTTTTCCAAACTTGATGGCATATTGAGTGTAGCACCTTAACAGTACCATCTTTTAATTTTTTTAATAGTTCAGCTGGAATATCACTTTAATAGTTCAGCTGGAATATCAGAACTTATGGTGCTGGAGGAGACTCTTGAGAGTCCCATGGACTGCAAGAAGATCAAACCTATCCATTCTGAAGGAAATCGGCCCTGAGTGCTCACTGGAAGGACAGATCCTGAAGCTGAGGCTCCAATACTTCGGCCACCTCATGAGAAGAGAAGACTCCCTGGAAAAGACCCTGATGTTGGGAAAGATTGAGAGCACTAGTAAAAGGGGACGACAGAGGATGAGATGGTTGGACAGTGTTCTCGAAGCTACGAACATGAGTTTGACCAAACTGCGGGAGGCAGTGGAAGACAGGAGTGCCTGGCGTGCTCTGGTCCATGGGGTCACGAAGAGTCGGACACGACTAAACGACTAAACAACATCATCACTTCTACTGGGCTCGTTATTAGCATTGTTTCTAAGGCCCATTTGACTTCACTCTCCAGGATGTCTGGCTCAAGGTCAGCAACCACACTACCTGGCGTGTACGAGACCTCCATATCTTTCTGGTATAATTCCTCTCTGTATTCTTGCCACCTCTTCTTGATGTCTTCTGCTTCTGTTAGGTCTTTTCCACTTTTGTCCTTTATTATGGTAATCTTTGTACAAAATGTTCCTTTCATATCTGCAATTTTCTTGAACAGGTTGATTATTATACTTACAGATTATTTTAAAAATATCATTTTATCAGCTTCAAACAACATGGTATTTCAAGTTTGATGAATGGGTTTTTCTTTGGCTATGAAAAGAGAGATGACATGCATTATCCATGTCAAATTGGCACACATTCATTTGAATGGGAGAACAGTGTCTACACTCTTACAAATCTGTGTGTCAAGGGAGCTAGCCTTTTATTTCAGAGGAACAAGAATATTGCTATTCTCAAGTGAGCTAATTTGATAACAGAGTATGGCTTCAACTAATAGAGGTACGGTTTTTCTATTTGTTAAATCTATCTATCTACAATGGACCCTCGGGTTACGTTACCTTTGGGTAACGTAATCTTTGGGTTGCGAACACGTGAAACCCGGAAGCACTCCGCATACCGCGCGCATGTGCAGAACAGGCGCCTCCGGTTATGAAGATTTTGGGATATGGCTGGGCCTCCGGAATGGACCTCATTCATAACTGGAGGTACCACTCTATCTACCTATCTATCTATCTATCTATCTATCTATCTATCTATCTTTCATCTATCTATAATCTATCTACCTGTATCAGACAAAGGATCAGACAAATTAAAAGTAACTAAAGATAGAAATAAGACAACAATCTATGCAAAATGAATGAATTCATTCACACCCCTGCTTTTAGTACTAAAGCAAGACTAGATGACCCTCATGGCCCCTTCCGATTACCAGTCTATGATTCTGTAAGTCATCAATAGCCCAAGAGAATGATTACGATCCCTTCTTCCCATCTCAGTCTCTATCAAGAGATATCCTCTCTTTTCCTACCCCCTCTTGGACTTGTGACCATGGTTATATCACAGTTAGCAGGCTCAGGTTTTAGTTTATGTTACTCCAACGGACTCTCTCTCAAAGAATATCTTTGTCAATATAGCAAACATCAGGCTGTCGATCACATTTGGGCTCTGCCACATGCCATTGCGACCCTGTTCTCCCGTCTCCATCCTCTCCTCTCACACATTCAACATTGCTGGAATGTTTATCTGAAAAGGGTTTAAAGTTTTATATAATGTGACCCTGATACGAGAATCCAGGATTTGACAAAAAGATGTTAGTGCTTCTTTATCAGTACCTGTGGTTGTTTCCTAAATAGGCAATAAATAGACTGGGGAGATGAGTTTTTGGCAGATGCTATGTGAAAGCCAAACTCGATGTACTTATGATGGGCTATTTATTCCTCCTCAATAAAAAGTAGCCAGGTGCCCCCAATCCAGAGTGATACCAAGGGCAGTAGAGTGGCATTAACCTTGCATTGTTTTTCTGCTGAAAATTTGCCTCTGAAGCTTCTATTTAGCTCCAGTGGTACTATTTAGAATCATAGAATCATAGAGTTGGAAGAGACCACAAGGGCCATCCAGTCCAACCCCCTGCCAAGCAGGAAACACCACCAAAGCATTATTGTCATATGCCTGTCAAGCCTCTGCTTAAAGACCTCCAAAGAAGGAGACTCCACCACACTCCTTGGTAGCAAATTCCACTGCCGAACAGCTCTTACTGTCAGGAAGTTCTTCCTAATATTTAGGTGGAATCTTCTTTCTTGAAGTTTGAATCCATTGCTCCGTGTCCGCTTCTCTGGAGCAGCAGAAAACAACCTTTCTCCCTCCTCTATATGACATCCTTTTATATATTTGAACATGGCTATCATATCACCCCTTAACCTTCTCTTCTCCAGGCTAAACATACCCAGCTCCCTAAGCCGTTCCTCATAAGGCATCGTTTCCAGGCCTTTGACCATTTTGGTTGCCCTCCTCTGGACACGTTCCAGCTTGTCAGTATCCTTCTTGAACTGTGGTGCCCAGAACTGGACACAGTACTCCAGGTGAGGTCTGACCAGAGCAGAATACAGTGGTACTATTACTTCCCTAGATCTAGATGCTATACTCCTATTGATGCAGCCCAGAATTGCATTGGCTTTTTTAGCTGCTGCATCACACTGCTGACTCATGTCAAGTTTGTGGTCTACCAAGACTCCTAGATCCTTTTCACATGTACTGCTCTCAAGCCAGGTGTCACCCATCCTGTATTTGTATTTGCAGCACATGGTGCTACATTACCACTCAGGGCTTATTCACACTTCCATTTGCCCTGTTGCTTTCATCCAAGGAAGCCCATTCTTTAGAGATGAATTGGAACAAACAGCAATCGGGTTTTGGGTGGATTGCTGTTTGTTGCAATTTAGCACTAAAGAGTGAGGTGGGAAAACACCATCCATCCCTAGCTACTACTACCTAGAGCAAAGTCAGACGTATGAGAGGGTAGAACATATGGAGAATTATGCTAATTGATATTTAACTGATATTTAGCGTGAGCCTCCTATGCATAAACCATCAGCCTTCACTTGACTTGCTCTCTTGATTATAGCTACAGCTTGCCTCTTGAGCTAGTAGTAGCTACTATTCTTAGAAGGGGTTGTGCAATGGGACCTAAAAGTGTAGCAAATTCAGTTATATTTCAAGCTCCACACTTTGGCTCCATATGCAAATGATTCCATGTCCGGTGCACGCAAGATTTTCAAATAGTTGATTTGCAGTATGTTGGTGAAATATACCAGTATACCTGATGAAATAATTATAACTTTACCTCAACTTCCATTCATTACACTGTGCTTCAGTTAGACCCCCGAGTTGGACAGCACTTATTTTTGGGTAATGGCAAACTAGTGAAACAAGGGCTTTAAATTGTATCATTACTCTGTAAGTCAGGTTTTGTGGAAAGTTTATGAACTTCACTTTGTAAATACAATCTGCACCATTTTGAAGATTTTGCGTGGACACATATAGATCAACAGCTCGTATGGATCAATGGTTTTCTTCTGGCTGATCATTAAAAGAGGTAGGTGGCACCTATAAATTTTGTACATTTAAAACCCTATTGTCCTGCTGCAACTTAAAAAAGATTGTAAGGGAGGTTCCGGTTTCCGCCGGCAGGAATGGCGGACCTGTTTTCCATCCCTCTGACCTTCGTAAGGAATTTGGCGGTTGCTAGGGGAGTAAATGGCAACCCCCTACCCTCTCCGGGGGTTACGGAGAGGGGCCGCTGGCCCGCGATGCCCCCAGACCCACTCCGACTGTTTATGGAGTGGGGGGAGCTTGGGCTGAAAAGCACTTACGAGGGCCAGGACTCCCGGACACTAATCTGCATGGCGGGGATTTCCATGGTTAAAGAAGATAATTAGGCTTAAATCTATGGACATACTTCAGAAGGAGGGGAAGAAGCGCTGTTTACTGCTGAGAAATTTATGCTGCTGAGGGAGAGGAGTCAAAGGCTGTATTTCATCTGGAAGAAGGATTGATGGGGACGGAGCGATAAGGGAAGTGAGTTTTTTTTCTTCTTCATATGAGTTACTTCGTACCTTCCCAGACGCGATGTCCTGGCTTGTTTGGAGTGAAAGAGAAGCAAAAGACTGTGTGAGTTGAACTTTATAAACTGTTGTTACTGAGCATATTTTTTAAAGATGTGGAGTTGCCGATGAGAAAAGCCCCCCCCCCCCTAGTCGGACGGAAGGAGTGCCTAGACGCGTTCGGAGGATTTATGAGCTGTGACGCACTTTGAATTGGAGCAGCGACCTGAAGCTAAGTTCAGCTATAGGGCAAGGAGATCCATTAATTTACCAAGAGTTTATGGTTTGATGTTTGGGTCTTCTGCCTGGAAAAGCTGTAAATTTTATAAAGATCGTTAATCTACATGGCTATGAGAGAAAACGAAAGTGATTTGAGCTTTTTAAGATGGCGCTGCTTCGACGCAACAGGGAGCTCCAGACTAAGAAGATTTATGGGGAGGCTGGATTGATTAACCCACACAGGAGAAAGAACATCTGTGAAACCTTGTTTGATATTTATCTCAGCAGCTGGGAAACAATCGGTTGAAAGTGGAAAACATCTATGTGACTGTAAGGGGAAGATCTGGATTATTATGAACTTGGAGAGACGATTTGAACTTTAGAAAAAAGACGGCAGTGGACGGTTGCGAGGAATCCCCAATTTCTTGAAGCATGGGAACCCCAAAAAAAATTCTCTAGATGATTTGGCATAACATTCGGTTTGATTGATATATATATGTGTATAATTTGAAATAATGAATGTGATATAATTGGTTTTAATTGGAAAATTAATAAAAATATATTTTAAAAAAAAAAGATTGTAAGGAAAGTTGAGCAAAAACTGTCCCCTTTGCTTTGCTTTTGAGTCACAAAAAAACACCTGTTTTCCATCATTTTTGCGAGGAAGTACATGAAAGTGATCCAGTGAACTTAATTATGGGCCGGAGAGGGTGGAGGGAGTCTGAGAAAATGGTCTCAGCGAAAAGCATAGTGCCAGCAACCGGCCATCGGAAGCATTTCTGCCTCCAGTCGTGGAAGTAGAGCCATCTTGGTTAGTAGCTGTCCACAGCCCTCTCCTGCCCTCCACTTGACCCCCCCCCCCCAAGGCTCTCTTTATGGTGTGAGGCTAAGGCTGCAATCCTCACCGCACTCAGCAGGGTTTATTTATGCCTCCACGCGGCGAGGATCACATGATATGTTTTGAAGCAAACAACGCGTCTTGAGTGCGCTTAGTTGCAGACAAGGCTGGCAAGCGCTGGTTTTTTTTTTTTTTGTATAGGAGCAAATGAAGACATCCGAAACCGGGGCTGCTGTCACAACAGTACGGTCACTTCTTGCAGAGCTGACCTTTGGCATCATGTGTCTGCCGCACATCAGCTGCCTTGGCGAAACACAACACAATCTCCCTGCTTCTGCTGGCAACCATGGGCGGGGAGCAGAGGCTGGGGAGAGGGGACCAGGATGGTTTGGAGATGTTGATGGGTGAGGGGGTGCAGCCACACCCTGAGAGCCACATAATGGCCACCGCCTTGGCCCACTGCCAGCGTGCATTGAGAGCAGTTATGCTCTTACTTAGAGGTGATGCTCTTCAGGAGTTGCCAGCCTGCCCACAATCTCCAAATGCCTGTAATTCAGTACCCTGGAGATGTATTAGCTGGTCCTGCCGCCCTCCTGCCACCTTCATTTATGGCTCTGCAAAACAGATAGCTAAAAATAGCCAGGGGCTGGCGGTGATGAAACTGTAATTGCTCATTGCATGAAATGCCAGGGTATTCTGCCAAGGCTCTGAGTGCGCCTCAGTTCAAGACCCGGGAAAACGATTTAGAGGAAAGGGTTTGCAATAGGTTGAGGCGTCTGGCCCCTGCTGGGTGATTTTTCCTTAATAAGGCGTAGCCAAGCAGGCGGCCCCGTCAAAGAAGCTGAGACGGCCTGGGTCTGGAGACTCCCAAGTTGGTCGCAATGCTGATTTCTTCCGCAAAGCTGCCTTTTGGTATTCAGCCGAAACTAAAGCAAAACGCAGAACGAAACATTCTTCACCCGCAGTTTTTGAACCCCTCTGCAGGCAGCTAGGTAAATTGTACGTTAGGTTGGCATCCAGGAGACAATGGAGGGGGTGAGGTCAAACTGTTGGCAGGTTGCAGTGTCTGCTGTGGCTGTAGAAGCCGATGCAGGAGAGACATGTTTTGTTGCAGCTGGGGCGGGTGAAGGCACCTGGCAGATGCACCAGGGTATTTCTTCTCTCTCTGCTCCTCCCAGCGGTTGTTCCTCCTCTGATCACTGCTTTGGATACACTACTGCCTGTCTCCAGGCACTGCAGTTGTATCTCTGATGGTGGCAACTCAAGGAACTCGCAACAGGTTTCTCCTGGTGGGTGGGTGGGAATCGGGGTGGGGGTGGGGAATCTGTTCTTTGTTCTGCAACACGCAACACCCTCTGTGTCCTTGGAGATAAGGGGGTTGGGGAGCTTAGTGTTGGAAAACGCTCTGGGGGTGCCTGCAAGTCCCCGGAACTCCAAATGTCCTCTGGTACGCGCAGCTCTGGAAAAGGCATCTCCCTTCTCTTCCAGTGCGCTTCTAGCGACATACATCATAATGATCTATACACTGAGCTTCTGGCAAAACACAGCAAGAAGCGTGAGACATCCTAGAGCTAATCTACTATTTATTTTCACACTATGTACAGACAAAAGCATAATGGCGTCCATTCCCTTCAGCTCCGAGAGAGCAACAGGAACTAGTAAAAGTGAAAGTTCATTACAAAGTACATTCAGCGGAAGAGACTGCCGTCCTGTTCTCACTCTCTTCTCAGACAGGCATGTGATTTATGCCAATCACAAATGCAGCATTGGAGGAGTGAAACTGCTAACGCTTAGTCCAGTAAGAAGGGCAAGCTCGCATAGCTGCCAAGTTATCCCCTTTTTTAAGGGATTTTCCCTTATGCTGAATAGGCTTCCTCGCGAGAAAAGGGGAAACTTGGCAGCTATGCAAGCTCCTGAGATGCTTCTGCAGCCTCTGTCCTCTCCTCTGCAACATTTGCCGAGTCTGAACCGCTTTCTGCACCTGGCTTTTCCAGCTCAAGAAAGCCTTTTGCCTCTTCAGCACCCAACCATTCCTCTCCTCCTTTTCCCTCTGACCTGTGCTCTGAGCCTTCCTCCTCTGCATGGCCGGTGCCTCCCACCACTGGTCATCAGGCAACCCCCAACATCACCACAATTTGGGGCTTACCAGCAAGTAGAATTAAGTCCCTCAGGAGATCCAAGGCACACCAGTGCCCCTGAACTCACACTGTCTTGTTTATTTTCTTGTTTTTTTTGAGGATTGGCCACCAAGAAGCTATGGCTTTGCGGGCATAGTGTTGTGTATTGGGCTGAAGTCTGTGCAGTTTTGTCCAACTGGGGCACCAGCCTGGAATTCCCCCTCAAATATAGAGGCCCAGGTGGGGGGCTAGGGCCACAGCACTCCTCAGGTGCAATCCAGCAAGGGACGTACTCTGATGCAGGTCAAGAACTCGCTCACTTCCAGTCAACCCCAAATTAAGTCCTTCCAACAGACGGGCCAGAAATGGTTGGTTCTCCCTGATGCCTATGTGAAACCTCTTACACCAGTAATCAATAAAGTCGTGGCCTGATTTGACCCAAATCCTAGTTGCCTTGTCTCTTTATTCATTGAATTTGGGTGTGTGTGTGTGTTGCTGTAGGATAGGGGGGTGCATGGGCACGTAAGTCCGCTCCCCATCCTTGGTTGGCGCCATTGAGTGCCAGCACGTCCTCCACCATGAATGATCCGATGAGGGAGATCCCTTGGGTCACTTTGTGGGCAGCAAAGGAGGTCCTTGGGCTGAGGTTGCTGCCTGGGAAGTGGATCCTGGCTGCTTGCTCAAGCAAGGCTTCTGAATGCCGGTTGCTGGAAGCCGCAGGAGGAGAGAGGGCTCTAGCCCCATTTGCTGGTTCCCCCCAAGCATCTGGTTGGCCCCTGCGAGGACAGGATGCTGCTGCACTAAATGGGCCATTGACCTGACCCAGCAACGTCTCTGACTCCACCCCCAGAGGCTCACTCCAATGTCTCTTGAGACAGAAGGATGCCAATAACTACGAATGAAGATCGGGGGCGGGGGGGCGGGGAGGGGCCTGATGTGGAAAGTGGAAAAGGGAACGAGGAAGAGTGTGAGCCCAGAGGATTCATAGTGTTCCTTCATCTAAGGCAGGCATCCCCAAACTTCAGCCCTCCTGATGTTTTGGGACTACAATTCCCATCATCCCTGACCACTGGGCCTGTTAGCTAGGGATGATGGGAGTTGTAGGCCAAAGATATCTGGAGGGCCGAGGTTGCCTATGCCTGGTTCAGATAGTGTGTTTATTTCCACTTAAGAATCGTGTCACCTTGACCATGCAGGGAACATTTTTTTCTTGTCATGTTAAGAAATGAATGTCCCCCCCCCCCCGGCAATATCTTGGCTGAGGACGGATGGAGCCTGCCTTTCATCTGCGGGTGAAAAACAGGAGGAGGCTGTTGCAGGCGATTTGCACGACGCTCAGTTGGGAGGGGGGGGCAGGTGGGCTTTGCTTATTTTCATGCCTTTAGCAGAGAAACCTTTGCAAACCTAGTTTTAGGTAGGTTGCCATGTTGGTCTGACGCAGTAGAAATATAAAAATAGAATTGTCCAGTAGCACCTTAGAGACCAACTAAGTTTGTTCTTGGTGAGAGATTCCCTGACAGGTATCTGAAGTGTGCATGCACACGAAAGCTCATACCAATAACAAACTTCGGTTTTTTATATATTTTTTACATATTCCTTTTTACATATTTCCTCTGAGCCATAGGGAACATATATCGGAGCAGCGAAAGCCCTACGAAGTTAAAAGCCGGCGTTGTCATTGAGCCCCGGGATTAGCCCCTGACGAAGAGACCTGCGGGACCCGGAAGCTTGCGTGCTTCGCCGGGCGATTTCTCTGCCTGCGCATGCGTGGCTTTGTCCCGCGCATGCTCCGTCCCTTTCCCGCCGACGTCCGGCTGCCGCTGCTGCTTTCTCCCTTCCCCCTCGTCCCCATCCGGGAACCTCCGGGCGCGCATGCGCAGCGTGGCGACGCCGTCGGGGGCGAGGCAGGAGCAGGAGCAGCGCGGCGCCCGCGGCCTTCGCTGGAGCCTCTCTCTTTTCCCCTTTTCCCTCCGCGCAGGCGGGACCCGAGGCCCAGCGCGGCGCCCGGCGGAGGTAAAGTTCAAGGGAGGGGACCTCCGGGGGGGGGGTCCTCGGGAGGGGAGACAGGCCTCGGCGCCCGGGAAGCCGCCTCTGAGTTCCCCTCAGGCCTCAAGCGAGGGGACGCCCAGGGGGAAGCCACCTCTGAGGGCCCCTCAGGCCTCAAGGGAGGCTAGGAATGGTCAGAAATCCTAAGAAAGAACAACGCCGGGAAGGGGGGGGGAGGGGGGTTGGAAGCGGCCCTCAGCTCCTGAAGGGAATGGGGCCCTTGCTGTGTCCAGCTGTTTGTGTTGAATAGGAAGCCTTCACAACACAAAACACGGGGCTTGGTTTTATTGGTTGTCATCCTATATTTTGGAAATGCACATCCAGTCCCCCCCTTTACTTTTTTTGGGGGCCCCAAGAGAGCTTGTTCACCTTATACAGTACATTAATGCAGCACTGCCTGTAAACATTTTGTGAATCTAAGTGTGGCCTCATTGAGGGGCAGTATTTGAATATGAGTGGGAAAATGAGAGTACCCCTAAACATTATTTTAGGAAAAAGCACTGATTAATAATAATAATAATAATAATAATAATAAGGCCCCACTGAAACCCTCCCCTCTTTGTGTGTGTGTGTGGGGGGGGGAGTGAGTGCCTCATGCGATGTTACATCTTCTAGCTGCCCTGAGAACAACGCTATGTTGTTATTATTACTGTTGTTGTTGTTATTGGCTTGCCTCGCCATTGTGGCTTCCTCTGGTTTTGCATTTATTCTCACACTGTACACATCCCCAAACTGTCTCACCTTTTCAGGATTTGTTTTTGGCACCCATGTCACCTGTGACATGAACTCCCTAGCCAGGATCCATGCGTATCCTGCAGAAAAGACAAAGAAAAAACGATGACTCTTGCCCCTCGTGAAAGTTGGCAGCTGGGAAAGGCGGCTTGGGGAGAAGGAAGCTAGGCGGGAGAGGGAAATCTCTGGGCTTCTTGGTCCTTCCTTCCATATGTTGCCTGCCTGGGATTCGTGATGGGGAGAGTTGCCTCTGCTTCTTCTTCCAGGTCCTGCCTGTGGGTTTCTTCCCATTGGGGCATCTAGTGGAGAGCTTGAGGCTGACTGAGATGGGGCCCCTTTGACTGCTTTTCATTAAATTTATGTACCACCCTCCGTCCAAAGATCACGGGGCAGTTGGTTCACCTTTTGTGGTGTCCCTAATTCCCATCAGGCTGGTATTTCCAGGGATGAGTCTAGAGTCCACTCGCCTTACATGCTGATATTCTGCACAAACTGGAAGGTGCTTGTAATCCCCCCCCCCCCTGGTATTTAGCCCTCTCTCCCTTCTGCCAAAACAGCTCCCAGGCCAGCTTTCACAAATCAGGACTCTTATCTGTAGTTTGAAGAGCAGCTTTACTGCTTCTTTGGCCTAGGGCTGATCTTAAACACAGTAAACGCTACTGAGCTTTGGTGGTTTTTCTGTAGTGCCTTCAATATGCATGACATTTTACAGCAAACTTGTAAGCTGACTTAGTTTCTTAGGTTAAGGAAGCTGCGAGGTCTGTTTCTGACAGGCCAGAAAAGGACCGGCTTTGGTTATCAACATGGGTCTGGTGCTCCTAGTAGCCCGTTTACTCTTTAGCATATTATACTGTACAGAAGGGCCATAGCTTAGGGCAGGGGTCTGCAAACTTTTTCAGCAGGGGGCCAGTCCACTGTCCCTCAGACCTTGTGGGGGGCCGGACTATATTTTTTTGGGGGGGGAATGAACAAATTCCTATGCCCCACAAATAACCCAGAGATGCATTTTAAATAAAAGGACATATTCTACTCATGTAAAAACATGCTGATTCCCGGACCGTCCGCGGGCCGGATTTAGAAGGCTATTGGGCCACATCCGGCCCCCAGGCCTTAGTTTGGGGATCCCTGGCTTAGGGGTAGAGCATCTGCCTTGTATATATCCCTGGTATCTCAAGATAGGGCAGGAATACAGCCCTGGTGAGCCATTGCCAGTTACTATAGGCAATACTGCACTAGATGGATCAGCTCTCTTGACTCAGTATAATTTACAGTGGTACCTCGGGTTAAGAACTTAATTCATTCTGGAGCTCCATTCTTAACCTGAAACTGTTCTTATCCTGAGGTACCACTTTAGCTAATGGGGCCTCCCGCTGCCGCCGCCACGCAATTTCTGTTCTCATCCTGAAGCAAAGTTCTTAACCTGAGGTACTATTTCTGGGTTAGCAGAGTCTGTAACCTGAAGCTTCTGTAACCTGAGGTACCACTGTACTACGGCACGTTCATAGTGCAGTCTTGCAAAATCTGACAAGCTAAGTTAAGAGCACACAAAATCTGTGAAGAAATTTCCTGTGGCTTCTAGGTTGCAATTGAATGTTTCAGTTCTTGGCATGTGGTTTGCACTCCCAGATCAAAACCTTATTCACTAGTGGAAAAAGGCCTCACATGCTTCCCCCCTCCCCCCGTTGCATTTCAAAACGTTGAAATTTTATTATTGTGGTGGCAACATCTCATGCATCGGAGCTGAGGTGAGGGAGGCTGGAGGGTGGACTTGTTTGGTGTGGGAGCTGCTGGCTGGCTGCTTCTGGGTTGAGGCTGTGGCGCTCAAGGGGTTTCACTCGCCAATTCTATGCTTTGAGCTAGATACTACTGCAAAAAAGGGCATCCTCCAGTGCTACTTCTACACCTGCCTGGTTATATGTTCCTGAAGCACATGTGCTTTCGCCTTCCGTATAGACCAGGAGAAGGAGGCTTACCATGGCTCTGCATCTGAGACGTGCAGAGCAAAATAAAATGTTAGTCACCTGGTGAACTTGAGGCCGGACAGGGAGCCCAGGGTTCATGCCCTCTTCTGGCAGATCTTGAGCCTCAAGGAAACCTTGGGCTTTCTTTGCTTGCCTGCCTGACCTCTCACCATGACGGAGGTGGTCCAGATTGTCAAACGATGTTCATTGTCAATGTAACTTACTGAATTGAACTTCTTTAGAATTGGTAAACCTTTGATCCTTGCGGCAACTTGGTTTTGCATTGAGCACCTGTGTTTCTTTCCCTAGCTGTGTTACATTCATACAGAGACCTTCCCAGATTTATAGCAC
Source organism: Zootoca vivipara (assembly GCF_965207765.1). NCBI lineage: Eukaryota > Metazoa > Chordata > Lepidosauria > Squamata > Lacertidae > Zootoca > Zootoca vivipara. Next base: position 73,356,897 of record NC_142583.1, read on the forward strand.
CTGACCATCTTGAACGATCCATAGTGGGATATAACACAGGTTTACAGAGTAAAGAAAGGTATTTCTGAGTGTGCGGTCTAAGCATGTCCTATCTCAGTGAGTTCACATGGTGAAAAAGAATGAACAAAAGGAGGAAAGTTAACTTTCTTCCAGGTGACCTAGCTGAGTCTAGGTATACAATTCTGTGGTATCAACCTTTTCATGCATTAATAATAATAATAATAATAATACTTTATACCCCGCCCACCTGGATGGGTTTCCCCAGCCACTTTGGGTGGCTTCCAACAGAAATATTAAAAATACAATAATCTGTTAAATATTTAAAGCTTCCCTAAACTAGTCTTAAACTTGCTAGTTATATTTGACTGCAATTTCCCACACTTAATTTCATTGGTTAATTTCATTAAATGTATACACCGCTTAATTGTGAGAGAAAGCCACAAAGTGGTTTACAAAAAATATAAAACAATAAAATTGTTCATTAAAAAACAAAACATGTAAAACAGGGGTGTCCAACTTCCAAGAGGTTGCAATCTACTCCCACCATATCCTCCTCCTCAGTGATGATAGCCCTGTGGATGCAGAAATCCATTTTTGATTTGAGTGTTTTTTATCTCTCTAAATGGCCCTAATGCTTTAAATGACCTATAAAAGTAGGACACAAAATAATTGATTCAAGTTACAAGAGAGGAGATTCTGAATTAACATCAGGAAGAACTTTCTGACGGTAAGCGCTGTGGAACGGAATTCCTTAGAAAGTAGTGGACTCTCCTTCCTTGGAGGTTTTTAAGCAGAGTTTGATTGGGCACCTGTCGGGGATTCTTTAATTGAGATTACTGCATTGCAGGGGGTTGGACTAGATGACCCTCAGGAGTCCCTTCCAACTCTACAATTCTATGATTCTATGCTGTGTGCCTGGGGTGTGTGGGAATGGAGTATCTAAAACTAGGTTAGAACACTGAACAGAAAGCACTGCAGTGTTTTATTGTGTGTCCCCCTTGGAAAATCCAACAAGTAACTGCTAAATGTTTATTTTAAAAGTCTTGCTTCTGAGCTGGGGTTGATGCTACAACTATGGTGGATATTTAAAGATCTTCTAACCCATGAATTTATGGTGGACTTCATTAAACTGAATAGTATTGCTAATTTATGCCGCAAGGTGGCAGCAAAGTTGTGCAGCTGTAATCACAATACTGCACAGGTCTAGAGGTGAGTTTGCCCCTGCTCTGCATTCTCAAGCAGACTAACCCAATTCTCACCTCCCTGACTGATATGCAGATTGAAACATACATACAGTATATACTTCAGATTTTGCGTTTGAATTTTATGGTGCAGTACTTGGCTTAAAATACCAAAAACAGATATGATAATAATAGTTTTGGACAGTATTAGTATTATTCATTGGTATTACCCAAAGGTCTCCAAGTATCTTAAAGGTAAAGGTAAAGGACCCTTGACAGTTAAGTCCAGTTGCGAACGACTCGGGTTGCGGCGCCTGCTTTTTGTCAGCCAGGCCTACATTGGTTTATATGTGTGTCTGTCTCAGACTCAGGTGGTATCCAACGTAATTACTTCTGTACATGCATAGATTTTTGGTTACACATTGGAGCAGGGTGGATTTGATTTAAATCAATCTGATTTAAATCACGATTTAAATCACAATTTAAATCACTAGTCAGTAAGGCTTGATTTAAATCATAGTTTTCTACATAAAGACTAATTCGTGCTGGTATAACTTTAATATGCAAGTAGATGAAGATTTTTAGAATAACAACTTTTCATATTAGTTTTTTATCCCCAGTTTAATGGGTTATTCATATTTGGACAACTTTACTGTTGTACTTAAGAAGGAGAAAAATAATTATTACGTTAATAATAACAATTTAAATAGATTTATTCAACTGAAACAATAACATTACAGCATATGTTATTTGCTTAAACAAACATCCATGTTTGTTAACTAATTTGGCTAAACAAAAACAATATATATATATTTTAAGAAACTTAGACTGTCAGCCCAGCCTACACATGAAAAACTTAAATACTGTCCACTCCAAACAATCATAAAAATATTGTTTCTATTCTATTCACTGAACTTCTTGAAACTTAGCACTGAAGGGGTTGTTTCTGTATTCATAGGTTTGTAGAACAATAGGATTAAGGTCTTTTTCTCAACTCTGTTCATGTTATAACATTTTTGCTGTGAAGAAGAGGCATGTGATCTCTGTTGAGACAAATTCAGTTTTGAGAACTGCAAAAGTAAACCAAGCATCTGTGATAATATCTTGTAGGCAGAGAAACTGCCCAATAATCTTACAAAAACCTCTGGAAGAGCATGGCATTGTGAATGGATTAATGGAATTTATTTACCCCCCAAAATAAACATATACAACCTTATTCGACATAATTAAAAAACTAATCTTTATTTCATGATGGAATAACCTTTGGATGGTAATATATTTTCCTCAAAAAGCATTTTATTTAAAAAAAATCCAATTTAAATAAAAAAAATCTGATTTTTTTGATTTTTTTTAAAAAATCATTGATTTTTATCCACCCTGCATTGGAGCCTATTGTTTTCCCTCTACCCTCCTCTAATCTGCTTTGTTAAGTGAACTGCTTTGTTAAGGGTTAAGGGAGCTCCTAGAACAGATTTAGGGGATGCACCAGGAGAGGAAAATTCTGCTCTGCAGCCCAAGGGGTCCTTGCTCTTGCAGAAGCACTTAGTAAGTTGCCTCTTGCCCTCTCTGTTTGGGTCTGTCATGTAAGTCTAGAGATGCAACGTTACTGGAGCTGTCAAAATTTGCCAAACTGTAACTTAATGTTTTACAAGCTTAAAGCAGGAAAGCTTTTTTGCATAATGTGCAGTATAATAGCTTACTCATATTCTCAGATAATCTCAGCAGAAAATAATGTCATTTAAGTACCAGCAGTAACTTTGCAGTTAAACTTAGCCTCTTCGGATGTGCATCATTATACACAGGCATAGAATGTCATGCAGTATTTATTAACTTTGCACAAATAGAAATGGGTTTATCCATTTTTACATGTTTGTTCCTCGATTGTGTTGGTGTGTTTTCCGATTCATCAGTTTCTTTCACTAAAAGGCTTTTCCTTCCCCCTGCATCCCATCTCCCCCATTTTACTTTCCAGGTATGTGAAGAAAACTATTTTCTCATTGAATTTTTAAGGGCCTTCACATTTATGTTTAATGTTTGTTTGAAAACATTAACTGTGTGTAACATGCACATCAACTCTATGGGGCCGAGGTGTCTTTGGCCCCCTCAAAATCTGTTAGGAGGGGGTCAGGCCTCCTCAATGTTGAGGGGGTGGAGGAGGCAAAGCGTGAAGCCGAATGGGGTGCGGCTTCAGTGGCAGGCTCTGTTAATGCACTTTCTGTGCTACTCTTGTGTGATTTTCCCCTGCCCACATAGTATCTTTAAGTAATTTCTGTGTTGAAATTGTTGAAGCCATTTAGTTGGGAAATTGTATGTAGCTCTTGCCATTACGTTTAAAACATCCTCTGGTTTTGTTAGTAAATGAGGTTACATAAATACCCTGTTTCTCCGAAAATAAGACGTAGTCATAAAATGAGCCATAGCAGGATTTTTAAGCATTCAGGGAATATAAGCCATACCCTGAAAAATAAGACATCCCCTGAAAATAAGCCATAGTATGGTTTTTTTAAAGGAAAAATAAATATAAGACGGTGTCTTATTTTCGGAGAAACACGTAGTGCTTGTAGCACATCTTCATTGTCAAATACATTGTTTTATAGGACAATCCTTTACCTAATTACTTGGAAGTAAGTCACATTGAATTGAATGGAACTTGCTGCCTAGTATCTCTGCCTATTCAGTAGTGTAAATTATTATCTTATATTTCTAACGGCCTACTACCATAATTAAATTACACTTAATACGTGGCTAGAATGCATTAAAATCACATAGGTTTTCAATTGAAAATCCTTGTTTGCATGGTTGGTTTAGAGTGGAATATAAAGCCCTTTAAATTCAAAAGGTGTGGTGCATTGAAACACATATGAAATAACTTTAGTTGACAAGTGAGTAAAACCCCCAACCCCTTTGCTAAAACAAGTTGTTATTAAGGGGAAAAAAACTAAACCGTTGTGTTTTTCAAACAATTTTCTTACAGGCAGTAGAACCATTTTAGAAATAAATGTAATCTAATTTTTGTGTGCTTAACTTTCAGCTTTGTGGTGTTCTTGGAAAATTTTGCACCTTTTGTGAATTCTCTGAACCTTGGCATTGCCAGCCCACTTCTGTTGGGCCCTCCTCCTCCTTTGCAGCTTGCTCAGATTAAGACACAGTTGGCTTTTCACCAGTTGAACTCGGTAGCTTCAACCCATTCTATAGCATCTTATGCTTTGTTAAATGAAGCATTTCTGAAAATTGCCATGTTTAACCCTAGAGGAAACATGCCTCCAAGGCCGAGAGGACCTAATGCACCTGGTCCAATGCCGCGTGGCCCTTTTCCGGGGCCGGGACCTGGACCTGGACCTGGACTTGGACCAGGACCAGATGGTTTTCAAAGGCAACACCCATCTGCTCCTCCCAGAATGCCTCAAAGGGTCATGGAACCAGAAATGAGGGCAAGATTCCCAAGGCCAAATGTTCAGGTCACGCAACATGGAATGGATCCTAGACAAGAGCGGCACCAGAAGGAAGAGGGATGTGCTACTCACTGGGACAATCCATTTCCACGTGCAAATAGTAGCCAGATCACTCCAGGAAAGTTTGCAGAACAAGCCACACGTATCCAGAACCGTTATACAACCGAGAGTGCTTCAACCATCTTAGCAAGCTTTGGCTTATCTAATGAAGACTTGGAGGAACTTAGTCGGTATCCGGATGATCAGCTGACGCCAGAAAACATGCCTTTAATTTTGAGGGATATCCGAATGCGCAAAATGACCCATCAGTTACCAAGTTTACCTTCTCAGAGCAGAGAAAAGGAAATGTTTCACAGTGATGATGGTCGTGGTACCATGGTGAAGAGCAAGGTTATTGATTACGGGCATGAAAGCAAGTATGAATATACTGAAGCTCCTCTTGAGGTCAAAGTCTACAATTCTGATGCATCAACTGAGGGGAATGTGAAAGGATTTCCAACACAGCAGACGGCTGTCGTGCCTTCGGCGCCGTCTGGTGTAACCAGTAGTCAAATGAATGCGGTAGAAGAGCTGATACGAAAGATGGGATTCCAGAGAAGCACACCAAGTACGCAGCCCTTTTTCTCCATGGATGCTTCCAATAAGGGGCCAGGGCTAGGCCTCCCTCCAGCAGGAGCCGGGATGCCTCCAGCAGCACCGCCCATGATGCCTCCCGTGGTACCATCCATGTCTGGGATGCCAGTATTGCCTGGGATGCCTCTTGTTGCCCCGCAGACTTTGCCTCCGCCAACTGTTCCTCAGCCCATGATGCCGCCTGTGAACCAGCCACCTCCAACTATGAACCAGCCGCCACCCCCTTTTGCACCTGAAATGCTTGAGGGTGTAAACCGGCATGATAGGATTCACCATGAATCCAGGGCTCATCCTCCTGATGTTCCACCTGGACCTGCCAGTGACCAGAAAAAAATCCCTAAGAAACCTCAGCATCCTGTTGAGTCTCCTTTTGGGGTGGTGAAAGCCTCTTGGCTTCCAGCTTTTTCACAGGCAGATGCCCAGAAGCTGAAGAGATTGCCAACTCCGTCGATGATGAATGATTACTACGCTGCATCTCCAAGAATATTTCCACATGTGTGTTCTCTGTGTAATATAGAATGTAGACATTTGAAGGTGAGTCACTCCCCCCTCCCCCATGATTACATACATTTGTACACAACGTGTTCTGTGTACTGGGTTTAATTGACTCTGTAGATTTTATTCCCGTAAGATGTCCAACGATCAAGAAGCTTGGGAATAAATACTGTGTGTGTCTGATTTGCAGAATGTGACTGGCTATTTGTGCAGGTTTCACCTGTAAAAGCTGCTTTATGATAGACATGTTCTCATTTCGCTTTGAATTCCTGGTTCCCTCTACTGCTTCCTCTGTCTATAATTAAACTTGCTCTAGTAGCTTCTGGGATCAAGGAAAGTTGGACTTCAAGTAGACAGTGGGTTAAGGTAGATGTTTAGTCAGAAACATTGGTAAAGAAAGCATTTATTATATAGCATTAGAATGTAACATAAGAATGATAGAACAAAATAAGTTACACAGAAGGATTAGTTAGATTTTCTTGCATCTAACTCAGGCATCCCCAAACTTTGGCCCTCCAGATGTTTTGGCCTACAACTCCCATGACCCCTAGCTAAGAGGACCAGTGGTCAGGGATGATGGGAATTGTCCAAAACATCTGGAGGGCCGAAGTTTGGGGGTGCCTGCCTTAAGTTCAAGGAAGGTTTAAAAGCTTCAGGTTAACATAATGTCATTTAACTTGTCTTGGGCTGCAGTCCCGTACATGCTTACCTGGGAGTATCTCCCATTGAACTCAGCACAAATTATTCTTGCATAGGTGTAATGGTGTTTAGTAGGCATGGATAGAAGTTTAAAGATGAATCTAGCACAGGGGTCAGAAACCTTTTACAGTCCCTCAGACCATGCGGTGGGCCAGACTATATTTTGAAGAAGAAAAAAAATGAACGAATTCCTATGCCCCACAAATAACCCAGAGATGCATTTTAAATAAAAGCACACATTCTACTCATGTAAAAACACCAGGCAGGCCCCACAAATAACCCAGAGATGCTTTTAAAATAAAACACACATTCTACTCATGTTAAAACACGCTGATTCCCGGACCATCCACGGGCCGGATTGAGAAGGCGATTGGGCCGTATCCAGCCCACGGGCCTTAGGTTGCCTACCCCTGATCTAGCAGTATGGGGGAAGTTCCTGAGTTGACTACAGATGGCTGATGAGGAATCATTCACCGCGAGAAGGAAAGCCCAGCTAGATTTAGAAAAAGAAGACGATGGGATTCAGGCAAGTTCGTTTCTGTCTCATTGAAATCAAAAGGTCTTAAGTTATTAATAATGGACCTATGGTACGTGAGACTTCCTTGCTCTGGATCCAACCCAGGGATTTCATGCAGCTTAGAATTTCAGTGACCATAATCTGTGTATGAAATATTATCCTCCATACCAAAGAAGATACTATCATGAATGTCTGATAGTCTCTTTTCCTGATAGAGAACCAAATGATGGGGTAGGGGTTGGGAGCCAAATATCATTTACAAGTATGGGATTCTGACAATAGTTTCTTTGTGGGCGGGGGGAATTGCCCCAAACCCAGAGAAGTATTCTTGAGACAAAGTGAGATATGTACAATATTGATTTGACTTTGATTTCCAAACATCTTTTTTATTTTGCTTAATTCTGAAATAGATTGCACCAGACATTATCACAAAATTCAGTGCATTTCTCCGGCTCTTTCCCTCTTGCCCCATGCATCTCAAGGGCCTAGCATGGGTTGCATTCATTTCTGGCTCCCAACAATAATAAGAAGGCTATAGGTACTTAGTGCAGTGTTTCGCGTTTTCAAAATTAAAAGGATTGAAGACCGGCCATAGGTAATTTACCGATGCACGGTTACTCAAAAATAAGTCCCACTGAGTTAAGAAGGAATGTACTGTTAGTGTGATTATAATTTTGTCCCAATTGTTACAGAGTTTTTAAACTTTTCTTCTGTACCAAACTTGTGTATCTCTTAATGTGCTTTGTGCCCGCCTCAAACTGTGTGTTACTATCCCAACCAATTCTAGATTTTTGTTTATAGAATCTTAATCCATTAGCTCAGGCTGTGAAATAAATTGAGTTTTGTAAATTGTATTTAACTGCACGACGGTGGCGCTCTGAATTATATGCATTGCAGATGTTCGTGTCTCCAAGTTTATATTTCTTACTCAAAATCCCTTTAAGGATGTGAGGGTGCGGAAAATAAATCATGCAATCCTAAAATTGTAGAGTGGGAAGGGACCGCGAGGGTCATCTAGTCCAACCCACTGCAGGGCAGCAATCTTTTTGCCCAACGTGGGGCTCAAACCCATGACCTTGAGATTAAGAGTCTCCTGCTCTATTGACTCTGGATCAGTCTTTGCAGATGCCTAAAACAGAATAAATACTGCAATATGGGAATTGGTTTGGAACAGAAAAACTTTGTACGAAATAAATATCTTTGTTGCCTGTTGCTTACTCTACACACTGAGCAGAACGTGAGTGTAATTTATTCAATGTTTTTCTATACTCTTGTATTCTGCATACAAGTTAGTTGTTTACTGAATTGTTAAGGTTCCTTTCCCCACCCATTCATAATTTTTGGTGCAGAACATGAATTTTAGCCTCTTTTTAATATTTAAGGGCATAATACCATAATGTTCTATGGGCAGCAAAGGCCCTTTGAAGCAGGAGGTTTTGTGATTCCTGAGACAAAAGTTTGGGTTTTAAAAACATCCAAAGGAGGGAGTTTTACAGATGTGAGAGCCCAAAAGAATGGTTCCATGTGAACACCACGCTTTCAGCGTTTGTTTATGTTTTTAGGCTTATATTTTGGGGAGACTTCACGGCCTTACAGATGTCCACAGACTATCATAATGTAGCAGCCCAAAATACATTTATTGTGTAGCACTGCAAACCTTAAAATGCATAAATAAAAAAGGGGGGAGAGAGAAAAGTTTTGTGTCTTTGCAGCTCTTTATGTTGAAACACTTTTGATGGACACTTTTCTTTTACCTCTATTATAAAGGTACCGATTGTAGCCAAGCTATATAGGTTGTGATGTCCCCCATTGCTCTTCTCAGGTCGCTGCTGCCGACCTGCCCATGCAGTGCTATCCCAGTTGTCTGTATGATGACTCTAATGCTGGGACAAGTGGCCAGAATAGTTCTGCATTGCTCTTTTTTTCCAGGAGAATGCACCACAACGCCATGGCAGCTGTATTTGGGTTTGTTTTTCTCTCTCTCCTTTCCCCTCTCTGAGAATTATGGCGTTTCTGTCCATATTTAGATCCTTCTGTGCCAATGTAAAGCAGTACTGTACTTGATAGACCAAAATACCCTAATTCTGTTCTGTATGCAGATCAGATGCCATTAATTTGGCAGGTTTGAATTAACACAGAACAGCAACATATTGCATATCTTGACTTCAGACAACACTACACTGTAAATCATCTTGATAGAGGAAATCTTAGGCTTGCCTTATGAGTTTCGGACAACCTGAGTATATAACACAACATGGTTATAAGGGCAAATGGTGGCAGAGAGTGTGAGAAATCCATGTATACTACCATGAGCTGCATGGAGGAAACCGGGGATGTAAATGTCATTCTAATAACAATAATAAAATACTCTTTAAGTGTGATTTATGGCTTTTCTTTCTGTAGGACTGGATTCAGCATCAGAATACTACTACCCACATTGAGAACTGTCGTCAGCTACGCCAACAGTAAGAATGCCCATTTAATTTGTACATTAATTATACGAAGACGGACTTGGTTCTTGTACTTTCCTAAAGGGATACTAATCTGTATATATATATAAATGTAAACTGGCCATGTCTGTTACTATCCATGTTTCACCAAAACCGCTTAACTGATTGCGCTCAAATTTTGACACAATGCCACATGCGAATATGAGAGCAAGCCCATATCGTTTTCAAAGACAGATGTCACACCTGTGGCGCTTAAAAACCTGTGTTTCAAAACACACCACTCAGACAAAAATGCATGCTGGGAAAAGAACCAGGTTGCAAACCAGCGGCCTCTAGCGGCGGTTACAATGCTACTGCACCTATAAAACCTTTCCTCTCAACAGCACCTTGGCTCCCGTTTACATACTAGGCCGAAGCCTTTACAGACTAGGCTGAATGGAGGTACTGACTTGCCTGGGTGGGGGTTCGGAGGAGGGGATGGGATAGGTTAGGAAACTGGGACCGGTCACAGGGATGAGCCGGGGGGTGGGGGGGAAGAGGGGGCGTAATATGTCATGGGTTGGGACAGGGTGGGGGGAAGAGGGGTGGGATACATCATGGATCGGCACAGGGTGGGGGCAGTCACAGGGATTAGCCACAGCAACGCGTAGCAGGGCCAAATGGTAGTCAATAAAATGATTTCAGTGGGATGTGAATTGCAACCATAATACTTTAAAGCAGTTTGATCTAACTGATTGTTCTACACTGAAAAACTCTAAATGCCACGCACCATTTCTGAAATGAGATGAATTGAATGGTTTTTCAATTCTAGGGAATTAGGGTTGGTCTGATGAGGAATATAGCCACACAACTTCAAGCAGGGTAGTGCTTAAAAGGTAGAAGAACCAGTGGGTGGGCACAGGGTCAACACCACCATGGTCATGAAGGGTGAGAGGCAGAGAACAAGCCAAGGACTCCAAGGGGGAGGCCCACCATTGTGGCAGTGTGGGAGGGGGTGAGCCAAGTTTCAGTGAGGGCAGTTACGCGGAAGGATGGAAAGAGAGAAAGAGCATGGAGGGTGACAGTTCTCTGGGAAGCAGAGCGGGTGGCAAGCAACATGGGGATGAGATGGGTGCTTGAGCTGGGATCCAGACGTAGGTCTTGCTCTCAGGTACTTCTGGGGCTGGGCTGGACTAATAATGTGACTACTTTTTAATTCTGTATTGTGGTCTTTCACTTAATTCAATTGCTGTGTTACATGTTTACCTTAAAAGCTCCCAAGGACAACCTCTTAGAATCTTTTTTAACACAGAGGCTAACTTGGGAAATGGACACACCTCTGCCGTACCTGGCAGACAAGCAAACCTCACTCTCCGCAGCACAGGAAAGGGAGGGAGGTGCTTCTTAGTGGTAGCAATAGATAACAATGAAAACAATTCAAAAAAAAACTTTTTGCATTGATAGTTTTATTCTTGAAACAGATTTCCTGACTGGAATCCAGAAGCCCATTCTTCATCAAAAAGGTAATTTTGCAAATACGACTACTTCCCATAATACAGATAAGGTGCAGTGATACTTCATCTCCCTTTTTCCTAAAGACCTTATAATGGATTTAGTTCTCTATGGTTGGGAGAACGTTATTTAAATCTTGGAATTGTGGATGTTGCTCTTTGCATGTTGTCCCATGGAGATTTTGCAGCTGCTTCTTCTGCATCACCCACCTTTCACACTGATGTCCCAGGGCAGGTTGCAACAACTAAAACGCAATATTAAGAACAGTTTAAAACAACTCACAATCACTGGAGTAAGTTGGGTCCTGAAAATACACACCTCAAGTGTCAAAAGGTAGGGTAAAGTCATGCATCTTCAGTATTCACTGCCAGCTGTGTAATGAAGATACCAGATGCTTCTTTGTGGGGATGGAGTTCCACAATGTACGTGCTGCCCCAGAGAATGCCCTCTCCCAGGCCATCACCACCCTGAGCTTCTGAGGGTGGAGGAACAACCAATTATATAAAACTTAGCATCTGAGAGTTATCATAGTTACACAGCTTATCATGGTCAGCAAACATTTTCAGCAGGGGGCCAGTCCACTGTCCCTCAGACCTTGTAGGGGGAAAAAATATGAACGAATTCCTATGCCCCACAAATAACCCAGAGATGCATTTTAAATAAAAGGACACATTCTACTAATGTAAAAACACCAGGCAGGCCCCACAAATAACCCAGAGATGCACTTTAAATAAAGTGACACATTCTACTCATGTAAAAACATGCTGATTCCCAGACCGTCCGCGGGCCAGATTTAGAAGGCGATTGGGCCGCATCCGGCCCCCGGGCCTTAGTTTGGGGATCCCTGTTACAGAGCATCATATTTGTTTAAGTATGGCATTGTCTACCTATTTGGAACTTGAAGAAGAAGAAGAGAAGAGTTTGAATATGATATCCCGCTTTAACATTACTGGAAGGAGTCTCAAAGCGGCTGACATTCTCCTTTCCCTTCCTCGCAAACAGCAAACACTCTGTGAGGTGAGTGGGGCTGAGAGACTTCAAAGAAGTGTGACTAGCCCAAGGTCACCCAGCAGCTGCATTATGAGTCTACCGGTCTTAACCACTACACCACGCTGGCATGACTTTCTCCTGAGCCCGAGGAGTGTTACCAGTGCGAGTACCAAAACTCTAGGGAACATTCTGTAGGTGCAGCCTGCTGATGCTTTGCGAGAGTTCTCTCGCCATGACTGAAATGGTCCCACAGTGCAAGTCAGTGTCTGTCATAACACCAAACTGGATTGTATCCCATGCAGTTTACTCAGTGTAAATCGGTTGAAATTAATGGATGTGACTAAAATAGGTTTATTAATTTTGGTGAGTTTACTCTGAGTTGGATACAACACTTTGTGTGAAATCTTCATTGCTTGGCTTCTTCCACTCCAGCTTTTCCTTGCTTGCAGGATGTCCCCATTTCTCCTTTACAGTGGGTACCTTGGTTCTAGAACGGCTTGGTTGACGAACAAATCGGCTCCCGAACGCTGCAAACCTGGAAGTAAGTGTTCCGGTTTGCGAACATTTTTTGGAAGCCGAACATCTGACGTGGCATCTGCTTGAGTGCAGGAAGCTCCTGCAGCCAATTCGGCAGCCACGCCATGGTTTTCTAACACTTTCGGGAGTCGAAAGGACTCCTGAAACGGATTAAGTTTGAGAACCAAGGTACCACTGTAAAGGTATAATAAAACAGGGTAGGTTGTTGACATTTCTTTGGCATTCCAGTTGTCTTGATGTACAGTGGTACCTCGCAAGACGAATGCCCTGCAAGACGAATTTTTCATAAGACGAATGCATCTTGCAATCTGATGGTGACTCGCAAGATGAATTCGTTTTGTGAAAAATTTGTCTTGCGAATCGTGGTTTCCCATAGGAATGCATTGAAATTTAATTAATGCGTTCCTATGGGCAAAAAAAGAAATTTCAATGCATTCCTATGGGAAACCACGATTCGCAAGACAAATTTTTCGCAAAACGAATTGACTTGTGGAACGAATTAAATTCGTCTTGCGAGGCACCACTGTAGCCCTCTTTTTCAAATCCACCTTTATTTTCACTCTGTGCTACTTGGGGGACGTAGGAGTCTTGTTCTGAGGCTCAGTCCTGGTCGTAGAATCCACGAGGCCAAATAACATCTGAATGCACACTTATCCTATATAATACTGCCCTGTAGTTTTATTTCTTCTAAGGAATAAAGTATTTTTTAAAAATTGAAACATTTTAAAAACTGTCTAGTTAGATCAGATTACTTATTTCATATTAAATACAGAATGTTGGGGAAGAACAACCTTTTCTGTTTTTACAGGCATGAAAGTGACCGAAAGGAAAACCATACGCCGAGGCGACGCTCTTGCAGTTCTAGTCCCAAACGCTCAAGACGCTCAAGCTCTGGCCATGGCTGGCGCCGCTCTCGCTCTCGCTCGCGGTCTAGGAGCCCTGGGCGCCGTAGACCCAGAAGTCGAAGCCCAAGATACCTGCCTGGTCCCCGGTATAGGTCAAGGTCTCCACGACGCCCTCATTTCTTTTCTTCACGCTATCGAAGATCTTGCAGCAGAGAAAGAAGATCAAGGAGATCCCCCAGATCTCCAGGTAAAATGGAGGCTCCAGCCTGTGGGCCTACTTAAGCCTTGCAGTGGTCCTGATCTGATCTGCAAAGCCATTTCCATCAAGGCACACCCAGATATGATGTTAGGTGGGAGGCAGATAAAGATGCAGCTGCAAAAGAACAATTTTTGAAATGTGCTTCCGATTGTTCCTGGGCAAGTGGACAGGTGTGTGTGTGAGAGACACACACAGACACAGATACAGGTGACACAGAGGGTGGCCCCATCATGTCTAGTCTGGTGTTAAGGGAAGGAGAATATTGTGCCCTTGGTTATGCCTCCCATTCATTCACTCTTGAGCTCAGGGGTCACTAAATGGTACCTTGGTTTAAGAACAGCTTAGTTTATGAGCAACTTGGATTAAGAACGCTACAAACCCGGAAGTAGGTGTTTTGGTTTGTGAACTTTGCCTTGGAAGCAGAACATGTTTTGCTTCCTGTTGAGTGTGTTCCATTTGTAAATTGAGTCCCCCGCTGCTATGGGAAAGCACGCCTTGGTTTAAGAACAGACTTCCGGAACAGATTAAGTTTGTAAACCAAGGTACCACTGTATTCCTTTTGGTGGGAGAAACAGGGCTTTAATCCCCCCCCCATTTTATGTTGCATGTACAACACAACAAACCAACCTTGCTGTTCACGAGACAGATCATAGTCCTATATTTTAGTCCAAGAAGACGGTGCCCATGGTGCCATGGGATTTAGGAGTGTCAACCCTGCGTCACTTAGCTGGGTTGCCCAAAACATTTACATTAAAGGACAAGATTTTTAAAGTATCAGGGTTCCCAATTGGATTGTAATTTGTGAGTTGAAAAATTAATTGCCATTGCTTATAATGGATTTTATGGGGTGCTTTTGTTGTTACTATTACATTTGTGCTTTAGAATTGTATGGCGGGGGGGGGGGTCTATATACAAAGTCTATATACAAAGCTGTAGGAAAGTTACTGTCACGGTGGCCGGAGTAGGCTACTTCAGAGTAACGACTCTACACAGCTCTGCATTTTATCTTTTATTGGTGCTGAGTATTTACAGTGCTGATAACAGTGCTATTTACAAAGACACATCTGTTCAGCTTGAATCAGAACCTCCAAGTGGCTTTTGGCGCGTCTTGCGCCAGCATAACAACTTGGGGAGACCCATCCTCTTCCCCCGACGCTTTCTGCGCAGTTCCGGAGTTGGGGGGACTGGCCCTTCCTTCCTCCTTCCTGTCCCACCTGGGACGATGGCTCTTCTACCCTGCCAGAGCCTTGGACACCACTTCCTGTTTCCCCACTTGAGCTGGAGCTTTCCCTCTTTTCAGCCTCGCTCGGGGCTGGGCTGGAACTCAGGAGGGGAGGGGCTTCGCGATATCCCTTGCCCCTCACAGTTACAAATCAGGGATAGTCAACCTTTTTAGACCTGTTGTTGTTGTTTAGTCATTTAGTCGTGTCCGACTCTTCGTGACCCCATGGACCAGAGCACGCCAGGCACTCCTGTCTTCCACTGCCTCCTGCAGCTTGGTCAAACTCATGTTCGTAGCTTCTAGAACACTGTCCAAGAACAGCGTTTTTTATACCTACCGCCCACTAATGCATCTTTCTTGATAGTAAAATTTCCTTACCGCCCACCAGTGCTCGATGGAAGGAGGATTCAGCCTGTGCCATAGAACCCCCTACCACCCACCTAGACTCCTGAAACGCCCACTAGTGGGCTGTAGGGACCAGGTTGACAACCCCTGGTATAAATAGTGTCCAGCTCATTATTTAATGCGCTGCTGCTGCTGCTGCTGTGTGCCCTTGCCTTCTTTGTCCAGGATCAACAAGTAGTGGCATGCTTTTTCCACATACACTGGCAAAACAGTGCATTCAGTATCTCTCCCCCTCCATTCAGGTAAGTTCTTGGAAGAAGCGGTGAGATGTTTGGGTCCAAGTTTTGTTGAAGAGTACAAGAAACAGAAATCACTCCATGCGGCCTCCCGAGGGTCTTCTTTAAAGAAGATACCGCTTGAGCCAGAGAAGACTCTTGGAAGTGGGAAGAAGACCCCAAGTCATCCTCCTCATGGCTCATCGGATATTGAAGGCCCAAACAAAGACGGAGTCGTAGCTGAGGAAACAAATGTTTCTCAACCCATTCCCTGCAGTCAGGTCAGTAAGTCTTTTGTGAAGGTGTTTAGGCTTAATGTGAGGCCTGGATCTGGATATATCCAGGGTCAGTGCAGGGTCAGAGTTCTGGTGTCCTTGGCTCTCTGGTCCCCTGATGTAGATGGGTTTTTCTCTGTGGGACCAAATGGGAGCTTTTTGCTTATATGGGAGAGCTCTCTGCCTCTGATCCAGTCATTGACAGCAGCCACATTGCATCATCTTTCATACCCCATGCTAAATTAGGATGAAATACTGAGAAATGACTTTTATTTACGTAGATAGTTTGTGAAGTCATTTCAGTGCTTTTTCAAGAGATGTAATATGCAGGGTTTTTTTATCCATTCTTGCATTTCCCACAAGGCTCCTTTAAGTGCACTATACTTTACCTAATTCTATGTGTCTCTCTGTGTCTCCCTGCCTGCATGCATGAGAGTGAGAGAGCAAGCACACAAATCAGTAACTGGTTTGGAATATGCTTGAAATATTGTTTCATTTTCAGTTTTTGACAGACAAAGCCTTGAGTTGTGGTACGATTCTTCAAATATCTGATTTACCAGATGATGGCTATACAGAGAATGATATTAAAAAAATTGTTCAGCCCTTTGGAAAAGTTAGTGATATCTTGGTGCTTCATGCTAAAAATGAGGTAAGTACCTGGTCAGGGGTCCCTTTACCTTTGTTGTTGTTGTTTAGTCGTTTAGTTGTGTCCGACTCTTCGTGACCCCATGGACCATAGCACGCCAGGCACTCCTGTCTTCCACTGCCTCCCGCAGTTTGGTCAAAACTTTACCTTTACCTTACCTGAAATGCCTAACATAGAGTTTCTTCAAAATATCCCATCATTTCTGTAAGTCACATTAGCTGTGGGTAATACTTGTGCCCAGTATACTGACCCTAGAGGTCTACATATAGCCTCATACAGAGGTCTACATATAGCCTCTGGTGTGGTTCACAGCAGCACTGCACAACTGCTAGTAGTAAGCATGGCACACTGTGCATTTTTTAATCTATAAGCAGTGTGCTTATTGGTGGATTATTGACTGATTGCTGGAGTAAGGCTAAAATTGTGAAGACATCCCTTGGAGGTGTGCTGAGGTGAGCTAAAATTTCTGATAGTAGTAATGGAAAAACCTATTTTAAACCTCACTTCCCACAGAAGTTTTTCTGTCTACCGCTAGCAGAAATTTTAGACCATTTAGCTACAGCTGTTTTGCAAAACCACTTTAAAAGTTTTCTGTGAACTTTGGCCACTTGGCTCCCATTCTCAATTTTCCTGATGCTCCTTCACTCAAATCTGAAAACCGCAATGTAAAAGGTTAGTGCAAGATGTAAATGATGAAACTTTCCCTTTTTGTTAGGCCTTTCTTGAAATGAATTATAAGGAGGCGGTAACAGCAGCTGTCAAATATGGTGAAACAACTCCAGTCTTGGTTAATGGCAGGCGTGTGAAAATAAGTGTCGCAGAAAAGTCCAAAGTGGATCCCAGCCTGGTAAGTTTGTGTAATTTAAGGTGCCTTATTTCCACAGCATCTGACAAGGTCCCAAGATGGCGTATCTTTATGCTGCTTCCTGGTACTTACTTGGAGCATTTATATACTCCCTTCATCATCGTCCTTTTTATTATTATTTGTACCCTGGCCATCTGACTAGGTTGCCCAGCTTACGATTCAGAACATTTTACAGCCGTATAATTCAGGACAACCAAAATAATAACAGCAGCCCCTTGTAGCAGTGAGTTCCACAGTGTGTGCAGCATGAAGAAGGATCTTCTTTGATCTAGTAGTGTTGGGAGAGAGGGTGAGGGGAAACCTTTCTCCATGCCATGAGATTCCTGCATTGCAGGGGGTTGGACTAGAAGACCCTCGGAGTCCCTTCCAACTCTTCAATTCTGTGATTAATGTTATAAATTGTTGCCATGTCACTTTTTACTCACCTATTCTCTAAAAGTAAAAATCCCAAATGCTGCAACATTTCATCCTAGAGCAGTCACTCCATCCCCTTGATCACTTGGGTTCCCCTTTTCTGAACCTACAATACCCTTTTTCAAGTGAGGTGACCAGAACTGTTCCATTTTGTCTCCCATGCTCTTTAATGCCTATATGAAGGTACTGGGAGAGCTGGGTGCAGCTGGGTGGGTTCTGGATCAGGCCCTGAACACAGTGTCGGGCTGACCAGTAACAAAACTGACTCAGGACAGGGGGGAAACCCTGGGGGTTGGTTTTTCCTCAAGTCTAGCAGTTAGTAAGGTAGCCAGCTATGGACAGGATGACAGTCCCACTGAAAAATGAGATACATATTCTTGGGGTACTCAGTGATCCAGTTTCTAGAGACCCAGGCAACCTCAATGGCTCAACACCTTTTGGTTCACCAGCTACAGCCATTCCAAGGCAGGTATACTTTTCCTACGGCAATCCATGCTCTGGAAACCTCCTGAGTGAATTAATTCTGAAGCACGGTATGTCAGGCTGCACTTGAAGATGATCCAGAAACTGCAAGTAACACAGAATGTGCTAGTTCAGTGGTGGAGCAGTTGCACTGATGGGTGCCAGGGGGGTGCCTCACCTTGAAAGGGGAAATTGTAGAGCTGGAAAAGGTTCAGAAGTTGTGTGTCCGCCTGCTGAGTCTGTGTGGAAGAACTGTAGCCAGAGGACTGCATCCCAATATCTGTGGCTTCCATTTGTGACCATGTTGCAACAGAAAACGTGCATGGAGGAACTGAAAAGGGTAGATAGGTATTGAAAAGGCCATTAAGTCGAGTAATGTATGCCAGAGAATCAAAGTAGACCCTAACACTGAGTGTGTTGTTAGCAATTGCACTGTGAGTTGTTATTGTCGTTGTCGTTGTCATCATCTAATACTGGGCACAAGGAGGCCAGTTTTCATTGGGACTAGACAACATGTGGAGGGAAGGTTTGATCTCTCTCCTCTCTGCCCTCTCCCCAGCAGTTATAACAGTGGCCCATTTATCTCTGCATCTGGTTTGGTGTTTATGCATACAGCTGTTAGGACAGCAATGTGACTTTCTGCTCAGTCATTGGGGAAAGGTATTTCCGTAGCTTAAGGGTTTTTTTTTGCACAGATTGTGCATGGGTATATTCATAAAAGAGAACATAGAGTGTTATCTTTTTCAGATCAAAGGAAATGAGAAGAAGCCATCACAGAGTACCAAGAAAGCTCCCCTTGGTGCACAGCCTGTTAAACCTCCCCCAGACTCTCAGAATGCCAAGAAAGCTCCCCCAAGCCCAAAGAATGTCAAGAAAGCTCCCTCAGGCACACAGAATGTCAAGAAAGCTCCCTCGGGCACACAGGATGCCAAGAAAGCTCCCTCAGGCACACAGGATACCAAAAAACCTTCCCAAGGCCCCCAGAATGTCAAGAAAGCTTCTCTAAGCTCACAAAATGTCAAGAAAACTCCCTCGACCTCCCAGAATGTCAAGAAAGCCCCAGGCTCAAAGGATGCCAAGAAGCCTCCCTCAACCTCCCAGAACGTTAAGAAAGCTCCTTCAAGCTCACATAATGTCAAGAAGTCAGTTGCAAGTGCAACGTGAGTATGATGCTACTTAGCCTGCCCTATCAAATTATTTAAATCAGCTTTTTAATTGTTTTTACTTTCCAACTTGTGATTTATTTTAATGGGATTGTATCCAGCAATTAATCCACAATTTTGTTCCTTATTTCAGGAAAGATCCAACTGCTGCAAAAACGTCCTCGGCAGCTGTGTCACTGGCCACTGCCTGTGAGTTCTGGTTGCTTTTCCTTCCTTTATACTCCGTCTCCTGCAGTTTGGTGCATTGTGTGCTGAGTGTGGGTGAAAAAATGGAAAAAGAATCTTGCTTAGTCTTCCCATCATGGCATGCTTACTGATATATTTGGTTCCCTGTCAGATGGAAACGTTTTGAAGAACGTGGTAGCTGCGTGGAGAAGGGGGTAATGTTTTTCAGGGGTGGCAAGTTCAGCAAAATGAGGCCTTGAACAATTACATTTTTGGATCACTGAAGCCTATTCATTTTTAATAAATACTTTCCCACCAAAATATGTGAAACTGAAATCCTTCTTACTAATCTCTTGGGCTGCAGAGGAGAGTTGTCTTTTTAATATACTTCTCGTTGGAAGTCTTGGGTTCTTTTAAAATATTTGCTCATTTTAATGTTTCCTTTATCTTACAATTCTTTTACCAGAACTGAGTTCCTGTTTTGTGCATTTCTGAACCTTCTTAAGCTACTCTGAACATAGTCCCGGGGACACTGTAGTCACTGTCTTTTTCTAAGGTTAATAACTTAAACAGCAAGCCCCCTCTAACCAGATGAATGTTTTGTCTGATCACAGCAAACGATGACAAAAAGTCTGGAGACTCTCGAAAGGCTGCAGAGACAAAAGCGGCCATAAAACCCAAAAAGGCTGCAGATCTCAAAAAGACCACAGGAGCAAAAACAGGTGTGAAGCAAAAGAAGCCTACAGATCCCAAGAAGCCCGAGGGGGTCCCAAAAGCTGCAGGAGGCAAGGAGACAGCAGAACCCAAGACATCTGTGAAGTCCAAGGCAAGCGAGACTGGAGGGACAAAGGCTGCTGTGAAACAGAAGAAGCCTCACAGCAGTTCCAAGAAGCCCGAGGAAGCCACAAAAGCTGTAGAGGGTGAGAAGACATCAGAACCCGAGGCAGCTCTAAAATCCAAAGCTAAAGAGACGAGCCTACCTGCAGGAGTGTCAGGTATCTTTGGGGACTCACTTCTGCCATCCTACTCAGAAATCAGCCCCGTTGAGTTCATTGGGTTTACTCCCAGATAAGGGACTATAGGATTGCAGCCTTAAAAGTGTTGCTTTCATTGGGGTAAATTTTTACCTGTTCCATATAAGACAATAGTCTGGAACAAAAGGATTGGTTCAGTTTACAATTAGGGTTTCCTTGTTCTAGGATTTGGGCTTTCAGCTCCCCAAATGAACTCTTCATCAGTGACATTACTTTTTCATCTTTAAAAAAAATTCTTTTTTAAATACAGATGTGACAGAAGCTGCAAAGAACATTGAAGCAGGTGAATCAGTCACCAAGGTGAGCCAAGATCCCAGTGGATGCAAGCAATTTTGTCCTCGAAATGCTTTGCAAACAAGGGAGAAACTACAGAAGAAAGATTTAAAATTTACAGCATGCAGCACACTAAAAAAGAATTTCATGAAAATGATATATAGGTGGTATCTGAGCCCCTAGTAGGTTAGCAAAGATGTATAAGTCAGAATCAGATATCTGTTGGAAATGTAAAGAGAAGGAAGGTACCTTTTTATCCTATGTGGTGAACATGCAAAATGGCTAAGGACTTTTGGGAGATGATATATAATGAACTGAAAGAAATGTTTAAAAGGTCCTTTGTAAAAAGACCGGAAGCTTTTCTTTTAGGAGTAATTGGTTTAGATATACCAAGCAATCAGAAAAAAACCTGTTCATGTACGGAACTATAGCAGCCTGAATGGTATATGCTCAAAAATGGAAGGAGGGTTTAATAGCAGCAAAGGAGGAATGGCAGATGAAATTGATGGAATATGCAGAACTGGCTAAATTAACTAGTAGAATAAGAGATCAGGAAGAAAGAGTTTTTAAAGAAGAGTGGAAAAGATTTGTAGAATATTTGGAAAACTCTTGTAAACAAATTAAGACGTTAGCAGGATTAGAGTAAACTCAGCAGTATAAATTTAACTAAGATGAAATGGAGAAATAAAAGAATACGTATTGATTAGAATAGGCAACAGAAAAAGATAAATGAAACAAACCATGGAAGGTGGGAAGGGAAGTCAATGTTATATATGTTTTGGTGAATGTAAAAATTGATAGATAAAAAAAAAGTTTTGTAAACAAGTCAGTCACTTTCAAGCCATCTTCCAGCTTGTTTCTTTGCCCTAAGCTCTGGAGTTTACCAGGGTGCCAAGTGGGCTCCATGAAGCAGGAGAGGGCATTCAGGGGCAATTGTGTGAACAGGACTTCAACAGGCGCGCCAGTCCTGAGACTGATGGCCCAAGGGGAAAGCAGGACTTTCTCTAATTTGGGCTGTGTTTGGGGAAAAAAATAAGAAGCAGCAGGATAATGTTATGTGAAAACTCGTCAATAAAGATTCTAATCTTTCCCTTTTTTTCTTTTGTAGGAGGCAGAAGAGATGTGTGTGGTTTTGATTTCTAACCTGCCTGCTTCAGGATTAACTCCAGATGAGATTTCTAATTTAACCAAGCCCTTTGGAAAATTGAAAGATGTGTTAATGGTATCTTCACATAAAAAGGTATTGAGAAGCCATTTTTCACTGGACGTCAAAATAAAAAGCAGAAATGCTCCATAAAGCAGTATTTCCATGAATGTTCATGGAAAACCACATATAATTTCTGCATATTGTAACTTTGGAGGAGGCAATTATCTGGCTTCAGGTGGCTGATGTAGATTTCTTCCTTCTTTTTCAAAAGGCATACCTAGAAATGAGTTGCAAAACTGCAGAGTCCATGGTGCAATTTTATACCTGCTTTCCAATGTATGTGGAAAAGAACCAACTGATCATTACTTTGGCACCTGAATTCAAAGATATAAAAGATGAGGTTGGTAACTAAAACATTAAGAAAAGTGGTGTGTGTGTGTGTGTGTGTGCGCGCGCGCACGCATTTATTTGTCTATTTATTTGTCTTTAAGGTGCCACAAGGCTCTTTGTTACCTTACCGACATCAACTGTTTGGGGGGTAAAGTGAGGGCGGAACAGGGTATTTGCTGGCTTTTTCAATGGTGTTTCAAATATGGTCATCTGTCCTGAATGCTTTAGCTGAGATTCCTGCATTGCAGGGGGTTGGACTAGATGACCCTTGGGCCCCTTCAAACTCTAAGATTATAAGCTATGCATTCTCACTTAAATGCACAGTGCCTTGGAATGTAACCCCTGTGTAAATTCAGAGTTGTCTGTGCTACAACCAACTAATGCAGTCATATCATATCAGCAAATTGTGTGCTTGGAGTTGCTGTCCTCTGCTTTCTGACATTTGATTTAGTTGTGTTTCACTTTTTCTTTAGGCAAATGTGTTGCAGGACCTGTCTCTCCCCCCCCCCCTTCTTTCTAAAAACAACTTGCTTGATACATAGACTGTAGAGGCAGTGGTGCCAATTAGGATGATCTGAGGTTCTGTGCTTGGTGTGTCTGGGCTGGTTTGCATGACTCAGTGCTGTGTGCTGGAGCTGAGCCCAAGTGTCTGGGTTCACATGCTCTTCTGCTCCCACTGCCCCCCAGCTGGGAGAAGGACTTTGCTAGGGTTTCCGTTCTGTTTCATAGGATCCTGGCTCAGCATTACACATGAACCAGAGAGTCATGGTTTAACTCAATCCCTGGTTAGTTAAGCAATCCAGCTTCATAACTCAAGGTGTGGAGATTGTTTAGAATCTGGCCAGTTTTTGGTCTGAACCACATTCTCTGGTGTGCCCAATGCCAAGATGGGATTCTGTGAAAATGGAAGTATATGCTAGCGAAGTCCTTCTTGCCCCTCTACGGAAGAGGGAGGGAGCATGTAAGCCTGAGAATTTGTTAGGCTTGTTTCAGCTCACCCACATAGTGCTAAACCATGGCTTACCATGATGTGCAAAGTATTCGTCTGCCTGTTTGATCCAGTAAATAATTGTGGGCAATTCTCCCTGGAGTTGGAAGGCTAATGAAAGCAGTGCTGGAAAACAGCTACGTAAAAACAAGTGTTCATGAGCCAGAGCCCCCTCTGTCAGGGGCATGGAGTGGTATTCCTGGGGGGTGGGAATAGGGTGGCTGGGGGCAGGGAATATGTTTGCAAAGTGGAGCCAAGGCTGAATGTTTTAAGAGGGTTATTGTGCTGAACACAAATCAAAAGGAGACCCAGTGAAAATGGCTGTGATTTATGTATAATCTGTAAATCTGCAGACACCTTTAGTTTTCTTAAATGAATATTTTTGATCCCTTTTTCTTTAGGAAGCTATATTTGTTTCTATCATTAAAGATGTCAATCCAAAGGTAAGTAGCAGAAGCATTACAAATTGTTATGTAGTGTTTTTCCTGATAATCATTTTGATCCCGATCATGCTGGCGGCAAACCTCAGAATGGCCCAAGTGAAGTGCAGGTGTGAGTAGCTGAAATACTGTTTTGTGGTCCCCACAGAATAGATGGCTTAAGGGAATGAATCCAAACCTCATGCTGCCAGAGAAGGCAGGAAACACCCAGGCTCTCTGGCCTAGCAGACCTGGTGGAAGAAAAAGTCAAACTCCAAACAGAAACCATCTGCTCTGCAGTCACTGCTTAACATGGGACTTTATGGTGAAGGGTGGGCAGGAAATTTGATACTGTAAATGGATAAAATTGATGCCTGCCTTTTCTTTAACTAGGTGAATACAGAAAATCTCCATTCACAGTTTGTGCATTTGGGCAACCTGCCAGATCAGGGATATTCAGAACTCGAAATACTTTGTGTTGGACTTCGATTTGGACGCGTAGATCACTACATGGTGATAGCAAATAAGAACAAGGTGGCTGTTCTTGTTTTGGAAACTTCTTTTTATAAGCAGACCTGTAACTTGATGCACTCTCCCCAGAACACCATGACACAGTTAACTATTGTGGCACAGGAACCCAGTGGCACCAGAAGGTTCTCACCCTCCCCTCCCCCAGGTGCCTTAAAGGACAGCAACAAACTCCTAGAAATGATGTCTTTCAGGAGGAAAAGCTCCATCTGGCTAATAAGTAATATTTACATGCGTATTAGTGTACTGACTGCACAAATGGTATACTTTAATGTTAACTTTATGCATATCTTAACTTCTAAGGCCATTCTCCAGTTGGATAGCGCTGAGTCGGCTACATCCATGTGTCGCTTCCTGAAAAAGTATCCACACAACATTGGAGAATCACGGTTGACATTCTCACGCTCACCACAGATTGAACCGTCGCCAGTAAGTGAGCTTCCTTTGTTTAAACGCGTCTCAGTTTTTCAGCTGGTTTGCATCCGTGGTGGGTTCTGAAAACTTAGCCTGGATGTGGATGTTTGCTGTTAATGCTGCTGGGCTGTTTTTGACCTCTGGCATGGAAGGTTTGAAAGCTACGCAGTGGTTGGGAAACTGGACAAGAGCTCGCTTGGCTCTAGGAGGTGCAGGAAAACCCTGATTCTGCCCCCCCCCAACTAAGTCTAAAGGTAAAGGTACCCCTGACTATTAGGTCCAGTCGCGGACAACTCTGGGGTTGCATGCTCATCTCACTCTATAGGCCTTGGGAGCCGGCCTTTGTCCACAGACAGCTTCCGGGTCATGTGGCCAGCATGACTAAGCCACTTCTGGTGAACCAGAGTAGTGCATAGAAATGCTGTTTACCTTCCCGCCAGAGCGGTACCTATTTATCTACTTGCACTTGACATGCTTTTGAACTGCTAGGTGGGCAGGAGCTGGGACCAAACAACGGGCGCTCACCCTGTTGCGGGGATTTGAACTGTCGACCTTCTGATCGGCAAGCCCTAGGCTCTGTGGTGTAGACCACAGCGTCACCCACGTCCCTTACAACTAAGTCTAGTGTCACCCAATAGCTAAACTATGTAACAGTTGTGGGGAAGCTCGAGGCAGCCCTATGTGGTGGCCCAGGCAGTTTTGGCCAAGCCAGACCCACCTGCCCTTCCCATATAATGTCATTTATGACATGGTGTGTGGAGCAGGTAAAGACGAGGATGAGACAGATTTGGACCCTTTGTAAACACTGCCTTGTGAAGGAAGGCACCAACAATGGATGGCTCCTGCAAAGCCCTGCACTTTGCAAGAAGTGACAATCAGCTGATGCTCAGTTACACTCCAACACTCCCTCTTCCCCCGTTGCTTTTGTAGACTGATCAAGTTACCAACTAGGTATACGCTCCAGTCTTATTTCTTGACAGGGCTTAAAATTGGGCATTAGCATGGAGTCAGGTGTAATAGGCAAAGATTATACAGTGGTACCTCTGGTTGCGAATGGGATCTGTTCCGGAGGCCCGTTTGCAACATGAAAAGGCCGCACCCTGAAGCGCCGCATCTACGCAGGTGCGTGACGTAATTCAGCGCTTCTACGCATGCGCAAAGTGTGATTTAGCACTTAATGCGCATGCACGCGTACCGAACCCGGAAGTAACCCATTCCGGGACTTCCAGGTTCAGCGCGTCCGTATCCCAAGAAGACGCATCCTGAAGCGGATGTAACATGAGGTATGACTGTAGTTAAGGTTGATTCCTGGGAAGTAGAAATTGTGCGATTAAATGAGCAGTCATGACATATGAGTTGCTCTGTTTCCCATTTCTCACTCTCATTTCTTTTTCTGTTGTCTTACTTACACAAAAGTATTTAGTTTTGGACAACTGCAGAAAAGAGCCAATCGTAGAGCCTCTTTTTCATTACACTTAAAATTCTATTGTGTATCTGTGGGCTGAAGTATTTCGCACGGTTTCTTGTTAATTGCTTCAAGAGCTCAGAACTGGACATTGTTTTTCAATAGGCTGAAGTCACAAGAAAGGAGGAGAAGAAACAAGAACCAGGCAACAAAAGGTTTGTTTTTAAAAAATATTTAAATGAACTCAGCGTGTGTGTGTGTGTATGCATGCATGTATGGCTTTTAAAATTTGTGATTGAATAAAGTAGACTGACTATCCACCTCACCTTTGTGGTAAGCCCAGTATTCTGATTTATTTAGGGTTGTCACTTCTTATGTGAAATAACTTGTTCTCTGTGTATCCCTCTCACCCCTCTGTCACGTTTTGGACTTGTCATGCAGTCATAGCTGCTGAAGTCAGCAAGTGTGCCTGAATCGGTGCTTTCAAGCTCTTCCCAAGTATATAAAGATCTTTCGCAATTCAGTTTTTCAGAGTCTACAGTTGACCCTGAAGCTGGTCTATCATGTCACACTATTAAGTGTAATAGAAAAGACCATTAGCAGTTTAAAGTATCCCAAGAACCATGTGTTAAATGCATAATGCATCCTGTCAAGTGTTCACAAATATAATATTATCGATGAGATACACAGAATTTTAATGACTGTATTTATTATTAATCTGCATCAAAGAGAATGGGTTAAAGTAACGGGGTTTTTTTATAGGTGGGAAAAAAAGAACATTTTTGTTTTCAAAATGGCTTCTGCATCTCAAAATATCTTCCTAGATTCTTCTTAAAAGGGAGATGGATGAAAAACTTTATAGCCTACAGATGTAGTTAAAATAAATGTACTCTGGCTAGCAAGTACATTTGAAAATTAACACCCCAGGTGTTTGTTACATCATAATGCTGATATGTACCCTATTTCACGTCTAATAAAGCTGTGTTTCCCCCCAAAGCTCTCATCTACACACGTGCAGCCTGCTTAGTTGTTGATGATATGCACCTGCAATGGAAGTATAACACACATTTCTAATACTGTATACATACACTTGGTACATGCAGAACACCAGGCTCATTTGGCAACTCATTGTCTCCTTACTTGAGTGTAAACGTTGGGTCCTGAGATATTGCATCTGAAGGAAGCATTTAACATAACTGCTGTTGAGGTAGCCCATGTAACAGAGTGACTTGGCATGGGTCATACCTGAGTCAGCTTCATCTGCTGGCTTTTTGTGGAGAACAACAACAACAACAACAAACCACACACCTTGTTCTCTGTTACAAGGAAACCAGCAGCATGGCTAGTAGGCATAAAACTTGTTCTTCACTGAATCATTTGCGCTCATGATGGAATATGGCAAGAAGAAAATATTTTAAATCGTGGATTACAGAAAGAAGGCAGATTTTTTCTTTTTACTTGCTCCCCTGTCCTTACTCTATTGGGGAACAAATGGACGCCATATGGTTTTATAGTTGATCGGACGTAATAGATGAAATCTTGATTAATAAACTGTGTGTCCCTTCTTCACAATGGCTATCACTTCATCTTCTGGATGAGTTGATGGACCTGCTTGTTCTGAATGTACTTTGAGACCTCCCCCCATGATGGTATGTTTCCAGCAAACAGTTTCCCCCCAGATCCAGATGGCGGTGGCTGAAGATGAACTGAGCTTCGAGTGAAGAACAGCTGTGTGTGGCTCCTTTGCCTCATTCATGTGTGGCATGTTTTTTATGGATTGTCCTTTCCTTTAGCTTCCTCAAGGATGCATGACTGCAACAGCAAGTGGGGTTTTGTTGCTGGTGCTTCCTTGACTTGTTTAAATTATTGCACCCTGTTGACAGAATCTTGATGTCACACCTCTATCATTCCTGACAGCTCCATCTCTTTCACAGGATTTTATTCTTGGCTCTGAATTCTGCTTTTTTTTTTGGTGGGGGGGTCTGTGCTTTTCTTGTCTGACAAAAGGTCCTGGAACGCTTAATCTCCCAAATGAATTGCTAAAGTTCACTTCCTGCACATAAAAAACATTTTAAAGGACTGAATCGTCGTGTGAGTAGCTTCTCTTCTTCAAGAAAGGCTCCCTCTTGGTTGAGTAGCATGACCAAACTCTCTATGGGAAATTTCCTGTTTAGATTCACCTGAAAAGAGTCACATGTTCAAGCTGTGTTGTTGCAAGCCCAAAGAGAGGGGATATATGTGTTAAGCCAATCTTGGTTGGATATCTTCACAATTTATAAATATGTTATTTGCAGTTTACCTCTGAATTCATGCAGCAATCTATCCGTACCATACAGCTGTGTATTATTCAGGAACTTTTTTGTTTCCCCCTGGAGTTCTGTAAATTCACTAATGCCATGAAGTTGAGCTGCGTCACATCACCAGTCCCAGCTGGAAGGTCCCAGCTAGATTTGCCAAAAGTTGGAGGAACCATACTGTTTTTGCTTGGTTCGGTTTTGGATCCTGTTTGCTGTGCTTCATCATAGTGTGCCTTGCACTCCATACTCTCCTAGTTTCATTTACTCTAATACGCATCAGCATCCCCATTGCAAGTCACAAAATCCATGTTTTTTGTGCTTGACCAATTATTATTATTATTATTATTTATTAAATTTGTTTACCACCCTATACCCGTAGAATCTCAGGCAATTTGCAGCATAAAATCATAATAGGAAAAAGAGAAAATACATAACAACAACAACAACAACAACAACAAAGACAACCCAATAATCCACCCTTCCACAACACAATCAATCAGCCCAGGGCCTGGTTGAAGAGGAACTTTTTCGCCTGCACCTAAAGGTGTATAATGAAGGTGCCAGTCAAACCTCCCCGGGAGAACATTCCACAAATGGAAAGCCACCGCAGAAATGGCCCTGTTCTCTTGTTGCCACCCTCTAGACCTCTCAAGGAGGAGGCATAAGAAGAAGGGCCTCGGAAGATGATCTCGGGGTCCAGGTAGGTTCCTGAGATCTTCTCAAATTTAGTGATCTCAAATTTTTATTTCTCTTACTTAACAAAATTTATATACTGATTGATTGGTGTAAAACCTCAAAGTGGTTTGCAAGAAATATTAAAATTATCAATGAGAACATTATTTTGCATATATTTTACTTCTTTGTAGTCCTGTTTTTGAGGCTTGATGTTTTCTTTTGGAATTTCTCCTGCTTGGGCAAGACATTTTCCCCTCCTTTAATAGATTGTGATAGTGGCAGTTCTTCTGCCATCTTTGCAAAGGGAATACAATTCCCTGCGCAGTTTACACGCCTCCCCTTTTTATTTGGTTCTGCTGAGTCCAGTACACTTCACCCTGCCAGTTGTTCTTTGGGAGCGGGGAGGTTGTTATGGAGCTTTTATTTTGAGGGCACCTAACTCATGTCACATAACATGTAGAGCACCCAATTTGGTGTGTGGCCATATTTCAGTTGCAATATGTGATACCTTAGCATCCTTTCCTAGGTCATCAAAGCAGAATTGCCATTACCCCAGCTTTGAAATCATTCACCTCCAGGTAGAGATTATTCTAGAGACACACTAGAATGGGCTTTCAGGAGGCACCAGTCTGGCTGTTGCTGGAAGCCCGATGGGGACCAAGTAGAGCCTTGATCTGATTGCAGCAGGACCACTCTTACATTCCTAATAATTGTGTACTTGTAAGTGGACGTTCTCTGGGGTACTGTACATTGTCGCCTTGAATTTGGTTATTTTAGCTGAAAATGGACTGAAGGCTCAGCGAGTGTGTGTGTGTGGACATTTCCACTCTTGTCTGTTCAAACTGACTCATTTCAGTTCTCTAGGTAACACCCCATTTAGCACCCATATTTCTGGAGCGGAACTGCAGGAAGGTGGATAAAAGATCAGGAGGGTTTCCTATTCTAACTTTTAAGTTTGTTTATATCCACAACCAGAGCTATGCATCCCTGTGTTCTGTCTGTCTTTCTCCCTACCTAAACTTAAACCTTACCTGTCAGCTCCAAGGTACACAGAACACACATGCATACTGAGTAGTACCATCAGAGAAATGCTAAGATGCCTGCCACGCTGAAGCAACTTAAGAGAGAGGTAAACTAGAATTTGGCTCAATGTGAAAACCAATTTGGTTGTTACGCTAGATTTCCTAATGCTAAGCTCTGTTGCATCAGGAAATCCCAACCGTTGGCGTCGAGGGGTTATTAATTACTGTGGAGTTCTCAACATAGCTTGATCTCTTCTGTCTTTTTAAATATATTTAGCCCTGACTTGAACACATTTCCCGAAGGATCAGGAGGGGTGCACCCAGCTGCTGTTCCTTCACCAAAGCCTCCTGAGGCCAAGGAAGAACCAAGTTCTGATCAGAAGCCTAGGAATCCAGAAGGGAAGACTGAAGAAGACTCAAGACCCATTGAGAAAGTGGTATGTGAAGTGGCATCAGAACCATCCAAGGCAGAAGGGTCAGGCGAGGATTCTGGAATTGGAGCAACAACCACACCTGCTATGCCAGTTGATTTAGGATTACCTGAAGTAAAATCCGAAGGAGTTCTTCTTACTTTGCCATCCAATTTGGAGAAGGAAGAAAAAATTACAGAAACCTCCAACAATGAATTTCTGGAAAATGCACCCGCAGCTGCTGGGGAAAACAAAAGTGAAGAATTAGCCACTCCTGTTGGTAAACCACTGGAAGAATCACCCAGCATGACTGAAGCGGAGAGCCTAGGAGTAGACTCTGTCACGACCGTGGAAGGAGACGACACAGTTGCTGCCACCTCTGAGACATTTCCAGTGGACTCTGCAGAAGTTGCTGTGGAGGAAATGTCAAATGGTGACGTACAGTCAGATAACAAGCCAGCAACCCAAGAGGCAGATAGCACTGAAGCATCACTCAATGTATCAGAGATACCTACACATCAGGTGATTGGGGGGGTGATAGACAAGGAATCTGGAATCCCCTGTTCCACAGCGGAAGCTAATAAAGTGGTGGAATCTGAGGCAGCGGCGCTGGAAGCTATGGAAGTCACAGAGGAGAAACCTGAATTGCATGTAGTCAAGACGGAGACAACTTTAGAGAAGCAACCTGAAAGGCTGGTATCAAATGATGGACCAACCAAGGAGGAGAAACCTGAAAAGAATACAGACGACAAGAGTCCTGAACAAATTCTACCCAAGGCACAGCCCAGTAAAGGACCGGGACAGGCGGCTGAATCCGTCAGTCTTGCATCAGAATCAGCATCCGGTGTGGAGACTACTTCTGTTAGCATAAGTATGCAAAAGGCTGTGATGTCTGTCCCAAGTGTTTCCAAGACGAGAGCTTCGACTCCGAGAAAAGAAGAGCAGAAGCCTCCTGCGAAGCCGGCAACCAGGAGCTGCACAGTTGCTGAAAAGAAAGTGGTGTCAAAAGAAGCGAGTCAGCAGAGACCTCCGAGCGGCAGGTCAAATCTGACAGATGGCGGCAAGCCTAAGCCCAACGTACGTTCTCTTGTTAAGTTAGGCATTGGGAAGAGTTCATCGCTGCCAGACAAGGACTCCCCAGTGGAAACTAAGGGTAGCTCAAAGCAGACCCCGGAGCAGGAGAGTAGATCATCCAGTGTGAAGCGAGACAGCGGCAGCAATAAGGTGAGAAGGGCTAAAGTGCTGGCTCCTTGTGACTGGCTGGTAACTAACGTTGACGCTTCTTCCAGATCCTGAACCAGTGCAGTGGTAGCCTGGGCCCAGTTCCCTTCCCCTTTCTCTAAGCGGTTGCATTAAGTGGGGCAAACGGGCAGGCGGGCATCCTGCCGTCTCTCTAGACTCATGGCACACACAGCTTGAAAGCGGTTCACTCGGAAGCACTCGGTGGACAGGAACTTCTGGGTAAACCGGAGGGTAGAGCACCAGCTCTTCATGGTGCAGTTCTGAATGGGCGGCAAGTATTGTTCCCTCTTTCTCTTGCTGTCGCTTGTCTCCGTGTCGAATCCTGACGGTTTTGCACATACTGGCTGCTGAGAAGGGATCACTTATTCACGAGGTGGTTGGCGCGCTCAATACCCGGATTTTAAAAACGATTGGCACGGTCTTAACTTTCTTAGCGTGTAATGAATTTCATCCAAGTTTAAAGGGGGAAGTCGTGTATCGGTGAGCTTTGCAATTCTGTTATTTTGATCCTTGTTCCCCTTTTTAAATTTTCTTCAGGTATCTGCTGGGAGAACTACTAGAAGTTCTAAAAGCTGCACAAAACCAAAAGAGGTAAGGAGAGAAACATAGTGAGTGACAGCATTAAAATTACAATAATTTCAAGAAGCAACTGAAATAAGGTCTCTGCAGTGAGTTTTTGAAGGGATATTTTTTCTTACCACTTTTCTGTCAACTAAAAAATGATTATAATGCTCATGGACCGGAGAAAGCGGCTGTGGCTTAGAACTTAAGACTCTAGATTTCCTTAAGGAAGATGGGCACGGTATTATTATTATTATTATTATGAAGAAGAAACAATGTGAGGGTCATTTTTCTGACCTATTCTGACCTTTTTTTTGAACAACGGGTGCAACTGATGGAATTGAACATGGTTCCACTTAAATTTTGGATTTGGATTACTTGGGTTGGATTACAGAAAACCAACCTATGCCGTTGGTGTGATTCGAGAGATGAGAGAGGGAAAGTGTGAGGTGGGGGA
Organism: Zootoca vivipara; assembly: GCF_965207765.1. Classification (NCBI taxonomy): domain Eukaryota; kingdom Metazoa; phylum Chordata; class Lepidosauria; order Squamata; family Lacertidae; genus Zootoca; species Zootoca vivipara. Next base: position 73,389,540 of record NC_142583.1, read on the forward strand.
GATTGTGGTTTTTTTCTACAAACAAAGCAATTGCTTCATAGCAGTAACAATAATATCTTAGTTTTTTTTTTCTTTTAAAAAAATAAATAAATCATAGAATCATAGAGTTGGAAGAGACCACAAGGGCCATCCAGTCCAACCCCCTGCCAAGAAATGTTACCACATTTCTTCTTCAAAGTTTGGGTTCCTAGGAGCTTTGGTGGGTAAAGGGTAAAAAGTTGCTGCATTTAAATGATATAATTCCCTTCCACAAGATGTAATGACAGTCACCAGCTGGAGGGCCATACCAAGCAGATGAGACACATTCACAGAGGATAAGACGCTCATCTACGGTTGTTCACGACAGCTATGTTCCACCTCTCCCGTCAGGCAGGATGCCTCTGAATACCAGTTGCAGGGAGAGTGTAGCTGTTGCACACATGTCTTGCTTGTGAGCTTCCCCATGGTGCCTGGTTGGCTGCTGTGGGAACAGGATTCTGGGCTGGAGGGGCCTTTGCCTTGATCTAGGGTTTTGTTTTGTTTGTTTATTAAATTTGTATGCCACCCTTCATCTATAGATCTCAGGGCGGTTCGCAACATAAAATTGCAAGATAAAAACCGCAAAATACCTGGTCTGTGTTCTTTAGTCATGCTAAGCCTTTATTTACACCCCCATTTTAGGGCAAAGCCCCTCCAGACAGCAGCTTCCATAAACAGTAGTTAAAGACACAAAACCTGAGTTTGTGTGGCCATGGTAAATTTCTGTTTCTGTGTGCACCTCTTTGATTTTGAACTGTGCTTACTGAGCATCATTGTCACCATACTTTTGCTGATTTCTCTTGCTCGCTAAAGCTGAGGTTTGTTTTTCTTTTGTAGGAAGAAGAGCTTTCTCCATTTAACTTGGATGAGTTTGTGACCATGGATGAAGTTCTAGAGGAAGCAGACTCTCCCGCTCAGCCCAGGAGAAACCCCGTGCGGGGCAAAAGGAAGGATCACGCCAAGAAAAGCCTTCCTTCTGAGCCGAGCGCCAAGAAGAGGAAGGGCAAGAGCTCCGCGCACGTTGATGAGAATGAGCTTTCCTTTGTTACTCTGGATGAGATTGGAGAAGATGAAGGTGGAATGTTGCAGGCAGAGCTTCTGAACATGGAAGCTGAGCCAGATTCCCAGACTTTGGTCACGGTGGACGAAGTGAACGACGAGGAGGAATTGATTGATGAAGTGATCAAAGATCCACAGTCACTTGTTACTTTAGATGAGATATCAGAGCAAGAAGACCCTAAGGATGCCTTCGCTGTAGGGGATAATGAGTCGGATCTTAAAGCAGAGCCCTTAGTCACCGTGGATGAAATTGGAGAAGTGGAAGAGATACCGCTAAGTGAGCCGTCACATTTCAAGGTTGACGAGACCATAAAATCCAGGAAGGGTGAGAAGCAGGTTGTTGAGGATCCTGGAGAGGACCCTGGAGATTTCCTTTCTTCTCAGATCCCAGAAGATCCCAGCACTCTAGTTACCGTGGACGAGATCCACGAGGAAATCGAGGATCAGCATCTGGTGACTTTGGATGAAGTGGCAGAAGATGATGAAGACTTCCTGGCAGACTTCAATCGCTTGAAAGAAGATCTTAACTTTGTTACTGTAGACGAGGTTGGAAGCGAGGATGAGGAAGAGGGGGAAAGGGACTCTCCTCCCCCCGCAGAAGTGAAAGAGTCAGTTGCTGAAAGTATATCGGGAGAAGAGGTTTCCATGGCAGTAGCTGAACCAGAAGAGGATGTGGCCAAGCCAGAAGAAGCTGGAACTCCAGGTGAATCTCTGGCTGAGAAGAGAGAGCAGGCCTCGAAGGAACAACTTGAAAGAACTGAGGCTCAGGCAGAGGAGCCTCAAGAGGAGACCTGCATTTCTGTGGCCACCACAGTTGACAAGCCGGCTGCCTTAATAGAGACAGAGAAGGATGAAGGAAGAGATGAAGAAACAAGCCAGACGCCTGAAGCTGACACCGGGTGTGAGCAGCCAGTGGCAGGTAGGAACGGAGTTAGGTCTTAACAGGGCTCAACCACATGGAAGAGGTGAAAGCCACCTGAGCAAAAGTGTCAGAATTATATATGCAACCTTCTACTTGCAGAACCAATATTGAACCAGGCAGAAATGCCAGATAGCGAGAGCAGTATGAGGGAGGACCAGCAACCTTCTGGTGAGATTTATTTACTTGAGTCTTGCATGTCTCTCCTGCTTTTCCTTCCAGGAGCTCAAGAGGGCAGGCAAACTGCTTCTCTTCCCCATTTTGATCCTATGAGGGAGCTTCAGGCTGAGAGACTGGCCCAAGCTCTCCTAAAGAGCTGCATGGGGATTTGAACCCCCCTCTAGCTTAGAGTCCGACACTCTTGCCACACTGGAGGCTCATGGAAAGACGAGTTCCTGCGTGATATACCTCACAGTTAGGTGTGTTGCAAGAAAGGAACTCTGCTGTTTCTCTTTCCGCTAATCTGCACTCATGCAAACTCTCTTAAGAGTCTCTAGGTGCCACTGAACATAGGCTCCCCTGAGAGAGATGGCCTATTAGAAACATATTGCCAGTTTGGAGTTCCAGGCAGGACCCATGAAATTCATTGCAGCTTAGGCCCTGCATGCCTTAGTCTCTGTGTCCCATTTATAGTCCCTGAAGTTGCCTTGTGCACTCATAGTGTGACAAAGGTTTTAGATATGTTAGTGCTGGGGTGGGGGACCTCCAGCCTGCGGGCCCACAAGGTTTTTGTCCGAAAACATACTTTGCATGGTTCTCTTGTACGATTCTCTGAATGGGTTTGGTTGTCTGGATGCAGAATTTTGAATTTTTTTGTCAAAATGAAAAGAAGGGAAGTCTGCATTTTGAAGACCACAATTTTGCATGAATTAAAAAGATGAAGTTCTTAAACTGCTTATGTTTGGCAATGATTACTAGTCCTTACCAATAATGCAACTCAAACTGTTGTTAGTTCCTCAAGATCTGAGGAAGAGTAACTGAGCTGTCTGACATTTATGCTGAACTAGAGCCGGATAGTCTTGGAGAGGGTGCTGCCGGTAGAGCAGCTGATACGGAAGTTGAAGGAAGCTCTGCGTCCACTGCCAGTGAGGAGAGAGCAGGAGAAAACACACAGGTGCCTTCCTCAGACGCGAGTGTTTCTATGGCAGACAGTCAGGCCGCGGCCACGGCTACAGCAGAACTGGACACAAAATCTGAACCTCAAGACCAGGTTCCCAGTGCAGATTTGAAGGAGGAGAGCTGCAGTGAGGTGACGTCTTCACAGCCTTCCGAGAAGCCTGAAAAAGGTAGGAGCCAGGAAGTAGCTTTTATGTTATTGGTTTGCGTTAGGTGAAAGCTGACAGAACAGCCCAACAGATGCTTGCAGTTGTTTCTATCAGGTAGTCTCTCCAAACCGTTCAGCACCTCAGGCATGGTGCACCTGTGTGGCTAAGAGACGGAGCTATGACTCAGGGAGGCCGTGGCTCACATTTTGGAATCCACCATGAACTCACTAAGGGGCCTTTGGTAAGCCACACCTTTAGCCTTCATCCTCCCAGCCACACTATGGGAACAATAATACTGACTTGTCTTATAAAATTGTAAGCACTGCAACATCATTATCCTCACCATTGCTGTTTTTTGTCATTATAGTACTGCAGTCAGTGCCAGCCAATTTTGAGTGTCTGTATTTGCAAGTGGAGAGCAAATTATTGCTTCAGATGCAGTGAGCAGGCGGTAAAGCTACCAGTTCAAAACCAGCTGTCTAATGGATTGCTTTAAGAGATATTGGCAAAAGTAACCCGCCAGTGCCTCTCTGCTTGTGTTTGCTGAGGTCTTTCACATTCCACCTAGGACCCCCCCCCCCGTTTGTATTGCTCAGGAGTAGGGAGGCACAATGGAGGTGGGGAAGGCAATGCTCCTTGACTTTCCTAGACCTCACTCCACAAGAGCCTATTACTGCAGCTATGCTTCGATTGGGATAGCCTCGTGCTGGTAGCGTGCTGACCTGCCCTTGAGGAATAGAGCTCATGTAAGAAGTTGCTGCAACGTTACTAATGACTGCGTCTGCACATGCTTCCACAACCCCTATTATGTGGGATCCGCACTGGTTGGCTATATGCTACCAGATCCAGATACGTTCTTTGTATTAATTTGTGAAGCCCTCCATTGCATGGGACTGTATCAACCATCTTGGATCCTGTGGTCAGCAAGGGGTGCTTATCTCATCATCCCACCAGCGAGCTCAGTCAGCTGCGTGGTGATGCAAGAGAGAACATTCTCTGTCGTCCTCCTCCCTGCCTGCCCCCCGGACTGTAGCTCTCTGTTCCTCTGGAGGCATGGAGGGCAGTAACTCTGATGGGTTTCCACCAGCAAGTAAAGCCAATGTTCTCCCAGGCATTTGGAATAATTTAGTGAATGCCTCTTACTTGGTTTTAGTGATTGCTGTTAAGGCTGAAAGAAATGCTGTATCCTCAGCCCTACTGTATACTTCAGATCAGGCACCCCAAACTCAGCCCTCCAGATGTTTTTGGCCTACAACTCCCATCATCCCTAGTTAACAGGACCAGTGGTCAGGGATGATGGGAATTGTAGTCCCAAAACACCTGGAGGGCCGAGTTTGGGGGTGCCTGCTTCAGATGATTCCTGTGTGTTTGTAATATGTTGGAAACTGCCCTCTGTTCCCCATGCATCGTGGAAAGTGGTCTGCAGTTTTGAAAGCGAAGCTAAATGCGAGCCCCAGTGGATCAAAATTTTTAAAAGAGAGATTAGAGCTAGGATTAGGTTGAGGTTATGAAGGCGTTCAGATGAAGCAGGCAGACAAGAAATCTTAACTAGCCAAGCCACGTAGGCATAGTTGAAGACCCTTCTCTGAGCATCTTCACCTGGTGTGGCATCGCTGGTGGCTGTGAGGGGAAAGGGCCTTTTCTGTAACGCCCACCCCTGAGTCAGTGTCAAATAGGGGTGTCCTGACACTGAGGACTCGATTGCTGAAGGCTGTTTCGGGAAGTTTTTAATGTTTGAGGTTTTATTCTGTTTTTAATCTGTTGGGAGCCGCCCATAGTGGCTGGGGAAACCCAGCCGGATGGGTGGGGGTATAAATAATAAATTATTATTATTATTATTATTATTATTATTATTATTATTATTATTACTACTACTACTACTACTACTATTACTACTACTACAGGTGCAGTGGTCTGGTTTGCATGTAACATTAAAACCAGATTCTGACCTAGCTTGAATCTGTAGGCATGCTGGTGCATGGAGCGAGAAACATGGCCGCTTTGCCTCTCCTCTCTTCCTCCTCCTCCTGCTGCTGCTGGTACATTGCCCTACAAAGTGAAAGCTTTGCTTAGTGTTTGCGCAGACCTGGGGGAGACAAATCTAGGTTTGCCTAGTGTTTACCTAATCATGGTTTAGCTCCTGGGAGCCGGGAGGGTGGGTGGGAAGCAAAGCAGCTGCTATATTCCTTCCATGTACCAGAACAGTTTCTTATTCATGCTTCTCTATAGTTTATTTTTATATGTGAGCATGGCGTTGTTACTATACTGCATCTCCTAGGGGGGAAATATGTACACTAATTAAAATGTTGCTTTTATAGATTTGACTGACCCAGAATGCGAGGAACCAGAGTCTAAACGGAGAAAAACAGATTCTTCAGAGAAGTGCAAGGCTCCAAGCCAGTTGAAAGGTAAGATCATGCTACGTTCTAAAATAAAAAGAACTTCAACATTCTTATCACCTGCTTCCTAATTAACTATTTACTAATTCAGTGGTAATTTGTGGCGAATCGTTTGATCTGTCTCCACATTTGGGATGTACCAGAGTTGGGAGTTGGTGTTGCGGTTTAAGCAAATGAAGCAGGTTTTTTGTCTTGGTTTTGCTCTAGTATAGGATGTGTGGTCCTGCATCCACATGTGGTATCCTGTGGAAGTGACCTGAGGACTTCTTTCTGTATTTTGCAGGACAGTATTAACAGTGACATGCATCTTACAGATTGTCACCTGTGATAAAATCAGCAATTTATCCAACTGCTTCCTAAATACCTGTCATGGATATAGAGCCTATCCATCTCTATAAATTTCCTGAAGTGCCCCTATAGCTCTCTAATACATCAGAAGTAGCATAAATCGATTTCAAAAAACTTAACCCAAGTAGCATAAATAACCAGACCTAAATAGCATAATTAACAAAGCAACGTAAATACCAAAAACAGTATAAACAGCTTAAGCCACATACAGAGGTAACATAGCATAAATAAGCAAAGTGTATTTAAAACTATAATTACTTGGCAATGCTAGGTCATCTGAAATTGTGGCTTATAGGTATAGTAGTTATGAAAACTGTCTTAAGCCTCAGTGCTTTCTGAATCATTGTCACAAAAGGGAATAGATAACTTTTTCATTTGTAAAGGGATTCTTCTGGTTGTTGTGGCCTTTTGTGTCATTTTTCCTCTTGCCCTACCTGGGCAAAATAAAAGGATGACTTTGATTTGCGCCTGTTAATGTGTGTGTCCTTTCTCTTTTAAGATTTGGATTTCCTTGTTCCAAAAGCTGGCTTTTTCTGTCAGATCTGTTCCTGTTTCTGTGTGGATGAAGCATCTATGAAAACCCATTGCCAATCTCCGCACCACCAGGAAAATATGGAGGTAGTCCTTGTTTTCTTTTGTGCTTCCTTCTGGTGAATGAAATGTTTATATTGAAAAATGGAAGTCAATTTCTCCTGGAGTGTGACGTCTCAGGCACTAGGAAGGTACTGGGGACTTAAGTAAATCAGATAATTGTGGAATTATGAAGTTGGAAGGGAACACAAGGGTCATCTAGTCCAACCCCCTGCAATGCAGCAATCTTTTCCCAATGTGGGGCTCGAACCCACAGCCCTGAGTTGGGAAAAGAGTTATGCTCTACCAAGTGAACTGCCCCAGGCTTATGCAAAAAACATGCCATGTTTCTGTCCCAGGAGGTCAATCTTATTTATATGTGGTCATTATCTCCAGATTCTCTGTGCATATGCACACATGCATATAAAAGAGTACAACTGACCCTAGCAGCAGTGGGCTATGAGGGGCTCATTAATCTCGGGGCAAACTATACAGTACTTTAATGCCGGTTTTAAATGCATTTTAACTCTTGTTTCCAACAAGTTTACTTTTTAATGTTGCAAGCAGCTTTGAACCCTGCTTTGGGAGCAAAGTGGTATATAGATATGTTAAATAAATAATAAATCTGATTTGGGGGTCTGTGACATTTTAGAAACTAAGTTTGTCATTGGTATGAGCTTTCGTGTGCATGCACACTTCTTCAGATACCAGCACACGAAAGTTCATAACAATGACAAACTTAGTTGCTCTCAAAGGTGCTACTGGAAGGAATTTTTAAATTTTGTTTTGACTATGTCAGACCAACAGAAGCTGGCGATCCTGCCCACTTGCTTCCCAAACTCCTAATGCCCAGATTCCCAAGGCTAGGGTCCTAGAATACCAGTCACGCACATGGGTCCAGTGCCAGTGCAGACATCATTTTGAACTTCCTAGAGCCAGGCTAGTGTTTGGCAGGCTGCCCACCCACCCCCACCCTCGGGGCTTTGCCCCTGTCCTAAATGAACACCCGCAAACCCAGCAACTAGGGGAGTGGAATGTCTCCTGAGCAACAGCAATAAATTCAACAATAAAAGCGCGCCCCTCGAAAACCTGAGGAAGTTCTCAGTTGCCGCAAAAGAGTTTGTTTCTGTGTTTCTCTGCAGAAATTCATGCTCAAGAGCACAGCGGAGGAAAAGAAAAAGGAGGGTGACGGGGAAGCCGAGGAACAGAGCTCAAGGTGATACGAAGACAGGAAGAGCCTCCCCAAACTTCACTTAGGGTCCAGTCAGTTCTGTGTGCCGTGTTCATGTTTCCTTTTGTTCCTTTGACGATTTCCATGTTGCATACATGTTGTATATAGTTTATTCAGTATAGGTGGACTGATCTAAATAGTGCGGTGGCTCTGAGTTGCTCTTTGCAGTGATGCGGGATGGGTTCAAATAAATGTTCCTACTGTGCTGCCGGCACAGATGTACACAGCGCTTGTTTTTTTATCAGCTCAATACTGCCTGTTCTGGTGTGTTGAAAAGCCAGACTTTGTCTTGTTGACAAATGTCTCCTGTCTGAATCCAGAAAATGTAGAGAATCACTGTTGCTCAGGGCTAATGTAGTAGCAGTTTTAGTCTGTTTGTACCACCTTAAAGACCAGCCCATCTTTGGTGACAGGAGCTGCTTGCTGAGTATAGGGACACGATATGACAAAGAAGAGAATCACCGCCTCCGTGGTCTTCTTTGGCGTCATGTTTCCAGTGTCTGAATGGAAGACAAAGTTGCATAAATGCTGTGTTGCCTCTCCCAAAAAAAAGCCTGGCCTCAGAAGGAAATTCCCTAACTCAAGAGTTCGTTCTCATTCTTTAATTTTGAAAAATGTACAGTATGGGTACCCATGGGCACATGGGTAATGTTCAGGACGAAAGTGAATTTAATTTGCAAATGTCTGAATTAAGACTGAGCACCTTGAGGAATTCCTAGGTGGTTTTAATTTTTGTGGTAGATAATAAGACATTAAATTGATTCCATTTTGCTGTATTTTAACTATTGTTGAGTATTCTGAAAGGGGATGAGAGAAACCCATTTTGTGTTGCCAAGTTGCAAATGCTTTTATTTAGAGACTGCAACTTTCTTACCAGAACACTATACTGTATGTGTAATTCTAATTTAGTCTTTGTGCCATCCTGGTAATAAAACACACACACCCCGCAAAAAATACATTTTTTTTGTGTTTCACCAGAAAGGTCAGAATTCCAGTAGTTGAAAGTTAAGTTTGCAGTTCTATCCTCCCTTAGCTGCGAGTTAAGAACATCCTGTTGGATCAAGCCAGTGACCCATCGAGTTCAGCATCCTGCTCTCAGGGTGACTCCCCTGATGACTGTGGGAAGCCAGCAAGCAGGATCTGAACACAGCAGCACTCGGCTCATCTGCAGTTCCCAGCAACTATTCTTCAGAGGCACAGAGCCTCCCATAGTGATCTAGCATTCACTGAACTCAGTGGGACTTACATCTGAGTAGACTGCATAGGATTGTGCTGTTTCTTTGTCCTGAGCAAATAATAATAATAATAATAATAATAATAATAATAATAATAATAATAATAATATATTTATATTCCCCAGCCACATACTTGCTTCCTACCCCCCACCCCCAAATATTCAGAAGCTAGAGGTTCCTTAGCTGGATCTTTGCCATTCTCTGAACATCCTGTCTGATTTGCAGACATGCTCACATGCTCCTCTTTTTCAAACGGGTACATTTAGGCAGCTTGCACATGTTTTGTTTCTGTTTTTTTATTGTATTGCACATACATATAAATCAAAATGCACAAACTTAAAGAGAAGAAGAAGAAGAAGAAGAAGAAGAAGAAGAAGAAGAAGAAGAAGAAGAAGAAGAAGATACAAACACTTATGTAGAGAGACCAAAAAAGAAAAGAATAAAAGCAGAAACTCCAGAAAGGAAGAAAGAAGAAAGAGATATAAATATATGCCTTTCGTAAGTACATTTAAATCTTGAAAAGAAAGAAAAGAAAAAGGAGCATACATAAAACAACATAAATTCATTATTCAATAAAGTCAGACATTTCAAAAAAAGGGGAAAAAACACTTATTATGGACTCCCGCCAACTTCACAACAGTTCATTATTTCTAAGCAGCTTGTACATGTTATGGACCCTCTGGCCAGTTTCAATGGGTATGAAGGCCACTTGCCAGCAGCAGGCAGTGCCAGAAGCAAAAGTGGGTGACCTTTGTCTAGACCCCTTGAGGCATAGCATGGCTTCCCCTGGACAGATGAATACAAAATATTATTTACACACACAAAAATACAGAATTGCCACCAATTTTTCATCTTTTGGGATATAGACTTGGGACAAGCACCAGATTTGGTGCTGTACATCACACACGATAAGAACTTTGGCCCCAGGATGTAGGCTTGTTGCTATTGCTACCCAGCGCCACTTTTGGGGACACCCAGTCTAAAAGCTGAAAAGGGTTGACTTTGTTCTTCTAAAATGTAAGTTGGTGCTGCACTTCATAACCTTATAAAACCTGGAATCGTTCTGCCAGGATCTTCCCAGCATAGCAGCTTCTGAATCCCGTCTTTAGGTTCTGTTTCCACTGTTCAGAAAAGAGTTTTGAGTTTCAGTAACTAGAACAGCAACTCCCATGGCAGATGGGGGGGAAATGTTGAATGTACAGTGGAACCTCGGTTTATGAACACCTCAGTTTACAAATTTTCGGTTTTTGAACGCCGCAGACCGTCTGGAACAGATTAATCCACTTTCCATTACTTTCAATGGGACAGTTCGCTTCAGTTTATGAACAGATTTCTGGAACCAATTGTGTTCATAAACCGAGGTACCACTGTATGCAGAGACACAAAAAATGGGAGCTTGAAGCAACCGAGGGTGGAATACTGACTTTTGCGGGGAGGTGGACTGAAAAGCAGGTGGGAAGGCAAGGGAACAGGCTGCCCTAATTCACATAGACATTAAAAGTGTAGCGGCAGCCTTCTCATTCTCCGAATGGGTCACTTCCTCATCGAGATGCTGCATCTAAATGTTCCCAGGGACAGAAAAGGTCGGTGAAAAAACCAAGACATTTTAACGTAGCTGGGATCGAGTGCCACCACAAAATACCTCTAAAAGGTGTGCAGCCTGGGAGTCATTTTGGACTCGCAGCTGTCCTTGGAGGCGCAGGTTCATTCTGTGTCCAGGGCAACTGTCTACCAGCTCCATCTGGTACACTGGAGGAGACCCTACCTGCCCGCAGACTGTCGCGCCAGAGTGGTGCATGCTCTAGTTATCTCCCCCTTGGACTACTGCAATGTGCTGTACGTGGGGCTCCCTTTGAAGGTGACTCGGAAACTACAACTAATCCAGAACGCAGCAGCTAAACTGGCGACAGAGTGGCCGCCGAGAGCATATAACACCGGTCCTGAAAGGACCTACATTGGCTCCCAGGACGTTTCCGAGCACAATTCAAAGTGTTGGTGCTGACCTTTCAAGCCCAGTATACCTGAAGGAGCGTCTCCACCCCCATCGTTCTGCCTGGACACTGAGGTCTAGCGCCGAGGGCCTTCTGGCGGTTCCCTCGCTACGAGAAGCCAAGTTACAGGGAAACAGGCAGAGGGCTTTCTCGGTGGTGGCGCCCACCCTGTGGAACGCCCTCCCATCAGATGTCAAGGAAATAAACAACTATCTGACTTTTAGAAGACATCTGAAGGCAGCCCTGTTTAGGGAAGTTATTACTGTTTGAGGTTCTATTGCGCTTTTAATTCTGTTGGGAGCCACTCAGAGTGGCTGGGGAGGCCCAGCCGGATGGGCAGGATATAAATAATAATTTACTACTACTACTAATGGTGCTGGAGGAGACTCTTGAGAGTCCCATGGACTGCAAGAAGATCAAACCTATCCATTCTGAAGGAAATCAGCCCTGAATGCTCACTGGAAGGACAGATCGTGAAGCTGAGGCTCCAATACTTTGGCCACCTCATGAGAAGAGAAGAATCCTTGGAAAAGACCCTTATGTTGGGAAAGATGGAGGGCACAAGGAGAAGGGGACGACAGAGGACGAGATGGTTGGACAGTGTTCTCGAAGCTACGAACATGAGTCTGACCAAACTGCGGGAGGCAGTGCAAGACAGGAGTGCCTGGCGTGCTCTGGTCCATGGGGTCACGAAGAGTCGGACACGACTAAACAACTAAACAACAACAACTAAAAGGTCACGGCAAATAGCAGCTCCTGCTTTTTCTTACTCAAGCCTTATTTAGTGTGAAACATTTTCAAAAACCCCTGCTGATGTAAATTCCCAATGTTAAGGTAGTCTGTTGTCGCTAGATTGCAGGAACTGTGTCCGGGAGTCAGTGACTTAGCAGCAACTCTGCAGTGTTTTCTGGAGGTATTAGACCCAAGTTTCCCTTCTATTCTGTCCCCTCATTACAGGTTGGGCTGAGAGAATAAAATAACAACCCTGAGTAGAAACCAAGATTATGCCAGAGAAAGGTAGCCTCTCGCTGGCTCTGTGATTCTTTTCCTCGAGGCCAGCATCATCCAGGTTTTGTCCGGTCTTTACAGCCCAATTGTTTTTACGGCCCGAAAATTGTTTTCCCTTGTCCCGCAAGTCCAGAGGGACTACATTCTTAAGAGGGATATAAAAATGTTCCATGCGACATGGAAAGGTACAGCTTTCCTTGCATCTGTTTCGGAGACGGTGGCAATTAAATTATTTAATCATTTAACTAATCGCACCCCGTAAAAACCTCCCGAAGTGATGCAGCAACAAAAATGCAGAGCAAGAATTTTCAAATCCTGTAAAGACCTGAAGAAAAAGGCTTGTAAAATGAAGGTTTTCATTAGGCGTAAGGAGTGCTTTTTTTCTGGGGGGGTACGCATACCCCCAAACATTTTGTGAATCTTTGTACTTTTCTCCATTTACTGTGTTTATTTCTCCCGATTTGAACTATAAAATGGAGATTTTCTTGAGTCAAAAGAGAGTACCCCTAAACATTTTTTTAAGAAAAAAAAGCACTGGGTGTAATATTATCAGAAGAGGCTGCTGGATCAGACCAAAGGTCCAACTAGTAGTCCGCCATCCTGTTCTCTTAATGGCCAACCAAATGCCTGGATCTGATCCCAAGAGCCCTCTCTCCTCCTGTGGTATCCAGCAACTGGTATTCTGGGATGGTAGCTGCTGATAGACCTGCCTCCTCCGTGATTCTGTAGAGTTAGTTTTCAGAGCCATCTATCACTGCTTTTTGTGTGGGAATGAGTTCCAGAACTTAATTATGCCATTCATGGTTTGCTTAATTCATTTTATCTCTCTGTTCATCCCCCACTTTTAAAAAAAGGCTCCCCGTGTGGTTTACAGTGATAACACAGTCCATGCCCTCATTGTTGCAATTTTTTTTTATTTTTTATTTTATTGTTAAAAAAAACCTTTATATCAAATTTCAAAATATACAACAAAAGAAGTAACAAACTTAAATGAGGTAAAATCAATCATATACATAAATACCATCCCCTTTACCCACCCTTTCCCTCCCCCTCCCCCCTGTACTTCCCTCCGCACTTTTTCGACTTCCTTTTCCACTCTTGTGTTCACCCGTGCATTTACTTCCAATATAATTCCACTTTGCTATTAAGATTCCTAATTAATTATTTTTGTTTTTATTTCCCTTCATATCCCCTAGTCTACACATATTAACATATCTTCTTTCGAACAATGTTTCCTCATATACTCATCATAACTTTCCCACTCTTTTCTTAATTTCTGCTTTGACTGATTCCTTACAATGTTGCAATTTTAAGACACAACACAAAAGGAAACTGCATTGGGAGGGAGGAGGGAAGAAGCAAACTCACTATCTCATAGTCACAGAATGTTTTGTAATGACCAACTGGAACTGAGAGATTTCAAGGCAAGGAGGAGCCAAATGTTGCATATCCTTCAGCAGAGTTGGGTTAGGGCCTTTCCTCTCCTGCTGCCTGATAGAATATTAAAAACCATCTTGCACATAAAAGCTAGTGCATCCATGAGTGAGTTAGGCTCTTTGAGCATTCAAACATGATGCTTATGTTGTGAACTCTTGAGATCTATGGATGAGCTGGATGAAAAAGAAGAAGAATAAGAAGGGGGGTATTTTCTGTGTACAATCTGCGCTGAATCGATGAAAGGGAGAGAGGAAATGATTTATTTATCAAGGAGTTCGAGGTGGTGTACCTAATTTTATCCTTGCCACAACCTTGTGAGGTTGGTTAGGCTGAGAGGCAGTGGCCGGGCCAAGGTCACCCAGCAAACTCATTCTTGAGTGGGGTTTGAACTGTGGTTCCCCCATATCTGAGTCCAGCACTCTAATCCCTATTTTTTAAAAACAGTTTTTTTGTTTCTTTTGCATATTTTAATTATAGATGTTTTTCTGTTGCTGAGTATCTTAATTGTGGATTGATTGAATAGCTGTAAATAACAGACACAAATTTGGCATATAAGTGGAATAATAATAATAATAATAATAATAATAATAATAATAATAATAATAAGACAACTCTCAAAAAGCAAAGCCTTCTTCAGATTGTGGAAAATTATCCTCCACTACTTGGATGTAGCTCCTGCCCTGAATAACTAGAATGTGAACTTTCTGAAGCTACAACATAGCTTAAGATCAGAGTCCATTTTGAAGTTTTTTTTTGGGGGGGGGGAGGGCTGATCCCCTGGAGTTTTTTGGGGGGGAGGTACAGCTGTTAGCAGAAAGGAGAAAGAGGAAGGCCACGTTCCTTCTCTGGAGTTCTTAGGACCTAAGCCTAGACGTATTTAGTTTAACACAACCTAATCTAATCTAAAAACCCACAATAAAAAAATTCCTTCCAGTAGCACCTTAGAGACCAACTAAGTTTGTCATTGGTATGAGCTTTCAAAGTGCGCATGCACACGAAAGTTCATACTAATGACAAACCTAGTTGGTCTCTAAGGTGCTACTGGAAGGAATTTTGTAATTTTGTTTTGACTACGGCAGACCAACACGGCTACCTACCTGCAACTAGAACTAAAAACACACAATAACAGAAATGCAAACTGCACCCCAGTTAGCGGAGCACGGAATTATTTCCGCATGAGACGCATAGGTGTGTGAAAACTGTCACCCTCGATCCTTGTTTAATCGCATCGGCTAGACAGATTCTAATTGTACAGTTCACATATTGGGGATGTGCAAGAAATTCGGTTCACATTTCAATGTGAACTATGTGGTTTACACTTTCCCAACGAAATATGCAAACAGAGGCTGCTGTCCCTTCAAAATTTGCACTTGCCAGATGCTGTGATTCAGTTCACCAACCAAGTAATGTTGGGGGTGTGCATCTAGTAGGAGAAAAGTGGCACCAAAGTGTTCACATACAAGAATGTGTTATGTGATATAAAACGGCTCATGAAGATGCTTATATGAGGCAAAAGTGCATGCACAAAATTGTGTGTCTTAGGGGAAATTCTCGCTGAAAAGCTGGAAAATTTTCATGAAGAATTTAAAAAGGAATTGCAAACTGACGTGGAAATGTGGCCAGAAAAATCAGAAACGGATCCAGACACATTTGTCTATCTCTTTGAACTTGTCCTGTCTTGACACGATGACCTAAAGGCCAGCGCTGGAGTGTCCAGGTGTGTAAAAACGAACGCCAATGTCTTTGCAGGCCCTCTTGGCTTCCCAAGAGCCTTGGAGCTGGCGAGGGCTGGTGTCCCTTTAAGAGCTCTAGCTGTTTGTCACTGGAGCGCCGAGCCAAGCTGCTCTGCCAGCTCAGGAGCAGGAGGGAGAAGGGCCTGAACTGTAGGGAAAGCAAACATCCCAGAGGACGGGCCAGATCCGAGGCGAGGAGGGGGAGGAAACCCTCTAGGCCTCCCGAAATGTTGCGGGTCTTCGTTCTCCACGCACAGAACGTCCAGAGTCCAGATACGGATATCAGCGATGCTTATTGCTCAGTGGTGTTTGAAGGTAAGGAGGAGGCAGGATGAGTTTGCAATTACAGGGGCCAAGGCGAGGAAAGCAGAGGTGCAAGGCAGAGAGAGCACCCAAGGGTGCCGGTGGTGGGGTGGTGGGGAGAACACCACCTCTCTCTGCCATTCTCAGGGGCCAAAGGGGATTTGGAGAGGGACGTTTGGGGCTGTTTCTATTTGCAGGTTGCAGAATGATAGACAAGCAAGAAACCAATCCCTGCACACATCTGCATGAACCTCAGGTCTCCAGGGAGGTTTGTGACTTTTTAGTTTAGAGGAAAAGAGAGTTGAGACATAGCGGGAGTTTATAAAAAGTCTGCATGTCATGGGGAAAGTGGATGCAGAGAAGTTTTCCTCCCTCCTATTCCTAGAACTTGGGCACACCTGACAAAGGTGAATGTTGGAAGGTTCAGGACAGACACAGTCCTTCACGCAGCTCATAGTTACACTGTGGAACTCCCTCCCACAAGAAGCGTGATGGCCACCAACCCAGGCAGCTTTAAAAGAGAATCGGACCAATTCCCAGAGGAGAGGGCGATGGATGGCCAGCTATGTTTCTCCCTTCGCAGTGGGAGACCGCAGGGCTTCCAAAAACCAATGACAGGAGGGAAGAGGGCTCTGGTGCTCAGATATTGCTTGCAGGTTCCCCAAAGGGAGCTGCTCAGCCCAGGTGAGAACAGGAGGCTGGACTAGATGGGCCGTTGGGCCTGATCCAGCCGGCTCTTAGGAGGTGTGTCTCCTGCTCATCCTCAGCCAAACTTCATGGCCCCAAAGCCGCCCCCCCCATCATCCTGGTGTAGTTGCTCAGCCTGTGGGAGAAACAGTATTCGTGGCAGAGTCTCTGCCAGGTCCAGAAAGGACATGGGACCCAAGGAAGCGGCTCAACCCAGCCCAAGTTTAAAGTTCTGTGTTGGGCATCTGCCTTGTGAAATAATAAAACTTGGCTTGCTCTTTGGGTACTTTGCATTTCGGCTGGGAGGGCAGGGGAAAGCCTTGGCTGGGGCCACTTGAGGTGCTGCGCATGGACTGCACCACTTCAGACCGCAGGGGGCTCCGATGATGTAAGGCAGTGTAGTAATTGTATGTTGCTCCTGAGGGAGCGTCTCCACCCCCATCGTTCTGCCCGGACACTGAGGTCCAGCACCGAGGGCCTTCTGGCGGTTCCCTCGTAGCGAGAAGCCAAGTTCCAGGGAACTAGACAGAGGACCTTCTCGGTGGTGGCGCCTGCCCTGTGGAACGCCCTCCCATCAGATGTCAAAGAAAAAAACAGCTACCAGATTTTTAGAAGCCATCTGAAGGCAGCCCTGTTTAGGGAGGCTTTTAATGTTTAATAGATTATTTTATTTTATTTTTCTGTTCTAAGCCGCCCAGAGTGGCTGGGGAAAACCCAGCCAGATGGGTGGGGTATAAATAATAATATCATTATCATTATTATTATTATCATTATCATTATTATTTCCCCTGCATCCCATGGCATCTAGAACGCTTCTCCCTCACATGCTAGTTTTCTCTGTGCAGGGATTTTATTTGCGCTTTAATTCATTTGACTCCTCCCTCCCTTTCCATATTCCAAAGGGGGGGGAGTCCAAGTCCAGGTTGACCACGTCACCCTCCTGCATCTGAGGAGCATCTCCACCTCCATCGCTCTGCCCGGACACTGAGGTCCATTGCCGAGGGCCTTCTGGCAGTTCCCTCGCTGCGAGAAGCCAAGTTACAGGGAACCAGGCAGAGGGCCTTCTCGGTGGTGGCACCCGCCCTGTGGAACGCCCTCCCACCAGAGGTCAAAGAGAAAAACAACTACCAGACTTTTAGAGGACATCTGAAGGCAGCCCTATTTAGGGAAGCTTTTAATCTTTAAGAAATTTGTGTATTTTTATATTTCTGTTGGAAGCCGCCCAGAGAGCTGGGAAGACCCAGCCAGATGGACGGGGTATAAATAATAAATAAATAAATATTATTATTATTATTATTATTATTATTATTATTATTATTGCTGCTGGTGAGCTATTTCACAAAGAAAAGCAAGATGAGATCTGGGTCGGAGGGAGCCAGCGTTTGTCCACAGTTTTTCCGGGTCATGTGGCCAGCATGACTAAGCCACTTCTGGTGAACCAGAGCAACACACGGAAATGCCATTTACCTTCCCGCTGGAGTGGTACCTATTTATCTACTTGCACTTTTGCTTTCAAACTGCTAGGTTGGCAGGAGTTTTCCTCTTTGACATCTCATGGGAGGGCGTTCCACAGGGCTGATGCCACCACCGAGAAGGCCCTCTGCCTGGTTCCCTGCAACTTGGCTTCTCGCAACGAGGGAACCGCCAGAAGGTCCTCAATGCTGGACCTCAGTGTCCAGGCAGAATGATGGAGGTGGAGACGCTCCTTCAGGTATACTGGACCGAGGCCATTTAGGGCTTTAAAGGTCAGCACCAACACTTTGTATGGTGCATTAGGCACAAGAGGGCAGGTCTCTGCCCCAAGGAGCTTCCAAACTAAAGCTCAGAAGCAGGTAGACAAGCAGAGGAAATGGGAGGCAGAAAGAGGCAGGAGGAGCTGGTGATGCGCACTCGCAGTGACCAATTTTCTTGCCCCTGCATGGCCACGGTTAACTTCACTGCAGGCTCGGCTTCGAATAAGCAAAGGCAGAAGGAAGAGAGTGTCTCTGTGCATGTGCAGAGCGTTCTGTCTCATGGAGAAGCCATGTGGCTAAGAGGGCTTCAGAGGAGGTGATAACATAGCACTATGCACAAGCAGCAGAATGCAACATTTGATGTAATAAACCAGAAATGGAAGTTGGGGGAAGTCAACTGTTAGGGGGAAAATTGGAAAATGAATGTTAAGTAATGATATTGCATATTTGTTATGAGAAAAGAAAATTAATTAAAAAAATTATTTAAAAAGAGAGCATTTCAGAGGGTCTGCGGTCCTCCTCCTTTCCCGTGCCCCCTCTGCCCCACCTCCACAGACCCGCCCTCGTAATCTGAGAGCCTGGATCCTGCCGGGTATCTGGGTATTTGGCAAGAGGCGCCGCAGATGCCCAGCAAAGGAGGCAGATGAGAAACATGACCTGCCCAGCAGCACCACACCCGACTCTTTTTATAGTTTCCTCCTTGCCGTCACACAGCGCCGTTGGATCCTGGCCCCAGCACCTGTTTGGGCAGCGGGGGCTGGGATGGCTGACGCCAGCTGGGGACTGGGCGCTCTCTCTGGGTCGCAGAAGCGCCTGCAAGTGGCCAGGGCTTAGTGGCTGCTTTGCAAAGAAGGAGAACATGAGAGGAGCAAGGGCTGTTTGACCGTGGAGCAGGCTCTCCTTCCTTGGAGGGGTTGAAGCAGAGGTTGGGTGGTAAAGGTAAAGGTACTCCTGGCCGTTAGGTCCAGTCGCAAACGACTCTGGGCTTGCGGCGCTCATCTCGCTTTATAGGCCGAGGGAGCAAGCGTTTGTCCGCAGACAGCTTCTGGTCCTATTGTTAATCATTTCCTCCTGCATCTCTTATGATGATCCAGATCTTTTACATCTCCATTGTGTCCAAAAGGTAAAGGTAAAGAGACCCCTGACCATTAGGTCCAGTCGTGACCGACTCTGGGGTTGCGCGCTCATCTCGCATTATTGGCCGAGGGAGCCGGCGTACAGCTTCCAGGTCATGTGGCCAGCATGACAAAGCCGCTTCTGGCAAACCAGAGCAGCACATGGAAACGCCGTTTACCTTCCCGTTATAGCGGTTCCTATTTATCTACTTGCATTTTAATGTGCTTTCGAACTGCTAGGTTGGCAGGAGCTGGGACCGAGCAACGGGAGCCCACCCTGTCACAGGGATTCGAACCGCCGACCTTCTGATCAGCAAGCCCTAGACTCTGTGGTTTAACCCACAGCGCCACCTGGGTCCCCTGGGTCCAAAATTCACCATTAAATTACAAGTGTTATTCCAATCCTACTAACAATTTTAACTGTTTACAATGGTCTTTAAGATAAGTTATAAATTTCCCCCATTCCTTATTAAAATTCTGGTCTTCCTGATTTCTGATTCTTCCAGTCATTTTTGCCATTTCAGCATAGTCCATCCACTTGATCTGCCATTCTTCTCTGGTAGGGACTTTATCCCCCCCCCCCAATCTCTGGCCCAATAATGCAGTCATGGTCGCATGCATAGTCTTTTCTGCTCCCTTGGGATCCTACAATCCTAGAGTTGGAAGGGGTACCGAGGGTCATCTAGTCCAACCCCCTGCAGGGCAGGAATCTCAGCTAAAGCATCCATGAGAGAGGGCTATCCAACCTCTGCTTAAAAACCTCCAAGGAAGGAGTCTGGGAATGAAGCCATGTGCCCATGCCAAAACAATCAGTATGGAAATCAGAATTCTGTGAACTGCCCTGAGTGGTATATAAATTCAATTAATGATGATGATGATGTATAACTGCTCCAATGTAATCATTACAAGTCGTCCACAACCTTCCGAGGGAGACTGTTCTGCTAGGGTTGGCCTAGATGATCCTCAGGGTCCCTTCCCACTCTGCGATTCTGTGATTCTATGATAAGAAGAGGCTGCTGGATCAGGCCAAAGGGGAACCCTTCTAGACCACCTTCTCACCAATGGAAAACCTGCAAGGAGGACCTGAGCACCCTCTCCTCTCCTGTGGTTTCAAGCAACTGGGAATAATAATAATAATAATAATAATAATAATAATAATAATAATAATAATAATAATAATATATTATTTATACCCTGCCCATCTGGCTGCATTTCCCCAGCTACTCTGGGCGCTCCCAACTGAAACAACAACAACAACAACAACAACAAAACAACAACAAAGCAGTAAAACATCAGACATTAAAAAAACAGGGCTGCCTTCAGATGTTTTCTAAACGTCAGTTGTTTATTGACTTGACATCTGGTGGGAGGGAGTTCCACAGTTTAACACTGCGATGCGGGGACTCCCCCCCCTCCCCATCCTGAATCTTCCATCCATCAGCTTCATTAGATGTCTGTGAGTTTCTGGCTTTATGAGAGAGGGAGATGAACTTTATCCGCTGTCTCCATGCCAATTCTTCCTCCTCGCCTTTTCTCCAAACTGAAAAGTCCCAAACTGAGAATCCATAGACAGGGCCAGATTTCCCAGCTGGATTCTTTCTCTCCCCCTGGGATCACTGAGTCATCAATCCTGCTGCTGCCAAAGGGTATTTCCACCCAACAGGTGCAGAATTTGTGGGGGAAACAGTCATCCGCCTTAAGCTCGTGTTATTTAAGGTGGTTCTGCTCTGCCTTCGACGTGCACAGGGCAGCCGAGAGGACTCATCCTGCGCATGCCTTCTGTAGGCTCTTCTTCACGAAGGCTCTTGCCTCACCAACCTGCCAGGTCTCCCCCCTCTTTCTCAGGGATTGCCCAGTCTACGGGTGTCCCTGGAGGAGGGAAGGAGAGAGGGCTCTTTTCTGAGCTGGGGGAGAGAGGGAAGGAACTGCTCTGAACATCCAGCTGGAGGAGTGGAGAAGGAGACAGGAATGCGAAATCTGCTTTGCTTTCCATGGAGGTCCGGGGGGGGGGGGTGGGTCCTCTGCATTGCAGGGAATTGGACTAGAGGACCCTTGGGGTTGCCCCAAGAGTCATTTAGGCAGCCCTGCCAGTCAACAGGCTCTGCAGGCTGCTGCTGCTGCCAGCCAGAGCATTCCAGCCCAACCGGGACAGGCTTACTTGGGCTGAAGGCAGCATGGTGGCCCCCCCCTCATCACGGTGAATGTCCTTTTACGCAGGCTAGATGTGTCCGCCCTCCTGCCAAGAGGAAATTGGCCCTTCCTGTTGCCATCTGCTTTCCGGCCCTGCCAGCTTCCTGTCCACCCCTCCCCATCTTCCCATCAGATTTCCATCTGGGGTGTAAATGGCTAGAATACTTTGAAAAGATGCTGTCAGTGGCTCAAATGTGTTCTTTCCAACTTTTCCAATTCGTTTCTATGGAACCCTCGGATGGCACAACTGGGTTTTTCTGTGACTGTTTTTATTCTATCTGTTGGACAAAGTCTCTATCTCCTGCTTGTTGTTGTTTAGTCGTTTAGTCGTGTCCGACTCTTCGTGACCCCATGGACCAGAGCACGCCAGGCACTCCTGTCTTGCACTGCCTCCCGCAGTTTTGTCAAACTCATGTTCGTAGCTTCGAGAACACTGTCCAACCATCTCGTCCTCGGTCGTCCCCTTCTCCTAGTGCCCTCCATCTTTCACAACATCAGGGTCTTTTCCAGGGAGTCTTCTCTTCTCATGAGGTGGCCAAAGTATTGGAGCCTCAGCTTCAGGATCTGTCCTTCCAGTGAGCACTCAGGGCTGATTTCCTTCAGAATGGATAGGTTTGATCTTCTTGCAGTCCATGGGACTCTCAAGAGTCTCCTCCAGCACCATAATTCAAAAGCACTGATCCTTCATGGATCAATGCCTTGTCGTGGCGAAGGGGCTTGAATAACTCAGAGAAGCTACGAGCTATGCCATGCAGGGCCACCCGAGATGGACAGGTCATAGTGGAGAGTTTTGACTAAACGTGATCCACCTGGAGAAGGAACTGGCAAGCCACTCCAGTATCCCTGCCAAGAAAACTCCATGGACAAAGACAACAGGCATATCTCCTGCTTAATCATCCATAACCTCAAAATGGTTGATACAGAATATAAAATGTTCGTTAAAAATACGGATTTATTGAATTTGTATCCCAGCTTCCCTCCTCTGCAAGAGCTCCAAGTGCTGCAAATGTTTCAGTGAGTGAGCAGGACAAACCCAAACTTTCCCCACTTCTCTAATCTCACTCTCCAGTTTCAGTCACTGATGAAACTCAAACAGCAGAATTAAGCCTTTTGCTGTGCTGGCTTGAAGCCCTGTGTGATTAGTCTGGCCACGGGCTTGGAATGGACTAAACTCACTCCTCAATGGGTCATGGAAGTGGCCTGTGGAACTCATTGCAACCAGATGTCATGACAGACAGAAGCACATGTGGTTTTCTATGTACTTTAGATCATGGAGGAGGATGGGGGGTGTATTAGATGAATGCTGCATGTGGCAAGCAGGAGGGAGACATCCCATAGTCAGAGGCAGCATCCCTCAGGCTACCCGATGCCAGGGAGGGAGAAAGGACAGTCAGGGACACCGGTCGCCTTCTTGTTCTGCTAGTGAGCTTCATGGCTGGTTGGGGATTTGAACCCTGCTCTCCCAGGTCCTGCTCGGACACTCTCAGTGGGTCTCAAACATTTTTGTGCTACTGCTGCCTTGGTTCCATCAACTCGCCCCCAGTGCCCCCCCACCCCACCCTGCCCTACACCATAAAGCCCCCCCCGGGGGGGGAAGGTGAGATTACCTACGGTAGGAGGATGCAAAGAGGCAGGGGATTATGGAGGGCACAAACCAGACTTTGAAAAGCTGATATCACAGGATCAAATTTATCAGTTTTGTTTAATTAATTAAACTAAATAGTTTTAACTGGATTTTGAATAATTGCTTTTATCATGTTATTGCCAGGTGAAATTGTTCCTTTTTAACCGGGGCTTTGGCTGATTAATATTCTATGGCCTTTTAAAATATGTTTGTGGGAAGGGGATGTTATTGTTTCCTTTCCTTTTTTGTTTTCACTATTTATTTTGTGACTTCAGCCTGTATTTCTATCTTGTGAACCACACTGAGATCTTCAGATGAAGGGCAGTGTATAGAATTAATAGAAAAAGAAGTGCGGGAACTCACCCCGAATGCCTCCCTTCTTCTAGGTGGAATTCCAGTGCAGTTAATGCAGCTAAACCTGAGTGAAGAAAGAGGTGGTTTCATCTTGTATGCTAGGCAGGGCCAGATTGAGACCTTTTTTTAGAGGCCCTAAGCACTTAAAAGGGACCCAGGTGGCGCTGTGGTCTAAACCACTGTGCCTAGGGCTTGCTGATCAGAAGGTCGGCGGTTCAAATCCCTGTTACGGGGTGAGCGCCTGTTGCTTGGTCCCAGCTCCTGCCAACCTAGCAGTTCGAAAGCACATCAAAATGCAAGTAGATAAATAGGAACCGCTACAGCGGGAAGGTAAACGGCGTTTCCATGTGCTGCTCTGGTTTGCCAGAAGCGGCTTTGTCATGCTGACCACATGACCTGGAAGCTATACATCGGCTCCCTCGGCCAATAATGCGAGATGAGCGCGCAACCCCAGAGTCGGTCACGACTGGACCTAATGGTCAGGGGTCCCTTTACCTTTAAGCACTTAAAAGATTTTGGTGCCCCCATATATATCTCATTCAAAATATAAACAATAAACAACTGTCAATTGTACTTTTTGAAAGGAAACAAAACCTACAGTAGGATGGAAAATAATCTTAATTTTTTTTAACCTCCCACTTTATTTCTATTTGAAAAAAAATTCTCCCACTTTTTCTAATTGCAAAGTCTTTGATCAGATCCTCAAACTAATCTTACCCGACACACCTGCTTCTATACTCAGCCGAGATGAGGCATCCAGCCTGTTGGGATTTTAAACATACTTTAACTGAGAAAACGAACACTCAGAGGAGCGACTGGTGACCATTCATGTTTAAAATCCCGCACTGGAAAATTTCTGGGGTGCTTCCCGTGATGCCCTAAGCACGTGCTTATTTTGCTTAACGGTTAACCCAGCCCTTATGCTTGGACGGTTTTTTTGCTGTCTTTTAATGCCTATGGTTGCCTTTAAAATTATTATTATATATTGTCATTTAAACACCTTGTTGTAAGCCACCCAGGGAATATTAATGGACTGGTGGCTATATAAATCTAACAGCAAACAAACAAACAAACATATCTCCCAGTGACGAAATGCGACGGAGCTGAGGGCTGCCCGGCGCGGGCGAGTAGCTTCGCGCAGCTGCGCTTCCTTTTGCGCGCCGAGCATCCCGGGCGGCCGATCGCGCAGCGCCCCCTGGCGGGATAACGCCCCGCCCTGCCTGCCGACTGGTCCTGATGCTGCGTCCGGCGCTGGGCGGGAGGCGGGCGGCGCGGGGCGGGGATGGCTCTGCGTGGCCGGCGGGCGCTGCGCCCCTGAAGGCGGACGCGCGCCAGAGAGAGACAGAGACCATGTTCCGCTGCGTCGTGCAGCGCGCCTGCAGCCTGCCCGCCTTGGAGAAGGGCGACAAGCGCAGCGACCCGGTGGCCAGCGTCACCTTCCGAGGTAAGAGCCCCGCCGAGACACAGCCCAGAGGCAGAGGGTGGGGGGCAGAGGTCTGGACAGGGGGGGGGACCTCCTCTTGCTCTTTGCCCCACCACACAGGCTGGTCAAAAAGGGAGCTCTGCCCGCACTCCTGTTTTGTTCTTTTTGCAGAGGGAGTTTATTCTAATTTGTATCTTTGATTCATGCTTTTGGACTTTTTTTTCATACTTTATTTATTTCATTGCATTTTATAGCATACCTTGTTTTTTGAGGAGCTCAATGTGGCTGGCATGGTACCCCTCGAGGTAGGCTGAGAGGCAGGGGGCTGGCTCCCAAGGCCACACCTAGTGAGCTTCCTGGCCAAGTGGGGATTTGAACCCTGGTCTCCTCCCGGGAGAAATGGGAAAGTCTTGGGTTTGCTCTGCCTCCACAGTCGGAGGCAGCGATGCTTCTGAATCCTTGTTGCTGGAAACCGGGAGGGGGGGGGAGTTGCTCTTGCGCTCAGATCCTGCTTGCAAGTTTCCCATTGTCACATCTGGTTGGCCCCTGGGAGAACAGGATGCTGGCCTAGATGGGTCCCCTTGGGCCTGATCCAGGCACGATCTTCTCAAGTTGTTATGTTCCTGTATCTGCCCCGTTGTTCCTTCTGAATTGCTGTCTTCTGATGTGTTTCCACCAACCAACTCCAATTCACGTTTTTATTTTGCGTGATGTTGTCATGACCCTCTTCTTCCTTATGTCTTTGAGCAAATAAATAACAGAATGATTGAATGATTATAGATAAGGAAAGGACACAAAAAACAACAAGCCAGCAACACCAAGAGACATTTTAAAGCATAAAATCATTGGACGTTGTCTTACACTGAGTCAGATCATCATTGGTCCATCTAGCTAAGTATTGTCTGCTCTGACTGGCAGCAGCTCTCCAAGGTTTCAGGCAGCGAGCCTTTCTCAGCCCTGTCTGGAGATGCTGCCGGGGATTGAGATGTAATTATTCTGCATGCAAAGCAGATGTTCTTCCCCTCTTGCCTTCTCCCTACAGACCACGCCAATGAGCATTGTGCGCAGCAGTGCAGCACCCATCTCTTACATTTACAGATCACATGGAAACCCAGTTAAAGCAAGAACTCCTTTAAGCCAGAAGTGTGAAAACATCTGCATTGTTTCTGGGAACCCGGGGAGGGAACTAGATGTCTGCATCCAGCAAAGATTTATATAGACATACCTATATTACAGGGAGTGATCTCATAGCAGAATTGTGGACTTGGAAGGGACCTCGAGGGTCATCTAGTCCAACCCCCTGCAATGCAGGTATCTTTTGCCCAACGTGGGGCTCGAACCCACCACCCCAAGATTAAGAGTCTCACGCTCTACTGAGATCTCTCAACCTGAAATCAAGTTGAGAGGTTCCGCATGTCAGTTGTTCCCTTTAAAGGGGAACAGAGGTGCAATTTGACATTTCACTTGTGTGGGGCAATGGTGGAATGGGGACTGTGTAACCTCAGATAAAATGGTAGGCAAGACGCCCTCCAGCTCTCCACCCGGCTGAAAATAAGAGCTCCCTTCTAAGCTTGGAATAGTTCTATTTTCACGCCAGGGATTCTTGCTAGTGCCCCACCCTGCTGAGATCTCCGACTGTGCTCTCTTCTGTCTGTTACTGCATAGCTGGCCCTGCACTTATTCCAAAGCACAGAGTTTCTCGGAGACCTGAGGTCCAGAGTTGCAGCTAAGACAACTGAAACCTGGAGAGGGGTCAGCGACTCACGCTTAGCAAAATTTGAGCCAGGCATTATTCCCTTTATATTATTTTTTTAATTTTTTCCAAATGTCTTCACAATAACCTCAAATCAAATAATCGCATTATTTCATACGTTGGCTTCCCACCCTAATCTCCACAGTGTTTTTACTCCTGGATTATATTTTTATCAATGACAAAAAAGTTTCTCTGCTGCAATCATTTTGTCATTTTTCTTCCGTTGCTTTTATCACAAATCCTGCCTGCGATTTCATTTGGCTGTAATACTTTTAAAAAAAAGTCTATGAAAGGCCTCAACTTTTCTTTGAAAAGTTCATCATTCTGACCTCTTAATTTTGCTGCCAGCTTTTCCATTTCTGCCATAGCTGCCAAGTTATCCCTTTTTTTAAGGGATTTTCCCTTATGCTGAATAGGCTTCCTCGTGAGAAAAGGGAAAACTTGGCAGCTATGATTTCTGCCTAGTCCATTTCTTTCAAAAGCCACTCCTTCTTCATTGCAACCTTCTCTTCTTTCCATTTCTGAGCATATAATATTCTAGCTACTGTTGTCACAAACATAAACAGTTTGGGCATCTTCTTTGGAACATCTGCTCCTATTATACCTGCAAGCTTCTGGTCGTTGGGGAATATCCCATTTAAACCTTTTCTGCCTTTCAATATATATAAGGCCAAGCCTTATTCCCCAATGGGGGGCTAGCAGGATTTCCTGGGTCTGGTGTATTGTGTGTGTACCATCAGGTCCAGATTCCTGCCTTGCAGGGGGTTGGACTAGATGGCCCTTGGGGGTCCCTTCCAATTCTAGAATTCCCTAATTCTATGAAGTTGCAGTCCAAATCGCCTTGCTGAAGGCGGGTTTGGGTTCCCATTTTGGTATGTTGGCTCATGTTGCCAGCTGGGCTCCAATGTCATGCAAGGAACAATTTTGTGTGTTTTTTTGTATATAATTTTTTTATTAAATGTTCTGTTTTATATTTTAAAGTACTCGTTTTTTACATCCTTAAAATATCAATGACTTCCCTTCTTCTCTTTCCACGGTTCGTTTTACATATCATAAATCCCTGCATATTTCACAGAAACTATACCATTCAGTATTCCCTTATTACATCCATTAAAACCTATTTACACTGTTGAATTTATCTTAATGCTGCCATCGAAGCAAGGAACAATTTTAAACCTGCACGTGCATCACGGGGGAAAATTAGCATTTGCAAATGAGCAGTGGCAACTTTGGCCGTTCTCTGCCCTCCTGCACTTCCTTGGGAACAAATGTCATCTGCAAACCCAGCTCCACTCTTTCCTTCCTCCTTCCCATTCTGAGCTGGGATTCCAGTGATGCCCTTTTAAAATACTGCTCTGTCTGAGTCTGCTGAGTGACCATATATAGCAGTTTTTGGCTCCGCACCGGGGTGGGTGGGTGGGGGGAGCCGCAGAGCTATGCCAGGCAGACCTTCCTGCAGACCTTTGGCAATAGCAGCCCCTCCTATTGTTCTTTCTCTCAAGAGTCTTCCTTTTCCTTTTGCCATTTTGTGGCAAAACTGAGCAGAGAGAGAGAGAGAGAGAGAGAGAGAGAGAGAGAGAGTGTCCCTTTCTGCCCCTGCCAAGATGTCTTGCTCAGCCTTCCAAGCCTTTTTTCTCCGCTTCGGAGTCTAGATCCTCCTCCCGGTTTTGGACACCTCTGTTTAGACGATCGAACATGTGATGCGCTCCAAAGATAGATTACAAAAGCAGCAAGCGGATGAGGCAGAATTGTTTTCACCTCCTCGGACAGTCGAGCTGTTCCAGAAGCACCAGGCGGCGGCCTCTATGCCAGGGGAATGTGGCTAGGTGGTTAGAGCAGCCTTCCAGAAGTTTGGGTCTCCGTCTCCCATCCATCTCCCATCCCAACCATTGGCTGAGCTGACGGAGGAGCTTGGAGACGGTGGCCCAATAAAAGCTGGGACAACAAAGTCAGAGAACTCTGGCTGGGCGAGTCTTGCATTTTTGGAAGGGGAAATAGGTGGCCTATATCTTTAAAATGAAACCAAGCAAATGGATGAATGATGCCAAGCAGGGCCTGAATCGGGGCCTCTAGTCTGGGCTTTTTACAGGCTTTGACACAAAGGGGTCAAGTGCCCATCTGTATGAGGGAAGGTGACCTGGCGTCAGGGCCTGCCCAAGGCATTTTGCTGCCAGAGGAGAAACAGCTGGTGTTCCCCCCACAGCCTCTAGTGAAGTGGGGGCCCAAAGCTCTCCCCATTATATCCTTATTTTAGACTCTGCACATGCATACAGAGAGAGAGAGTGAGACAGAGAGGAGAGAAAGAAAGAATGAATGAAAGAGAGAGAAATATATATATATATATATATATATATAGAGAGAGAGAGAGAACAGAAAAAGAAAAAGAGAAAGAAAGAAATAGAAAGAAAGGAAGAAAGATGTGGCAGACCACATGGAAAGAAAGAAATCCCTGGGATGCTACCACTACAGAAAGACAGAAAGAGAGAGCGAAATAGAAAGAGAGAGAGAGAGAAGAGGAAAGAAAGAAGGAGAGAGAGAGAGAAATAGAAAGAGAGAGAAGAGAAGAGAAGAGAAAGAGAGAGAGAGAGAGAGAGAGAGAAGAGGAAAGAAAGAAGGAGAGAGAGAGAGAAATAGAAAGAGAGAGAAGAGAAGAGAAGAGAAGAGAAGAGAGAGAGAGAGACAGACAGAAGAGAGACAGGAAAGGAGGGGCAGGAAGTCCAGGAGAAACTTTGCATGGTTTTGTTTTTAATTGTATATGATGATAAATGTTTTGGAATATTTTTGGAGATTTAATAAAAATGATATGGAAAAAAATGAATTGATTGCTTTCCCTGTTCTCTTGTAAGTTCCAACACCTTCCTCTTAACTTGGGCAGGTGGATAAACATGCGATCTGTGTGCAGGATCTTCAGCCACACCGGCTGCCAGGGATCTTGTTGCTGTTACTCCTTCCAGAATTTTCTACTCTGATGGTTGGCTCTAGACCCACCGTCCAGAGGAGATGGCTGGACCGAAGGCTTACTGTGTTTTAGAGAGAATGAGTGTGGATGTGTTTGTTTGTGTGTGTGTGTGTGTGTGTGTGAGAGAGAGAGAGATCTCAAAGAAACCTGTTTTGCACCCAGGTTTGTTCCGTTGCTGATGCCCTTGTGCCCTTGTTATTTGCCTTTTCTGCCCATGCCCAGCCTTGGAACTGCAGCCCTGATCCTGTTGCACCCCTTCCCCTGTCTTGCCCACTGCCCCCTATCCTGGCACCTAGTAGCAGGGTGCCGGCTGGAGTCTATTTGGGCAGGCGTTGGCCCTCTGCACCAACCTCTGGCCAAGGATTCAGAAGCAGCTCTTTCTGCCCAAGATCATTTAAACTCCAGACGCAGTAACTGAACTGGAATTCAAGTCCTTGTACACACCTCCTCCTGTTGAGCTCTGCCCTGTCTCCAACTGGGCTGCGAATGGTTAATGTGGAAACATCTGTTCAGACAGATGTGCAAAATGTGCTGCTCTTGGGGCCGTTTCTTACCTTTCCGCTGTCTTCCCTAGGGGTGAAGAAGAGAACCAAGGTGATCAAGAACAACGTCAACCCTGTGTGGAACGAGGTGAGCCGCCCGCCCCTCTGCCTGAGTCTCTGATGGGTACGACCCTGCGCTTAATTTCAGCAGAGACGGCTGTGGGTCAGTCCCAGCATCACGTTCCCACTGTCAGGGATCAGCTATGGAAGATGCTCTTGGTTGGCATGGTCTTCCTCTGCACTGAGTAACTAGATCAGTTGGATCTCCTGGCGAGTTGGGAGGGAGGATTGGGACCCCCACTCTCACTCACTGTCCTGCTTCCCTCCTTTCCTCCTAGGGCTTTGAGTGGGACCTGAAAGGGATTCCATTAGATCAGAATGCAGAGCTCCACGTCGTCGTCAAAGACCATGAGAAGATGGGCAGAAACAGGTAGGAGGTCTCCACAAAACCTTCAGAGCAGCTGGCCGACTTTGGCTCATGGCCGGCCCTACCGTTGGCAGATGCGAGGCAGCGCGGGGATGTCTTGCAATGTGCAAATTCCCCAAATGAGGGGTGCTCAAAAGTTTGAACGCGACTTGCGAATTCAAAAGACCTCTTGCTTAAATGGATATCAATTAGCTTTGCTTGGGAAGCATAGTGTGCGTGGAATAATGTTTTCCGTGAATTTGGTTAACCCTCTTGTGAAGCCATCGGCTCCTAGTGTAGCATCCTGTCCTCCCGATGGCCAAGCAGATGAAGACATAAGAGCTCAGTCGGTAGACTCTTAATCTCTGGGCTGTGGGTTCAAGTCCTGAAAAGGGCAAAAAAGTTTCCTGCATTGCAGGAGGTGGACCAGATGAACCTCACGGTCCTTTCCAACTCTACAATTCTATAACTGAATGCAGAACTGTGCTGGATCAGGCCAATGGTCCCTCTAGGCCAGCATTCTGGTTTCCTAAGGGGCCAAGCAGGTGCCCCAACGGGAAGCCCACAAGCTGGATTCAAGCACAAGAGGAACTCTCTCTCCTCCTGTGGTTTCCAACAACTGGGATTCAGAAACATTTCTGCCTCTGGTTGTGGAGCAGAGCCTTCCTTGCTAGGAGTCCTGGCTAGGAGTTTCTTAGTGCAGAAAGTATTGATCTGATGTGTAGAGATCTTTCCTATTCTACTTAATTCAAGAGGGTTCTGGGAGCTTCTCTGTATGAAAGAAGCAAGCAGAAGGTTCCTGATGTTTGGGTTATTGCTTCAGAAAAGCTGAGTACAGCTGGCTTAAACTGGGACCGTTACTTCTTTTTGTCAAGGTCATGCTGACTATAAAAGTAGGGGCAGAAGGAGCCTGAATTTCTCTTTCTCTTTTTCTGTCTCTCTTCCTTCCGGTGTTCTGTGTGTAGCGTTAAGGTTTTCGTCTTATTAGAAGTGATTGTACGTGTAAGTTAAGTCTGCTGCAACTGGATTTCTTATGGACAGTGCCAGTCCTGAATGTATGGGATTTGTGACCATTATGCTCATTTGCCTTCACTAGCAGCAAAGCTCTGCTGGATGAAATAAGAATTGCCTCTGGTCTGTTTTTGGGGAATCCCGCAATGTGTTTCAGTTTTTACTCTGCCGACTATACGTTGGGAGTTTTATTCTGGATCAATGTTGAGCAGAATTCCTTGCTCTTTGGTGCATGCAAACCGCTTGCCACCTACTCTCTGCCTACGGAGAAGTTCAGGCATTCTTTGCGCAGGGAAACACCTGGCCTCTCCGTGGCTCCGTGAGTTCCTAGCATTGGCAGGGGAGGAGGTGGCTGAAAGGACCCTTTATGCTGCTGAGTGACTTCAACAATTATCGACACTTCCAACCCTTTCCATTATACCTAGTTTTTGAGCTGATATTTCTCACAGGTTTGATGTTGTTAAGTTTTCTCATCTATTTTCTCTCTCTTTATCTCTCTGTTTGTCTACACATTACAAATACCATTCTAGGTCTGTCAATATTGAGTTGCTATTACTATGCTTTCTTAAATATTCTCTGAAAATAATCCACTCTTTTGATATCTTCTGAATGCCTATTCCTTGCACCCATCCCGTCAGTTTCACTAGTTGTAAATATTCAATCATTAAAACCTGCCATTCAATTCAGAATTTACCGTGTTTCTCATATTATAAGACACGTCTTATATTTATTTTTTCCTCAAAAAAACACACTATGGCTTATTTTCAAGGGATGTCTTATTTTTTTCCTCCTCCTCCTGCCGCGGCCGGCATTGCTGCTGCTCCTATCACTATGTCTTATTTTCGGGGTATGGCTTATATTCCTTGAATGCTTAAAAATCCTGCTATGGCTTATTTTATGGGGATGCCTTAAAATATGAGAAACAGGGTATTTTAGATCACATTTATTTTAGATCACATTTGGTCCGTTTTAATTTTAGATGTACTTAGATGTACTTTGAGTTTGTAAAACCATGTGTGAACTGTAAGGTATTTTTGTTGCGTAGTTTACATTTTAGACTCTATATTTTATATTTCATTTCTGAAGACTGGATGTATTTCTCGGAATTTTTTTTCCTCAATGAAGTTTATCTAAAATAAAATAAAATATGCTGCTGAGTGACATGGAAACAATTCTCGGAAAGGGAGAGAAAGTCACGTCTTAGGGGCACCAAGGGCCTTCTCAACATCCAGCAGGTCCCAGGTTCAATCCTTGCCTTCTCCCTGCTTCCCAAAACCCCCGAAAGGCACAGCTCGGTCTGTGAGCTCGGTGGACCCAAAGCAGCTTCGGATGTAGGGCAGGAGCTCAGATTTCTGGAGCCGGACCAGGGAGGGTTGTGGCTGCAGTCCTGGATTTGCGAACATAGGAAGCTTCCTTAAACAGAGCCAGACCTTGGGCTCATCCTCCTCTGCTTCCAGCCGGTGTAAAACAAGGTTTCCGTCTTAGAATTTTGAAGTGTCATGCATAGCTCTAGTGGCTTTAGCCCAAACGCTTTAGCACAGCGCAGAAGCTAGTTGAGGTGGAAATGACTAGTCGGCTAGACGCAGAATAACTATTTACAGGATTTATTAAAAGAAAAGAAAAGCAGCAGAGTTTCTGCATACAAAGCAAAGCAAAATAAATCCTCTCTCTCTCTCTCCAACCACACGCAGCACTCCTACTCCTAACACCCAACAAGAAACAACTGTGCTAGCATTCCTAGATAACAGAGTTCAGTGCTGGTCATTAACCAATGAGAGAGTTGTTGCCAGGCCAGGCAGACCTTGGCTTTCTGCCAAGAGTAAATTGACACTGCCTTGAGTTAATTGTGTGAAGCAAGAATCTGTAAGTTTCCCATGAGAACCAATTATCAGAAACCGAACATTCCGAAACTTGGGTCTCCAGCTAATTTTGGGCTACAGTTCCCATCATCCCAGACCATTGTTCCTGCTAGGTGGGGATGATGGGAGTTGTAGTCCAAAAACGGCCAGAGACCCGAGTTTGGGAAACCCTAGAGTAGACAATACTGAGCTCAAATGGACCAATGGTCTGATTCAGCATAAAGGCAGCTCCCTGTCTCTTCCTTGCTTATGGGGCAGACACACTGCCGCTGAGCTATGGTCCTTCAAAGGGGATTTCTCACACTTTTCCAGAGGACGTTGGTGGGGTTCAAAGCCTGGATCACACGCTGCCTTTGTCAGCCTTGTCTGCGTTGTAACCCTGTTCCTCTGTTGCTTCTCTGACTGCCTGGACGCAAAAGAAGTGCCCAAAATCCCCCAAATGATTGCCAACCCTGAATGGCTACTTGTGGGTTGGGTCTGCAACCTTTTTGGGCTCGTGGGCACATTTGGAGATGGTAGAAACCTTCTTGGAATTGTAGAGCTGGAAGGGACCCCAAGGGGCATCTAGTCTAGGGCTGCCGTATGTCCGGGTTTCCCCAGACACATCCGGAAATCAGGCTGAAAGAATGACGCCTGGGAGGATTTTTGCAGAATCGGCAGAATGTCCAGGGCGATTTTAAAAAAAAGTCCTTAAAAATCCCTCCAAATCCCCCAACCCTAATCTAGTCCAAACTAGAATGCAGGGCCCTCAATTAAAACATCCAGGACCACCCAACCTCTGCTTAAAAACCTTCAATGGAGAATCCACCACCTTTGGAGGGAGACCGTTCCACTGTCTAATGGCCCTTACTCTCAGAAAGTTCTTCCTGATGTTGAGTCGGAATCTCTTTTCTTGCAACGTGAAGCCATGGGTTCAAGTCCTGCCCTTCAGAGCAGGAGAAAGCAAGCTTGCTCTGTCTTCCACATGGCAGCCCTTGAGATATTTGAAGATGGCTCTCCTATCTCCTCTCAGTTTCCTCCTCTCCAGGTTAAACACCCCAACGCCCTCAACTGTTCCTCATCAGGCCTTGGATGCTCTTCGTCTCCCTCCTCTTCACACCTTCCAGCTTCTCACATTCTCCCACCTCCAGGAATTAGGCATGGGAAAAAAGGCCTTTCCGCTTTTTTCAAGCCCAGTTGGGGAGTCGACTATGGAATTCTCGTCTTGGCTATTGCCGCTTTGGAGAGAAGGCAACCGCCACCCCCCCACTGGCAGAGGAAGGGGGTGCGGTGGGTGCAGTCCACCCCGGGTGTCATCCCTGAGGGAGGCGACATTGCTGCTCCGCCCCGGGACGCTCGCCCCACCCCCACGGGTGACTAGCCCTGCCCCCGGGCGCACAGCATGTCCGCCACTCTGGGGGCTGGAGCAGCTAGCTCCACCTCTGCCCCCCGCACTTCCTGGGAATATCACAGCCAGCTTGGCGAAAAAGCCTTCCCTTGGAACCATGAGAAAGTTGTGCGGTTTTCTTTTATAAAGTAGTGATAAAAGTATTTCCTATGCCGATCTGCTGTGGGACAGAGGTGATTTGCAGGGCCGGCCCTACGTGCAGGCTGGGTGGCGCAGGGCACCACGGCGCCGGCCCGCCAGGGGGGCGCCACGAGCTGCGCCCGCCTGCTGGCCGGCCGGTCCGCCGCACAGCTGCGCCCACGGCAACCGCGCTGTGCCTGCCCGCCCGCCTGCCGCGCAGCGCCCGCCCGCTCACCGCGCTGGGAAACGGGGCGGGGGTGCACCGGAGGGATCCGGTGCACCACGGCGCCAGGGGCGCTTAAGACGTCCCTGGTGATTTGGGTGGTGGCAACTGGGGAGCAGAGTTTCCCTTCCCTTTCCCTCCAATGGTCCTTCCGCCCCCTGCCATTGGGGCTTGAAACCAGCCTCTTTGCGCAGCTGGTTCTCGAGTGAGTCTTCAGCCATCGTGCTCAATGACAGCAGCCGGGTCATTTGGAGTTTACTAGGGCTCCTTTCCGGTTCTTCCGATGGGCGGAGGACGGCCCAAGCAGCTTCCTCCTTGGCACATGGGAAGCAGGCAAGAGCAAGCGAGGTTGCCAAGGGGGCCCTGCTGATCCTCTTGGGGCAGTTTGGGGGCATAAGGTCACCCTGTGGCCCCAAACCGAGGCCTCTGTTGAAGAGAGCCACCCAAAACCATGCTCCCCACCTGATAAGGCAGCCTGAATGTTTTATGGAAGTTCAGCATGGGGGCGACATTGAATGTGGCTGGACAGTTGCACCTCGTCTTAGGCATTGATGCAGCTGGTCAATTGTGCCAAATTTTACACACACCCTCCAACATTTCTCCGATGAAAACAGGGTCGGCCCATTCCATCGTGATAATTTTCCTATATATACCCCACACGGCTGACTGGGCTGCCCCAGCCACTCTGGGCAGCTTCCAACATATATAAAAACAGAATAAAACATTAAACATTTTAAAAAACTTCCCTTTACAGGACGGTTTGGGGGTCGGATAACTCCATGCCCTTCAACATTTCTCCGATGAAAATAGGGACATCCTAAGGAAAAGTGGGACATTCTGGGTTCAGATCAGAAACTGGGATGGCTTCTCTAAATCAGGGGCATCCCTGGAAAATAGGGACACTTGGAGGGTCTGTTCTTCATTTGCTTATAAGAGGCTTTTCCTGCTTTCAGCTTCACTTCCTTTCTAAGAGAAAGTTCCCAAGGTTCTGATGCAGTTGATGGGAACGGCGTGACCTTGCGCCGAGTTTGCATTTGCCAGGGGATCCTGTGGATCCATGCACTTGATCAGGAACCGCTATGAGGAGCAGGGAATGGTGTTTGGCTGGCCTTTGCTTTTTCCTGGCTGAGAGGCTTAGGCTTTGGCCAAGTTCTGACCAACGTCCCAGTTGAGGATAGATGCAGGGTAGAATCGGAAGCCTCTGTCAAGGAACTTGCCCCAGGGGGAGACATCCAGCCTCAATTTTCATCTGAGGAGGCAGAGCAGAGCCATTGTGGCTCAGAGCCTCTCCTCTGTGAATCTGTCTAGTCTCTTTTCAAGCCATCCAGGTTGGTAGCCATCCTTGCCTCCAGTGGGAGAGAGTTCCAAAGTCTAACCCTGCAAGAAAGAAAACTGGACATTAGTTGTTGTGTCTGGAAGGAGTCGTTAGTTGTTTGGTTCCTTCCAGGAAACCTAGCACCAGATTCCATTTACTCTA
Source organism: Zootoca vivipara (assembly GCF_965207765.1). NCBI lineage: Eukaryota > Metazoa > Chordata > Lepidosauria > Squamata > Lacertidae > Zootoca > Zootoca vivipara. Next base: position 73,425,919 of record NC_142583.1, read on the forward strand.
TCTCTGTCTGTCTGTCTGTCTGTCTTTTTAATACTCAACTGCATAAAAGCAACAGTGCATCTGACAAGGGACTCAGCTACATTAATCAAAAACAGTGTTTTGAATGCGTTATAAACAGGCAACACCAAATGGCGCTGGAGAGTAAAAAAAAATTCTATGCGATTTCCCATAGCATTCCCCCCTTTTGTTATAATGATTTAATTTCTGAATTATTTATAGCGTCCCCCCCCCCGTGTGTAGATCCACCCGAGCTGACCTCTGGGGGGTGGAAAAGGGACTTTCAGAGAATTATGTTTGTGTGTACAAGGTGTTCTCTGGACAAAAATAAATGGGAATGGCAACATTGTGATGAACATGCTATTGTTGACAGCAAGATGTTCTGCTCTCAGTTTTAGCATGGTTCTCTCCCCCTCCTCATTTCATGCCCCCCCCAACAACAACAACAACCCAGTCAGGTAGGATAGGTTGAGAGTGAGTGACTAGCCCTCAAGATCACCCAGTGAGCTTCATGCCCAAATGGGGGATTCGAACCCAGGTCTCGCATGTTCCAGTGGGTCTAATAGGCAACTAGACTCTTGAGCATGTATAGAGTACCTTCCTACTTTGTAAGCTCAGCCAGGCTCGACGACCCCACTAGTCTTTGGGGGAAGGAGCTTCTGGGAAGATGGGGTCAGAGGTCAGAAGTGGCTTCTCTTGTATGATCTCTGAGCCTCATCAAGTGGCTGGTCCCTGTTGCTTTCGTGGCGATGGAGCCAGAAGTCTCATTGCACAGGAAGAGGCATCCGGGAAGGTTCGTCTTCCCAAAGAGTTCCTGGAGCACTGAACAGGCCCCCTCCCCATAAAAGGGGCTCTTGTTGCACCATAGAGAGAATCTGAGCTGGCCACAAACGTTCAGTGTGTCAGCTCTGAGAAAGAAGCCACTGCTATAATAATAATAATAATAATAATAATAATAATAATAATAATAATAATAATAATAATATTTATACCCCGCCCATCTGGCCGGGTTCCCCCAGCCACTCTGGGCGGCTTCCAACAAAACATTAAAATACAGAAATCAAACATTAAAAGCTTCCCTAAACAGGGTTGCTAGGTGGGTGGGAAGGGACGAAGAGAAGAGAAGAGGACTGTTTAAGAATAGCCCTGTCAAAAGAGGATATCCAGGAATAGCAAGGATGATTCAGGGCAAGAGAATCCAGAGACCTCAAGTCTGGCTGTGTGCCCAAGGTCTGGAAAAAAAAATGATGGGAGGGATGTCTCTCCTTCATTGAATATTGGAATGGTAGAGTTGGGAGCCCCTTCATGGATCAATGCCTTGTCGTGGCGAAGGGGCTTGAATAACTCAGAGAAGCTATGAGCTATGCCATGCAGGGCCACCCAAGATGGACAGGTCATAGTGGAGAGTTTTGACTAAACGTGATCCACCTGGAGAAGGAACTGGCAAGCCACTCCAGTATCCCTGCCAAGAAAACTCCATGGACAAAGACAACAGGCATATAAAAGTTATGACGCTGGAAGATGAGCCCCTCAGGTCGGAAGGCGTCCAACATGCTACTGAGGAAGAGCGGAGGACAAGTACAAGTAGATTCAGAGCTGATGAAGCGGCTGGGCCAAAGCCGAAAGGACGCTCAGTTGCGGATATGCCTGGAAGCGAAAGGAAAGTCCGATGCTGTAAAGAAAAATATTGCATAGGAACCTGGAATGTAAGAACCATGAGTGGAGGTAAGCTGGATGTGGTCAAAAATGAGATGACAAGAATAAATATCGACATCCTGGGCATCAGTGAACTAAAATGGAAGGGAATGGGCGAATTCAGTTCGGATGACTATCATATCTACTACTGTGGGCAAGAATCCCGTAGTAGAAATGGAGTGGCCCTCATAGTCAACAAAAGAGTGGCAAAAGCTGTAATGGGATGCAATCTCAAAAATGACAGAATGATCTCGATACGAATCCAAGGCAGACCTTTTAACATCACAGTAATCCAAGTTTATGCACCAACTACCGGTGCTGAAGAAAGTGAAATTGACCAATTCTATGAAGACCTACAACAACTTCTAGAAATGACACCAAAGAAGGATGTTCTTCTCATTACAGGGGATTGGAATGCTAAAGTAGGGAATCAAGAGATAAAAGGAACAACTGGCAAGTTTGGCCTTGGAGTTCAAAATGAAGCAGGGCAAAGGCTAATAGAGTTCTGTCAAGAGAACAAGCTGGTCATCACAAACACTCTCTTCCAACAACACAAGAGACGACTCTACACATGGATATCACCAAATGGGCAGCATCGAAATCAGATTGATTATATTCTCTGCAGCCAAAGATGGAGAAGCTCTATACAGTCAGCAAAAACAAGACCTGGAGCTGACTGTAACTCAGATCATCAGCTTCTTATAGCAAAATTCCAGCTTAAACCGAAGAAAGTAGGAAAAACCACTGGGCCAGTAAGATACAATCTGAATCAAATCCCTTATGAATACACAGTGGAAGTGAGGAACAGGTTTAAGGATTTAGATTTGGTGGACAGAGTGCCTGAAGAACTATGGATGGAGGCTCGTAACATTATACAGGAGGCAGCAACGAAAACCATCCCAAGGAAAAGGAAATGCAAGAAAGCAAAATGGCTATCCAACGAGGCCTTACAAATAGCGGAGGAGAGGAGGCAAGCAAAATGCAAGGGAGATAGGGAAAGATACAGGAAACTGAATGCAGATTTCCAAAAAACAGCAAGGAGAGACAAGAGGGTCTTCTTAAATGAGCAATGCAAAGAAATAGAGGAAAACAATAGAATGGGGAAAACCAGAGATCTGTTCAAGAAAATTGGAGATATGAAAGGAACATTTCGTACAAAGATTACCATAATCAAGGACAAAAGTGGTAAGGACCTAACAGAAGCAGAAGACATCAAGAAGAGGTGGCAAGAATACACAGAGGAATTATACCAGAAAGATATGGAGGTCTCATACACCCCAGGTAGTGTGGTTGCTGACCTTGAGCCAGACATCTTGGAGAGTGAAGTCAAATGGGCCTTAGAAAGCATTGCTAATAACAAGGCCAGTGGAAGTGATGATATTCCAGCTGAACTATTTAAAATTTTAAAAGATGATGCTGTTAAGGTGCTACACCCAATATGCCAGCAAGTTTGGAAAACTCAGCAATGGCCAGAGGATTGGAGAAGATCAGTCTACATCCCAATTCCAAAGAAGGGCAGTGCCAAAGAATGCTCCAACTACCGCACAATTGCGCTCATTTCACACGCTAGCAAGGTTATGCTTAAAATTCTACAAGGCAGGCTTAGGCAGTATGTGGACCGAGAACTCCCAGAAGTGCAAGCTGGATTTCGAAAGGGCAGAGGAACCAGAGACCAAATAGCAAACATGCGCTGGATTATGGAGAAAGCTAGAGAGTTCCAGAAAAATGTCTACTTCTGCTTCATTGACTATGCAAAAGCCTTTGACTGTGTCGACCACAGCAAACTATGGCAAGTTCTTAAAGAAATGGGAGTGCCTGATCACCTCATCTGTCTCCTGAGAAATCTCTATGTGGGACAAGAAGCTACAGTTAGAACTGGATATGGAACAACTGATTGGTTCAAAATTGGGAAAGGAGTACGACAAGGCTGTATATTGTCTCCCTGCTTATTTAACTTATATGCAGAATTCATCATGCGAAAGGCTGGACTAGATGAATCCCAAGCCGGAATTAAGATTGCCGGAAGAAATATCAACAACCTCAGATATGCAGATGACACAACCTTGATGGCAGAAAGTGAGGAGGAATTAAAGAACCTTTTAATGAGGGTGAAAGAGGAGAGCGCAAAATATGGTCTGAAGCTCAACATCAAAAAAACCAAGATCATGGCCACTGGTCCCATCACCTCCTGGCAAATAGAAGGGGAAGAAATGGAGGCAGTGAGAGATTTTACTTTCTTGGGCTCCTTGATCACTGCAGATGGTGACAGCAGTCCCGAAATTAAAAGACGCCTGCTTCTTGGGAGAAAAGCAATGACAAACCTAGACAGCATCTTAAAAAGCAGAGACATCACTTTGCCGACAAAGGTCCGTATAGTTAAAGCTATGGTTTTCCCAGTAGTGATGTATGGAAGTGAGAGCTGGACCATAAAGAAGGCTGATCGTCGAAGAATTGATGCTTTTGAATTATGGTGCTGGAGGAGACTCTTGAGAGTCCCATGGACTGCTAGAAGATCAAACCTATCCATTCTTAAGGAAATCAGCCCTGAGTGCTCCCTGGAAGGACGGATCGTGAAGCTGAGGCTCCAATACTTTGGCCACCTCATGAGAAGAGAAGAATCCTTGGAAAAGACCCTGATGTTGGGAAAGATTGAGGGCACTAGGAGAAGGGGACGACAGAGGACAAGATGGTTGGACAGTGTTCTCGAAGCTACGAACATGAGTTTGACCAAACTGCGGGAGGCAGTGCAAGACAGGAGTGCCTGGCGTGCTATGGTCCATGGGGTCACGAAGAGTCGGACACGACTAAACGACTAAACAACAACAACAAAGAGTTGGGAGGGATCGCCAGGGGTCATCTAGCTCAACCCCCTCCAACGCAGGAATGGCAGCTAAGCAATTCCTGCAAAGCAGGAACCAAAGCCATTGGAAGAGGCATCAAGGGCTATTGGAACTAAAAAAGAGGGGCAAAAAATGGATGTTTCTTCAAAGAAGCAGGCGTCTTTTAATTTCGTGACTGCTGTCACCATCTGCAGTGATCAAGGAGCCCAAGAAAGTAAAATCTCTCACTGCCTCCATTTCTTCCCCTTCTATTTGCCAGGAGGTGATGGGACCAGTGGCCATGATCTTGGTTTTTTTGATGTTGAGCTTCAGACCATATTTTGCGCTCTCCTCTTTCACCCTCATTAAGAGGTTCTTTATTTCATTACCGGTGTTCAATGATATGGTGATTTACTGCACAGCCCTTCTGTTGAGCGGCTCCTAATGTCAGGAAGATCTTCTTAATTCTCAAAAATGGAAATACCTGCAGAGGAGCAGCGGCCGGGGGCATTTTCGCCCCCATGCCAATGTCAAATTAGCTGGATATTTTGTCATAGAATCATAGAATCATACAGTTGGAAGAGACCCCAAGGGCCATCCAGTCCAACCCCTTGCCAAGCAGGATACACCATAAAAGCATTCTTGACATATGCCTGTCAAGCCTCTGCTTAAAGATCTCCAAAGAAGGAGACTCCACCACATTCCTTGGTAGCAAATTCCACTGCCGAACAGCTCTTACTGTCAGGAAGTTCTTCCTAATGTTTAGGTGGAATCTTCTTTCTTGTAGTTTGAATCCATTGCTCCGTGTCCGCTTCTCTGGAGCAGCAGAAAACAACTTTTCTCCCTCCTCTATATGACATCCTTTAATATATTTGAACATGGCTATCATATCACCCCTTAACCTTCTCTTCTCCAGGCTAAACATACCCAGCTCCCTAAGCCGTTCCTTATAAGGCATCGTTTCCAGGCCTTTGACCATTTTGGTTGCCCTTTGACCATTTTGGTTGCCGTTCCAGCTTGTCAGTATCCTTCTTGAACTGTGGTGCCCAGAACTGGACACAGTACTCCAGGTGAGGTCTGACCAGAGGTACTATTACGTCCCTTGATCTAGATGCTATACTCCTATTGATGCAGCCCAGAATTGTATTGGCTTTTTGAGCTGCTGCATCACACTGTTGACTCATATTAAGTTTGTGGTCTACCAAGACTCCTAGATCGTTTTCACATTTACTGCTCTCAAGCCAGGTGTCTCCCATCCTGTATTTGTGCCTTTCATTTCCCCCCCCCCAAGTGTAGTACCTTACATTTCTCCTTGTTAAAATTCATCTTGTTTACTTTGGCTCAGTTGTCTAATCTGTTAAGGTCATTCTGAAGTGTGATCCTGTCCTCTGGGGTATTAGCCACCCCTCCCAATTTGGTGTCATCTGCAAACTTGCTCAGGATGCCCTCAAGCCCATCATCCAAGTCATTGATAAAGATGTTGAATAAGACTGGGCCCAAGACAGAACCCTGTGGTTCTTCCCACTAGTCACTACTCTCCAGGATGAGAAGGAGCCATTGATGAGCACCCTTTGGGTTTGTCTTCTTTTATAACCATTCTAGGGTTGCATGCAGCAGTGGGAAGAGTGCTGTGGCGGTTCAGGTATCAGACTTGGACCAGGGAGAGACCAGGGTTCGAATTCCCCCACTCAGCTGTGAAGCTCACAGCTTGTTATGGGGGTTAATTGGGGCCAGGGAGAACCATGTTTGCCACCTTGAGCTCCGTCGAGCTATTCAAGACCGGAACGGACTCCCTCAGAAGCGGGCAGCCTCTGCTTCCTGCTGCCAGTCAGTGCTTCCTGCAAAGTTTTAAAACAGAGGCTGGAGAGCTATCTGCCGGGGTTTTTCCCAGCTGTGGTTCCTGTGGTTGAGCTAGATGACTGTTGGGGGTCCCTTTCATCCAACCCCATTGCTGCTGGGCTCTCAGACCCCCAAAGTGAGAAGGCTAGTTTCACTTTCCTAGCAGGACTTCCTTGCGAGGATTCTCCCCTCCCTATAATCTGAGCAGAGGGTGCATTGCTATTGTTTCCCCCCTGGAAGGGTTCTGGAAAGGACAACACCCAAGATAAGTCTGGAACTGCCCTCTGACGCCTTGGTCGCCATCCATGGGACTCCTTGCCAGCTTTCTTCATCCTGTTTTCAAATCCTAGTTATGCATCCTCAAAAGTCCCGGAGAAATCCGATGGTTCTGTCCACCACTTCAGAAACGGCCTTTATTTATATCCCAGTTCCAAGGAGCTCTAGGTAGGGTACAGGGCAGCTGTCTCCCACCTCCATCTGGTACGCAGGATGAGACCCTCCCTGTCCGCAGACTGTCTCGCCAGAGTGATGTATGCTCTGGTTATCTACCGCTTGGACTACTGCAATGCGCTCTACGTGGGGCTCCCTTTGAAGGTGATTCAGAAACTACAATTAATCCAGAATGCGGCAGCTAGACTGGTGACTGGGAGCGACCGCCGAGACCACATAACACCAGTCCTGAAAGACCTACATTGGCTCCCAGTATGTTTCCGAACACAATTCAAAGTGTTGGTGCTGACCTTTCAAGCCTTAAACAGCCTCAGCCCAGTAGACCTGAAGGAGTGTCTCCACCCCCATCGTTCTGCCCGGACACTGAGGTCCAGCTCCGAGGGCCTTCTGGCAGTTCCCTCCCTGCGAGAAGCGAGGTTACAGGGAACCAGGCAGAGGGCCTTCTCGGTGGTGGCGCCCGCCCTTTGGTACATCCTCCCATCAGATGTCAAGGAAATAAACAACTACCTGACTTTTAGAAGGCATCTGAAGGCAGCCCTGTTTAGGGAAGTTTTTAATGTTTGATGTTTTATCGTGTTTTAATATTCTATTGGGAGCTGCCCAGAGTGGCTGGGGAGGCCCAGCCAGATGGGCATGGTATAAATAATAAATATTTTTAAAATATATATGAGGTTCTCTCCCTGTTCATTGAAACCCCACAACAACCCTGTGAGGCAGCTCAAGCGGAGAGATAGAGACTGGCCCAAGGTCATACCCAGTGAGCTCCGTGGCTGAGTGGGGGATTCGAACCCTGTACTCCCAGGTCCTAGTCTGGCACTCTGACCACCATGTGTAATGTACATGGTTCTCCTGTTCATTTAATCCAGGGGGATGATGGGAGTTGTAGTCCAAAAACTGCTGGAGACCCCAGTTTGGGAAACCCTGATTTAATCCCCCTAAAAAAGGAAAGCGAGTCTTGAGCAAGCAACTGAAGGTGGGGCAATGCTGGGCCTCCGGAGGTTCTTCTGTTTTTGGTGCAGCCACAAAGAAGGCCCTTGTCTTCCATGGGGAATATCTCCAGCATCAGAGCATGGACAAAGTGCAGGAGCACCGAAGGATGTCCTCTCTCATGCATGCACCGACTCTCGCTTCTGGATATCCAGGTCTTGCCTGAAGGTCTTTCTGAAGCTCTTCTGCTGTGTCCTCCAAACTCAAGTCAGACGGGCTCCCCCTTGGCTCACCTCGCCTGAAGTCGAGCTGCGTCATGATTCATTTTGCGTCAGGAGCTGAAGGAGCAGGAAGGGGATTCTATGGAAAAAATGCCTCTCTCTCCTGCGGAGACAATGTGGGGAAGTGGAGAGGGAGACATCGGAGCAGGCTCTCCAAGATAGGAATTATATGGCCCTGTGCATGTTTCGCCAAGAAGGTGTTGGGAAGGCTATTTTCTCCTTCCTATTTTTAAATTGGGTCCAGCTCCACCCTCCGCTTGTCGGTCTCCAGCCAGTACAGCTCTGTTTCCTTGGCAAGGTCTCCACCTCTCCAGGGAACTTGAAGACAGGATGGTTAACTTATCTGGACGGGGAGCTGGTTTTCCTTTTGGCATTTAGCATTGTGTCTCCAAGTGGTGCAACAGATGTTCGGCCTGAAAACATGGATCGGACCAAAGGATTTATGGGTTGTTGTCAGCAGATTAAGGCTGCCTGCAGTCCTCTTAAAGACCCTTAGCAGAACCTAAGTCCTCTGCAAGAGAGAAATATTCCCCTGTCCCATACGGGGATCGAACCTGTGATCTTGGCATGCACTAACCAACTGAGCAATTTGTATGTTTAGTAACTTTTTTGTGAACCGCTCTGAGACCTCTGGGTATAGGGCGATATGTAATTATAACACTAACACTAACAATAATATCAAATACAGTGGTACCTCGGTTTATGAACACAATTGGTTCCGGAAGTCTGTTCATAAACTGAAGCGTTCATAAACTGAAGCGAACTTTCCCATTGAAAGTAATGGAAAGTGAATTAATCCGTTCCAGATGGGTAGGCTTCGTTCATAAACCGAAAATTCGTAAACCGAGGTGTTCATAAACCGAGGTTCCACTGTAGATGACTAAAAAGGATGCAGCATTATGGCCGAGTGAGCTCCCCTTCCCAGTCCATCGTCTTTTGCGTTGTGCGTTCATTATGATCCGTAATGATGGCATTGGAACAGTTAAACACCGTTCTGCTTTCCAGACTGATTGTCTTGGCATGGGCATATGCTTTCATTTGCAGTCTCCTTCCTTGGAGGTTTCTAAGCAGAGGCTGGATGGCCACCTGTCATGGATGCTTTAGTTGAGATTCCTGCATTGCAGGGGGCTGGACTAGAGCAGGGGTCAGCAAGGTTTATCTTGCCTGGGCTGGATCGGTCCTGTGGAGATCCCTCCGTGGGCTGGATCGCGTGTGCTTGTGAGCGAGCACGCGATTTCCGGTACCTGCGCGGATGCGATTTCCGGCGTCTAAAGGACCCTCGGGAAGCCCTTCCAACTCTACAATTCTGTGATCTGTGTATGGTCTATAGCAGGGGTCCCCAGACTTACCGGCGTTTGGGCCGGTTCCCACCGCGCCGATCGCGCGGCGGGCCGGAGGACGGGGGAGCGCGTGCCTGTGCGGGCCGGCGGGCGGGGAGTGCGCGCCCGTACGCATGCGCACGGGTGCTTACTGGCGCGGCGGCGCACTTCCAGGGTGGAAAAAGCACCGAAAATCCATTGTGCGCATGCGTATGGGCCTCCCCCGACCCGGAAGTGCACCAGAAATGACCTCTTCCGGGTCGGGAGAGGCCCATACGCATGCGCACAAAGGATTTTCGGCGCTTTTTTCCCGACCCGGAAGAGCGCTGCCGCGCTGCGCGCCGTAAGAGTGGGCGGCGGCGGGCGGCGGGGGGCGGCGCGGGCCGGATTGGCAGGCCAATTGGGCCGCATCCGGCCCCCGGGTCGTAGTTTGGGAACCCCTGGTCTATAGCTCCCTGCTGCATTCCTGCAACTTTTTATGCAACAGATGGGTATGTTTAGCCTGGAGAAGAGAAGGTTAAGGGGTGATATGATAGCCATGTTCAAATATATGAAAGGATGTCATATAGAGGAGGGAGAAAGATTGTTTTCTGCTGCTCCAAAGAAGCGGACACGGAGCAATGGATTCAAACTACAAGAAAGAAGATTCCACCTAAACATTAGGAAGAACTTCCTGACAGTAAGAGCTGTTCGGCAGTGGAATTTGCTACCAAGGAGTGTGGTGGAGTCTCCTTCTTTAGAGGTCTTTAAGCAGAGGCTTGACAGGCATAAGTCAAGAATGCTTTGATAGTGTTTCCTGCTTGGCAGGGGGTTGGACTTGATGGCCCTTGTGGTCTCTTCCAACTCTATGATTCTATGTCCTGTGTATGGTTGGTGGGAGCTTGTCCATCTTTTGTTGTGCAATCATGAAATCAGAGAATATTAGAGTGGGAAGGGACCCTGAGGGTCATCCAGCCCAACCCCCTGCAATGCAGGAATCTCAGCTCAAGTATCCATGACAGGTGGCCACCTAACCTCTGCTTCAAAACCGCCAAGGAAGGAGAGTCTACCACCTCCCATGGGAGTCTCTTCCACAGTCAAACAGCTCTTACTGTCAGAAAATTCTTCCTAATGTTGAGTTGCAATCTCCTTTATTGTCGCTTGACTCTATTGGTTCATCCCTTGGAGCAGCAGAAAACAAGCTTGCTCCACCTTCCATGTGACAGCCCTTCAGATACTTGAAGATGGCTCTCCTCTCTCCTCTTAGTCCCTTCTTTTCAAGGCCAAACATGCCCAGCTCCTTCGACCGTTCCTCATCAGGCTTCGCCTTCAGACCCTTGATCCTCTTGGTTGCCCTCCTCTGCACACCTTCCAGCTTGCCAACATCCTTCTTAAATTGGGGTACCCAGAATTGGACACGATATTCCATGTGTGGTCTGACTTCCCCATAGCTGTAGCACAAGAGTGCCCCTCTAGACATCAATAATGCAGCAAGACTGGGGAAGAATCACAGAACAGCTAATAAAGCAGAGTGATGTGCGGACAGTCCAGCATAAATCCACCACTCGCGCACTCTTCTTGCACCAATGACAAATTGCAGAAAATAGCCGCAAAACCACACTAGCCTGGAGACGGTGCCCCTTTAAAGCTATGCACAGTGCAAAGAAAGCCGATCAACTTTTATTCCTCTCTCAATTGGGCCACCTAGTGAACACCCACCGTTCTTGTGAATGAATGATAACCACAGAGTGGATTTTCTCTAGCCTGGCCCCCTCTCCTAAAGGACAGAATTGTGCAAAATAGCATTTAACACCATTGCCTGGGTGTTATCTGCAAAGCTGGAGATTCAGGTTTACGTGTGTAAACATACCTCAAAATAATATACCAAAACCAATAGATAATTTAAAAAACTAAATCAAAACATAGTTGGAATCTCCTACCTTGTAATTAGAAGCCATGGGTTCAAGTCCTACCCTCCAGAGTAGGAGAAAACAAGCTTGATCCTCTTCCAGGAAGATGTCCAGCATGTAAAATGTTAGCTTTAAACTGTTTTCCCTAAAGAGAGCTGAACTTTATTTGGTTCCAATATCCCAAGCTCTGCTCTGAACCCCCTGAGAACTTTTGTCCTTCCCTGTCCACAGTTTCTCCTCTTCTTCTGTTTTCTCTCAAAGGTTCCTGGGTGAAGCCCAAGTACCCCTGCGGGACGTCCTGGCATCTCCCAACCTGGCGGCCAGCTTCAACGTTCCCTTGCTGGATGCCAAGGGGCAGAGCACCGGGGTAAGTCCATTTCTTGGTGGAATCTGCTTTGTGGTCCATCTCACTGATTCACAGCAGGAGGAAAGAGAAGTCCACCGACCGGATGCTGCTGCTCTGCACATTCTCAGTCAAGTCCTATCAACCCTTGGCCACTCCAGTGATGGTTGGAAACATCTCACCTGAAACTCCAGGGAGCCTCTGTGAATGCGTAGACATTAGTGAGATCGGACTGAGTAAAAGCAGTGGCATAGCATGGGTTGCCCAGGGCCGGGGCTGCCTGGAAGGGTGAGTGGGAAGAGAGGGGAATGGAAGGAGTATGCATGTGCATTGAACTGCCTAATGGTGACTGTGTCACCCAGGAGATCTCAGCCACAAAAATAAGAAAAGAGCCGTTCCATTGTCTGGTGAGGTCGCTTCCAGCTTCACATGGAGAAGCCGTTTCCAACAGAGACCAGCGACGGAAATGTGTAGCTGCATTGAGGCAGCACCGGGGTGTGTGAAATTTGGCGCCCCTAACCATGTTGCACCCGGGGCAATTGCCCCTGTGCCCTCCATGCTATGCTACTGGGAAGGGGCTGTAGCTCTTTGCATGCAGAAGGGGCCAGGATCAATCCCCAAAGGCATCTCCAGGCAGGCTTGGAACTGTCCCCTGCCTCAAATGCTAGAGAGCTGCTGCCAGTCAGTGTGGACAATATTGAGCCAGATGGACCAATGGTCTGACTCGGTATCAGGCAATTTCCTCTGTTCTTCCTGCATTCATGACTGGCATTAGGGTGACCTCTTGACCCCTGGCTGGCACCTTCCCTCTAATTTTTCCTGGTCCTGCTAAAAACATTCTTTTTGGACAGGCGTACCCAGATGTTCGGAAAGTTGATGCTAGTTTTAATCGCTTTTAGTCTATTGTCATTTTAACTTCATTTTTTGTGCCATTTTAACTTCATTTTTTGTCCTTTTCCTTTATCTTTTTTGTAAAATACTTTGAGGTTGTTGTTTTTTTGACAGTCAAGCCGTGTATAATTTTTTACAAAGTAAATAAAATAAATTCCAGTCCAGCTGTGTGAACACAGCATAGCGGAAAGGGTGTGTCCTGGCTTAGGACCTCCACCCATCTTTTGGGGAAACCCCCCCCCCCCAGGATTAAGGCTCTTTTGCACTGACATGCAGAAAAGACAGTTATTTAGGAAGGGACCACAACCTAATCGACCCCAAATTTCCACTTCCAGTTTGGGTAGAGAAGAGATGAGTTTGTCTTAGTTTTCTTCTCCATCCGCGAGTTGAACAAGTTTTGTTCCTCTTCTTTCTAAAATGAGTTTCCTTTGTGGGTTGGCAACTGTTGGCCTGGCTTACGGCAAGGGGGAAGTCCTTCTGAGTTCCTCAGCGGGGAGGATGTTTGTGTGCAAGGAACTTGGCTGCTTCCGGCCTCAGTTCCCTGGAGTCCCTTTTATTTGATGGGAATGGTCCCTCTGGCTGCCTTCGTTCCATTGCCCTTCCAGGAGATCAGTTCCCTTAACCGACTCCGAAACAGATCAACATGGATTTCTCAGTTGTTCAGAGATGACGATGCATTGCAGATGGGGACCAAGAATCCTAAACTCACTTTATGCGCTGTAAAGGGGCAAAGACGGGTCAGGAAATAGAGCTGGGGAGTCCAAGGAAAGAGCCATGCAGGGATTGTCCTTATGCTGTTGCCCCACTGCTTTTCCCCACAGGAAAACGACTCTCTAGTGCTCAATCGGAGCAAACAGCAATCCGGGCTTTCTCCAGATTGATGTTTGCTCTGATTCAGAGCTGAAGAGCTGATTTTCCTTGGGAAAGGAGTGAGGCAAGGGGGAAACCTCTTGGATTCATGCTTTCTAGGTACAGGACAAGTGTGGATGAGCCTTTGGTCTACAGCAGGAGCATAAAAGGCTGCCTTATAATGAGCCAAACCACTGGCCTATCTAGCTCAGAATTGTCTACACTGACGGACAGTGCTTTTTAAGGGGAGGGTGGAGGAACACAGAATCATAGAGTTGGAAGGGACCCCCAAGAGTCATCTAATCTAACCCCGAGGATCACAGCTAAATAATTCCTGGCAGACGGCCACCCAAGCTCTCTTCAAAAGCCAACAATGAAGGAGGGTCCACGGCCAACATGAGCATAGGAGCAGAGAAAGAGCCCTCATATGGAGTCCAAATGTTGGTCCATCTAGCTCAGAAGTGCCTGCACTGACTGGCAGCAGCTCTCCAGGGTTTCAGGCAGGATCCTTTCGCAGTCTTACCTGGAGATGCCAGGGATTGAACCCGGGGGCTTTTGCTGAGCCACACCCCTTCCTCTATGAGGGGATTATTTAGGGAAGGAATTGAACACAAAACCGACGATATCGTGGTGCTGTTGTGCAAATTGATGGTGTGACCCCACGTGGGCACAATTCTGGTTGCCTCAGCTCAAAAGGGAGCCGGACCATCTTCAGAAAAGGGCAGCCGGAACAATCAAGGGGATGGAGTGACTCTTTGGAGGAGAGTGACAGGTGACAAGATAGAAGAGTAAAACATTTTGCATGGTGTGGAAGCAGAGAGGGCCTCTCCCCTGACTCTCTCAATGTTAGAACCCAACGGGGTCATCTAGTGAAAGCGAAATGTAGGGAGAGTCGGGACAGCCTAGAGGAAATCCTCCTTCAGACCCTGAGTAATTGGGGGGGGGGTGGTCTTTGCAGGGCCATCTTTAGCCTATGCACTGCCAGGCTGCAAAGATCCACCCAGTGCCCCCAAATTTAGTTTTTGCCCCCAAATTAACTTTTATTATGCTTATGTCGCTATTATCATTTGACAACTAGCGCTCAAGCCTGCATGGCTCCAAAATGAGGTTTTCTTTGTGTTTTTTGTTGTTGTTTAAAACCAGCTTTTCTAAAGCAGGCAAAGAACACTTTGGGAGTCCGTGTAAAGACTCCACGCATGCGCTTACGGTCGTAGGGAGGTGTCTGAAAGATGAGACGGGCGAGCATTGTGTTCATGCATGGGAGAGCCATCTCAGGCAGCCCTTCATTGTGGGAGCAACCTTTTTTTCTAGAGGAGCTGGGAGGGCCCTTGTGAGCGCACATATATAAGTTCTTCTTGGGAAGGTTCTGGAGCCTGCGCGCGCTCCTGTCGCTAGATAGGCGCTCTCTCTTTCTGTCTGTCTCTCCCTCTTTCCTGTCACTCCCCTTCCTCCCGGCTTTGGTGAGCGAGGCTTTCCGGAGCACTTTCCCTGCAGCAGCAATAGCAAGCAGGCGGCGTGAGATCAGTTGTGTCTAAGGTGCTGCTGCCGCAAAGCAGCTCAATACAATATACTTAGGTGGCTTCAGCGGCGGGTGCCTGGCGCCCCTCAGAATTTGGTGCCCAGGTGCCCCGCACCCCTTGCACCCCCAGGTAAAGACGGCCCTGGGTCTTTGCTCGGATCCTGCGTCAGGGCTTCCCAGATCTCCTGTATGAAAAGACCTTTGGCAATCAGGCTCCTGGACCTTAGAGCTTCACGGTTCGAGCCTGCTTCTCAGGGTCTTTGGCGAAGGAGCAATATCTCTGGCCGAGTGGCCAGAATCACGTTCCTTGGAAGCATCGCTGAGAGATTATTCCAGTCAAGCTTTTCTTCGGAAACCTTCAGGGTCAAAGAAGGCGACTCTGTCTCATTTCCTTGCTGGCCTGCCTATTCTGCTGCTGAATTGTTTGCACAGCTAGGAAATTATCCATCACTGGTGGGAAGCAGCCTGCAAGCGATACGGAGCCAAAGTACCAGGATTTGCGAATCTGCCTGCTCATACAATCTTGAATTGCTGGGTCTTGATATGAGTGGTTGCGGGCTGCCCCTTAGTGGCCGGCTGCTGAATCACATCTGATGGTAAAAATAAGTATTGGCATGGAGGTTAAGGAAACAACAAAACGGGCAAACAATTACAAATATTAGAAACGGGGGAGAAAATTGGATTAAAAGAGAAGACATACAAAAATGCTTTGTGAAATATTACAAGAAATTATATACAGGGAGGAAGGTAGAGGAGGCGAAAATAGAAGAATATTTAAAAAATTGTAAAGTACCACAAATAAGTGAAGAAGAAAAGAGAATCTTAAATAACCCAATAACAATACAAGAGATTCATGAAAACATAGGTAAACTCAAAATAGGAAAATCACCGGGACCTGATGGTCTTTCAAATTTACATTATAAAGTATTCAGATCAGAATTAGAAGGGATGTATCAAAAATTAGTAAATAAAATATTGGAGGATGGCGTCACCCCCAAAACCTGGCAAGAGGCGTTTATAACGTTAATACTTAAAGGAGATAAAAGTAATGATCAGGTGGAAAATTTTAGGCCCATCTCCCTACTGAATTCAGATTATAAAATTTTCGCCGGAATTTTAGCAAATCGCTTGAAAGGGATTCTTAGTAGAATTATAGGAGCAGATCAGCAGGGTTTCCTACCAAAAAGGAAGATGAGCAGAAATGTGAGAATTGTATTAGATCTTATAGAGTTTCTGGATTGGAACCCTGGGAAAAAAGTAGCGTTTATATTCCTGGACGCAGAGAAAGCTTTTGATCATGTAAATTGGAATTATATGAAAAAAATGATGGTGAAAGTAGGAATAGAGGGGAAATTCTTCCAAGGTATAAACGCAATATATAAAAGGCAAGTAGCGAAATTAATTATCAACGGGGAATTATCAGATGAATTCGAAGTGTCAAGGGGGACACGCCAGGGGTGTCCACTGTCTCCTCTCCTGTTTGTGCTAACAATAGAATGCCTGTTGAAAATAATAAAGGAGGATGAGAACATTAAAGGGATCAAAGTGAAAAACAATGTGTTTAAAATTAAAGCATTCGCTGATGATGTAGTAATAATGGTAGAAGATCCAAAGGATTCAATAAAAAATCTTGAATTGGCGCTACAAAAATATGGAGAGGTGGCAGGATTAAGGATAAATTGGAAAAAAACTAAAATATTGGTCAAAAATATAAGAGGACAAGATGAAGAGGAGATAAAAGCAATAACAGAGTGGGAAATCGTGAAGAAAGTAAAGTATCTAGGAATTGAAATAACAACAAATAATATTAATTTATTCGAAAATAATTATGCAAAAATTTGGAAATCCATTAAAAAAGATTTAGAAAGATGGGGAAATTTGAAATTATCATTCTCAGCCAAAATTGCGGCAATCAAAATGTCAGTCTTACCCAAAATGTTATTTCTTTTTCAAATGCTTCCTATTATAGATAAAAAAGAGGTTTTCGAGAATTGGAGAAGGGATTTAAGTAAATTTATATGGGAGGGGAAAAAAGCTAGGATTCAATTTAGGTTACTTACTGACATTGAGGAAAGAGGGGGGTGGGGAGTCCCAGACTTAAAGATCTATTATGCCGCGGCAGGCTTGTGCTGGGTCAAGGATTGGATAAAATTGGAAGATAAAGAAATTTTGGATTTGGAAGGGTTTAGAAATTTAGCAGGCTGGCACACATATTTATTAAATGAAAAGAGAGGAAACCCAAAAGAATTCTCAGATCACGTTTTCAAAAAAGCATTATTAAAGATCTGGATGGACTATAAACACCTGTTGGAACCGAAAACGCCTTGGTGGACATCACCTTTAGAGATGACGGCCGTATGTAGTAGAACTTATGATAAAAGATGGCTAACTTATCAAAAATTATTGATTAAGGAAAATGGGAAATTAATATTGAAACCGTATTATGAGATCAAGGATAAGTGTTCGAGCTGGCTGCAATACCATCAGATGCAGAGTCTTTTAAACAAGCACAGGGAAATTGGTTTTATAGATAACAAATCTAAATTACAGGAGATCTTGTTAGATAATGAAAGTAAACTATTAGCAAAATTATACAGCCACTTGTTAGAGTGGGAATTGAAAGACGAAGAAGTCAAATGTACAATGATAAGGTGGGCACAAGATTTAGGAAGACCGATATTCAGAAAGCAATGGGATAATTTGTGGAGGGAAGGCATGAAATTTACAGCTTGTTCAAATATAAAAGAGAACATGATGAAGATAATATACAGGTGGCATCTCACACCGGAAAAGATAGCAAAAATTTATAAAACTAATTCGAAAGAATGTTGGAAATGCAAAAAGAAATTAGGAAATTATTACCATTGCTGGTGGCTGTGTGATAAAATACATGAATTTTGGAACAATGTGTATGAAAAATTAAAAAAGATGCTTAAGTTTACATTTGAGAAAAAACCAGAGATAATGTTATTGAGTATGGTGCCAGATAATTTCCCTAACGATAGGAAAAATATATTATTATATGCATGTGCTGCAGCTCGCCTTCTTATAGCAAAGAACTGGAAAGGAGAGAAAGTACCAACAATTGGTGAATGGCAAGTAAAATTAGTGGAATTCATGAACTTAGCAAAGATGACAGCAGCAATTAGAGATATCCCGATACAGAAAAGTAAAGCAGAATGGAAATATGTTGAAGAGTATTTTAAAAAGGAGAAAATAAACACAAGTTTGGTGATATGCTTTGAGTAAAATACATATAGGATGAATAACAAATGGGTAATTAATGGAGGAAATGTTAATTTGGTAGATAATGCGGGGATAGAGATAAAGCAGGACAAAGTAGAACTGATAAAGGGAAGCAATGTTCAAACAATAGGAAATATGTTTCCCCCCCTTTTTTTTTTCTTTTTTAATCTGTATTATATTTCTATGTTTATGTAAGTGTTGTTTTTTATCTGGTATGTATATGTATATGTGTATGCACACATATTACATATGCATGGGAGTATATATATATGCTATACTCCTTTTTTTTTCTTCTTCTTTTTTTCCCCTTTTTTTCTTTTTTTCCTTTTTTTCTCTTCTACTTCTTTTTCTACCTCATTGATTTATGCTCTACGATTTTGTTATGTAACTTTGATATATAATTTATGATTTATGGTATATGTTTTATGATCTCGTTTGTAATTATAAAATACGAAATAAAGGTTAAAATTTAAAAAAAATAAAAAAATAAATAAAAGATGCGTGCCAAGATCTGCAGTTGGGTTGAGTCTTAGAATGCTTCCAGCTGGCTCGATTTTATATTTTCCACCCAAATGGGTGCAACATGAGATTGGTTTTGCATCTGGCAGAAGAGGCTACTTTGAAGGCCAAACTCAACAAGACATTACTTGCATGAAGGCAATTAAAAGTGACTGGCCTGGTTTGCAAATAACACCAAGCTGTGACTTATGAAACTAAGGTTTACTGGTTTGCAAGTAACACCACGGTTTACTAAGGCATGGTTTGCTTAATCACTGGAATCCTGCCCCACAGCTGAACAATTCACTACTCGAAACCATGGCTTGTTTTAACCCTGGCTTGGGGTTACCTGTGAACCCAGAACACTTCCTTGTCCGTAGGTTGTTTGACGACTCCCCTGAGCTCCAGGTGCTCAACAAGCAATAGAGCAAAGAGCAGCTGCGAAGCAAGCCAGACTTTGCAGAAGGAAGCAATGGTTTGTCTCAGTGTTCTATGTGAAGCAGGACATTGCTTTGCAGACCACAATTGCCCTCTTGCAAACCTGAGCCTCACCAGGATTCAGAGGGAGCACCCTGGTGTGCTGGGTCAAGGCTCAGAGCACCCCAATTCCATCAGGCATCTTCTTTACTCCTCAGGCGTGTCTCATCCTGCAAGCCTCCTATGTCCCGCCTCCTGGGGCTGCTCCTTTGTTTCCGCCTCCTGCCCCCCCAGAGCCAAATCCAACCCCCGTTGAGCTGGACACGGTGACAGGTTAGTACGAGACAATTTCCCTTGCGTCATGCTCTGGTTTTTGTTTATTTATTTATTTATTACATTGGTCAGCTATTCTGAATTATGCTTTTTACAGGGTGGTGGGAATGAGTCTGTGGTACCGAGGGGATGCCCAAAGGTTTGGGAGCTGCTGCTTTCCAAACAACCCTGTTCCCTGTTCCCTCCAGATACAGCTGGCGAGGAAGAGTCTGAGGACCCCCTTGGGACGGGCGATGAAGCTGATCCTTCCACGGGACCCTCGGCGTCGGATCAAGTCTCCCTGCCCAAGAAGCCCCCATCGCACGTGGTCCACGGGACCAAGAGGAGGAGAGGCGCCTCCCAAAAGCTCCTGTCCAACAAGCCACAAGACTTCCAGGTGATCAACCGCCCTCTCCCCAGATCGTCCCCCTCCCCCTGCACCTGAACTTGCAAACTCTGCCGTCCCTCCTCTTGGCCTGACTTCTGGCCCTGAGGCAGAAGAATGTTATGCAAGATGAGCCCAGATCAAAGGAGATCCTTCTTTGCACACGTTAGTTGGACTTACAGAATTTGTCTGCAAAGGCGGCCGGGCTGGCTGCTAGCTTGGATGGCTTGGAAAGGAGCCTGGAAAAGTTCGGGGAGGAGCCGAGGCTTTCAATGGCTGCTAACCACAAAGGCTACTTCTCCCTGCCTTGTCAGAAGCTGCAGATGTCCCTGGATGGCAGTTGCTGGGAACTGTAGGGGGTCAGAGTGTGTTCTGCTCGAATCCTGATTGCGGGTTTCCAGGGGGAACAGGTGCAAGGCACCTTGGCTCCCTCCACATTTGGGCCCCTTTGGTCTTGAGGTGGCCCATCATGCATTGCACATGTGTGACATTGTGTGTGCGATGCATGGTGCATGTCGCAAGCCCAGGGGCTGGCACCTCCAGAGCACTCGGTCCCCTCCACCGCGTGCACAACACGTGTGCACAATGTCACACGTGTTCAGTGTGCGCCGGGGGCAACCTGGCGTCTCCGAATGGAAATCTGGCTGGAGAACAGGACGCTGAACTAGATGGGCCCCTTTTGGCCTGACTCAGCTGACCCTGGGCTCTTTCGATGCTTCTCCTTTTGGGGAACTGACTCGGCTTTTGGAGTCCCTGAGGATGCCGATGGCAACCTGCTTCTTCTGCAACTTTGTGGCTTCCAGATCCGGGTGCGAGTCATCGAAGGCCGGCAGCTTCCTGGACTCAACATCAAGTCTGTGGTGAAGGTCACGGCTGCTGGGCAGACCAAGAGGACCAGGATCCGCAAAGGGAACTGCCCCGTCTTTGATGAGGTGAGGAGGTTGCGCTCGGGTGCTGCTTTGGGGGTTCCCTGGGGGGGCATCTGGGTGGCCACTGTGAGAACAGGAGGCTGGACTAGGTGGCTCCCCTTTGTCCGGCTAGCAATGCTCTTCTGCTGCTCCTTTGAGGAGGCCAAAGAGGAAAAGGAGAGGCTCGCTTAGTATTTCTGGGTGGGGACAAGTGCAGGAATCGCAGCAAAAGAATCCCCGATCTCTGCTTAAAATCCTCCAGCAAAGGAGAGTCCACCACCTTCAGAGGGAGTCCATTCTATCATCAAACAGCTTCGACTGTCAGAAAGTTCTTCCTGAGGTTGAATTGGATTCTCCTTTCTTGTAACTTGAAGCCCTGGGTTCGAGTCCCACCTCCCAAAGCAGGAGAAAGCAAGCTTGCTCCACCCTCCATTACTTTTTGAAATATGGCAACCCTAGTTAATTCCATCTTTGAACTGTGTGATTACTGACTGGCATGTTCCTAGCCAATGCAATTCCGGGCTGCATCAATAGGAGTATAGCATCTAGATCTAGGGAAGTAATAGTACCACTGTATTCTGCTCTGGTCAGACCTCACCTGGAGTACTGTGTCCAGTTCTGGGCACCACAGTTCAAGAAGGATACTGACAAGCTGGAACGTGTCCAGAGGAGGGCAACCAAAATGGTCAAAGGCCTGGAAACGAATCCTTATGAGGAACGGCTTAGGGAGCTGGGTATGTTTAGCCTGGAGAAGAGAAGGTTAAGGGGTGATCTGATAGCCATGTTCAAATATATGAAAGGATGTCATATGGAGGAGGGAGAAAGATTGTTTTCTGCTGCTCCAGAGAAGCGGACACAGAGCAATGGATTCAAACTTCAAGAAAGAAGATTCCACCTAAACATTAGGAAGAACTTCCTGACAGTAAGAGCTGTTTGGCAGTGGAATTTGCTGCCAAGGAGTGTGGTGGAGTCTCCTTCTTTGGAGGTCTTTAAGCAGAGGCTTGACAGGCATATGTCAAGAATGCTTTGATGGTGTTTCCAGCTTGGCAGGGGGTTGGACTGGATGGCCCTTGTGGTCTCTTCCAACTCTATCATTCTATGATTCTAGTTAATTCCAACTCTGAACTGTGTGATTACTGACTGGCATGTTCCTAGGACGCGCTTCTAAAGCTCAACCTTGAGCATCTTTCATAAATGTACATGGCCTTTAGATTTGGGGAGGAACAGGACAGAACAAGATAAAATTGTTTTTTGGGGGGGCTTGAGGAGTTGTCTTTCGGTGATCCTTTCAGGCAGGCTTCACTGTCGTCCATTGTGGTCTTGTATGCGATGTCTTATGTGTGCATGGATGCACCCATGGGTGATGGGTGCAGCACCCATGTTTCTTTCTGTTGCCCACAGACCTTTTTCTTCAATGTCTTTGAATCCCCGATGGAGCTGTTCGACGAGCCCGTATTCATCACAGTAAGTTGGGCTCAGGGAGCGCCCACTTTGGGGACTGTTTCTAGGGATGGGGAGAAATGAGATTCAGTTCACATAAAATAAATAATAAAGAATAAATATAATAATTTCAAGGCAAACCAAGCTACTCCACACTTTCCAAAGCAGCCTTTTGAGGTTTTGCAATTCTCTAGCCAAGTAAGAGGCAGAGACAGGACTAGGACAAACTGCGCGCATAGATGCACGTCTTGATGAAAATTACATACAAAAAAATGCATTATATTAGGGGAAATTGCTCTGTAAATAAACCCCTGGATATTGAAGGCAAAATATACCTGAAGGAGCGTCTCCACCCCCATCGTTCGGCCCGGACACTGAGGTCCAGCTCCGAGGGCCTTCTGGCGGTTCCCTCATTACGAGAAGCCAAGTTACAGGGAACCAGGCAGAGGGCCTTCTCAGTAGTGGCACCCACCCTGTGGAATGCCCTCCCACTAGAGGTCAAAGAGAACAATTACCAGACCTTTAGAAGGCATCTCAAGGCAGCCCTGTTTAGGGAAGCTTTTAATGTTTGATGGATTTCTGTATTTTAGAATTTCTGTTTCTTTGGAAGCCGCCCAGAGTGGCTGGGGGAACCCGGCCAGATGGGTGGGGTATAAATAATAAATTATTATTATTATTATTATTATTATTATTATTATTATTATTATTATTATTATTATAAATGGCACACAAGGCTGTGAACACAAGGAGAAATTTGTAGTAAAATGCCAAAGAGTTTTTATGAGGACTTTAAAAAAAAGAAAAGCAAATTGATGTGGGAAACTGAGTTTAAAATGGGAAAAAAGAGAAACTGAAATGGATCTATTCTCCCATTCCTAACACATCTTATTGGTTGTGTCACAAGTTCATTTGAGGTGATTTTGTTCAGGAGGAGTTTATTTTTATAAATATATTTATATACCACTATACTGTATCCTAAAAAAAAAATCAAAGCAGTTTACAGTATGCCTGATTACTCAGTATTGCTCTTGGAGAAAAACCTCTTGGATGGCTCTCCTGTTAGATACCACCAACTATGTCGTCTAAAGAATATTTGAGGATCCACTGAATATTTACCACTAAAATTTGCAGAGGAGAAATTTTTCAGGATGGCTTCATTCTGTTTGATGCAGGTGCTGAGTGTGAGCACTGCATGTTGGGTTCTGTAGTCTTGCAATATTCTTCACTTAACGGATGGTTGAGTCGCTGCCTTGTCTTCATTTCCTGAGCTCCTGATTTCCAGGCTCAGGCTTTTAATCAGCGGGAGGGATCCCCTGGGCTTAGGACTGTGCCTTGCATGTTGGGATTTGTAGTCCCTTTGTGTCCTGAGATGCCCTTGGAGTCGCCATGCTGAGCTTGGTGTCACAGCCCAGGTAGAGGCACCACTCCGAACTCTGCACCAGACGCTTTGCCTGGTGCAGGATTGCAGGCCATGCCTGCAGCCCACCAAAATGCCTCCGGGAAGAGCGGAGGAGGCAGGTGGTGGCCTCTGGTCAGCCAGGAGGCTCCATTTATGGCCCAGAGAAGTTTGCAGATCCATGTCCCCTTCAAGATGCAAACTAACAGAAGGTTCTTCCTGCGTAACAAGCTCTTCGGAGAGTCTTGCTTTGACATTCCTCCCTCCTCCTCTCCAGGTCATCGATTCTTGCTCTCTCCGGACGGATTCTGTCCTTGGAGAATTCCGGGTAAGGTCCGCCTTCCATTTCACTTCTGTGGGTTTAGGAAACCGGTCCTTCTTTGCATTCCTTCTATATGATGCCTGGCTGAGGACACAAATGCTGGCCCTTATCTGCCTGCTTGGCCCCTGGCCTCTTCCTTGGGGGGACTTTTTCCTTGGGGGGACCTATTTTCCAGGGATGCCCCTGATTTAGATAAGCCGTTCCGGTTTCTGATTTGATCCCTGAATGTCGCACTTTTCCTTAGGACGTACCTAGTTTCACTGAATTTTTTTGCGGGGGGTATGGAATACGACATCCTTATTTTCATTGGGTAAATCTTGGGATGCCCCTATTTTCATGGGAGAAATGTTGGAGGGGATGGAGTTATCCGGCCCCTGAGCCACCTGAAGACAATCCTGTAGAGGGAAGTTTTTTTAAATGTTTGAATATGTTTTTATATATGTTGGAAGCTGCCCAGAGTGGATTGGGGCAACCCAGTCAGGTGGGAGGGGTATAAAGAATAAAATTACCATGGTCCCTGTTTTCATTGGAGAAATGTTGGAGGATATGGGAGACACACTAGCTGTGCTTCGCCCCCACGGCCCCTTCCTACAGATACTGGGCGGAAAAGTGGGTTGGGGGGGTCTTTCAGTGAGGTGGTGGCCACACACACTGGCCAGACTGGGGGAAAAGCAAAGGGATTCCTCTTGCCCCAATTCAGGATTTCCAGTGGGTTGCAGGGGGTTGGGCTAGGTGACCCTTGATTGTCCCTCCCGACTCCCCAACGCTATGATTCTCTGTGCTTGTGCTTTGCAGGTGGATGTTGGGACAATTTATGCCGAACCCAGTGAGTGGAATTTGCTTCTCGAGTGCCCCTCGACTTTGTTTTAGCAAGGAATTGGTTTGTTTAGCATAGATGAATGAGTTTAGCGGGGAGGGAATGTGCTCTGCTGTTTCCGAGATGTCTAATCTATTTTATTCAGAGAACTCAGTGATTTTCTTTATTAAACTAGGGGTGGAAGGAGAAGAAAGTTTGGGAAGGGGGAAGCGTGGAGCAGTGTCCCCATAGCTCAATTGTTCCCAAGTTCTTAAGGGCTTTATATATGAATTTGCTGAACTTGGCCCAGAATCAAATCAGCAGCAGCATCTCCTGGGTGCCAATTCGATATTCACACTTCTCTTCCCGCTGCAGGACACGCCTTCCTCCGAAAGTGGCTCCTCCTTTCCGATCCGGAGGATTTTTCGGCAGGGGCTAAAGGCTACCTGAAGGTCAGCTTGTACGTCCTGGGCCCTGGCGACGAAGCGCCTGTGAGTATTTCTTTCAATTTAAGAAAACTGGCACAAGAAGGAGGTTTGGCTGTGATGCCTTCTCATCTCCAGAAGGGGTGGAGATTTATTGGGGGGAACCTTACATGCTGGGCCCCCAAACCCTTTGGGGAGAAACTCCATCATTGCAGGTTCCATGCCTTTTCTTTTCTTTTAAATGGAGTTTTTATTTATTTTCATGGTACAGAAGGTAAATGTTGAGAAAACAATTATTACAACAGTAAACAACAAATAACTTGTACCGGCTGATGAAATTGCAGACTTTTATCATGCCGTGTGTTAAAGTTTCATTTGATTCCTCTAAGAGATCCTGCCACATTTTCCCAGGAGTGCTGGGTGGAATCCTGCCGCAGCCTGAACATCTATGTATTCAATAAACCTTTGCCATATATTATAAAAGGAATATATAGTATATTGCTGCCATCACCTGGCATGTTAGTTTCTCAGTCAATGCTTTTGACCACACTCTGTTGTATCAAGAATCAATGTTCAGCCCAGAATCCACACACTGTCCTTTTTATCATCTGCATTCCAAAGAAAACATTGTTTTAATGATTATTCCAGTTTAATGGCCTTTTAATGGCCATCCTGCATGCGATTTTAGTTCTTTATACAGTGGTACTTCTACTTACGAATTTAATGCGTTCCGAACACACATTTGTAAGTCGAAAAAATTTGTAAGTCGAATCCCATAGGAATGCATTGGGAGAAAAAATTCGTAAGTAGAAGCAACCCTATCTAAAAATTTGTAAGTAGAAAAAATCCTATCTAAAACGCATCCAAGATTGCGGACGGAGCTCCATTCGTAAGTAGAAACATTCGTAAGTAGAAGTACAACTGTATTTCACGTACCTGCATCGTTTAAACGTGTTGAAAGCCACCTTGGGCCCCAGCCTGGGGAAAAGGCAACAGATAAATAACCATTAGTCCCAACTAAATTAGACCAGGGTGGAATCTCAACACATATAAAAAACACTTTAATGTTTTGAAAAACAGATTGGATTTGCCCTGAGCTCACTATCGCCATCTGGTGTCACATTTGGGCAATGCACTTAAAACACACTTGAAACGTTTTATTTGCCTCGGTAGAGCTGAGTCCTGGAATTCTCATAATGCTGCTTGGAATCCAGGTGCACCAGAACCTAAAGTTCAACAGCTGCAGTTCCCTTTGCTGGAAAGGGCTTGCAGGCTCCAAGAGGGAATTCCTCCTTCTCTTTTTTTTTAATCCACTCCCCCCCCCCCACCGCTTGTTACACAGGTGGAGAGGAAGGAAACGGCCGAAGAGAAGGAGGACATCGAAGGAAACGTCCTCAGGGCGACAGGGGTCTCTCTGAGAGGGGCCCATTTCTCCCTCAAAGTGTACCGAGCGGAGGACCTGCCCCAGAGTGAGTGGGGCTGGGGGGCTGGGCCTGGGGACGCAGATGGAGAAAGAGCGCTGGGGGGGGGGAGGAGCAAAGGGGAGATCCAGCCACAGTGGTACCAAGGGAAGCTGCAGGTTGTTGCTTTTATTTTGATTATATATTTTGTGGTTTTGCATTCTGATTTTATTCTGTGAACCACCTTGAGACCTGTGGGTATAGAGTGGTATATAAATTCAATGAATGAATGAATAGAATAGAATAGAATTATCAAGGGCTCCTGGGCTGGCTCTCCACTCACTTTTAAAATGCTATTAGAATGCTCTTAAAAACATCGTCCCCAAATGTCAAGCCAGAAAGAGACCCCGTTGCTTTTTCTCTTTTGCTTCCTTTTCACAAAGCCTCCCTCGTTTCTGGAAGGGGGGTCGCTCTGCAGCGCCCCCCCCTGATGTCACACATTAAAAAGGCATTATTATTGTTTAAAAGAGAACATCACATGGCTCTCTGGTCATCGAGACCATTCCTGAACTCTTTTTTTTAGCGCTAATAAAACGTGTGTGTAGGTCTGCCCTGGTTGCTTAAAAATAGCAGGCAATGACCTTTTGAGACAGGAGGTTGGCTGCTTGCCGAAAAATGAGATGTGCTCAAGCACTGAGAATAATAATCGTAATAATAATAATTGTAATGTTGTTGTTGTTGTTTAGTCGTTTAGTCGTGTCCGACTCTTCGTGACCCCCATGGACCATAGCACGCCAGGCACTCCTGTCTTGCACTGCCTCCCGCAGTTTGGTCAAACTCATGTTCGTAGCTTCGAGAACACTGTCCAACCATCCCGTCCTCTGTCGTCCCCTTCTCCTTGTGCCCTCCATCTTTCCCAACATTAGGGTCTTTTCCAAGGATTCTTCTCTTCTCATGAGGTGGCCAAAGTCTTGGAGCCTCAGCTTCACGATCTGTCCTTCCAGTGAGCGCTCAGGGCTGATTTCCTTCAGAATGGATAGGTTTGATCTTCTTGCAGTCCATGGGACTCTCAAGAGTCTCCTCCAGCCATGGGCGTAGGCAGGGGGGGGGGCAGGAGGGGGCAGCTGCCCCCCCCTAGAAGCAAAAAATTTAATGTATTTTACAGACCATAACCAGCACTTTTCCCCTCCAAAAACTGAAGTGGAAAGGGCTTTGCTTTAGCAAGATCAGCTAAGTCTCCGCTTGCTGGGGGGGGGGGACACAGCAGTAACAAAAACACATCAAATAAATAAAGCAAAGTGGCTACCAGTAGTTAAGCAGTTAAGACAATGGAGCATATATCCCCAGGCAAGATTCGATAGCTGACCATTTCACCCTATTGTTCTTAAGTGGGAGTTGTTAATGAGCATTCAGGAGCATTAAGAGTTCTATTGGCGATTTAATGAGGGTGCAGACTCAGAGGATTCAATTTGACTAAGGTGGCTCTGCAAGGCTAAAAGGAAGTGAATAAGAAAGGGGGTGGCTGTAGCTTTGACAGACACAGTGATGTTTATAAAAAGCATTGGTGTTCCAGTCTGCCCCTCCTCCTGCATCTGTATACTGTAAATCAGGGGTGGCCACCTCCCAAGAGACTCTGATCTACTCAGAGTTTAAAACTGGGGGTGATCTACCCCCTTTTGGGGGGTTCAGGTCAAACTTGTTGAGCTTCTTTTAGGAGGGAGGGAGGGAGGCCCATTTTTGTTTAGGGCTTCAGGTCATAGTTCAACTTTTTTGAGGGAGGAGGAAAATTTTGGGTGAGCTTTTTTTAGGGGTGCCAGTGACCTACCAGTGATCTACCACAGACATCCAGTGATCTACTGGTAGATCACAATCTACCTGTTGGACGTGCCTGCTGTAAATCAAGCAGAGAGAAAGCTGCTTACAAGGCTCCTGTACATGCAGAGTTCCAGCATCACAGCGTCACCCAGAGGCACCCACAAATATGAGTTATCCCTCTCTCTATTTCTTCCTTCCTTCCCTCCCTCCCTCTTCCATCCTTAATAAAATACGGGGGGGGGGGCAGATAAGCTCCACATAGAAAGCCCATCAACATGGGGGGATGACTCTTTCAAATACGGTATTTACCAGTAATTGGGGGGGGGGGAGAGGCACCTAGGCCTCTGGGAGTTGGCTGCTATGCCTAGGAGTAGGACAATTCAAGAAAGCAGAACGATGCATATGGTATGGTAATATATCAATAGAATCGTAGAATTGTAGTCGGAAGGGACCACAAGGGTCATCTAGTCCAACCCCCTGCAATGCAGGATTTTTTTCCTAAGGTGGGGCTTGAACCATGGTTGAAATATTATGCTGATATGCAGCAACGCCTCGGAGCCGTCGTGGCTGCGGCCGTGTCTTGACTCGCCCTCGCCCGCCCTGCCACCCCCTCTCGCCTGCCCGACCCTCCCGTCCTCTCCAGCCAAGCAGGGTAGCCGCCAATGCTACCAGCCCCAGAAGCACAAGGTGGCCGCTGCTGCCACCGCCACGATGTCATCAGGCCTGCTGGCCCTTTAGCCCCGCCCACTTTATGGCCCCTCCCCTTCCATGCCTTGGCCCCGCCTCTGAACGACCATGGCTTGCCCCCCCCCCTAGTTTTGATCCTGGCTACGCCCCTGCCTCCAGCACCATAATTCAAAAGCATCCATTCTTTGGCGATCAGCCTTCTTTATGGTCCGGCTCTCACTTCCATACATCACTACTGGGAAAACCATAGCTTTAACTATATGGACCTTTGTCGGCAAGGTGATGTCTCTGCTTTTTAAGATGCTGTCTAGGTTTGTCATTGCTTTTCTCCCAAGAAGCAAGCGTCTTTTAATTTCGTGACTGCTGTCACCAAAACTCCATGGACAAAGACAACAGGCATATAAAAATAATTGTAATAATGATAATTTATTATACCCTGCCCATCTGACTGGGTTAAACTGACTGCACTGCCTTCTTCCCACTGCTCCTTCCCCGATTTCTCTGTCTTTCCAGTGGATGATGCCGTCCTCGACAGTGTCAAGCAGATCTTTGGCTTTGACAGCAGCAAGAAGAACTTGGTGGATCCTTTTGTGGAAGTGACCTTTGCCGGGAAAACGGTGAGCAGGCCCTGCTCCCTGCGTTGGGCACACGAAAGACCCCCTCTGGGTCTCTGAAAGCCAAAGGTTGGGTACTGGGTGTGAACCTGGGCATTACAATGGATCCGTCAGCTGTCTGGCCTCTGCTGTGCCCTTAAAGTGGGTCTGAGAAGCCGAGCAGAGCACATAATTGCATGGCATCGTCGCCCCTTCTCGCACCCAGACCTTCCCCATAGCACAGAAATGGGTCAAAAGCAGCCTTCACAAGCAGGCTTGAGTCGGCTCCTTCCATGCATGTGTTCAGAGGAGTACCGTATTTTCCCATGTATAAGACATCCCCATCTATAAGACAATCCCCCAATTTTTGACTAATTTTTTCTTAGCAAAAAACATTGTCTTACGTGGAAAAATACGGAATATAAAAGGGGGTTTGCACGACCAATTAAATGATAAATTTGTTCATGACAAGACAACTGGTTTTTTTGAAGGAAGAATCTAAATTCCAATGAGAAATTCCACAAAACCCAAAGAAAAATCTCTCAGAAATGTATAACCTGCTTCTTGAGTGGGAATTAAAAGATTAGCAAACCAAGGAATTTATGATAAAATGGGGGGAAAGATTTGGGTTATGCTATTTGGTTTGAGAGATTGGAAAGGTTATGGAAAAATGATACAAACTTTACTGCGTGCACTGCCATTAAAGAAAACATCACTGGCTAAAATTTATAAATTACCCTCAAATCTATGTTGGAGATGCAAAAAGGCTGAAGGCTCACCACTGTATATAATCTTTGGTGGAATTGTGTAAAGGTAAAGACTTTTTGGAATAGTATTTATGAGGAATTGATTTTTTTATTTAAAAAAATAACCTTCCAAAAAAGACCTGAAACATTTCTTTTTGGTCTAGTCTCAGACGATAGTCCCAAAGACAAGGTTAGAGTCTTTTTATACACAACAGCAGCAGCTAGAGTGCTGTTGGCGAAAAACTGGAAGAGCGAGAAGACAATGTCAGAGTGGCAAATGAAATTCTGCGAATATATTGAACTAGCCAAGATGACAGCGTCAATTGGAATGCAATTAAAACAAAAATTAAGAAAGGAATGGAAGTGTGTCGAAGAATATATTGCACAAAATTACTTCAGTAGAAATCTCTGGATAAGTACCGATTGAGTTCATTAAGCTAAGATGCAATGATTTTTAAGAAAGAGGATTGCTCAACGTGATGAAGAATTAGGAACAGGATGTTAGAGTTTTAAGGATATCGTGCATGTGGCTGAAGGAAGTCACATGGGTATTTGGGTAAATGGTGAGCTGGGTATAGGGTTAGATGTGGGGAATCCGTATATATAATAATATAATGTATGTTATGTACGGTGCTGGAATTGTACGGTAACTAACATGTAATATGCATTTTAAAATAAATAAACAATAAATAAACATGTAATATGCATTTAAATATGCAAATAAACATGTAATATGCATTTTAAAATAAATAAACAATAAATAAACATGTAATATGCATTTAAATATGCAAATAAACAAACATGTAATATGCATTTTAAAATAAATAAATAATAAATACATGTAATATGTATTCAAATATGCAAATAAACATGTAATATGCATTTTAAAATGAATAAATAATAAACAAACATGTAATATGCATTTAAATATGCAAATAAATATGTAATATGCATTTAAAAACAAATAAATAATAAATACTTAAAAATAATAAAATAAAATAAAAGGGGGTTTGCATGTGGCCTCCTTGCTGGGTGACCTTGGGCTAGTCACACTTCTCTGAAGTCTCTCAGCCCCACCCACCTCACAGAGTGTTTGTTGTGGGAGAGGAGGGGAAAGGAGAATGTTAGCCGCTTTGAGACTCCTTCGGGGAGTGATAAAGCGGGATATCAAATCCAAACTCTTCTTCTTCTTCCCCTCTCTGAGCCCCCCTCCCCACATTCAACCCGGGGTGGGGTGGGGGGTGAGGATCCCTATCTGGCGTTGTTTTGGGATGATGTGCAGGGAAGCCGCCTTCTCCCTGACCCCGCAACTCTTGTTTCCCTCGGGCAGCTGTGCAGCAAGATAGTGGAAAGGAACGCCAACCCCCAGTGGAACCAGAGCATCACTCTGCCGGCCATGGTGAGTGAGCAGCCAGAGGGGCCTGCGCTCTGGACATGATCCTGCGTCCCTCCGAAGGGCTGAGCTGCTCTCCTTGACCTCCCGTCTCCTCTTGTGTTTACCTCTGTAGTTTCCATCCATGTGTGAGAGGATGAGGATCCGGGTGATGGACTGGTGAGTGAAGCAGGATTTGGACCTTCCTTGGCTCTCCCTCTGCCTCTGGGCTCCTCTAAGGGACGAGGCAGGCGGCTTCTTCCATTGCTCCTGTCCTGGGGAAGGAACACTTTTCAGTGCTACATAGGAGCAAATGGCAATCCGGAGGATATCTGAATTACCGTTTTTACTCAGATTGAGTGCTAAAGAGGAGTTTCCCCCAGGAAAAGCAGCAGGACAAGATTCTCTCCCTCTGTGTGTCATAGAATCATAGGATTGTATAGAAGGAACCCCCAGGGGTCATCTAGTCCAACCCCCTGTAAAGGTATGAGGGATCTTCTTGCAGAAGGAGCCCCAACCAGGAGGAAGCTCTAGGTTTTAGCAGAAGGAACCCCATGGGTTGTGGGAATGTTCAGGGTGGCAGGAGAGGATATATTGTTTATTAATATCCTTCCTAACTTGCGCTAGCAAATTTCTTTATGTAGCAGAGTTATAGTCCCTTTTCTTACATGCACAGCAGATGGCTGGTTGCAGGCTTGTGTAAGACAGTCACTGTCTAAGACTGAATTGTGCATTCCTGGTAAGATCCCTTTAATCCCTCTTAAAAGAATAAAGACGCAACAATCTTATTTAAAGTCAATAAAAGAAGTTTACTCACATCAGTTCACAGTTGGATTCCTGGAGGCAGACTTAGTTACAACTATGTACATGTGGATCTACCCCATATGGGGGAATAATCCCAGTGCTTCTGCTAGCTGAGAGCTAGCAGAGTCCTAGCCAAAAGAAGGAAGTCAAAAAGAGGGAAAGGTGCTGCGTGACTCGTCCTTTTGTTACCTGGGCAGGTAAGGCCACGCCCACCTCTAGTCACATGCAAGGAAGGATGCTCCAGCCCAGGAACAGGAACAGGAAGTTTCGACTGGCTGGACTAACATCCTTTTGCATGTCCATTCTAGGAAAACAAGGAATGTTGGACTTGACTGCTCCCAGTGGATTACATTCCACATGGGTAATCTAATCCAGTGTTTCTCAACCAGTGTGCCTCCAGATGTTTTGGGACTACAACTCCCATCATCCCTAGCTAGCAAGACCAGTGGTCAGGAATGATGGGAGTTGTAGTCCCAAAACATCTGGAGGCACACTGGTTGAGAAACACTGATCTAATCCAACCCCCTGCAAAGGTATGAGGGATCTTCTTTTAGAATGTGCCCCAGCGAGGAGGAAGCTCTGTGTTTTTGTAGAAGGAACCCCATGGGTCATCTAGTCCAACCCCCTGCAATGTTACAGGACATCTTCTTGCAGAAGGTGCCTCAGCAAGGAGGAAGCTCTGGGTTTGAGCAGAAGGAAACGAAAACTGTCTACAAAGCCCAAATCTAAGACACGGAAATTAAAACAACCATTCTTGTTCCAGGGACCGGGTCACTCACAACGACATCATTGGCACGATCCATCTTTGCATGTCCAAGATCTCAGCTCCTGGAGGGGAACTGGAAGGTATTCCGACCGCTCTCCATATCATCCGACTTGCTCCTGGGAGTTTTTTTTGGGGGGGGGAGGCTAAGGAGCTGGGAAGAGGGTGCCTTTCAGCTCCCGGGTCTGAACTGGAGTCTGAACTGCAAGCTCTCCTGGCAATCAGGAAGCATCCCTTCCAAAGAGGGAAGAGGGTGGGACTTCTTTAGCCCACCCAGGCTGAGGATCAGACCAACCATGGAGGTTGTATTCTGCTTTCACCAGCCTCCCCATTGCACCTGCTCTCACCCCACACTGGTTTCTTGCTTGCAGGAGGTTGGCGCAGAGTTTCCACTTGTGCCAGTTGCATTTACTGTGCATTTGGAACAATCCTGTCTTGCATGTTCCAGGGCTTCTCCGCACTTACCTTTTGCCCTGCTTTTTTTCCAGGCACAGTCTGTGTCTGAGCGCTCTTTTTTGTTTTTTGCTTTGGAGATTTCCCTGCGAAAACCCACTCTTTAAAACCCATTTTTCTTCTTCTTCTTTATTTAAGCTTTATTATTCATTTTCCATATATATACAACACCTAGTCATTTTCACTATCATCAATTCAGTAAAAATATCACAAAAGATGCATGCAAAAGATGGACCAAAGATGTGGCCGGTTTGTAGGCACAGCCCCTCAGCAGATCTGTGGCTCTTTGCAATCCTCAACAATCAATCCTCAACATCAATATTTGGTGTTTTATTGTGTTTTTATATGTATTGGCAGTGGCTCGGAGTGGCTGGGGCTGGATCTACACACACACAGAAAACACACGTACACTTTAAGTCAGAAATTAGATCCTTATAACAAAAGAAAAAAACCCTATGGAAAAATGATAATAAAAATTTCCTGCTCTCTGGTGCCCTCTGGTGTTGCATGTTTATAGCGCATTCAAATCGTGGTTTCTTTCCGAAAGTAGCTGATTCCTGGGTCAACCCAGCCAGGTGGGTGGGGTAGAAATGATTAAATGGTGATGATGATTATTATTATTGATCAGCTGTTGGTTGGTGCTTGCCTAGACCAGTGTGCAGTGCTTGGAAGCATTGGGGCTTCAAAGCGCCACGTTAGCTGCATTAGGTTGGGCTAGATGACTCTTTGGGTCCCTTCTGTGCCCACCCTTGGAGACGTGGGGTTTAGGAGCCCCCAGAACCCATCTCTGGCTTCTTTTTAACTCCTCTCCTCCTTTGCCCCACTTTGGTTCACGAGTTCTGGTCTTACCACCTCCCCTTTCCTGAATCCTGGGTGCGGATTCTGTCCCCGAGATCTGGAGATCCTAACATTCTGGTTTCTCTCCTGTTTCTTCGCACCCCAGAGGAGTTTCCTGTCCCTGTGAAGCCTTTCAAAGCTACCAACAGTATGTTCCTTTGCACGTACAAAATTGGCTTCCCTTTTGCACTCGACACTAATACTCATGTTTGAGGCATGCTCAAAATCCAGACTTCTTGTTTTTCTTTTTAAAAAGTGTGTGCAGTGCTCTGTTTTGCTGCTGTTAGTAGTGTTAGCAGGTACGTCTGGCATTTTACTGTCCCGGCTCCAACTCTAATGGCTGCTTTGTTCTGTTTTATATTCATTGATCTATTTTGTAAAATTTATAAGCCACTTGATTGTTAAAAAAAGCAATCAACACAACAAAACCTGAAAAGTTTTAACTTACGGAATGAATTTATTTTTCTTAATTTATCTTAGGGTGGATCTTCACATAGGAAAAAAACGCTATAAATAAGTCATAAATTAGATTGTTGTAACGAAAGAAAAAAAACCCTATGCAAAAACGTGTGTAAAATTTTCCTGCTCTCTGGCGCCATCTGGTGTTGCATGTTTATAATGCATTCAAAATGCTGTTTTTGGACTGAGGTAGCCGAGTCCTTAGTGAAAATGCGACTGTTTTATTGTGTGTGTCCCGTCCCCCCCGCAAACCACTTTACAATCAAATGGCATGCAAATTTACTGAAGCAAGTCAAGCAAGCAAGCAAACAGACTAAGAAATGAGTTTTATGGAAATTCTGTGTCCCTGGCCCCCTTCACCCTAGCGGACCACCCCCTGTCTGTGTCTTTTGGGTGGGTGCTGGTGCTCTGCTTGCTTTGGCCCCCTTCCAGCTCACCAGCCAGGCCAGAAAAGTCCACATTTGTCAAGCCAGCTCTGCTCCTGCCTCCCGTCTCACCCTCTCGGTCTCCCTGCAGTCGACGATGCGCTGGGTTTCTTGCCCACTTTTGGACCCTGTTACGTCAACCTGTATGGCAGCCCCAGGGAGTTCACGGGATTTCCGGACCCCTACGAGGAGCTCAACCTGGGAAAGGTGAGGAAAGTCGGGAGAAGCATCTGGGGTGCGACCGGACACCATAAATGGAGATAAACGCCGCGGGCGTAGCCTCTGACATTTCATTGCGTGGAAAGAGGGACGTTCTCTTCCCCGTCCACATCACTGCCAGAGCATCTCTTCCTGATCAAAGTCAGGAGAGGAAACCCAGAAAACGGCAGGATTTTAAGCGCAGGAATCTTTGAATGTGGGTATTGCATTCAGGGAAGCCTGAGAGGAAAAAAACCAAACCCAAATCAAT
This sequence comes from Zootoca vivipara, assembly GCF_965207765.1. Taxonomy (NCBI): domain Eukaryota; kingdom Metazoa; phylum Chordata; class Lepidosauria; order Squamata; family Lacertidae; genus Zootoca; species Zootoca vivipara. The sequence continues at coordinate 73,461,705 of NC_142583.1, forward strand.
AAATGCAATAAATGCACTACATATAACTCACTAGCGGGGATAATTGATGCAGAATAGAATAGCTAGCCTCAGGTTTCCATATTCCCAGAAGTGAAAATCCGGACACAAACAAACGCTTGAGAAAATTCCCAAAGTTTTTGAGCTCCCCCACCCCCCGAAAGACACCAAAGTTGTTGAGAAATAACCCAAGTTGTTGAGCATTTTAGGTTAGGTTGACAAAGACCCAGGGCAAACTCGGAAGTCACCCTGGATTTTCTGGCAATGTCCAGGAGAATCTGGACAACCCACCATGGCTCTGCTCAGCCTCCACAGCTGGAGGCAGCAATGCTTTACAGTGCTGGTCAGGCCAAGGTTGCAGGTTCGATCCCTGCATGGGGCAGACGCATAGTCCTGCCTTGCAGGGGGTTGGACTGGATGACCCTCAGGGCCCCTTCTAGCTGGAAGCTTCCACGAGTCTGACGGCCACTTTCTGGAAGCCCCTATTTTCAGGGGAGAAATGTTGGAGGGGATGGAGTTATCCGACCCCTGAGCCGTCTGAAGGCAGCCTTGTTTAGGGAAGTTAAAGGTAAAGGGACCCCTGACCGTTAGGTCCAGTCGTGACCGACTCTGGGGTTGCGGCGCTCATCTTGCTTTATTGGCCGTGGGAGCCGGTGTACAGCTTCCAGGTCATGTGGCCAGCACGACTAAGCCGCTTCTGGCGAACCAGAGCAGTGCACAGAAACGCCGTTTACCTTCCCGCCAGAGTGGTACCTATTTATCTACTTGCACTTTGTGCTTTCGAACTGCTAGGTGGGCAGGAGCTGGGACTGAACAATGGGAGCTCACTCCATTGCGGGGATTCGAGCCGCCGACCTTCTGATCGGCAAGCCCTAGGCTCAGTGGTTTAACCCACAGTGCCACCCGCGTCCCTATGTATAGGGAAGTTAAAGTTTTATTATGTTTTTTCTATATGTTGGAAGATGCCCATAGTGGCTGGGGCAACCCAATGAGATGGGTGGGGGTTATGAATGGGGAAATTATCATGATGCAATGGGATGTCCCTCTTTCCATGGGAAAAATGTTGGAGGGCTTGCCCTGAGCTCCAGGGCCGGCTCTAGGGGTATGGGGCGCCGTGTGGAAACCATGCTGCGCCCTGCGCCCGCCCACCAGCCGCGGCAAGAAACGGAGCGGGACGGGGGCGCCGGAGCGATCTCTGCACCATGGTGCAAGGGCGCCCGGCGTGCTTGAGACGGCCCTGCTGAGCTCTTCTCCTCCACCCGCCCAGGGAGAAGGGGTGGCTTATCGCGGCCGGTTGCTGGTGGAGCTGGAGACCAAGTTGGTGGACCACGTGGAGCAGAAGGTCGGGGACATTCCTCCCGATGACATCCTGCTGGTGGAGGTAAGCCCCCCCCCCAGGACACCCCCTTCCCTTTCAGACACAAGGCCTGGTCCTCCCAGAGACCTCCCAGAGCTGCCATTCTCTGCCATCCACCTTGCAAACTCCTGCTGTGTGTGTGTGTCTTTTAAAATATATTCTTCCGGTCATCAGGAAAAAAACCCAGAAGTTCTTCCTGGATCTCGAAGGATGAAAGAATCACCCAGAGGTCCCTCTTGAGGCCAGTGGGCCAGGCGCTTGGAGCAGAATCCCAACATAAGGGATAGACCAATGTTTTTTGCTCAAAGTTGTTGAAAATCTCGGGGGGAAATTCTCGGGAAAAAATGAGGTTTTTGGAGCTATTTTTAAGGGGAATCATCCCAAACTGGGGGTGCATTTTCCCAGACATTTTGACAATTTGCACTTCTGCCGGCCAACTGCCGGCTATGAAAAGTCTCGTGGCACCTTAAAGACCAGCAGGTTGATCATGGCATGAGATTTGGAGGAATAGAGAGTTGCTTTTACAAAAGAAGAAAAGTGACTCTTAAGTTTGATTTAATGATTAATTAATAGTAATCATATGATCCTTTGGGAGAACTTCCAGCTCTACATTTCTAATAATAATAAAATGCAAAAGTGCTTTTGTCGCCGCAGCAACTCTCTTCCGGCTTTCAGGATGAGCTGGCCCTGGCGGAGGTGGGGGCTTAAAGACCAGCTGGTTACAGATCATCTCATGGATTATTATTATTATTATTATTGTATTAGCATTTCCCCCAAGGAAAGCACATGCTGGCGTCCGTGCTCCCCCCCCATGATATCCTCGCAACAACAACCCTGCGAGGTAGGATTAGGCTGAAAGGAAGGCAGCGGCCGGCCCCCTGAGTGGGAATTTGAATCCCCGTCTTCTGGGTTCCATGCCCGGCACTCTAACCACTGCACTGCACTGCCACACACCGACTTCTGGGTCTTCTGAGAGGCTGGTGGGCTTGATCCATGGTGTCTGTCTCCTTCCTCTTTCCCGCATGGCAGAAGTACCTTCGCCGGAGGAAATACTGTCTCTTTGCCGCCTTCTATTCGGCCACCATGTTGCAGAATGTGGACGATGCCATCCAGTTTGAGGTCAGCGTGGGCAACTATGGCAACAAGTTTGACAGCACCTGCCTCCCTCTGGCTTCTACCACCCAGTACAGCCGAGCCGTGTTTGATGGTAAGGAGGCTGCCGGGGTGGGTGGGTGACGCAGGGCAAGCTCAGTGCCTGTCCAGTCTCCACTTTATAGAACGGTCCCCGAGGGTCATCCAGTCCAACCCGTGGCAATGCAGGCACCACAGCTCAATGGGCCCGGAGAGGCGGCCACCCAACCTTTCCACCAAGGAGGAAGAGTCCAGCACCTTTGAGGGAGGCCGCTCTGCTGTCAAACAGTGCCAGGGATTCTTTAGCTGGGATTAACCTGCGGAACTCCCTCCCACTGGAAGTGGACACCACCTTGGACGGCTTTAAAAGAGGACTGGGCAAATTCATGGAGAAGACAGCTATCGATGGCTGCTTGCTGGGATGGCTCTGCTCTGCCCTCCGTGGTCGGAGGCCTCAGTGCTTCCGAATCCCAGTTTCTGGAAACTGCAGGAGGGGAGAGTGTCGCTCTTGTGTTCGGATCCTGCCTGCTGGTTTCCCATTAGGATATCTGCTTGGCCCCTGGAAGAAGAGGAAACTGCACTAGCAGACCCTCCAAGGGTCTAAATTTTCCAGGGACAGTCCAGGATTTACAGAAGCCGCCCTGGTTCCTGATCTGATCCCAGAATGTCCTGCTTTTCCTTAGGACGTCCCTATTTTTCTTGGAGAAATGCTGGAGGGGATGGGGCTATGTGACCCCCGATCCAAGGAGATAAGTAACTCTACAACCTTCAGAAGACATCTGAAGGCAACCCTGGATAGGGGTTTTTCTTGAAATGTTTAATGTTTTATTGTATTTTAATATATGTCGGAAGCTGCCCAGAGTCAGATGGGCGCGGTATCAATAGTAAGATTATTATCACGGAACAGGACATCCCTGTTTTCATTGGAGAAATGTTGGATGGGCAATTGGCCTGATCCGGCAGCCTGTTGTTATGTATTCCTGCATTTCCGTGGGTCAGACTAGATGACCCATGGGTGTCCCTCCGAGCTCTACCCTGCTGCGATTTTCTATCAGAGCGCTGGACTCAGCGGATGCTCAGCCCGAAAGTCAGATATATCTGTGTCTCCATCTCCTTGTCTCACTGGCTGGGGGCTTCTTGGTGTTTTCCATCCCTGCAGGCTGTCAGTATTACTACCTGCCGTGGGGCAACGTGAAGCCGGTCGTGGTCCTCTCCTCCTACTGGGAAGACATCAGCCACAGGACCGATGTGCAGAATCGCCTCTGTGGCGCCGCAGACCGGCTGGTGAGTGCCGTTGGCGGGGAGCGGGGGACACCGTAAACGTCTCCCATAAACCATCTCCCTGCCCCCATTTGGGGGAAACTGCCTTTCTCCGCCTTCACGGGAGACCAGTCCGATGGGCAACCCCCCCCCCCCCGGGCAGCCCAAAGTAGTCTAGCCCTGAGAAAGCACTCTGCACTGGCTCAGAGGAGGGCTGCAAGCTTGCCACAAGCACACAGAGGCTTCATCCCTTATATGCTTTTTCATAAAATGTATCTACTACTGGATGGTAGGGAAAAAACAATCTCAAAGTGGTTTGCTAAAAAGGTATGGCAATAAAAGGATCACAACCATTAATATTTTGTTTTGTTTTGTGTTTATTTTATTTTATTTTAGAGATCTGAAGGCAGCGCTGTATCGGGAGGTTTTTAATGCTTGATGTTTTTATTATGCTTTTAGATCTGCTGTAAGTTGCCCAGAGTTGCTGGGGAAACCCAGCCAGATGGGCAGAGTATAAAATTAATAATAATAATAATAATAATAATAATAATAATAATAATAATAATAGTAAATACAGAACACAACAGAACAGACTAAAACAGATTGAAACTCCTGCAAACTTTCTAAGCGTCTGGCTTGTCTTGTCTAAGGATGAATGCTTTTAGCAGGTGCCAAAAAGAGGGCAGTGAAGGGGCCTGCTTGGGATCAATTGGCAGGGGAGTTCCTGCCTCAGTGAACGATCACGTTTTTTACACATGTGGGACTTGTGTTCTATGGCACGGGCATGTGTATTAGTGCCAAGTCCCCCATCCAAAGCGGAGGCTTGTGGGGAAAGGCAATGCCATAGCGAAACCGCCCCAACTTGTTAAGGGCTTTTAATACTAATAGTATTACCGCTTGGTAGGGACCCAGGTGGCGCTGTGGGTTAAACCATAGAGTCTAGGGCTTGCTGATCAGAAGGTCGGCGGTTCGAATCCCTGCAACGGGGTGAGCTCCCATTGCTCGGTCCCAGCTCCTGCCAACCTAGCAGTTCGAAAGCATGTCAAAGTGCAAGTAGATAAATAGGGACCGCTCCGGCGGGAAGGTAAACGGCGTTTCCGTGCGCTGCTCTAGTTCGCCAGAAGCAGCTTTGTCATGCTGCCCACATGACCCGGAAGCTGTCTGCGGACAAACGCCGGCTCCCTCGCCCTATAGAGCGAGATGAGTGCCGCAACCCCAGAGTCGGACACGACTGGACCTGATGGTCAGGGGGGCCTTTACCTTTACTAATACCGCTTGGTAGCAGATTGCAGACCCTCCAACATTTCTCCCATGAAAATAGGGACGTCCTATTCCAGAATGATAACTTTACTGTTTATACCCAACACACATCTGACTGGGTTGCCCCAGCCACTCCGGGCAGCTTCCGACAAATAGAAAAACATAATAAAACATTAACTTCCCTATACAGGATTGTCTTCAGACAGCTCTGGGGTCGGATATCTCCATGCCCTCCAACATTTCTCCCATCCTAAGGAAAAGTGGGACATTCTGGGATCAAATCAGAAACTGGGGCGGCTTCTCTAAATCAGGGATGTCTCTGGGAAACAGGGACCCTTGGAGGATCTGCGATCGCCAAGCAGTGTGCCAGGGAAGCCCCCCATGGAGCGCATTGCAGCAACCCAGAACAACCAGCGCATGAGCTGCTGTGGCAAACCTCTCCGTGTCCAGGAATGGCCTTTGCTGGTGAAGCAGCCGCTGTCGCTCAAAGGCACTTCCAGCCCCCCCCGCTTGCGCACCCACAAGCTGGCAGTCCCGCCTAGTGGTCTGTGTGCATGTGTGACTCCAGCGATGTGGGGTTTTCTTTCTTTCTTCCCAATGTAGGAAGAGAACTTGGCGCTGGTCCAGCTGGCCATCAAAGCCAAGTGCTCCGTGGGCGACCTGGACACTCTTGTTGCTCGGCTGATCGATGAGGTCATCGTGGACTGCAGGTAGGGCTCGGGGTGGGGGGGCTCGGGGGTGGAGGGTGGGGTCTGTGGGGCCGTGAGCCTCTTTCTGTGGGGTTGTTACGAGCCGGGTTGTTTGGGTTGGAGGGGGTCCCTGGCGCGGAAGAATGCCGTCCTTCTGGCTGGGATCATCGGCCGAGCCAAGGCACGGAGTCGAAAAAGCGATACTTGAGGCAGGTCGTAAATTTCCACTCGGTGGGCTGCCTCTACCTGAATGGGCCTCATTGTGTTTCGGGGCAGACCCTCAAATTTTTTTGGGGGGGGGGCAGGCAGCTGCCTTCAGTTCACGGCCTCACGATGGGTTCCTAACTCATGCCCTCCAACATTTCTCCCAGGAAAACGGGGACGTCCCATTCCATCATGATAATTTTACTCTTTATACCCCACTCTGGCCAGCTTCCAATATATATATAAACATAATAAAACATTTTTTTAAAAAACTTCCCTCTACAGGATTGCCTTCAAATGGGGTAGGACAACTCCCTACCCTCCAACATTTCTCCCATGAAAATAGGGACATCCCATTTCATAATGTTAATTGTACTTTTTATACCCCACCCATCTGACTGGGTTGCCCCAGCCACTGTGGTCTGTTTCCAACATATAGAAAAACATAACAAAACACTAAACATTTTTTTTAAAAAAAACTTCCCTCTACAGGGCTGCCTTCAGATGACTCGGGGGGTCGGATAACTCCATACTTTCCAACATTTCTCCCATGAAAATAGGGACATCCTAAGGGAATGAGGGATCAAATCAGAAACCGGGACGGCTTCTCTAAATCAGGGGCATCCCTGTAAAATAGGGACACTTGGAGGGCTGGTAACCGGGCATTTATGGCCCGTTCCTGGCAGGTTTGCAAGAAAAAAAAAGCCCTGGCTTTCGACTTTCCTCATAAGGACCTGCAAGGATTGCGGTCGTTTCCCCTTTGAAGAGGCAATGTGCCTTACAAAAGACCCCCCCCCTCCCCCAAAGAGTCCTTGGTTCTTGGGTGTACATTTGTGCCCTGTAGGCTGCTGCGTGTTTAAGGAATATCACATATTCCAGCATGCAGAGAGAGATTGAGAACGGGGTGTGTGTGGCTGGTCTCTTGCAACGAAAGGCGTCTTGGATTGCCTGAAAGATTTAATGAAGGCGAAGCAGGCTTTGGTCCATGCAAGCTAATCTCATGGAATCAAAGAATGGTCAAGTGGGAAGGAACCCCGAGGGTCATAGAATCATACAATCATAGAATCGTAGAGTTGGAAGAGACCACAAGGGCCATCCAGTCCAACCCCCTGCCAAGCAGGAAACACCATCAAAGCATTCTTGACATATGCCTGTCAAGCCTCCGCTTAAAGACCTCCAAAGGAGGAGACTCCACCACACTCCTTGGTAGCAAATTCCACTGCCGAACAGCTCTTACTGTCAGGAAGTTCTTCCTAATGTTTAGGTGGAATCGTTTTTCTTGTAGTTTGAATCCATTGCTCCATGTCCGCTTCTCTGGAGCAGCAGAGAACAACCTTTCTCCCTCCTCTATATGACATCATTTAATATATTTGAACATGGCTATCATATCACCCCTTAACCTTCTCTTCTCATCCAGTCCAACCCCCTGCAATGCAGGAATCTCAGCTCAAGCATCCATGACAGTTGGCCATCCAACCTCTGCTTAGAAACCTCCAAGGAAGGAGAGTCGACCACCTCCTGAGGGACTCTCTTCCACCATCAAGCAGCTTTTAACTGCCAGAAAATTCTTCCTAATGTGGAGTCGGAATCTCCTTTCTCTTCCTTTGAATCCGTTGGTTTGGGTTCTCCCCTCCGGAGAAGCAAAAAACCAGCTTTCTCCATCTTCTGTGTTTCAGATATTTGAAGAGGGCTACAAATGAGCAGAAGGGAATAATAATAATAATAATTACAATCTTCACAAAAGGAGATTGTGACTCAATAGAGGTGCTGGACTCTCCTTTCTCGGAGGTTTTGAAGCAGAGCTTGGATAGCCACCTGCCAGGGATCCTTTAGTTGAGATTCCTGCATTGCAGGGGGGTGGATTGGATGGCCCTTGGGGGTCCCATCCAACCCTACCATTCTATGATCCTATGAATAAGCTGCCTAGACTGCTGGCTTATGAAGGGGCGGAAACCGTAGGTTAGGCAAAGGCCAACTGGGAGCCGCTGGGAAAGTCCAAACGGCACAGCTGGAAATGCGCCAGGAACAAACTGCTCGATATGCGGTGTGTGTGTGTGTGTGTGTGTGTGTGTGTGACTGCATCTTTCCAGCTCCTGGTTTTTTTCCTAAGCCCCCCAGAAGGAGCCGTCTGAGCCTCTCCTGCTCTCTCTCTTTGCCCCCCTCGCTGCTGCTTCTCTCCCCTATAAGACGACGGGTTTGTTTGCAAAAGGCCCAAGACATCCCCGAGACTGCCGCGCGTGTGTCATACGTGACCTGGGGCAGATCCCGGGACTTTTGCTTTCCCAGAGGGAAGCCGCCTTCCAAGAAAAACTCAATTTAACAGGGGGGGGGGAGATAGTGCTGGCGAAGCTACCAAGCCGGCGTTTTGTGCAGGCTGGGCTCCTGGCCTCCCTCTCTGTCTCCCCCTGCCCTGTGGTCTGTCGCTTCCGCTTGGAATAAATCACTGAGCCACAGCAGCTGTCCTGGGAGAAGCAGAAATGATGCCGTGTTGATGGCAACAGCAGGGAAGGCGGCAGCTGCTCAATGCAGGGTAGTTTTTGTCCAAATAACAGGCAATTACTGGACAAAAGATGTCTTAGTGTCCAGAGTTGGCTCCCTTCCATCTTTTCACGGGAGACGACCTTCACTTTCAGCTCAGACCTCTGCTAAGTTCTCCTCTCCTTGCAGCTTAGAGTCAGGCGATCCTGGAAGAACTCAGAGGGTGGTTCCTTGACAAATTGTTGCAAGAGGAAGACAGCACTGGGGGCTGGGGGCTGGGGAATTAAAGCATGAAATAAAATTGGCACGAGGCTCGAAGCCCAAAGGCTCCTTTGCAATGGAATGGCAGAGCTCTATTACCGATGAAGCTGAAAACGGAGGACCCCCCTCACTTTATAAAACTTAAACTATTAGTTGCGTCCTTTGATGCAAAGCGTAGTCTGGCATTAGAAGTCCTTTGGCTTTAATTGGACCTGTATTGCCTGAACACCATCTTCCAGGTTAGGGAAGGATATTTCATTTTTTAAAAATCTATATCATGTTGTTATATGTTAAAAGATTTTAATTTGAAAAAAGCACCTGTCCGATCTTGGAGGCTAAGCAGAGTTAGGGTAGGTTAGTACTATGGTGCTGGAGGAGACTCTTGAGAGTCCCATGGACTGCAAGAAGATCAAACCTCTCCATTCTGAAGGAAATCAGCCCCAAGTGCTCACTGGAAGGACAGATCGTGAAGCTGAGGCGCCAATACTTTGGCCACCTCATGAGAAGAGAAGACTCCCTGGAAAAGACCCTGATGTTGGGAAAGATTGAGGGCACTAGGAGAAGGGGACGTCAGAGGACAAGATGGTTGGGCAGTGTTCTCGAAGCTACGAACATGAGTTTGACGAAAATGCGGGCGGCAGTGGAAGACAGGAGTGCCTGGCGTGCTCTGGTCCATGGGGTCACAAAGAGTCGGACACGACTAAACGACTAAACAACAACAATACTTGGATGGGAGCCAACTGGGAATACTGGGCACCGTAGGTTCAATTAATTATTATTTTAAGACTATGGGCGTCCCCACCCCCATCGTTCTTCCCGGACACTGAGGTTCAGCTCCAAGGGCCTTCTGGCAGTTCCCTCCCTGCGAGAAGTGAAGCTACAGGGAACCAGGCAGAGGGCCTTCTCGGTGGTGGCGCCCGCCCTGTGGAACGCCCTCCCGTCAGATGTCAAGGAAATAAACAACCATCTGACTTTTAGAAGACATCTGAAGGCAGCCCTGTTTAGGGAAGTTTTTAATGCCTGATGTTTTAATGTATTTTTAATCTTTGTTGGAAGCCGTCCAGAGTGGCTGGGGCAACTCAGCTACATGGGTGGGATACAAATAATAATAATAATAATAATAATAATAATAATAATAATAATAGGCATCTGAACAGGATGCTAGGTTAGATGGGTCCCTTTGGACTGATCCAGTTTCAATGCCTTTGTTATGTTTACCTTCTCGAACCCAAGAGGTTGATGGCGATAGAGCCATCCTTTGAAATTCACGCTTCTCCAAATTATGTGATAAAGGAAAGGGTGTCTCTAGGCACATGCAAAGTGCATTCTCAATGGTGGGCAAAGAAAGGAAGGTATCAGATAGAGGCATGAAGGGTGGAAAGATTTCAGATTTGTACAGGAAGGCAACTGATTCTGCTTTGGTTTGTTCAAGAAGAAATGCTGACTCAAGATACTTGTAGCCCACCTTTCCAAGCAAAGCTTCTGAAAGTTTCCAGCTTATATGATAAAAAGATCACAATGCAATTCAGAATAATAAGTATCTCAGCACTAAAAGCAAGATAAATTGATACCCCCCCCCCGAGATGCTGGGGATTGAACCTGGGACCTTGTGCTTGCAAGGCAGATGTTCTGCTACAGAGCTATGGCAGGGAGGAGCACCAACATGTTGCAAATATTAATATTGCATACTTTGAAGCAATTGGATGCATAAAAACGGACTCCTTTTGGAAACACAAATTTTCCAGACACAGAAATATGATGTAAAGCTTTACTAACCAAAACTTCTCCCAAACAGGTACAAAACCAAATCAATGTTACATCCAAATGATTCCATGCTTTGCAAAGCATGGGCTCAGCATCTTCTTTACATATATAATATAATTCTAAACAGACCCAGATTGAAAGTCCTCTCTCCTTACAGGTTCCATCTGCCTGCATTCCAGCCTTCAAAATGGAGATTTGAAATTGAATACCTTGATCATGTGATCTAAGGTTAAACACTCACGTGTCAACTAGCAGAAAACGCCAACAGTTAATTGTTTTTATTATTTTAATACTTTTTATTGGTTTTCTAATTTTTACACATCTGTCCAAATTTGAGTTATTGAGTTAATTATTAGCCTGCCAAACACCCAGTGAGCTTTCATATACCTCACGGGAATTTTCCAATGTCAAACCTTTCAACAATACACATGCTGGCATTCTCTTTATAGGTCTATCATCTTTATTAAATCTTCAAAAATATTCCCAAACATTTATCATCATCCCCCCCCCAACACAATTTTCTTCTTTACTTCCTGCCCCTCCTTTCCGGATGTTTGCTTTTTAACTTCTTTCTGCTAGGTGTTTTAGCACATACAGAAACTCTACATTTTGGCGTGCAATTAAACCGTTATCCTTAACATGTCCTCTCTGGGGTCAGCCTCGCATCAGGAGGTCCTTCTTGGCAAACCCTTGGGGTGATTCCCTCCTGCTCTTTGCCCTCCACAGCCAGCCGCTGGTGGACGTCACCCAGAAGCCAACCAGCACCCACCTGGACAAGTTCCTGTATCGCTTCCGCAGCATCAATCTCAACCAGATTGTCGAGGCGGCTCTGAGGTTGAAGCATGAAGACTCGGACCTCCAGATGGTGCTGGACCAGGCGGAAGACTGGCTCTCCAGGCTGAAATCCATGGCGGAGGAGGTGAGGGCCTTTCCCCGCATTCATTCATTTCATAGGGTTTATACATCACTTGCTTCTATAAAAAGAGCCCTCAAAGTGGTTTGCAAAAAAGATAAAACAAGGAATGGTCAACAATGATCTAAGGCTTTTGAAAAGTTAAAACAACTTTTGGAAAGTTAAAACCAGTTTTCTAAACATCTGGGCAGGGCCGGATTTAGGTTTGATGAGGCCCTGAAGGTAATGGGGCCCTTTATATGTTCAGCTGTCCTTTGTCAACAACAAATTGTCGCTGTTTTTGTTGTTGTTGTTGAATAGATGCTATATGAAAATAAAAAATCCTTCCAGTAGCACCTTAGAGACCAACTAAGTTTGTCATAGGTACGAGCTTTCATGTGCATGCACACTTCTTCAGATACACTGAAACAGAAGTCACCAGACCCTTATATATAGTGAAAGGGTGGGGAGGGGGTGATGGGAATGGATGATGGGCTGATAGGAGTGGTAAACCTGTTGATGACTGTTAATGACTGCAATTGGTCTTGCAGGAAAAAGCAAGGGCTGAGGTGCTAAAGAAAGCTTGATCATGTATAATGAGATAAGAATCCTATGTCTCTGTTCATACCAGGTCTCTCCATGGTTTTAAGCTTGGTAATGAATTGCAATTCAGCAACTTCTCTTTCCAGTCTGTTTCTGAAATTTTTCTGTAATGCTATATGGTCATTGATGGACCTAATAGGTATCTAAAGCCATTTGCACATGTTGCCATCCCACCAGTCCATGCAGAATGTCAGCACCCTATATATAGAAAGGAACAAACCAGGGATATTTGAGGGAGCAGGATAGCAAGCGGGAGCCATGACTTACATCATAGGAGCCTACACAACACAAAACACTGTTGCTGTATGTCGGTTTTATTTTATTTTTTATTTTATCTTATATTTTGGAAATGTACATCCAGTTTTTTTCCCTTTAACTTTTTTGCCCCCCCCCAAAGATAGTAGGGCCCTAAGCTATAGCTTTTTTAGCTTATACATAAATCTGGCACTGCATATGAGCTGTTTTTCAAAGTGGAAATATTTTTAGCAGGCGCCCCAAAGAGCAGCGCCCCATAAACCAAACGTATCTGAATGGTAGAGCTTGAGGATGTTTCTCTGATATGGGTTTATCTCTTATACAAATATTGAGGTGTGTGCTTGCTCAGCGCCACCGGTATATGCAAACATCTGGCTCACTTAAAACAACAGAGAACCTTTATTCTCATGAATAAGTATTCTCAGAGGTGGGGAATACTTTTATTTTTATAAACCGTTATTATTTGCAAAGGGAGCTTTTGTATGAGTTACTGCTTCATTATCCTTTAGACCCTAAAACCACCCCTGCGGCCACCTGTTATAAGACTTTTAAGGTCTTAGATATATAATAAATGTTCATAAATGTACAAGTCAAACACGTACATAAATATATAAACCAATGACTGAAAACAGTACAAAAAAAGTCCTGAAACCATTTTGACTCTCCCAAATTGACCCCAGATATTTCTCTGCAAGGAGGAAGGAAATGGGAAAATCTTTCCAATTGTCTTTGGACTGTAGGGTCTTACACCTTCCTGTAAATACAGTCTGGCAAGGATCTGTTAAGCTGAGCACACTATCAAAATGCTACCAATATGCATAAGAGATTCATGTAAGGCACCTCGGAGAATAAAGGTGGGCAGGGCCGGCACGTCCATTAAGGCAAACTAGGCAGTTGCCTAGGGCGCCAAAATGGAGAGGGCGCTGGCCAGCCTGCCCCCACCCCCCGCTCGCCCGCCCGCTGTGCCCAGAAGGGAGAGCGAGGGCTCCAGCAGCGCCTTCCCTCTCCACCAGCATGGCGAGCAAGAGCGCGACAACGTGCCGCCGGGGCTGCAGGCAGGCAGGAGAGCGCCTGCCGCAGCCCCGGAAACTCTGGGCTGCAACAGGCACTCACGGAGGCTGGGAGAGCCACGCCCCACCACCCGCGCCACCCCACCTTCGCACCTCTCCGCCTCTGGGGCCGCCTACCTCCTGTGCTGGCCGCCCCTCAGGGCGATGGCGGGAGAGCGAGCGGGGGATGAGGGGCGTGGCGCTGGAGTGTCATGGGACTCTGTGTGTCCTTCCAGTGCTTCGGTTGTAGACCCTTGCGCCTGCCCGCCCTCCCCGGTCCCGCTGCCTGGGAGTCCCGTGGGACGGGAGGCGAGGTGTGCGGCTTGCGGCCCGCCCGGGAGCAGCAGAGGTGGCAGCAGCGCCGCCACTGACATGCCCAGCCGCCCATGGGGGGGCAGGTCGAGGAGGGTTGGGGAGGGAGGCGTGCGTCAATCGAGACGGGGGGCGGCAGTGGCGGTGGAGCCGTGGGGCTTGGTGGCTGGTTGTGCCCCACCGGCCATCTGGCGGTGTGCTGGGAGGGGGGCCGACACCCTGTGTTTGAAATATGATTGGCTGGAGGGGGGCGCCAGAAGGTCATATCGCCTAGGGCGCAAAAAATCCTAGCACCGGCCCTGAAGGTGGGATATCCGTGCAATGAATGAATGAATGACTAAATAAATAAATAAAGTTTTATGTTTGGGAGGGGGGTCTTCCCCCTCCTCTCCTCTTGCCACCTCTGCTTTCCCTCCCTCTTTGCCCCGTTCCGCCCTCTTTGCTGCCCGCATTTTCTCACGAGTAGGGTTGCCATACATTCAGATTTTCCCGGACATATCCAGAATACTGCGGTTGACAGCAGTGTCTGGGCGCAAATTAGGGAAATGTCTGGGAAAATCCGGGCATATCGCAGCCCATGTCGACAGTGCCATTTTTTTTGCCGTTTCCCCATAAAAAAAGCTAAAAAATGGCTTTTTTGTGATCTTGCTCCAAAAGCTCAACAGCTTTGCCCCCAAACCTTTTTTCCAGCCTCAGAACAGCCTGCCAGACGTAATCATCTGGATGTTGCAAGGTGACCGCCGCGTGGCTTATGCCCGGGTGCCGGCCCACGAGGTCCTCTTTTCCCGGAACGGGGCCAGTTGCTGCGGCAAAAACTGCGGGAAGCTCCAGACCATTTTCTTGAAGGTAGGGTCCATCAACGCCAAAATGTCATTAAGGAAAAAGAAAATCAATTCCTTTTGTGAAATGTTTATGGCGCCGGATTGCAGAAACAGTGACCTCGACGCGGTTTTGCAAACAGAGAAAAGCGTAAAATGGTTGGGAGAAATATCACAGCGATACTTTAAAATGTACCAAAAGTTTAAATACTGAAACAAGTTAAAATTCTGATAAGCAATAAATAGCTTTAATTTGGAAATGCAATGGGAATATAATAAACATAAGGAACTGCAGAAAGAGGGGGAGGGGGAGGGGAGTTGAAATAGGACATATGTAATAACTTGATTTATAAGAGTGTTTTGCTTTTTGCTTGTTGTAAAGTGAAAATTATAAATAATTCTTGCCATCTTCCTTAGTATCTTGGATAGGCTTGTCTAAAGAGAAATGTGTTTAGCTGGTGCCCTAAAGAGTACCTATGTTGATATCAACCAGCAGGGGGTTCCCAAGTTTAGGCACCACCAAACATAAGGATTGAGTTCTTACAAAGGCAGAACAGCTCTTCCTTGACACCCCAAAATAGGGATGGGATGAGACTTTTTATGGGAGGGGAAGTGGGGCTTTGGGCAAGAGCTGTGATCCAGCCGTTGCCCTGGAAGGCAGAGGAATGCTGGCTTTTGACAGCTTCTTCCCGGTTTTGTCTCTCAGTGTCCTCAAGGAGAGGCGATGGGGCCCATTATCCCGGCCCAGATCCGGGTGCAACTGTGGCTGGGGCTGGCCGTGGACGAGAAGGAATTCAACAAGTCGGCCGAGGGGAGGCTCTCGGTCTTCGCTGAAACGGTGAGCCAAATCCTGTTTGGGTTGAGCTAGGCTCCTGAAGTCATAGAATGGCAGGGTTGGAAGGGACCCCGAGGGTCCTCTAGTCCAACCCCCTACAATGCAGGAATCACAGACTCTCCAAGCACCCCTGTTTTCCAGGGACATCCCCAGATTTACAGAAGCTGCCCCAGTTTCTGATTTGATTTGGGAATGTCCTGCTTTTCCTTAGTGCATCCTTATATTCATTAGAGAAATGTTGGAGGGTCTGGAGTCATGCGACCCCTGAGCCAAGAAGATAAGTAACTAGATTACCTTTCGAAGACATTAGAAGACAACCCTGGATAGTTTTATTATGTTTTTATATATGTTGAAAGCTGACTGGGCAACCCAGTCGGATGGACAGGGTAGTAATAATAATAATAATAATAATAATAATAATAATAATAATAATAAGGAATAGATGTCCCTATTTTTATTGGAGAAATGTTGGAGGGTCTGGAATCACAGCTGAGGAACCTCTGATCGATAGCTATCTGCTTAAACACCTCCAATGAGAGAGCCCACCTCCTTCCCTTTCCACTCCTGAATACTTCTTATTGTCAGAAGGTTTTTTAAGTCGCAATCTCCTTTCTTGTCATTGATATGAAGGATGTTTGTTTTTTTCATTTTTGCCTTTAAAAAATATTTACAGCCAAAGCTCATTTTTATTTGCACCTAATTAAAATATCCTTCTGTTTGCACATCCACACGGCTTGTTTTAAAAGGAGATCTTTAGCCGAAATGGATAATCACGCTTCTAGTCCTCAAGATTACAAGGGGATCTTTGTAGCTCACGATAAGGGAAAGT
The DNA here is from genome assembly GCF_965207765.1 of Zootoca vivipara. Lineage (NCBI taxonomy): Eukaryota > Metazoa > Chordata > Lepidosauria > Squamata > Lacertidae > Zootoca > Zootoca vivipara. The sequence continues at coordinate 73,477,699 of NC_142583.1, forward strand.
CCATGTTTCCTTGACTTCTACCGCCGGACAGGCAGATGCATAAAATAAATGGAATCACCCGGAGGGTGAAGGCTGTTGCACACACTTACCTGCAAGTAAGTCCCAGGAAACTGAATGGGATGCCATCGCCCTTTCAGGAGTTTTTGAACAGTGAAACGTATAAAAGCAAAACTTTTTGGCCAGTGAAGCAAGCACATCAATGGAAAGTGGTTCCCCCCCCCTTTCATTTTTTGGTTCCGTGGTGTAGATAGCTGGCACTGATGGAAATTGTGGTCCAAAATATCTGGCATTTCTCTCCCTGCCCAAAGAGCAACGAATATACTCTGCTTTCAGTGCTTGGGGCTGTTGGGATTTCAATAGATGCTAGGAGAGGATATATTTAGTTACAGGTAGGTAGCTGTGTTGGTCTGAGTCGAAACAAAATAAAAAAATTCCTTCAGTAGCACCTTAAAGACCAACTAAGTTTTTATTTTGGTATGAGCTTTCGTGTGCATGCACACTTCATCAGATACACTGAAACAGAAGTAACCAGACCCTTATATACAGTATTTGTTATATATTATCCTTCCTTCCTCATGTCTGTGAGTTCAGCAGAGTGTCGTCCCTTAACAGGGAAGCTTAAATAGGCTAGATTTCGCCTTTTGGTTTAAGTAATCCAGAATGCTTTGAAGCAGACTGGATTCTCCTGGTATTTCCCCCCATTTTCTCCCCCTTAACACAACAGCTACACTAACAGTCTTGTAAAAATTTTAAATAACATTTACTCACTCAGAATACTTGTTGAAGAGGAAGTGATGCAGCTGCTTTGTCCAGGCAGGCTGAAAATGGCAATTTGGTTCCCAAGACATTCTCAGGTCTAGCTTAAGATGGAGTTCTGAGCACTGGCGCTCCGACCTTCACATGTGTCCTCACATCTCTGGCTTGGGGATGAAAAGAGAAGGGAGGGACGCAAAGAGAAAGGATGTGCGCATGAAGGGAGGAGAATATCTGTTGCTGCAACCTTCCTCTCTCAGGCATAGCGGGAGCATCTCTTGCAGAGTTTCCTCTGAGCAAACTTGCAGGGAAACTCTGTGAGCTTCAGCTCTGGCCATGTCTATCTAGCACAGGGGTGGCAAAAAAATTTTTTAGCCGCGGGCTGGTCCACTGTCCCTTAGACCTTGTGGCGGGCCGGAGAAGCGACACTGGGGGGCAGGAAGAAGAGGCGAGGGGGGCAAGTAGTCCTCCTCCCCACACCCACCCCCCAGACCGAGACCCAGACCCAACCGCTGCGCTTACCTTCCCTGGGGCTGCCACCGCCACCGCCGCTTCTTCTTCTCATGGGTAGGTAGAGCGAGCTGCTTAAAATGGCACTCAGCCCAGCCCCCTTCCTCCTCTAGGCAAGGCGGGGAGAAGCCAGGAGGAGGGAGGGAGGGAGGAGGCGCCGCTGCCACAGAGTGTGTGAGGGAGGGGGGGAAATGGAATGGCGTAGGGGGAGAAATGGCACAGCCCGAATGAACAGAATCCCCACGCTGATCCACGGACAGTCTACAGGCCAGATCCTAAAGGCAATTGGGCCTGATCCGGCCCGCGGACCTTAGTTTGCCGACCCCTGATCTAGCAAGACAGGAATCGTTTATTCTGACTGCAGATTAAATCTCCCACCAGGGAGAGGAGTGGAAGGTGGGACGTCCCTCTCCTATGATGCACAACATCCAAGGACCACTCAACGCACAAAGGCACATTTTCTATCAGCTTAGACATTCCCAGGGTTCTCTCTCTCTCTCTCTCTCTCTCTCTCTCTCTCTCTCTCTCTCTCTCTCTCTCGGGTGTCAGGGTCTGTCCTCTTGGGGATTGCCTCACCCTTTCCCTTGCTTCTTCTCCATTGAAACACTTTCCTCTTCCTCCTTTCTCTTTCCCATCTCAGTATGAAAACCAGACCAAGCTGGCATTGGTGGGCAACTGGGGTACCACCGGCCTGACCTACCCCAAGTACTCAGACGTCACCGGGAAGATTAAGCTGCCAAAGGACAGCTTCAGACCCTCCACTGGCTGGGCCTGGGCTGGAGACTGGTTTGTCAGCCCTGAGAAGACGTGAGTACAAAGAATCAGCGGGTTGTCGGGTTGGAAGGGTCCCTGAGGATCATCTAGTCCAACCCCCCACAATGCAGGAATCTCAGCTCAAGCATCCATGACAGATGGCCATCCAACATCTGCTTAAAAACCCCCAAGGAAGGAGAGTCCACCACCTCTCATGGGAGTCTGTTCCACTGCCGAAGAGCTCTTCAAGTTCTTCTTGATGTTGAGTCGGAATCTCCTTTCTTGTTGTTTGAAGCTGCAGGTTTGAGTCCTACGCTTCAGAGCAGGAGAAAACTAGCTTGTTCCCCTTCTGTGCAACAGCCCTTGAGTTATGATAGTTTGAGAATTATCAGCTGCTAGGGCCTCTGCTGCTCTTGCTTAGCACCAATGGAATTTTCCAATGGTACCCCGCTAGCGATACACATACGGAGCTATTTTTTAGTGTCAATGCACAACGAAACAATGATGCTTGCCACTCCCCATCGTCTCTCCATCCCACCCAACACAGGCTGCTGTACGATGTGGATGCTGGACACATGAGCTTCGTGGAGGAAGTCTTTGAGAATCAAGTGCGCCTTCCGGGCGGTCAGTGGATTCACATGGCGGAGGCCTACACTGATGTGGTGAGGAACCCCCTCTTGGGATGCTTCTGTACAAACTGGCTCCGTTGGTTTAGGGGAGCTCTCCACAACCATCACCCTTTGGAAAAGAAGGGGGTTTCACAGGCTTCCCCTCTTCTTTTCCAGAATGGGGAGAAAGTCCTGCCGAAGGATGAGATCGAGTGTCCGGTGGGATGGAAATGGGAAGACGTGGAATGGGACACGGATCTCAACAGAGCAGTCGATGAGAGAGGTATTTTGGAGGGGGGGGGCTCCCCGTTTCCTTTAAATCCCCTTTACTTTGTCCTCCATGTCAGTCGTTCCTTGGTGGGAAGCTGCAGCCCAACTGGGCAAAAACCTCCTCTTGGAGATTCAATCTTCCTGGGGTTTGGTTGCCATCAAGTCAGCAGACTCACCCGGTGGGCTTTGGCCGGTGCAGATGTTCCAAGCGCAGTTCCACACTCTAAACCTTTTGACATCTGACCCGTCGGGGCCCTTTTCCAAGATACTGCCCCCGTGTTTTCGCCCCAAGGAGATTGCTGAGTGCGAAACAGTCCCCCTTGCCCGCTTAAGAGGTCAGCCGTTCCTTCTGGCCACTTCCATGCCCCCTTTCCTGTCCTTAAAAAAAACATTTTAATGTTTTATTTAAGCACTAGTGTAATTCAGCCCGTTAAGTAAACGGGCACTAGAACATCCTGGGGTTTGGAGAAGCGCTTGCGCAGCGCTTCTCCGAACCCCGGGACCTGTCCTTCCTGTCAGGAAGCCGCCGACAGGAAGCAGACATCCCGGGATCTGTCCTTTCTGTCTTCTCCCCCCCCCCCCCCCGCCGACAGAAAGCACAGATGCCGGCTATGTCGAGCGGGGGGGGGGGGAGGGAGAAGCGGAGGACCGATCCGATCCTCCGCTTCTCCCTCCCCCCGCCTGACAGCGCAATTCGGCCTCTTTCTGCGGCGGCGCGTGGGGGGGGGCCCGGCTGGCCCCTCCCATGGCCTCCGCTTCATCGGGGCGCTCCACTGAGGCCAGCAGGGCAGCGGGCACCCAGGAGAAGGCCGCGATTCGGCCTCTTTCTGCGGTGGCAGAGGGGTGGGTGGTGGGTGGGGAGAGCACGCGTGCGAGCGTGTGTTCCAAGTCTCTGCATCCAATCCCTGTGTCCGTGGGGCACATGCGCAGTAGCGCAAACCCAGGGACACAGGGAATACTGGACGCAGAGACACTTGGACTTTATTATATAGGATATTTACAAACAAACAAACAAACAAACAGGTACACACACTTAACCCCAAAACCAAAGAGAGTAAAGGGAAAAGATAAGAAAGAAAAAAGGATGAAGTACCACACCCATTTGATTCCCCTCCACCAGCACTTCGAGTCATTTAAGTTCTTTATTTACATTGCATATCATTTATCGCTGTAATTACTTCTTTTATAGTACTATCATGGTATAACATCAAGTCACCTTACAAGCTTAGTCTAAACATATCAGCATGTTATCTTTAGAGCAGTGTTGGTTCATATATTCTTCGAACCATAACCATTGTGTCCTTAATTTCTGGTGTGTTTGATATCTTATTACCGCAGTGAATTTTGCCAGTTCTATAAACTCTGTTAATTTAATTAACCAATCCTCTTTTTTAGGTATGTGATTTCCTTTCCAGTTCTTTGCAAGGAGTATTCTGGCTGCTGCGATTGCATATAGGAATAGTTTTCTCCTACCTTGTGGTACCTCCTTTCCGACTATGCTCAGCAAGAATTGTCTTGGGTCCCCCCCCCCCCAATAGCTATTCTGAGCATCTTTTTTTAATTCTTCAGGGATGCAGCTCCAATTTTTTAAATTACTTTTTTGCATCCCTTACATGTCTTGTCTCCAAGGGTGGGAATACGGCTTGACCATCCCGCCAGACCACAGGCCGAAGTCCTGGGTGCCGGCGGAGAAAATGTACCACACGAACCGGCGTAGGCGATGGGTGAGGCTTCGCAGGAGGGACCTGGCGCAGAGGGAAGCTGTGAAGAAGGTACACCTGGGGGGCCGGGGGGGGGGCTGTGGGTGCAAGAAAAGGGAGAGCATGCCAAGCTGGTGCTTTTTCTTGCTTCTCCCGCTTTGCCTCCAGATCTGCAGAGAGCCCCAAAGAAGGCTTTTTGGATTAATGTGTTGCATTGACAGCCGACCTTTTCCTCCAAGGAGCTCAAGATATTTGACCCCGCAAGACCCTTGCAAGGCCGGCTAGGCTGAGAAGCAGGGCATGGCCCCAGGTCACCCGGTGAGCTTCGGGACCAAGTGGTGGGGTTTGAACCCTGGTCTCTCCCAAGCACCCACAAAATTCCCCATGAAGAGGCCGGGCACCCACAAATTTTGGTGCCAGGGCCATGCACCCATGGCCCTGGGCACCCACAGTCGTGGGGCCAAGTTGGCGCTCTTGTCCCTCTGTCGGTGCCTGGGCCCTTATCCGATCTCTGCAGTTGGGTGTCATCCTTTGAGCTTTCACCCCTCAAAGAATCATAGAATGGCAGAGTCGGAAGGGACCCCCAAGGGCCATCTAGGCCAACCCCTTGCGATGCAGGAATCTCAGCCAGATCACCCAGGACAGGTGGCCACACAACCTCTGCTTAAAAAGCCTCTCTTGGTTGCCGGACAATGTTAGCCCTGGCAGGAAACAAGAAATGGCTCTCCAGGATTTCAGACAGAACTTTCCCTTTCCCTTTTCTTTTTGGTAAATTTATTTATTTGGGTTTCTCAAATAAAATTTTTACAATAACATATGAACATACAATATAGAAACAAGATTCCACAGAATCTCCTGGGCTTTCTTCCTATTGTTAATCATTTCCTCCTGCATCTTTTATAATAATCCAAATCTATTATTATTATTATTATTATTTAGAAGACATCTGAAGGCAGCCCTGTTTAGGGAAGCTTTTAGTGTTTGATGGACTATTGTATTTTAATATTCTGTTGGAAGCTGCCCAGAGTGGCTGGGGAAACCGAGCCAGATGGGCAGGGTATAAATAATAAATTATTATTATTATTATTACATCTTCATTGTGTCCAAAATTCACCATTAAATTACAAGTGTTATTCCAATCCTGCTAACAATTTTAACTGTTTACAATGGTCTTTAAGATAAGTTATAAATTTCTCCCATTCCTGATTAAAAATTTGGTCTTCCTAATTTCTGATTCTTCCAGTCATTTTTTGCCATTTCGACATAATCCATCCGCTTGATCTGCCATTCTTCTCTGGTCAGGATTTTATCTTCTTTCCATCTCTCGGCCAATAACATCCATCCATGTATGGTTGCATACATAAATAGTCTTTTCGGCTCGCTTGGGATTTCGGCACCTAGAATTCCTAAAAGGAAGGCTTTGGGTGGTTTTTTATATAGAAAAAGTTATTTTAAACATTTTTTTCAGTTCATTATATATCAGACAGGGGACATTCCCAGCCATTCTTGGAGATGCCACTGGGATTCGAACCCAGGACCTTCTGCATGCAGAACAGATGTATAAAGCCACTGAGCCAGGGCTCCTTTTGCTGCAGCGTCTTTTCTCAACCTTGGGTCCCCAACGGTTGTTGGATTGCAATTAGGGCTGCCATATACCTGGGCAGTTTTCCTGGACACTTCTGGGAACAGGGCAGCGAAATGGCATCTGGGTGGATTTTCACTGAATCTGCAAAATGTCCAGGAAAACCCGGACGTATGGCAAGCAGGGCGATTTTTTTTGGGGGGGGCGGGTCTTGTTTTTCACTTTTGGGAATATGATAACCCTATTTAAAACTCCCAGCCTCCCTAGCTAGCAGGGACGATGGGAATTGTAGTCCAATGACATTTGGACATCCTGACAAGACAGAAGTACTGTTTGTGGGAGACAGGAGGCGGGCAGGAGTGGAGGACTCCCTGGTCCTGAATGGGGTCACTGTGCCCCTGAAGGACCAGGTGCGCAGCCTGGGAGTCATTTTGGACTCCCAGCTGTCCATGGAGGCGCAGGTCAATTCTGTGTCCAGGGCAGCTGTTTATCAGCTCCATCTGGTACGCAGGCTGAGACCCTACCTGCCCGTGGACTGTCTCGCCAGAGTGGTGCATGCTCTAGTTATCTCTCGCTTGGACTACTGCAATGCGCTCTACGTGGGGCTACCTTTGAAGGTGACCCGGAAACTGCAATTAATCCAGAATGCGGCAGCTAGACTGGTGACTGGGAGCGGCCGCCGAGACCACATAACACCGGTCTTGAAAGACCTGCATTGGCTCCCAGTACGTTTCCGAGCACAATTCAAAGTGTTGGTGCTGACCTTTAAAGCCCTAAACGGCCTTGATCCAGTTCCCTCGCTACGAGAAGCCAAGTTACAGGGAACCAGGCAGAGGGCCTTCTCGGTAGTGGCACCCACCCTGTAAAATGCCCTCCCACCAGAGGTCAAAGAGAACAACAATTACCAGACCTTTAGAAGGCATCTTAAGGCAGCCCTGTTTAGGGAATCTTTTAATGTTTGATGGATTTCTGTATTTTAATATTTTGTTGGAAGCTACCCAGAATGGCTGGGGGAACCTGGCCAGATGGGTGGGGTATAAATAATAAATTATTATTATTATTATTATTATTATTATTATTATTATTATTTGGGGACCCTGATTCAACAAGGACTCTCAAGCACCACCTGACTCCTAGGAGGTGAGGAAGGGAGTTTGTTGGACTTCGCCCCCCAAGGCTCCGTTTCTCTCTGCAGTGCTTTGGCTTTTCTCTAGGGGTCTCCCTTGCACAGCAAATCCACCAGCGCAGAGAGGAAACCCCCAGAAGTTTTACTTGCTGCTCTTAAACCTTTAAATCGAAAGAGATGCATGAAGATGGTGGGGCAGAGGGGCTAAGAAGATGCAGCGAGGGGGACCCAGGTGGAGACTCAGCGCTGGTGGATGCAATTTCCTTGTCTGGATTACCTGTTTGTTTGTTTGTTTTTAATCTGAAAGTTCCCCATTCCATGAAAGACTCACAAAGGGCTTATCCACAGTCACTTTTCCTCTGCCATTTCCCGGCACAGACGGCACCTGAAAGCTGTGGCCTTACGCCCTCTTGTTTTTAAGCTGCGGAGCTTTCCCCGCAAAAACCCGCTCTTTAAAGCTGAATCGGAGCAAATGGCCGCGGAATATCCTGTTTGTTGCTCTTCAGGTCGACAGAGCGGGTTTTTGCAGGGAAATCCCCAGGGCAAAAAGGGGGGAAATGGGGGGGCACTCGGGTATGCAGCTTTGAAACACAGAACTGCACCTGGAAAAAGCAGGACAAAAATGTCTCAGGCTGGGGTGCCAACTAGAATAAAATGGGGGGGGGCAAGTAAGCTCCACCCCACATAATTGATCACAAGACGCAAAACACACACTATTTGAATGGCAATTTTTTTGGGGGGGGAGTAGTCCCCTCAAATATTTTATTTGGTGGGGGCGAAGGGACCTGGGGCCCTAGGAATTGGCTCCTGTGGGCTCAGGCAAGCTGCAAGCTCCACTCTCCTTCCAATGGCAGGGTTTGTCTGTCCTATGTAAGCTGGCTCAGGAATGGGCTGCCTCTGAGGACATGCAGAGTGCCTTTTGTCAAGCACTGAGCAGTCCAGTGCATCCCCATTTATCTAAGATTAGGGGGAACCCCAGTGTCTCCCATTAAAATTTAGAGCCTAGCCAGACATGATGATAGCAGCCGTGCGGAGAGCCTGGGAGGGTGTAAGGCGGCTAAGAAAAATGCCCCGTTAACACAATGCGAGGCCTTAGGCAAGTGGCACAGAAGCATTATAAGAAGCTCCCTTACACCATATCACACCGTTGGTCCATCAAGCTCAGTAGTGCTTACACTGGCCGGCAGCAGCAGCTCTCTGGGGTTTCTCAGCAGGGATTCCTTTCCCCAGCCGAGCTCTCCGAAACCTGCAGAAAATGTGTTGGACCTAGGAGAGGGCAGGGTTCGAATCCCCACTCAGCCACAAAGCTCACTGGGCAAGATCTTGAAGATCTTCCCAGGCTACCTCACAGGGTTGTTGTGAGGCCGAAATGGGAAGAGGAGGAAGACCATCGGCACCACCTTGAACTATTTGGAGGAAAAGGCGGCAAATAAATTTAATAAATATCAGTGACAGAAAGACTCTACAAAGGAAGCAATATGTCATCCCTCTGGTGCAAAAAGGGGGGTCTTTCCACTGCACACTTCTGAACGCCCCATTTCCCCTCTTTCCTTTTTTCTAAGTTTTTATTTATACTTTTGAAAAGTTTATACATTTCATTAGTTTTACAATCAATTTAACATTTCAAAGTTTGACTTCCCCCTCTTTCTGCAGTTCCTTAAATTTATTTTTTAATATCTTCTGCATATGCAAATTCATTTAACTTGCTCATTTAATTATCTACTTTAAATATATACTCTTATGGAACTGCAGGTTATTACAATAATCCTGCTAATATTTTTTATCTGTTTGCAATTTATCTGGAAAAATGCAATAAGCCATTTCCATTCTTTTATAAAAAAGTTTGTTAACTTGATTTCTTATTCTTCCGGTAAGTTTTGCCATTTCTGCATATTCCATAAGTTTTTGAATCCATTCTTCCTTTGCTGAGACTTCTGCTTCTTTCCACTTTGGGGCAAGTAGCAGTCTTCCTGCTGTAGTAGCATAGGTAAAGGTAAAGGGGCCCCTGACCATCCGGTCCAGTCGTGTCCGACTCTGGGGTTGCGGCGCTCATCTCGCTCTATAGGCCGAGGGAGCCAGTGTTTGTCCGCAGACAGCTTCCGGGTCATGTGGCCAGCATGACAAAGCTGCTTCTGGTGAACCAGAGCAGCGCACGGAAACGCCGTTTACCTTCCCGCCGGAGCGGTCCCTATTTATCTACTTGCACTTTGATGTGCTTTCGAACTGCTAGGTGGGCAGGAGCTGGGACCGAGCAATGGGAGCTCACCCCATTGCAGGGATTCGAACCACCGACCTTCTGATCAGCAAGCCCTAGACTCTGTGGTTTAACCCACAGCGCCACCTGGGTCGCTGTAGTAGCATAAATAAATAAATTTCCATACAATTTAGGTAGCTCTGTCCCTATAATTCCCAAAAGAAAAGCTTCTGTCCCCTCCCCCCAAAAGTTATTTTCAACACCCTTTTCCATTCATTGTATATCATTTCCCAGTAAGCTTTAACCTTCCTACAAGACCACCAAGAACCTTCATTTCCCTTTTTTTCCTGCAGTATAAACAGGAGGAGCTAGAAGGAGAAGGCTGGGAATATGCCTCGCTCTTCGGCGGGAAGTTCCACATGAAGTACCGCAAGACTGACGCCTTCCGCCGGCGGCGCTGGAGACGTCGGATGGAGCCCCTCGAGCAAACGGGCGCTGCAGCCGTCTTTGCCCTGGAAGGGGCCCTGGTAGGCTCCCCATATTCTTCCTTTCAGGGTGGGGACTCAGCGTCACCTGTTCAGCTGCGAGTCGGCAGAATGGGGGTCTGCGATGAGCAGAGTTTCCATCACCACCACCACCACCTCCTGCCACTGTGCCCTGACCCCAACGCCAGAGGTGTGCAAACCCCACCCCACCCCGTCTCCACACTGAGAGCCAGTGTGGTATAGTGGTTAAGAGCAGTGGACTCGTAATCTGGTGAACCGGGTTCGGGTCTCCGCTCCTCCACATGCAACTGCTGGGTGACCTTGGGCTAGTCACACTTCTCTGAAGTCTCTCAGCCCCACTCACCTGAACAGAGTGTTTGTTGTGGGCGAGGAAGGGAAAGGAGAATGTTAGCCGCGTTGAGACTCCTTCGGGTAGTGATAAAGCGGGATATCAAATCCAAACTCTTCTTCTTCTTCTTCCAAAGCAAAAGACCCTTGAGGGAAGCACAGCCCATACATGCGCTTGCAGGCCACAAAGGTGTTTTAGGCCTGTGAGGCTGTGGCTGTGCTCAGCCGCCTTCAGATGGGGGCTGAGGATTGGCGCAATTTGGGCTTGGAGACGTGGATCTGGGCTTGAAACGCAACAGGCAGGAGCTACTGCAAAGAGCTGGGCAGGAGAAGAGAGCTGGATTTCCTAACACTGCACCTCCACATTATTTTTGGGGCTTTCACGTGACCTAAAAGCCACCAGGAAATCTAGCAGAATATTGTTGTACACAACCCCAGTTTCACACCAAGTTCGGGGAGCGGGAGAAGTGTGGCAGCTTTAAAGGATTTCTTTAACTGAAAGTGAAACGGCCAAGGTCCAAATGCTGTTATTCAGATCTACGGTGTGCTCCCATTTGGAACAGTGTGTGTCGTGTTCTGGTCACCTCACTCACCCCCGAAAGGATCTCGCCGAGTTGGAAAAGCCTCACAAACAGAAAGCCAAAATAAGAGGCACGTCCCATTCCATCATGATAATCTTTATACCCTCCCCATCTGACCGGGTTGCCCCAGCGACACTGGGCCCCTGCCAACATATAGAAAAACATAATAAAACATTAACTTCCCTCTACAGGATTGCCTTCAGACGGCTCAGGGGGCGGATAACTCCATACCCTTCAACGTTTACCCAATGAAAATAGGGACATCCTAAGAAAAATTGGGACATTCTGGAGTCAAATCTGGAGGCAGCGATGCTTCTGAGTGGTGGTTGCTAGGGACGGACAACGCTACTGGGTTCAGGTGCTGCTTGCCCTGGGCAACGTCAAAATTTGGTGCCCCCCCACCTCTTGCCTTCCATTCTGCCTCATTGTTGCGGCGCCCCCCGATACTCTGCATCCCGTGCTACCGAACCTCTCACTCTCCCCTAAATCCTCCTTCTGGCTGGACCAGACGGGCCCCCTCTGGCCTGATCCAGCAGACTCTTCTGGCGTCCTTATGGCGTTAACCTCTGGCAGACCACAGGGCTGAACTGGCCCACTCCAACTGGCTCAAACTACAACTCCCATCAGTGCTGCCTAGAAGTCGTTGTGCCGCACAGTCGGACTGTCTCGGTTTGGCCCGGGCTGCGCCGGGCTGCGCCTTGGCTTCGGCCCACAAGGTGCCGGGTTCAAGGCCCGTGTCATTCTGCAGCCATCCCGCTTGGGATGACCTCATCCCAGGGAGTCTCTGACACCTGTCCAGGGCTGCTTTAAATGCTGCCGAAATCAAGGCCGCTGTTCGCATGCCTGGCTGAAAGCCTCGCTGTCAAGCTCTCCCCCAAAGCCGCCTCTCCCCCGGCTCCCCCTTCCCACATTTATTTTCTTAACTAATATGCTGGCTTTCTTAAGACATTGGATTTCATAATCTCTTGGCTTTTCAAGGAGCTAATGGGAACCAAAGAACTCCCAGCACAAAGACGCTATTATATTTCCCCCTCCCTCCACCCCAGGATTTTCCTTATTTTTTGCTACATTTCGTCCTTTCCTCCTTTCTTGACATTTGGAGTACGTTTTAAACAAGTTAATATATAAAATGTAGTCATGTGGGTTTTTTTTTTTAAAGGGTGGTTTTTTCCTCCTTTTTTTCTCTTTGGTATATTCTTATTCGCCTTGAGAACTGGCCAAGTTTCCTTTGCCGTACAACTGTGACTGCAGATTCCGCATCCCTCAAAATGTGGTTCTGTAGGAGGTGGGCTTCATGGCCTCTGCCTGCCCCGTGAGATGCCCTCTGAGAAGTCTAATCTAATGCGGAGATTTCCGTTCTTCTTGCTCTACTTCTTCCTCCTCCTTCTCCTAAGAAGGCCCCTGCAGGATCAGGCCAGGGGCCCATCCAGTCCAGCCTCCTGGTCTCATGGTGGCCATGCAGATACAGCAATGGGAAACCCACACGCAGGAGCACAAGAACACTCTCCAACTCCGTGGAAAACCCAGTTCCCATTTGTTCCAATTCAGTGATGAAGACCAGGTTTTCCCGGGAAAGCAGAGGGGCAAACAAACAAGCAAGCCAAACCAAAAACCCACTCAGACAGAGACCTTGAAAGTATTGACCTGCACCTGGAACCATGGAACAAAGGGATGAGCCCAAACTCGTCTTTTTTCGAAACTGAAAGCTCCCCAACACTACAATCTTCTCTCACAGGGTAGCAGACCCTCCAAGGGTCCCTGTTTTCCAGGGACGCCTCTGATTTAGAAAAGCCGTCCCGGTTTCTGCTTTGATCCTGGAATGTCCCACTTTTCCTTAAAGGTAAAGGGACCCCTGACCATTAGGTTCAGTCAGGGCAGTCTCGAGCAGGTCGCGCGCCCTGGCGCTGAGGGGCGGAGATCGCTCCAGTGCCCCTGCCCTTGCAGGGCGCAGCATGGCTTCCGCACGGCTTTGCTGCGCAGCGTCCTGTCTACTGGCCCGGCGCCCTGGCGCCCTGCGCCACCGGGACTCTACCTAGAGCCGGCCCTGGGTTCAGTTATGGACGACTCTGGGGTTGTGACGCTCATTTCGCTTTACTGGCCGAGGGAGCCGGCGTACAGCTTCCGGGTCATGTGGCCAGCATGACAAACCCACTTCTGGCGAACCAGAGCAGCACACGGAAACACTGTTTACCTTCCCGCCAGAGCGGTACCTATTTATCTACTTGCACTTCGAGGTGCTTTTGAACTGCTAGGTGGGCAGGAGCCAGCTTTTCCTTAGGACGTCCATATTTCCATTGGGGAAATGTTGGAGGGCCTGGTGTTACCTGACCCGTCTGAAGGCAATCCTGCAGAGGGAATTTAATGTTTTGTTACATTTTTATATACAGCCGTACCTTGGAAGTTGAACGGAATCCGTTTCGGAAGTCCGTTCGACTTCCAAAACGTTCGGAAACCAAACCGTGGCTTCTGATGGGCTGCAGGAAGCTCCTGTAGCCAATTGGAAGCTGCAGAAGCCCTGTCGGACGTCGGGTTCCAAAAATAGTTCACAAACCCGAACACTTACTTCTGGGTTTGCGACATTCGGGAGTCAAAACGTCCGAGTACCAAGGCGTTCAGGATTCAAGGTGTGTTGGAAGCTGCCCAGAGTGTCTGGGGCAACCCAGTCAGAAGGGCGGGGTATAAAGAGTAAAAATTTCATGATGGAATGGGGCATCCCTGTTTTCATTGGAGAAATACTGGTTGATACAGTGTGATGCAGCAGCTAAAAAAGCCAATGCAATTCTGGGCTGCATCAATAGGAGTATAGCATCTAGATCAAGGGAAGTAATAGTACCACTGTATTCTGCTCTGGTCAGACCTCACCTGGAGTACTGTGTCCAGTTCGGGGCACCACAGTTCAAGAAGGATGCTGACAAGCTGGAACGTGTCCAGAGGAGGGCAACCAAAATGGTCAAAGGCCTGGAAACGATGCCTTATGAGGAACGGCTTAGGGAGCTGGGTATGTTTAGCCTGGAGAAGAGAAGGTTAAGGGGTGATATGATAGCCATGTTCAAATATATGAAAGGATGTCATATAGAGGAGGGAGAAAGGTTGTTTTCTGCTGCTCCAGAGAAGCGGACACGGAGCAATGGATTCAAACTTCAAGAAAGAAGATTTCACCTAAACATTAGGAAGAACTTCCTGACAGTAAGAGCTGTTCGGCAGTGGAATTTGCTGCCAAGGAGTGTGGTGGAGTCTCCTTCTTTGGAGGTCTTTAAGCAGAGGCTTGACAGGCATATGTCAAGAATGCTTTGATGGTGTTTCCTGCTTGGCAGGGGGTTGGACTGGATGGCCCTTGTGGTCTCTTCCAACTCTATGATTCTATGATATGGGGTAGCTGCTCCATCCCTTTACTTATTCTGGCTTTCTGTTTGTGAGGCTTTTCCAACTCGACAGGACCCTTTCGGAGGCGAGGTGACCAGAAAACGCCACCCACTATTCCAAATGGGGGCGTACCGTAAATCTGAATAACAGCATTTGAACATAGGCTGCGCTCCTTCCTTCTCCCCAAACTTGGTGTAAAAGGTTCTCTGTACAGCTTCCACTGTGCATTTAGGAAACGGGCCGGACTCTGCTCTGCAAGTCGGGTGCTGTGGCTGCCGTGGCCTCGGGGGCCTCCCATAAACCTGGAGCTCCACGCAGCCCGCAGTCTGGGTGGCGGCGGCTGTTGCATTGTGTGGGAAGCCTTTGTCGCACCAACTAACGGCCGCGGCAACCTGTGTGCGTCTTTGTGCCTGTGAGACACTCCTGGCTCTCAGCCCCCCAGCAGGAGGTGAACTTTGGAGAGGTTAGGAAATGACAGGGGGGCCTCGAGCGCCGTCTCGTTCGGCTGCCTTTCAAGGCCCTGGTTTGAGCCGGGGATGTTTTACGGGGGACTTTCAAGCCCGGCCGCCCGGCTCTGGTTTCATGTTCATTAGGCTGTAAACAGGATGGGGCTGCAGCCAGGACTGCTACTGTGAGGGCACCTGGGGGGCTGAAAAACAGGCTTCTGCAGGACTCTGGCGGGGGGCCTTTGGAGGGGATAGTACCCCCGCCTTTCCCAAGCTCCCCGCCTTGGGAATCCTGGAATAGAGGCTGTGCTCTGTCTTCCAGCCTGTGTGCGTTCGTATGTCCGCTGCCCCCCTGCCAACCTGGCTGCCCCTCCACCCCCAATACCTCCCTCGTGGCTCAAATGCTGCTTTTGGGCTTCCCAGAAGTTGCATCTGGATGCTGAATGGGATGGCCCACCGGCCTGATCCGCCGGTTCTCCTTATATTCTGCTCTCCCACTTTTTCTCTTCCCCTGCCCCCTGCCCCCCCAACACCCTGGAAGACCCTCTAAGTGCCCCTATTTTCCAGGGAGAGTCCCAGATTTACAGAAGCTGTCCTAGATTCTGATTTGATCCCCAAACACCCCGCTTTTCCTTAGGACGTCCCTATTTTCATCGGAGGGTTAGGCAACCCCTGAGCCAAGGGGTTTCCTGTACAGGAAAGGTTTTTTTTTTTTAAAAAAAAAACGTTTAGCATTTTATTATGTTTTAATATATGTTGGAAGCCGCCCAGAGTGGCTGGGCAAGTCATAGGGGTGGGGTATAAATTAAATAATAATAATAATAATAATAATAATAATAATAATAATAATAATAATAATGGGATAGGACGTCCTTATTTCCAGTGGAGAAATGTTGGAGGGTATTCCCTGGTTGTTCCGGCTCTCCTTTCCACCACCAGAGGAGTTCCTTTAAGAAACCCAAATGTTCCTTGGTTGGGCTCCCTGTTGAATGAATTACCGGTAGCTCTCCAGCCACAGCAGCCGTCTTAATTTCCCCAGAGTAGGAACACAAAGTACAAGCCTAGAAACAGCTGACCCATCTCATCCAGCCTCCTGTTCTCACAGGGGCCACCCAGAGGCCTCCATGAGGAACCCGCAAGCAGGACCCGAGTGCAAGAGCAGATCTCCCCTCCTGCGGTTTCCAGCAACTGGGATTCAGAAGCATCGCTGCCTCCAATTGTGGTGGCCGCTCATCACCTTCGTGGCTAGTAGCCCATCAATAGCCCTCTCCCCTTCCAGGAATTTGCCCAATCCTCTTTTTAACGCCATCCAAGTTGGTGGTCATCCCTGCCTCTAGTGGGAGGGAGTTCCATAGTTTAACCACCTGAAGAAGGGCTTTCTTTTATCTGTCCTGAATCTTCCAACTTCAGGGGATGTCTGCAAGTCCTAGTGCTGAGAGAGAGGGAGAGAAACTTTTCTTTCTCTGCTTTCTCTGTGCCAGGCATAATTTCATAAACTTCTGTCTTCTCGCCCCTTCCTCGCCTTTGCTCCAAACTTAAAAGTCCCAGATGCTGCAATCTTCTAGGAAATTCACTCCACCCCGCCCCCCCTGATCATTTTGGTTGTCCTTCTCCAACTCTACGACTCCATCCTTTTTGAGGCGAGGTGACCCAACGGGACACAGCATTCCAAATAGATTTCTATAAGGGCAGGATGTTATTGGCCCTCTTATTTTCAATTCCTCTCCTAATGATCCCTGGAATGGAATTCACCTTTTTTACAGCCGCTGAACATTGGGTTAACCCAGGGGTCAGCAAACATTTTTAGCAGGGGGCCGGTCCACTGTCCCTCAGACCTTGTGGGGGGCCGGACTATATTTTGAAAATAAATAAATGAATGAATTCCTACGCCCCACAAATAACCCAGAGATGCATTTTAAATAAAAGGACACATTCTACTCATGTAAAAACATGCTGATTCCCTGACCGTCTGCGGGCTGGATTTAGAAGGCGATTGGGCCGCATCCGGCCCCTGGGCCTTAGGTTGCCTACCCATGGGTTAACCTCTTCATTCAGGTACCTGCTAGGACTCCGAGGTCTCGTTCCTGGTCGGTCACTGCCAGTTCAGACCCCATGAGCATGGATGTGGCATCATCCTGTTTGCATTCCGACATGCATTCCTTTACACTTGTTGACAGGGAATTGCGTTTGCCACTGGATGCCCCTTAACTCACTTTGTGGAAGTCCTTACGCAGCTCTTTGCAATCTTCATTCCGTTTTGTTTCAGTGACCTTGATCAATTTCGTATCGCCGGCAAAATGGGTGAGATTCTAGGTGAGATTCCAGGCTTTCTGTCATGGATGCTTTAGTTGAGACTCCTGCATTGCAGGGGGTTGGACTAATGACCCTTGGGGTGCCTTCCAGCTCCACAATTTTCTGATTCCTAGCCTGAGCATGTTTGCTCCCTTTCCTGAGCATTGCCTTGCTGGGCTGCACATTATCCCATGTGCACACAGCTCAGCAGGTGACTCAGGCCCCCATCCTGGCTCAGCGGCCAGACCTCATGGCGCGAGGCCGGCTCTGGGAGGGTTGGGGCCCAGTCCTGAATTCTCAAGTGCAGTAGGTCATCCTGGATCCCCTCCAAGCTCTCTTCATAGCTTGGGATTAGTGGGTTCCCTCCCTGTGGTTCCAAGGCTCTCCGCCGAATACTTTGCTAAATGGTTTTGCCAGATTTTATGGTTTGGGGAGCCTTTTTCCCCCCAAGCACTCCTGGGCTTCCAATTCGAAAGTGCATCTTGACCTTTGGGACGCAGCCAAGGGCTTCACTTTGAGTTTGCATCTCATTCCCCATCCCGAAAAAAAAACAACACCACACAAAACACACACACAGCCCATGTCCTTGTTCCTTGAAACCTCTCAGTGCTGCTACTGTTTGCTTGCAGGATTCCATGGGGAAATGGCAACTCTTGGCAGTTCTGGGTTCTTGCCTTTCCTTTCCTCCCGATACGTGTCCACACATGCAAACACATGTAAAAATGTGTCAATTCTCTCACTTCCAGCATGCAGTTAGCACAAAAAATAACAGCCAGGCCCTCCAATATGGAATTAATGCCACCCTGGCTTCCTATGGGAGGAAGGGTGGGGTGGAAATATTATATATAGATACATTTCCTATTGCGATTTCTTTTTTCCTTTTGTCTGTAGCAAGTCACAAGCAGTGGAGACAAGGAGGTGTTTTATTTTTATTTTTTAAGGTCAGGGGGCTCACAGCTTCATCTTGGCAGGTATGAGAATCTCAGAAATACCCTCTGATTCCTTGTCCAGATCAAATCCTTGAGTGGATCAGGATTGGTTAAGTTGCAGGAAGCAAAGCGCAGGAATCATAGAATCATAGAGTTGGAAGAGACCACAAGGGCCATCCAGTCCAACCCCCTGCCGAGCAGGAAACACCATCAAAGCATTCTTGACATATGCCTGTCAAGCCTCTGCTTGAAGACCTCCAAAGAAGGAGACTCCACCACACTCCTTGGTAGCAAATTCCACTGCCGAACAGCTCTTACTGTCAGGAAGAAACGGACCATTCTCCAAATGGAGAGAAGGAGAAAGTGGAGTCCCCCAAGGAATGGCACTGGGATCTGTGCTTTTTAAAACTACAGTGGTACCTCAGTTTATGAACTTAATCTGTTCTGGAAGTCCGCTCTTAAACCAAGACCATTCTTAAACCAAAGCATTCTTATCCCTTCCACCATTCGGATTCTGTTCTTAGACCGCAGCTGAGATGTCTGAATCCCCAAGTTGAAAAGCCATGGGACCGATTGGTGCCACCCAAGCTGACTGATTCTATCGGGAGCGGAGCCTGGAAGCATCCATGCCATGAATGGCGTCTCGGGGGTGGGGTGGGGGGAGTTGGGAGCTATTTGGTGCTTCACCACCAATCTCTGGACAAAGGAAGGGATCTCAGAGTGAACAACTGGGCGAAACGGGGAGCATCTTGAACAGCAATAGGCTAGAGCAGGTCTTGTGTCACCAAGCTTGACTCTGCTATAAAAAAATCTCCAGTCAGGCTTGCTCTGAGCAGGAGAAGAATCCAGCGACGCTATGCCACAGAGCTGGGTGTGCCTTTGGCTCAACAAGGTCTTCCCTGGGGGGCAGGAAGGGCTCTAGCTCAGCAAAGCCTGCAGAAGCAACCGTGGATCTCTTCAGCCAGCTCTTGAGACTTCCTTGGTTCTTCCTTCGAGAAAATAGGCAGCCAGCAAAAAGATTTGAGGGAATGAAGCAAGACGGAGAAGCATATTTTTAAGGCAGCGTTAGAAAAATCTCAGCATCCCCCAATGATCAGGAATGGTTGGAGCTGCAAAGCCTGCGTTTCCTCTGCAGGAATCCCATGCTAATGTCTATTCCTGATGGGGGATTTTTTTGGGTGGAAAGAGCTGGACCACCTGACATGTTCTCTAGGACCAAGCGGCCCCCCCTGGAGGGTCTGGGAATTGCACAGTGGATGCCGTTTTCCAGGCCATTGCCAAACATCTGAGACTTGAAAAGATGGAAAGTTGGGGGGTTGCGTTAATCCAGGAAGCGGGATCATCACACGGAGCCCCTGTTTCCTGTAGCCAAATATTTCACCCCGATTGCCCCAATTAGCAGGCGATAAAAGGAGCTCGCATGGAGCCTTTGGGGAGCGGGAGAAGGAGACAAAGGGTGGCCGGGTGGGCTGCCTTTCAAGCCGGGTTTCAAGGTATTGGGCGGACCATTAAGAGAAGTTCTACTCCATTAATTTTACTGGCCGGCATTCTTAGCAAAATACGTTTAACAGCTAGTTCTTTGAGCTCCGTTTATAGCAGAGCTAGCTCAAGGCTTGTCATGTTTTATGGGCAGGGTTGGGGGGTGGAGGAGAGTTCCAGTCCCCACTCTGCCCCCAACACAACCCCTAAACCAGTCTTCCAGTATCCACAGTGACAAACTGGTCTGGGCTTATCTCAGCTCTGGGATTTCCAGGTCTGCATCTGACAGCTATTTTCCCCTCTTTTCTTCTTCTCCTGGTGCTTTCCCCAGGAGAACCCAATCTTTACCACTGAATTGTAACAAACAGCAATCTGCAGGAAAACCTGAATTACCGTATAATAATATCAATAATTTATTATTTATACCCCACCCATCTGACTGGGTCTCCCCAGCCACTCTGGGCGGCTCCCAACAGAATACTAAAAACATGATATAACATCAAGCATTAAAAACTTCCCTAAACAGGGCTGCCTTCAGATGTCTTCTAAAAGTCAGGTAGTTGTTTATTTCCTTGACCCTTGATGGGAGGGCGTTCTACAGGGTGGGTGCCACTACCGAGAAGGCCCTCTGCCTGGTTCCCTGTAACCTCACTTCTCGCAGGGAGGGAACCGCCAAAGGCCCTCGGAGCTGGACCTCAGTGTCTGGGCTGGGCGATGGGGGTGGAGACGCTCCTTCAGGTATACTGGGCCGAGGCCTTTTAAGGCTTTAAAGGTCAGCACCAACACTTTGAATTGTGCTCGGAAACGTACCGGGAGCCAATGTAGGTCTTTTGGGACCAGTGTTATGTGGTCTCGGCGGTCACTCCCAGTCACCAGTCCAGCTGCTGCATTCTGGATTAGTGGCAGTTTCTGGGTCACCTTCAAAGGTAGTTGATTCTGCGATAAAAATTGGGCAGGGAAAAAAAGCACACTCGGACATGGACTTGGAAACTAGACTTGACCTGGAAAGCGCAAGGCAAAAGGGAAGAATGGATGAGCCCTTGGAAGAAGGTTGCACTCTGCTCTGTCGAATGCCGTTAAGGGACCAATGTGTTATTTGCCACTCATAGAATTCAAAGCTTGGCTTGAGCATGATGGGATGTCCCCACTGAGTTCCAATGTTATGGGAGACGGAGAAGAACCTTTCTCTGTCCATTTTCTCTGCACAAGGCATAATTTTTAAAACTTCTATCATATTGCCTCAGCTCAGGAAAGAAGGAATAAACTGTTGGGCGATTGTGATGAAACGTTGCACATTTCTGTGTTCATGTGCAGCAACTGAAGGCAGCCACCTGCTGGGTTTCTACGCCTGCAGGAAAATTAGCCATCAGGTGGAGTGGCTCTCCACCCCCATCACCCTGAAATCTCAAAACTTCTGCAGCTCATAACGGAACTGATTTCTTTCTTCAGGGCGGAGTGACGGATGACAGGAGTGACGATGGCAAATCGGTGTCGACCCTCAACTTTGGTGTGAACCGTCCCACAATTTCCTGCATTTTTGACTGTAAGAGCGCAGTCTGCTTCTGTTGCCAAATGCATCTCATTGGGCTTCTTACAGCAAGAGCCAGAGGTTGTTGACTGCAACTGGGAAGGGGTTATGCTTGCTCTGGACAAAAGAGAGGCGGGATCTCTCTGGGCTCAGAGAATTCCTCAAATCAATCACACAAGAATTCTTTTTATGATTGTAGCAAACCAGCCCCTTAAAAAAAATCTGGGTGTGCAATCACGAGAGAGAGAGAGAGAGAGAGAGAGAGAGAGAGAGAGAGAGAGAGAGAGAGAGAATAACCTGCAGTTCGCAGAAGATCTGATTAGGATGACACAACTCTGATGCTCAGTGGGGAGACCATGTGCCCCTTTGCTTAAACCCACACCGGCAGTATATAAACCAGGGCTCCAATTTGGGCTCAATAGTGGCACATAAAGGAGGGAAGCGGAATCCTTGCTGTGCCTTCTGCTTACCTCCCCATAGCCTCTCCCCCTCCCCATGGCCTCTCCCCCATGAAGCCCCCCCCCCCGCCAGCCAGGCACGGTTCTGGCACAGCTTCTTCGTTGAAGAAATGAGGACTTGAGTGGGCAAGCCATAGGTGGGTGGGTGAGTGTGTTTGTTGGGGTGTGTGGAAGGTTCAGCAGCTCCTACCACAAGACCCCTTTTGCCCTGAAACACCATCCCCTCCCATGACTGGAGCAGTCCAAAATATCCAAAGGACACCAGGTTGCCTGAGGCAGCACTGACGGACCTCTCCTCCTCCTCCTCCTCCTCCTCCTCCTCCTCCTCCTCCTCCTCCTCCTCCGTGGGCATCAGGAGTGCCAACTTGGCCCCTGGCACTGAAATCTGTGAGTGCCCAGCCCCTTCATGGGGAATTTTGTGGGTGCTCAGGCACCCAGGGCCCCAGGGAGAGGTGGCACCTGTGATGGCATCACCCTGCCTTGGGGGTTGTGATGTCTCGTAATTTGCTTTGTGTGCTGTAACAGGATGCTATTCTAAAACTGAGTCTTGCAAGTTTGGTTTTCAAGCTCCGGCCTGAACTTGGATAATTTGTTGATGCATTTTTCATTCCCCCTCTTCTCCTTGAAGATGGGAACAGGTACCACCTGCGATGTTATATCTATCAAGCGAGGGATCTGATTGCCATGGATAAGGACAGCTTTTCAGGTAAGCTGGCCTCCTAAATTGCACTCCTCCCTTGGGATTTTACTTGTAACTTTTTTGTATTGAAATATTTTCATGGATAAATAAGGCACATATATTATCTCTTGTTTTCAATTCATAGCATCCTTCCTACAGGTCATTTAGGTTTCATGTGAGATGCTGCTATCCTAGGCATTTCGAGGTTGGGGGGCTGCCATACGTCCAGGATTTCCTGAACATAGCCGGGGTTTATCCATTGAAGATGTCATCTGGGTGGAATTTTCTAAAGTCGGTTAAAATATCTGGAGAAACCCAGGTGTATGGCAGCCCATATTGAAAGTGTTG
Source organism: Zootoca vivipara (assembly GCF_965207765.1). Lineage (NCBI taxonomy): Eukaryota > Metazoa > Chordata > Lepidosauria > Squamata > Lacertidae > Zootoca > Zootoca vivipara. The sequence goes on from NC_142583.1 coordinate 73,500,131, forward strand.
ATGTTTTGATGAATTTCCTAAAAAATAGCTTTAAAACGCCTTTTTTTTGGGGGGGGGGAGATTTTGCAAAAAAAGCTCAAGAACCTTTGTGTCTGGGTTTTTGTTTTTTGAAATATGGCAACCTTATTTTTTGGGGGGGTATATATGGGAGAAATAAGGTGGGTAGCGATCTTTCATTCTTTTGCGTAGTGTACATGTGGAGTTTTTGTGTCAGCATAATGTGGATAAGTTGTTTGTTTGTTTGTTCTTGATGGCGGGGCAAAGAGATTTGGGAGCCCAGAGCATGGAAGGTTGTGTTTGGTTGGTTGCAACGCACAAACAAGACTCCCCAGGGATTTTAGACGTAGGTCAAAGTGCTACCAGGCACAGCGCCCTGTGTGATACTGGCATTCCTTGGTGCTGAAAGGGCACTGTGGCTCCTTGCTTCCTGAAAAGTGTCGGTCTTGAAGATCTTTTGCCAAGGAAGGCAAATGAATGGACCAGTTCCCATCTGTGCATGAATGGAAGCAGCATGCCAAACTTCCTAGTCACCTGTGAGCGTTTTCTTGGCCCGTTTCCACATTTTGTCCGATGATGGAAGTTAAGCTCCATTGTTTCAGGGCCTTACTTTTGCCTCGCTCTTTCCAGGCCCAGGTCCGCACTTAAAATCTCCATGCCCAAGCATTTCTCTCTCTTTTTTTCCTCCAGAAAACCTTCTCTTTATCGCTCCATTGGAGCAAACATCAATTGGAATTTCCATGGTTTGATGTTTGTTCCGAGTGAGCTTTAAAGAGCAGCTTTCTGCTGGGAAATCTCAGAGCAAAACAAAGGGCACTCGGACATGGAGCTTTAAAGCACAGACTGTGCCTGGAAAAAGGGGAGGAAAGGTATGTGTGGATTAGCCCTAACTCTGCTCTGTGTGAAGAAAGGCATTTGATTCCTCTCTTTCTGGGCAATTAATGAAAAGTGTGCAAGAATGAGCTGGCAGTTTAAAGACCGGGGGCTGTTGGAGGTGTATGAGGGGCCGTTGATTTCTCTAAAGGTGCCTGGATGGAAACGGCATATGGAGCTGATGTTCCAGTATTCTTAGACTGGTGAAAATAAAGTTTTCCTCTCTCTCGACTAATCTGTTGTTGTTTTTTAATAAAAAAATTAAGCCAGATCTCAGTTTGCCCAGAGAGCCATGTTTTAGACATTTCAAAAGAAAGGAAGGAAGGAAGGAAGGAAGGAAGGAAGGAAGGAAGGAAGGAAGTTTGCCCAGGATTTTAACTGCTTTCTATCTACTGCTTTTTGCATTTTTACTATTGCTACGATAATTGCTTTTGTTTCTGATGTTTTTGATCTGTTTTATATTTGCCCTATGGTTTTCTTTTGTAGGCTATCTTGAAAATCTAGATTAATAAAATGATGGGGTGTGTGTGTGTGTGTGTGTGTGTGTGTGTGTTTTAAAGCAAACGGTGAGCAAATGTGGTTTGCGGCTCCCAGTGCGGGATGTTGTTCACAAGAACAAACGCCTGTTTGTACAAAGTAATACATGGCAGGCTTCCTGGTGCTTGCTGCGTGTGGGGGAAATGTCATTCATCCGGTCCAAGATGCTGCCATCTCCCTACAGAGAGAATATTTTGTTGATTCTCAATAGAACCGGGCAGGAACGCTTTGTAAATGTTGGCGTTCGCCTCGGTGGATAGGGGTGTTCTGGGTTTTGAGGTCAGGTCCACACCTACAGGGTGAAAGGGGGGTGGGGTGGCCTCCTGTGCAATGAAGAAGCCAGGATCACTTTGGGGCTTCAAATGCTTCCAGCCAGATAAACCGGAGCCATACAAACAGGACCTTCTTCTTCTTCTTCTTCTTCTTCTTCTTCTTCTTCTTCTTCTTCTTCTTCTTCTTCTTCTTCTTCTTCTTCTTCTATCCCTTGTAGTCAAGTAAGATTGTCTTCCATAAACATGGTTTTAACAGTGAGTCTGTAAGTGACTTTGGAGGCCAATTCTGGATCCACACGTCCTTCCACAGTGGGGACATAGGTTTCCGGGTGGGAGTTGATCCCGGTGAGGGTTTGCCAAGCATGCCGTCCTCTTAGCACGTTTCTCCCTTTCGCCCTGAGTTCGAGTGTCTCCAAAGCCCACGACACCTTTGGTAAAGACTGTTCTCCAATTGGATCGCTCACAGGCCAGTGTTTCCCACTTGTCAATGTTTATGCTACACTTTTTAAAGATTTGCCTTCAGAGAGTCTTTAAACCTCTTTTGTTTAAACCTCTTTGCATTACACTTTCAGTTTTTAAGTAGTTGCTTTGGAAGACGATCATCAGGCCTCCGCACAACATGACCAGTTCAATGAAGTTGATGTTGAAGAATCATTGTTTCAACACTGGTGATCTTTGCTTCTTCCAGTACACTGATATTAGTTCGCCTGTCTTCCCAAGAGAACGGCAGGGCAGGCTCCCCACTCTCACCCCCTCCGCTGCAGCAACTTGGGCTGCGTTCATACCATTGATTGATCAATCAATTGCATTGATATCCCACCTTTTTCTTCGAGGAGCCGCAGGTGGCAGCCACGGCTCTCCCTCTCCTCATTTAATCCCCCACAACATCCCTGTAGGTTAGGCTGAGAGGCAGTGTGACTTCATGGCCGAGTGGGGATTTGAACCCAGGTTTCTACAAAGTCCTAGTCCGACACTCTGACCACCACTGGCTCTCTATCAAAGCACCTCCCAACCCCTGGGAAGCATAGTACCCCCCTTGTGGAGCTCCAATTCCCAACACCCTAAACAACCTACAGTTTCTTTTGGGAAAGCCATGTGCTTCTCTAAGTGCACAGAGAGGAAGCGGAGAGGAACAATTCTCCTTTGGCATCTCCATCTCCTCCTGAGCAGGGATGGGATGGGGGAGATGGGCCCCAGCCCTCCCCGGTCCTCTCCTGACTCGGAAGGTTCCTGAAGGCTGCGCCCCAATCAGTTTTGGGGTTTAGCTCAGCCAGCTCCCTTCTGGACCTTGTTGTCTTCTTTGTCCTCGGAAAAATCTTTCCACCCCCCCCCCCATTTACGGTTCTAATTTAGAAATTGTGCACAAGCACATCCGCTGGAACAAAACTTTCCGGGCCAGTTATCATCAATGGAGGGAGAGGAGATGGCCAAACTCTTCTCGCTGGCAATTTCGCGTTTGGCCTCGCTGTGAGTTTCCACTGAAAAAGGGAGCCCTTATAGGACGCGTCACGGGTAGGGTTTGTTTTCTCAAGCCTGAAATGTGCCCTTCTTCATGATGATGAGCACACAGCATGTTCCTTCTGCATTTTCTGACTCATTGGACTGGGAAACCATTGAGTGGAAATCTGCTCCAACCCCAATCTTGAAACAGGACCAGGCCAAAGATCACCCACCTTTTCTCAATCCCATGGGATCCCTTCTCTTGCCCGTGTCCATAATGAGCCCCTTATTTTTCCTCTCCTTTTTTTGTTTGTTGCTGGTTTATTGCCTTGGATCCAAACCATCTCTGCTCAGAGTGATCTCATCCCTCCTGATTGGCCAGCCCGGGTGGGAGTCGCTTTCCTTGGGTGGATGGCAGCCAATGACAACACAGGGAGCAGACATCCACAATGTGGGATTGTGATTTACCGTCCCTCGAACAAAGCATAAAGGAGTCCTTGAAGGCGAGCCTTTTTGTGGTTATGAAAATAAAACCGTGTGTGGATACAAAGCTCAGACAAAGGGCCTTTTAAAAGGATTTAATGTTCTGTTTATTGTAGTGCATTCAACCTTCCCCGGGCTGGAAAAACCCAACAAGCGTCGGCTGAGAAAGACATGCTCTTCCTAGCAGGAGTTCGGCCTGTTGTAGCTGATCGTATCGCAAACCGCCTGGCTCATTAGAGATGTACATTGGCTGGGATGCCAACCACGGCAGCTCAGGGAGGAGTGGGGGAAGCCCGGCACTCCAGGCGCCGGGGCACAAAACGGGCACTCGGCTGGCCTGGTGCCCTCCAGGCTGCAGGTCAAAGTGCTGGGTTTCAAATGCTTGTTTCTGGAGCCAGGCCCAGAGTGGCAAAGGAAACACCAACCCCACAAATGACATAAAGGTGGCACCGTGTGAAAGCTGGCAGTAGCGGGAAGTGCACTTGCAAGAATCAGGAACTGGTTGCGTTTCTGCTCCCAAAGACGGCACGGGCGATGGGCTTTGTTTAGCATATGCATTGCAGAGAACAATAGACTCATAGGTGGTACCTGGACGATCCGTCGAGCTTGCATGGTGGTCTGTTAGCAATGGTTTGAGGGGACATCATAAGCTGTCACCTCAAGCAGTTGTTCTCCTACACTTTGCAGTCTATTTTCCACCATCATTTTTCTTAGCACACAAGGTCCATTTTTTAAAGTGGATTTGTTCCGCAAGAGTGCCAAATCTGCTTTAACTGCACAGACTGGATTTGCCCCACACCGTTGAATCACACAAAATAGCTGTGTGTTGCAAGTGTCCAAATTTAGCCCTTGCTGGATGGTTCCAGAAGCAACGTTTGGGCTTGGTCTCAAAACTCCTTGAGAAATAGCTCATTTATTCACAAGGCATTTCTGAGGAGGGTCTCGAGGAGCCACTCCTCAATGGCGGTTGAAGGACTTAGGAGGGCCCTGGCAATTGTGTGCATGCATGCACAGTTCCCAAGAAGTCCGGAACTGTGAGTGCCCACCCTCAGGAGTCAAGGATGTCAAGCAAGACATCAGGACCCTGGACAGAAGACAAGGGAGCTGGAGGTGAGGGGAAGGGAGCCTTCTGGGTTGCTTTAGCGCTGGCCAGAACATCTGAAGAGCCTGCTGGATCAGGCCAGTGGCCCTTCTAGTCTAGTCCCAGATGCCCATGGGAATCCTGCAGTCAGGATTTGAGCACCAGAGCAATTCTCTCCCCCTGTGGTTTCTAGTATTGAGAGGCATTGTTGCTTCTGGCTATGGAGGCAGAGGAACAGCCATCATGTCTAGTTGACATCGATAGCCCTCTCTTTTATGAATTGGTCTAATCCTGTGTAAAGTGTGGACTGGAACCCAGGAGACCAGGGTTCAAATCCCAACTCGGCCATGGAGCTCGCTGCGTGTCCTTGGGCCAGTCCCTCCCTCTCAGCCTAACCTACCTTTCAGGGTTGTTGCGGGAATTAAATGAGGAAAGGGGTGAAGCCATGTCAGCCCCCTTTAGCTCCTTGGAGGAAAAGGTGCGATAGAAAGGCAATGGTGTGACCAGAATTGGACATGGTATTCCCAACAAAGTCACACCATGGCAGCTAGACTGGTGACTGGGAGCGGCCGCCGAGACCACATAACACTGGTCCTGAAAGACCTACATTGGCTCCCAGTACATTTCCAAACACAATTCAAAGTGTTGGTGCTGACCTTTAAAGCCCTAAACGGCCTCGGTCCAGTATACCTGAAGGAGCATCTCCTCCCCCATCGTTCTGCCCGGACACTGAGGTCCAGTACCGAGGGCCTTCTGGCGGTTCCCTCGCTACGAGAAGCCAAGTTACAGGGAACCAGGCAGAGGGCCTTCTCGGTAGTGGCACCCACCCTGTGGAATGCCCTCCCACTAGAGGTCAAAGAGAATAACAACTACCAGACCTTTAGAAGGCATCTTAAGGCAGCCCTGTTCAGGGAAGCTTTTAATGTTTGATGGATTTCTGTATTTTAATATTTTGTTGGAAGCCGCCCAGAGTGGCTGGGGGAACCCGGCCAGATGGGCGGGGTATAAATAATAAATTATTATTATTATTATTATTATTATTATTATTATTATTATTATTATTGGTTTGTATAGGGACATTATGATAGTGGCAGTTTTATTTTCAATTCCTTTCCTAATGATCCTTGATATGGAACTTGCCTTTTTTATGGTCGCTGAACATGAATTCAACATCTTCACCAAGCTATCAACTGTGGGCCCTGAGGTCTCATTCCTGGTCACCCCCAGTTCAGACCCCCAAGTGAAATTTAAGGTTTTTTTGTTTATGTAGAGATTTCCGAGTCTTGATCCTGGTCCGTGGCAGAATGTGAACCTTTTGAGCCGTGGACCTTGCCTTGACCCAGCTCCCTTTTCTGTTCCTTCTCAGATCCCTACGCCACCGTCTCCTTCCTACACCAGAGCCAGAAGACGGTGGTTGCAAAGAACACGTTGAACCCCACCTGGGACCAGACCCTGATCTTCCATGAGATCGAGATCTATGGAGCCCCCCAGAACATTGCCGACTCCCCTCCCAACATCGTGGTTGAAATCTACGACCACGACACCTATGTAAGTGGGTGGGAACTTGAGAATACACCGTGGAAAAGGGGCGGGTAATCTCAACAAAGGTTTGTTCAGGATACTGAGGACTATAATTATTTGTATGCTGCTTTCAAAGGAGAATCAGGCCAAGGGTCCACCCCCTTCGCACTGTTCTTCATCCTGTTCTCACTGTGGCTGAACAGTCGCCCATTATGGGAAACCTGCAAGCAGGATCCGAGCATAAGAGCATCTCTCCCCTCCCGTGGTTTCCAGCCACTGAGATTCAGAAGCATTGCTGCCTCTGACTGTGGAGGCAGAAGAAAGCCATCCTGGCTAGGAGAATCCGATAGCCCCTTCCTCCATGAATTTGCCTAATCCTTTCTTAAAGCTATCAACATAGGAGGCCAAACAAAATTTAAAAAATCCTTCCAGTAGCACCTTAGAGACCAACTAAGTTTGTCATTGGTGTGAACTTTCATGTGCATGCACACTTCTTCAGATACATAGGAGGCTGTTGGTGCCTTTTGTGGAAGCAAATTCCATTGCTTAATTTTGCACTTTCCTTTTCTTTTTTAGCATGCATATACATTGCTATTTGTTAATTTCTGTGCCGTCCTTCATCTGAGGATCACAGGGTGGCTTACAATATAATAACTCAAAATTGCATAGCAATGAACAAAAGCAACCCCCATCATGTATATTGCACCTACATGTGCGCTTATGTAGCACACCTATGCACTCGACGCATGTATCCAGCTCCTGCAATGCTCCTGCGCTTCTCACTGGGGCTTGTTCAAGAGAATGTCGTGCTGAATTGCAATGATAATTCTGTCCTCATAACTATTTTCTGGAAGCTTGGCTAACTCTGAACATTGGGCCCCACTTTCAGTGAAGCTGTGTGCGCACGGCTGCCTAGTCCCCCTTTCCTGACTCTCTCCCTCTCCCCAGGGTGCCGATGAGTTCATGGGGCGCTGCATTTGCAAGCCAAGCTTGGACCACAAGCCGAGGTTGTCGTGGTACCCCATCTTGAGGGGCAGCCGTGGAGCGGGAGAGCTGTTGGCTGCCTTTGAGCTCATCCAGCGTGAGAAGGTGAGCTGAGGGGAGGTGGGGGTCTTGGGTGTTGGGGCAGGAGTCTGCCCAGGGCACCGGCAGAAGGCCTAAGAAGGGTTCTCCCACATCTAGAACCCAGAGGCTGGCCTATTCCGTCTCTGAGGATGCAGAAATCCAGGGGGAGCTCAGCTACTCCAAGCTGGCTTGCAGCCTCCCTGGGAGTTGCAGAACGGATTGCCTGAACCTCAGCCAGTCAAGCCTAATTGAATGTTCTTGTTTATGGAGCAGCGTTTGGCATCCAGGTGGCGGTTTTTATTTATTTGTTTGCTTGTTATAAAAACACATTTTTTCTTTGGCTGCGGGGCTCCTCCAGAGAGCACACAATGAGAGAAATTCAAAAACATTAGCATAAAATAGCCAGAAAATGATTGCATAAAGCCTTCTCTGCTCTCTCTCTCTCTCTCTCTCTCTCTCTCTCTCTCTCTCTCTCTCTCTCTCTCTCTCTCTCTCTCTCTCTCTCCCTCCCTCCCTCCCTCCTTCCTTCCTTCCTTCCTTCCTTCCTTCCTTCCTTCCTTCCTTCCTTCCTTCCTTCCTTCCTTCCTTCTTTCTTTCTTAGAAAACACCAGAATAAAAAAGTTTAGAAACTCATACGGTTAAAGGCAGCTGCAGCAGACTGGGATCAGCCAGCTCTATGACCACAGAAAAAGGCTTAGTGGAAAACAAAATAAGAGCCACTTGTAAATCAGGTCTGGTGGGAAGGGGATGGGTGCTACCACTGAAAAGGCTCCGCTCAAAGTGGCTGATCAGGAGGGAAAAGGATGCTATGGGCTCAGTTCAGAGATCGTGAAAAACCATGGCTGGTGCAATGAGAAAACCATGGTTTATTATTGCTTTTGCTTTCCGTCAACCCAGCTTCATAATTTCCTGTGTTCATATTTGTTCCTGTGATGCAGCAGCAATTGACGTGGACCCTTTACTGTGAAAAGGATTTAATGTGCAAATCCGGTTGTTTTTTGTGAAAGTGATAGGGTATTTTTGTCTGGCAGGCCTCCGCAAACCATGGTATGCGACAACCTTCCCCAGCTGGTTTGCAAGTTGACATAGTTTCATGCGTAAAAACACACACCATGAGATGGATTTACCATAATTGCATTTGAATGTATTTTATTAAAAAGTAGAAGTCCTTGACCTTTGCCTGCCCACCCTGTGAGTTCAGCTTCTTCCTGGCTTTTGCATTTCGAGACCTGCAACAAAATGTTGCAGAGGAGAATGATCCTGTTTTGTCAGCCAGCTCATTGGCAGAATGCTCCATTCCATTCCCCTTCCCTCTGTTCTTCTGTTATCCTCCCAATAGGCACTGAGTGTTCTGTGACCAATGAGGATGCTCAGGGATTATCTAGCTGCTTGGGGGGGGGGTCAGATGCTTCCCTCTTATTTCTGGGTTGTGTCATTTTGGATGACAGGCACTTGGGGAAATGACTTTGCTATTGGTATGCTGTACATATCAAAGCCAGCAGTCTCACCCTGCCTCCCAACTGGTGGAAGTGGTCTTGATGACATCACAGGCCTGGACCAGTCAGTGCTGCTTCTGCTGTTTGAAGAACTCCGCTTGATTACTCTGTTCAGCAAAATACATTTGGGTGATGTGCAATTGAGGGTGATTTCTGGTTAGCCCCAGTGCTCTAAAAATGCCCCGCCTGTCTTTAATCTGAGCTGAGCACATTACAGATTTATTTACAGTGAGTCTAACCCTTGATCCTTTTAGTAATAGTACCACTGTATTCTGCTCTGGTCAGACCTCACCTGGAGTACTGTGTCCAGTTCTGGGCACCACAGTTCAAGGATACTGACAAGCTGGAACGTGTCCAGAAGAGGGCGACCTTAATAGATTAGACAACTGGGCCAAAGCAAACAAGATGAATTTTAACAAGGAGAAATGTAAGGTACTACACTTGGGCAAAAAAAAAAAAAAAAAAATGAAAGGCACGAATACAGGATGGGTGACACCTGGCTTGAGAGCAGTACATGTGAAAAGGATCTAGGAGTCTTGGTAGACCACAAACTTGACATGAGTCAGCAGTGTGATGCAGCAGCTAAAAAAGCAAATGCAATTCTGGGCTGCATCAACAGGAGTATAGCATCTAGATCAAGGGAAGTAATAGTACCACTGTATTCTGCTCTGGTCAGACCTCACCTGGAGTACTGTGTCCAGTTCTGGGCACCACAGTTCAAGAAGGATACTGACAAACTGGAACGTGTCCAGAGGAGGGCAACCAAAATGGTCAAAGGCCTGGAAACAATGCCTTATGAGGAACGGCTTAGGGAGCTGGGTATGTTTAGCCTGGAGAAGAGAAGGTTAAGGGGTGATATGATAGCCATGTTCAAATATATAAAAGGATGATCTATAGAGGAGGGGGAAAGGTTTTTTTCTGCTGCTCCAGAGAAGCGGACACGGATAATTGGATTCAAACTACAGTGGAACCTCGGTTTACGAACACCTCGGTTTACAAAGTTTCGGTTTACGAATGCCACGGACCCATCTGGAACGGATTAATTCACTTTCCATTACTTTCAATGGGAAAGTTCGCTTCAGTTTATGAACGCTTCAGTTTATGAACAGACTTCCGGAACAAATTACACCCATGCTTCGGGTAAGGTACGCTTCAGGTCGAGTTCTCCGCGGACCCGTCTGGAAGAGATTAATCCACTTTCCATTACTTTCAATGGGAAAGTTCGCTTCAGTTTATGAACGCTTCAGTTTAAGTACTCCGCGGACTGTCTGGAACAGATTAATCCACTTTCCATTACTTTCAATGGGAAAGTTTGCTTCAGTTTATGAACGCTTCAGTTTATGAACAGACTTCCGGAACCAATTGTGTTCATAAACCGAGGTACCACTGTACAAGAAAGAAGCTTCCACCTAAACATTAGGAATAACTTCCTGACAGTAAGAGCTGTTCAGCAGTGGAATTTGCTCCCAAGGAGTGTGGTGGAGTCTCCTTCTTTGGAGGTCTTTAAGCAGAGGCTTGACAGCCATCTGTCAGGAATGCTTTGATGGTGTTTCCTGCTCGGCAGGGGGTTGGACTGGATGGCCCTTGGGGTCTCTTCCAACTCTACGATTCTATGATTCTATGATTCTAGCTCAGCATTGCCAACACTGACTGGCTGCAGCTCTCCAGGGTTTCCGGCAGGAAGTCTTCCCCCCAGCTCTGAACCTAAGAAGAGCTTGCTGGATCAGGCCAGCAGCCCATCTCCTCTAGAGTCCGGTCCTCACATGTCACCCAGATGCTCCCAAGGGAAACCCGCAAGCAGGAGCCAAGCACAGGAGTCCTCTCCCCTCCTGTGGCTTCCAGCAACTGTGATTAGAGCCATAGAGTTGGAAGGGACCCAAGGGTCATCTAGTCCAACCCCCTGCAAGGCAGGAATCTCAGCTCAAGCATCCATGACAGGTGGCCATCCAACCTCTGCTTAATATCCTCCAAGGAAGGAGAGTCCACCACCTTCCACCCCACAGTTGAGCAGATCTTACTGTCAGAAAGTCTCCCCCCGAATGTTTAGTCAGAATCTCCTTTCTTGCAACTTGAAGCCATGGGTTCAAGTCCTACCCTCCAGAGCAGGAGAAAGCAAGTTTGCCCCATCTTCCATGTGACAGCCCTTCAGATATTGGAAGATGGTTCTCCTATCTCCTCTCAGTCTCCTCTTTTCCAGGCTAAACCTACCCAGCTCCTTCAAACGCTCATCATAAGGCTTTGGGGACCCGGGTGGCACTGTGGTCTATAATACTACTGAGCTTCTTGGGCTTGCCGATCAGAAAGTTGGCAGTTCAAATCCCTGCGACGGGGTGAGCTCCCGCTGCTCTGTCCCAGCTCCTGCCAACCTAGCAGTTCGAAAGCACGTCAAAATGCAAGTAGATAAATAGGTACCGCTTTGGCGGGCAGGTTTTTGTGCCCGCAGCGTTTCTGTGCGCTCTGGTTTTTGGCATGGTGTTCCCTTTCCTGGCCACATGACCCGGAAAGCTGTCTGTGGACAAACGTCGGCTCCCTTGGCCTGAAAGCCAGATGAGAGCCGCAACTCCATAGTCACCTTTGACTGGACTTAACCACCCGGGGGTCCTTTACCTTTACCATAAGGCTTAGCTGCTCAAGCTAGCTAGTAGCCTGGTGAGGCCCTGGGGAATGGAATCTAGGACCTTTTGCATGTAATCTCCTGCAGGGTTGTCCCCCCTGGACCCAAGATCACCTGCTTGTGAAAGGGCCAGATCCCTTACGGATGTTGAACCTTTTCACCAGGGATTAATAATGATTTTGTGCGTGCTGTATAGACCTTGCACACAGTCTGCTTCTGGTCATCTCTCTGTTTGGAGGGCAAGACCGCTCACTCTGTTTTCTTTGGGCAAGGATGCATATCACCCTCTGCTGATTCCCTATCTGTTCTCCACCATCTGATAGTTTTCCACAGACAGCCTGTTCTGCTTCTGCTGTGGTTAAGTGGGGCCGGGTGTTGCTTTTCCAAGGGAAATGCGGACCTTTGAGGCTTTGGGGACAGAGGTGGGGGAGCTACACGCCCTCCTTCAACTCACGGGTCTGTTCCCATTAGGGCAGTGGTTCTCAACCTGTGGGTCCCCAGATGTTGTTGGACTACAACTCCCATCATCCCTAGTGGGAAGGTCCAGCAGTCAGGGATTCAAGAAGGCTACTGACAAGCTGGAACGTGTCCAGAGGAGGGCAACCAAAATGGTCAAAGGCCTGGAATGGCTTAGGGAGCTGGGTATGTTTAGCCTGGAGAAGAGAAGGTTAAGGGGTGATATGATAGCCATGTTCAAATATATAAAAGGATGCCATATAGAGGAGGGAGAAAGGTTGTTTTCTGCTGCTCCAGAGAAGCGGACACGGAGCAATGGATTCAAGCTACAAGAAAGAAGATTCCACCTAAACATTAGGAAGAACTTCCTGACAGTAAGAGCTGTTCGGCAGTGGAATTTGCTACCAAGGAGTGTGGTGGAGTCTCCTCCTTTGGAGGTCTTTAAGCAGAGGCTTGACAGGCATATGTCAAGAATGCTTTGATGGTGTTTCCTGCTTGGCAGGGGGTTGGACTGGATGGCCCTTGTGGTCTCTTCCAAGTCTATGATTCTATGATTCTATGATTGTGGGAACTGTAGTTCAACAACATTTGGGGACCCACAGGTTGAGAACCACTGCATTAGGGGGACATCTGTCTCGGAGAGCTGTGCCAGGGAGCCAAAAGTGCAAAGTGTCTCTGTGTTTATCTCGCTATCCAGCAGGCAAGGAGTGTTCTGTGCTGGGCTGAGGGAAGACACGTCCTGAGTCTCTGCAGCGGGAAGGAGAGGCTGCTTTGTCGGTGGGCAGCCCCTGCCAGCTGGCACGGCTGCTCTGTTGACGTTGGCAGGGGTCAAGAACAGTGCCTGGCAGGAGAAAAGGCAGCGCCGGGGTTTGCGGCACTTGAGGAGCGGTTGGCAGATGGGATAATTTTGACATCTAAGGAGTGTCTGGCTGGCTGGCTGGCTGGGGGAGAATGAGGCCTCGGCAAACGGATGCGCTGCCCTGGCAGCGATGACGGCAGCATGCTGTAGCATAACTAGAGCACCAAACTGGGAGGGGCAGCCAGGGGCACAAAAGATAGAATCAGGATTCAAGATTGGGGAACGGAGCCAAAACTGACGGCCAGGGCTTAGATTTGATGAGGCCCTAAGCTTCTGAAGGCAACGGGGCCCTTTATATGTCCAGCTGTCCTTTGTCAACAACAAATTGTTGCTGTTTTTTTGTGTTGAATAGATGCTATACGGTAATTTATGGACCTAATAGACACCCTATGATAGGGACCCAGGTGGCGCTGTGGGCTAAACCACTGAGCCTAGGGCTTGCTGATCAGAAGGTCGGCGGTTCGAATCCCTGTGACAGGGTGAGCTCCCGTTGCTTGGTCCCAGCTCCTGCCAACCTAGCAGTTCGAAAGCACATCAAAATGCAAGTAGATAAATAGGAACCGCTATAACGGGAAGGTAAATGGTGTTTCCATGTGCTGCTCTGGTTCGCCAGAAGCGGCTTTGTCATGCTGGCCCCATGACCTGGAAGCTGTACGCCGGCTCCCTTGGCCAATAATGCGAGATGAGTGCACAACCCCAGAGTCGGTCACGACTGGACCTAATGGTCAGGGGTCCCTTTACCTTTACCTTTACCTGTTGTTGTTTAGTCGTTTAGTCGTGTCCGACTCTTCGTGACCCCATGGACCATAGCACACCAGGCACTCCTGTCTTGCACTGCCTCCCGCAGTTTGGTCAAACTCATGTTCGTAGCTTCGAGAACACTGTCCAACCATCTTGTCCTCTGTCGTCCCCTTCTCCTTGTGCCCTCCATCTTTCCCAGCATCAAGGTCTTTTCCAAGGATTCTTCTCTTCTCATGAGGTGGCCAAAGTATTGGAGCCTCAGCTTCACGATCTGTCCTTCCAGGGAGCACTCAGGGCTGATTTCCTTAAGAATGGATAGGTTTGATCTTCTAGCAGTCCATGGGACTCTCAAGAGTCTCCTCCAGCACCATAATTCAAAAGCATCAATTCTTCGGCGATCAGCCTTCTTTATGGTCCAGCTCTCACTTCCATATATCACTACTGGGAAAACCATAGCTTTAACTATACGGACCTTTGTCGGCAAGGTGATGTCTCTGCTTTTTAAGATGCTGTCTAGGTTTGTCATTGCTTTTCTCCCAAGAAGCAGGCGTCTTTTAATTTCGTGACTGCTGTCACCATCTGCAGTGATCAAGGAGCCCAAGAAAGTAAAATCTCTCACTGCCTCCATTTCTTCCCCTTCTATTTGCCAGGAGGTGATGGGACCAGTGGCCATGATCTTGGTTTTTTTGATGTTGAGCTTCAGACCATATTTTGCGCTCTCCTCTTTCACCCTCATTAAAAGGTTCTTTAATTCCTCCTCACTTTCTGCCATCAAGGTTGTGTCATCTGCATATCTGAGGTTGTTGATATTTCTTCCGGCAATCTTAATTCCGGCTTGGGATTCATCTAGTCCAGCCTTTCGCATGATGAATTCTGCATATAAGTTAAATAAGCAGGGAGACAATATACAACCTTGTCGTACTCCTTTCCCAATTTTGAACCAATCAGTTGTTCCATATCCAGTTCTAACTGTAGCTTCTTGTCCCACATAGAGATTTCTCAGGAGACAGATGAGGTGATCAGGCACTCCCATTTCTTTAAGAACTTGCCATAGTTTGCTGTGGTCGACACAGTCAAAGGCTTTTGCATAGTCAATGAAGCAGAAGTAGACGTTTTTCTGGAACTCTCTAGCTTTCTCCATAATCCAGCGCATGTTTGCTATTTGGTCTCTGGTTCCTCTGCCCTTTCGAAATCCAGCTTGCACTTCTGGGAGTTCTCGATCCACATACTGCCTAAGTCTGCCTTGTAGAATTTTAAGCATAACCTTGCTAGCGTGTGAAATGAGTGCAATTGTGCGGTAGTTGGAGCATTCTTTGGCACTTCCCTTCTTTGAGATTGGGATGTAGACTGATCTTCTCCGATCCTCTGGCCACTGCTGAGTTTTCCAAATTTGCTGCCATATTGAGTGTAGCACCTTAACAACATCATCTTTTAAGATTTTAAATAGTTCAGCTGGAATATCATCACTTCCACTGGCCTTGTTATTAGCAATGCTTTCTAAGGCCCATTTGACTTCACTCTCCAAGATGTCTGGCTCAAGGTCAGCAACCACACTACCTGGGGTGTACGAGACCTCCATATCTTTCTGGTATAATTCCTCTGTGTATTCTTGCCACCTCTTCTTGATGTCTTCTGCTTCTGTTAGGTCCTTACCACTTTTGTCCTTGATTATGGTAATCTTTGTACGAAATGCTCCTTTCATATCTCCAATTTTCTTGAACAGATCTCTGGTTTTCCCCATTCTATTGTTTTCCTCTATTTCTTTGCATTGCTCATTTAAGAAGACCCTCTTGTCTCTCCTTGCTGTTTTTTGGAAATCTGCATTCAGTTTCCTGTATCTTTCCCTATCTCCCTTGCATTTTGCTTGCCTCCTCTCCTCCGCTATTTGTAAGGCCTCGTTGGATAGCCATTTTGCTTTCTTGCATTTCCTTTTCCTTGGGATGGTTTTCGTTGCTGCCTCCTGTATAATGTTACGAGCCTCCATCCATAGTTCTTCAGGCACTCTGTCCACCAAATCTAAATCCTTAAACCTGTTCCTCACTTCCGCTGTGTATTCATAAGGGATTTGATCCAGATTGTATCTTACTGGCCCAGTGGTTTTTCCTACTTTCTTCAGTTTAAGCTGGAATTTTGCTATAAGAAGCTGATGATCTGACACCCTATATATAGACACCCTATATATAGAAATGAGCAAACCCAGTGATATTTTAGGGAGCAGGCTAGCAGGCGGGGCCCATGACTTACATCCTAGGGGCCTACACAACACAAAACACTGTTGCTGTATGTAGGTTTTATTTTATTTGTGTTTTTATCTTACATTTTGGAAATGTACATCCAATTTTTTTTCCTTTAATTTTTTTTGGGGGGCCCTAAGCTACAACCTGTTTAGCTAATACGTAAATCCGGCACTGCTGACGGCATTAGTTTTTAAGGAGAGGTTGGATGGCCACCTGTCAGGGATGCTTTAGTTGAGATTCCTGCCTTGTAGGGGGTTGGGCTAGATGAGCCTTGGGGTCCCTTCCATCTCTACAGTCCTATGATTCTACCTGGGCATTGAGTGTTTAATGGGATTCAGGCCATTTGCAAAATTCGGCGTCAGTTGCAGTGTCCCAGCTCGGAGGATATTATGACAAGTTTCTAGTCCTAATGGAATCTTAAAATAAACACCCAACTCAAAACTGGTGAAAGCAAGTATGGAGTTGGATTCAAGTCCTACCACCATCATGGGCTTATATGGGATTGAGCTGGAGAAAATGGAAAGGAAAGCAGTTTGCAGGTTTTAAATGGGGGTGCATTAGCAAAAGCTATGGGGAGGAATGGGGTTGTACAAACTTTCTAGTGTTCAGGTAGGGAGACGCAACCTGCCTCTTATCCTTTCTCCATCTTGACTACCATTCTCTTGTCTCTACAGTTAGCAAAACCCCAGACATCTCCCCACTTTATCCCCTGCTCCAAAGTTGCAAATTCTTTGTGAACCTGACCTGGGACCTGTTGGCCTCCGCCTGTCTCGAGAGACAATGGAGTGCGCCTCCGGGGGTGAAGTCAAACTGTTGTGTTAGCAGCACTGAAGTGACCTCCCCGTGACGCAAACCTGGGCAAGTGTGTCTGGAGGGCCTGGGCTGCCCCGATGATAAGACCCCCTCCTGGGTCTCACTGATGGGGTCCAAAGGAAAGCAGAGCAATACATTTGGCCCCAGCTTGGCTGCAGGAGCTGCCGGAAGGAGGCACACAAGATGCCATCCAACCGCCTTAGGGACTCCGCTCTGGATCTGTGCAAGGTTTACTCCTTGGCCTTCTCTGGAAGATGTCCTGCAAGGCAGTGGAGGTTTAGGATCAGGATTTTCCTTCTCCTAGATGGGCTACCTCCCCAGGTGGACAAGCCCCACCTGCCCCCTCACTTCCCCCTGCAGCACAGGCAGAAACCGCCTTCTTGGACCCACTATCAGTCTTGTCTGCTCAATCCACTGGAGCATGTCTTTGCCCTGACTCACCAAGGGCTTGAGACCCATCGGCTCCCTTCACCTGGTCTAGCCATCACATTCTGACAGCTTCTAGGAGCCACAGGAGAGAGCTGAGAGCAGGGTGGGCACCAAAGGTGGACAAACTACCCCAGAAGGGGCACAACATCCTCTGGAAGTACTACTCCATCCCTACTATGCCACATGGTCCATAAAACTCAAAATCAAGCATTTCTAGAATCATAGAGTTGGAAGGGACCTCAAGGGTCATCTAGTCCAGTGTTTCTCAACCTTTTTTGGGCCAAGGCACACTTGTTCCATGAAAAAAATCACGAGGCACACCACCATTAAAAAAGTTAAAAAATTTAACTCTGTGCTGCCCTATATTGACTATATAATTATGACTGTAAGAAACACTTGCCAATTGCTGTGTTGGTTGCAATCTCCTGTAATAAGGCTTCACAAGCCGCTGATTTATCTGCCAGCACAATCCTTTGCTCAGCAAGTTTCAGGTTGAGCTCATTCAGCCAGCTTCTTTAAGTTTGTCTAAAACCACCCTCCCGTGGTGGTGGCGGTTGAGAGCTGCGTTCGCCCCGCGTCGTGACCCGGCTGGCTTCCTTTTCGGCGGGTTAGTGTTGAATATTGGCGGCCGCCAGGCACGTGACAATGCAAATCGCCCTTCTCGTCGCCGCACGTCGCGGCACACCAGCCAGCGTCTCGCGGCACACTAGTGTGCCGCGGAACAACGGTTGAGAAACGCTGATCTAGTCCAACCCTCCGCAATGCAGGAATCTTTGGCTCAACATGGGACTCGAACCCATAACTCTGAGATGCAGAGCCTCCTTCTCTACCGACTGAGCTATCCCAACCCGCATTGGTTGAACTAAGCCAACATTGGATTTTCATTTAACGTGCCTCGTTGAGTCAAATTTCAGAATTCCACCGTATTTATTTGTGTGTGTGTGTGTTTTCCGATTATTCCTCCCTGGTATCTGAGTGAAGTTCCTTCTGGCAGCTTTATAGGTCCTGGGGGGTTTGCATTGTCAGGACTAGTAAGAAGAGGAGGCTGAGTGAGGCAGGAGCCCTTGGAAGGAAACCAAGCGTTTTACAATCTTTAAATCTTTTTTTTTACAAGACCTCTATATGGTGGCATGGTAGTCATGTTCCCATTTATGGGCAGGGAATGGAGAGGTTATAGAGTTGCCACCGGAAAAGTTTCCCCTCAGGGGAGAGATCTGAATGGAGCGTCCTGCCCCCCAGGGGCCTTCTGCTAGCCCCGAGGGGCCTTGAGCATGGGGGAAAGCCGCTGGGATCAAGGTGGGCGATTCTGCGTGCTTTGGGTGCTTGCCCCCCGGGGCTGGTTAAGGGTGTAGGGGAGGGGATGGCTGGCTGGCTGGGCCAGGGAGGAGGTTGGGGGGTGGGAGGGAAGGTCTAATCCAGGGGTCGGCAAGGTTTATCTTGCCCGGGCTGGATCGGTCCCACGGAGATCCCTTTGTGGGCCAGATCATGCATGCCCGCCCATGATTTTTGGTGTCTGCACATGCACAGACGTGATTTACTGCACCACAGAAGCAAGTCCCTGCGCCACGCTGCACCGGTTTAGCACAGCACACGAGCGGGTGGCTCAGTTCGGGGGTGGCTCGTGGGCCGGTCAAACAACTTCCGTGGGCCGCTTCCGGCCCATGGGCCTTAGGTTGCTGCCGCCTGGTCTAATCCTTCTCATGGTGCCATTGTCTGAGCTTTTGGGCTATTTTAAAGGGTACGTTCTTTCAAATCTTCCCGGTTTGCGTTTGTTCTTCTCTGTATTTTATCCCGCTAAGTTGCTCTGAGACCTTTACTTCCTATAAAGTGGGCATAGGCAATCTAGACCCTCCAGATGTTTTGAGACTACAGTTCCCATCATCCCTGACCACTGGTCCTGTTAGCTAGGGATGATGGGAGTTGTAGTCCTAAAACATCTGGAGGGCCGAGTTTGCCTATGCCTGCTATAGAGCAACAAACAAATGTAATACAGTGGTCAAACACCTTGGTACTCAAACAACTTGGAACTGAAACACTGCAAACCCAGAAGTAAGTGTTCCAGTTTGCAAACTTTTTTCAGAAGCTGAATGTGCTCTGTTTTGAGTGTTATGCTTCCATTTTGAGTGCCACACTTCTGATTTAAGTGTTACGCTGAGGTCAACTGTTTTTGCTATTTATTTTGCGTTTAAGTTTTTGGGGCTCTTTTTTGTTTTTGTGACTGTGTGGAATCCAGTTCAGCTACTGATTGATTGATTGTGGGACTGCAGTACATTGTTTATTGCTTTCATTTTATGGATCAATGGTTTCATTAGATAGTTACAGTAAAATACATGTTAAATTCCTGCTTTACGGGTTGTTTTTAAAAGTCTGGAGTAGATTAATCCATTTTGCATTACTTTCTATGGGAAAGTGCGCCTTGGTTTTGGGACGCTTTGGTTTTGGAACAGACTTCTGGAATGGATTAAATTTGAAAACCAAGGTACCACTGTAGAATTTTTACAGTTGGAATGGACCCTGAAGGTCATCCAGTCCAACCCCCTGCAACGCAGGAGTCACAACTACATGGCAAATGGTCATCCAACCAGAGGCAGGTTTAGGGCAGAGTGGGCGGGTTCGCTGCACCGGGAGCTGGCACTGCAGAGGGCATGGTGACAATGATGCAGAACAGAGCACAAGAGGCAGGAGGGCAGCACCGAATTTTAGCGTCACACAAACTTTGAGAGCCCAAAGTCTGCTACTGCCCTGGTGCAACAGGAAGCAAGCTGGCTCCATCTTCCATGGAACAGCCCTTCAAATATCTGAAGGTGGCTATACTGCCAGCTGCCAGTCTCCTCTTTTCCAGGCTAAACACACCCAATTCCCTCAACTGTTCCTCAGCAGGCTTGGTTTCCAGAACAAGATGGTGAGGAGACTCTGAATACAATGGCTTTCAAAATGGGCCTGGTGACTTCTGCCCATGGCAAGACGTGGTCCTGGGGAGAATGACTGACTGGGTTCACTCTAGTGGCCCTGTGTGAGATGCCCGTGAGGGCTGCATTTCATGGGGCCATTGCGCTGCTCTTGGCACATGAGAATGGGGCCTCAAGTGTTCCCACATTCCAGACGGAGGTGCTGATACAGGTCTTTGCTTTTGCTTCCTTCCCACAGCCGGCCATCCACCACATCCCTGGCTTTGAGGTAAGACCCCCTTTCTTGGCTGTGATTCCCAGGAACTGCTGTGGGACCGGCTGCCTTTGCGATGCTGATGGCGAAGGGCCTGGCTATCGAATCTCTGGGCCTCTGCTGCCTGGTGGTCTATGGTGTGTCCTTGGGTTTGCATGAAGTGTGCACAGTCAAGGAAAGGAAAGGAGGGTGTCTTCTTCAGCCCTCTTTGGACTGTGCCTGGTGAGCTCTTCCTTGAGAGAGACTGAGCAGGGCTTCTTAGCAAGCAGCTGTTGCTTGAAGACGCATCCTGGACCCCCAGCCTAGGGATGGGGAAGCTCAGTAGCTGGGGGCAAAATGTGGCCTCTTGGCTTCTCTAAATGAACTTTCCCCAGTCCACAACCCTGTTTTGGACTACCTACAACTGCCGTCAGTCCCAGAATTTCATGAGCATGCTGGCCAGAGCTGATGGGATTTGTAATCCTAACCCCTGGAGGGCACCAGGGTTGGAGAAGCTGCCACCCTCCCTTTCCGAATGTCTAGCTACACAGCTGTGCCCAGCAAGTCCCATCCATTGATGCTCGCAGCGTCTTTAATTTATTTCCCAGTTAAAAATACATTTATATCCTGCCATTCACCTTGTTTGGATTTGAGAGCAGCATGCACCAATTCAGCTTTGAATCATCAGAGCTGGCCGACTGTCGCTTTTCGAATTTGCCGATTCGCTATAAGCAAGAGCTGCATGCCGCCCAGCCATGGCTAGGGCGCGAAATGCCGTTTCTGATGCTGTCAATTGCTTTTCGGATGTGTGCACAAAACACTGCCATTTCTGACCTTTTTTCTGTCTCTGTCCCGATCCTGCCCTCTTTGCTCCACTTCCTGTGCAATTGGGAAAACTTCACAGACCGAGCTGTCGACCGTCTTCGATGAGGTGAGGCTCTTTTGAGAACTTTCTCTCTTTCTCCTCCTGTCTCTCTTGGTGTGATCCAGGGAACTTGTCGCACGCAGTCCCCGTTGAAATGGGAGCTCCACCACAGCCCAGGGGCAGGTCCATCCATCTCACCTGTTCATTAGAGTGCGATGAACTAGGGGCAGCGGGCTCACCAGAGAACCTTGCTGCCCCTAGCCAGGGTGGGACCATCTCACCTGAAGATCCTCCAGAGATGTCTAGGTGCTCCAAGGATCATCCCAGCCCACAGCAGAGGAGGAGTGAGCTGGGGGCTTCTCCACAAGGCGGACCATAGATCAAGTCTCCCTCAGACCCCCCAGGCCATGTAGCTCAGTGTTGGGGCTCCCATCTCAAGCCCTGCGACAGAAGCTCTGCAGTGTAAGAAAGCAGACTTGGGTCTCACCCACATTTCCCCCGCTGCTTTCGCCCACGGCTTAGCACTGAATCGGAGGGCTGTTTGTTCCGAGTCAGGGGGACCAAGGGATTTTCCGAGGGACAGCGGTGGGGTGAAAGCAAATCCCCTCGGACTTGTGGCTAGAAAAGGAAACTGCTTGAACATGTGCTTTCTAGAAGTGTGACCAAGTCCTTTATTCAAGGTGTGTAATAATGCAGGAGCATTAATCCAAGGCTCAACTAGGAAATTTGAGATGAGCCTGAGACTGGATGAAAGTGCTCAACAGAGGGGAATATGCCTCCTGTCAGCTTTTAAAGGCAAGACATGGCCCCCCTTGCTCATGAGACCCTGCATGTGAGGCTGGTGTGTTTGGAGCCGCAGGCAGGGGTCTTCTCTAGCTGACCAGCCTCCCTTCCCGGCTCTCCAGGCTTTGAGAGAGAGAGGGGGGGGAAAACTTCTCAAACCCAACCTGGAGATCCCACCAATGGGATTGGACCCGAGATCTGTTTGCACGTGAAGCATGTGCTCTGAGTTACGGCCCATCCCACCTCTGCCTCTGCTTTCCACCTTCACTTTGGAAATAATACGGCTGATCTGCCTCCCAGGATGCTTTTAAGAATGGCTGCAAGCGCATGCATGGGGAGAGCTTGGGCTAGAAAAGCATGTGGCTTTGTTAGACCTCCTCCCACTTCCATGGAGGAGAAAATTGGGGTTGGGCAATCTGGGGACGGGGAAGGATAACGGGGGACTTTGGGTTGAATGTGGAAGGTGCAGTCAAGCTTTAAAGAACGAGGGGATGCTGAGAACCTTTGAACTCCGCTCTGGCATTTTCCAGAGCACCCACGGAGAGCATGGATCCCTTGTGCCCTGGAAATGGGGCTGGAGATAATAGAATCATAGAATTGTAGTGTTGGAAGGGGCCCCAAGGTTCATCTCATCTGACCCCCTGCAGGGTTTTTTTTTGTCATGCCAATGAACCCCCTCTTCTAATGCAGAAAAAAATCAAGTAGGCTCCCAAAATGTTCTGAGCAGCCCAAATGCTTCTTCCACAGTGCAGGGACTGGAATGTTTTTGCCCAGGCAGCATCTCAAGCTGCAATTCCTGCATTGTCGGGGGCTGGACTAGAAGACCCTTGGGGACCCCTTCCAACAATACAATTCTAAGATTCAGTGATTCAAGCAAGCCCTTGGCTAGCAGTGAAGCTGTATCCCGGCCTTCATTCACTGCAAAAGGGGGTCTCATCTCCCAAGGGACAACCCCCTTCCCCAGCTGCAGCTGTGGGACCCTCCATGTAGGTTACAGAGAATCCTGGGGGTGCCTTTGATCTATGGGGCGTGTCTTATGTCTCAGGGCATTTGCTACGCTCACACGGGGCTCCCAACCTGCCTGTTGCCCCTCCGCATTGTTCGCTCCCATGAGCGGAGGGTGCACCCTAGAACAGATGCCCCTTTCTCAAAGATCAACAGTGGTGTGGGTGGTTTTTTCCCCCCTACTGGGGGTTCAAACCCAGCCATGAACACAATAAACATAAAAAAAACCAAAGGAAAAAACCAGTGATGCGCAGCCCGTCCATCAGGGATTTTAGCCTGCCTTTCCTGATTTTTCTCACGGAGGGACCCTAATAATAAGACTCTGGGGGACCCCACCACACCCTCCTGGAACACATTTCGAATGTTCTGGAGGTTGCCTCTGAGATCCTGGGCTACAGCTGCTTGAGATGCCAGACTTGGAAGGAGAAGCTCATTTCCTACACAGGAGTCTCCTGCAGATCCAGGCTGTGGCTTTCCCCTCTTTTAAAAGCTCTGGAGAAAGGGGAAATCTGGTAGCCCCCCCCCCAATAGCACCAGGGCTCTGTTGGTCCAGCAGCTGCAGAGATGTGCAGGTGCACGAGGGTCCGTTGCGCTCCTTGCGCTGGTGATGTTCCTTATCTGATGTTCCTTGTCTGCTTTCTCTCCCCCTCCGCCTCGCCTCGCCTCGCCTGGGACGGGCGCTTGACAGCTGTGCACCCACCTCTTCTATCAGGAAGGGCTTCTCCAATGGGTATCGCCATGTTTTGCTCACCCTCTTCTTTCCCACCACTCTCTGCTGGGCAACCACCTGGGGGCCTGGGCAAATGGGCCAAAGAGCTTCAGAACATTCCTCCTGGAGGAAACGGGCTACCAGACAGCCGTGGGGGCTAAGAGCAGAACCTCCGCAGGCAGGGGCACTGTATCTCAGATGCCAGGGGCCAAACACCAGAGGCTTCTGCCAGGCTGCTGTTGGAATGAGAGTCCTGGGCCAAAATGCCCCCTTCAGGGCAATTATTATCAGGTCTTCCCTGAAATTGACCTGGGTTTCTCCTTGATTTTTGGCCACATGTTTCCTCTTCTCGTTTCCTTAAATGTTGGAAGAAACCTCACCCTTCCCCCCCCCCCACCTCACCCAAATCTGCAGAATAAATGTCTGAGGCTCTTTCTGCCAGTTGCTCACGCTTCATAGATGACTGCCTTAACCCTTTGCTACCCAGCCCTTCTAATTTCCCGCTCGACATCATGGGTCACGGAGTCCGTTTGGCAAGCGAGATTTTCGCAGATGTGGAAACCTTAATCTTTACAGCACCCCTGCAGGGGGGTTGCCATTGACCCCCCCCCCGTTTTTCTCAGAGCCAGAGGATATGCGAGGTTGGTATATTATTTGGCGGGGATGGTGGTGCAGACAGTTTTAACGGTGCCCTGTTGCAATTGCCTGGATGAACGGGTTTTTAAAAAACATGTTTAAAAATGCAGGCCCTTCCCATTCCTGAAATTTGGGATTCACTGCTGAATTTGGGGTCCGCCACTGCTTTTGTTTCCCATAAGTTGCCAAACAAGAGAGTCTGGCAGCCCAGCTCAGCCTGGCACCAGCACCTGGCATTTTCGGGAAACTGCTGGTGCCTCCCTGGGCCCTTCTTCAAATTATATTTCTCCCCCAATGCTCCTGTCAGTGCTGAGTCTGGGAGCTGCCATTTGGACGTCCCGCAATGGGGACTTAAAAGCAGTGGCTCCCGGAGCCAGCTGCTGGCAGCCATTGGGGTTCTGCTTACAGCTGCCGCAGGTGCTGCAGAGACAGGATGGGGCCCGCCAGAGACCCCTTTGCTGGGGGGTAAATCCTGCCCGACCCCTTGATCTCTGAGCCACCATGGCAGCTTCCTATTGCTGGTGGGAGGTGGCAGAACTGGACTTGCTGCCTGCTCTGTGCTGCAGCGCCCCCTCTGTGTGTGGCCAGAATGTGGTATTTCAGCTACTGGCTCATCAGGGATCAGGGGACTCCGTGTTCCTATCGAAGGGCAGACTCTGCCCTGGCTTCTCCAGCCTGGCTCAACTCTTTCTTGGACTGTCTTTCCTGCATGCCGGCTTGACCAGAAGCACTGACATTTCTCCTGCCTCACTTTCTACTTCTAAAGCAAATCTAAGCATTGGGGTGGGACTCAAACCCCCCCCCCCCGGTAAGCTTCCCTTATGATGATAATGATGATGATTTTATTTAATTTTATTATTTATACCCCACCCACTCTGGGTGGTTTCTGACACATATCAAAACATAATATAACATAACATCAAACAGCAGGGGTCAGCAAACTTTTTCAGCAGGGGGCCGGTCCACTGTCCCTCAGACCTTGGGGGGGGGGGCGGCGGACTATATTTTGGAAAAAGAAAGAAAGAACGAATTCCAATGCCCCACAAATAACCCAGAGATGCATTTTAAATAAAAGCACACTTTCTACTCATGTAAAAACACACTGATTCCTGGACACTGGATTCCTGATTCCGTCCGCGGGCCGGATTTACAAGACGATTGGGCCGCATCCGGCCCCCGGGCCTTACTTTGCCTCCCCATGAAATAGAAAAAGTTGCAATAACTTTAAAATAAGCTGCTTCTATCAAACAAAGCAATATTCAAGAAGCCATCAAATCTAATAGCAAACAGTAACATTAAACATCAGCAAATAATAAAGAGTTTACACTTATCAACCACAATAAAGAATTACCAATCTATAATCAATTAAAAAATAACAGCAAATCACAATGCATACATTTAACAGTGGTTGGCATCTAGCTCAAGGTCTCCCAGCTAACCGACAGCTAATCAATACCCAACATCTAATCAATACCCAAGTAGGTTGGGTCTTGCGTACCAAAGATGCAGATGATGTCACAGGAACAAAGGAGACAGTCTAGACCAGTCTTGTCTACACTGGCTGGGAGCAGGGTTTAGGCAGGCAATTAAAAGTTGAAAGAGAAGATGCCTGCCGAATCTCCAGTGGCAGAGAGTTCCACAGGACCAGGCCAATGACACTAAAGGCTCGGCTTCTCGTTGTGATCAAACGAGCCTCGCCAACTTGAGGAACAGCCAATGGCGCTCCTGGAGAAGATATCAGGGATCAAGGTGGGATATTAGGGCTCAGGCAAAGTAGTTCAGGGATTTGTAAATTTATGTAAGGACCTTGAGCCTGACTTGGGAGTAAGTGGGCAGCCAGTGGCAGCTAAGAATGGTGCCACAGGTTCTCGGCCAGATGCTCCCATCCGTGATCTGGCCGCTGCAGCAGCTGGAGCTTCTGCACCAGGGCCAAGGGCAGCCCCAGCCAGAACGCATCACAGTCGTCCAGCTGAAGGCATTGAACGGTGGCACGGCCAAGCTTGCAGCCGTTGGCAGAACTGTAGCCTGGCTTGGAGAAGACAGGGTCCCTCTACTCACCCCACCCCCTATATCCTCCCGGTTTGCTCCTGGGGCTCCCCACCGGGAGAGACACCCGTGGCTCCAATTTCCCCCCGAGTGGACCTGGCAGAGCCACGGCTCCCGACAAGCTGTTTTGATTTGGCAGCTCCTGGCAACCGCCAAGGAAAATTGCGAGCCGACGTCGGAGCGTCTCTGGCAGGCCACCGCCCGGAATCCCTCTCCGTAGCCTTATGAAGGCGCACATATAGGGATCTATAAATAAATTCGGCCTGATCCGATGTTTGAAATGTATCTGCCTCCTTAATTTAATGCAATAATACTTTCGCCTGGAAAGAGTGACTGGCTCCTAAATTGCTTCCAACTGTTGCCTTTGGTTCGGGGGGCGCCTGGTCCCCCCCTCCCCAGACCCTGAGGGTTTTCCATTTCCTCCAGTGACTCCCAGACTCGAAAAGATCACGATTAGGAAGAACCTTTGGAACTTTCCTTTAAAACTAGGGTGAATGCAGAGCAGGAAGGAAGACACTGAAACTCTAATGAGTATTATTATTATTATTATTATTATTATTATTATTATTATTATTATTCACACCCTTCAACCTTGTAACCATAAAAATAAAATCCTAGGCCAACCCCAACAACTCTTGCCATCAAAGGAACACAAATGAACAGCAAAGAACTTACACAACCGACGCTGACAACCCCCCTCCACACATTAAGTAAAAAAGAAACATTGTCACATGACCCCCCCACCCCTCACACCCTTCCCCTATCTACCGCTCTTCCCCTTTTCCTCCCCAGTGTCTCAACAATTGAAACTGATCTGTAAAAATGTTATGAGAGACATTGCACACATCTTTGTAAACTGAGAAAACCTTTAATAAAAAACAAAACAAAACAAAACAAAAAACCCCAGAGATCTCAAGGGTCTCGGACCAGGTCAAAGATGTGCACCTTCCGCATCCTGTTCAATGAAGGTGCCGGGTGCACAGCCTAGGAGCCACCACAGATAAGATTCTCTCCCATGAGCCCCCTTCCCTGGCAGATGGTCATCCAAGCTCTGCATAAAAACCTCCAAGGAAGGAGAGTCTGCGACCTCCCGATGGAGACCGTTCTAGCACCAGGTTGCGAAAGGTGGAGCTGAAGTGAGGAGCGTGCAGCAGAGAATTATAGAACTGTAGCGTTGGATTGGGTGCCCCAAAGGCCATCCAGCCCAACCCTCTGCAATGTGGGACCCAGCTCCCAATTGAAATCCTTGTGTGTCAGTTGTGTTTCCTTGCTGCGTGAAGGAAGCCGAACGAATGGTGCTTCTGACCACCTTCTTCTTCTTCTTCTTCTTCTTCTTCTTCTTCTTCTTCTTCTTCTTCTTCTTCTTCCTCTTCCTCTTCCTCTTCCTCTTCCTCTTCCTCTTCCTCTTCCTCTTCCTCCTCCTGTTCTTCTTCTTCTTCTTCTTCTTCTTCTTCTTCTTCTTCTTCTTCTTCTTCTTCTTCCTCTTCCTCTTCCTCTTCCTCTTCCTCTTCCTCTTCCTCTTCCTCTTCCTCTTCCTCTTCCCCTCCCTTCCCCCTCCCTCCCTCCCCTTTTTTTGAAAGTATTTTTTATTTGATTTTACAATTAAAGTTATAACAATACCAAATAAGTATCAACGCTTAGAGATTTCTCTGAGTCTCTAGACTCCTCCATCCCCTCCTCGGGTCTTATTGTCAACATTGTCAACTGCATATTATTTCATAATCCATATTTTAAATCTGTCCATATTGCCCATAATACTTGTTACATTACAAGTGTTATTAGAATCCTGCTCATGTTTTCATCTGCTTGCAGTGGTCTCCCAGCTTGGTTTGCTATTCCTCTCTGGACAGGACTTCATCTTCTTTCCATCTCTGGGCTAGTAACATCCGTGTGGCTGTTGTTGCATACATAAAAAAGCCTTTTCTGATCCTTTGGAATATTGGCACCTACAATTCCTAATAAAAAAAAACTTCTGGTTTTTAAATAAAAGTTATTTTTTTATTTTTTTAAAAAATAAATCTTTATTTATGATTTCTTTAAAAACCAAGATACAAATACGAATATCAATCACTCTCCAATCATAATAAAAAGTATACAAAAATTATAAGGCAATATGTATTGCCTTAAATAAAAGTTATTTTAAACATTTTTTCATTTCATTATATATCATTTCCCAGAATGCTTTTATTACTTTACACAACCACCACATACGATAAAAGGTACCTTCTTTTTCTTTACATTTCCAGCAGATATTTGTACTTGGCTTATAAATTTTTGCTAACTTACTAGGAGTCAGATACCACCTGTACATAATTTTCATATAGTTTTCTTTCAGCGTATAAAATGCTGTGAATTTCAAATTGGTTTTCCATAACCTTTCCCGATCTGAAAGTTGAATATTGTGCCCCCAATCCCTCGCCCAGTATATCATTGCGGATTCAACCTGACTTCTTTCCCTTTCTATTCCAGTCTGAAGATTCGGACCTGCCGTACCCTCCTCCCCAGAGAGAGCCCAACATCTTCATGGTCCCTCAGGGGATCAAGCCCGTCCTTCAGCGTACAGCCATTGAGGTGGGTGCTGGAGGCCGCGTGAGCCGTGCCTGGGGGCCCACAAACAATCCTCTGGGAGAGAGAAACTTTCATTTGATATGATCAGGTGCAATGCATTGGTTCTGACAATACGATGTCAATTTTTCAGGGGTCGGTATATAATGAGATAAAAAAAATTCTAAAATACACATTCCCAAAAAAGCCGGAGTTATTTCTGTTATGTTTAATAGGGAATGAAATCAAAAAGGAAGATGTAAAAATATTTATGTATGCCACCACTGCGGCCAGGATACTATTAGCACAAAGGTGGAAAACACCAGAAATCCCATCAATAGAAGAATGGAGAGTTAAACTGATTGAATATATAGAATTGGCCATGTTGACTGGTAGGATAAGGGAACAAAAAGATCAAAAGACTCACAAGGATTGGAGTAAATTTCTGGAATATCTCAAAAGGCATTGTAAAATGGTAAAAGCACTTACAGGATTGACGTAACATCTACTACTGTAAAAATAATGTATGCATAGAAGAAATGATGGTATATGGAGATATTGTATGGAAGGGAAAAAGCACATTAATTAACAAACAAAACCAAAACGAAAGCACAGGGGAAGTCAAGTTCGGCAGAACGGACTTATTGGATTGCCTATCTTGTATTTGTAACTTGGGGATACAGTTTATGTTATGTTTGTTTATGTTTAAGTTGATGCAAGAGAAAATAATAAAAATTATTGGGAAAATTTTTTTTTGAGGGGTCGGTGACTAGCAGCCATGTTCCCCTTACTGAGAAGTTTAACCCTTTCCCTCTCTTTGCTTTGAGGGGGGTCTCCTGCCCGCACAATATGGGGCTCTGCTTTATCCCTAGTCAGACCATTCATCTGTCCAGCTTAGCTTGGTCCTCACTGACCAAGTGGCTCTCTAGGGCATGTACCCAGCCCACCCTGGAGGTGCTGTTTGGAATTTGAACCTGGGACCTTCTGCATCAAAAGCAGGTCCTCTCCGGCTGAGCTATGGCCCTTCCCCAACAACCCAGCGGGATGCAGCGGTTAGAGCGTCAGGCCTGGGTTCCCATCCCTACTTGGCCATGAAGCTGACTGTCACTTTAGGCTGGTCACTGCTTCTCAGCCTACCTCTCAGGGTGGTTGTGGGTAGATTAAATAAGTTGAAGGGAGAGCCATTCCGCTACCTTGAGATCCTTGGAGAAAGTGGTGGGACGTTGTGAATGCAATAATAAATTGATTTGGCCACGTGGAGACATCACGTCAAAGGAGTTTCTCTTTTTCTCAAAGATTTCCTCTCTCTTCTAAGACATATTTGGGTCTCATTTCTGTTTTGATAATAATTTCTATTAGTTTTCATTTACAATAATCCAATCATAGCCTCATTACTGTATAACAATGCCAAATTACAATACAATTACCAATGCCAATCATTTAGATACCAAATTATACAATTTAGGTGCCCCCCCCCCCGTGGGCTAGAATTGATGGTTTGATGATTTACTTTATTTCTGCGTTCCAAAATCTTATTCATTTCAATGGCACTCCAGTCAAAATAACAATCCCTTATGCAACAACTGCAATTTTAACGACTTCCGTTCGTATTGACACATTAAATGATTTATAAATCTACAGGTGAAGCATTCAAACTGTATCCTTGTTCTTCCTGTGTGTGGCAATTATTTTGTCTGTGATGTTTCTTCCTGTCCTTATAAAATAGTCTGTCTATCTTTCCCAGTTGCTGCTGCTCTCCATCATGCCTTGGGCGGAGCTGATATCCCACGGTTGTTTCAGAAGTTCTCCATTGCTCTGTCCAGTGTGTCATTGTTTTGCAACTTTAGCAGCAGCTGCAAAAATCGCACTGTCCCAATAAATATTCTGTTTTCGCCATTTTTCTCTCAGCCTGGGAAGGAGAGTGATCTGTTGAGCTTCAAATAACTCAGTAATGAACCTTACCTAGGCAAGCTCGCAGATTCCTTTCATCCCTCCGTTCAGCCGAAGATAAGCGCTTATACTTCTTTCCTTTTGTCCATCCTGACTTCAGATATTGGCATGGGGGCTCCGGAACCTGAAAAGCTACCAGCTGGCCAGTGTGACGTCTCCCAGTCTCCTGGTGGAGTGTGGAGAGAAGATGGTTCAGTCGTGCGTCATCAAGAACCTCAAGAAGAACCCCAACTTTGACATCTCTGTCCTTTTCATGGAAGTGGTGAGAGGCCGTCGTTCCTGCTTCATCTTGGCTCTGCATGCTCATCGAGCTTTTCTCTTGCCATTCTTGGCTGGAGAGTCACCTTTGCTCTTTGAATCGTACAATCAAAGAGTCAGAAGGGACCCTGAGAATCATCTAGTCCAACCCCCTCTTCCATCTTTATGGTATTGTCGATAATAACATTGCGCCGCTTGAAGTAATAGGATGCATAAAAGCTGATTCCTTTTGGAATAAAAATGGTCGAGACCCATAACTATGCTTCAAAGTTTTACTAACCAGAACTCCTTCAAAACAGGTACAAATCAATCTATGACACATCCAAGCAATTCCAAAAGGCTTATGCTTATCCAAGCATAGGTTCTTTTTCTTCAATATATATATATAATATTTATGATCAGAGCAAAATTCAAAGCTCTGTCTCTCCCATAGGTTCATTAGCCTGCATCTAGCCTAAAGCTATGCATTTCCTGGGGAGGCTCATTTATATGACACAAGTAAATTGCATCTGGGAACAAAAGACAAAGGTACCTCCCCTTCAAAATGGCAATTTGCAATTGAATACCTTGATCATGTAATCTAAGGTTAGACACTCTTGTGTAAGCGAGCAGAGAACAGCAGTAGTTAACTGGTTGGAGCTCAGAGAGCTCCAGAATGCTTCAAAAGAAATTTCCAATGGTAACCCTTTCAGAAATATACCTAAGGCATTCTCCATTTCAGTGTGCAATTCAACAATTATACTTAACATATACCAATGGGGAGAAGTCCACCCTCCCTCCCTCTTTCTCCTCTTCCTCTGCTTCCTCCCTCTCTTTCTTTGCCTTGCTGTGCTATTTCTGCTTCTTGTTTCAGAACTTGCCAAGGGAAGATCTGTACTGTCCCCCCATCATCATCAAAGTGATTGACAACAGGCCCTTTGGCCGGAGGCCGGTGGTGGGGCAGTGCACCATCCGCTCTCTGGAAGCATTTTTCTGCGACCCCTACAAGGAGGAGGCCGTGTTCCCTGAAATGCATGGAGGTATGGCAAACCAGGGGAGGTCACGCTGGCATTTGATTCCTTATTCACAGAGAGAGACGTGACACGGTTGGTTAACGGTGCTTGGTTAACGGTGTTGCTCTAAACAAACTCCTCCCCCCTTTTGCCCTCAGTTGTCACAATCTCCACCCCTTAAGATGCAGTGGCTGGGCAAGGTCCTTTTTGCCTATTTGCTTTCTGTTCTAGCACTTTCGCTGTCCTCCGAGTCCTAGGAGGGGGGTGGGTCTGGAGTGCTTTCTAAAGATAACGTGTCAGTCAGTTATCCTGGCTCTGATGCTTCCCCCCTTTCTTCTTCCATAATCTCCCAGTTTTGTCCCTCTTCTGACTCAGAGTCATGACCTTCTGCAAACCACCATTGTAATTCTATACTGTCCTCCTCGGGAAGGTTCAGGAAGAGGGGGAGGTGGTCTCCACCATTCCCCCTCTGATGTACAGTCCCTGGCACTCAGTGTTGTCTACACTGGCTGACGGTGGTCCCCCAGGTCCCCCAAGCAGAGGTCTCTCCCAGTCCTACCTAGAGATACTGCCAGGCATTGAACATGGCACCTTCTGCAAGTGCTCTCCCACTGAGCTATGGCCTCATTGTCTCCCTGGTGCATGGAATACCCACAGATGAGGTCCTCCTCCCTTCCCACCCAGCAACCTTTTAGTTGTCCTCAAGAGGTCTTCTTTAATCCAGAGGCACGCTTTGGCTTTCTAATGGTCTTTATAGGGTGATGAGGGCAACCATTCTGGTGGATCCGTCCACCGTGAACCTGCCTTGTGAATTAAGCAATGTACTGCAT
Organism: Zootoca vivipara; assembly: GCF_965207765.1. Classification (NCBI taxonomy): domain Eukaryota; kingdom Metazoa; phylum Chordata; class Lepidosauria; order Squamata; family Lacertidae; genus Zootoca; species Zootoca vivipara. The sequence continues at coordinate 73,532,804 of NC_142583.1, forward strand.
GGCTGAAGATCTTGCTGAAGAAGACTTCCAAGGCTGGTTTGGCAAATCTACAGAAAACTCGCCTGGGTGGCTTTAGAAGAGGATTGGACCAATTCCTAGAGGAGGAGAGGAGAATGGATGGCTCCTAGCCAGCATGGCTCTGCTCTGCTTCCTGTCAGGAGTATGGGCAGGAGTCAGGCTCTGGGGCCTGTAGTGCTTTGCAGGATTGGGGCCTGCCTCAGCTTGTGCTGGAGAGGCAAGGAGTAACCATTCAGGTGAGACCACTTGATATCTCACTGCACCTGGTGGCAGGAGCTGGGAGGGATAAAAGCTCAGCATTTCCCTTCAGCTCTTTGCCACAGCAACGCTATCCCTGCCTGGTTGCATCTGGCCTCTTGCTCCTTGGACCCTTGCCTTGCCGACGCCTTGATCCTTGACCCTTGGACCTCTGCCTTGCCGACGCCTTGCTCCTTGACTCCCAGACCTTCGCCTCTGCCTTGCTCCTTGACCCTGCGACTGCCTGCTGCGGGACCCTCAGCCCTGCACCTGTTCCTGCTTCTACACCACCATCTTGCCTCTGGTCCTGACGCCCTCAGCCAGGGCTTCAACCACCCGCCGACCGGACCGTGATACTTCCACAGTCTGCGGCAGCAATGTTTCTACATCCCAGTTGCTGGAAACTGCAGAAGGGGAGAGTTGCTCTTGTGCTCAAATCCTGCTTGTGGGTTCCTCATAATTGGCATCTTGGTTGGCCACTGTGGGAACAGGATGCCGGGCTAGATGAGCCATTGGCCTGATCCTGCAGGCTATTCTTAGGTTCTTATGTCTTTAAAAGAGTCCCCTGACCTGGGAAAGAGGAGAATGGGCTGGTTGTGATTTGCACACGATTCGAGTCCTGACTCCCCGCACTCAGCAAATCTCATTTATTTTGTATTTCAGATGACGTGAGCCTCACTCCAAGAGATGATGTCCTCATTGATATTGATGACAAAGAACCTCTCATTCCAGTCCAGGTAAGAAAGGGGAAAACTAAGGCTAACCTTTCCATTTCCTAGCTCAGAATACAAGCTGGAATTGCGAAGGGATGCTTGGATCCAGAGCACCCAAATCACATTTTTCATCAAATGAAACAGCAGCAACCCCTAAGATGTTGCTAACTAGGAGCAGTGGAGGTTGGGGTCCTGTCCCCCTGCTACCCCTCATCTGAGATTTCTGATTCAGGGTGTGGGCATGGCTGGACCCCGAGAGAGACGTGTTGCCTACAAGTGAAAAGGTTGCCGGGGTGAGTCCAGCTCAGTGAGAGCCCTTGGGTGCCAATCTCCCTCTCTCAGCCTACCCTACTTCATATTTTCATGATTTTTAAAATGAAAATGAGGAGGGAAGGACCAGGTGTGCTGGCCTTGAGCTCATTTGGTGGAGGGCAAATAAGGACTATGAACGTTGGTGGGCAAATAAGGAGATTCTGGGATGAGTGAGGAAAGCAGGTTAAGTACACACAGCCATAAAATATTGTAGATAAAAAACCCCACAGAGATGTGGGGAAAAGGCATTGGGCCCCTAGAATTAAATGCGGAGGGAAAGCCTTTAAGGCATTTCCAGTTGTCGACCTACAAGATTGAGGACTCCGCTGGGCATGTATCCCTTGCCCTGATAAGGGACCAGGGTGGTCCGTCAGCTGGGATGGCTTCTCCGGTTCATTCCTCCTCTTGGGTCAAAACTGACCTCCCTGATTCAGGGAGAAGTAAAGATTCAGGGATTTCCCTCGAGGGGGCACCCCAAGTCCCCCACCCTCCTTTTCTCTTTTTCCTCTTCCCGAATGATATAGGGCAGGCATGCCACAAACTCCCAAGAGATTGTGATCTACTCCCAGTGTAAAGAAAACTGGCAGTGATCTACCCATTGTCATTGGAGGGAGGAGGAGCGTGCGTAGGGTGGGTGGATTGCCCAGTTGTAGAGCTTTTTTTTTTAGGAGGGAAGTGCCCAGAGTTGTTGAACTTTTTGGGGGGAGGATTGCAGAGTTTTTTAAGCCTTCTCCCCATAAATTTTTGTACACGGTAAGGATCCCACGATCTACCAGGATCAGCCAGGGATCTGCCGGTAGATCGTGATCTACTCGTTGGACATCCCTGATATAGGAGCTACCATAATGGCTGAGTTCAGCTGGGGTTTCAGGCAGGATCTCTTTCCTAGGGAAATGCCGACCTACCTGGAGATGCCAGGAATTGAATTGAGCCAGTGTGGTATAGTGATTAGCGAGACTAGAACCTGCGAGACCGAGGTTCGAATCAGCAATGGGTGACCTGGAGCCAGTCACTGTCTTCCTATGACTCCAGCTTACTCTTCCACCCAATGCCTTTCCTTAGAGTCTTTATCAAGGCCTGGACCACCCTCGTGCCTCACCTGGGCACCCAGAGGCCAACCTCTATGTGTGGCCACCTTCATCCAAGCAAGCCCCGTCCAATCTCCAGAGCATTCTTGCTTGCCTCGAGAGACGCTGCTTCATTGCGAATGGGGACGAGAGGACCACGGGACATCCTCAGATGCTGGATCAGTTAGGAGTGGCTTTGAACACTGCTCAGGACAGGATGTTCCTGTCCCAGGACAGTCAGTAAGAGGTCAAGGATCAGGCTCTCCAAGTGCTTCTTTTGGAGTGCAGATACCTCACGCCGTTGTCAGAGTTCCTGGGAACACTCACATCTTGCCAGGAAACTCCTTTTCATGCCAGGTCTCTCCAAGGGCTCCTCCTTCCCTTTTAGCTGGACACAACATCAGCAACAGGAAGCCCTGTTCCCTTTCTCTCACCACCCCAGTCAGGGACAGCTTGTGTCGGTTCCTTGCCTGTCGTGACCCCGGAGTCCAGCAGTGCTCAAGACAGAGTCAGAGAGCCTGCAGAGTCATCTGGCTAAACATTCGGATGAACCTTCTGCTGGCAAGAGCTGCTTGAGGCAGGCATGGACCTCCTTTGGAGTCTCCTTCCTTGGAGGTTTCTAAGCAGAGGTTGGATGGCCACCTGTCATGGAAGCTTCAGTTGAGATTCCTGCATTGCCGGGTGTTGGACTAGATGGCCCTTGGTGGACCCTTCCAATGCTACAGTTGTGTGATTCGAAGAAGTGAGATGGGATTCCTGACTCTGACTCTGATGCTGGTGACCAGGACCCCCCACTAAATCAAGCGCTGATGGGCACCCCCTGGAACCAATTCAACAGCACGTGGTCCATAAAGCTTCAGCTGCGACCAACATGGGTGTCTTCTCCTGGATCCCTAACCTACCTCCTGATGCATCAGGGAGTGCACCAGATTGGAGGTTAGCGGGCGCAGAAGGTCAGGCACATGGCCTTCAAGAGGCTCCGTTCCTTCAAAAGTGGGGTGGGCCACTGGCCTTGTCCAGCAGGCTCTGTTCTTAGGGAGCCTTAGAGAGAGGGACTGGAAGCAGAGACTGAAAAGGCCACCTCCAACCCTTCTCAGAGCAGGTTGCTGATCAGGAGCTCTCCATGGTGCTGTCTTGCCCTATGGGCTACATCGCCAGGCCAGAGATGGGCATAACCAGTGCCTGGCAGGCTGGCTCAGATGATGCTTTGGGATGTCTCCCATGACTGAGGAAGGTCTGCTGTGTTGAGGGGCTCACTCTGAAGAATGTGTTGATGTGAGGGTTCTTGGACGGTCAGCAAGTGCACAGCAACATGACTCAGGAAATGGAAGTAGAGAAGAAAATGACCAGGTCAAAGGTAGAGTTGGGAAATAAGGAAGGAAGAGGGTGAGATGACAGAGGTAGCCCTGAGATACCCCAGACCTGGACCTTTTAGGCTTCAAAGACCAGCACTTCAAACAAACAAACAAATGTGATGTCATGTCGATGAAGGGCTTCACTTTTGGGGCAAATCATGGTCTCTCCGGGACCAGATCGGTTCCATCTGGTGGATGGGAAGAGAGTAATTCAAGCTGAGCTCTGCCTAAGCAGTTCTCCACATGCAATGCCATATCCCGGCACATGGAAGCTGCCAACGTGGCCTTTATTACGTGGAAATTGCCTATGACTTCATCCCTGTCCATTCGTGGGGAAACAAACAATCCCTTCTCCCCTCCTTCAGCAGCCCTTTCATCAGGCAGCCAGAAAGGGGGTATGTGCAACTGGCGCCCTTTTACTTTGAAGTGGAGGGGTCCTCTCCCGCATTCCTCTGGGGTTCTGCCCGGTATTATAACTGAGAAGAGGGTGAGCGACTGGGGTCTGGCAAGCCTCTTGGGACTCCACTGTGGCTTCCTTTGAAGTGGCATCTCTCCCCCCGTCTCCGTTAAGAGGACCATAACCTACGAGACTTAAGTGGAGGCTGATCAGATCCTTCTGTGGCAAGTCACAACCCAGTTCTCTTTCCAACAGGCAGTTCTCTAGGAGTTTTTTTTCCTGCCGCGTCGCCTTTGAACGTCAGAAGATTCAGGAGGTGCAAAAGGAAGGACTTAGAATTGTAGGGTTGGGAGGGGCCCCAAGGGTCCTCTAGTCCAACCCCCTGCAATGCAGGAATCTCAGCTAAAGCATCCATGGAAGATGGCCACCCAACCTCTGCTTTGAAACCTCCAGCAAAGGAGAACCCACCACCTTCTGACCGTTCCGCTGCCAGGTGGCTCTCGCCTTCAGAAAGGGCTTCATAAAATATAGTTGCCATTTCCTTTCTGGCAATTTGAATCCTCAGTGTCTGGTGCAACTATGGGAATTGCTTCCAGAAGAGTCTGTGATGGTCACCAACTTGGATGGCTTTCAAAGATGATCAGACACATTGCATTGTTGCAATGGGGTCCTGTTGGTGGGCTTCCATGGGCAGCTGGTTGGCCACTGCGAGAACAGAAAGCTGGGGCAGGTGGACTTGTATTGCTCACTTTGTCTCAGCACAGAGGTTTAGACAGACTTCAGGTGGTGTTTTGGGTTGCTGAACAAGGTTAACTGTTTGGTGGATTTGTAGCTGGTTGACTGACCGAACCCAAAGTGGACTCATTAATGGTTCCTCATCATCCTAGAAAAAAGTGACAAGTGGGTTGCTGCAGGTTCTGTCCTGGGCAAGGTGTTGTTCAACGTCTTTATAAACGACTTGGGTGAAGGAATTGAGGGGGTGCTCATCAAATTAGCAGATGACACCAAACTGGGAAGGGTAGCTAGTGGCACAGAAGACAGAATTGGGATTCAAAATGACCTTAACAGATTGGCGCTCATTGGGCACAAGATAATAAAATGAATTTCAATAGGGACAAATGTCAGGTTGTACACTTAGGTAGAAGGAACCCAGTGGCAGGTAGGGAAGGGCAGGAACCCGGGGACGAGGTCCACCAGGACACACCTGGGCAGGATGGGGATCCCCCCAGAAGCTGGCACCTGAGTATTGCACCTGATTCACACTCCCTCAAAATTGTGCCCCCAGGGCCATGGCCCTCCCATACTATGCTCCTGGGTGGGAGGGCTCTGGTGCCCTGCCAGAGCCCTTGTGTCTTGTTCCCAAAGCCTGGCACCTCATTTTCTTGGCTTTGGGAAGGTGACTCAAGGGTTGGGGGCATCAAATGTTGGCCTCTCACAGGTCTGCCCCCGTATATAGCTTTCGCACAGATTGGGCATTTCTGCATCTGTCGTCAGGGTGGCATTCCACCTCCAGGATGTTTGCTGCTGCTCCTGCCATTGCTCCATCCGGCTGCCCGTCCTTAAGCCTGCTCCCAATTAAATTCAATCGGAGCCGCCCAGAGGGGCTCACTGCCTTCATGCTGCCGAAGGCCCTGGCCTGCTGCTGCTGCTGCTTAAATTGCCAAAGATTTATCCTGCTTAGATGTGGCGCAGAGTCAGGGGCAAACAGGGACTTGGGTTTGCCACACCCTGTCACCACTGGCGCCGCAAGATCCATGTGCAAGCCCCTCTCCCCACCAGACGATCGTTTGCCAGGAGGCAGAGAGGGAAGATGGGATGGGAGAGAGTTCAGAGCTTAGGTAGGAAAGGCACTGAGCGTTTCCTTGCAAATAAAATGAGAAGCTCGTGTTTGGGATTCCATAGCTGAGATGCAGCTGGGAGCACCAAACCTAAGTTGAGCAGGGCTCTCTGGCATCAACAAAAAACTGGGCACTGGAGTGGTGCACGGGTCTGGAGGAAAATTTTCCCTTCTGCCCATCTCTCTCTTGGATCATCTCATGGGCTTCTGAGTTTTTTGGGGTTCTGGGTGAGGTGGTAAGATCATATCCTCCAACATTTCTCTGATGAAAATAGGAATGTCCAGGGCTTTTTTTTCAGCTGGAACTCAGTTCCAGCACCTCTCAGGAGGGCATCAATGCCAATATCAGAGAACAAAGGAGGTGTTCATGGTGAGTTCTGGCACCTCTTTTTCTAGAAAAATAGCACTGTGGGTATCCTGTTCCATAACAATAACAACAACCTTATTATTTATATCCCATCCATCTGACTGGGTTTCCCCAGGCACTCTGGGCGGCTCCCAACATATAGAAAAACATAACAAAACATTTTAAAAAAACCCTTTCCTATACAGGACCCCCCTCAGATGGCTCTTGGGTCAGATAACTCCGTTCCCTCCAACATTTCTCTGGTGAAAACAGGGATGTCCTGAGGAAAAGTGGGCATTCCAGGATGAAATCAGAAACTGGTCCAGCTTCTGAAAATCCAGGGCTGTCCCTGGAAAATAGGGACATTTGGGGGTTCTGTAAGATACACCTTTGTATTTCTGCATTTTTGTACTTAAGCACATTGGTTGTTTGTGTTTTTAACTCTTCCATATGAAAGTCGCCTTGAGATGGCGGTTTAGAAAGCAATTCATAATTCAGTGCTAATAAGGATCATTTCATATTTCTGCGAGGCAATTGTGGAATCATTCGGAACTATTGCCCCCTTTTGCTCAACTGCTCTGATATGGCACACCCCTCCTGTAGAATAATAGATTATGGTTGCGATTTGCAATATGACTATCATAATCTCCCTGTGCTATCAAGGTATGCTGCCCTTTGTTGAGTAAGCAGAAGGCAGGCCCTTGCCCCGAGGAGTGTGCAGTTTAAATTTTAACAGTGAAGAGAGACAGTAGGAGAAAAGACAGGGATGGAAGATCACCAAGTCTCACCATTTGCATAGGGCTAGCTCAGGGGCACTTCCCAGTGGGCTGGGTCCTTAATCTTGCAAGAATTCTGTGAGATAGGCCTGTGAGACAGACATACTGTACCCATTTTACAGATTGGCGAACTGAGGCTAAGAGGTGGATTTAGGATTTTAATCCCAGTCTGCTTTTGCCTGATTAACTCTGGGAGCTTGTTGTGCTCTTTGCTTTGATTAACCTCAGTTATCCACATCTCTGGAACATTGTGCGTATTTGAGCATCATTAGATGCAATGAGGATGGCAGCCAATTTATTTGCTCCTTTTTCCACCCTGTTCCCACATTCTCTAGTTCAGGGCTGAAATTCACCCCAAATTTCCCAGGCATAGCTGGTATTTGGCCCTTGTAAGCAGGCATTCAGGCTGTTGTTCTCCTTATTTAGGATCCTGGGCATCTGATGCCCAAAATGACGACACCCCCCCCCAAAAACCCTAGCTTATAATGAATAAACAAAAGGGAGGGAGCATTGAAACACACTGTGGCATAGGAGTTAGAGTGCTAGACTAGAACCTGGGAGACCACGGTTTGGATACCCGTTGGGTACAGTCACTGTCTCTCAGCCTGACCTACCCCGCAGGGTTGTTGTGGGGATTAAATGAGGAGAGAAGAGTTTGGATTTGATATCCCGCTTTATCACTCCCCGATGGAGTCTCAAAGCGGCTAACAATCCTCAAAGCGGCTAACAATCTCCTTTCCCTTCCTCCCCCACAACAAACACTCTGTGAGGTGAGTGGGGCTGAGAGACTTCAGAGAAGTGTGATTAGCCCAAGGTCACCCAGCAGCTGCATGTGGAGGAGCGGAGACGCGAACCCGGTTCCCCAGATTAGGAGTCTACCGCTCTACCGCTCTTACCTACTACACCACACTGGCTCTACACCACACTAGGAGAATAATGTATGCCACCTTGCACTACTTGGAAAAGAAGGTGGGCTATAAATGCAAACAAACAAACAAACAAACAAAGCCCTTCGAAACAACACCATGAAATGCTTCAAAGGTATAAAATCTGCATGCCCAAATGAAAAGGGAGAGCTCAGAGGCCCTCTTGCCTCCTTGCTGGCCTAGTTTGCAAGACATCATGGTGAGCCTGAGTATCTCAGGACTGTGTGAATGCGCTGCCTCCCACAGAAGATCCTGCCCCCCCTTGCTCTTCCCGTAGCTTTTTAGCTCAGGGCGAGAGGATGGCTAAGCCAAGGCTCAATAGCCAAAGTTCAGGACAGATACAAGAAAGTGCTCCTTCCCGCAGTGTGCAGTTCATCTATGGAACTCACTTCCCCAGGAAGCGCCAAGTGGGCAAATGGAGGAGGAGAGGGCTCTGGGTGGCTCTACTCTGGCTCTATGGCGATGCTTCTGAATCCCAGTTTCTGGGTGGGTGTTGGGATGGGGAGAGTTGCTGCTCTTGGGCCCGAGTCCTTCACTAGATGGGCCATTGGCCCGATCCAGCAGGCTCTCCGTATGTCATCCTAACCCTGGGATGGTTCTTCAGGCTGCCCTTCCCTAACCATGTGCTGTAGCCCAACAGCCAAGGGTCTTGGCTAAGCAGGAGCATTAGTGGGGAAGCCCAGGAGGAGCCAAACAGGTGCCATCATCTCCTGCACAGCCAGGCATTCCTGCGAAACCATGGCTTGGCTAAACATTATGTGCAAAGGCAGCTGCTGTACCCACAAAACCAGTCAGCGTGGATTCCCCCCCCCCTCACACCTTCCTTGTTCTTGGAGATCCAGTTATTTGGACTCGAGGTCTTCCCCATGTGCTCGTTTGGATAAGGGAGGTTATATTTCTCTGTCTTATTTGTGTTTTACAAAAACCAACCCTTGCTTCTGCCCTTGTGCGTTGGATTTGTGCTTGTCTAACTCCACCACTAATCAAAGATTTTAATTTGTAGCCTGAGGACGGCATGACCAGCTCAGCTTTCATTAACACGCAAACTTCCCGGGCCGACCCTCATGTATGTATGGCTTCATTTCTCACCTAATTACTGGGTTTGGCGGCTTTATTCTTTATTTTGCAAACCCGGGGTTTTCTTTTCTTTCTCTTTTTTTAATGGTGTGTGGTAGGTGGTGGAAATCGCCACAAATTGGAGGCTGGGAGTGTCGGGTGGACGTTTTCTCAGCTTACACAGAAAGACGAGAAAACCCCAGCCTTCTATTTATGCCTGCAAAATTTGTCCTGATATTAAAGGAAAAATAGAAAATTGGAACCACAAAATTGGGTTATTCGGTTGAGGCAAAGCCCAGGATTCCTTGCTGGGTGGAAGTTATTGGGTCATGAAGTTGGAATAGCTGGATGCCTTGACGTGGCCTCAGGGAGTCCCTTTCCTTCCACACATCCCTCAAGTGATGTTGGGGGGGGGATTTGAGGACTGGTGGGTGCTGAGAACTTGGGGGTGCATGAAGAACATAGAAATTGTTCCTGTGTAGCCCCCAGCTGCTGCATCTGCAAGGCCTGGAGGTTGAGAGTCTGCAAAATCCCTCATCTGCGAGGCTGCACTCAAGAGTGGGGCAGGACCATAAAACTGACAAGAACCAGTTTAGGAGGACTCTAACTGAATGCTAAACTGGGGGGGAAAGAAACAGCTCCAGATAAGATACAAGGAGGGCTCTGCATATACAGTAAAAAAAGGGATTGAGTAAATGTTTTCAAGGACTGCAGTTGGAGGAAGAGTTTATTTTCTACAAAGGGGATGTGTTAACAGACAGACTCTTTTGGACTCTGAATTAATTGTACTACTGAATTCAAAGTCTGACTAATGAGGAATCTGGGCTGAGCCTTTGTATCAAACCCCCAAAGGGAATTTTCTCCCACAGCCTTTACTCTTGGGAAATGCTAGGTGCCCAGCCGGGCCTGATCCATCCATTAAGGGGAAAGGTTGTTCTGGTTCCCAGACTAGTATGTGGAGGACAGAGCACTCCTGAAAATTATTATCTTTGACCTCTGCTGTGAAAATGAGGCCCTAGCAAATCCCAGTTACTATTCCAGACTAGCCTTTGCCAACCCGGCGCCCTCCAGATGGGGCAGACTGGCTGGGGCTGGTGGGAGTTGTAGGTCCTCAAGTCAAGGAGGCCTTTCCTTATACAGTATAGTCTTTTGGGGACTTTGGCAAGCTTTAGAGATTGAAAAGAGAGCTTTTCAAGCCCTGCCGAATTCCCATAGCTCCCCCTTGTCATTCAAGCGAGGGGGAATGGGGCTTTTAATCTGAGCCAAATTTAACATCTGCAGACCCCAACAGAAAAAAAACCCTGCAAGCCGTTGAATTAGAATAAAGGCAGCAAAAGTATCATCAGCATGCAATAACCTCCATTCATGCACACGGTGAGGGACCCAAAGGTCATTCAACATAACACAGCTCGCTTAGAATGGAGAACTTATAGCAAAGGGTTTTTGCATGGCGAAAAGAGGGCTTCTAGCTGCAGCAATGAAGCTCATGGCTACAGGTGGGAGGATTTAGGATTTGGGGGAACGTTGATGCCTTAGACCTGGAGAGGGGCCTGATTCAGCTTCTGCCATTACCAGAGGGACTAATCCTGAGGAACCCAGTGCACGGTCAGGTGGGGAGAGCCCCGTTGCTCCCAGCTCCTGCCTGTGGACTTTCCCCTGGCTGCCCTCTGTGAGAACAGGATGCTGGGATAGCTTGGCAGCTGATGTCCGGTTCAGCCTAATCTCGGTTCAGCAGCTACCATTAAAAAAAAAATTATTGGTAAGAGATGCGCAGCTTTATCTCCGCTCTTTCATTTGCTTAGCAAACAAATGTAAAAGCAACACTGTGTACTTGAGATATGGCATGGCATTTGGTTTCACTGCTCACCTCCCCGTTTGCAAATTAACTTGTACAGCACATGCCGGAAAGGAAAGTCGCAGATACGGAGATGCTCCCTGAGGAAGCCGGGTCACTGCACATCAGTGCAACACACACACACACACACACACACACACACACACACACACACTCTGCCCAGGATGGATGGGAGGGGATAAATGCCTGCAGCGAGCCGGACGGATCCCTTTCCACCCATGTAGCTGCATTCCTCAGACGGGGCCATTCACACAAAACAAGCAATTGTGCCATCGGAAATTGCAGGGTTTCCAAGACGCATCTGGGGGACTTGAGGAAATGGCTAAACTTAAGAAATTCCACCAATGAATACACAAGATGAGCCTGCTGGATCAGGCCAATGGCCCCTGCGGTCCAGCATCCTGTTCTCAAAGTGGCCAACCACACGCCCCAAAGGGAAAGCTGCAAGCAGGATTCGAACCCAAGAGCAGCTCTCCTCTCCTGTGGTTTCCAGCAACTGGGATTCAGAAGCATTGCTGCCTCCAACTGGGTGGCAGAGAAAAGCCATTGATAGCCCTTCCCTCCCCTGTGAATTTGTCTGATCTTCTTTCATAGTGGACCAGACCATGTTGGTGACCACCACTGCCTCTTGTGGGAGGGAGTTCCACAGTTTGCGCTGTGTGAGGAAGTTCTTTTCTCTGTCCCGAATATCCCAGCATTTGGTTGCTATGTGCCACGAGTGCATTGGAAGTACATGGAGAAAGCGCTACATCAAATTGGATGGCCAGCATTAGCACATGAAGAAGATGCAGTCTTCAGTTGGCTGAAGAGAACCACCACTTTGGAGAGCTGTCGGGTCGCCTCCTCGCAGCCAGCCAGGCCTTCTGCTGCCTCTAATACAAATAAGCCATTAAGCGACAAGTTAGCACGCGAAACACGAGCCAGAAAACATGCGAGCCGAAATCTGTAAACTATTTGGGGTAATTTGGTTATTTGCTGCGCTTGCGAGTCTCAAATCGTAGCACATATTTTATGGCCTATCTGGTTACTCTTCCCTGGAAGAGCCATTGGGATCGGATATCTCCAGCTGAACCTGACAGTTGATACCAGCCCCGAGACTCTCGGAAGGGATGGCATGCCAGCTGGGCATTCCTGTGGCCACCTCCCATGAAGGCAGCCGTGCCGGGGCCTCCCCACACCCAGTTCAGGATTGGGTTGCCAGGCCCAGGCTCTTGGGGGGGGGGGGCTCCTGAACCTTGCAGGGAACAGCTTGCCCAGGCCATGCAGAAGCCCGAGACCTCCCAGCAACCTCCCACTTCCTAGGGGCTCCAATTCACTGGGAAGGTCTCCTGCGCAGACCCCACCGGAATGGGGAGGAGCCAACCGAGGTTTCTAAAATGATGCACAGCAGGAGGAAAGGGGCCAGAGGAAAGCTGCTTTCCCTCTTTCCCAATGCTAGAACTCGTGGAGCTCAATGTCGGAAGTCTCAGGACTGGGGGGGGGGGCGGGCGAAGGACTTCTTCATGCGGCGCATAGTTAAACCATGGAACTCCCTGCCACAGGAGGCAGTGCATGGCTTTAAAAGAGGATTAGACCAATTCATGGAGGAGAAGAGGGCTCTCCATGGCTGCTAGCCATAAGGGCCACAGTTGGAGGCTTCCAAACCCCAGTTGCTGGAAACCACAGGAGAGGAGAGGGATCGTATCCTCCTTGCTGGATCTGGTTGGTCACAGTGAGAACAGGATGCTGGACTGGATGGGCCATGGGCCTGATCCACTAAGATCTTATGTTCTTATGAGCTGCTCAAGAGAACTCTTGCACAGTCCCTGCTCATTTCAGCAAAAGCTTTTCTTTTGCTATACTCAATAGGAGTATAGCATCTAGATCAAGGGAAGTTATAGTACCACTGTATTCTGCTCTGGTCAGACCTCACCTGGAGTACTGTGTCCAGTTCTGGGCACCACAGTTCAAGAAGGATACTGACAAGCTGGAACGTGTCCAGAAGAGGGCAACCAAAATGGTCAAAGGCCTGGAAACGATGCCTTATGAGGAACGGCTTAGGGAGCTGGGTATGTTTAGCCTAGAGAAGAGAAGGTTAAGGGGTGATATGATAGCCATGTTCCAATATATAAAAGGATGTCATATAGAGGAGGGAGAAAGATTGTTTTCTGCTGCTCCAGATAAGCGGACACGGAGCAATGGATTCAAACTTCAAGAAAGAAGATTCCACCTAAACATTAGGAAGAACTTCCTGACAGTAAGAGCTGTTCGGCAGTGGAATTTGCTACCAAGGAGTGTGGTGGAGTCTCCTTCTTTGGAGGTCTTTAAGCAGAGGCTTGACAGGCATATGTCAAGAATGCTTTGATGGTGTTTCCTGCTTGGCAGGGGGTTGGACTGGATGGCCCTTGTGGTCTCTTCCAACTCTATGGTTCTATGATTGTCTTGGCTCAGTTCTTGACCTCTTCCTCTCAAGTCCCACCTTCTCTCTCTCTTGTAGATCATAGGACAGCATTGGTGTGCTGTGGGAAGAGCGCTAGCATGATGCATGAATATCACTGTAACCTACATCCCCAGTTGCCCCACAGCAGAAGAGATTCCTTGCTGCATCTCTGCATGATTTGGGGGCCTTCTTCCAGCCAGACTTCATTCCTTCCTTGGGTGCAATTGGGCAGCGGCAGAGCAAGCCGTTCGGGCGGGGGTGGGGCACAGCATGGGGCCTCTGGAGTCTGCCTGCCTCCTCCCACTCAGCCACCCTACAGCTGGGGGGGGGGGAGGCAGCGGGCGGACCGTTTGGGCAGCGTGGAACCTGCGCGCACACAAGCCACCGCATCTCTCCCTCAGTGGTGACACCCAGAGCGTCCCGCACCTACCGCACCCCCTTTCTCCACCCCTGCAATTGGGTGCCCTTGCCACTCCCAGTGGGGAAGCTCTGTGGAAGGTGCCACTAGCTCTAGCTCTGTCTGTCTCTTGCGTGATGTCACCTTCCTGGAGGTGATTCACGTGGCGTCTGCACACAGCCTGGCAGTGCATGGATGCCAGGCAATGTCAATCCAGGGCCTTCTGTGTCCCTCGCAAGATGCTTAAGCCAGGTCCCCTCTTAGCCCTTCTTGCCAGGCATGGCTTTCCTGTTTTGATGCAGCCTGAGCAGCCGGTGTCCTTTCCAGTTAACATTCCAGCTGTGACTCCTGGCGTTTTGCTTAAAAAGAAAAAGAAAAAGAAAAAAAATACACGCATCCAAAACGCCCCCCTAAAAAACACAAAAAATATGTTATTCTCAGTAACCTCAGCCCAACATCAGCAGAAACCTCTAACCCCTTTCTTTGTCTTGGGGCTGCAGAGGAGACCAGAGGTAAATCGTCAGATTACCGAAAGTGCTTTCTTTGTAACACAGCACCTGTGGAATGTCATAATAAAGGCATTTTGGTTAGAATGCAGCTCCCCCTTTTCTTTTTTAAAGGCAGTGCAAAGGATGGCCGAAAAGGGAGATTTATGCAATATTCCTACGAGGGGAGGAAGTGTATGGGGGTGGGGGGGAGAAAGTGCTGGGTCCCAGCGCAATGCCTTTTTGAGACAGGGACTCTCAAGATGCCTGCCTGCCTGGCTTGCAGTCAAACTCCATAAACCCCGATTATTCCGGCTTCTCCGTGAGGTTAGTGTGATGGAATTTTGCAGAATTCCAAAATGAGATATTTATTTGCTTAAGGATGTTTCATGAATTACCAATTGCTCCTTCATCTTGGCTCCAGTTGTCCTTGAGAATTGTAGCCATTACCAAAAAAAATAACATTTCTTTACAAAATGCCCCAGTTCAAATGAAGCCTTCTGTGTGCCTTCTACTGAGCCAGGCTAACAACTTCCTCTTTACCTACTTAACTAGATAAGTTGAAAGGTTCAGGACAGATACAAAGAAATGACTTATTTGAGTAGCACAGTGTTAAACTATGGAACTCCCTGCCATAGGAGGCTGGGATAGCCGTCAACTTAGATGCCTTGAAAAGAGGATTGGGGAAATTTATGAAGGAGGCTACTAGCCAGAGTGGCTCTGCTCTTTCTCCATGCTCAGAGGCAGCAATGCTTCTGAATCCCAGGTGCTGGAACTGCAGGAGGGGAGATCTGCTCATGTGCTTGTGAATTTTCCATTGGGGCATCCGGCTAGCCCTTGTGAGAACAGGATGCTGGACTAGATGGGCCATTGGTCTGATCCAGCGGGCTTTTCTTAAGCGATTGAACCCATGGCATTCTGGAAGCAGCACTGAGCTGCAGTTCCGGCTTTTCAAAAGCCACTGAAATCCCCCCGCTGGCTTTTCTAATAAGAGAGTCGTGTTTTGCCGCAATGACTTGCGCCGTTCATTCTGGATCCCTGTTGATAGAGAGCCATCCTTTGCATGCATCCCCGTGCAAACCGAGATCAGGATTTCTTGATAGGAAGTGGTGCTTCTCCTCTCCCAGGAAGAAGAGTTCATCGATTGGTGGAGCAAGTTCTACGCTTCCACGGGCGACCGGGAAAAATGCGGCTCATACCTGGAAAAGGGTTTTGACACGCTAAAGGTAGGTAGGTAGGGAGACCTTCCTTGAGAGGGGAAGGAGGGCGGTCATTGCTTAGGGGATGAAATTCCCATGTCATGAATTCTACTCACATTGATCCAGAATAAAACTCCCAACATATAGTTAGCAGAGTAAAAACTTAAACACATTGCAGGATTCCCCCAAAACA
The DNA here is from genome assembly GCF_965207765.1 of Zootoca vivipara. Classification (NCBI taxonomy): domain Eukaryota; kingdom Metazoa; phylum Chordata; class Lepidosauria; order Squamata; family Lacertidae; genus Zootoca; species Zootoca vivipara. The sequence goes on from NC_142583.1 coordinate 73,548,392, forward strand.
GACCAGAGGCAATTCTTATTTCATCCAGCAGAGCTTTGCTGCTAGTGAAGGGAAATGAGCGTAATGGTCACAAATCCCATACATTCAGGACTGGCACTGTCCATAAGAAATCCAGTTGCAGCAGACTTAACTTAAACGTACAATCACTTCTAATAAGACGGAAACCTTAATACTACATACAGAACACCGGAAGGAAGAGAGACAGAGAGAGAAAGAAAGAGAAATTCAGGCTCCTTCTGGCCCTACTTTTATAGTCAGCATGACCTTGACAAAAAGAGATAACAGGACCAGTTGAAGCCACCTGTACTCAGCTTCTCTGAAGCAATAACCCAAACATCAGGAACCTTCTGCTTGTTTCTTTCACAGAGAGAAGCTCCCAGAACCCTCTTGAATTAAGTAGAATAGGAAAGATCTCTACACATCAGATCAATACTTTCTGTACCAACAAATGCAAACTGATATGCAGCACCTGAGACTCAAGCTGGAAGGGGTTGTGAGGTTGGGCTGAAACTTAGCCAGGGAGGTGCCTAGGACAATGGCCACTTTGAGCTTCATCAGCTCCTCGGAAGAAACAGAAGTCTAGTCCAGGCATCCCCAAACTTCGGCCCTCCAGATATTTTGGACTACAATTCCCATCATCCCTGACCACTGGTCCTCTTAGCTAGGGATCATGGGAGTTGTAGGCCAAAACATCCGGAGGGCCGCAGTTTGGGGATGCCTGGTCTAGTGTCCAGATCAAGGGAAGTCATAGTACCACTCTGTTCTGGTCAGAACCAGTCTGGAGTCCTGTGTGCAGTTCTAGGCATCCCAGTTTAAGAAGGATATTGACAAGCTGGAAGGTGAACAGAGGAGGGAGACCAAGATGATCAAGGCTCTAGAAACCAAGCCTGATGAGGAACGGTTGAAGGAGCTGGATATGTTTAGCCTGGAAAAGGGGAGACTGAGAGGAGATAGGAGAGCCATCTTCAAGTATCTCAAGGGCTCTGTCACATGGAAGAGGGAGCAAGCTTGTTTCTCCTGCTCTGGAGGGCAGGACCCAAACTGATAGTCCCATGATGAGAAAGAACCATAGAAACCTAGAATTGTAGAGTTGAAAGTGGACTAGATCAGGCATAGGCAAACTCGGCCCTCCAGATGTTTTGGGACTACAACTCCCAGCATCCCTAGCTAGCAGGACCAGTGGTCAGGACCAGGGAATTGTAGTCCCAAAACATCTGGAGGGCTGAGTTTGCCTATGCCTGATCTAGTCCACCCTCCTGCAGTGAGGGAGGAGCTTTCTAACTAAACATTAGGGATAACTTTCAGATGATAAGAGCCATTCAAGAGTGGAATGGACGTGGGTTCTCCTTCATTGGAAGTTTCTCAAGAGAGGTTGGAGGCCATCTGTGAGGGAGTCTTGAACAGGGAACGACTTTGCAGGGTGTTGACCTACATGACTTCTGCAGAGGCGCCAACTATAGGGGGCAGAAAGAGCTCTGCCCCCCCTCAGTATTTCTGGGCAGGGGTCCAAGCCCCCCCCATATGGAAGGGGCAGCTATCCCCCGCCACTCCCAGGGGAGTGCTGGTGCACCGAGTGGAGCTGGGACTTCTGGACGGTGAAGATCACTCCTCGCCCACCCCCGCCAACAGTCAAGCAGTTGGGGGGGGCAAGTCGGTGTTCCTGGTCCTTTGGGACCCCTCCCAACTGGACAAACTGAACCCACGTTTTTCTTCCCTTAGGTCTATGAAACGGAGTTGGAGAACATAGAAGACTTTGGGGGTCTCTCGGATTTCTGCAACACCTTTAAGCTGTACCGTGGCAAGACTCAGGATTCCAATGAAGACCCGACCGTTGTGGGGGAATTCAAGGTTTGCTAACCTCTCTCAGATACCGGAGGGCCTGGAGATGATTGCTGTTTAATCCGTATAAAACCTCGGCTGCAATATTACTTGTTTTGCACAAAGGAGGGGAGTCAGACGCTAAGTTCTTTCAGGGACAGGGGCGGGTCTTCTTCTTCTTCTTCTTCTTCTTCTTCTTCTTCTTCTTCTTCTTCTTCTTCTTCTCCTTCTCCTTCTCCTTCTCCTTCTCCTTCTCCTTCTCCTTCTCCTTCTCCTTCTCCTTCTCCTTCTCCTTCTCCTTCTCCTTCTCCTTCTCCTTCTCCTTCTCCTTCTCCTCCTCCTTCTCCTCCTCCTCCTCCTCCTCCTCCTCCTCCTCCTCCTCCTCCTCCTCCTCCTCCTTCGCAGCCGAGTACGATTGTCTTCCATAAACACGGTTTTAACAGTGAGTCCGTAAGTGACTGCGGAGGCCAATTCTGGATCCACACGCCCTTCCACAGTGGGGACATTGGTCTCCGGGTGGGAGTAGAACATGGTGAGGGTTTGCCAAGCGTGCCTTTCTCTTAGCTCATATCTCCCTTTCGTCCTGAGTTCGAGTGTCTTCAAAGCCATGACACCTTTGGTAAAGGCTGTTCTCCAATTGGAGTGCTTGCAGGCAAGTGTTTCCCAATTGTCAGTTTTTCTACTACATTTTTAAAGATTTGCTTTGAGAGAGTCTTTAAACCTCTTTTGTTGACCAGCAGCATTATGCTATGAAACGAATGAAGCCTAAGCCTCAGGGTCCTTAATCCTAGAGAGGGGTCCCACACGAGACTTTAGTCCCCGTTGCTTAATTTTTTTGCATCTAGTAGAGTCACATTGATTTGAGTCAAATGGATTAATTTTTCGTTGTATATATTTCAACAATCCCAACGTAACAGAGATGTTGCAAAGGTGTGGTCACCCGTCGTGGAACAACCCCACGGAAGAAGATAACCATGGATACCCACACCTCGTTGCTGGTTGCAAAGGGGCTCCTATGACAGTTTAAGCTTCAGCCCCCCCCCCAATGTAGGTCTGCCCCTGTTCAGGGCCTAGACGGACTCCTTGCCAGAGCCACCTTCCTTCCTGAGGGTCACGGCCATTGCGTTCCTCAAGAGATGGGCTGGTTCACAGTGTGAGCCCCCCCACCCCCGGTCCTGCTCTGTAAGCTGTAGGACACTGATGGAGGAAGAGGGGGGCGGGGGGAGCGCACCTCCCCCAGCAGCGCGATCCCGGTGGGGTGCCATGCCCCTAGGACACACGCCATGCCGCTTGGGAGCCGCACCAGCTACGCCCCCGCCTGCTCTCGGCCCTCCAGTGCCGGAGCATGAAGCTCCGCCACTGCTGTAGGATGCAGGGAGGCTCTCATGACACTCCTCTCTCGGCTTGCAGGGCGCCTTCAAGATCTACCCTCTGCCGGATGACCCCTCGGTGGCAGTCCCTCCTCGCCAGTTCCACCAGCTTCCAGCCCGAGGCCCCCAGGAATGCCTCGTCCGCGTTTACATCATCCGGGCCTTTGATCTGCAACCAAAGGACTCAAACGGAAAGGTAAGCCTGGGAGAGGATGGGCAGGCAGGTAGGATACCTGGGGGGTCACAGGGCGGTTCACAAAATAAAATCAAGATATAAAACCACAAAATACCTCATAAAAATAAAAACAACGACCCAATAGCTACCCAAAATAGGGTTGCCGTATTTCAAAAAGGAAAAACCCGCAGGACACCCCAAATGTTGTTGAGCTTTCTTTAGGCAGCTATTTTCTTAGGTAAACAACAAAGCCTCCCCCCCCCCGATAACACCAAAAAACCCACAATTTTTTGGGTTCACTTGCTTAAGATCCAGGAGAAACTGCCACCTTCCAGAAATCCCCCCCCCGGAGGTTGCTTTTGCCTTTGAACTCCCGTTTATGTCCAGGGAAATCTGGACGTATGGCAGCCCTAACAAAAAACAATACGTTTTTTTAAAACTTCCACTTTTCCTTGTCATCCACTTTTTATTAGGTCAAGGAGATAAACAACTACCTGACGTTTAGAAAACACCTGAAGGCAGCCCTGTTTAGGGAAGCTTTTAATCTGTGATATTTTAATGTATTTTGGTACTTGTTGGAAGCCACCCAGAGTGGCGGGGAAAACCCGGCCAGATGGGCAGGGTATAAATAATAAAATAATAATAATGATTTTGTTTTTTGTTTTAAAGAGGATTGTTCTTGGACTACAGCTCCAATTATCCCCAACCATGGACCACTCGGCTGGGATGATGGGAGTTGGAGACCAACAATGGCACCCAAGGGTGAAAAATGACTAAGGTAGAATCCTACACACACACACACACACACACACACACACACACACACACACACACAGTATTTAAACATCGCCCTAAGACCTATTCCCTATGTAATGGGAAAGGGAGGTATTGGTTTGTTTTATTATGCATTTTGTGTTTTTATCTTGTATTCCTGTGTCATGAACTGGCCTGAGATCTTCAAAGGGTGGTATATAAATTTTGACAAGTAGATAAATTAATGAATAAAACATCTAGGATGCCAGTCTGTGTTTTAAGCTGTTTTCCATTTACTGTTGATTTTCTGAAGGTTTTGAATGATTGCTATTAATTTTTTTAAGCAATAATATTATTGATTTTCCCTTCTTCTTTTTTGTAAAGCGCTTTGAGGTTCTTTTCCTATCAAGCGTTGTATCAATTTTATGAAACCAACCAACAATCACATATCTTTTGGGGGCTTCCGTTGGGTGTCAGGAAGTGGGGACCTTGTTTGCCTCTGTTTGCGTCTCTCCATTGGCTAGACATGCCCAGGTAACCTTGCCTGGGTCTGCAGAGAGCCCACCTTGACTGACCACCTTTCTTTTCTCCTGCGCAGTGTGACCCTTATGTCAAGATATCTGTGGGGAAGAAATCCATCAACGACCAGGAACATTACCTGCCCTGTACGCTGGAGCCCGTCTTTGGAAAGTAAGGGGCGAATGCAAGGCCAGACATAGATGTAGACACCTGGGGGGTGTTGGAGGGAAGAGGGAATGGTTCCTTCTTTAATACCTATTATTATTATTATTATTATTATTATTTATTATTTATATACCTCCCTATACCCAGAGGTCTCAGGGTGGTTCACAAAAAAGATCACAACATATATAGTCAGAATAAACGCAACAGCCCAACAACACCCCCCCCCCCAAAGAGCCACATTTTAAAAGGGCATAGGATGTCAAGCAGGTCAACCAAAGGCCTGGTTAAAAAGGAATGTTTTTGCCTGGCCCCTAAAGGTGGATAATGATTTTATTATTGATGCTTATCAAAAGTTTAGGAAAGTTTTTTAATATTTAATGCTGTATTGTTTTAATATTCGATTGGGAGCCGCCCAGAGTGGCTGGGGAGACTCAGCCAGATGGGCGGGGTACAAATAATAAATTATTATTATTATTATTATTATTATTATTATTATTATTATTATTATTATTAAGATATGCTTAAGTTCATACCCAATACAAAGCATCTTTTTGTAATGTGCCAGTGAAAAAGAAATACTTTAAAAATCTAATCAGAAAAACAACAGGGCACTCAGCTATACAGCTGCAAAGCGTGTTTTTACATGAGTAGAATATGTCCTTTCATTTAAAACGCATCTCTGGGTTATTTGTGGGGCATAGGAATTCGTTCATCCCCCCCCCTCCAAATATAGTCCGGCCTCCCACAAGGTCTGAGGGACAGTGGACCGGCCCCCTGCTGAAAAGGTTTGCTGACCCCTGGACTGTAATCAATCAATCAACAATACAGTGTGTAACCAATCAAACAATCAATAAAATCAATTATTATAATCATTATATAATTATTAATTGAATTGATATACCACGCTTTGGTATATCAATTCAGGGACCCAGGTGGCGCTGTGGGTTAAACCACTGAGCCTAGGGCTTGCTGATCAGAAGGTTGGCGGTTCAAATCCCTGTGACGGGGTGAGCTCCCGTTGCTTGGTCACAGCTCCTGCCAACCTAGCAGTTCGAAAGCATGTCAAAATGCAAGTAGATAAATAGGTACCACTACAGCGGGAAGGTCAACAGCGTTTCCGTGTGCTGCTCTGGTTTGCCAGAAGTGGCTTTGTCATGCTGGCCACATGACCTGGAAGCTGTACGCCGGCTCCCTCGGCCAATAATGCGAGATGAGCGCGCAACCCCAGAATCGGTCACAACTGGACCTAATGGTCAGGGGTCCCTTTACCTTTTATACCACGCTATGCTTGGAGGTCTCAGGGTGGTTCATGGAACAAATTGCTCAGCAAGTGTAGCAAAAGTGACCCTCTCCCAATTATTCATGGTCCATCTGAGTTAACACTGAGCTTTCTTCCTCGCTGTAGGATGTTTGAGTTGACGTGTATCCTGCCCATGGAGAAGGATCTGAAGGTCACCCTCTACGACTACGACCTCTTGTCCAAAGACGAGAAAATCGGGGAAACCACCCTGGACCTCGAGAACCGGTTCCTCTCCAGATTTGGGTCCCGCTGTGGCCTGCCTCAGACTTACTGCATGTGGGTGCTGGGGGGACACCGAGAAAGCTCAGGGTGCTTTGCCCCTCTTTTGGGGAGGGGGGTTTGTGGGAATATCCACAGGAGAGAGCTGGGCCTCCCGGTGGCCTCAAGCCCCCCTGTTTATCCAGCCTGGTTCCTGCAAAGCTGAGGGTGATGGGAGGCCAAGAGCGGGGGGGAGGCAGAATGGTAGAACTGCAGAATTGGAGGGCACCCGAAGGATCCTCTAGTCCAGCCCCCTGCAATGCAGGAATAACAGCTGCAGAGGACTTGAGACTGGCAATGAGGCTGAACATCATTTTGGGGTAGAGAGCAAGCCTTGCATGCAGAAGGCTTCAAGTTCAGTCGCCGCAGCATTTCCAGCTAGAGAGGATTTGCGACAGCAGCCTAGGAAAGCCCTTCTTTGGCCTGGGGGTTTGGAGAGACAGTGGAGCTGGAGAACTACAAATGAGAAGAGCTGTGAACCTGAATCTCGAACCCAAAGCTGGCTGGAGGGGCCTGCAGAGCCCCAAAGCAGCTGGTCGCTCACTATGTGATTCAGGATGTTGGGCTGATCCATGCACTGAGCTGCGAAAGGCCCAGCGACCGGCTGCTTATCAGGTCTGGCATAGCGCTGCCCATGGTGCTCAACAATCCCTAGTGAGAAGTTCTCCTGCACATGTCACGTTGCAATAAAAGGGGAGGTGTGCAGGAACAGAGTAGCCTCTCTCAGAAAAAAAGTGTAACAAGGCACATCAAACTTTACCTGCCTTGAGCCTGGAGGATAGGTCAGGATGAAGCTTTCTTTTGCTTTTTCCACTCCTCTTAGTTCTGGTCCCAACCAATGGAGAGATCAGCTCCGTCCTTCCCAGCTGCTCCACCTCTTTGCTCTGCATCGCAACTGGAAGCCTCCTGTCTACAATCCTGACCGGATCATCTTCCGAGATCAAACCTACCGTCTCCTGGACCTTGGTAAACAAACTTCTGGTCTTGGACCTTAAGATCTTTCATAGAATTGTAGAGTTGGAAGGGACCCCAAGGGTCATCTACTCCAACCCCCTGCAATCCATGATCTTTGGCCGTCCAACCTCCAAGGAAGGAGAGTCCACCACCTTCCAAGGGAGTCAGTCCATTCTGCTACTGAACAGCTCTAACCATCAGAAATTTATTTCTGTTGTTTAGTCAGAATCTTATTTCTTGTAACTTGAAGCCATGGGTTTGAGCCCTACCCCCTTGAGCCGGAGAAAACAAGCTTGCTCCCTCTTCCATGTGACGGCCCTTCAGACATTTGAAGATGGCTCTCATATCTTCTCTAAGTCTCCTCTTTCCCAGACTCCTTCAACCGTTCCTCATCAGGCTTGGTTTCCAGATCCTTGATCACCCTGGTCTCTCTCCTCTGCACACCTTCCGCCTTGTCAATAGCCCTCTTAAATACCTTACTACTTACAGGTTGCCCGGATTCTGTTCCAGATGGGAAAAACCATGCTTTACCCAATCTCTCTCCTCCTGCCCACCTGGCCACGCAGTCGTCTCCAAGGGTTGTGTGGGCAAGCCGAGTCCTGTATTTGTAGGTTTTGGCCAGCAGAGAGAGACATTATCACACAGACGGAGCTATCACAATATAAGCCATGACCTGGCGGAGAGTCTCTTGGCAGCCAGAGTCGGCATTCCCAGCGGACTGCAGGTTTTGCAGGGCTGCCCTGGGCGCCAAGGGGGGGGGGTGTCTGGGGCCACTGAAGCAAAAAACAAAGAAGGCAATAGGTATTGCAGGACATGAAGGGGTTGCTATGATTCGCTAACTGCTTTGGATTATTCCACGTGTAAATAGCCTTGAGATAGTGATTTAAGTGCAATTAGTATTAGTATTAATGTATTGATTGCATTATTATTCCACCTTTTTCTCCAAGGAGCTCAATGTAGTCTGCAGGGTTCTCAGCATATCCTCCTTTAATCCCTGTCTTGCCAGAGTGGTGCATGCTCTAGTTATCTCCCGCTTGGACTACTGCAATGTGCTCTACATGGGGCTACCTTTGAAGGTGACCCGGAAACTGCAACTAATCCAGAATGCGGCAGCTAGACTGGTGACTGGGAGCGGCCGCTGAGACCACATAACACCGGTCTTGAAAGACCTACATTGGCTCCCAGTACGTTTCCGAGCACAATTCAAAGTGTTGGTGCTGACCTTGAAAGCCCTAAACGGCCTCAGTCCAGTATACCTGAAGGAGCGTCTCCACCTCCATCATTCTGCCCGGACACTGAGGTCCAGCGCCGGGGGCCTTCTGGCGGTTCCCTCATTGTGAGAAGCCAAGTTGCAGGGAACTAGGAGGAGGGCCTTTTTTCCTTTTTGCCCCAGAGCTTTCCCCATGAAAAGCTGCTCTTCGGCGCTTGATTGGAGCCAACATCCATCCACGGAAAAACCAAACGGATGTTTGTTCTGACTGAACACTAAAGAGCAGGTTTTCGTGGTGAAAGCTGCAGAGCAAAAAGATCACAGGGCGGTTTAAAGAGTCATTCTGGCCATGTCAGTTTCCTCCCTCATATCCACCACTGGAATATTTGGCATCCTAGCCTCTCTCTGTATGTAAGTAATAAGTGGGAGAGTTGAACAGGGACCATCTCCCAGCTGTCTGAAGCCTCTTCTGCCCTGCTTAGCTCCTTACGTCTGTGCTGGGAGTAGTTGCCTGGCCCGCTGGTGCAATCTCCTCCTTCTCTCTTTCACATAGAGGATGGCAAGCCCCCCAACTCGCACCTGGGTCCCCTGGAGGAGAGGCTCGCCTTGTACGCCCTGCAGAAGCAAGGCCTGGTCCCCGAGCATGTTGAGACAAGGCGGCTGTACAGCCCCCTGCAACCGGACATCGAGCAGGTAAGACCCAGATGGGAGAGGCAGCGGTGAGTCTCAGGGTGCAGCCGCCATCGTCATGAAAGCCCTTCTGTGTCTGGGCAGTGCTTGAGGGGGGAAATCACACCCCAAAATAGCCAGATGAAAGATGGAATGCAGTAGGGATAAAGATTTACATCAGCGGTTCCCAAACGTTTGGGGGCCACCATCTCGTTCGTTCTATGAACTCATCCATAGCGCCTCACAACCTCTTTTCTCATTGCAGGGGAAACTCCAGATGTGGGTTGATGTGTTTCCCAAATCCCTAGGGCCCCCGGGGCCCCCATTCAACGTGACCCCACGGAAAGCAAAGAGGTAATATGGACTCCCCCCCCATCCTCCTATTTGCCTTGGTTATACACTCACACCCACAGCATGAAATCACAAGAATTGCTCTGCTGGACAAAAGCAACCCCCCCTTCATTTTGGGGGGTTGGACTAAATGACCCTTGGGATCCCCCCTTCCAACTCTCCAACTATATGATTCTATGAATTTATTTAATCCCCTTTCAAAGCCATCCAAGATGGTGTCTTGTCTGTGGCTGCATACAAACTGTGCATTGAAAGCGCCCCCCTGAGAGCCCCGTTAACGGTGGTGTGTTAAGGGTGCTGGGAAATTCAGCTCTGTGTGGGCCAAACTATAGTTCCCAGCATTCTTTGGGAGGTGTGCTTCAGCTGCAGGGTGGGTGCCCTCGGCCTGGGTACACCCACTCAACCCAACCTCTTTCCCCTTGGGTTTCAGGTTCTACCTGCGCTGCGTTATCTGGAACGCCAAAAACGTCATCCTGGACGACCTCAGCATCACGGGGGAGAAGATGAGTGACATCTACGTCAAAGGGTAGGCCATCCTGCTGGGGTGCAGGGCAGGTCCTGGAGATGAGCACCAGCCTTACCTTCCAAGTCCCGGACTGCAGAATCCGGGACCGGCAGCCATGTGACACCGGAAGTTGCGTCGACGTAACTTCCAGTGTCGCTTTGCCCTTCTATGGGCACCAAAAATGGCCGTTGCCAGCTTCAAAAGTAGCTTCTACGCATGACCGGAAGTGCGTCGACGCAACTTCCTGTGCCGCCCCGCTCATCTATGGGCACCAAAATGGCCGCCGCCGACACCGGAAGTTGCATCTATGCACTTCCGGTCATGCGTAGATGCGACTTTTGAAGCCGGCGGTGGCCATTTTTGGTGCCCATAGAAGGGCAAATCAGAAAGAAAAGAAATGGCCGCCGGCAGAAGAAAATAACGGAGAAAAATGGGAGACGAAGTGATACGGGGGACCACCAGAAAAAGGTAAGTAAAAACGGGGGTTTCCCGGGGAAAACGGGAGACTTGGCAGCTATGGCACCAGCCCCTTAGCATCTGCTTTAAAATAGACCCAGGTGCCTTTTGGCATATCCAGGTATCTTGCAGTCACTTGTCACAATGCTAAGGGTGCGTCTGTGCCAGAAAATCTGCCTCCCAAAACACCAGGTACTCCTCCTCCTCCTGTTTGAGTTCCAAAATGCAAAGGAAAGCTGATTTTCTCTCCCACCCCTAGGCATTGATAGGTTGCTAAAAACTAGGTGGAAGAGGTCCCAATTTTTAATTTGCTTTTTGAGATGGAAGTACCTAAAAAGTAAAGAGTGCGCAACAGCAGCCGCACGGATGCTACTAGCCCAGGGATGGAAAGAAGAACGAATCCCTACCAGAGACGAATGGTAAGCTAAGCTGATGGAGTATGCAGAAATGGCAAAGCTGACTGGAAAGCTCAGGAAACAAGGGGGCAAAAACTTTACAAAAGAATGGGAGAAGATTACAATTTATTTAGGAGACCGTTGCAAGCAGATGAAAACAATAGCAGGATTTTAATCCACTTGCAATGTCACAAATACTATGGGCAATACAGACTGATATAAAATATCTACCTGCCTGTGGACTGTCTCGCCAGAGTGGTGCATGCTCTAGTTATCTCCCGCTTGGACTACTGCAATGCGCTCTACGTGGGGCTACCTTTGAAGGTGACCCGGAAACTACAACTAATCCAGATTGCGGCAGCTAGACTGGTGACTGGGAGTGGCCGCCGAGACCACATAACACCAGTCCTGAAAGACCTACATTGGCTCCCAATACGTTTCCGAGCACAATTCAAAGTGTTGGTGCTGACCTTTAAAGCCCTAAATGGTCTCGGTCCAGTATACCTGAGGGAACGTCTCCACCCCCATCGTTCTGCCCGGACACTTAGGTCCAGCTCCGAGGGCCTTCTGGCGGTTCCCTCGCTACGAGAAGCCAAGTTACAGGGAACCAGGCAGAGGGCCTTCTCGGTGGTGGCGCCTGCCCTGTGGAACGCCCTCCCATCAGATGTCAAAGAGAAAAACAGCTACCAGATTTTTAGAAGACATCTGAAGGCAGTCCTGTTTAGGGAGGCTTTTAATGTTTAATAGATTATTTTATTTCATTTTTCTGTTGGAAGCCATCCAGAGTGGCTGGGGAGACCCAGCCAGATGGGTGGGGTATTATTATTATTATTATTAATAATAATAATAATATATTATTATTATTATTATTATTATTATTATTATTATTATTATGCATAATTCACCAGCTTTTCTTGCCATTGTTCTTTTGATGGTATTTCTCCAGTCTTCCAATTCTGCGGTATTAAAATGTTTGCTGCTGTTATAGCGTACATAAATAATGTCTGATTTTCTTTCGGCAATTCTTGTCCTAAAATACCCCAAATGGCCCATCTTCATCCTCACTTGCACAACCATTGAGCAGTCGGACCTGTTTGCTCCTTTTGCAGGTGGCTGGTCGGTTACGAAGAGAACAAGCAGAAGACGGACGTGCATTACCGGTCGATGGGAGGCGAAGGCAATTTCAACTGGCGGTTTGTCTTCCCCTTTGACTACCTCCCTGCTGAGCAGGTCTGCTACGTCTCCAAGAAAGTGAGTGTCCCTGGGCCAAAGGAGGCTCTCCTGGTCCCAGGCTGTTTTCTAATGCAACAACAGCAACAGCGACCAATGCTACACAAAACACACACATGCACACTCTTGCACTTCCACCATCTCCAGTCTCTAGCATCTTCCCAGTCTCCCGCATGGGCAGACCAGTGACACAGTTTGGGGCTCTCAAATTTTAGCGGCACCCCCTGTGATGCCAAAATTTGGCACTCTCCCTCAGTCAGGCTGGCTAATAATAATAATAATAATAATAATAATAATAATAATAATATCAGGTGACAGCAAAAACTGCAATTTTTTTTAGCAGGGGCAATTAGAATAAGATCTATTACAGTGGTACCTTGGTTCTCGATTGGCTTAGTTGTTGAACAAATTGGCTCCCGAATGCCTGGGTTTGGGGAGTTGAATGGACTCCCGGAACAGATTAAGTTCGAGAACCAAGGTACCACTGTATTTGATAAACCTCCAAAATGTATTTTGTATAGTTAAGTTTTCACTTCTATCTTCAGTACACTATTTTATTTTATTGCTATGGCTAGTGGCTGATGCAAATAAAGATTCTTCTGATCTGTAGTAGTAGTAGTAGTAGTAGTAATAATAATTAATAATAATAATAAATAACATGGGTTGCCCATGCAATCCTGGCCCATCTTGCCCTGAGCAGGTATTGTGTTCTGTCTGCTGCTGAAAACGTGGTCCGATCCACCCCACCCCCCTGCAAAAGCGGCGGCTCTCCGAAAAAGCCTCTGAGCAAGCACCCCCTGCTGTGCCAATATTGATCCCCCTCCCCATGTGGCAGCCGTAGCTGGATGCAGGAAACAAACAGCTTGTAAAAGGCTTCGCAAAGGTAGAAATAATGAGTGACAAGCTGGGCTCTGGAGGCGGGAGCCGCATTCCTCTCTGGCGGGTTTTGATCTCGCCATGTGCTGTTTGAAGTCCAGGTTCATTACTTGCGGCCATAAAAAAAAAGAAAAGAGAATTGGGGGGGGGGGAGAGGAGAAGCGGCACAGTCTTGAAGTTCAAACTGAAACCCTCAGATGGAAAAGTGTTCTGCTGCAGCGGCACCTGCCATGAAGAGGGCCAGCTGGGGTGGCAGGCGAGGCCTCCAGGCATCTTGGGCAAGCAGCTGTGGAGGGAAAGTGCCTAAGGGGTGGGTGCCTCCCTGAAAGGTGCCACTGTGCCCTCGAAATGGACCAGCCAGCTGCACGGATTGGATCCCACCATCTGGGCTTTCAGGATGCTGTGCATCCAAGACATTTCCAAGCTGTCTGTATCTGGACCACACGTTAGATAAACTCCCTCTGAAGACATGATTGAAGAATCCTCTATGCCCCTTCGTTTTCCCATAGGACATGTAGCCAGGCCATCCAAATCTCAGGTCCTGTCCCTACAGATCCAAAACACCTGCATCTTTTAATCCAATCCACTCTTTACCCACACCAAACATGCAGCTTCATAATACATCGCCAAATGTGGAAGCGCAAAGCCTCCTCTATCCTTCTGTCCTATGAGTATTGTTCTTTGGTCTTTTCCCCACGCCGTACAAAATTTCTTAGATATTTCTCCCATTGTTTGAAACAATTTGTGGCTCCTTGTGTTCAGCTAGGCCTTCCTGGCACTGAGCTACAGAATCATAGAGTTGTAGAGCTGGAAGGGACCCCGGGGGTCATCCAGTCCAACCCCCTGCAATGCAGGAATCTCAGCTCAAGCATCCATGACAGATGGCCATCCAGCCTCTGCTCAAAAACCTCCAACAAAGGAGAGACCACAACCCTCTGAGGGAGACAGTTCCACTGTCAAACTGCTCTCTCTCATCTCATCTAGTCCTTTATCCTCTTCTCTTTCTTTTCCGCTTGCCCAAATCTCCCAGCGTTCAGCTTCTTGGATGTCTACAAGTCCTCGTGTTAAGAGAGAGGGAGAAAACCTTTTCTCTTCTCACTTTCTCCCTGCCAAGCATCATTTTATAAACTTCAATCTATCATGTTGCCTCTTTCTCACCTTTTCTCTAAACAAAAAAGTCCCAAATGCTGCCAACTTTCCTCCTATGGGAGCTGCTCCATCCCCTTCATCATTTTGAGAGCAGTACATGTGAAAAGGATCTAGGAGTCTTGGTAGACCACAAACTTGACATGAGTCAGCAGTGTGATGCAGCAGCTAAAAAAGCCAATGCAATTCTGGGCTGCATCAATAGGAGTGTAGCATCTAGATCTAGGGAAGTAATAGTACCACTGTATTCTGCTCTGGTCAGACCTCACCAGGAGTACTGTGTCCAGTTCTGGGCACCACAGTTCAAGAAGGATACTGACAAGCTGGGACGTGTCCAGAGGAGGGCAGCCAAAATGGTCAAAGGCCTGGAAACAATGCCTTATGAGGAGCTGCTTAGGGAGCTGGGCATGTTTAGCCTGGAGAAGAGAAGGAGCAATGGATTCAAGCTACAAGAAAGAAGATGCCACCTAAACATTAGGAAGAACTTCCTGACAGTAAGAGCTGTTCGGCAGTGCACATTCCTTGGGGGACTCCACTTTCTCCTTCTCTCCATTTGGAGAATGGTCCATTTCTTCCTGACAGTAAGAGCTGTTCGGCAGTGGAATTTGCTCCCAAGGAGTGTGGTGGAGTCTCCTTCTTTGGAGGTCTTTAAGCAGAGGCTTGACAGGCATATGTCAAGAATGCTTTGATGGTGTTTCCTGCTTGGCAGGGGGTTGGACTGGGTGGCCCTTGTGGTCTCTTCCAACTCTACGATTCTATGATTTTGGACAATATCCTTTTTAGGTGAGGTCACCAGAGCTTTACACAGTACTCCTTATGTGGTGGCACCATAGGTAAAGGTAAAGGAACCCTTGACCATTAGGTCCAGTCGTGACCGACTCTGGGGTTGCGTGCTCATCTCGCATTATTGGCCGAGGGAGCCAGCGTACAGCTTCCAGTTCATGTGGCCAGCATGACAAAGCCGCTTCTGGTGAACCAGAGCAGCACACGGAAACACCGTTTACCTTCCCGCTGTAGCGGTCCCTATTTATCTACTTGCACTTTGACGTGCTTTCGAACTGCTAGGTTGGCAGGAGCAGGGACTGAGCAATGGGAGCTCACCCCGTCGCAGGGATTCAAACCGCCGACCTTCTGATCAGCAAGCCCTAGGCTCTGTGGTTTAACCCACAGCGCCACCTGCGTTCCCTTATGTGGTGGCACCATAGGGAAAGATAAATGCAAATGACCCCTGGATGGTTAAGTCCAGTCAAAGGTGACTATGGGGTTATATATATAATAATTTATTATTTATACCCCGCCCGTCTGGCTAGGTTTCCCCAGCCACTCAGGCCGAGGGAGCTGGCGTTTGTCCGCAGACAGCTTTCCGGGTCATGAGGCCAGCAGGACTAAACCGCTTCTGGTGCAACGGAACACTGTGATGGAAACCAGAGCGCACGGAAACGCCGTTTACCTTCCTGCTGCAGCAGTACCTATTTATCTACTTGCACTGTTGTGCTTTCAAACTGCTAGGTGGGCAGGAGCTGGGACAGAGCAACAGGAGCTCACCCCGTTGCGGGGATCCGATCGGCAAGCCCAAGAGGCTCAGTGGTTTAGACCACAGCGCCACTCGCGCCCCATAGATTTATATAAGGGCATTATGATATGGGCGGTTTTATTTCCTCTTCCTTTCCCAATGTCCCCTTGCCATGAAATCTGCCTTTTTTCACAAAGTGGAAGAATGGATATTTCCTTGAGTGATGAACAGGCATGGAGACCTGGTGTCCGCGGTCTCTGGCACAAGTCAGACCTCTCTGGGATGGGGCATTTGTGTCACGTGCCCAGCTCTCATGAGGTGTTGCCTGTGCTGCTGGAAGCCGGTGTGTGTGTGTGGGGGGGGGGGAGGGTGAATGAGCTCCCCCACCACCCAAGGGTGCTCCTAGCCCAGCACATGAATGAATCTTGGGACTGAATCAGCGGCCAACGTGGAATTCCAATCTGGATTTGCCAGGCCTGCTCTGTTCCCCTGCTGGGCTGCTCCACCCTCTCTCCATCCAGATCACCATTCCTCATTATTTTATTCCGAAGTGTCAAGCGGGGCTTGTAAATCCCCTCCTCCCCCCCAAAACAGAGCCGGGAAGTTCTCTCGGTGCGCACCTTGACTTTGGAGGTATTTGTAATTGTGCCTCGAAGTTGACACCTTGAGGTTAATCCTGCGCAAGGCTGTTTCCCCCAGATGTAGCTCTGGAGGCCTCCTCTTGCCATTGTCTGAGGTGATGGGGCCCCCACTGGTCCTCTGGGGAGCTCATTACGAAGATGGATACTTTGTGTGCCTCCCTGGAAAGTTCTCCCAGATGTTTGTTTTGAGCTGGTTTCATCCCCGCCCCCAATAAAGAGAGAGATTTCGGTCCTCCCTGGCAGTGGAGTGGCTAGTTCTTCCACCCTGACCTCCTCACAGGCTGCTACCCAGTTTTCCATGCCCTGTAGCCTCGGGGGCCCTGTCCAATGTTGGCAAGGCACTCTGGAGACTGCCCAGCTGGTCCCACAGAGATGGGCAAACCACCCCACTGGAGAAGGAACTGGTGTCCCGCAGCGATCAGGTTGGGTTCCTCCTTCATGTTCACTCTCTCTGGGACGTCCCCGTGCCAATAGTACGAAGTCAAGCAGATTGCGTGGACCCTACTGACCCCAACGTGAAATCCTTCCTCACACAGCACAGAATTAAACTATGGAACTCCCTCCCACAGGATGCAGGGTTGGCTTTCAGGAAGATGAGACAAATCCGTGGAGGCTATCAATGGTTACTGGCCAGGAATGCTCTGCTCTGCCTCCACAGTTGGAAGCGGCAAGGTTTCTGAATGCTGGAAACATCAAGAGAGGAGATTGTTCTTCTGCTCGGCTCCTGCATGCGGATCCCCTTGAGGCATCTGGTTGGCCCCCGTGGGGAGAGGGTGCTGGACCAACATCTTCATCAATGACTTGGATGATGGGCTTGAGGGCATCCTGAGCAAGTTTGCAGACGACACCAAATTGGGAGGTGTGGCTAATACCCCAGAGGACAGGATCACACTTCAAAATGACCTTAACAGATTAGACAACTGGGCCAAAGCAAACAAGATGAATTTTAATAAGGAGAAATGATTGTAAGGTACTACACTTGGGCAAAAAAAATATGATAGGCACAAATACAGGATGGGTGACACCTGGCTTGAGAGCACTACATGTGAAAAGGATCTAGGAGTCTTGGTAGACCACAAACTTGACATGAGTCAGCAGTGTGATGCAGCAGCTAAAAAAGCCAATGCAATTCTGGGTTGCATCAATAGGAGTATAGCATCTAGATCTAGGGAAGTAATAGTAGCACTGTATTCTGCTCTGGTCAGACCTCACCTGGAGTACTGTGTCCAGTTCTGGGCACCACAGTTCAAGAAGGATACTGACAAGCTGGAATGTGTCCAGAAGAGGGCAACCAAAATGGTCAAAGGCCAGAAAACAATGCCTTATGAGGAACGGCTTAGGGAGCTGGGTATGTTTAGCCTGGAGAAGAGTAGGTTAAGGGGTGATATGATAGCCATGTTCAAATATATGAAAGGATGTCATATGGAGGAGGGAGAAAGATTGTTTTCTGCTGCTCCAGAGAAGCGGACACGGAGCAATGGATTCAAACTTCAAGAAAGAAGATTCCACCTAAACATTAGGAAGAACTTCCTGACAGTAAGAGCTGTTCGGCAGTGGAATTTGCTGCCAAGGAGTGTGGTGGAGTCTCCTTCTTTGGAGGTCTTGAAGCAGAGGCTTGACAGGCATATGTCAAGAATGCTTTGATGGTGTTTCCTGCTTGGCAGGGGGTTGGACTGGATGGCCCTTGTGGTCTCTTCCGATTCTATGATTCTATGACCAGTTGGGCCATTGGCAGGCAAGTCTTTAGCATATGCACTGCCAGGGTGCGATGATCCGCCCAGCCCCCCCAAATTTAGTTGTGGGCACCGTCGTTGAGTCTGACAGGTGCCACCGTTGTGAATGACAAGCGCCGCCGCTGGCGCGATGTGTCTTTGGTAAACGAGCGCACAAAGTCGAAAGTCTTTTAGTGAAACAGTAGGTATAGGTAAAGGGTATATAATACCTAGGTATATATGTATTTTGTTTTTCTAGCTTGATCAAAATTATTTATTATTTCATAACAGGTAGATAGTTAAAAGCTTAGGCGGCTTCAGGGGTGGACACCTGGCACCCCCCCAGAATTTGGCGCCCAGGTGCCACACCCCTTGCACCCCCGGGTAAAGATGGCCCTGGCCATTGGCCTGATCCAGCAGCCTCTTCTCATGTTCTTATGACCAGGGCCCTCTAAGGGCCCTCTGCCTGCGATGATGGGCTGCAGAACATCCAGGCCCAACACATGTTCTGCAACATGCTAAATTTCGGAAAGATGAAAGCAAGAAGAGCTCTTTGACCCACCTCCTCTGGATAAAGCCCAAAGCCATGTGGTCAGAAGGCTTTCTTTCAAACCACGGGTGGTCCAAACCAGTTGAACAGTGAATGCATTGCAGGGGATTAAACGAGATGCCCCTTTGGGTCTCTTCCAGCTCTGTAATTCTGTGCTTCGCCACAGATGCCACACTTACTGCTTGCTTAGCAAGCATCTGTTTGCCCCACCACCATAATTTTTTAAAAATTATGTGCTGAGAAAATATTAATTCTACACATCCGGATTAAATGATGGAAATTAAATAAATGTGCCCAACTCTGCCTCAATTAGTCTATATCTACTGGTTAGTTTTGTGGCTTTGTTTCAACATCACTTGCACTTGTTTTAAATGTGTCATTTCTGGACCCTTCCCTGGGACGATTTGGTGAAGTGCAAATGATAAATAGATAAAGGTGATGGGGGAGGGGCGATTGATTCAGATGGAGGTCGATGCCCCCCCCATTGCCCACTGTAAGTCATGCCCAACTCCTAATGCCAGCCTCTTAGAGTTCATCTCTTGATCCTTAAAAAATGCTGCTGCCATGATTAAATGCTGGGATTCTTGGCGTCGGTGGATGCCAAACACCCAACCCTATCCTTATATGAAAGAAACCAGAATATTCACCCTTCTAACAGAGGATTTCCTGTCTTCCCCTGTATGTACAAATACAGGAGCATTTCTGGAGCCTGGACAAGACAGAGAACAAAGTTCGTCCGCAGCTGGTCCTTCAGATCTGGGACAACGACAAGTTTTCTTTTGATGACTACTTGGGTGAGTGGCAAGCGTCTCCTCCTCCTCCTCCTGGACTGCCTTTGGGCTCTTTGCCCTGCATTTCACTCTGCTGTCCTCGTTGCTTAACTTGCAGCATTTCCAAAAAAAATAGTTTTGGGACTGGCGGATGCACAGCCAGGCATACTGCTGGTAGTTTTCCCTTGGACTCTTTGATTTCTTTACAGGCTACCTATGCGCATGCATTGAAAGGAAGCACAGAACGGAAACTTGATGTGGCATCAGGATTGTGCCAAGACATCGTCAATTGCGCATGGAGGCCTGTGCAAAAACCAAGAGGCGCATTGAAAGCTGGAGCAAATTGGCATGCTTTGAGCAGTTGGAACAAAGCCCAGAATTCAAATGCAGGAGAATTTCCCAGTCCTGTGTACAGGTGAACCACTGTGCATAGGTGACCTGCCACTGGTTGGCAGTCATGAAATGGAACTGATCAAACTGGCAGCTGTCTGGCAGCTATGACTTGTGCGGTAGCCCGTAAAGCAGACCCAGGCAGTCTCCTTTTGAGAGGTGGTTGAACTCATTTTCTGTTCTTCCCAACACTGGCGCATGCCCAGCAAGGCTGAGTAGGTGTTCCTTCCTCTTCCAAAGAGGAAAGGCTTCTCTTCTCTTCACAAGTATTGCCTTCCAGTGGCATTGAGCGACCCCATACAGTGGTACCTTGGAAGTCAAAGGGAATCCGTTCCGGAAGGCCGTTCGACTTCCAAAACATTTGGAAACCAAGGCACGGCTACTGATTGGCTGCAGGAAGCTCCTGCAGCCAATTGTAAGCCACATTGGACGTTCGGGTTCCAAAGAACATTCGCAAACCAGAACACTCACTTCCGGGTTTGCGGCATTCGGGAGCCAAAACATGAGACTCCCAAGGCTTCCAAGGTACAACTGTACAACCATTCAACATTGGCCTTGCAAATTGCCATTCCTCTAATCACCTGCCACCAGTAGACCACAAGTTGCCATGAGTCCACAGTGTGATGCAGCAGCAAAATAAATAATAATAATAATGATGATGATAATAATGCTGTTCTAGGCTGCATCCACAGAAGTCTAGTGTCCAGATCAAGGGAAGTCATAGTCCCACTCTATCCTCTCTTGGTCAGACCACACCTGGAGTCCAAGGTCCAGCTTTGGGCACCACAATTTGAGAGGGATATTGACAAGCTGGACCATGTGCAGAGGAGGGTAACCAAGATGATCAAGGGTCTGGGAACCTTGGCCTATGAGGAACAGCTGAAGGATCTGGGTATGTTTAGCTTGGAAAAGAGGAGACTGAGAGGAGATCTGATCTCATTTTTTTGACAGAATTACAAGCCTGGTAGATGAAGGGAACGCTATGGATGTAGCCTATCTTGATTTCAGCAAGGCCTTTGACAAGGTGCCCCATGATATTCTTGTAAAGAAGTTGGTAAAATGTGGGCTAGACAATGCTACCATTCAGTGGATTTGTAACTGGCTGACTGACCGAACCCAAAGGGTGCTCATCAATGGCTCCTTCTCATCCTGGAGAGTAGTGACTAGTGGGGTGCCACAGGGTTCTGTCTTGGGCCCAGTCTTATTCAACATCTTTATCAATGACTTGGATGATGGGCTTGAGGGCATCCGGAGCAAGTTTGCAGACGACACCAAATTGGGAGCGGTGGCTAATACCCCAGAGGACAGGATCACACTTCAAAATGACCTTAACAGATTAGACAACTGGGCCAAAGCAAACAAGATGAATTTTAACAAGGAGAAATGTACGGTACTATACTTGGGCAAAAAAAATGAAAGGCACAAATACAGGATGGGTGACACCTGGCTTGAGAGCAGTACAAATACAGGATGGGTGACACCTGGCTTGAGAGCAGAGGTCCTCTGGCTGGGTCGGGATGACATGGGGCGGGGGGGCCAACTTCCATCTTTCGCTGGGGCCCAATTAGTGTCAGCCCCTTCTGTCAAGAGCTTGGGGGTAACCTTGGATGCCTCCCTTTCCATGGAGGCACAGGTTGCAACCACAGCCAAGGTGGCATTTTTCCATCTCCGCCGCATTAAGCAGTTGGTCCCCTATCTCTCTCAACCTGATCTAGCCACAGTGATCCATGCGATGGTCACCTCTAGGCTTGATTATTGTAATTCGCTCTACGCGGGGCTGCCCTTGAAACTGACCCAGAAACTCCAGCGGGTGCAGAATGCCGCGGCGAGGCTCCTTACGGGGTCCCGGCTGCGGGATCATATTCATCCAGTGCTTTACCAACTGCACTGGCTCCCGGTGGAGTACAGGATCAGGTTCAAGGTGCTGGTTTTGACCTTTAAAGCCTTATGCGGCTTAGGACCCTCGTACCTACGGGACCGCCTCTCCCGGTATGACCCACAGAGGACATTACGGTCCACAAATAATAACATATTGGAGATCCCGAGTCACAAGGTGGCTAGGCTGGCCTCGACCAGGACCAGGGCCTTCTCAGTACTGGCCCCGACCTGGTGGAACGCTCTGTCCCAGGAGACTAGGGCCCTGCGGGATTTGTCATCTTTTCGTAGGGCCTGCAAGACAGAGCTGTTTCGTTTGGCCTTCGGACTGACGCAGTCTGACCCCACGGTTACCCTCCCCTAAGGTTTTATTTATAATGGTTTTATCTTATTCGTAGATTTTTAATTTTAAAATTGAATTTTAACATTGTATTATTCTGTTGTTTTAACTGAATTGTTTCTTTTATATTTGTGTTGATATTATTTGTTGTTAGCCGCCCTGAGCCCGGTCTTGACTGGGAAGGGCGGGGTATAAATAAAAATTATTATTATTATTATTATTATTATTACATGTGAAAAGAATTGAGGAGTCTTGGTAGACCACAAACTTGACATGAGTCAACAGTGTGATGCAGCAGTTAAAAAAGCCAATACAATTCTGGGCTGCATCAATAGGAGTATAGCATCTAGATCAAGGGAAGTAATAGTTCCACTGTATTCTGCTCTGGTCAGACCTCACCTGGAGTACTGTGTCCAGTTCTGGGCACCACAGTTCAAGAAGGATACTGACCAGCTGGAACGTGTCCAGAAGAGGGCAACCAAAATGGTCAAAGGCCTGGAAACGATGCCTTATGAGGAACGGCTTAGGTAGCTGGGTATGTTTAGCCTGGAGAAGAGAAGGTTAAGGGGTGATATGATAGCCATGTTCAAATATATGAAAGGATGTCATATGGAGGAGGGAGAAAGATTGTTTTCTGCTGCTCCAGAGAAGCGGACACAGAGCAATGGATTCAAACTTCAAGAAAGAAGATTTCACCTAAACATTAGGAAGAACTTCCTGACAGTAAGAGCTGTTCGGCAGTGGAATTTGCTGCCAAGGAGTGTGGTGGAGTCTCCTTCTTTGGAGGTCTTTAAGCAGAGGCTTGACAGGCATATGTCAAGAATGCTTTGATGGTGTTTCCTGCTTGGCAGGGGGTTGGACTGGATGGCCCTTGTGGTCTCTTCCAACTCTATGATTCTATGATTCTATGTGCAGAGGAGGGTAACCAAGATGATCAAGGGTCTGGGAACCTCAGCCTATGAGGAACAGCTGAAGGATCTGGGTATGTTTAGCCTGGAAAAGAGGAGACTGAGAGGAGATCTGAGAGCCATCTTCAAATATCTCAAGGGAAGATGCAACAAGCTTGTTTTCTGTTGCTCCAGATGCAAACCAATGGATTCAAATGACAAGAAAGGAGATTCTAACTAAACTTTAGGAAGAACTTTCTGATGCTGAGAGCTGTCCAACTGTGGAATGGACTACCTTGGAAGGTGGTGAACTCTCCTCTCATGGAGGTGTTTAAACAGATGTTGGGTGGCCACCTGTCAAGTCTTTTCTATCTGTGATTCCTGCATTGCAAGGGGTTGGACTATTTGACTAATGGGAGCCCCTCCTAACTCTAAATTCTATCATTCCTTCCAGGTGACCAGAATGAAAGCATTTATGAAAGTCAGGTCTTTGTTCTCTGTTTTGGTTACAAATAACTGACATCTGTAACTGTGGGCAGCTGGGCTGTTAAAAATCCCTGCATGCTAATAACTTCAGCAGATTGCTTTTCTGGTCAAGGGTGGCGATGGCAAAAGCAACCTGTGTTTCCCTATTGTGCAGAACCATGCTTCATGCATAGAGTCGGTGGATGTTGGCTTCCACACCAAGGCAGTTGCCCACAAATAATACCCCTGTTTCTGGCGGAAGCTTGCCTAACTCAAGTCCTCTGCAGCTATCCAGCCTGCTTCATTCACAGCGCTGGGCTTGCCCTTTCTTCCCGCCTTGCAGGTTCCATCCAGCTGGATCTCAACTGCATGCTGAAGCCGGTCAAGACAGCCGAGAAGTGCACGGTGGACCTGCTTGACGCCGCGGAGCGGGTGGTCTCTCTCTTCGAGCAGAAGACAGTGAAGGGCTGGTGGCCTTGCGTGGCAGAGGAGAACGGAGAAAAGACCATTGGAGTAGGTCCCTCTCCTCATTGCACAACGTTGAGCAGGGGTGGCAGGATCTGGGCCATGATTGTGAGGTCTGAGCGTGTGGGAACAGGTCAGGAAAGAGACCTTGGGATCGTGGCGGATCACTCAGTGAAAATGTCTTCCTAGCGTACAGCAGCTGTGAAAAAGGGAAATTCCATGTTTAGGGATCATTTGGCAAGGCCTTAGAAAATAAGCCTGCCATTCTCAGATATGCAAATCGTCATACAAATCTACAATGTGACCTCGTTCGGAATACAGTGTGCAGTTCTGGATATGGCAGAATTGACGGAAGTTCGGAAAAGTTCAAGGGGGTGAAGGTTGCATTTGCATATTTTTAGCTTTAAAAAGTGGGGATGTGGGTGGAAAAGATTTTACAAGTTGTAATGAAAGCAGATGGGAAGAAGCCAAACGCTAGAACCAAACAGAGTCACCCGGGTAGACAAAAGAAAATGTTTCTTCACGCACACAGTGCATAGATAAATTGTGGAATTTTATGGATTAGTTGTGGTTCTATGCTTCTTTTCATTCAAATGAATCCCAAAGCGTCTTCCAAACAAGACATAACCATAACAGAACGGAACGCCGCAAGTACAGCGTAAATCATAGAGAACAATGAACAAACCACTAGTAAAGGAACTGCAATCTTTAAGTTGCTACTAACAAAGCAGCAACTAAAAAGGAAGCTAAACATCACAGAGGATTTCTGGGGTGGCCATTCTGGGCCTTAACACCACCCTGAATCAGAAAACATACCTAAATATTCCAGGGGAATTGGACTGCTTGGGCTACATCTAACTAAGTCCTACCTGAACCATTAAAATTAAGCAGGCAGGAAATTAGTTCTGTCTATTAATATCAGCGGGTCTGTGCTGAGTAGGACTAATGTTGGATACAACCCTTTGTATATCCAGCCAGGGTTCCCTGCCCTGACTGGCCTTGGCACTCCAGGGTCTCAGGCAGAGGATGGGGTCTCCCACCCCCTGCTTCCGGAGAGATGGGAGATGCCTGTGAAGTAGGGTTGCCAGACTCAATAGAGGACAGTACTTCTGTGCCTTTAATTGCCCTGCTCTCTTTTGAGTCTAGAAACCTTAAAGAGAAACCAGCAGAAGACCCTTTGTTTAATTTCCAAGCAAGAAGACCAAACCCAGGGCCTTCTGCCTGCAACAGAGCCTCCTCCCCTCAGTCTCCTCAGATCAGTGTTGCGGTCTTTGCATCTCAGTCCTCGAAATTCCCCTTCTCTTGCCTACAGGGAAAGTTGGAAATGACCCTGGAGATCATCAATGAGCAAGAGCATGAAGAACGGCCGGCTGGGTTGGGCCGGGATGAGCCAAACATGAATCCCAAGCTGGAGGACCCAAAGTAAGAGGAGCTTGCAGTAGCCTTGGGATGTCAAAAAGGGGCTCTGCGCCTGTGCTCCCTCAGTTCACGAGGAAGCAAACATTGGGAAGCGGGTTTTGGGGGAATGCCGTGCAATGCAACAGGGCAGTCTTTGCATTGGTATTGCAGTCTGTTGTTTTATCCCATTGCAACACCCCTTCTATTGCATTCTCCCATCTCTTGCATGGCACTATTCTGTGGCGGCATATTTGGGGAGACAGTCCACAGGTTCTGGGTAGCTTGAGACCTTAGAAGACCTTAGTGCAGAATAATTTTACAGTGAAGGAGACAGAGGTGGAGGTTATCCCCCTGGCTCTGCCCATGCCTGTCTCTGTGGGCTTCTGAAAAGCCTGTGCTTGCCTGGACCTTCCACCTCAACCCTGCCCTGCCCCACCTGCTGTCATTACCCACATGAGAGCCAGGGGATGGGCTCTGCCACATTAATGCCAGCCTTGCCCACTCCACCCAAGGACACTGCCCTTCTGAGGGGTACCTGGCCCATCCTGGCCCCGCGGCCAGGATTTCTGGGCCTAGCTGTGTCTCTCTTTGTCTGCAGACGCCCAGAGACCTCCTTCCTGTGGTTCACCTCCCCCTACAAGACTCTGAAGTATATCCTGTGGAGACGGTTCAAGTGGGTCTTCCTTGTCTTCCTCTTAATCTTCATTCTGCTGCTCTTCCTGGGAATCTTCATCTATGCCTTCCCGGTAAGAACCACAGGGAATTGGTTAGATGATGAAATGCACACCCACACGCCATGTCCAAAGTCATAGAATCGTAGAGGTGGAAGGGACACCGGGGGGCCATCTAGTCCAACCCCCTGCAATGCAGGTATCTCAACCAAACGATCATCTCTTTCTAGCAGGGTGAGGGACCCTTTTCAGCCTCCCCTGAACACTGATGGTTGGTTCCCCCCCCCGGGTCTCAATTTCAAGGTGCTGCTTCTCAATAGGGAATCCTAGAATTCTAGAGTTGGAAGGGACCCTGAGGATCATAGGAGTCTCTAAGAGAAGCATAGCAAGAGAGTAGTTTGCTTGGGAGCGCAACTCCAGAGTCTCCTGGAAAGTGTTCCCAGCTTGAATCGCTTAAAGATGGAGCAGGATGCTTTATGGAGAGTCATGCAGGCTGGCTTGCTCATTCCTGGGGCTTGAAAGGAGCTTTCTCTGCCCCCTCCCGAGGCCTAAATGTGGAGGAAAGGGCTGCCGCCTCATTAATCTGGACGGCAGAGTTTCCTCCCCACCTCTTCAATTTGCAAGAGCCAGGCCAGTCCTAGCTAGATTCCACCTGCCCGGCTTGGTACGGGGCAAAGTTCCCAAGTACCTCCGTTTTTTTTTAAGCGCCGAAATAATTCATGCGGTGCCGTGAGATGTCCTCCTGCACAAACCCCGATAAGAAAAACGACCCTCTTGCCCTGGTCCCACACGTAACAAATTCTGCGGCTGGGATATTAAAAACATACCTGCTTGGCCTGGAGAACGGAGACCAAGGTGGCCAGGCAAATGAGGTGACAAATGTTTGGATCCTTTTGGAATCCCGGTTCCTTGCAGGACTCGCCGCTCCCCGGCAACACGGCAGACTCCCCATATTTTTATTCCCCTGTCACCCTGGACACATTAGCTGCCCAGGAATGCGGCCCCAACTCATTAGCTGCCGGGAGAAGCCCCGCCTCCCTTATCTAATGAACTTCCCAGGCTAACCCAAAGCAGCCAGCGAAGGTGTTGGTGTTGGGGTGAGGCTGCTGGGCACCTATCCTGATGTCCTTTTCAGTGTGCACCCATTTCTGTGCATGATGGTATTGGGGAAGTTATGCATAGAATTGTAGGGTTGGGGGGGACCCCCAGAGTAATCCAGTCCAACCCCCTGCAAGGCAGGAATCGCAACTGAAACTTCCCTGACAGGTGTCCACCCAACAGCTGCTTAGAAACCTCCAAGGAAGGAGAGTCAGTCTTTCAAGGGAGCACGTTCTGCTGGCGAACAGATCTTACCCTTGGGCAAACCCTGGTTCATTACTGCTTGGATCCTGCAGAAAATTGAAGGCGGGCATCCTGGCTTGTTTCCAATCCGTGCATATCCCATATCTTTTGGCCGAAACAAGACAATGCCACAAATAAGAGCGCCAGAACAACAGAAGAGGCCTAGTGGGCCAGGCCAAAGAGGCCCAGCTAGTCCAGCCTCCTGTTCTCACAGTGGCTAGCCAGATGCCCACTATGGGGAACCCCTATTCAGGATCCGAGCACAAGAGCAGCTCTCCCCTCCTGCGGCTTCCAGCAGCTCAAAGCCAGCCATTGTGGTTAGCAGCCATTGGTGACCTTGAGTTTGTCTAATCCACTTCTAAAGCCAACCGGTTGACTCATGAAGGACCTTCGTGGCCTCACTAGTGGAGGGAGAGACTCAGCGACCGTCAGCTACGCTTCTGTCCAATGGCTCTGTGACTCTTGGCAGGAGCTATAAAACCGCAGGAAAATCTCCGCTTCCTTAATTCTCTATCCCTCCCCGAGGGCTGCCATTTCGTCCATCGGAAATGGTGTCTGGGCGGAATTTTTGAAAAGCGGCTAAAATGTTTAGGAAAACCCAGGCTTATGGCAGCCCATATCGGAAGTGTTGATTTTTTGGGGTTTTTTTTCATTTTAAACAAAAGGTGAAAAACTTCTCTTTATGCAAGAAAACTCAACAACTTTTGTGTTTGTGTTTTCACTTTTTGAAATATGGCAACCCTACACTCCCCACATCTTTTTAGGACATGGGACCAGATCCTCAGCATGTTCGCATGGATGTAAGGGCTGTAGCTGATTGGCAGAGCATCTGCCTTGCAAGAAGAAGGTCTCAGGTTCAGTCCCTGATGACCTTCTCCCAGTAGGGCTGTGAGCGATGCTTGCCTGGAATCCTGGCAAGGTGGCTGCCAGTCTGTGCAGACAGCACTGAGAAAGATGGACTTGGTATAAGTCAGTGCCCTCTGAGACTTACGGCACAAGCCGAACCGTGTCTACTCACAAGTAGACCCGATTGAATTCACCGGGGCTCACTCCCAGGTAAAACGGCTCAGGAGTTCAACTTTACTTTGGTGTCAATGCCTACTGCCTGAGGTTGTATTTCATGGCAATTTGGACGGTGGAAGCAACCCTTGAGTCTCTGGGATGAAGCAGAACAGAAACTGAGCTGGATATGTGAAAATGAGGGGGCAGCCCGACTTGTATTTCTGAAAAGCAACTGAGGCATGTCATGGAATTTTTCTGCTTTCATTTATTTAGAATCGTTCCCCTGCCCCCCCCCCCGCCCATCCCCTCCCCTCTCCCCATTTATTGAGGTTTCTGATTTGAATGTCCCGTCCTGGAATAGGGTTCTCTTTCCCTGCTCTGTTACCCATTACTCTTTGGCAATCATGCTGGTTTTGGGGAAGGGAGGAATTGGTGACGCTCCGAGTATCAGGGATGCCCCCAAACACGAAGAGGTCTGGCAAGGCCCCTAGAAGCGATTTCTCGCTTCGTATCAGAGTGGATGCAGATGGAAAATTGCACAACGGCCGGCTTTTAATAATGCTGTTCAGCTCATACATGGAAGATGGAGCAAGCTTGCTTCCTGCGGCTCCACAGGGCTGGACCCGAACCAATGGATTCAAATTCTAAGAAAGGAGATTCCGACTAAACATCAGGAAGAACTTTCAGGTGGTGAGAGCTGATCAGCAGTGGAACGGTCTCCCTTGGGAGGTGGTGGACTCTCCTTCCTTGGAGGTTTTTCAAGTGAGGTTGGATGGCCAACATATCAGGGTTTCTTTAATAATAATAATAATAATAATACCCCGCCCATCCAGCTGGGTTTCCCCAGCCACTCTGGGCGGCTCCCAACAGAATATTAATAACATGATATAACATTAAAAACTTCCCTAAACAGGGCTGCCTTCAGATGTCTTCTAAAACTCCGATAGTTGTTTATTTCATTGACATCTGGTGGGAGGGCATTCCACAGGGTGGGCGCCACTACCGAGAAGGCCCTCTGCCTGGTACCCTGTAACTTGGCTTCTCACAGGGAGGGAACCGCCAGAAGGCCTTCGGAGCTGGACCTCAGTTTCCGGGCAGAATGATGGGGGTGGAGACGCTCCTTCAGGTAGCTGGGATTCTTGGAAGGCCAGGAGTTGGACTATATGATCCTCGGGGTCCCTTCCAACTCTACAATTCTATGATCCTATGATTCAGTTTGCTGCCTTGCTGGAATAGGCGGGTGGGAGGCCATAATGTTCTTCCATGGCCACCTCTTTCCTACAAGGCAGGCCTCCCCAGGGTGGCACAGCAGACCTGCCCAGTGGCCGACAGGGGCCTTGAGAATCCCCCTTCTGATGTTCTCCTAGGACTGCGCAAAAGTCCCAAGGGGAAGAGAGCCAGTGCTCAGTGGCAGAGCATGCGCTGTCCATGAGAAAGGACACAGGTTCCTTTCTTGACGGCAACACCATCCTGGGCTGGGGAAGACGCTGGTCTCAAACTGGATAGCTCAGGGTCGTGGGTTCGAGCCCCCCATTGGGCAAAAGATTCCTGCGTCACAGGGGGCTAGACCAGATGACGCTCAAGGCCCCTTTCCAACTCTATGAGTCTGTGATTCTAAACCCTGGAGAACCACCCTCTCTTGGTGTGGAGCAGCGAGGCTAAAGGTCAGCCGCCAACTTGTGGCTCTCTGGCTGTTCTTGCGCTGCTGGCTTCTGCCAGGCTCAGCCACAGAAACAAACCCAAACCCAAACTACAGAGCGAGAGCCTGCGCATGATTCCCACATGGAGCGAACATGGACACCACCCACAAGGGGCTTCCCCTGCTGCCACTTCCCAGGACCTCTTTCTCCCCGTCTTGGGCGATGAAGCCTTTTTGGCTTCCACCATCCCTCCAAGTGCCTTTTCCACCCAGATAGGAGGACCCTCTCCCCACCCCGGCCTCACAGACAAGCCCTAAAAATAACAGCCACGATATTCTGGAGGAAGCCTCCCGAAAGACAAACGGTGGGAAATTAATGAGGAAGTTCTCATGTTCCGCCGAGGGAGTTTGCTAATGGTGTGTGATGATGTGCCTTGTTTTGGACCCGCTCGCTTTATGGGGCGGAGGGCGTGCCTCCCCCCCCCTGCCCTCATCCCCCAATGGGAAGAGAGCCTCGTAAGCCGGTGCAAACAGCAATTTATTACGCTGCCTGGGGTCACACTTCCCTGCCCCACCCCTTCCCGATTGGCTCTGCTTGCTCTCGCTCTCCTTCCAAGAACGTTGCTTTTTTTAGGGTGGGGAAAACAGAATGGGCCAAGCGGTGGCTCTCAGCCCGTCCCAATTAAATCCAGCGGGTTTGGAAGGGAACGGCCTGCCTTCGCCGAGCCGGGTGTATGTGTGAATCTGAGCTGCTTTCCGCCTCTTTCCAAGCAGCATAAACGTGGATGTCAGCTTGGCTTTGCTACAAATTTAATAAGGGAAGCGTTTGGAATATTTATGTGACGGGCTCCGTGCTGGAAAGACGGACGGCCACAGAGGGGAGACGTGACCAGAGTTGGGGGGTCGGGGTGGAGATCTGAGCACATGCACTAGGGGCTTATTTATTGAAGACCTTTCTCTGCGGCTTTCTGCAGCAGTTTGCAGACTTTTTTTCCAAGCCACTGTGCCCTTGGTTCCATTCAGAGGCATCGGGGTACAAGTGGCACTGTGGTCTAAACCCCTGAGCCTCTTGGGCTTGCCGATCAGAAGGTCGGTGGTTCGAATTCCCGCGACCGAGAAGACCCTCCCTCAACTCATCCCCTGGGTCCATAAACTCATCTCCCTACCCTATAAAAACCATTATTCCTAACAGCAGTTTGCACAGCCCACTAAGGAAGACGGCGACACGAGAAAATTCAAAACGATCACCATTCATTGCACGCTTATTCAAAACTGAATTTAAACTATTCAAGTTTGGTTGATTCAATGGAACGGATGAACTTGACCCAGTGATAGCAGCTTTTCAAAGTCAGCTGGTCATTTATGCCTCTTGCCCCCCCTAAAGTGATCCCCACTCCCCTCCTCCCAAGGGTGGTCCTGCCTGCTTTGGTAGGGTTGCCACATTTATTTATTTTGGGGCCAAAGTTGTTGAGCTTAAAAAACAATAACACACACTTCCGTCATGGCTTGCCCTATGCCCATACCTGCCAAGTTCCTCTCTGAAAAATAAGGGACCAGACCGAAAGTAGCATACCGGAAGTAGCGCGACAGCCATTTGGGAACTGGGCACAGCAGCATCAAAAGTCGCTTCTGAGCATGCTCCACCCAGTTCCAACATGGCCGCCGCACCAGAATAAACCGGGGGAAAACAAAAAAAAACCCGTTTTTTTCGGCTGGGGACAGCCTGAAAAACGGGGGTTTCCCGGGGAAAACGGGAGACTTGGCAGCTATGCCTATGCCTGGGTTTCCCTGGACATTTTTGCTGATTTTCAGAAATTCTGCCCAGATGCTATTTCCGGCAGATGAATCCTGACTACATCTGGGATTTTCCGGATGTATGGCAGGCCTGCGCTTTGGGAATTGCTGGCTTAATCCTCCCCTCCCCCCCATTTCTAAGCTGTGTACATTAAAAAAAACTGCAGAAAAGAGGACAAGAAGTCCCTAAGGGTTGATCGGAAAGCCAAACGCTCCCTTAAAGGCCCAGTGCTCCTTCTTTCTAGGGGTGATCTGTTTCTTTCTCTCCTGTCCTTGCTGGTCTTGCCTGGACGTGGAGGCTGCTGGACTCTCCTGCCCAGTCCATCCTCTGGCAAAGGCCTCTCTCGGTGGCAGACATTATTAAGAGAGCAAAATAGACAGCTGCTCTCGCCTGCTGGGAAAAGTTATCGGCAGTTTGGAAGATTTTAACGCGCTCAGAATCTGTTTATGGACGAGGGGTGTTTTCTTCTTCTTCTTCTAACATATGGAAGAGATGAAGCAAAACTGTTCCTGGAAATGAATATATCAGAAGTATTCTCTGCCAGGCCAGTAATGCTAATTTTTTTTTATATATAAAGAGAAATCTGTGCTATTAGGTATTTCCACATGGGTTATTTCTTCAGGAACACTTGTTGTTTCTGCAAATGGCTCTTGTTTTGGGGAGGGAAAAGGGCCACTTTTGAGGAAGGAGAAGGGGGCTGGGCATTTTGAGAGCACCTTCCTGCGACTCAGAAGCCAGCCAGGGTGGGAAACGGCTTCAGGGGCACAGCTACCAGATTTTTAGAAGACATCTGAAGGCAGCCCTGTTTAGGGAGGCTTTTTAATGTTTAATAGATTATTTTATTTCATTTTTCTGTTGTAAGCCGCCCAGAGTGGCTGGGGAAACCCAGCCAGATGGGCGGGGTATAAATAAATAATAATTATTATTATTATTAGAACAGAGAGCTGTGACCACATCCTTGCAATGAGGGACGTAGGAGAGATTTGATTTAAAATCCCCAAATATCACGGAAATCGCTTGCAGGAGCTTTGTGTCGCGCTTTTGACAACAATGAGGAACCAAGCTTTTAATGTCATTGGCCCGGCCCTGTGGAACTCTCTGCCACTGGAGATCCAGCGGGTGACTTTAAACGTCTGCTGAAAAGCTTTCTATTCTTTTAAACAGTGGGCAGAGATAGGCTGCGGAAGTCCCTTGACTCAAAACTTCCCTGCCCCAAAGCTACTTTTCCACCTGCAAGGAGAAAATTGCAGAGACCTGCATCTTTCCCCAGTGTGGGCAAAAAATTCGAGACAGGAGATTTTTTTAATTGGAGGGGGTTGGCCAAGATGACCCCTTAGGGTCCCTTCCACCTTTACAGTTCTATGCTTCTATGACTGCCGAGGAATATTACTACAGTATTGAAGACAGTCACAATTAAATAATGGCAGATGAATATTCTACAGCCTTTTAAAGGAGGTCTCTTTTAACTGTTTGTTCGTGCTTTTATTTCGTATTTTTGTGAACTGCCAAGATATCTTTCGATGAAGGGCAGTATATGAATCTAGAATAAATAAATAAAGCAAAAAACTGTGAAAAATTCTTCAAGACATTGCGGCTCGATAAAGTCACAGCGATTAAAAATACCAGAAAGAGGACAGGCAGAGAATGTTCCTCGAGCTGCATTGGATATCCGGCCATTGTAATGGACTATTATAATGTCCCTTTTACAGACATTCGGCGTGTTAAAGGTGTGTCTGTGTCACACCTGAGAAGCCAATGGATAATGTCTTGACAATCTCTAGTCATTAAAAACTTCCCTAAACAGTAAATTTGGATACACAGAAGGTATTAAAAAATAAATTTAAGGAACCACAGGAAGAGGGGGAAAGAAGCCAAGTTTTAAAATGTCAAAATGATGGTAAAATCATGAAATGTATATCTCTGAAAAGTATAAATAATTGGCTTTTTTTAGCAGCAGCTAAAAAAGCCAATGCAATTCTGGGCTGCATCAATAGGAGTATCACATCTAAATCAAGGGAAGTAATAGTACCACTGTATTCTGCTCTGGTCAGACCTCACCTGGCGTACTGTGTCCAGTTCTGGGCACCACAGTTCAAGAAGGATACTGACAAGCTGGAACGTGTCCAGAAGAGGGCAACCAAAATGGTCAAAGGCCTGGAAACGATGCCTTATGAGGAACGGCTTAGGGAGCTGGGTATGTTTAGCCTGGAGAAGAGAAGGTTAAGGGGTGATATGATAGCCATGTTCAAATATATGAAAGGATGTCATATAGAGGAGGGAGAAAGATTGTTTTCTGCTGCTCCAGAGAAGCGGACACGGAGCAATGGATTCAAACTACAAGAAAGAAGATTCCACCTAAACATTAGGAAGAACTTCCTGACAGTAAGAGCTGTTCGGCAGTGGAATTTGCTACCAAGGAGTGTGGTGGAGTCTCCTTCTTTGGAGGTCTTTAAGCAGAGGCTTGACAGGCATATGTCAAGAATGCTTTGATGGTGTTTCCTGCTTGGCAGGGGGTTGGACTGGATGGCCCTTGTGGTCTCTTCCAACTCTATGATTCTATGATTCTAATTAAAATAAAATAAAATAAACTAGTTGCCCCGAGCGACCTTTCCTCACCTGGTTGCCTTTGTCTCCCTGCAGAACTATGCTGCCATGAAGCTGGTGAAGCCCTTCAGCTGAGCGAGGGCCAGGGAGGAGAAAGAGCTGCTGGGAAGGAGCCCAGAACCCGCTGAGATCCCCGGACGGTGCCACCTTCCCAAAGGCACAGCCTGACCTCTGCCACGCTGTGCAAAGGGGGAACAGAACTTGTGGTGCCTCCTGGCAGAAACTGCACTCTACACACACACACACACACACACACACACACACACACACACAAAACCCCTCCCTCCTCACTTTTCCAACCCTGCAGCAACTGCTGCTCAGGTGACTGAACTGGTATACCAAAGCTGGCCTTTCCCCCAACCCTCTGCGGGCTTGTTTTCTGTATAGAGAAGCTGAAAGAGCTTCCTTGAGACCTCCCTCGGACACCGGGACTTCTTGCCCATCGGTAGCCGGCCCAGGAGGAGAGCTGGATCCTCTCATGCCACTTCCTCTTCCGGTATCGGCAAGGTGCACGAAGCCTCTTGGAAACGGGAAAAGCACGGTCTGGTGGGATTTTAGGATCTGGACCCTGGAATCCTCCACACCCCATAATCCAGATACTCCCCAGTGTTCCTGTCTACCAGGGGTGGGTCCTGTTTCATGATCCCTCTCATTGAAAAAAACTCTGATTCGGTCAGTTTCCGGGGTGCCTTACGCAAATATTCGTGTGAGCTTCTTCAAGTCCCAGCCGCCTTCTTCACTACCCCGTCTCCAGGTTCTCTAGGGCTGAAATCTCTGGTGCACCCCCACCTCTCGTGCCTGGGTCAATGCAAGCACTCGAACAGAGGGCCGCCATTTTCCGCACTGCGGCACTTAAAGTATATTTTGCGCTGTTGGCCAAAGATTGGAGGGCGACGGCATTTTTCTTTGGAACAAATACTCTATTTGTTAAAAAGTCTGTGGTGAGCAGGCTTGGAAAGGATTAATGAGCAGAGCAGATGGAGAAGATCCACTTGTAATGAGAATTGGGGTGTGTAATATTTCACCTGTTTGACAGCACCCAAAATCCTGTGCTCATAACCAGGGATTCAATTTTGTTTTAACTTTAATGAGAAACTATCCAATGCACACTTTCTGATCTGCAAATTGAAACACACCTGTTCTTTGAAATTTGCACCTCTCTGAGTTTTGCCGGTCAGTTCCCCAGCCAAACAGTGTGTACAAAATGCCCATAGCTGCCAAGTTATCCCTTTTTTTTTAAGGGATTTCCCCTTATGCTGAATAGGCTTCCTCGTGAGAAAAGGGAAAACTTGGCAGCTATGAAAATGCCACGTATTAGAAAGGAAGTGTGCATTAAAAATGCAGACAGTAGTGAAACTGGCATACAAAAATGCATTATGCTCGAGAAAATTGCTTTGCAAAAATGTGTATATTAGTTAAAATTGCATACAAAAATGCGTACATTAGGAGGAACTAAAATGCCCATGGTTTTTTTTTAAAGAAATAGCAAATTGTTGCCAAAATGGGGAGAACTGAATTTAAGATCAGAAAAAAGAGGAAACAATAGAAACCGAAACAGACAGATTTGTCTATCCCGCGTCTAACTAATTCCACAATTGTCACAGGCAATCAAATTGTTCCAATTCTGATAAGATAAATCAGACCGTTACAGAATTCAGGGCAGATGAAAGGAGCTGGAATTGGTGAGCAACTATCATATTTGGCCAAATGAAGGCAAGAGATAAGATGCCTGGCAGAAGACCAGAGAGGAAATAGAATCATTGTCAGGCTCCAGAAAAAATGCGATAATCATCTCTGATGGAGCAGAAACAAATTTGGAGGACCATCTGGGTGGATGTTCTCCCTCTGCAGCTTCATTCCATGTTCTTGTGCCAACCCCAGGCACTTCTGCAGGGCTTGAGCAGGAGAACTTCTCGCTGGATCATGCTCTTGAGAAGTAGACGATCAGGGTTAAAATTCGCCAAGCTTAGATTGACTTCCAAACATTTCAAAAATAAGTACAGTACTAGGCGATTTGTTTTGGACAGCATTTGCAAAGACCTTGCAACGGGGCTGAAGACAGAGGCTGCTTCCCCCTCCCGCCCCCTAATGCAAAGTTGTCAAGTTTCAAAATGTGAAGAGATTGAAAATGTTGCCAGGTTTCACATTGGTGAGAAATGCTTTTTTCAGATCTGCCCTCTGGCAGCTGGACCTGCCACAGCTGTCGACTGCTGGCAGGCTGGACTAAGTTATTATTGGGCTGCAAAGGAGAACACGAACACACACACACACACACACACACACACACTCTGCCCCAATTCTTTTTATTTTTATTTTTTCTAGCAACTCCTGACATGCTTCCAATCTGACTCTGCCCGTTTTCCAGTCCAAATCCTGGACCTCCCATCAACCGACCTACTTTGGCCAGCGTAATGTGGCTGTTCCCCCATCAGCAAATCTGCAAAAACTGGAATGGCAGATTTTCATTGCTTTGCCGAGCAAGCCTTTGCCTGTCTGCTCAGAAGCAAACCCTTCTGAATCCCATAGGACTTCCTCTTGAGAAAAGAGTGCTTAGGATCACAGCCATAAATTAACAGAGAACCTTTGGGTCAACTGGGCTGCCGATTTCAAGACAAGCTGCGATT
This sequence comes from Zootoca vivipara, assembly GCF_965207765.1. Lineage (NCBI taxonomy): Eukaryota > Metazoa > Chordata > Lepidosauria > Squamata > Lacertidae > Zootoca > Zootoca vivipara. The sequence continues at coordinate 73,585,224 of NC_142583.1, forward strand.
GTTTTCCCCCTCATGCAAGTGTTTTCTGAATGCTATGCCTTCTCTGGGGCCTGGAAGTTTGCTTCCCCACCCTCCAGAACAATTGTTTTTACTTCTTATGCAAATATGTGTAGATTTAATCAGTGCTTTCATCTCTTAGCGACTGAACAATTTAATTGGCTTGCAACTTATTTCACTGCTTGGCAGCCAGTGAACATACCTAATTCTCACTTTCTGAAACAAGAAGGGAATCGAGATGCCATGATCCGTCGAAATTCGCTGTTTTCTGAATTTTGCAATGCAGTCCTCCATTCTCAGGCGAGGCGACTAAAAATGTGTACGTTTGTGAAAGTAATATGAAAAGATTCACTATGTAAGGGGGGATTGCTTTGCAGGAATGTGTGTGTGTGTGTTATGCAAAAGTGCACCTCCACCCCAAATTGAGATAGTTAGAAGAAATTTACGCTAAAATGATGACAGATGTTCACGAGGACTTGGAACTTCAGAGTGGAAAAATGAGAAACTGAGAGAAATTCGCTCATCCCTAGCAATGGTCCCACCAAATGGCAACCATTCAGCAGTTGGGGGAATGATTCTGCTGACAGTAGCCCACATGGATCCTCTTGGACTCTGATATAGCATAACCTTGACAGACGCCTGGGACCCAACTCTTGCTTGCTCAAAGGGTTTATTCTGTTTCCTGGCCTGGGTGCTCAGGCCCGAAAAGCAGGCTAGGAGTGAGCCCCAATCAGTTTTGCATTTTATTTTGTTTTATGCAATATTATGGAGCACCTTCTGCAGGCCTGATCTTTGCTGCAGCTGAGACAAACCAGAAGCCACATATAAAACTGCTTCAGAGCCGCTCCAGAGCTCAGGGCTCTTTGAAAGGGAGGTGGCTGGGAGTTTTCTGTATCACCTGTATTTGCCTTGGAAGCAATATCGCAATTGCATTGCGGTTACCAATGAAATCCTATTAAACCTCCCGCATGCCTCTGGATTTTTATTTTTCAGAATATGAAGCTCAGGGGTGTGCTGGTGGGGGGTGGGATGTTTATAGCTCTCCTATCTCCACCCCCCCAAACATGTGGGGAGCCATTGCATCTGATGCCACTTAGCAGGGAATCAAATGGAGGTGTGTCGCCACCTTGTTTATCTCCATTGCACTGGGTGAAGAAGCTGAGATGGCTCGGCATTCTTTCCTCTCAACTGCCAGCAGCTCTCCTGGTGGGTTTAAGGAGATGCCTTTCCCTGAGCATTTTGCAAGAGTTGCTGTGGAACAGCAGGCCCTCTGCATGCAAGAAACAACAGCAACCACATCCAGTCCTTCTGGATTAGACTAAGGTGGGTCCATCAAGTCTTGGGTTTAAGCACAGTGAAGCAGATGCCAAGTTGCCAAGCAAGGCATGGCAGAGATGACCTTTCTGGGCTGCTTTGTCCCTGGTTGGCATCTGGTACCCAGAGGCACTGCTCAAGTTGTAAGGGCAGCAGAGGGTTGGGGTGGGCAGACAGCCCAATTATCCTCTGTGGGGTCCCCAGGGCTGCTGGGAGAGGGTTCATGCCCTGGTGAGAAACTTTTTAGGGGCCCCCTCAGCAAGGGCAGACTGGGAAAAAAATCTTTCTTTAAAACAAAATCATGATCTCAATTTTACGCCAATAATATGATAGCATTCAACCCTGTTGAGAATATTGTTTTCTTAAAGGCTAGTATTGATAACATAGGTAAAGGTAAAGGTATCCCTGACTGTTAGGTCCAACTCTGGGGTTGTGACGCTTATCTTGTTCTATAGGCCGAGGGAAACAGCATACAGCTTCCGGGTCATGTGGCCAGCATGACTAAGCCACTTCTGGTAAACCAGAGCAGTGCACGGAAATGCCGTTTACCTTCCTGCTGGAGTCGTACCTATTTATCTACTTGCACTTTGAAACTGCTTTCAAACTGCTAGGTTGGCAGGAGCTGGGACCGAACAGCGGGAGCTCACTCCGTCGTGGGGATTCGAACCGCTGATCTTCCGACCGGCAAGCCCAAAGTTCTGTGGTATAGACCACAGTGCCACCCGCGTCCCATTTGATAACATAAGCATCATCCAAATGATCGTTGCTGAATGAACCATGCACTTTAAACATGGAACCTGTATGCGTAATACAAGACAACACGCATCATGCAAACAATTTGTTGCACACACACACGGTTCATTTATGGAAACCTACAAAGGGGTCTGCGCATTGTGAGGTGGGACAGTGCAGTCGCAAGGTCCAGGGGCACGAGCGAAAGTTCGTATGGAGTCAGAAATGCTTGGAGACTCTTGGTTTGTGGCAGTTTTGCAAGCCGCTATTCACAATTGTGTGTGTGTTGAGGATGAAATATATATTTTGTTAAGCATTGCACAAAGCATATGCCAGATAGTTGCACCAGTTTCCTCTCCCCTTGATCAGTTCTGGGAGTCCCTCTTCCCTGCTGTTCATTCATGTTCTCATGGGGGGTTTGACTAATTCACAGAGAACAAGGCAATTTGTGGCTAGGAGAAATTTTGGCATGCATCAGAGGCAAAGGGCCTCTCTGAATAACTGTTGCTGGAGCCACAGGGGAGGGTGTTCCTGCGCTCAAGATAGTTGACTTTTCCCCTTGGGACATCTCGTTGGTCCCTTTGGGAAGCCATGTGCTGGATAGACAGGCCTTTGGCCTGATCCAGCTGCAGAGCTTTTCCTATGTGCTCAGAAGAGTAAGCGGGAACAGTGATTCAGCAGAGATACCAGTATTGGAAAAGTGGGGTATAAATCTTTATCAGAAATAAGTTGGAATCAGCCAAGAGGTAGGTCTGTGTCATCGTTCCCACCTGCCGTCTCCGCTTCTGGGAATTATTTGTGGAGCTTTGTGGAAGTCCTATTTTGGAAGTCCTATTTTGGCTATCCTGGATCCTGGCCATTAAGAGACCCATCTTTTCCCCCGGGTGGCCATCTAAGCCATTTTCGTGGCAACCACTGCATGACGTGATGGAGGACTTTCTTTTGTCTCTTCTGGAGAGTCCACCACCTTCTGAGATAGATACAGTCACAGACGTTACAATAAGAGCTGATAGGCTGTGGGATGGTCTCCCTTGGAAAATGACGGACTCTCCTTCCTTGGAGGTTTTTAAGCCATCTGCCAAGGATTCTCTAGCTTGAGTCCCGCATTGCAGGGGATTGGACTGGAAGACCCCTGGGGTCCCTTCCAACTCTCCAGTTATATGAGCTCTCCTTATCAGCGCACTTGTGATTTGCTGTTAGGAGACTCTCCATCCACCTGCTTTCTCCACCCGGTGCATCATTTCTGCAAACCCAAGCTTGCGCTCTCTCTCTCTCCCCAGTGGGAGGGGAGGGAAGGCAGATAATCCTCTGGCGAGGTCGCTCTCCAGGAAGGCAGCCACGTTGCTGCACACTCCTTGCCTTTATGTTGGCATCATTTCAGACCCGCCGTGGAAGTGTGCCCCCGCTGCCGCCGCCGAGCTCTACTGCCAGGAACCCTGTGACGGCCTCCCACACCATCTCCCCGGCTGCTTTCCCATACCTCTCCCATCACGTAATCGCCACGGGCCCGTCTGAGCCGAGCTTTGCTCGTAATGCTTTTTGCAGGATGCCCCTTGAAAAGATCAACCTGCGAGATGGTTGGATTCCCCCCATCAGACTGGTTCGGTCCCAAAAATTCCGGATGGGCTGCAACCGAGACAAGAACATACCAGAATGAAAAGGCATTTCAAAACAAACCAGCCTCCTTCCTTGGAGGTTTCTAAGCAGTGGTTGGCCGTCCGTCTGTTGGGGATTCTTTAGCTGGGATTCTGGCATTGTAGGGGGTTGACTAGATGGCCCTTGGGGTCTCTACTGACTGTGCAATTCTATGATTGTATGAACCTAAAGACCATGAGTCTACTGAGTGGTAGAGAGTGGGAACAGTCCTCTCAGGGGTAGAAGGAGATGAGACGGTTGTAGGAGCCGAGAGAAGGAGTGATGAAAGCAAGAAAGTTGAGGATGAGGGGAGAGAAGCTGTCTATGTAGTGTTGGGGGCCTTCCCCACAAGGAGTTTAGTGCGCATGGGATTCCTGTGCTTTGTTCACTCATATTATACGGGGCCTCCACACCCACTCCGCCTTCTCCTGTATTTTCTGGGTGGTTCCTCCATCTTCTCCCAAGCTATAGACTGACTTTTTCAGAAAAATAAAAGAGCAAGGCAATCTCTGGACAAGGCCCACTTGCCCACTCTAGTTCATTCCTTGGTAACCTCAAGGCTGGATTACTGCAATGCACTCCATATGGGGCTGCCCTTGGGTCTGGTCTGGAGGTTTCAGCTAGTGCATGATGTTGTGGCTAGACTGGCAATGGGAACAGATGACCGCCAACACTTGACCCCAGTGTTAAAAGACCTGCCCTGCCTTCCTGTCTCCTCCCAAGCCAGGTTCAACGCTTATGGACGGGTGTACAAAACCCTGAATATCTTGGGGCCTTACTCCCGACACTCCAAGTCCCTATCAGCCCGAAGCAGAGCATCTGTGTTGCAGAATTTCCAACTCTATGCAACTTGCTTCTATGAGAAGTGAGAAAGGAACCATCCCTATTGAGGGTCAAAGCTGCTTTATTTTGGGAGGCGCCCTGAGTGCTTCTGAAATGCTCTACCCTTTTTTTAGATTTTGAATTCTTGAGGTTTTGAATTTATTTGTGGGGGGTTAATGTAGATCTCAATTATTTTTTTTGCATATTATATTTTTTATTGTTATGCGCTGCCAAAAGACCTACACGGTGAAAAATACTCCACTATTCATCTTCATGCGATGTCCACATATTCTAGGGTTACGAGAGCAGGGGAGACTATTCTGCTTTCTCCAGGCCAAGCTTGATTCTATAAACCCCTATCAAGTTGCAGCCTTTCCCCATAGGGAATTCTCCCCACCCCCTGACCATTTGGGTTGCCCTTTTCTGAACCTTTTCCAACTCTTCCATCTCCTTTCTGTGGTGAGGCGACCAGAACTGGGTCCCGTCCTCCAAATGTGCTCAAACCATAGATGGTATAATGGCATCATGATCACCAACATGGAATTGATCTTTTCCACCCCACACACTGGGAGCTCGCCCATCCTTCCTCCTGCCCCTGAGTTTTCCCTGGAATACCTTTAGTGTATCTCTAAAGAGCAGGCTTTCCATTGGAAAGGATTGGGGCAAGAGGAAAGTGGTGGAGCCCCGTGGTTTCGAGGGTCTCCACGGAAGGGCGGACATCTCCATCAAACTCTTTCCTATGATCCCAAGGTCTCGTTCCTGGTCCATAACTTCCCATTCAGATCCAAGGAGCGTGTATGTCAAATTGAGTGGGTTTTTTTTTTGTCCAGAGGCAACCTTCCAGAGTGCCCTTTCGCACTTGGAGAAAAGCAAGCCAGTCTCAATTCAGCTTAAATCCTGGTGTGGCAGACCCTCCAAGTGCCCCTATTTTCCAAGGACGCCTCCAATTTAAAAAAGCCATCCTGGTTTCTGATTTGATCCCAGAATGTCCTGCTTTTCCTTAGGATGTCCCTATTTTCATTAGGGACCCAGGTGGCACTGTGGGTTAAACCACTGAGCCTAGGGCTTGCTGATCAGAAGGTCGGTGGTTCGAATCCCTGTGACAGGGTGAGCTCCCATTGCTCGGTCCCAGCTCCTGCCCACCTAGCAGTTCGAAAGCACATCAAAGTGCATGTAGATAAATAGGTACTACTCCGGCGGGAAGGTAAACGGCGTTTCCGTGCGCTGCTCTGGTTCGCCAGAAGCAGCTTTGTCATGCTGGCCACATGACCTGGAAGCTATACGCCGGCTCCCTCGGCCAATAATGCGAGATGAGCGCGCAACCCCAGAGTCGGTCACGACTGGACCTAATGGTCAGGGGTCCCTTTACCTTTACCTATTTTTATTAGAGAAATGCTGGAGGGTTTGGAGTGATGTGACCCCCGAGCTGTCCTGTATAGGGAAGTTGTTTTAATAATAATAATAATAATAATAATAATAATAATAATAATAATGTTTTATTATGTTTTCTATATATGTTGGAAGCTGCCCAGAGTGGCCGGGTCAACCCAGTCTCATGGGTGGGGTATAAATCATAAAATTATCATGATGGAATGGGGCGTCCCTATTTTCATCAGAGAAATGTTGGAGGGTAATGCAGTGGGTGGGTGAGGGGAGATACCAAATGAGACGGACACACAGGGGGAGGTTTACTTATTTATTTTGTGATGGCAGCAGACGTTGCTGAGATTTGTGTCCCCCTCCCTTGCGCTTTCATTCCTGCCTGCTCCGTCTGCACATCTGCACATGAGAGCACATAAGCGCATGAGGGAAAAGGCATACGAAGTGCCGCTGGGGCCCGGAGCGCTGTCTCCCGCGTGCGCATAAAAGTTAATTGCAGAATGTTCCACTGCTTTGCGAAGTTTGTGATGCTTGTTTTCATATTATTTCCTTGGTCTTTAACTCTTGTGTTGTGCGTAATTGAAGGCTGGAATTATGGAGTGTGCCGGCTGCCCGTAGGGGCGGCCACAACAACATACCTTTGTGTTGCTGTGCGGGTGTCAGTTCGGCCTGGCGAGGTGGAGGGCTGCCAGGATTAGACGCTGGCCGGCTGCCACACCGCAAGCAAGATGAACTCTTGTAACCCCAAGTAGCAGACTCCCGGGCTTCGTGTGCCTGTGGTCCCCCCCCCCTATTTATTTTCTGCATTTACTGGTCTCTTTGCAAAGTGAACAATTTCACATTTTATCTTTTGCAAATAACCACCAACACCGACATGCCAATGGTTGGAAAGTTGTCACCGAGATGTTTGTGTTACGCAGAGTGTCTGGGGCAACCCAGCCAGGTGGGTGGAGTAGAAATAATAGAATTGATTAAAGTTCAATTATATTTATACATTAATCATGGGGGTCATATTTCTCTCCACGATGTGGGAAAGGAGTCTTACCAAATTGAACATAAATGGTACGCAAGTTGCTTTCTTTTCACAATTTGAAGTGCATGTGTTATCTTTTGGTGCATCTGAGTTGAAAATAAGAGGCATAGATAGATGATAGATAGATAGATAGATAGATAGATAGATAGATAGATAGATAGATAAGAACTAATCACTGGTATTACGAGCTCCCAAGCCCGGTTTGGGCTCATTTCATCTGAGTATTTTGAGCAGTGGGGTTCCCCAGAGACCCTGCTTCCCAGTCCTGATCCTTTGCCCTGGGCACACGTGAGGCTTTAACACCAGCTAACAGGAGCCTTAGTGGGCTTGCCGTTGCCTTGATTGATTGATTGATTGATTGAGTGCATAATTTTGTAAAAATACCTATTCACTTTAAAAAAGAACAACCCTCAAAGCAGTTTACAAAAACCTAAAACATTAAAATTAAGCTAAATTAGTAAAAATTAGTAAATTAGAAGGCTGATCGCCGAAGAATTGATGCTTTTGAATTATGGTGCTGGAGGAGACTCTTGAGAGTCCCATGGACTGCAAGAAGATCAAACCTATCCATTCTGAAGGAAATCAGCCCTGAGTGCTCCCTGGAAGGACAGATCGTGAAGCTGAGGCTCCAATACTTTGGCCACCTCATGAGAAGAGAAGAATCCTTGGAAAAGACCCTGATGTTGGGAAAGATTGAGGGCACTAGGAGAAGGGGACGACAGAGGACGCGATGGTTGGACAGTGTTCTTGAAGCTACGAACATGAGTTTGACCAAACTGCGGGAGGCAGTGCAAGACAGGAGTGCCTGGCGTGCTATGGTCCATGGGGTCACGAAGAGTCGGACACAACTAAACGACTAAACAACAGTAAAACAGAAACTGGGGTGTTAGTATGGTCTAAGCAAAAGTGTTGTTAGCAGGTGCTTGGAAAGAGCACAGCAAAGGCGCCTGCCTGGTGTCAATAGGCAGGGAGTTCCAATGTGTCTGTTTGGTGTGGTAGAGAGTGCACATGCTTGGCAGCCCGTACGGACGGCACACGAGTGGCACCCATACTAACTGCGCTCGTGCCCGCAGCCTCTCTTGTCACCCCTCAGAATGGTGCATGGGGCAGACCACCCCCTCCACCCCCCTTTGTATGCCCCTGGGACTAGTCCCTGTAGAAAACCAGGGAGGCAGGAGATGCTCTCTTGGAACCCGAACCTACCCCTATCCCAAGGGCAGGGAAGAGGCCAATTGGTGGGTCTCTTTCCCAAAATGTTGCCTTGGCTCCTCCCATGCTCCATAGATAGCAAAGTATGTTACTGCCATGAAATGAAAGAAGAAATTTTTGGAACAAAGGCAACAAAGAAGTGACATGAGAGATGTTTGTTTTTAAAATCACGCATGGCACGGAGGCAGTGGATAGAGAGACATTTTGCTCCCTCTTGCACAACACATCTGATGGAGAGGAAGGTTGGGAGATTCAGGACAGAGAAAAGGACATCCTTCTTCACGCAGCGCACAGTTAAGCTATGGAACTTTCTGCTGCAGGATGCAGGAATGGCTTGGAAAGGGGATTTGACAAATTCCTGGAGGAGGGGGGCTCTCGATGGCTCCTAGCCAGGATGGCTCTTCTCGGCCTCCATGGTCAGAATAAGTAAGAAAATAAAAAAATGTCCAATAGCACCTTAGTAAAGGTAAAGGGCCCCCTGACCATCAGGTCCAGTCGTGTCCGACTCTGGGGTTGTGGCACTCATCTCGCTCTATTGGCCGAGGGAGCCAGCGCTTGTCCGCAGACAGCTTCCGGGTCATGTGGCCAGCATGACAAAGCTGCTTCTGGCGAACCAGAGCAGCACACGGAAACGCCGTTTACCTTTCCGCCAGACCGGTCCCTATTTATCTACTTGCACTTTGATGTGCTTTCGAACTGCTAGGTGGGCAGGAGCTGGGACCGAGCAACGGGAGCTCACCCCGTTGTAGGGATTCGAACCGCCGACCTTCTGATCAGCAAGCCCTAGGCTCAGTGGTTTAACCCACAGCGCCACCTGGGTCCCCCAATAGCACCTTAGAGACCAACTAAGTTTGTTCTGGGTACAAGCTTTTGTGTGCATGAACACTTGTTCAGATCTCTGGTCAGAGGGAGCGATGCTTCTGAATCCCAGTTGGTGGAAGCCACAAGAAGAGGGGAGAGGGCTCTTGTGTTCGAATCCCGCTTGCTGGTTTTCCCACCGGCTCTTCTTTGATTCTTACATCCCCAACAAAGGGACGGAGATTGGGGAGGGGGGGGGGGGCGATCGGGGAAATCGATCAAGTCATTTCACACATGTTCTATGGGGCAACAGCTTTCCCTGCTTAAATAAGAAAGACAGAGCAGGAACAAGTGCGTCGGGGCTTTGCTAATTTGTAGGTTGTAATTTGCCATTTCTCAAGAGAAGGCACTTATGTTATGAGGTCTGGAACCAAACTGACAACAAACCGCAAATTGGGGGTAGGGGGGGGGAGGAAGAAATAGGAGGCAGGCTGCGTGAGGAAGCAGGGAGGGGAGCCTGAAAATGGGAAATGTTATTTCATTTACAGGAGGAGAAAATTTTGGTTTCCTTGCCAAACAACAGCAGATAACTTTGGGGCTTGGCAGTTGGGGGACTGCGGGGAGATTTTTACACATTTGCATTCTCCCTTCACACGCTCGGAGTTTCTCATTTCATCTCAGGAGGGACCTTGTTCTCCTCGCTTGAAAATTCACAGCTTTCCTTTTCATCCCCAAAGCCGCTTATTTTCATAATTGAATTATACGGCTTAAGTCCATCATTCGGAGAATCCTAGAGTTTGAAGGAACACCAAGGGACATTTAGTCCACCCCCTGCAATGCAACCTTGCATGAGCTTGCCGTTGTGTTATCTCCCCAAAGTGGTCCCCAACATTTTTCCGGGCCATGCCTCACCTAAGGATCTTTAAAATCCTGATGCCCCTCTCCCTGCTGTGACATATAATTATTATTATTCAAAAAGTGAATTCCTATTCATGTGGAGGAAGCCTAAAAGGCCATTCACTCACTCTCTCTCTCTCTCTCTCTCTGTGTTTTTTAAAATATTTTTTAATCAAATTTTCCATCATTTTTAACATAATCAATACTAACAATATAATCACAAAATAAATTCCCAATTGCCCCCTCCCCCATGACTTCCCCCAACTTCCCCTCCTGGTTTCTTACACATTCATTTGTCCTGCTTGGTATCTTATTATGTTCTTAACATTTTAACCTCATTTTTATATTTTCTATATTTGCTTTGTTAACAAAAACAAAACAAAAAGCCATTCACTGTTAATAACTCATTGCCCCCCCCAATCAAGTTGCACCCCCTCCCCGGTGGGGTGTGTGCCCCACGCTGGAAACCACAGTACTAGAGGGACACTGAGTGAGCACAGATGTCTGTTGCCTTCTGGGTGGAAGCATGCAGCCAGTTTGTCAGAATCTCATTTATTCCAATAGTAGTAGTAGTAGTAGTAGTAGTAGTAGTAGTAGTAGTAGTAGTAATAATAATAATAATAATGAGATTTTACTTTCTTGGGCTCCTTGATCACTGCAGATGGTGACAGCAGTCACGAAATTAAAAGATGCCTGCTTCTTGGGAGAAAAGCAATGACAAACCTAGACAACATCTTAAAAAGCAGAGACATCACCTTGCCGACAAAGGTCCGTATAGTTAAAGCTATGGTTTTCCCAGTAGTGATGTATGGAAGTGAGAGCTGGACCATAAAGAAGGCTGATCGCCGAAGAATGGATGCTTTTGAATTATGGTGCTGGAGGAGACTCTTGAGAGTCCCATGGACTGCAAGAAGATCAAACCTATCCATTCTGAAGGAAATCAGCCCTGAGTGCTCCCTGGAAGGACAGATCGTGAAGCTGAGGCTCCAATACTTTGGCCACCTCATGAGAAGAGAAGAATCCTTGGAAAAGACCTTGATGCTGGGAAAGATGGAGGGCACCAGGAGAAGGGGACGACAGAGGACGAGATGGTTGGACAGTGTTCTCGAAGCTACGAACATGAGTTTGACCAAACTGCGGGAGGCAGTGCAAGACAGGAATGCCTGGCGTGCTCTGGTCCATGGGGTCACGAAGAGTCGGACACGACTAAATGACTAAACAACAACAACAACAACAACAACAATAATAATAATAATGATGTCATAAGCAACTCCACAGGAAAGGAGCCCCTTTTAAAACATCTTGTAGCCATGCCTGGCTGGGGAGGGGGATTTTAGTTAGGATTGTGACTGGGAAAGGTTAAAACACCCCTCCCCAAATGCAGTGGTTCTGAATCGTGTACCTGCCACTGTCTCACTTTGAACGGGACACCCTGGATCTGCAGAAGCTGTTCCGGCTTCCGTTCTATATGCCGGGTGCCCCGGGGCAAGGCCCCACCCTGCTGAAGCCGCCAATGTGCTTCAAGAAACCAGCTTTGAGAAACCAGGCACCATCTGGAAGCGTGGTGCCGGCTTCTGGAAGTATGCCAGCAGAGGTGGTGGAGGAGGCAGAGAGAGAGAGCCTGCCCATCGAAGGTGGCAGGGGTGGCAGGGGCAAGGCAGCCTAAGCGGGCAGGGGGGGGTGAGTGGGGAGCAGGGCGTGGCAGTAGCAATGGGCTGAGGTGGCCTGAGTGGTCGGGGGGTGGCAGAGTGCCGGGGTGTCCAGGTTTATTCTTAGAAAAAGTTGGGGGCGTATGGAATCCCCATTGGTGCCTGAAGTTGAATAAAGGAGCGGCAGAAACACATGGCTGCCTGGTCTCTGCGCAACTGGAAAGGTTTGGCCAATGAGAGAGGTGTGGGCAATGGGGTCAGCGGAACGAACTTTCCTTAGCGCCACTGAGCACCTGGTGCACTGAAGCACAAGCCAGGATGGGCTCCTTGCCTGGGCAGACAGGTAGGGAATTGAAGGGGGTGGGCAGTCGGGGTGAAGCATCCGCCACAAAAAATATGGCCAAGAAACAATTTTTTGCATAAAGGGTGTGTATGTTATTTTGTTATTGTTTTTATTATGTGTTTCATGTCTTTTGTTTTGCATTTTTTGTTGTGAACCGCCCCGCAATCTACGGATGAAGGGCAGTATACAAATTTAATAAATAATAAAAAATAAAATTATAATAAATCAACTCTTGTCAAGGCAAGCACCCTGAATTCCCTTCCTATGCCTTTCTTTCTTTCTTTCTTTCTTTCTTTCTTTCTTTCTTTCTTTCTTTCTTTCTTTCTTTCTTTCTTTCTTTCTTTCTTTCTTTCTTTCTTTCTCTCTTCTCTTCTCTTCTCTTCTCTTCTCTTCTCTTCTCTTCTCTTCTCTTCTCTTCTCTTCTCTTCTCTTCTCTTCTCTTCTCTTCTCTTCTCTTCTCTTCTCTTCTCTTCTCTTCTCTTCCTCTCTTTCTTTCTTCTCAGCCCCCCTCCCACTCCGCTATTTATAGAACAAAACCCGCAATCAAAGAATTTTTAAAACCTGTTAATTGTTTCCATCCAACACTCTCCCCTGGAATAATAACTCTGGCCATCGCCCTGGTGGCCTGAGGCGTTTTCTTTGGCCCGGCCAACCAGGGCGCCTTCCAAGACGGGGCTGAGCCTCCCCAACACGTCAAGGAAAGTTCCATTCCGCCTTGACGGGAGCCCCCCATAACAAGGCGCGGATGAAAGGGAGGAAGAGGAGCCCCCCACCTTCCCGCCTTCTCTCCCCCCTCCAAATGTGAACGGCTGAAGGAGTGAGTCAGACTTTCCTCCCATAAAAAGGTTCCCGGCCACACATGACACGAACCGGCAAGCTAATTGCACCTCGAGGACTGCCGGGTCAAGCTCGCCTTGTTAACCTTGTCAAAATGACGGGGGCAGGGGGAGCTGGCTACTGTGCAGGGGGCTCAGGGAGAAAGAGGCAAGGGGGCGGAGGAGTCCCACCCGCTGCTTGATTTCCCTCATTCCATTTTTAGAATCGGAGAGGAGGAGGCGGAGGCGGCAACAAACATAGAATTGTAGAGTTCTACCCCGGGGGTCATTCGGTCTAACCCTCTTCAATTCAGGAATCTCATCTCAAGCACCCAACCTCTGCTTAAAAACCTCCCAGGAAGGTAAAGGTAAAGGGACCCCTGACCATTAGGTCTAGTCGCAGACGACTCTGGGGTTGCGGCACTCATCTCCCTTTACTGGCCGAGGGAGCCGGCGTACAGCTTCCCGGTCATGTGGCCAGCATGACTAAGCCACTTCTGGCAAACCAGAACAGCTCACGGAAATGCCGTTTACCTTCCCTCCGGAGCGGTACCTATTTATCTACTTGCACTTTGATGTGCTTTCGAACTGCTAGGTTGGCAAGAGCAGGGCCCGAACAATGGGAGCTCACTCCGTCGCAGGGATTCAAACCACCGACCTTCTGATCGGCAAGTCCTAGGCCCAGTAGTTTAACCCACAGCGCCACCCGTGTCCCAGGAAGGAGAGTCCACCAAATTCCAGGGGAGTCTAGATGATCCCGGGGGATCTCCTGCAACACTGCAATTCTGGGATTCTTTTAGCCCTGATTTTTGCCTGTCATGGGGTCGGACTGCATGACCCTTGGATCCAGAAACATAGCACAAGGGAAGCCCCCCATATCAATCCTTTGGGTGAGTTGCTTTGAGCAGAAACAGATTTAGGGGAGCGCAGCAGGTTCGGTCGCACTTGGAGCTGAGTCTCAGGGATGCCTCAGGGGAAGGCCAGAATGATGTTTTTGACTGGAGTGCAAGAGGCAGGGCGCATGTGCCGAATTTGGGCATTGCAGAGGGGACGCCGCTGGAATTTGAGACCCCAAGGTCCATCTCTGCTTTGAGACTGTTCATTTGCCCACGAATGAAATAATGAATAATCCTAAAAACATAGGAAGGAGAGCCGGCAGGTCTAAGTCCCTTGCCGGGACCCGGCAATGTAGTGGGAGATTGAATGAGGAAGGGGAGAAAGGCCTGCTTCTCAGAGGAAAAGGTTGGATATCAATGCAATAAAGAAATAATAAGTACTGTAAATAAATAATGTGGAGATTAAGAGTTAGAGAAATGCTGGTCAAGCAGGGAAAAAAAACTTCCATGTGGGGGTAAACTGCTGTAAAAAGGCTCTCTCTGCATTTGTTAGGCAGGACTTAGGCCCAAAGGAGTATAAACTGCTAAATTTATTTTTTTTAAAAAAAGTGCCAGGCACCATCTGGTGAGACGTTCTCTTGTGCAAAGCCCATTGAAATGAGATGTAGGCAAGAAGGCTAACCCACGGACCCTTAAATACCAAATTACAAAGGCCCGACGCTACGAGTACAATGGTACCTCGGTTTACGAACACCTCGGTTTACGAATTTTTGGTTTACGAACACTCCTAACCCGGAAGTTAGTAAACCAAGGTGCCGGAGGCCTACTGAGTGTTCGATGCCTTTGGGGAGGCCGGGCCTTCGCTCCGATGGCTCCTGGAGGCCCGGAGCGAAGGCCCGGCCTCCCCGAAGGCATCGGAGCCGGGACTTCATTCCGATGCCTCCCAGAGGCCGGGGAGCGCTTCCGCGACAGGGTTGCAGCCACGGGAGCGCTCCCCGGCCTCCACGAAGGCATCGGAGCAAAGCCCCAGCCTCCGCAATGGCATCGGAGCCGGGACTTCATTCCGATGCCTCCCAGAGGCCAGGGAGCACTTCCGCGACTGGGCTGCAGCCACGGGAGCGCTCCGTTAAATTGCTGCTTTAGGGTGTTTTTTCATCTTCTAGAACGGATTAATCCACTTTCCATTATTGCTTCGGTTTATGAACACTTCGGTTTATGAACAGACTTCCGGAACCAATTGTGTTCATAAACCGAGGTACCACTGTATATTTATTCAAGGGGTTTATACGCTCCGCTCTTCGAGGAAATCCTTCAGCAAGCATCTTGCAAGATTTTAAAATACAATTCCATATCGTGAAACCTTTCTAAAACTATCGGCAGCAGCTGTAAACAAGGACAGCACGAAAACCACCGTGTCGGCAGATCCCAGGTAAAGGCCCTCATTCATTTCCCCGGCACCTGTCCAAAAAGTTTTGCGCCCACGAAGGGCGGCAGAGACATCAAATGCACTTTGATATTGTGGACCGAAAGTTTCTGGAATGGGCTTGGATTCCTTCTGCAAAATGCTGACAGTCTGGGTGGGGGAACCAACACGATAATGGCTGGGTGGTCATCAATCACGGATGATTCAGTTGTGACTCCTGCCTTGCAGAGGTTTGGACTGGGTGACCCTTGGAGTCCCTTCCACCTCTACCATTCTAAAATTCTAGGACTGTCTGGCCAGGGTAGGCTGAGCACTTTGCAGAAAAATAGGGTTTGGTGTGGTAGAGGGGGAAGGAGTTGCTCAATGGGGGATGCTGTGGTTCTCTCCCGCTTGGACTACTGCAATGCGCTCTATGTGGGGCTACTTTTGAAGGCGACCCGGAAACTACAACTAATCCAGAATGCGGCAGCTAGACTGGAAACGGCTGCCAAGACCACATAACACCGATCTTGAAAGACCTCCATTGGCTCCCAGTACATTTCCGAGCACAATTCAAAGTGTTGGTGCTGACCTTGAAAGCCCTAAAAGGCCTCAGTCCAATATACCTGAAGGAGCGTCTCCACCCCCATTGCCCAGCCCAGACACTGAGGTCCAGCACCGAGGGCCTTCTGGCAGTCCCCTCCCTGCGAGAAGTGAGGTTACAGGGAACCAGGCAGAGGCATAGCTGTCAACTTTTGGATTTGAAAATAAGGGATCAGCAGCCTCGCGTGTCCCGGGGACAGTCTACACAGTATATCTAACAATCCATGATAGCAGCGGGGAACGGCGCTGGAATAAGGGAATTTCCAGCAAAAAAAGAGGGAAGGTTGACGACTGTGGCTTGGAATAAGCGAGTTGCCTGCAAAAAAGGGAGGGTTGACAGCTATGGGCAAGGGGCCTTCTCGGTGGTGGTGGAGCATCTCCACCCATCATTCATCCCGGACACTGAGGTCCAGCTCCGAGGGCCTTCTGGCTGTTCCCTCCCTACGAGAAGTGAGGTTACAGGAAACTAGGCAGAGGGCTTTCTCGGTGGTGGCACCCACCCTGTGGAACAATTCAAAGTGTTGGTGCTGACCTTTAAAGCCCTAAACGGCCTCGGTCCAGTATACCTGAAGGAGCGTCTCCTCCCCCATCGTTCTGCCCGGACACTGAGGTCCAGCGCCGAGGGCCTTCTGGCGGTTCCCTCACTACGAGAAGCCAAGTTACAGGGAACCAGGCAGAGGGCCTTCTCAGTAGTGGCGCCCACCCTGTGGAATGCCCTCCCACCAGAGGTCAAAGAGAATAACAATTACCAGACCTTTAGAAGGCATCTTAAGGCAGCCCTGTTTAGGGAAGCTTTTAATATTTGATGGAATTCTGTATTTTAATGTTTTGTTGGAAGCCGCCCAGAGTGGCTGGGGGAACCCGGCCAGATGGGCGGAGTATAAATAATAAATTATTATTATTATTATTATTATTATTATTATTATTAACAACTACCCGACTTTTAGAAGACATCTGAAGGTAGTCCTGTTTAGGGACGTTTTTTAAATGTTTGATGTTTTATTCTGTTTTTAGTGTTCTGTTGGGAGCTGCCCAGAGTGGCTGGGGAAACCCAGCCAGACGGGCGGGGTATAAATAATAAAATTATTATTATTATTATTATTATTATTATTATTATTATGATGCTGGGATGATCCTGTGCATTGCAAGAACAGTTCCAACCCTTCCACCTGTGCACAGTTGTGCCACAACTGGAGAGCAATATTTGCACCATCGCCCTGGCATTGCCTCCATAAACCTAGAGCAACGGTTCCCAAAGTGGATGGTCCCCTCCTTGGGGCAGGGGGAATTTCCTAGTTGGGTGCAAAGAGGGTTAGGTTCGGAGGTGGCTGGAGATGGCACTTTGAAGAGCTGGTATGCCTAGCTCAAGTTCATCCATTTTGTCCAATTAATTAAACTAAATAGTTTCAAACTGGATTTTGAATACACGTGCAATAAATTGTGGCTGCTTTGAATTTCACCATGTTGTTATTTTCCTTAGTGGGTCGTGCAAACTGCTGCTCTGAATAATATAGGGGAGGGTGCTCTGGGGATGAGCTTATGGGACCAGGGGGTTGGGGTTGGGGGGGTCTGAACATTTCTTGGGAACTACTGACCAGGGGTGTCACAGGGGGAGCAGGGGGTGTGGTCTTCCCGGGGTGTGTGTGTGAAAAATCCACTCAGGTGGATCGGCGTGGCAGTGCTCGCCCCCCCGGTGTGTGGCTTTTCGTGATTGTTGTCATGAAAATCCACCCGCTGATTACGCAAAAAACCCCAGCGATCAGTCTGGCACTCCCCATCGGGCGGTTTTATGCGATCGGTGGTCAGATTTCCAACCATCCCTAGAAAAAGCGCAACAATTTTGGGGTAAGGTAAAGGTAAAGGGACCCCTGACCATTAGGTCCAGTCGTGACCGACTCTGGGGTTGCGCGCTCATCTCGCATTATTGGCTGAGGGAGCCGGCGTATAGCTTCCAGGTCATGTGGCCAGCATGACAAAGCTGCTTCTGGAGAACCAGAGCAGCACATGGAAACGTCGTTTACCTTCCCGCTGTAGCGGTTCCTATTTATCTACTTGCATTTTGACATGCTTTCGAACTGCTAGGTTGGCAGGAGCTGGGACCAAGCAACAGGAGCTCACCCCGTCACAGGGATTCGAACCGCCGACCTTCTGATCAGCAAGCCCTAGGCTCAGTGGTTTAACCACAGCGCCACTTAAAAAAGCTCAACAACTCTGGGCAACATTCCCAAAAATTGCAATGTGGGGTGTGTGTGGTATGACCCAAAAAATATTTGCACCGGGTACCACCTGACCTTGCTACGCCTCTGCCATTGACCTAGAAGCCAAGGCACCTTCTCTTCCCCAAAACATGACCTGAGATCCAAAGTGTGTTTGCACGTGTGTGAACATACCAGGGAGAAAGGCTCGCCTCTTTCAGATAGCAGCTGCCGTGACCTGAATTTGTGTTTTCTGCCGTTGAGACGGTGCGCGGGCTTAAAGAAAACCAGGTGTCCCCTGCAGGTTTTTAAAGCATGATTTATACGAGAGTTGTGGGTTACAGCCGAGTGCGATATTGTTTCCAGGTTCTTAGGCATGGCTCGTAACTTTTTACTGCCAGTACCTTCCAGGTATTGTTCTGCCTTTCCTTTCAAGCGGCGGAGCCATTACATGGAAAGTAATCCAGGTCTGGGCCATTTGCCTTCCCCTCCAACCTTTGACCCAAGTGCCCCACCTTGGCGGAGGTGAGGGGCATCAAGGAACCTCGGTGCCGCTGGCAGAGAAGACACACTGGGGGCTGCAGGCCCAAGATAGCAGAAATTGCTTGATTCCATAGAATCATAGACTTGTGGAGCTTGGAGGGATTTGCCAAGGGTCACCTAGCCCAATGCCCTAACAGTGCAGGATTCGCAGCAAAAGAAACCTTGATGAAAAATCCAATCCCCAGTGAAGGAAAGTCCATCACTTTCCCCAGGAATCCTGCATCTTCTTTCCTGACTTGGGACGAGGGAGAAATTTGTTCAGGTCACATTCTTAAGGTGAGCCTGCCTAATTCATAAAGTGGTACCTCAGTTTTTGAGCATATCAGAAACTGAACGTTTTGGTTTTCGAATGCCGAAAACCCAGAAGTAATTGCTTCCGTTTTCGAACGCACCTCAGAAGTTGAACGGCTTCTGCTGCATGTTTCTCAATTTTTCCAATTGAACCTGCAGCCAGCCCTTTGTGACTCAGTTTTTGAATGGTTACATTTATGAGAACCAAGGTACCGCTGCATTTTGCTTGAAATGCAGAGAGAGAATTTAGCAGTGCTGTTCTCTGACCAAAACAAAAAATGCAAACGAACCAACCCCTATTGGGAGATGGTGCGCAAAATGTGTGTGTGTTTCTGAAATTAATGTACAGTGTTGCAGTCTATTAAGAGCAATTGCTTGCAAAAGTGCAAATAATAAGAGTAATTGTATTTTGACTTGAAGACCTAAGGCTAAAGAAGGACCATTGCACCGTTAAATGATGGAACTCCCTACCTCAGGAAGCAGCGATGGTCACCAGCCTGGATGGCATTAAAAGAGGATTCGACAAATTTATGGAGGAGGAGATGGCTCTGCTCTGGAGGCAACAATGCTTATAGATATCTGTTGCTGGGAACCACAGGAGGGAGAGATGCTCTTGTGCTTGAATTCTGCTTGTGGGTTTGCAAGAAGCATCTGGCTGGCCACTGTGAGAAGAGGGTCCTGGCCCAGATGGGCCCTTTTCATGTGCTCTTCTGGCATAGGAAAAAGTGCGACTCTACCTTTAAAGGCATGTTACATATCTAGGTGAGGAGATGTGTCTCAAGCAGGTGGCAGGTCTGGAAGCAGAGTGAAAATGTAGCCAAAGGGAGAGAAGACCTTTAGCTCTTTAATAAAACGATTATAACTTGAATCTGTTGGTTTGGGTTCTATGCTCTGTAGCATCATAAAACCCAGCTTGCTCCATCTTCCATGTGACAGCCGTTTAGATATTTGAAGATGGCTCTCATATCTTTAGCCCGGAGAAGAGAAGGTTAAGGGGTGATATGATAGCCATGTTCAAATATATTAAAGGATGCCATATAGAGGAGGGTGAAAGGTTGTTTTCTGCTGCTCCAGAGAAGCGGACATGGAGCAATGGATTCAAACTACAAGAAAGAAGATTCCACCTAAACATTAGGAAGAACTTCCTGACAGTAAGAGCTGTCCGGCAGTGGAATTTGCTACCAAGGAGTGTGGTGGAGTCTCCTTCTTTGGAGATCTTTAAGCAGAGGCTTGACAGCCATATGTCAAGAATGCTTTGATGGTGTTTCCTGCTTGGCAGGGGGTTGGACTGGATGGCCCTTGGGGTCTCTTCCAACTCTATGATTCTATCTTTTCTCAGTCTCTTCTTTTCTAGGCTAAACACACCCAACTCCCTCAACCATTTCTCATCAGGCTTGTTTTGCAGACCCTCTTCCATTTTGGCTGCCCTCCTCCGCACACCTCCCAGCTTGTCAATCTCCTTCTTAAATTGTTTGACTTCTCTGACCTTCTCAACATTTAAACAGAGGACATCACAAGTGTGTAGCACACACCTGAGCCACACCCAAAGCTGGCGACCTTTCTCCTGCCAAGCCCCTTGCTTTCTCTAGCCTGCCACCACAGAAATGCCACAGGGCATCAGACGTGAGCAGAAGCTCAAGCTTGGGGCAAAGACTCCCTCCACCCCACCCCCACCCCCGGAAACCCTTCTCAACAGGGACTGCCGCAGTGACGGGAACAAATGTTGCTTGTTTTGCCCCTGACCTGCCATAAAGCCCAACATGGAAATAATGAAGGCATCCTGCAAATTAGTCACTCGAAATCACTCGAGCCATAAAATATTACGATCCCAAGAATGGGGAGGGAAGAGCTGGAGGGGAGAGGAATGGGAGAAAGCTAGAAAAATCCTCCTCCGTAGACAAATGGCTTTTCTGCTTGTATTAATGAGGGTCACGCAAGGGCAGAGAAACAATGTAAAAAAGAGAGAGAGCAAGCAAATGGAAAAGGGAAACGGGGGGGGGGCGAGAATGGATGGGAATACAGGCAAGAGCAGAAAGGTGTAGCAAAGCTGGACCCTGAGCGAGGAAGCAAGCAAGCAAGGCTTCTCCATAACGCAGAAAATTTTACAAAATAATTATTATTATTATTATTATTATTATTATTATTATTATTATTATTAAGATAGGGTTGTCCCAGACATACACAACCTGCGTCAGAAGTCTCGATTTTGCCAAATTAACTTCAATGTATTTTAAGATTTGTCACGCACAAAAAGCTCAACAACTTTGCCCCCCGAAAAGGCTCAACCATGTTTGTGTCCGGATTTTAACTTGTGTAAGTTTGACAACCCTATAGAGGCAGCACGACAGAAGTTTATAAACTGATGCACTGCATAGAGAAAGCAGATGGAGAATAGTTTTTCATTCTCCGTTGTAACGCTAGAACTCACAGGAGCAGACCTATTACGAAGGTAATGTAGCTTAATCTTCAGTGCTCCAAATCCCGGAGGGGCCCCAGATGCAATTTAGTTCACATTGCTTTATTTTTGGGGGGTCTAGTAGACCCAGTTTGAGTTGGACAGCGCACATTGATTTTTTGGGGTATGTATTTCAACAATCCCAAAGTTTGAGAGTCAGTAGCCCAGGTGTTGTAAACGTAATGGGGAAACCCCACTGAAGAAGATAACAGGGACTCCCCACACCTCATTGCTGGTTGTGATGGGGCCCCCGTGACAGTTCAGGCTTCAGGGCCCCCAAAATGTAGGTCCTTCACTGAGAACTCATGGGCACCCCATGAAGCTGAATGTTGGAAGATTCAGGACAGATAAAAGAAATATCTTTAAAAAAAATATTATTAAATTTCAAGAAAAAAAGTAAAATTTCCACATAAACACTCCAACACACATAATTTTGCTTTCCATTTTGTTGACTTTCCACCCCATTTCCCACAGTGATTTTGTTTTCTCTCCCTTCTATCATGTCACAGCAATATTACAGTAAGTCCTCATTCTTTCTGTTGCTCATACTTCAAATCCTGCTCGTGAATTCATCAAATTAGAATATTTCTTTAAATAGTCTGAAAAAAGGCTTCCCCCTTTCCTCAAAACTGTCAAATAGAAAGGGCTTTTTCATGCAGCTAAACTGAGGAACTCTCTCCCTCAGGAGGCAATGATGGCTCCGAAAGAGGATTCTCGCATGTTGCCTCTCCCTTGCCTTTTCACAACCATTATGTCAATGACACACTGCAGAATTAACTGACAAGAAACAGGCCCATCCAAAGAACCACATTCTGCATTGCAGGTCCCATGTGCAATTGCTACATCTCCAGCACCTCCTGTTGGAAACCCTGGAGGGTCCTTGCTGCCTGTCAGTGTGGGCAATATTGAGCTAGATGGACCCCAATGGTTTGGTGCAGTATAAGGCAGCTTCCTCTGTTCTTGTGCACAAAGATTTGTCTGCAAATATCTTTCCTTGGCCCAGATGCTCTCTTGGTTCTCCAACCCCAGCCCCATGTTTTCTGGGTCATGCGCATTGCGATGGTGCTGGAGAGGGTATGTTGGAGGTGCAGCTTTGCAGAGCCCCAGATGTGGGGAGTAATCCATTGGAGCAGTCAAATACAACATTCCTTATTACCCTAGAGTGGGCACAGGCAGGGGGACACCCAGTCAGGGGTAACTTTCTCTTCCGCTGGTCTGGAGCATCCTCCCCCTGCATGTGACCTGGGAGATGCGCCTGGCTCTGGCTGACTCCATAAAAGAGCCGAGTCACACAGCCATTCTCTCTCTCTTGCTCTGATCTCTCACTTGCTGCTCTCCTGCAGCCATCGTGTTCTCTTAATGTAATTTTGCTGTCTGCTGGCTCTCAGCCAGCAGCACACGAGCTCAATCTCCATGTGAAATGAACTCACAGATTGTTATGCAACTAGTAAATAAACCCTGCCTTTCAGGGATCAAATTGTGAACTGAAATGTGAGTAAACTTCTTGTTACTTACAAGGAAAGATGCTTGTGTCTTTATTCTTTTAAGAGGGATAAAAGAGAATACCAGGAATGATCCATCTGGGCAAACCAGATTGGATTACTTAACTAAAGAGATTCAAATGAATCTGCAAACTAGCTTCCTGCTATATTGAGGGGAATCTGCTCTGCTACATCACACACTAGTGTGACTGAAGGAAGAAAGAATACTTAATAAATATTTCTTTTCCTACCATCCTTATCATTCCCACACCAGACACCTGCACCCCAGAAAGCCCATTATGCAGAAGTGGGACCCTTTGTCTGCACAATCTGGATTTCCATCAACCCCCCCCCAAAAAAAACCACCCAACCTTTCATGCTTTGAGAAATGCGCCAGCCATCTGCACATCGAGGAGCTACCAGGATTTTGGGTTTTTTCTGTTTTCCACCCAACGCAGGCCTCCATCAGGAGCTGAACGGTTTCAGGTGCTCGCCCCGTCCTTAATCCAAGATTTTCCTTTCCACATAAACAGCTGCTCTAACCTCTCCCTCATCCAGAACGAGAAAAGGCCGAACCTTTCCAAAAGGGTTCTGCAGTTTGTGCGCGACGCCGGCAAGCAGACGCCTTGCATTAGGCTGGAGGGGGCGTCCAAGACGCTGCGAGGGGATGAAAGCGGTGCTTCAACCAGCCTGGATGGGGAAAGGATTGGACGGGTGTCTGTGGATTCAGAAGGGAAGGAGAGACAGGCTTCTGCACTCCTCTGATTTCACACCTACGGTAGCTTCTTGACATTATAATCGGGACAGCAGGCACCCGGAATCTCCCTGCTTTTCTGAGAACCTCACAGGCTTCCCTTCCAGCGAGGAGAACGTCCGCGATGCACACATGGGATTCATTAGCCTAAAAATGCAGACAACCTGAGAAATGGTGCTTAGGTTTCAGGGTGTGCCACCCCTCCTTGGCCCTGAAGGGTTGATCTTAAAGGGTATAAATATGTGACAGGAGGTTCCTCTCGGCCTTGGCACACCTGCCAGCTTTCTGACTCTGAACTACAGGCGCCTGGTATGAAGGCTGACACCCCCCCCCCCGAAAGCAGGTTGTCCAACTTTCCCCTACCAGATGCTTGAGGTTTCTTAAATAACGGCATTTGCAATGGAGCTAAAGTTGCCCCCCCCCCGCCCCAGGAGCCGAGCTTACTGCAAAAACATTTCCCTATTTGAAAGCCCATTTCAAAGCCCATCAAAGTAAGTCAGATGTTGTACACTGGACAGGATTCGCCACTCCTGCCGAGAGCGATGTTGGCTCACTTTCATAGAAGTAGAAGAAGAGCCTGCTGGATCAGGCCCAGGGCCCATCCAGTCCAGCATCCTGTTCTCACAGGGGCCAAGCAGATGCCTGTGGGAAACTTGCAAGTGGGATTCAAGCACAAGAGCATCTCTTCCCTCCTGCGGTATCCAGAAACTGGGATTCAGAAGCATTTCTACCTCTGAATCTGGAGAGAAGGGCAGAGCCATCAGAGCGAGCAGCCATCAATAGGCCTCTCCTCCTCCATGAATTTGTCTAATCCTCTTTTAAAGTCGTCCATGTTGGTGGCCATTGTTTAAACTATGCACTGTGTGAAGAAGTCCTTTCTTTTATCTGTCCTGAACAACAACAACGGGATTTAAGTAGTGTTTGGGTGGCCATTCTGAAATGCTGCATTACTATTATTAAAAAGGTAAAGGTAAAGGGGCCCCTGACCATCAGGTCCAGTCGTGTCCGACTCTGGGGTTGCAGCGCTCATCTCGCTCTATAGGCCGAGGGAGCCAGCGTTTGTCCGCAGACAGCTTCCGGGTCATGTGGCCAGCATGACAAAGCTGCTTCTGGCGAACCAGAGCAGCGTACGGAAACGCCGTTTACCTTCCCGCCAGAGCGGTCCCTATTTATCTACTTGCACTTTGATGTGCTTTCAAACTGCTAGGTGGGCAGGAGCTGAGACCGAGCAACGGGAGCTCACCCCGTTGCAGGGATTCCAACCGCCGACCTTCTGATCAGCAAGCCCTAGACTCTGTGGTTTAACCCACAGCGCCACCTGGGTCCCTATTACTATTATTAGTAATTATTATTTTTATTATTTGTACTCTGCCCTTGTGACTGGGTTGCCCCAGCCACTCTGGGGCTGTATTATTATTTACTACTACCACTACTATTAATACTATTATTATGCCACATCTGCTCTTCATCATACAGTGGTACCTCGGTTTACAAACGCAATTGGTTCCGGAAGTCTGTACTTAACGTGAAGCAAACTTTCCCATTGAACGTAATGGAAAGTGGATTAATCTGTTCCAGACGGGTCCACGGAGTACTCAACCTGAAGCGTACTTAACCCGAGGTATAAGTGTAATTGGTTCCGGAAGCCCGTACTTAACCTGAAGTGAACGTTCCCATTGAAAGTAATGGAAAGTGGATGGATCCGTTCCAGACAGGTCCGTGGAGTACTTAAACTGAAAATACTCAAACCGAGGCGTACTTAATGCCTTTTCTGCTCTTCACAACACAGGAGGGATACAATATTAAAATCAGTTGAAACAATTTGCACACAAAAGAATAGGTTGGGTCTTGTTACCAGAGGCGTCCAAAGTCAACAGGGTGAAGAGGTTGGGGTAAGGCTGGATGACCCTCAAGGGCCCCTTCCCTTGCTCTGCAACACAGCAATTCAATGCTTCCATGCCCTGCGCGTGAACTTTCCGGGGGCCCCTCGCTGGCCGCGCTTGCAAACCCGCTGCTGGACGGAGCGAAACTTTGGACTGATTCAGCGAGGCAATTCTTTACGATCTCATGTTCCAAAGGATGACAGAATTGTTTAGAATAGTTTCTGTCTGAAGGGAGCCCGGTCCGCTCCCTCGATTAAGTAACGCTCTCTGCCCGCCAGGCGAGGGTTAAGCGCTCTCATCATCCGCAAAGCGAAAACCCAGATTTCTCGCCACCTATCATTCCTGCTCCGTAGAATCATTTATGGTTTCTCTTTTACAAAGTTGGCCAAAGGAAGCTCTGGAAAGATCGCTCCCGTTCTTTTCTTTTTTTTGCCGCAGCAAGGCTGATTCAAGAAGGCCAAGAGGCTGACCACAACCCCGAGCCAGCCAAGGCACTAAAAATTCCAGTAAATGTTTTTTTCTTCTTCTTCTAGTATGAAACCAAGAGCTCATAAGCAAATGGACCTTCCCTGGAGATGCACTAACCTTCTCTTTACCTGCAGAGGCTCCACTGAACTCAGACTGCCCCCTTCGCTTCCTTGGGAGGCAAAGTTTGCTTTTCCAAATGTGCTAGACTGCTCTGGAGGGCTGCAGCCCCACGAGGGCTTTTTAAATGCAGACCTGTGGTGGAAGGTCATGGCTTGCATGCCATGGCGTTGGGCTGGTCTTCTCTGAATCCCAGTTGCTAAAACCCTCAGGAGCGGAGAAGGCTCTCGTGCCTCAGGTTCTGCTTTTGGTTCCCCATAATAGGCACCCGGGTTGTCCACGGTGGGAAGAGGATGCTGGACTAGATGGGCCCCTGGCCTGATCCAGCAGGCTGTCCCTCTCTTCTGGTGCTTCTTGAGCCTTTGCATCTTTAGCAGGTTTGGGGGTCAAAGTATGGATTCTGTACACAGGGCATCTTGCAGTGAGAAATCCACCTGCACAATCGAAATGAATGGGAACCTGCTGGAGACCATGGAACCATGGAATGATGAGGTTAGCAAGTAGCCAGATGGTGATGGTTACTACTATTTATTAGAGTGGAACGGATCCACTTGGAAGGTGGTGGGCTCTGTGGGGTGTGATACATAAGTAGCAGTCAAGTACAACATTCCTCGTTTTCCTAGAGTGGACATGCGAGGGAATGTTTGGTCCAGTCAGTTGAAAACTTTCTGTTTCCTCCTGGACTGGGACATACTTCATTTGCATGTGACTAGAGGTGCGTGTGACCTTACCTGTCCAGGTAACAAAAAGACGAGTCACGCAGCATACTCTCTCTCTTTGACTTCTTCCATCGCTGGAGCAGCAGCTTTTAGCTAGAAATGCTCTGTTGGATTCCAGCCAACAGGGGCCATTTAGACTATCTCCATATGGGATAGATCCAGGTGGGTAGTTGTGTTGGTCTGACACAGTCAAAATAAATAAATAAAATTGTCCAGTAGCACCTTTTAAAAAATGGGTAAAGGACCCCTGACAGTTAAATCCAGTCGCGAACGACTCTGGGGTAGTGGTGCTCATCTCACTGTACTGGCCGAGGGAGCCGACGTTTGTCCGCAGACAGTTTTTCCAGGTCATGTGGCCAGCAGGACTAAGCCGCTTCTGGCGAAACCAGAGCAGCGCATGGAAATTTACAGAATATTATTAGCCAGAATAGTATCAAAACACATCAAATTTACGGAATAGTATTATTACCCATTGGAGGCGGTGATCCTGTGGGAATTGCAGCTGACGAAGGGGTCACTGCGCTTGCAGACTTCCTATTTATTTGCTTTTATTTATTAGCATTTCTAAACATCTAAATTATGTGTTAGGATCGCCATACACCTGGAATTTCCCAGACCTAGCCAGGATTCAGCTGTCGGAAACTGAGTCCGAGTGGAAATCACTGGAACGTCCGGGAATCTGGCAATTCGAAGACAAATGCTAACACATAAGCTTCATTACAAAAGTTTTGTGCATTGTGTTTATGTGCTGGTTACTTTGGGCAAGCTGGAGTGTATATGCACACAGAACATTATATATAATACTAGCTGGCCCAGCCACGCGTTGCTGTGGCTCATCCTGTGACTCCCCCCCACTCTGTCCCGACCCATGACCTATTCTGCCCCCTCCCCCCCAGCCCTGGTTCATCCCTGTGACTGTCCCCAACCTGTCCGGACCCATGAGGCACCGCTCCCCCTCCTCCCCCATCCCCGTCACATCCCTGTGACTGGACCTAGCCCCCTCCCTGTACCCCTCCCTGTATCCCTTGGCTCATCCCTGTGACTCCCCCCCCCTGCCCACTCCCCCGGCGCATCCCTGCGATTTCCCCAGTGGCATATCCCGGCCTGTATGTCAGGTATTCGTTGCTGTGGCTTAGTCTGTTAAATGGGCCCTCAGAGTCCCCCCTCAGACTCCTCCCCCCACCCCAGCTCAACCCTGTGATTGGCCCCACACTGTCCCGACCCATGACCTTTCCCGTCCCGTCCCCCACCCAGGGGAGCCCCCACCTCTATTCGGCCTAGTCTGTAAAGCCAAGCCAAGCTGCAGTGGAGAGGAAAGCTTTCCTACCTGCAGTACTAGTGTAGCTGCCGCTAGAGGCCGCTGTTGTGCAAGGTTTCCCGATTCTGGCTTCTATTTCCCAGCATGCACTTTAGGGTGAGTTGTGAGTTCTTGAACACGGGGTTTTTGGGGTTTTCCATGGCCCAGGTGTGACATTTGTCTTAGGAAACTTTATAAGATCCTTCAGACATTCGCATGGGACGTTGTGTCCGAATTTGAACACAATCGGTCAAGCGGTTTCGGAGAAAAGTGGAGACCCACCCACATGCCCCCTTTACACACACACACACACACATAAAAATGAGATAAGAATCCAGTGCCTCTATTCTCAGACCATCTATGCATTTTTGTACAAAGTGTGGTTGAAGAACTGCATTGCAAAATTCAGAAAAAGGCAAATTGCAAAAGATGGCTGTATTCTGGTGGTTGTATTGCTTCAAAAAGTGCAAATTAGTTTCTCGTTAGAATGGAAATAGGATCGAATTTCTTCTCCATCGCCAGAAGTCTTGGAGTAGCTGAATACCACACGTCACACTTTCTTTCTGAGTGTACCTGAACCATTTAAGTACATCTCTGAAGAAGCAGCATTCAAGCGTCTTGAGATGTCCTACAGTTGTCCCTGCCTTGGCTCTTCAAGGAGATATAATTCCAGTAGCTGCTGCAGCAGCAGCACTTTCTGAAGTGGTGAAAAGGGGATTTAAAGGTGCCTTGATTGCTGTAGAGGGAGCCCTTCCATTGCAGATAAAGAGCGAGGCGTGGACGGCAGTCAAGGTGATCCAAATTGTAGTATTGCAATGGGCTAAAAGATTTTGGATAGAACATTCAGTTACAATCTTGGGAAAGGTTATGGAAGGAGGGTATCAATTTTACCGCATGCAGTGCACTAAAAGAAAATGTTATGAAAACGATGTATAATTGTATCTAACACCATCTAAACTTGCTAAAATGTATAGGACAAGAATGGGTGCTGGAAATGCAAAGAAAAGGTAGGTATCTTTTATCACATGTGGTGGACTTGCAAGGAGGTAAAAGCTTTCTGAGAAATGATATATAATGAGTTAATGAAAATGTTTATAGAATCATAGAATGATAGAGTTGGAAGGGGTCCCAATGGTCATCTAGTCCAACCCCCTGCAATGCAAGGAATCTCTGCTAAACATCCATGGCAGATGGAAGAAATGCATTGCAAAATTCAGAAAAAGGCAAATAGCAAAAGATGGCTGTATTCTGGTGGCTGTATTGGTTTAAAAAGTGGAAATTAGTTTCTCGTTAGAATGGAAATAGGATCAAATTTCTTCTCCATTGCCAGAAGTCTTGGAGAAGCTGAATAACACATTTCACACTTTCTGAGTGTACCCGGATCACAAAAATACTTTTGTGAAAAAAGAAGAAGAAGCTTTTTTACTGGGTATAGTGGGGGGAAAGATACCAAGGGGAGATAAAAAAAACCCCTTCATGTATGCAACAACTGCGGCAATAATTCTTTTAGCCCAAAAATGGAAGCAACAAGAAGTACCAATGAAAGAAGAGTGGCAGATGAAGATGGGCTTTGTGGAACTGGCGAAGCCGATGGGAAAACTCAGAAACCAGTGTGATCAAGTATTCCAAAAAGACTGGAGTAAATTTATACAATATTTGAAGGACCATTGTAAGCAATTAACCTCACTAGCAGGGTTGTCAGAAGACTTGTAATGACAAATGGCTCCCCTCTTTATATTTATTTAAATAGTGTGGTATTTTTTAAGGAGTGAAACTTGAATAGGAAAATGGATGAATGCTATGACATAAAGGTTAATTCTGAAAGCCATGGGGTGGGAGGGAAGGAAGTCGTTAGGCTCTAAAAGAGCAAGAGAAGTAAAGTGGATAACAATGGTGTGATTATATATTAAAGGTAAAGGTAAAGGACCCCTGACCGTTAGGTCCAGTCACGGACGACTCTGGGGTTGTGGCGCTCATCTCGCTTTACTGGCCAAGGGTGCTGGCATTTGTCCACAGACAGTTTTTCTGGGTCATGTGGCCAGCATGACTAAGGTGCTTTCGGTGAAAACAAAGCAGCTCACGGAAACGCCATTTACCTTCCCGCCGGAGCAGTACCTATTTATCTACTTGCACTTTGACGTGCTTGCAAACTGCTAGGTGGGCAGGAGCTGGGACCGAGCAACAGGAGTTCACCCCGTCACAGGGATTCGAACCGCTGACCTTCTGATTGGCAAGTGGTTTAGACCACAGCGCCACCCGCGTCCCGATTATATATTATAAAATGGAAAATCAATACAAATTAATTTTTTAAAGAACAAATTGTAGTATTGCTTCCCTCTCCTCACCCGAAAGCATCTCCAGCAGAAGACTCCCATCCCCAGAACAGTGCTTCCCGGGTCTCATGTATAGCAGGTGTACTGGCCCCGGGGTGTCCAGCCTAGTGGACTGGGCTGGGTGGGATGACCAGAAACTCACCCGGGGCTGAGCAGAGGTGTGGTCAACAGTTCAGGTCAGCAGCAGTAGGTCCAAACGATGCAACCAAGTCCAGAGGCTGGGCGAAAGCAGAGTCAGGAAACAGTCCGTGGGTCTAGCCAAGGGTTTGTTCACAAACAGGCTCAAAGTCCAGTCCTAGGTCCAGGAGTCCAGCAAGGGGTCAGTCCGGCAGGGAGGAGGGCAAGGTCACAGGCGGGCTCACGGTAGCAACTATGTTGCTCACGCAACTTGGGGCTGGGGCAGGCTGGCTTTTATCTGCCCCAAGGCATGGGGTGGCCCTGATCCTCCGGTAACTTGCCTCTCCTTCTGGCCTGGAGGCGAGCCCTCCTCCTGCAAGAACTTAGTTCCCTTCGCCTCTCTGCCCTGAGCCTCTGCAGCTCAGGAGAGGCCGGTGGGATACTGGACCCAGGGGCAGCCTCAGCTTCCCCTGATGGGGCTGGGAGTGGAGCAGCTGCAGGCAATGGGTCCTCCATGACATGGGGCCCAGAGCAGACTCGGCTGATGACTGCACCTGAGGATCCTGCGCAGGTGAGGACCCTTCAGGCTCAGGCCCTAGACCTGGCTCAGCTGGTTCTGGAGGTGGGGAACCTTGTGCAGACTGGGCCACCTCAGGTTCAGCATCTGAGTCCGAATCCCAGGCCATCACAGCAGGGTCCCCATCTCAAACATGACTCAAAAGAACCGGCAAATGAACAGTGAGGGAGAACAAGAGCAGAGATGCACCTCTGGCCTTGGCCTTTAAATATAAAATCAGTGCTCTGGCTTAGAAAAGAGACCACTGGAGCCTTTGCACCAGAAGCACTTCCCTTCCTCTGGTTGGCTCTGCCCTGCATTCCATTCCTTCTGAATCCTAGTCTGGGAGAATTTGGAAATTAATTTTGGAAATGGAGCGTGCATGGTTTGCCACATGCAAGAAGAGCCTGTCTGCTGGATTGAGCCCAAGGGGGCCCATCGAGGCCAGCATCCGGCTCTCACGGTGGCCAAGCAGGACAGGAACACCATAGCAGTCTCCGAGAGATTCCAGGAACTAGAATTCGGAAACATTGCTGACTTTTAATGTGGAGGAGACAGAGGGTGGAGTCATCCTGACTAGGAGCCCACCAAATAGCCCTCTCCTCCTCCATGAATTGGCTGGCTCCTCTTTGAAAGCCACCCAAGTTGTTGGCCATCGCTGCCTCCTGCGGCAGGGAGTTCCACAGTTTGCTATGAATGAAGGACTTCCTTTTAGTCAGGGGCAGATCTACTATGAAGCTTAAGCTTCAGAGCCCCTAAACTTGGAGGGGCCCTGAGAAGTGACTTTAGTCCACATTGCATAAAAAAACAATTGGGAAGGAGTTTAACTCTGCAGTGTGTGAGGAAGGACTTTCATTTATGAGTCCCTAATCTTCCAGCGTTCAGCTTCACTGGACGTCCCTGAGAGGGAAGATTTCCTTCGTCCACTTTCTCCATGCTATGCATCATTCATAAACTTCTATCTTATCCCCCATTACTTGCCTTTTCTCTATACTAAAAGGGGGTCTTCTGGGCACTGTGATTCTCCAGTGGTTTGCCTTCACCACCACAGGCATACTCTATTGCCTTTTGAGACAGAAGGATGCCAATACACACACACACACACACACACACACACACACACACACACACACACACTTTGGTGATCCCTCGTAGCCGAGTAAGACTGTCTTCCATAAACACAGTTTTAACAATGAGTCTGTAAGTGACTGTGGAGGCCAGTTCTGGACCCACACGCCCTTCCACAGTGGGGACATTGGTTTCTGGGCAGGAGTTGATCATGGGGTGGATTTGCCAAGCGTGCCTTCCTCTTAGCACGTTTCTACCTTGGGTCCTGAGTTAGAGTGTCTTCATCTTTGGTCAAGGCTGTTCTCCAACTGGAGCGCTCGCAGGCCAGTGTTTCCCAGTTGTCGGTGCTTATGCTACATTTTAAAAGATTTGCCTTGAGACAGTCTTTAAACCTCTTTTGTTGACCACCAGTATTACACTTTTCATTTTTAAGTTTGGAATAGAGTAGTTGCTTTGGAAGACGATCATCAGGCATCCACACAACATGACTAGCAGGGCCGTCTCAAGCAGGTTGGGCGCCCTGGTGCTGAGGCGCGGAGATTGCTCCGGCGCCCCCGCCCTCGCAGCGCGCAGCACGGCTTCCACGCGGCTTTGCCGCGCAGCGCCCCCCCTGCCGGCCCGGCACCCGGCGCCACCGGGACTACACCTAGAGCCGGGCCTGATGACCAGTCCAACGAAGTTGATGTTGAAGAATCATGTGTTTGAGGACCGGGACATTCACAGGGAAACCAAAATGCTTATTTACAAAGCTATTGTACTACCAGCCTTACTATATGCTTGTGAAACATGGACCACTTATAAACCCCATCTCCAACTCCTCAAAAGATTCCATCAATGGGGTGTCCGAAAATGTTTACACATTACACACACACACACACACACACACACACACACACACACACACAAACACACACACACCCAGGGCCGTCTTAAGCGGGCCGGGCGCCCTGGCGCCCTGGTGCGTGGATCACTCTGGCGCCCCCGCCCCATTTCTTCCCGCGGCTGGTGGGCGGCCGCAGCGTGCAGCGCCCCCCTGCCGACCCGGCGCCCTGGCGGCCCGCACCACCCAGCCTACCCCTAGAGCCGGCCCAGCAAACACTATATATATATATATGTTCATTTGCTTTTTTATTTGCACATTTTATTTGAGAATTACTTTTTATTCTGTGTCATAAGAAATTTGGGTGGTTTTGACCGTGGTTTTACTGCATTAGTAGCGACTGCTGTGTGCCCCCCGCCCTTTCTTTTCTTTTCCTCCTTTGGACGTTGTCATGGCTAGTGCAATAAAATCCAATTTTTAAAAATGGCTTTTTATTGATTTCCCGGCTCTATGTTTCAAGAGTAAAAGAATGATAGAATGATAGAGTTGGAAGGATAGTCTAGTCTAGTGCATCTCCTTGGGGTGCAGGAATCTTTTGCCCAACGTTCGGCTGCTGTTGCTATTTTCTCTGTAAGCTGTCTTGAGTCCCTGTCAGGGGGGGAAAGTGGGATCCAAATAGTCATGATGATGATGATGATGATGATGATGATAAATCTCTCACACACCCATTATTGCAACAGGTAACTTTGCAGGAGAAGAGGGGGACAAAATTTCCCCAGGCAAACCGATGCTCAGAACGAGGGAATGTCTTCCTGCTCATCTCTCCCACCTGCAAAGACCACCTACGTCGAGCTCTGGCGGGCAGCGTCCGCTGTGCGATTCTGCTTGCCAGGCCTCTCCAGCTGATAGTGTCATTTGGCTGCCTCTTGAATCGCTCGTCTCTTGGAGGGAGCCCACGAGATTTCCCTGCTGCTTGGCGGCTTTCTCGGGGCCAGTTTCCTGGCCTGGGTCTCGGCCAGACTCAGCCGCTCGGCAGGCAGGGATGCCTTGTTTCAATTCATCCTCTGGATCCCCGAGACAATTTGAAACGAGAACGAGAGCGAGAAAACATAATAATAGTTTTGATGGCATGAAGGCCGCTGCTTGTGGGGTATTATGGGCTGGCTACAGAGACGGCGGCCTGGATTCCATTATGAGCAAAGTGTTAAGAGTCTCCCGGCTTTCAGGGGTGGAGGGCTTGCAGCGCGATCCAAACAGCACAAAGGAGGGTCGGGTATCACCCCCCCCCCCCGGCAAGTGAGAGCGTTGTCTTGGCCAGTGATGGGTAGATTGTCATGGCTCAGCACCGACTGACAGGCCATTTGGACCAGTCAGGATGAGTTCTGCAGAAAGGGAGGACCTTGCCTTCTGCAAATAGTCCGGTCAATCTTCCCTTGGCTCTAGAACATTTAGGCATTGCACACTCAGGATCCCTGGGACACAGTTTTAAAAACCAGGGATTCAGGTGGAGTTGGAGGCAGCAACGCTTCTGAACACCGGTTGCTGGAAACCACAGGAGGAGAGAGGATTCTCGCATCCGGATCCTGCTCACTGGTTCCCCACTGGGGCATCCGGTTGGCCACTGTGAGAACAGGATGCTGGACTAGATGGGCCACAGGCCTGATCCAGCAGACTCTCCTTATGTTCTTCCTTGGAGTTTGATGGTTATCTGACAGTGATTATTTTAGCTGCGATGGATGCATTGCAAGGGCCTTGGACTAGATGAGCCTTGGAGTGCCTTCCAAGACTACAATTCTTTGCAAAATAAACATAGGCAGCCCCCAAACACGGAGAGTTTTAATTTCTCTGCATTTCTGCAGCCATGTGCATTTTTCATTCTGATTCCAGTCCAAGGTGCTGGGCTAGAGGCTGAGAGTGTTCAAAGGATGCTGGGCTAATGGACCCTGGGCCTCATCCGGACGGGCTCTTCTGGGGTTCCTATGCTTTCTTGGCCAAAGTGAGAGTTGAACCTGGGTCATCCCAGCCTCCGGCCTCTTAGCCAGAGCACCTGAGATGCCAAGACATCCAGACGGGAGTTTTGATTCCTGACTCACATTTTGCCCCCAGGAATTCGCTCTCTTTCAGGAAAGCTGGAAAAGAATTAAGGAACTGCTTTTTTTGGGGGGGGGGAGGAGTCGAAGAAACCCTCGCGGCAGAAGCAAAGTCCTTCGTTTTCTCTTCAAATACTGGAAGGGGAAACGATGTTTCCGTCCATTCTAAACATTGATCAAGAGGCTGTGAGCTCTGCCTGGCCATATGCACAGACTTCTGTGACTCTGCCTCGCAGCTGAGAAATCTGGGCGATGAGATCCTTTTCAGCTTTCCTTGCTCCCCACTCCCATTTCCCTCATCCGTCGGGGAAATTAGGCCAGTTAATAAATGCATATATATGTTATTTCCATGCCTCCTACCTGCTTTCCAGGGATGGCCCAGCAGCAAAACAGCCTATTTGTTCCCGGAACAGAAGCTCCAATAGAACAATGGTTCATTTATTTATTATTCTTTATTTGATGTGTATACTGCCCTTCATCAAAAGATCCCAGGGTGGTGATATGGGGAGGAAGCAGTGGGGTGTTTCTTTCCAGCAGGAAACATAGGAAGCTTCCTTAATCTGTGTCACAGCGATGGTCTACTATGCTTCTTCTTCTTCTTTGGCGATCACTCATAGCCGAGTAAGATTGACTTCCATAAACACGGTTTTAACAATGGGTCCGTAAGTGACTGTGGAGGCCAATTCTGGATCCACACGTCCTTCCACAGTGGGGACATTGGTTTCCATGCAGGAGTTGATCATAGTGTGGATTTGCCAAGCGTGCCTTCCATTGCGTCCTGGGATCGAGTTTCTTCAAAGCCCATGGCACCTTTGGTCAAGGCTGTTCTCCAACTGGAGCGCTCACAGGCCAGGGTTTCCCAGTTATCAGTGTTTATAACACATTTTAAAAGTTTGGAATAGAGTAGTTGCTTTGGAAGACGATCATCAGGCATCTGCACAACATGACCCGTCCATGATGTTGAAGAATCATGTGTTTGAGGACCGGGACATTCGCAGGGACATTCACAGGTTGGGGAAGGTTGCTGGACCCTGACTCAGGTAGTCTCCCCAGAAGCTGTTTCCTCAGCCCTGCCTGAATTTGCCCTTGGAGAGGGGACCGGGGACCTTTTTGGTAGTGGCGCCCTCCCTGCGAAATGACCTCCCATCGGCTATCAAGGAAATAAAGAACTATCTGACTTTTAGAAGACATCTGAAGGCAGCCCTGTCTAGGGAATCATAGAGCTGGAAGGGAGCCTGGGAATCACCTAGTCCAACCCCTTGAAAGGCAGGAATATGCAGCTGCCCCATACAGGGGTCTGTGTTTTGTGTTTTCATTTGTTGGAAGCCACCAAGAGTGCCTGGGACAACCCAGTCAGATGGGAGGCATATAAATATGATGATGATGATGATGATGATGATGTTGTTCTACCACAAGCCTACCTCCCTATCATGGAGGAGAGGGCTATGGATGGCTGCCAGCCATGATGTTTATGTTAGGATCTCTTACTCGCAAGTAGGACCCGGGCAGAGACACATACCCGACTGGCATGTTCTTTCCCTCCTGGTCGATCGTTCGGGAGCTTCAAAAGCATTCTTCAGCCCGAACACCACAACGACTGATGCCAAGAAACATCAGCACACTTACGGATCCGCAGAGTTTGCACAATTGCGTAACAGACCTCAGCAACTCAGCATTTGGCTAATCTACATTTATTTACTTATAAACACACATGGAGCACTGCAACATGGCTCCCTCTCTCTCTCTAGCATCCGGCAGCAAAGAGAAAGACCAAAGGAACAAGAGTCCCACTTCAGGAAACACAGTAACACAAACATCCTGTCTTCGTCACTTCCCACTGTGGAATGAAAACATATACCATCATGTGATAAACAAGAATCCCATGAATGCAAACACGCGGAATGAATCTCCAACAGTTTGTGCTCTGCCTTCATGGTTGGAGGCCAGCTGCTGGAAACCACAGGAAGAGAGCTTGTGCTCGGATCCTGCTTGCCGGTTTCCCACTGGCATCAGTTTAGAACAGGACGCTGGACTAGATGGGCCACTGGCCTGATCCGGCAGGCTCTCCTTATGTTCTTCACAGGATGTTTTTAAAGCAGAGGTCAGGTGGCCATCTGTCAGGGATTCTCCAGCTGGGATTCCTGCCTTGCACGACCCTCAAGGATTCCT
Organism: Zootoca vivipara; assembly: GCF_965207765.1. NCBI lineage: Eukaryota > Metazoa > Chordata > Lepidosauria > Squamata > Lacertidae > Zootoca > Zootoca vivipara. The sequence continues at coordinate 73,622,045 of NC_142583.1, forward strand.
TTCAATTCCATAGTTCTATAATTCTAGGAAATAAATGCAGCGTTCCCCAAGGCCCCTACCACCATCTATATTGTTCCAGCTCTGGCTGCTCCCTCCCTCTCCCTCTCCCTCTCCCTCTCCTACCACATCTGAAGCCACTCAGGGATCTCGCTGCCAACATTTGCTCCAACACAGCAACGCCTGTGCCTGGCTCCTTCCGTGCAGTTCTTTGGACCTTCAGCTGCTTGGACCTTCAGAGGCCTTCAGCCAGTAATTGAGTGATAAGAGGCACTAATCCCGTTCCCTATTAACTCAAGCTGCTTGGATTTATTAGGGAACTCTTGGCTGTTCCGTGGGAATCATGGAAAGTGTTAGAAGCCTTCGGCTTACCAGCACACTGTGGAGAACGACTGGTCTGCGAGCCTCGAACAGCACGTTCCCAATAACTCTTGGTGGGACGGGAAGTTCGTGGCCTCCTCACCTACTGTATGGGGCATATGGGGGTCAAACTCCTAACAAAAGCCTTGAGGACCATTTGATGCAAATGCTTCCATAAATCACCTGCGTCCAACATATTGAAAGTGCTGGTTTGGCCCAGGCCATGTGAAGGACCATATATCTCGAATACAAACCTGCCTGGGCCATGAGATCTTCAGGGCACGTTCCTCTCTCTGCCCTGTCACACTCACAGGTTTGCTTGGTGTGGAGAGGACTTTGGTGGCGAGAAGCTCTTATCAGTGGCTTCTCTCAGATAACTTTGGAGTTCCCTTCCTGGAGAAGCTAGACTGGATCCCTCCTTGCTTTCCTCCTGCCAGCAGGTGAAGACCATTTTATCCCTGCAGTCCTGACCTGGAGACCCTAGAAGGCAGCTGGAGTGAAGACTCTCAAGGGGAAGAAGGCTTGTCCCAAAACTGATGAGAACACAGTTCAGAGCTCATTATCACGTCTATTCTGTGGCAACCAGGACCACAAAGAAAACCTGCTTTTCCACCAAGGTTGTATCTGCTTGTATCTGTTTTGTGTGTGGCAGAGGACCTGATCCATCTTGGTCCTTGGCAAGCTCACCCAGCTGTGTAGCTCAGCTAATGCGAAGGACGGCAGACTTTGAAACTGACCATCATGCAGGTTCATTTGGGGGCAAGGGTTCCGGGGTCGCATGCAAAGGCCGCGCTGAAATGTTCTCCGTGTGATCCAGATTTTCTTGTCCCTTTCCTACAGACTTTTTTTCTTTTCCATTTCACACACAACATCTTGTGACTGGCCTCTGGCCGCGAGGTGTATAAACAGAACTCCTTACAATTAATTAAAGGTGGTTGTAAAAGCCGCTCAGAGAGAAAAATAAAATAAAAATTCCACAATTCAAGCCAGCACCTTGCATTTGGCCGGGGTCTTGCTTTTCTTCAGAAGGCTCTCTCTCTCTCTCTCTCTCTCTCTCTCCACGAACCCTTGTAAAAAAAAAAAGCCCTAGGCATTTTTTTCAGAGGCTGGTCTGAGACAGTGTCCCATGAATACACTACACCAGTATATTTCTGCACCCTGGATCAGGCCTCATCTACAGCGATAATCCAATAATTACTTTTTACTAATTATGTTTTATATGTTTCTGGCTTTTGGTATTGTATTTGCATTGTTTTAATTTGTGTAAGCCACCTTGAGTCCTGGTCTGGGGAAAAGACAGGATGTAAATAGAGTTGTACCTCACTTTTTAAATGTCTCCGTTGACGAACATTTCAGAACTCGAATGCCGAAAACCCGGAAGTAAATGCTTCCGTTTCTGAACGTGCCTCAGAAGTTGAGCAGCTTCCACTGAGGTACCATTGTATTTTTCTTAATTTTCTCTGTAAATTTGCAGGCTGCCCTTTGCGCCTCGGTTTCCGAACATTTCGGAAGCCGAACAGTCTTCTGGAATGGATTACATTCGAAAACCGAGGTTCCACTACACGTAAAAAATGGAATTGCAGAGTTGGGTGATTTGAGGCTGCCTGCATGTATTTGATAGAATTGTAGACTTGGGGGGGGGGGCCCTCAAGGGTCATCTAGTCCAATGCACGGATCCCAGCTAAAGAATCCCTGACATATAGCCACCCAGCCTCTGCTTAAAACCCTCCAAGGAAAGGGGGCCCACCATGTTCCAAGAGAATCAACTCAACTCCACTGTCGAACAGATCTTACCCTCAGAAAGTTTGTCCTAAACCACGGGTGTCAAACACAAGGCCCGGGGGCCTAATCCGGCCCGCCAGACCTCATCATGTGGCCCGCCGAGCGCCCCAGCCAGCGGGACCTTGCTGCTGAAGCAAAGCGCCGACAAACAGCTGGGGGCGGGGGGGGGGGGGGTAGAAAGGCGGCCAGAGCAGCGCTGCGTGGAGCGCCCCGAGCCACCTCTTTCCTTCCTCTCTCCCTCCTGCTCCCTCTTTTCTTTCTTTCTTTCTTTCTTTCTTTCTTTCTTTCTTTCTTTCTTTCTTTCTTTCTTTCTTTCTTTCTTTCTTTCTTCCTTCCTTCCTTCCTTCCTTCCTTCCTTCCTTCCTTCCTTCCTTCCTTCCTTCCTTCCTTCCTTTCTTCCTTCCGTCCTTCCCATCTTTCTTCCTCTCCCTCATTCTTATTCTTTCTTTCCCTCTACTTCCTTCCTTCTTTCTCCCTTTCCGTCTTCTCTCCCTCTTTCTTTTTCTTTTCTTCTTTATTCCCTTCCTTATTTCCTACTCTTCTTTCTCTCCCCTCTTTCCTTCCTTCCTCTCTCCCTCCCTCTCCCTCTTTTCTTCCTTCCTTCCTTCCTTCCTCCCCTCCCCTCCCTCTTCCTCTCCTCAGAAACATAGGATGCTGCTTTATACTTCTGGCCCTTAAACCCTGGAACCAGGAGAGCAGCTCCAGTGAGTCAACCTCAGCCAGTCCCTTTGGTGAAGGGTGGTGGCTCACTGGCAGAACATCTGCCCTGCATGCAGAAGGACCCCAGCATCTCCAGGTACTAGTAGCTCTGCAAAGGTCCTGCATGAAACCCTAGCGAGCCTCCACCACCCAGTGCAGTTACCAAAAATCATTTTTCAATAAATTGTACAATAATTTTACATTTGAATATCTACTTGCCATTATTCTGACTATGTTTCTGCTTTCAGAGCTAGTTATTATTTACATTATTACAAAAAACAGTAATAATTGAATGCAGTGACAATAATTTATGATAATAAAGAGTGGACACATAGTCCTACAGATACAGCCGGCCCTTTGAGGGTGACCAAACTGCTGATGCGGCCCCCGATGAATTTGAGTTTGACACCCCTGTCCTAAACATTAGTGGGGATTTCCTTTCTTGTCATTTGACGCCATTGATTTGGGTCCCCCCCCCTTCCCGGAGCAGAAGAAAACGAGCTTGCTCCATCTTCCCTGAAGATGGACCTCATGTCCCCTCTCAGTCTCCCCTTTCCCAGGCTAAACATATTCAGCTCCTTCAACCGTTCCTCATCAGGCTTGGCTTCCAGACCCTTGAGCATCTTGGCCCCCTTCCTCTGCACACATTCCAGCTTGTCAATGGCAACAATCAGAGGCTTTTAAGCAGAGGTGTGATGGCCGTCTGTCAGGGATGCTTGAGCTGAGATTCCTGCATTGCAGGGGGTAGGGCTGGATGACCCTGGGGTCCCTTCCAACTCTACCATTCCATGAGGTATGGATGGGGCCTTAGTCTAACATCCTGCTCTTAGAGTAGCCAACCAGATGCCCATTAGAGGAAGCCCATAAGGAGGACCCAAGCACAAGAACACTCTCCCCCACTCGAATTTCCCAGCATTCCCAGAACGGTACTGGGGACAGAACACAGCCAGCATGGCTGGTAGCCACTGACCAACTTAACCTCCACTAGTCAAAGCCTTCCCATTGGAGTATCTGCTTGGCCACTGTGATAACAGGATGCTGGACTAGACAGGCCACTGGCCTCATTCAGCAGGCGGTAAGAGCTGTTTGGCAGACTCTCTTGAAAAGTTGGGGACGCCCTCTCATTTGCCAGATGAAACAAAATATCTATAAAGAATGGGGAGTATTTGAAGAATATTTAAATAATAATAATAATAATATAAAAAGAACTCCACTGGCAAAACTAGACTGAGCCTGTTAGACCATCAATCGATATTACAAAGGTGACAGAGAATATGAATAGAAAAGAGAAAAAGGTAATATGGGAAAAAATATGCGACATTACTTAATTAACAGAAAAGAAACAGCAAGCATAATTGGAGGTCAACGGAAAGTAGAAATAGTGTAAATAATAGAAACTGAAACAAACAATGTGTGTCTTTATTTGTATCAGTGTGTGTATTTGTGTGTTTTGTGTTTGTATTTGTGTGTTTTATGTTTGTTTATTCTTTGTAATTCTTTTAATCAATAAAGACATTATTAAAAAAAGAAAAAGAAAAGTTGGGGACGCTCCTTCCTTGGGGTTTTTGAAACAGAGGTTGGATGGCCATCCGTCACGGATGCTTTAGCTGAGATTCCTGCATTGCAGGGGGGTGGACTGGATGACCCTTGGGGGTACCTTCCAACTCTACAATTTTATGATTCTAACAGCAGCAGCAGCAGCAGCAGCAACATGGTGGCAGCAGAATAGGGCCTCCTTCAGCTCCTGTCTGGAAGAGCCAGTGGGAGTCTTTTCTTGCTGCTTGGAGAGGCCAGCCGCTTCCCTCTCTCCAAACCTTGGCCAGAGCCGAGGCCCTCTGCCTTTTATTTATTTTCTACGCTTGCCATTTCTTTCTGCTCTTGATTCCTTTCTGCCTCTGGAGTGCAGGGCTGTTTGGTCAGGCCTGGCGGCTGCAATCCATTCCTCCGGCAGCCCGTGGCTCTGCTTTGCATCACCTTCCTTACCACACACCGCTGGCTGCTCGGCCGTGCTTAATTCGGCAAAGCTCTCCGGGACGCGGCTGGTGGGGGAAGAGGCGCTCCTCGCCGAAAAGCTTGCCTGCCTCGTGCCCTCAGCAGCCGATGCCCCCGTGGCTTCAACTTGAATCAGAAGCCACCTCCGTTAAGCCGGGGAGGGACCCTCGGTTTCTCTCAGCCAAGTGGCTGCTTAGCCTCACCCTGACAGCCAAGTCCGCACACCTGCAGAGTCCAGCTGCAGGCTCTGCGGCACCAGCGGCAGCCGCACCTGGAAAGCATAAAGTATTTACAGTTCAGAACGAGAGCAAACTCCCTCCATGAAAATACTTGCAGGGGGATCTGCAGTCTCTCAAAGGCTTGATGCAGAAAACATTTCTCTTCTGACAGCTCCGTTTGTCAGGGGGAGCAAACAGAGGGAAACAGGCTAGATCTGCCCGTGATTCTGGAGCTGTGATTCCTGCATTGCAGGGGGTTGGACTAGATGGCCCTCGGGGTCCCTTCCAACTCTACTTACCAACAGTAAGAGCTGTTCAACAGTGGAATTTGCTGCCAAGGAGTGTGGTGTGGAGTCTCCTTCTTTGGAGGTCTTTAAGCAGAGACTTGACAGCCATCTGGACACCACAGTTCAAGAAGGATACTGACAAGCTGGAACGTGTCCAGAAGAGGGCAACCAAAATGGTCAAAGGCCTGGAAACGATGCCTTATGAGGAACGGTTTAGGGAGCTGGGTATGTTTAGCCTGGAGAAGAGAAGGTTAAGGGGTGATATGATAGCCATGTTCAAATATATAAAAGAATGTCATATAGAGGAGGGAGAAAGATTGTTTTCTGCTGCTCCAGAGAAGCGGACACGGAGCAATGGATTCAAACTACAAGAAAGAAGATTCCACCTAAACATTAGGAAGAACTTCCTGACAGTAAGAGCTGTTCGGCAGTGGAATTTGCTTCCAAGGAGTGTGGTGTGGAGTCTCCTTCTTTGGAGGTCTTTAAGCAGAGACTTGACAGCCATCTGTCAGGGATGCTTTGGTGGTGTTTCCTGCTTGGCAGGGGGTTGGACTGGATGGCCCTTATGGTCTCTTCCAACTCTATGATTCTACTAGCTGACCGGGCCACGCGTTGCTGTCAGCCATATGTCAGGAATGCTTTGATGGTGTTTCCTGCTTGGCAGGGGGTTGGACTGGATGGCCCTTGTGGTGTCTTCCAACTCTATGATTCTATGATTCTGTTCTGTGAGATTTTGCCGCTATTGCCGCTGGCAAAGGAAGGCTCCCTCGGTTTAAGAGAGATGGGCAGAGTGGTTCCTGATGAATCAGCCAGGCAGGAGACCGGAAGGGTTACTCAAAGGTCCACAAATGACAAGCCCACTCCCAAAGAGCACCCTCTTTCCCACCACGGGTTGAGATCCTCCAAGGGGCACCAAATGCGGTTGCCACCGAGATGTGCCCCTCTGTCCCCTCCTCAAATCAGTGTAGTGACAGTTGTTCCCTCTTACCTGGCCTCTGCCGCCTGAGATGGCCACTCCAGTCAACATAAGAATATTTAGCTATTGGTTCATTTATTTATACTGTACCCACATTCCAATGACAAACCTAGACAGCATCTTTAAAAGCAGAGACATCACCTTGCCTACAAAGGTCCGTATACTGTAGTTAAAGCTATGGTTTTCCCAGTAGTGATGTATGGAAGTGAGAGCTGGACCATAAAGAAGGCTGATTGCTGAAGAATTGATGCTTTTGAATTATGGTGCTGGAGGAGACTCTTGAGAGTCCCATGGACTGCAAGAAGATCAAACCTATCCATTCTTAAGGAAATCAGCCCTGGCTGCTCACTGGAAGGACAGATTGTGAAGCTGAGGCTCCAATACTTTGGCCACCTCATGAGAAGAGAAGAATCCTTGGAAAAGACCCTGATGTTGGGAAAGATGGAGGGCACTAGGAGAAGGGGACGACAGAGGACAAGATGGTTGGACAGTGTTTTCGAAGCTACAAACATGAGTTTGACCAAACTGCGGGAGGCAGTGCAAGACAGGAGTGCCTGGCGTGCTATGGTCCATGGGGTCACGAAGAGTCGGACACCACTAAACGACTAAGCAACAACAGTACCCACATTCATGGGTGCCAGCTCCTAGGGGCTAAGGTCCCTTCATCCCCCCCAATTAAATATTTGAGGGGGCCATGGAAGAAAGGGCTCTTGAAGGTCACTAGCCAGGGTGGCTGTGCTCTGCCTCCACAGTGGGAACAAGCAAGGCTTCTGAATCCCAGTTGCTGGAAAGCTCAGGATGAAAGTTGTGCCTGTGCTCAGATCCTCCTTGCAGAATTTCCTCAGGCATCTGGCTGACCACTGTGAGAACAGGAGGCTGGACCAGGTGGGCCATTGGCCTGACCCACCAAGGTCTTTAGATGTTTTTAAGTTCTTATGATTTTAACATCTTTATCCTATCTCCTCTAACTCACCTTTTCTCTAAACGAACAAGCCCTAATTCTCGAAACCAGCGTTTCCCAAACCTGGGTCTCCAGCTGGTTTTGGACTCCAGTTCCCATCATCTCCTGCTAGCCAAGCATTATGGGAGTTGTAGTCCAAAACCGGCCAGAGACCCAAGTTTGGGGAACCCTGTCTAAACTCAGAAACCTTAGCTGTTGTAACTTTTCCTCAAAGGGCGGGTCTCTCCATCTCCTCTTGTCATGCACTGGAGAGCTGGTTTCATACAGCCAAACAGATAGGACTTGAAACACGCATCTGTGCAGAACTGGAACGGCACAGAACGTTATGGAAATGAGACATGGATGCTGTTGATTTCGTTCTGATACAATCTTCTGAGGACAAGAAAACCTCATGTCCTCTGAGCTTTGCTGTCGTCACCTCCCACCAGCTTCACCCCATTGCACTTAAGGGATTTTTGCCTTGTCAAAGCACCACGGTGACAGGCGAGTGAGTCAGCGATGGGGTGTTTTCTTCGGTGCCCTCCGCCGATGAATCAGAAAGCAAAGAGGGAAAGCCAAGGCGGCTTCCTGCGGGGCTGCCCACCCTGGGACCTGATAAATCTGCCAGACAATTTATTTGATCTCTGAACTCATGGGTCCCTTGGAGGCTGGCTATGGAGTCTGCAAAAGCAATCAGATAATTAAAGAAGAAAAAAACAGTCTCTAATAAGACATAGGCTTGGTCCTCCTCCAGGCAAGATTTATAGCACTGGGTGGAAAATCACCAGGGTTTAAAAGGCTCTGCATAATCTTAGAGATGTGTGTGTGAGAGAGTGTACACACACTTGGCATGAAGGTTTTTTTTTTTTTTTTTAAAGATAAACCCGTTAGGAGATGGAGATAGGCTTGGGCTGCATTGAACGTTCACTCATATTTTGGTTGGGGGATTAATGCTTTTTGAATGGAATATTTCACAGGAAATCTCTATGGAAATAGATGCCTTTTCCAACCCTTTTTGAAGACCATTTGTTTCCCGTTCCTTCCCAGAGTGACCCTAGCTAATCAGAGAGCAGCAGGGCACAGTTAAACTGTGGAACTCCCTCCCACAGGAGGCAGTGACGGCAACCAACTTGGATGGCTTTAAAAGAGGATGGGAAAAAATCATGGAGGAGGAGAGGGCTATCGGTGGCTACTAGCAGAGGTCGATTTAGAGCAGCACGACCGGTTCCCCCGCACTGGGTGTTGAGCCAAGGAGTGTCCCACTGGACATAGCTACTATGACATAGTGCACATGCAAAACGGAAGGCAAGAGGTCAGGGGTAGAAAACTTTGGCCTTGCACAGGGTGCTGCTGAACTATGAAAGACCCACATGTGCCCCTGATAATAGCCACAATGGCTATGCTTTTCTCCATGCTCAGAGGCAGCAATGCTTCTGAATCCCAGCTGCTGGTAACCACAGGAAGGGAGAGTTGCTCTTGTGCTCGGATCCTGCTTGCCAGTTTCCCTTTGGGGCCTCTGGTTGGCCATAGTGAGACAGGATGCTGGGCTGGATTGGCCATTGGCCTCATCCAGAAGGCTCTTTCTATGTTCTTAAGAGGAAGCACAAACAATTGTGTTACGGGGAAGTGGGCCCCAAGATCCGCCTGCTAGCGGAAGGGTTGAGAAACTCTGGTGACATGGCAGCCGTGTTCCCTCTCATAGCAATGAGCCTCTGGAGCATGGAAGCATTTTGAAAGCAATTTGTCATACAGCTGGGTCTTAGGAGGTAGTGGGGAGGTAGGCAGCACCTGCTTGACCTTGGCAAAAAGTTCTGTTGGCAACCCCTTGGATGTGTCTAACTAGCTTCCTTGAGCTCTCTGCTATGGCCCTTGTTGCTGCGTTGGAAAGCATCATGCTTAAACCTGGTCCCTGCCTGCACTCCTGCAGATAAAGGCATCTCACGTCATCTAGGAGACTTGCTGGACCTCTGGGGAGATGCCACCTTTCCCGTCTCAGACACATGGAGGCTGTTGTCAAGCCCAGAGGAGATGCAATGGCAAGGCCCAGAGGAGCTGGAGAAAGCTAGTTCATTCTCTGGAGCCTCATCTGATCCTGGGCTTTTATGGCCCCTGAGCTTCTGCCAATCATAGATTTACACCTCTTCCTTGAAAGAATGCGAGTGGAAACACCGATTCCCAGAAATACCAGGAGCCTTGTTGGAAAGTCTCCATCCACATCCTTCAACTCATGTTTTCACTCTTTTCTTTTCATTCCAGAAGATTGTTTGGGAAGGCTGGCTTTGTTATGCCTTTCAGTCTAGAGCGCCGAAGATGCTTCACTTAAGAGCACCGAAGATGCTTCACTTAAGAGAGTCTTTTTTTCCCAGGAAGAAAGAGGAGCAGCTCCTTCCAGACACTGCAGTGGCCACCAACAGATCTTGCTCTTGGACATCAAAAGTGTTGAAACGACTGGAAAGGAAGGCTCCATCCTTCCAGTGATCTCCAAATATCCCTGAAGAAGCTCTTGAGCAATATCTGTGCCTCTGCAGATGTTGTTGGGCTCCGTCACCATGGATGATGGTCAAGAATGAAGGCTCACAGGTTCCTCCTATTTGCTCTGGAAGGAGGGTTATAGAATCATAAAACTGTAGAGGTGGAAGGGACCCAAAGGGTCATTCGGCCCACTTCTCAAAATATCAGTTTCAGAAGAACTGAACATTGAAGCGGAATAATATTTACTGTAATGTATGTCCAAAGTAAAACACTTGCAATGATACTTTTTTTGTGGGCGGAAGGGAGAGATAATGGAAGGACCTTCAATATATGTGTCATCTATTGGTCCTGAAACATGAAAGATCTTGGCATGCCGGGAACAGAGAGAAGCAGGTGGCCTGTCAATGATGCAGAATTTCTGTTCAACTCATTATTTGGGAGGCCAGTGTCATGCATGCAAAAGTGTGGCCTCACCTCAAGACTGATAAGAACCAGTTTAGGAGGAAGCTAAGGGCTCCACAACTCCAGATAAGGTGCAAGGAGGGCTCTCCATGTACAGTAAATAAATTGGATTGAGTCAGTGTTTTCAAGGATGGAGAGCTGATGGAACGAGGGGGTGGCAGATGATGGTTGGCCAGAAGATGGAACAGCCAGGTTCTCGCAGACTCCTAGGACTCTGCTCAAGAGTGTAAAGTCTGGCTAATTGGGAATTTATTGCGAACCTCCCTACCTGACCCCCCCAAGAGGAATTTCTTCCACATCAGGTGTGGAAGCACATCATATTGGCATTCCTGGGGTGGTTAGGGGTGGGCAGAAGGAGTCTGTTTTTTAAAAAGCTGCTGTGGACAATATTATCTATTCACTTTCAGTCTTTTGCATGCCACCCTTTAGAGGTCTGGTTGTGCGGTTGGTGTGAATCAGCACCAGGAACCGTGTAGAATGACAGCTCTGGGAGGATCTGGTGCTAGATGATGGAGGGTGTGGCATGGCAGCAAATACTTGCCAAGTCAGGGTTCAGGGGGCACAAGGAGGCTGAAATAAACCAAGGGGACGCCTAAAGGCATCGGACAGGAAATCTGTTTAGGCTAGGGATCCTGATCACAAGAGAAGCGAGCAAGGAACTCTACAATTCTATTCTTCTACAACCATTTTAACATTTTCTCATGACTGCTTTGGCCTGGCTAGGTTGTGTCTTCCTTATGTCTCGCCCACAGCACATGGGAAGATGTGCATGTAGCCCTGGGCTCCTTGTTTGTGCGAACAATGCAACGCTGTTGCTGTTTTCTGCGTTGCAGACTATTTCGGTTTTTGCAGACCAGGGATTCCCAACAAAATTTTCTCGAGGACCCCTCATCGAGCCGCTATTGTGACCAGGACCCCCATTAATTCCTAATCCTAAAATTAAAAAGTGAGAGCCAAATTAAGAGTCTTTTTATATTTTATATTTATACGTTTTTTACAGTTCTTCCTCTTCATCTGTAGGCCTTTGTCGTTTTAACGAACCACTTTTTAACCAATGGTCCATTTTTAACTACGCGAACGGTAGCTTCCGCGAAAAAGAACGCTTTGTTCACAAACACTACTGTTTTGCAAAGAGGCAGTGCGTGCCAGGGAGGAGGGAGGAGAATGGAGAAGACAGGGTACCTGCGCAGTAGCGCACAAATGAAGCCGACGCGCGCAAGGCATCTTGGGGAGGTGAGCGTTAGTAGAATGCGCGCGCTGCCTCTTTGCAAAACAGTAGTGTTTGTAAAGCGCCACCTAACGGCATACAGCAGAACTACTGCCTCTATCTAATTCTAGTTTTGCGCTAGACTCTGCTCATGCAGTAAGTGGCCAAAACAAAAAATCTGTTATCATACGAAATATATTTAATATATTTTTTATTCTAATAGCATCTTGCGGACCCCTCTGGCATAGCTCGCGGACCCCTGGGGGTCCCCGGACCACCTGTTGGGAACCACTGTTGCAGACTATTTCAGACTGGGTGCCAGCTGCTCCCCTTATTCCTTAGCCCTCCATGGACATATCAACAGATATATTTTTTTTAAAGGGGGGGGCAATAAATTGGCCAAAGTCCCCAAACAATCCCTGCATCAGATGGGAGAAATCCTCTCCTCCTACAGAAGCTCTTTCTTCAAGATTCTGCACATGTTTTGCTTCCAAGCATAAATCTCCAAATCCATATTGAATTTCTCTGTAGGCAAAACTCAGCTGAGACATCTCAGGCGGTGTTTGTGTGTGTGAACTCTGCTGGGGGAAAAAATGTTTTCTGATTCCTGTTACAAGTCATTTTTGGTTCCTTGGAAATTTCAAACTAGGACCTCCAAATTAGACTTGATTTTTTTTTTGTTGTTGTAAAAGGAAAACGCTCCTACCTCCAAAAGGAGCTTGGCTTCAGAGAAGTGGCCCCAAACTTCCTGCCAGGCAGAGAACCTATTGCTGCAAAAAGGGGTGGGTGGGTTGTCTATTCAGGTGGCTCCTCCCTTGCCCCCTCTAATTAGTTCCTCGGATAACTTCAAGTTATCCTCATGATTCTTTGGACTTGGAGAGCTTTGAGAAAGTCAGTTTCTGCATGGAACAGCTTTAGCTTCAGACTCGGGTACGAGCCAGTGGCCTCAGCGTGAACCCGTAATCCTGGCCTCCGAGTAACAACTGTGAAAAATCAAGGCCGATCATTTCCATTTTTCATATTGATGCCTTTGGCTTGGCAGTCCACTTCCCCCCCTCTTCCCCCCTCCCTGCTACGCTGTTTTCTCAGTTGCGAGAAAAAAATCAGCACGGACAAATTCAGCAGTCCAAACTGTAGAAAGATGTCCTGATGATGGAGGCTCCCTGGAGAGGCTTTAAAATCATTTAAAGCGGGGAAGGTTTTCTTCACTCCGAGTGCTTCGAACATGGAGAAACATGCAAAGATCCTTGGCAGGGCATCCCATTGGAGAACGCTGTGCAGGGCCAGAGGAGGGTGTTTTTGCAAAAATGTTCCACCAATACCAGTTAACAATTCTTATCCACCTTTTTTAAAACAACAACATCATAAAAACATTTTGCTATTGATTTTCGTACATTCAGTTTCTGAGAGTGAAAAGGCCACGATCCAGCAGGGAAGTTTCCTGCCTCATGGGAATAAAATGTGCATTGCCCATTAATTCTGAGGACTGGAATTGTTGTTATTGTTGTTGTTACTGCCTTTTCGCCAGACCAGGACCCAAGGGGTCTCACAAAGGTTTAAACAAGCACAAGTAAAACATAGAAAGCTAAAAAAAGAAAGAAAATAGTAACCAATCTCTACAAAATAAAAAAATTCCTTCAGAATTTTGCTTCGACTCAGACCAACACGGCTACCTACCTGTAACCAATCTCTACAAGAATTTGTTGTTGTTGTTGTTTAGTCGCTTAGTCGTGTCTGACTCTTCGTGACCCCATGGACCAGAGCACGCCAGGCACTCCTGTCTTGCACTGCCTCCTGCAGTTTGGTCAAACTCATGTTCGTAGCTTTGAGAACACTGCCCAACCATCTCGTCCTCTGTCGTCCCCTTCTCCTAGTGCCCTCCATCTTTCCCAACATCAGGGTCTTTTCCAAGGATTCTTCTCTTCTCATGAGGTGGCCAAAGTATTGGAGCCTCAGCTTCACAATCTGTCCTTCCAGGGAGCACTCAGGGCTGATTTCCTTCAGAATGGATAGGTTTGATCTTCTTGCAGTCCATGGGACTCTCAAGAGTCTCCTCCAGCACCATAATTCAAAAGCATCAATTCTTCGGCCATCAGCCTTTATAACAACAACAACAATTAATAAAATAATAAAATACAGTCCATAAAAGCAGCACAGCACTATTAAAAGACCTCTCCTTAAAAAAAACAACAGCTGGTTTACAAAGGCCTGTTGGAATAAAACAATGGTCAGTTGATGTCTCTTTTTAACTTTTTTTTTTAACTGTTTTAAAATGTTTTATTGCATGGTGTTATGGTTTTATAGTTTGGGGAGATTTTTTTTAACAATACAGTGGCATACAAACATTTTTATAAATAATATTTATAAGAAATGAATTCATTTATCTGCGTCGCCTTGGACAAAAGGGCTTGGTGTGTGTGTTGCAGCAGCGACACTTCATACACAGATTCTAGCTGGCTGCTCCTTGAAAACTCCCCGCCACCATTTGCGGAGGCTGCTTCCCTTCCTCCAGCCCTTCCAAGCGGCATTTTGCAGAAAGGCCCCAGGACCCTTTTCCAGGTTCACGAAGCTCGTCTCAGGCACACTCTGCCGAAAAGCTCTCTGGCTCCAGCCGACGTGAGATCCAATTTCCCCTTTTAAATTCCCAAGATTTTCCATTCCCAGAACTGTGCTCTGAACGTATTTATTCCAGCTCGGGTGATGGCGAGGCCCAGATTGCTCGACACAGCCTCTGCTGCCTTCCAGAGACTTGTCAAAGGGCCTGTTGTTATTCCGCAGCCGAAGCCTCTGCTTTTTACGGCTTATGGCGCGTCCCTAGATTTAATTTAGATCAGGGATAATTGGGAAAGGAATGTCCGTGCTGGAGGTAGCTGCAGGGGCAGCCGCTACCAAGAGGCCACGCGAGGCCACGGCGGGCAGCAGGGAAGGGCAGATTCTGTTTACAGGGCACAATCCGCCGGGATGTTCTCTTGCACAAGCCCCATTGCAAGGAGCGGGGACTGCAGAATGGGCTTGCTCAGCTCCCATTGACTACAGCAGAGTGCGTGGAGGCAAATGTCTCTGTGGATTGTGGCCCCAGGTTAGTGAGTTTGATGTGCCCGTTGGATTTTCTCCCCGAAGCACCGCCATAAGCTCAAAGTCAAAGCATCATGATTGTAGGGTTGGAAAGGCCCCCGAAGGTCATCCAGTCCAACCCCCTGCAATGCAGGAATCTCAGCTAAAGCATCCATGACTGACGGCCACCCAACCTCTGTGGGAATGTTCAGGGAGGCAGAAGAGGATATATTGTTTATTAATATCCTTCCTAACTTGCGCTTGCAAGTTCTATACCTTAGCAGAGTTTTACATTCCCCTTTTAAACAAACAGCAGGTAGCGGGTTACAGGCTTGATTAAGCCTCTTACTATTTGGTTCCTGGTAAGGTAAAGGTAAAGGGACCCCTGACCATCAGGTCCAGTCGTGACCGACTCTGGGGTTGTGGCGCTCATCTCGTGTTATTGGCCGAGGGAGCCGGCGTACAGCTTCCAGGTCATGTGGCCAGCATGACAAAGCTGCTTCTGGCAAACCAGAGCAGCACATGGAAATGCCGTTTACCTTCCAGCTGTAGCAGTACCTATTTATCTACTTGCACTTTGACTGCTAGGTTGGCAGGAGCTGGGACCGAGCAACAGGAGCTCACCCCGTTGCAGGGATTCGAACCGCTGACCTTCTGATCAGCAAGCCCTAGACTCTGTGGTTTAACCCACAGCACCACCTGGGTCCCACAGGTAAGTCCCCTTAATATCCCTCTTAAAAAGAATAAAGATGCCACAATCTTATCTTATTCAAAGTATATAAAAGAAGTTTACTCACACATTGAGTTCACAGATGGATCCCTGAAGGCAGACTTAGTTACAAAGTATATACGTGTGGATCTAATCCCAGTGACTGCAGAGTGGCTGAATGCAGGGAACCCCCCTCCATGAAGGGAGGGAGATTTGGGTGTCATGAGATGCTATGTGCCCGCCAATCCCCACCCGTGACCTGTCCTTTATTTTGCTTGACATGTCCAGCATTTCATCTGTCCAAAGGTGGCAACCTTCCATGGGGCACAGAGTCTGGCCTTGCAGTCCCAGCTCAGCTAGAGATCAGCGGCTGCCAGGAGAGCCTCAGGGCGTCCCTTTGGGTCGGGGGAAAGCACAGTCAAACCTCACGCAACTGGAACGCGATGGCAAGCTTTGCAAGGGAGGACGTGGTGCAATTTCTCTGCCGTCTTTTTGCCAACATATTGAGGTTCCGAGCTCCGCCACTTCATGGGAAACAGAAACCCAGCTATGCTAAAAGGCTCTTTAATGGGCTGCAGATTGGGGTGGTTTTGCTCTCCCAAGCAGGAGTGCCGCAGGGGCATCGGCACAGCAAGGTCCCTGATCAGAAGGTGCCACTAACTGGCCTTTCCATGCCAAGATCCGCTTCAGCCTTTGCACTCCCAAATTAGCGAATAAATTCACAAGCTGCTCTCTGTCGGAAAGAGGTGTCCCCGGCCGTATATACCCAGCAGCATTTCTGTGGGTTGAGGATGTGCTGACCTTGCCAGCTTCTGTAAATGTTGGCCTGGCGAGCCCAAAGCTGCCAAACCACAGGCAGGCTTGTGTGGAAAAGGATCTGTGTGGAGCACAAAACAAATTGGTTGATCCCTCTTCAGGTGTTGGCCACGATGACAGATCGGCTCCCAGAGGCAGATGCTGTCAGGCTCCCAGACTTTGCCACGGAATCCTTGAATCGCAGAGTCAGAAGGAACTCCATGTTCCATCCCATGTTTGAACATTAGAAAGGGAGGCAAATTCTCAAACATGCCCTCTTACTCTAATTTTTGCTGGGGGGGGGGGCTCACATTGACATAGCTCAGTCTTGCAGAGCACGAGACCTTTAACTTCAGGGTCATGGATTTGAGCCCCATGTTGGGCAAAAAGATTCATGTATTGCAGGGGGTTGGACTAGATGATCCTTGGGGTCCCTTCCAACTCTATGATTCTTTGATCTTTGATCAACCTTCCATGATCTATGAATTTTGGCAAGAGCATTTGATCCACCTAGCCGTGGGAATGTGGCCCTCCATTGGTCGTTGGGCTCCATCCAGCTCCCATCAGCCCTAGCACTCGGTGCGGCCAATAACAAGGCACAATCTGCAGGGACGTTCTCTTGCACAAGCCCCCTTGCAAGGAACGGGGGCTGCGCAGTGGACTTGCACAGCTCCCATAGCCTGCAGCCGAGTGTGTGCCTCCCAGTTGCTGAAGGAAAGGGCAGATCTGAATTCCCTCTCTGAGGTTCGAATTCCCTCTCTGAGGTTCGTTTCTATGAAAGCGGTTTTTTTGGCTGAGGTCTGACTCTCAACCGCAATGCTACTTCTGAGCAACTCAGAGCTTCTGCTATTTCTGGTTCCTTGTAGGATCTCCACGTCATGCAGCCCAAATTGCTTGGCACGGCATCCCCAAACCAGAGTCTAATTGGATGTGTTGGATGGTCTGGAAACTCCTAAGCCGTTTTAATGATGATCTCATGGCTCCCAAGTACCTGTCATTCAAAAGGGCATCCTATATCTGCTTTCATAATTCCTTAAAGCTGTTCCCCTTTCCCCCGCATTGGCTCAGTGAGCTCTGTTTATGCCTATCTTTCTTGGAGACCTCACGTCTCAATGTTTCGAACGTGGAAAGGATTATTTGAGAAGGCATGTGGGTTCTGCGCTTTCGATGAGGGAGAAGCACATATTTAAAAGGAAAACTACCCCAGTGTTCGGCACGCACATGTGTGCACGTTTTTGCAATTCGTCATTTTTTCTTCTAATAAAACAACAACTGGGTCATAAGTTGTAGCATCAGGACCACGGGCGGTCCCTGGTGCATTTCGATGATCCCCAGACCATAATGAAAATTGTAGGCGGGAAAGCTGGAGGGAAAGATGTGTCTTTCATGTTGCTTCCGCAAGCTGAAGAAGCAAGCCACTTTTCAGTTCAAAGTTGCTTGCCTCTTCAGCAAAGCAAACAGTTGCCGTGGAAGCTTCACAGGGGTGAGCAGGGTTCTCCCGCCTGTGTGGCTGGAGCCCCCATGAATCCCAGCTACTAATGACAAGGGCAGGATTTGCACCCCAGAAGTGGAGAGAAGAAGAAGAAGAAGAAGAAGAAGAAGAAGAAGAAGAAGAAGAAGAAGAAGAAGAAGAAGAAGAAGAAGAAGAAGAAGAAGAAGAAGCTCATAATCATGAAAATAAGGGTGGGAATGCTGTGTGTAATGCCATTACTGCCTCCTGCAGGGATGAGTTCCGTAGGTTAACTATGCAGCACATGAAAAAGTAATTTACTTTATCTTAATCTGGCATTCTCTACTCTCTCGATGCCACGTATAATTTTACACATCTCCATCACATCTTCCTCATGTTTCCTCTCAGCTCAAAAGTGTCCAACACCAAAACCTTTCATCCCAGGGGAGTCTCCCCGAGATCCACTTGGTCACCTGGGCCAACCTTTCCGGAAGCTTTCCCAGCCCTGCCACCTCCCTTTCAAAGGCAAGGCTTCCCCTTGCTCCTCTCCAGCCTCTGGTCCTGATGAAGATGCGAATGAATCAGAGGCGATAACCTTCTCGCCCCAGCCTTGACTCGCCGAGGTTTCCTTTCAGCGCTGTCAGCAGAGTCGCATCTAAGCTGCTCATTCTTTTGTTACAAGAAGCGACTGCGGCGGTTCTGCCAGCTGCAGCATATGGAGCGAAACTTATCTCCGACTTATCCTCAGCTTTGCAACATAGCAGATCCTGGAAGAAGGCGGGGGCGGGGGGGGGGGAGGCAGAGATCCTTGGCCAGCCCAGATGCTAGAAGCCACAGAGGATACTTCAAATGACTTTCTTTCCTAAGCATTACCTGCAACCTGTCGTTTCGAAAGATGCATTTTATATGACCTCCATCAGCACCCCGGTGGAGATTCCCATTTATTTTATTATTTATCTTACCACTGTATTTACTGTATTCATTTATTGGGAGAAGCGTCGGCTCACGGTCCACCCTGAGCTTGGCAGCGACGGCCCTGGCGGGGAAAATAGGGACATTCTGGGATCCATTCAGGAGCTGGCACGGCTTTTGTAATTCCGAGACAGTCCTTGGAAAATCAGGACATTTGGAGGGTGTGCTATATTTATATCTGTATACAGTGCTTTTTTTTTTCCTGGGGGGGGGGACGACGACGCAGGGGTAGACATACCCCTAAACATGTTGTGAATCTAACGGGAGAAGTCCATTCTGAAGGAAATCAGCCCTGAGTGCTCACTGGAAGGACAGATCATGAAGCTGAGGCTCCAATACTTTGGTCACCTCATGAGAAGAGAAGACTCCCTGGAAAAGACCCTGATGTTGGGAAAGATGGAGGGCACTAGGAGAAGGGAGGGACCCAAGTGGCGCTGTGGTTAAACCACTGAGCCTAGGGCTTGCTGATCAGAAGGTCGGCGGTTCGAATCCCTGTGACGGGGTGAGCTCCCGTTGCTTGGTCCCAGCTCCTGCCAACCTAGCAGTTCGAAAGCACGTCAAAATGCAAGTAGATAAATAGGAACCGCTACAGCGGGAAGGTAAACAGCGTTTCCATGTGCTGCTCTGGTTTGCCAGAAGCGGCGTTGTCATGCTGGCCACATGACCTGGAATCTATACGCCGGCTCCCTCGGCCAATAGAGCGAGATGAGCGCCGCAACCCCAGAGTTGGTCACGACTGGACCTAATGGTCAGGGGTCCCTTCACCTTTACCTTTAGGAGAAGGGGACGACAGAGGACGAGATGGTTGGACAGTGTTCTCGAAGCTACCAACATGAGCCACGGCCCTCTCCTCCTCCTCCTCCTCTCCTCCGCAACCTTCAAGGTCCGTGTCTGCGTGGCTAACTGGATACACGGCTGCATAATTATAGCCAAAGTCTTTGGAGCTCTTTCCAAGGCCCTGCTTGGTTTCCCTTCCCGTCCCAGGAATGCAGAGCTGTAAGTGGCAGCCTCCGAGAGGACGGCTATAAATAGAGATGCGCTGTGGCTTCCCCTCTGACCCTCCTGAGTTGCATTCTCCCCTCTGCCGCCTATTATGCCCTAGGCGGCCACATCAAGACCTGGCGAGGGACATCTTGAGTCGGCGAAGAAAAGAGAGGGAGCCCCGTGCTGAACATGGGCCTCTCTGCGCAAGGAGACATGTTCCTGGGGGAATCTGCTCACAACAGGAGGCCTGGCTGCATGGCTAACCCCAACAGGTTGCTTTCGATAAATATAAGAAGATCCTTCTGGATCAGGCCCATGGCCCTTCCACTCCAACATCCTGTTCTCACAAGGGACAATCAGATGCCCCTACTAGCGAGATCCGAACACAACAGCAACTCTCCCCTCCTGCGGTTTCCAGCAACTGGAATTCAGAAGCATTGCTACCTCTGACTATGGAGGCAGAGCAAAGCTTTCAAAAATGTTTTGAAATGTCTCAAATACTTGCTGGCGATGTGGAGAACCAGGCGGTACCATGTTTCATATGTGGGACCTATGCAAAAAGATCAAACCCTATTGGAACGATATATACCTTGAGCTTAAAAAAACGTTAAATGTAACTTTTCTTTAAAAAACGGAATCAGTTTTGCTCGGTATCACAGGCCCGGATATCCCTAGAAATGTAAGGAAATTTTTCTTTTATGCTAATGTTGCTGCAAGGATACTCATGGCAAAACATTGGAAAAGCGACAGAATCCCAACTAGACCTGAATGGATATTGAAGCTGGTAGAATACCTCACTGAAAAGATCAAAGATAAGCCTAAACAAGAGTTTATTTCAAACTCTTAAAAAAAAATTTTTTTGGACGTAATCTGAACACAGCTGTAGCCTTTGAGTAATTTCTGTAAAAAGTGTATGTCAGATGAAAATGTAAATGTGTGTGTGTGTGTGTATATATAACTATATATATATAGTTAAATAAATAAATAGTTAAGATAAACAACAAGCTTATTAAAAAGAAAGGAATATGGAAATGATGGGAAGTCACCTGTTGATGAAGGAAATTTATTGTTAGAAAATTTGTGTATGTATTCCTTTTTTATGACATTGAGTTGTGGATAACAATGAATTCAAGTTTCTGTTGTATGGATACAATTATGAACAATAGAGCACAGAGAGAGAGAGAGAGAGAACAGAGTGCTGGATGAGGTGGGCCACCATTGGCCTGATCCAGCTGGGTCTTCTGATGTTCTTATGCCTGGGGCTGTCAGTGGCATAGCGTGGGTTGCCAGTGCCTGGGGTCATGCAGAGAGGACTCCCCTCCTGCAAAAGGTAGTTCAGGTGCTGAGATCTGCCCTGGGTCTTCCATTGTGAAGACAGATGCCAAAAATCCATTCAGTGGGTGGGAAGGAGGGAAATGGACAGTGAAATATACTCGACATAACAGACAGATTACGCATGCACATTTAGCTGCCTAGCAGCGTCTGCATCACCCAGAAGATCACAGAGATAAGAAAAGAAGAGTCGTTCCATTGTCTGGAGAGGTCTCTTCCTGGTCCACATGCGCGCCTGACAATTTTGTGCCTGGGGCAACCGCCCCGTGTCCCCCGCCCACTATGCCACTGGTGGCTGTGACTTCCTTGCAGAGCCTCCAGGAGATACGGGTTGATATAATAATAATAATAATAATAATAATATATTATTATTATTATTATTATTATTATTATTATTTACACCCCGCCCATCTGGCTGGGTTTGCCCAGCCACTCTGGGCGGCTTCCAACTGAATATTAAAACAGTACAGCATTAAACGTTAAAAACTTCCCTAAACAGGGCCGCCTTCAGTTGTCTTCTAAAGGTAAAATAGTTACTTATTGCCTTGACATCTGCTGGGGGGGGGGCGTTCCACAGGACGGGTGCCACTACCGAGAAGGCCCTCTGTCTGGTTCCCTGTAACCTCACTTCTCGCAATGAGGGAACCACCAGAAGGCACTCGGTGCTGGATCTCAGTGTTCGGGCTAAATGGTGGGGGTGGAGACGCTCCTTCAGGTATACAGGACCAAGGCCGTTTATGGCTTTAAAGGTCAGTACCAACACTTTGAATTGTGCTCGGAAACGTACTAGGAGCCAGGGTAGATCTCTCAGGACCGGTGTTATGTGTTCCCGGCGGCCACTCCCAGTCACCAGTCTAGCTGCCGCATTCTGGATTAGTTGCAGTTTCCGGGTCACCTTCAAAGGTAGCCCCACGTAGAGCGCATTGCAGTAGTCCAAGCGGGAGATAACCAGAGCATGCACCACTCTGGCGAGACAGTCCACGGGCAGGTAGGGTCTCAGCCTGCGTACCAGATGGAGCTGGTAGACAGCCGCCTTGGACACAGAATTAACCTGTGCCTCCATGGACAGCTGTGAGTCCAAAATGACTCCTAGGCTGCGCACCTGGTCCTTCAGGGGCACAGTTACCCCATTCAAGACCAGGGAGTCCTCCACACCTGCCTGCCCCCTGTCCCCCAAAAATAGTACTTGAGGATTGAGGTTACATAAAAGGGGCTCTTTGCTTTGGAATCAACCCCCCGACACTTTCCCGCACGTGCTTCTCAGACAAAGCTCTCGCTGCCAACGAACTCCAAATGAATGAGGAGGAGCTAACATCCCCAAGTATCTTTAACATATGAGCTTTTTACTTCACACTGTCAGGACCTTCCGCTCCAAAACATACATTTGCTCACTTAAGAAAACAGCTGAAATCTGGTTAGGACTTGGGAACAATAAACTTAGTGTTGCCCAGATCCATTTACATTGGCTCAGATGAACACAGAGCACTGACATAATACACACACACACACACACACACACACACACACACACACACACACACACACTTATTTATTTGTCGGCTTCTCTTCTAACATTCATGCGTCCCCTAGTTGTGTTAAAGGAACATTTGCCATTGGGTGGAGGGGAACCTACTTAGAGCTAAGGGTCACTTATTTTTACAATCATACCTCATGTTACATCCGCTTCAGGATGTGTCTTTTCGGGATATGGACGCGCCGAACTTGGAAGTCCCGGAACGGGTTACTTCCTGGTTCAGCGCGCGCGCATGTGCAGGAAGCACTAAATCGCGCTTTGCGCATGTGCAGAAGCGCTGGATTATGTCACGCGCCTGCGCAGACACAGCACTTCAGGATGCGGCCTTTTCATGTTGCGAACGGGCCTCTGGAAAAGATCCCGTTTGCAACCAGAGGTACCACTGTATATTGATTTGCCACCCCCTTTAGCATGTGTTGGAAGCACTTGAGGCCACTCAGGTCTCGCTCCCTGTTCCCCATTGAAAGACAACCCCCTTCCTTGATCCTTGCTGCTCCTCTGCCCACCCCAAACATCCTCCTCATGCCCAAGGGCAGGAATTTAGTTATTATTATTTATCAATATTATTTATTTAATTTCTATATCGCCCTATACCCAGAGGTCTCAGGGCGGTTCACAGAAAAGATCAACATAAGAACCACAGTATATATAATGCTGGATAATCTTCTCTCTTCCTACAACATAAATTGGCTCACGCCCAGCGACAGGCTAACCACTTCCTTTCCGGTTTGCGCGGACACAATTTTCAAGTCGCTCGTGAAAACTTCCTGACATGTCATAAAAGCTGAAACGCTCTGGAAGCCAAGCCTTGTGAGGAATGGTTGAGGGAGTTGGGGCTGTTCAGCCTGGATGGAGGGGTGATGTTTAAAGGGTTGTCACATGGAAGACAGAGCTTGCTTGTTGTTATGTACTGAGCTGAATCCTAGAACAATAGGATTCAGAATCAGCGGGAGCTACCCAATCCAACTCCAGGTGGAAGTGAATCCGCAACCTGATTGGCCTGCTGGAGCAGCCAATCAGGCGGCTGGCAGAAGTGAATCTGCTACCTGATTGGCCTGTAGGAGCAGCCAATCAGGCTGCAGGCAGAAGTCAATCCACAATATAATTGGCCCACAGGTGTAGCCCTGAAGTAGCCAATCACGCAAGGCCCATTGTGTAAATAATGTATATAAGCAGATGGTTTTGGGAAAAGAGCCATTCTTCTTCTCCTCTTCTCCTTGATGACTATGAGCTGAATAAAGAGCATGAAATTCACTCTCGACTCCGAGTACATTTCACTGGCGACGAAGGTGGGATCCTGCTGAGCTGACCGCCACCACGCACTGCACCGCAGCACCGCCACCTGCTGCACCGCTGCATCGCACCGTGCATCCAGGCTTCAGCTCCAGGACCCAAGGAACCCAGAATGGCAACCGACAGCAGCTTCTCGCCATTCAAACCAGCATCAGGAGACTGGGAAGGGTACGCCGCCCGTTTCAACTTCCTCCTGCAAGCGAAAGAAGTCACCAACGATGCCATGAAGAGGGCGACATTCTTCAGCGTCTGTGGAGAGGAGACGTTTGAAATCGCCCGGGCTCTCCTTGCACCTAGAGATGTCGCTACCGTCTCTTACAAAACAATAATGGAACGGCTGAAGGAGCACTTCTCACCACAGCCCTCGGTGGTAGCTTGCCGAAATGCCTTCTACGCAAAGCGGCAAGCCCCGGGGGAAACCATAACTGGGTTTGTGACCTCCCTCCGCCAAGCCGCCCGGCTATGCAACTTCTCAGAGTTGGAGAACATGCTTCGTGACCGCCTCGTTGGTGGCCTGAGGGACGAGATGTTGCAACGACGCCTCTACGCCAAAAAAGACCTCACGTTCCAGATTGCTCTGGAGGAAGCCCTGGCAACCGAAGCCGCCGAGAGGTCAACGCAAGAGGCACGACCGGCCCCGCCATCCCAACCGAGGGTCTACCACGAAGACCTCACCGACGAATCCGAATTTGACAGGGAGGAAGTACACCGAGTACAGCGGCACACTCAAGCAGCACACACACCACAGCAGCCTCGACGAGAAGGAGGGAACTGTGCAAGCTGCGGGGAGAACCACGAGAGGAGGACCTGTCGTTTCCGCAACGCAGAGTGCAGGCAGTGCAGAAAATTGGGACACATCACCCGGGTGTGTCGGGCTCGACTCACCCGTCGACAAGCATCAGATGACCGACCCAGGAGCCCCAGGTCACACGGCACCATGCACCAAGGCAACTCGACGGAGATCACGGACTACCAGGTATTCCAGTTGCCCCATCCCAGCACAGAGAAAATTTATATAGAGGTACAGATAGAGGGAGCCCCATGCCGCATGGAGCTGGACACGGGTTCAACTCTATCCATAATCTCGGCCCGAACATTAAGGGAACTGTGCCCTAATGGGGGTCCCAAACTAAGGCCGGCCCCATTCACCCTCCGGGACTTCCAGAAACGTAAGGTCCCTACAATGGGGGTGGGGACCTTCAGGGTGCAATATCGAGGGCGAAAGCAACAATTGGACTTGCTGGTAGTTAAGGGCCCCTACGTTAGCTTACTGGGACTGGCATGGTTTGGACCTCTGGGGCTAGCCGTTACCGGGGTGAACCGCACTAGCTTACAAGTGGACGTGGACGCCATATGCAAAGAGTTTCCAGGGGTTTTCGATGGGGCATTGGGACGATATACAGGACCCCCCATTGCCCTACAGTTAGACCCCGCTGTACGACCCATCAGGCACAAGGCCCGCCGGGTCCCGTTCGCCCTGAAACCCCGCATAGACGAGGAATTGGACCGGCTCGTGGAGCAAGGAGTGCTGGAGCCGGTGCCCAACGCCCCCTGGGAAACTCCAATTGTCACACCCGTCAAGCCTAACGGTTCGGTCCGCATCTGTGCAGACTACAAATGCACCATAAACAAGGCTCTCACGGCCCATGCATACCCAGTGCCAGTGGTCAGCCATGTCCTCGCCACCCTGGCTGGGTCAAAAATCTTTGGCAAACTGGACTTGGCCCAAGCGTATCAACAGTTGCCTGTGGACGAAGCCACAGCAGAGGCTCAGACGATTGTGACGCACAGAGGGGCATTCAGAGTAAAGCGGCTGCAATTTGGCGTTAGCGTGGCACCAGGCATATTCCAGAATCTAATGGACTCTCTCCTTAAAGGGATTCCTGGCGTCACCCCCTTCTTCGATGATGTACTGATCGCCGGGCCCACACCAGAGGAATTTGAGGACCGCCTCCGCTCCGTCCTGCACCGTTTCCAGACGGCGGGCCTCAAGGTGAAGCGGGAAAAGTGTTTACTGGGAGTGCCGCAGGTGGACTTTCTGGGATTTAAGGTGGACGCAGAAGGGGTCCATCCAACCGGTGACAAGGTACGGGCCATTTGTGAGGCCCCAGCGCCCAAGAGCAAGCCCGAACTTCAGTCATTCTTGGGACTATTGAACTTTTACCATGCCTTCCTTCCCCATAAGGCAGCGGTAGCGGAGCCCCTACACAGACTCCTAGATAAAAGGGCCCCTTGGGTGTGGGGCCAGCGACAAAGGGCCGCATTCCAGGCAGTCAAGGACTTGCTCGTCTCGAACTCGGTCTTGGCACACTTCGACGAGAGGCTGCCAGTGGTGCTGGCATGCGACGCCTCTCCCTATGGCATCGGCGCTGTCCTGGGACACCAACTCCCAGATGGAAGAGAGGTGCCGGTGGCATACTTCTCCCAGACGCTTGCTGCAGCCGAACGAAACTACTCACAGATTGACAAGGAGGGTCTGGCAATCGTGAAGGGCGTAAAAAAATTCCATGATTTCTTGTATGGGCGGCCCTTTACCATAGTGACTGACCACAAGCCGTTGCTTGGCCTGTTTGCCCCCGAGAAGCAGACCCCCCAAGTGTTGTCTCCACGTGTCCTCAGGTGGTCAATTTTCCTTGCCGGCTACCAGTATGCACTAATCCACCGCCCTGGGAAGGCGATGGGCCACGCAGACGCCCTCAGCAGGCTACCACTACCAGAAACAGGCCCCGACCCAGCGCCTGCGCAAGAGGTTATGACCCTGGAGCTGCTTCCCGACCGACCCATTCAGGCACAAGAAGTTGCGCACCATTCCACAAAAGATAGGGTCATCTCCCGGGTCCTGGACTGGGTGTGGCGAGGATGGCCCAGCAGCAGCCCCGGGCCAGAATTCGCTGGCTACACAAACCGCAAACATGAACTGTCGGCCCACAAGGGGTGCCTGTTATGGGGAAGCAGGGTTGTTGTTCCCCAGCCCCTCCGCAAAAGGGTCCTCACAGCCCTACACGAGACACACCCAGGGGTAGTGAGGATGAAGGCCCTTGCCAGGAGTTATGTGTGGTGGCCAGGGATTGACAGAGAGATAGAGGCCTGGGTACAACACTGCCAGACCTGCCAAGAATCCCGCCCGGATCCCCCAAGGGCCCCAGTCCAGCCCTGGGAGTCCGCCCGACATCCATGGTCACGCTTGCACGTGGACTTCGCTGGCCCCTTCCAGGGAAAAACATTCTTCATAGTGGTGGATTCCTACACCAAATGGCTGGAGGTCGCACTGGTACCGTCCACTTCTACGGCGGCAGCCATCCGGGTACTACGTAAGCTTTTTGCAACCCACGGGCTCCCTGACACCCTCGTCTCGGACAATGGAACCGCATTCACGTCAGAGGAGTTCCAGACCTTCACAGCGCAGAACGCCATCCGCCACATCCGCTCAGCACCATTCCACCCTGCCACCAATGGCCAAGCGGAGCGCATGGTGCGGACCACCAAGGACAGCCTCCGCCGCATGACACAAGGGGACTGGGAATACCGCCTTGCCGCATTTCTTCTAGCACAGCACAGCACCCCAAGCACAACGACGGGCCGGAGCCCAGCTGAACTACTAATGGGCCGGCGCCTTGCAACTAGATTGGACCGACTTCACCCCGACAGAGCTCAGGATGAGGTAGTGGTGGGGAAAGGCAGGAACCCCCGGACATTTGTGGCCCAGGACGCAGTGTACGCAAAGAATTTTGGGGCAGGCCCAGCATGGGTACCCGCCACAGTCACCAAGGTGACCGGTCCCGTGTCGTACGAGGTACTAACGGAAGGGGGGCAATGTTGGCGCCGCCACTGCGACCAGCTACGGCGACGATTCCCAGGAGGAACCCGGGAGGAGAGCGGGACAGAGGGGTCCCAAGGGGACAGCAGGGCAGTGAGGCCTGTAGAGCGAGAGGGGTGGGCAGGGGAAGCAGAAGCAGTAGGCACAGAGGGGCGCCCCGAGGCTGGAAGGACACCGGAACCAGAGCCACAACCTAGTGGTTCAGTGGCGCCAGACCAGACAGCCCCGGCACAGCCAGCAGCCTCGGAACACGAGCCAGAACCAGAACCCCTGACCAAGGAACACCCCAGGCCACAACGCACACGGAGGCGGCCAGCAGACCTTGGGGACTACGAATGCAACTTCCCGGGCAGGACTGGAACTTAGAGGGGAGGGGTGTTATGTACTGAGCTGAATCCTAGAACAATAGGATTCAGAATCAGCGGGAGCTACCCAATCCAACTCCAGGTGGAAGTGAATCCGCAACCTGATTGGCCTGCTGGAGCAGCCAATCAGGCGGCTGGCAGAAGTGAATCTGCTACCTGATTGGCCTGTAGGAGCAGCCAATCAGGCTGCAGGCAGAAGTCAATCCACAATATAATTGGCCCACAGGTGTAGCCCTGAAGTAGCCAATCACGCAAGGCCCATTGTGTAAATAATGTATATAAGCAGATGGTTTTGGGGAAAAGAGCCATTCTTCTTCTCCTCTTCTCCTTGATGACTATGAGCTGAATAAAGAGCATGAAATTCACTCTCGACTCCGAGTACATTTCACTTGTTTTCTCATGCTCTCGAGAGTAGGACCAGAACCGATGGATGCAAATGACAAAAAAGGAGATTCTGATTCAACATTAGGAATAACTTTCTGATGGCGAGAGCTGCTCAACAGTGGGATGGATTGCCATGGGTGGGGGCGGACTCTCCTTCCTTGGAAATTTTTAAGCAGTTGTTGGGTGGCCATTTGTCAATGATCCTTTAGCTGTGATTCCTGCATTGTAGGGAGATCAATGGCTACTAGCCATTTTGGCTATCTTCTACTTCCACAGATGGAGGCAGAAATGCTTCTGAATACCAGCTGCTGGAAACTACAGGAGGGGAGAATTGGATAGAGTGTGGTGCTGATAACGCCAAGGTTGCAGGTTCAATCCCCTTTTGGAACAGCTGCAGATTCCTGCACTGTAGGGGGTGGGACTAGATGATCCTCAGGGTCCCTTCCAACTCTACAATTCTATGATTCTCTTCTTCTTGCCAGTTTCCCACAGGCATCTGGTTGGCCACTGTGAGAACAGGATGCAAGACTAGATGGGCCATTGATCCAGCAGGCTCTTCTCATGTTCTTATTTACAATTCTGTTATTCTCTGGAAAAGCTGCCCTTCTCTCCCTCCCCTCTGTGTATGTAGGCTAAACATTCCAGAGCTCCCTGTTTTTGGCTACCCAGTGGCCATGATGCAAAACATCCAAAGGTTAGGAAAAGAGAAGGGAATGTAGCACTCATAACTCGCCAAGCCCTGGACTCGGAGGACCTCTCTGGGAAGGCCATGTTCTTGGCAGAAACGAAGCCCAACCAACATCTCTCTCTCGCTCATCAGGAAGTCAGAAGCCCTCATCCCGCTTCCCGTTCAGCCTGGGTAAAAAAAAAAAAGTCCCTAGTCATTTTATTTATTTTTCTGGTGTGTGTGAACAAGGAGCAGCAGCAAATGGCAAAGGAGGACTCTGGAGTCAGAAGAAGGATGGCTTTGCCCATCTTCCAAAGCCGTCCATTCCCTTTCTTCTTTTCCCCTTCTCTTTGGATCCTTACCATCTTCAACAGCTGATGATCGATGAGGGCATATTTGAAGGCCTTGTTATTCTTGAGCAGCTCTTGGAAGGGGAGAAGGAAGCTCTCCAGCAATATGTCAAGAGTCCTGCCCTCGTGGGGGGGGGGGAAGGATCAGCTCTTGTCCAAATGAGGAGTGGGGGGGTGTTTTGAAACTTCCGAGACAGAACTGGCGTGGGGGTCTTGTTCTCGGTGCTTTTCCTTCTTCCCCCATGCTTTTGGGGGTCTCCCGGGATGTCTTCCTCAGAACCCAGCCTGAACTGGAAACGTGAGAAGCACAATCAAAACATCAGGAGGTGGGAAACGTTATTCCAGCATTTTAGGCCTCGGCTTAGGTTCACTCCGGGGTTGCTTCAAGTTATATCCACAGGTTTCCTTCAGGGTCCCCCCCCCCAATAAAAACCTCCACACAGATTAAACCCATTTATAGCAGCCTTCACCAAACTGACAACCTCCAGATATTTTGGGCAACTGCTCCTAGAAGTGCTGGCTGGGGCTGATAGGAGTTGTATTCCAAAAGATCTGGAGGACACCAAGCTGGCAAAAGCTACTTTATAGGCAAGTCTGCTTTTTCCATGAGGAAAAGGTGTCCATTCCCATTATGTTCTCATTTACTGTTCTGCTGATTTCAGCTTTGGAGACTGAGTTGGACTCAGAGAAGACTTCCGCTGGAGTATTGTGTTAGAATGTCATAATAAAACGTTCTTTTAAAAGCCGCAAATTGAAAGGAAGCAGGAAAAAGTGACTGAAGGCAAGAAAGGAACGGATGAAATGTTCCTCGCTGGAGTCATTTGCCACCCAAGCTGCATTGGCTGTGTACAGAACAACAACTGGATTGATAAAGCATAGCCCCCTTGGGTCAAGGTTTTTATTCTTAAAGTGTTACAACTGAACCATTGGGCAAACGCACAATGTATTGGCAGCTTCCCATACGGGGAGGGGGCGGAGACATCGCAAAGTGACTCCTCCCACCTGCTTCTTTTTTGCAGACCAGGAAGTGCAGGCAGCCAGGGAGGCTGCAGGATGCAGGAACGAAAGAGACATTCCTATCACCTTGCAGTGGTAAGGTAAGCTCGAAACCTTGCTCTCCCTGAAATCTGAAAGAAATTCTAAAGCCCTCTGAGGACGAGGAACTGGAGTCTCCTTTTGTGGGAGAAGAAAACACGGGAGAAATCGGGGAGCAGATTTTGGCACAATGCTAACCTGGCCCGGCCCAAGATATTTTGGCACCTGAGGTGAAGCACAAAATGATGCGCCCCTCACTGCCAGGGAAGAAGGGGCGAGTGAAGAGCTACACCAGGGACAAGGGTGGAATAAAGATCTTCAAGGAGGGTCTGCTGCCCCTGTGGAATCTGCCGCCTGAGGCCGATGCGCCACCTTGTCTCATGGGTGGGCTGGCCCTGATGCTAATGGCAGAACCATCTCTGCAGGAAAGCCAGGCCGCTATAGAGTCTTCATCTCAAGTTCTATAGGAGAGCAAAGATTTATTCATTTATTATATGCACGAAAGCTCTCCTGGTGTTGGATAGTTTCAAGCTGCCTTGCCCTTTAATTTAGGGTCACTGTATTATTTCTCCTTTGAATCGCTTGATGGCAAGTTGCTCGATGGCAGTTTTCTTGGGATCCTTTCCCTAATTAATGCATACCACACAAGAACCTCCCGCCTTGTGAGATCCTTCCCAGTTTCTACACATGAAATGTGCCCTCTGGAACTCTCCTCTACTTGACTGAGGATCTGACTGCTTGCAGGATATTTTCAAGACCCACCTTAATTCTATGATTGCATTGTCTTGATTGTCACTTGCTTTGAACTGTTTTTAATAGTGGCTTTTCGTGTTGCAACCCACCCTGGGTTTCTTACTCTCTACCCACTCCGTGGCTTCCAGCGGACCCCATGTCTGGGCCTGCCTCCTCTTTGGAAGAAGAATCCTGAGGCTGTTTGGTGCACTTCTTTTGAGCATTGCCCTTGGCTTCCTTGCCTCCTGCTCCCTTCTCGAGATATCATCGCAATCCCTCTACCATGCAAGTAACTGCAGGAGGAGGCATACACAGGTCCTACTCCAACCCACAAACTGGATGATTAAGCATTAACCTGAGGCCTTTTGCATGAAGAGCATGTGCCCTCTCTCACATTTTAGTTTTACATCAGGGGTTTGTACGCAAGTGCCTAGCTGTTCCAAGAATGTATACATTACAGCTGTGGCCCTAAACCTGGGTAGCTAATTTCTGGCACTGCTGGAATTCAACTCCCGAACGCAAAACTGCCGTCATTGCAAGAGAGCTGTGATGTTTAACATCAATATTGCACTGCTTCAATAAACTCAAAGAGCAGGTGAGGGACAACTGATGGAAGAAAAAGAAGGCTACAATTTCTCCTGGAAAGGTCTACCTGAACAAGAACATCGATTTTGCTATCAAAAATGATCTTAAAAAAATTCCTTCAGTAGCACCTTAAAGACCAACTAAGTTTATATTTTGGTATGAGCTTTCGTGTGCATGCACACTTCTTCAGATACAAAATGATCTTGTGAAGCTCTTTTCAGAAGTCCCTCCCGGCATGAATAAGCGACTCTCAACCCTTCGAATAAAACTCACCAAAAACCAGCAGGCTACTATTCTTAGGGTTAGGCATGTGGAAATAATAATAATAATAATAATAATAATAATAATAATAATAATAATAGGCACCCTATTTAAGCAGGCTGTGGGGCTGTGAGCGACTTTGCACTCTCATCTGCCTGATTTTGTGGTGATGCGATTGTGTTGCTGTTTATTGCACCCTGCCTTGGGCCGTGTGTGTGTGTGTGTGTGTGTGTGTGTACGTCCCCACCACAACCAAGTAAACAAATAGAAACCTAAATAAACAAATGCATCACAGAGATGATATCACTTCTATTCCATAAGCAATGTTCCAAGAACACAAAATACCAAGACTCCAAAGGAAGGTCAGGCGGTCAAGCATTTCCAGATCGGAATAGATTCCTTCCCTCTGTCCACACATTGGAGGATTCCCCCCCCCAGCTTACTACTTGAGTGATTCATGCTTGCTTTCCCCCAGCCTGCCCCGTTGCCGCTGCCACAGGACTCACGACCTTCCGATGCCCTTGGCGAGGAGATACCCACCTCACTTCCTGCACACTGTGTGACCTCACAGGTCTATTCCATTTGCCTCCCAAGTCCACAGCTTCCAAGGATGTCAGGGGAAGAAATATTTCCCTCCGTGCGAGGGAGGGGAGCAAAGCAAAACCCATTTGCCGTCTTAAATGGGGGGATAATTGGCCAAATGCAAGCCCAGAGAGAACCAAACAGAGCGGTGATACCTCTATCCCGGCTCTCTGACGTTGGCAGCGAGACCACCGGCGCTCGAGAAAATGGGGAGAATTTATGGCAAAGTGGGAAGGAGTTTGTTTTGAGATAGTTTTAATGGTAATATTGAGGAAGAATTTACAAGCATTTGCTGCTACCGAGTGGAAAAATACATTGTCCACAAAGCCAGGGGTGTTTGCCAAGTGTAATGATTCACTCCTGACTCATAAATAATAGGTCCCTAATGACCAGAGGCTATAAGAGAGCTTGTCTCCTGCCAAATATTTATTAGAAAATAGAGCTAAATCATTAGCTGGGAGCTCTCTTACTGGAAAGCCGAAACCACATCGCTTTACGAAAGGTCATAAGCTATTTCCACAAGAATTTAGACAAAACATTATTGCATTTTAAAACTTTCATCTTTAGCACCAAAGAAAGAGAGAGAGAACAGTTCGTTTGTTCCTCGGAGTGTGTGACAGTTCAAATTTGTTCTGAATGCATCCAAAGGGGTAAACAGAGAGGGCAACAAGTTTCAAAGCATCTTCAGAAAATTGCAATTCATTATCTAGGTCTAGGTTGGATGGTGGAGAGTCGAGGGAACATTCATCAAAGGGCCGCCACACCTCACATGGAGACAAGAACAGCATGTGGAACAGAGGTTTCTGGAGCGTGCATGGACAACACTGGCTATTTTTAAAGTTGTCCCACATTTGTAAAAACACTTCGCTGATCTGATATTGGGGACAAATAGAGCCCTAATATGCCATAGTTAAAAGCAAGAACATAAGAAGACCAAAAGCCCTTCCAGTCCTGCATCCTGTTCTCACAGGGGCCAACCAGTACGTTTCCGAGCACAATTCAAAGTGTTGGTGCTGACCTTTAAAGCCCTAAATGGCCTCGGTCCAGTATACCTGAAGGAGCGTCTCCACCTCCATCATTTTGCCCGGACACTGAGGTCCAGCACCGAGGGCCTTCTGGCGGTTCCCTCCTTGCGAGAAGCCAAGTTGCAGGGAACTAGGCAGAGGGCCTTCTCAGTGGAGGCGCCTACCCTGTGGAACACCCTCCCAACAGATGTCAAAAAGGAAAACAACTACCAGACTTTTAGAAGACATCTGAAGGCAGCCCTGTTCAGGGAGGCTTTTAATGTTTTATAGATTATTGTGTTTTATTCTTCTGTTGGAAGCCGCCCAGAGTGGCTGGGGAGACCCGGCCAGATGGGCGGGGTATAAATAATAAATTATTATTATTATTATTATTAACCAGATGCCTGTGAGAAACAAGCAAGCAGGATTGGATCACAGCAGCAATTCTCCCCTCCTGCAGTTTCCAGCAATTGGGATTCGGAAACATTTCTACTTCTGCCAGAGCTAGCAGACATCGAGAGCCCTTTCCTTCCTCCGTGAATTTGTCCAATCCTCTTTTAAAGCCACCCAAGCCGATGGCCATCCCTGCCTCGTCATGTGGCAGAGAGTTCCATAGCTTAACTATGCAGTGCATGGAGACAGACTTCCTTTTCTGTCTCCAGAATCTGCATAACAATTTAGGGGCTTCTTTTGGAAAGTCTCCAGGAAGTCTCACGAACCGTGCGGAAGTGGTCGTCCTTTGGCCAGCTGAAACTGTTGTTTGGTTTCTCATCAAGTCTGCCTGGGGATGTCATGGGATTGGAAAGAAGACATTCCATTGTTTCCCAATGTTAAGGCAGGGTCCTCTTTAGTTGGAGTGCTAGTCTCCTGTTTTGCTCACTCGAGTATAAGCCAAGGGGGGCTTTTTTCAGCATTAAAAATGTGCTGGAAAAGCTCGGCTTATACATGAGTATATAGGTCTTTTTAAAGCTTCTATCTGCAAGTGAGTATCAGATGCTTAAATGGCTCTTTCTGGATCAAAACTGCATGAAATGCTTAGCAGTCTCATTTGAGGGGGGAGGGGGACTTCTGCTTTAAGGAGCCAAAATATTTCCACACATAAACACCCACCCCAAAACACAGTGATGAAAATGTTGGCCCTTTTTGCACCTAGAAGCCAGTGTGGTGGAGTGGTTAAGAGCGGCAGACTCGTAATCTGGGGAACCGGGTTCGCGTCTCCGCTCCTCCACATGCAGCTGCTGGGTGACCTTGGGCTAGTCACACTTCTCTGAAGTCTCTCAGCCCCACTCACCTCACAGAGTGTTTGTTGTGGGGGAGGAAGGGAAAGGAGAACGTTAACCGCTTTGAGACTCCTTCAGGTAGTGATAAAGCGGGATATCAAATCCAAACTCTTCTTCTTCTTCTATTCACTGCCGCACCATTACAAATAAAATAAAAATCACCATTGCAGATCTTCTGGAAGTCACGTGAGAGAACAGTCAGTGGCAGCAATGCTCCTGAATGCCAGTTGCTGGAAACCGTGCGAGGGGAGAGAGGGCTCTGGTGCTCGGATCCTGCTTTCAGGTTTCCCATGAGGATATCTGGCTGGCCACTGTGAGAACAGGATGCTGAACTAGATGGGCCATTGGCCTGATCCTGCAGGCTCGTCTTAGGTTTGTAGGTTCACACGCGTTATGATAGTTGAGCTGCGGTGCCTTTGAGAACACGTAACCTGGGCATAGTTCAGAGACAGACTATGAAAGTGGCAGCCATGAGCTGCTCAGGGGCGTAGGAAGATAGGGGCAGTGGGGGCGGTCCGCCCGGAGCGGCGGTCTCCAAGCGGCGGGCTCCAGGAGGCGCGCCCCACCCCTGGAATGCATGCCACGCCCCCTGGGAGGTGTGCCGTGCCCCTGGGAGGTGCGCCACGGCCCTGGAATGTGTGCCCCGCCCCTCTGGGAGGTGCCCCCGCCCCCAGAATGGGCACCAGCCCCGCCCCCAGTGCCGGAGCATGAAGCTCCACCACTGGAGCTGGTACAGACCAATCATGTGTCATGATCTTTTTGGATATCTAATGTGAAGAACGCAGTCCCATGGACTGCAAGAAGATCAAACCTCTCCATTCTGAAGGAAATCAGCCCTGAGTGCTCACTGGAAGGACAGATCCTGAAGCTGAGGCTCCAATACTTTGGCCACATCATGAGAAGAGAAGACTCCCTGGAAAAGACCCTGATGTTGGGAAAGATGGAGGGCACTAGGAGAAGGGGACTACAGAGGATGAGATGGTTGGACAGTGTTCTCGAAGCTACGAACATGAGTTTGACCAAACTGCGGGAGGCAGTGGAAGACAGGAGTGCCTGGCATGCTCTGGTCCAAGGGGTCACGAAGAGTCGGATACGACTAAACGACTAAACAACAACAACAATGTGAAGAATGAGCAACTTGGGGTGCCAGTAACAACAACAACAACCACTACTACTACTACTTTATTATTATGTTTCCCCAGCCACTCCCAGCGGCTCCCAGCAGAGGACTAAAAACAGAATAAAACTTCAAACATAAAAAAACTTCCCTAAATAGGGAATGTCTTCAGATGTCTACTAAAAGTTGGTAATTGTTTCTTTCCTTGACATCCGATGGGAGGGCGTTCCACAGGGCGGGTGCCACCACCCAGAAGGCCCTCTTCCTCGTTCCCTGTAACCTCACTTCTCGCAGGGAGGGAACCACCAGAAGACCTTCAGAGCTGGACCTCAGTGTCCAGGCAGAACGATGGGGGGGGGGGGGGAGACGCTCCTTCAGGTATACTGGACCGAGGCCGTTTGGGCTTTAAAGGTCAGCACCAACACTTTGAATTGTGCTCAGAACTGTACTGGGAGCCAATGCAGGTCTTTAAGGACCAGTGTAATATGGTCTCGGTGGCCACTATATAATAATCATTTCCTAAGGAAGAAGAAGAAGAAGAAGAGTTTGGATTTGATATCCCGCTTTATCACTACCCGAAGGAGTCTCAAAGCGGCTAACAATCTCCTTTCCCTTCCTCCCCCACAACAAACACCCTGTGAGGTGTGTGGGGCTGAGAGACTTCAGAGAAGTATGACTAGCCCAGGGTCACCCAGCAGCTGCATGTGGAGGAGTGGAGACACGAACCCGGTTCACCAGATTAGGAGGCCACCGCTCTTAACCACTATACCACACTGGCTCTCAAGGGCTGGCATCCATCTGTCTCAGGAGACAATGGAGTGAGTCCACCTTTGGGGGTGAGGTCACACCGTTGGCAGGTTGCAGCCCCTGCTGTGGCTGCAGAGACCGATGCGAGAGAGACATGTTTTGTTGCAGCTGGGGCAGATGAAGGTGTCCACTTGTGCTGCTGCAGATGCAACATGGCGTTTCTTCTCTCTGCCCTAAGGCACCGAGCAAATTTTGAACGAGCCGGGAGCAATGGAGAAAGCGGCACTTGAAAGCCGCGAGAAAGGGGCTTGCAAAAGGGGAGCGAGGGGGAAATGTTTTCAATTATGGGGGCTGTGGTTTTCACCAAGAAGGCTTCTCCCTGGTGGATAGTCTGTGCCTGCCGGTTGCCAGACTGGGGGCAGGCAGCTCTCCTCCAGTGGTTTGGAGGGAGGGAGAGAGAGCTACCCTGGAAAGAGCAGCGAGATGCATGTGGAGAAAACATTCTGGTTGCTCCCGAGCATCTTTCGTCCCCGCTGGTTTGTGGTTGCGAGATAAATGGAAGTTTATTCTGGGATTGAAAATGACCTCACCCGCTCCAGAATCGAGCCATTTGGGAGCGTGCCCCCTCCTGCACGGCGCAGGAACAGAAGTTGATGGGCTGAACTCCCCCAGGGGCCTTTAAAAATCAGCAGAGAATGCCCAGACCTGAGGGCTGGAAGCATAACAAAGCGAAGGGCCCAGTCTCGGGAGCCTGCGCTGGGAATACCCCCCAATTGTAAAATAGGATACGGCTATTAGCTGACATGTGGAAAACTCCAGATGCGGGCCTGGGTCTCTCGCCAGATCCATGTTGATTAGGAGCAAGAAAACAGCTTCTTTCCTTTCAGGAATAATCGCAGGGGTTGTTAAGATCCTTGTAAAGCTCGCCTGCGGAGAAGGCCTTCCACCTTTGAAGTGGATGGGGAGGTCAAACAGATCTTTTTAAAAAACAAAATTAAAACGAAATAATAAAAAATCCGAAACCAGAACGGGGCCCAGGTGCACACCACCTTCCTTCCTTCCAGAGCCTGGGCAAGGCAACGAAGTGAGGAACAAAGAGTGAGGAACAAAAGGAGGGCATCATTAGAGTTTTCGGTGGAGAGTCCAGATCTGTTTTCCAGAACCAGCTTTCAGAGGCTGTTATCTCAGGCTTGTAAGGGAAGGTTCGCTGAGATGACAGTCAGCATCTACTCAGAACACAGGTTTCCAGGGTGTTTCAGCCCCAGACACCCTTGCTGGCTTTCTCGGGTCATTCACAAGTCACCGGGTGTCACCGGGGAGCATGTCAACACCCCTGGCTGCTGTTTACAGCATCCCTAATCCCAGGACTAGACGAGTGAGGTGCATCAGTTTTGAACTTGCCAGGAGTTGTTGAATCCCTTTCATCTCTCTGTCACTCACAGATCAGCACCCGGTCCCTGATTCCGGCACCGTCGGAGCTTGCTGGTTGGAGGACAAAACTGCATGTGTAGAATCATAGATTAGAATGGTAGGATCATAGCGTTGGAAGGTCCTCAAAGGCTATCTAAATTCACCCCACATGCACACAAACACCGATTCGGAAATCCCATTTTCCAGCATGCGAACTCTGCTTAAACACTCACCCCCCCCCAATGAAGGAGAGTTCACCACCTTCCAAGATGGTTTGCCATTCAACAATTTGCCCCATTAGTCAAAATCCCATTTCTTGTGAACAGGGCCCTCCCTTCAGGAGCAACAGGAAACAAAGCTCTTCCTTTGTCCACATGGCAACAAACATTGGAAGGTGACCAAGAAGCTGACCCTCCTCTGGGCTAAAGGCTCCCTAACTCCTTGGACGTTTCCTTATAGCAAGACTCGGTCTCTTCCAAGTCCCTCTCCTACTTCCTGGTGTGTTCCAGGTAAGAACACAAGAAGAGCCCTCTGGATCAGGCCAATGGCCCACCCAGTCTAACATCCTGTTCTCACAGTGGCCAACCAGATGACTGTGAGGAACCCACAAGCAGGATTCGAGCACAAGAGCACTTTCTCCCCTCCTGTGGTTTCCAGTAAGTGTTATTCAGGAGCATTGCTGCCACCAGCTGAGGAGGAAGAGAATGGACATCCTGGCCAGCAGCCATCAATAGTCCTCTCCTCTCTACCATCCCTGCCTCCTGGGGGAGCATGTTCCATAGTTTGTGCTGCATGAATAAGGACTATTCTTACAACAGTCAGTTCAGCATGGGGCACAAGTGTTGCAAGACAAACCCCTCTTGATCTGTGCAAAAGGTAACTTGGCAGGGCTAATCCTGTGCCACCAACAAACTGCTCCGCTTTCTTTGCCTGAACACCTTGCTATCAAAGGAAAACCCAGCTGATTCTGCATCACAAAACTCCAGCCCTCCGGTCTGCCTACATTTCTGCCTGACTCTCTGACTGACTTCTCCCCAGTTGCCATTTGCCTGACATTTTCTTTCGCCGCTGCACCCGGCCATGCCCCCAATGCATTTGGGAGAGGAAGGGCTTCCAGCTCAGAGGTTGTGGCTTCCTGGACAGTTTGAGCCTTGGCCTCCCTTCCTTTCTCTGTCTTCTGGCAATTCAGGGCCAATGAGCTACGGTAGCAGCAGCCAAAAGGGCTTGTCGTCCCGGCCCCCAGGTGGCCCACAAAACTGGCAACTTGACTTCTGGTAGTCCCAGAGTAAACACGGAGAGCAGAGAGGGAGAGAGAGAGGAGAAACTCTGGTCGGAATAACTCTGGAAGGAGAGGGAGGCAACAGATTCTCCTGGAACAAGGAGGGAGCCCCCAAGTCCGGCGCTGGGAGACTTTTTATAGAATGCAGCCGGGCCAAGATAAGCTACCCGAGTTATATTTGTGCAGCATATTTCAAGTAATAAGACACCCCAGAGTGTATTATAACATGTTGGGATAACCCTGTGCTCCTTGCGGTAGTGAGATGGAGCGGGAGGAGAGGCCGCGGATGAAACAGCATCTCATACGTCAGCAAGGTCGAGAGAGAGAGCCTTTCTGTCCCAGCAGGTCCCGATGGCTCCCTTTGGGATCCTCAACGGTCCGACAGGGCTTGAGCAACAGGAGTCGCTCCTGCTACAGAGGAAGAGGTGTCTTGGGCTCAAAGTGGCGGCCGTTCTGGTTGGGAAAGGGTGTCCTGGAGCCCTGAGCGTGCTCCCTAATGCGCCACCGAGCTTCCAGGCATCTTTGTAACACGATTCCGAGAGCTCTGCAAGTTTATTTATCTTCTTGAGAAATGTTGATCTTTTTTTAGCGTGCCCAATCCATGGTGCAAGAAGTCAAATGGATATTTTAAGATCCAGCTGTTGGAAGCGGGTTCCTCGTGGCTCCGGTTTCCACATCAGAACTGCGAGAAATGTAGCTTTAGTAGGAGAATTCAGGCTGGGGGTGAGGCAGCAGCTTCCAATGTTCCTCCTTCAAAACCTGCTTTGAGGAGGAGGTCCAGCAGTTAAATCTCCAGTGGCATCTCAGGCAGGGCCAGGAAAGACTCTGGAGAGCCACTTGCAGTCACTGTAAAGCAGAAGTCTTAGGATCATAGAATGGTAGAGATGGGAGCCAAGGGTCATCTAGGAAAGGCACTGAAGCAGCCCTTTCAACTCCGATTCGATAAGGGCTTAAGTGAATAGACTCGATCTAAGGTAGCTCCCATGAAGTGCTCCAGACCATAAACAGGGGAGAAAAGTTTCACCAGCTCTCATGAAGAACATGAAACCAAAGGAAATGAAATCGGGCTAAATCAAGACAAAGAACCAACGTCACACCTCTGAGTCCAAGAGCTTTTTCCTTGTTCCACAGCTGTGCCTTGTGAAAACCCGATCGCATGCCTCTGAACTGAAGCTGGGTTAAGCAAAATCTCTCCTCTGATATTCCTTACATCTGACGAGAGCCGATTCGGCAGGAAAGATTGGATTTTTGCAAGGTACAAGCAATGAGAAAAGCTCCTCTCAGCCTCGGGGGAATGAATTGGTACACAATATGATCAAGACACAGGTCAGGTGAGAGTGTGGGTGAGCCAAAGAGATGTTTGGTTTGGCCTTCTCTGGTTTATGGTCCAGGCTATCTGAAAGACCAAAGTCCCCGAGATCTTCAGGGGATCTTCAGGGGATCTTCAGGGGAAGCCCTTCTCTCAATCCGGTCACACTTGCAGGGACACTTGGTGGGGGCGCAGGAAAGGGCCTTCTCGGTGGTTGCACCCAGAATTTGGCACTCCATCCTTAGGGACATTACTGCGTTAGACTGGATCTCTCCTTGTTTTCCACCTGCTGGCAGGTGGAAACTTTCTTTTTCCAACAGGGAACTGACTGCATTTTAAGAAAAGGGCTGGTGCTGTGATGTTTTTATTGCAATGACCTGTATGTTTTAATCAGGACTATTTTTCTAGAAAAAGCTCACCATGAACACGTCCCTCATTGTCTTAGAATGGCAACAGCACCCACCTGAGAGGGACTGGAACTGAGTACCTGTGAGTTCCCTCTGAAAAAGCCAGGTTTTTAATAGATTTTATATATACACACACACTGGTATTAATTCTAAGTAGGGTTTAATTGATTTTAATGCTTCCCCCCCTCCATGTTTTAGCTGTTTCTATCTGCAAGTCTCCTTGAGTTGCTGCCAAGACAAAGGCAGGATATAAATAAATAAATAAATATTATTATTATAATAGCACTTCTCTAAGTCTCGCATTGTTTTGAGCACATAGAAGGCGCCACCCTCGTGAGAGATGGAAGGGCAGGATGGCGCGGGAGGAGACCTCGCAAGAGCCACGGGCTCCAGCATCTCCACCCCCCAGGCGCGTTTTGACATGACGTTCCCCCCAGGGCAGTAAGGAGGAGGCCAGGTCAGGAACAGGGGTCTGCCTGGGACAGAGGCCAGGAAGCAGGGTGCGCCTCCGGCGAATCTGGGCCCGGGGAGCACATGCATGCATGCATGCCTGGCTTTGGGGTGGGGTAACCGTTGCCTCCTGCCCGCCATGCTAGAGCGCACAAGCAAGCATCTCACGCCCGTCTCCTCTGTCAGTCAGACGTCTGTTCAAGAGCCGCTGGGTTTGCACATCAAATGCCTGGCGTGTTCAGGAAGAGAAATGTAATCCCGCAATTTCTTTGAGAAATTACGGACCCTGACATTTTACACCTGTAATTATGATAAAAGCTCCCGGCGGAAGGCTGCCAAGGTTGCTGCGAAATAAATCACCGTCACCCCTCTCTCCGAGGAATTCCGAGAGCCGCCCGTGGCCATAAATTAGCACGGGGGGGGGGGGGGAGAGAGAGAGAGAGAGAGAGAGAGAGAGAGAGAGAGAGAGGTCTCTCCAGGCAGGGAGGCGGCTGGGGCTGCCTTTTTTGAGGCGATGGTGGAAGAAGAGCCAAGCGCTGAAGGCACAGAGATTCCAAAGACTTGGAAGGGACCCTGAGGGTCATCCAGCCCAACCCCTTGCAATGCAGGAATAGGCAGCTGTCCCATACAGGGGTCAAACCTGCAACCCTGGCATAACCAGCACCACACTGAAGGAGCGTCCCCGCCTCCGTCATTGTGCCCAGACACCAAGGTCCAGCTCCGAGGGCCTTCTGGCGGTTCCCTCCCTGCGAGAAGTGAGGTTACAGGGAACCAGGCAGAGGGCCTTCTCAGTAGTGGCGCCCGCCCTGTGGAACGCCCTCCCAGCAGATGTCAAGGCAATAAGTAACTATTTCACTTTTAGAAGACAACTGAAGGCGGCCCTATTTAGGGAGGTTTTTAACGTTTGATGCTGTATTGTGTTTTTAATTTTCAGTTGGGAGCTGCCCAGAGTGGCTGGGGAAACCAGATGGGTGGGGAATAAATAAATAAATAAATAAATAGTAGTAGTAGTATTACAATATCCCCTTGCCCCATAGACCTGCCCCAGGTGCCACCTAACACTCATCTCTCAGTCTTCTAGTGTAGCAGCATCTGCCCTTTGGAACTCCCTGCCTCTTGATGTTAGGCAGGTGCCTTTGCTGAGCTCTTGCCGGCACTTGCTAAAGAC
Source organism: Zootoca vivipara (assembly GCF_965207765.1). NCBI lineage: Eukaryota > Metazoa > Chordata > Lepidosauria > Squamata > Lacertidae > Zootoca > Zootoca vivipara. The sequence goes on from NC_142583.1 coordinate 73,664,509, forward strand.
ATTCTTGTTCAGACAAGTCCAGCCGGAGAGTCAATGCGAGTTTTCCTCTGTTCCTAAGTCTTTTGGAAAGTTTCAGATTGTTGTTGTTCATTGTCCTTATTGATAATTCCATTGCTTTGTCTTCTTTTTGTAAATGGCTCTGAGCTTCTTCCTCCTCTTCTTCTTCTTCTTCTTCTTCTTCTTCTTCTTCTTCTTCTTCTTCTTCTTCTTCTTCTTCTTCTTCTTCTTCTTCTTCTTCTTCCATTCAGGTGGTGTATAAATCTTATGGGGGGGGTAAATTAGAATGAGCACCCTGGCCCACGGCCAAAGAGAGGGAGGTGTCCTCTGGGTATCTGGCTGAGAAGAATTGCAGACCTTTGGTTCCTGGACCAAAGTTCCTAACCTCTGGGTTATCCAAATTGGTCCTCTGGCTGACAGTATCAAAAGCCACTGAGGAGTCCAGGAGAATCACAAGCTCACGCTCTTAGAATCATAGAATCCTAGAGTTGGAAGAGACCACAAGGGCCATCCAGTCCAACCCCCTGCTGAGCAAGAAACACCATCAAAGCATTCTTGACATATGCCTGTCAAGCCTCTGCTTAAAGACCTCCAAAGAAGGAGACTCCACCACACTCCTTGGTAGCAAATTCCACTGCCGAACAGCTCTTACTGTCAGGAAGTTCTTCCTAATGTTTAGGTGGAATCTTCTTTCTTGAAGTTTGAATCCATTGCTCCGTGTCCGCTTCTCTGGAGCAGCAGAAAACAACCTTTCTCCCTCCTCTATATGACATCCTTTTATATATTTGAACATGGCTACCATATCACCCCTTAACCTTCTCTTCTCCAGGCTAAACATACCTAGCTCCCTAAGCCGTTCCTCATAAGGCATCCTTCCTCTCTCTCTCTCCTCTCTCTCCTCCCAACATAAGCCCCTCACACGGTTCACCAAAGCTGCCTCGGGGTCAAATTCAGGCCTTAATTCTGATGGAAATGGATCTAGAAACTGAGAGCTGGGAGAGGGACGCGGAGGGTTAGACTAGATCAGGGACGGCCAACTTCCAAGAGACTGCGATCTACTTACACAATTAAAAACTGGCAGTGATCTACCCTTTTGGGGGTTCAAGTCAAATTTGTTGAGCTTTTTTTTTTAGGGAGGAAAGCCCCATTTTGGGGGGGGGGTTCAGGTCATAGCAGTTGAGCTTTGTTTTTTAGGGAGGAACGTTCCATTTTTTAAGGGGTGATTTATCAGGGCAAAGGAATACATGAAAAAAGTTGCTCACCAACAGATGGCTAATGAAGCAGTCAGCAATCTAGAGGATGGGATGAGAGGAGGGGCCTGCGATCTACCTAAACTTCCAGGGGATCAACCAGTAGATCACGGTCAACCTATTGGACATCCCTGGACTAGATGACTCTTGGGAACCCTTCAAACTCCATTTATTTATTTATTTATGGCATTTTTATCCCACTTTTCCCTCCAATGAACTCAGGGTGGCATCCAACAACCCTGTGAGGTCGGTTGGGCTGAGAGACAGTGACTGGCCCAAGGTCACCCAGGGAGTTTCATGGCTGAGTGGGGATTCGAACCCTGGTCTCCTGGGTCCTAATCCTAGTCCGACACTCCAACCACTAGGCCATGCTGGCTCTACTGTTTCTATGATTCTGTATGCCATTTGTCCTGAAGCGTTTGACCTTCAACAAACCATGGCAGCTCTCGAACCGGGGGTTTCCTGTGGAAGTCTCCCCTGGACTCTCTCCCCACATCCACTGTCCACAAGGGGAAGGAAAGGCTGAGAATTCACAAACTGGGCCATTCTTGAAAATGCCCTTTGCGCATGTTTTTGGAATCACCAGAATGATGAAGCTGAGTGCCAAAGTACCACAGGCCTGTCAGTTCCTTGGCAGAAGTTCTGAGCTGTGTAGTAGTAGTTTTAAATAAAGTATCCAGCTACAAGAACCCCCCCCCAAAGTGAATTATTAGACTTTTATCTCATGGATTAAGAACCAAAAAAAATGACAGGAAATGTAACACTCCCCCCCCAGCTGTGTAACATTAGAGTGTTTAATTTTATTAAAATATTGTTCACTTCAATGGCCTTTAAAATGATCTTTTTTTTCAGGAAAAGGGATGGCTGTTAAAATGAATGTGCTCCCTAAAACAAACTTCTTGTTACAGAATATCCCTTTTACAGTTTTGGGAAAAAATGTGTGAGGGGTTGGTGCAGCGGAAAATGATTAATAACTTTATTGGGGGGGAGGCTCGGATTAGCTCTGATGTACTCCACAGACATAGGAAAGGGGAAGGAATGGGAATACGAGACCTTCAATTCCAAACTCCAAGCTAATTTACTCGTCCAGTTGCTGAAAGAACGGGATGGAATTGCTTCAAATGGCACAGCAACATGGTCCATCGTGAAGCCATTAGTCAGTACCCATTCGGGGCTTTGTTAAGGCTGGATTTTGCAGGGAGAAGTTGCCTGGGGGGGCTCTCTCTAGGTCTATTTGACTCTAGGTCTATTTGAAATACTGAGTCTAGCTCTGGTTGCCTCACCTCAAAATGGATGTTGTTGAGTTGGAGATGGTTTGGAAAAGGAATGGAGCAATGGCCCCTTTCAGGAAAAGTTGCAGTTTTTAGGACATCTATGCTCAGAGAAAAGATGGGCAAGAGTTGACATGAAAGAAGCTCAGAAAATTATGCATGGAGCAGAGTCAGTAGGGAGAGAAAAGCTTTCCTCCTTCTCTCGTTCCAATCCAAATCTTTAATACAGTCATAGACCAGCAAAAGGCAAAAGCACCTCCATACATAAATAAAACACCCTAGATAGGCAGTAACACTCAAACTTGTGGACAATGAAGGAAGCTGGAAGAATCAGGACAGACCAAAGAAATTCCTTCTTCAGGCAGTGCAGAGTTAAACTATGGAACTCATGCCCACAAGAGGCAATGAGATCCACCAACCCAGATGGCTTTAAAAGAGGATTGGACCGATTCCTGGAGGAGGAGAGAGTTATCAATTTGATGGCTCTCCTCTGCCTCAGCAATGCTTCCAAAATACCTGTTTCTGAAAACCAAAAGAGGAGAACGGGCTCTTGTGCTTGAATCCTGCTTGGGGGTTCCCATAATGGGCATTTGGCTGGCCACTGTGAGAACAGGACGCTGCATTGGATGGGCCATGGGCCTGATCCAGCAGGCTCTTTTTAGTTTCTTATGTTCATGAAGACCCCATTTTTCTGCGTCTGTTCTTGGCCTTGTAAGTTCCCTGCCTTCCTTCTGTTTCCCCTTCTTTTCACTCAGGGATACTCCTTGTCATTCCACTGCCTTCAACCCACCCCAGTGGACAGAGCCTGACTGGCTATTTCCAGAGGTGTGGATGCCCTGCACCCCTAATCCCTCCCCTCCCCTGACTTTTCTTCTCCCGAGTATGTGTGCAGGTACTTCTAAGCTCACACCTTTAAAAAAGAATAATCCCAGGAAGGGTATGTTAAAACTAGGAAGGTGGGGGGACAGGTAAGCGACCCCCAAGTTCCCACCACAGCCTCATACTAAGGCAGTCTATAAAATTGTAGCAATTAGCAGATACCATGAATCATACTGTTTCCTCTGACTATGTAATATAGTAAACTGTAGAAACTTCAACCATCAAAATTCAGCACTTTGACAGATTTCCTTGGTTCCAAGGGCTAATGACTCCTCTGGAAGAGGGAATCCAGGACTCCCTTCTGCTTCCATAATCCCTTTTTCAGCAGGGGGCTGGTCCACTGTCCCTCAGACCTTGTGGGGGGCCGGACTATATTTTGAAAAAAAAAAGAACGAATTCCTAAGCCCCACAAATAACCCAGAGATGCATTTTAAATAAAAGGACACATTCTACTCATGTAAAAACATGCTGATTCCCTGACCGCCTGCGGGCCGGATGTAGAAGGTGAATGGGCCACATCCAGCCCCCGGGCCTTAGTTTGGGGACCCCCTGCCTTACGAATAAGGTCACATACTCCTTGCCCCTCCGCAAGGTGTGAACTTAGCCACACAACAGGAGGCAGGAGGTAATCAAGAGCAGCACATACCCCAGACAGAAATCCATGGGGTGGTGGATTGATAGGGTTGCCAGACTCAAGAGAGGACAGGACTTCTGTGCCTTTAATTGCCCTGCTCTCTTTTGAGTCTGGAAACCTTCAAGAGAAACCAGCAGACTCCTTGCTTGGAAATTAAACAAAGGGTCTGCTGGTTTCTCTTTAAGGTTTCCAGACTCAAAAGAGAGCAGGGCAATTAAAGGCACAGAAGTCCTGTCCTCTCTTGAGTCTGGCAACCCTATGGATCGAATCCTGATACTTTCAAAGGAGAAGCAAGCTTTGCAGCTAGGGGGAAGTGTCCATACTCCTATTGTTCTTTGGGGAAGATGGTAGTTAAAATGTGTTGGGAACTGGGGTTATTGACGGGGTGGGTAATGGGCTCATGTTTCTACATGCCAAACACTCCCACTTTGTGACAGATTTGTGACATATCGATGCTGTTGGAAGTGTATTGTGGGAAATGGGGAGAGGTCTTAAAAGTTCACGCAACCCCACGCTCGGGGTTCCTACTCTTTGTGTGTTTGAACCTTGTTGCAACAAATAAAGATCAGGTCTACTGACCGCTGGAGACTCCTTCTTTTGCTGACCAGAGAGACCCGTGGGGTGTGGCACCCAGAGGAGCTGGACAGTGGAGTAAAATCTGCACGCCAGGATTTTTCTTTATCAGGCAGAATGCCAAACGTTATGGGCCTTAATTGCCATGTTTTGCAGTGACCAAATGGGGGCTTTTGCTCTGTTTATTTGTGGAGGGTGGAAGCAAGTAATATCCATTTACTTTTCAGTTTTTTACATTTTTAATGCTGATCTCTCCCAGTAGCATGATTGCCACTGCCCAAGAGTGATGAAGAGGTCTTGCATAAGTCTGCTGCATTCTTTATTGCTATAAAAGATAAGAGACCAGCTGGATCAGGCCAATGGCCCATCCAGTCCCCCACCCTGTTTTCACCAAGGGGAAGATCCGCAACCAGGATCCGAGCCCAAGAGCAACTCTCCCCTCCTGTGGTTTCCAGCAACTGGGATTTAGAAGCATGGCTACGTAGTTGGTGCAAGACTGCCCTGGATTTCTCTGTCTACGAGAGGAAATGGCAGATCACATGATGTGAAAAGCTAAGCCATAATATTCAACAACTGATGGGCCAGGTCAAGCCTGACCCTTGCTGATGTCCACTTTCCATTTTTGTCCTTCATTAACCTCTCGGCCGCCAGTGCAAAGGCTTTGGGTCCCAGGCCTCATTCTGGAGAGACTCTTTGAACGCTATTTAAATTGTCCCCCTTCCCCCTCCTCTTCCCTCCCCACCACCTCCCTAAATCCCCACATGAGAAATGGCAATTTGATCCATACTTAGCATTGGAAATTTTATTTGCTCTATGTTGTGTTGAATGATTTGTTCTTTCACTGCTCCTGACTGCCAGACAGGTCTATTTTCTGTACGTAATATTTTGTAACGCTCTCGATGACTTTCACTGAACAGCCTGTTTTCCCCTTTTCCTGTATTTCAGTTCTTGAAAATTCTCAGTCAAAACTGTATATTTTTTAAAAAAGATGATGACTTGGAAACTTCAATTGCTCCAAAATGCAATGGCCAGAGAATTCTAAGCAGAGGTTTATAGCCATCTGTCATGGATGCTTTAGCTGAGATTCCTCAGCATTGCAGGGGGTTGGACTAGAGGACCTTTGGGGTCCCTTCCAACTCTACAATTCTATGCATTCTATGATTTCCAGGCTCAATTGAAGATGCTCATGTTGACATTTAGGCCCCAAATACCTGAGAGACCCCCCCTTCCCTACAGACCCCCTTGGGTGCCAAGATCTGCAGAGGAGTCTGTCTCAGTAGTTCCTTCACCCTCAACGGCTCAGGGGGTGAAGGAACCTCAGAGGAGAGGGCCTTAACTGTGATGGCCCCTAAGTTGTGGGACTCATACAGAGGTGTGCCTGGCTCCTTCATTGCACAAATTCTGAAGGATGCTTTTTGCTCTCATCTTTGACACCTGAGATGTATATTTCCAGCACCCACCTTGTTATTTGTGGTTGCATTTTTCTGTGAATACGTTTGCCAAACTGATCTTCATGTTGTAATTAAAATTGTTGCATCCTACTTGGAGTCCTTGGGATGAAGGATGGGTGGATAACAGCAACCACAGCCAGCTCAAAACCTCGCCTTCATGAGGTCTCCCTGAAAGCCTGTCTGCCTGTTGAGAATTGTATGGCTGCTTCCTTTGTCATTCCTAGAAATTCGCTTCTGGGAGTCTTGTTGTTTAGTCATTTAGTCGTGTCCGACTCTTTGTGACCCCATGGACCATAGCACGCCAGGCACTCCTGTCTTCCACTGCCTCCCGCAGTTTGGTCAAACTCATGTTCGTAGCTTCGAGAACACTGTCCAACCATCTCGTCCTCTGTCGTCCCCTTCTCCTAGTGCCCTCAATCTTTCCCAACATCAGGGTCTTTTCCAAGGATTCTTCTCTTGTCATGAGGTGGCCAAAGTATTGGAGCCTCAGCTTCACGATCTGTCCTTCCAGTGAGCACTCAGGGCTGATTTCCTTAAGAATGGATAGGTTTGATCTTCTTGCAGTCCATGGGACTCTCAAGAGTCTCCTCCAGCACCATAGGAGCCCTTAATGGAAAATGTTTTCTGCTCATTCTCACACAGGGTTCTCAATAACTCCAGAGGCATTTCTAGCAAGAAATGATGAAGTCCTTTTACAGATTTAGTTGAGGGTTGTAGGTTTTCCTGATCTTCTGGGCAGGGTCAGTTGTGAAGTTTGGAGAAGGGTGAGTTTTAATGAACGTGGTGTTTTGTTTTTCATATATGAGGGACATGGGGAAAAGCCAAAAGTTTATGGGAAATGACACACAATGAAATAAAAAGTAGTTGTTTAAAATGGTAAATCCCCCTCCAAATCTGAGGCTTTGATTTAGGGATAATAGGTCCAGAGGCCCCCAAAAGACGATTAACTCATTTATGTATGCAACAACAGCAGCCGGAATCTTGTATGTGCAGAACTGGAAAAAAGAGACGTCACCAATGAAAGAAGAATGGATTTTAAAGCTAATGGACTCTGTGGACCTGGCAAAACAAACAGCAAAAATAAGAAACAAACATGATGGACTATTCATGGAAGAAGGTAAGTCCTTTTTGGAATATCTGAAAAAAATATCATAATGAGATGAAATTGTGAGCAGGATTTGAAATATGAGCAGCAGTAGGCGATTGATAATGTATAAAATAGAAGAATATGGCTTTAGGTGAAATGTTTATCAGAATGCAGTATGTAATGGGATGGGATTAAGAACAGTAGGGAAAGCAGGAAGCGAAGGTTTAAAGAGAAACGTATAACCAATTTGGAATATGGAATATATATGTAAAGATTTTAAAGTTTAATTTAAAAAATTGACTCTAAAAAGAAAAGGGCGAGCTTTTGAAGGTCTCCAGTGGTTGCGCGAGGGGGAGAATCTCAAGGGATCATCCTGATCAGAAAGGGAACCATTTCTTGCTGAGCGAGGCGGCCGTTTCCTTCCTTATATTGAGGCAATCTGGCTGGGCGCCACTGAATGGTTGTGCTATTTTTCTCAAGGCGCACTTACCACTCTGAAGCCTCGCTGATGCTTTCCAGCGCCTCCTCAAGAGCTGCACTCCAGTGGCAGCCGGAGGACGAAGACAGGAGGTTAAGTGGGTAATTTAAGAACCAGAAACTGCATTTCAGGCAAAGAGGGAACTTGCCATAACAACAATAACTCATCGCGGACTCCGTCTTGCCCAGATCAGAATAAAATATAAGAAGGTGGGAAGATTCAGAGTCAAAAGATAAGTTGTGGCTGAGCTGAAGCTTGTAGTGCTTGCATTATTAAGCTGTGTTGGAGTTCTGTGATGGGAACAACTCAAAATGCTCGGGAGATGTATATTTTAAAATTTGGCATGAACATCGCAAGGAAAGTCCCTGCTTTGGATCTGGGCCACAGTTCAGGGGTGATAGGAGGAGGCACCCCATCTTTTCTTCCTGCAATGCGGCTTCAATCCCAATTGCCCCCTGGAGTCCTGTGTGTGTGGTGGGAGCTTGTCCATCTTTTGTTGTGCTATCATAGAAGAGGAGTGATGGAAGGGACCCCCAAGGGACATCTAGGCCAATCCCCTGCAATGCAGGAATCTCAGCTCAAGCATCCATGACAGGTGGCCATCCAACCTCTGCTTCGAAACCTCCAAGGAAGGAAGAGTCCACCACCTCCCATGGGAGTCTCTTCCACTGTTGAACAGCTCTTGCCGTCAGAAAGTTCTTCCTGAATTTTGGTCGGAATCTCCTTTCTTGGAGCTAACTTGAAGCTATTGGTTCAAGTTCTAGCCTCCAATGCAAAAGAAAACAAGCATGCTCCCTCCTTCATGGGACAGCCCTTGAGATATTTGAAGATGGCTCTCATATCTCCTCTCAGTCTCCTCTTTTCCAGGTGAAACACACCCAGCTCCTTCAACCGTTCCTCATAAGGCTTGGTTTCCAGACCCCTGGTCATCTTGGTTGCCCTCCTCTGCACACCTTCCTTCCAGATTGTTGACATCCTTCTTAAACTGTGGTGTCCAGAAATGGACACAGTATTCCAGGTGTGGTCTGACCAAGGCAGAATTATCTGTCGATCTGGTAGGATTCTGCCTGTGGAATGGAGGGTGCCAGTTTAGAACTTTGCTTCATGAAGTAACATGTCTTGCTCCGGCCACCACCCCTTGTCCCCAGGCTGTTGGATTTGAAAACCCACAAGTGGGATTCGAACACAAGACCCCTCTTCCCCCTTAGCAGGAAGTTACTTTTTGGAGTTACTTTTTGCTACTTCCCCAGGTTATAAGACGGAGTCCTGCCGGTGACAGCCAAGGTTTGCAACTTCTGAGCCTTGGTGAGTTTCTGCCCAAACAAAGTCCAGCTCCCATCCCAAATCTTTGTTTTCCTTCTCTCACCTTCACCCTGCCAGACGGAGTATTTGGGAATGCATCGCCAGCCTTGCCGATAAATCACCCCGTCCCCCAAGCTTTACTGCATGGCAGACTGTTTAGAGATTCAGAATCAACAAATCATCCCGATAAATATGATTTTTCCGATGGCGTTTCATCAAAATACTTTATGTCTCTGACAATTCCAGGCGAGATTTATAGCACCGGGTGCTTGGGAAAAGCTGTTGGCCATCTTATTGAAATTCAGCTTTTCTTATTATTTTACTTCACGTCCGACTGCCCCCCCCAACCTCCCTCCCTCCAGGGCTACATTGCAAGAAAAGTAGAGTTTTCAGAGTTTCTGTTGTCAAGTGGAAAAATCCACAATCAAGGTCATGGTGAAAGCATCACAGGAGTTGCCCAGGAGCCTGGAAGCTTCCTACGAAGAACCAAAGATTGGCTCTGCTTGGACAACCCTTTGCTCTGTGTGTTGTGTGACCCATTGTAACACAAGAATGTTATGGGAGCCTGCTGGATCAGGCCAATGGCTCATTTAGTCCAGCATCCTGTTCTCTCAGTGGCCAACCAGATGCTTCCAAGGGAAGCCTGCAAGCAGGATCCAACCACAAGAGCAGCTCTCCCCCATATGGTTATGTGTTTGTGTATGTATAATGGCCTCCTCCCCACTGTCTCCTGGCTGGCAGACAGAGGAACAATAGTCAATGTGGTGTCATCTGAGCTGAGCTAAGGCTGAGAAGCTTGGAGACAGAGACATGCTTGGTTTTTGAGATGGATTAAAAGCTCTGGCTAATGGAGGATCTTAAAAAGCAGAGACATCACCGTGCCTACAAAGGTCCGTATTGTTAAAGCTATGGTTTTCCCAGTAGTGATGTATGGAAGTGAGAGCTGGACCATAAAGAAGGCTGAGCGCCGAAGAATTGATGCTTTTGAATTATGGTGCTGGAGGAGACTCTTGAGAGTCCCATGGACTGCAAGAAGATCAAACCTATCCATTCTTAAGGAAATCAGCCCTGAGTGCTCCCTGGAAGGACAGATCGTGAAGCTGAGGCTCCAATACTTTGGCCACCTCATGAGAAGAGAAGAATCCTTGGAAAAGACCCTGATGTTGGGAAAGATTGAGGGCAGTAGGAGAAGGGGACGACAGAGGACAAGATGGTTGGACAGTGTTCTCGAAGCTACGAACATGAGTTTGACCAAACTGCGGGAGGCAGTGGAAGACAGGAGTGCCTGGCGTGCTATGGTCCATGGGGCCACAAAGAGTCGGACACGACTAAATGACTAAACAGCACAACAACAATGGAGGAGCAAGATCTATGGTGGTGTTAATACTGCGAACGCCTCCATCTTAGGCTCAGGTTGCATATGTGTGTAAATAAAACCATATATCCTAAGGACACCACAGTCTCCGCTGACCTTCATTCGAAGGGAACTGAACCCTGGGTGAGCTCCTGGGACCCCCTGGAATCTCCCTCTGCTCAGAGATTGGGGTGGCATGTCACAGTACTGAATCCTACCATTGGGACCAGAGGAAGCTGCCCTATTAAGTCTGACTGTTTGTTCGTCCTGCCTAGTCCTGTGTCTGGTCTCTCTGGCTGGAGCTGTCCAGGGTCTTGGGCATCATTCACTGCCTAGTGCTTTTTAACAGAGCCCCAGCGATGGAACCTGGGACCTTTGGCGATGGAACCTGTTCTTTGCCATTGAGCTCTGGCCCCTTATAGAATTGTAGAGTTGAAAGGGACCCTCATGCTCAGCTAATCCAACCCGCTGCCATGTAGGAATCTCAGCTGAAGCATCCATGACAGACAGCCACCCAGCGCTGCTTGCGCCCATCTCCCATCCATTGCCCCAACTGATGTCAGAAGAGCATAAGAAGACCCCTATTGTACCAGGCTCAGGACCCCCTTGCCTGGCACACTTTCCTCACAGTAGCCAACCAGAGGCCTGTGAGAAGCCTGCAAGCATGGCATGAGCACAATCTGCCCTCTGCCCACCTGTATTTCTCAGCGGCTGGGATTCAGAGGGATGCTGACAGTGGAGCAGGGCCACCAAGGTTAGTAGCCCTTGATGCCTTCTCTATGCATTGATCTAACCCCTTTTACAGCCCCCCTCCACCTCCAGTGGTCATCACTTACTTGTTGTAGGAGTGAAGTCTAACTTTGTGCTGAGTGAAAAAGGACTCCCCTGAATCTGCCCAAATACGGCTTCACGGGAAGTCCAGGAGTTCTAGTGCTATGAGATAGAAAGAAACTTTATTCTCTATTCACATTCTCCACACACACAATTTTATGTCTCGTCTAACCTGCTCATTTGCTTGTTTGTTTAATAAAATTTGTACACTGCCTGATTGTAACACACACACACACACACACACACACACACACACACACACCTTCAAAGCAGGTTGAGAAAAGAGTATAACAATAAAAATATTGGTAAAAACAGTGAAAAGTAACTATTTAAAATAAGCAATAAGCTTTTAATAGAAGTCCCACCAGATTTGCAGGCTTCTGAACAAAGAGGGGTTTTTTTTCCTCCCCTGGGCCTTTTAACTGAGATGCAGAGAACTGAACTTCAGACTTCATAAAGGGGGGGGGGATCTGCTCCTAGCCTTGAGTTATGGCCCCTCTAATACCACAGGTAAGGAAGATGCAAATGCGGGATCCAATCCCCCACTCTGGTTACTTATATTGCCCTTTCTTTGCACCAGTGGCAAAAGCTGTGACCCTGATTTATATGCCCCATTCACTTCTTCCAGCGCACTAACTCTTTATGCGCCTTCTCCAAAGCAATCAAGGTGATGTATTAAAAAAATGGAGAAGCTGTATTTCTGCCACCCTGCTAGTCAAGGGGCGACCGGAGGAGTCTAGAGGACAAAGTAAGGTGCAGGGATTGTGGAACCTGCTGCCAGAGGAGGTGCATGAAATGGTTCCACGCGTTTGGGAGATGAAGAACACCTCCAGTCCTCAGAACCTGGGCCATGGGAGAAAGCTCTTGACCATGCTTTGATCCATCCTCATGCATGAACACAGATGGACCCATGATCAGGACCCATGCCAGTCTAGGCTCAGGCCATGTCATGGAGTTGGGTCCGGTCACCCTCACAAAGGCCTCCATTGAAGTCAGAGCCATCTTTCCTACTGGGGCTACTGGCGCATTGCTTTGCCAGCGGCCTCCCCTTTCCCTGCCGCTGTCGCGTCCTCCTCTCCCCGCTCCTCCACCGCCATCGGGGAGCGAGCACTCGTCCTCCGCCTCCCCAAGAAGCATCATGGCGCTGCGCCGTGACGCTGCCGGCTCATAGGCTGCGCGCAATGCACCCTCTGCCTGGCTTCCTCTGCCTGGCTCCCTTTGCGCACATCCTACGAGTCGGCAGCGTCCCGGCGCAGTGCCATGATGCGTCTTGAGAAGGCGGAGGACGGGTGCTCACTCCCCGGTGGCGGCAGCAGAGGCGCAGGGAGAGGAGGACGCGGCAGCCTTGGCCGCTGCTCTGGGCTGGGCGATGCAGTGCACCCAGTGTGAGCAGGGGGGCAGCTGCGATGGCATCCCACCGGGATCATGCTGCCTGGGGCAGTGTGCTCCCCCCCCCACTCCTCTTCCTCCGCCAGGGCTTCTGCTCCTACCTTTGTGTCCAGTGCCAGAGAATGGCTTTTGGGCAACCACATGTCTACATCTTGGCAGCTTAACTGCAGGGTGCCACAAGGCACTGTGGGGGCAAGACTCAGGAAGTTGGAGGCGCAGTGTCATCAGTATTGGTTCAACCTCAGGGTTTCTTGCTTTATGGCACCTCAATTCCTGTAGACACTCACTTCCCGAATTCCCTGTTAGAAGGAATGAGGTGCAGTCTAAAGTTTGTCAGGTCCAGATCCTAAGGGTGGAGAGGGCTATTCCTTTCCAAGAGGATTAGACCAATTTCTGGAGGATGAGGGGACTATCACCGGCTCCTAGCCAGGATGGCTCTGCCCTGTCTCCATGGCTGGAGGCTGCAATGCTTCTGAATCCCAGTTGCCAGAAACCACAGGAGAGGAGCATGCTCTTGTGGTCGGGTCTTGCTTGCCCGTTTCCCACAGGCATCCAGTTGGCCGCAGGATGCTAGACTAGATGGGCCATTGGCCTGATCCAGCAACACACTTCTCATGCCTCTGTCTTCACTCAAAAGGAAAGCAGTTCCCAACCTGCTGGTGGCAATCCTAACTACCGGTAGATTCGATGACCACAGTGCACTTACATGGGGCACCAGGAAGCCAAAGTTAGGGAAGCTGAATGTTGGAAGATTTGGGACAGATAAAAGAAACTATTTCATGCAGCACTTAGTTCAACTGTGGAGCTCCCTGCCACAGGAGGCAGGGATGACCACCAACCTGGCTGGCTTTTAAAAAGGATTAGACAAATTCATGGCAGAGATGACTATCAAGGGCTTCTAGCCAGTAGCGGAGGAAGGGGTGTGTGTGTGGGGTGGGTGGGTGGATCGCCCCGGGTGTCATCACTGGGGGTGGGTGTGTGACAAAAATATGAGCTTTTTTCACAAAACGTTTTAGTTCAGTCAAGAAACATAACGAAACGTGGCTGGCACTGGGTGCCACACCATGGCGGTCGGCACTTCCCGCAGGGCCTGCACCGTGGCCGAGCCACACGTCTCTCCTGGGAGTGACATGGTGGCTCGGGCACTTGCAGGCTCCGCGCTGCCTGAAACGGCAGCATGGGGCTTGCGTCTGCCCACCGCCTCTCCCTCGGGCACTCAAGCGGTTAGCTACGCCACTGCTTCTAGCCAGGATGGCTCTGCTCTTCCTTCACAGTCAGAGGCAGCCATGCTTCTGAAAGCCAGTTGATGGAAACCACAGGAGGGGAGAGTTGCTCTTGTGTCCCACAGGCATCTTGTTGGCCACTGTGAGAACAGGATACTGGACTAGATGGGTCATTGGCCAGATCCAGCAGGCTCTCCTTAGGAAGTTCTTAGGAACTGCAGGATGTTGTGGCATAATTGTCGGCAGGGTTGAGACCCTGTCAGCATGTAACGCTTGTGCTCAGAGTCACCCCACCCTCCATCTTTGGCCCTGGGATGCGAGAGCATGTGACTCCTCTCTCCTTCTTTGGCAAGAGCCAACGGCTTCCCAGGGCCCTTGTCCTCCTGCTGGCACATCATTGCAGCTTTGTGTGGCTGGGAGATGTTTCTCGGAGCCCACCTCATTAGCCCAACTGTGATGGACGTGGTCCAACCTTGGGAGACATTCCTCCCCATTCACCTCCCCGCTCTAAACGATCCCTTTATCTGGGAGAGGTGCATTAACTCCCCTTTCAGGTCCTAATTTACTCGGGGAGTCAGAGGGGTCGCGGTCAGTACCTGCTGCTTTGACGGATCGAGTTTCCGCCAAGGGCCCTCGCCCTCTCAGCCCTTTGTTAAGTTTGAGAAAGACATCTTTATCCTCCCCGGCCTGTATTTTTAGCTCCTTTCGGTTCTTGTTTGGGGACAATAAAGTTTCCCTGAGAACAGATCCGATAATGTCACTTCTCAGACTTGGAGGTTTAAGTCTCACCTCGGCTGGAACTCGAAGAGAGCAGCCAGCCAACCTGAAACCACTTAATTGCAACTCAGCCCTGTCAGGGTGTGTGTGTGTTTGCAAAGGATACTTTGCTGCAGAACAATGCGGAAACTGTTAGACTAGAGCGCGCCGGGTCTATTACAACGTCGAGAGTGCTGCCTCTTTCTTTCACCTGTTCTTTCTTTCTTGCCACACAAAATATCCCCTTGCTGAGCAAAGATTAGGGAACCAGGCTAGTAACATAGTCAACATTCATCAGTCATGCATCTCAATAGGTTGTGGAAATTCCATGGGAAACATCCAAGAAAATTCATCTTGCAGGCAGCCCAGCGAGCCTCCCATGCAGAACTCTTCTCTTTTACAGAATCCTAGAATTATAGAGCTGTAAGGGACACCAAGGGTCATCTAGTCCAACCCCCTGAAATGCAGGAATCACAGCGAAGGAATTCAAGCCAACTTGTCTTTGCCCTTTGCACCACAAGGAATGAGCAGGGGTGAGGGATGGTTGGTCCCATCCAAGATTGGCTGCTTCCAACCTTGTTGTACAGTGGGACCTCGACTTACGAGCTCCTCGACATCTGACGTTTTTGACTTATGAGCGGAAAAAGTGCTGCGCACTTACGATTTTTTTTTGACATCTGAACGGAAAACCCGTTCGCGGCTAGATACGGTTTCCTCGACTTACGAATTTTTCCGTTTCCAATGCATTCCTATGGGAAACTGCTTTTCCTATGGGAAACTCGACTTACGAAGTTTTCGACCTACGAGTGTGCATTCGGAACGGATTAAATTCGTAAGTCGAGGTCCCACTGTATATAGCCATCCTGGCTAATAGCTGTTGATGGCCCTCTCCTCCTTCATGAATTAGTTTACTCCTCTTTTAAAATCACCCCAGTTGGTGGTCATCACTGCCTCCTGCGGGAGGGAGTTCCATAGTTTAACTACTGGGTAATGCAGGACTTTCTTTTATCTGTCCTAAATCTTCCAACCTTCTGCTTCATTGGATGGTCACAAGGTCTAGTAGACCCGGAGGCTCATCCAGCAAAGGACTTCTTTTCCATGGAAGCACGTTGCTTGGGATTAGGAGAACAGAGCCTGCAGTTTCCCCTGCAAGCGGCCCTCCTTCTTATCTGTCCATCTCTCCATAGTGTCTGAGTGCACCCCAACAGTGGCTTTGCAGCAGGACAACAGACCCGATGATGGACCGCCAATTTAAATGGCTACGATGCTCTGATGGCTTTGAGGCGATAGAAACGATCCTCCTCTGCGTGGTTAAAGGAAGGGCGGAGATTTGCAGAGACAACAAGGCCTTCTCGTGTTTCTCCTTTTCATTGCCATCAAATGCCACGGCGGAGCCCCTCAAATGCACCAACAAGAGTTCAGTGTTGTGCGTTTATCTGAAGGATGCAAATGGACAGCGACTCCTGTTCTCCGGGGTCTTGAGAGCAGAATCTTCCCAGGCTTGGAGGACAAGACCAGCTGTTTGAAAACCCTTTTCAGTGAGAGTCATTAGCGGGAGATAAAGGTCTCTTGCGGCTTAGGATTTCTCTCCTCCCATTGGCACAGTCTTGACAACGGCCAGGGCCATTTTTAATAGCCACCCTAATTGTATATTTCCTCCCGTTCCTGCCGCTGAGAAAGAGAGTTGCAGAGAAAGGGCCCCATTTCGACAGCGTTTATCTGATGAAACCGCCGAAGATGGCTTTCTTTCTTCCCCCTGCCTTTCTCTTCTCGACTAATCGCCCTTCCAATTGCCGACTGTTTTCTTGGCCTGCGCAGAATGAAGGGGGCGGAAGAGCGCTGAAAGGTGCAACAAAGAGAGCTGGACTTGGCCGGCAGTGGCCGGGTCCCAGGGCACAGGAGAGCACAGCTAACAGGCCTGCTCTAATTTACGGCCATTGTCTGGGATTTGCTGGAGGTGGATGGCTGAAGAATAGGGCTCTGTGTCGCTGCAACCCAGCTTGAGATTCTTCCAGTCAGCCACCAAGCACCCCAAAAGGTGAAGGGTTTAGATTAAGGGTCCCCAAACTAAGGCCCGGGGGCCAGATGCGGCCCAGTTGCCTTCTAAATCCGGCCCACAGACGGTCCGGGAATCAGCATGTTTTTACATGAGTAAAATGTGTCCTTTTATTTAAAATGCATCTCTGGGTTATTTGTGGGCATAGGAATTTGTTCATTCCCCCCCCCAAAAAAATATAGTCCGGTCCCCCACAAGGTCTGAGGGACAGTGGACCGGCCCCCTGCTGAAAAAGTTTGCTGGCCTCTGGTTTAGATACTAACACAGAGAAGTGAAGCCATGGTCTCTCTGACATTCCTCATTGGTGGATACTTCCTTGAGAATGAGCCCCCATGGAATACAATGTGAGTTGATAAGGGAAAATCCTGGGGTGCGGATTTACTCCGCTGCCCAGCTCGTTGGGGTTCCACTCCCTGTGGATCTCTCCAGCCAGCAAAAGGAGGAGTTTCCAGTCAAGTTAAAGAAGCAAACAGCGGTCAGACAGAGAAACCAGTAGGAGAACACTTCAATCTCCCAGGACATTCTATACAAGATCTCAAAGCAGCTGTTTTATTACAGAAAAAATTCAGGAACAGACTGGAAAGAGAAGTTGCTGAATTGGAACTCATTACCAAGCTTAAAACCTTGGAGCCACCTGGGATGAACAAAGACATTAGATTCTTATCTCATTATGCATGATCAAGCTTTCTTTAGTGCCTCAGCCCTTGCTTCCCCCCCCCCCCCGCAGGACCAATTGCAGTCATCAGCAGTCGTTAACAGTCGTTAACAGCCATCTACAGGTTTACCACTCCCACCAGCCCATCACTCATTAACCCTCTGTATATACATAAGGGACTTCTGTTTCAAGTGTATCTGAAGAAGTGCATAGCTCCCAAGTTATCCCTTTTTTTAAGGGATTTTCCCTTATGCTGAATAGGCTTCCTCGCGAGAAAAGGGAAAACTTGGCAGCTATTGAAGAAGTGTGCATGCACACGAAAGGTCATACCAAAATAAAAACTTAGTTGGTCTTTAAGGTGCTACTGAAGGAATTTTTTTATTTTAAACAGCGGTCAGTAGACCTGATCTTTATTTGTTGCAACAAGGTTCAAACACACAAAGAGTAGGAATCCCGAGCACGGGGCTGCGTGAACTTTTAAGACCTCTCCCCATTTCCCATAATACATTTTTCAACAGCATCATCGATACATCACAAATATGTCATAAAGTGGGAGTGTTTGGCATGTAGAAACATGAGCCCATCACCCACCCCTGTCAATAGCCCCAGTTCCAGACACCTTTTAACTACCCTCTTCCCCAAAGAACAGTAAGAGTATTTATTACTTACTCATCCCCCTAGCTCCAAGGCTTTCCTGCGCTTCTCCTTTGAAAGTATCAGGAGTCAATCCAGCATCCCAATGGATTTCTGGGGTATGTGCTGCCCTTGATTGCTTCCCATTGTATGCATAGCTGCCAAGTTTTCCCTTTTCTCGCGAGGAAGCCTATTCAGCATAAGGGAAAATCCCTGTAAAAAAAGGGATAACTTGGCAGCTATGCATTGTATGGCTAAGTTCACACCTTGTGGAGGAGGAAGGAGTATGTGACTTTATGCTTAAGGGATTATGGATTCCCCTCTTCCAGAGGAGTCATTAGTTGTTGGAACCAAGGAAATCGGTCAAGCCGCTGAATTTTGGCAATTATTTGATTTTATATTGGATAGTCAGAGGAAACAGTGTGATACATGCTATCTGCTTATTGCTACAATTTTATAGACTGTCTTTCTGAGCCTCTTTGCTTTTGTGTATGGATGGTGCCTGTATCATTGTCCTGGCCTTAGTAGGAGGCTGTGGTGGGGACTTGGGGTTGTTTAATTGCCCCCCCCAATTCCTGGTTTTAACAGAGGTTTTTGGGGTGAAAATGGAAGGAAACAGAGATCAACCATGGTCAAGTCGGAGCAAGGCGGCTATTAAGCCTGATCTTTATTAAACTGTTGCAACAGGGTGCTCACTCACCCCACACAGGAGGGAGGAGAACCCAGAACAATGGTGCGCAAGCCCTTATATAGACTTTTGAAATTGCCCACCCTCTAGCTCAAGACCACCCCAAAAAACATCATACATACATCACAGAAGGAGGTGGTCTACAGCAGAAATCCTGTCTGCCAGGATACCTGACAATGGCCAGTGATTGCTTACTTGGGCAGCCTGGTCATTCTTCTGTGATGGTAAACACTTTAATTCCTGAATCCGGGTCACAGGCTCACTCTATTCACACACAAAGATGCCCTAAGGACAGGTAAGCAAAAGTCAATGGAGAGACTTTCCCATTTCCTTCCTCCTTGCAGAGAAACATCGGAAGTCAATTTGGGAGAGTCAAAATGGTTTCAGGATTGTTCTCCTGTACAACATCTAGACAAACCTAGACAACATCTTAAAAAGCAGAGACATCACCTTGCCTACAAAGGTCCGTATAGTTAAAGCTATGGTTTTCCCAGTAGTGATGTATGGAAGTGAGAGCTGGACCATAAAGAAGGCTGATCGCTGAAGAATTGATGCTTTTGAATTATGGTGCTGGAGGAGACTCTTGAGAGTCCCATGGACTGCAAGAAGATCAAACCTCTCCATTCTGAAGGAGATCAGCCCTGAGTGCTCCCTGGAAGGACAGATCGTGAAGCTGAGGCTCCAATACTTTGGCCACCTCATGAGAAGAGAAGAATCCTTGGAAAAGACCCTGATGTTGGGAAAGATGGAGGGCACACGGAGAAGGGGACGACAGAGGACGAGATGGTTGGACAGTGTTCTTGAAGCTACGAACTTGAGTTTGACCAAACTGCGGGAGGCAGTGCAAGACAGGAGTGCCTGGTGTGCTCTGGTCCATGGGGTCACGAAGAGTCGGACACGACTAAACGACTAAACAACAACAACAACAGCTATTTCAGACACGTGGTTTATATACTTATGTGTTTGCTTTGTAAATTTATGAACATTTAATTTATATGTTTGAGACCTTAAATTCTTATAACGGGGAGAGGAAGCACACATAATGATAAAGACATACAGTACATAGTGTCGCTGAATCATAGAGTTGTGGGTTTTCATAAATCACCTGACGGCACCTTGCTCTCTTCTGCTTAGTCTTGAGTGCAATGGTGCGCTTTGGAATTTGACTCTCGACTAGTAGATTTCTGCAGAGTTTTTCGTTTCTTTTCTCTTCTTTGCTGCTATCTTGCATTTCACAGAGATTTTAAAACGTGTTTATAGATTGGTTAGCCGCATCACAAATCATTAAGAGGTGAATGAAGCATTTCTGAAATAAAAAGAAAATCATAAAGTATTGTGAATGTCTTGGAAAGGGAGGATATTTATAGTTGACCTGTGCAGTTGACCTAACTAAGAAACTCTGAAATTCTTTTTTTACTTCCAGACGCTTTGCAGCAGACGGCTCAAAGGCTTGAAATCTGCATTGGAACTTTCCTTTTCTGGCAAATTCCGCAGCAATTACAGCCTTCATCTACCAGCCAGCACATCCCACTTTTCCTCCACGTTGGGGAACGTGGTTTTCATTCTTCCGATTTTTCCTCCTAGCAACCCTGCGAGGTGGGCTAGGCCGAGAGGCAGAGGCTGGCCAAGGGCACCCAGTGAGCTTCAAGGCTGAGTGGGGATTTGAACATTGGTCTCCTGCAAGTCCTAGTCTGACACTCTAACCACTACACCTCACAGCCCACCACCAGTGCCTTTGATGTGGGGCTTTGGGGGGGGCAGACCGTTGTGGCTAGGACTGGTACTATGAAACCTTTTCAGAGCACCAGGTTGGCAAAGGCTGCCTCCTTCCAACCCAGGCATTTTTATCTCATCTCTGTGGGATGGAACACTGGGGCAGACAAGTCACAACAGTTCCTAGAGTGTCCACTAAGAGGAACTCACCTGGAGGGACACCTGGCTAAGTTCAGTTCCTGTTCCTCCAGATATGCAGATGAGATGGATTAGCTGGCAGACAAAAGCCCCTAGCCAGCAGCCATTCTCTCTCTTAGCCATCTCTCCTTCAATGGGAACACATCTCCAGAGAATCTACAGTTAGGATGGTTCTTCCCTCTCGGCCTGTTGCCAAGAGAGAGACCAGATGGAGCCTCACTTTACTAAGAAGACTCCAGATGTATATATTTGTAACTTTTCTACGTAAGCCTGCCTTTCTGAGATTATGCTGTTAACTCAGGATGCCATGTGAGTAAACTCTATCTTATTTTAATACTATTGTGTCGTGTATTTCTTTTAAGAGGGAAAAAGGGGATTTGCCAGGAAGTATAATATTGAAGTATAATGTTATAGAGGTTCTAACAAATCTAACACTCACGCTTTGCTGCGCACAAAAGGGGAATGTCACTCTGCTGATATTGGAAGCTTGCTAACACAAGCTTGGATAAGATCTATCTAATAATATATCCTAATCCACATCCCTAACATTCCCACAAGCTCAGGGCACGGAAATTTATTTTATGCAGAATTTCTGGAAGCTCTCTGGTTCATCCTCACCCCACTTTAAATCCTATTTGACCTCCTGATCCGAGTTAATGAGTCAGAAGTCTCCCCCACCGACAATCCAATGAGGGAGACATGGAGGTCTTGAACCTTGTGGCAGAAAGTCATTCTTAGTGAGCATCAGCCCTGCTCCCTCTGCAAAGCTGCCGCGGCCCCCTCTAATCCCGTCTGATAAAATGGTGCAATTTAGCACGCTTCAGAACAGAGGGAGGGTGGCGAGGTTGTGGCATGGCGGAAGCCAGAGCATGCCATCAACGGGATGAGGCAACTCCAGGAGGAGAAAATTTGGGACTTTCTGGTTCGGAGAAAACGTCAGGGCTCACCCTTGCTTTCCTTTTGCCGCATGCTTCCTAGGCAAAGGCTTGCATTTTCAGTGTCCATGCACTTATATATATATATATATATATATATATATATATATATATATATATAGCCTTGCTGATTTCCCCTGGAAAACCCCATTCTTGGACACTGAATCGGGGCAAGCAGAAATCCAGGTTTTCCACAGAGTGTTGTTTGCTCCGATTTAAAAGTAAAGAATGGGTTTTTCACGGGGAAAGTGGAAGGCAAAAAAAGAGAAAAGGCCTTAGACACAGACCTGGAAATCCCGGACTTGTGCCTAGAAATGCAGCACAAAGGGAAGTGCGCAAGAGTCCCAAGAGGAAACATGGTTAGGAGTTGATAAAATCCCACAGGACAGGGAGAAAGCAGATGGAGAACAATTTACACCTGTCTCTCACAACACTCAAACTTGTGGACATCCAAGTAAGCTGGATGTTGGAAGGTTGAATCCTGACAAGGCAGAAGTACTGTTTTGGGGGGACAGGGGGTGAGTGGGTGTGTGGGACTCCCTGGTCCTGAATGGAGTCACTGTGCCCCTGAAGGACCAGGTGCGCAGCCTGGGAGTCATTTTGGGCTCACAGCTGTCCATGGAGGTGCAGGTCAATTCTGTGTCCAGGGCAGCTGTCTATCAGCTCCATCTGGTACGCAGGATGAGACCCTCCCTGCTTGCAGACTGTCTCACCAGAGTGGTGCATGCTCTGGTTATCTCCCGCTTGGACTACTGCCATGCATTCTACGTGGGGCTCCCTTTGAAGGTGACCCAGAAACTGCAACTAATCCAGAATGCGGCAACTGAACTGGTGACTGGGAGTAGCCGCCGAGACCACATAACGCCGGTCTTGAAAGATCTACATTGGCTCCCAGTACGTTTTGTTGTAATCTTTTCTTGCTTTATCTTTTCATAAACTGCTTTGAGGTTTGCTTTTTACAATGAAAGGTGTATAAATTTTATAAAGTGATAAATCATAGGAGCTTCTGCCCGAGACGGCCGGAGGTGCAAGGTGCAAACACAGAGTGGGGCATCGCCATCGCCATCGCCAGTCCGTGCGGAGGGTTATTTGGGTTGACAGGTGACCCCCTAATGACCTGCGTTCCTGCAGATCCCCTAAAAATAGATGTCAGATTGCAACTCCTTCTGGGCCAGTGGTCGTTTAACATATCTAACCTCCCCAGCTTGACCCCGTGCCTGGAAATGGAGTTAAATTGGGGGCTCCTGCTGGGGAACCGCTTAATCAGATCCCTAATAGGAAAGACCTGGCCTTGAACCCTGGACCCGCTGAGCTGGGTGGTGGAGCTGGAGCACCACTTTTCAGAGGCTTGGCTGCTAGAATTTGGGGAGCACGGGGGTACCCGGTGGAGTACAGGATCAGGTTTAAGGTGCTGGTTTTGACCTTTAATGCCCTATGCGGCTTGGGACCCTCGTACCTACGGGACCGCCTCTCCTGGTATGCCCCGCGGAGGACCTTAAGGTCCACAAACAACAATATTCTGGAGATCCCGAGTCATAAGATGGCTAGATTGGCCTCTACTAGAGCCAGGGCCTTTTCAGTATTGGCCCCAACTTGGTGGAACGCTCTTTCCCAGGAGACCAGGGCCCTGTGGGATTTGTCATCTTTCCGCAGAGCCTGCAAGACAGAGCTGTTCTGCCTGGCCTTTGGGCTGGACTTAGCCTGACCCCTGTGTTTTCCTCCCTCATGGCCTGGATTTATGGACTACTTGAAATGAGGCTGCATTTTAAATTCTAATACTGTATTTTAATCTGTATTTTAATTAATTGTTTTTATGTTTTATTGTGGTTTTGTTGGTGTGAGCCGCCCTGACCCCGATTTTTGACTGGGGAGGGCGGGGTATAAATAAAAATTTATTATTATTATTATTTACCTGGCACCAGAACTGCACTGCTAACGGGAGGGGGAGGAAGAGGAATCCTAGAATTGTAGAACTAGGATCCTGAGGGTCATATGGCCCAACCCCCCACAATGCAGAGTTGGAAGGGCTCCCCAAGGGTCATCAAGCCCAACTCCCTGAAACACAGGAATCACAGCTATAGAATCCCTGACCAATGGCCATCCAACTTCTCCTTCAAAACTTCCAAGGAAGGAAAGTCCACCACCTTGTGAGGCAGTTTGTTCCACTGTCCAACGGCTCTTGCCATCAGGATGTCCTTCCTAATTCTTAGCTGGAATCTTCTTTCATGCAATTTGAACACATTGCTCTGG
The DNA here is from genome assembly GCF_965207765.1 of Zootoca vivipara. NCBI lineage: Eukaryota > Metazoa > Chordata > Lepidosauria > Squamata > Lacertidae > Zootoca > Zootoca vivipara. Next base: position 73,688,112 of record NC_142583.1, read on the forward strand.
GTCCTTCCTTATGGATCAGGAGAAAAGAAGCTGGCTCCGTCTTCCACATGGCTCTCAGGCCAATTCTCCGTCTCCTGTTCGCAAGGCTCAACATCCCCAACACCCCCTGAACCAAATAATAATCTCTACGATGGTCAGGGCATTTTCTTCTTCCCACCTCGAGTGACTCCGCTGTGTTTTCACAAGGATGGCTTGTGTGTTTATTGCTCTATTTCCAGAGTGAGCTCCCAGAGAGATGGGCTAAGCCCTAGGATGAGGAAGGAAAATAAACCAAAGAGAGTGAGGCACTTAAAATAAGATCATTGACCTAAGCAAACCTCCCTGGCTCTTCTTCCCATTCTTCAAGGAGCCTGCCTCCTTTGGCCATCCGAGGGCACAATCACATTAGAAGTATCATATCCAGATCAAGGAATGTCATAGTATCACTCTATTCTGCCTTGGTGAAACCCAACCTGGGGTACCAGGTCCACTTCTGAGCATCACAGTGTACTACTACTACTACTACTACTACTACTACTACTACTAATTTATACCAACAGAATAATAATAATAATAATAATAATAATAATAATAATAATAATAAGTGATAAAACATCAAACATTAAAAACTTCCCTAAACAGGGCTTCCTCCAGATGTCTTCTAAAAGCCAGATAGTTGTTTATCTCCTTGGCATCTGATGGGAGGGCGTTCTACAGGGTGGGTGCCACTACTGAGAAAGCCCTCTGCCTGGTTCCCTGTAACCTCACTTCTCGCAGGGAGGGAACCGCCAGAAGGCCCTTGGAGCTGGACCTCAGTGTCCGGGATGAATGATGGGTGGAGATGCTCCTTCAGGTACACTGGGCCGAGAATCTGAAACATGCGTAGGGGAGGGTGGCCAAGATGTTCAAGGGGTCTTGCGGGGGTAATTGGCGTTTTATTTGTAAACTAGTAGAGCATGAGACTCTTAATCTCAGGGTTGTGGGTTCTACGATTCTATGATTGCAATATCAATAATAATAACTTTCCAGTCCAGTGGTGGGAAGCTGATTTGAGGGACAAGTTTCAGATTTTTGTAAGAAGATCAGCAATTTCACTTTTGAGTTCTTTGGGAACTCTTGGGTGGATGCCATCCAGACTAGGCAATTTGTAAGTTTTTGTTTTATCTATTAGACCTAGAACTTCATCTCTCTCCATCCCCACTATCTGGCTCAGACCCTCGGACTCCCCTCCTGTAAAAGAGAGTTCAGGCACAGGAATCCGCCCTGTATCTTCCATTGTGAAGACAAATAGAAAGAATTCATTCTGCCAGTGGCATAGCATGGGTTGCCAGCACCCAGAGCCCCGCAGAGGGGTGGGTGGGAAGGAGGGTCAGACCTCACCTGGAGTACTGTGTCCAGTTCTGGGCACCACAGTTCAAAAAGGATACTGAAAAGCTGGAACGTGTCCAGAGGAGGGCAACCAAAATGGTCAAAGGCCTGGAAACGATGCCTTATGAGGAACAGCTTAGGGAGCTGGGTATGTTTAGCCTGGAGAAGAGAAGGTTAAGGGGTGATATGATAGCCATGTTCAAATATATAAAATGATGTCATATAAAGAAGGGTGAAAGATTGTTTTCTGCTGCTCCAGAGAAGCGGACACGGAGCAATGGATTCAAACTACAAGAAAGAAGATTCCACCTCAACATTAGGAAGGACATCCTGACAGTAAGAGCTGTTCGGCAGTGGAATTTGCTACCAAGGAGTGTGATGGAGTCTCCTTCTTTGGAGGTCTTTAAGCAGAGGTTTGACAGGCATATGTTAGGAATGCTTTGATGGTGTTTCCTGCTTGGCAGGGGGTTGGACTGGATGGCCCTTGTGGTCTCTTCCAACTCTATGATTCTATGAGGGAAACAGATGGAGTACGCATGTGCTTTCACCTGCTACTGATGTATTCACATAATTGTTTCTTGATGTTCTTTATGTTTGTTTTTAAAAAATGAGCTCCTCAAATCCTTTTTTAAGCATCCCGTATTGTCCACTTGCATTTATTTTACCAAAGTTTGTGTTCTTTTTTGTCCTCATTTGGACAAGATCTCCATTTTTTGAAGGAGACCTTCTTGCCTCTAAGAGCGTCCTGGACTCTGCTCATTAACCACACAGGCTTCCTCTTGGCCCCGGTGGTACCTTTCCACTTTCCAGCTGAGCCACTAATATTACCGTCTTAAACAACTCCCAAGCATTTTGGAGAGGTTTGATCCTCTGCTTTTCAACCTCCTTTCAACAGACCCAATTCTTTCAATCAACCTTTCATCACAGGGCTGAGACCACATCCTAAGAGGAAAGTTAGAAGGACCTGGATATATTTAGCCTAGAGAAGAGATGATTGAGAGGAGAGGGGATAGCAGTCTCCAGTTTTGAAAGGTTGTCATATAAATGGTAGGCACCCAACCTGGTGTTTTTTGTATGTTCTTCGACTACATCTCCTATCATGTCGGAGCTGATGGGAGCTGGAGTCCAGCAACATCCAGAGAGCATCAATTCGCAGGAAGCTGATTCAGATGGTGGAACATGAAGCGCTGGTGGCAAATCATTCTGGATATCATCAGGTTTTCCCCTAAACATTAGGAAGAATGTTTCAGGCTTTTCATAGAACTGAAGGATTGGAAGTAACTCCAAGGGTAATCTAATTCAACCCCCTGCAATGCAGGAATCTCAACTAAACCATCCATGACAGATGGCCACCCAACCTCTGCTTAAAAACTGTGGGATGGAACACTGGGGCAGACAAGTCACAACAGTTCCTAGAGCAGGCATGTCAAACTTGCGGCCCTCCAGATGTTTTGGACTACAATTCCCATCTTCCCCAACCACTGGTCCTGCTAGCTAGGGATCATGGGAGTTGTAGGCCAAAACATCTGGAGGGCCGCAAGTTTGACATGCCTGTCCTAGAGTGTCCACTAACAGGAACTCACCTGGAGGGACATCTGACTAAGTTCAGCTTCCTGTTCCTCCAGATATGTAGATGAGATGGATTAGCTGGCAGACAAAAGCTCCCAGCTAGCAACCATTCACTCTCTTAGCCATTTCTCCTTCAATGGGAACACATCTCCAGAGAATCTCCAGCTAGGATGGTTCTCCCTCTTGGCCTGCTGCCAAGAGAGAGACCAGATGGAGTCTCACTTTACTAAGTAGTCTCCAGATGTATATACTTGTAACTTTTCTACGTAAGCCTGCCTTTCTGAGATTCTGCTGTTAACTCAGGATGAAACTGTAAGTAAACTCTATCTTATTTTATAAACACTGTGTTGTGTATTTCTTTTAAGAGGGACAAAGGGGACTTTGCCAGGAAGTATAATATTGTACAGGTTTTAGCAAACCTGAATGCACACGCTTTGCTGCGCACAAAAGGGGAATGTCACTCTGCTGATATTGGAAGCTTGCTAACACAAGCTTGGGTAGGATCTATCTAATAATATATCCTAATCCACATCCCTAACATTCCCACAAAAACCTCCAAGGAAGGAGAGTCTGCCACCTTCCGAGGGAGACAGTTCCACTGCTGAACAGCTCTTACTACCAATCCGTTGATTCAGGTCTACCCTCTGGAGCAGCAGGGAACAAGTTTGCTCCATCTTCCATGTGGCGGTCCTTTCGATATTTGAAGATGGCTATCATATCTCCTCCCAGTCTCCTCTTTTCCAGGCTAAACATACCCTACTCTCTCAACTGTTCCTCATAAGGCTTGGCTTCCAGGCCCTCGAACATCATCTTGATCGCTCTCCTTTGACAGAAGGTGGTGGCTTCTCCTTCCTTGGTGGCTTTTAAGCAGAGCCCTGTTAGGGATGCTGATGAGATGGATTTACAGAGTTGGACTCAATGACCCTTGGGGTTCTATGATTGGTTCCCGTCAACTGCCCAGTTCACGTGGCCCCAGGCCCACATTCATGGAACTCCTAATAGTGGGATTTGAAGGCTCAGTTGGTCACATCTTTTGGGGCGGTTCTCTGTATGGCAAAAACAGGTTTTTCTTATACTGTTATGTTCTTACAGTACTGAGCTAGGTGAGCCCAAGTTCTGACTTGGTGTGGAACCACTTTCTATGTTCTGAGCCAGAGGAAAAGGGCAAATATTACTCATGAACCAAAATGCCTTAACCGAGCAGGACAAATCTGAGGAGTGCCTCTTTCTTCCAACTCATGGAGCTCTAAGCTCTATGCCAAAGAACCATCTCCTTTGGGGGGGGTGTATCATGAGGGTTTCTTTGTTCCTCTTTGCTTTTCTGTGTTGAAAGACCAATTTCCCCACACCCTCGTCATCACCTTCAAACAGCAGCAGCAAAACAAAAACTCCTTACAAGGTCTCTGGATCTCGGTCAACCTGGGGAGGGAAGAAGTGGGGCGGGGTGATTCAGGGGTGAAGAAGAGAGCAGAGCAGAGCAGAGCAGCCAGCCTTTTCCAATCTTCCCAAATCCACCGGGGATCCTGGATGATTCAGGGGTGAAATTAATCCCAGCCACATCTTCTCCTTGTTGACGTTTGATGAGTGGCTGGGCATGAGCAATGGCTTGAATGGGAGCTGAAAATGCCCGCCGTTTTGAGTCAGAGTGACCCAAGAGTGATATGTTTTAGAAATAAAAGAAAGAAAGAAAGAAAGAAAGAAAGAAAGAAAGAAAGAAAGAAAGAAAGAAAGAAAGAAAATGATTGAAGTGGGAGCCCTCACAGATCACTCACTGGTGATGGCCTCCCAAAGCTGTGTGGTAAACCAAAAATATGCTGCATGAACGGCCCAGTTCTCCTAAGGAATGCTCTGGTTTCACAGAGGGCTAAGCCAGAGAGCTGCAAGGTCCCCCTTTTCTCCCTCCTCCCTCCCTCCTCTCTGCTGGTCCAGGAATTGCCTTCGGTTTGCAGCCAGAAAGGACTCAGCTAGCCAGGGAACGCAAGCTCCTGGCTCAGGGGCACTGGAGAGGCCCAGGGAAGCAGGAGAGTGATTGCCCATCCTTTCTTGTGACATGTGTCCTGCGTCTTCTCTGAAGGAGGGTGGTCCTCAAAGCAGGAGGGATTTGCCCCTTTCCAGTTCAGATTCCCCTTCCCCTCAACTAGTTGCAAAAAAGCAATATTTTTTAACTTTGGTAGCTAGACAGGCAGAGGCAGGATCACATTCTGGGGACATCTACCGGTATCTGGCCAGCCAGGACAGGGAACAGGATGCTTTAGCAGATGGATCTAAGGTCTGAGCATGGATGGACAAAAGATGGTCCATACCGTAGATCTTGAGGAACACAGGAAGCTGCCTTTATGCCTAAGGCCACCTAAGTCAGTACTGTCTACTCTGATTGGCAAAGCCTCTCCAGGATTTCTGAAAGAGGTTCTTTCCATACTTACCTGGGAATACGGGGGCATCCAATGAAGTTGAGCAATGGAAGATTCAGGTGAAGGAAAGTCTTTATTCACACATCACAGAGTTAAACTGTGGGACTTGCCCCCACAAGACGCAGTGGTGGCCACCAATTTGAAGAGCTTTAAAAGAGGATCAGGCATGTTCATGGAGGAGAGAGCTATTGATGGCTGCTAGCCAGGATGGCTCTGCTCTGCCACTACGTTTGGACACAGCAGTGCTCCACAATCCCTGTTGCTGGAAACCACAGGAGGAGAGAGGGCTCTTGAGTTCAGAACGTGCTTGAGAGTTTCCCCAAAAAGGCCTGCGGTTGCCCGCTGTGAGAACAGGATTCTGGTTGTTCTTACCTGGAGATGCCAGGGTTTGGAACTGGGACCATTTGCATGTCAAGCAAATGCACTCCTTGGTAGTGACGACGTAATAATAAGTTGGTCGCAGCTCTAGTCTGAGGACAACACATACAAAACAGCCGGGGGGGGGGAGGCTGCTTGATGTTGCTTCTCATGAGTCACACACACACACACACACACACACACGAGAGAGAGAGAGAGAGAGGGGAGAGAGAGGAGAGAGAGAGAGAGAGAGAGAGAGAGAGAGAGAGAGAGAGAGAGAGAGAGAGAGAGAGAGAGAGAGAGGTGTAGTGGTTAAGAGCAGTAGACTCGTAATCTGGTGAACCGGGTTCGTGTCTCCGCTCCTCCACATGCAGCTGCTGGGTGACCTTGGGCTAGTCACACTTCTGTGAAGTCTCTCAGCTCCACTCACCTCACAGAGTGTTAGTTGTGGGGGAGGAAGGGAAAGGAGAATGTTAGCCGCTTTGAGACTCCTTCTGGTAGTGATAAAGCAGGATATCAAATCCAAACTCCTCCTCCTCCTCCTCCTCCTCCTCCTCCTCCTCCTCCTCCTCCTCCTCTTCTTCTTCTTCTTCTTCTTCTTCTTCTTCTTCTTCTTCTTCTTCTTCTTCTTCTTCTTCTTCTTCTTCTTCTTCTTCTTCTTCTTCTTCAAAGGCCCCTTGGCAGTCTAAATCTTGGGGCCTCCTTCGTGCGCACCCTCTCATGGGATAGCATTGAAAACTAAGAAAGGTTGATTGTGATTTTCTTTCAAGATCAAATCAACATCATTTTGACCCATTGTTGTGGGGCCCCTCAAAGGCCCATCGCCCTGTGCCTACTCTGCCTGCTTGGTCTGATGTGGACTGGGAGATACTTCCCTCCTCTCTGGCATTGTCAACATTCAGATTGCTGCTGGATCTCCTCCTGAATCTCCTCAGCCAGCCTTAGGAATGCAGGGTGCTGTCATAGTCCAGATTTGGCCATTGCCCCACCTGCCTCGAGACACTTCCAGGCAAACTCTTTCTTGAGCCTTATCCTGATTTGTTTGCAGGGAGATTAGGCAAAGTTGGCTGTTTTATGTGGATTCACTCCAATTGGTTTGTAGGGAGGGGAGGCCACCTTTATTTATGAATTAAATGTATATCCAGCCCCTGCCTCCCAAAGGAATCAAAGATGGCAAATGCATCAAAAAGAAAATGCAATTAAAACCTCTGCAAGTAGCTTTGAAGGGGAAAAAAAAACCAGTTAAAAGCCTCTTTTTGAAAAAGCAAGTGATTTCCCACAGCTCATTTTCTCATCACTTTCCTTATTGCAAAATGTCTGGGTCTGTTGCAAAAGAGCTGCAGATCATCTTTCATTGTGCAACCCGGATTTGCCACATGTGACTGAATCTCACCCCAAAATAGCAACAGACTGGAAGCGCCCTCCCTCCATCTTCTCTGCCCTGACTGGTCTGGCAATGGCTCTCCAAAGTTTCAGGCAAGGAATCTTTCCCAGGGAATCCCAGCCATGCCCAGCCATGCTGGTAATCGACTCAACCATTGGGATATGTAGGGAGCTGCTTTATATTGAGGCAGACCCATGGTCCACCTGGCTCCATATGGTCCACCTTGACTGGTTTTTAGGATGAAGTCTCCCCTGGATATACCTGGAGGTGCCAGGGATCAAAGCTGGGAGCTTCTGCATGCAAAGTAGATGCTTCGCCTTTCTGGTTGGTGCTGAGGCGAAGCCACTTTCTCTCAGTCTTGGCTCCCCATTCTCATCTGCGTTCTGGGAGCTATAAGTTGGATGTCCCTTCTGGGGGTGTTGCTGAAATGCAGAAAGCTTAATGTTTTAATTTTTATTAGGTTTTCTGTGCCCTACCAATGTGACGTGGAACGCGGGTGGCGCTGTGGGTTAAACCACAGAGCCTAGGGCTTGCCGATCAGAAGGTCGGCGGTTCGAATCCCCGCGATGGGGTGAGCTCCCGTTGCTCGGTCCTAGCTCCTGCCAACCTAGCAGTTCGAAAGCAAGTCAAAGTGCAAGTAGATAAATAGGGACCACTACAGCAGGAAGGTAAATGGCGTTTCTGTGCACTGCTCTGGTTCGCCAGAAGCGGCTTAGTCATGCTGGCCACATGACCTGGAAGCTGTACGCCGGCTCCCTCGGCCTATAGAGCGAGAGGAGCGCCACAACCCAGAGTCGGTCACAATCTCTTTACCTTTTTCCCCTCTTTACCCACGGTCAGGGGTCTCTTTACCTTTACCTTACCAATCTGACTGGGTTGCCCCAGCCACTCTGGGAGGCTTCCAACAAGGTATACAAAAACACAACATCAACAGAACAGACCAGGACACATTAAAAGCTTCCCGATATAGTGCTGGCTTCAGATGTCTATAGAAGGTCGTATAATAATTTATCGCTTTGACATCTCAGAGCACAGCCAATCAGATGCCTTTGCAGAAAAGCCACAACTCCTCTTCTGCGGTTTCCAGCAACTGGGTTTCAGAAGCATTGCTGTCTGACTGTGGAGGCAGAGCAGAGCCACCCTGGCTAGGAGCCATCGCTAGCCCTCTCCTCCTCCAGGAATTTGTCCAATCCTCTTTCAAAGCCATCCAAGTTCTGGCAGTTAGCCTCATGCCCGAGTTGTGGCCTTTCCACAAAGGCATCTGATTGGCTGATGGGGGATCAGGATACTGGATCTGTTGGGCCCTTTGATCTGATCCAGCAGTCAGGCTCCTCAGATCCCCTTCGAAGATCATTAGCAAGGATCTCTGCCAGCAACCCAGCAGTGACAGTCTCAACGTTTGGCCGCTTGGTGGTGCCCTCTGTTTGTTTATTTGTGTTTGATGGCTCTTCTGCTTTCTCTTGAAAAGGGATGCCCCAGGCGGTTCACCTCACATCGATAAAAGGTAGAGCCAGGCATCTAGAAACACGGCAAAATGCATTTAGCTACCAGACAGGAAAGCATTGAATCATTGAGTTGGAAGGGCCCCTAAGGGCCATTTAGTCCAGCCCCCTGGATTGCAAGAGATGAGCAAAAAACATTCCCTTCTAATCTCTTTGAAACTCACAAAGTGATCCTCCTTCTGACGTATTATGGTCAGGATCTCACCTCTCCCCTTCCAGGAGAGTGTTTCTATAAATGACAGTTCATCAACAAGACAATCCACACTAGGGAAGCAGACTTTGGGATTTTAAGCTAGTCATGGCCAAGGATGGGCCACTTGCAGCCACATGATTCCTGGGACCAGCACTGACCAAGAGTGATAAGTGTCTTAGCTTGAATCGCCTCCGGTTCCACCATCCGGCAAGAATGTTGCAGGGGGCTGGACTAGGTGACCCTTGGGTGCATTTGAACTTTGCCATTCTATCATTCTAAGTTGCCATTAAGATGTGGAAGGGAACTGGAACTGGAATATACTTGGATGGGCGTTTGGCAAGGAGGATTTCGTTCCTGGTTTTTCTTTCAATAAATCTGCTTGAGTGTTTTGGTGATGTGTTTCCAGTGGTTAAAAGAGTACGAACAAGATTATTGATGGAGATAGATAGATGGAGAGAGAGAGAGAGGGAGGGAGGGAGGGAGGGAGGAAGGTGTAGATTCCCTCTCTCCAAAGTAGAATGTTACGTGCCAATATCAGACATGAGGTTCTCAGGCATTGCTCACCACTGGACAAAACTCAGGATGGACAAAGCAGTCCTTGGCTACTTGGAAGAAGGAGATGGTGGCACCGTCAGGACTGTTCAAGGAGAGAAAACCCCAATAAACTGTCAGGTATAAGGAGCAGAAGCATCTGGATGAAATTATTACAATGAAAAGGGGGGACTGAGAGTGCAAAAACCTTAAAAAAATAACTCTTAGAATCACTAGGCATGGCTCTCTCCGTTAGGAGGAAATTTCAGGAAGGGGGAAAAAAATCGAGTTATTTTTATTCCCAAATGAGCCCCATTCTCCAAATGAAAATCTTTCTTCACCTCTTTTTTTGATTTTCCTTACACTCTCTTCTGTCCTTTCTTCCTTCAGGGGAAAAATTGCTCCGTGACCCCCCCCCCTTTATGAAGCCCATAAAACGCCTGGAAATCTACCCTGGCAGCAGGGCTGTGCTTGGAGAGATGGCGGCGCGTGAGTCAAACAGCAATGGAGAGAGGCAGGGAGAAGAAAAGGGGGTTTGGAAAAGCGCTCAGGTCTGGAAGATTTCTCGGGCAGCCTGTTACTCTGCTTAAAGGTCAGAGCAGGATGGAATGGCAGGAAGGCGGGCTGCAGAGATGGTGGCCGGCAGTTTGCATGTTTGGCAATGCAGCGGAGGGCCAGCCGCAGGAACTTGGCCACCGCAGATCCGCAGGTTAAGAACCACAATGAATCAGAGGACTGGCAGCCTTGGGAGGCATCTGTGCCCAGCTGTCTGCCCTGAGGCACGGCTTCCCATTAGCAACCGCCTCCGCCACAAATACCACCAATGAACTCTCAGGAGAATGTCAGAAGTTCCCTGTGGCTGGATCAGGCCAAAAGTCCCGCCAGGATGCCCCTAAGGAAGCCTCCTCAGACGAGGTGATTCCCGAATGGCTTGCAGAGTCAGAAGAACATCAGAAGAGCTTGCTGGATCAGGCCAAGGACCCATCTAGTCCAACAATGGCCAACCAGATGCCTGTGGGGAAACCCACAAGGGGGACCAAGAGGAGACATATTCCTGGAGGAGAGCCAGCCAGATGTTTCCATGGGAAACCGGCAAGCAGGATTTGAGCAGAAGTGTCCGCAAGTGGTCTTCAGAAGCAGTGCTTCTGTGGAGGCAGAGCAGAGCTACCATGACTGTTGTTGTTGTTGTTGTTTAGTCGTTTAGTCGTGTCCGACTCTTCGTGACCCCGTGGACCAGAGCACGCCAGGCACTTCTGTCTTGCACCGCCTCCCGCAGTTTGGTCAAACTCATGTTCGTAGCTTCGAGAACACTGTCCAACCATCTTGTCCTCTGTCGTCCCCTTCTCCTACCGGTAGTGCCCTCCATCTTTCCCAACATCAGGGTCTTTTCCAAGGATTCTTCTCTTCTCATGAGGTGGCCAAAGTATTGGAGCCTCAGCTTCACGATCTGTCCTTCCAGGGAGCACTCAGGGCTGATTTCCTTAAGAATAGATAGGTTTGATCTTCTTGCAGTCCATGGGACTCTCAAGAGTGTCCTCCAGCACCAAAATTCAAAAGCATCAATTCTTCGGCGATCAGCCTTCTTTATGGTCCAGCTCTCACTTCCATACATCACTACTGGGAAAACCATAGCTTTAACTATACGGACCTTTGTCGGCAAGGTGATGTCTCTGCTTTTTAAGATGCTGTCTAGGTTTGTCATTGCTTTTCTCCCAAGAAGCAGGCAACAACAATCTGCCTCTTGCAGGAGGGAATCCCACAGATTCTTTTCTGTGTCCTGAATCTTTCAACATTCAGCTTCCTTCGGTGTCCCTGGTTTTTAGTGTTATGGAAGAACTTTTCTCCACCCTTCTTCCTTCGTGCCATGCATCGTATTATAAACTTCTGTCTAGCATCTTGCCTCTTCCTCATCATATTTCTAAACTGCAATGTCCCAAATGCTACAACCTTTCTTCATAGGGAGTCGCTCCATCCCTTGACCAGGGGTCAGCAAACTTTTTCAGCAGGAGGCTGGTCCACTGTCCCTCAGACCTTGTGGGGGGCTGGACTAGATTTTGAAAAAAATATATGAGCGGATTCCTGTGCCCCACAAATAACCCAGAGATGCATTTTAAATAAAAGGACACATTCTACTTATGTAAAAACATGCTGATTCCCGGACCGTCTGAGGGCCAGATTGAGAAGGTGATTGGGCCAGATCCGGCCCCCGGGCCTTAGTTTGCCTACCCCCATGCCCTTGATTGTTAAAGTTGCCCTTTCCTCACCCCCCCTCAACTCTTCAATACCTTTTTTGAGGTGAGGCATTAAGAGGTGTACTCAAAATGTTTCCCAAATGCGGTTGTACCATAAATTTGTATTATGATACTGGCCATATCCAGGGTGTTTTGCCCCCAGCTGGAACTCACTCCATTCCAGCCCCTCTCAGGTGGGTGCCATTGCCATTCTAAGAGAACAAGGGAGGTGTTCGTGGTGAGTTCCATCACCTCTTTCTCTAGAAAAATAGCACTGGGGCCCGTATCCGAGCATGGAGCACCCCTCAAGTCTATCCAATTTATTGCTCTGCCCATCCACTTCCCGTCTTTTCACAACTCCTCATTTGCATCCAGCAGCTCACGCTGAATTGCACACCTGCATCCAGGTATCTCAGCTACCTTCATCTCAGGGCAGGCGTCACTCAGGGCCAGTCACCTATTTCAACCGAGACGAATGGAAGAGGAGTCTTGCTGCTCTCTCCTCCTGGCATCCATTCTTTCGCGAGGTAGAAGAGAGTTCAGCATGTCCCATTCCTTGAGGTCAGGGGAAACTTTTTCTCCCCCCCCCCCATAGCTCTTAGTGGGTGGCTGCATTTCTTACAAACCGCACCGGCCATGGCTGTATTTATTTTGCCCCCTGTCAGAAGGAGGAAAGAGGGCAACCTCTGCCAAGTAATTTTACCCCAAAGTATTTCCTGCAGATTCCCTCCAAGACAGCTTGATCGGAGGTTACCTGGGGCTGCGGGGGTGATGGGCAGATGGACTGGTGCAGCCCCACAATTGCTAGAGGATTGTTCTGGATGGTCCAGCAGCAAGGGAAGGGGGTGGAGGAAGAGGTCCAAAGGGGGGGGGCGGCAAGTCAAATGGAGATGGGACAGGTCTCTCCAGCTGCAAGCCTTTTTCATTCCAGAAGACAAGCTCTCTTCTCTGGCCAGGGCTCAGCCCTTTCCCAAACTGTATTAAATCCTCCAGGAATTCAGAGGGTTTTAAAAAAATATTAATATTTATTTAAGAGAATTTCATTTATAAAAAGAAAGAGTGAGAAAAAGAGAGTGAGAATGAAATAAAAGAAAAAATACTGTTACATTACTATATATTAATATACAGGTGCGTATATTCTTGTTAGGGACGCAGGTGATGCTGTGGGTTAAACCACAGAGCCTAGGGCTTGCTGATCAGAAGGTCAGCGGTTCGAATCCCTGTGACGGGGTGAGCTCCCGTTGCTTGGTCCCAGCTCCTGCCAACCTAGCAGTTCGAAAGCACATCAAAATGCAAGTAGATAAATAGGAACCGCTACAGCGGGAAGGTAAACGGCGTTTCCATGTGCTGCTCTGGTTTGCCAGAAGCGGCTTTGTCATGCTGGCCACATGACCTGGAAGCTATACGCTGGCTCCCTCAGCCAATAATGCGAGATGAGCGCCGCAACCCCAGAGTCGGTCACTGCTGGACCTAATGGTCAGGGGTCCCTTTACCTTTTTATATTCTTGTTATCCTAATACACACAAAATTGTCAACAACCTGATATATTCTGTGTAAACTCCTTCCAAGTATCATTGTATTCGCCCAAAGAAAGTCTATGTCCATAGACTGTCCATTCATATGTTGCCGTTAAGGGGAATCCAATCTCTATCCTTCCAGAGGAATTCAGAATCATTATTAGACGCAGCAATGTGTAATGGTTAGAGTGTTGGACTAGGGCCTGGGAGAGCAGGGTTCAAATCCACAGTCAGCCACAAAGCTCACTAGGTGACCTTGGACCAGTCACCATGTCTGAGCCTAACCTACCTTGCAGGGTTGTTGTGCGGATGAAATGGGGAGGAGGAGAACCATGGACACCCATCTTGAAGCTCCTTGAAAGACAAAGGTGGCATATACTGTAGAGTATATGTAATAAGTAAATAAGCATCAGTTGCTTGAAACTCCAGGAGGGGAGAGTGCTTCTGTGGTGCAATCCTGTCTAGAAGGAGGATGGAGGCTGTCTCTGAGCACACCCACTTTTGCCACACACATACACCACTGGTGTGTGACCACTGGAAGGAAGCCACCCAGAGTGGCTGGGAAAACCCAGCCTCATGGGTGGGGTATAAATAATAAAATTATTACTATTATAATTGAATTGAATTGATAATATAATTGAATTGATGCTTTTGAATTATGGTGCTGGAGGAGACTCTTGAGCAGGGGTCCCCAGACTTACTGGGCTTCGGGCTGGAGGGCAGGGGAGTGCGTGCCCGTGCACATGCGCACACGCACACAGTCGGAAAAAAATCACCGAAAATCGCTTGTGCGCATGCGTATGGGCCTCCCCCGACCTGGAAGTGCATCGGAAATGACCTCTTCTGGGTCGGGAGAGGCCCATACGCATGCGCACAAAGGATTTTCGGCGATTTTTTGCCGATTTTGAAGATCGCCGGCGCGCCGTAAGAGCGGGCAGCGCCAGCGGGCGGCGGGGGTCGTCGCGGGCCGGATTGGGAGGCCAATTGGGCCGCATCCAGCCCGGGGGCCGTAGTTTGGTGACCCCTGCTCTTGAGAGTCCCATGGACTGCAAGAAGATCAAACCTATCCATTCTGAAGGAAATCAGCCCTGAGTGCTCACTGGAAGGACAGATCCTGAAGCTGAGGCTCCAATACTTTGGCCACCTCATGAGAAGAGAAGACTCCCTGGAAAAGACCCTGATGTTGGGAAAGATGGAGGGCACAAGGAGAAGGGGACGACAGAGGACGAGATGGTTGGACAGTGTTCTCGAAGCTACGAACATGAGTTTGACCAAACTGCGGGAGGCAGTGGAAGACAGGAGTGCCTGGCGTGCTCTGGTCCATGGGGTCACGAAGAGTCGGACACGACTAAACGACTAAACAACAACAACAACATTACTATTATTCCCCATGAGGGAATGTGTCCCAGCAGCTGGAAAAGGTGCCCGCTGCTTGACCTGCTCAAACGCCCCTGGGTCACACCTCTGCCCCAATTCCATTCCCCAAGAGCATCTCCCTGTACAACTGGGAATGTTCTCCATTTGAAACCCCAAAGTGCTGCCGCCGGTCAGTTTAGACACGTGGTTCCCAACGTGGGGCACACGCCCCACAGGGGGAGCAATTTGATTTTTAAGGGGAGGGGCAATTTGGAAGCTTGTTAATGGCCAAGTTAATGGCCTTTTAGGCTTCCTCCATGTGAATAGGAGTTCACTTTTTGAATAATAAGAATTACATGGGGGGGCACCAGGATTTTAGAGGTGCTTAGGTAGAGCTGGGCCAAAAACAGGTTGGGGACCACTGGTTTAGAGGTTACTGGATGGACCAACACTCTGTCTCTGCATATACGGCAGCTTCCTGTGTTGCTGGTCGCTCCCTGTGTGTGTCCTCAGTGCACTCCGCCCTTGGCAGGATAAGGAGAGAGAAATTCCAAGGATTTGCCCCCCCCCCCCGGCTCCTTTATCTGCAAGGCAACAGCGAACTGATCTCCCAGTGACATTGTTGCAAGGAAGAGCGTAGCAGCCAGCCCTTGCAGCTGGACAGCAGCCGAGATCTGTCTCATTGTTTCCTTTCTTGCTGCAGGTGCAGAGTCCGTGCAGATAAGGAGGGCTCTTCGGTTGTAAAAAGGCGTCTCTCTTGGAAGGTCAAGCCGGCAAGTCGAAACATTAAGTAGAAGTGAAATCATTTCCAAACTCGGCTCCTGAAAGAGCACGAGACAAATGAGGGGGAGGCCCTCAAAGGTATTTTCAAGATGTTGTGGTTTCAGGAACTGGTGAATTTGGGACCAACTGCAGGGTGGGGGTGGGGTGGGGCTGTATCCTGAGAATCTAGTGTTGAGATCCTGTGTGTATACAAGGTCCAGGACTTCACGGACAGCTGCCAGATCAAGCAGAGGGATCTGTCTTGACCAGGGGGTCTCCAAACGTACCACGCTTCGGGCCGGTGCCTGCAGTGCCGATCACGCGGCAGGCTGGAGGGTGGGGGAGCACATGGGAGCTCACGGCCATACGTGTGCACACATGCTATTTCCGGCACACTTCTGGGTCGCAGGAGCACTGGAAATAGCTTGTGCTTATGCGCACAGGCCTCCTCCGACCCAGAAGTGTGCCGGAAATGATGCTTGCGCATGCGTACAAGCTATTTCTGGTGCTCCTGCGACCCAGAAGTGGGCAGCCGTGCTGCGCCACACCGCACCATGCCGGTAAGAGCGGGCAGCGGTAGTGGCCGGTGGCGGGTGCCGTGGGCCGGATATATGAGTCCTTCGGGCCGTAGTCTGGGGATGCCTGGTCTTGACCATGTAGATACTTTTGGTGGGATCTTTCAGTTAAAGATTTGGGATAGACTGTTTGGAGAAAACACTGCAGAAGGGCTCTCCAACCTTCATATTGTGCCCTAAATTCCAGGCAGGATCCAACCCAAAGGGGTGCAAAGTCGCATTTTGAACATTTGTATCCTGCCTCACTGTGTCAGGCGACAACCTCAGGCAGTTCACAAGATGCTACCTTTGAAATCAAAATAGCTTCCCCAGACTGGCCAGCTTGCACAAATTAAAACAGTGCAGAATAAACACAGTTAAAAACATGTGAAAGATAACAGTTAATTATCTGTGATTATTCTGTAACAGAATTAAAACAATATAAAAACAGATCTGTTAAAATACAGTTCGTAAAAGCAACATAGCACTATTAAAGCCCTTTCCTTAAAAAACAGTCAGTTGCCAAAGGCAAGGAGGGAGCCAGTCTGGCTTCTCTAGGGAGGAAATTTCAAAGTTGTCTGGGAGGAGCCACCACTGAGAAGGTCCTCTCCTGTGTCCCCACCAAGGGTGTCTGTGAGGGTGGCAGGACTGAGAGAAGAGCTTCCCCTGAAGATCTCAGAGCCCAGGCAGGTTCGTATAGGAGATTTACTCCACTTTCAGCAGGACCTCTCAGGCTCCCATGTCTCATAGGAGGTAAGGGGGCCTATTTCTTCAAGAGATCTGACTTATGGTACAAGCCCAAACAGGAAGCTCTGTCTATCGCTTTGTCTATTTATGGAGCTTCTGAGTCTGCAAAAGGCTAGACCCCGAAGTCCTGTGTTCAGTTCTGGGTGCCACAATTTAAGAAGGATTTTGACAAAGCGGACCGTGTGCAGAAGAGGGCGACCAGGATGATCAGGGGTCTGGAAACCAAGCCTGATGAGGAACGGTTGAGGGAGCTGGGCATGTTTAGCCTGGAGAAAAAGGCAACCGAGAGGAGATATGATCACCAGCTTCAAAGAAGAGCTGTCACATGGAAAATGGAGCAAGCTGCTCCAGAGGGTAGGATCTATACTAAAGGAGTCAAATGACTAGAAAGGAGATTCCATCTAAACATCAGGGAAAACTTTATTATGGTAAGAGCTGTTTGGCAGTGGGGGGGGGGGGACTCCCTCAGAAGGTGACAGACTCTCCTTCACCGGAGGTTTTTCAACAGAGGTTGGATGGCCACCTGTCAGGGATACTTTAAGTTGTGATCCCTATGCTCCAGGGCAGGGGTTCCCAACAAAATTTTCTCGAGGACCCCTCATCGAGCCACTATTGTGACAAGGACCCCCATTAATTCCTAATCCTAAAATTAAAAAGTGAGAGCCAAATTAAGAGTCTTTTTATATTTTATAATCGGTTCGAGAGTCACTGACTTACTTGCTTGAACATCAAATGCATTATCTTCCTCTTCATCTGTAGGCCTTTGTCGTTTTAACGAACCACTTTTTAACCAACGGTCCATTTTTAACTACGCGAACTGTAGCTTCCGCGAAAAACAACGCTTTGTTTACAAACACTACTGTTTTGCAAAGAGGCAGCGCGCGCTAGGGAGGAGGGAGGGGAATGGAGAAGACAGGGTACCTGCGCAGTAGCGCACAAATGAACCCGACGCGCGCAAAGCATCTTGGGGAGGTGAGCGTTAGTAGAATGCGCGCACTGCCTCTTGGCAAAACAGTAGTATTTGTAAAGCGCCACCTAATGGCATACAGCAGAACTACTGCCTCTATCTAATTCTAGTTTTGCGCTAGACTCTGCTCATGCAGGAAGCGGCCAAAACAAAAAATCTGTTATCATACGAAATATATTTAATTTTTTTTTAATTCTAATAGCGTCTTGCGGACCCCTCTGGCATAGCTCGCGGACCCCTGGGGGTCCCCGGACCACCTGTTGGGAACCACTGCTCCAGGGAGTTGGGTTTGATGACCTTTGGGGGTCCCTCCCAGCTTTACGACTCTATAATTCCCTGCTTGATGTTCCATTCCAACCAGGGAACTCAGGTGGGCAGCCGAGCCCTGCAAGATAAACAGGATCAATCCCCCGTACCGCCTCAGCCTGCCTGTGTGTCTTTATTTTCGTCCTGGCTGTGGGCCCCAGTTCAAGGAGAGTTGAATTTCTGATACTGCGGAGAATACAAGAAAACTGTTGCGTTTTTAACATACTAACAATTCCTCTGCTGGCAGACCGTTGTGGCGGCACCAGGCACCCGCAGATCACACAACAGTTACTTAGTCGCAGGGAGCCTTCCGAATGCTGACTGGCACACTTGCAAGTGGCCTTTGTTTGCAGGGGGCTTGGGTGCCTGTTCCTCGCCCCAGCCCTGATGCAGGAGTGGGCAAACAGGAGGCGAGCTCTGCTGAATCAGCCACTCTCACCAGGCCAAGGAGATGGCTGGAGCGAGCCGGGGGGGGGGGAGCAGCTGCGTTCCGTCACAGGAAGTAGGACAGCAAGGTCTTCAAGCCAAGCAAGCTGAGTGGCAGAGTGGAGGAAGGCAGAGCTTTGCACCCAGGACCAAGAAGTCCAACTGCGGGAGACGGTGCAACCCTTCTTAGCCACTTTGCCAGAAATCATTGGTGGCCCTTGAAGATAAATAGGTTGGCAGACAGAGACACGGAGACAAAGACAGAGCAATACAGATACAGGGATACAGGGATGCAGATGGCAGTATTGGAGGTGTGCAGTTTTGCACCCTAGGCAAAGCTAACTACTTGCACACACACACACACACACACACACACACACACACACACACACCACATTTATTTATTTATTTGCTTCTTTGTTTAGCAAACGTCAATTTTCAAAAATGGATCTATTTTAGAAACAATGAAAAGCACAAAACGTGAAACTGCTGGATTGATTTTAAATTGCAAAAGCAAGTAATGCAACAATCTTTGATTATCTTTCTCCAATACAAAAGAAAGAAGACACTTTGGCACGCAAGTCACTTTGAATAATCTTGCGAATTAGGGTGGTAATTTTCTATCGGTCACAGCTCGTTAGAAAAATGAGTACATTTTCTAAATACAAGTAAGATGCAGGATTTAAAGTTAAGGGGACTTCCATTTTGTATCTCTCTGTGCATGTGTGTGTATAAAACAACCTCCAATCAACTTTACGATCTATTTCATCTATACATAAAAAAATCTAATTATGAGTTACTTCAAAACTGTCAAAATATAAAAAAGTAAAACCTGATCAGAAACTAAGATATAGCAGAAACTAATCTGTATAAAACTGTGCCCCTCTGAGTTCTGCATGCAAGGTGGCTGAACATTAGGCAAAGCAGCATACGATAATGTGTTTCTCAATTCGCACTCAAAGGTGGATGAATTTTCATGAGAAGAAGAAGAAGAAGAGGAGGAGGAGGAGGAGGAGGAGGAGGAGGAGTTTAGATTTGATATCCCACTTTATCACTCCCCTTCAGGACTCTCAAAGCGGCCAACATTCTCCTTTCCCCTTTGTGAAAGATTGCTTTCGCAAGCTTCACCCATCTTGAAGCTCCTTGAAAGACAAAGGTGGCATATACTGTAGAGTATATGTAATAAGTAAATAAGCATCAGTTGCTTGAAACTCCAGGAGGGGGGAGTGCTTCTGTGGTGCAATCCTGTCTAGAAGGAGGATGGAGGCTGTCTCTGAGCACACCCACTTTTGCCACACACATACACCACTGGTGTGTGACCACTGGAAGGAAGCCACCCAGAGTGGCTGGGAAAACCCAGCCTCATGGGTGGGGTATAAATAATAAAATTATTACTATTATAATTGAATTGAATTGATAATATAATTGAATTGATGCTTTTGAATTATGGTGCTGGAGGAGACTCTTGAGAGTCCCATGGACTGCAAGAAGATCAAACCTATCCATTCTGAAGGAAATCAACCCTGAGTGCTCACTGGAAGGACAGATCCTGAAGTTGAGGCTCCAATACTTTGGCCACATCATGAGAAGAGAAGACTCCCTGGAAAAGACCCTGATGATGGGAAAGATGGAGGGCACAAGGAGAAGAGGACGACAGAGGATGAGATGGTTGGACAGTGTTCTCAAAGCCACCAACATGAGTCTGACCAAACTGCGGGAGGCAGTGGAAGACAGGAGTGCCTGGCGTGCTCTGGTCCATGGGGTCATGAAAAGTCGGACACGACTGAATGGCTAAACAACAACAACAACAACAACAACAACAACAACAACAACAACAACAACAACAACAACAGAGGCCGCCCATAGACAACTTCTCGCTGCAGAATCCAGCCTTAACAAATCTCCTTATGATATGGAAATCCTTAATTATGTATTTTCCATTTTTTTATATTGTGCTTTTAAGTTGTGAACTGCCCTGAAATCTACGGGTATAAGGTGGTATAAACGATAAATGATAATGATAATGATATGGTTGTGCACTTTTTGAGGTGTTTTATTTATTGTTTCTACTTTTGTTACATTTGCAAGTATGTAATATTTTTTTCATGTTGTAAACCACCTTGAGCATGGTTCTAACTATGGAAAGGAGCATGCGAATAAAATGATGTGTGTATTTAGGAGCATGCGCTTGGTGGGCCATTGGCCCCACTCAGGAGATATTTACAGGTCTCCTTCTATTTCCGATGTTCGGGTTGTGGCGTGCAGCTGCCAGAGTGCAGCCAGAACAGCACCACCCACGGAGGAAAGCTTGGGGTAACTCCAAGCCCTGGGGAAGTTCCACTCCCCCCCCCCACAAAAAACAACAAATAACATCCCAATGCAGAGGAGGATGGCGTGTGCTCAAGGGACACAGGGAAATGAAAAATGAGGGAAGCAGAGGGAGGGTGGCTGTGAAACCAAAGACCAGCAAGATGTTGACCATGAGCAATAGTAGCTTTTTGTGGCAAGTCCCACAGGCCCTTCTCCTCCATTGCTGCCGCTTTGGAGCCACAAGGAGCAGGAGGAGGTTTAGTTCTGGCGAGAAGGGAGATTACCTCACCTGGAGTACTGTGTCCAGTTCTGGGCACCACAGTTCAAGAAGGAGACTGACAAGCTGGAACGTGTCCAGAAGAGGGCAACCAAAATGGTCAAAGGCCTGGAAACAATGCCTTATGAGGAACGGCTTAGGGAGCTGGGTATGTTTAGCCTGGAGAAGAGAAGGTTAAGGGGTGAATTGATAGCCATGTTCAAATATATAAAAGGATGTCATATGGAGGAGGGAGAAAGATTGTTTTCTGCTGCTCCAGAGAAGCGGACACGGAGCAATGGATTCAAGCTACAAGAAAGAAGATTCCACCTAAACATTAGGAAGAACTTCCTGACAGTAAGAGCTGTTCGGCAGTGGAATTTGCTCCCAAGGAGTGTGGTGGAGTCTCCTTCTTTGGAGGTCTTTAAGCAGAGGCTTGACAGGCATATGTCAAGAATGCTTTGATGGTGTTTCCTGCTTGGCAGGGGGTTGGACTGGATGGCCCTTGTGCTCTCTTCCAACTCTATGATTCTATGATTATCTCTGCATTTCCCTGGTGCGATGGGCTGCGCCCTGCGGAAACACTTCCACATTTTGCCTCCCTCTTCCGAATCGCCTTTCAGCCTCCTGATGTCTAGATGCTCAGATGTTCTGCCCTTGACCTCCCTCCTCCTCCTCCTCCTCCTCCTCCTCCTCCTCCTCCTCCTCCTCCTCCTCCCCCCCCCAAACCGCCCCCCATCACACACACCCCTGAAGTGAAATTAGCTTACTGAAACATGTTTTCTTTTAGGAATCCGCAGCCTAATCCAGAACAAACAAAACACGTTTTCAGAAACCACCAAACGCATGAACTCTTGCCCTCGCCTTGACCGCGGGTGCTTCCTCCTCCCCTCTCCGCCCCACCAGCCCTTCCCTACTTCTCCCCCCCCACCCTGCGCAACAAACATTACCATATGCCTGAGGTTTCCAAGGCATTTCTTTCCAGTGACAGATACAATCTGCAACAAGGCAGACGCTGCAGACTGTTGTTTTTCTTTTTCTTTCTGACAACCACTGGAGGGGCGAGGGTTTATTCTTAATTTCCCCTCAATGGGTGTGGAACAAGGGGGGCTGCGTGTGTTCGGGGTCTGGATCGGGGTCTGTGTGTATATTTGTAGATGGTGCACAAAAGTTAAGGCTAAACTCTATATAAAGCCCTCCAACGAAGGAGAGGCCATCACCTTCCAATGTGGCCCATTCCATTGTCAAATGATGCTTGTCTTCAGAAAGTTCTTCCTCATATTTGGTTGGAATCACCTTTTTCATCATTTGAATCGGTTCAAGTCCTCCCCTCTGCAGCGGCGGAAATCAGGCTTGTTCCATCTTGCATGTGGCAGCCCTTCAGATATTTAAAGATGGCTGTCCTATCCACCCTAGGTCTTCTCTTCTCCAGGCTAAACTTCCCCAAGTCCCTTAATCATCCCTCATATGTCTTGGTTTCCAGGCTCTCAGTTATCTTGGTGACTCTCTTCTGCCTTTTCCAGCTTGTCAATCTCCTTCTTTAACTGTGGCTCCCAGAATGGGACACAGCAGGACTCCAGCTGGGGATTGAGAAGGGCAGCAGTCCTATTCCTCCTTGTGATCTGGACACTAGGCTTCTGTTGGTGTCGCAGTGGGCTGAGTCCTACCCTGGATCCCTTGGAATGAATGATTGGCGCTCTCCATTTTCATGGAAAGTGTGTAAAGTTTTGCTCTGCAGCTTCCTTTGCACTTTTTAATGTTTTTAGATAGCCTGTGCTGTAAGCCTGCCACAGTGGCAGGGGAAACCCAGACAGATGGGTGGGCTATAAATAATAAAATTGTTGTTGTTGTTCCATGATTGAATTCAAGATGGCCTCCTGGATTACTTAAACTAAAAAGCTTAAACTAGCCTATCTAAAGTTCCCTATTAAGCTGCACAGGGATGTACTGTGTCGAACTCACAAACGTGAGGAAGGGAGGATAATCTCTAATAAATATATCCTCTCCTGGCATCTGTTCACATCCTTACATGCTCACCCCCATTTTCACAGTCTGGGGGTTCCTGAAACGGTAAATGACAAACTCTCCAAACACACTGCAGTGCAAAATTCAGGCTAAATGTGTTAGTTTGCTATTATGAGTCACAGAAAAGCAATCTTGCCTTGTGATTCTCTGTCAAGCGTTCGGTTGCCCTGACTGTGGGACTCAGCTGAGGACAGGGCTTGAAACAGACCCAAATTCTGACAAATGAGCGAGCGCTTTAAATGAAACCCAGATTGACGGTTGTTTTGGAGATGCCTTCGCGGTGTTTTGGGGGCGGCTGGCTTCCCGTTTTAGTACATCTGGAGCTGACTGAGGCCTGTGAATTCCGCTCGCCCCGCCTTGTGCAACTCAAAGTAATCTCAGAGTCAGCCAAAGGAAATGACTCCAAGGCTACTTTGGTGACCTCTGTTTGGAGAAGATATTGGCATCCTCCGTTTGGACTCTGGGTCTTGTAAGGCATTGTCACCGGAAGCTGAAGTCACCACCTTTGTGTCCTTTTCACCTCTGAGTCATCTCACCAAATCCCCAACCCCATGGGATGTCAAATCTAGGAAGGTCAGTGTTTGCCAGTTTACAAAGAAAGGAGGAGATGAGGGCATTTCCTGCTTCGTGAAGCATTTGGAGATGTGAGGAAGACGCGGAAGGAGACTCCTTTGAGCTGAGCCACACAGCCATCCCTTATTTCACACCAGATAAGAACCTGCTGGATCAGGCCAGTGGCCTATCTGGTCCAGCATCCTGCTCTTACAGCGGTTGACCAGATGTCTGTGGGAAACCCTCAGGCAGGATTTGAGCACAAGCACCAAAAAACAAAAAACAAAACCCTACTGCTATTCCAGGCTGCATCAATATGTGTCTAGCGTCCAGATCAAGGGAAATCATAACCCTGCTCTATTCCACCATCTTCAGACCAAGCCTGGAGTCCTGTGTCTGCTTCTGGGCACCACAATTTAAGAAAGATGTCGCCAAGCTAGAAAGTGTGCAGGGCAAGGGGAGCAACCAGGATGATCAAGGTCCTGGAAGTCAAGCCTGATGAGGAATGGTTGAGGGAGTTGGGCATGTTTGGCCTGAAGGAAACTGAGTGGAGATATGATAACCATCTTCAAATATCTAAAGGGCTGCCACATGAAACATGGAGGAAGCTTGTTTTATTTATTTCCAATAACCCCCTAGGTTTTTTTTGCTGCTCTAGAGAGCAGGACCCAAACCAATGGATTCAAATGACAAAAAAATAGAGTCTAACGAAACATTAGGAAGAGCTTTCTGATGGTAGGAGCTGCTCATCAGTGCAACAGACTCCTTCAGAAGGTGATGGACTCTCCTTCCTTGAAGGTTCTTAAATATAGGTTGTATGGTCATCTGTCATGGATGCTTTAGCTGGGATTCCTGCATTGCAGGGGGTTAGACTAGATGAGCCTCAGGATCCCTTCCAATTCTACAACCCCCTGATTCCTGCATTGCAGGGGGTTGGACTAGATGAGACTCTAGGTTCCTTCGCACATTAGAATTCTATGATTCTATTAAATGGGATTAGGCCAACTCATGGAAGATGAACCCCTCAATGACCATAATGGCCCCAGCAACAAAGGCCTTGGTGCTCAGACATTTTGGCTCCCAAACACCACAAACCCGGAAGTGAATGTTCTGGTTTGCAAACGTTCTTTGGAACCTGAACGTCCGATGGGGCTTCCGCAGCTTTTGATTGGCTGCAGGAGCTTCCTGCAGCCAATCAGAAGCCACACTTTGGTTTTTGAATGTTTTGGAAGTCGAACAGACTTTCGGAACGGATCCTGCTTGGCATCCAAGGTACGACTGTAGTTTATTTTGGTACAGTTGCTTTTTTATAAATCTTATCCCACAGGAATATAGATGTTGTTGTTGTGGTGGTGCAGCCCCTTGGCTCAGCACCCTGTGTGGATAAACTACCCACACCACTTGAAATCTGGTGCTGCACATGGATTTCTTATGGACTTCCTACAGGCACCTGCTTGCCCACTATGCCAAACTGGATGCTGGACTCAGTTGACTTCCAACTGTGGGATCCTCTGATGCCAAGAAAGGTGCTCTCAGCGTCTTCCTTGAGCTGCAATCCCACACATATTTCTCAGATTTCCAGATTTCTAATGAAATTGCAGTTGTAGGACTATGTACAACGACTGGTGTGCACATGTGCTGGGATTTTGCATAGCTGCCTAATAAGGAATTCCATAGACCCATTGCATCAGTCTAGCTTCTGCCAACCCTTCTGTCTGGCATGTTTTTTCTTGTCTGCAGATTGCAAACAGATTCTTCTACTTAGATAATGTTCATCAGAAGAAAGCCCCTAACTGTTTCTTGAGTTCTTCCCGGAGAATTCATACGGCATCTTTCCCATTTCTTGGGAAAATAGATTCCTAACTAGTGCATCAGCTAGGCTTGTACACATGATTTGACCGAATCCCTGATCCTGAGACAGATCAGGCCTAGGAGGAGGGATCGGGGCCTTGCTCAAGTTGGGTTGAGAAAACTCTGGATCGTTTGAAGTTGAGTGGTCCAGACACATCAAGGCCATTGGGCAGGAAAGAGAGGCAGGCAGGAGCGAGAAAGCTGAGAGACCACGAGAAGGAGAGACCTGCCCGGTGGTTGCAACTTAAGAACCTCAGAAGAGCCTGCTGGATCAGGCCATTGGCCCACCAAGTCCATCATCCTGTTCTCATGGTGGCCAACCAGATGCCCATTTTCAGAAAAACAAAACAATGTTACAAGAACCTGATTGATCAGGTCACTGGCCTCTCTTGTTGAGCATCATGTTCTCATGGTGGCCAACAAGCAAGACACACAGGGCCGTCTTAAGCGCCCCTGGCGCCGTGGAGTGACGGATACCTCTGGCGCCCCCCATGCCCCATTTCCCAGCGCAGGCACAGCGCAGTTGTCACCGGGGGTCTACCTAGAGCTGGCCCTGAAGACACATGGGCATAACTTATGATTCCTGCAACTTATGAACCTCCCCCGTCTCCAACCATAGATGCAGTACCTGTATATCTTTCCGGCCTCAATCTTTCAGCCCCTACGCTTTGGAACTACCTGCCTTAAAAGCTCTTTTCGCACAAGGTCTGCTTCAGTTACCTGGTGCAAGAAGATCTTTTGAGCTCTCTGCCTTGCTCGCAGGGGTGTTTCTAAGGAGGTGATTTGAATGGGCACGATTTTGCATCTCTGTGGAACCCTTGGGAGCAAACCCCCCACAGGAGAAGCTACCGTTATTGAGAAGAAGTGTTCTTATGCTCATGTAATGATCACTTGACCTAAAAGAATGCATTAGTTGCAGGAAATATGGCGATGATAATGAGCTGAATGGTTGCAAGCAGAAGAATCTGCCTATAGCCATATATAGATATATATTCAGAATGATGGAGCAAGAAAACACATGGATGGAGAAACCTATTGGCTGTAGGCCGTTCTTTTCTGGATGTTTCGTAGAGAAGTTGTTTGAAAGCAGTCATCTTCCATCCATCTGCTGCCTCCTGGAAGGCTTCCCTCAGGTTCATGAACTTCTGCATGCCTCCGCAGAATGGGTCACTGTGCACACACAGACAGCTTGCTCACAGATGATTCCACGAACTCTGGCTGGATTCCCGCACTCTTCCACTTTTACAACCTTGTTTATCAATGAGCTACACAGATGAGCGCCAGTCAGCGCCCCCCCTGCACACCATGTTTTCCTTGCAGGGAGGCAATTTCTTGCAAATCTTCTCTTCTGCCTGGGCATGCCTGGAGCATCAGGCCTGCAGTCCTCTCTGCTCGCTTACCTGGGAGTAGGGGAGGGAAGAGAAATTTGGCATGGCATGTAAAGTTGTACCCATACCTAATTCATGTTTCCTGAAAAATTGCACAAACCGAAAGGTAGCCACCTTTCGAAATTTGCCTTCTCCGAATTCTGCAACGCAGATCTCCAGTAATGTGCGCAGAATTATGTACATATAGTATGGTTAGGTGTGTGAATCATTGCAGATATTAGTAACATAATGTGCTAAAATGCATTCTATTAGGGCATATTGCCTTGTAAAAATGTGTGCAGCAGTTCACATAGACGTGAATGTCCTCTGTCCTGGATGCTTCAGCTGAGATTCCTGCCTTGCAGGGGGATGGGCTACATGGCCCTTGGGGTCCCTTCCCTACAATTCTATGATTCTGTGACATGGAGATGAATTTTCATGAAAAACAGGAAAACTGCACTGTGAAATTCGGATAAAGGTGAATTTTCAAGGCTGGCTAAGTTTCAGTTCTTGTCTCATTTCAGGAAGTACGGGTTTTGTCAAATCAACTAAATTAAACGGAAAGTCTTCTCCATCTCTAATCATGAATATCTCACCCCATTGAGTTCACTGGAATTGAAGTTCAGTTCACATGGTCTGGACTCAAGCCATGACTTTAGGATAGGATCTTCTTCTTCTTCTTCTTCTTCTTCTTCTTCTTCTTCTTCTTCTTCTTCTTCTTCTTCTTCTTCTTCTTCTTCTTCTTCTTCTTCTTCTTCTTCTCCTCCTCCTCCTCCTCCTCCTCCTCCTCCTCCTCCTCCTCCTCCTCTTCTTTGGCGATCACTTGTATCTGAGTACGTTTGTCTTCCATAAACACGGTTTTAACAATGGGTCCGTTAGTGACTGTGGAGGCCAATTCTGGATCCGCACGTCCTTCCACAATGGGGACATTAGTTTCCGGGCGGGAGTTGATCACGGTGTGGATTTGCCAAGCATGCCTTCCTCTTAACATATTTCTCCCTTACGTCCTGAGATCGAGTGTCTTCAAAGCCCATGACACCTTTGATAAAGGCTGTTCTCCAACTGGAGCACTCGCAACTGGGAAATCCTGGCCTGCGAGCACTCCAGTTAGGATAGGATAGCCCTATTGTGATGGGGGGGGAGGAGGTAAAGGACCCCTGAAAATTAAGTCCAGTCACAAATGACTCTGGGGTTGTGGCGCTCATCTCACTTTACTGGCCAAGGGGACATTTGTCTGTAGACAGTTTTTCCAGGTCATGTGGCATGACTAAGCCGCTTCTGGCAAAACCAGAGCAGCGCATGGAAACACCGTTTACCTTTACGCTGGAGCGGTACCTATTTATCTACTTGCACTATGACATGCTTTCGAGCTGCTATGTTGTGATAGGATACCCGTCTTCAAATATCTGAAGGGCCGTTGTATGAAATTGTGCAAGCTTGTTTTCTGTTGCTTCTGAGGGGAAGACCTGAACCAATGGATTCAAATGACAAGTAGATTCCAACTGAACATTCAGAAGATCCTTTGGACAGCAGCAGCTGGATCCTAGCCATTAGGAGACCCATCCTCTTCCCTGGATGGCCATCTAAGCCATTTTTGTGGCAACCACTGCATAATATGATGGAGTACTTTCTTTTGTCTCTTCTGGAGAGTCCACCACCTTCTGAGATAGACCTGCCACAGTCACTGTTGTTACAGTAAGAGCTGATTTGGCTGTGGAATGGTGGAATCTCTTTCATGGGGGGCTTTTAAACAGAGGTTGGGCAACCAAAATGATCAAGGGAGCAACTCTCCTATGAAGAAATGTTGCAACATCTGGAAGAAAAGGAAAGTAAGAGGTGACACGAAAGAAGTTGATAAGATTATGCGTGGCTAAGGACCTGTTTTTCTCCCTCTCTCATAACACTAGAACTTGTGGACATCCAACAAAACTGAATGTTGGAAGAAAGTCCTTCGTGCAGCACAGAGTTAAACTATGGAACTCACTCCCCCAGCCAACTTGGACAGTTTAAAAGAGGGTTAGACAAATTCACAGAGGAGAGGGCTATCGATGGCTCCTGGGCAAGATGGCTCTGCCCTGCCTCCACAATTAGAGGCAGCAATGCTTCTGAAGACCAGTTGTTGGAAACCACAGGGGGGGGGAGAGTTGCTCTTGTGTTCAAATCCTGCTTGCTGTTTTCCCACAGGCACCCGGTTGGCCACTGTTAGACTAGACAGGCCATTGGCCTAATCCATCAGGCTCTCCTTATCTTCTTACGTTATGCTAAATAGCCAACTGTCAAGGATTCCTTAGCTGTGATTCTTGCAGATTGTAGGGGCTTGGCCTCGATGACTCTTGGGAGTCCCTTCCAACTCTAGAATTCTAGGATTCTATGTTACAGGCAGCACCTGCTTGCGCCATTGGCAAGACCGGAGCAATGAACACAAACCTTGAACCTTGCACTAAGTTCGAACGGGGTTTCTTTTGCTTCCACGCAGTGACTATTTTCGACTGAAATTCTTTCTATGCCGTACAGTGAAAGCCCCCATTACCCAGAAACTCTTCTGGGCGGAAAAGTCTTTTCAGAGCCAGGTTGATTTTCAACACACACACACACACACACACACACACACACACACACACACACACAGAGAGAGAGAGAGAGAGAGAGAGAGAGAGAGAGAGAGAGAGAGAGAGAGAGAGAATTTAGCAAGGCCATTGGAACCAAAAGGATTTGGGGAGGGTTGGTGGAGGGGTTGAATGTCAAGGGGTGGAAATGACCTTTGTGCATGGCAGCCCTCCAGAGCCTCTTTGACCGGTGGAGACACAGAGAGGCAATGTCTTGCGAACCGAGGGAGGTGAGCTTCACTGAGCCTGTTTTCATCCAAACTATCTTGGTGGCACTGAGTTTTGGCTGTGATCTGCGCCCGGGATTTAGTTCATGAGACACCGAGGCACCAGGAAACAGTTTGGAAAGAACCTTTCTCTCCCCCCCCCCCAAGGTATTTTTTTTCTATTAAGCCAAAGGATGGAAACAAATTATTTTCTGAAACCGGGAACCCTTTCAGCGTTATTTCTGGCACTCGGCTCCTTTCCAAGTCAATTCCCTTTCAAGGTGGAAAAAGTCAATTCTTGGAGGTTTCGTAACAAGCTCTGGGGACTGGAAGGTTTGCGGCTGGAGAGGACAAGGCAGCTGGATGGGCGGGATTCACTGAAAAAGTTAGAATGCCAAGGGAGAAAGAAATAAACTCAAGGTGTGGGGTGGATCAGTGGTATTGAAAGCGACAACGGGTTGAAAGGGGGTCATGGGGGGTTACCCCCTCTTTGCCAATGTCAAGGAGTTTAAATGTCTTCCCATGTCCTAAATCTGTTGGTTCAGGTTCTACTTAGAGGGTAGAACCTGAAACAATGGATTCCAATGGCAAGAAAGGAGATTTTGACTAAATATCAGGAGGAACTTTCTGAGGATGAGAGCCGTTCAACTGGGGAACAGACTCCCTGGGGGTGGGGGGGCTCTCCTTTCTTGGAGGTTGGATGGCCACCTGTCAGGGATGCTTGAGCTGAGATTCCTGCATTGCAGGGGGCTGGACTGGATGACCCTTGGGGTCCCTTCCAGCTCAACAACTCTACAATTTTACGATTCTAAATCTCAGTTATCCATCTGTAAACTGGAAATAACCATAACTTGCTTTGAAGGTTTTGTTTTGTTTGCTTTGTTTTCAAAGAAAACACTCCAAAAACCCAGAAAGAAAGCCATTCTTTCTGTGGAAATGATTAACTGCTTTTGGAAGAAGCCTTCTTGGTTACCTCCAGACAGGACAAATGTGATAAACGCCATCAGATGTGTAGAAAAGAAAGCGCCATATAATTGACTGGTTGGCACCGCACTCGGGCGCAGCGCTCTGGGAGGAAGGCGCTTAAGAATTGCTAAGGTGTGGCCGAAATGAAACACACATTCCCTCCCGCCCCACGGCCTGCTTTCCTGAGATGATGGAAAGATTTGTGTCAGCTCTGGTTTGGAAGCCGCTGTAAGCCATCCATGGCTGCGCAAAGTGCTCTTGGCTCCGACCGTGATGTGGTGAGCTCTGGTGGGGCCGGATCAGTGCCGCGGCAGAGTCGGGGGGGGGGCTCTCGAGCAAAGGAGAAACGAGGTGAGAGGAGTCAGCAGGAGCCTTCCGAGGGGGGGGGGACGCTTCGCTGAGCGCAACTCTGAAGGAGTAACTGGAAACAATTTAGTCTCGTCGAGGGACCTCCAGCCTCCGCCAGATCGGCAGCTCTGGGCAAAAGTCCAGGATCCCACATAATGGGAAACAGCAGCAACTGATAAGCAAAAGTGATCATGCTAATGATGATAGGAACAAAAGGGGAAGGCTTGGAGAGCTACTGCTCTGGCAGGCTCCAGCTCCTGGGAGCGATGGTGGAAGCCTCACGCTCTTCAGCTTCCACACCAAGACGCTGATGGATGCCGGCAGGCAGGGGCATAGCAAGGGGGTGCGTAGGGGGTGGTCCGTCCCGGGTGCCACCCTGGAGGGGGGGTGACACTCGCCGTGCCCCCTGCAACTCCCAAGCTGAGCCCCGTCGCCCGGTAAAAACCCTCGCTCAGCGGCTGGCTGCTCGCTCACTTGCTTGGCGCACGCTTTGCTTCTTCCTGCTGCCCCAACAGGAAAAAGCAAAGCGTGCTACGGAGCAGGTTGCCAGTGGAATCCCAGCGCTGGAGCGGCACTGCCACCAAACCGCTCCGTAGCGCGCATGCACGCTATGGAGCGGGTTGCCGCTCCGGGTGTCCGAACGGCTTCCTATGCCGCTGCTGGCAGGCAGGCCCAAAATGGACCATGAGAATGAGTAGAATGGGATTCAGAAGGTCCCTGTATGGAGAGATGTGAGGACTCCATCTTGGGAAATCAGCTGGAGGAGACCAGGGCTTCTCAACTTGGCGCCCTCCAGATGTTGCCCAATCACAACTCCCATCAGTCCCACCCAGCCAAAAATGTTTAGAGGAAGAGACGGCACGGTGGAAGCTTATGAAAGGATGTCTGGAGAAAGAGGATAGAGAAAAGTTTTTCTCCCTCTCTCCTAATTTTAGAATTCAGGGACATCCCAGGAAGCTCCATCTTGATCCAGGACCAATAAAAAGAAAACTTCTCCAGGCAGAGCCATGTTAATCTATGGAACTTGCTTCCGCTGGAGACAGCGATGGCTACCAACTTAGATGGCTTTAAAAGTAGATTAGACAAATGTATGGAGGAGAGCCTAGCAGATGCCTCAATGGGAAACCAGCAAGCAGGATTCAAGCGCAAGAGCCCCCTTCCCTCCTGTGGTTTTCTGCAATTGGTATTCAGAAGCACTTCTGCCTCTGATAGTGGCCAGGAGCCACTGATAGCCCTCTCCTCTGTGAATTTGTCTAACCCTCTTTTAAAGCCGTCTAGCTTGGTGGCCATCGCTGACTCCTGGGGCAGTGAGTTCCAGAGTTGAACAGTGCGTTGAGTGAGGAAGCGCTTTCTTCCTCTTCTTCTACCTCTCTTTCAAATTGGAACCAGTGAAGGTGGTGAGGGTCCTGTGTGAGTGTCTGGAGGTGGGTGGTGGCTAACAGATTGAGGTTGAATCCTGACAAGACAGAAGTACTGTTTTGGGGAGACAGGGGTGAGCGGGTTTGGGGGACTCACTGGTCCTGAATGGGGTCACTGTGCCCCTAAAGGACCAGGTGTGCAGCCTGGGGGGTCATTTTGGACTCACAGCTGTCCATGGAGGCGCAGGTCAATTCTGTGTCCAGGGCAGCTGTCTATCAGCTCCATCTGGTACGCAGGATGAGACCCTCCCTGCTCGCAGACTGTCTCACCAGAGTGGTGCATGCTCTCGTTATCTTCCGCTTGGACTACTGCAATGCGCTCTACGTGGGGCTACCTTTGAAGGTGACCCGGAAACTGCAACTAATCCAGAATGCGGCAGCTAGACTGGTGACTGGGAGTGGCCACCGAGACCATATAACACCGGTCCTCAAAGACCTACATTGGCTCCCAGTACGTTTCTGAGCACAATTCAAAGTGTTGGTGCTGACTTTTAAAGCCCTAAACGGCCTTGGCCCAGTATACCTAAAGGAGCATCTCCCCGCTCCCCACCGTTCAGCCCGGACACTGAGGTCCAGCGCTGAGGGCCTTCTGCTGGTTCCCTCCCTGCGAGAAGTGAGGTTACAGGGCCTTCTTGATAGTGGCGCCTGCCCTGTGGAACACCCTCCCATCAGATGTCAAGGAAATAAACATAAGACATCTGAAGGCAGCCCTGTTTAGGGAAGTTTTTAATGTTTGAGGTATTATTGTATTTTTAATATCCTGTTGGAAGCCTCCCAGAGTGGCTGGGGAGGCCCAACCAGATGGGTGGGGCATAAATAATAAATTATTATTATTATTATTATTATTATTATTATTATTATTTGATCTGCTCTGAACCTTCCAGCATTCAGCTTTGTTGGATGTTATGAGAGAAGGAGCAAAACGTCAATGAAGGAGACTCTGCCGCATTCCGAGAGAGTGTGCTCCACTTTAAAATGTCAGGCTTGGTTTCTTAAGATTAAGATATCTTTATTGTCATTGTCCCCTTGCGGGAACAACGAAATTACTCGGTTGCTACATCCACTCAGATAAAGCATTCCGCATAATCCAAAATTACAAAACCTAATTAAAAACAGTAAATATAATACAAATAGCAAGTAAAATAAGATGACTTCAAAGTCCAGGCTTTCCATTTAAGGCCAGAATCGCTCTAGAGAAGAAACTGTTCCTGAGACGGCTCGTTCTTGCCTGCATAGTTCTATATCTCCGTCCCGATGGCAGGAGCTCAAAGAAATGGTGACCAGGGTGCGTTGGATCTCTTGATATATCTAGTGCTTTTCTATGGCACCTGGTGGTGTAAATTTGTTCTAAGGTGAAGAGTGAGCAGCCAATAATGCTCTCTGCTGTTTTAATAATTCTACACAGCCCTGCTCTTTCCTGAGAAGTACAGCTTCCGTACCACACACATAAACCGTACGTGAGCACGCTCTGTATGGCACAGTGATAGAAGGCAAGCAGCAGCTTTTGTGGAAGATGGCTTTTCCTTAAAATTCTCAATGCCTAGAAATCTAAACGTTGTTACCCTCTCCACACAAATTCTGTTAATCAAAAGTGGCTGGACCTTGTTCTTCTGTCTCCTAAAGTCCACCACAAGCTCCTTTGTTTTCTTTGTATTTATGAGCAAGTTATTAACTCTGCACCACTCTGTCAGCCGAGGTTTGATTGTCTTTGCTGCCCTTCTCTCCACACCTTCCAGCTTGTCAACATCCTTCTTGAATTGTGGTGTCCAGAACTGGACATAGCACTCCAGGTGTGGCCTGACCATGGCAGCATAGAGTGGGACGATGACTTCCCTTGTCCTGGACACTAGACTTCCATATTCACATTTGTTGCTCTGGCCCCTGGCATTTGGCCCTTAGGAGGACTTCCCAGAAGAGAATGTGGCCCTTGGATTGAAAAGGTCCCCCCCCCACCCCAAATCAACAGTTGCAGAACCACTAGGAAAGAATCATACCATGCCTTTCCTGTATGGGGCATTTGACCTCATTCTTTGATGAGAAGGAGGCCCCGCTCCCAGACGTGGCAGAGATAATGCTCCCGGATCCTGGAGTCTTTCTCGGGCTCTCCTATCAATGGGCCTGATATGTGGGACTGCTCCCAAGGGGCCAAGTTTGGGGTGACTTCATCTGTTATCCTTAGAGCTGCACAGCTTGCTACAACTGGGTTTGGCTCTCTGATCTCCTTCCCTGTTCGCGATTAGAACTATTTTCTTTAGCAAAGACTTCAGTGGTCATTGTGGGTTCATTTTTCTTACCCTTTAATCGAAGTTACTTGATGAATGCATGCAGTAATCTCTTCCTTGAGTTCCTGGACATAAATCACTCGCTAACGAGAATTTGTGGCACGAGAACAGAGGAGCCCACAAGGCAATGATGGAATCGGCCAGTGGGGACGTGTTGTGTTTTGTGTGTGTGTGTGTGTGTGTGTGTGTGTGTGTGTGTGTGTGTGTGTTTCTACAGGGGCTTTGGGGATCAGGCTGGGCCAGTTCCACACTGATAACTCACAACGTAACAAAAAATGTCGGGTTGCCCTTTTCCACTCACACACCCCAGCCTTCTTTCTTTCTTTTTTTGTCTCAGAAATTGTAGGGTAATGATTAGTCCATATGCACAAGATAGGAAACAAATTGTTTCCATTTTAGATTGTGCTGGTGGTATAGGTAGGAGGGTCATTGATATAGAACTTGCTCCCCAACACTCTCCTTGTGGGCCGCGGGTGGATGAAATGGACATTTTGACATCTTCCACAGTTTTTGGTTTAGAGAAAAGGCAGGTCAGAGGTGGCGTGACAGATGTTTGCAAAATTATGTCTGGCATAGAGAAAGCAGATAGAGACGCGTTCTTCTCCCTCTTCCCTTACAGTAGAACTTGCGGGCATCCAGGGAAGCTGAATGTTAGGAGATTCAGGACAGATAAAAGAAAGTCCTTCTTCACTCAGCATAAAGTCAAACTGTGGAACTGCCTCTCACAGGAGGCAGTGATGGCCACCGACTGGGATGGCTTAAAAGACAAGTAGACAGATTCATGGAGTAGGAGAGGGCTATTTATGGATGGCTACAAGCTATGAATCCAAAGCCGGAATTAAGATTGCCGGAAGAAATATCAACAACCTCAGATATGCAGATGACACAACCTTGATGGCAGAAAGTGAGGAGGAATTAAAGAACCTTTTAATGAGGGTGAAAGAGGAGAGTGCAAAATATGGTCTGAAGCTCAACATCAAAAAAACCAAGATCATGGCCACTGGTCCCATCACCTCCTGGCAAATAGAAGGGGACAACATGGAGGCAGTGAGAGATTTTACTTTCCTGGGCTCCTTGATCACTGCAGATGGTGACAGCAGTCACGAAATTAAAAGACGCCTGCTTCTTGGGAGAAAAGCAATGACAAACCTAGACAGCATCTTAAAAAGCAGAGACATCACCTTGCCGACAAAGGTCTGTATAGTTAAAGCTATGGTTTTCCCAGTAGTGATGTATGGAAGTGAGAGCTGGACCATAAAGAAGGCTGATCGCCAAAGACTGGATGCTTTTGAATTATGGTGCTGGAGGAGACTCTTGAGAGTCCCATGGACTGCAAGAAGATCAAACCTATCCATTCTGCTCCCTGGAAGGACAGATCGTGAAGCTGAGGCTCCAATACTTTGGCCACCTCATGAGAAGAGAAGAATCCTTGGAAAAGACCCTGATGTTGGGAAAGATGGAGGGCACACGGAGAAGGGGACGACAGAGGACGAGATGGTTGGACACTGTTCTTGAAGCTACGAACATGAGTTTGACCAAACTGCAGGAGGCAGTGCAGGACAGGAGTGCCTGGAGTGCTCTGGTCCATGGGGTCATGAAGAGTCGGACACAACTAAACGACTAAACAACAACAACAACAACACAAGTTTTGATGCCTCTGCTCTGCCTCCACAACTGCAGTGCCTCTGAACACTAGTTGCTAGAAACCACAGGAGGGGAGAGGGCTCTTGTGCTCAGCTCCTGCTTGTGGGCTTCCTACTGAGGCATCTGGTTGACACTGTGGGACTAGACGAGTCCCCCTTCTCTTGTTTTTATGAAGCCTCAAAGATGCTTTCCTCAGACCCACCAAATTCCAACCAAAGCAAAGCTCTGACTTTCACATTTCTTTAGGAGGGAACTTGGATGGTGTGACTGTATGCATGCTTTTCCAGTGGATATTTACACCATGCTCCTTGGGCCTTACTCACTGGGTAGCATGCAGAGGGTTGCAGAATTGAGGTGTATATATGTGAGTCTTATGGTGCCTATAACCTGGTGCAGAACATGACCGCTTATACATATATATTTGGTGTGGAGAACATGGTCAAGGGAGAGCTTTTCCATCCAAAGAAGCTGAATTTTGGAAGGTTCAAGAGAGGCAAAACAAAGCACTCCTTTGCACAGTGCATCAACTATGGAGCTCACGCCCTCAACTGGACAAACTCATGGACGATGAGTTATCAGCGTGGAACTGGCCCAGCCTGATCCCCAAAGCCCCTGTAGAAACACACACACACACACACACACATACAATGGCTTTTGCACTACAGCACTGACCTTTATTGAGTTTCTAACCTTTGGGGAACTGAGAGCAAATTGTGTGTGTGTGTGTGTGATTTTCAGAACTAGTTACAGGTAGGTAGCCGTGTTGGTCTGGGTCGAAGCAAAATAAAAAAAATCCTTCAGTAGCACCTTAAAGACCAACTAAGTTTTTATTTTGGTATGAGCTTTCGTGTGCATGCACACTGTGTATCTGACGAAGTGTGCATGCACACGAAAGCTCATACCAAAATAAAAACTTAGTTGGTCTTTAAGGTGCTACTGAAGGAATTTTTTTATTTTGTTTCAGAACTAGTGTGTGTTTTGGTGTTTCCTTTTGCTCCTTTGGTGTGTGCGTCTCTAAAGGCAAACTTCATCTCCAGTTGTCCTGCCTGAATCAAGACTACACAAAGCAAACTTTCAAGAACTACTGAATCGGTTTGGCACACAGCCAGGTCTTGACTCCTGAAATATGGCTGTCCAGGGGACCATAGAGTTGGAAGGGCCTCCTTGATCCCCTCATCCATCCCCAGCCAGAGGAAGGATGGACACTCTATTTCTCCGGCATTCCTGGGCTGCCATTCTAAGGATGGAGGTTCCTTATTTATCTTATCCGTTTAGAAGACTTTAGAAATCATTCTATGATTCTATGACTTGTATCTTGCTTTTCTTGCAGGGAGGCAAAGTGGGCTAGAATAAATACTGTAATTAAGGCTGCAGTCCTACATAGCTAATTACATGGGAGTAAGTGACATATAGTGATCTATGGAAGTAAGAGCTGGACCATAAAGAAGGCTGATCGCCGAAGAATGGATGCTTTTGAATTATGGTGCTGGAGGAGACTCTTGAGAGTCCCATGGACTGCAAGAAGCTCAAACCTATCCATTCTGAAGGAAATCAGCCCTGAGTGCTCACTGGAAGGACAGATCCTGAAGCTGAGACTCCAATACTTTGGCCACCTCATGAGAAGAGAAGACTCCCTGGAAAAGACCCTGATGTTGGGAAAGATGGAGGGCACTAGGAGAAGGGGATGACAGAGGACGAGATGGTTGGACAGTGTTCTCGAAGCTACCAACATGAGTTTGACCAAACTGCGGAGGCAGTGCAAGACAGGAGTGCCTGGCGTGCTATGGTCCATGGGGTCACGAAGAGTCAGACACGGCTAAACGACTAAAAAACAACAAAATGACATTGAACTCAGTGCAATTCACATCTGAAGCAGACAAATTTAGGATTCTTCTGTATGTGGAATTTGCGGTGTAAATAGAGACTTTGAAGCTCCTTTTTTGTCAGTACCTCTCACATATAGAGAATTATATATAGGGACTTAGCTACATCAGTTGCCTCCAACCTGATGGCCCTCAAGATGATAGTGCTCTGTCTCCACAGTTGGAGGCAGAAATGCTTCTGAAGACCAGCTGCTGGAAACCACAGGAGGGGAGAATTGCTCTTGTGCTCAGATCCTGCTTGTGGGTTTCCCATTGGGGCATCAGGTCGGCCACTGTGAGAACAGGATGCTGGACTAGGTGGGCCATTGCCTGATCATAGATCATAGAATCATAGAATCATAGAGTTGGAAGAGACCACAAGGGCCATCCAGTCCAACCCCCTGCCAAGCAGGAAACACCATCAAAGCATTCTTGACAGATGGCTGTCAAGCCTCCGCTTAAAGACCTCCAAAGAAGGAGACTCCACCACACTCCTTGGTAGCAAATTCCACTGCCGAACAGCTCTTACTGTCAGGAAGTTCTTCCTAATGTTTAGGTGGAATCTTCTTTCTTGAAGTTTGAATCCATTGCTCTGTGTCCGCTTCTCTGGGGCAGCAGAAAACAACCTCCCTCCCTCCTCCATATGACATCCTTTCATATATTTGAACATGGCTATCATATCACCCCTTAACCTTCTCTTCTCCAGGCTAAACATACCCAGCTCCCTAAGCCGTTCCTCATAAGGCATCGTTTCCAGGCCTTTGACCATTTTGGTTGCCCTCTTCTGGACACGTTCCAGCTTGTCAGTATCCTTCTTGAACTGTGGTGCCCAGAACTGGACACGGTGCTCCAGGTGAGGTCTGACCAGAGCAGAATACAGTGGTACTATTACTTCCCTTGATCTATATGCTATACTCCTATTGATGCAGCCCAGAATTGCATTGGCTTTTTTAGCTGCTGCATCACACTGCTGACTCATGTCAAGTCTGTGGTCTACCAAGACTCCTAGGTCCTTTTCACATGTACTGCTCTCAAGCCAGGTGTCACCCATCCTGTATTTGTGCCTTTCATTTTTTTTTTGCCCAAGTGTTGTACCTTACATTTCTCCTTGTTAAAATTCATCTTGTTTGCTAAGATCAGGCATGTTCTTCGCAGGTTCCTCAGTTCTTAAGATTTTTGTCTGGCTAGGACTGATGGGCGTTGTAGACCAGGTTGAGGAGAGCTGGTCAGCCTCTGTTGATTCCTCAAGATGGAGTCCTTACCTTTCTCCATATGGTGACCCATCACTTGGTCCAGCCTCCAGCAGGAGGCCCTTCCACCCTGTTCCTCATTTCCCATGCTTTTAATGAATGACCACAATGCCTATTAGGAGCATCGCGAGTAATATTATTTCCAATGCTATCACAGTCAACACACTATATCACAAGAGCCAGTCTGGCATAGTGGTCAGCATGCTGACCTGGGTTCTGGGCACCACAGTTCAAGAAGGATACTGAGATGAGTATAGCATCTAGATCAAGGGAAGTAATAGTACCACTGTATTCTGCTCTGGTCAGACCTCACCTGGAGTATTGTGTCCAGTTCTGGGCACCACAGTTCAAGAAGGATACTGACAAGCTGGAACGTGTCCAGAAGAGGGCAACCAAAATGGTCAACGGCCTGGAAACAATGCCTTATGAGGAACGGCTTAAGGAGCTGGGTATGTTTAGCCTGGAGAAGAGAAGGTTAAGGGGTGATATGATAGCCATGTTCAAATATATAAAAGGATGTCATGTAGAGGAGGGAGAAAGGTTGTTTTCTGCTGCTCCAGAGAAGCGGACACGGAGCAATGGATTCAAGCTACAAGAAAGAAGCTTCCACCTCAACATTAGGAAGAACTTCCTGACAGTAAGAGCTGTTCGGCAGTGGAATTTGCTGCCAAGGAGTGTGGTGGAGTCTCCTTCTTTGAAGGTCTTTAAGCAGAGGCTTGACAGGCATATGTCAAGAATGCTTTCATAGAATCATGGAATCATAGAGTTGGAAGAGACCACAAGGGCCATCCCGTTCAACCCCCTGCCAAGCAGGAAACACCATCAAAGCATTCTTGACATATGGCTTTGATGGTGTTTCCTGCTCGGCAGGGGGTTGGACTGGATGGCCCTTGTGGTCTCTTCCAACTCTAGGATTCTTTGATTTTATTCTATGATTCTATGACCCAGGAGACTAGGACTTGGCCACGAAGCTCACTGGGTGTGACTCTCCGACTAACCCACCTCTCAGGGTTGTTGTGGGAATTAAATGAGTAGGGAGAACCTCAAGCTCCTTGGGGGGGGGAAGGTGGGATAGAAATAAATAAATAACATTTTATAGTCTCTACTGTGTCTGCCAAGGGACTCTCCCCCCTGGTTGAAAACAAGTGCATGACCCTTTCTGAACTTCTGACAGTTCCAGCTGTTTTTGCTTTTGTGCAGAATTTATTT
Organism: Zootoca vivipara; assembly: GCF_965207765.1. Taxonomy (NCBI): domain Eukaryota; kingdom Metazoa; phylum Chordata; class Lepidosauria; order Squamata; family Lacertidae; genus Zootoca; species Zootoca vivipara. The sequence goes on from NC_142583.1 coordinate 73,728,424, forward strand.
GGTGACGAAGAGGTTCTTTTCTGAAGAGACGAGGAGCCTGTGGTCCTCCAGATGTTCTTGGACTCCAGTTCCCATCAGCGCCAGCCAGAATGGTTGGTGGTCAGAGATGATGGGCGCTGGCGTATAGCCACATCTGCTCCCCACCCTTGATTTCTGGCTTCGCTCATCTTCTTCCACACAAAACCTGGCTCTTATCTACCCCCCCCCTCCCCGCACTGAGGTCCCTTGCTCTCACTTCCCTCTTCCTCCTCCTTTCTCCCTCCGGTTCCCTTGCATGCTTGTATTTCGCAATTTACAAATGGAGTGCGAGCCTGAATCCCCCCCCCAGATTTATAGACTTTTGAAGAGAACATTTGTTCCATTCCTACCCATGTGTGTTTCATTATAAAACAAGTTCAGCAACCAAATCATGAAAAGGAGAGGCAGAAAAAAAAATCCATTCAATGAAAACTTGGGCCTAAGATCCTGAAGATTTACTTGTAAGTAAATCGGTTTGCACTTCAGACCTAGATGGGACTGGGGACTTGATCCTTCTACTGCTTGGCGCTTGGTGGAGCTCTCCCACCGCCAACCCCTGGAGTCCTCCTTCCATTTCCTGTTCCTCTCCTTCTACATCCTGAATCATTCGCTCTCGGTGGTTTGGTGCCAAGGAGAGCAACAGTGCAGGGCAGCAAGTAAATAGTTTGGAAGTTTGCGGTGAAAGAGAAGGCCATATTTATTGTGGAGGGCTCAAACAAAAAAATGTGTCAAAAGGCAGAGCGGGTTCCCACACAAGTGTTCCTTGCTTGTCCACGGAGGACCATGATTAGAAACATACAAGTTGGACGCAGCAGCTCAGAATCTTGGAGAAGTTCCTTTGACGGATGTTCTGGCAAGCGAGAATTGCTTGGCATGGTCCTGGCAGAGCTTCCAAAGGTTCAGGAAATGATGTTGAACAGAAAAACGCCATGGAGGATAATCCTCCGCCAAGGGAGGGGCGAGGGCGCCAAGCACGGCTGGAAAGGACTTCCGCTGTGAGACAAAAGCTTGGAAAGGAATGGGAAATTGCTACAGTTCTGAAAAATATTGATGGGGGGCGTATGCATTGACCCCAGGATGCATTTAGGACCCCAGGTTGGTGTTTTGGAAAGGAAGGAAGAAAGGAAGGAGGGAAGGAAGGAAGGAAGGAAGGGAAGGGAAGGAAGGAGGAAAGAAGTATGAATTGGCTCATAGGGTTCAAATCCACTTTATTCCCCACTCCCATTCACTATTGGGACATTTTTTAAAAAGTGCTATAACGTTTTCCCTCTTTTTAGCAGAAATGGATAAAATTTGCAGGCAGTGTAGCATCTCCAGAGTAGATAGAGCCTGCCAAATTGTAAGCATCCTTCCTTCCTTCCTTCCTTCCTTCCTTCCTTCCTTCCTTCCTTCCTTCCTTCCTTCCTTCCTTCCTTCCTTCCTTCCTTCCTGGTTTAATTTAATCCCACTTTTTTTTTTCTCCAAGGAGCATCAGGCTGCATACACGGTTCTTTCCCTCCACATTTAATCTGCACAGTGACCCTGTGAGGTAGGCTAAGCTCAGAGGCAGTGACTGCCCCCCCCCGGTCACACCCAGGGAGCTTCATGTCTGAAGTGAAGAATGTATATTTAAAAGCTGGTTTTAAATCTGCTAAATAAAGAAGCATGTTCCGCAAATATGTTTGCTCAGAAGCAAATCCCTTTCAGTAGGGCTTGCAACCAAATAACTGTGCAAAACAAAACAATATTATTATTATTATTATTATTATTATTATTATTATTATTATTTCTTATACCCGGCCTATCTGACTAGTTTACCCTAGCCACTTTGGGCAGCTTCCAACAAAAATGCAGCAACAAGAACAAGAAGCAGAAAAACACAACAGCAACACTGGGGACAGCAGCAGCAACAACAACATCTAACATTAAAAGCTTCCCAAAACAGGGCTGCCTTCAGAAGTCTACCAAAAATTATATAGTTGTTTAATTCTTTGACATCTGCCAGGAGGTCAGTCCACAGAGCGGGTGTGACTACCGAATTGTGTGGTTTCTGACAGTTTGTACAGTTGGCTTTGTATAGTTCCTTCCATTGCCATTCCTATTGCTTTTACTTTCTGTTCTGAGCCACTTAACAAAGTGGGTGGAGTGACTCCCCAATGAAGAACGGTCGCAGCATTTGGGATTTCTTGATTTAGAAAAAAGGTGAGTAAGTGGGGGGGGCGACAGAAGTTTATAAGAATTATGCACGGCGTAGAGAAAGTGGATAGAAAAAACGTTTTCCTTCCTCTCTTGTAACACTGGAACTTGTGGCCATCCCACAAAGCTGAACGTTGGAAGATTCAGGACAGAAACTCTCTTCACGCAGTGCAGAGAGTTAATCTATGGAACTCCTTCCCACAGGAGGCAGGGATGGCCACCAACTGGGATGGCTTTAAAAGAGGAGTAGACAAATTCATGAAGGAGGAGAGGGCTCTCGATGGCTCCAAGTCAGGATGGCTATGCTCTGCTGCCATGGTCAGAGGCAGAAATACTTCTGAATGCCAGTTGCTGGAAACCAGAGGAGGGGCGAAGACTCTGGTGTTCAAATCTTGCTTGTGGGCTTCCTACACGGCAGGCATCTGATGAGCTGCTAGGAGAACAGGATGTTGGACTAGACGGGCCATTGGCCCGATCCAACAGGCTCTTTTTATGTTCTTATGAGATTGGAGCATGGAACAAAACAACAACAACAACAACAACAACAACAACAACAACAACAACAACAACGTTTGTCATTGGTATGAGCTTTCATGTGCATGCACATTTCTTCAGATGAAGTGTGCATGCACACGAAAGCTCATACCAATGACAAACATAGTCGGTCTCTAAGGTGCTACTGGAAGGATTTTGTTTGTTTGTTTCGACTACAGCAGACCAACACGGCTACCTACCTGTAATGACAACAACAATAAAATTTATTATTTTCACCCCGCCCATCTGGCTGGGTTTTCCCAGCCACTCTGGGCGGCTCTCAACAGAATATTAAAAACACATGATAACATATCAACCATTAAAAACTTCCCTGTACAGGGCTGCCTTCAGATGTCTTCTAAAAGTCAGATACAGTGGACCCTTCGGATACGAACTCAATTCGTTCCAGGGGTCTGTACGCACCCCAAAAATTATGTAAATAAAAGTGCGCTTCTGTGCATGCGCACGGCGTCTGCGCACGCGTGTGAGGTGAAACCCAAAAGTATAGACTTCTGGGGTTGCCGTGGCCGTAACCCGAAGATTTCGTATCCAGAGGGATATGTAAGTAGACTGTAGTTGTTTATTGCCTTGACATCTGATGGGAGGGCGTTCCACAGGGCAGGCGCCACCAACGAGAAAGCCCTCTGCCTGGTTCCCTGCAACTTGGCTTCTCGCAATGAGGGAACTGCCAGAAGGCCCTCGGTACTGGACCTCAGTGTCTGGGCAGAACGATGGGGGTGGAGACGCTCCTTCAGGGTTTACAAAGGGTTAAAGCCCCTCATGCCCCCCCCTATGTAGATCAAGGGGTCCATCCTGTTAATTTGTGTGGAATCTCTGAATCATGCGCTCCATATGAACATGCAGATAGCAGTTTATTCATCTTTTCCAAGAATTGCAGTGCTACAAGGGGGCTGAAGGGGTCATCTAGCTCAACCCCCTGTCATTCTTCCACCGCTTCTCAGGCTCGGTCTTTCTCTCCATCTTCACACACATCCTTTCCTAGTTTGCTCTCTCTTCTCATTGCACAGCCTACATTTTTATTCCAGAAGCAAACCATCTTTGGCCACCGACTCACTTTATTCGTTTATTTTATTCGTAACAATGTTTTATATAGCACTGTGTCATAAAAACAAAAACAAATATCACAGCAGTTTGCAAGAACATAGAAATGTAAAACCAGACAGTAAAACCATTAAACTTATAAAGTAAGTTTAAAGCTAGAATAAATAAATAAATACATCAGTGGACCATTGTAGAAGGATGTCTTCTGCATTGCCTGCAAAGGCTTGGAAGAATTGAAACATTTCCAGCAGGGATTTGAAAGTTGACACAGAAGGCGCCTCCTGCTGAATCTCCAGTGGCAGAGAGTTCTACAGGACTGGCCCATTGACACTAAAGACTTGGTTTCTCATTGTCACCAAATGAATTTCACCAACTCCAGGAATGACCAAAGAAGTTCCTGCAGATGAGCTCAGTTCGGGGAATCCCTGAGGTATCCTGAACCTACGATTACATTGTTCAGGGCTTTGCTTTTTTAAAATAAAAAAAATTATTGGGTTTTTGGTCATTTTATACATATAAAACATAACCATTTCAAACATTAAAATACAAGGTTTTTTTAAAAAAACCTTTGGACCTCCTTCCCTCCCTCCTTGAGTTCCATATTTAAGATTTAAGTTTACTGCATCTTTTACCCTTATCCATCTGTTCAATAACCATAACTATCATAAATAATTCCACATTACACGTGTCATTACATCCCTGCCAAAATTTTTAACTGTTTACAGTGGTCTTTTAAATAAATTACAAATTTATTCCAGTCTTTAGAAAATACTTGATCTTCCTGGTTTCGGATCTTCCCCGTCAGTTTCGCCATCTCCGCATACTCCATCAGTTTTGTCTGCCATTCTTCTTCTGTTGGTGCTTCCCCTTCCTTCCATCCCTGGGCTAGTAACATTCTCGCTGCGTCGTTGTATACATAAAAACTCTTTTATCTTCTCTTGGTGCTCTTCACCTATTATACCTAGTAGGAAGGCTTCTGGCTGTTTAACAAATGTATTTTAAAACATTTTCTTTAGTGCCTTATATATCATTTCCCAGAAAGCCTTTACCAATGTACATGTCCACCACAGATGGTAAAAAGTTTATATTTTATAATATATAAATTATATAATTATATAAATTTATATAATATATAAAATATAAACTTTATATTTCCAATCCAATTTTGAACTTGTCTTGAACATTTTAGCAATTTTACTCATTGTTAGATACCACCGATAACCCTTTTCATATAGTTTCCTTTCAACGAACAGCATGCGGTAAACTTTATATCTTCTTTCTATAACTCTTCCCAAGATGAAAGCTGGATTTTATACCCAAAATCTCTAGCCCAATGTATCATCACTGCCTCGACTTCTTCATCTTTTGTATGCCATTCTAAAAGTCATTTGTACATTTTTGACGACACTTTGCAGATTAATTCAAGGTACCTGAGCCTGCCTCGGTAGCAGCTGGGTAGTCAATGTCCCTCTTTAATCCTGACCGCAGCCTTCTGCTCCAGAGTAGCCCAGCTGACCTCTTCTCCTTTGACATCCCTGAGCCTGGTTTTTCTCCAAACAGAAGGGGATATTTTTTGGCCCCAAAGAGACCCGAGCTCTGAGCGGGAAAAAGTGTAGCCAGAGGTTTGTTTAGAAGACAAGCGGGTGAGTCACTTTGCAGTTATTTTGCTGGTTTACAGTACGCTATGAAAAATAGGCCTTGTGTTTAAATTAGGCAAGCCCATTGTGTATTTTTTTAAAAATGGCTTGCGTGCGCGAGGGCTGCAATTAAGGCCCCGGGGAGAGCAGCAAACTGACAGGAGCGGATGTGCGGACCCGGGGCAGGGAGGGTCAGAGGGATGTCAGCGCACGGAGGGTGCTGGGAACCCGGGAAGCCATCTGAGGGCTCTCCCAGGGGAGATGCGCCAAGGCGGGAGCCTACCGAAGCACTTGACTCAAGGGCTTTTCCAAGTGGCTCCTTTGCTGCTGGTGGGGTGCCTGCGGTTTAGCAACCCCAGTTCCCCCCTCCTTCTCCCCATCAGAGCAGCAGGCAGGGGCAGAGCAAGGTGGGGGTCGTGGGGGCGGTCCATCCCGGGTGTCGTCTCTGAGGGGTGTGTGTGACATTTGGTGCACCAGTTGGCCGTGACTCCTGCCTACTCCAAGACGGCGTGGGATGGGGGAGAGCTTTGCCAGCTGCCTTTCCCCCTTCTCCCTTCGTTTTGACAGCCCAGCTGTAGAAGGCATGTAGGCAGGCAAGGAGAATCATAGAATCACAGAGTTGGAAGAGACCACAAGGGCCATCCAGTCCAACCCCCTGCCAAGCAGGAAACACCATCAAAGCATTCCTGACATATGCCTGTCAAGCCTCTGCTTAAAGACCTCCAAAGAAGGAGACTCCACCACACACCTTGGGAGCAAATTCCACTGCCGAACAGCTCTTACTGTCAGGAAGTTCTTCCTAATGTTTAGGTGGAATCTTCTTTCTTGTAGTTTGAATCCATTGCTCTGTTTCCACTTCTCTGGAGCAGCAGAAAACAATCTTTCTCCCTCCTCCATATGACATCCTTTCATATATTTGAACATGGCTATCATATCACCCCTTAACCTTCTCTTCTCCAGGCTAAACATACCCAGTTCCTCATAAGGCATCGTTTCCAGGCCTTTGACCATTTTGGTTGCCCTCTTCTGGACACGTTCCAGCTTGTCAGTATCCTTCTTGAACTGTGGTGCCCAGAACTGGACACAGTACTCCAGGTGAGGTCTGACCAGAGCAGAATACAGTGGTACTATTACTTCCCTTGATCTAGATGCTATACTCCTATTGATGCAGCCCAGAATTGCATTGGCTTTTTTAGCTGCTGCATCACACTGCTGACTCATGTCAAGTTTGTGGTCTACCAAGACTCCTAGATCCTTTTCACATGTACTGCTCTCAAGCCAGGTGTCTCCCATCCTGTATTTGTGCCTTTCATTTTTTTGGCCCAAGTGAAGTACTTTACATTTCTCCTTGTTAAAATTCATCTTGTTTGCTTTGGCCCAGTTGTCTAATCTGTTAAAGTCATTTTGAAGTCTGATCCTGTCCTCCGGGGTATTAGCCACTCCTCCCCCTCCCAATTTGGTGTCATCTGCAAACTTGCTCAGGATGCCCTCATGCCCATCATCCAAGTCATTGATAAAGATGTTGAATAAGACTGGGCCCAAGGCAGAACCCTGTGGCACCCCACAGGGAGAGGATGGGAAGGAGGCAGGCAAGCAAACAAGTGGAGGGTGGAGGGAAGGAGAGAAGGTTCCTCAACTCAGGACCCAAATCCTGTATTCCCCCAAAAAGCTCAACAACATCGGTCAATCCCTACCTTTAAAAAGTTCAACAACTCCTGGCAATGACAATGGGTAGATTACAGTCAGTCTTTTTATACTGTGAGTAGATCGCAGTCTCTTGGGAGTCCAACTAGATTTCAATTTTTTTGGGGGGGGGTTGACAATAAATTTTCTGCACCGGGTACCACCTGACCTTGCTACGCCACTGGCAGCAGGACTGATGTCTGCACCACAACAAAGGTTTTTTCCTCCTTCTCCTCGCCTCCTCTCTCCAGGGTCCTGCCTCATTTTGTCAACAAGGTCAAGGACCCTCCCTCGCTGTCTTCAGATGTTGCCCTCACTTTGCAAACGCGGCTCAGAGTTTGGGATGAGAAGAATTGCTTTGCCTATGTTTTTCCCACCACCCTTCAAAGCCCACAAATATGACATTGATTTTTTTTCAATGGACGTTTTTTCCTCCTTTCTGCTGGAGGATTCAATCATTTCATTTGGCTCTTTTAACCCATTGCTGCAATGCTGTATTTATTTCAGATTTGGACATTTCCCCCCTCTTGGCGCTTGAGTCCAGGCCCGGCTCTAGGTAGACCCCCGGTGGCGCAGGGCACCATGGCGCCGGCCTGCCAGAAAGGCGCCGCGAGCTGCGCCCACCCGCCCACCGTGCTGGGAAACGGGGCAGGAGGGCGCCAGAGAGATCGCGCTGTGCCTGCCCGCCTGCCCGCCGCTGCGCCCACCCGCCCACCGCGCTGGGAAACGGGGCGGGAGGGCGCCGGAGAGATCCGGCGCACCACAGCGGCAGGGGCGTTTAAGACGGCCCTGCTTGAGTCCTCAGCAATTTGAAACTTGCATTTTAATTATTGCTTTTTCAGGCCCCTGGCTGCTCCCTTAATTCCATAAACTCACCCGCACTGTGGAAGCATTACTCAAAATAGTGCTTTGCGTGACCCACCTAGGAAGGTAATAACACCATAAAATCCAATGTCTGTCTGTCTGTCTGTCTCTCTCTCTCTCTCTCTCTCTCTGTGTGTGTGTGTGTGTGTGTGTGTGTTTGTGTAAATGTTTGTTTGTTTTAAATTTGTGTATTTCATTTCATTTTCATCTAACTTTTAATTTGTACACCACCTTTCTAGATTACTATGCACGAGGCATCTGAAGATCTCAGGGTGGTTCACAACATAAAAATACAAAATGAAAACACAACAACAACAACAACAACAACAACAACAACATTAATATTAACAATGCCCCATTCACATGTAAAAGGCCATAGATTGTTAATCAGCCCAAGGCCTGGCTGAAGACAAATGCTTTCGCATTGAAGATATGCAATGAGGGTGTCAGTGACAATTAATTGCACACTTTTACAAAATCCAATTAAAACTCTTTGGTTTAATTAATTCAACCAAATGGATGCGCTTGAACTATTGATAGCAGCTTTTCAAATTCTGGTACAGTGGAACCTCGGTTTATGAACACCTCGGTTTATGAATTTTCGGTTTATGAACACCGTGGACCCATCTGGAACAGATTAATTCATTTTCCATTACTTTCAATGGGAAAGTTCGCTTCAGTTTATGAACGCTTCAGTTTATGAACAGACTTCCTGAACCAATTACACCCATGTTTCAGTTTATGAACGCTTCAGTTTAAGTACTTCGCGGACCCGTCTGGAACGGATTAATCCACTTTCCATTACTTTCAATGGGAAAGTTCGCTTCAGTTTATGAACGGTTACTCCGTGGACCGTCTGGAACGGATTAATCCACTTTCCATTACTTTCAATGGGAAAGTTCGCTTCAGTTTATGAACGCTTCAGTTTATGAACGGACTTCCGGAACCAATTGTGTTCATAAACCGAGGTACCACTGTACTCATTTACACCTCCAGCAGCCCCCCCTTTGCCTCTTAGTGCCCCCCCGGGAATCCCACCTCCCTGCAGGGGGCAATGCCACCCACTGGACTCGATGCCCCTTTGAGTCCCTTCCAGGATTCTCTAGCTGTGATTCCTAGAAGTCAGTTATTCTCTGTGTCTGGATCCGAGCGTCGCCTTTCCTTGCGTTTCTATTTTAGTGGGTCCAGGCTCCCTTTCCGCCCTGGGGTTCCGAACCCTCCTCCCTCCCAGCTGTTAGCTCAGGTCCAACTTTTCCAGCTCCCACACTTCCTTCCAGAATCCAATCAGCTCCGTCGTTTCTGGTCATGCTGCCGGTCCTTCACAGTTGCTGGCTGCTCTCTCTCGGCCAGGAAGCAGCAAAACTTGTATCTGTGTTGTTAAACCTCGGGCCAAATCTCTCTCTCTCTCCCCCTTCTTCGCTCGCACCAGCCATCAAAACAGAACCCTGCAATTAAGCCTTGTCTCTGTTCCAAAGCTGATGCTGGGTGGGGTTTAATGGGAGAAGCCATGTGGGCTGCTGCTGAGCATTATGTGTCGAGGTGTCTTCCAGATTTTTAAGGTACAGCGAGTGTTACCACTAAAATTGCAAGGAAATTATGTTCTTCTGGTTTTGCATCGGGCCAAGGAGCACAGCAAAGCCATTTCGTGCCCTTTGAGGCTTCCTCCAGGGCCCATCATTCATCCGCCTGCAAGAGGAACGAGACGTGCAAGGAGGAGGCTCACCTGGAGCGATCCAAAACAGTCGTTTCCCCCTCGAGTTTCGCAGCAAAACTTTGATGGAGGCAGGGAAAGCGAAGACAGCCGTGGACGACCTCAGCCGGCCAACGCAAACCCGAGACCAGAGTCTAATTAGTACATTTCTGGGTGTTCCAAAAAGTTTCATTTAGTGCTTTTGGCAGGAGGTTTTCAAACACTGCACTTCCCCTTTGGCTCCCCTACTCAAAACCGGGGGGGGGGAGTCACTTGCCACAGCAGTCGGTTGCAGACAGAGAGAGCTCTCTCCTTTCTCCAGCTCAGCCGGTTCAGAAAGACTCAGGTGGGGAGAGGTGGCAGAGGAATTGAAGGATAGACCTGCCCTGCACCCCACTAACAAAGCCTTCTGCCCACAGGTGGGCTGGAGTTGTTGCCCCCTATCCAGGCCCAGCCCAAGACATTTCATGCAATCATAGAATTGTAGAGTTGGAAGGTATCACAGCTAAAGAATACCCAACAGACGGCCATCCAACCTCTGCTTTAAAACCACAAGTGAAAAGGAGCCATCACCTTCCCAGGTAGTTCATTCACTGTTGATCAGCTGTTACCAGCAGAGAGTCCCTCCTGATGTTTAGCCAGGATCCCCTTTCTTGAAATTTGAACCCGTCCATTTGGGTCCTCTCCTCCAGAGCAGCAGGAAACAAGCTTGCTCCACCTTCCATGTGATGTCCCTTCAGGTATTTGAAGATGTCTCCATCACCTTCTCCAGGCTAAACAAACTCAATTCCCTCACGAGGCCTGCCTTGATGTTCATCTTATTAACAGGGAAATTGTTTGCCTGTCTACTAGGAAGTAAATCCCATGGATTTACTCCCAGGTAAGGCTGGGGGAGGGATTTGAGTCACACTTTAAGGCAAACCTACCTAATCTGCAAATCAGGAGCCGTCTCAGGAACAGTTTCTTCTCTAGAGCGATTTTGGCCTCAAATGGAAAGCCTGGACTTTGAAGTCATCTTATTTTACTTGTTATTTGTATTATATTTACTGTTTTTAATTAGGTTTTGTAATTTTGGATTATGCGGAATGCTTTATCTGAGTGGATGTAGCAACCGAGTAATTTCGTTGTTCCCGCAAGGGGACAATGACAATAAAGATCTCTTATCTTAAATCCCGAAACAATTATGCAAAGAGAAACACAGCCGTCCTTAACAACTTGCTCTTCTCTGAATTTTGCAATGAAGTTCTCCAGCTAAATTATGTGTACAGAAATGCATATACTAGGGGAAAGTGTGCATAAAAGTGTATATTAGTGAACATACAAAAATGCATGGGGGGATGATTGCAAATATTTGTATAGTAACCAAAAATGCATATATGAATGTGAATATTAAGAGAAAATTGCAACAAAATGCAGACAGAAATCAAGAGAGAGAGAGAGAGAGAGAGAGAGAGAGAGAGAGAGAGAGAGAGAGAGAGAGAGAGAGAGAGATGGGCCAATGGCCGGATCCAGCAACACTCTCCTGATGTTCTTATGTGGGGTTCCTTCTTAAGAAACAGTTCCTGTTAGAAAACTCATTAGAAATAGACAGTTTAAACCAGGCTACTGCGAATGATCCTGGTGATGAAAGTTTCCCTCCATTTGTCCCAAGTCTTTACCATTGGATGAAGACAAAAATGGGGAGACCACCTTGTTCTCTCTGCCCTTGCCTATCATAGTAAATAACTGTTTTTAGGGCAGCTCACTATACAGATGGTTAAAAGGGTTAATTTGAAGGGAGGTGTGTTTTGCCTCAACCCAGCAGGCCTGATTTTCCTCAACAGCCCATTGTAAAAATGATTGTAACTGTACTGTTGAAAAATACGATTCGTTATTTAGGCAGTTTGGTTTCCCCTTCATCCATTCCCCTATATAAAGTTTTAACAGTAATCCTTGCTTGTTTCTTTTTAATATGCTCACATAAACATTTTAAAAATTGGCTCTGGAATCAGGGTAGCCATTCCTCTGTCTCATATATATATATATATATATATATATATATATATATATATATGAGAACATATAAGACTCTAGCTATCAACATAATTTCTGCAGGGGCTATATGGAAAGATTCAACTTATTCCAGTCCTACCATTTTTCCTTTGAGGGGCAGAATGGGGCACTTTGATGAAACATCACACAAACATTTTCAGTATCATCTATACCAGCTTTTGCCCACCTGGTGCCCTCCAGAGGTTTTGGACTACATCTCCCAGAAGCCCCACCAAACATTGCGCAATGGTGTGTACCATCACATCAAGAATCCTTTCTGTGTGGTGCTCTACAAAGTCCAGATATTGAAACACAGAAGAACAGTCAGTGGGGGCAGGTGCCTTGGTGTTTCTCCACAAAGATGACCGGGTAATTTGGAGTCCCAATATTTAAAGAGAAATTTGAGTGGGAAGAATTTTGAATCCTCCGCTGGCAACTTACGTCAGTGTCACTAAATTACACTGTTGTCTGCAATGGTTCATAGACACTCTCTCTCTCTCTCTCTCTCTCTCTCTCTCTCTCTCTCTCTCTCTCTCTCTCTCTCTCTGTGTGTGTGTGTGTGTGTGTTTACATCATTAAATAATTTATAACATGGCCAGTGTGTAAAATTAGAATTTTCCATCAAGATTGGGTATGGAAACCCAACTTTATTGTTTAAGCTCATAACCAACATTCATTTTGACATATTTAATAATAATAATAATAATAATAAATTTTTATTTATACCCAGCCCTCCCCAGTCAAAACCGGGCTCAGGGCGGCTCACACCAATAAAATTACAATAAAACATAAAAAGCAATTAATTAAAATACAGATTAAAATACAGTATTAAAATTTAAAATGCAGCCTCATAGTCCACAAATTCAAGCCATGAGGGGGGAAAAACACAGGGCTCAGACTAAGTCCAGCCCAAAGGCCAGGCGGAACAGCTCTGTCTTGCAGGCCCTGCGGAAAGATGACAAATCCCGCAGGGCCCTGGTCTCCTGTGAAAGAGTGTTCCACCAAGTGGGGGCCAATACTGAAAAGGCCCTGGCCCTAGGAGAGGCCAGTCTAGCCATCTTATGGCTCGGGATCTCCAGAATATTGTTGTTTGTGGACCTTAAGGTCCTCCGTGGGGCATACCAGGAGAGGCGGTCCCGTAGGTACGAGGGTCCCAGAATATATTCGATGGACAGATATATTCTGCATTGATATTTTATGATGTCCTCCTCTTTGCCGGCCTCCGCCCCAGTGTCAATAAAAGAGCACATTGCCTGAAGTGGTTCTCTCTTTCTCTCTCTTTCTCTCTCTCCCCTTCTCTCCCCTTCTCTCCTTTCTTTCTTCAGCTCTCCTGTGTTCAAAAATGACCAGGAAGAAAGGAGAGCCTCCCCCCTTTTTCCTTTGAGGTGTATCTCCCCAGCTAGCAGCGGTGGAGAAGGCAAATCTGTTTGTTGGTCTTGGCTCCAGATTTGGAGCAGTCAAACTCCTCGGCGGAGGCAGCAGCAGCAGCAGCAGCAGTTCACATCCAAACTTGCGCCGAGCACCTTGGTTGGCCATTGTTTCTCAAGGCTGACTGGGTCTGAAAAGTGAACGAAAAATTAGCAGTAACAATTCAGCACAAAGATGAGAGTCTCTTTGCCGTGTGTAGAAACGAAATTACAGGAAGTGCTGTGGTGGAAAAAGCCAATCATCTGTCTAGCGCCACATCCTGTCTCCATCTTGACCTCCTGGTGGCAACTTCCTAGATTTTCATGGTCTGCCCACACTCTGACTCGGCACAGTCTCTCCCGTAAACTAAGGCATGAATGAATTACTGAACAGGCTGGATGTATGGGGAACGTGACATCATATCCCTCCTCCCCCAAAGGTATGGAACTGGTTGCTTTGAAGGTGTCACGGTCCGGTCGGCGGGCGGTTGAAGCCTTGACTGAGGATGTCAGGACCAGAGGCAAGATGGTGATGTAGAAGCAGGAACAGGTGCAGGGCTGATGGTCCAGCAGCAGGCAGTCGCAGGGTCAAGGAGCAAGGCAGAGGCGAAGGTCTGGGAGTCGAGAAGCAAGGCGTCGGCAAGGCAAAGATCCCAGGGTCGAGGAGCAAGGCGTCAGCAAGGCAAAGGTCCAAGGGTCGAGGATCAAGGCGTCGGCAAGGCGAGGGTCCAAAGACAAAGGCGTCGGCAAGGCAAGGGTCCAAGGGTCGAGGATCAAGGCGTCGGCAAGGCAAGGGTCCAAGGAGCAAGAGGCCAGAGGCAACCAGGCAGGGATAGGGTTGCTGTGGCAAAGAGCTGAAGGGAAATACTGAGCTTTTATCCCTCCCAGCTCCTGCCACCAGGTGCAGTGAGGTATCAAGTGGCCTCACCTGAGTGGCCACTCCTTGCTTCTCCAGCACAAGCTGAGGCAGGCCCCAGTCCTGCAAAGCACTACAGGCCCCAGAGCCTGATTCCTGCCCATACTCCTGACACTCCACCCCTGATTTAAAGCACCACAAGTTATTCAATTCTGACGACAACATCATAATAATAATTTTATTGTTTGTATGCCATCCATCTGGGTTGGCACATAAAAAGGAAGATTCAAGACAGGAAAAGGAAGTCCTTCATGCCATGCATAGTTAAACTATGGAAGGATATGGAAGCCCATTCATACGGTAGATCTGATAAAGGCCTTCAAACCATGGCAGATGCTTGCTTGCTTGGGGCAGTCAATTGAGCCTGGCCTTGCTGCTCTCCACTCTCTCAAAACTGAAAATGCTGGATTGGACCTGCTTGATTCAAACAGAAGGCCACAGAATTAGACCTGCAGGCTCAGTGGTAGAGGACACATTGGGTCTACACAGGTTCATTCCCTGGTATCTCCTGTTAAGAAGGACCAGGTAGCTGACCTTGTGGGGGGCCAGACTATATTTTTTGGGGGAAAATATGAATGAATTCCTATGCCCCACAAATAACCCAGAGATGCATTTTATATAAAAGGACACATTCTACTCATGTAAAAACATGCTGATTCCCGGACCTTCCAGGGGCCGGATTCAGAAGGCGATTGGGCTGCATCCGGCCCCCGGACCTTAGTTTGGGGAACCCTGGAGTAGACCATACTGGGACAGAATGTGTAACTCCCCAAATTCTTATGTTTGGTGGATGCTCCTGAAGAGCAGATAAGCAAGCACATGAACGCTCAAACAAATGCCTAAGCAACAGTGGCATAGCATGGGTTGCTGGTGCCGAGGGTGGGGAAAGTGTTGTGCCCCTCTGGTGGACTGGGCAGCTGGGTTGGGGGGCGCTTGATTGTGCCCCCTCAAAGAATTGCACTGGGGCCCCACACCCTATGCCTCTTCTGAGCAAGACTCACAAGAAAGTAGGGAACAGTTTCTGGTGAGAAAATGCCAGTGCTTGAAAGTAATTGTATCAGACGGATTTCCGTAATAGATAAGAGTCTGATATATAATGTACTGGGAAAGGGAGTGAACAAAAACACTGTTAGAGGGAGTAGAGGACTGTTGCACTCCAATCCTGCTTGCAGGCTTCCCATTGCTGTATGGGTTGGCCCCTGTGAGAACAGGATGCTGGACTAGATGGGCCAGGGGCTCATCCTGCAGGGCTCTTCCCATGTTGCTATGTAAATATCCAGAGAAACTCTGTAGCTTGACTTCAAGGCAGTTCCTATGTGGCTTTTTGAAGCTACTTCCTCTTTTACTCCCCTGTTTTATGAATGAAATAAACCAGTGGGCCAGATCCAGTCCACCCCTCGTGGGTTACTTTGATGAGTGGCTGGGGCTACCCACCAGAATCCCCTCATAGCATCAAGGGACCCTACTTCAAAGGAAAGAATGGAGAGTGGGCTCGCAATCATTTGTTTTCTTTCCTTGCAATCCAGCTTGAGTTCAGCCTCTTGCTACAAGACGTTTTTCTTCTGTCTGTTTGTATATCCTAAATCTACAACTAATCAATTTCGTTGGGTGACCCTCGAAGCCTGAATCCAAATCACTGGATTCCAGTTGCAAGAAAGGTGATTCCGACTAAACATTAGGAAGAACTTTCTGATCGTGAGATCCGTTCGATGACTCCCTCGAGGACTCCCTCAGAAGCTGGTGGCCTCTCCTTCCTTGGAGGTTTTTAAGCAGAGGTTGGATGGCCATCTGTCAGGGATTTGTTAGCTGAGATTCCTGCACTGCAGGGGGTTGGACTAGATGACCCTCGGGGGTCCCTTCCAACTCTACAATTCTATTAATTCTAGTGCTGTGAGTGTGGGAGAAATGTTTCTCTAGTTACCTGCATTCTGTAGACACTGCCTAATTTTATAAACCTTCAGGCCCCACCTCAACCTAGAATCTCTCCTCTTTTTCTTTCCAACATCATTTGTTCATCTCTGAGAAGCTGTCAGTATCTCCTCCCTTAATCTCATGTCTTCTCTCTCTCTCTCTCTCTCTCTCTCTCTCTCTCTCTCTCTCTCTCTCTCTCTCACACACACACACACACACACACACACACACACACCAGGCTTCCCCCAGGAAATATGCGACCAAGATGCTTCCTAGATCAAGAAAAGTTTCTAGCCGGTGGCTGGCAGTCTGGCTGAGATCCTTCCCTGTTTCCTTGGCGGCTGGGCACTCAAAATTAGACCCCTTGTGCAATGTCCCATCATCCTTTGCTTCACCCCCGCTAGCTAGCTGGCAGGCAGGTTCCATTGCAGCGCTTAGGTGTAGCCGAGATGCTCAGGAAAGCCCGGCCAAGACCAGTATTTAAAGCAACCCTCTCTCATCAAATCTCCTCCTTCCCGTGCCCTCTGTCTGCCCTTTTGGCAGCTCAGCTCCAGTGACCGACACTTGCCCACACCAGCTACCCGTTTGTTTGGGTTACGGAGGCTGCTGTCGACTTTATTCCTGGATTGCTTCCCTTGGGGGACCGTGGGTCATTTCCTGGCCCGCGGTGTTCCTAAACAGCTAGCGCAAGGGAATGACACACACCTGTTGCCCGGCAGCTGTGCAAGGCCGTGGGCTGACTAACACGGCTGTTGCAACACACTTTATTGTGTAGATGGTGGGTGAAGAAAATGCAGTCAACAAATGCACAACATCCCTAGACTCATTCTGGCATCATTGGCCTGCAAAAGGAAATGGCTGAGAGAGAGCAGCTCTCTGGCTTGGCTTTCTGTAGCCTTGTCTGTGGCGATTTTCTTTAGTCATGTGGTCTTTTCTGTAGATATATGTCTGTGGGATTTTTTGAATTGTAGGAAGATGCCTGATACCAGGGGTCAGCAAAACTTTTCAGCAGGTCTCTCCCCTGTCTCTCAGAACTTGTGGGGGGCCGGATTTCTCTTTTTTTTTGGGGGGGGTGAACAATATCCTATGCCCCACAAATAAGCCAGAGATGCATTTTCAATAAAAAGACACATTCTACTCATGTAAAAACACACTGATTCCTGGACCGTCTGCGGGCCAGATTTAGAAGGTGATTGGGCCGGCTATGGCCCCGGGGCCTTAGTTTGCCTACCCATGACTTATACTGACTTAGCCCTTGTGTCCACCTAGCTCAGCAGTCCCCAAACCCTTTCAGCCACTGCCTCCTCACCAACTCATCGGCAGAGCCCCCTACCCCATTAAAAACATTATTCAGAATAGTGGACCCAGGTGGCGCTGGGGGTTAAACCACAGAGCCTAGGGCTTGCTGATCAGAAGGTCGGCGGTTCGAATCCCTGCAACGGGGGGAGCTCCCGTTGCTCGGTCCCAGCTTCTGCCCACCTAGCAGTTCGAAAGCACATCAAAGTGCAAGTAGATAAATAGGGACCGCTCCGGCGGGAAGGTAAACGCCGTTTCCGTGCGCTGCTCTGGTTCACCAGAAGCAGCTTTGTCATGCTGGCCACATGACCCGGAAGCTGTCTGCGGACAAACGCCGGCTCCCTCGGCCTATAGAGCGAGATGAGCGCCGCAACCCCAGTCGGACACGACTGGACCTGATGGTCAGGGGCCCCTTTACCTTTACCTTTTTATGATCCCCTAAGGAAGATAATGCACTAACCACTAGGACATACTGTGTCAGAGGGCCTGGTATGGCTACTCTAGAGTAACGACTCCAGCATGGTCTTTTAAGGTTTTTATTAAGTGCTGATTATTTACAGTGTTCAGAGCAGTAAAAATGCATCCTTAAGGTGAGGTGTCTGAACTCCCGAATGGCGATTGGCGCGTTTTCTTCCAGCACCACAGCTTTGGCAGACCCAACCTCTTCCCCCTACGTTTGCGTCGCAATTCGGGAGTTGGGGGAATTGGGCCCCCCCCTGTGCGTCCTACTTCCTGTCCCACCTGCGGCCTGGGCTCCACAACCTTGCCTGAGCCTCGGACACCACTTCCTGACTCTCCGCTGGAGGCAGAGCTCTCCTTACTCTCTCCCGCGCTTGGGGATGGGCTGGAACTTAAGATGGGAGGGACTTCCCTGTATCCCTCGTCCCTCACATCCTGGCTCTTTGCTTGAACTGGACTGAATCAGGGCTCTCTGCCATAACAGGAACCTGATAAGGATGGGCAAAACTGTCCTTTGAGTTTCAATTCCCCATTTTCCGATATCGGTTTGCTATTTTTTAAAAAATCTCATGAAAATTCATCACCATTTTAGTGCTAATCACTCTTAAATTTATATGCAATTCCTCCAAACCTACAAATTTTGGGGGAAACCAATTTCCCTGATAATTTTCACTAGCATATGCATTTTTATGCACACTTTAGCCCAGTGTATGCATTTTTTTTACACATGTAACTCTGCTGAAGGACAGCATTGCAAAATTCGGAGAAGTGTGAATTTCAGTAGACTGCTGCGTGTCAGTTTGTGAATTGTTTTAGAAAGTGCTTTTTTTAAAAAAAATTAAAGGTTCACTTTTAAATGTGAACGGAATCAGATTTCTTCCCCTTCTCTAGAGCTTGACTGAAACAAACAGAAGAACAAAGAAGTGAGGTTTTTCTCTCTCTTTTATTTTACTGGAAATGGGACTGCCATGAAGTCTTGAAGCAGCCCTACCTAATATGTTCAGAATCTCGCCAGCACCTATTTCCATTCTCAGTGCTTCTCCTTCTTAAGAAATGGAGATGATTTGATCAGTCTTATGAAAGATGGGCTGAGAAAATGCTCTGAGCCCTATTCCAGAGAGAGGTTCGTTCCTGACCTCCCGCATATCAGTTCAGCATCAGTTCAGAATGCCACCAGTAGAGGGCAGCCGTGAGACGCCAGTCACCAGGCGACACCGACACATATATGTAATATGGAAACTTTTAAAAATCTCTTTTTTAAATGGTTGATCTGCTGCTCTTGATATTTATGGCATGTGAGCATAAGCAGGGGGCGGGGAGGAGAAATGGAACATACGATTTAGCCGTGTCTCGAATCTAGCAAAAAGAGGTGTTGCCACATATGAGACACCACCACCCTCCAAAGGCATCTGCTCAGCCAAACGACTCACCGTTTCCCACAAACATTTTGTGTCAGACGGAAAGGCCTCCTCTTTTCAATTTCGTCTCCGTTCGCTTTACTATATTCTTTCTGTGGTGCCCTGCCTTAGTGTTCTAAAAGAAAGGAAGTCCCTTTTTCACGCCGCAGGGTTGAACTATGGAACTCACTGCCGCAGGATGGCCACCACTTTGAAAGAGGTCTAGTCATATTCATGGAGGAAGAGAGGGCTGTCGATGGCTCTGCTCTGCCTCCACAGTTGGAGGCAGCAAGGCTTCTGAATCCCAGTTGCTGGAAACCATGGGAGGAGAGAGTTGCTCTTGTGCTCGGATTGTGGGTTTCCAAGTAGAGGCTTCTGGTGAGAGGCCACTGTGAGAACAGCCCTGAGATCTACAGGGACAGGGTGGCCGACAAATTTAATAAATAATAAAAAATAGCACTAACTGGAGGCTGGATTTGATGGACCATTGGGCCAGCAGGCTCTTGGGTACTTTTGTGAATGAGCAACATATACCGTATATTCCGGTGTATAAGACGACTTTTGAACCCAGGAAAATCTTTCCAAAAGTTGGGGGTCGTCTTATACGTCGGGTATAAGATCTGCGGTCGCCGCATACGGTGGGGGTAGCTCAAAAACGGCCGCAGTCGCATCCCCACCATATGCGGCGACCGTGTAAGCGGCTGTCGCTTTCTTTCCTTGCAGGAAGAGGGGACGTGCGGGACTTTCCTTCCTCCCCTCCTCCCTGCATGGAAAGAAAGCAGCAGCCACTTACTCTCCCCCCCCCATTCGCCTCGGTGCCTGGAAGAGATACAGAAAATTTTTATTTGGTGTGTGTTGGAAGTTTGGGATATACTCGTTACGGCGAGTATATCCCAAACTCTATATTTTGACTGGAAAAGCAGGGGGTCGTCTTATACGCCCAGTCGTCTTATACGCCGGAATATACGGGTAAATACTACAGTGGTACCTCTACTTACAAATTTAATGCGTTCTGAATGCACATTTGTAAGTAGAAGAAATTTGTAAGTCGAATCCCATAGGAATGTATTGAGAGAAAAAAATTGTAAGTAGAAGCAACCCTATCTAAAAATTCATAAGTAGAAAAAATCCTATCTAAACTGCATCCAAGATGGCGGATGGAGCTCCATTCGTAAGTAGAAACATTCGTAAGTAGAGTTATTCGTAAGTAGAGGTACCACTGTATTTCTAAATGAATTGGTAGGAGGCACTTTCTCATTTATTCTGTGAACTGCCCTGAGACCCCTGGGTATATATAAATTCAAATAACAACAACAACAACAACAATTTGAGTTGCCCTCTCTCCTAACTGGCTTCAGCAGCTTCATCATAGGGCCCAATAGTAGTGCTTCCCCACTTGGTTGTCATTTACCCAATATCTGTGGATGTCAGACGCAGGATTGGGGTGCCACCCCCTCCCTGCGGATTCTTTCCCTTGGTGGAGTTGCCTATGTGACAAGTTCTGGGGGAAGAGGGGAGCAGTGGTCACCTGGGAAATGTTGCTGGCATCCATCTGCCTCAAGAGACAACGGAGTCCCCCCTCCAGGGGTGAAGTCAAACTGCTGCATTAGCTAGGGCTGCCATACGTCTGGACCTAACCGGTATTCGACCCTTGTAAACAGTGTCCGAGCGGAGGTCACTCAAATATCAGGGGGAAACCAGACGTATGGCCTATTAAAAATACCTCATGAATTCTTTTTCTTTTCTTTTCTTTGTTGAGATTTTGCTCAACAACTTTGCCAAAAAATCTCAACAACTTTTTGAAATATGGCAACCCTACATTAGGAGCACCGGTGGGACCTCCCTGTGATGCAAGGCTGGGCAGTGTGTTTGGGGGTCCTGGGCTGCCCAGACGACAAGACCCCCCTCTCAGCCTCACTGATGTTTTCCAAAGGAAAGCAGAGCAATGCTTTTGGCACCAGGAGTTGCTGGGAGGAGGCATACCAGGCCCCCAGGGCTGGATTTAGTTTTGATGAGGCCCTCAGCTACTGAAGGTAATGTCCAGCTGTCCTTTGTAAACAACAAATTGTCACTGTTTTTGTGTGCTGAATGTATGCTGTATGGTAATTTATGGACCTAATAGGCATCCTATATATAGAAATGGTCCTTTATGGAGAGCTGGACCATAAAGAAGGCTGATCGCCGAAGAATTGATGCTTTTGAATTGTGGTGCTGGAGGAGACTCTTGAGAGTCCCATGGACTGCAAGAAGATCAAACCTATCCATTCTTAAGGAAATCAGCCCTGAGTGCTCCCTGGAAGGACAGATCGTGAAGCTGAGGCTCCAATACTTTGGCCACCTCATGAGAAGAGAAGAATCCTTGGAAAAGACCCTGATGTTGGGAAAGATTGAGGGCACTAGGAGAAGGGGACGACAGAGGACAAGATGGTTGGACAGTGTTCTCGAAGCTACGAACATGAGTTTGACCAAACTGCGGGAGGCAGTGCAAGACAGGAGTGCCTGGCGTGCTATGGTCCATGGGGTCACGAAGAGTCGGACACGACTAAACGACTAAACAACAATATATAGAAATGAGCAAACCAGGGATATTTTAGGGAGCTGGCTAGCAAACGGGGCCCATGACTTACATCATAGGAGCCTACACAACACAAAACAAAACACTGTTGCTGTATGTAGGTTTTATTCTATTTGTTTTTTATCTTATGTTTTGGAAATGTACATCCAGGTGTTTTTGTTTCCTTTAAATTTTTTTGCCCCCCCCCCAAGAGATTGGGGCCCTAAGCTACAGCTTGTTTAGCTTATATGTAAATGCGGCACTGCAGGCACCATCCAACTGCCTTTGGGACTCCACTCCAGATTTGTGTAGGGTTTACCCCTTAGCCTTTTTCTTCTGCCAAAGATATCCCACAAGGAACTGGAGGTTTCGGGTCAAAGTTTTCCTTCTAGGCAGGCTCCCTCCCCAGGTGGACGAGCCCCACCTGCCCCTCACTTCCCTCTACTGCACATGTAGAAACCACCCTCTTGACCAATGGACCAACTCTTGGTCTCATCCACTCAATCCACGGGAGCCTGTCTTGGCATGCAGGGGAACTCCCACCAAGACAAGAAGGGGAAAGAACAGCCACTGAAACCTGAAATCTGGAGGGAGGAAGAGGGTTACATCATGTGTGTCTTTCAGGGAAGTTTCGCTACAGGCGATCAAAGTGTCACTCCTACGTGAATCCCTACTTTCAGATTGGCTGTTTGCCCTCAGTAGTGCCATCTTCATTTGGCTGCAGACGGCCACGTTTTATTCCGCGCCGCTGTGTTACGCTGCTGAATGAACCACCTCGGAAGATGGTGGACTCTACTTCAACCTCCCCCTGTGGTTGGATGGCCATCAGCTGCGATGCTTGCATTGCAAGGGGTTGGACTAGATCAGGGGTCCCCAGACTACGGCCCCCGGGCCGGATGCGGCCCAATTGGCCTCCCAATCCGGCCCGCGACGCCCCCCGCCGCCCGCTGCCGCCGCCCGCTCTTACAGCGCGCGGCGCGGCGGCGATCTTCAAAATCGGCAAAAAATCGCCGAAAATCCTTTGTGCGCATGCATATGGGCCTCTCCCGACCCAGAAGAGGTCATTTCCGGTGCACTTCTGGGTCGGGGGAGGCCCATACGCATGCACACAAGCGATTTTCGGCGATTTTTTTCCGACCGTGTGCGTGTGCGCATGTGCACGGGCGCGCACTCCCCCGCCCTCTGGCCCGCTGCGCACGCACTCCCCTGCCCTCCGGCCCAAAGCCCGGTAAGTCTGGGGACCCCTGGACTAGATGAACTTGGAGGTCCCTTCCAACTCGACAATTCTCAGATTTTGTGACCTGAGCTAGAGCACAAAGTGTGCAGCTCTGGTTCACTAGGCTGTGTGTGCTCCTTGCACATTTAAAAGCGCAAGGAAACACCTCGTAATTTCTCCTTTTCTCTCTCTCTACGCTGTAAAAAATATACCACCAAGCCAGCAACTGGCATCTTGGCACAATCTTACAGAATGACTTTAATATAAAGGAGGAGGAGAGGTTGCCAAGAGATCTTGCCTGGGGAGGAAATGGCAAGGAAAGGTGTCCAGCCGTTGTCTGCATGGCGTCCTCCTCACCTTTCCCTGTCGCCCTTTTTATTCCACTGTCGACATGTCTCCCTGCCCAGGTCTCTCTTTCAGGGCCAGCGCGTGCTCCGCTCGCTTTCCCTCCGGCTTGGGCCTGACCCCGTTTGTCTGGCAGCCCAAGGAAAGGGAACGAAATTTGTTCGGAGCCGCCGGGAGTTACTCGAGGGACCGCCCGCGGCGTGAGCTGGCTCTCCTCCTGGTCTGGATGGGGGCCTCCCATTCATGAAAGAACGAGGAGGTGACACTTAATCATCGGCTTGACAACCTCTCTTCCAAGCCTCCGAGAAAATAAATGAGCAAAAGGAGAGATATTCTGAGAAATAATTGCGGCCTCCCTTTGGCCAGGCATTGTCGAGGAGGTATTTTTAGATCGGCAGAATTGCAGCCGACTTTTCTCAGAAAGGCTGTTGAAAAAGCCTTTGCAGGCTGAGGGCTTTGCAAAGGGCAGAGGAGAGGAGCCGGCTGGGTGGGGGACAAGTTGGGCAGGCAGCTATCCTCTGGGTGACCTCTCCTGCTTCCTCAGAAGCAAGGCCAAGGTCAAGGTGTTACTATTAGTATATAAGCCCTTGGGATCAGTTTACCTGCAGGATTGCCTTACCCAGGGGTCCCCAAACTAAGGCCCAGGGGCCGGGTGCGGCCCAATTGCCTTCTAAATCCAGCCCGTGGACGGTCCGGGAATCACCATGTTTTTACAAGAGTAGAATGTGTCCTTTTATTTAAAATGCATCTCTGGGTTATTTGTGGGGCATAGGAATTCATTCATATATTTTTTCCAAAATATAGTCCGGCCCCCCCACCAAGGTCTGAGGGACAGTGGACTGGCCCCCTGCTGGAAAAGTTTGCTGACCCCTGGCCTTACCCATAGGAGCCAACTCCTAGGGACCAAGGTCTCTTCGCCCCCTCCCCCAATAAAATATTTGAGTCCCCCCCCCAAATAATTTATGAGCATTGCCATTCAAATAGTTACTGGTCTGCCAACCTGTGGAGACAGGTGCCCTATTCTGCATTGGAAGCAGCAGGCAGCTCCACTGGCCCTCCACAAAATGGGAAACGGCCATCCATACTTCTTTCTTTATTTCTCGAAAGAGCTCAAGATGGCGTACATCCATGGTTCTCATGACAACCTTGTGAGGTAGGCTAGGCTGAGAGAGGGGCAAAGGTCACCCTAGTGAGCATCATGGTCAAGCAGGGATTTGAACCCCGGTCTCCCAGATCCTAGTCCAACTCTATCCCCATCTTGCCACACGGCTTCTGCCTCCATCCGTTGCCTTTTGCACAGACACGGCCTCGCCATCCTTCAGCTGCAATGACCCATTGGGAAGATGCTTTTCTTTGCCTGCTCAGTTCCAGGTTGGGCTTAGCTTGAACAGTTCCCAAAGCAGGGCAATGGCACCTGGAACGAGAGCCGGGCTGAAATTTCCACACAAAGGAAATTCCTGAGATTTCTCTCCCTTCCCTTCCCCTCCTCCCCACCCCACCTGTTTGCTGGATCAGACCAGTGGTCCACCTAGTCAAGCAGCCTCTGCCCCAGGCCTGTCCCAGCCATAGACGCTCGTGGCGCGGAGAACCTGGAGGGCGCTGGAAGGGCGCCAAGTGAGCGCAGGGTTCCGGTGATCTAGCCAGGACTGCGCTCCTTCTCCGAGAACTCCGCGCTGCGCCTCCTTCTCATTTCCCCAGTGCTGGGTTCCGCTCAGTCGAGCTTCGTCACCAGCGCGCGCACAGCGCCCAAGTAGCGCTGGGTGGGCTTAAGACGGCCCTGCTCTGCCCCACCGGATGCCTCTTAGAGCCCGTGGGCACAATGCATCACCTAGTTAAGCTATAGAACCTGCTCCCACAGGAGGCAGTGGGGACCAGTAACTATGGAGGCAGCGATGCAACTGAATACCAGTTTCTGGAAAAGGCAGGACGGGAAAGGGCTCTTGCACTCGAATCTGGCTTGTGGGTTCCCCACAGGCATCAGTGAGGTGCTGGACTAGATGGGCATCGTAGAGCGGGAAGGGACCCCAAGGGCCATCAAGTCCAACCCCTGGCATTGCAGGTGGCCTGTGGGTTTGTGGGCCCCTTGATCCATGAGCTGCTCCAGGCCCCCACCTGAGGATGCTGAAGGGCCAGGGCCTAGCAACTGAGAGAGGTGCAATGGGTAATAATAGAGAGAGATGGAGCAGGGAGGGGCCCAGTGTCATTCAGCAGAAGCAATTAAAGGCAGCGGGGTGAAAGTGAGGCGAAGTTCACTGAGCTGCAAATTTACAGCAAAAGGACTTCAGATCACTTTTTTAAAAATGGATGAAGAGCTGAGGGCTGTTTTTTAGAGGCAGAAATGTTGTTTAGCCAGCCTGATAGGGCTCCCCCATGACAAAAAAATAATAATCCAGATCTGCATTTGAATCAAACGGCAGCATGGAAGGAAAATAGCTGATAGCAATGTGTGTGTTTTTTCGGGGGGGGGGGCACAGAAAAATACCCCTAAACATTTTGTGTATCTTTGTACTTTTGTCCATTTACTGTATTTATTTTTCCCCAATTTGAAGTATAAAATGGTGGTTTTTCTTGAGTCAAAATGAGAGTACCCCTAAACATTTTTAAAGAAAAAAAGCAGTGGTTGCCCCCCCCTCTCTCTCTGTGTGTGTGTGTGTGTGTGTGTGTGTGTGTGTGTGTGTGTGTGAGAGAGAGAGAGAGAGAGAGAGAGAGAGAGAGAGAGAGAGAGAGCGCAGAGCCACAAATTTTGTCTGGGTTGAAGCATCAGAGAGTGACATTGATGCTCTCACCTGCCAGCCAATCCACAATGAGACCAGGCTGCCCACGCACCCCCAATAGGTCCAAAGTGGTTCTGCTTTCGCTTTTGTTGACTAGTCCCCCCCCCACCTGTGGAGACAGATGCCCCTTCCTTCTCCCCTCCCCCCTCCCCCCTCATCTTGCTTATTCCAAAAGGGAGAGCCTTCTCTGTGCCTCTCTGCCCAGGACAGCTGCGTTGGGCTGCAGCCCCAGCCCCTCCCTCCCTCCCTCCCTCCCTATGTGCTCCTTGGTGGCTCATTCTGAAGCCACCTGAGCTTCATCCTGCAACTTGTTGGTTACTCATCCTCTTTTGTGATTTCCCCATTCCTTCCATTTCTTATACGTGCCCTTCTTAAATCTCACCTCATCTATAATCTCCTTATGCAGCCACAAGTGGTTTCCTTAGATGCCTCCAATATCATCTAGCAACATCTGAATGGCCACAAGTACTCCAGACCTGCCCTAATACCTTGATGGTTGCCAACTTTCTCCTAGACATAGGACTCTAGTGCCAATTATACCACTTGCTTGAGTGATGGGGTCTCCCTAGTGGTGACCCCTTCCTTCCTTCCTTCCTTCCTTCCTTCCTTCCTTCCTTCCTTCCTTCCTTCCTTCCTTCCTTCCTTTTTGAGAAGGCAAGATTTGAAGCTTCTGCTGCCTTGTTCAGCTCCTGGTGACATGCTTTCCTCCAATGGATGTTACCTCCAATGGATGTTACCACATATACATTGAGATGTAGAGGTCCCATGGACTGCAAGAAGATCAAACCTATCCATTCTGATGGAAATCAGCCCTGAGTGCTCACTGGAAGGACAGATCGTGAAGCTGAGGCTCCAAGACTTTGGCCACCTCATGAGAAGAGAAGACTCCCTGGAAAAGACCCTGATGTTGGGAAAGATGGAGGGCACTAGGAGAAGGGGACGACAGAGGACGAGATGGTTGGACAGTGTTCTCGAAGCTACGAACATGAGTTTGACCAAACTGTGGGAGGCAGTGCAAGACAGGAGTGCCTGGCGGGCTCTGGTCCATGGGGTCACGAAGAGTCGGACACGACTAAACGACTAAACAACATCAAGAGACATAGGCATCCAAGACCTAGGTGGGAAGGGTTGTTTGACAGTGGAACAGACTTCCTTGGAAGATGGTGGACTCTCCTTGATTGGAGGTTTTTAAGCAGAGTTGAGATTCCTGCATTGCAGGGAGTGGGACTGGATGGCCCTCAGGGTCCTTTCGAACTCTACCATTCTATGATTCTATGACTCTGATCCAGACTTCCTTTGTTGAGGTGCTCCAGCCCAGTTTCTCTGACCATTGCTCTGAGGCCCTGCCCTGAAGCAGGGAAGAGGAGGGAGGAGCAGCCCACTTCCCAGAGACTTTCCAAGGTCCCTGCCCTTCTGTGAGGCATCAGCTGATGTTGTGTCATGGGCTGGTGACTGACAAGTGCCCCAAGCAGGCCAGTATGAGATCCACATGTCACATGGGCACGTCATGTTTATTTCTGCGACTCCCACTGTGACTCTAAAAGAGTGGGAAAAGATCGATTGCAGTAGGTCATTCATCTGGCCATCACTCCAAATTGGGTCACAGCGGGCTTGTTCCATGCTTTGCGATCCCAGAGGGTTTGCCTGGGACACTCCATGGTGGCTCAAGCAAGAGGGTTTGTGACTCATCCCGTGGGGATCAGGGATTCCACTGGCCCATCACACATTGCAGGGATGACCACGATTTTCCTGACTTGCTCTGAACCCAAAATTCCCCACTCTTCATTCCATGACCTCTTGCCCTGCTCAATGAAAAACAAACTCCCTTGCATCGCAACAACAATGTACAATATTTTCCTATCGAAGTGCATACGTGCCACATTCCCTTTCTTGGAGCGAACCCAATGGGTTCCCTTTTTGGTCCGTGCAGCAAATGGGAGTAATAACTGAGAAAAAAATGAGCAGGTCAAGGGGGCTGAGGGGGGAAGAATAAGAAGCTGTGTGAGAAAGTTAGATGTTAAAAATGCAAGAACATAAGATGAGGCTAGAATCATAGAATCGTAGAGTTGGAAGAGACCACAAGGGCCATCCAGTCCAACCCCCTGCCAAGCAGGAAACACCATCAAAGCATTGTTGACATATGCCTGTCAAGCCTCTGCTTAAAGACCTCCAAAGAAGGAGACTCCACCACACTCCTTGGCAGCAAATTCCACTGTCAAACAGCTCTTATTGTCAGGAAGTTCTTCCTAATGTTTAGGTGGAAGCTTCTTTCTTGTACTTTGAATCCATTGCTCTGTGTCCGCTTCTCTGGAGCAGCAGAAAACAACCTTTCACCCTCCTTTATATGACATCATTTTATATATTTGAACATGGCTATCATATCACCCCTTAACCTTCTCTTCTCCAGGCTAAAACAGACCCAGCTCTCTAAGCCGTTCCTCATAAGGCATCGTTTCTAGGCCTTTGACCATTTTGGTTGCCCTCTTCTGGACACGTTCCAGCTTGTCAGTATCCTTCTTGAACTGCGGTGCCCAGAACTGGACACAGTACTCCAGGTGAGGTCTGACCAGAGCAGAATACAGTGGTACTATTACTTCCCTTGATCTAGACGCTATACTCCTATTGATGCAACCCAGAATTGCATTGGCTTTTTTAGCTGCTGCATCACACTGTTGACTCATGTCTGTGGAGACAGAGCAGAGCCATCGTGGCTGGAAGCCATTGAGAGCCCTCTTCTCCACAAAATTGTCCAATCCTCTTTTAAAGCCATCTTTTCCTACTCCAGCAAAATAGCTGGCAGATTTCAATGAAAGCTGGAAGAGTTTCAATAAGTTGAGCACACTTTTCTCAGGGAGGTTCTGCACACCTCTAGCCAGAGGGAGGCCAGGATGCTGACCAATGACACCTCCATTCTGAAGAGCTGTAGAAAGGTCTCCCTCGGGAGGTGGCGGACTCTCCTTCCTTGGAGGTTTCTAAGCAGAGGTAGGGTGGCCACCTGCCACCCTGCTGAGATTCCTGCATAGCACCAGATGACCCTTGGGGTCCCTTCAAACTCTATGATTCTATGAGTTTTCAATTAGTTCACAGCAGTGAGTACTGGAGAATGAGAGAGATCATCGTGGCTGTCATTGCAAAGAGTCCAGACTAGCCCTACCCAAAGACCCAGGTCCTGGGCACCACAGTTGAAGGCGGATATTGACAAACTGATTCTGAAAGTACTGTGATTCCTGCATTGCAGGGGGTTGGACTAGATGACCCTCAGGGTCTCTTCCAACTCTATGATTCTATGACATGGAGTTCGCACAAGTCCTGTGGCCTTCTGTCCACCACCTGCTTCCTCTTGTGGCCGTGGCATTTTGCACCGAGGCAGCTGAGGCCTCGTCCTTAGCTTAGCCCAGGGAGCCCATTTTTTCTGTGGGGGTGCAGTTGGCGTTGAACCACATATCAGTGAAAGAATGAAGCTCTTGCTTTGCATAATATATTTATCTTGGAGATGGTGGTTTTCTTCAAGCTATCCAAGAATCCAAGTGCTGAAATTCACACTAAGTCAACAGCACTTATAGTAATGAAATAAATTCTTTTGAGGAATCCAGCAGGAGGAGTTGACGAGGGCTTCTGAGCCGCTTGTTTTTCTTAAAATTCTCCCTTTCTTGCAAGCCGGCATTGTCTGTGATTCTTGGATGTGGCCAACGTGAGGGGAAAGTGCAAAGTCTACGCTGGAGTTTATTTAGTCTGCCTGCCTGGAGCAAAGGCAAATAGGATGCTTAATAAAAGATTTCCTTTTGCGGGAGACCCTGCAAATTGCAGATACTGAGATAAGCGGCCTCTGCAGTGGAAGATATAATTCCACAACGAAACAGGGATGACCTTCCCCAGCCGAAGCCGAGAGGAATATATCTTGAGCGGTCGGTTAACCACAGCTCTGACTTCGAAGCCGCGAGAATCGAAAGCTTAAACAGTTCCTAATTGTACTGTAAAACTCGAAGGAAAATATTTTCAATACTCTGTCCTCTTTAATCTAAACATGATTTAATTTCAACTGCGCCGCTCACCCTATGCCACCAAGAAACTCAAATTTTGTATTTCATAACTGTTCGTCAGCCTACCGGAGATGGATTTCAAAGCAGGGGGAGGATTCGGACGGTCTGAAGCAAGCGATGGAGGAATGCTAACTTTTCCAAGGATGGAAGACCAAAGGCGAGGTTCCCACATGGGATGACGGAAGCTGCCATACCCCAGGCTGAGATGGTTCCCCTGTCCAGCCCTGTGAACACAAGCAAAGAGTGGCCTTCAGCAAACCCCACAACTTGATCCTTTTCCTTGCAGGCACCAGGAGTGAATCTTGGGGCCTTCAGGTAGAGGGCCATCAATTGCTACTTGCCATAATAACAATAACAATAACAATAATAATTTATTTATACCCTGCCCATCTGGCTGGGTTTCCTCAGCCACTCTGGGTGACTTCCAACAAAATATTAAAATGCAATCCTGCAGCAATCCCAACTCCTTCATGGATCACTGCCTTGTCATGGTGAAGGGGCTTGAAGAATTCAGAGAAGCTATGAGCTATGCTGTGCAGGGCCACCCAAGATGGACAGGTCATAGTGGAGAGTTTTGACTAAACGTCATCCACCTGGTGCAGGAACCGGCAAGCCACTCCAGTATCCCTGCCAAGAAAACTCCATGGACACACGGAGAAGGGGACGACAGAGGACGAGATGGTTGGACAGTGTTCTCGAAGCCACCAACATGAGTCTGACCAAACTGCGGGAGGGAGTGGAAGACAGGAGTGCCTGGCGTGCTCTGGTCCATGGGGTCACGAAGAGTCGGACATGACTAAACAACAACAGCGATCCCAAAAGAATGGAGTAAATACTGAAATAGCAGAAAAATTAAGAATCACCCATAAAAATGTTTGCTAAACTCTCACAAAAAGCCACCCCCACCTCAATAAACTAAGTTGACATGATGGCTCTGCTCTCCCTCCACAGCAGGAAGCAGCAATGCTTCTGAATCTCAGTTGCTGGAAACTGCAGGAGGGGAGAGTTGCTCTTGTGTTCGAATCCTGCTTGCGGGTTTCCCATAATGAGCGACTGGTTGGCCACTGTGAGAACAGGATGCTGGACTACATGGGCTGCTGGCCTGACCTAACAGGCACATCTTATGTTTTTAAACAATCAATCCATTGAAATAGTTCTGCCTTTCCATACAAGTTCATCTTCACCCATTCCCGTCTGCTGCCCCATGGGTGTCATCAGTTGCTAGGCAGGGATAATGGGGAGAAGTTTTGGGGGGGGTGACACAGGCAGACAGGCAGCCAATCATCACTTTGCATAGCCCCTTGTACTAGTTCAAACGTTCTCAGCCTGAGTTTGAGCCTCGTGACAAGGAATCACACAAGACTCTCAAATGCAAAATAATACCTTTAAATATATTGGAACGATGTAGGGATAATATTTATCAAATATACAGCCTGTCAATCACCCTCTCATTGGTGCACATAATAGTCAACAAAAGTAATCAGCAATAGGATAAAAAACACCTCTCATAAATAAAAGATCAATTAATATCCCAAAGGGAAGCACTTCTGCCAAGGATAGCAGTGAAACGAAAGCCAAGCATTTAAAAGCAGGAAGAAACTCTATAAATGAACACATAAAATCTGTTCAAAAGAAACAAGTTGTACATCTATAAAGCTTAAGATCTTAACCATCCAAATTTGCACAAAATCAGACCTATAAATCAATGGATTCCAGTTTTTGATCCCAAACCCAAAGTTAAGATTCCCTCTGAGCTGAAGCATGGATAAATATTAACTGTTTGAGGTTTGTCCCATTTTCCCAGTACAGGAACCTAGCGAGGAAGGTTAACTTAAGACTGGGCCCAAGCTGCAGTGAGATCTATAGAAGGGAATAAAAAATTGAGGGGCAGAAAAGAGAGCCTTTTTCATCAGAACGACCAAAATGGCAGACTTACAACTTTGCAAAAGTGACAAGAGGATCTGCTGCCCACATTGCTTACTTTTTGGATAGAGGGATATAGTAGCAAAATTTGGTTCAGAGTTGCAGATCTAGTTCAGGAGGTCTTTTTCATACTCACAGATTGTACAGAGGTACAGTTAAACTGGCAGACTTGAGCTTAATCCTGAGTGGGGCTCAATGACCTGGCATGAGATTTTAAGGGAATAATAATAATAATAATAATAATAATAATAATAAGGTAAAGGGATCCCTGACCATTAGGTCCAGTCGTGACCAATTCTGGGGTTGCGCGCTCATCTCGCATTATTGGCCGAGGGAGCCGGCGTATAGCTTCCAGGTCATGTGGCCAGCATGACAAAGCCGCTTCTGGCGAACCAAAGCAGCACACAGAAACGCCGTTTACCTTCCCGCTGTAGCAGTTCCTATTTATCTACTTGCATTTTGACGTGCTTTCGAACTGCTAGGTTGGCAGGAGCTGGGACCAAGCAACGGGAGCTCACCCCGTCACAGGGATTTGAACCGCCGACCTTCTGATCAGCAAGTCCTAGGCTCAGTGGTTTAACCACAGCGCCACCTGGGTCCCTATAATATATTATTATTATTATTATTATTATTATTATTATTATTATTATTATTAATGCCCCGCCCATCCAGCTGGGTTTCCCCAACCACTCTAGGTGGCTCCCAACAGATTAAAAACAGAATAAAAACAACAAATATTAAAAACTTCTCTAAACAGGGCTGCCTTCAGATGTCTTCTAAAATTCAAATACCGTAGTTGTTTATTTCCTTGACATGCGATGGGAGGGCATTCCACAGTGCGGATGACACCGCTGAGAAGGCCCCTGCGGGGGATATAAATGAGGTAGTGTGGTGCAGTGGTTAGAGTGCTGGACTAGGACCTGCAAGACCCAGGTTCAAATCCCCACTCACCCATGAAGCTCCTTGGGTGACCTTGGAACTGGTTACTGCCTCTCAGTCAAACCCACCTCACAGGGTTGTTGTTGTGGGGGGGCATGTAAACCACCTTGAGCTCCTTGGGGGAGAAATTGTGGGATAGGAAACAAACAAACAAACATCAACTCAAGACCATGGCTCAAGAAAGTGCCTTTCAAGTCAATATATGCGAAAAACAGAAAATTTTCCTTCAGGTGTTTTGCACTACAACTCCCATTAGCCCCTGCCAGCAAGGGAATTGTAGTCCAGAATACCCTGCAGGAACCCAGTTGGCGAAGGTGGATTTAAGAGAATGGAAGATAATTAGAAGCTCAAGTAAAGGTATGTCCCAGATTGGAAAACATACAAACAAATTGAAGATGGTTAAGTAGTTGTGACTGTTGAGGAAACCATAAAAGGCAAAGATGCATCCTTTCGGACGGGGAAGTTTTTCCCAAATGAGGGAAATAAGAAAGAGCAAAATCCCTGGCAAAGCCAATGGAAGCCAACAATAAGGAAAGCGAAAAAGAATTTGAGAGGCATGTTGCTAAAAAAATTAAAAGCAAACAATTCTGATGTCTTTAAACATATCAGTATAATAGAATCATGGTCCAGGCCTTTTGGGAAAAAGTATTTTATCTGACCTCCAAAATCTCTAAACAACCATCTCTCCTAATTCAGCACTTGCCTTGCTATCCTTAGATCTGACCCCAAATTCTACCCTTAAATCTAAAGAATTAAGTTCCTTCCTGTTCATAGCAGCTAGACTAGTTATTGCCCAACGATGGAAGGAAACCTCTAATATACCAAGAGAGGTTTGGGTTAACAATATCTGGAGCATTGTTCTGATGATATACCAGTGGTGAACAAAAGGCATCTCCAAAAAAGATACATTTGACACAATTTGGTTCCTTTCTTTCATTTTGCTGAAGAAGAACAGGATATTTTGATGCCATCATCATCATTGCAGAGGTGTCTGTAGTGGGGATACATTGTCTGAAAATGTCTAGTAAACCAAGTTGGTAGTTGGGTGTCAGTTGAGGGTACAGTGGTACCTTGGGTTACAAATGCTTCAGGTTACGAACTCTGCTAACCTGCGAGTAGTTGCTCCGGGTTGCAAACTTTGCCCCAGGATGAGAACAGAAATCGTGCGGTGGCGGTGGCGAGAGGCCCCATTAATAAAAGCGCACCTCAGGTTAAGAACTGTTTCGGGTTAAGAACGGACCTCCGGAGCAAATTAAGTTTGTAACCAGAGGTACCACTTTATTTGGTAAGCCAACATGACAGTGATGGGGGATTGAGGATTGATCGTTCTGTAGTTTTATGGCAGTGGACAAAGCTGTAGGGAAATTCTTGGTTTTGTGGGAAGTTTAGTGTTATGGTTTGTTTTTAATATTAAATGAATGTGTTTTTAAATTAGAAAATAATAATAATCATGGAATTGTAGAGATGAAAAGGACCCAAAGAAGGATCTAGTCCAAGCATGTCCAACCAGTTGATTGCGATCTACCAGTCGATCACGGCACATCCCTGGTTGATCCTGGTCGATTGCATGATCCTGCACCCCCCCCAAAAAAAAATATCAAAAACTTTGGTCAATCCAATGGGTAGATCACTGCCAGTTTTTTTATAGTGGGAGTAGATCACAGACTCTTGGGAGTTGGACATGCCTGATCTAATCCAATCCAATACACAAATTAACAGCTAAAGAATGCCTGACAGATGGCCATCCAACTTCTGCTTTAAAATCCTCCGAGGCAGGAGAGCCCACCAGGGAGAGTCCGAGGAAGTCTGATCCATTGCTGCGTGGCTCTTAGGAAGAGAAAACTATCCAGGGAGGAGGGTGGATCTTTAGATCAGGAAGGTTTCAAAGAATTGCTGAAGGAAGAGGCAATTGCTAAGAGACTCCTCTGCATCTATCACCTTTGCTATTGAAAACCTGGCTCAAGTCAGTTTTTGCAAGGAAGGGCATTTGAAAAGCTAATCCTGTACATGTCGGCTCAGAAATAAGTCCCACTGGGGTCACTGAGGCTCCTAAGTCAGAAGCTGGGCAAGTCACAGGGAGGTGAAAGGAGATCAAACTGGCAGAGTAAATTGGCAAATTGCAAATTAACAACCTTCCAGATCCAGAGAACATCATCTGCCTGAGGGTTCCCAAGGAGCTCAAATGTGAAAGCACTGCTCTTCTAACCAGTAATGCACGCATTGTCTTAAAAATTGGTCATATTAGCATCTCAAGGCAGCCCTGTTTAGGGAAGCTTTTAATGTCTGATGGATTTCTGTATTTTAGTGTTTTGTTGGAAGCCGCCCAGAGTGGCTGGGGGAACCCGGCCAGATGGGCGGGGTATAAATAATAAATTATTATTATTATTATTATTATTATTATTATTATTATTATTATTATTTTAAAAATGGATGAAGGATCTGTGGGGGAGGCAGGAAGTCGCTGGACTATTAGCCTAATGTTTCTAGCTGGTAAACCAGTGAAAATAATAGAATAATAGAACTCTAGAGTTGGAAGCTCTCCAGCTCTTCGAGATGAGAGCTGGACCATAAAGAAGGCTGATCGCTGAAGAATTGATGCTTTTGAATTATGGTGCGGGAGGAGACTCTTGAGAGTCCTATGGACTGCAAGAAGATCAAACCTATCCATTCTGAGTGCTCACTGGAGGGACAGATCGTGAAGCTGAGGCTCCAATAATTTGGCCACCTCATGAGAAGAGAAGAATCCTTGGGAAAGACCCTGATGTTGGGAAAGATGGAGGGCACAAGGAGAAGAGGACGACAGAGGATGAGATGGCTGGACAGTGTTCTCGAAGCTATGAACACGAGTCTGACCAAACTGCAGGAGGCAGTGGAAGACAGGAGTGCCTGGCGTGCTATGGTCCACAGGGTCACGAAGAGTTGGACACGACTAAATGAGTAAACAACAACAACAAAGACATTGAACTTACCTTTAAAGGAGGATTAGGCAAATTCATGGAGGAGAGGGCTACTGTTCTTAAATTAGAATAATCTGCGAGATTGTGTGTGGTCTTGCGCTGTGCCAACTTGAGAGGCAGA
The DNA here is from genome assembly GCF_965207765.1 of Zootoca vivipara. Taxonomy (NCBI): domain Eukaryota; kingdom Metazoa; phylum Chordata; class Lepidosauria; order Squamata; family Lacertidae; genus Zootoca; species Zootoca vivipara. The sequence continues at coordinate 73,764,372 of NC_142583.1, forward strand.
GGTCTGGTGTTCCTCATGAGAACTTGCCATGGATTCTGGAGGTTTACGCAACAGGAAGTTGGATGCGGTGGGTCCCCACGCTCTCTTAGTCACATCAGCGACACTGGACATTCATGTGTTTTAAATCCTATTCTGTGTACAAAGACCATTGGGGAGTGTTTTCCGGAGAGGATGTGGCGACCCTTCTCCTTGAACTGACCTAGGAAAAGGCTGGATCAGGCCCAGAGCCACTGTCGTAAAGGTAAAGTGCAGTGTTGTCCCCATATGACTTTATGAAACACAACCCTCTTGGGGAAGAGAAAGTGAGAGACACAAGATGCTCTACCAGCAGTGGTGAACCTTGGAAATGTGCCACCCTGCATGAGACCATTTAGTGCATGGGTGGGCAAACTAAGGCCCGGGGGCAGGATCCGGCCCAATCACCTCCTAAATCCAGCCCACGGACTGTCCGGGAATCAGTGTGTTTTTACATGATTAGAATGTGTCATTTTATTTAAAATGCATCTCTGGGTTATTTGTGGGGCATAGGAAGTTGTTCACCCCCCAAAAAAATATAGTCCTGCCCCCCACAAGGTCTGAGGGACAGTGGATTGCCCCCCTGCTGAAGAAGTTGGCTGACCCCTGATTTAGTGCCCTCTCCCCAGCCAAGTTCAGGACACCAGCTGAAGCCAGTCTTTGGGAAAGAGGCGAGGGTCTGGCAGGACCCTACAGCTCTTTGAACTCCTTCCCAAAGCCTGGTAAGCTCTTGTCCGGCTTCGGGAAGCAGGGAGGATGACTCTAGGACCCTGCCCAAGCCCTCACACCTCCTTCCCGAAGCCGGGCAAGTGCTTGCCAGCCTTTGAGAGGGTGCCCTCCTCAGCTACAAGGATGTAAGGCAGGGACCAGCATTTTCTCTTTGCTCAGGTGACCAGAAGAACAGAGGAAGAGCTTGGCTGCTTTGGTCAGGCCAGAGGTCCACCTAAGCTAGGGTCCTGTTCCCACAGGGGCCAACCAGATGCCCCCAAGGGGAGCCTGCAGGCAGGACCGGAGGGGAACAGTAACGCTTCCCACTTCCAGTTTCCAGCAACTGATATCCCAAGGAGGCAGTGGAAGACAGGAGTGCCTGGCGTGCTCTGGTCCATGGGGTCACAAAGAGTCGGACACGACTAAACGACTAAACAACAACAAGAGTTGGAAGGGGACGGAAGAGTTGCCTAGTCTGATCCCCTGCAGTGCCCAAATCCCCGACAAGATGGCCCTCCAAAAGTATGATTGAAGCCACAGCTATAAAACATAAAGAAGACCATCCCTTCTGCACAGGGAAGCTCTGCCTCATTAGCCTTGAGGATTCTTGGACAGTGTCACCAGACATGTAGGCAATGCCATTGGGTAAAAGTTGGTCTGGTTTGCGCAAACCTCTGGGCTCACCACCTCCCCTCTTAGACCACAAGGAGGAGAGGTGAAACTCACAGCTCCTTCCCCAGTCAACCATGGGTACTTGTTACATCCAAGCGTCAGTGCGGTTTAGTGGTTAGACAGTCAGGAAGAGACCAGGTTCAAATCCTCACATGGTCATGAAACTCACTGGGTGAACTCGGGGGCCAGTCACTGTCTCTCAGCCTAACGTCCTGCTTATTTTTATTTATTTTATTTTATTTATTAAATTTCTCTACTGCCTTTCATCGGAGTATCACCCACAAAAATACATAGCATACTAACAAACAAAAACAATACTACCCCATCCTAGGGACCATGTCCACCACCTTGAACTCCGTGGAGAGAAAGGTGGGATATAAATATAATAAATACTTCTAAAAGTACGGATGGCCGTTCCCTGTTTTGTGCCGGGTTGGTGGAGCTGCCTGCTGCTTCTGTTGCAGAAGTGTTTATTGTTGTGCTTATCTTATTTGATCTGTTTCCTAAAATTTCTATGCTGCTTGATTGTAAGAAACAAAACCCGAAGCCTTTTACAAAGACAATCGAAATATCAAGCTATCAGTACAAACAACTCTTTAAAACATTCAAGGGGTCGAACTGGGTGACCCTTGGGGTCTTCCCAACCCTACAATCCGAGCTTCTATGAAATGCAATAGATCAATTAATAAAACCCAGATCAATTGTGGTTAGAGACGCATTAGGGAAACAAACCAACTTCAGGTAGTGGTTCTTAATCCTCACTTGTTCCTCTATGCCTGGATAACCTGTGAGGGGCTTTCCATATGTTGTTGGACTCAAACTCCCATCATTCCTGACCAATAGGCCTTGCAGGCTGGGATGGATGTGAGCTGGAGGCCAATGACACCTGGAGAACTGCAGGGCCCCCATCCCTGCTACATGTATCAGAGTGGCTGCCGGTTCAGATGGGCCTCCGATCGGATCCAGCTGCCGGGCTTTTCTCATATCCTTAAGGCATGGAAAGCACAGAGGACAAGGCATCTCAGCAGTGACTTGGCAGAGAGGCCAAGCCATGAGACCGTTCCGGTTTGTGTTTCGTCCGCACATGCTTTGCAGGTGGAACAGGAACCAATAACAACAGACCGTTCTAGCAGTTGCATGTGATTGATGATGACAACAATAACCAGTGCCACTTTTTAGCCAAGAACATCTCCTGTTGCAGGAATCGCTGAGAACTGGCTCTTGACCAACGCCATCCATCCATCATCCAACGGCCCTGCTCAGCAGGCACTTTCTGGTGTTGCCAACCTCTTCATCTTGCCCATGAGTAGAACGGGCTCATTGCAGCATCTTACCATTCTACTCTTTGCATTGCTGGGTCCTTCCATTGACCCGTTAGTGGGGAGGGTTACTGCAGAGGACCAGGTGTGCATGGAGGAAAGGAGCCCTATGTTCAGATCCTCAAGCCATCAGCAGGGGAAATGTCAGCGGGAGAGATGTGTGCATCGTATTGCTTACCAATTATTTCAACATCCCACAAACTTGGTTTGGCTCCATGTTCATGGCTGCTCCTGTGCTTTTAAATAGCGGACCCAACAACAGGTATTTAAACGGCCTAGCGGTCTTTCAAGGAATGGATCAAGCATCTGGAAACCAAGCCTTGGGAGGAATGGATGAGGGAGTTGGGGATGTTTAGCCTCGAGAAGAGAAGACAGAGAGGAGATAGGATAGCCATCTTCAGATATCTCAAGGGCTGTCACATGGAAGATAGAGCAAGCTTGTTTTCTGCTGCTCTGGAGGGTTCAAATTACAAGAAAGGAGATTCCAACTAAACATCAGGAAGGACTTTCTGAGTGCATGAGATGTTCAACAGTGGAATGGAACAGATTCCCTCAGAAGGTGGTGGACTTTTGAGCAGAGGTTAGATAGCCACGTGTTTCTTTAGCTGTGATTCCTGTATTGCATCTCAAAAAGGACAGAATGGGAAAGGGTCAGGGAATGGCAACTGAAAGGGTCAAGACATTGGGTCATCTCTGCTATGATACAGAACGAGGGGAGGAATTCAATTCACGTTCAAAGGCAAATTTGCCAAATTCGTACTTTCCAACTTTTGCAGTGCAGTTGTCCAATCAACACAGATGAAGTACATGTAAATGGTTGCTGAGGCAAATGCATTCTATTAGGAGAACCTGTGGGCAAATACCTGTATGTGTACATTATTCAAAGCTGCCCACGGAACGTGTGTATTGGGAGAAATTTGCACTCAAACGCTAAAGAATTTTCATGAGAATAAAAAAGTAATAATTCGCAAGTTGTGGCAGAGATGTTGAGAACTGAATTGAAGACTGGAAAAATGAGGAACTGAGAGAGCCAAAATGGACAAATCCACCTGTCCCTACCTGTGAGGAAAGGTTAACATTTGTTTAGAACAGGCACGTCCAACAGGTAGATCATGATCTACCGGTAGATCACTGGATGTCTGTAGTAGATCACTGCTAGATCACTGGCACCCCAAAAAAGCTCACCCAAAATTTTTCTCCTCCCTAAAAAAAGCTGAACAACTATGACCTGAAGTCCTAAACAAAAATGGGCCTTCCTCCCTCCTAAAAGAAGTTCAACAAGTTTGACCTAAACCCCCCAAAACAGGGCTTCCCTTCCTTAAAAAAAACCTCAACAGCTTTGACCTGAACCCCCCAAAAGGGGGTAGATCACTCCCAGTTTTTAACTCTGTGTGTAGATCACAGTCTCTTGGGAGTTGGCCACCGCTGGTTTAGAACTTTTGTTTAGAAAGTGGCAAGGAAAGGGGGACGTGATAAACATGTATACAATCGTGCAAGCAATGGAGAAAATGGGCAGGAAGAAGCTTTCCTCCTGCTTTCATTAACACTCGAACTTGTAGACCTCGAACGAGGCTGAATGTTGGAAGAGTCAGGAAATATAAAAGAAAATACTTCCTCACATAGCTGGACGATGGAATCCATTCCCACAAGAAGCAGTTAGGGTCACCAACCTGGAGAAGGCCCACCCACAGCTCATGTCCATGTAGCTACACCCTTGGGATATCAGTTGCTGGAAACTGGAAGTGGGAAGCGTTACTGTTCCCCTCCGGTCCTGCCTGCAGGCTCCCCTTGGGGGCATCTGGTTGGCCCCTGTGGGAACAGGACCCTAGCTTAGGTGGACCTCTGGCCTGACCAAAGCAGCCAAGCTCTTCCTCTGTTCTTCTGGTCACCTGAGCAAAGAGAAAATCCTGGTCCCTGCCTTACGTCCTTGCAGCTGAGGAGGGCACCCTCTCAAAGGCTGGCAAGCACTTGCCCGGCTTCGGGGAAGGAGGTGTGAGGGCTTGGGCAGGGTCCTAGAGTCATCCTCCCTGCTTCCCGAAGCCAGACAAGAGCTTACCAGGCTTTGGGAAGGAGTTCAAAGAGCTGTAGGGTCCTGCCAGACCCTCGCCTCTTTCCCAAAGACTGGCTTCAGCTGGTGTCCTGAACTTGGCTGGGGAGAGGGCACTAAATCAGGGGTCAGCCAACTTCTTCAGCAGGGGGGCAGTCCACTGTCCCTCAGACCTTGTGGGGGGCAGGATTATATTTTTTTGGGGGGTGAACAAATTCCTATGCCCCACAAATAACCCAGAGATGCATTTTAAATAAAATGACACATTCTAATCATGTAAAAACACACTGATTCCTGGACAGTCCGTGGGCTGGATTTAGGAGGTGATTGGGCCGGATCCTGCCCCCGGGCCTTAGTTTGCCCACCCATGCACTAAATGGTCTCATGCAGGGTGGCACATTTCTAAGGTTCACCACTGCTGGTAGAGCATCTTGTGTCTCTCACTTTCTCTTCCCCAAGAGGGTTGTGTTTCATAAAGTCATATGGGGACAACACTGCACTTTACCTTTACGACAGTGGCTCTGGGCCTGATCCAGCCTTTTCCTAGGTCAGTTCAAGGAGAAGGGTCGCCACATCCTCTCCGGAAAACACTCCCCAATGGTCTCTGTACACAGAATAGGATTTAAAACACATGAATGTCCAGTGTCGCTGATGTGACTAAGAGAGCGTGGGGACCCACCACATCCAACTTCCTGTTGCGTAAACCTCCAGAATCCATGGCAAGTTCTCATGAGGAACACCAGACCTCTGCCTCTCAAGTTGGCACGGCGCAAGACCACACGCAAGCAATGATCTCGCAGATTATTCTAATTTAAGAACAGTAGCCCTCTCCTCCATGAATTTGCCTAATCCTCCTTTAAAGGCAAGTTCAATGTCTTCTTCTTCTTCTGCTTCTTCTTCTTCTTCTTCTTCTTCTTCTTCTTCTTCTTCTTCTTCTTCTTCTTCTTCTTCTTCTTCTTCTTCTTCTTCTTCTTCTTGTTTACTCATTTAGTCGTGTCCGACTCTTCGTGACCCCGTGGACCAGAGCACGCCAGGCACTCCTGTCTTCCACTGCCTCCTGCAGTTTGGTCAAACTCATGTTCATAGCTTTGAGCACACTGTCTAACCATCTCGTCCTCTGTCGTCCCCTTCTCCTAGTGCCCTCCATCTTTCCCAACATCAGGGTCTTTTCCAGGGAGTCTTCTCTTCTCATGATCTGTCCTTCCAGTGAGCACTCAGGGCTGATTTCCTTCAGAATGGAGAGGTTTGATCTTCTTGCAGGCCATGGGATTCTCAAGAGTCTCCTCCAGCACCAGAATTCAAAAGCATCAATTCTTCGGCGACCAGCCTTCTTTATGGTCCAGCTCTCACTTCCATACATCACTACTGGGAAAACTATAGCTTTAATGTCTTACTATTGGTTTATAAAGCCCTAAGCAACTTGGGACCATTTTGCTTATGAGATCACCTCATAAGCTTTGATTGGCAGGATTGGCACTGCTGAAGGTGCCACGTAATGCCCGTTCCACATTTGCAAAAGCTCGGAGCCTGGAGGAAGGGAATGAAAAGATGCAGAAGAGGTCCTCTCTCGGGTCGATCTCGTCTTTGCAACTGCAGCCCCTTCCCTTCCCACCCACCCACTGGAGCAGCAATAAAACTGCTAGCACATTGGCAAAGCTAAGCAGGGCCCAGTATGGTTTCAAACAGGATGGGGAAGTGTGTGTAGAGATCCTGGCATTACAGGGGGTGGGACTAGATGCCCCTCGGAGTCCCTTCCAACTCATATGTATATGATTACATATGATTCTATACCCCAATTGAGAGTTTTTAATGTTAGATGAGCCCAGGCCTGTGGTGGCACCTCACATGGGCTCAAGAATTTCTCAGCGTGACGAGTGGAAAGTGATCCCTTGGGGTAGGGGTGGGGTGGGGGCAGGCCAAGGAGAGGGAGGGGGGACTTGCGACCAGCCACCACATACTCCCAAGCCAGGGCACATGGCCGGATTGACCGTGGCTAAAGCAAACACCAGCTCCCGTTGCAGGAAAGAGTGATGGCCCAGGAAAAAGGGCCGCAGCATCAAGAGCTATTGCTCAGGGACCCGGAGAGAAGGAGGGAAACTCACATGAAGGATTTGAGCCGAAATGGAAGGCGGGGAAGATATTAATGATTATATAATGGGAACCAAATGCTGGAGTTCAAAGTTAAATCCTTAATAATATACAGTCACTTTAGGTTACGCCAGGCTCCAAAACAGATTGTTTTTCAAGGCAAAGCATTGTGGGTATAATGTTCTGAATTCCCAAGGAGACAATAGCGTTGGGATATTTTTGGCTGCTCTGAGAAACACCCCCCAACCTCAGAATCTTCTCTTCTTTTCTACGCACATAGAGCCACCCTTTCTTGCGTTTTTATTCCCCAACCTTTGCTTGGCACATCGGCTTCTGCTCCTGTCGACAGGTGGCCGCCTGCCACTTGGAAAGCTATTTTTGCCCATTCTCCTAGAGTGAGAGGAAATCGGTTTTCCCAGCAGGGTTGGGCCAAAGGGTTGGTGTCGAGAGCTTCTGTGCTGCGGAGGTGGGCCAGCCCTTGGCACAAGGCGCCGCGTGGAAAAGGCCGCTGCGGCTGCCAAGGGCACTTGAAACTGATATACCTCTGGGTGGGGGTTTTGCAAGGCGGGAGGAGTTGACCCCCAGCCTGGACTCTGGAGTCTCTGGAGAGGCTTAAACCTAGGTACCCGCCCTGCCAAGAACCCAGATGGCGATGCAGAGAACCTCCTTCCCATGGATCAGATTGAGCATTTGATGGACGGGGAAGGTGCACTGTGCCCCCCCAAGGGATCATGGATCCCTTGGGGGATCTTGCAAAAGAGCATGTGAGCACATGGGTAGTCATGCCCACTTTTGGCCACCATCCCAACAACCCCCCAGCATGCAACGCCTGGAACAGTTGGCCAAGGGTGATTGCAGCCCTTAGAACCTAAATGATTAGCAAACCCCTGCCTAGGGCTAGTGTGAGTGTCTGAGGGAGTCTGTTCTACCATCAAATAGCTCTTGCCCTCAAAAAATTATTCCTGGTGTTTAGTTGGAATAGCCTTTCTTTTAACTTGGACCCCTTGATTTGCGTCCTGCCAGGGGCGTAGCTAGCTGCTCCAGCACCCGGAGCAGCAGGGGTGGGGCAATCTGCCCATGGGGGTGAGGCAATCTGCGCACAGGGGCGCCACAGCGATCTACCGGGGGGGGGGGCGCCGCAGCGAACTGCCCACGGGGTCCACCTGGCAGACGGAAGCCCCACACTGCCGTTTCAGGCAGCACAGGGCCCTGAGCCACCATGTCACTCCCAGGAGAGACGCATGGCTTGGACACGCTGCAGGCCACACACACACACACACACACACACACACACACACACACACACACGGTGTGCCATTTTGTCACCCCCTCAGGGATGACACCTGGGGCGGACTGCACCCCCCGCACCCGCCCCTTCCTACACCCGTGGGTCCTGCCCACCAGAGAAGGAGAAAACAAGCTTGCTTCATCTTCCATGAGACAGTCCTTCAGATACTAGAAGATGGCACTCAGATCTCCTCTCAGTCTCCTCTTCCGCAGGCTCCTTTAATCATATCTCATAAGGCTTAGTTTCCAGACCCTCGATCATCTTGGCTGCCCTCCTCTGCACACCTTTCAGCTTGTCCATATCCTTCTTAAATTGTGGTGTCCAGAACTGGACACAGTATTCCAGATGTGGTCTGACCAAGGCAGAAGAGAGAAATACTATGACTTCCCTTGATCTGGACATTAGACTTCTGTGGATGCAGCCTAGAAGAGCATTAACTTTTTACTCACATTAAGCATGTGGTTTCCCCCATCTTATATTTGCCAGGGGCTGGACCTGAGAAGAAGAAGAAGAAGAAGAAGAAGAAGAAGAAGAAGAAGAAGAAGAAGAAGAAGAAGAAGAAGAAGAAGAGTTTGGATTTGATATCCCGCTTTATGAAGGAGTCTCAAAGCAGCTAACAATCTCCTTTCCCTTCCTCCCCCACAACAGACACACTGTGAGGTGAGTGGGGCTGAGAGACTTCAGAGAAGTGTGACTTGCCCAAGGTCACCCAGCAGCTGCATGTGGAGGAGTGGGGAATCGAACCCTGTTCCCCAGATTATGAGTCTACCACTCTTAACCACTACACCAGTGCCTGCATGCCCAGTATGTGTTCTGTCCCTGAGCCACGATGTCCCTTTGCCAGTCTCTCCCAAGTGTCTGAGAAGGGACGCTTTTGGCAATTCACACATTTTATAAGCATGGGGATGAAAAAGATATATTTGCCCATTTGGAATTTATAAAGAATATTTAATTAGACATTGTCCACAAGTGAAAACCTGAACATGCTTTGACTAAACTCTGCAATCTGTAAGTTAGATAAAGAATGCATGAGATAGAATAAAGAAAGGAATGGAGACAAGGAATATTGAAGCAGTGATAAGGAAAAAAAGAAAAGAAAAAAGAAGGAACCCTCAATGAGGAGGTTGGGAGTCATGTGGAGTAATTAAGTAATTGTGAATTAAGAAAAATATTTAAATAATACAAGTCTTCTTTAGGAATTTAAGGATTTATATATATATATTTGTTTATTTGGAAATCTTTTGTTTCTTCTGTATCTTATTTGGAATGTATAATTTTTACCATGTAAGAAAATCAATAAAAAGCATAATAATTGGGGGGGGGGGGAGAAATGTTTGCCCATTCTTTCTGGGGCACCTTCTTCAGTCAGTGAAAAGGTAACTGATTAATCTAACTGATCAGTCAGTGAATCATTGGAACTTTGTTTTTGAAGTCTTCTGCTAAAAGACAGAGGGCATTTATGAATCAAGCGCAGAGGAAGAACACCGTCTCTTAGGGGCATTGGGAGATTCCATCTGGGTTTGTTTGGGGCATGTTTGGAGAAAAGGCGTGGGATAATTCGTCTAACAGGGGTTAAACTTTGCAACGATCAAAAATGAATCTCCCATGTTCAGGAGAAGTGTACCTCTGAGGGCTAGCTGCTGGGAGCAAATCCATAAGAGATGGCAGGCCCCTTCTCGCCTTCCTTTTGAGTTTCCAGAAATATCTTGCTGGCTGCATTTGCGAAAGGGAATGTTGGATTCGACAGGCCTTTGGTCTGATCCAGCAATGACATTTTTCTGCTATTTGGTTCTTATCTGGTTTTAATGTCTCCTGGCGGTCTACCATCTCATCACCATCCAAGATTTCTTGCTAGCAGAGCTGGCAAACCCATTCCAACCCCCCCCCCTCTTCTCTCCCCACAAACACTTGCTCTTTTTTTTATTTTATGGTCCTCCGTGGCCCAAAGGTAAAAAAAAGGTTCAGCTCTTCCTAAGTTTGCCTCTCTCCCCCACCCCCAGATTCTTTTTCCTGAGCCAATGTCTCCATCTCCTTGCCAGAGGACCTTAATCAACGTCTGTTTGTCAGAGGTTATGCCGGGAGAGGAGGTTTTAGTGTCTCTGCTCTATAAAGACTTCTTAGAACCTCTTTGAAAATTGGGATTAGGGGAATTGATGTACCTGGTGTGGTCTCGCTCCAAACCGCCCACACCCCATATCCCATCCTTAAGCAAGCCTACAACCCAAGCCTGTTGCAGAATAGTTGAGGGATTTGGGGATGTTTAGCCGAGAAGAGGAGACCGGGAGGAGATAGGACTTCCATCTTCAAAGATCTGAAGGGCTGTCCCATGGAAGGTGGAGCAAGCTTGTTTTCTGCTGCTCCCGAGGGAGATTCTGACTAGACATTAGGAAGAACTTTCCGAGAATAAGAGACATTCAACAGTGGAACTGACTCCCTCTGAAAGTGGTGGACTCTCCTGCATTGGAGGTTTTAAAGCAGAGGTTGGGCGGCCTTCTGTCAGATTCAAACTGTGACTCCTGGATTGCAGGGGGTTGGACTAGATGACCATTTGGATCCCTTCCAACTCTACAATTTTATGCTTCTATGATTCTCTGTGTTAAAGTGTGTGTGTATCGAAACAAAAAATAAAATAAAAATAAAAAAGTCCTTCCAGTAGCACCTTAGAGACTAATTAAATTTGTCATATGAGCTTTCGTGTGCATGCACACTTCTTCAGATACAGTGGTACCTCTACTTACGAATTTAATGCGTTCCAAACGCACATTTGTAAGTTGAAAAAAATTGTACCGTAAGTCGAATCCCATAGGAATGCATTGGGAGAAAAAATTGTAAGTCGAAGCAACCCTATCTAAAAATTCGTAAGTAGAAAAAATCCTATCTAAACTGCATCCAAGATGGCGGACGGAGCTCCATTCGTAAGTAGAAACATTCGTAAGTCGAGTCATTCGTAAGTAGAGGTACCACTGTACACTGAAACAGGAGTCTAAGGTGCTACTGGAAGGAAATTTTTTTTAAAAAAATATTATTTATTTGTTTCGACAACGTCAGACCTACCTGTGTACACACACACACACACACACTTTAAAAAAATTATTCAGAATAGTTATTTTTTGAAGAAACTAATTGGATTGAAGAAACTAATTGAATAAGCTAAGCAAATAGCTGGCAAAAGATGGCAACATTGTTTTTTACGGATTGGTTTTGTTTTTGATTCTATATGTTACTTACCTGGGTGTGTGTGTGTATGTATGTATGTATGTATGTATGTATGTATGTATGTATGTATCCATCACAGAAAAGTGAGTTGTATGGCTCATATTAATGAGGGATGAGCAGTCGGCGGCAGCAATGCTCCTGGCTATCAGGGCTTATTCACCCTTCCTCCTGTTCCACCGCTTTTTCCCACCCCCACCCTGGGGAAAACCACTCTTCAGTTCACAGAGTAGCTTCATAATAATAATAATAATAATAATAATAATAATAATAATAATAATTTATTATTTATACCTCGCCCATCTGGCCGGGTCTCCCCAGCCACTCTGGGCGGCTTCCAACAGAAGAATAAAACACAATAATCTATTAAACATTAAAAGCCTCCCTGAACAGGGCTGCCTTGAGATGTCTTCTAAAAGTCTGGTAGTTCTTTTCCTTTTTGACATCTGTTGGGAGGGCGTTCCACAGGGCAGGCGTCACCACCAAGAAGGCCCTCTGCCTAGTTCCCTGCAACTTGGCTTCTCGCAACGAGGGAACCGCCAGAAGGCCCTCGGTGCTGGACCTCAGTGTCCGGGCAGAATGTGTTTGGTGCTTTATAAAATGGAGTTGGAAGGGGTTCTTGCAGTGCAGGAATCACAAGCAAAGCATCCCTAGCAGGTGACCATCCACATGTCTTAAAAAAAACACCACTTGTAGGCAATGATTAAAACCTCATTGGGAAAAGGTCATTTGTGGTACAGCCTTCCCCAGCCTGATAACTTCCAGATATATTGGACAACTCCAACATGTGCTGTCTGGGGCTGGTGGGAATTGTATTCATAGAATCATACAATTGTAGAGTCTGAAGGTACCCTCAAGGGTCATCTAGTCGAACCCCCTGCAAAGCAGGAATCTCAGGTAAAGCATCCATGACAGATGGCCATCCAACCTCTGCTTAGAAACCTCCAAGGAAGGAGAGTCCTTCCTTGGGCAGCTCATACTGTCAGAAAGTTTTCCCCAGATGTTTAGTCAGAATTGCCTTTCTTGTAACTTGAAGCCATTGGTTCGAGTCCTACCCTCCAGAGCAGGAGAAAACAAACTTGTTCCCTCTTCCACATGACAGCCCTAAATATATTTGAAGATGGCTACCATATCTTCTCTCCTTCTTCTCTTCTTCAGGCTAAACATACCCAATTCCCTCAACTGTTCCTCACAAGACTTGGCTTCCAGACCCTTGATCCTCTTGGTTGCCCTCCTCGGCACACATTCCAGCTTGTCAATATCCTTCTTAAAACTGTGGTGCCCAGAATTGGACACAGTTCTCCAGATGTGGTCTGACTAAGGCAGAATAGAGTCTAAGAATATCTAGAGGGCACCAAACGGAGGAAGGCTGCTCTGCTATCTCATCAAAGGGCAGGCAAAATCCCCAAAATGAATCCTCAGACCTATGGCTTTTTATTCCTGTGCACAAGTATGAAGATTTAATAGGTGTCTTAATTGTTTATTAATACAAAAGGGTGACTAGGAATTAAAATGCCTAAATCTACCCTAAAGCACCAGTGGGGCAATCTCATGTCAACACGTTGCGGTCAAGGAGTAACTAGGAAAAGACCTTTTGAGCTAACACCCCCTCCAGATGTTCTGCAGTGAGAAGTTGCCGGAGGTTAGCATGTAATAAACGAAGCCTAAAGAACTGTGAGTTAGCCAAGGGCCATCCAAGGAGCCGTCTGCCAAAGCCAATATTTGAGCCTTGTCTTCTGCAACCAATCCTGACCTCTCAAGAAAAGGTGCCCTGAACCTCACTCCCAAAGAAGTTTTTATTAACCTTGGATTGAAACACCCCACCAAAGGGGAAACCCACAACTTTCTGAGGCGACCTATTCCGTTGCCGAACCAAGTTAGAAGGAGGAATGTGACTAAATCTTTCTTTCTCTCCTGCTTCGTTCCCCTTGTGTTCTCCATCCATCGTCATTTTTACAGTTTTCAGCCGAATTCTCTGACAACCTCTTTAGGTTCCTGACAGGCAAAAAGATATATGCTGCAAGGCTTCATTTAATACCTTCTTCTTTTTAAGCAGAAAAAGGGAGGTTGTAGGGGAGCAAATCTGTCAGGATATAAATTTATTACAAAATGTCCATTTGTTTTGATTTTTTTGCCTCCATTTTCCTCCTTTGAAGCCTGCTCCCTCCCCAGATTGTCAGATGTTTCTTTACAGGAGGAGAGAGAGAGAAAGAGAGTATATATATATATATATCTCCTTTGTCTTCTTTTTCTGCCCCCTCTCATTTGCCGTTCCAAACAGAAGGAGAATTTAAGTTGGAACAGGTCGCAGATGTGGAACCAGCAAGAGCAGACTTGAGTGAAGACCGTCTCTTTCGTGGAGTTCATCCAAGGGTCAGAAAACTTGGCTGCGGTAGGACAGAGCAGGATGGAGAAGACGGGGGGGGAGGGAGAACCCGAGAGGATGAGGGTGTCACCACTAGCCGGGACACTGGGCAGATGCAGAGAAAAAGTTGATGGCCAAAGAGTGGTGGGTTGGGCTCGGAGGCCACCTACACCCCCACCCCCTGATGCTTACAGTCAGGTTAGCCTGAGAGGGAACGATCCGTAGCTCAGTGGTAGAGCATACTTTTTTGCACCCAGAAGGTCCCAGGTTCAATCCCTGAAGACACCTCGAGTTAGTCAAGAAAGTCTGGAAAGCACCATGGGCTCATCCACACTTACCTTTTGCCCCATGCTTTCTAGGCTAGGAGCCAACTCCTAGGGACACTTAGGGACTGAGGTTCCTTCAGACCCCCCTGGGCTCCCCAAAATTAATAGCCATTGCCATTCAAATGGTGTTCATGCGTCATGTTGATTACGCAGGGCATAATTATGCGGGTGATTGATTATGCGGGGCAGGGCTTACTGTCCCATCCCAAATATTTTATTCAAGTTGTAACCCCTGCTTTCTAGGCACAAGTCTGTACTTTCCCAGTCCATGTCCTAGAGCTCCCCACCCCATCCCTACCCCCCACCACTTTCCCCAAGAAAACACGCTCTCTAATGCTGAATTGGAACAAACAGCAAGTCTTTGTTTTCTGCAGATTGCTGTTTGATCTGACCTAGTGGTAAAGAACAAGTTTTTGCTGGGAAAGTGGGAGAGGAAAGTGCTCAGACATTGAGTTTTAGCAGAGGAAAGTGTGGATGGGCTGGAGAAAAGCAGCTGAGGCCAGCAGGATTCTCTCCTGTGCCATTGCCACTGTGGTGTGTACCATAGCTGTCCCAGAAATGGGAGGGCACAGGCTTCAGATTTCCAGAAGGAAAGAGACTGTTGCAGAGGTTCACCTGTCAGGGATGCTCTAGTTGTGTTTAGGGGGTTGGAGTAGATGACCCCTGGGGGTACCTTCCAAGTCTACAATTCTACGATTCTTTTAAAATGTGTCTATAGAGGCCAACCACAATGGGAGGAGTACTTATATGACTCTCCCCAGATATGTAAGCAAGAGATGAATACCAGTCCACATCAGAAACTGTCCCTCTCGGCTTCAACACAGACTGCAGGTCTACTTCTGACCAGACATCCAGGTATAGCACCTTTGGTAAGCCTTGCCTCTGCTTCTGTAGGAAATTCATGAATGCTCCATGCTTTAATATTACTGCTACACGTTCGGGTTTCGTTTTCTGCATTTGCATCCTGAGACCTTCGGGCAAATGGCAAATTATAAATGCAGTAAGCAAGTAAAATAAAGTTCCTCTCCAGGCATGGGCGTAGGCAGGGGGCAGGGGGGCAGTTGCCCCCCCTAGAAGCAAAGGGCTGAGGGGCGCAGCGTGGCGGCCCTAGGCTTATGCTCCCCGCACGCCTCTGGAGCTGCGCGTGGGGAACGGGAGCCTGGGGCCGCCTCCTCAGGACAGCTGGGAGGCGCGGAGGAGGTAGCCGCAGGCTCGCGCTTCCTGCACGCCTCTGGAGCAGTGTGCGGGGAGCGGGAGCCTGGGGCCGCCTCCTTGAGACATCTGAAAGATGCAGGCCACGTAGCCCCGCCCACATTTCCACTGTAGCCCCTCCCCTCCCGTGCCTTGGCCCCGCCCCTAAATTTGATCCTGGGTACGCCCCTGTCTCCAGGAGAGGCTGGCCTTCTCTATGGTGCTGCAAGGACTCTCCTCCATTCCAGAGGGGAGGGATTGCGCACGGGGCCCACCTCCTGCATCTGCAGGGGGCGTGGTCGGCACCCTGCACCAGCCCCTCCTCGCCGCTGCGTCATACCCCTCTGCCAGCCAATAGGGCTCACGGGGGGGCGGAG
The DNA here is from genome assembly GCF_965207765.1 of Zootoca vivipara. NCBI lineage: Eukaryota > Metazoa > Chordata > Lepidosauria > Squamata > Lacertidae > Zootoca > Zootoca vivipara. The sequence continues at coordinate 73,779,981 of NC_142583.1, forward strand.
TCCAGCTCCGTTTAAATGGCTGCGGCGGCGGGAGGTTTTTCTCGTCGCATTCCTGCCCTCATCAGATCTCTTTGGGCTCAGGTGGCGGTTAGGCATTGGATTATTCAATATGTGATGTATCTGTGTTGTGTGTTGGAGGTCAGGTTAAGGTCATCACCTACCTCCTAGGGGTATCCCGTTAAGGGGATCCGGTGGTCGTGGATCCCTTCCGATGCCCTACTTGGGTTAGGGCAGGCACCCCCAAACTGCGACCCTCCAGATGTTTTGGCCTACAACTCCCATGATCCCTAGCTAACAGGACCAGTGGTCAGGGATGATGGGAATTGTAGTCCAAAACATCTGGAGGGCCGAAGTTTGGGGATGCCTGGGCTAGGGCCATGGCACGACCCCCGGTGATGTCAGGGGAAGCTTCCAGCTGTATTTGCAACAACAAGCTCCTCCCACTGTTCTTTAACCTTTAAGCACCTCCACACTGGTAGGGTGGAGTCACGTGTTGTGTTCCTGTCCAGTGCCTAAGCCAATACCACTCACATGCTAGTATAACCAATAAAGTTGTGGCCTTTATTTACCCATTAACCTAAAATCATGTGTCCTTGTGTCTTATTTACACCACACGGGTGACGGGTCATCGGCGGGCAAGGAGCATCCCTCTGAGCTTAGCCTATTAAACTCCTTAGGAATATGTGGCAGATGGGGACACATTTCCTTTCTACCAGGAGCTTTTGTTCTGGATCAGGGTTCAGCAAACCTTTTCAGCAGGGGGCCGGTCCACGGTAATTGGGCCGCATCCGGCCCCCGGGCCTTAGTTTGGGATCCCTTGTGCTGGATGGATGTTTTGACTTCTGTTCTTAGGATTAGGATCAATGGCTGGTTTCATCTGGATTGCTTTTTCTTCTCGGAGGTGTTTGATTCTTCTTTTATGGACAATTTGGCCAGCTTTTGTTTTCTTTGTCTGCTATGTATGGGAGCATGGCTGTGCCACAATGTTTCCCCAATTTCTGGAGTGCCTGAAGCCAAGTAGTCAAGCCAGATCCTTTTTGCATCTGGGCAAAATGGAAGTGTCCCTCTCCTGAAGAGAGTGGCTTGCAGGAGGCGCGTTCAGGGCTCACCCACACTTAGGAGTTTGTGCTGTTGTTGTTGTTTTTAAAAAAGATTATTTATGCTTTTCAAGTTTATACATTTAACTAACTTTACAGTCATTTTAACATTTCAAAACTCCCTCCTCGTTTTGCGGTTTCTTAAATTTATTTTTAGCATTTCCTGCATATTCTAAATTAACTAAACTTATTCTTTTATTCATCTACTTTAATTATATATTCTTATGAAACTGCAGGTTATTACAATAATCCTGCCAGTGCCCTTATCTGTTTACAATTTGTTTGCAGATATTCAATAAACCATTTCCATCCTTTTATAAAAAGTTTGTTATCTTGATTTCTTATTCTTGCGGTAAGTTTCATCCTTTCTGCATATTCCAGAAGTTTTCATATCCATTCTTCCTTTGCTGGGACTTCTGCTTCTTTCCATTTCGGGGTGAATATCCACACTTAGGTTTTGCAATGTTCTCTCCAGACACAGTCTAAGCAACTTTTATTTTCGCCTCTCAATAACCCACTCTTTAAAGCCAAATGCCAACAAATGTGGGTTTTTGCAAGCTAAAAAATAATAATAGAGAAGTCAGATATGGAGCATGAATGTGCGGACTCTGCCTGGAAAGCAGGGTGCAAAAGGAAGTCTGGATGAGCCCTGAAGGGCCCCCAAGTTCACCCAGTGAGCTTCATGGCTGAGTGGGGTATTTGAACCCAGGCCTCCGAAGGTTCTAGTCCAGAACTCTGACCACTGCACCACCATGGCTCTTAGAGGGTCTCTGCTAAAGCAGAAAGCTTGCTGGACAAATACAAAAAGAGCTGAAATTTTAAAGGATGCAAAAAGAAAAAGGATAAACAATAACCACTGAACTAAAGAAAAAACAGTGATTATGATCTCACATAGTTAGAGCAAAGAAAACAGTGAGTTTGGTCACACTTCATCACCAAATTTCTCATTCTGGAGGAGAATAGAAATTGCTCATTTTTCAACAAATGTGTGATCCTAAATTGAGTTTTCTTTTCCTTGGACATAGTAAGCAAACTTATACATTATTGCTGTATTCCAAATTGTAAAGAACCATTTTGACAAAGGCGGGGGAGTCAGCCTATGTACATTGAAATTGACATTTTAGCTGCTATCAAGAGACTAGTAACTATTTCCACATCAACAATTGCAACACAGCCTTCCAAGTAGGAACTCCCTTCTCTGGAGACTTGCCAAAGCTCTGCTCCGAAAAATCCTGACCAGTGACAAGTTCGTGCTAATAATGCGCCTAAGATCAACTGAACCTTCGGGTGTATTCCAAAGGTAAATGGCTGTATTCCAAAGGCCGTGAGCACATCACCAACCCAAAGCATGCTGGGAACTGTAGAGGTGCTGGGAACTGTTACAAAACCATAGAGTTGTAGAGATGGAAGGGACCCCCAAGGGTCATCTAGCCCAACCCCCCGCAAGGTAGGAAGTTGTTTCACCTTTTTGTTTATTTGCTGTATTTCTAGCCCGCTTGTCAATCCCAGAAAATGGAACAAAGTGATTGAAATAAGTAGAGACAAACAATATACAAAAATTACACAATCATTAAAAGAGGACCAATAAGCAACAACAACATAATTTAATATTTCCGATTTACATTTAAATTGAATGAGCCATGCAATATAAAGTATTTGTTAGATAGTGTTGAATTAAGTTAACGAAAAACAACTTCATGCAATTGTGTAAATAATAGTTTAATTGTAAATTAGTACAATGGGTATAGTCGGAAGTTTCTATTCTTTGCTGATTCAAACAGTGGATAACATTATATCTTTGCCTTTATCCACACTTTCATTCTTCTTTCTCTTTGTTTTCTCTTTCTTCTGTTCTTTTCCGTTCTTTCCCTTTTCTATTTATATTCTTTATAATCTTTATAACATAGTGGATGTTATTTTGTTGGTATTGCATGTATTTTAAGAATCTGTTTGTTTAATAAAATCTTCAATAAACTAAAATAATAATAATAATAATAATAATAATAATAATAATAATTCTGATTTAATGGAATACGAGGTCAGCAGGGCTGCCAGGTCATGATCTGCAGATGGATTTGCTGGCTTCCCCCATCTCTCTTCTCCATACCTTCCCCAACTGAGGGCCCTCTAGATGCTTTGGACTACAAAACCCATCATCCAAAGGCAGTGCGATGCTGGCATGATGGAAGCTGTAGTCCAAAATATCAGGAGGGCACCACGAAGACTGGGTTAAACCACACAATACAATACAATACAATACAATACAATACAATACAATACAATACAATACAATACAATACAATACAATACAATACAATACAATACAAATACCTTTATTGGCATTACAAGTTAAGACATTTCAAATCACTGGGATAAATTTAAAAGGGACAGGAGTGAGGCAGTTGAGGGTCACGAGGCACTCAGTTGTTCACTTCACCCTGTCTATTCCCTCATTAAGAATCCTTTCGGGTAAAACAAAATAAAAAAAATCCGTCCAGTAGCACCTTAGAGACCAACTAAGTTTGTCATTGGTATGAGCTTTCGTGTGCATGCACACTTCTTCAGATACACTGAAACAGAAGTCGCCAGACCCTTATATATAGTGGGAGGGTGGGGAGGGGTATTACTCAGAAGGGTGGTGGGAATGGGTGATTGGCTGATAGGAGTGGTAAACCTGTTGACTACTGTTAACGACTGCAATTGGTCTTACATGGAAAAGCAAGGGGTGAGATGGCCAAAAATAGCTTTATCATGTAGAATGAGATAAGAATCCAATGTATCTATTCAGACCAGGTCTCTCCATGGTTTTAAGTTTGGTTGTTGTCGTGTCCGACTCTTCGTGACCCCATGGACCATAGCACGCCAGGCACTCCTGTCTTCCACTGCCTCCCGCAGTTTAGTCAAACTCATGTTCATAGCTTCGAGAACACTGTGCAACTATCTCGTACTCTGTCGTCCCCTTCTCCTTGTGCCCTCAATCTTTCCCAACATCAGGGTCTTTTCCAGGGAGTCTTCTCTTCTCGTGAGGTGGCCAAAGTATTGGAGCCTCAGCTTCACAATCTGTCCTTCCAGTGAGTTTGAGTTTGGTAATAAGTTGCAATTCAGCAACTTCTCTTTCCAGTCTATTTCTGAAATTCTTTTGTAATAAGAAAGCTATTTTGAGATCTTGTATATATAAGGGTCTGGTGACTGTTTCAGTGTATCTGAAGAAGTGTGCATGCACACAAAAGCTCATAGCAATGACAAACTTAGTTGGTCTCTAAGGTGCTACTGGAAGGAAGAGAAGAAGAAGAAGAGTTTGGATTTGATATCCCGCTTGATCACTACCCGAAGGAGTCTCAAAGCGGCTAACGTTCTCCTTTCCCTTCCTCCTCCACAACAAACACTCTGTGATGTGGGTGGGGCTGAGAGACTTCAGAGAAGTGTGACTAGCCCAAGGTCACCCAGCAGCTGCATGTGGAGGAGCGGAGACGTGAACCCGGTCCCCCAGATTACAAGTCTACCGCTCTTAACCACTACACCACACTGGAAGGAATTTTTTCATTTTGTTTCGACTACGGCAGACCAACACGGCTACCTACCTGTAACCTTTCGGGTAAAATGGAGATTAAAAAGGAAGCCACTGAGGCAGTAACGTCCTTGTCCCTCCTTTGGCTTTCACTCGGGGCCCTGGGTTGGTTAAACCACTCTCCCATCAGCTTCCCCAAAGCTGGAGCCCTCCGGCTAGCTTGGGCTTTTTATTGATTACTCTTATTTACCGAATTTCAACGCCACCGAGGATCACAGGGAGGTGTGCCATATCAGAAAAACGCATAACATCTCTGGGACTGATGGGAGTAGTAGTCCACAGTGGGCAGAGGGCACCAGGTTGGGGAAGGCTGATTCCGAGGCAGGTCTGGAATGCCGATTTGCTTGTCTTCCAAGGAGCCTTGATGCTTTCCAGAGGTGGATTCCCCCCCCCCCTGCACCCCTGACAGCAGGAATTAGTTTGTAATTTAATAAGAGGTGGTAGTTTTGGTTTACACAAAGGCCGGGACAATGTCTTTCTCTCTGTGTGTCTCTCTTTGGGGAAACTGGAAGGGAAGTTCACCCCGCCTTTCTCCCTCTTTCTCTTTCGGATGAGGATGGGCAGAGAAAGGCCCCCTTTCATCCTGCTTGCCTCCTTTCGCCTAATTGCTTCATTTATTCTGTGTTTACGGAGGGATCAAGTTCTGCGTTAGGCAGGGACGACGGAGGCGACCATTGATTGGAACGGTCTGCGTGGAGGGTTGGGTGGCCGCATAAATCGGGGGGCGTGAAGGACTCGCAGGATCTGGAAAGACAGAGACACCAGCAGCTGGAAAGAAAAGCGGGGAGTTTCTCCAGAGTGGTGGTGGGGAGGATCTGAGATCTGAGATTAAATTATAAAGAAGGGGAAATGTAAGAGAGAGGGGCAGATCTGTTTCCACCTGGGAGGTCTGTTAAGTGGTGGCAGAAGGTTTCTGGGATGTTGGATTAATCAGTTGCTAGATTCTTGAATTTACTAGCATGCTCTCTATTGGGCATATTTCACAGAATTATAGAAATCGTAGAATTGTAGAGCTGGAAGGGACCACGAGGGTCATCTAGTCCAACCCCCTGAAATGCTGGAATCTTTTGCCCAGTGTGGTGTTCGAACCCATAACCTTGAGATTAAGAGTCTCATCCTCTACTGACTGAGATATCCCAGATGCCTTGTGTTGCCAATGTTCTGTATTTCAATATTTTGTATGTTTGCTGCAACATCAAAGGTCACATGATTACTGAATTACAGCGATTGGACTAGATGATCCTTGGGGTCCCTTCCAACTCAACAGTTCTATTATTATATGATTTTACGTATGACCGGATGGGCCATCCAATAGGCACTTATTATGTTCCAATGGGGTCCATTCCAGTTCTGCAGGTCTATGAGCCTTCTTTAGTTGTTTCGGTCATTTGAAATGCTTAGATCCTGCTTTTTCCTTGTGCAAGGACAGGCTACCTGCTTGAAATAAGCTTCCGGAACCTCTGCAGCCATCTCTAGGATTTCTTCCCTTTGTTATGGCTGCAGTTAAGTTTGGCAACAGAATCTCTGGGTCTCTGAAATCAGGAGGTTGTCCTTTCAGTAATGTGTAATGCAGTCATAAAGGATATTTCCCACTTCTGTTGCAAATTCAAACAGATCTTGAATTTCACGGGGGATGAAAGATGCATTTGCTGAAGTCTGCAGAATGACAGGAATGCATTAAGCAGGAGCATTTAAATGCCCAGGCATTGCTACTGAAAGTCAGTTTCCGCAAACACGCTTGTAACATTGTCTTCATTTGCAGTAGCCACTGCCTGGCGTGCTCTGGTCCATGGGGTCACGAAGAGTCGGACACGACTAAACGACTAAACAACAACAACTTTTACCCGGCAATGTCAGCCCATCTCTCTGAGCTTCTTAGGGTTTCGTGAAGGAGAAAACCAGCTTCATGGGCATCTTGCAGTTGTGGTGGGAAACTTGATGAGAGAGTTGAGCCAGGGTGGGCGCTGTGGAAAAAGGAAAGTGAATGTTGACATTCATTAGGAAAGGAGTTGGAAAGAGAATTGCAAATATTGTGAGGCATTTTAAAAAAAATAAAAATAAAAATATTTGAACTGCAGCTGCACTTTGAATGTGTCTAGTGCCATCACGGGTGACCTTTAGGCACTCCATGAAGATGTTCCTATTGTGGGGGGAATTCCTCCTGGGGGCTCGAGGATGGGGGCTCAAATCAAACCCACAACCGGTCAGACTTTATTCAGTCATGCCTTACCATGGAAGAGTCTAGAGACGTATGTGAGCAACAAGTGGGAAACACTGGCTTGCGAGCGCTCCAGTTGGAGAACAGCCTTCACCAAAGGTGTCATGGGTTTTGAAGACACTCGAACTCAGTACACAAGGGAGAAACGTGCTAAGAGGAAGGCACGCTTGGCAAACCCTCAACTCCCACCCGGAAACCTATGTCCCCACTGTGGAAGGACGTGTGGATCCAGAATTGGCCTCCACAGTCACTTACAGATTCACTGTTAAGACCGTGTTCATGGAAGACATAGAGTTTTCTTGGCAGGGATACTGGAGTGGCTTGCCAGTTCCTTCTCCAGGTGGATCACGTTTAGTCAAAACTCTCCACTATGACCTGTCCATCTTGGGTGGCCCTGCATGGCATAGCTCAGAGCTTCTCTGAGTTATTCAAGCCCCTTTGCCACGACAAGGCATTGATCCATGAAGGGATCAATTTAACTTATATGCAGAATTCATCATGCGAAAGGCTGGACTAGATGAATCCCAAGCCGGAATTAAGATTGCTGGAAGAAATATCAACAACCTCAGATATGCAGATGACACAACCTTGATGGCAGAAAGTGAGGAGGAATTAAAGAACCTTTTAATGAGGGTGAAAGAGGAGAGCGCAAATTATGGTCTGAAGCTCAACATCAAAAAAACCAAGATCATGGCCACTGGTCCCATCACCTCCTGGCAAATAGAAGGGGAAGAAATGGAGGCAGTGAGAGATTTTACCTTCTTGGGCTCCTTGATCACTGCAGATGGTGACAGCAGTCACGAAATTAAAAGACGCCTGCTTCTTGGGAGAAAAGCAATGACAAACCTAGACAGCATCTTAAAAAGCAGAGACATCACCTTGCCGACAAAGGTCCGTATAGTTAAAGCTATGGTTTTCCCAGTAGTGATGTATGGAAGTGAGAGCTGGACCATAAAGAAGGCTGATCGCCGAAGAATTGATGCTTTTGAATTATGGTGCTGGAGGAGACTCTTGAGAGTCCCATGGACTGCAAGAAGATCAAACCTCTCCATTCTGAAGGAAATCAGCCCTGAGTGCTCCCTGGAAGGACAGATCGTGAAGCTGAGGCTCCAATACTTTGGCCACCTCATGAGAAGAGAAGAATCCTTGGAAAAGGACCTGATGTTGGGAAAGATTGAGGGCACTAGGAGAAGGGGACGACAGAGGACAAGATGGTTGGACAGTGTTCTCGAAGCTACGAACATGAGTTTGACCAAATTGCGGGAGGCAGTGCAAGACAGGAGTGCCTGGCGTGCTCTGGTCCATGGGGTCACAAAGAGTCGGACACGACTAAACGACTAAACAACAACAACATGGAAGACAATCTTACTCAGCTACGAGGAATTGCCAAAGAAGAAGACCAGTCTTGTGGTCACGTTGCACCCCAAGACCTCACTCATAACAGCAATTCTACTTGACTGTTCCCCAGGCCTTTTGCAGGACCTAAGGACATCAGGGTGAAGCTTCTGTCATGATGCACCCACAGCCAGGCACCCTCAAGGCTTGCTTCAAGTCGAGAGGCATTTCCCCCCTTCCCCCCCCCCCGAGTAATAAAGGCGGGGGAATCGACATGGTCTCAGCAGATGCGTTCCGTGTTTTTATTTATTTATTTAGAAAACATTCGTCCCGCCCTTCGTCCAGTGATCCAATGTTTTCCAAAGAGGGTGCCAACACCTCCTGGAGGGACGCCCCCCCCTCCTTTCTCCGACGGGAAGCATTGACTTCTTGCAATGTATATTTTTCTCTGCTTCACTGGAGCATCTAAAGCCAGCTGGTCCTGCAACAAAGGGAACTTAAGTGAATCAAAATGCAAGCAAAAACTCTCCCCGCTTTAAGCCTGTTCATCGCAATGTTTACCACAGGACCAGAAGAGGATGTCCTGGAAACCTCAGAAGAGGTGTCCATTTCAAAGGAGGTTTAGAGACAGATCCGTCAGGATCTGCACCACCCCTCGAAGCCTATTTGCTCCAGTAAACACTCTGGCATCTTGAACGCAAGAACATCACTCTCCCCCCCCCCCAGGTCACCATTATTCTCAGAAGTTGTGGCAGGAGATAGGCACAAAATGTCACGCAGGATTCAGGTTGAACCCCCAATGGGGTCTTCCAGGTGAGGAAGGGGAGAAGACTCCCCTTCTGAAACCCCCAAGAGCTGCTGCCAACCAGTGGAGACCATACTGGGCTAGATGATCCAAAAGTCTTAGGATAAGCCAGTGTCATACGAATTTCACAAGAACGTGAAAACATGAGAGGAGCCTTCTGGGTCAGGGCTGGTGGCCCATCCTGTTCTCCCTGAGGCCAGCCAAATGCCCCTTGGGGAACATGGCAGCATGATTCGAACACAAGAGCCCTCTCAGGGCCTCCAAGTGCCCCCGGGACAGTCCCAGATCTACAGAAGCTGTCCCGGTTTCTGATTTGATCCCGGAATGTCCCACTTTCCCCTTAGGACGTCTTTGTTTTCATCAGAGAAATGTCGGAGGGCATGGAGCTATGTAACCCCCAAGCCAAGGACATAATTAGCTATAGAACCTTTAGAAGACATCTGAAGGCAGCCTGGATGGGAAAGGTTTTTTTGATGTTTTATTATGCCTTTATATATGTTGGAAGCTTCCAGAGTGACTGGGGCAACCCAGTCAGATGGGCGGGGAATAAATATTATTATTATTATTATTATTATTATTATTATTATTATTATTATTTATTATAGAATAGGACTTCCCTATTTTCACTAGAGAAATGTTGGAGGGTATGGCCTCTCTTCTCCAGCAACTGGTATTGCCACCTCCAACTGTGCTGGCAAAGCATAGCCATCCTGGCTATTAACTATCGAAAGCCCCCTGTCTAATTTTCTTTTAAAGCCAAATAGATCGTTTGTCATTACTGCCTCCTGTGGGAGGGAGTTCCGCAGTATAATTATGCATTGCATGAAGAAGGAAGGACTTTATCTTATCTCTCTGAAATCTTCCAACAGTCATCTTCACTGGATTTCTACGAGTTCTGGTGTTATAGAATCATAGAATCATAGAATCATAGAGTTGGAAGAGACCACAAGGGCCATCCAGTCCAACCCCCTGCCAAGCAGGAACCACCATGAAAGAGGGAGAAAACCTTTCCTCTATCCCCTTTCCCCGTGCCATGAAGAATTTTTATAAACTTTTATCTTGTCATTTCTCACTTGCCTTCTCTCCAAACAAAATAACCCAAATGCCACAGCCTTTGCTAGTAAGGCCATCCCCTTGATGGAAGCATTTGGGGATTCACAGGAATTCCTACACAAAACCCCCTTCCGTGTAGGAATTTTGCAGAGCATGTGAAGCAGTGCTAAGAGTCACCCAAGGCAAGGATGGTTCCAATATGACATCTATGAGACGATAGGATGGCCCTCTAACTCTGCAAGGTGGGAAATGCCCTCTCATCTTCTAGAGCAGGCATGTCCAACAGGTAGGTGTTTAGGGAAGCTTTTAATGTTTAACAGATTATTGTATTTTAATGTCTGTTGGAAGCCGCCCAGAGTGGCTGGGGAAACCCAGCCAGATGGGCGGGGTATAAATAATAAATTGTTGTTGTTGATTGTGATCCACCAGTAGATCACTGGACATCTGTGGTAGATCACTGGCTCCACCCAAAGAAGCTCAACAACTTTGACTCCCCTAAAAAAAGCTCAACATTTTTGCCCTGCACCCCAAAGAAATGGGGCTTTCCTTTCCCCTAAAAAAAAGCCCTACAACTTTGACCTGAACCCCTAAAAATGGGCCTTCCTAAAAAAAAAGCTAAACAATTTTGACTTGAACCCCCAAAAGCGGGTAGATCACAGCCAGTTTTTAACTCTGTGAGTAGATCACAGTCTCTTGGGAGTTGGCCACCCCTGTTCTAGAACATGTGACTCTGCTTCACAGTTTGCAGGGAGACTTCTCAGGGAAAATGACGTTCCCAAGGGAGAGGCAGCCTGAGCGGTGAATGTGAAGATCTGTCAAAGGTTATGAAATGTGCAAATTATTTGGGAAACAGAAAAAGGGGAGGCAGGACATCCCCCGAGGCAGAGGAGCCAATATTGTTATAAATAGCTGTTATGAGACCAGAGTGAGCAATGGAAAGAATGAGCCCTCCAGACTGCCCCAACGGCGAGGCTGTTGAAAGAGGGTCCCTACGGTGGAAACCCCATCATCTCAGTTATGTGGTCCAACCCTGGATGTCATGATGCACGTCAGGGAACAAGTCTGTCTGGGCCAAGGGCGTAGAGTCAAGAAGGTGAGCTCATAGGTCTTCTCCAAATTTCCTCTTGATGACTTGAAGGCATGACTGGATGAGGGCAAGAGGACTTCGCCTTGGCGAGCGCAGCCAAGGGAAACAGCAGGAACCGGTGCATGACGGCCAGAGTTGGACCATCCACCCGTTGGCATGGAGCTGGGCGGAACGGCCCCTGGGTGTTTCCCAGACCCAACCGTTGCCAGAAATGTAGTAGGACTTTGAGCGTCAAGAGCAATCAAGGGATTAGACATCTGGAGAAGACCAAACATGATGCGAGGGGGCCTTCGGGTCATCTGCTCAGGGCCCCCAATGGTGTAAACTCAGAGCAGAGGATTTGAAAATTATTCCTAGAATCAGAGAAGGTACCGTATTTCAGGGGTATGTTTCCAAGAGACACATGCAGAAGGTGCTAGACTCCATCCATTGCAGCTCCAAGATCCAGGGACAGATGACCAGGAAAGGACTCTCTCTGCCTGAAACCAGCCCTCCCCAGCCCTCCGAGAGCTGCTGCCAGGAAGAGCAGGCAATATTGGAATAGCTCAGGGGGCAGGAAGCCTCCAAGATGTGGTCTTTCAGCATGTCTGGCTCTACCATTAGGCAGAATGAGGCAGCAGATGGAGAGCCATCATCATCATCATCATCATCATCATCATCATCATCATTAATTCAAACCCTGCCTCTTCCCCTGACAGGGACACAAAGCAGCTTATGGATAAGATAAGAAAAGCTCTGGGCAGCCCAAAGCGATCTAAATTGAAAAAAAATGGAGCATTGCTTGCGAAAGCTCAGAGAAGCTATGTCTTTCTTAGAGGCAAATCCACAGTGGGAGGGAGTTTTTTTATTTCTTGTTGCTATTATGTAACTGTGTTTAAGTTTGAAAAATCAATAAAATACGTTCAGAGGGATGTGTTTGGAAACCTCTGGATTTTGCACAGCTGGAAAGCAGCCTTCTGCATGTAGGTAAGGGAATAATACAGTAATAATAATAATAATAATAATAATAATAATAATAATAATAATAATTTATTTGTATGTCACCCATCTGACTGGCTTGTCCCTGGCACTCTGGGCAGCTTCCATCACTGGTGGGTAAAACACACACACTCTTAAAGGTTCTCCATGAGAAAATGCAGCCTCGCTTCCCCCACATTCCTAGACATTTTTCCATGTCGGTGGAAATCTACCAGCTCTATGCACCAAACGCAGGCATTGGTTTTGCCCCTGACCCGGTGCATCTTGCCTCAGCCCCAGGAGACGCCTCCCCTTCAAGGCTGACCCTGCTCTCATGCCTTCCCAGATCCACAGGGCAAAGGCTTGCTGGGACCAGCCTTCAAGGCTGACCCTGCTCTCATGCCTTCCCAGATCCACAGGGCAAAGGCTTGCTGGGACCAGCTTCGTGGTGTGGTCTTCTGGACCCCTGCCACACCGCTCGCAATCCACAAGACCATTACGGCCCGACTGTTCACGGAGAGGTCACCGTCATATTCGCAGCGTTTGCCAGCATTGTTTTAAATCAAATGGGGTTTTGTTTGTTTGTTTCCAGACAATCAACGTACTTGGATCGAGGACCTGTATGTTCCAATCCTAAACTGAACTTGCAGAAGGCAGCCAGCGGTTGAGGGGTGGGGGGTGTTGCAAGCATCTCCCCTCCCCAACACACTCCCGAGGACCTCAGGAAAGTTAGAAACAGATGCAGGCAGCTGGCAGCTGGGATGGGAGGAGGGCGGCGCTTTGCCTTGCCTTCTCCCCTTCCTTCTTCCTCCAGTTCAGAAAGACAGTTGCAGCCCTTCTGATACTGGGAGGGATGTCTGGTCCAGTGCTGGCCCAAGACATTTCGCAGTCTGAGGCAAACCAGTCAATGGCTCCGTGCCCCGCACAGTTATGCAACCTGACAAGGACATGGAACAGTCACCAGGTGTTCATTAGAGTTGCCATATTTTGAAGAGCAAAAAAGAGGACACATAGACACGTGTGTGTGTGTGTGTGTGTGTGTGTGTGTGTGTGTGTGTGAACTGTGCATAACAATGCATGAATTCCATGCATTATTTGAAGGGAAATCGCTTGCAAAGAAATGTGCATAAACCGGGGGGGGATGTGTTTATTAGTAGAAATGCCTGCTAATAGGCTGGTCCCCTTCATGCAAAAGCCTTTGACTGTGTCGACCACAGCAAACTATGGCAAGTTCTTAAAGAAATGGGAGTGCCTGATCACCTCATCTGTCTCCTGAGAAATCTCTATGTGGGACAAGAAGCTACAGTTAGAACTGGATATGGAATAACTGATTGGTTCAAAATTGGGAAAGGAGTACGACAAGGTTGTATATTGTCTCCCTGCTTATTTAACTTATATGCAAAATTCGTCATGCGAAAGGCTGGACTAGATGAATCCCAAGCCGGAATTAAGATTGCCGGAAGAAATATCAACAACCTCAGATATGCAGATGACACAACCTTGATGGCAGAAAGTGAGGAGGAATTAAAGAACCTTTTAATGAGGGTGAAAGAGGAGAGTGCAAAATATGGTCTGAAGCTCAACATCAAAAAAACCAAGATCATGGCCACTGGTCCCATCACCTCCTGGCAAATAAAAGGGGAAGAAATGGAGGCAGTGAGAGATTTTACTTTCTTGGGCTCCTTGATCACTGCAGATGATGACAGCAGTCACGAAATTAAAAGACGCCTGCTTCTTGGGAGAAAAGCAATGACAAACCTAGACAGCATCTTAAAAAGCAGAGACATCACCTTGCCTACAAAGGTCCGTATAGTTAAAGCTATGGTTTTCCCAGTAGTGATGTATGGAAGTGAGAGCTGGACCATAAAGAAGGCTGATCGCCGAAGAATTGATGCTTTTGAATTATGGTGCTGGAAGAGACTCTTGAGAGTCCCATGGACTGCAAGAAGATCAAACCTATCCATTCTTAAGGAAATCAGCCCTGAGTGCTCACTGGAAGGACAGGTCGTGAAGCTGAGGCTCCAATACTTTGGCCACCTCATGAGAAGAGAAGACTCCCTGGAAAAGCCCCTGATGTTGGGGAAGATGGAGGGCACAAGGAGAAGGGGACGACAGAGGACGAGGTGGTTGGACAGTGTTCTCGAAGCTACGAACATGAGTTTGACCAAACTGTGGGAGGCAGTGGAAGACAGGAGTGCCTGGCGTGCTATGGTCCATGGGGTCACGAAGAGTCGGACACGACTAAACGACTAAACAACAACAACAATAGGCTGGTGGATTTTCCAGAGGATTATTTCAGCAATTGCAACTTGCTCAGGAAATGTAGAGAACTAAATTGATGGCTGGAAAAGAGGACTTGCTCTCATTTCACCATCACTTGTGGACACCCAGCCAAGGTGAATGTTGTCAGATCCAGCGGGTGATCAGAAAGTGAGAGAGAATCAAAACTGGCCAATTTGTCCATCCCTAATTGTGCCTAAACATGAGTAGCATCTCGGGGTCCAATTCTGCAACACTGCAAAGGAGCCAATATCATCATATTGTTTCTCTTTTAGGTTCTGTTATAGGGAGATTTTATTGGTTTGGAGCTGTGCCTTGAGATACAATATAAACCTAAAATACAGTGGTACCTCTACTTACGAATTTAATGCGTTCCAAACGCACATTTGTAAGTCGAAAAAAATTGTAAGTTGAATCCCATAGGAATGCATTGGGAGAAAAAATTCGTAAGTAGAAGCAACCGTATCTAAAAATTTGTAAGTAGAAAAAAATCCTATCTAAACCACATCCAAGATGGCGGACGGAGCTCCATTTGTAAGTAGAAACATTCGTAAGTAGAGTTATTCGTAAGTAGAGGTACCACTGTACAGAGTTTGGGCACTTTTTGAGGGCGGGGAGAGAGAAGAGAACTGAACCCCAAAATTCAGAGAAGCGCAAAACCCAAATAATAATGACGTGCCAATCCACACATTTGTGTGGGCATTGGCGATGGGGTCCATTTGCACCCTGACACCAAATCTCAGGGGCAGCCCCCATCACACGGAGCAGCTCCCTGGGCCTCTGAGGTGTTGCCCTTTGAGCTGCTGTTGGAACCAGCCTAGGGACAAGCAAAGCCAGATCTGAATGCTGCGGATTAAGTTTCTCTTTCCCCAGGAGAGCAGGCATTTTCCGCATGCCAGAGGGAGGGCCATGTGCCAGGCAGGTTCGCAGGAGACGAAGACCTGATGGGGAGGGAAGCCACTGCTACCTTGGAGAGGAACGAGGACAAAACATCCCAGCCAGAAGCAAAGCATCTCCCTGCAGGGCCTGCCTCTGGCATGCTGTTGCTTAGATTCATAGAATCACACAATTGTAGAGTTGGAAGGCACCCAACGGTCATCTAGTCCAGCCCCCTACAATGCAGGAATCAAAGCTCTGCAGTTCTGTGATTCCATGAGCCTTTGAATTCTGCAAAGGAGCCTGGGAGGCCAAGTGCATGAAGCCTCGCACTGCAGGTAATCGTTTGTACCCCTTTCTCTTATTTAAAAAGCTTCTGGGAGAAAGTGGGAGGGTTTGGGGCCGGATAAAGGTAAACAGGTAATAAGCAAGTAGCTCTTAGACCCATTTAGAGAATCAACTCTTGGTGCCCACCAGTAGATCCCTTCCACTTTACAACTGCATGGAAACTGGTGCGTGTGTCCCAACATGTTGCTCCTCTGAAGTTCCATTGAGTTCAGCTGAGCTTATTCCACGGTTTTCCTAATTCCCCTTCAATTCCCTACAAATGTTCTGCTGAGCAGGACCATCCCAATTTGCCTTGAATTTAGTCTTTGGTGAAATACACAGGCAATTCCCAGCTTTGTAGGTCAAGGTCAGAATTTCACTTTGAACCCAGAGACAATCGCAGAAGGACGCTTCCACTGATGCCGTGGGCCTCCAACCTCACCACAAAGGTGTGGGATGGAACACTGGGGCAGACAAGTCACAACAGTTCCTAGAGTGCCCACTAAGAGGACTCACCTGGAGGGACACCTGACTAAGTTCAGTTCCTGTTCCTCCAGATATGCAGATGAGATGGATTAGCTGGCAGACAAAAGCCCCTACCCAGCAGCCATTCTCTCTCTTAGCCTTTTCTCCTTCAACGGGAACACATCTCCAGAGAATCTCCAGTTAGGATGGTTCTCCCTCTTGGCCTGCTGCCAAGAGAGAGACCAGATGGAGCCTCACTTTACTAATTAGACTCCAGATGTATATATTTGTAACTTTTCTACGCAAGCCTGCCTTTCTGAGATTACGCTGTTAACTCAGGATGTCATGTGAGTAAACTCTATCTTATTTTAATACTATTGTGTTGTGTATTTCTTTTAAGAGGGACAAAGGGGCTTTAACCAGGAAGTATAATATTGAAGTATAATATTGTTGCAGAGGTTCTAACAAACCTAACGCTCACGCTTTGCTGCGCACAAAAGGGGAATGTCACTCTGCTGATATTGGAAGCTTGCTAACACAAGCTGGGATAGCATCTATCTAATAATATATCCTAATCCACATCCCTAACATTCCCACAAAAGGGAGCAGCAGGAAGGCCACATCCCACACTAGCAGAAGCTACTGGCCAGGATGGCTCTGCTCCACCTCCACAGTTGGAGGCGGCAAAGCTTCTGAACACCAGTTGCTGGAAAACCCAAGAGGGGAGAGGGCTCTTGCACCCAGATCCTGCTTGCAGGTTTCCCACACAGGCATCTTGTTGGCCTCTGTGAGAACAGGATGCTGAACTAGATGGGCCATTGGCCTGATTCAGAAGGCTCCTCTCGTGTTGTCACATTCTTGTGATATTCGTTTGACACTGCGCTGGCTCATCCTAAGACTTTTGGATCATCTAGCCCAGTACGGTCTCCACTGGCTGGCAGCAGCTCTTGGGGGGTTTCAGAAGGGAAGTCCTCTCCCCATCCTTATCTGGAAGATCCCACTGGGGGTTGAACTTGAGCCCTTCTGCGGGACATTTGGTGCCTATCTCCTGCCACAACTTCTCAGAATAATGGTGACCTTGGGACTAGGTGGTGTGATGTTCTCGCGTTCAAGATGCTTAGATCTTTAGGTTCTTCAGCATGCAGAGGTCAGGGAAAGGGAGCCTTTGGTCCTCCACACACTGTTGGACTTCCACCAGCCCTGGAGAGCATGACCGGTGGTTGGAGATGACGGGAGCCGTAATCCAAGTCATCTCGATGGCCACAGCTTCCACTGGAAGGCCCACGCCAAGTGCTCTGAAGCCATCCAGCCTCAAGGCTGGGAAGGAATGAGTGATAGCCTTTAAATATTCAAATATCTCCCCGCCCCCGCCCTTGGGTAATGCAGATCATACAACTGTGCAATAAATTGTGGGATTCTAAATCAAATTTGAAGCAATGGTTTGGTTCCATATCTGGAGGAACTTGGGCCATTTGGTTTCCATTAGGCTGCATATGAAAGCTCTCTCTGTGCAAGTGAGTGACTCAGAGAGGGGGAGAGAGAGAGAGAAAGAGAGAAAGAGGGGGATTCTTGCTCTCTGCCTTTTTCTTTCTGGATGGACTCGCCGTACATCTCTGGGCTTTTCGGAGTTTCCTCTGCTAATTGGTAGCAGAGCCTCAGCTTAGACACAGGGAGGAAGATCCCCCTGGCCCTGACTCCTTGCAGGAAGGGCAGTCTGGGGGGGCCTTGCCAAGCGAACGGCAAGGCGAGGAGAACAATCCTGGTATTCATAGCTTCCTGGAAACACAGGCAGCTAAAGGGCCATTGCGAGGATCACGGTTGCACTTTTGGGAAAGCAAACTTACACACACACACCCCAAGTCTTCCTCATTCCCCACCCCCACCTCATGTGAACCCAATTTCACATTGGGTTTCTTAACATGGCAAGGCCCCTTGGTCTTTGCCATGAGTTCCTCTTCCCTTGGGAGGGACTGCCTCAACTGGTGACCAAGGCTGAGGTCCCAGCCCCATCACAGAATCAAAGAATTGCGGCAGAAAACAAGCGTGCCCCATCTTCCACAGGAAAGCCCCTTAGATAGTTGCAGGTCCTCCAAGTGTCCCTGTTTTCCAGGGACGGTCCCAGATTTGCAGAAGCCGTTTCTGATTTGATCCTGGAATGCCTCGCTTTTCGTTAGGACGTCCCTGTTTCCATCAGAGAAATGTTGGAGGGTTTGGAGTTTGGAGTCATGCGACTCCCAAGCCAAGGAGATAAGTAACTATGCAATCTTTAGAAAACATCTGAAGGCAGCCCTGCATAGGGAAGTTTTCTAAAATCTTTAATGCTTTGTTATGTTTTTATATGTATTGGAAGCTGTCCAAAGTAGCCGTCACATGAGTGGGGTATAAATAATAAAACTACTACTATTACAATTTCCATTGGAGAATGTTGGAGGGTATGAATACCAAACCCTCATTGGTGGTTTTTAAGCAGAGGTTGGATGGCCACCTGTAAGGGATGCTTTAACTGTGATTCCTGCATTGCAGGGGGTTGGACTAGACGAATCTTGGGGGACCTTCCAATTCTAACATTCTATGATCCTGTAGCCACTACCATAGGTCAGCAAAGACCTAAGCGGTACGATGATAGTGGACGGGACTAATAATAATAATAATAATAATAATAATAATAATAATAAATTTTATTTTATCCCGCCCTCCCCAGCCAGAACCAGGCTCAGAGCAGCTAACATAAAAATATATAATACATTAAGACATAAAATTCAGGAATCAACTCTTTGGAGCATCGAGGTCCAGCTCCGAGGGCCTTTTGGCGGTTCCCTCACTGTGACAAGTGAGGTTACGCTGTAAGGTTACCAGATGTCCCCGTATTTGCAAATCTGTCCCCGGACAAATTCCGTCCCCGGAATGTCCCCAGATTTGCACATCTGTCCCTGGGGAATGTGGCAGCGGCAGCCACAGCAACCCGGAGCCAGCCCGGTAGTGCAGTTGGCTCTGGCTGGGTTCAGGAGCTGCTCGCTGCCGTGGCGCCCGCCATTTTTCCTGCACCATGGCAGCGAGCAGCTCCTGAAGCCAGCCAGAGCCAACTGCACTACCAGGCTGGCCCCTCCTGGGCAACGGCCCCCCGCCCGTGACTCCCGACCCTAACCTGATCTGTTAAAACAAAGGGGGAAGGGGGAAGGAGATCGGAGAAGGCTCAGGAGTCATGGGCTTTTTTTAAAAAAAAAACTGCACGTTTATGTTTCACAGGGTGCGAAAGAAGGGTTTCGCACCTTTATACAATATGCATGTGTGCTTGGGCCCAGGGTCTTTTGCCTCACCATCCCCACTACTGATTCTCTGTTGCTACTCAGCTTCGAAAACAAAACAAACAAGCAAAGGGTCCCCGGGTTCATTGAAAAAAAAGTCTGGTAACCATACAGGGACCCAGGTGGCACTGTGGTTAAACCCCTGAGCCTAGGGCTTGCTGATCAGAAGGTCGGCGGTTCGAATCCCTGTGACGGGGTGAGCTCCCATTGCTTGGTCCCAGCTCCTGCCAACCTAGCAGTTCGAAAGCACGTCAAAATGCAAGTAGATAAATAGGAACCGCTACAGCGGGAAGGTAAACGGCGTTTCCATGTGCTGCTCTGGTTTGCCAGAAGCGGCTTTGTCATGCTGGCCACATGACCTGGAAGCTATACGCCGGCTCCCTCGGCGAATAATGCGAGATGAGCGCGCAACCCCAGAGTCGGTCACGACTGGACCTAATGGTCAGGGGTCCCTTTACCTTTACCTTTAACCATACAGGGAACCAAGCATAGGGCCTTCTCGGTTGTGGCACCTGCCCTGTGGAACGCCCCCCCATCAGACGTCAAGGAAATAAACAACTATCTGACTTTTAGAAGACATCTGAAGGCAGCCTGTTTAGGGAAGTTTTTAATGTTTAATGCTGTATTGTGTTTTTAATATTCGGTTGGGAGCCGCTCAGAGTGTCTGGGGAAACCCAGCCAGATGGGCGGGGTATAAATGATAAATTATTATTATTATTATTATCATTATCATCCCTGGCTGATGTGCCGCACAGTGTGTGGACTCCGTACATGCAATCTGGGAAAAAGGGAAAATAGAGATTTGGCTTTTCATACCGTCCGACACACTTATGTGTTGCAAATCCAGGGATACGGACTTCCACCCCAAGGCCTGGAGATCTGGAAGAGCGCTGCTCTTGTTACCAACCAAGAGACCCCGTTTCTTTTGCATCCAAAGTGGAATTCTTCTCCTGCTTCCATGATTTAAGAGCCGCCCATTTCCGCTGGTGCTGACCTCTTGTAACTCCTAACATGCTCGCAGGAACATCCGCCGCTTTTAAGAAGCCAACCGTAATGTCTGCAAAACCTTAAACAAACAGGCTGCGTATTTACACGAGAAGACGTAGTAATTGTTTCTTTTAAAAACGATTATTATTAAAAGCAGGTTCATGAATGAGGCCGGGGGGGGGGGGCAGGCAGTGGGGATGAAACGAGAGACACCCCCCAACTTCACCAAGGCTGTTTTTGATCATCGTCTGGTACTTTGCACAACACGTGGCAAAAATTTCGCTCTCTCGCTCCCCCTTATAAATCTAATTCTCAGTTTAAGGTGACAGTAATAATATGTTAAATACCAACAGATTATTAGAAACACATTCATTGAAAATTACCCATGTAATAGATGGTTATCTGTGACATCACGGGCCTAAACACACACAGATGTTTCCCAGATGAAGGTAAAGGGGAGAGAGAGGCAACCGAAAGGCAACCATATTCCATTTGCAGGGTTCTGACCCTTCATGAATTATATTTATTTGTGTGCTCCCTATTCCTGAAATACTGCAGATACTTTGCATTCCTGAGCAATGTGTTCTTAGGCAAAGGAAGTGCATTGTAATAATCATAATAAATGTTGTTTGTCCGGCACCCGTGGGCCGCGGCGGTTTTGGCTCCTTAGCAAACAACAACACGGTTACCCACCGAGCCGTAGAATGCGAAAAAGATAGCGCAGGGCTGGAAATCAAGCTCAGCACATTTCGCTGGGTGGACAAGGGCTCAGGAGGCCAAGTTTTTGGGGCTATTTCACAGCAAAACTGGAGACTCAAGGCAGCCAAAGAATATTCCTTTCATGCAAAGAGTTTCTTTCTTCCAGGAAGAACTGAGAGGTGGCATGGTAGACATCTTCAACTACATACCCTTCAACATTTCTCCAACAAAAATAGGGATGTCCTATTTTACAACATCAACAACAATAATTTTGTTATTGATACTCCACCTATCTGAGTGGGTGGCATCTACATTTCACTTGTTCTGCACCTAGAAAACAAGGGTCCGAGTAGTTTTCTGCTTGTCCCACCTCTTTCCCCAGGGAAAACCAGCTCTTTACTGCTGAACTGGAACAAACATCAGTCCATGGAAAATCCAATTGATATTTGTTCCAATTTAGCAGTAAAGAGCAGGTTTTCCCAGGGGAAAGTAGCAAGACAAGCAGATGTGTGGTTTTAGCCAACTGTTGATGTTCAGGAACTCTAAAGTAGAATCCTGGATCTGTCCACCTTTTAAACCTGGAGTGCTTAAAGTTACTCCTATTTGTTCCTCTCATAAATTACTATATTGGGGTTTGCATCTGCAGAAGTCTAGGATCTGCAATCTTGGGCCATTTATGGCTGTCTTTCTGGTAGTAAACCTGTGAAAAGAGAGGTCAGACTGAGGTGAAATGCTAAGAAATTTCAGCAGGTTTACAAGACAACTGTGGTTCAGCTGCTTCACCCGCATTCGGGATCTTCCTATTTACCTGAGGTCAGAGAGATGCTTCTGTCTCACGGCTCTGCTGGGGCATTTTGCCCTGCTAATGTGGCCGTCAAGTTCTGGTTGTGGCTTGCTTAACTGGAAACAATTCTCACAGAGCAACCATCGCTGGATAAACCCTTGATCTTTCAAAAGGCAAATATTTTGTGAAACTGATCTTAATGATTAAATATGTCCTTTCTCGTTAGGGCTTTGAAACGTTGCTTCCAATCTACTTGACCTCTTCCGCAGGAAGCCGAGAGAGCCTTTGACTGGCAACTCGGAGTCTGGGAAGGGCGAACAAAGACAGGCGGCTTGCTCTTTTCCCTCCCATTGGTATCTTTTTCAAAGCTTCCCATCTCCTGAGGGCCTTGGGGCTCAACTGACAAAGGAATTGCAAGGTGAGCGGGTGACAAGAGAAGGAGGAACAGGCTCAAGAGCAAGGCTTTCAGAAATGATCAGGATTCCTTCGTCTGCCGTCACAATTTGGGGGTTTCGTGAGCTCCTGCTCCCAAATGTCGCTTCTTCCTTCTGGGGTCACGTGGCTCCCTCAAAGGTCAGGCCTGCTTCGGCCAAAACACAAGATCAAATAACGTGGCAAAAGCTGAACTCGGTGGTATTTTCCTTGAAAGCAGGAAAGGACGCCCACCAAATTGTTGTCAATCACAGTCTTCGCCCAGTCCTAAGAATTTGTTATGGATGGTCAAGTCAAAGGAAGCTGAGACAGCCTGCATTCTGTCACAATGAGGTTGATATCAATAGGGTGGTTTGCCTGATTTTTGCCCCAGTGTGGACAGTAGATTAGAATCATAGGACTGTAGAGTTAGAAGGGGCCCCCAAGTGTCCATCTAGTCCAACCCCCTGCAATGCAGGAATCACAGCTAAAGCCTTCCTGGTTTCTAACCATCTAACCTCTGCTGAAAAACCTCCAAGGAAGGAGAGTCCACCACCTTCCAGATGTGCTTAATTTTATTAACATCTCCCCTTTTGCTCTACTGAGAACATCATTCTCCCTCTCCTCACATAATCCCCACAACAATGCTGTGAGGTGGGTTTGGCTGAGAGTGAGTGAATGGCCCATGGTCGCATAGCGAGCTTCATGGCTCAATAAAGATTCGAACCCTCATGGCCAGGCATGTCGCTCTAACCACGATGCCACACTGCATCACCCACTAGTCCATTCCACTGTCAAATAGCTATTGTTGTCAGGAAGTTCTTCCTAATGTTGAGTTGCAATCTCCTTTCTTGCCGCTTGAATCCATTGCTTCATCCCTTGGAGCAGCAGAAAACAAGCTTGGTAGCAAATTCCACTGCTGAACAGCTCTTACTGTCAGGAAGTTCTTCCTAATGTTTAGGGGGAATCTTCTTTCTTGTACAGTAGTTTGAATCTATTGCTCCATGTCCGCTTCTCTGGAGCAGCAGAAAACAACCTTTCTCCCTTCTCTATATGACATCCTTTTACATATTTGAACATGGCTATCATGTCACCCCTTAACCTTCTCTTCTCTCCCCCTCTGCCATAACACTAGAACCCACAGGCATCCCATAAAGCTGAACGCTGGAAAATTCAGGACAGATTTTTTAAAAAATAAGTCTTTCTTCATTGCTTGGTTGCGTGGGTTCCGTTTTGCCAACTCTGCTGGACAGTCTTTGCGATTGCTGTTCCACTGTCAATTTCCATCCCGTTCCAGCCTCCGCAGCTAAGCACCCCAGGAAGCTGGCTGCGATGGCAAATTGTGAGCTATGAGCTGGCTTTCCTGTCATCAATCCCTCTCTCCTGAGCAAAGGCCTGGTGAATTGCCCAGCCTCCTTGAGATTGATGAATATGGGCACCTCCTCAGCCAGTGTCCAACGGCCCCCAAATGCACATCAATGTCGTCAGCCTCCGCTGTAATGGGCGCCTGTTCAGCCCCTGCCACGTGGACGACTGAAGTGGGGGTCCAGCTGTCTCCCATGTGGATGGGGGCATGTTCCCACAGGGCAGGTACTTGCCATCAAAGCGCATCTCAGCAGGCAATTCCATTTACAAGGAAGAAGATTCTGACTAAACATCGAGAAGAGCTTTCAGTAAGAGCTGATGGACAGTGGAACAGACTCTCTTGGAAGGTGGGCGACTCTCCTTCCTTGGAGGTTTTTAAGCAGAGGCTCTGGGCTGCATCAATAGGAGTATAGCATCTAGATCTAGGGAAGTAATAGTACCACTGTATTCCGCTCTGGTCAGACCTCACCTGGAGTATTGTGTCCAGTTCTGGGCACCACAGTTCAAGAAGGATACTGATAAGCTGGAACGTGTCCAGAAGAGGGCAACCAAAATGGTCAAAGGCCTGGAAACGATGCCTTATGAGGAAGGGCTTAGGGAGCTGGGTATGTTTAGCCTGAAGAAGAGAAGGTTAAGGGGTGATATGATAGCCATGTTCAAATATATAAAAGGATGTCATATGGAGGAGGGAGAAAAGTTGTTTTCTGCTGCTCCAGAGAAGCGGACACGGAGCAATGGATTCAAACTACAAGAAAGAAGATTCCACCTAAACATTAGGAAGAACTTCCTGACAGTAAGAGCTGTTCGGCAGTGGGATTTGCTACCAAGGAGTGTGGTGGAGTGGAGTCTCCTTCTTTGGAGGTCTTTAAGCAGAGGCTTGACAGGCATATGTCAAGAATGCTTTGATGGTGTTTCCTGCTTGGCAGGGGGTTGGACTGGATGGCCCTTGTGGTCTCTTCCAACTCTACGATTCTATGATTCTAATAGTTAATCTGCCAGGTTGTGACTTCTGCATTGCAGGGGGTAAGATGACACTCAGGGGCCCCTTCCAACTCTATGATCAGTTGGAGCAGTCAGGCTCTACTTCCTGGGAGATTCACCAGCCTCCTGCACACTTTGGGGGCCAACTCTTCTCCACCCTCCCTGCCCACAAAGAGATTTAGCACCGCTAAGAGCCACACCACCCCTTGGCACCCTCCCTGATCGTAAAACCTGGCTCAAGGCAGCTCAGCGCACTGCAGCACCTGTGTTTCCTTAAGCAGCCTTTGGCTGTGAATCTCCCTTAAAATACAGCAGGTAACACAGATCAATAGTTGACGCTCTCCAGCCCGTCCTCATATATCTCCCGAGCTGCTTCCATGCCGCAGGGCAGATTTATGTGGCTGGCGGGTGAGAGGGGGCCTTGCGAGAGAGAGGCATTATTTACACTGCTACTGAGTCATCGAGAGAGAGAGAGAAACCACGTATTACAAGCGATGTGGCTTTGGGAAGTGTCAGCAGGGAGACTAATTGCTATTAACACAGGGCTCCATCACTCAAAGGTTACTTTGCAGGGAAGTTATCTCTCCCGGGGGCTCCTGTGCACAGCCAGGCAGAGAGGACTGGAAAATATAGCTGGGGAATCCCATCCGTCATGTGCCAAGCCGTAAAACAATCCTGCCAGCTAGAGGGGCCTGAAGATCCTGTCACTACAGTAGCCGCCGACTTTCCTATTTTCCTGAATTTTCTTGTTGTTCTTCGCTCCAATGAGCAGAACTTTAAGGTTCCCAGAAGAACAGCAACAAGAAGCCAAAGTTTGAAAGGAATGCCACGACTGGCAAACTTTCGAAACTTTAGCAATAAGGCAGGAGCCCAAAGGTGGGTGTTCTGGGCCAGGGAAACCAGGAGGGGGTCTGGTGGTCTAGAGGCAAGCACCGTTGATAAGGTGCACATTCCTGCATTGCAGGGGGTTGGACTAGATGAGCCTTGGGGGTCCCTTCTAGGTCTACAGTTCTGTGATTCTATGAGCAACCAAGGGCTCTTCCACACTTCATTTGCCCTGTGCTTTCTAGGTGCAGGTCTGAACTATACCTAGATTTATTTTAAATTAAATGCAGAGGGAATCATAGAATCACGGAACTGTAGAGTTGGAAGGGACCCCCAAGACTCATCTAGTCCAACCCCCTGCAATGCAGGAATCACAACTAAAGCATCTGTGACCAATGGCCACCCAACCTCTGCTTAAAAACCTTCCAAGGAAGGAAAACCCACCACTGCTCCAGTGTCAAGCAGCTCTGACTGTCAGAAAGTTCTTCCTGATGTTTAGTTGGAATCTCCTTTCTTGTCACTTGAAGCCATGGGTTCGGGTCTTACCCTCCAAAGCAGGAGAAAACAAGCTTGCTCCATCTTCCATGGGGCAACCCTTCAGAGAGTTGAAGATGGCTGTCGTATCATATCATCCTATCAGTTTTCTGTTCTCTAAAGGAGGGCAATGCAATGACACATTGACACGCCGTGGCCTAGATCCATTGCAAAAGTGAGCAGAAAGAGGTATGCTTGCAGACCAAGCGGTGGGGACAGACCCTCACAAGCCTTATTCACCCCAGGATTCAGCTAGCCTTTCAGGTACGCTCTCCACAAGTGTTTGCAGAACTTTGTAGAGTGGATGGCAATGACCACCCTGGTAAGAACAGTGTAGCGTAGTGTTAGAGTGTCAGACCAGGACACTAGGGCTGCCAAGGGTCATCTATTCCAACCACCAAAATGCCAAAATCATGACTAAATGATGCCAGGCAGATGGCTATCCAACCTCTGATTTAAAACCTCCAAGGAAAGAGGCTCCACCACCTTCCAAGCTCATCTGCTCCATGGTCGAAGAGCTCTTACTGCATTGCAGGGGGTTGGACTAGATGATCCTCAGGGTCCCTTCTGTTAAAACCAGGAATTGGGGGGGGCAGTTAAACGACTCTCCAAAATCCCAAGTCCCCACCACAGCCTCATACCAAGGCCAGGACAATGACACAGGCACAAGACATACAAAACAGCAAAGAGGCTCAGAAAAGCAGCCTGTAAAATTGTAGCAATCAGCAGATACCATGAATCGTACTGTTTCCTCTGGCTATCCAATATAGAATCAAATGCAGTGGTACCTCTGGTTGGGGATGGGATCCATTCTGGATCCTGAGGTTTCCGCAACTGGGGGGATCGCTTCTGTGCGTGCACGCGCGGTGAAACCTGGAAAAATACTCCCTGGTTTGCTGCGTACGCATCCCGAAGGATACATAACCGGAGGTGAACATAAGTAGAGGTACCACTGTAATCTCCAACATTCAACAGTTTGACCCGATTTCCTTGGTTCCAAGGGCTAATGACTCCTCTGGAAGAGGGAATCCAGGACTCCCTTACGCATAAGGTGTGAACTTAGCCACACAATAGGAGGCAGGAGGCAATCAAGGGCAGCACATACCGCAGACAGAAACCCATCGGGATGGTGGATTGAATCCTGATACTTTCAAAGGAGAAGCAAGCCTTGGAGCTAGGGGGATGTGTCAACACATTTGCGGTTCGAGGACCCGCCCCCCGCGAGAAATGAAGACACAGTGACACATGATTTGAGTTAATGGGTAGAATAAGGCCACAACTTTATTGGTTAGAGCAAGTGAGAGGTACAGTGGAACCTCGGTTTATGAACACCTTGGTTTACGAATTTTCGGTTTACGAACGCCGCGGACCCATCTGGAATGGATTAATTCACTTTCCATTACTTTCAATGGGAAAGTTCGCTTCAGTTTATGAACGCTTCAGTTTATGAACAGACTTCCGGAACCAATTACACCCATGCTTCGGGTTAAGTACGCTTCAGGTTGAGTACTCCGCGGACCCGTCTGGAAAGGATTAATTCACTTTCCATTACTTTCAATGGGAAAGTTCGCTTCAGTTTATGAACGCTTCAGTTTATGAACAGACTTCCGGAACCAACTGTGTTCATAAACCGAGCTACCACTGTATTGGCTTAGGCACTGGACACCCTAGCAAGCATGACCACACCCCGCTCTGCGGGGGGTCATATCAGGTTAACACCCTGGGATGCAGCAGGAGAAGGAGGATTCCCCTGTTGACGCGCCGCTTTAAATGTCCCTAAGCCCCGCCCCCAGGCTGGCCCTATTGGCCAGCCAGAGGCTTGGTGCGGCAGCAGGGATTGGCTGCAACAGGGGGCCGATACACGCCCCCCTGCTTGTCGCATGGAGCGGGTCCTGCCTGCAAAGTCTCCCCTCGTGGAGGAGGAGAGATCTTATTGTTCTTTGGGGAGTAAAGGTAAAGGGACCCCTGACCATTAGGTCCAGTCGTGACCGACTCTGGGGTTGCGCGCTCATCTCGCATTATTGGCCGAGGGAGCCGGCGTATACTAGCTTCCAGGTCATGTGGCCAGCATGACAAAGCCACTTCTGGCGAACCAGAGCAGCACATGGAAACGCTGTTTACCTTCCCGCTGTAGCGTTTCCTATTCTGATCAGAAGGTCGGCGGTTCGAATCCCTGTGACGGGGTGAGCTCCCGTTGCTTGGTCCCAGCTCCTGCCAACCTAGCAGTTCTTTGGGGAAGAGGGTAGTTAAAAGGTGGGGCTATTGATGGGGTGGGTAATGGGCTCATGTTTCTACATGCCAAACATTCCCACTTTGTGACAGATTTGTGACATATCGATGATGCTGTTGGAAGTGTATTGTGGGAAATGGGGAGAGGTCTTAAAAGTTCACGCAACCCCGTGCTCGGGGTTCCTACTCTTTGTGTGTTTGAACCTTGTTGCAACAAATAAAGATCAGGTCTACTGACCGCTGGAGACTCCTTCTTTTGCTGACCAGAGAGACCCGTGGGGTCTGGTACCCAGACGAGCTGGACAGTAGAGTAAATCCACACGCCAGGATTTTTTCCTTATCACTTCCAACTCTACATTTCTATGATTATATGTTACAGGTAGGTAGCCATGTTGGTCTGCCATAGTCAAAACAAGTTTGTCATTGGTATGAGCTTTCGAAGTGTGCATGCCCATGAAAGCTCATACCAATGACAAACTTAGTTGGTCTCTAAGGTGCTACTGGAAGGAATTTTTTTATTATGATTCTGTGCTTGGTCACGCTCCTCTGCACACCTTCCAGCTTGTCAAGATCCTTCTTAAACAGCCCAGAAGTGAACTCCAGAATAGAGCGTTTCCCTCTATCTGGACGCTAGACTTCTGTTGATGCCGCCTAGAATTGCATGAGCTTTTAATTGTCAGGTCAATGGCTTCTTAATATATACCGAGACAAGTGAGATGCAAAGATTAGGCTTGTAACTGGCACACTTTGAAGGCAATTTGTACATCGCAAGGGAAGCAGGGAATAGAGGCCCCATTGTAGTCTCTCCCTGTGTCCATATGAGCCCAGCAGCCAAAAGCAGCAAACAGACCCGTCGTGAAATGAATGTGGAAAGGAAGCAATCAAATTTGGAGGGGGAAGCGGGGAGAATAGCTGCTTTTTTGTGAAAGAAGAAAGGGGGGATTTTTGATCTATCTGGAGGGGCTCAGAGGTGAGTAACTGGAGAAATGGCAGCAACTAGGTTTCCTTAGTAACTCTGAGCTGAAAGCCTCCATAGGCCTGTTTAAAACAGAACGATGGATCTAGGAGCTATGTAGAGATTTTTCTTTCTACTTTGCAGATGACGGGGAATCGATAATGTTGCAAAGGAATGAGTTCTCCATCCACACATTTTTGTTTTGGGCTGCTCTGATCTCTCAGTTGGCATATCCCCAAGTTGCAAGTAGGCCTTGTAGAAGAACATTGCCTAGCCGGAACACTTTACAAGTGCAGGGGAGAAATGGACACAGATCTTCATCAGTGCTGAAAACAAGGCGTTATAAATCATCCAGTTTTGCTTTTAGCAAACCTTTAGGTGCATGCTTGAGATAAATGGGAGGCTTCCCTTGCAGTGTCCCCTGGCAGCCATTCTCTCTGCTCACCTATCATAGAATTGTAGAACTGTAGAGTTGGGAGGTATTCCCAGCGGCCATCTAGTCCATCCCCGCCAATTCAGGAGTTGCAGCTAAAGAAACTCTGACATATTCTTTATGGAGGACTTTCTGACAGCAAGAGCTGTCCGACCGTGCAACAGACAACCTGGGAAGGTGATGGGCAGAGATCTGTCATTGATAGTTTAATTGTGATTCCTGCACTTCAGGGGGGTTAGACTAGATGTCCCTTGAGGGTCCCTTCCAACTCTACAGCTCTATGGATAGAAGGAGGAGCTTCTCACCTCTACCCACTCCAAGCATTTGATATACTTAAGGAAAAGCTGGAAAAAGTTCCGAAAGGCTGAAGGTCAAGGGAGATGGAAAGGCTCCCCTACATAGGTGTGCAAGCAGTAGCGTGAGAGAAGTTTATGAAATCAAGACAGGCCATGAAAAAGGTGGATAGAAAAAAGCTTTTATCCCCCTCTCATAACACCAAAACTCTGGACATCCAGTGAAGCTGAATGCTGAAAGAACATTGAAAGTCATTCTTTGTGCAGAGTTAACCTGTGGAACTCCCTGCCACAGGAAGCTGTGATGGTCACCAACCTGAATGGCTTTCAAAGAGGATTGGACTATCTCATGCAGGAGGAGAGGGCTACCCATGACTACTAGCCAGGATGGCTTTGATCTTCCTCCACAGTTGAAGGCAGCAATGCTTCTGAATCTCAGCTGCTGGAAACCACAGGAAGGAAGAGTTGTTCTTGTGTTCGAATCCTGCCACTGTGAGAACAGGCTGCTGGACAAGATGGGCCATTGGCCTGATCCAGCAGCTGGCTGTTATTGTGTTCTCAAGGTCACAATCCTCTCTCCTTATCTTTACGCTCGGCCCCCTTGCAGGAAAAGCCCAGCATCCCCACCGCCAAACACCTCGGGCATCTCCACTCGGGGAGCCTCTCAGCAAGCCGAGGAATTCAAGACACATGGGAGTGGAATTCTGGCATGCCGGGATCTCATTTATTCCTCAGCGCTGTTTTAAAAATAGAGTTTATAAGCAGGGAGACACTGAGGTCCCAGAAACCAAAATAAAAACGACACGCAGGTCTCCAATGCTTACTCAGTGCAGGCCAGGAACCAGCGATGCAGCCGAGTTCACGGCCTTGGCAGCCGAGGGAAGATCTGGAGGGCCTGGAATTGTCTGGCAAGAGCCTTTTCCAAATAATCTCCAGCCAGGAGAACACATGGACTCCGCTAGGGGCCAAAGCTGCGGGTTGCAAGGGCAGATCGCTGGAACGGCACAGAGCCCCCAGGAAAAAATGCCGGGAATTTTGCAGAGGTCCAGGAGCCTGGAAATTTCTCGACACCCCGGAATTGACCCCCAAATACATGA
This sequence comes from Zootoca vivipara, assembly GCF_965207765.1. Classification (NCBI taxonomy): domain Eukaryota; kingdom Metazoa; phylum Chordata; class Lepidosauria; order Squamata; family Lacertidae; genus Zootoca; species Zootoca vivipara. The sequence goes on from NC_142583.1 coordinate 73,810,947, forward strand.
GCTGTGCCCATTCCTCTGCATTATGGGGGCGACGGGGGACAAGGCTGTGGTCCTACATGCAAGAGCAGCAGCTCAGGATGGGACCCCAAGGCTCTGTTACTGCCATGCTCCCCCAGAAACGTATTTGGGTGCTTGGGTGTAGCTCTCGTTGAATGGAAGAGGGAAGAATGTGCATCACTGGATATGGAATGCCAGTTGGCCTTTAGGGGATCTGCGCCAGAGCATATGGCCCAGTTCCTTCCCCAGCATGCAAAGTCCCAACAACAATGGGTTATACCCAACATTAGCCGAAACAGACCCGCTGGAATGAACAAACGTGACTGAGAGGCAGTGTTGCATAGTGGTTAGAGCAGGGGTCAGCAAACTTTTTCAGCACCACTGTCCCTCAGACCTTGTGGGGGGCCAGACTATATTTTGAAGGGAAAAAATATGAATAAATTCCTATGCCCCACAAATAACCCAGAGATGCATTTTAAATAAAAGGACACATTCTACTCATGTAAAAACATGCTGATTCCTGGACTGTCCGTGGGCCGGATTTAGAAGGCAATTGGGCTGCATCCGACCCCCGGGCCTTAGTTTGGGGACCCTGGGTTAGAGTGTCAGACTAGGACCTGAGAGACTGGGGTTCAGATCTTCCCACTCAGCCATGAAGCTCACTGGATGACTTGAGCCAGTCATAGAATCCTAGAATCACACACACACACACACACACACACACACACACACACACACGAGCACATGGGAACTGTAGTTTGTTCAGAGTGCAGGGAATCCCACCTCTGTGGTGAGTAAGCTATAGCTTCCAGTTTTCCTTTTGGGAACAACGTTCTTTGAATGTGTGGTGTGGCACCCAGACTTGGGTGTGACTGGAATGTGATCTCTTGCATTAAAGGAAAGGATCACACCCATTCCCCCCACACACTTTTGCCTCTAGGCTCTACCCACCCTCCCAGGAATATAAAACTTTGAAGGAGACTGTATATTTCACCTTGAGCTCATTGAATAAAAAAATGGTAGGTATAAATGCAATATATAACTAAATAAATAACTTAGGTACATGAATTTCAATGGATCTGCCCAAAGTAGAACTTAATTGGACACTGCAGTGGGTAGATTCAGAGAAATGGGTCTTCTTTTCCCTATGAAGCTTGACTAGTGAAAGGGGAACTCTGCAACCGCTGCTTATCTGATAAGACGCCTTGTATGAACAACATTGCTCTCTAGCCTGGCTGCCCGGTGAGTTTTGGCTAAGGAGGATGATTTGGGCATTGCAAGAAGTGAAAATGGATGCCTGTATACCAGGGGTGGCCAACTCTCAAGAGACTGTGATCTACTTACAGAGTTAAAAACTGGCAGTGATCTACCCCCTTTTGGGGGGGTTCAGGTCAAATTTGTTGAGCTTTTTTGGGGAGGAGGAAGGCCCTTTTTTAAGGCATTCAGATCAAAGTTGTTGTTGAGCTTTTTTTTTTTAGGGAGACGGAGAGCGCCATTTGGGGGGGGGGGTGCAGGTAAAAAAAAGAGCTTTTTTTAGGGGAGCCAAAGTTGTTGAGCTTCTTTGGGGGGAGCCAGTGATCTACCATTGATCTACCACAGGCATCCAGTGATCTACTGGTAGATCACAATCTACCTGTTGGACGTGCCTGCTGTATACGGTAAGTAACTCATGGATCAATGTTTCTTTTTTCTTCTTACACTTCAGGTAAACGCTTTTGTATTGTCAGATCTAAATCAGATCTTATCAGATGCCTGGAAAACCCAAAGAGAGTTTTTGCTTATCCGAGCTCCAGTTCAGCTGGTAAGATCATATTTTTGCCAAGTGCAGCTGCAGAATGGCAAGGAAAACTCTGGGATCCGGGGGGGGGGGGGATTAATCATGCACAATACTACCAAAATACAGAGCAAGCACGAAAGTGTGAATGAGCCTGGAAACAGCAACCTCATTTTGACCCTGAAATGAGGGAACATTTGGTGCAGATCTCATTTGCTTTCCACACCATTCATGGTTTCATAAATGTCCTCTATTTTGCATACACCCCATAACTTGCCAAGGAGTCATTTTGGCCAGACCATTAAAATGGTATCTTTGGCCACTGGGGTGGGTGGGTGGGTGTATCCCTCCCCACTCCCCCCCCCCGCAATGGCAAGAGAGACGCTTGTCTCTCACTCGGAAGCTTGCACCCTCTTTCAGCAATGCTGGGTGTTCACTGCCGACACAAAGCAGAGCTATGTAGTGTGAGCCATTTCTGCAGTCGGCTGGCTTCTCCCGGAGACCTTCAGCTGGCTGCAATCGCTGGCGGTCTGGCAGGAGATACAAATACCCCTTCCTTTTGGTGCATGTGGGAACCAATGACACTGCAAGCCATAGCTTACAGAAGATCAAAAATGATTATGAGGCTCTGGGCAGGAAGTTGAAGCAATTAGATGCACAAATTGTCATCTCTTCTGTCCTTCCAGTTGAACGACATGGCCCAGGGAGAGAGGGAAAAATAGGGGAAGTGAACAACTGGCTTCGCAAATGGTGCAAACAGGAACGGTTTGGATTCCTAGATCACGGTCTGCAGTTTCTTGAAGATGGACTTCTGGCAAGTGATGGACTGCACCTCACAAAAGTTGGGAGGAATGTTTTTGCCACAAAACTCAAAAACCTCATCAGGAGGGCTTTAAACTGACTTATGGGGGGGAGGGAGACAGTGGTCCTGAAGGTAGGAGTCTATCGAATGCTGAAGATGATCATCCAAATGTCAAGGACCAAATGGAGCAAGCAGCATGCAGACCTAGTGGTGGGACGAAAATATTCTTAAATAAGAGACATGGGGGAATGATCAACGGTCTTCAATGTCTGTATACTAATGCACAGAGCATGGGAAATAAACAAGATGAACTTGAGCTCTTGGTACAGCAAACTAAATATGACATAATAGGCATCACTGAAACCTGGTGGGATGAGTCTCATGACTGGAATGTAGTAATAGAGGGATACAATCTATTTAAGAGAAATAGACCAAACAGGAAAGGAGGAGGAGTAGCTTTATATGTTAGGGATATGTATACCTGTGAAGAGATCCAGGAATTAAAACTTCAAAGCCAAATTGAGAGTATCTGGGTCAAAATTAAGGGAGAGAAAAACAACAGTGATCTCATTGTGGGAGTTTACTATAGATCCCCAAGCCAAACTGAGGACACAGATGATGCCTTCCTGGAACAGATGGCCAAGCATTCCAAAGGAAGTGAGATAGTAGTAATGGGGGATTTCAACTATCCTGATATTTGTTGGATGTCAAACTCAGCCAAGAGCATAAGGTCGAACAGATTCCTCACTGGCCTTGCAGACAACTTCATTGTCCAGAAAGTGGGAGAAGCAACAAGAGGATCAGCCATTTTAGATCTGGTCCTAACCAATAGTGATGACTTGGTTAGTGGGGTAGAAGTGGCAGGATCATTAGGTGGGAGTGACCATGCTCTTCTGGAGTTTATTATCCAGCGGAAAGGAGCAACCAAGCATACTAAGGTCCAAATTCTAGACTTTAAGAAAGCCGACTTCAGAAAACTTAGGGAAACGCTGGGTGAAATCCCATGGACAGTAATACTAAAAGGGAAGGGAGTTCATGATGGTTGGGAGTTTGTTAAAAGGGAGATATTAAAAGCACAACTTCAGGCAATACCAATGAGACGGAAACATGGAAGGTGCCTAAAGAAGCCAGGCTGGCTATCTAAAGAACTTTTGACTGAGTTAAGATTTAAAAGGGATATGTACAAAAAATGGAAAAGGGGGGAAATCTCCAGAGAGGAATTCAAACATATAGCCAGCACGTGTAGAGACAAAGTCAGAAAAGCTAAAGCACAGAATGAACTCAGGCTCGCTAGAGAGGTTAAAAGCAACAAAAAGGGCTTTTATGGGTATGTCCGTAGCAAAAGGAAAAACAAGGAAACAGTGGGGTCACTCAGAGGAGAAGATGGTGAAATGCAAACAGGGGACAGAGAAAGGGCAGAACTCCTCAATGCCTTCTTTGCCTCAGTCTTCTCCAAGAAAGAAAACAACGCCCGACCTGAAGAATATGGAGCAGATGATTCAGCAGGGGAAACACAGCCCAGAATAAGTAAGGAGGTAGTACAAGAATACTTGGCTAGTTTAGATGTATTCAAGTCTCCAGGGCCAGATGAACTACATCCAAGAGTATTAAAAGAACTGGCAGAGGTGATTTCAGAACCACTGGCAATAATCTTTGAAAATTCCTGGAGAACAGGCGAAGTTCCAGCAGACTGGAGGAGGGCAAATGTTGTCCCTATTTTCAAAAAGGGGAAAAGAGAGGACCCAAACAATTACCGCCCAGTCAGCCTGACATCAATACCAGGAAAGATTCTAGAGCAGATCATTAAGCAAACAGTCTGTGAGCACCTAGAAAGAAACTCTGTGATCACTAAAAGTCAGCATGGGTTCCTGAAAAATAAGTCATGTCAGACTAATCTGATCTCATTTTTTGACAGAATTACAAGCCTGGTAGATGAAGGGAACGCTGTGGATGTAGCCTATCTTGATTTCAGCAAGGCCTTTGACAAGGTGCCCCATGATATTCTTGTAAAGAAGCTGGTAAAATGTGGGCTAGACAATGCTACCATTCAGTGGATTTGTAACTGGCTTACTGACCGAACCCAAAGGGTGCTCATCAATGGCTCCTCCTCATCCTGGAGAGTAGTGACTAGTGGGGTGCCACAGGGTTCTGTCTTGGGCCCAGTCTTGTTCAACATCTTTATCAATGACTTGGATGATGGGCTTGAGGGCATCCTGAGCAAGTTTGCAGATGACACCAAATTGGGAGGGGTGGCTAACACCCCAGAGGACAGGATCACACTTCAGAATGACCTTAACAGATTAGACAACTGGGCCAAAGCAAACAAGATGAATTTTAACAAGGAGAAATGTAAAGTACTACACTTGGGCAAAAAAAATGAAAGGCACAAATACAGGATGGGAGACACCTGGCTTGAGAGCAGTACATGTGAAAAGGATCTAGGAGTCTTGGTAGACCACAAACTTGACATGAGTCAGCAGTGTGATGCAGCAGCTAAAAAAGCCAATGCAATTCTGGGCTGCATCAATAGGAGTATAGCATCTAGATCAAGGGAAGTAATAGTACCACTGTATTCTGCTCTGGTCAGACCTCACCTGGAGTACTGTGTCCAGTTCTGGGCACCACAGTTCAAGAAGGATACTGATAAGCTGGAACGTGTCCAGAGGAGGGCAACCAAAATGGTCAAAGGCCTGGAAACGATGCCTTATGAGGAACGGCTTAGAGAGCTGGGTATGTTTAGCCTGGAGAAGAGAAGGTTAAGGGGTGATATGATAACCATGTTCAAATATATAAAAGGATGTCATATAGAGGAGGGAGAAAGGTTGTTTTCTGCTGCTCCAGAGAAGCGGACACGGAGCAACGGATTCAAACTACAAGAAAGAAAATTCCACCTAAACATTAGGAAGAACTTCCTGACAGTAAGAGCTGTTCGGCAGTGGAATTTGCTGCCAAGGAGTGTGGTGGAGTCTCCTTCTTTGGAGGTCTTTAAGCAGAGGCTTGACAGCCATCTGTCAGGAATGCTTTGATGGTGTTTCCTGCTTGGCAGGGGGTTGGACTGGATGGCCCTTGTGGTCTCTTCCAACTCTATGATTCTATGATTCTATGATTCTATGATTCTATGAGAAGCTGTTTTCTCGTTGGCCTTTGAGAAGCGCGAGCAGAACACAAGAGGGTGTCATGGGAGATGGAGGCGGCTGGGTAGGCCTCCTCGGGACCCTTTGCTCCTGTGAACATTGGGCACAGCCAAAGGCCGCCCGTAAACTATCCCAGGCATGTGGGGAAAGGACTGGAGCCGGCCTGCCGACGGGTTGCGATCCAAGGTGACTCCTCCAAAGATTTTCATGATGGTGGCTCAGCCCCAAAACTGAGCTCAACGATGCAACATTTGAGAGCCGTATTTTAACCCTAGAGCAGTGTTTCCCAAACTTGAGTCTCCAACTATTTTTGGACTACAACTCCCATCATCCCTAGCTAGCAGGACTAGTGGTCAGGGCTGATGGGAATTGTAGTCCCAAAGCAGGTGGAGACCCAAGTTTGGGTAACACTGCCCTAGAGAGCTCATGGACATCCGATGCAGCTGAGTGAATTGGGAGATTTAGGGTGGTTCAAGAAAAGCACAGGACACAGAAGTAAGCTATGGAACTCTCTCCCACAGGAGACAGCTAGGGCAAATAATTTGGAGGGCTTTTGAAAAGGAATAGACAAGTTCCTGGAGGAGGAGAGGGCTCTCGATGGCTCCTGGCCAGGATGCCTTCACAGTCAGGGGCAGCTTCTGACTCCCAGTTGTTGGAAACCACCGGAGGGGAGAGTTGCTCTTGGACTCGAATCCTGCTTGCAGGCTTCTCATTCTGGTTGACCACTGTGGGAACAGGATGCTGGACTAGATGGGCCATTGGTCCGATCCAGCAGGCTTCTCCTTAAGTTCTTATTTCCTCGAAAGTAAAGGAGGCAAAGGAGAGCTTGCTTGCTGAAACTCCCAACCTGCCATTTGGCTCCAGCACTTATTCTCTTCTTTTCCCTCCTCACCTTCATCTTCCAGTTGTTGCATTGCCCAAAAGGTCTGGCCTCACACAACAAGCACAGGATCTTCAGCACACTACTAATGACATTGCCGGGTTTTTTTGGGGGGGTGTCAGTCTGGGTGATGTGCTGATGCCCTTCCAATTCTCAGGAATTTCTGTATCTCTGGGGGTGGAAGGTATGAGAGCAAGCTTGCCAAACCGGTCCCTTTGTCTAGGTAATGGTTTGCGCTGACTAGTTAAGCACCACGATGGGCATAACCAAAGGAGTCGCTCTGTGCCATAGAACAATGGGTGGAGAGCCTCTGCCACCCCCACCAACAAGGTGCTAGGTAAGAGCACAATAGCCAAAGTAATGTATGAGGAAGCTGAAAGCAGGCTGGAAGTTGGAGACACAGAGACCTGCTTACTCTGTCCTGGACGCAAACTTACAACAAGGTCTGCTGGGATGCTAATAATAAGAGCCCTTCAGGTTGCAAATATGTATAAATAAAACCATATATCCTAAAGACATCACAGTCTCTGCTGACCTTCATTCCAAAGAAACTGAACTTTGGAGAAAGCACCTAGCACTCCTGGAGTGTCTCATTCCTCAGAGGTTAGAGCAGGGGCATAGCAATTGGGGGGGGGGGGCGATGGGAGCGGTCCGCACCAGGTTCAACTCTGGGGCGATGCCACTTGGCGCCCCCACCCCCACGACTCCCAAGCCAAGCCTCCAGCCTCCCGGTAAAAAGTCCGCTCAGTGTGCCGAGTGGGCTTTTCACTTGGGAGTTGGAGGCACGCAGCTTTGAAGTCGCGGGGGGGCAGCGATACCCCGTCATGTAACGACACATGTGCAGCGGGGTATCGCCGCCCCCCCGCGACTCCAAAGCTGCGCAGCTCCAGCTCCAGGTAGAGCGGGCTTTTTACCTGGATGTTGGAGCTGGAGGCGTGCGGCTTTGGAGGTGCAGGGGGGTCCCGATACCCCACCACGTAACCACGCATGTGCAGCATCGCACTGTGCATGTGTGTTACGTAGCGGGGTATCGCTGCCCCTCCCCCCGGCGACTCCAAAGCCGTGCGCCTCCAGCTCTAGGTAGAAAGCCCGCTTGGCTCAGCGCGCCTGCCGCGCCAAGCGGGCTTGTTACCTGGAGTTTGGAGCTGGAGGTGCACGGCTTTGGAGTCACGGGGTGGGGGGCGGCAATACCCCATCACGTAACGACACATGTGTTGTTACGTAACACACACGCATTGTTACGTAGCATGTGTCCTTACGTAACATGCATGCATCATTACGTAGCGATGGACATCTGTCATGGATGCTTTAGTTGAGATTCCTGCATTGCTGGGCATTGGTCAAGAGGTCCCTCAGGGTTCCTTCCAACTCTACACTTCTATGATTGCTTGCTTACTAAAATCTGTTTCTTCTTCTTTCTTTTTTCTTTTTGGCTATAATCTCCATGTGACTGAACCAAAAAATTGGATGTGATGGAGGTTGATGTGGCTCCTTCTCATGAACACAACGATCTTATCCATTGCCCAGAAAGGCAACATCTGTGGCTGAAGATGTCTCACGGACAGCTATCATTTCCACAACTGGGTGCGTGAAGATGGCCTGGCTCTCTGGTCAGGAAATCACTGAAGGCTTAAGAACTTGCACCATGCCATTGGCCTCAATGCAGATCTGCCCTGGGCTGGGAGAAGGGTCTCTCCTGCATGCCTCCCCCCTGCCTTCCTGTTGGGCATGTTGGGAGGAGTGGCTTATTTGAGTGACAGCCTCCTTCTAGGAGAGAGGCGGCAGAGGGCGTCCCAGCATCTGAGCGAGAGAGGCGCCCCGCCTTCCTCCAGAGATCTTGGCCCCCTTCCTGATCCTTCAGGAAATCAAATAGAATTAGGAGGAGAAATAAAGCCGATAACGCAGAGCAAGTTGTGTCAAATAAGCATAATAATGGCAGGTTGGGAATTCCCAGGAGCTGCGTCTGACTCCAAGAATTGCTAGTTTGCTTTCTCCATTTCAAAGATGGCTCCTGCTCCTGCTTATCTTGGCCAAGGAGGGGTGTGATTCTGTGTGCTAAAGGAGAAAGTGGAGGAGGAGGAGGGAGGGAGGAGGGAGGACAAAAGCCCCCCCCCCCCCGAATGGCACCAAGTGCATTGGGGACATTGCCCCTGTGTGTTGAGGGCAAGTTGGACCTCCTCAAAATGATGGGGCATGGAGCTTTCCCCCAAAGTAGATTAATTCAGGTTTTTTTGTTTGCTTGTTTGTTTTACTAACTAAACAACCCTTACTAACTAAACATTAGGAAGAACTTCCTGACAGTAAGAGCTGTTCGGCAGTGGAATTTGCTGCCAAGGAGTGTGGTGGAGTCTCCTTCTTTGGAGGTCTTTAAGCAGAGGCTTGACAGCCATCTGTCAGGAATCCTTTGATGGTGTTTCCTGCTTGGCAGGGGGTTGGACTGGATGGCCCTTGTGGTCTCTTCCAACTCTATGATTCTATGATTCTATGATTCTATTTATTCTTGACTGGAATTACCGGGCAGATAGTCTGAAAATGTGCAGGGCCATCTCAAGCTGGTCGGGCACCCTGGCACCGTGGCGCGGAGATTGCTCCGGCGCCCCCGCCCTGGTGGGCAGGTGCATTGCGCGCCATGGCTTCCGCACGGCTTCGCCGCACAGCGCCCTCCTGCCAGCCCCGCACCCTGGCGCCCCGCACCACCGAGACTACCCCGTTCTAGGCATCCCTAGATGTATCCCGTTCTAGGCATCCTTTGGGGCAAGCCTGCTGTATGGCCCAATGGCCCACCTAGTCTGGCACCCTGCTCTCACAGTGGCCAAACAGATGCCCCAATGGGAAACCCACAAACAAGATCTGAGCCCAAGGGCAACTCTCCCCTTCTGTGGTTTCCAGAAACTGGGATTCAGAAGCATGGCTGCCTCCAACTGTAGAGGCAGGACATAGTCATCGTGGCTAGTAGCCATCCATAGCCCTCTCCTCCTCCATGAATTTGTCTAATCCTCTTTTAAAGCCATCCGCGTTGGTGGCCATCACTGCCTCCTGTGGGAGGGAGTTCCACAGTTTAACTCTGCCCTATGTGAAGAAATCCTTTGCTTTTTCCTGATTCCTCCAACATTCGGCTTCATTGAGTGTCCATGAGAGAGGGAGAAAAGCTTTTCACTCTCCACTTTCATAGAATCATAGAGGGGACCCCAAGGGCCATCTAGACCAACTCCCTACAGTGCAGGAGTCTCAGCTAAAGCACCTCATGCATAATTTTATCATGTTGCCTCTCCTGGAGGGCACCAACTTGGGGAAGGCAGTTGTAGTGGTTATTCTGCTTCGCCTTTGTGCATAAGGTAGATTTTTTTTTTTTTTTAAAGAGGAATCTGCTAATGGGCTACAGTCCTAAAATACAAATGCCTTAAATGCAGCAAGGGGGAGTCAGGTCACAAATCCTATTGTAAATATTACACTGTCCCTAAACAGTTCAGGGTTAACTCAGCTCCACTCCTTCACTACTGACAGTTCTGTTTTCTCCTTTTGTGTGTGTGCCTGTTTTGCACATTTTAATTTTTTGGGTAGAACCTGCTTTGGTCGCAACCCAGCAATCTGTTTCAACTTGGGAGTCAACTTCCCGGTTGTAGGCGAAGGGCCAAGGTTCAAGTTAGGGGCAAGTCATATATGTGTCAAAATGAGCAATGTATTTCGGGGTCACGTATACTTTTGACTTCGGTGCTGCTTTATGTAGGCTGTAAAATTAATAGGTGGGAACGAGATTTATTTGTCCCCTTGGCATGTTAGTTGCTTGTTAGGTTAAACTCGCTGATTTCCTTGTACAAAAGTGCTGGTTAAAATAATCGCCCTGGAGACAGTCCCCTGGGAATCATCCGTCTTCTGAAATCACAATTCCTGAATGGCTAAGCATGGAGAGAGAGAGAAAACTTGAGCAACAACTAAACAAGGAGGAGGGAAATCAACCTTGGAGCTAGTACTCAATTTAGGAGCCTGCAGGGGGCAACAAGCCTAATAGTGCAATCCCATACCTGTGTCTACTCAGAAGTAAGCCACCCTGAGCTCACTTACTCCCAGGGACACTTACCTGGGACTACGTTTCATTGATCTCAGTGGGGCTTGCTTCTGAGTAATCTGAGTAAAAACTATTGTTAATCGCAAGCGTAGGCTTGCAGTGCTCATTAAACCTATGCAATAATATAATTGGACTTGAGCTTCCAAGTAAACATTGAGAAGAACAGTGAAACGGACTCCCTTGTTGAACGGCCACCTGTCATGGATGCCTTAGTTGAGATCCCTGCATTGCAGAGGGTTGGTCTGGATGACCCTTCCGGTCCCTTCCAACTCTACAGTCCTACACTCGCGTGGCTGCTGCTGCAGGGGTCTTCCCACATCCGAATAGGCAAAGCCCATTATGGCACAGTAAGAGAGGAAGAGGAGAGAGAGAGAGAGAGAGAGCATCTAAGTGTGCAATCTCCAAGGGACCTGACGCCAAGCTCCATCATGGAGCCTAAGGAGAGGTTTCCTGCTCTCCAGACACTACGTCACTGGGGCTAGGATGCTAGCAAGGTTCTACCCTCTCCTTTTGCATCCCACAGCAAGCCATTTATGCGACAGGACACTCGCCCACCTCCTTCAGAGTCACACACTCCATCAATCACAGGGAGGGAAGTCGCTTTCTTAGAATTCAAGGAAGGAGCCCATGGTGCCGGTGGAGTGGGTGGGGAGAGCTAGGAAGAGGGTCCAGGCTGAGGCCTCCCTTCTAAGCGGGATAATACAAGCAAAGACTACTAGGGCTGCTTGCTTTTGAAGCCTTGCGTTTTCCCAAGGGGAGAGGTTACTCCCTCAAAAGCTACTACCGTAGTCATCCTGGCTACCTGAGGTCTCCAAAATGCTGTAGAGCAGAGCACAAGAGGCAGGGCGGCACCAGATTGGACCGTCGCACAAGGCGCTGCTGCCATTTGAGAGCCTCAAGTCCACCACTGCTCTTCTCCCAGGTCCCCTCTTGATTTGGGGAGGTGCCAGTCTGTCCTTGGGTTAAGGAAGAGCCCCTGTTCGAAACGGGTGCCCTGGGAGAACGCAGGACAGTGAGCCGGGGGGAGGGGGGGATTTTGCTGCCTGAGTCGCACACAGGGCATTTTAAGAAACTTGCTCCAAGCAGGGCCGGTGCTAGGGCTTTTTGCCTATGGAGGGCATGCTGTGAGCTCTTCAGCGGCAGCGGCAGCAACAGCGCCCATAGCTGAAGGCTTCAGCTACAGGCGCTGTCGCCGCCGCCACCGCTCACTCGTTGCAGCCGCTGAGAAACTCACAGTGTCCCCCTCCATAGGTGGGAGGGCGCTGAGCTCTCCTTTTGGCTTGCTCTCCATAGGACCTCCATAGGCGGGAGGATCGCGAGTGCGCGCCATGGGAGGGCGGCGGTGGCGTGGGGTTTTTGCGCCCCCTCCATTTACGCGCTCTAGGCAACTGCCTAGTTTGTCTAAATGGACCCACCGGCCCTGGCTCCAAGTCTCCCAAGCATGGCAGCCCCAGTTCACCTCACGTTGCTCCAAGGCGTCCTTGTTCCAGTCAACGGTACAGAAAGATTTTCCCAAGACGCTTTAGAGTCCATCTCTGTTTATAACAGCAGCCCCTCCGTATCCAAACAAGCCTTGATTGCTTTCGTACTGCTTCCCTATCTCGCCTCAAATGCCCTGGTAACAATGTTCCCAGGATATACAACTCACACAAGACACCATTTGGAGGTAATTTCTTCTTGCTGCTGCTAGTGTAAACATCTTCCTGGATTCTCCCCTAAAAAAAAACCTTTTTTTATTGAAAACAGTCTGGCCAGACGCCGCAGTCTGTCAGTGACACACTGCAGCAGGCAGAAGCTGTTGAGCTCTTCCTCCCGCATTTGCCAGGACAGGACTTTGCCTATGTGGGGCCAAAAGTTCCCGAGAGAAGCTGCAGGCAGGGGGGGAAGGACCCGGTGCCTTTTGTCATCCAGGCTCTAACATCTTGTTCCACGCTCGGCTCCAATCTCCAGGTTCAGTTTCCTTGAAATGAAGGTCAGCAGAGACTGCGATGTCTGTAGGATGCATGGTTTTATTTACACATATCAATAACCTGAGTATAGGATGGAGGGGCTCGCAGCATCAACACTCCCAAAAGATCTGGCTTCTCCATTAGTAACTGCAGGTCTCTTGTGTCCCCAGTTTCCAGCTCTCACACCATTGTTCTCCTACCTGGCAGCTAGGTGAGGGGAGCAGGTGGAAAAAAGACCCAACATTAGCCTGCAGGGCACCTTCCCTCAGTTGTAGCTCTTGCAACCTGAGCTATGTTTGTTCCGATTTAGCGCCAAAGAGCGGGTTTTCCCGAGGAAACTCGTACCTAGAAAGCATGGGAGAAATAGAAAACTGCTCAGACCCATACGTACCTTCCAGGCATAGGGCATGATGCAGAAGTGTGAGGGAGCCCTAACTGTGGGTCCCAGTTGAAGCGCTTTGTGTTTGCCCTCTTTACAGTACATCAGTGGTTCCCACACTTTTACTGGCCGCTGTCCTTTTGGTGCCATAAACTCATAGAATTATAGAGTTGGAAGGGACCCCCAGGGGCCATCTAGTCCAACCCCCTGCAAGGCAGGAATCACACCAAAAGTATCCCTGGCAGGTGGCCGTCCAACATCTGTTGCAAAACCTCCAGCGAAGGAAAGCGTGTCATTTATTCATTTGGAATTTTTGTGAAGATGGCATTACTGTTTTCAGACTTTGTTGAAATGGTTTTAGCCTTTTTATATCTTGCGTTCAGGCATCTTATCCTGTGCTTTTTATTTTGTACTCAGCATCAATGCCTTTGGGCTGTGAAGCAGTCTATAAATGTGGATTGTGAGACAGTAGATTCCTTTTGCGTTCTCCCCCCCCCCCCCAAAAAAAACCCTGCATTGTTTGATTAACTCAATACTTGCAACAGGCAGTAGGGTGCAAAATAAATTTTAAAAGATGCCATGTTCACTGGACTATATCTGTTCTTCCCTCCGATAGTTCAGTAGGTGGCACTGTTCTCCTGGGAAATTAGATTGATTAGCCCCCCCTCCCCCTCTCCAAGTTTTCCCCAAAGGAGCTTATGCTGTGCTTTTTTATCAGGGTGGAATCCTCTGCATTCAAGTGCACCATATGAGTTAATACCAAGTCCTTCTACATGGACAATATTGCTTTCAGGTGTGTGTGGGGGGGGGGGTTCAACTCAGCGACTATCCAACCCCTTTGAGATCCCATCTTCAAGGCCACAGAAAGCCCAGAAATGTGAGATATGAAATGAAATGGCCCATTCTTTCAAAAAATGAGCAACATCCCAATCTGAATGAAGCTGACTATTGGAAGATTCAGGAAAGATAAAAGGAAAGACCTCTTCATGCAACACACAATTTGCGTGGGTCTCCTAAATGCCACTAGGGGCACCTTGAACACAAGGTCAGTTGCATCTCCTTTTGTCATTGGGATGAACTCTGGGTGCCCTGGGTGCTTTTTGGGTCAGCTTTTAAGAAGCGCCTCCTGAGCTTGTTACATAAAGACCAGACAATCCCCTTTGGCTGAATGTCACAAATGCAAAACATTTTCTTTTTCCTCTCCCAAACTTGTTATTTCTTCCCATCTACCTGAGCTGCTGCAAAGGGAGCTCCAGGCAATGTACCATCCATGGCAATGGAGAGAACCATTCTCTGAAGATTCATGTTTTAAAAATAAGGCACTGCTGGAGGTGGGAAAGTGCTGTTTTGCACAGTCGCTCTCCTTTTGCTGAGGAGGTGCAGAGAGAGCATTGGGAAAGCCTGCTGGATCAGGCCGATGACCCCTCGGGTCCAGCATCGAAAATGGTCAAAGGCCTGGAAACGATGCCTTATGAGGAACGGCTTAGGGAGCTGGGTATGTTTAGCCTGGAGAAGAGAAGGTTAAGGGGTGATATGATAGCCATGTTCAAATATATAAAAGGATGTCATATAGAGGAGGGAGAAAGGTTGTTTTCTGCTGCTCCAGAGAAGCGGACACGGAGCAATGGATTCAAACTACAAGATTCCACCTAAACATTAGGAAGAACTTCCTGACAGTAAGAGCTGTTCGGCAGTGGAATTTGCTACCAAGGAGCGTGGTGGAGTCTCCTTCTTTGGAGGTCTTTAAGCAGAGGCTTGACAGGCATATGTCAAGAATGCTTTGATGGTGTTTCCTGCTCGGCAGGGGGTTGGACTGGATGGCCCTTGTGGTCTCTTCCAACTCTACGATTCTATGATTCTATGATCTTGGCCTCACAGTGGCCGACCAGATGCCCATTATGGGAAACCTGCAAGCAGGATCCGAGCACCAGAGCCCTCTCCCCTCCTGTGGCTTCCAGCAACTGGTCTTCAGAAGCCCCACTTGCCCACTGGAAAGGCTGCCCTGGGGTAGGACGTGGGAACCTGGGCCGGGTAACATCCAAGGTCTAAATGTCGAACATAAGACTATAAGAAGGACCTACTGGATCAGGACAATGGCCCATCTAGTCCAGCATCCTGTTCTCACAGTGGCCAACCAGATGGCCATTATCAGACCCAAGCACAACAGCAAATTGTTTGAGTACCAAGGCATTTGAGAACCAAGGTACCACAGTGGTACCTTGGTTCTCAAATGCCTTGGTACTCAAACAACTTAGAACCCAAACACTGCAAACCCAGAAGTAAATGTTCCACTTTGCAAACTTTTTTCGGAAGCCGAACATGCTCTGTTTTGAGTGTTACGCTTTCAGTTTGAGTGCCACATTTCTGTTTTGGGTGTTACGCTGAGGTCTGTCTGTTTTTGCTATTTATTTTGTGTTTTTGTGGCTTTTTTGTTTTGTTTTTGTGACTGTGTAGAACCCAGTTCAGCTACTGAGTGATTGATTGTGTGACTGCAGTACGTTGTTTATTGCTTTCATTTTATGGATCAGTGGTCTCGTTAGAGAGTAAAATCCATGTTAATTGCTGTTTTAGGGGTTGTTTTTTTACAAGTCTGGAACGGATTAATCCATTTTGCATTCCTTTCTATGGGAAAGCACGCCTTGGTTGTGGAACGCTTTGGTTTTGGAACGGACTTTCGGAATGGATTAAGTTTGAGAACCAAGGTACCACTGTACTTTAGAAATGCTTCTAAAAAGGAGGGGTAAGCCAGAGAAGTTTTACTTCGTTTGGCAACCCTTTCAAAGCATATTTTCTCACCTATATGCAAGAGTCCCTTCCTCTTTCTCCTCCTCCATACTGTATATGCAATGTTATCAGGTGGATGTGTGAAGTGGTTCGCGTATTGAATTTGTCCTCCAGGAATTTGACCGATCCTCTTTTAAAGCTGTCTGAGTTGAATGCCAGAACTGCCTCCTTCGAGAGCAAGTTCCATAATAATAATAATAATAATAATAATAATAATAATAATAATAATAATAGATTTATTATTTATACCCCACCCATCTGGCTGGGTTTCCCCAGCCACTCTGGGCAGCTTCCAACAGAATATTAAAATACAATAATCTATTAAACTTTAAAAGCTTCCCTAAACAGGGCTGCCTGATTAACTCTCTGCTGATTCAGGGCTTATCCACACTGACCTTTCTTTTGCTCTTTCACGATTTAAGGCTCAGTATTCTAGGGCATTAGTAGTAGTGGTGGTGGTGGTGGTGGAACTTTCTCCACAAAAACCTGCTCTTTAATGCTCAATTGGAGCAAATGGCCACCCATGGAAAACCCGAATGGATGTTTGCTTTGATTGAGTGCTAAAGAGTGGGGTTTAGTAGGGAAAGCTCTGGGGCAAAAGAAAAAATGCTTGGGCACAGAGTTTTTAAGTGCAGACCTGAGTCTAGAATGTGCAGGGGGAAAGGTAATTGTGGCTAATCCCTTTCTCTTGTCTGCCCTGATTCTTCCAACATTCAGCTAAATTGGAGGTCCCTGCTGTGTTCTAGTGGTGTGTGTGTGTGTGTGTGTGTGTGTGTGTGTGTGTGTGTGTGTGTGTGAGAGAGAGAGAGAGAGAGAGAGAGAGAGAGAGAGAGAGAGAGAGAGAGAGAGAGAGAGAGAATGTTCTCTGTCCACTTTCTCTATGCCAGACATCGTTTTATAAATTTCTATCATGTCACCTCTGACTCATCTTTTCTCTAAACTAGCAAAGCCTGCGATTTTCACACGGGGGGGAAAAAACGTTTCAGCTGGGTTACAAGAACGTTAAAATCCCGTGAGGACCGCTGCTTCTCCTCCTGGCTTAACACCTTTGCTCATCAGAGCCAGCCTGGAGCAAACAGCTAGAGAGGCTCAGGTGTGTCAATAGGTACACCTAAGAACAGGCTGTGAACATGATGAAGAGGGCCACCGAGGTCACATTAAAAAATAGCTTCTAAGCCAACCACCCAGTTTTGGCTCGCTAGCCTGTCATTATCAAATCTGTCTCCTTTTGGCCTTCCCAGTCTAAAAATGACAACAAGGCACTAAAAACTGACTGGATCGCTCTTTTATTATCTGTTGATTTCTTGACTGCAAATGACATGTCACACTTCATCCCGCAAGCTCTGGCATGTCTCTCGTTCTCAAATGCCTGGCTGGGGCACAGCTCTGTGGCTGCGGAGAGATGTTCTCCTGGTTTAACTTCCATGTGGCAGCCCTTAAGATATTTGAAGATGGCTCTCCTGTCTTCTCTCAGTCTCCTCTTTTCCAGGCTTAACATACCCAGCTCCTTCAACTGTTCCTCATCAGGCTCGGTTTCCAGACCCTGGATCATTTGTTTAACACTGAGTGCGCAGGAAGTGTCAGCAAAAACCAAACGAGGAAAGCAATTTCCAGGGAAGCTGGCTGCATAGCCCAATAATATTTAGCATGGATGTAACACTCCAGAATATTTAAAATGCTTCATGTAAATACTTCCAGCCCTGTAAGGTAGGCCACTGTTGTCTCCATTTTGCACATGGGCAGCCGAGGCTTGGCGTCGGAGCTTGCAGCTTTCGCTAGTTCTCAGATCAGCATCTCAACACACAACTAGGGAGCTGCCTTGCACTTGGCCGGCATCTCTTGCTCTGTGTGTGCTCTTGAGGAGCTTTGCCTCTCCCGATCCAGGCCAAGAAGGGTCATAGCTAACCTTGACCTCCAAATCATTTCACCAGGAGATGCTCAAATGTGTTTAGTTGTTCTTCATCATTTCTTTATGTATCTATATATATATAAATGTAAAAACCGTGAAACTGCGTTTTCCACTTTTCTCCGTAACCGCTTGACCAATCGTCCTGAAATTTTGACACAACGATCCAGGCCACTCTCCCTCAAATCACACACCTGGGCAGGTATAGACCTGGTTTTCCACCAAGTCAAACAGCGCTCTCAAGTGGCGTAATACCCTCCTCCACCCCTCCCTTCCTGTGACACCCACAAACCAAATGACATCATCAACCAAGCAACTGAAACCACCAAGGCGGCCATTATCAGACCACTAGGCCCCCACCAAATAAGCAACATTGCCAAGTGGGGGTAGGGGCCTGCCTGAAGGGGATGCGGGGGGGGGCAAATAGGGAGCAGGGATACGTAATGGGTCAGAACAGGGTGGGGGGAGACACAGGGATGAAACCTGCCCTCTCCACAATATCTCGCCGACTCAAGGGGACTCTGAGGCTCAGGGGGATCTGAATTGGGGCTATTACCCTCCATTTCACTGACTAACGCACAGCAACGCATGCAGGGCCTGCTTGTGTGTGTGTGTGTGTGTGTGTGTGTGTGTGTGTGTGTATATATATATATATATATATATATATAAGTTTTTATATATATTTCCATACATCGTTTAACATCCGTCCCTCTCTTATACAATATTTTTGGACTTCCATCAACCACGTCTAAAGTTTTTCAATCTTCCTAACTTCTTCTTGTATTCCATCATTCTCTATTACTTTTAATAAACCTTAATCAATTTTTATTTTCCTAAGTTTTCTCTAGACTCCCTGGAAAAGACCCTGATGCTGGGAAAGATGGAGGGCACTAGGAGAAGGGGACGACAGAGGACGCGATGGTTGGACAGTGTTCTCGAAGCTACGAACATGAGTTTGAGCAAACTGCGGGAGGCAGTGCAAGACAGGAGTGCCTGGCGTGCTATGGTCCATGGGGTCACGAAGAGTCGGACACGACTAAACGACTAAACAACAACAGCAACAAAAGTTTTCTCTGTAATATTTCACAAAATTCTCCTTACAAAACTTCTTGCAAACCTACCAGGGTAATTTGTTGGTTACAATTGTTTTCCAAATATTTCTCAAATTTAGTTCAATCCTTCAAGAGCCTCTGGTCCCCCCCCCCACGTTTCAAATTCTCCCTGTCATCTTGTCCAACTCTGCGTAGTCCATTAACTTCGTCTGCCATTCTGTTCTTCGTCATTTCATGTGTAAATGCCCTTGGGATAGCAGCATAGAAGGTCAATAATAAATCAGTTGGTTGTTGTTGTTGTTGTCATTTAATAATTTCTTATTTATACCCTTCCCATCTGGCTGGGTATCCACAGCCACTCTGGGGAAATAATAATAATAATAATAATAATAATAATAATAATAATAATAATAATATGCACAACTGCCATTGCCACCTCACAACAATAAATCAAACCCTGAACCCATCAAGAGTATATATAGAAAAATGAAACTGCTCTGCAAAATAGGCAGAAAAACAGAAGCATCTTTTGCAGCAAATTAAACTCTTTGAGACATCAGAGGGCCAGATTCAGCACTGCACAACCTCAGGGTGCTGAGGTTCCTGGGCCCAATTTGTCCTCAGACCCACAACCTCCATTCCATT
The DNA here is from genome assembly GCF_965207765.1 of Zootoca vivipara. NCBI lineage: Eukaryota > Metazoa > Chordata > Lepidosauria > Squamata > Lacertidae > Zootoca > Zootoca vivipara. The sequence goes on from NC_142583.1 coordinate 73,830,315, forward strand.
GTACCTGCAATGACTTGGAAGAAGGGGAGGTGCAAAGTCCGGTAAGGTTGGCGTCATGCCAAGGCTGCTTTGGAGACATATCAGTGCTCAGTGGCCGGGGGGGGGGATGAGGAGAGGAAGGAGTCAACCCGTCGGCTGGGGTGGGATCCAGAGGCAGCAAAGCCATAATTAGAGAAGCTTGGAGCCAGCAGATAAAAGGGTCGGCCCAGCTCAAAAAAGGCAGCTTGTGGCTTCTGCTGGAGGGGAGGCTGTCCTTGGGGATCAGTTAAATCAGGACAGGAATTGGAAGCTAAGGGAAGCTTTGAACCCCTGAAGCAAGGGTTGGAATGAGAAGGGGGCTGAGAGAAAGCGGGGTGGGCCTCAGAGGACGCTCTGGGATGGCGTCCAGGGTGCAGATGGGCAGAGATGAAACACAATGGATTGACAGCGCCAAGAGAGAGAGAGAGAGAGAAAGAGAGAGAGAGAGTCCACTCTCCACACTTCACAGTGTCATAAAATCATAGAAATGCAGAGCTGGAAGGGACCCCCAAGGGTCATCTAGTCCAACCCCCTGCAATGCAGGAATCCCAACCTCTGCTTAAAAACCTCCAAGGAAGGAGAGTCCACCACCTTTTGAGGGAGTCTGTTCAACTATCCAATGGCTCTTGCAATCATAAAGTTCTTCCTAATGTTAAGTCTATTACTGTATTATTATTATTATTATTATTATTATTATTATTAGTCAGATTCCCTTTCTTGTTATTGGAATCCAGCAGTCCAGGTTCTGCACTCTGGAGCAACAGACCCAGCTTGCCTCCATCTTCGATGAGGCAGCCCTTCAGATTGTGGAAGGTGGCTGTCATGTCACCTCTCAGTCATCTCTTTTCCAGGATAAACATAAGCAACCCCTCAACCATTCCTCATCCGGCTTGGTTTCTAGACCCTTGGTCACCTTGGTCACCCTCCTCTGCACACCTTCCAGCTTGTCAATATCCTTCTTAAATTGTGGTGCCCAGAGCTGGATGCAGGACTCCAGGTGGGGTCTGACCAAGGCAGAGCAGATCAACAGCAATACTTCCATTTGCACTGCCAATGCCCCAAGGCCCTACATCTACCACAGGGGACAGACTTAGCATAAGGTAAGAATATCATCATAGCCTGCTGGATCAAGACAATGGCCTGCGCGGTCCAGCGTCCTCTTCTCACAGTGGCCAACAAGATGCCTTCATGAGAAACCCGCAAGCAGGATCCGAGCCCAAGGGCAACTCTCCCCTCCTGTGGGTTCCAGCAACTGGGATTCAGAAGCATGTTGTTGTTTAGTCGTTTAGTCGTGTCTGACTCTTCGTGACCCCATGGACCATAGCACGCCAGGCACTCCTGTCTTCCACTGCCTCCCGCAGTTTGGTCAAACTCATGTTCGTAGCTTCGAGAACACTGTCCAACCATCTCGTCCTCTGTCGTCCCCTTCTCCTAGTGCCCTCCATCTTTCCCAACATCAGGGTCTTTTCCAGGGAGTCTTCTCTTCTCATGAGGTGGCCAAAGTATTGGAGCCTCAGCTTCACGATCTGTCCTTCCAGTGAGCACTCGGGGCTGATTTCCTTCAGAATGGGTAGGTTTGATCTTCTTGCAGTCCATGGGACTCTCAAGAGTCTCCTCCAGCACCATAATTCAAAAGCATCAATTCTTCGGCGATCAGCCTTCTTGATGGTCCAGCTCTCACTTCCATACATCACTACTGGGAAAACCATAGCTTTAACTATACGGACCTTTGTTGGCAAGGTGATGTCTCTGCTTTTTAAAATGCTGTCTAGGTGTGTCATTGCTTTTCTCCCAAGAAGCAGGCGTCTTTTAATTTCGTGACTGCGGTCACCATCTGCAGTGATCAAGGAGCCCAAGAAAGTAAAATCTCTCACTGCCTCCGTTTCTTCCCCTTCTATTTGCCAGGAGGTGATGGGACCGGTGGCCATGATCTTGGTTTTTTTGATGTTGAGCTTCAGACCATATTTTGCACTCTCCTCTTTCACCCTCATTAAAAGGTTCCTCCAAATGTGGTGGCACAATATACGTAGCCGTCCTGGCTAGCAGCCATCAATAGCCTTCTTCTCCCATGAATTTGTCCACTTTGAAAGCCATCCAAATTGGTGGCCATCTCTGCCTTCTTTTATCCATCCCAAATCTTCCAAGATTCAGCTTCATTGGAGTTCTAGCATTACAACTGAGGGAGGAAAACCTTTCACTGTCCACTTTTCTCCCCGTTTAGACATTAAGCTCCTATGTCTAAGAGTCCTCTCTCCTCTCATTCCCTGCTAATTGCCACGTATACTGATGGCACTATATAAATAACGATAAGCAGTATTTATTCCATGCAGACAGGAAGTCATAAAGCAAATTAGCAGCATGGCTGTTGCGCTAAATCTGTTTTTATCAGCTTTTTTTTCTTCCAAGCAGGCAACATCCGACAGCAGGGGATGCGTTTAATTTATTTTCCTGCTGGCAGAGAAAAATGGCCTAAAGTTTGGAGGAAAAAAATGGATGGAGGCTGTTGTTTGGGTCATAAATTAGTTTCCATTAGTGTAACCAAATACACCTTCAGTAAACTCGAGATGCTCATGACTTCAAATGCCAGGAGGAGAGGGAGCCTCCAAAACAAATTTATGGAGTGTTTGTTCTGATAAATCCACAAGGGCAAATTTTGAGAAAGGGGGGGGGGAGCTGAGTGGGGTGGATTTACAACCCTTGAGAAAGAGCCAGCTGCTTTGCTGAAATGTGACTTTCCAGTTTTTTTACTTTTGCTCATTGCATCTTCAGCTTGCGGCAATCTTCGCCAACCTAGGAAACTCCTGTAGCCTTCATAGGACAACTCCCACCAGCCCTTATTCCCTGGCAGGAAAGGGGGGGTGCCTTTTTGTGGTTCGCCTCGGGTGCCAAAATGTCTTGGCCCGGCCCTGCTGATGGGGAGATAGATGTAGTCCAAAACTCATGGAGGGTGGCCGGTTGGTGAAGACTAACTTAGGCTGCCTAACAAATGTCTAGTTCCAGGTAGGTAGCCGTGTTGGTCTGACGTAGTCGAAACAAAAAGTAAAAAAAATCCTTCCAGTAGCACCTTAGAGACCAACGAAGTTTGTCATAGGTATGAGCTTTTGTGTGCATGCACGAACGCTCGTACCTATGGTGTATCTGAAGAAGTGCGCATGCACACGAAAGCTCATACCTATGACACACTTAGTTGGTCTTTAAGGTGCTACTGGAAGGAATTTTTTTTTATTTTGTTTCGACTACGGCAGACCAACACGGCTACCTACCTGTAACTAAAATGTAAATAGGTATGAGATTTCGTGTGCATGCACACTTCTTCGGATACACCATAGGTACGTATGAGCTTTCGTGCATGCACACAAAAGCTCATACCTATGACAAACTTCATTGGTCTCTAAGGTGCTACTGGAAGGAATTTTTTTATTTATTGTTTTAACAAATGTCCGACTCGGTCAAAGGCAGCTTCACATGGTTCTCTGTCCCTGTTGGAAAAGCCTGTCCCCAGCTGCGCAAATGCACACAGGGCAGGCGATGTGGTTCGGCTTACTTAACAGAGCAGTGGTTCTCAGACTTTTCCCTCCCACGTTCAGAATAAAAATTTGCTCGCGCCACACTGAATTTTCAGTTGAAAAGAAATGCGTTTTAGGAAATCGATCAAATAAATAAATGGGTCCCGCTTTCTTGAGCCTGCACCCTGTATCTCCCATCACCAACCCCAGCTGGAACCAGATTTATTCATGTATTAAGACCAAACAATAAAATGAAAAGGTCTTGGCAACTCTGGTCCTTCCCTTTTCCATCTTCAAAGAGCAAAAGAGCTTCCCAGCGCATAAGCATGGAATCCAGAAGAAACACCCGTCCTCCATAGACACGGACTGAGTCACCAGGAATTCTGCTAGTTGCGTAATCTCACCTCCCCCTTTCAAATGTCAGTTTGACATGCAAGAAAATGAAAAATAATTTGTCAACAAGTCCTTTCAACCCGGCTTGTTTCGATGAGCCGATTTCTCCTTAATTAGCATGTTAATAGCTAGGTGAGGTACCTGTGCAGGTGTGAAGTGCGGGAGATTTATGGACTCTCTCGGCTGTCTCCTGTTGCTTCAGCTGCCTGATTCATCCTCCTCGCAGGGACATGAGGAGCAAGCCAAGGAAGAGGTGGCGGTGGGGACATCGAAATGGGAGAGCCCTGGGTGGGGGGAGGAGCCAGGATAGTTGTGGGGCAGGTGGCTCCCTAGTGGTTAGAGTGTTGGAGACCTGGAACCTTGGAGACCAAGGTTCAAATTGTTACCTGCCCAGGAGACTCATTGGGTAACCTCTCAGCCTCACCTACCTCGCAGGGTTGTTGGGAAGATAAAAATGGAGAGGTGGAGAACTCCTTGGAAGAAAGGTGGGATGCAAATCTCAGTTTGCACCGGAAGGCGTCTTCACTTTCCCTGTCACCCAGCAGAGTTTCTGCTCAGTCAAAAGGCCTGAAATTATCTCTCTCATTTTGGGGAGGGGGAAAAAATGGCTCCTTCATGGTGGCTGGCTGGAATCTTCCCACCAAAAAAACCCAAACAAATAAACAAGCAAACCCCCAAAAAAGTTGCCTAGGCAAGTATGTGTTTGGCAATGAGGAAAGATGTACTTGTTATTTTGTAATATAGCTCTGAGCAAAACATTCCCCCCCCCACTGCCAGGGAGAAACAGAATGGGAACAACCCACCCCAGGGCTGCTGGGAAGACTTATTTGCTTGTTGGTGGAGGGGTGTGTTTGTCGCTTTTCAAATTATTGTCATTGTATAGTGCTGGGTGAGGTTCTGGTTTGAGCCTAGCCCAAATTCAGCCCTTTCTTTTTTCATTCCCCTGCCATTTAAAGATTCCTGGGAGCTGTAGCTTGCCCTGCACAGAGCGAGCAATGATTCCCAGCACCCCCTGGCCCTCCTACATTTCCCTGGTGAAAACGGGGACATTCTACTGCACACCAAGAAGCTTCTCCCGTGTTTGATCTTACCGAACAAATGAATGCCATATCCACATCTAAATCAGTCACCTTCAGCCAATTGCAACCTCTCTGCCTAACCTTCCTCACAAGAAAGAAGATTCCACCTATACATTAGGAAGAACTTCCTGACATTAAGAGCTGTTCGGCAGTGGAATTTGCTACCAAGGAGTGTGGTGGAGTCTCCTTCTTTGGAGGTCTTTAAGCAGAGGCTTGACAGGCATATGTCAAGAATTCTTTGATGGTGTTTCCTGCTTGGCAGGGGGTTGGACTGGATGGCCCTTGTGGTCTCTTCCAACTCTATAATTCTATGATTCTAGGGTTGTTGTGATGGGAAATGGGGTGAGGGAAGCGATTGTGCGCGACACCTTCAACGGGTAAATGGAATGAAATAAGCTTGAATCCCTGCCAGGGAAAATATGGGAAATGATGAAGATGATGATGGAAATTGTGGAGACAATCAGGAACATAAAACTAAAGGGACGCCTGATGGTTAGGTCCAGTCGTGACCGACTCTGTGGTTGCAGCGCTGTGTTATTGGCCAAGGGAGCCGGCGTACACCTTCCAGGTCATGTGGCCAACATGACTACGCCACTTCTGGCAAACCAGAGCAGCGCACGGAAACGCCTTTTACCTTCCCGCACCTATTTATCTACTTGCACTTTGACGTGCTTTTGAACTGCTAGGTTGGCAGGAGCTGGGACCAAGCAACAGAGCTCACCCCGTCGTGGGGATTTGAACCGCCGACCTTCTGATCAGCAAGCCCTAGGCTCTGGGTTTAGACCACCCGCGTCCCTAATCAGGAACATACCAGAGAGTATATCCTATTGAACTCAATGGGACTTAGTTCTGAGTATACCTGCTTAGGATTGTAGTGTAAGGCTGCCCAGTCTTTACAAAGTTACCTGGGAGTAAGCACCATTGAATACACTGGGACTTACCTCTGAGTAGACATGTAAAGGCTTGCAGTCTAAGGCAGGCATCCCCAAACTTCGGCCCTCCAGATGTTTTGGACTACAGTTCCCATCTGCCCTGACCACTGGTCCTGTTAGCTAGGGATCATGGGAGTTGTAGGCCAAAACATCTGGAGGGCCACAGTTTGGGGATGCCTGGTCTAAGGCTTCATTTACAATAAAGGAATCAAGACCCCACGTGTTTCCTAATAAATGACCGGCTGCTGAAGTATTGCAATTGAATAATTTAGAGTGGATTGGTGACCTTTTCCTTCAGAATTATAGGAAGGGCTTTGTATGCCTTCATTTGGTTCAGGTATTTTGTTTTCAGGATAAACAGGACTCTGTTTTTTCACCTACACACACACACACACACACACACACACACACACCACTTTTAATTGATCTCTGAGATGTGGAAGGGAGAAACGGGGAAACGGGGACCTTCTAGGATCAAATCAGAAACTGGAATGGTTTCTGTAATTCTGGGATTCTCCCTGGAAAATCAGGACACTTGGAGGGTATGCATTCAGACTGACCACCCCAAACCCACAACATCATTACATGAGCAAGAAGGGGAAAGAATTCAGGGAGCGCTGAGCCAGAGAAGCTGGTGGCTCTTGTGTGGCTGCCCTGCTTAGCATCATTCTGCTGAGACAGAAGCCTCCCTCAGATTCCTTTGACAGCCAGACAAATGCTGGGGCTCTGGGTGACCTTTCTGTCTTTTGCAGTTGGTGGCAAGCCGAGTCTCAGCCGGTAAAGCCAAGGGCTTTGCGTGTTGCCAGCTCCAGATCCCAGTTTTCAGCTTCCTAAATGTCAAGGGGCGTTGGAGTCAGTGCGCTAAACTCTTGGTGCAAGGAATCTAATGGGATGCTCATGTCATGCCAAGCTGGGCATAATCCCTTCTGAAGGCAAGAGGGGAGGCTGATCTTCAAGGAGACCATGAGAAGCTGGGAAGAAGTACAGAGAGACCCGAAGCTGCTCCTGTTATCTTTCTTGCTGTAAACATTGTGAAAGGCAGACAGCACATTAATACTAGTAATGATCATAATCATAATCGTCATCATCAGGTGGTACTAACACAATTCGCTGGAGATGTTTCACTTGGAGAAGAGAAGACTGTCAGGTGTTATGGTAGCCATCTTCAAATATCTGAAGGGCTGTCGCAGGGAAGATGGAGCAAGTTTGTTTTCTGCTGCTCTGGAGGGAAGGACCTGAATTGATGGATTCAAGTTACAAGAAAGGAGATTCCGACTAAACATCAGGAAGAACTTTCTGACAGTGGAACCAACTCCCTCCTGAAGTTGTGGGCTCTCCTTCCTTGGAGGTTTCTAAGCAGAGGTTGGGCGGCCATCTTGAGATCCCTGCATTGCAGGGGTTTGGACTAGAGGACCCTCGGGGGTCCCTTCCGACTATGATTCCATGAATTCCTCTTCTTCTCTCAGTGCTCATTTAGGATACCCAAAAGGTCTCCAATGCAGGGGGGCAGCAGGGGGCCTCTGCCCTCCTGACATTGTTTGATCTCCAGCTCCAACCATTCCTGGCCATGTTGGCTGGGGCTGGTGGGAATTGGCATCCCAAGAGTGGCATAGGAAGGGGGTGTGGCAGGTGCAGTCCACCCTGAGTGTCATCACTGAGGGGTGTGTGACAAAATGGCAAAAATATTTGTTTTTAATGTGTTTCCTGAAGGGGAAGTGGAGGGCGGACTGCTTGCTAGCAGTGCCGGACTTGCGTCTACCCACTGCTTCAGCCGCCCTCCACGAAGCGTGCCCTGCCTTGGCTCACCCCGCCCGCCCGCCCCTGAGCAGCTAGCTACAGCGCTGCATCCCAACAGCACCTCAAAGGCACCATGTCTGTGACCCCTGCTCTGGCGCATCAACTTCCTTTGCCAGTTCCCGTCTCCAAAGTCACACTGATATCTGGGAATTCCAGAAAGGATGCTTTGCATTATCTTGTTGAGAAATCAAGAAGCGTGGCCAGGGAAAAAAGCACATCAAAGTCTTCCTCAGGTGCCTTGAGACACCCAAGCGTGCAGCTGGCGCAAGGAGCTGCCTCTGACCTGAGCAGAGGTGTCATTTGGGCTGGGTGCTTTTGCAACAAGCTTGCTTCCCCGCCCCCTCCTTGGGGAAATGTGGGCCACTACTTTGTTTGGTGAATGCAAACTCCACGCCCTTCCTCGACCGCAAATCACCCAGGGCCAAAATAATGAGAGAAAAACACTTTAATTCCCAAAGGCGGAGTTGATAGTGGTTTCTCCTTATTGCTGGGTTACTCAAATCCAGACACACACGCCATCCCAATGTGCTCCTGGGAGTTCCAGGTGCTGTTACCAGGGTCTGTGCTTCCTTTTGGACAGTGAAGCCCAGCAGAGACTGTGGTGTCATTATGATATGTGGTTTATTTACACATATATACAACCTGAGCCTACAAAGGAGGGACTTACAGCACAGCACTCCAAATGGGTTCTGTTCCTCCCACTTCTGCAGGCCCTGGATTCAAACAGCCCCCCTTGTGCTCTGACCCCCTGCTTCTCTTGCTTGTTTCAATTAGCAGACTGGCGTCTTTTCCTCCCAAGGCCACATCATCACCACGGCAATACTAAACTCAACCGCTTTCACCACTGCAATCCTAAAGTTAACTATCTCTCAGTGGGGCTCCATCCCCTTGCTGGGTTTCTTAATGGTTTTCCCCCCTCTTTCCTTTGTTCTCCTGAATGGTCCTTCTCCCGTGTGATCTCCTGTGAGGGACAGAAGTTATAGACAGCCGCCTCCCATCTTATCCACAAGCTCTTCCCCAAGCGCAAGTGGGAGCGGGGAGGGGGATGTCTCTAGTGAGGAATCAGGAAGTAGGAGCCAGGGCTCGGGCAAGGTAGCTGAGCCAAGGCGCCGCTTAGGAACGGAAGTGGGAAGCAGGGAAGCCGTGGGAAGAAGGCCGATCCCAGTGACCCCGGAATTGCGCAGGAAGCGTCATGGGCGGAGATTTAGTATCCCCAGGCTACTTTGCTGGAGGAAAACGCGGGAATCTCCATTCGTAGGTTCTGAACCAGACTGACAACATGTACATAGTACTGACTCTGCACTGTAAATAGCTTTCACTGAATAAAAACATGAAAAGGCAACGTCGTGAGGAGTCTTTACTCTAGAGTAGCTGCTACCGCGCCTGTGACATCTCCTGAATGGGAAAACTGGTTTTGTCTGTGTTTTAGCACTTTGCTAAATTTGGTGTCTGGCACCTTAATGCTCCAAGCACTGATCAAACTCCAGCCCCCATTAAATCCAGGCACCCCAAACTCTGGCACCAAAAATGCATAATGGCATATAGGATATTGTTTATGCCCTGGACACCAGGGCATTGCCTCTGCCTATGGCTTGTATCTCTACACATTTCCAACTTTCGTTGTCAAAGCCAACAGGAAAGCTCTTTAGCACTCAATTGGGTTTTCTGTGGACTGACGTTTGCTCTGATTGAGCACTAGAGAGCAGGTTTTCATGGGGAAAGCTCCAGGGCCAAGGGGGGGGGGACACTTGGACATGAAGCTCTAAAGTGTGGCCCGTGCCTGGAAAGAGCAGAGGAAAGGATAAGCTTGGGGGGTCATTATCATTTGGGGTGTGCTCTTCTCCAAACACAATTTTAAACACAAAATGTTTCAAGACATGCTTCAAGGTAAAATATGTTGAAATACCTGTTTTGAGATAAAATGCATCTATACTATATTTACTTAAATGCAATGTGCACCTTTTTTGGCCAAATTACGTCGTGAAAATTAAGGGGCGCAATAGATTCGATGGCACCAGCAAATACTTTTTTGGTTTCAAGGTTTTGGGTGCGCATTAGATTCGATGGCGCATTAGATTAACGTAAATACAGTGTGGTTTGTGATTTCAAAATCATTATTTAAATATAGATTCAAAATACAAATTCTCAAGTAGATTTTTTAAAAATGTAATGTGACAATGGGACAGATTGATGAATGACCATGTGCAAATCGGACACAGGACAGAAATGGATGGATATATCTGTCCTTAGCTCCCTCATGATGATACAGTCATACCTCGGTTTAAGTACGCTTCGGTTTGAGTACTTTCAGTTTAAGTACTCCGCGGACCTGTCTGGAACGGATTAATCCACTTTCCATTACTTTCAATGGGAAAGTTCGCTTCAGGTTAAGTACGCTTCAGGTTAAGTACAGACTTCCGGAACCAATTGTGTACTTAAACTGAGGTACCACTGTAGTAGGAACTAAAACAAAAACATAAAATCTTATGCCTAGATACGTCGAGGGAATCTGTTATGGGCAACCCCAGCAGCAAATTGAAACCGAAGGTGGAAATCCTGATTGTTTGTTTCTCCAAGCTGCCCTTCATCCTGCCATGATCCCAGGGAATGCCACAGAATAAAAGGAAGCTGCAATTAAATATGCATATATTCTAACATAATCATGAAAACATCAACTAACTTATTCGCAGTGTAAATCACGGTCACCACCTTGGATTGCTTCAAAAGAGGATTCCTTTCTGTTAATAAAGGAAAGCAAAACACCCCACCAAAGTGCTGAGATAGCTTTTGCCATGACCAAGTACCCTTAGAAGCTGCCATGACAAAACAAGGTGAAATCTTGCATTTTCACAATGAAAATCAAAACCAACACATTCTTCAGTTCATGCCTAACAAATCATCTCTGGGCATTGAAAGAGGTCAAACCGAGATGGCTCTGCTGCTCTTTCAACCACGAGATGGAAGAAAAACTCCAGAGTCAAGAATTGCCCCAATTTCTGGGCTATATTATTAGCTTAAAAATAAATGCTTGAATTGAACACTGGGGCGCCTTGATTTTGTTTCCCCATATATGGAAGAATTTCAAGACTTCTCTCTCTCTCTCTCTCTCTCTCTCTCTCTCTCTCTCTCTCTCTCTCTCTCTCTCTCTCTCTCTCTCTCTCTTTTAAAGAAAAAAATAAAACCGTTTCCCCTTTGCATCTGGCATTGGGAAAGGCCCATCAAGTTGTCTGTATCGATGAGCTTCCTTCGAGCTGAAAATGACCAGAACAAATCATTAGTGGCAAAGATGCTAAAAAAAACACCCCTGGGAAGAGAGGAGGCGAGTCTCACGTCAGTCGGCTGAATCCGGCGGAGCGAGCGAGGAATTAGCCCAGACCCAGAAGCACCGGGGTGACGACGACCATCCTTTTAAGAACAAACGGAGGATGCCACCTGAACTACTGGTTCATGGGATGCCAAAGACGGTTAGAGAAAATAAAACCCAACCACCCTATTTGGGTATTTTTTATTGTGTGCCCCCCCCCAAATACTAGTTTAATTGGATACTAGCTGTATGCGTTTAAGAACATGTGCAGCGACAACATCTGTTTCTCGTTGGGAGAGCTCGGCTTTCTCAAGTAGCGTTTTCCATCTTCATCATCATCCAAAGATTCCCACATCACAACTTGTCCTCTTGCCTTCTCCTCCTCCCCCCAGCCCCCTCCCCGTTGCTCCTTTCCAGAAAATGTGAGCTTGAACTTTCGACTCTGCATAAAATGGTTGGAGGGAAACCATGATAAGGCCCTAGAGATCCCTTCCCTCTTTCTTCCCGTTATCTTACTTGATCCTTTACAGCTTCTTGGTTCTTTAAATGCTACTTTGAGCTGCTTGACGCCAGTGGCACCGAGATCAAGGGAGAGGAGGAAAACCTTGAGGAAGGTCTGGAATGCTGGACATCAAACATGGAGGAAGAAAGGCGAGTCAGCTTTCCCCCAAAGGATCCACCTGGGCCAAGTGCCTTGTCTGCTTACTTAAGGCTCTAAGGTTAGCTGAGGTGCAGAAAGATTTCCCTGGAGCCAAAACAAAATTGAGATTTAGTCCGTTCACCTCCTCTATACTTTCCCTTTCTGGATTTCTGGATTTTAGAATTTCTGTTTTTTGGAAGCCGCCCAGAGTGGCTGGGGGAACCCGGCCAGATGGGCGGGGTATAAATAATAAATTATTATATTATTATTATTGATCTGCAGGATTGAGAGCTGAACTCAATTGCAGTAGCCTTTAACCGAGGGATGTGGTGGAACTTGGATGGAGAATAGTCTTGGAAAGTGCTGGCAAGGAGACAAAGTGTCTAAGGAGACAGGTTTCCTACCCCCAGGCCCCCGTCTATTTCTACAAGGGATCTACTTCTGCAATTACCATTCACAAAATTTGGTCTGTCTTCTCTTCGGTATGGCAGTCTATCAAGTGTGCTATATGCTGGATCGGAACAACGGCCCACTGAGCACAGCGCAAACTGCATAAGAGGACCACACCATGGCGGTTCCATCTAGGCCAGCATCCAATCAGATCAGGATCTATGGTAAGAAGAGCCTGCTGCTGGATCAAGCCAACGGCCCATCCAGTCCAACATCTCACTGGGGTCAAGCAAATACCTGTGGAAAACCAGCAAGCAGGATTTGAGAGCAAGAGCCCTCTCTCCTCCTACAGTTTCAAGCAACTGGTGGAAACATAGAATCCTAGAATCGTAGAGATGGAACGGACCATGAGGATCATCGAGTCCAACCTCCTGCAATGCAGGAATCTCAACGAAAGCAAGGAGATTCTAACTGAACACCAGGAAGAGATTTTTGACAGTAAGAGCTGTTTGACAGAGGAACGGACTACCTCCAAAGGTTTCAAGTCAACTTCATGGGAGGTTTGTGAGCAGAGGTTGGGTGGCCACCTGCCAGGGGTCATAGAATCATAGAATCAGAGTTGGAAGAGACCACAAGGGCCATCCAGTCCAACCCTCTGCCAAGCAGGAAACACCACCAAAGCATTCTTGACATATGCCTGTCAAGCCTCTGCTTAAAGACCTCCAAAGAAGGCGACTCCACCACACTCCTTGGCAGCAAATTCCACTGCCGAACAGCTCTTATTGTCAGGAAGTTCTTCCTAATGTTTAGGTGGAATCTTCTTTCTTGAAGTTTGAATCCATTGCTCCGTGTCCGCTTCTCTGGAGCAGCAGAAAACAATCTTTCTCCCTCCTCCATATGACATCCTTTCATATATTTGAACATGGCTATCATATCATATCCTTTAGCTGTCATTCCTGCATTGCAAGGGGTTGGACCAGATGACCCCTGGGGTCCCCTCCCACCTTTACAATTCTATGATTCTACGAAGCTGCTTTCTTTCATGCTGGGAACAGTGCACTTGCTTCTTCCAGCTTTGCCTTTCATCAAGCACCTTCCATGGCAGACACACAGCCGCCCTCCCCAGAGGCAAACAGTGAACAAAGACAGAGACCCACGTCTCAGGGACGGGCTTGGGAAACCGAGGCAGACAAGTGTGTGTTGCTGGGAAGAGAACACAGAGGGAGGAACACCAGGGACCGAGGTGAGGTCAAATGCTCTGGGCCTAACCTCTTGCAGAAAGGGATGGTAATCTTATCCCCTGTGGAGGTGAGACTTGGCAGAGGAGCAAGATCTTATTAGATCAGCCCTGTACCTGAGGTGTACTGGGAGGGGACCGCATGTTTATTTGGAAACAAAACTTGTTTTTCTCATTTCCCCCTCTCCTCTCCATTTTTTTGTTTGCGCATCTCTTTTCACCCCAAGGCTTTCAGGAGTCTGTTCCAAGTCACACTCTTTTAATCCTTTTAACCCTTTCCCGTAGGCCTCCCGCCTCTTGGGGGCAAGCGAGTCTCGAGAGATGAGCAGAGCTTGTGGCTAGAAGTGTCTCCTCGCGACAACCACTGTGCATCTTGGCATATGGTGGGCACATACCCACCAACATTCCTCAGATGAAAACAGGGACATTTCTCACTCCCCCCCCCGGCAACAGACCCTTCTCGACCCTCCATTTTTGTCCTGCTCCCCACAGATCATTTCCTTTCAGAAGAAGGGCAAAAGCCACCAGCGCTATACCAACGGGACACACACATGCTCTCCACACACAAAAGAAAAACACACAGCAATAAATAAATTTTAGAAAGGGGCAATATTAGATGCAGACACACAAATATATATATATATATATATATATATATATATATATATATATATAAAGATTTCTTGTGCTCTGCTCTGCTCCCCCTTTCTTCCTGCCCAGGGTGACCCTGACCTCTGCCTGCCCCTCAGAGCTAGCACATCACACAGGGTTGGAGCTTGGTGGCCGCAGCCTCTCCTCCTCCTCCTCCTTGCCCGCTCTCCAGCAGCCACTATGAGCTTCCTAAGGGAGGAAGCTGGCTGCAGCGGCCATGAAGGGGCAACAGGGTGCTCCCTTGCAGCCACCACTACCGCCAGAAGAAGCGCCAACTTATCCTCCTCCCCAAGCTGAGTGGCAGCGCTGATGGGGAATGTAGACATATTCCGGGATTCAATCAGAAGCCAGGATGCTTTTCATAATTCTGGGACTTTCCCTGGAAAATTGGGACACTTGGTGGGTAGGGTGGACCGAGAATCTCATACTTTAGGCTGAGTCCGACCATTTGCCCCTCTAGCTCAGGATTGTCTGCATCCCTGGTTCCCAAACTTTCCATGCCAGCACCCACCTGGTTCCATAAATCACACTAAGGAAGATAATAACGCAATAGAATTCAAAACAGCAACAATGGATTGCACATTTGCCCAAATGGAAGCTCAGGCTCGATGACCTGGGTCTGCACTAAGAGATAGCTAAGATGGTCTTAGCGCTCTTTAGCAACCTCAGCCAGTGGCATAGCATGGGTTTCTGGTGCCCTGGTGGGCCAAGTGCTGCATCCCCCTGGTGGACTGGGCAGCTGGGGTGGGGGCATGTGCTGGGGGGGGCACACAGATCCCATGAGGCACATGGCTGCTGGTGCTCCCACTGCTGGTGGCTGAGTCTACATGCCATTTTGGATTGCAAGCTCCACAGCCTCCTGGCTCAGCCAGCCCAGGGCGGGGTAAGTGGACATCCATTCACCGGCCACAAGGAGAAGGTGGCACCACCCGAGATCCGAAGGCCAGGGCCCAGCTTACCTCCCCATGGCTCCAGAAGGTGGCAGGAGCTCAGCCATGCGAGGGAGCCTGTCAAGGTCGTGCCTAGTTGCACCCCTCTCAGAATTTTGTGCCCAGGGTCACCACCCCTCTGCCTCCTCAATGCTACACCACTGACCTCATCCTTTGTAGCCAGAGTCAGTCAAGGTCCTGCCCTCCCAGGCCAGATGAGAAAAGCCTGCAAGGCAGGCAGGGAGCAGGTCTTCTAGGTCTCACAACAAAGATGGTCTCTTCGGAAGTGATTTGTAAATGAAATGAATAAACTGGGAAGAGAAAATCGTTGTCGCCCAAAACTCAGAAGTATGAGGGAGCCAAGCAGACCTCTATGGGGAGGGATTTCCAATGCCTGGTGCCACCCATCACCCAGAGGTTTGACTCTTGTGGGCCTACCAAGCATCTTTCCAAGGTATTGACAGAACCTGGAACAGGCTCTCAGACACTGAACTCAATGTGTGAGCAAGTTCACCAGGGAGTTTCTGGAGAAACCTCTGGGTTGTAGATCAGGAGATGATTTCTTCCTGAAAAATTCAGTTGGCTGAAGATAATAATTTCCTTGGAAAGCTGTGAAATCTCCTTCCTTGAAGCTCCCCCCCCCCCGGAGTTCCTAATTGTCTGCCAAGCTTCCCATAACTTAAGATCAGCCCCTGAAGCCCCACTGAGCAAATGTCCTTGAGACTTCCTTGAAATTTTCATTTAGTTATTACATTTATATTGTGCCTTTCCTCCAAAGAGCTCAAGGTGGCATAGATGTTCTCCCCCTCATCATTTAATCCTCACAACAACCCTGTGAGGTAGATTAAGCTGAAAGGCAGTAATTGACCCAAGTGAGCTTCATGGCTGTGTGCAGATTTGAAGCCTGGTCCCTCAGGTCCTAGTCCACTGCTGTAACCACTGGCTCATATTGCCTCTGTGGGCACATGCAAACACCCACACCTACGCCTGCTCCTGGGTTGGCAGACTTACATGCTAGGACTGAAATCATCCCCAATTTTTTATTTCTTGGTGGTATTTTTAACCTGCTCTTCATAGGCAAACCATCTCAGGGTGCGGTGCAATAAAACAAGGCAAAACAGAGAACCGTTTCATCACCATATTGTAAAACAAGGGCCGATCAAAGCAGCCAGCAGCCAGCATGGCAATAAAACAATGGTAGTCATTGAATCAGGGCAAAAACCAGCACTCTTACCCAACAAAGGATCCATAAGAGCAAGATCCATAAGAATTAGACCCAGGCGTGCCTCAGAGGGGAGGAAATCTACTGCTTCTTGGGACGGGATCCGTTTTTAGGTTTGAATGGGGTTGTGATCCCACCAGTTTGTTGTATATTTTACAAAAGAACATCCGAGCCTGCTGGATCAGGCCAATGTCCCATCTAGTCCAGCATCCCTTCTTATACTGGCCTGTCCATTGCCTGTGGGAATCCAGCAAGGAGGATTTGAGCAGGAGAGTCTGATGAGTGGCTGGGGCAACCCAGACAGATGGACGGCATACAAACAATAAAATTATTATGATGATGTTGTCGTCAGAATTGAATAACTTGTGGTGCTTTAAATCAGGGGTGGAGAAAGGGGTGTGTGGTGGGGGCAGGCCGCCCTGAGTGTCACCCCTGAAGGGGGTGACAAAATGCCAGGCGGCACTCACCACAGGGCCTGCAGTGCGCCCAAGCTACGCATCTCTCCTGGGAGCACCCACAGGCTCTGTGCTGCCCCAAACGGTTCACCCGCCGTCTCCCCCTCAGCTGTAGGGTGGGAGGAGGCAGGCAGACTCCTCGGAGGCCCTGAAGAGTGTCCTGCCCCAGCTGGCCGCACCGTGGGGGGGGCTGGCCCCACCCCTGGATGCAGGGCACGTGCGCTGCCCTGGGCGCCCAATTGGCTTGCTCCGCCGCTGCTTTAGGTCATGGGGTTTTACTGATTTCCCAAACACAGAACCATAGAATTGTAGCATTGAAAAGGACCCCCAAATGTCAACTGGTCCAAACCCCCTACAGCGCAGGAATCAAAACTAAATAATCCCAGACAGGTGACCATCCAACTTCTCTTTGAGAACCTCCAGTGAAGGAGAGTTGCTTTCTCTACCTCCAGAGGGTAGGACCCAAGCCAGTGGATTCAAGTTGCAAGGAAGGGGATTCAAACTAAACGTTAGGATGCTGGACTTAGATGGTCCCAATTGGGCTGATCCAGTAGGCTCATCGGAGGTTATTATGCTCCAAGCAGGAATGACACAGCGCTGGACATTTCATCAGTTCAGGCCCATGGTGGCTCCTCCGCTGCACGCTTGAAGTTTGCTGCAGTGACTGGTTCTGCAGGCCTAGCAAGGTCCCGATAATTCAAAGGTACAAGTTCAAGTCCAGTCCAACTTGCTACTGCCCAGAGTCCCCACCGGCCGCCTCCCAAATCCAAGCCCGAGTAGATGCCTTCTCCGCCGCCATCCCAGCTGGGTTGCCTTCCTCGTTTCCTAAAGGAGGCGGTCCTCAACCTGTCTTCGCGAGGAAAGCAATCCAGCACTTTCACAACTCTGGAAGTGGAAGCGACTTGTCAGAATGGTGAAATCCCTACAAAACAGAGAAGTGCGATAGGTGAGGATGAGCTAAGTGGTGAGTGGATACCACGATGACAAACGTATGGAGTCAGAAGGAAGGAGAGGAGGAGGAGGAGGAGGAGGAGGCGGGAACATGCCCAGCTACCCTGTTGCTTGGAAGCGGCAGCCTGAGGCAGGCAAGAACCTGTTGAAGGGGGAAGCAATTTTTGAAGTTGGGCTGAGGTTGCCCTGAAGCAAGAAGCCTTCGACATTTGGCAAGGAAGAGGCAAAAGGAGATGGTGCTTGTACCTTTCTGCACGGAGAGATTTGGGGCAACCTGACAAGGGATCGGTCGGTCCCTTCTCCAAACGTTTCCAGGATGCACTCATATGGAGACCATGGAGACGGACGGCGAACATGGAGCAACGACCACGTAGAACCATAGAATCATCGACTTGTAGAGCTGGAAGGGATTCCAGAGGGTCATCTAGGCCAACCCTCTGCAATGCAGGAATCACTACCAAAGGATCCCGTTTTAAATAACAACCAACGACAAACAAACAACGACAACAACGAAACTGGGAGGGGTAGTTAATGCCACAGAAGACAGAATCAGGATTCAAAATGACCTGGACCAATTGGAGACCTGGACCCAAACTAACAAAATGAATTTCAATAGGGGCAAAGTAAGGTTCTGCATTTAGCTTGCTCTATCTTCCATGTTAATGGAGACCAAGGATGGAATATGTGAAATTGCCAAACTGGTATAGAGCAGATTGGTTCTATAATTGCAGATTCCCAGTTATGGCAAAAATAGAGTTGAAGATTCATATCATGTGAAAAGTTCCTATTAAATAATAATAATAATAATAATAATAATAATAATAATAATAATAATAATTTTATTAATACCCCGCTCTCCCCAGCCAAGGTCGGGCTCAGAGCGGCTAACACCAAATATGAAACAACTAGTTAAAATACAATTCAACAACAAGACTAAATACATTAAAATTAAATTAAAAAATTAAAAATTAAAAATGCAGCCTCATAAAAAAGGGAAAAAGAAAGGGGGAAATGGGGGAGGGATCAGGTTGGCTCCAGGCAAAATGCCAGGTGTAACAACTCTTTGTTTGTTTGTTTGTTTGTTTGTTTATTATTTATACACACGGGAGCCAGTGTAGTGTAGTGTAGTGGTTAAGAGTGGTAGACTTGTAATCTGGGGAGCCGGGTTCGCGTCTCTGCTCCTCCACATGCAGCTGCTGGGTGACCTTGGGCTAGTCACACTTCTCTGAAGTCTCTCAGCCCCACTCACCTTACAGAGTGTTTGTTGTGGGCAAGGAAGGGAAAGGAGAATGTTAGCCGCTTTGAGACTCCTTCGGGTAGTGATAAAGCAGGATATCAAATCCAAACTCTTCTTCTTCTTCTTCTACCCCACCCACTCTGGGAGGCTCCAACAGAACACTAAAAACAGAAGAAAACATCAGACATTGAAAACTTCCCTAAACAGGGCTGCCTTTAGATGTCTTCTAAGAGTCAGGTAGTTGTTTATTTCCTTGACATCTGACGGGCTTCTAAGCTGTTGGCCATCACGACATCTATTGAAAATGAATCCCAAAAGTTAACTAGGCATTGCCCTTGAGTGAATGACGTTCCGTTCGTTTGTCCTGCCGAACATTTTTATAGGCATCATTTACAAGAAAGGAGATTCCGACTCAACATCAGGAAGAACTTTCTGACAGTAAGAGCTGCTCGACAGTGGAACTGTCTCCCCCAGAAGGTTGTGGTCTTTCCTTCCTTGGAGGTTTCTAAGCAGAGGTTGGATGGCCACCTGTCATGGATGCTTTAGTTGAGATTCCTGTGTTGCAGGGGGTTGGACTACATGAGCCTCGGGTTATCCCTTCCATGATTCTAGGATGACCCCCAAGTTCTGGTGCATTCAGAGAAGAGCCAATTTACTCCCTATAAGCAGAAACAAGAGAGATCAAACAGAGGTCATAAACACCTTGAGGCCCATTGATCATTTTGTAAGTCTTTACCATGCTCCCTCTTCCTTCCTAAACTTAAATCTCTCCCCCGCCCACCACATGCGCTTAAGTCTCCTTCCTGGGAAGACATTCCATACCTGTTGCCCTGATTGTGTGCATGCACACACAAACTCCTTGGATTTCTGTCATTTCACTCAGTAACATGCCATTTCTCTGACACCCATTTTCAGCTAACACTTTGTAGCCAAAGGGGCTAGAAACTTGACACTGGGAAGCAGGGGAAAGGGATTCTCTGAGCTGGTATGTTTGGCATACATCAAACTGAATCTCATCCAGGCCTTGGGGGTTAAACATGCAATTTGAGACGTCACAGGATCTTGGGGGAAGGCAGGAGGGGGGGCTGGAAGTTATGTGGCATCCAAAATAAATACACTCCCTGGAATTGTTAGCACACCCCTGGATCTCGGCTAATGTGGTGCTGAGAGGTTCGTGGAACCTGAGCCAGAGAGAGAGAGAGGCTTCACGTCAAGAACAGTGGCTTGGCTGGTGCCCTGTGACTCTGGTGGGCGGAAGGTGAGAGCGCCCTGCCCTTGATGGGAAAGCTGCTGCCTGCAGCAAGGGTGCGGCAGAAGGCAGCCCAGGCTTTTGCAAAGCGGTGTTTTACACACCAACGTGTGACTTCTCTGCAACCCAAGGAGGTGCCATACCAGCCAAGGCTTCACTTATGGCTTGCCCTTTGCGTAGGAAGCTCAGCACTCGAAAAATCCCCCCATAATTCCTGCACTGTGGCGTAGCAAGGTCAGGTGGTACCCGGCGCAGAAACTTTCTTGTCAACACACATTGAAATCTAGTTGGACACCCAAGAGACTATGATCTACCTGCAGTATAAAATGACTGTCTGTGAACTACCCATTGTCATTGCCAGGAGTTGTTGAGCTTTTCTTAGGATAGAATTGATCAAAGTTGTTGTTGAGCTATTTTGGGGGATACAGGGTTTGGGTCCAGAGTCCCCTCCACCCTCCGCTTCTTTGCTCGCCTGCCTCCTTCATCTTGAGAGCCAGTGTGGTGTAGTGATTAAGAGCGGTAGACCCGGGGAACCGGGTTTGCGTCTCCGCTCCTCTACATGCAGCTGCTGGGTGACCTTGGGCTAGTCACACTTCTCTGAAATCTCTCAGCCCCACCCACCTCACAGGGTGTCTGTTGTGGGGGAGGAGGGGAAAGGAGAAAGTTAGCCGCTTTGAGACTCCTGAAGGGTAGTGATAAAACGGGATATCAAATCCAAACTACTACTCTTCTTCTTCCTCTTCTTCTTCTTCTTCTTCTTCTTCTTCTTCTTCTTCTTCTTCTTCTTCTTCTTCTTCTTCTTCTTCTTCTTCTTCTTCTTCCTTTGCATCCTTTCCCTGCATGCCTGCATCTGCATTCCTCCTCCACCAGCCCGGGAGAGCAGGGCTGTAAAAATGAAGGGGTAAGGGGGGAACACCACAGCTCCCCTCCCCTCCCCAGATGAACCGGGGTAAGCAGGAGTCACGGGCGGGCGGCACGCCCAATGTCACCCCCCTCGGAGATGACACCCAGGGCGGTCCGCACCCACCACACCCACCTTGCTCCGCCCCCCGTTCCTGCACCAGCTAGCAAGGAGGGGCCCATGCTAGACATTCAGAACCTAAGAAGACTCTGATGGATCAGGCCAGTGGCCTATGTAGCCCAGCAACCTGTTCTCACAGCAGCTAATGAGATGCCTCTTCGGGGAAGTCTGTGGGAATGTGGGAAACCTGCAGGCAGGATCCGAACACACAAGAGTCCTCTCCCCTCCTGCAGGAGGGAGTTCCATAGTTCCAATGTCATGAGAGAGGAAGAAAAGCTTTTCTCCATCCACTTTCTCCGTGCCAGGCATAATTTTATAAACATCTATCATTTCACCTTTCACTTGCATTTCCTCTAAGTCCCAAATGCTGCAACCTTTCTTCAAAGGAGAGTCATTCCACCTCCACCCACCCCATTACAATTCCATGATTTAGGAGCCTCTCTATTTCCTTGATGACCAAAGACTCCTGAGTAAGCTTCGCAGCCAAGGAATAAGAGAGCTCCTTTTGTGGATCAGGAATTGGTTACATTGCAGGAAGCAAAGCGTAGGAATAAATGGACAGTTCTCTGAATGGAAAGAAGTAGAAAGTGGAGCCTCCCGTGGATCAGTATGGAGACCTGTGCCTTTTTTGTTGTTCATAAATGATCTAGTGTGAATGAGCAGTGAGGTGGCTAAGTTTGCTGGTGACACTAAATTGCTGAGGGGGGGGGGATTGGAAAGAGCTCCAAGAGGACCTCTCCAAATTGAGTGAATGGGCAGTAAAAGGGCAAATGCAATTCAATGTAAACAAGGCGAAAATGTTTGGCCAAAAAACATTAATCTCTCATATAACCTCATGGGGTCTGAGCTGGAGGTGACAGAACAGGCACTCAGATTTCTCCAACTTTTAGACGTTCACATTGATTGTGCAATGGTGGCAAACATTAACGGCAAGCATTAGGGAGACCTTCCTGACGGTAAGAGCTATCCGGCAGGGAGAAGGTGCTGGACTCTCCTTCCATGGAGAGTTTTCAACAGAGCTTCCGGGATGCTTGAGCTGCGATTCCTGCATTGCAGGGGGTTGGACTAGATGACCCTTGGGGGTACCTTCCAACAAGTCTAAGATTCTATGATGTTGGATGGCTGGCTGCTTGTTTCTAGAAGTCATCAACCCATCCTAGCCCTCGACCGCGCTTGCCTCTCCCCAAGACTGACTATGCTGCCCCCGGGAGATTCAGCACACAATAGCTGGCATTGCCGAACCTTAATTTTCCATATAAACAATGATGAGGAAATGAGCCTTTGGTGCATACTTTTCATGCCTCTTTGATGTTGGGTGATTTCACAGGTTGGTAATGATAGGAGGCAGCAACAGGGAACACCCTAAATTCTTAGCACTCAATTCATCACCCAAGGAAACTTGGGAGAGATGTTGTGTCTTCTTTTCCTCCCACCCCCCAACACCCCCCCTTTTTTACTTGCAACAAATTATACTTGTTTTCAGAATCTTTGCCTCAGGGGCTTAATTAAAACAGGCTAGTAAATTACATAGAAGGACACTCCTTCCTTCTCCCCACCCCTACCCTTCCCTGGAATTGCTCCCATAAACTCTAATAACATCGGTATTCTCAGAAGCCCGAAGTTGGGAAAGATGGGGGCAGCAGAAGAGGAAATGGGGGGGCTGCTTGCTTGTTGTGGGGTCTCCTACCGACTTTCCAGGGAGGGCAAGTGCTTCCATGATATGCCATGCTTTCTTTCTTTCTTTCTTTCTTTCCTGCCTTCTTGTCCCTACAGAGCTCAAGGTGGTGCCCCTGCTTCTTCTCCCCCTCCTCAATTAAATTCCCACGGCAACAACCACCCTGTGGGGCTGAAAGAGGCAGTGGCCGCATCCACCCGCAGCAGAGGTCACCCAGTGAGCCTCACAGCCAAGTGGGGATGTTTTTTATCCCCAAAGGTGGGATTCGATCTCGCAGACTCTGGCTTCCCAGCCCCCTACAAACTGGGTTATCTGGGCCGCTATCCAGTTGCTTAGCTATCCAAATACAGGCTAAACTGAACGATTTTCAGGTTCCTTTCAGAGTAAGGGGCAAAACTCAGGGTTTCTCTCAGCAACAGACACTTAGGGAAATGTTTTATTCTATTTCGCATTTAGCTACAAGGTGATGTTTCCTTAACGATGGGCGAATCTTGCACTTGCTCAAATTAGATCTTTTTAAATGAATTTTTTGCAGTGCCTCTTGAGCCCAGAACTGTGTTGGGCAGTTTAGGAAATGGAAGAAGCCACAGGTAACTAAGTTTATCATATGGACATGGGACGAATCTGCAGGATGAGTCCAGCCTCCTGTTCTCACAGTGGCCAACCAGATGCCCCAAGAGGAAACCAGCAAGCAGAATTCAAGCACGAGGGAAACACTCTCCCCTCCTGTGGTTTCCAGAAACCCTCATTCAGAAGTATCGCTGCCTCCGACTATGGAGGTGGAACCTAGCCCTTGTGGCTAGGAGCCATTGAGAGCCCTCTTCTCCTCCAGGAATTTGTCTAATGCTCTTTGAAAGCCTTCCAAGTTGGTGGCCATATTTGCTTACTGCAGGAGCGAGTTCCGTCATTTAACTCTGTGCTGCTTGCAGAAGTCCTTCCTTTTATCGGTCCTGAATTTCCCCCACAGATTCTCTAAATTCTGCACTTTAGTCCGCAAGATCCAGCTCAGGTGCACTGGGACTGGAATCGTGGAAGGGCAAACTCCTCAGCCCTCCTTGACGCTTCCTAGCTAAGCTGTTGCACAACAGCCCTGCGCTCAGGCCCAGAGCCAGCTGCATTTCAGCCGCGGACAAGGAAGTCGGGCTTTTTACAGCATGTTAAAGTGTTGTTGTTGTTTTTTACGAGCTCACTGGATGTAAAGAGCGACATGAATGTCAGGTGTAATCGTCTACAACTTCCCCTCTCGGCTTTTGAAAACGGCTCCCTTCCAGAGCATCTGAAGTTTTCTTTTTAAGGAAGAATACGAACCACACAGTATGGAGCGGCAGCACAAATTGCAGGGTGCTTTAGGCAATGTGTTAATAATAACGCTTTATGAGCGTACATCACATTCCTGGGCAAGAGTTGAAAGGAACACGGCCGGGTTCCTTTCTCTCCCCCCCCCCCCGTTTCCCCTCCATTTTACTCTATGACATTCAGAGAGGGATTCCAACGTCTAATAACTAATTTTATGGATATTAATAACTTGTATGCATGTAAGAGATTTGATCCAAAGGAGTCGCAAAGGACGACGTGTTGGTTAGCGATGGATGTAAAAAGACGACATCCTGGAATTCTATTGGAGGGAGTTTTAGAAATAAATGTGCAAGAGCAACCCTGAAACTGCTGTCCATTGGGGCGCAGGTCCACTCTGTGTCCAGGGCAGCTGTCCATCAGCTCCATCTGGTACGCAGGCTGAGACCCTACCTGCCTGCAGACTGTCTCACCAGAGGGGTGCATGCTCTAGATATCTCCCGCTTGAACTACTGCCATGCGCTCTACGTGGGGCTACCTTTGAAGGTGACTCGGAAACTGCAATTAATCCAGAATACAGCAGCTAGACTGGTGACTGGGAGTGGCCACCAAGACCACATAACACCGGTCCTGAAATACCTACATTGACTCCCAGTTTGTTTCCGAGCACAATTCAAAGTGTTGGTGCTGACCTTGAAAGCCCTAAACGGCCTCAGCCCAGTATATCTGAAGGAACATCTCCACCCCCATTGTTCAGCCTGGATACTGAGATCCAGCTCCGAAGGCCTTCTGGCAGTTCCCTCCCTGCAAGAAAGTGAGGTTACAAGGAACCAGGCAGAAGGCCTTCTCAGTAGTGGCACCCACCCTGTGGAACGCCCTCCCACCAGATGTCAAAGAGAAAAACAACTACCAGACTTTTAGAAGACATCTGAAGGCAGCCCTGTTTAGGGAAGCTTTTAATGTTTAATAGATTATTGTATTTTGATATTCTGTTGGAAGCCGCCCAGAGTAGCTGGGGAAACCCACCCAGATGGGCGGGGTATAAATAATAAATTATTATTATTATTATTATTATTATTATTATTATTATTATTATTATTACTCTGATTTCAAGCCTTCATAAGAACACGAGAAGACCCTTTCCATCACCTGGACGTGAAACCGTGGCTTGGCCCATCCATCCCTCCATAGGGTTCAGAAGTGAAGTACTTTCCCTTGACACTCGCAGGGCCCTCCTCAGCCAAAGTATACTGCTAGCAGGGCCTCACGATGCTGAAAGAGCCGGTACCAGTATGTCTTGCTGTCTCGCTCTCCCAACTTGGCTGGGAAGGCAGATCTGTTTGTTTGCTTTTAAAAGCCCAACAACGACACAAAACGCTCCACTCCCACCTCAAAACACAAGGAGCCGTCAAGCCCCATCCGTCAGACGCTCTGGAATCTTGTAACTGCCAGGCGTCTCCTGCCAAAGGGAGCTTTAATCCTATTTGGAGAAGATTAGGGAGATATTGAAAATGACAGCTCCTCACCACAATATCCTCATGCAAGGTGGAGAACTCTTGGCATGGGCTGGAGCAAGGAGAGAGATCCTTCTGGAGCACCCGGAGATTGCAGGGGTTTCATTGCTATGGCTCTGTTGGGGAACATATGAAGGAAAGGGCAAGAGCGCCTCTGAGCATGTGCAGAATACTCATCTGTCAGGCCACAGTAATGACCACCATGTCCTCCTTGCAAGCTCTGGCATGAGCCCATCTCATCCGATGCCCAGTGGCCGGGCCAGCTTATAAGAACCGAAGAACAGCCTTATGGCTCAGAGCAATGGCCCATCTAGTCCAGCATCCTGTTCTCACATGCAGGATCCGAGCACAAGGGCCCTCTGCCTTTCTGTGGCTTCCAGCAACTGGCCTTCAGAAGCACTTGCCACCACTGAGTGTGGGGACAGAGTGTGGATAGCCATTGTGGCTATTAGCTATCGCTCCTCCATGAATTTGTCCAACCTCTTCTAAAGCCATCTAGGTTGGTGACCATCACGGCCTCCTGTGGCAGGGAGTTCCACAGTTTAACTCTGTGCTATGTTTTAGTGCTATGGCAGATGGAGAAAGGCTTTTCTCTGATCCACTTTCTCCAGGCCATAGGTATTTCTACCCCCTTCTATCATGTCACTTCTTGCTCTCCTTTCCTCTAAACCAAAAAGTCCCAAATGCTGACACCTTCCCTCATGGAGGAATTGGCCCCGGACTCTCCTAGTGGGACATGCAAAAGAGGCAGTGGGGAAGCAGAATGGCACCAACGTCCTTTCTTGCCCACCTAAGACTACCTGTACACTAGACCAGACATTGGTGCTACCCAGTTAAAAGCTGGCATTTGTATGGATGAGTCTCTTGACTGATCCTTTCCCTTCCTCCCTGAGCCTATTCAGTACATGCTACTGCCACAGAAGGTCCATTTCTGGGGTCTGCATTGCAGGAGGTTGGACTAGATGCCCTTCCAGGGTCCCTTCCAGCTCTAACATTCTATGATTCTATGAATCAGAGAGAGATTTGGGGGAGACCACCTACGTCCTACACGAGGTTCATATTTTATCTGGGTCGCAAGATTTAAGACTCCTCTAGCAGCAGAGAGATATTTTCCCCTCCAAAGCCATAACAACACACTGGGTTGAGTAAAGAGGGGGGGGGAATTAAATACTTTCCCAACCAAACTTTGCCTCCAGCAACATCAGGTTGAGTTATGGACTGTTGATCAAAGCTTCCTCTCTCGCATGCAATCCCAAAGGTGGCAGCCATCCAGCCCTAGAGAGGGGCAAGGCATTATTCCCTGCTCGTAAGAGACGTACAACATTTGTTTAGACCCAACAAAAAGGTGCATCACTTTTCCCATCAAGGGGGGCTGGAATGCGATGTAATGTGAGGTTGATCATCCCCGGAGAGGAATTCCTCCCTGCCTCTCCGCCATTTTGAATGCTGAGAAGAGACTCCCCAGCTCTTTGCAGCTGCTGTTCATCCAAATGGGGCTTGTGCAAGAGAACTTCCCACTGGAACATGGCCAGCTGGATCAGCATTGCGGAGTTGGAAGGTGCCCCCCAGAGTCGTCTTCTTCTAGTCCCACCTCCTGCAATGCAGAAAACACAGCTAAAGAATCCTCGGCAGGTGGCCATCCCACTTCTGCTTCCAAAACTCCAGTGAAGGAGTCCACCGCTTTCCAAGGGAGTCCATTCCACTCTCAAATGGCTCTCACCATCAAAAAGTTCTTCCAAATGTTGAGTCGGAATCTCCTGTCTCATAACTTGAAGACATTGGTTTCGGTCCTGCACTCCAGAGCAGAAGAAAACATATTTGCTCCATCCGCCACGTGGCAGCCCTTGAGATATTTGAAGATGGCGATCATATCGCCTCTCAGTATCCCAGGCTAAGCATACCCAGCTCCTTCAATCATTCCTCATCAGGCTTGGTTTCCAGACCCTTGATCATCTTGGTCGCCCTCTTCTGCACACCTTCCACCTCGTCAACATCCTTCTTAATCATGGCCAAGGAGATTTAAATGTGGGGGAGACTCTCATAAGGTGCCACAGCTGCCCAAAACTCAGTTTCTGCAGCAACCCAATGGAGGATCTTTGGGTGATGGCAAGCCCTTCCCTTATGGAACTCCCTCCTCTCTGAGAAACACCTGGCACCAGCTTTGATGAAAGTGTGTCTGTTTGCACAGGAGTTGCTGGGCATTAATGGGACCCAGGTGGCGCTGTGGGTTAAACCACAGAGTCTAGGGCTTGCTGATCAGAAGGTCGGCGGTTCGAATCCCTGCAACGGGGTGAGCTCCCGTTGCTCGGTCCCAGCTCCTGCCCACCTAGCAGTTCGAAAGCACATCAAAGTGCAAGTAGATAAATAGGGACCGCTCCGGCGGGAAGGTAAACGGCGTTTCCGTGCGCTGCTCTGGTTCGCCAGAAGCAGTTTTGTCATGCTGGCCACATGACCCGGAAGCTGTCTGCGGACAAACGCCGGCTCCCTCGGCCTATAGAGCGAGATGAGCACCACAACCCCAGAGTCGGACACGACTGGACCTGATGGTCAGGGGGCCCTTTACCTTTACCTTTTCATGCTGGGACATGCTTGTTTCATTATGCTTTTGGCTGGTTGTTGAGGACTGGGAATATATTTTCCCTTGAATTTTATTTTAAATGAGTAATTTTGGGGAAAGTGCTGTGTCCCCCTCTATGGCATTGCAGGGGTGGGTGTACCTAGGAGCTGGCTAGGTGAGTCCAGGGCACAGGGGGAATGCATCAGTTGAGCCTCTCCACTCTTGTCCAGAATAGCTAGGAGGGAAAGCAGTGAGTGTAGGGAGGCAGGGAGGCACGCAGGCAGGGAGGAGGAGGAGGGGGGGGGATAGGTACATGGAGGAAGTCACTGGGAGAGCACAAAAGGCAATGAACTGCAAACTTTTTTAGTTTCTGTTCCATGGTCTCTTGCATCTTCAGAGGCACTGATATATGTACCTCCTTGTCAAAGATGCGGGGGAGCCGAGCTACACTTATGCTAAAGAGTGACAAATATTTTAAATAAATGCTCTTCATTTAAAGCTGGACAGTAGTCCACTTGAGGTCAGACCAAAAACACAATAGAGGCCTGTTGACCTTGCAGTCTGGACACTTCTGTCAGTGCAACCTGGAATTGCATTTAGCCATTCTCTTCCCCCCCCCCCCTCCATTGCATGGCTGACTCATAGGTAGCCTAGATCTTTAGACACCCATCTTGTACTTGTGCATCTGGTTCTTCTTACTTACATGTCAAACTATGTGTTAATCTCTGTTGAAATTCATGTTGTTTGTTTTGGTCCAGCTCTCTTTCCTGTCAAGTTCATCCGGAATCTCATTTCTGGCTTGCAAGAGATTACGTTACCGCACCCGGTTTGCTGCTATCAGTAAATATGATGCACTTCCTTTTCGTGGAAAGATAAAAGGGAAGAAGGGAATGGCTTTGTGCCCCTCGACCTCATGATTCATGACTGGAGAGCCACTGTAGTGTGGCAGTTAGAGTGTTGGACCAGGATCTGGAAGGCCAGGGTTCAAATCCCCCACTTGGCCATGAAGTACGCTTGGGGCCAGTCACTGCTTCCAGCCTAATCAACTCCACAGGGCTGTTGTGGGGATTAAATGAGGATTGGGAGAATCATGGACAATGACCTTGAGCTTCTTGTAGAAAAGAAGTGGAATATAAATGCAATATAATTAGATAGATAGATGATAGATAGATGAGAGAGAGAGAGAGAGAGAGATATTGTCCTGCAGGAAAGTTGGAAGCAAGGCATGCAAATCTCGACCGAAACCTGCCCAACACATTTCAAAGACTCTGATAGATCTGTCTGGTGGTGCCAACACAAGGTACTTCCTTGCAAAGCTAGAATTCCTTCTTTCTCACGCCTAAAAAAATCATTACAGGAAGTAGACATGGGACCATTTTCAGATCCCTACAAAGCAATTTCCATGGAACTCTGAGTTTGGGGAATAATCCCCAAGGAAAATCAACTTCTAGGTTGCCGAGTCACTGATTTTTTTCCTGAGAAAATGCCAACGAACCCAGTTGGCATGTGGGTGTCGGTTGAGTTTCTGATGAACTCGGTTGACGCACTAGCTAATAATTGTCTTCCCCGATAAATAGTTGTCTTTCCATGCACGATACCAAAGCAGATGATCCAAGGGGGAGGAGGGGGGTCTGTTTGCAATCTGTAGGCAAGGAAATAGACGGGGAAGAGCAGGGTTGGCTGGACCCAGGCTGCTGCAAGGAGTCCATACAATACTATATTAGGGAGTGATGCAGAGTAGAAGCCCATGTGTGCACCAGGCGCTGCACATGAGCAGCCAAGAGTGACTCCTTTCGCAATAGGGAAGCCTGTGTGGGCTAGCTGCTTGAGGAAGGCAAAAACATCCACTCGACTTGGAAGCATCCTTGGTATAATCTGCTCTGGAACTGCCTGGAGTGGGATGCTTTGTTGTTTACAGGGTGGTTTGCAGCATAAAAACAAAACAAAAATGCATGCACAATAACAAACAAATTAATAACCGCCACCCTGACACGTCTAAAAGCCCCTAGGCTGCATAATCAGGAAAGGCCTGATTTTCGCCTTGTGCCTAAAGGTGTATGGAGGAGGGAGAAAGTTTGTTTTCTGCTGCTCCAGAGAAGCGGACACGGAGCAATGGATTCAAACTTCAAGAAAGAAGATTCCACCTCAACATTAGGAAGAACTTCCTGACAGTAAGAGCTGTTCGGCAGTGGAATTTGCTGCCAAGGAGTGTGGTGGAGTCTCCTTCTTTGGAGGTCTTTAAGCAGAGGCTTGACAGGCATATGTCAAGAATGCTTTGATGGTGTTTCCTGCTTGGCATGGGGTTGGACTGGATGGCCCTTGTGGTCTCTTCCAACTGTATGATTCTATGATTCTATGTATAATGAAGGCAACAGCCAACCCTCCTTGGGGAGGTCATCCCACCAGCAGGGAGCCGCTGTAGAAAAGGTCCATTCTCTTGTTGCACCCTCGAGCACCCTTGGAAGGGGGCACACAAAGAAGGGCCTCCGATGATTTCTGAGGAGGGTTGTCTTTTAAGGGATGCTTTCTCTGGCAACCGCTTTCATTGTGTCCCAGAGAAGGAAGGTTGTTATATTGAGAAGGGCCTCAGAGGATGATCTCAGGGTTTGGGTCGGTTCCTTTGGAGAGAGGCAGTCCATGAGGTGTTGCAATCCTGGCCGTTTAGGGCTTTGTAGGTCAAAACCAGCACCTGGAATCGGGCCCAGAAACTAACTGGCAGCTGACGCAGTCAGGCCAAGGTCGTTGTAATATGCTGAAACCATCTTGTCCCGGTGAGCCACCTGGCTGCCCAATTCTGCACCAGCTGAAGCTTCCGAACTGTCTTGTCCCTTGCAGAAAACAAAGTTATCTCAGGTCGGGGACAGAGGGTGGCACTAGGGAGGGGGTTGTCACCGCGGCACTCCTTGGTGTGTGGAGTCCCGCAAGGTGCAATCCTTTCCCCGATGCTTTTTAATATCTTCATGCGCCCCCTTGCTCAGAATGTCCAGAGTTTTGGGCTGGGTTGTCATCAATATGCTGATGACACCCAGATTTATCTGTTGATGGATGGCCGTCCTGCCTCGGCCCCGGACACACTGACCAAGTGCTTGGAAGCTGTGGCTGGATGGCTACGTGGGAGTCGGCTGAAGCTAAATCCTTTGAAGACAGAGGTCCTCTGGCTGGGTCAGGATGACATGGGGCGGGGGGGCCAACTTCCATCTTTCGCTGGGGCTCAATTAGTGTCATCCCCTTCTGTCAAGAGTTTGGGTGTAACCTTGGATGCTTCCCTTTCCATGGAGGTGCAGGTTGCAACCACAGCCAAGGTGGCATTTTTCCATCTCCGCCGCATTAAGCAGTTGGTCCCCTATCTCTCTCAACCTGATCTGGCCACAGTGATCCATGTAACGGTCACCTCTAGGCTTGATTATTGTAACTTGCTCTAAGCGGGGCTGCCCTTGAAACTGACCCAGAAACTCCAGCGGGTGCAGAATGCTGCGGCGAGGTTCTTTACGGGGTCCCAACCATGGGATCACATTCATCCAGTGCTTTACCAACTGCACTGGCTCCCGGTGGAGTACAGGATCAGGTTTATTATTATTAAAGTAGGTCAGTTGTGGTACTACCATGGCCCTGTGGGTCGTGCCCTACACTCAGGCAAAACACTACATGTCACATCTTTGAAAAAAAAAAAGAAATCTAGCTAGGCTTAGCTGTTTACTTACTTATCCAAACATTTGTATGCCACCAGGTCACTAAAGAAATATATTAAAGCTATTTACAGCAATAAAAACATAAAAGTGTACAATAAAAACCCTATAAAAAGTTTAGAACAGACATTGATTAACCATGGTGGAAGAATGTCTCCTAGATTGCCCATGCAGTCTTGGAGGAGTAGAAAGTTTTCAGCAAGCTATTAAAAGTTGGAAGGGAAGGCACCTGCTGAATCTCTAGTGGCAGAGTGTTCCACAGGACTGGGCCAACGGCACTAAAGGCTTGATTTCTTCTTCTTGTCTGATGAGGATCACCATGAACTACCATGGACCTAACTTGTTCAGCTGGAGGCCACCACCAGAGGGCAGTCAAGATCTCCTGGAAGGAGAGTCAAAGCTGGTAGGGATTTTGAGAGCCGCCTTCTCTTTCGCAAGGACCTGTTTCAGCTGCCACCAACAAGCTTTCCCCAGCCGCTTCCCCTGCAGGCTTTTGAAGCTTCCTTACTTCTTGCCTTGACCGCATCCTCTCCTCCATGTCACGTAACAGCCCATCTTCTGCCAGCAGGGAGAGAGAGAGAGAGAGAGAGAGGCCAGGACTACCCACAGGAGGAGGTAGTCCTGCTCTTGTGCTCAGATTTTGCTTGGGGGTTTCGTGGATCCTTTAGCTGTGATTCCTGCAGGCTGGGGGTTCAACTAGATGTTCCTTGGGAGTCCCTTCCAACTTCTACATTCCATGGCTTGCTGCGGATGATGATAACGTTGCTGTGTGTTCCTCCCCTCCCCCGCCATTTCCCCCTGACCTTCAGAGTGCCTTGTGCAAAACACCGAAAACTGGATTTTGTGCCTTGAAATTAGCATACCAGATTCCTGCTCCTGCTCCCCATGTAATCTGCACCTGCAAAGATGCCCCGGAGCGGCTGGGCGTAGCCACCTGGTGTATCCATAACACCTTGGTTGTTGTTCCTTGCTGTGCTAAAAGTTGCAAAACCCTCCATGTTTGTCTCCCTAGAAACCGCCGCCGCTGCTGCACCAGTGTGGTCCAACGAGCAGGCAAAGGCGGTCAGGGTGATGTTCCCAGCTCGGCTGGTGGGGTGGGGGGGCTCCTTCTCTTCCCCCCCCCCCACGGGCGCCTGAGCAAGTTCTGCTCCCAAAGAAAACTCTCCCAGGCTGCTGCCGAGAGTTTTGGGGCTCACCCGAGTGGGTGGAGGGGTCAAGGCACGACCCTGACACCTGCAGAAGGGTCTTAAGAGCCCGCAGACTTGCTTTCCATACACACTGCAGCATCTCACTGCACATTCCGCCACTCCCCACAAATAAAATAAAAATAAAATAAAATTCATGGGAACTGTAGTTTCTTAAGGGAGCTGGAAACTGCAGATCTGCAGGGGGGGGCTGCAAGTGCCCAGGATTCTCGGGGGAGTGGAATCACAAAGCATGGTGCACACACACCATTTGAATGACAATGCCCATCAACTTGAGGGGACCCCCCTCAAATATTTTATTGGGGGGGCCAAAGGGACCTCGGCTCCTAGGAGTTGACTCCTATACCCAGTGGTTAGCTCTATTACAGTGTGGCCCCAAAATTTGGAATCCCTCCCAAACTGATGCCAAAACTTTTGCTAGTTTTGCGTCATCTTCTGCCATGAACCCCATGGTTTCTGCTACCCCCCCCCAACTGAATATTTGACACAGCAAATTGGGGTCACAGGTTAATGCCCAAAATTTCAGCCTTGTCCAATTGACTCCAGACTGGTGCCAAAGTTTTGTGCTTGTGTGTGTGTGTGTGTGTGTGTGTGTGTTTTGCCATTTTGTGCCACAGACCCCGCATTCTGTACCACCCCCAGAACTGAGTAATTGATACTCAAAGCAAGGACAGAGTTGGATTGGGGGGCACTGACTTGTGACCCCGGTTTGAGTGTCAATTACTTAGTTTGGGGGTGGGACAAAAAGTGAGGTTCGCAGCACAAAACGGGCAAAATCTAGCACAAAACTTTGGCATCAGTTTGGGGCACATCTGAAATTTTGGGGGTCACACTTTAATGGAGCTCTCGAACCACTACGCCTCGCTGCCTCCAACACTGACATGCATCAGCTCTTAAAAGTTGAGCTTGAGGAAGGAATGCTTCCTTTCTGCCCTCAGAGGGGGCAACGCCACTTTTGAAAGGAAAGGACCCCGCTCTGGGCATCATTTGGGGGCCGCATACCAGGACCAGACAGGGCCGAAGGCTAGAGTGAGCTGAGCAATATAAGGGTGCATTTTAACCTATAAGGGCTGGCTTGCTTCTCCTTTGGAACAAGACCAGAGACTGGGGGTCTAAAAATGCATCTATTTCTCTCCCAGCTCCCTGAGCTGATTCCCTTGCCTAAACTTACTTGGAGCTCAACCAACTCAATGCACAGGTACCAACTTCAGGGTCCGCATTCCTTGATGGATGCTGCCTACATTAGGGGCAAAGCAATGCTTCAGGCATAGCAGCAGTACTGGGGGCCAGTAGGGACTAGAGCAGGGGTCCCCAAACTAAGGCCCGGGGGCCGGATGCGGCCCAATCGCCTTCTAAATCCGGCCCGCGGACGGTTCAGGAATCAGCATGTTTTTACATGG
Source organism: Zootoca vivipara (assembly GCF_965207765.1). Taxonomy (NCBI): domain Eukaryota; kingdom Metazoa; phylum Chordata; class Lepidosauria; order Squamata; family Lacertidae; genus Zootoca; species Zootoca vivipara. The sequence goes on from NC_142583.1 coordinate 73,864,656, forward strand.
GTAGAATGTGTCCTTTTATTTAAAATGCATCTCTGGGTTATTTGTGGGGCTTGCCTGGTGTTTTTACATGAGTAGAATGTGTGTCCTTTTATTTAAAATGCATCTCTGGGTTATTTGTGGGGCATAGGAATTCATTCATATTTTTTTTAAAAAAATATAGTCTGGCCCCCCACAAGGTCTGAGGGACAGTGGACCGGCCCCCTGCTGAAAAAGTTTGCTGACCCCTGGACTAGAGGATGGTTACCAGACATCCCTGTTTCCCGGGGCCAGTCCCCAGATTTCCAAATCCATCCCCAGAATGTCCCTGGATTTCATTTCATGTCCCCCGATTTATATTTTAAGTGTTGTAGGTTTATTAGTAGGGAATGAATGTTGCGTGATTGGTTCAACGGCCCAAGACACATCATATGGGGACTTCCGGCAAGGCAGCGAGCAGCTCCTGAAGCCAGCCAGAGCCAACTGAGACTGCCGCTGCTGTCGCCACTGCCAAGGGAGAACCGGGGATGCCTGCTAACACACACACCCCACGACCCAAATCAAGCCGGGAGCGAGAGCACCTGGTCACCCAGCCGACTGCCCAGTGGCATGCCAGGACAAGTAAAAACCCTGGAGCCGATGCAGGGAGAAGGAGGAGAGCAGAAGGAGAAGGAAGAGAGAGGAAGGAGGAAAAAGAGGGGAGTCCTGACTTTGCTGTGCTGCCGACGCCGCCACTGAGGAGGAGACGTAGGGGAGCACCGGGAGGGCAAGGACATGTGGCCGAGCCCAGGCCTGACCCGAGCCTACTCCATGGTGGCTAGCGCTCCAAGAGAACAGGATGGGGCCCAGAGGAAGGTCATGAGACAGAGGAGACCACAGAAGAGAAGATATTACTTCTTATTTAAAAATTAAAAATTAATAACTCCCCCCCTTCTTTTCTGCGAGTCACAGTCCATTTGGAAGGGGGGTGGCCTCTCCTTTCTTGGAGGTTTTTGAGCACATTGGATGACCAGCTGCCAGGGAAGCTTTAGCTGAGAGTCCTGCATTGCAGGGGGTTGGCCTAGATGATCCTTTGGGTCCCTTCCAGCTCTACCAATCTATGATTCTAAGTTCTTCCGGGCAGAGTAGAAAATTGGGAGCCAGGTGCAAGAACACACCCTGGGTTTCCTTCATGGTGTGGGACATCACACACACACACACACTGCAAGCACATTTTGAAAACCTAACAGTGAGAGTAAACGATTACATAACGTCCTTTGAAAGCTGCATAATATTATGGGAAATGCAAGCTTTTATTGCAGGGTGTGTAGTGCTTCAGCACAACCCAAGTGCCTCTTACAAATTGATGCTCTGTTTCCCTTTGAGTAAAAGGTGCTAATTAGATGTGGGAGGTGAGGAAATGCGTTTTATGGGATGGAATGACTCCTCCAGAAGACCTTTGCCCTTGAAACCTGGGAAAGAGGGAACAAGGGTTCCTTCCTTTCAACCCCAGGCTTCCCAGAAAATAGCATGTCCCAACAATGATTTGTGGCAGGCAGTTGGTTATTTGGGCATCCAATATCGCTGGAGGGCACCAGGTTGGCAAAGCCTGCTTTCATTAGTGGGGTCCAGAAGAATAATAGAATTGTAGAGTTGGAAGAGACCCCCAAGGGTCATCTAATCCAACCCAGGGATCACAACTAATGCATCTGTGACAGAGGGCCATTTAGAGGCAGATAGATGCATTTAAAAGAAAGTGCTGTTCAAAATACAGTCGGATGCTACTGCATTTAGAAAACATTTGTGGATGTGAATGTTTTACTGTTGCAAAGTTCTCCGTGCTTCTGTCAAATTGCAGCCACCGGCTTCAACAAATAAAAGTACATCTGGCCTAAGTTAATAAGTAAGTAAAATAAAAAGAAAATTTAAAAATCCTGTATTCTGGATTGCCAAAGGAAAGGGGGGGAACCATATTTCTGCTGTATCTTTTGAGGAAAGGGGTGTTTTATTTTTAAATATGAATCACATTTCCAGTCAATCATCTGGAAAGCACCAGACAATTCTCTGCCCTGATCATCTTTCTGAGCCAAAAATGGAACCTAAATTATTTTTCCTCCCACAATATAAAACAGAGGCGGCAGAACATCTGGGGAGAATGGCTCTAAGGCAGGAGAGAGAAAGAAAGAGAGCCCTCTCTGGCTGTTCCACACGAGAAGCTACCATGGACAGCGATGGATTCAGGTGACCTTCCCCCTCAATCATTTTGCCCGTTAAGAGGGATCCCTTAGGGCAGTGTTTCTCAACCTTTTTTGGGCCACGGCACACTTGTTCCATGAAAAAAATCACGAGGCACACCACCATTAAAAAAGTTTTAAAAAATTAACTCTGTGCCGCCCTATATTGACTATATAATTATGACTGTAAGAAACACTTGCCAATTGCTGTGTTGGTTGCAATCTCCTGTAATAAGGCTTCACAAGCCGCTGATTTCTCTGCCAGCACAATCCTTTGCTCAGCAAGTTTCAGGTTGAGCTCATCCAGCCAGCTTCTTTAAGTTTGTCTAAAACCACCCTCCAGTCGTTTGCACTGAGCTTTGGGAAAGAGGAGGAGAAATATTGCTTTCCGGCGGGTCAGTGTTGTTAATTGGCGGCTGCCAGGCACATGACAATGCAAACCGCCCTTCTCGTCGCCGCACGTTGCGGCACACCAGCCAGCGTCTCGCGGCACACTAGTGTGCCGCGGAACAGCAGTTGAGAAACACTGCCTTAGGGATGGCTGGGCTCTGGGGAAGATCCATCTCTGGACTCAAACGAAGAAGCAAGCATGTCCCAGGTGTTCCTTCGGACTGAACTGGGGGTTGCATAAGTCAGTGCACCCCTGCATTTACAGTCATACCTCGGTTTAAGTATGCCTCAGTTTGAGTATTTTCAGTTTATTTTGTTTTTTTAAAAAATGTATTTATTAAAGATTTTTTCAAACAACCAAAACATACAAAAATACAAAACACAAAAAGAAAATACAAAACACAAAAAATACAAAATACAAAAAATGCAAAAACAAAAATTCTAACTTATAACCCTTATTTCTAATCTATTGACTTTCTCTTTCCACCTCCTACTGCGGTTCTTTACATTTCATACTTAGAGTTGGAAGAGACCACAAGGGCCATCCAGTCCAACCCCCTGCCAAGCAGGAAACACCATCAAAGCATTCTTGACATATGCCTGTCAAGCCTCTGCTTAAAGACCTCCAAAGAAGGAGACTCCACCACACTCCTTGGTGGCAAATTCCACTGCCGAACAGCTCTTACTGTCAGGAAGTTCTTCCTAATGTTTAGATGGAATCTTCTTTCTTGAAGTTTGAATCCATTGCTCCGTGTCCGCTTCTCTGGAGCAGCAGAAAACAACCTTTCTCCCTCCTCCATATGACATCCTTTCATATATTTGAACATGGCTATCATATCACCCCTTAACCTTCTCTTCTCCAGGCTAAACATACCCAGCTCCCTAAGCCGTTCCTCATAAGGCATCGTTTCCAGGCCTTTGACCATTTTGGTTGCCCTCCTCTGGACACGTTCCAGCTTGTCAGTATCCTTCTTGAACTGTGGTGCCCAGAACTGGACACAGTACTCCAGGTGAGGTCTGACCAGAGCAGAATACAGTGGTACTATTACTTCCCTTGATCTAGACGCTATACTCCTATTGATGCAGCCCAGAGGGGGCGGACATCCCCCATCGCAGCCAAGTGCCCTCTGTGTTCCCCAGCCGCAGCCCCTTCCCAGGAGACCAGGAGCCAGGCATGGAGTAGGACGAGCAAAGGTGAAGCTCTCCCTCCATGTGACAGTCCACCTGGAACATGCCAGGTATTGTCACATGATGTGACACATGACACGCCACGCAGCCGGGGCCCCTCAATTTCGGGGGCAAGTCAACACCCCTGATGGTATCCCTGTATCAAGTTCATCCATTTTTTTGCAATTAATCCAACAAAATAGTTCTAATTGGCTTTGGGGGGGGAAGTGTGCAATTAATCGTTACCGTTTTGAATTTCTGTGGGTTTATTACCTTTCTTAGTGGGTCATGCAAACCGCTATTCTGAAAATATATATATGCTTTTATAGGGTGGTGGGCACTGGGGCTGAGTTTGTGGAACCAAGGGGGGCAGAGACTCCAAAATGTTTGGGAACCACTCTTCTAGGCAGTCTTGGGCCAGACCTATTCAAACTGCAGAGGGGGCACACATTTCAAAACTTCGAGTTTAAAATAACTCTCTGCAATTGGGCCACTTCCTATAGGCAGGAAAGAAGCGAGGCTGCTCTGACTCCCTGGTCTTGCCTGTGGCCACGTGGAGGGGTTGGCACAGAGCCCTCTCCCCACTCCCAGTGCATCCGTCCTTCTTCTGTCATGGGCATCAAAGTCAGGGTGGCAGAAACTCATTTGCCCTATGCCCTCTGTCTGGCCCATCCCTGGGTTCATTCCCTTGAGGAAAGATCAGAGGTGGGGTGGGGCCAAGAGATGGACCTCACAAAAATGGCTTAGTATGCACATAATGCTTGCCGAAGAGCTCAGAAGAATTTGCACACATTATGCCACCAACCCTCTCGCTATCATTACGATTAATTCGTTTCTCACTCCACCTAATGAAACGATGCTCCGGGCAGCTTACGGCAACCCTTGATGGTAGGCTCTTCTCCGTACGCTGCAGGTGCCGGGCGGCTGAGGCTGGCAGACGGGAGCTTGCTGAAGGCCACCCAGGAAGCGGGTGAACAAACAGGGAATCGATCCCTGGGCTCGCAGCTCCAAACTCATGGCAGCGGCTATGAAGCAGAGGAATGTTCTCACTGAAGTGAGTTTCTCCACCAGTGACCAGAATCTATGGTGGCTATCTTTCAAGGAAAAATTCAGAGATGGGCATGATAACCATAGCAGACAGAAAAGGGTCCAGAAAGGGGTAATAATAATAATAATAATAATAATAATAATAATAATAATAATAATAATATTTATTATTTATACCCCGCCCATCTGGCTGGGTTTCCCCAGCCACTCTGTGCAAGCAAAGTGGTCAAGGAGAGGGTGCTTCTCTGCTATTGAGAGATGTTGTAGCATTTGGGAAATGATATATAATGAACTAAAGAAAATGATAAGAAAACTTTTATTAAAAAAACACCAGAGGCTTTTCTGCTAGGTATAATAGGTGAGGAACTAACAAAGGAAAATAAAAGACTCTTTATGTATGCAACGACGGCAGCAAGAATGCTTCTAGCCCAGAGATGGAAAGAAGGAGAAGTACCAAGCAGAGAAGAATGGCAGATGAAACTAATGGAATATGCCGAAATGGCAAGACAGATGGGAAAGATCAGAAACCAGGAAGACCAAGTATTCTTAAAAGTCTGGAATAGCTTTCTAATATATTTAAAAGACCACCGTAAACAGCTGACATCATTGCCAGGGATACAATGACACTTGTACAGTGGTACCTCGGTTTATGAACACAATTGGTTCCGGAAGTCTGTTCATAAACTGAAGCGTTCATAAACTGAAGCGAACTTTCCCATTGAAATGGTTACAGGTAGGTAGCCGTGTTGGTCTGGATCGAAGTAAAATAAAAAAATTCCTTCCGTAGCACCTTAAAGACCAACTAAGTTTTTATTTTGGTATGAGCTTTCGTGTGCATGCACACTTCTTCAGATACCAGGTATTCAGATATTCAGGTATCTGAAGAAGTGTGCATGCACACGAAAGCTCATACCAAAATAAAAACTTAGTTGGTCTTTAAGGTGCTACTGAAGGAATTTTTTTATTTCCCATTGAAAGTAATGGAAAGTGGATTAATCCGTTCCAGACGGGTTCTCAACCTGAAGCGAACTTAACCCAAAGCATGGGTGTAATTGGATCCGGAAGTCTGTTCATAAACTGAAGTGGAATTTGCTACCAAGGAGTGTGGTGGAGTCTCCTTCTTTGGAGGTCTTTAAGCAGAGGCTTGACAGGCATATGTCAAGAATGCTTTGATGGTGTTTCCTGCTTGGCAGGGGGTTGGACTGGATGGCCCTTGTGGTCTCTTCCAACTCTACGATTCTATGATTCTATGTGTTCAGAAACTGAAGCGAACTTTCCCATTGAAAGTAATGGAAAGTGGATTTATCCGTTCCAGACGGGTCCGCAGCGTTCGTAAACTGAAAATTCGTAAACCGAGGTGTTCATAAACCGAGGTTCCACTGTAAAGTGAAATGAACTTTGGTTAATATAATTATATAATAGATTGATAACGGTAAAAGATGCAGGAAAAAATATTTTATTTTTATTGAAATGGAACCCATGGAGGGAGGGAAGGAGGTCTGAAGGTTTGAAAGAATCTTCTCTTTCTTGATGTTTTGGAATTGTTATGGAAATTGTATAATTTTATGTAAAATCTATTTTTTTAAAAAAAAACTTATTCAAAAAAGCATTTGGGACTTTTAAGGCAAGTAAGAGAGGACAAGAAAGAAGTCTATAAAATAATGCTTGGCGTTGAGAAAGTGGGTGGGTTTTCTCCCTCTCTCCTAACACTAGAACTCAGGGACATCCAATGTCCCTGGACCAAGAGAAGAAAGTCCCTCTTCACACAGTACAGAGTTTTAAACTGTGGAACTCACTGCCACAGGAGGCAGAATTAGACAAGTTCGTGGAGGAGAGAGCTATTGATGGCTCCTGGCCCTGATGGCAATGCTTCTGAATATCAGTTGCTGGAAACCGCAGGAGGAGAGAGGGCTGCTCTTGTGCTCAAATCCTGCTTTCAGGTTTGCCCATCGGGCACCTGGCTGGCCACTGGGAGAAGAGGATGCTGGACTAGATGGGCCACTGGCCTGATCCTGCAGGCTTTTCTTACGTTCTTGGAAACACCAGCACATAGAGCCAGAGAGACAGGCAAGATTAAGTGTTGATGTGCCTTGATATCAATGAACAATGCTCTTGGGTGGTGGTTATAAGGCCCCTGGAGGTACCTGAGAACACCCCAAAAGCTCTCCTGGATCACTACTGGTCCAGCCCACTGTTTCCAAGCAGAGGTAGCCAGATTCCCTGGAAGGCTCACACAGGAGGTGCGTAAAGACTGCGTCTGACTCCTGTTTTCTGTCCCAAACTGCATCCAATATCCACAAGCAGCTGGAAGGCTGGATGGATAGGTAGGTACAGAGTAGGTGCCCAGCATCTGACCTGGAGATGCAAATCCTGGGAGTGTTTAGCAAGTCCTTCCCCTTTGCCAGGGGAGTGTGGGAGGCCTTGGCAAGGTCCTGTCCAGCTCCCAGCCAGCAGGTTAGGGCAGGATGAGACTGCAGAGGGTTGCCAAAGAAGGTTCAGGGCAAGGGCATGCAAGGGATCAATCGCAGGGCAGGTCATGAACTAGGGCAGGCAATGATCAATGCACATGATCAAGGGCTGAGTTCAGATTCAGGGGAGAGCACCGTGGCAGCAGATGACAAGCAGGATCAAGTAACTGCAGAAATATCCTGCTGGCCTCTCATTTATTTATTTAGTATCATTATCTCCCATGGAATCATTGAATACAGTGGAACCTGGGTCAGGGCCGTCTCAAGCAGGTCCGGCATCCTGGCGCCGTGGCGCAGAGATCGCTCCGGTGCCTGCGCCCTGGCGCCCCGCGCCACCGAGACTACCCCTAGAGCCGGGCCTGACCTGGGTTCTAGAACTTAATTTGTTCTGGAAGTCCGTTCGACTCCTGAAACCATTCGAAACCATTCGTTGGACGTTTGAAAACTGGAACACTTACTTCCGGGTTTTTGGCGTCCGAGAGCCGATTTGTTCGACAACTAAGCCATTTGAGAACCAAGGTATGACTGTAGTAGACTTGGAAGAGACCCTGTGTGTCATCTAATCCAACCCTCTTCAATGCAGGAATCCCAGTTAAACACCCAAGACAGATGGCCATCCAACCTCTGCTTAAAAATCTCCAAGGAATGAGAGTCCATCTCTCCTCTGAGGATTTAATATATGGTTCTCCTCCCTCTCCATTCTATCCTGCACCAACATAGCTTCATCCTTGCTGGTCTCCCTTCCTCCTGCATCTCCCTTCTCTAGGAGGTCCTGCAAAATTCATTTCAGCTTCACACCCTCTCGCCAGCAGAACACCTCACCCAGACCCGACTGTTTCTGCCATTTCCTTCCTGGCTGGAAAGGACCTCGGCAGAGCACTGAGTCAAATAAGCATAAGAACCTCAGAACCTTGGAAGAGCCTGTTGGATCAGACCAATGACCCATCTAGCCCAACCTTTTGTTCTTACAGTGGCCAACCAGATGCCTGTGGGAAACTGGCAAGCACAAGCACAGGAGGCAGGAATGGCCACCAACTTGGGTGGCTTTAAAAGAGTAGACAAATTCATGGAAGGGAGAGCTTTCAATGGCTACTAGTTATGGTGGCCATGCTCTTGAATCTGAGATGCTGGGAACCATAAGAGAGTAACTGTTTTCATGTCTGGGTCCTGCTTGCCGGTTTCCCACAGGCATCTGGTTGGCCACTGTGAGAACAGGAGGCTGGACTGGGTGTACCATTGACCATACCTGCCAAGTTCCTGTCTGAGAAATAAGGGATCGGACCGGAAGTAGCAGACCGGAAGTAGCGCTGTCGCCATTTTGGAACTGGGCGGAGCATGCTCAGAAGTGACTTTTGATGCTGCTCTGCCCAATTCCAAAATGGCCACCGCGCCAGAAGTCTCACTACAGCCATTTTGGAACTGGGCAGAGCAGCATCAAAAGTCGCTTCTGAGCATGCTCCGCCCAGTTCCAAAATGGCTGCCGCACCAGAATAAACCGGGGGGAAACAAAAAAAATCTGTTTTTTCAGCTAGGAACAGCTGGAAAAATGGGGGTTTCCCGGGGAAAACGGGAGACTTGGCAGCTATGCCATTGACTCCCGCCCAGAAACCCATGTCCCCACTGTGGAAGGACGTGTGGATCCAGAATTGGCCTCCACAGTCACTTACGGACTCACTGTTGAAACTGCCTTCATGGAAGACAATCATACTCGGCTACGAGGGATCGCCAAAGAAGAACCACTGACCTCAGCCAGCAGGGTCTCCTTAAGTTCTTAGGATGTTTTTGCTTCAGCAGTGGTCAATGGTTCTTGTTCCTTTGGGACAAGGGTGTCCTTTCCCGCTAGCTGCTGCTGCAGCATTTTAGGAAAGACCAAGAAGAGGCCTATCTAAGAAGACCGTTCTTTCGACTTAACATAGTACAAGTAGTGGGTGGGACCAAAAGGCAGCTGGGGGAGTTTGGCATGCTTAGCTTGGGAAGAGGAGACTGAGAGCTGACAGGATAGCCATCTCCAAATATCTGAAGGACTCTCGCATGGAAGACAGCGCAAATTTGTTTCCTGCTGTTCCGGAAGGTAGGACCTGAACCACTGGATTCTAACTACAAGAAAGGAAATTCTGACTCAACATCAGGAAGAACTTTTTGAGGGCAAGAGCTATTTGATGGTAGAACAGACTCCCTCAAAAGGTGGCGGACCTTCCTTCCTTGGAGGTTTTTAATCAGAGGCTGGATGGCCATCTTTATCTGTGATTCTTGCACTGCAAGGGGTTGGACTAGATGGCCCTTGGGGTCCTTTCTTTGATTCTATAACCCCAGAAGAGAAGCAGTTTGCTACACCTGAGGGACAGTTTGAGCTGATGGAGGCTGTACACCCCCAGGTAAAGGTAAAGGACCCTTGACAGTTAAGTCCAGTCGCAGACAACTCTGGGGGTTGCGGCGCTCATCTCGCTTTACAGGCCGAGGGAGCTGGCATTTGTCCACAGACAGTTTTTGCAGGTCATGTGGCCAACATGACTAAACCGCTTCTGGCACAACGCAACACCGACACCAGAGCAGCACATGCAAATGCCGTTTACCTTCCCGCCGCAGTGGTACCTATTAATCTACTTGCACTTTTTCCAATGCTTTTGAACTGCTAGGTTGGCAGGAGCTGGGACCGAGCAGCGGGAGCTCACCCCATCGCGGGGATTCGAACGGCGACCTTCTGATTGGCAAGCCCAAGAGGCTCAGTGGTTTAGATCACAGCGCCACCCGTGTTCCCGTACACCCCCAGACTCCGACCCAAATAAAGGTGTGGAGAAGTGTGGGGATTCTGTTTGGGCCGTTCAGGAAGCAGGTTGCTTCACCCCACGGTTCAAGAAGGAGTCACCCTCGCTGCTTGCGAAAGAGTCATGTTTACTATGAGCCATCATTGCACAACGGGATCCACCAGCGCCGCCTCCATCATGAACTCCAGCTCCCCATTGCCGTTGCCTCAGCCCTGCCAGATCATGCCAGCTGCTTGAGATACACCCCCCCCATGCCGCTTAGGAGGAAGCGCACCCACAGGTGCCGAGAGGCCCGCAAACTCCCTTGCCAAGCAGGCTGGGAAGGGTGGCCGGTTCAAGCGTTTTGAGGGAGGGTGTGCAGGACTTGTGAGCACAGGCAAAGATTTTCATATGAACGCATCGTATGTGCTCTTCCAACAAATTCCCTTCCCACACCCAGAGTTGATCTCCTATTTATCTCAGATATTCGGGAGGTATCTCCATAGCAGCACAGAAATTGACAGTCCCCAGAAGGCAGGGATGGGGAAAACCTGCTCAGTGCTGAGAGCCAGGAGGGAAATAAACCCTCCGATGGAGAGTCAAAACTAATTTGCACCGTTTTATTGCAATTAGCATAATGCACAGGGCTGTATCTGATTATTTTTCTGGTTTCAGGTATCAGTCTAGTTTCCTTGAAAGGGTGGGCCCGGATGTGCCAAAAATCCACCATTTTCCCCGTGTCGAACCTGTTCATGAAAAGCAGGGTAAAATGCTGTAAATAAAATGAAAACATCCAGAATTGGCCTCCACAGTCACTTACGGACTCATTGCTAAAACCGTGTTTATGGAAGACCATCTTACTCGGCTACAAGGGATCGCAGAAGAAGAAGAAGAAGAGGAAGAGGAAGAGGAAGAGGAAGAGGAAGAGGAAGAGGAAGAGGAAGAAGAAGAAGAAGAAGAAGAAGAAGAAGAAGAAGAAGAAGAAGAAGAAGAAGAAGAAGAAGAAGAAGAAGTTCTCTTGATAGCCCTATCTCAACCAGGTTTGTTTCCATAAGCCAGCACAGGAATGCCCTGCCTGGCATGGCTCTGCAGTTTATGTTTTAATCCATATCCCAATTAATCAAAATCCCAGTATTTATTCATTTCTAGGCTTTAGGGAACCCACCCACCCCCGATCTATAACAATACTTTCACTCTGATCTGCTGGGTAAAAGGGTCTCTGGCTTAGGGATTTGTTCTGTATTGCTTTTAAGTCTATCTTTAGCACAAGGTGGCGAACGGGACTGTTTTTAAACGATTGTAGTATTTTTTAGCGCTCTAGTTGGAGAACAGCCTTTGCCAAAGGTGTCATGCTCAAACTCAGGACGCAAGGGAGAAACACGCTAAGAGGAAGGCATGCTTGGCAAGCCCTCACCATGATCAGCTCCCGCCTAGAAACCAATGTCCCCACTGTGGAAGGACACGGGGATCCAGAATTGGCCTCCATTGTCATTTTCGGACTCACTGTTAAAACCGTGTTTATGAAAGACCACCTTACTCGGTTACGAGGGATCGCCAAAGAAGATTCAGAAGCATTTCTGCCTCAGACTGTGGAGGCAGAGCTGAGCCATCACAGCTAGTGACTCTCAATAGCCCTCTCCTCCTCCATGAATTTGTCTAATTCTTTTTTCAAGCCATCCAAGTCGGTTGCCATCACTGCCTCTTGTGGGAGGGAGTTCCACAGTTTTACTTTGGGCTGCGTGGAGAAGGACCTCCTTTGTCTGTCCCGTGGGTCCCTCCAGGTTGTCATTTGCACTCAGGTTCTCTTCAGCGACCCCAAGTCTCTTCCTCAGAAGAGATCCTGCCAGGTTTCTGGGCCAGGTAGGATCCTGATGCCTGGAGAAGGCAGGAGTTTTGCACGCAAACGAAATGTGCTCTGCCGCTCAGCTGCAACTTCCCCCTAACGTTTGGCGCATTCATGAAGCGTCTGCCTGGGGCTAGACATGCATTCTGAACTGTGGTGAAAGTGGTCTGAAGAACACACACATTCCTCTGCCTGGTAAACAAATGCCTCAGAACTCAGCAAACAGATGGCAAAAACCACTTCGACCACATTCTGAAATGTGTGTCTGTCTTTATCCAAAACATCTCGCTTCTGTGGAGAGCTTAGGAACAGACTGTTATAGATTTGGGGGAGAGACCCCTCTAAGCCCTAGAAATTAATTAAACAGTAGGATTTTGATTGATTGGGGTGTGGGTGAAAGTACAAGCTGCAGAGCTGTGCCAGGCAAGGGATCCCTGGGCTGGTTTATGCAAACCAGCCTGGCTGGCCTAGCAAAGAGCGGATCTGTTAACATGGCAAAAGGGGTTGATGGGGGCCATCTGAGAAAGACAGATGTTGCCAAAGTGATGGGGTTTGTGTCTGATGTCACAGGAAAAGGGAGCTTTTTAGCAAGGTGCTCTGGGAACAAGAAGGGAGAGAAAAGACGGGCGTCCATCTTGGGCAGGCTGGCTGAAGGCTTCCTTGGAGGTTTTTAAGCAGAGAGATACGTTGGACGCCAGGGCTGCACTGCTGTGTGGAACAAGCCCCTCTTGAAAGGACCATGTATTAAGATCTGGACTCCCTCCATGCAAACCGAAGGTGTAAATAGGTGAATAAACCATATTTCTTAAAGCTACCGGAGTCTCTGCCATGTGTCAATTCTCCAAAGGAGCACAGGCTCTGGGTGAGTGCCTGGAACCCCCTGGACCCTTGCCACCACTCAGCAGAGAGAGGGGGAGGCACCCAACTTTTGTAACAATATGAAGCTGCCTTATTCCAAGTCAAACCATTGGTCCACCTGGTTCAGTACTGTCTGCACTGACTGGCAGCGGCTCTCCGGTTTCTCTGGCAGGAATTCCCTCCCATCATTTTGCATCCAAAAGGGTCCCAGGTTCAATCCCAACAGCATTTTCCAGGAAGGGCTGGGAATCTCCCCTGCCTGAAACCCTGGGCACATGCTGCCAGCCAGTGCAGCATAGTCAATGCCGAACTATATGGCAAAATGGCCTGCCTCAGAATATCTAGGGTTGGACTAGATGACCCATGGGGTCCCTTCCAGCTCTACCATTCTACGATTCTAAGGAAGTTTCTGGTGCCAGAACCAAACAAGGGCATTTCAAATATTCAACTAAATTGGGAATGAAGTTTTCACACTATACTTCCCAAAATCCAAGATTTTCAAATAGTAAAGTCATGTCAAATGACTTGAAAAATGAAACAGGTCTTCATTTCACCTATAAAGCAGATATTAAATAGTTACAGTTGGTTTTGGGTTCACAGCCCTGCTACAAATAGCAGAGAAACTCACCAGAGTCACCTTTGCCAACCTGGTTCCCCCGCCAGCTGCTTTGGACTACAATACCCATGAGCCTGGGCCAGCATAGTCAGGGTTGATGGGATTTGTAGTCCAAAGCAGCTGGCGGGCACCCCAGGTTGGCGAAGGCTGCTCAATCCTCTAACCAATTCCACCTGCAACTGAGTCTGCGGGCACACTTCTTCGCTCGTTCTTATCCATCTGCACATCTAATTTACTCTCTCTCTCTCCCCCAGCCCAATACATTATCTTATTTGTTTAGATTGCTTTTCCAGATTCCTCTTTGGCAACAGAAAACGTGTCTTATTTCCACCCCCTCCCCTCGCCATCCGCCCTCCACTTAATCTTGCTATCTGGATGAATTATTTCTCTTGATGGTCCATTTATCAGGCTCATGTTCATTCTCTCTCTGATGCCCTTCCAAAAAGAAAAGGAAAACAACATCCAGACAGCTCGCCCCCGAAAGCATCCACTCTCCGTAATTCCTTGTTATTGCTAAGATGCACACTCAATCAGAGCTCATGCATGTCGGCCACCCTCCTCTGCTAAGATCCCTGGCCACCTTTCCCGACTCCTTCCTAGTCCTTTCAGCCCATTTCCAAGCCCCAGACATCACTTAGGAGGGCCTGCTGCATCCAAAAGCTTCCTGGAGGGAGCAGATGAAGGACTCAGACCTCTGTGACATAACCTGGAATCCGTCTGAAAATATTCAATTCTACGCTCTTAAGAACTTAAGAAGAGCCCGATGGACCAGGCCAGTGGCCCATCTAGTCCAGCTTCCTGTTCTCACCGTGGCCAAGTTGATGTCCATTATGGGAAACCTGCTTCTTGGGAGAAAAGCAATGACAAACCTAGACAGCATCACCACAGTTCAAGAAGGATACTGATAAGCTGGAACGTGTCCAGAAGAGGGCAACCAAAATGGTCAAAGGCCTGGAAACGATGCCTTATGAGGAACGGCTTAGAGAGCTGGGTATGTTTAGCCTGGAGAAGAGAAGGTTAAGGGGTGATATGATAACCATGTTCAAATATATAAAAGGATGTCATATAGAGGAGGGAGAAAGGTTGTTTTCTGCTGCTCCAGAGAAGCGGACACGGAGCAACGGATTCAAACTACAAGAAAGAAAATTCCACCTAAACATTAGGAAGAACTTCCTGACAGTAAGAGCTGTTCGGCAGTGGAATTTGCTGCCAAGGAGTGTGGTGGAGTCTCCTTCTTTGGAGGTCTTTAAGCAGAGGCTTGACAGCCATCTGTCAGGAATGCTTTGATGGTGTTTCCTGCTTGGCAGGGGGTTGGACTGGATGGCCCTTGTGGTCTCTTCCAACTCTATGATTCTATGATTCTATGATTCTATCTTAAAAAGCAGAGACATCACCTTGCCGACAAAGGTCCGTATAGTTAAAGCTATGGTTTTCCCAGTAGTGATGTATGGAAGTGAGAGCTGGACCATAAAGAAGGCTGATCGCCGAAGAATTGATGCTTTTGAATTACGGTGCTGGAGGAGACTCTTGAGAGTCCCATGGACTGCAAGAAGATCAAACCTATCCATTCTTAAGGAAATCAGCCCTGAGTGCTCCCTGGAAGGACAGATCATGAAGCTGAGGCTCCAATACTTTGGCCACCTCATGAGAAGAGAAGAATCCTTGGGAAAGACCCTGATGTTGGGAAAGATGGAGGGCACAAGGAGAAGGGGACGACAGAGGACAAGATGGTTGGACAGTGTTCTCAAAGCTACGAACATGAGTTTGAACAAACTGTGGGAGGCAGTGCAAGACAGGAGTGCCTGGTGTGCTATGGTCCATGGGGTCACGAAGAGTCGGACACGACTAAACGACTAAACAACAACATGGGAAACCTGCAAGCAGGATCCAAGCACCAGAGCATTCTCCCCTTCTGTGGTTTCCAGTAGCTGGTATTCAGGGGGATTGCTGCCCCTCACAGAGGAGTCAAAGCTTGGCCATCGATTGCCCTCTCCTCCGTCAATTTTTCTTTTAGAGCCATCTCAGCCAGGGGTCAGCAACCTTTTTCAGCCGTGGACCGGTCCACCATCCCTCAGACCACGTGGGGGGCTGGACTATATTTTGGGGGGAAAATAATAAATATGAACGAATTCCTATGCCCCACAAATAACCCAGAGATGCATTTTAAATAAAAGCACACATTCTATTCATGTAAAAACACCAGGCAGGCCCCACAACTAACCCAGAGATCCATCGGAGGTCAAGGAGATAAACAACTACCTGACATTTAAAGGTAAAGGTAAAGGGACCCCTGACCATTAGGTCCAGTCGTGACCGACTCTGGGGTTGCGCGCTCATCTCGCATTATTGGCCGAGGGAGCCGGCGTACAGCTTCCAGGTCATGTGGCCAGCATGACAAAGCCGCTTCTGGCGAACCAGAGCAGCACATGGAATCGCTGTTTACCTTCCCGCTGTAGCAGTTCCTATTTATCTACTTGCACTTTGACATGCTTTCGAACTGCTAGGTTGGCAGGAGCTGGGACCAAGCAACGGGAGCTCACCCCGTCGCGGGGATTCGAACCGCCGATCTTCTGATCAGCAAGCCCTAGGCTCAGTGGTTTAACCAAAACACCTAAAGGCAGCCCTGTTTCAGGAAGTTTTTAATCTGTGATATTTTAATGTATTTTGGTATTTGTTGGAAGCCGCCAATAATAATAATAATAATAATAATAATAATAATAATGATAGTAAATAAAAGGACACATTATACTCATGTAAAAACACACTGATTCCTGGATCGTCGGCGGGCCAGATTGAGAAGGCGATTGTGCCGCATCCGACCCCCAGGGCTTAGGTTTCCTACCCCTGATCTAGGCCATCCCTGCCTCCTGGAAGAGGGAGTTCTGTACTGCATGAAGAAGAGCTTTCTTTTATCCATCCTGGATCTTCCAACAGTCATGATATCCCTGACTTAGAAGTCAACAGGTGTACACAGGATGCTGCCTCACCCTCAGTTAGGCTATTGGTCAAGCTGATTGGTGACTTTTCCAGACTGGTGCCTGCCAGATGTTTTGGACCACAGCCCCTCTCATCCCATGCTAAGGCTGACGGGAGTTGTAGTCCAAAATATCTGGAGGCAGAGGCCTTTTCCAAACCCTTCTCGTTGAGACCCTTTCAGCACGTGTCAGAGGTGTTGTTGTTGTTTAGTCGTTTAGTCGTGTCTGACTCTTCGTGACCCCATGGACCATAGCACGCCAGGCACTCCTGTCTTGCACTGCCTCCCGCAGTTTGGTCAAACTCATGTTCGTAGCTTCGAGAACACTGTCCAACCATCTTGTCCTCTGTCGTCCCCTTCTCCTAGTGCCCTCCATCTTTCCCAACATCAGGGTCTTTTCCAAGGATTCTTCTCTTCTCATGAGGTGGCCAAAGTATTGGAGCCTCAGCTTCACGATCTGTCCTTCCAGTGAGCACTCAGGGCTGATTTCCTTAAGAATGGATAGGTTTGATCTTCTTGCAGTCCATGGGACTCTCAAGAGTCTCCTCCAGCACCATAATTCAAAAGCATCAATTCTTCGGCGATCAGCCTTCTTTATGGTCCAGCTCTCACTTCCATACATCACTACTGGGGAAACCATAGCTTTAACTACACGGACCTTTGTCGGCAAGGTGATGTCTCTGCTTATTAAGATGCTGTCTAGGTTTGTCATTGCTTTTCTCCCAAGAAGCAGGCGTCTTTTCATTTCGTGACTGCTGTCACCATCTGCAGTGATCAAGGAGCCCAAGAAAGTAAAATCTCTCACTGCCTCCAATTCTTCTCCTTCCATTTGCCAGGAGGTGATGGGACCAGTGGCCATGATCTTGGTTTTTTTGATGTTGAGCTTCAGACCATATTTTGCGCTCTCCTCTTTCACCCTCATTAAAAGGTTCTTTAATTCCTCCTCACTTTCTGCCATCAAGGTTGTGGCATCTGCATATCTGAGGTTGTTGATATTTCTTCCAGCAATCTTAATTCCGGCTTGGGATTCATCTAGTCCAGCCTTTCGCATGATGAATTCTGCATATAAGTTAAATAAGAGGTGTTACAGCTGCAGAAAAAGATGCCGCACTTCTAGGCTGCATCAATAGAAATCCAGATCAAGGGAAGTCAGAGTTCTGCTCTATTCCTCCTCGGTCAGATCCCACCTGGGGTCCTGAGTCGAGTTCTTGGCACCACAATTTAAGAAGGAGATTGAGAAGATGAAAAGTTTGCAGAGGAGGGCACCCGACATGATCAAGGGTCTGGAAATCCGCGCCTTATGAGGAACAGTTGAGGGAGTTGGGGTGTTTAACCTGGAGAAGAGGAGACTGGGAGGAGATATGTTAGACATCTTTAACCATCTCAAGGGCTGTCACATGGATGATGGAGCAAGCTTGTTTTCTGCTACTCCAGAGGGTAGGACTCAAACAAATGGGTCCAAGTTACGGGAAAGGAGATTCCAACAAAATATCAGGAAGAGTTTTTAATCAATGGTGGAGGTTTATAGGCAGAGGTTGGATGGCCATCTGTCAGAAATCCTTTAGCCATGATTCCTGCACAGAGGGGGTTGGACTCATAGCTGCCAAGTTTTCCCTTTTCTCGTGAGGAAGCCTATTCAGCATAAGGGAAAATCCCTTAAAAAAAGGGATAACTTGGCAGCTATGGTTGGACTGGATGGCCCTCGGGGTCCCTTCCAACTCTGCAATTCTGATATTATGGCTTGCATTACCTGGGACCTTCTGCTCGCAAAGTATCTTCCCTGCTGCCGAGCAGCTTTCCTTCCCCCTCTGGGAGCTCTGATCCTATGACAGCCACATCCCAATTGGCATTGAGCAACAAGAATCAATCTGAGTCAACATCTTTCTTTTCTCTTTTGTTTATGCTTCCAATGAGACACTCTCCGTCGCCTCCTGCCTTCAGGAAACCTCTGGGAGGCATGTGAAGCAACGCCAGAGCCAATGGGATGTGGCTGCGCCCGAAAGCGATGGAAGCCTCCTGGAGGAAATGTTCTGCGCTGGAAGGGCATGAACCGGCCTAGGAATGTAAATAGCCCACCATGTGCAATTGGGGAGGAACTCCCAAGTGGAGAGATGGAAACAGCCAGAGGCAGAGGAAGGCAGCGCCACCCAAAGCACGCACACTGGCATGCAGAAGAGCAGCAGGAGGCAAGCCCCAGGCCACAGGCGGTTGGGAAGGACCCTGGCAGCAAGGTGGGGGGCTATGTGCCCCCTTCCCAGAAGCATCTGGGATTCCGCTCTCAGTCCAACTGGTCAGGGATGGTCCAACAGGAGTACAGGAGAACCTCAGAGCCCATCCATTCCAGTGCCCTGAGAACCCAAGGAGGGGCTGCAGCCTAGTTTCTGAATTTGCTGCACAATGTCTGTCCCTGACAGCAGGAGAACAACTAAGTTTATATTTTGGTATGAGCTTTCGTGTGCATGCACACTTCTTCAGATACACTGAAGAAGTGTGCATGCACACGAAAGCTCATACCAAAATATAAACTTAGTTGGTCTTTAAGGTGCTACTGAAGGAATTTTTTTATTTTGCTTCGACTCAGACCAACACGGCTACCTACCTGTAAGCAGGAGAACAGTTTGAAAAGGTTTGGGAGGGTGGATATTTTGTCCCTAGGACTGATACGCCCTGTTGAGTGTGTGTCTGTGTGTGTGTGTGTGTGTGTGGTGTGGTGTGGTCCAAAAGAGAAACTTGGCATCATAGAATTGTAGGGTTGGAAGGTGCTCCCGTGTCATCTAGTCCAACCCCCTACAATGCAGGAAGTGCAGTGAAAGAATCTTTGTTAGAAACCTCCAGTGGAGGAGAGTCCACCACCTTCTGAGGGAGTCTGTTCCACTAGCAAATGGCTCTTACTATCAGGAAGCTCTTTGCAATGTTTAGTCAGAATCTCCTACTCCCATCCCTTGAGCAGCAGAAAACAAGCTTGCTCCATCTTCCTGAGATCTGCGGATATAAATTTAATCAATCAATCAATCTTCCATGTGGCAACTCTTCAGATATTTGTAAGTGGCTATTATATCACTTCTCTTTAGAGAAGCTTTTAATGTTTAACAGACCAATGTATTTTAATATTTTGTTGGAAGCCGCCCAGAGTGGCTGGGGAAACCCAGCCAGATGGTCGGGGTGTAAATAATAAATTATTATTATTATTATTATTATTATTATTATTATTATTATTATTATTATTTCTCATTCTCCTCTTTTCCAGGCTAAACATACCCAACTCCCTCAACCACTCCTCATAAGGCTTGGTTTCCACCTTGGTCTCCCTCCGTTGCCAGGGGGGGGCAGGAGGCAGCTGCCCCCTAAATCAAGTAAATCAATAAAACAACTGAGGTTCTGCCCTCCTAACATAAAGCCTGCCTCCCCCCCCCAACATAAATCCTGGCTACGCCCATGTCTGCCTCCTCTGCACAGTTTCCAGCTTGTTCAACTGCAATTAAGGACTCACCTGAATTGTGGGTCACCAAAGGGGGAGATTTGCTCACATCCCTCTTTCTTGACCTCAGTTCCCCATCTGTCAAATTGGATTGCCCGGAGCCCCTAGGAGGGCTAATACGGAAAAGCTACGTTGCTGTCATTAACTGACTCTGCTGCTATGACTAACGTGTAGTTCAGGGATTTGCTGAAATGCCACGCGGTCACCGCAGCAGAACATGGGTGCCAGAAAGGCGCCCCAACTCTGAGAACTCCCAAGTGGCTGACTCAATGCTTCCTGACAGTTAAAGGACCCCGTCAAGAGCAGGAAGACTGAAGGGCCCTTTACTGAGGAAGGTATTAAATGTCAAGGCTATTAACTGTCATTACGGCCATTACCAACAGAGGAACTGGAGATACAGCTCCAACACACGTGCGGATGGAGAGACACACAGCTATCATGACCTTTCAAGCAACGGGAAGGCATCAAACTCCGCAATGCCTCATCGCATCCACGTCATGGCAATCCAGAGACCAATTCCCAGCCCATGCAAGAGGGTCAGCTCCCGCTCAGTGTTTCTTGCCGTTCTCGTCCGTTCGCCCTACCTCTTGGGCCTGAAAGTTTAACAAATAAACTTTTCAAATTCCTCGCTAAAGGGGAACCTCAGGCTGCTCTTTCTGGATGCAAAGTGAAGCACTGACTGCATGCAGTTCAAAGGAGCACCTTGTGCCCCTAAAGGTGTGGGGGGAACATCTTGGGGGCAGGCACCCAATGAGCAACCAACTTGGGTTCTCCTGGGAGTCACCAAAGACTCGGGGGGGGGGGGCAAGCCTTGACTGCCCTCTGCCAATGCTCCAGCCCTGAAAACCAAGTACCTTTGCATATGTGGGACAACTTTTAATGGCCATAGCAGGTGCAAAAGAGGAAGCAAGTTGTAGATTCAAGGTCAGTGCCGTGAGACAGTGTCAACGCGAAACAGCCTGAGCCTCTAGGATCTTGCTTGCC
Organism: Zootoca vivipara; assembly: GCF_965207765.1. Taxonomy (NCBI): domain Eukaryota; kingdom Metazoa; phylum Chordata; class Lepidosauria; order Squamata; family Lacertidae; genus Zootoca; species Zootoca vivipara. The sequence goes on from NC_142583.1 coordinate 73,885,414, forward strand.
TCACCGGGGGCATAGGGAGGGGGCGCTGGGTGTGTGACTCACCCTGGTGTCATCCCTGAAGGGGGTGACAAAATGGCACACCACGTGGAGGGGCACTTACTGCAGGGTCTGGCCTGCAGTGCACCCAAGCCATGCATCTCTCCTGGGAGTGAAGCGGTGGCTCGGTACCCCGCGCTGCCCAAAACGGCAGCGTGGGGCTTGCGTCCACCAGGGGGACTCCATGGGCGGATTGCCGCGGTGCCCCTGTGCTTGGATAGCCCTGCCCCTGCCGCTCCAGGTGCCGGAGCAGCTAGCTACACCCTTGCGCCTCACTCTGAGGAAGGACTCTACCCACATAGGAACCTTCCTCAGTTTTTCCATCTCTGTGCCCTACGTCAAGAGTGCCCCTCCAGACAGCAACAATGCAACAACTCTGGGGGAGCATTGCAGAACATCTCATGGATGGACAAGCCAGTATAAATCCATCGCTCAACCACTGTTGTTGCATGAATTGTATGTTGCAAAATGCCCCCACCAGTTTGGGGAGGGTCCTGAAGGCTTCTGGCTGAAGTCGGTCCCGGATTTGCTAGTTGAGATCCCAGAGACAACCAGCCTGCATGCAAATCAAATTTTCAAGGCTTGCCCCATGCCAAAGGCAATGCAGGAGGCAAAACAGTCCGACCCAAATTCCCTGTGCACTGGAGTGGAGTCCATTCTCAAAGGATACCCAAGTCTGTGTGCCACAATATCAGCAAGACACAGAACCTGAACACAGAACACCAGGATCAAGGCATAAGAGCTAAAGAATATAAGAAGATTCTAGATCAGGCCAGTGACCCACCTGGTCCAGTATCCTGGTCTCACAGTGCCCAATGGGGAACCCACAAGCAGGATGGGTGACACCTGGTTTGAGAGCAGTACATGTGAAAATGATCTAGGAGTCTTGGTAGACCACAAACTTGACATGAGTCAGCAGTGTGATGCAGCAGCTAAAAAAGTCAATGCAATTCTGGGCTGCATCAATAGGAGTATAGCATCTAGATCGAGGGAAGTAATAGTACCACTGTATTCTGCTCTGGTCAGACCTCACCTGGAGTACTGTGTCCAGTTCTGGGCACCACAGTTCAAGAAGGATACTGACAAGGTGGAACGTGTCCAGAAGAGGGCAACCAAAATGGTCAAAGGCCTGGAAACGATGCCTTATGAGGAACGGCTTAGGGAGCTGGGTATGTTTAGCCTGGAGAAGAGAAGGTTAAGGGGTGATATGATAGCCATGTTCAAATATATCAAAGGATGTCATATGGAGGAGGGAGAAAGGTTGTTTTCTGCTGCTCCAGAGAAGCGGACACGGAGCAATGGATTCAAACTACAAGAAAGAAGATTCCACCTAAACATTAGGAAGAACTTCCTGACAGTAAGAGCTGTTCGGCAGTGGAATTTGCTACCAAGGAGTGTGGTGGAGTCTCCTTCTTTGGAGGTCTTTAAGCAGAGGCATGACAGGCATATGTCAAGAATGCTTTGATGGTGTTTCCTGCTCGGCAGGGGGTTGGACTGGATGGCCCTTGTGGTCTCTTCCATCTCTATGATTCTAGGACCTGACCACAAGAATAACTCTCTCCTCCTGCGGTTTCCAGCAACTGGGATTGGGAAGCATTGCTGACTCCGACTGTGGAGGCAGAGCAGAGCCATCCTGGCTAGGAGCCATTAAGAGACCTCTTCTGCACCATGATTCTGCACAATCCTCTTTTAAAGCCATTCGAGTTGGTGCCTATCACTGCCTCCTGTGAGAGGCAGTTCCAGAGGTTAACGGCCTGAATCTGTCCTGAATCTTCCAACACTGAGTGGCATGGGGTGTCCATGAATTCCAGTGCTATGAGAGAGGGAGGCATCTTTTCTCTGTCCTCTTTCTCCATGCCATGGAGGCCTTCACCCAGATATTGGACTTGGACTCTCATCCACCATGGAAGTCGTAGTCCAGCAGGAATATCTGGGAAGGTTACCTCTTGCAAACCAAGTGGTTCAGATTGTGAGTTCTTTGAAAGAATGAATGCCAACTTCACGTGTCCTAGGCCAAAACCTTGGCACTGAGCAGGAGCTCCTTCCTGTCTTAAATTAAGCTCAACTCCCCAAAGGTTTTTTTCCCAGAATAATGCCAAGGTAACTGAGATGAATATCTCTTACGGGAATGGTAACCACACCAGAAAACCAGAGCCTCATTCCAGGCATGCCATGTGGCTTCCAAGTTCACTTCGTTTATAGAGGTTCGTGTTGTGTAATAGTAGATGGCTTGCTTGCAATGACAAATTTGAGTTCTGAATTCAACATTTTTCTGAGCTGTGCTGCTTCAGCTGGCAAGACATGCTTTTGTGAGCTGGGTCAGTTTACAGCTCCAGCCCGTTGCCAAAGAGCTTCCAAGCTTTCTTCTCCAGACCAGAAATCCTGAGCCCAAACCAGTTGGTGCTTGCTAGAGGAAAGGTCATGGTGAAGTAGTTGTGACTGAGGGTCAACATCAGTCTCCCTGGACCAGCCTTGCACCCATCGGCTTGGACCTCCCACCATGCAAGACCCTGAGCATCTCTTTGGGTGTCATAGGAACATCAGAAGTGCCTTCTGGATCAGGCCAAGGGTCTATCTAGTCCAGAATCCTGCTCTCACATTGACCAATCAGATGCCTCTTTTGGGAAACCTGCAAGCAGGATTCGAGCGCAAGAGCAATCTCCCCTCTCTAGCAACTGACTCTAGCAACTGACTCTAGCCCTCTCCTCCATGGATGCATTTGCCTAATGCTGTTTTAAAGCTTTCTGATTTGATGGCCATCCCTGCCTCCTGCAGGAGCAAGTTCCATAGTTATCTCTGCGCTGCGTAAAGAAAGACTTTCTTTTGTCTGCCCTAAATCTCCCAACATTCAGCTTCATTCAGTGCCCATGTGCAAAGGTGTACCTAGCGGTTGGGCAGGTTGGCCTCAGCCAAGAGGCAGGACCAGGGTGGCCCAAAAACCACCCCTCTCCACTCTAGCTTGGAGTGGCTAGGAAGGAAAGCAGCGAGTGGAGGGAGGCAGGGAGGCAGATGGCAGAGAAGGACAAGGAGGACAAGGGTGGGAGGTGGAGCAGAGCAGAGCAGAGCACGAAAGGCAACCAAAAGCAAACTATTTGAGTTTCTGGTCCATGTTCTCTTCTGGCTTCAAAGGTGCTGATACATCTCCTTGCTACATCTCCATGATATTTACATCTCCATGATACATCTCCTTGCCATTTAAGATATCATGATTTGAGGGGGATCTGGATGAGAGATTAACTGGGGAGTAAATTAATAGAAGGAGTTGGGAACATAGGAAGCCACTTTATACAGAGTTAGACCTTTGGTCCACCTAGCTCATGATTGTCTACAGTGACTAGCAGTGGCTCAGGTAGAGAGTCTCTCCCAACCCTGCCTGCACTGCCAATGAACCGTCCTGGCTCTTCACCAACCTGAGGCTTGACAAGTCCTCGTCTTCTGGGCACATTCAGACCAAGAGCCCGCCTCTGATGGCCCTCGCAGTTTGCTCAGAATTTGCAGCACAAGGTGGCCCATTGGATGCCCAGGCACCAAATCCTTGGCCCTTATGGTGAAAGTAGAGGGCGCTCAGTCTCATATGTCAGGAAGACAGTGAGATAGCAGACCTATCCCTTGAGCTCCACAGAGAAAATGGAGGACTATAAATAATAAACAAATAATAATAAACATATAATAAGTTTCCCAGGCTCCTCAAAAGAACCTGGGACCTTCTGTTTCCAAGGCACGCATTCTGCTACTGAGCTATGGCTTTTCCCCATATGAGTGTCACGGGTGCGAAACTAACTGGCTTTCCTTGAGGTGTGGCAGCCACTCACGGATGAGCCCTGGGCTTGTTGCTCCCTGGGTGACCCAGGATCGCCTCCAGCGCTGCTGCCACCTTGCCTTCCCACCTGACCAGACAGTGATGTTTGAGATCCTCACCTTCCCCTGATCCTCCCTCGTGTGATACAGTTGACACATTTTTGGAGAAGGTCTGAATTAATTAAGAGGTTGGGCTGGGTTGGGCGCTGCATCCTTCAGCACCCATTATGTGACACCCTTTGGGAGATGTGTGCTTTCAAGGGACTCCTCCAAATAAGAGAATGTTCTTCGCCCCCTGGCCTGGAAGGCAGCCAAGATGACTCCCTCGGCACTGCAGCCAGCGGAGAAAAAGTGTCTGATCACTGAGAGATTAGGAAGGCGACCTGGGCAGATGGGAAAGATTTGAAGGATTCAAAATCTGATAAGGTGGAAGGAGGAATGTCAGGAGGATTCTCCTAGATCAGATCACAGGTCCATGAAGCCAGGATCTTCCTTCCCACAAAGGCAGCCAGATGCCTACAGGAAGACCACGAGCAGGACAGGGCAGGGCATGTGGGTCCTCCCACCTTCCTCTTCTCACCCCCCCCAGACAATTGCTATTCGGAGGTATGCTGCTTCTAAGCATGGGTGCTCCATTTATTTCTTTATTTGCTCCAGGCCAGTGGCTCCCAAACTTTGATGGGCCCCTGTCCGCTTGGATCCATAAATTCCTCTGCCGTGTCTCCTGCTCTGCCTCATAAGGTCCATCATTCAGAATAATGGTTAGGACAACCCACTAAGGAAGGTAAGATCACAAGAAAAATTCAAAACATTCACAATGAATTGCACATTTATTCAAAATCCAACTGAAGCTATTTAACGGAATCCATTCAACAAAAGTTGAGGGGCGATCCAGTGATCCCAGCTTTTCAAAGCCTGATAGTCTCCAGCGACCCCCTGCCACCCCCTTGCCTCTCAGTGCCCTCCTAAGTAATGCCACCCCACACCCCCAGGGGGCAGTACTGCCCAGTTTGGGAACCACTGATCTAAATGAATAGGCATATTCCTATGGGGAAAGGACGTCGTCTACTAGGATGTGTCCCCCCTGCCACCCCTTTGCCTCTAGGTGACCCACGGAGGATCTCTTGCCTCTGGGACCCCGACATCCCGAAAGAGGGCTGTGACCTTTCTTCCAATGGAGTTAGAGATGCTCGCAAACCTCAAAAGCCCCCGGTTCTCCTGGGCAAACTCCTTGAGAGCCGGGTCGGCCTCTTGCTCATTTCCTTTCCTCATTTCTAGCTGTCTTGCTTTAGGACTGGAATAAATAAAATAATCTATAGAGGCAGAGTTCAAGTACTGTATTGGCTGTCCCAAATTAGTTCATGAACAAGAGAGCTCTCGTTTCTGCGTGCTCACGCCTTCCTGCCATTTCGCCCACATGTAATTTCCTTCAAGGAGAGCTCTGACCTTTCAATAATACCACTATTAATAGCAATACTAATAACAGCAGCTCTGAAAATGCCAGGCAAAAACTGAAGGGGGCATTTAATTAATTCCATAGGACGTCACAGTGGAAGGAACATTGAGAATCATGGAATCGTAGAACTGTAGAATGGGAAGAGACCCCTAAGGTTCATCTGTCCCAGTTCTCTGCAAGGCAGGAATGCTTAGAAACGTCTAAGGAAGGAGAGTTCACCAACTTCCGAAGGTGTCCCTTCCACTGTTGAACAGCTCTCACCATCAGGAAAGCTATTCCCAGTATTTAGTGTTTTATTGAGCAACAAAAGCAGACAATCCACACAAAGAGAAAAAACAAACATAAACAACAAAATAATGTACGTTCAACACAAGGAGTTTTTTATTTAAAAGATTTTTTTTTAAAAATGGATAATAATAATAATAATAATAATAATAATAATAATAATAATAATATATTATTATTATTATTATTTATACCCCGCCCATCTGGCTGGGCTTCCCCTGCCACTCTGGGTGGCTTCCAACAAACATTAAAATACATCAAATATCACAGATTAAAAACTTCCCTAAACAGGGCTGCCTTTAGGTATTTTCTAAATGTCAGGTAGTTGTTTTATAAGATTACTAGCTGACCCGGCCACGTGTTGCTGTGGTTCTTTCCTGTGATCCCCCCCACCCTGTCCCGATCCATGACGTATCCTGCCCCTCCTCCCTCCACCCCAGCTCATCCCTGTGTTTCGGTAGGATACCCTTCCCTTTTTTGTCCCTGGGGAGTGTTGGCCCCTCCCCCTGTATCTCCATACCTTGGCCCCCACCCTCGAAAAGGAACTGTTAGGTTCTGGGTTCTATTTCCCAGCATGCACTTTTGTCTGAACCCTCTGTTGTTACTGGGGAGTGTTGGCCCCTCCCCCATGTATCTCCATACCTTGGCCCCCACCCTTGGAGAAGGAACTGTTAGGTTCTGGGTTCTATTTCCCAGTATTTACTTTTGTCTGAGCCCTCTGTTGTCCCCTCCCCCCTGTATCTCCATACATTGGCCCCTGTGAATGCATCGTGAACATTTCTATATATTTAGATTAAGGATTAGGGGTGATGATGTGCCCTGGGACACAGAGAACTACTTAAAAAATCCCAACCCGGGGGGGGGGGGTAAAATAGCGAAGCCCCATAGCCCCGTGGCAACAAACAGGCCCAGACAGAAGGAGGGGGGTCATATGGGCCACTTGGCGTGGGCCTCCGAATCTAAAGGGGGCCTCGGTCAGCATATTCACAATCAGTAAAATGAAAAAAGTAACAAAAGGTTTAAAAACAGGGCCTGGCAACAGAAGGCGCGTTCTGAAGCACCCGAGTTGTTCAGTTCCATAAAAAAAAAACCAGTGGCAAGGGGCAGGTAGGGGGGTGGCCACTGCAAATATCTGAGGACTTAAACTGGGGAGAGAAAGTGAATGGTTGTTTTTTTAAAATAAAAAGAAGAAGACACAGAGGCTTACAATCAGTTGTTTCTCCTAAAATAAGACATACCCATAAAATAAGCCATAGCAGGATTTCTAAGCATTTGTGCAATATAAGCCATACCCCAAAAATAAGACATAGTTATAGGCGCAGTTCTGGAGGGCCCCAAGGAAGAGGAAAGGCTGGACGCATAATAAAAAATAAGACATCCCCTGAAAATAAGCCAATGGTAAATGGGGTGGGGGGTGCTGTGCCCCCAAGTGCGTTACTGTGGGTTATCTACCCCCTCCCACCCTACGTCAGCCCATGACCTATTTGGGCTCCTCCTCCCCCCACCTCCCACCCAGGGGTCCATTCGGGATAGTATTTAAAGGGCTGTAGAGCTGAGGCCTAGTCTGTAAAATGGAGCCAAGGCCTCCTGTTTTACAGGATCTCGTGGCGGAGGCGGGGTTTGTGGGTGTGGCGCGTTGTTGTGGCTAATCCCTGTGACTGCCCCCACGTGTCCCGATCCATGATCTATTCAGTTCCCCCCCCTATGACCGGTGTATCTCATGATGTTTTGAAGGATGGTATTTATTTTTGTCTTGTGGATTTTTTTTGGGGGGGGTAGTGTTGTTAAATGGTAAAGTAAAAACCCCTTGCCATGCAGGGTCCTACATAAATCAAAGGCCGTGCTGCGGTCTGTGCCACCACCACCCCCCAGGCAGGCCCCGACCTCCACTTGGCAATGTTGGTTTTTTGGTGGGTTTTTTTGGGGGGGGGTAGTGGTGCTAAATGGTAAAGTAAAAACCCCTTGCCGTGCCCCCAAGTGCGTTGCTGTGGGTTCCCCCCCTCCCCGGGCCTGTCAGGGGCCTACATAAAACAAAGGCCTAGTGGTCTTATAATGGCCGCCTTGGTGGTTTCAGTTGCTTGGTTGATGATGATGTCATTCAGTTTGTGGCTGTGGTTTAGATTTCACAGGAAGGGAGGGGGTGTACTTTGGGAGGAATTCCACTTGAGGGCGCTGTTTGAGTTGGTGGAAAACCAGGTCTGTACCTGCGCAGGTGTGCTATTTGAGGGATTTTTGCCCCCAACAACGCGCGGGGAGTGGCCTGGATTGCTGTGTCAAAAATTCAGGACGATCGGTCAAACGGTTACGGAGAAAAGTGGAACCTGGATATTCACGATTTTTACATTTTATATATATAGATAAAATTATTTTTCAAAAAACATAGCTTACAGTGAAAGAGATGGGAGAGAGGGAGGGAGGGAGGGAGGGAGGGAGGTTTTGGCTGTTTATAGATGCCACCAAATGAAATAATGTTTTGAAGGGATTTGCCGCCCGTGTGACTCTGGCATCCTATATTTAATAAGGAACCCCCAAACAGAGGGGAAATCAGAAGCTCCCATGTCACTCCTAGCTGCTCACTTACTACCCATTTGTTGAATGCATTGCATCTCTGTTGCCCACCTTTCTCTCCAAGAAGCTCAAGGCAGTGGTCATGGTGGATCTCCCCCTCCTCATTTAATCCCCACAACAACTCTGTGAGGTAGGTTAAGCTGAGAGGAGGCAATGCCTGGCCCACAAGGTCACACACGGTGAGCGTCCCGGAGGCCGAGTGGGGATTCAAACCCTTGTCTCCCCCAGGGTCCAACACTCTAACCACTCCACCACGCTGGCCCTCAATTTTCTTGAGCCAGTTATCTAGGGGGTAGCATGAAGCGTCTTTCCAGGCCTGAGCTACCAGAATACATACAATTAAAATCTAAGATCTGGTTGTTGTTGTTGTTTAGTCGTGTCCGACTCTTCGTGACCCCCTGGACCAGAGCACGCCAGGCACTCCTGTCTTCCACTGCCTCCCGCAGTTTGGTCAGACTCAGGTTGAAATAAATAAATAATTCAAATAGGAATTGCAATAACAATCCAAATCAGAGACAGGCCCAGTTTTTCTTGTCATCGCAGCAACCAAGGGTGTTGGGCAGGTAAGGGAAGCAGGCAGTGAGGAGACGAATGCAGGGGTACGCAGGGATTTCTGGGTCTCATCAGACCTCCCGCCGTTTCTTAATTTCATAGCACGCTCTTTACTTTTTACCTTGACTTCCTCAATCAGATTTTTCCCATGCGGCTTGTTTAGACCGATTCCGGAGTGGACTTCCTTTTGGGGACTCCGAAGGTTTTTGCCAAATTCTTTCTCCAATACATACCTGCCAAGTCTCCCGTATTCCCCGGGAAACCCCCGTTTTTCCAGCTGTCCCCAGCCAAAAAAACTGATTTTTTTGTTTTTTCCCGGTTTATTCTGGCGCGGCGGCCATTTTGGAACTGGGCGGAGCATGCTCAGAAGCAACTTTTGATGCTGCTCTGCCCAGTTCCAAAATGGCTGCAGCGTGACTTCTGGTGTGGCGGCCATTTTGGAACTGGGCACAGCAGCATCAAAAGTCCCTTCTGAGCATGCTCCGCCCAGTTCCAAAATGGCGGCAGCGCTACTTCCGGTATGCTACTTCCGGTCCGGTCCCTTATTTTTCAGAGAGGAACTTGGCAGGTATGCTCCAATATTCTCCAATTGATTCTTTTGATTTGGGCATTATTACCACAGAGTCTAGGGCTTGCTGATCAGAAGGTCGGCGGTTCGAATCCCTGTGACAGGGTGAGCTCCTGTTGCTCGGTTCCAGCTCCTGCCCACCTAGCAATTCGAAAGCACATCAAAGTGCAAGTAGATAAATAGGGACCGCTCCGGCGGGAAGGTAAACAGCGTTTCCTTGCGCTGCTCTGGTTCACCAGAAGCAGCTTTGTCATGCTGGCCACATGACCCGGAAGCTGTCTGCGGACAAACGCCGGCTCCCTCGGCCTATAGAGCGAGATGAGCGCCGCAACCCCAGAGTTGGACACGACTGGACCTGATGGTCAGGGGGCCCTTTACCTTTACCTATTTTGGGGGGCGCCTGCCATTGAGCCGATGAGGGGTTCTGGAGAAGCCTGCCATGGGGTCACTTGATCCCTGTGCCATGGCTCAACCCACCAAGAATAATAATAATAATAATAATAATAATAATAATAATAATAATAATAATAATAATACAGTGGTGTCTTGCTAGACAAATGCCCTGTAAGACGAATTTTTCACTTAACAAAGAGATTTTTCGAGCGGAGGTTGCCTTGCTAGACGAATTTGTTTTGTGAAAAATTCATCTAGCGAATTGCGGTTTCCCATAGGAATGCATTGAAATTCAATTAATGCGTTCCTATGGGCAAAAAAATAAAATAAAATTCAATGCATTCCTATGGGATTCACAAGACAATTTTTTCGCAAAACGAATTGACTCACAGAACGAATTAAATTTGTCTTGCAAGGCACCACTGTAATAATAATAATTTATTATTTATACCCCAGCCACTCTGGGCGGCTTACAACAGAAAATTTATGAAATAAAATAATCTATTAAACATTAAAATGGCATCTCTTCCAAGACTGTATTGCCCAGGAGGGAGCTTGCTTTCAAGCCCTGTGGGTCTTCTGGTCTCCAGACGCACCCCGGAGTCTTTTGGTGAGCACGTTGCTTGCATGCATGCCTCTTAAACCCTCCAAAACGGCTTCTGGTGTGCTCTTCGAAGCGTTGCTGGCTCCCTCTTTCACTAGTGGCAAAAGAAATCCTCTCTCATCATGCCATAAGGACATGCAAAGTGTCCTGCAGCTGGATCTGGCCATGTTTTTTTAATTGCAATTAAAAGCAGTAAAAGTAGACTTAAATTATTGAAATATAGATAAAAACAGCAGTTTTTAAAAAAGAAACGTTACAAAACAAAATCACAAGTCTTAGTAGGCTTACCTAAACAAAGCTTTTAGCAGGCATTGAAGGCCCTGCAAGTGCTGATTTTTGCAGTGACTATGTAGCTATGAGAATGCATATTTACCAATCAGGAAATAATATCCATTTTTCCTTCTCACCCTACTGGATTGCTCTATGGAACTTGCTGAACCGCCTGAGTCGAGGGGAGGGGGGATAGAATTAGATGTAAGTGCTTAAATGTTATTAGGATAGAAGAAGTAATGTTTGAATTTATGGATATTTTTGGGAATGAGTTTTAGGCTAAGGGGTGAAATAGAAGATAGATGGTTGGGAAATAAATTGTAGGTCAGGAATAATTGATGAAATGTTGAGGGATAATGAAGAGGAAAATGTTAATGAAATAGAGGAAGATGAAAATGTATAAGTTTTGGGAAATGGCTTAAGACAGGGGTCCCCAGACTTACCGTGCGGCGGGCCGGTGCCCGCCGCGCCGACCGCGCGGTGGGCCGGAGGGCAGGGGAGTGCGCGCCCGTGCGCATGCACACACGCGCCCGTGCGGGAGAAAAAATCGCCGAAAATCGCTTGTGCGCATGCGTATGGGCCTCCCCTGACCCGGAAGTGCACCAGAAATGACCTCTTCCGGGTCAGGAGAGGCCCATACGCATGCGCACAAAGGATTTTCGGCGATTTTTTGGCGATTTTTTAGATCGTCGCTGCGCCGCGCGCCGTGAGAGCGGGCGGCGGCAGCGGGCGGCGGGGGTCGTCGCGGGCCGAATTGGAAGGCCGATTGGGCCGCATCCGGCCCGGGGGCCGTAGTTTGGGGACCCCTGGCTTAAGATATAATATGAAAATTGCTAAAGAAGGATTAAAAATGGACCCAGTGAGGGGGGAAATCGAGGAAGTCATACCACAATGTTAAGTAAGTTAGTTAATAAGAGGTATTGTTGTTCTTTTTTCCCCTTTTTTCCTTTTTTTGTATTTTGCATTTTTTCATTCTTATAAAATGAATAAATATTATTTGGGGGGGAGAGAATACACTGCAGGGGGTGGACTAGATGACCTGTGGGGTCCCTTCCAAGTCTACAATTCTATGAAAAATGTATTTCAAAAGCCAGTTGTCCAGGAACTCTATCTCTGACAGGGTCAAGATTTATAAACAGAAGGATTTCAGGGGAAAGCTGGACACAGAAATCCCAAATTCGAATTAGTTAACATTTGACTACATTTCTCAAGGCTCGAGAGAAAGATTCTGCATTCAGCTTCCCCAGCCACCGGGATTTGTTCTGGTTCTGCTTAGTGCTTGGTATTTTTAAAAAATTATATTTATTATTGTATTTAACAATGCCCTTAGACTCTGACCATAGACATTGTGAGCAAACCTGTTCTCTTGCAAACAGGGGAGGCTGGAGCTAACTTGGGAATCTCTTGTCCCTGTCCTTGGCTGTGTCAAGAGTTAAATATATTGAGCAAGGCAGTAATTCAATGTTGGTCAATGTAGTTTCTTCTCTCTCTCTCTCTCTCTCTCTCTCTCTCATCAAAATGCTCTCAATAGGCATTCCAAGAACATAGATGGGAGCACAATAATTCAACATCCCTCCCTCCTTCCACATTTTGCTGCCAATGGCTGGTCTTCCAAGCCCTGGAACGGCACAGAGCCCTTGAACTTCCTGCGTCTTCCTTCAGGATTCACGGCACGTTCTTCTTGGCAGGCGGAGGTGCCAGGCATACCGAACCCTGATTTACGACTTGCCTCTTCGGAAGTACGGCTTTCGCTGGGGTTGGACAGGCGAGGGAGGGAGAGAGGGAGCAAGCGAGCAAGGAAATATGCTGGCGCATGTGTCCACACATGTACAAAATAGCTTGGTGGCAAATGCCCACATTCTCGAACTTCCAGGTCAGGATCGAGTGGCTTCCAACAATTCTCATGGAGCAGATGGGCTGCAGGCGAGCCCCTCTGAGAGATGTTGCTGGGGGGGGGGGGGAGCCTGAGAAGAAATGTGAGCCCTGGCCTGGCAGCTCTTTTGCAGGTGCAGAGTAGGTGTCCAGAATCTGACCTGGAGATGCAAATCCCGAGTGTGTTTTGCAAACCATTCCTCTTTGCCAGGAGAGTGTGGGTGGCACTGGCGGCATCCTGTCCAGCTGGTGGCAGGTTAAGGCAGGATGAGGCTCCAGAGGATTGCCAGGCCAGGTTCAGGGCAAGGGCACAGAGCGATTAATCTCAGGGCAAGTCACAAAGTAGGACAGGCAAGGATCAAGGTGTAGGATCAAAGGCAGAGTTCAGTTCCCTGGAAGAGGACTAGGGAGGAACTGATGGGTGGCAGCGAGAAACTGCGGAAATGTCCCACCAGCCTCTCCTTTATTTATCTGCTATGTTTCTCTCCTACCTTTCCTCCCAGGAGCTCAAGGGGGCATGAATGGTTCTCTACCCTCTCCGTTTTCACTTAGAATCATAGAATTGTAGCCTTGGAAGGGACACCAGAAATCATCTAGTCCAACCCCCAGGAATCAGAGATAAACAACCAAAGAATCTTCACAACTTCTTAATTTTTTTTTAAAGGACTCCCCAGACCTATCAGGTGTTCTTTCTCCCCACCCTCTTAGATCAGCTTCCGCCAGCATGAGGGGTAATTCTTTGTCAGTCATCCCATGGTGGTATTTTAGCCTGGTATATTTGGCTCCCATTACAAGATCAGAATCTCACGGGGGGGGGGGGTGTTTGGAAATCAGTGACTACAGAAGTCAGAACACTTACAGGTAAAAATGCAATTTTAGGACAAAATGTGTTTTGTCTTGAAGGGGGTGATGATGGCCATTTGAATTGAACGCAGCTTACTATTGCTGCTAATTGAATATATCCCTATATTATACCAGTACAAGCTCAGAGAGGGAACCAAGAATCTTTTCTCTCGGTTCCCTCTCTGAGCTTGTACTGGTTTAATATAGGGATATATTCAATTTGCAGCAATAGTAAGCTGCGTTCAATTCAAATGCGTTCAATTTATTTTTAAATAAAGGTAATGTGGATCTTAGATTTAATTTATATGCATCTTAAAAAGCAGAGACGTCACATTGCCTACAAAGGTCCGTATAGTTCAAGCTATGGTTTTCCCAGTAGTGATGTATGGAAGTGAGAGCTGGACCATCAAGAAGGCTGATCGCTGAAGAATCAATGCTTTTGAATTATGGTGCTGGAGGAGACTCTTGAGAGTCCCATGGACTGCAAGGAGATCAAACCTATCCATTCTTAAGGAAATCAGCCCTGAGTGCTCACTGGAAGGACAGATCGTGAAGCTGAGGCTCCAGTGCTTGGGCCACCTCATGAGAAGAGAAGACTCCCTGGAAAAGACCCTGATGTTGGGAAAGATGGAGGGCACTAGGAGAAGGGGACGACAGAGGACGAGATGGTTGGATAGTGTTCTCGAAGCTACTAACATGAGTCTGACCAAACTGCGGGAGGCAGTGGAAAACAGGAGTTCCTGGCGTGCTATGGTCCATGGGGTCACAAAGAGTCGGACATGACTAAACGACTAAAAAACAACAACAACATATGGGTACTCTCATTTTCCTACTCATATTGAAATACTGCCCCTCAATGAGGCCAAACTGAGAGTCACAAAATGTTTAGGGGTATGTGTACCCCTGCGTCCCCCCCAGAAAAAAGCACTGATAAGGGGTAACACAATCTTGTGGGTAACCTGGTCTCATGTTGTTAGGGCCTTTATATATTTACACCTTGCAATTGTTGTTGCATTTAAAGACATACCTGCATACATACCTATCAGGCAGACTAAGGTGAAGATGCATCTGTTTTGTCACAGGTTGCAAGGATTTTATTGTGTGTTGTCTTCTGTCCCAGCAAAGGCAGTGGGTTTGGGGGAGCTGGGCTGAGCCCAGGTTGACTTCCGTCAAGTCTCAACAAAGTGTTGGGCTCTGTGACTCCGCGTGGGCTCAGCTCCAAAGACGCTTCACTTTGGGGCATTCCCACCTCTCGGACTTCCCCGCAGGTTTCCCAACTGAAGAGCTTCCCGTTTGAGTCAACAGAGATAAGATCTGCTGGAGACTAGGTGATAAAAAAAGGGCAATTAAGTGGGACGAGAGGCACAAGCAAATGTTCTGCTGACAGCTGTGTGGACACTGGGCCAAGCCGAGGCCGTTTCCCAATCTCAGGGTTGCAAGGTGTGTCCACAAATGTTTTCCAGGTTTATCACTTGCGGGGAAAACAACAGAACAGGTTTGCAAGCGTATTCTCTCTCTTTTTTTGCAAGCATATTCTCACCACTTAGAGGAAGGGCCGTCTTGGATCACATTGGCCCAGCCTATCAGGAGCCGGTGCTATTCTGCTAGAAAAAGAGATGCTGGGACTCATCAGGAATCCCTCCCTTGCTCTCTTATAATGGCAAGGGTGCCCACCTGAGAAGTGCCGCAACTGAGTTCTGGTCTGGAGGGCTAGAGAACCAAGAAATGATAATAATTTTATTATTTGTACCCCAGCCATTTGGCTGAGCTTCCCCAGCCACTCGGGGGGGGGGGGCTTACAGCACATATAAAAACATAGTGAAACGTCAAACATTTTTTTTAAAAAAAAAACCCTCAGCAAGTAGAAATAATGCAGGAACCTTGAGAACAAATCTTCTGACAGCAACTTTGGAATCATGCACACACCAGCTCAAGTCACAGATTGTTGTTGTTGTTGTTGTCATTGTATTTATCTGTATCTCACTTTTTTCCCTGATAGGAGGAAAGCAATCATTTTAAAAAGTATACATTTTGTCTTCTTCTTCTTTGGCGATCACTCGTATCCGAGTACGACTGTCTTCCATGAACACGGTTTTAACAAAGGGTCCGTAAGTGACTGTGGAGGCCAATTCTGGATCCACACGTCCTTCCACAGTGGGGACGTTGGTTTCCAGGTGGGAGTTGATCATGGTGTGGATTTGCCAAGCATGCCTTCCTCTTAGCACATTTCTCCCTTGCGTCCTGAGTTCGAGTGTCTTCAAAGCCCATGACACCTTTGGTAAAGGCTGTTCTCCAACTGGAGCGCTCACAGGCAAGTGTTTCCCAGTTGTTGGTGTTTATACCACATTTTTTAAGATTTGCCTTGAGGCAGTCTTTAAACCTCTTTTGTTGACCACCAGCATTACACTTTGCATTTTTAAGTTCAGAATAAAGTAGTTGCTTTGGAAGACGATCATCAGGCATCCGCACAACATGACCAGTCCAACAAATTTGATGTTGAAGAATCATTGCTTCAACCCTGGTGATCTTTGCTTCTTCCAGGATACTGATATTAGTTCACCTGTCTTCCAAAGTGATGTGTAAAAAATTTCGGAGACACCATTGATGGACTTTTTTGAGGAGTTGGAGATGGCCTTTATAAGTGGTCCATGTTTCACAAGCATACATTAAGGTTGGTAGTACTACCAACCTTACTGTACATATTGTTGGAAGGGATCCCAGTGGTCATCTAGTCTATCTCCTTGCAATGGAGGAATCTCAATTAAAGCACCCATGACAGCTGGCCAACCATCCTCTGCCTGATAAAGCCCAATGAAGGAGAGTCCACCACCTCTCAGGGGAATTCGTTCCACTGTCAAACAGCTCTTACCATCAGAAAGTTCCTTTGGTCCTGCCCTCAGGAGCAGGAGGAAGCAAGCTTCCTCCATCTTCCCTGTGACGGCCCTTTAGATATCTGAAAATGCCTAACGTATCTCTTCTCGGTCTCGTCCCCTTCAGCTACCAGAGCTTTCCCCGTGTGGCAAATGTCAAAGTGGGACGAAAAGTCTGACGAATGAGTCACCCACCCTGTGTACCTGAAGCCTCCTCAGATCAAGACAGGCGGACGTTGCAAATGGGATTCTGAAATGATTTCCATGAGCAAACGCTGACTGGACTCTGCCTCCAGCACCCTGAATGTCAGAGTACCTCTTCAGACAGAAGAAGCCAATTTGTGATGCCTAATATGCCCCTTTCAAGGGGGCCAGCCCCTGACATGCGGGGGGTTATGGACGAGCTACCGAGTGCCAATCCAAAGAAACTCAGGAATAAAGCAAAGGGGAAATAACCCTAATAAGGACCCTGTTTCTGAATACGCTGCCATAATGTCAACGAAAGGCAGCCTGCCTTCTCTCGTTCCATGAGATTCAGGAACTTCTTCCCACAGCCCCTTCAGAAGGATGGCATGTGAGCTGTTGTCTGATGTGCGATGAACACTGAACCTACGTTTAAATGCCCCATCGCTGCCCATGACACACAGCATCGAAAACCCTCTGGGTGAACTCAGTGGTTTCAAAACTTTTGGGGGGCCCTGCCCCCTTGGCTCCATAAACGCATCCCAAATGAAATGAAAACCATTATTCAGAGAGCTGTTTGCATGACCCACTAAGGAAGAAAATAACACTATAACATTCAGAACAATAATTGTTAAGTGCAGATTTATTCAAAATCCAATTAAGGGCTCATCCATATGTAGCTTTTGCCCTGTGCTTTCTAGAAACAGGTCCGGTCTGGGTTCAAGTACTGTTTGTTTGTTTGTTTGTTTGTTTGTTTGTTTGTTTGTTTTGCCCCTGCCACATTTCCCATGAAAATCTGCTCTTTACCACTAAATTGGAGCAAGCAGCAATTCGGGTTTTCCACAGGCTACTGTTTGCTCCAATTCAGCTGCAAAGAGCGGGTTTTCATGGGGAGAGTGGCAAGGCAAGAAAATACAGCGCTTGGACTCTCAAACCTGGGAAGCTTGGACCTTTTCCCTAGAAATGCAGTGCAAGGAGAAGTGTTTATGACCCTGAGACTGCCTAGTTTAATTCGTTCAAAATGATCGAGGGGGTGGAGTGGCTCCCCTACGAAGAAAGAGAAAAACGTTTCGGACTTTTCAGTTTAGAGGAAAGGTGAGTAACAGGTGACAGGATAGAAGTTTTATACAATTATGCATGGCAGAAAGTGGAGAGAGAAAAGGTTTTCTCCCTCTCTCCTCAGCCGCACCCACCTCACAAGGTTGTTGTAAAGAAAAAACATGTGAGGGAAGGGATCATGTGCAAGAAAGACATACTCCACGTGTTTCCTAGAAAATGGCTGGCTGCGGAAGCCTTGCAATTAAAGAATTTAAAGCGGATTGGTGAAGTTTTCCTTCAGAATTATAGGAAAGGCTTCATACGCCAGCTTCACAGTTTCCTTCATTTGGTGCAGGAATTTTATGGAATGGAAATCCATTTTTGCCCCCACCCCTTTTAATTGTTCTCTGAGACATGGAAGGGAGGGAAAAGGGAAAGCGGGGCATTCAAAGATCAAATCAGAAACCGGGAGGGCGGCTGTCGTCTATGGACTTTCCCTGGAAAATAGAGACACTTGGAGGGTATGCAAATGAAGAAAACCAAACTCTGCCTTGTAGCCAGCTTGAAAAAATGGCCTCCCAGCTCCCTGGACGAAACAACCGCATGGACATGTATGTTTTCCAAAGGCGCAGCTGTTTTGAAATCCAGCTTTCTATGCGGGGGGATCTTCTCATTTCTGTGGCAGGGAGGAGAGATTTGGGGTTAAGTCTCCCACTTTGCCATGTTCCCAGCTAGAATTAGAAAGCTGCTCTTACTTAAAGGGCAGAGCAAGGAGGGAAGAGCCAGTTCAAAGCAGCAGCAAAGAATGGGGATTCTGCGGCTAATGGTCTACTTTTTTCCACTTGCTCCATCCCAGTGCCTGATCCTTTACTGCAGGAGCCTAAATCCCAAAGACTTCTGCCTGGCAGACGTTAGAAGGAAATTGACAATTTGTGGAAAATAGTGGCGTTTTGGTGGGAACCTAGAAAGATTTTGGTTTTTTTAAGGTTCTCATATTTTATTGTGCTTTTTTCATCAAATGCTATTTTTACAATTGTACGCAAACAGATGAAGAATTACTAAAAGCAGTGATTCCCACGTACCAGAAAGAATTTTGTCCAACTTCCTCTTCAAAGCATTGTGGGCTTCCCCTTTCTACTTTTCTGCCTGCAACAGGGCATCGTCCAAGGCAGGGGGGCCGCCCTGACCCTCCCCCCTTGTGGTCCTTCCCCCAGCAGGTGAAAACCTTCTTATTCCAGCAAGCCTTTAGGACCTGTTTTTAAGGAAAGGACTGGTGCTCTAATTTTTAAATTGTTGTTGCTATTTGTATTTTTAATATATTTGGATTTTTGTATTGTTTTAATCTTATTAGTGTTTAATTATAGAATCATAGAATTTTAGACTCCAAGGGTCTGCTAGTCCACTTTTCTATGTTTTTAGTTTTTAGTCTTTTCTGTGCTTTTAGTTTTTCCTATTTTATCCACGTGGGGTTATTGTCCCCAACTTGATGTTTTGTTCCCTATGTAATTTTTACTGAATTTTTACTGAATCTCTGGCTCAATTTGGCGCTGGGCTTGGGAGTAGATCTTTGGTTCTTCACAGTCCTCTTCTGAAATTGAGACCCCATCACAACCCTGGACAGAGAAATGTTTTTCTCCCTCTCTCCTAACACTAGAACTTGTGAACATCCAATGAAGCTGAAGATTTGAGCCCAAGGGCAACTCTCCCCTCCTGTGGTTTCCAGCAATTGGTATTCAGAAGCATTGATGCCTCCAACTCTGGGAGACAGAGCCAGTGTGGTGTAGTGGTTAAGAGCGGTAGACTCGTAATCTGGGGAACCGGGTTCGCGTCTCCGCTCCTCCACATGCAGCTGCTGGGTGACCTTGGGCTAGTCACACTTCTCTGAAGTCTCTCAGTCCCACCCACCTCACAGAGTGTTTGTTGTGGGAGAGGAGGGGAAAGGAGAACGTTAGCCGCTTTGAGATTCCTTCGGGTAGTGATAAAGCGGGATATCAAATCCAAACTCTTCTTCTTCTTCTCTTCTTTAGCCATCCTGGTAACCCTCTCCTCCTCAATGAATCAGTCCAATCCTCTTTTAGCATGATCTATGTTGGTGGCCATCATTGCCTCCATACTTTAACTATGCACTGAGTGAAGAAGTGTTTTCTTTTATCTGCCCTGACACTTCCAACATTCAGGGGTTGTTGTGCTCTAGGCTGATGGTATTCTATTCTGTTTTACTAGGACTCATTCCTGGGGCTTTGCACCGATTAGGGTTCCTCCAGAAGCCTTGGATGCACCGGGAAAAGGATTGCCAGAGTTGCAATATCTTGAGCCCAGCAATATCTCTCCGCCATCCCGTGGCTGGAAAGAGCCACTGGTTTCTTGCGACCTGTGCAAAGCCTACTACAGGGTGACCCTCTCGCTCAGTCATTCCTGCACCACGCCCAGGACTTCTGGCCAAAATGCCTCATGTGGAAGGCCCATGCACTAAGCTGTTCCCAGATCCGGGAGCCAGTGGGACATTTGCAATGGAAAAATGTGTTCTGGCATCTTCCCTCTCCCTTGGTCTCTTGGGCAGCCTTGATCTCAACCCAAGCAGACATGGAGGGTTCTGCAAGGATTTTCCCATCGTCATGGAGCCAAGGGCTACATCATCCTTATGTTCTTCCTCTTCCTCCAGGGACACGAGAGGTTGCGCTCGCTTCCGGACACCTCAATACCATTCGGATGCTGTCAAACTGGAGAGGGTTCAAAGGACCAAAAAAAGAAGATGATGATTAAGTGGCTGGGAGGACGGAGTTATAAGAGGAAAAACAAGCAAGGCAGAGCTTGGCCGCCTGAGGGGAGAGGGACATTGATCTAGGATGCTCCAATAGATGCGTTCAAGAATAGCTCTTGCTAGGCCAAGTGGGGGGAATCTCAACAACGTGGGGATAAAAACCAAGCAACCATTCCAAAGGACATGGAAGAAGTGGTCATGCATGCCTACTCCGCTTTACCAAATTACAATCTGGGCCCCTTAGGAACGCATCCTCATGCTGTGATGGACCCAGCCATAAGAACCTAAGAAAAGTCTGCTGGATCAGGCCAATGGCCCATCTAGTCCAGCCTCCTGTTCTCACAGTGGCCAAAGCGATGCCTGTGGAAAGCCAGCAAGCAGGATTCAAGCACAAGAGCCCTCTGCCCTCCTATAGACTCCATCAACACATATTCAGAACCATTGCTGCCTCCATCAATAACCATAAATGGCCCTCTTCTCCCAGGAATTTCAACTAAAGCATCCCTCAGAGAGGGCCATCCAACATCTGCTGAAAAATCTCCAATGATGGCTTGGAAACAGGATGAGGATACTCTGCATTTGGGAGGGAAGACCCACAGCCCCACTTCATCCCTTTGAACTTGACAATCCCATCCCATTCCAGAAGACTTGACGGAGGAGGCCTGCCAGGGTTATCTCCACAGTAGCGGTGGGAAGCGCAGAGGAGGTCAACAGAGTCTGGATTCTCTGCCAAGCTGAGCAAGCAGGAGGGGAGGCGGAATCCCCTCGGAGCTAATTTCAGAGTAGTCACATCATTCCTCCCTCCTCTCCCTTTTCGGTCTCCATTTCAGCAGCTGGAGAAGCCCCCCTTTCGTCCCTGCAGTTTCCTGAGGAGGGGAGGCTCAGCGCTCCTCCAGCACCATCCCTATGGATGGGAAGCCAGGGTGGTTTGTTTTCTCAAAGCTCCCGCCTCTGTCACAGCTCGTCCTCCGGGAGGGTGTCATGTTTTGATGGTGTTAAAATAGAAGCATTCAGTAAGTCATTCCGACCCTCTTAAGTGAATAATGACAGAGGCAGCCGGCCAGCCCTCGTGGGCTTCCTTGTCCGCTGAGGTTTGGAAGGGGCTTTTGAAGCAGAGGCCAAAGTGTTCTCCCTCGTCCAGGCCCTTTGGTGACTTTGACTCATCATGGCCAGGGTGGATTCCGATGACCTGAGTTTCTTTCCCAACTGCTCCCCTGCCTGCTGCAAGTCACTACCTAGTGGGATCCCCAGGCTGCCTGCTGCAGGCACCTGGCAGGCAGCAAAGAGGAATCAGGTGGGTGTGGACCCTTCCTACCTGGAGACACCCTCTGCTCCACCCCACTGGGAACTTCATGGTCTTGTTTTAGGGGAACCCTCCAGACACCATGTCCAAACAGGCTGAGGAACAGGAAGCGCGTCTGGGTGCTCTCCAAGACTGGGATCTCAGGAAGGCCAAGTCTGGATGGAAAGAAAAACCCAGCCATCTTCCAGAGTGACATAAAACCAAGTATTTTGTGGCCAGTGACTGAACATGCAGGATTGGGGGGGGGGGCGTCAGAGGCTGTACTTTCAGTGAGCAGGGTGCTTTCTTCTTTATTTCTGTTTTTTTTAAAAATAAATCAATCAAGTGTTTCTCATTCCACACATTTCATAAACATTCCTTG
Organism: Zootoca vivipara; assembly: GCF_965207765.1. Lineage (NCBI taxonomy): Eukaryota > Metazoa > Chordata > Lepidosauria > Squamata > Lacertidae > Zootoca > Zootoca vivipara. The sequence continues at coordinate 73,907,175 of NC_142583.1, forward strand.
GTCTCTGCAGGCAAAGCAGCCTAGGATTCCCAACAGCAGAATGACATGGGAAATTCAACTGACTCCTTGTGATTTCAATAAAACTCACACAGGGGAAGGAGAAGGACAAATTGTCGGGCAAAAACTGCAGGCAAAGTTTCTTGTTTGCCCCATTGCTTAAGAATGTAAGGAGAGCCTGGCTGCAGGATCAGTCCTATAGACTGTGCTCAGCGCCCTCTTCTGTCGCAGTGGCCAACCAGATGCTCCAAGGGGGAGCCCACAAGCAGGACGGGACGAGAAGAGCAGACTCCCCCTGTTGTTTTCCAGCGACTGGTATTAAGAGGGATGGTGCCTCTGATCAGGGCTAGTAGCCATTGACTGCCCTATCACAGAATCATAGAACTGAAGTTGGGAGGGTCATCTAGCCCAACCCCCTGAAATTCATGAACATCCTCCAGGGACGTTTGTTTTTCTTTTCCACATGGGTCTTCTGAATGTACCGGCATTCACTGAAAGCTTAAGCCACCGTTTGACTTGAGCCAGGTCTTTCCGAAACCTCAATCACATGAAAGCATTCGCAGGACTTCGAAAGGTCCACTTGACCCTTTACAGGTAGTGGTCAGCAAGAGCTAGTGAATAGATTGAGCTGTCCATTTCCTAGCCAAAGCCCTGAGAGAGGAAGAATAAGCCCGGGGGAGAGGGAGAACAGTGCTAGCCTGGATCTGTCCTTCCCCTTCATTATCTGAGGAGCCCCAAGGGCAAGCCGAGTTTTGCATCGTGATTTGAATCCTGGTGGCCAGAAAGAGAAAAAATAATGATAATTACTTGCATTTCTGCTTATTGGCATTATTACAGGACTGGGGTTACAGCCTGCTTACGAAAGCATATTGGAAGAACATGTTTAAGCCATTGCAGATTGGTATTAGTACAGGAGAATGCTGTGGACATAATGCATCTTGATTTCAGGAAGGCTTTTGACAAAGTCCCCCAAGATATTCTCACAAGGAAGCTGGTAGAATGTGGGTTGAATTAGATAACTGTTAGGTGGATTTGTAGCTGGTTGACTGACTGAACCCAAAGAGAACATCCAGCCCACATTTTAGCAGCTTCTCCACAAATAATGTTTCCAAGCACAATTCAAAGTGTTGGTGCTAACTTTTAAAGCCCTAAACAGCCTTAGCCCAGTATACCTGAAGGAGCATCACCACCCCTATCGTTCTGCCCGGACACTGAGGTCCAGCTCCGAGGGCTTTCTGGCAGTTCTCTCCCTGCGAGAAGTGAAGTTACAGGGAACCAGGAGGAGAGCCTTCTTGGTGGTGGTGCCCCCGTGGAACGCCCTCCCAACAGATGTCAAGGAAATAAACAACTATCTGACTTTTAGAAGACATCTGAAGGCAGCCCTGTTTAGGAAAGTTTTTAATGTTTGATGTTTTATCATGCTTTTAATATTCTGTTGAGAGTTGCCCAGAGTGGTTGAGGAAACCCAGCCAGATAGGCGAGGTATAAATAATAAATATATTAGTAGTAGTAGTAGTAGTAGTCTACCCAAATGTTTAGAAAGTTACTGTGAGTTTTAATCAGTTGTTCTTTTAACTTTTGGCCAGTTTTAAATTACTGTTGCTAATTTTCCTTCTTGTTTTATCTTTTTTGCAAACCACTTGGGCAGAGCGGGGTTGACAATCAAGCTGTGCGTACATTTTTTGAAATAAAAAAAAATTCACAGACATGCCATTAAAACAGCAAAAGTTATTTTTAAAGCAGCACAATTTCTACCAGGGGACAAGAAAAGACAGACTGTGGAGGAGCAGTGAGCCTCAATGGAAAGAAGCAGGTCAGCCGCCCAGGTGGTGACCCAACCAGTCTGCCACAAGGGCACGGATAATAAACAGGCCTGCGGTTGCAAAGCTGCTCCGTTTCCCAATGGGTGGGAAGGGGGGTGAAATATACTCGGAGTCAAGAGTGAATTTCATGCTCTTTATTCAGCTCATAGTCATCAAGGAGGAGAAGAGAAGACGAATTGCTCTTTTCCCCAAACCATCTGCTTATATACATTATTTACACAATGGGCCTTGCGTGATTGGCTACTTCAGGGCTACACCTGTGGGCCAATTATATTGTGGATTGACTTCTGCCTGCAGCCTGATTGGCTGCTCCTACAGGCCAATCAGGTAGCAGATTCACTTCTGCCAGCCGCCTGATTGGCTGCTCCAGCAGGCCAATCAGGTTGAGGATTCACTTCCACCTGGAGTTGGATTGGGTAGCTCCCGCTGATTCTGAATCCTATTGTTCTAGGATTCAGCTCAGTACATAACAGGGGAGAGAGAGAGAGAGAGAGAGAGAGAGAGAGAGAGAGAGAGAGAGAGAGAGAGAGAGAGAGAGAGAGAGAGAGAGAGAGAGAGAGAGAGAGAGAGAGAGAGAGAGAGAGAGAGAGAGACTCAGAGCCTCATTTGCAACAAGTGCCAGACAGAGGGATCTGCACAGCAACTCAGCAGCCTCCTCTCAAGCCGAGTCAGAATGCCGGCACTAATGTCAACTTTGGGTATAAGCAGTGCCGAATTTACGTATAAGCTAAACAAGATCTAGCTTAGGACCCCACTCTCTTGGGGGCTCCATAAAAAAATTAAAGGAAAAAAAACTGGATGTACATTTTCAAAATATAAGATAAAAACAAATAAAATAAAACCTACATACAGCAACAGTGTTTTGTGTTGTGTAGGGTCCTATGATGTAAGTAATGGGCCCCGCTTGCTAGCCTGCTCCCTAAAATATCACTGGTTAGATACCTATTAGGTCCATAAATTACCAGTACCATATAGCATATATTCAACACAAAAAACAGCAACAATTTGTTGCTGACAAAGGACAGCTGGACATATGTTGTTGTTTAGTCGTTTAGTTGTGTCCGACTCTTCGTGACCCCATGGACCATAGCACGCCAGGCACTCCTGTCTTGCACTGCCTCCCGCAGTTTGGTCAAACTCATGTTCGTAGCTTCGAGAACACTGTCCAACCATCTCGTCCTCTGTCGTCCCCTTCTCCTAGTGCCCTCCATCTTTCCCAACATCAGGGTCTTTTCCAGGGAGTATTCTCTTCTCATGAGGTGGCCAAAGTATTGGAGCCTCAGCTTCAGGATCTGTCCTTCCAGTAAGCACTCAGGGCTGATTTCCTTCAGAATGGATAGGTTTGATCTTCTTGCAGTCCATGGGACTCTCAAGAGTCTCCTCCAGCACCATAATTCAAAAGCATCAATTCTTCGGCGATCAGCCTTCTTTATGGTCCAGCTCTCACTTCCATACATCACTACTGGGAAAACCATAGCTTTAACTATACGGACCTTTGTCGGCAAGGTGATGTCTCTGCTTTTTAAGATGCTGTCTAGGTTTGTCATTGCTTTTCTCCCAAGAAGCAGGCGTCTTTTAATTTCGTGACTGCTGTCACCATCTGCAGTGATCAAGGAGCCCAAGAAAGTAAAATCTCTCACTGCCTCCATTTCTTCCCCTTCCATTTGCCAGGAGGTGATGGGACCAGTGGCCATGATCTTGGTTTTTTTGATGTTGAGCTTCAGACCATATTTTGCGCTCTCCTCTTTCACCCTCATTAAAAGGTTCTTTAATTCCTCCTCACTTTCTGCCATCAAGGTTGTGTCATCTGCATATCTGACATATAAAGGGCCGCATAACCTTCAGTAGCTTAGGGCCTCATCAAACCTAAATCTGGCCCTGGGTATGAGAACAAAAGAGGATCTCTGCCGGATCAGACCAGTGGCCCATCCAGCCCAGCCTACTGTTCTCACAGGGGCCAACCAGGTGCCTGTGCGAAACCCGCAAACAGGATCCAAGCCAAATAGCAACTCTTCCCCTCCTGTGGTTTCCAGGAACTGGGATTCAGAAGCCTTACTGCCTCCGACTGTGGAGTAGGGGCAGAGTCATTCTGGCCAGTAGCCATCAATATCCATCGCCTCCTTGATTCTGTCTATTCCCCTTTTAAAGCCATCCAAGTTGGTGGCCATCTCTGCCTCCTGAAGGAGCAAGTTAAATAGTTTAAATATGTGCTATGAAGGCATAGCTGCCAAGTGCCCCGTTTTCCCCGGGAAACCCCTGTTTTTACTTACCTTTTCCCGGTAGTCCCCTGTATCGCTTCGTCTCCCGTTTTTCTCCGTTATTTTCTCCTGCTGGCGGCCATTTTTTCTGATTTGCCCTTCTATGGGCACAAAAAAAATTTGGTGCCCATAGATGGGTGGGGCGACACCGGAAGTTGTGTCGACGCACTTCCGGTCATGCGTAGAAGCTACTTTTGAAGCCGGCGGCAGCCATTTTTTGTGCCCATTCAAGGGCAAAGCGACACCGGAAGTTACGTTGACGCAACCTCCGGTGTCACACGGCTGCTGGTCCCGGATTCTGCAGTCCGGGACTTGGAAGGTAAGTATGAAGGACTGTCTTTAGTTGTCATCTCCTCACTCCATTGATCCCTGGGAACTGTGGTTCTTTGCTGGAGGGGAAAGCTGTAACTTGACCACCAACTGTGTAGCGGCTGCTATGCCTGCACATTTTATCCACTTCTGCCAAAAGAGGGCAAAAAAAACACCCTGTAGACTTTTTTTTAAAAAAAAATCCATAATAATGACTGTTGGAAAACAGAGCTTAATTTTTAGCAAAGCTGCTTTAGACCTAAAGCCCCTTCTTGAAGTGACAAATATACAGGCACATACATACATACTTCTATTTCTATGTCACCTTTCCACAGTTCAAACCATGCTCAAGGCAACTTACGACAGGAAAGGAAATGCATAGCGAGAGCATAGCAAAAGTGGTCATAAGCAATAAATGAAACATTTAAAAAATGCACAACCAAACTGAACAATTTCAACATAAATCGCAATCCGATCTATAATAAAAATACAGAAAATGAACAGCAACAACACCACACAACAAAATAAACCCAAACAACACCCCAGCTCACATAACAAAGGTTGTGGCCAGTGCATAACCCTATATATGACCATTTTCATATATGCCGTGTAAGTTTTTTAAAAGGGTTTACCTCTCACCAAAAGCCTATGGTAGTTGGAGATTGCCTTACTTCCAAGGAGTGAGTGTTCCACGTGGCTTTCGTTTAACAACTTTTTCTGTTTTGCAGTTTATATCATTTTAACTGCCCCAAGACAGGTAGCCCAAAGTAAGTCAGTCCTGTATCCATCCCATTCCGTGTGTCAAGCCCACAGCAGGACATTGAAATGTGGGTGAAATTGGGGTGTGTGTTTTTTCCTTCTGGGTGGAATGTTGCCCCCCCCCCCCGAACTCTGCCCTCAGGCTCTTTGAAAGGCAGTGACTACTGAACCTGACATCTGGTGGCACAAACATGCAGGGCAAGGAGAGCTGCCTGGGCAGGGTTTTTGCTCTCCTCTCCCAGGGCTGCCCAGCCAGCCAACCGCAGAATGTTTCGCCACCTCACTTGGAAGCACCCAGAGTGTAAATAAACCGCAAAGTGCAAGGTAACAAAGAGCTCTGAGCCCCGGCCGACTTCATTCTTGAGGCTTGGGCTGATCGAACTCTTGCTTCCTTTCCTGTCTGCTCCAGGAACCTTGGCAGACGTCCCCAGGGATCTGCACCCATTTGGTTCCGCTGTCTGCACCGCAGAACTGGCAGGTCTGCCACCCAGATGGCCTTCCCTCCCTGCAGACAAAACACTTCGCTGTGATGTGGACTCCCAAGACTCTGAGGCCAACCTTTGCTGCCTGCCTAGGAAGGAATGGAAATATTCCAAAGTTTGAAACCCCTGCAGAAACCAGAGGACTCCCCCTTGCCTCTCTTCCTTCAGCTCCTAACCCATCCCAGTTGTCCTTTGTAGGCTTTCCACCTTCATTGATGTTTTTTAAACATTACCTGCAGTCAACCTGCCCAACACCTATCCTTTCAAGATCAGTGGAAAGCACTTTGCAACTCTCCTCCACTTCCAAGCAAGTGGATTTGAGCCTTCAAGGGAGCTACGCTCTGTTCCAAATTGGTTCATTTTACTCCAGCGTGGTGAGTATCAAACTTCTACTCTACTCCCGGGTCAACATCTTTGAGAAAGAGCTCCTTGCAGATAATTCTGAGGTATATTCTCCAAAGGGATGTCTTTGTGCAACCTGTAGCGTTCGTACAGACATAGAAAGATCTCAGTGGCTTGGGACCGAAGCATCTCAAAGAGTGCCTCCCCCAATATCAGCCATCTTGGACCCTGGGCTGAGGCCTTGTTGACCCATGACAGAGCCTTCTTGGTGGTGGTTCTCTGCTTGTGGAATTGCTCTCCCTAGCGAGGTGCACCAACTTGGCTGTGAGTCCTGGAAGACCTGTTCCCTGCCTTGCTGGCCTGAGAGGCCCTGACTGACTCCAGCTACAAAAGCTGAGGCTGCTGAACAGACTCTTGGGGAGGGTTACTGTTTAGTGGGGCTGGTTGGAGAGGTGGTTATTATTATTATTTTGGCTGTTTTTGACTTTTTGTATCTTTATTTTTAAAGCTTATGATTTATGTGGAAATTGTTCAATTTGGTTGTGTACTTTTATTTATTGCTTGTGATTACTATTGTAATTATGCATATCACCTTGCATTGTGCCTTGAGCATGGTTTTAATTAAGAGAAGGTGGCATGAATGTAAAATTATGGTGATGATATACCTGATTCCATCATCACATACCCTCCAACGTTTCTCCAATGAAAATAGGGGTCCATAATAATAATAATAATAATAATAATAATAATAATAATAATACCTTGCAGTGGCAGTCACGAAATTAAAAGACGCCTGCTTCTTGGGAGAAAAGCAATGACAAACCTAGACAGCATCTTAAAAAGCAGAGACATCACCTTGCCGACAAAGGTCCGTATAGTTAAAGCTATGGTTTTCCCAGTAGTGATGTGTGGAAGTGAGAGCTGGACCATAAAGAAGGCTGATCGCCGAAGAATTGATGCTTTTGAATTATGGTGCTGGAGGAGACTCTTGAGAGTCCCATGGACTGCAAGAAGATCAAACCTATCCATTCTTCAGGAAATCAGCCCTGAGTGCTCACTGGAAGGACAGATCGTGAAGCTGAGGCTCCAATACTTTGGCCACCTCATGAGAAGAGAAGACTCCCTGGAAAAGACCCTGATGTTGGGAAAGATGGAGGGCACTAGGAGAAGGGGACGACAGAGGACAAGATGGTTGGACAGTGTTCTCGAAGCTACGAACATGAGTTTGACCAAACTACAGGAGGCAGTGGAAGACAGGAGTGCCTGGCATGCTCTGGTCCATGGGGTCACAAAGAGTCGGACACGACTAAACGACTAAACAACAACAACACCTCGCCCATCTGACTTGTCCCAGCCACTCTGGAAGGCTTCCAACATATATAAAAACATAATAAAACATTAAACATTTTTTTTTAAAAAAACCTTCCCTATACAGGGCTGTCTTCAGATGTCTTCTAAAAGTTGCATAGTTACTTATCACCTTGGCTCTGGGGTCGCATAACTCCATACCCTCCAACATTTCTCTGATGAATATAGGGATGTCCTAAGGAAAAGTGGGACATTCTGGGATCAAATCCGAAACCAAGATGGCTTCTGTAAATCTGGGACTATCCTTTGAAAACAGGGGCACTCAGAGGATCCACCATTATCAACTTCCAGGAGGAATCTGGAAACTTCTCTGCTTACTCAGGCTTTTGGTGGTGTGGCTGGTGGAGGTGAGCACCAAACAGGGTCATCATGCATGCTCCAGAAATCCCATGGTGTCTTGGTGACCATTGGATGAGTAAAAACTGTTGTATGGGGCAAGAGCTTCATTAGGAAACTTTGGCCACCAGTAGCAACCTTATTGCTGAGAAATTCTTGCAGGATTGTATGCTGATTTCCAGGCTGGCATTGATTAATCGTGGCAGGAGAGCAGGGTGTTGAATATTCTGCCATCAACACATGCCAGCACCCAGTGCTTTTTTTTCTAAAAGTAAAAAAAAATGTTTAGGAGTACTATCATTTTGACTCAAGAGAACCACCATTTTATAGTTCAAATCGGGGAAAATAAATACAGTAAATGGACAAAAGTACAAAGATTCACAAAATATTTAGGGGTATGCGTACCCCTGCGTCCCCCCCATTAAAAAAGCACTGCCAGCACCCATGTTCTTGTGGGCATGGCCCCATGGCAATGCATGGGGGTGGTCTTTTGCCGTGCATCCCAGCGAGCGGGGCCTCCTGCACAGGTGACCCTCCTTATGGCTTGTTCCATGTTTCGTTCATTCATTTATTGCATTTATATGCCACCTTCATTTTCCAGAGATGTACATGGTTCTCCTCTTCCCCATTTCATCTTCACAACAACCCAGTGAGGTAGGTTAGGTTAAGAGATGGTGACTGGCCCAAGAGCTCACCAAGTGAGCTTCATGGCTGAGCGAGGATTCGAACCCTGCTCTCCCAGATCCTAGTCCAACACTCTAACCATTATGCCACACTGGCTCTCCACCTCCTCATTCATGTGAGGTCCCTGACGCACCCAGCAGGTGGATCTTGCTTACAACACGAGACACAGAGGTGGCGTAAAAGAGGATGTACCTGTGCCCTAATGCAGAGGGGGGTTGGGGAGGTGGAGCACAATGTTCTAAGACTTTTGGGTTTTACTCAATGGCGGAAACCAATTACCGTACTCAATGCGTGAGTCAGTGGCCGATGAGCGTAATTGGAGCGTAATTGTTCCCATTGAGCATAATTGGAGTTAGTCATTGGAATATATTGCTTCCTTGCTCCGTGCCCAAAAATGCTGCTTCCGTACGTCCCGTGAATGGAGTCGTTTCCAGCAGAAAAGGTTAATAATAAAGCTCCTGGATTTAGTTTTGGATGCACAAATATACAACAGAAGATTGGCTTTGTTAAATCATAGTTGTAAAAGCAAGGCTAGGTCCCATGGGCGCCTTAAAACCTAATGCATTTGTTATGGCGTGTGCTTGCCTGTGTTACAACCTACAAATATTTGGGGTTTCCCCAAAGAAAAGCAGGCCAAATAAATGCAAACATTTATGTGAAGAACTCAGGAGGCCCACATTCATCTACCCCATCAACTTATCACTTCTATATTATCCCTGTATAATGCTGATATTTTGACATTTAGCACCTTGAAGTAAAGAACAAACTTACTGCTCTGATCCAGAGCTCGCCATCTTCTCCAATGAGCACAGAGAGCATTTATAAGGCATTTGCACGCACTTAATGGATATTAATAATGATAATAAATCACACCCAATATTGTATTGGGTTTTTATGCAAGAATTCCTAGCAGCTAAGATCAAAAAATAGCACTTAAAACCCATTGAACTTGTGGAAAGCCATCCAGAACAATAGAAGAACAGTAAATAACAAAAGCAGTCAGTGGGAAGCAGGGAGGGTTACTCCCCATAACAGATGCAACCCACCCCCTGCAAATAACAACAACAACAACAACAGCCCCTCAACCTCCTCAAAGATGTGCCAAATCTTAGCTAGGTTAAAGGTGGAGTCAGGAAGGATTCTCTGGAGATATTTCACAAATATTTCACAAATTTGGCACCACCACTGAAAAGGCCCTGCCTTACTAGTTCCCAGCCATAATTAGTTGAGACTCCTGCACTACAGGAGGACCTCAGGGTCCTTTCCAACTCTACAATTCTATGTTCCTATGATCTTATGATTCTATAAGTTTCAGTTCAGGCGGAGGGGGCACAGAGCAGGATCTTTGATGTTGAACCTACAGGAAAAGGTGGCCGTCCAATAATATGTGATTAACCTGCTTCTGCATCCAAATGAAGCCTTAAAAGGTAAAGGGACCCCTGACCATTAGGTCCAGTCGTGACCGACTCTGGGGATGCGCGCTCATCTCGCATTATTGGCCGAGGGAGCCGGCTTACAGCTTCCAGGTCATGTGGCCAGCATGACAAAGCCGCTTCTGGCAAACCAGAGCAGCACATGGAAACACCGTTTACCTTCCCGCTGTAGCGGTTCCTATTTATCTACTTGCATTTTGACGTGCTTTCGAACTGCTAGGTTGGCAGGAGCTGGGACCAAGCAACGGGAGCTCACCCCGTCACAGGGATTCGAACCGCCGACCTTCTGATCAGCAAGCCCTAGGCTCAGTGGTTTAACCACAGCGCCACCTGGGTCCCTAAATGAAGCCTAAGTCAATCTAACGCTGCGTGTTTTCATTCCTTATGACCTTTCCCCCTTCTGGGGCCATGTTACTCTTTCCCAGTCTTCCTCAACCTGCTGCCTTCCAGATGACACAAAAGCCCCTGGACCTATTTGTCTGCAATTTGGCAACTTTCTTAGCAAGGGGCTTCTACCCAGTGACTGCAATTTCCTGATAAATTGCCTACCAAACACATGGGGAGATTAAGTTAACCCCCACCTTATTTTTACCCACCCTAAAACTATAATGGTCGCCCTTGCCAGATGTTAGCCTTCTGAAATTTGGCAGGATCCCTTCTCTCAGATTCATGCCACTACCCTGCCCCCCCCAAAAAAGTTATAAAGATAAAGATAAAGGGACCCCTGACCATTAGGTCCAGTCGTGACCGACTCTGGGGTTGCGCGCTCATCTCGCATTATTGGCCGAGGGAGCCGGTGTATAGCTTCCAGGTCATGTGGCCAGCATGACAAAGCTGCTTCTGGCAAACCAGAGCAGCACATGGAAACACCGTTTACCTTCCCGCTATAGCGGTTCCTATTTATCTACTTGCATTTTGATGTGCTTTCGAACTGCTAGGCTGGCAGGAGCTGGGACCAAGCAGCGGGAGCTCACCCTGTCACAGGGATTTGAACCGCCGACCTTCTGATCGGCAAGCCCTAGGCTCAGTGGTTTAGCCCACAGCGCCACCTTAGATGTTCCTTTTCTTCTCTTTTTAAGCAGAATTTAAAGGTGCCCAGTGCACAAGTTCCTGGACCTATTTACTTGAAATTTGGCAGCCTTTATCCACTCTGAAGGGCTGGTGTGCCTGCAAATTCACTTCTGTCAAAGGGGACAACCAGGTGGAGCTGAGGGGTATTTCCCCATAAGGGAAAGTGGAGTTTGTGCGTGCGGGGAAGGGTAGCATCCTGCAGGGGAAGCCAAGGGCTGATTGCTCCCATTGCTTTGGATAGAACAACTGCAGCCACATGCCTAGGAATTAGACCTGGTTTTCATGGCCTCTTGATACTGAACATTCCATGTGGAACCAGGATGATGTGGGGACAGTGGCAAAGCTGCATGCTCCGCTACCGGGGGCGTAGAGAGCAGGCGGGGGCATGGCTGGCACGCATCCTGGGGGAATGGCACGCCACCTGCAAGGGCGTGGCGCGCATTCTGGGGGCGTGGCGCGCCACCTGTGGAGGCATGGCACCCGGCACACAGGGGTGCGCGGTGCCTGTCTGGGGGGGCACCGCAATGGCACCCTACTGGAATACTGGTGTCGGAGGTGGTCTGCTCCCTCCGCACCCCCGTTCCTCCACCAGTGTGGGTGGAAGGTGGCTCAGTCAGTAAAGTGCCAAGACCACATCCCAGGTTGGTTACATGAAATTTCAGCATGAGTGCAGTCAGCAAAGCAGGCTAAAAACCCTCTCTCCTGGAGCGCTCCTTTTAAACTCTGATTTAATAGAATCATCAAGTCAGAAGGGACCCTGAGGATCATCTAGTCCAACCCTTGCAAGGCAGGAATATGCATCTGTTCCGTATGGGGATCGAACCTGTAGCCTTTGCATTATCAGCACCAGGCTCTAACCTACAGATTTGATTTGATTTGATTTATTGTATTTCGTTCAAACGAATCCCAGAGCGGCTTACAAACAATAAATAAGTGTAACACAATAAATTGTACCTTAAAGACCAACTAAGTTTTTGCAACCAGACCCTTATATTTCAAGTGTATCTGAAGAAGTGTGCATGCACATGAAAGCTCATTCCAAAATAAAAACTTAGTTGGTCTTTAAAGTGCTACTGAAGGAATTTTTTTATTTTGCTTCGACTCAGACCAACACGGCTACCTACCTGTAACAATAAATTGTAATAGAGCATCACACAGCATATAGAAAAATTAGCAAAGCATCACTAAAGCAATTACAGTCTGCAAAACACTATTAACAAAACAGCAGCTAAAAAACAAGCCAAATATCACCATTACAATGAAAGTCAAATTATATTGTTGAAAAATCAATATTTATAATCCATTAATAATAATTATAATAATAATTTATAATCCATAAAATGGCATCAACAACATTAACAGAAAAGCAACTTTTAGAAAATGAGCTAAGCATTGATGCTTTTGAATTATGGTGCTGGAGGAGACTCTTGAGAGTCCCATGGACTGCAAGAAGATCAAACCTATCCATTCTGAAAGAAATCAGCCCTGAGCGCTCACTGGAAGGACAGATCGTGAAGCTGAGGCTCCAATGCTTTGGCCACCTCATGAGAAGAGAAGACTCCCTGGAAAAGACCCTGATGTTGGGAAAGATGGAGGGCACAAGGAGAAGGGGACGACAGAGGACGAGATGGTTGGACAGTGTTCTTGAAGCTACGAACATGAGTTTGACCAAACTGCGGGAGGCAGTGCAAGACAGGAGTGCCTGGCGTGCTATGGTCCATGGGGTCACGAAGAGTCGGACACGACTAAACGACTAAACAACAAAAAAGCATTGCAGTGTTCAGCCATGCAGCTGGTATGAGGCATTCTGGCATAGTATGAGAGACCGCAAACACCAGCTCACTTGAGTGAATAAATCAGTGGTGCAGATTAGAAGGGATGTGTGTTTTTGGACACTGAGAACAGAAGGCTGGCTCTTGGACCTCACTTTGCAAAACTCAAGCCACTCTGCAAAGCCACAATGAGCCCAAATGTCTGTAAAAATTACCTGTTGCCCCTAAAGAGGAGGTGGTCTGCATTGATCTCAAGAGCAGCTTCGCTCTCCCCCAAATCCTCCGAAATGAAAGGGACCTCGCAGTGACTTCATCATGTAAGCAGTACAGTTAAAAATGGCAGCCTTTGTCTACACCTAAATATCCAAAAGACGGCAGCCGGTTTCGGTTCAAAGCTGCTTGTCATAAGTGGGTGTAATAATGTTCGTTGGTGAGCTGCAAATTAAATCCAGAGCACCAAAACAGTAAACTTGCTCCCTCGTCTAGCACCGTTTCATTTCAGGGGTCTCTCCAGAGGCGTTACCTCCATCAAGGCTTTTTTTTCTTTTTCGGGTGGGGAGGTGCATTAAAGACAGAAACTTTCCAGGAGTTCAGCAAAAGTTAAAACAAACCTGCGTAATGTGAAACTTGGGGCTGGAGCAGAGTGGAAAGTCTGCTTCCCCGCCTGCCCGCCTGCCTGCCTGCCCTGCCCCCACCAGATGGAAGCAACACCCCCCCCCACACACACACACACACCCCAGACCATCCTGTAAAGCAGAGAGCTTCTGTTGGAGCGAGGCTGGCTACATCAGCGCTCTCCAGGGGCCTGCTATGGCTCTCCAATAAAGCTGTAAATTAGAGACAAAATAAATAAAATTCGGGGCGAGGAGGATGAAAATGGCATGGGTAGGGAGCAGAGGCCAGAATGAAGTGACCTTCCCTTTGGTTAAGTAGGTGTGAGGTGGGTCTTATCAAGGAGCTGCAGGAGAGGCCCCTGGATTTGGGGAGCTCCCGGGGGCAGGAGGAAGCCCATCTCAAAGCACTGGCCTCGGCTGCAGCTACAAGGTGCCCCTTCGACATCAGCCCTCGCAAATCATATCCAAGAAAGGCAGTCCTTTGCTCCAAGAAAGAGGAGCAAGGCATCGAGGCAAATGAGACCTGTTTCTGCTGAAGGGGCAGGCCTGCAGGGCCAGGGCACGCTCCGATTTTCCACTTCATTCATGCCTCCCGAGTTTTCTTTGACTTTGGGAAGGTTTGCAGTGAGAAGCAGAGTTCTTCCCAAAGCAGGACCTTCAGAAGCTATCGATGGAGAGCCAGAGTTGTGCGTCACATGCAAGCCATTGACCAACCATGTTGTTTCTGATACTGTGGGCAGAATAAGCCCTCTCTTCTTGAGAACCATCCTCTTCAGCAGTGCTTTCCTTCTCCCAAAAGACGTGAGCAGAGGACTATCCGTGGCTATTAGCCATGCCTCTACGGTCGGGGCAGCAATGCTTCCGAATGCCACTTGGTGGAAACTCAGGGCCGGCCAACCCATGAGACAGGCTGACACAGCTGCCGCAGGCAGCAGAACCCCAAGAGCTGGTGCCCCACCTACACTGACGCCTCCATCGCTGGCAGAGAAGCAGCAGTGGCTTCTGGCAAGATCTCGGAAGATCTCGTCGAAATCTCATGCAATCTCGTGAGCTCCATGAGAGCTTGAGAAATTTTGGCAAGATCTTGCCCAAACCCCACTATCCCCACTGCTTCACAGGTGCTACCACACATCCCAGGTAAGGGAGGCGGGGAGGCGGCAGTTGGCTGCAGGGAAGCTGGGGGGAGAACCTTCCCATTCTACCTCAGATGCCCAAACAGGGTGGGCCAGCCCTCTGGAAATCCCTGGAGAGTGGTCTTGTGCTCAAATCCTACTTGTAGGGTTCCCATTAGGGCATCTGGTTGGCCCCAGTGAGAACAGGATGCTGAACTAGATGGGCCCCTGGCCTGATCCTGCAAGCTCTTCTGATCTTATATAATAGGTGCTAGAAAGGACTTCCTTACTTTCATGCATATTTGAAAGTGGAGCTCTGCTTGAGATTGTGTAGTGTTAACAGGTTTAGACTTCACTTAAGCCTTCGTCAGAAGTCAAGGCTGGTGAATCTATCAAACCCAGCTCTTATTATTTTTGAGTCATGAAAATTCATATTTTCCTAGTGCTGTGTGCAATGTTGCCTTAGGTACATTTATTGAGGAAGGAAATTTCCCCTGTTACATTATGCATTTTTATGTAATATTTTCACTAACATGCTAAGTGTTCACATATTTGCACATGTTGCTTGGCTGCAGAACGGGCACTGCAAAATTCGGAGACGTGTGAATTTTGAAGGATGAGTTATGTTTCAGTTCACATGTTGTTTGGGGAAATGTGGACTAAGTAGGTTCTCTTTTAAATGCAATCTGAATTGAGTTTCTCCAAGGGATACCCAGCCTCACCCCCTTACTTCTTCCAGGTGAGAAATGTTTCCCTTCTGCTCTCCTGGGAACTCCCCATCTTCCCATCTCCCTCTTTCCAGTGCTTGTTATCTTTCCAGTTTCCTCCCTCCCTCTTTCACCCCTCATTCTCTCCTGCGGCCAGGCTGGCTTTCTGCTTTCCTAACAGAAGCGGGATCGCTCCCTTTACTATAGAACTGGCTGCCCAGTATGATGTCTTAGAACAGCTGTGGCCTATCTGAAGAACTATCCACACAAACAGATGTTACGGGCATGTACTCCTGGTCTTTAGAAACCTCATGAAGGAGCTTGGGGTACCTGGGGGCGGCCTCAGTTGCACTGTCTGTAACAGGGCTTTTCTGTGCATGGAAGACAAGAAGCAGGTTGGGAGGATTAAATCTCTCTCCTCCTACCCTCTCCCACAAACCAAATGATTTGGGACCATAGCTGCCAAGTTATCCCTTTTTTAAGGGATTTTCCCTTATGCTGAATAGGCTTCCTCGCGAGAAAAGGGAAAACTTGGCAGCTATGTTTGGGACTCATTTGGGACCCTGAACTGGCTTCTGGGCGGAGCCTTTCAGCCCAGAGAAATGTACATACAGCAGCCAATTCAGACACACTGTTTATGGATATCCCTTTGCATTCTCCTGGGTTTTGATCCTTGACCCAAAGGTGGCCATCCTTGAACATGGAAACTTCAAAAAGGAAGTGGTTGTGTGGTTAAGTTACAAAGGTATCACTTGTGAATTGAACCAGTGCAATGGATTCTCATCCCACCCGTGTGTGTGTGTGTGTGTGTGTGTGTGAGAGAGAGAGAGAGAGAGAGAGAGAGAGAGTAGCTCAGGCATCCCAACATAGCTGCCAAGTTATCCCTTTTTTACAGGGATTTTCCCTTATGCTGAATAGGCTTCCTCGCGAGAAAAGGGAAAACTTGGCAGCTATGATCCCCAAACTTCAGCCCTCCAGATGCTTTGGACTACAATTCCCATCATCCCTGACCACTGGTCCTGTTAGCTAGGGATCATGGGAGTTGTAGGCCAAAACATCTGGAGTGCTGCAGTTTGGGGGTGCCTGGTATAGCTACTGCTAATAAGGTAATTATCACTGTCTGGACTTGTCTGCATTTCATTACCTTCCAACATCACTGTTTACAGTTCCCTACCTTCCATATATTTTTGCAACCTGGGAAAACACTTGATGCATCTGATGAGATTGGACTACAACCCACAGTTACACTTGTGAGTCTTTAAGGTGCCACAAGACGACACAAGCACACTTCCTACCCCTCTGGGGATTTATTTCTGCTGTTTGTTCTTGTATCAGCCCATTCACTTAAGTTTTCGTTGCTCTATTTAGCAGTATTAAATATGCTATTAAAAAATTACCGGCTTTTATTATCTTTTTTTTTTAAGTATAGCCAAATGTGGAAGCAGAGTAATCTTAACTAGCAGCCATTGGTAGCCCTCTCCTCCTCCATAAATTGGCCTAATTGTCTTTTAAAGCCACCCAAGTTACTCCCCATCGTTGCTTCTTGTGGGAGGGAGTTCCACAGTTTAACTATGCTCTGCATAAAGAAGGACTTCCCCTCCTCTGCCCTGAATCTTCCAGAATTCAGCTTCATTGGGCACCCACAAGCTTCTAGCGTTGTGAGAGAGGAAGAACAACCGATTCGAGTCTGAAACAAAGGACAATAGCAAGGTATGGAGATTCAACATTTTTTATTATTATTATGGAAGTCTATAAAATAGCCACATCGATATTTCCCCCCCTTATAAGATCACAAAATACACAACATCCATTTATTCAACATGTCACAGGGGCGGGTTTGCTGGGGTGCCCCCAGTGAAATCGACGGGAGCCCCACCCAAGCAAAGCAGCCGGGCTCCTGGTCCTTTCAGCCGAGCGTATGAAAGAGAGACAGAGATTCCAGGTAGACTGAGCTCAATATTATATACACATGAAGAAACCACATGACACAAAGCACATCTTCACACGGCACCACGAAATACCCCTACCCAACAGGTGCTTATTTCTTTCAATATTAAGAAACGACAGACACAACATGAGCAATGGCAAGGGGGGGAGTATCTCCTGCACATCCCTTAGGGAAAGGGCACTCTAACCATTCACTGCCAGGAGGCTGCCACAGGAGACGCCCACCCCCCGCAACTCCTTCCATATTGGGTCACATGCAAATAAAAACATATTAATTGCTTTCTTTTCCCTTGCAGACAAGTTTTCTTTCTTTCTTGTTGTTTTACAATAAAGGAGGAGGCAGAACAGGGGCGAGATATTCCATACTTTACTAAATAACAAATATTTTTTTTCTTAAAAAAAGAAACAGGCGAACTTTTCTTTATACTAAATATCTATTTTGAATTATAACAAAAATAGTACTTATAATAACAATAACAATAATAAGTTTATAAACGCAGAACGGGAAAAAAAACACCACGCCACCTTTGTGTATAAAATAATATAGCAAATTGGAACTGTGCCAGCAAATTTAAAAAAGACACACAAGACAAGACACATATTCTGAGACTCAAAAGTGCTTCATCCTGCAAACTGCAGTAACAATTTTAATATCTTTTATTCTTTTAGTCAAGTTATATTAGTTAGGAATGGTAAATCAAACAGGAGCTATTCTTGCCTAGATACAACGCACACGTATGCATATATATATAAAGTTTATAAATGTATGCCTCTTATATTTCTCCCCCTTCCCCCCCCCCATTACTACCCAGCAACCAGCCTCGCCAGTTGCCCACCCGACACAAACCTCAGCACTTTTATATAGCTGGGGGTAGCATAGGTCTGCTGTTCTGTGGGAGGGAACAGGTTGGCAAACCTTAGGGAGGGAAGAAGGGAAGCCAGAGCTGATCTTGTGAACCGAAACAAAAGGCAAAGGTGGATTTATCTTTAGAATCATAGAATGGTAGAGTTGGAAGGGACCCCCGAAGGTCATCTGGTGCACCCCCTGCAATGCAGGAATCTCAGCTAAAGCGGGGTTTGCAATCCTTTCCCGTGCATCTTAAGACTCGTGCCTCACCAGGAGTGAAAAAGAGGGTGGGAGCAGCAGACGAGACCTGGCGCCCCCCAAATGCTTTGCCCCAAACATCTGAAGGACAGCGATGGCTCAAGTCGGGCCCTCAGCATGCAGTGGTTAATTTTTGGGTGGGGAAAGTGCCAGGGCTCTAAGCCCATCAAGGAAGTTATTTGCTTTTTTTCATTTATTTCTTACACTTAGGTCAGGCATCCCCAAACTGCGGCCCTCCAGATGTTTTGCCCTACAACTCCCATGATGCCTAGTAGCAGGACCAGTGGTTGGGGAAGATGGGAATTGTAGTCCAAAACATCTGGAGGGCCGAAGTTTGGGGATGCCTGATTTAGGTATATACCACTTTTTCCTCCATGGAGTTCCCGGCAGCCTAGATGGCTTGCCCCCTCCTCCTCCCCCCATTTTGTCCCTACAACAACCCTATGAGGTGGGTTAGTCCAACCCAAGAGATGGCAGCTAATGATTTGGCATTTGAATTGGCTTTGATTAAAAAAAAAAAATCCTTCCTTGCTTGCTTCCTTCCTTCCTGCGATCCACAAGTCCCAGGGGCTTTGAGAGTTCCCCTGCAAACTGGCCACAGCCTGAACTCTCGTGGCTGACCTCAGCTAACCAGGGAGGGCTGCTCAAAATTATTTCAGCTACACACAGAAAGCGCCTGCCTCCAGAATTTACCCTGTTTCTCCAAGGTTTGGAACTTTGCTTTCAGACATGACCGGTTCTGAAGTCCCGCAACTGATGAGGAAGTTACGGGATCCGAGAGCCTTCAACACGTCAGAGCAACTACTTGGGTCCAAGGATCCATAATAATGTAATTATTTTTTCAAAAGCAACAACAGCAACAACAACCTGGTGGTAAACATGGCTAACAATGTGGGCAACCATTGTTCTGAATTCAAAGGATGGCCCCAAAGGATGGAAACCCATTTCCTTAAATAGAAATTTCCTTAAATAGATGGGGGAGAGCAGGGATGGGGGCTTTCCCCATGGCAGGGTGTGTGTGAGAGTGTGTGGATTCTCTCTCTTGCAAAGTAACAACAGTTTGGCTTAAGGGCGCAAGAGCACATTAAACGCTCAACTGTGCATAAGGGAAGTTCGATGCAATGATCACCATAGCTTTGGGTTGGATGGTGGATGGCAGGATAGGACCAACAGAGGATTTCAACATGGGCGGCAGAGCATCAGCTCCAGAAAACCGTATTTTGCTCCTGAACCCCATTCTTGACATTTGTCACTGACCCTCGTCATCCTAGTTAGAAGGGGAGGTGGCCACAGGCTTTGAAATTTGGCTGGTGATCGGAGAGTTTTGGTGCTCCCCAGGCACAGAGAAGCTTCTTCTCAGGAGAGTCCACAGGCCAGTTCTTCAGTGTTACATTTCCACAGCAATGATTTTAAAACAGGTGTCTTAAAATCAGCCAGAAGAACAGGCCAAGGAGTCTCAACTGCAAAGACTCCCAAGTCCCCAAGGCTCTGCTGAAGATGGGCTCCTAACTCATGCCTAAGCCTCCGGATGATTTAAAAGGGGGGAAATCAATGTTCTTCCTCAGCCGTTTTTCTGACAACTTCCCCATGCGCGTCTTCAACACACAAGGAGCTGAGCATCAATGTGGTGTTGAGGCCCTGCAAGCATGAATACGAATGGCATAGCAGTTTCAACGCCAGACCCTGTTTAAGCTGGCATCCTGGTATCTCCTGGAGGCATAGGGTAGGTACAGCAACGCAAAAAGGTATTCCGCCCACCAATACACAATACTGACTTTAGCCAGACCCCACTGAGGGGGGTCCTCATGGCCACTCTCTCTAAAGAAAGCAAAACCAAAAAAAAGATATTTCCCAAATGTTGTCGCAGGTCACTGACCAGTTTAACACTGATGCTTCGAAGGTCAGGATCTGCCAGAGGTCACTCGCTACCCCGACCCCGGTCAGGTAAGGCTTCTGACAGAAGGGCAGGACACCCATACCTCAGGGGGGGGCAGCAAAGAGCAGGGGGTCCTTAACCCCAAGAAAGAGCAGCAGACAGCAGCAGCAGGAGCAGCGAGGAACCTCTCCTTGCAACAAAAACGCCTCTGTTTCGGATTATATTTATATATTTATAGATATAGATATATATATATATGTGCATATATTAACATTTACATACTGTTTATAGCCAAGACAATCCCCTTCTGTTTAGTGTTAAAACAAAACAAAACAAAACAAAACAGAATCCATCCAGGTGTTCTCCGCAACCTGTCCCCCGCCTGCCCACCCCTCGCACTAATGCGCCACCGTCGTTTTGGCATATTCATCGGAGAAGGCTTTGCCCAAGAGGTGGCAGGTGAGAGGTCTCCATCGTCCATGGGAGGCTGGGCTTTTTCCTTTCCATTCCTCCATTCTGGGGGCCCTCAACCTCCCCAACCAAGAGAAAGCAAACCGAGGGTCCGGTTTACACAGTGGCACCCAGCATGGCTTCTGTCTCTGTCAAGATTTCGTTCTGGTTCGAGTCGAGTCCGAAAAACTTGACCTTGAGCCCGTCCACCGGGTGGACGACGGGCACCAGCGTGATGCGGGGGAAAGTCCTGGTGGCCAACTCAAAGCGGCTGGTGCTGGCCAGCTCGATGGCCAGCGCCTTGAGGAACAGCTTGGCCAGGTGCTTGCCCAGACAGGTCCTTACGCCACCGCCAAAAGGGAGGTAGTGGAACCTGCCGTCTTTGTCTTCTGTGCGGCCCTGGGCAAAGCGGTCGGGGTCAAACACGTCCACATCCTTGAAGACGGGAGCCGTGTCGTGAGTGTCCCGGATGCTGTACATGACACTCCAGCCTTTGGGGATTTGGAAGCCCTGTGGAGGAAGAGGAGGAGGAGGAGAATTTAAATTCAGTTTGAATCTGTTTTCAGTTTACTACAGGTTAACAATAATAATAATAATAATTTATACCCTGCCCATCTGGCTGGGTTTCCCCAGCCACTCTGGGCAGCTCCCAACAGAATATTAAACAGAATAAAACATCAAACATTAAAAACTTCTCTAAACAGGGCTGCCTTCAGATGTCTCCTAAAAGTCAGATAGTTGCTTATTTCCTTGACATCTGATGGAAGGGTGTTCCACAGGGTGGGCACCACCACCAAGAAGGCCCTCTGCCTGCTTCCCTGTAACCTTACTTCTCGCAGGGAGGGAACCGCCAGAAGGCCCTTGGAGCTGGACCTCAGCGTCCGCACTGAATGATGGGGATGGAGACGCTCCTTCAGATATACTGGGCTGAGGCCATTTAGGGCTTTAAAAGTCAGCACCATCTTCTAAAAGTCAGATAGTTGTTTATTTCCCTGACATCTGATAGGAGGGCGTTCCACAGGGTGGGCGCCACCCCGAGAAGGCCCTCTGCCTGGTTCTTTTGAATGTTTTAGCATTCGTGTTCTCCTCCCCCCCCCCCCGGTGACATTTTTTTTAGTTTTGCAAATAAAAGGTACAAATAAACCAAAAGATTATGATGAGATAAGAGACTTATTAACAGACTGGTTCCAGTTTCACCAATTAAATGACATATTTAAGATAGACCGGATGCCCCTTATGCAAGCAGGATCTGACCCCATGAGCCCCCTCCCCCTCCTATGGTCTCCAGCAACAGACATTCAGAAGCATGCCTGCCAGAGCACAGCCATTGTGGCTAGGGGCCAGATCACTTTAGAGGGATCTCTTTAAGTTGCTGTGCACTTGGTGACTTTCCATTTTGGTAGGCGTGTCGCCTGGGGAAACTTTTATGGAAAAGCAACAGGGAAGCAAATAAATGCAGGCACAATTGTGCAAGGCATTCTGCTCTAAACAAAACTGAACCCCATGCCATGTGCAGCAGATCTCCTGCCAGGCCCCCTTCCTCACGCAGCGAGCCAGAGATGCTAGAGGGCTCTAAGGCAGGTCCCCGTACTCACGTCCAGCTCGAAGGTCTGCAGCACCGTCCGGTACCCTCCGGAGATGGGGGTGAAGAGCCGCAGGACCTCCTTGATGACGCAGTCCAGGTAGAAGAGGCTGCTGATGGTGTCCATCTGGAGGGAGCCCTCGCAGAGGCACCCGTTGTGGAGAATGCCTTTGCTCCTCAGCTCCTCCCGGAGCTTCTCCAGCACCTTGGGGTGCTTCAGGAGCTGCATGATCAGGGAGGTGCTGGCGCTGGCCGTAGTGGCGTAGGCAGCAAAGATCAGCTCAAGGGTGCCGTCCTGAAAGGGAAAGAGAGATGTGCGTTATGAGAGAGAGAGAGAGAGAGAGAGAGAGAGAAAGAGAGAGAGAGAGAGCGCCATGGTCAGACCCATGGAGTCGCAGGTTCAAATCCCCATTCTGGCGCCCCTGCATTATAGGAATGCTTTGGGACCAGGGAAGCAGCTTGCTTGCCCTCTGGGGGGGATGGGGGGGGCTTTCGTTCCCCTTATCAAAGTTTGCCTTACCCCTTATAGGTACCCGCTGGACCACTTTAGCCTGTGGAACTGGCACTCTTACAGGCCCCACATAATACCCAACACACATTTGGGAAGCACTCAGTCTTGCAGTGTGACAGCACCTAAACTCTGGAACTCCCTGCCTATTGAGAACAGGCAGGCAATTCATGTACTCTTTCTGCTGCCTGCTTAGACAAGGCTCCCCAGACGTGTAAAATGTGGATGCGCATTTTAGTTGAATGAGTTGTTTTTAATGATTTTGTTTTCTTTGTAAACTGCTTTAAGGTGGCTTCCTTCCTTCCTTCCTTCCTTCCTTCCTTCCTTCCTTCCTTCCTTCCTTCCTTCCTTCCTTTCTTTCTTTCTTTCTTTTTGCAGCCAAGGGGTGTATACATTTTTTTAAATAAAGGAATCCTTTTAATTTCCCCTAAAGTTCCAACAGATTTTACACATTTTGATTGATTAAGTGATTGATTGACTTAATTTATTTCTTGCCCTCCCTCCCAAAGGGACCCAGAGCAGGAAACACATCAGAAATAAAACAATACGATAAAAAACAGCCAGAAACAATCACCTAAATAAAAACAATTAAAAACACTTGAGCCGTGTGTGGCTGATGCTGTTCAGCAGAGCAGCCATGAGACCACCAGCATCAAAAGCCCCTGAACTGAGCAGGACTGAGGTGAGCTCCACCCCACCCACCCACTCGTGTGCCTGTGACCCCCAACCTCCCAGCCCCCCTGGAGGTGAGAAGCAGCGATGGTAAGTGACAGACACCAGGGCATATCCAGAGCTGAAGTGATGTGCAAAGCCAGACAAGGCACAGGCCTTCCTCTCCTAAAGAAACCATTTCTCACAGTGGTAATATAGGAGAGAGAAGCCCAGCCCCCTTCAGCCTGCTGCCCTCCAGGTCCTTCAGATGAGAGCATGGCTGGTGTTGACTGGGGGCTGTTGTGACTTAGCATCCAAATTACCTAGAGGTCCCCAGTCTGGAGAAGGTTGGCCAAGTTCCTATGGGAAGGCAGAGCAACATAGGCAGCTGCTTTATGATGCAGAGTCAGACCATTGCATCCCATCGACCTCAATATTGTCTACGCTGACTGGCAGCAGCTCTCCAGGGTCCAAGGCAAGGTTCTCTCCCACCCTACCTAGAGATACCTTTGAGGAGATGCTCTGCCACTAAACTACAGCCCTTTCCCCCGACCATGTTGTTTTATTGCAGGAGAGGCCGGTGTTTATCCTGCCATCCTCCCTGTGCGAGAACAAGAGCCAAGGGCTCCTTGCGGCCACCTCGGCTGCCTCTTCCCGGCCACCCAGTCTCAGCCTACCTTCAGTTCCTGCATGGTGAGCTCCTTGCCGTGTTCCTTGCCGCTTTCAATCAGGAGGTCCAGGGCGTCGGAGTAGTCCTTGCCCTGCGTGTTCTGCAGCTTTTCCCGGATGGCTTTCTCCAAGCTCTTCTGCAACAGCTCTCGAGCACGGATTCCCTGGAGGGAAAAGGAGGAGGTTGGAACCCAGAAAAAGCAGCTTCCACAGAGCAAAGCCCACGTCCTGCTCTCTTTTCACTCTCAGCTGCGCCTCTCCTGGAGCATCACAAAAGTATAGCAAACCCCAAGGTCATCTGCTCCAGCCCCCTGCAATGCAGGAATCACAGCATCGCCAGGTGAAGCACCCCACACCTGCAGGGAGAGGGAGGGCAAACAGCCCAGCCGACCCTCCAAAATCAGAGCCATTTGGACATGCTCCAAGATGCTCTAACACTACCCAACAGTGAGGTCAGTATATTCCCGTACTGTCTACTCTGCTCTCTGGGGTCTTGGGCACAGAGACTGTTCCCCTTCCCATCGCCTGCTTAACTGCTCACTTCCATCCCAAGGATCGAACCCAGCACCTTCTGTAGGCCCAAATGTTCTTCTTCCAAGCCACCTCTCCTAACCAAGGCGTCTCTTACCTTCCGGTAGCCGCTAAAAGGCAGGTCCACAGGCAAGGAGAAGACGTTCTCCATGAACTGCTGGTAGACCTCAAAGAGCTGGCTGAGGTCTTCCTCCGGGATCCGGAAGCCCAGCAAGACCCGGATGGCCATGCGGAAGGTGAGCTGCTGGGCTTCGTAGTAGACGTTGATGGGATCCGGGTTGCTGCTCCATGCCCTCAAGGTGTCCTGGATCACCAGCTGGATCTTGGGAAGGTAGCTCTCCAGGGCTTCGTGGCTGAAGATTTTGGAGAACACCTGAAATGGAAGGGACGGGTGTTTCAGGAAAACACCAGGAAAAGCTTTCTGACAGTTTGTCAGTGGAACGGACACCCTGGGGAGGTGGTGGACTCTCCTTCCTTGGAGGCTTTTAAGCAGAGGTTGGATGGATGGCCATCTGTCAAGGATGCTTGAGCTGAGATTCCTGCATAGCAGGGGGGGTGGATTACTTGATCCTTGGGGTTCCCTTTCAACTATGCAGTTCTATGATTCTATGAGCATTGAATCCTGAGCGCTAAGAAGATAGGCAGGCAGGCAGAGGCCACCTGACACTAGAAATGGCTTCATTGCTCCTTGGCTGCCATTCGGCACAGGCAAGAATCACTGCTTCCCTACAAAGGAAGGTTGCAGGGTTTGGGCAAAGGCAAGTAGGAGGCAACATTGGAGAAGTTCGTAAAATTATGCGCAGCATGGGAAATGCGGGTAGAGAGAAAATGCTTTCTCCCTCTGTCGTAACACTTGGACTCATGGATGGCCAATGAAGTTGAAAGATTCAGGAGAGACATAATAAAGTCCAAGTTAATCTATGGAACTCTCTCCCACAGGTTGCCTTTGGAAAAGTATTAGAGAAATTCATGGAGGAGAGGTCTATGGATGGTCACTAGCCATGATGGCAACGTTCTGTCTTCACAGTTGGCGGCAGCAACATTGGTTCTGAATACCAGAGCCCTGGCACAGAGAAATGTCGTGGACCAGCCTTGCCCCTCCTGGCCAAGTGGGGGGAATGGCATTGATGACTCAAATATCTGAACACCAAGAAAAGACAGATAAGATACTTCTTCACACAGCACAAACTATGGAACTTGCATGAGAACATCAGAAGAGCATCTGCTGGATCAGCCCAGGCCCATCGAGCCCAGCATCCTGTTCTCAGAGTGGCCAACTAAATGCCAGTGGGAAACCAGGGAGCAGAACATGAGCGCAAGAGCAGGATTCTCTCCTCCCATGGATTCCAGCAAATGGTCTTCAGAAGCCTTGCTGCCTCCAACTGTGGATGGCTAGGAGCCATCGGCAGCCTCTCCTTCTAAAGATGGCTTTAAAGGAGGATTCGGCAAACTCATGAAGGCTATCAGTGGCTCCTCGGCATGACAGTTACGCTCTGCCCCCATAGTTAGGAGGCAGCAATGCTTCTGAAGACCAGTTGCTGGAAGCCGCAGGAGGGGAGAGTGTTCCTCTTGTGCTTGGATCCTGCTTGTGGGTTTACCCTTGGGTCAACGGGTTGGCCTTTGTGAGAACAGGAAGCTGGACTCGATGGGCCATGGGCCTGATCCTGCAGGCTCTTCTGTTCTCCTTCAAGGCTCCCATAGCCTCACTCTTGCAAGCGGCAGTCTCTCCAGTCCTGATATTTATGTTCTGCCCTGTGTTGCCTCTCTCGCCCTCCCTCCGCCCTTCGGCGGGAATCCTGGGCGGAAGGAGAGTGTTTGCTTACTTTTTATTAACTGACATGTGCGACGCTGCTGCCACTGCCATGATCTGCCCCCCTCCCCGCCCCCCAGCTCCAGTAGCAGCGGGGAGCACGCGCCAAGGTAAAGCTCAGGCGGCCCTGTGCGATGCAGCCGTCTCCAGGAATCTGGCTCGTGTCAAGGAGGGCTTGCGAGGTGGGGGGGTTGGAGATTGGGGAAGGCAAAGGAAGCAAGGACCTCTCCGCTTGCAGGGCTGGAGAGATCCTTGCTCCAAGAGCCTCGCTTTGCAAGCTGTGCGGGAGAGAGAATTCCCCCCTGAAGCCACGCACACAGATCTGTTCAGCCACTGGGATCTGCCCAGGAAAAGGAACTGTTTCTTGGAGGCAGCTCTGCCCTGCCACGGCACGGCACGGGGCGCCTTCTGCTCTGGTTTTGTTTAGTCAAATAACACCCCCCGTTTTTTAATGGCCTTTGCTTCAGCGCCAACAATGCCTGCTTCATAAGGAGGGCTAAGCCTGACTTGCTCTGCGTTCCTAGGTGGGGGGGTGGGGGCAGCACCAGATTTAGGGCAGTCTGGGGACACCAAGCCCAGGGGGCAGTAAATAATAATGTATTTATACAGGTACCTACTAAGAAGATCTATAAGAAAGCAACTGTACCAAAAGGAATGATTGTGAATGTGAAAATAAATATAGGGGGGCACCCAATTTTGTCCTCTTAGGGGTCTATCTTACCCCAAAGTCCTGGTGGGAGGCATAAGCTCCCCTGCATTAGAAATAAACGAAAAGCAAAACTGAGTCTGTTCTGGGATCTCAGGCCAGAGTTTGACCTTCTCCAAAAGGGACACAAAATGTCCCACAAGCAGGATCAGAGCTCAGGAGCCCTCTCCTCCTGCTGTGCTTTCCAGCAACTGCTTTTCAGAAACATCGCTGCCTTCAGGTGTGGAGAGAGGACAGGAACAGATGCCAGCCTAGGTGGGTCATTGGCCTGATCCAGCAGGCTCTTATGGTCTCCCTGTAGGAAAGGAAGCCTGCCAAGAGGGAAGGCGAAGAACCCACCCCGGTCCCACACAAGCCGGTGCAGGAGATCAGCCACATTTCTCTTTCCTCTTTTTATTTACTTCCAATATTTAGATACCGCCCAGAAGTCCTCTGGGCAGCTCAACAGGGAAACGGAAGCCCATGAGAGGTCTGGGCTGCACTGCGTCAGAGGAAGCTACTGCATACAGAGTCAGACCACTGGGTCCACCTGCTCAGTATCGCTGACTCTGACTGGCAGCAGTGCCTCTCTGGGATTTCGGGCAGCAGACCTATGTGGAGAGGCAAGAGGGCTCTGAAAAATCATCCCCCTGTGGAAATCCCAACAGGCTCTCTGCATTCCCCTCTTACCTTTGTAGATTAATACCCCTGCGCCCTCTAGTGAGCAATTGCAGAATAGCTCTTCCTATTCCGCCCCCCCCCGCACCCCCACCCCAACAGGCCATCCGCCGCCTTCTAGACTGCACAGGTGTCCTGGGAATCGCAGAGGCAGAGACCTGACCAGTGGAGCGGAGATGAAAGAACTAGGAGACATGCCCAAGCCATGCTCTCTGCTTCTGCAAGGCCACCCTGTGATGCCTGAAGGTAGATATTGGCAGAGGGGGAACAATGCAATTGCTAAGCAGTCAGGGGAGGGGGTGTTAAAAAAAATGGAGCCTTTCTTTAGCAAAAGTAATCAAGGATCCAGACTGTATGCACCATGTAGCAATCGAGTCTTTATCTATCATGCAAAGCAGGCACAAAGGCGATATTTGGCTGGGTCTCTCCACAATCAAAAGGGAGTCTCCTGCAAATGCTAAGAAGAGCCTGCTGGATCAGGCCAGTGGCCCATCTTGGCCAGCATCCTGTGCTCACAGGGGCCAGCCAGATGCCTGCAGAAAACCAGCAAGCAGGATCTGAGCACAAGAGCGACACTCTCCCCTCCTGTGGTTTCCAGCAACTGAGATTCAGAAGCATCGAGGTCAAGCAGAGCTAGGAGCCCATCAAGACTCCTCTCCTCCTCCATGAATTTGTCTAATCCTCTTTTAAAGCCAACAAAGTCAGTGGCCGTCACTGTCTCCTGCACAGGCGAGTTCCACAAGTTAACTATGCACTGCACAATAAATGACTTTCTTTTATCCGTCCTGAGCCTTGCAACCCATAATTAAATACGCATCGACTTGGCAAGGAAGCTGGTCACTTAGATCCACACAGAGGTTCTCCTATGCCACCACCACCCCACCTCACCTTGCCCCCCTTGACATTGTGAAACTGTGCTTCATTCCCTCCCCACATTTCCCTGCTACCTGGGAGACTACGACAGAGGTGGTCTTGCCCCAGACTTGCTCAAGGGAAGCCAAGTAACATCACACACGTTGTGGTAGGGCTGAGATACATTTCACATGGAACACTCCACTGAACTCTATAACCCAAACCAACCCTGGAGCCACTCAGCAGGAATGTCTGAAATTTGGGAGCTTTTGAAGTTGTGGAATCGGTTGTTAATTATTATGTCTCCGAGTGCAGAAATTGCACAGAGCCGGTGATATTTTTATACGCCTGCTGGAGACACTCTATCCGAGTTTTCTGGAGTGACGCTGCTAGACAAAGGTCTCTTGCCATTGGTGGAGTTTCAGTCCCATTGGATGCTCCCGACAACATCTTTTACACATCAGCTAGGGCGGCAGGGCCAGCTCATGGCGGTGATCCTTTTAGAGGCAGAACGTAATGGTTTCCCCAAGACATTTTACTGCCCAAGCGGCTAGACCACATGATCCGAGAGGAGCACATAAGGAAAAGATGCTGGGGTGTGGCCCTTCCTCATACACAGCCACCCGCTTTCTGAAATTCTCATCCTAAAGATGCCTCTGGGATCATTCTGGGGAGGCGCTTGGGGTGACAGAATGTTTTCGCTCAGCCCTGCAGCACAATCCTTGCACTCACGAATCCCGCTATGGAAAGGGTGAGGCTAATTGTAATGCATCATTTTAATCATCTGACAGCTACGAGCCTTTTCCTTTCTTTCTTTTTTAATGGGTGTGTGTTCAAAACCCTTTGGAATGGATCCACATGTTTTCAGAATTCATTTCGCAAGTATGGCAAGCGTCATAAGATCATAGAATTGTAGAGTTGGAAGGAATTCTTGGGGTCATCTAGTCCAACCGCCTGCAATGCAGGAGAAGGAACTCAATGCACTTAACCTAGGAAACATATTAACATTAATTCAAGGTGCATGGTCATTTGGTATTGGCAATACCCATTTTTTTGGTGGGCGATTGTAATTTGAGTTTGGATCCTAGTGGTCTTTGGGGGTGGGGGAGGACAAATCCTGGGTCTTAATTGTTTTCAATTAATTTGCTGTGCTCTGGAGTTCCTGCCACTCCCTTTATTAAAACTTTTTAAAAAAATAAAGATCAGAAAAGGATTTTTACAGGGTACCTTGCAAAGCACTTGTTCCCTGCAAGGCTCTTGCCACTTTCCTTTGTCCAGAGACATCTATGTGTCGACACCAGCATACCCAAATCTGAGGCAAATTTGTGCAACAAGTCTGTGCCCCAAATCCTCCCCCACTGGAAAGGGAGACGGCCAACAATAAAAGGGGGGCGTGGAAGATAAATTAATGGTGCAATCCTGCTAAGTATGTTTAATCAGACATTGATCCCTTTGACCTCAATTGTATTTTGCACCCTGGGAAGTGAACTTAGATCTGCAACCCCAAAACCCTTTCTTGGGACCATCGGTGCGAAGCCTTCCAGACTGGAACATTCTGGAGGCTGGGACAATGGAAGAGCCCTGCAGGATCAGGCCCAAGGTGCCCACCCAGTCCAGCACCCTGTTGTCACAGTAGCCAACCAGATGCGAACAGGATTCGTACTCCATGAATTGGTCCAATCCTCTTTTGGCGCCACCCAAGTTGGTGGCCATCGCTGCCTCCTGCAGGAGGGAGTTCCACAGTTTAACGGTACACTGCATAAAGGAGCTTTTTGCAGGACAGTGGTCTGCAATGCTAAAGGGGCAACCCTTGCCAGTCTCCTGGGGCCCCTTGCAGCAGCCAACACCAGAAGCCGCTTGCTCCGAAGAGGGGCTGAATGATCTCGACTCTAAACGTCCAACCGAGCCACCGAGTGGAATGAAAACAGGATATTTCAAGCTTTATGGTTTTCCTTAGGCAGAACATTCTTGCACCGGTGTCTCGGCGGCAGGATGTACAGTGCGCTCCAGGTATGTGCGACACATGAGTCTTTGCTGGGAACCTCAGAGCCTCCCTCTTGTTTAGCTTTTTTTTCTGGGTCGGGGTGGCGGGGGGGGGGGAGAAAGGGGAGGCCTCCGGGTGACCTTTGGGTGGAGAGTAAAATTCAGATCGAGACTGGCACCACACAAATCCCCAGCTGCAGTTGCCAGATACAATCTTCCTGCAAATATTCAGCCCCATTCTATACAATTGCAGCAGAGGGAAGCTTTCTTAAGTGGAAACATCAAACGAAAGTCAACACCAGCCCTGTTTACGTGATCATGCTGCCCTCCGACAACAAGTGAACTCGCTTCAACCTCCAAGTTGTTTGCATGCCGAAGGGGTGAATCCAGGTTTCGAGGGAGCCAAGAGGAAATCAGCCGCCCATGGCAAGGCCGAGCGCTCTTGACTCACCTCTCTTTCATCCTGGGATGTGAGATCCAAGGGATGAACTGCAGCAGGGCTGTGAACACTAGCGGGTAGAGCTTACAGGTTCCAAGGGAGCCCCACTGGGTGGCACCCTGGAAGGGTGTCTGGATATGCTTCCAGCATCCCCCAAAGCCCACAATGGACAACACACTGAAATTGAGCCAGGGATGTAGTGCTGCAGCACAAAAGACTAATGCGCGTTTGAGACCTATTTGCACCTGCTTCCTGTCCACAACTCAGGAGATCACAGGACTGATCTCACTTGTCACCAATATGGTGCTGCCAAGCCGCCGGGCTACTGTTTTGCAGAACAGGTTTCCAAAAATATGTTGACAAATTGGAGAATTAAGAGGATGATGAGGCCCCCGTCTCCACAGTGGCCTTCTTGTGTGGGCTGGCTTGTCGCTTTCTGTGCACATCTGAGCCACACGGCACATAATGCACCACAGTTCAGTTGCACACCAGTGACACCCTGGTGGAAAAGCCACACAGGAGGACGCACACACGGCCTGCAGATGGGCACCCTCTCAGCCCTGAAAGCATCACAGCTCACTTCTGGATTGTCCCCCTTGCCACGCTGCACCAATTCTCAAAGTAAAGAGCACCAGGGCGGTGTAGTGGTTTGTGTGTTGGACTAGGGCGTGGGAGAGACCAGGGTTCAAATCCCCACTCAGCCATGAAGCTCAGTGGGTGACCTTTGGCCAGCCACTGCCTCTCAGCCTAACCTACCTCACAGGGTTGTTGTGGGGGTATACACCACCTTGAGTTCCTCGGAGGGAAAAGGTGTATACATGGCAAAAGATAAAATAAATTTTATGAGTGGGAAAGTTTCAGTGTGCAAACCCTGGCCTTTTATTCTCTTACTAGTCACGCTGTTTTAAATGTGTCTTCTCCTTTAGGAATGTTTATTATTTCAAAATGTTTTAAGATAAAAAGATCATCATTCTTGCTACATTAAATGTATATTCTATACTTGACCTTGGCTTTTAAAAAAATATTAAGATAATGCTTTAGTTTCCTGTTCTTTTATACTGCTTTGAATGAATATTTTGCATTTGATTCTTCTTCTGCAATTTTTATTATTATTTTGGAATGACTTATTTGATATTTTGATGCGGCTTGTAGATCGCTTTGAGATCCGTTTCCTTAAAAATATGAAGCGGTATGGAAATGGAACAAATAATAATAACAGCACCCATATTTGTTTTTTCCCATGGAGGGAGCAGGTCCAGGGGCGCACTCTCTGGCGTGCCCAAATGTGCTCCTCCGTTAAAACGAGTAAAACAAATCAAATGAGCACAATTCCTGGGACCTGCTTAGAGAGCTCCCAGGCACTCTGAACTGGGCAACCCGCTGCCGTAAATTTACGAGGAAAGGGGGGCTGTGCTAAGCTTTTGGATATGTCTGAAGGAACAGACAGGGCAAGTGCTCAAAACATAAGCCCCCAAGCAATGTGCTTCGATCAGAGGACAGATTCAGGCTTCCCGGTAGCAGCGAGGAACCCAGACTCTGAAAGCGCTTTGTCCTCCTTCTCACCCACAGGCCAGCTCCCAAGCCGCATCCACACAGCGCTTGCACCGAGGCCTCCAGCACTGGCTGCTGCTCAAGACAGGATACCCGAATTGATGGTTCAGTGGCCTTGCAAATCTTACATGCCGGTATTTTTGGCTGCTGGGGCCGTGATCGCAAGCAGGAGAACATGTCTCGGGAGTCTGCCAGCTCCAGCGGAACAGAAAACAAAGAGAGGGCTCCCTGGCCTTGCACTTGGCCCAGGAGATGGGGCGGGGAGTGGGGGGAGAGGAGGAGGAGGAGGAAAAAACTCTCTCCAAAAACAGCTTTTCCAGCTGCCGCTTGGCACCCTAAGAGTCAGGCAAGAGAGGCAGAATCGCTGGTCTTTCTTTCTTTCTTTCTTTCTTTCTTTCTTTCTTTCCAAAGCCATGCACAGGAACGCAGTTTGAGCCCCAGTGTTGAATGGGATGCCCAAATCATGGAATTGTGGAGCTGGAAGGGACCTCCAAGGGTCATCTGGTCCAGCCCCCTGCCATGCAGGATTCACAGCTCAATGGGTGGGGCCAGAGCATTAGATGCTCTTAAGACCAGCAGAAGGCTTTGCACAGAGACGGGACGGGGAGGGATCCAAAAGAGGAGGGGTGCTACACCTGGGAGAACATTGGTAAACTCCAGGCACAGGGGAGGGGGAGCAAAGACAGCCTGAGGGCCATATGCCCTCCTGAACAACTTTTCAAGGGCCACATGTTCAGGGCGGATGATTCAGGATGCAAGGAACACAAGCAAGAGGGACTGGGAGACAAGTGTTTGTTGTTGCCTTAGCACCCAGCCATAGGGTACCACATTCCAGACAGACAGACCCTTCTGTGCTCACACCCCTCTCTGTCTTATCATAGAACTGTAGAGTTGGAAGGTGCCCTGAGGGTCATCCAGTCCAACCCCCTGCAATGCAGGAATCTCAGCTAAATCACACAGGACAGGTGGCCATCACAGCTCTGCTTACAAGCTTCCGAGGAAGGAGAGTCCACAAGGCACCATTAGGGTTCAAGGGCTCATCCCAACTAATCAAAAGGGCTGGAGGAGCCCATAGAAGGAGGGCTGGGCGAGAGTCCAGTGGGTGGCTTTGGGCCAGCCATGCTCTCTCAGCCTAACCTACCTCACAGGGTTGTTGTGAGGAAGAATGCAGAGGATAGAGAGGGGTGGGGAAAGGAAGGGTGCCGCGTGAGCAGATGACAACGCTCTGTGCAAAAAGAAAACGACTAAGGCTGCATTGTAGGGGGCAGGACTAGATGAACCTCCCAACTCTACAATCCTACAAAATCCTATAATGCGAATAAATTGCTGCAATGCATCGCTTTTGCCTAAAACCCCTTACAGTACTTTGCATACAGCATTCTGGGCAAGAAGCTACGCAGAGCAGGGAAGGTTGTACTGTTGTACTGTACACACAGAGCTCCCCACCTCTTATTTCAGAGGGGCTCCCGCAGGATCGGGGCCATCGCCTGCTTGGCCTTTGGAATGTACAGGGAGGGGAGGGAGCTTCCCCTCAGTCACCAGCCTGATCAGCCCTGGGGCAGGGAAGGAGATGCTTGAGAAGGGCGGGGGCGCTGCCTAGCAGGGAGCACATCCTTCAAAGGCCAGGCAGGCAGGCGTAGCAGGAGCAGCAGTGCGTGGAAGGCCCCCAACACCTGGAAACTCACCTGACCCTGGCAATCTGGAAATGCCATAATTAAAGGGCAGCCCCGGAGAGGCAGCAGCCCGCCCTCTCGTCTAAAGGAAACGGTTCCATCTGGAGGGTTAGGCCCCTGGCACCAAGGCTGAAAGGGACCCCTCTCCTGAAATCACACAGAAGCAATCTCCCTAAAGAGGCGCTGCAGAAAGAACCTTTGGGCTGAGCCCCTTGACGGGCTCTGACCTTCTGCCATTTATTTTCCCCTTTTCTGCAGCAAAGAACACCTGACAAAGTTGCATGTTGGAAGAAGAAGAGTTTGGATTTGATATCCCGCTTTATCACTACCCGAAGGAGTCTCAAAGCGGCTAACATTCTCCTTTCCCTTCCTCCCCCACAACAAACACTCTGTGAGGTGAGTGGGGGTGAGAGACTTCAGAGAAGTGTGACTAGCCCAAGGTCACCCAGCAGCTGCATGTGGAGGAGCGGAGACGCGAACCCGGTTCCCCAGATTCCCACTACACCACACTGGCACCACACTGGGACACATCAAGGAAGAGGCAGCGTTGCATGGTGGTTACAGTGTTGTGCTAGGGCCCGGGAGGCCAGAGCTCCAATCCTCCCTTGGCCACAAAGCTCACTGGATGACCTTGGGCCAATTGCTGACTTTCCGTCCTACCTTACAGGGATGTTGTGGGGATTAAATACGGACTAGGACCTGGGAGACCAGGGTTCAAATCCTGCCTCTGCCACAAGGCTCAGTGAGTGACGTTGGGCCAGTTGCAGCCTCTGGGGCTTAAATGGAGAGGGAGGGTGCTCTTCTAGTTGCGGCGAGCACGCGGGAGCCGTCGAGCGGCGCGGTGGTCCCGCCTGGGGCATCGCCCTTTTAAGGCTGGAGCCGCCGGCGCGCCACAGCGCCTTCCAGGTTACTACAGTTCAACTTCCCCACGTGCCGCCTGCCAGGGGCTGCCGGAGCCGGCGGGGAGATTCCCGGCCTCGCCGACGGAGGGAAGCAGGCAGGGGCGGAGCCGCCGCCCGCCGTTCAGCAGGAGGACACCCGAAAGCCATTAAGCCCGCGGACGGCTCCCCGACGGCAGCCGAGACAGCCTCGCCGCGGGGGTCGGCGGAGGGGGCGGGCCGGGGCGCTTGCTTCTCAACGGGGCCTCGGCGGAGCCCCCGGGCCGGAGAGCGACGGAGCCCACCCCCCACCACCCTTGCAAAAGCCCCCGTGACGGCCAGCAAGAGGTTCCGGGGCTCAGGCAGCCCTTCCTGGGAACGCCCGCCCGGCTGCCCGTCTCAAAGGCACGGTCCGCTTCCCTGCGTTTGCTGGGGAAAGCGCTCTGCACGTGCTCAGGGGCCCGCGCGCGTCATCCCCTCCGAAAATACCCGCTTCAAACTAGCTTTTCCGTCATAAGAGTGTGGGGAGGGTCGTCGAGAGAGACCGACCCCTTGGAAGGCCAGAAGCGCGACTGAAGCCACCCGGCGGCAGGCGGCCGCCTCGCAACCTTTTGCTGCGGAAGAAGCTCGCCGCGAACCTGCGTCTATTGCTTGCTCGCGAGTAAAGCTTCACAAGGTGGCTTAACGGACGGTGGCCGCGCGCAAAGCTACTCGACGGCGACCGGCGGGGGGGGGAGGGCTCTCCGTGCGCGTGGGGGAGGGGGGCGCCACGTGTGGATGCGCCGCCCGACACCCCCCTCGCCCACTACCGTGTCAAGTCAGCGAAGCCAAACCGAGGTGGGGGTGCGGGGCAGCCACCGGGCGTTTGTCCGCAACGCGTGGCTAAGCGGCGGCGGCGGCGGCGTCCCATCGCCCCTTTAAATTCCTCAAAGGCCGCCGCCGCGTCCCACGCGTCGAATGTTGAGACACCGGAGGGGGGGGGGAGATAGAGAGGAAGCCCACGTGGGGCGGGCAAAGGGGAGGTGGCAGAAGCCGCAGCCCGCAAAGCGTTAGGGACATTGGGGGGGGGGGCGTTAGAAGATGACGTCGGATGGAAGAGACCCACCCCCACTCCTCGAAATGCCCACGCAAAAGGGACCCCACCACCGACAGAGATCGCTGCCACAGTTACTATTGGGGGGGGGCAACTCTCACACCCCACATCAACAGATAAGCCTCACCACGCCAGTCCAAATGCCCTCCTTCTCTGATGCAGACACCCACTGAACTCAGAGTAGCCCTCCCCAAGGGGGCCCTGAACTACAACTCCCACCAGCCCTCAGGTGGCTATGGAGGAGTTCGGCCTCTAGCCCGCACGGAGAGGCGGGCACACTCTGCACATGCTCAGACGCTTCAAAGTGGTGGGGCTCACCCCATCCAATGACTGAGCCAGCTGCGATTCCTGCACCGCAGGGGGTTGCGCTAGATGACCCCTTGGGGCCCCTTCCAACTCTACCACAACTACAATTCTGTGAATTGCTGAGCCCTTTGTCTTGCAGATGCTGCACACACACACACACCCCGAAGCTTTGTGTTGAGAAAACACTTCCTGCTTCCAAAATCCATATTGGGGCAACCTCTTCGTTAAGCGAACTCTTCTCATGCCAGATGGGAAACGGAGCGACTGCGGGGAGAGATGAAGCCTTGGCACCTGCTCCATGCCAGCACCCCGTTTTGCTGCCTCCTTTCCTAGCTCTGCTTCCCATCCAGTGACAGGAGAAGAAAGAGTTCAGGAGAACTCCAAACCACAAGAGCATTGCCCTAAAATGGACTTTGGATTTTTTATTATTATTATTATTATTATTATTATTATTATTATTATTATTATTATTATTATTTGTAATGGGCCAGCACAGCTAACTTAACTTACTAGTTGGCTTGGGAAAGGCTCCCTTTACAACTCTTAGCAGGTAAGGCTGAGGTCGGGAGAGAGACTGCAGCTTTGCAGCACAGCTCAGTTTTGAACTTGCTCCAGAGGAAGCACATCCTTATTTTATTGTGGTCACGGGGCACCTTAGATTGGAAGTGATCTCTCTGGCTGCATCCCAACATTCAAGCTGCAATCTCCCTTCGCTAAGGCAGGCGTTCTGGGGGGGGGGAGTTCTCGGGGCCACACTTTCAGAATAAAAATTTGCTCGTGCCACACCGATTTTTCAATTATTATTCATAAGAAATACATTTGGGAGGGGAGGAAAACAACTAGCAGTGCTTGATTTTGAAAAGATACCTTATCCATAGTCTGCAAATAAAAATAATTTATTTTGATACTATACTGCACAATGCTACACTGGAATGTTTCAATGCTTCTTTGATTGTCCTTGGATCTTCCTGCCACACTTGCCCTCCTTTCCTGCCACACCCTTTGAGAGCCACTGTGCTAAGGGATAATAATAATAATCAGTGATTTTAAGGGGGTACTCAGGGGCACACAGTACTGGTACCTCTTTTTTGTTGTTGTCAAAAAGTGTTGCACTTACTGTAGCAACTTCATGGTGAGTTACAGCCTGAGTACTGTACACTTTTTCTAGAGAAAAAGCACTGATAACAATAATAATTTTATTATTTGTACCCCACCCATCTGACTGGGTTGCCCCAGCCCCTCTGGACGGCTTCCAACATATATAAAAAAACAAAGTACAAAAATGGTATGGTTCCTCATCTCCTTGATGGGAGGGCGTTCCACAGGGTGGGTGCCACCACGGAGAAGGCCCTCCGCCTAGATGATTTAGTTGCGATTCCTGCATTGCAGGGAGTTGGATGAACCCGGCTGATCCCTTCCCGCTCTTCTATCCCCTCTCACATACACATGCTCCTTCAAGGCAGGCTGTCCCTGCGGCCCTTACCTTCCTCTTGTGCCGGTGGATGTCCCCGATGGAGTTAGCGACGGTGTTGGGCCCCAGCAACATCCGTGTGCTGCGTGGCCACTCGGTGCTGACCAGGCTGTGCTCGCCCATCAGGATCTTGCGGACGTTGTCGGCACCCGTCACCCGGACCAGGGGGCGGCCCAGCAAGTGGGTCTTGAAGACGTTCCCATATTTCTCCCTCCGCGACGACTGGAAGTAGGAGCCCTGAAAGAGGAAACCGGAAAAACCCTCCTAAGTTGGCATCTAAACGCCCCACTTTTTATCATCACCATCCCCAGATATTTGAAAAGCACTCTGCCTCCCCCCCCCCTCATCTCAGCTCTGTGAGCCTGCCAAAGCCACAGTTCCCCACAGCGCCCAGCCCAGACTCACAATATGTGGGATTATAAAGCATCTTTGAACATATGCAGAGTGTCTTTTCTTTGTTGCATTACACACGGAGCGAATTGGGGAGAAGGGCTCTGGTGCAGAGAGTGTGGCTTTCTGGCTGGCTCAAATCATGTCCTTGCCTTCCTTTGGGAGTTTAAGCATGGGGTGGGGGCATTCAATCCATGGCACCCTCCTTCAACCACCTTGCATGAGTGGGTCCATAATTTCAAGGAGCATTTATGTGCAGGGTATAATCAAAATTGGGGAGAGACTCTTCAGTTCACAAAGGTCAATACCCCAGCCTTCTTCCTGAGCAGGGGGCTAAGAAGCAGGAATATAAGAATATTATCATAGCATTAAGAATTCTGGGCCACCTTCTCCTTTTCCCTCCACAGCCCTTTTTTTCTTTAGTGTCATGTCTTTTAAAATTGCTAAACTTTGGGTGAAAGGAAAAAGAACCTGCTGTATACCTAGTCCATCTAGCTCACTATTACCTACACTGACTGGCAGCAGCTCTGGGATTTCAGACGAGGGTCTCTCTCAGCCCTAGTGCCTGGAGATGCTGAGGACTGACCCTGAGCCTCACTTTAGCTGCAGCCCGCAAAGTCACAGTGTTTGCATCTCTACCCCGCACCAGTGGGTGGGGGTGGAGGGTCTTTTAAAACTGGCTGGCAATGTAAATGCTAAGGGTTGACATTAGAGGGGAGCAGAGCAGGTGAGGCTGTGAAAAGGAATCCTCCATTCACAGATTCCCAAACCAGAACGTTTCTAAATAAATGACAGGTGAAGCATTGGAAATATTATCAGTGGGCAATGCTTGAGAAATGGGGGTGGTCCTGATCTAGGGAAGAAACTGTGAACTGCAGTCCTGCTGAAATGTATCCTGCAGAGCCCAGATAGCAGAGCAGGGGAGGGGGGCTGGGGCTGGGGCCACAACCCTTGGTGAGGCTCTCCTCCTCCCCTGTCGCTCGGTGAGCTTGGGCAGAGGAGATCCAAGTTCAGCCCTCCCTCAGCTCACCTGCCCTCTTCCCTGGTCAAGCCCACAAACATCTTCCAGATCCTGTGGGCACAGCAGAGCTCCTGCAGACAGAGGCCTGAGCAGATAGATGGCTTCAGGAAGTAAGCCAAGTTACATGTCACAAATGAACATGTACACCCCTTCCAAAAAAAAAGTAAGGGCACCAGCAGATGGGATGG
Source organism: Zootoca vivipara (assembly GCF_965207765.1). Lineage (NCBI taxonomy): Eukaryota > Metazoa > Chordata > Lepidosauria > Squamata > Lacertidae > Zootoca > Zootoca vivipara. Next base: position 73,946,579 of record NC_142583.1, read on the forward strand.
GGGAGGGGGGATACTGCAATGTCGTCTCTCATCCACCAGTTCTCTAGAAGCATAGGGTGGTAGAGTTGGAAGAGACCCCGAGGGTCATCCAGTCCAACCCCCGGCAATGCAGGAATCTCAGCTCAAGCATTCATGACAGAGGGCCACCCAGCCTCCGCTGGAAAGCCTCCAAGGAAGGAGAGTCCACCACCTCCCAGGGGAGTCCCTTCCACTGCCTAACAGCTCTAACAGGCCTACAACTGACAGACCACCGTTCCTCATCCATTCTATGAACACAAGGCTGTCTCCACATTATCCGGATGGTTGTGAGGAACACAAATGATGCAATGGCTTAATAATCAGCACTAATAAGCTGTGTTTAATTCTGGGGCTCTAGCCTGACCGGGAGGACCTGTCCCAACCAAAGCTATGAAAGATGGTCATTGCAATGGCTCAGTGGCGAGGAAAGGACTCTCTGCACATGCTCAGGTGCACATTCTGACCTCCTAAGCCCTGAAAAGAGGAGTTGGGGTTCGCTAGGAACCTTGACAAAGGCCCTTCAATCACGATGCAGTTACCTGTGAGGTGATGTGCACCCAGCGGACCTTCCCAGCACCCTGAGGAAACTACAGTTCCCAAGATTCCTTGGGAGGAATCACGTGCTTCAGGTGTGCCCTGGAGGTGATTTTATGTGGGTCAGATGCAAGGGGCAGATCTCACGCATAGCTTGGGAGGGTTCGCACTGCTGGCTCCTCCAGAGTCTGGCTAATGGTCAGTGGGAAGGGGGGTATCCTGCCCTCTCCTTTGCCTTGCCCTCTTAGGGTTGAAAGGGGAAGGAGCCAGGGCATGAGGAGTTTTCCCTCCCCCAAATATTGGGGGGGGGGATTCGTTTCATTCAGGCAACTGGTGGAATGAATACACAGAACGCGTCTGAGCTTACTTAATTCCACCAGTTTTTACGCAGACCCCTATCCCAAATTAACAACGGTAAGAGAACCGCCTCACCCCACTCCACAACCGCCCCTCTCCCCTTTGCTTCCAACCCCATAAAGCTTCTTCAATCGTGCGTTTTTCGGGGCGGGGGCGGGGTGTGGACCGACTGCCTTAATGCACTGCAATTATCCTTGGCTAAGTCAGTGGACAGTTTGGGGCTTTTAATAACTTTCCCACATGCCGGTCCGGTCCTTAGCAGGGGAGGGGGCGTGACAGCAAGGAAAGGCGACCTGAGCACTCCTCCCCTGCCTTCTCCCCACCCCTCACACATCCCACACACACCTCTGCTACCGTACCTCCCCCACCTCCAATGCCAACATCAGGCTTTTGAGGGGGTTTACGTGCCCTATAAAATTTCGGAGAAACTGTGCAAAGGCATCTGCCCCTTTAAATCCAGCTCTACGTCTCTCCCCTGAGCCGCTGCAGGGTCTCTAAGCGAAGAGGGTGGCGGAGCCTTTGGGGGCAGGTGGGGGGGCGGAGGGTGTGCGCCCGTGTGTGTTTTTAAACAAAAGCACAGTTGTGAAGTTCAGATGTTCAGGTGACCCTGTTTCTTGATCTGCGTAAATATAATTAAAGTACTTTTTGTGGCATTAATAAAGGGTTATTTGTACAACATTTCCATCACTGTACAAAGGCCGCCTTTATGTGGCGAGAGTTTTCGAGCCGGAGTCCAATTTATACAATTTTTTTTTGTATTTTTAGCTCTGGACTCTGTTTGGATGGAGCCTTGTGGAAAAGGGAGAACCCTTTCTCGGTCCCCCTGTAAAAATCTGATAAATTTCTTTTAAAAATAAAGCCCTATTGAGTGAGGGCAGTTAACCCTTCCGCTGCTGGCAGGGAGCTCCCCTCTCTGCCCCCTCCATGCACGGAGGTCTCTCATGCTAAGTCTGCGATACTGTTACATCTGAGTTTAGAAAGGAGGACCCAGAATAGGATTTTCCCGCAGCTGGCGGAAGGGGGACCCATCACGGCGGGAGGTGTTCCAGAGCTGCACCCTCCACGGGAAAAGGCAACCAGACATGAACCATGGACATGTCGCAGCATCTCTGAACAGAGATACTTTCCTAAGGGGCTGCCCCTCCCCAAAGTTTTAGGGTTCTAGGACAGGTAATAAAGTTTGTGCATTTCGGAGAGGGGCGAGACAAGGAGCTGATGGGTTTCCCATTGAAAGGGGGGTTGTCTTTTGCTGCGTCTACCATCTCTCTCTGCTCCCCACCCTGCATCTCCCTCCTGGTTTAACTCGGGATTCCCCCCCCCCACACACACACCAGTGATCGCGTTCCTCGAGAGGTTGTTTAGCATTTAAGAAGGTTAATCCCGGGTTAATCTCCCGATTATCTCGACCCGGGGGCTCCCCCACTGCTTTGCTTAACGAATCTCGAGATCACCCGGGCGGCTCTCGGGATTCCAGGCAGGGAGCTGCCGGAGTCCGAGCGAGGCGCTGCTGCTGACAGACAGACAGTACCACCAGCCCTGCCCTCCCCCTCCCTCCGGTCCTTACCTGGCGGCTCGAGGGGGTCCCCAGACAGACCCCGCGCCTTAAAGGGGCAATGCAGCCCGCCACGCCGGCGCCTGCCTTCGGACCTGAGCGGGGCTTCCTACACTCGATAGGCTAGCTAGGAGAAGTTTTTGAAGAGAGCCCTCCTGGAAACGGGGAGGAGACCGAGGCAAGCCCAGCGCCCGAGCACCACGCTCGGCTGGAGGGAGGTCACCAGTTCGAGCCCCGGCTGCGAGGGAGGGCGCCTGACCATTAAGCGGATCCGGCCCGTTCCGAGGCTGCGGAACCACGCGGCGCGGATGGAAGGGGGTGGGGAGAGACCTTTCGCTTTTCCAAACTCCTCAAGGATTGGCTGGGACCTGGGGAAGCTCGACTGTCGCGCGCAGGACTTACTCTCGAGGAAAGGGGCCAGGGATCGGGGCGCGCGGGATTTGCACGTCGCAAGCAGCAACTGTGCAAGCCACGCATTTTGTACGACGGCGGGGAGCCTCCAGCAGCCACATGGTGCGTCCTAGCTGCCCCGGAGCTGGCCGACCAGGGCACCCGGCGGAACGGTGCTAGGAGGCCCTCCGGCGAGCGTGGCTGCGTCTGCGCCGCTCTCCCGCCCCCCGACGCAGGCGGGCTTACCTGCAGGAGCCAGTGGAAGGTCTCTCCGACGAGCGGGAAGCCCATAGAGCCCTTGGGGATGGGCAGCTTGCAGCTCTTGTCGCGCGTGGCGGCCCAGCGGAGCTGCCACAACTGCTGCGTGACGGCCAGGAGGAGCGTGACCGAGACGAGGCAGGCGACGACGGTGGCCAGCGCCGAGAGCAGGTCGAAGCCCTGGAAAAGCATCTTGCCCGGTGGCGCTGCTTCCTCTGAGGAGAGTGTGGGGGGCGCCCCGCGGGAGGCAGCCGCCGAGCCGCGCACCGGGCTGGCGGGGGAAGAAGGAGAGAGAGAAAGAGAGAGTCGTCGGAGCGGCGCGCCGGGGAACGAATGCGCCCCGGCTCTGGGCAATTTGTGGCTTTTAGAGAGATTGGGGAGGGGGGAGGGGAGGGAGAGATATAAAAGCAGCTCCTCCCCACTTATAAAAGAATGCAAAAAAGGGGGGAGTATCAAAGGCGAGGAGGGGGCAAAAAGAACCTCAAAGAAACTCCCGTCCCCAAAGCGACTCTTCCCAATTTTCCTGCTGCTGCTGCTGCTGCTGCAAACTCTGGCGGGCTTGCGCCAAAAAAAACCCAAAAAACTTCACAGAAACTCTCAAATAACGAGGAAAGGGGTTCCTGCTTGTTTTGCACCAAAAAACGGGGAGGGGGGAATATAAATAACGACTGCAGGGTGGTTGTTGTTGTTTGTTGTTTGTTTGTTTGACTCAAACGGGGGTGGGGGAGGAGAAGCAGAGCAGCAAGAGGAAGAGGAGGGCGGGAAAAAAACCGGCCCGGAGGAACTGAGCAAAAAGCAGACGCGTCTCCAAAGCCCAAGCGAAGGCGCAGCGAGCTCTCCGGAGCAGGACGGCTGTGTTGCGCCCGGCGGCGGCTGGCTGCGGGTGTCGCTCCGTCCAACTTGAGCGGCTCTCTTGAGCGCCTCTGCCGGGGGCCGGGCTGGGCTAGGCTGGGCCGGGCTCGGGGGGAGGAGGAGAAGGAGGAGGAGAACGGGCGAGCGGGCGAGCGGGCGGGGGGAGGGCAACGGCGTCGGCGCTGCTGCTGCTGCTGCTGTTGCTGCCACCACTTTCCAGCACTGCGCCTCTGTCGGGAGGAGGAGCCGCTTCGCGCCGCGCCAGTTTGCGGGGAACAGCCCCGGCGGGTGTTTATATAGAGGCGGCGCGGGCCGGTACTCTGCCGGCGGGCGGGGAGGGAGCCCCTCCTCCCTCCCCTTCGAGGCGGGGGCGACTGCGACGACGGGAGGGGGGCAGGAGGCCGGGCGCTGGAGCGTGCCAGCTCTGGCCGCGGGCCCGCCGGGAGAGAGAGACGCGCCGAATAGCCTTGCTGGACGCCCTCCGCTGCCAGCCGTCGGCGCTCCGTCCCTGCGGAGAGAAGAGCACACCGAGAGTCGGTCAGCCACGGAGTGGGGCCGTCCCTTGGCCAGAAGACGGCGACGGAGCACATGGACCCCCCAACCTGCCGCCCTCCCCGTCTGCTGCTGCTGCTGCTGCTATTACTGCCGCCGAGAGAGAAGAGTCGGCCGGCCGAGCTCCCGAGGGGAGACCGGAGCGTCCCTGGCAGGAACCACCAACGAACCACCGAGGGTGCGCCGGGTGGCCCCCATCCCTTGAGTGGCGGAGGGCAAGGAAACGGTCTCTCTAGCGAAGCGCCGCCGACAGAAGGCGAAGGAATAGGAACCGTTTCTCTCAGGACTGCTGCCGGCCACAGGACGGAGCTCCCTCGAGCCGTTGCTACATTTCGACACTGTCGCCCAGAAGCCAAAAGAACGTCCCCAGACTTCCATTACGGAAGGATCCGTACCCTCCACCGCTTCTGCTTTTGTTTTCTGGGGCGCGGGGGAGAGGAAAGAGGGCAGTGGCGCGCGAGTAGCGGGGAAGCATTCACCTCTTAACAGTTCTTTGCTTCAACACAGGTATCTATCTCAGGAGATACGGGGGAAACCGACCACCCTCTCCCGCATCTCATGGGAAGATCTCCTGCACAAGCCCTGTTGCAATGGGCAGGAGGGAGAGAGAGAAGAGATATTGCAGGCACCTCCGGTTCATTGCTAGAGGGGGTTATTTCTCGGAGGGGTGCCTTGCGCAGGAGAAACTAACGCGCTTTGCAAAAAACGCCTGACTCGTCTCTGGGCACTTTCTGGATCCGCCTGGCTGGGAAGCACCTGGGAAGCCAGGTAAGGCTCCCTTCAGGGGTAAGGAACACAGGTAGGACACGAGTCTTTCCAGCGTGAGGGGGGGCAGCGCTGTGCAGCAATCTGGTGGAGCCTTAGAAAGTGGTACATTTTTTGTGGCATAAGCTTTGGAGGAGCCCGTTCCACCCCCTTAGATTCATGATTATACAGCAGGACAATTGGGGATACCATTGCAGCACAATCCGCTTAATTCTATAATATTAGGTAGTGTAGAGTAATAGATGGACCAAGTGTTTCACAGAACCAACTTTTTAAAAAACAGACAAACAAACAGGAACACACTTTAAATGCACCTGATACATGTTTGTTTTGATCTAAGTCTGCTGGTTCCTCTCCTCCTTTAATAGCACCCTCACTTAGGTAGCCAGCTGGAGAGGCAGGATCCAGATTGCATGTTAGAGTCACCCCGATTTAGATACTAAGCCCACAATTAGGGGTTTCTTGGGTGCTTTTTATGGAGGAGGGGGTTGCCAACTTTTTGTTGCATTTCACAGTAAAATTTTCTTTTTGCTGTTCTTTTAATATTATGTTTTCTGGCGCACTGTGCCATCTTTGCTTTTAGGCACCCAGGAAATAAATCACCAAACATGATGATTGCCCCCACAAAACCGAGCAGCTATGAGAGGCTCACTGGAGAACCCCCACCCGGTGGGATTTGGCACCTGGCAGAGAGGAGTGAGGTGCCCCTAAAGGTCTTCAGATGGGGTCCCAGGTCCCCACTGATGGTGGAGGGACGGCGGCACCCAGAGATGGATTGTATGAGTGAAACTCTCCCTTCGAGAAACGGAACTGCCCTGCTACAAACGGCCCTCGCATTTCAGCAGAGACAACCCAATGGATGGTGGATCTTGAGCGATAGGCATGCGAAGGGACTCCGCACCATCGCGGCAGGGATGAAATTCTGGAGAGAAAGCCAATGCGCAAACAGAGTGGTCTACAGATTGGTGTTTCCCCCCCCCCCTTTAACCCCTAGATACACCCCACTGGTCCAGCTCCCTGGTAAAAGGTCATTTTTTAGGGTTTTGTTCAGGCCAGGCAAGCGGCACATCATGCTTAGCCCCCCCCCCCAAATGCCACTCCCAAGAACGCTGGTCTCTGTTTTTCCCTAGCAGCCAGAAGGAATAGCACAAGTCAGGGCAGGTAACAGAGGCTGGTCCTCTGCTCCCGAGATGCCAGACGCTTGCCAGTTCCAGGGCCAACATTGCTCATTTACTTGCCGCAGTTGTATCCCTCCATGGAGCTCAAGGTGGTCTTTGTGGTTCCCCCTCCCCTCATTTAATCCCTATTGCAACAACAACCCTGCAAGGTAGGTTAGGCTGAGAGGCAGTGACTGCCCCCCCCAGGTTACACCCAGTGAGCTTCGTGTCCAAGTGGGGGATTTGAACCCTGTTCTCTCCCAGGTCTTGGTCCGACACTCTAACCACTGCACCACACTGCCTAGCTTGAAGCTGCATACATGGCCTGGGTACAAACATAAAACAATCCATACTGATTTGGTTTTGCTTTTGGGCAGGGGGCTTGCTGACCTTCTCCATCAGCAGGAATAAAGAATGGGGAGGGGGCAGAGCAGTGCCCAAGAGGCTCGGGAGTCAAAAGAGCCTTTCGCCATTGGGGTTTCCCCTGTTGGGCTTTTCCAGGAAGGCGCCACCTGTTGCTGTGGAGGGATTTCAAAGGGGTGTGTGTGTGTGGTTCAATTGCCTTCCTTCCCTTGCTACTATTGTGGACTTCAAGAAGATTCGTCTTCCGTGGCGCAGCCCAGTTGAGGTCTCCTGATGTTCTGATGCTCAGCTGTTTGTGTGGACACGGGCTCAGAATGAATTAAGAGGCTTTTCGGACACAGCCGAGGCTTCCAGGAGAGACCTTTGCCGATGTGGCTTTGCAACACAATGCTAGACAGCACACAAGAGTCCAGGCACACAGACACAGAGCCTGCCTCTCCCTTTCTGCCTTAACAACCCCACCATACATAACTCGAGAGGCTCAAAGGTGACCTCACAGAATCACAGAGCCGTCAAGTTCGAAGGGGACCCAAGGGTCATCTAGTCCAACCCCATGCAATGCAGGAACTGGATTAGCTCACTTGTAAACGGACTTGGATTTGTGGGAGAAGCATCTCATGTACACGGTTTTAAACACATTACCGAAACACACACTTGCAATCTGAAAGCAAGGTAGAAATCTCCTCCCAAGTTCTGACGTCAGAGACAGGCCCTGACGCAGAGACACAGCACCGAAGTCTTGTGTGTTTAACACCAACCAATCGGATGGCCGGTGAGGCCAACTTAGCATTTTCTCTAGCGCCCCCACCCTCTCAAGAAGAGAGCCCATTGGTCAGGCAGCGTCTGTGGCACTCTGTGGGTGGCGGCCAAATTCAGCTACAGCAATCTCAAGCGCAAGACAGGTTTGCCTGGGCATTTCCCAAGGCAGCAGTGGATCCTGCCCACTGCCCATGAGCAGATTTCCATAGGAGGTTCAGGTTCTCCGTTGGGGAAAGGAAGAGCCAAGGATATGGGCGAGAAAGGAGACCCAGGAAGCCACAGCTCATAGGGGCTGATTTGGGATTACAGCAATTTTGGAGATCTGCTTGACCACTGTGCCCCCAAGTGGGAGAGTGACTAAAGAGCTAAGGCTGGGCTGGGGGGTGGGGTGAACTTGCCCCCCCCGCTCCAAGCTGTTTTGCTTTCCCTTAAGTTTTGGAGCTCAATCACAGGCATGTCAAGAAAGAGTGTCACACGCAAGATGCCAGAGAACTGTAGCCCCCCGATCATAACAGCGGTGGGAAGTTCTCCTTGGCCGCCTGCCATGGATGCTTTGGCTGAGATTCCTGCATTGCAGGGGGTTGGACTAGATGGCCCTGGGAGGACCCTTCCAACTCTACGATTCTGTGATTCCTGCACAAACCCCACTGCAAAGAGTCCGAGCTGTGAAATCGGCAAAAATCTGCTTTTGAGCAACTCCCATTGATTTCAGCAGGGCTTGTACAGGAAACCATGTCAATTAATGAGATTTGGGGGGGGGGTGTCATATGGCTCTGCGGCCCCCACCCTGCTTCAGTCGTCCTCACCGCCTTCTCAAAACAAAGGTAACCTAAAGGGTCGACTTGTATTCCCCCAAATTCAACTGATGTCCCGCAAAGGAGGAGATTGTTTTGTCTCAACAGCAATTCGCCCTTAGCCCCAAAGCAGGGCTCTTCCGCAGCCTCCGGGGTCTGTGCAGGGCAGGTGGAAATGGCCCGGCCCCAATCCAGCCCCCAAGTCCAGCTGCGTTGGCCCTTTGCGATTACAGATCTCCCAGTCCACTCTTTGCCCTGTAACCCCACCTGGTGGACAATTCGGGCTGTGCAACGTTTTGTCATAAGCTCTCTCCTAGAATGTTGTTTTGTTTGTGTCGTATTAAAAAATGCTGAGTTTGCTTTCTTAAAAAAACTTCTTCTTCTTCTTCTTCTTCTTCTTCTTCTTCTTCTTCTTCTTCTTCTTCTTCTTCTTCTTCTTCTTCTTCTTCTTCTTCTTCTTCTTCTTCTTCTTCTTCTTCTTCTTCTTCTTCTTCTGAGAGCTGGACCATAAAGAAGGCTGATCGCCGAAGAATGGATGCTTTTGAATTATGGTGCTGGAGGAGACTCTGGAGACCCATGGACTACAAGAAGATCAAATCTATCCATTCTGAAGGATATCAGCCCTGAGTGCTCACTGGAAGGACAAATCGTGAAGCTGAGGCTCCAATACTTTGGCCACCTCATGAGAAGAGAAGACTTCCTGGAAAAGACCCTGATGTTGGGAAAGATTGAGGGCACTAGGAGAAGGGGACGACAGAGGACAAGATGGTTGGACAGTGTTCTTGAAGCTACGAACATGAGTTTGACCAAACTGCGGGAGGCAGTGGAAGACAGGAGTGCCTGGCGTGCTATGGTCCATGGGGTCACGAAGAGTCAGACACGACTAAATGACTAAACAACAACAACAAGCCTACATTCGAGACTCTGGATTCAACCAGAAGGATTTTTACATCTTTCAAATTAATAATACACTGTTTCAGTGTATCTGAAGAAGTGTGCATGCACACGAAAGCTCATACCTATGACAAACTTAGTTGGTCTCTAAGGTGCTACTGGAAGGATTTTTTTTTTTACTGCATCAGACCAACACAGCTACCTACCTGTAGCTTTTACATCTTCAGTTTTTGTACAAATGAACCTTCTTTTTTTGCTGATGGCCACAGTCTTCCTTGCTGCTTCCCTCATCCCAGTTAACTGTGGCCCTGAGACTGCCTGCAACTGCCATTCAGTGTGCCTGAGACTGCCAGGCCCCCCTTTGGCAAGGGCCTTAAATCTGCAGTTGAACCTGGAGAAGGAGGGGGAAGGAACATGTGTTTTGCAAAACTCTTTGGGATATCACTGGCCAGTTTGGCCCCCTTTGGGGAAAGGTCAGTGAAACAGATAAATAAGCAAATAAGAGCCTAAGGACAGCCTGCAGGATGAGGCCACTCTACTCCAGTATCCTCTTCTCACTGTGCCAAACCAGATGCCTGTGGGAAACCAGCAAGCAGGATCCAAGCACCAGAACCATCTCCCTTCCTGTGGTTTCCAGCAGCCACGATTCAGAAGCATGCTGGCTTCCAAATGCGGAGACGTAGCAGAGCCGTCCAGCTAGGGGCCACTGACAGCCCTCTCCTCCTCCATGAATTTGCCCGGCCCTCTTTTAAATCCATCCTGCGGAAGGGAGTTCCATAGCTTAACTCTCTGCACTGCATGAATAAAGACTGCCTTTTACCTGTCCCGAACCCAGACAGCAATGAAGCCCAAGGGCTTTTGTCATTCTAGTCTCTGACACGACTATGATAATATTTTGTTTGCTGTCTGCAAATTGACATGGGGGGGGTGGAGGGAGAGAGAGTTACCTTGATGACTGGATACCACAGCCCAGTTATTGGGCAAGTCTCTGCATTTGAACCCAGCGAGGCTGATGCCAAGGTGAGCTCACAGCCTTCGTGAACTTGGGACCTTGTGAACTTTGGGTCACCAGAGATTTTCTTCCTTCTCTCTGGTGCCTCGGCTCATTTCCGAATCTGAGCGATGCATCACTAGCTCATGGAGTCTTGCCCTGCCCTGGGTTCCCCAGTGTGTACATAAGCCTGTATGGCGCTTAATCTCGCTCTCCCGACAACACCCAACTGGCCTGCCTACAACCTGCCCTTCTTCACATCCAACCACCTCTTCTCAATAAGTCGTCTGGCCTTCAGGGAGAGCAGTGGTGGAGCATTAAATCTCAATGGGAAGGTGTGGTGGCCCGGACTATGTTTATTGGGGGGGAGGGGATGAACGAATTCCTATGCCCCACAAATAACCCAGAGATGCATTTTAAATAAAAGGGCACATTCTACTCATGTAAAAAGACACTGGTTCCCGGACCATCCGTGGGCCGGATTGAGAAGGCGATTGGGCCACACCGGCCCCCGGGCCTTAGGTTGCCTACCCCTGGTTTAAAGCAGCTTTCAATCACAAAAATCGCAATGCCAATCTTTGTTGTTGTTTAGTCGTTTAGTCGTGTCCAACTCTTCGTGACCCCCATGGACCATAGCATGCCAGGCACTCCTGTCTTGCACTGCCTCCCGCAGTTTGGTCAAACTCATGTTCGTAGCTTCGAGAACACCAATGTAAAGCCAATCTAAATGTTAGCATTGTTAATGCACTGAAGGGGCAGATTGGCATTAATATTGGTTTGCTTTTAAATTAATGGAAGCAAGGATACAGGACGGTTTGGCTGGCATTTTAACGGGCAGCTTTTTGTTTTATCATTTACGGTATGTATTAACCATGTTTGCCACACATGCGCCCACTCAGTGGCTTCAATCTGCAGGTGTCACATAATACTCATTCTGAGACCTCTGGGTATAGGGCGGTGTATAAATTCAATAAATAACAGGAATAGTAATAATAATACTCATTCTGCCTTCCTAAGAACTCAACCTTTCAGTGTGCAGCACCGACCCTTTGGGACTGCCTTGCTCTGGGAGAGACTCTTCTTAGGCGAACCTCTCCTGCGTTCTGCCTTGGGGCTTCCTGGCTCCTCGCCTTCTCTGCCTGAGCCTGCAGGTGAGACCTGCCCCAGCACCTAGGTGAACTCTAGGGGTGCACAGCACCCACGGGGCAGGGACCTCTCACCTCTTGTGACTGCAGCCCTACACTCTCCTGTTGTTTTAAATAAAAAGAATATCTATTAATATGAAAAGGACCAGGTCAACGCCCCGTCTGGTCCAGAATCCTGTTCTCACAGTGGTGCTGCCCTGAATCTTCCAATATTTTGCTTTTAGAGCAGAAGCAGTACTTCAATGCTTATATGTGACAGAGAAATTATGCCCCCCTCTTAAAAATCCCTAAATTTATGTCAATGCCCAGGTTTTTACTACCCTGATCCTTCTTCCCTTCTCAGCTGTCGCGGTGTCTTAGACACAGCTCTCTTCTCTCTTCCGTCCTCTCCCCTGCTGCTGCCCCCCCCCCAGGTTCTTCAACTGGCCGAGAATGGGCGATCCAGTTGGAAATGGTGCTGTGAATGTGATGTTGCTGCTCTGCGATCTCGCCAGATAGGGCTGTGGATCAAGCCCAATGAAGGCAAGTTAAGGGCCATGGCTTCTGAATGCCCTCGCTTGGCCCTCCCTCCAAAAAGAGCAATACTCTGCATTCACTCTCCCCTTTGGGGAAAACATGCTTCCTGCTTAGAAGCGCAGAGTTGCAGACTTGGAAGGGACACCCAAGTGTCATCTAGTCCAACCCCAGCAAAACAGGAACCACAGCTAAAATTAGCCCTAACTCAAGTCTGTATTAACCACTGTCAGCTGTGCACTCCATTACCCACACTTTGAACATTTCATTGAAACAGATATGAGCTACACAAGAGACAAACTGGCAAATTAAGCAAACAGGTTAGTGCAAAAGCAGACAGATTTTTCCAAAGGAAAAAAAAACGCTTGCTCAAGGAGCTCCCATTCATTTCAATGGATGAATGTCTACATTCATTGGGGGGGGGAGCAGGGAGAGTATTAATAGAATACCAGCCTCATGGACTGTGTCCAAACCAGGGCTGGCCCAGCAGACGCCTCTTCTGGGAACCCTCTGAGGACAAGAACCTGATCACAAGAACATCGTTCCCACTTGGCACTTTCAGCAGCTGCGGCTCAAAGGAACAACTATGGTAGCATGCTCTCCAACATTAATCCAGTTAAAATAGGGGTGTCCTATTCCATCATCATCATCATCATCATCATTATTATTACAGTATTATTATCCCTCGTTGCGAGAAGCCAAGTTGCAGGGAACCAGGCAGAGGGCCTTCTCGGTAGTGGCACCCGTCCTGTGGAACGCCCTCCCAGGAGATGTCAAGGCAATAAGTAACTATTTTACTTTTAGAAGACAACTGAAGGCGGCCCTGTTTAGGGAAGTTTTTAATGTTTGATGCTGTACTGTTTTTAATATTTGGTTGGAAGCCGCCCAGAGTGGCTGGGGAAACCCAACCAGATGGGCGGGGAATAAATAAATTATTATTATTATTATTATTATTATTATTATTATTATTGTATTATTATTATTATTATTATTATTATTATTATTATTATTATTATTATTATCATCATCATCATCACCCCACCCAACTGACTGGGTGGCCCAGGCACTCTGGGCAGATTCCAGCATATATAAAAACATAATAAAACATTAAACATTTTTTTAAAAAACTTCGCTATGCAGAGCTGCCTTCAGAAGTCTTCTAAAGGTTGTATAGTTACTTATCTCCTTGGCTCGGGGGTCGCATAACTCCATACCCTTCAATATTAATCCGATGAAAATAGGGACGTCCTAAGGAAAAGCAGGACACTCCGGAATCAAATCAGAAACTGGGCCAGCTTGTGTAAATTGAGGACTGTCCCTGGAAAATAGGGACACTTGGAGGGTCTGAACTAGCAACACTTTGCTTTTAGTATTGATATCAAAAATAGGGGTGGGCAGGTATGACTCTGTGTTTTTCTTCCCTCAAGTAATTTTGCCACTGGAGAGCAACTGGGAACTTGATGGGAACAACCTTCAGATGTCTTGGCCTTCCATCCACCCCAGCCAGGAAGGGCACAATCGCCTCAACCCCAGGAGCCTGGAGCTGATGGGAGTTGTAGTCCAAAACATCTGGAAGGCACCAAGTGACAGGGTGATGGGGGAGGCTGATCTGGAAAGCTCTCTCCTGCGGAAGGAAGGCACAGAGAAGGGGTGGCGATTCTGCCTGAGGCTATGTGCCTCTGAGCTTTACAGAAGCAGGGGTAGGAGGCAAGGATGACAGAGTGAGCAAGTGGAGTTGATTGCTTTGAGATCTTCTTTTTGGATCATCACAGCTGTGGATTCGTCATCATTCTAGCAGGGCAGCTGGTCATATTAAGGTAAAAAGGTAAAGGGGCCCCTGACCATCAGGTCCAGTCGTGTCCGACTCTGGGGTTGCGGCCAGTCAAAGGCTGAGGGAGCCGGCGTTTGTCCGCAGACAGCTTCCGGGTCATGTGGCCAGCATGACAAAGCTGCTTCTGGCAAACCAGAGCAGTGCACAGAAACGCCGTTTACCTTCCCGCCGGAGCGGTCCCTATTTATCTACTTGCACTTTGATGTGCTTTTGAACTGCTAGGTGGGCAGGAGCTGGGACCGAGCAACGGAAGCTCACCCCGTTGCAGGGATTCGAACCGCCGACCTTCTGATCAGCAAGCCCTAGACTCTGTGGTTTAACCCACAGCGCCACCTGGGTCCCTGGTCATATTAAGGTAGGTAAAGGTAAAGGACCTCTGGATGGTTAAGTCCAGTCAAAGGCGACTATGGAGCTGTGGTGCTCATTTTGCTTTCAGGCCGAGGGAGCCGATGTTTGTCCACAGACAGCTTTTCCGGGTCATGAGGCCAGCAGGACTAAACCACTTCTGGCACACGGAGGACCGTGACAGAAACCAGAGCGCACGGAAACGCCGTTTACCTTCCCGCCGTAGCGGTAGCTATTTATCTACTTGCACTGGTATGCTTTCGAACTGCTAGGTTGGCAGGAGCTGGGACAGAGCAACGGGAGCTCACTCCGTCGTGGGGATTCGAACCGCCGACCTTCTGATTGGCAAGCCCAAGAGGCTCAGTGATTTAGACCACAGTGCCACCCGCATCCCAAGCTGGTCATATTAAGGTCCTGTACAGCAGAACAACTCAACAGTGGACTATGGATTGTCGGAGAATGTTGCATGCTAGTCACTTTGGGATGATCAATGCACAATATAAAATTATTGTTATAACAGGAAAATCTTTTATAAAAAAAATTAAATCTACTGCAATTGCAATCAATCAAAGTGTTAGCCGGAATCCTCTAAAACAAATCTTCCTTTATAACTGCACCCGACACCAGCAGGCCACCTTTAGCCCGATCCAGAGATTAGAAGGTTCTGCCGCTGCAGACTCGGGTGTTGTTTATGGGATGTAGTGGGTGCCTTGTGGGTGAAATGGCTTGCTGTGTTCCTCATTCATCTGTGATGAGGATGCTGAATATGATTCCCCTCCCAGCATCTCATGGAGTGGGTTAACACAAAAACCACCACCACCACGAGCAGCAGCAGCAGCAATTTATTACAGCAGAACCACCTGGTTCTGAAACGTGTTGGCCGAGTTAAAAGCACCATCCATGCATATCTAGTCACCATCAATTCATCGATGTGAATGACACAGGTCCTTAATAACTGATACTTAGAAAGGTGATGAGAGTTCTGTTTTGTTATTTTATTGTTGTTTTAACTTTCTGAAAGTCTTAAATTATTATTAATTTTTCTTATTAATGATTTTACAGTTTTATCTTTTTTGTAAACCACTTTGAGGTTGGTTGGTTTTTTAAAAAAACAACAACAACCAAGTGGCTTTTCTGGAATAGATACGATATGAAATAAGCCTCCTTACAGCTGGGCATTCCATGCACTCGGCTTTAGCTATAGTTTTCTTTTTAAGAAGGGTTTTCTCCTCCGTTCTGACCTACTAAAATGGCCCATCAGGACAAATTCAAGCGCACCAGTCTGGATCTGGTCATTGCACAAAAATGAGGCGTCTCCTCATGACTCCTTGTGGCAGAATGTGCCGTCTTCTGACCCGTGTCCAAATGCAGTAAAGAGATGCAGTAAAGCAGACCCTTACGGGGACAGAGGTGTGATAGGTTTCATACGGATAAAACAAAGGTTAGTAACCAACAGCGACTACTCGCGTGTTCTCATCAGAGGATGGAGTATAATTGGGTTAAAATGCTAGCAGTAGTTTCTGCAAAGAAGGCATTACATATGCCAAGTTATAAATTAATGTGCTATACCACCATAATTGCAACTGAATATCCAATAGGAATTTTAAAGGTTTTTTAAAACTAATTTTAAAGCCCAGGGGACCTTTTTACAAAAAACAAAAGAAAACCTATTTTCAATTGCCACCATTGCATTTTGAAAACTTTAGATTACAGAGCCTGAAGAATGTTGGGATCTGACTGCAGCATGTCGCTGCTGTTCTGGTGTCTTAAGATGGCAACTCTACCCCACTGCCTTGCAAATTTCTTAATATAAAGAATAACAAAATGAATCCAAAGCCCTCGGTCAAAAGAAAAAGGCATGGGGGCAGAGGGAGAGAGAAAGAAAATATATGGAACCGAAACTGCTGATTCCAGATCGAAAAGTCCTAGACCAGGCTGGCATCTCCCAGCGGGAGAGCGATTTCTAAGAGAGGAAAACTTTCAGCTTACCCAAACCCAGCTCTAAGACAGTTGCAAGCTGCCTTGTCCAACAGATTTCTCTGACTCCTCTTCTACATGCTCAGCCTCCAGCGGAGATAACTCAAGGAGGACCTTTTATAGGATAAATGGAGGTTCGATGTCAAGTCCAAAGAGAATTCAGAGGCCTTTAAGAGTCATGACAATGGACGGCAAGCCTTGCCTGCGCTCACCCCCACCGGCTGTGGCTCCCAATGAATTTACACATTGCGGATTACAGACATTACTTTTTCCACTGCTCCCCCCACCCCACCCCAACACACCACTTTTTTTTTTTAGATGTTCAATTGAGCATCTCAAATATCTCACCCCCTTTTCTCCTTCCCCCATCCATAACAGTTTTTGAAAAGAATCGGAAACCGGTGTGTTTTTGCAAAGAGTTTATCAAATTACATTTGGTGACAAAGAGCTAGAGTGCATTTTCTTGAAGGCTCGACAATTGGGGATCCATCAAGGAAAGGAAAAGAATGGCAGAAAACCAGGGGCTTTTGTCAAGCGCAGAGAGAGCAAACTCACTCCCCCACCCCACTCCACCCGCCCCGTGCACCGAAAAGCTCTTTTAGGAGCGCTCAGTTTATTTCTTGCTTTGGAGAAGGCCTGTTTTTATTTACCTCTCTCTCTCTGCCTTTTGAAGTTTGAGCAGCAGATGAGGCCAGGTTGGTGATGGGGATGTCGAGAGAGAGGGTGCGGGCGGGTTTTAGTGGGTTTTTTTTTTAATTAAAAAGAGAAAGAGAGCAAAATCTGACAATCTCACTCGGAACAAGATGTCAGTGTCTAAAGAAGCTCTTTAGAAACGAGAGGCTTTTGGGGATAATGACCCCGATCTTTCCAAGATTGCATGGGAACAGGTGAGCCTCTTCCCTTTTCCTTCCCCCCTCTTTGTTTCAGAGGGATACTAAAGAGAGAAAGGAGTCAGATCATCCTGATATTCTCCTTTGTGCCGGCATTGTGGTTTTGCTTGAGAAAATTGCTTCTTGGTCAGCGTCCAGACTTTATTAGAGGCAATGGCTGGGGGAACACAAAGAACCTCCGCGTCGCCTCCCGGTTTGCCTTCGGCCCCTGCCTAAAAAGTAGGCCTCCTCCCCTTTTCTTTCTCAAGGCTTAAATGCAGCAACTTCAGGGGCGCTTGGGAGAGGTGGCAGAGGGCAGAGGCTCCTTCCGGGACCGGGGAGCCAGTTCCACGGCAGCATGGACTGCGCACCGTTGTTCTGGTCGCCTCAGCTCAAAAAGGATATGGAAAAGGTTGGGGGAAGTGCAGCCAAATGATCGACTCCCTCTATGAAGACAGGTTGTGACGATTGGGGAGGTGACATGATAGCGGTTTATAAAATTAAGCCTGGCATGGAGGAAGTGGACAGAGCAAACCTTTTCTCCGTCTCTCATGACAGTGGAACTCATTGAATGAAGCCGAATGTTGGAAGGTTCAAGGCAGAAAAAAGGAAAGTCCTCCTTCACACAGCGCAGAGTTCAGGCTCTTCCTGTGTTCTTGCATGGGAGCATCTTGACATGCAAAGGAAGGCTGTCCATGGCTGACTGCCATTGAGACCACAGAGGTTCACTAGCACTGGGGGAGACCTCCTGGCTGCCCCATAGCAATTGCTCACACGGCTTATGCAGCTGGGCAAAACCCTATCAAAACTGGACCCAACAGCCCGTTTACCTGACCGCCCTCTTGATCAACAGGGCCTGGACTGATGTTCCCAAGGTCTTGGGCCAGCAATGGTGACCCGAGGCCATCTGCCTCAGCCACTGTGGCTCGGGGGTCACGATTCCTATGAATTAGCTCATTCTGGCCTTTTCCACTCCTGCACAATGTTAATGGAAAGTTAATCAGTAATATGCCTGTTGTCTTTGTCCATGGAGTTTTCTTGGCAGGGATACTGGAGTGGCTTGCCAGTTCCTTCTCCAGGTGGATCACATTTAGTCAAAACTCTCCACTATGACCTGTCCATCTTGGGTGGCCCTGCGATAGCTCATAGCTTCTCTGAGTTATTCAAGCCCCTTCGCCATGACAAGGCATTGATCCATGAAGGGGATCACTGGAAGGACAGATCCTGAAGCTGAGGCTCCAATACTTTGGCCACCTCATGAGAAGAGAAGAATCCTTGGAAAAGACCCTGATGTTGGGAAAGATTGAGGGCACTAGGAGAAGGGGACGACAGAGGACGAATGGTTGGACAGTGTTCTTGAAGCTACGAACATGAGATTGACCAAACTGCGGGAGGCAGTGGAAGACAGGAGTGCCTGGTGTGCTATGGTCCATGGGGTCACGAAGAGTCGGACACGACTAAACGACTAAACAACAACAACAATCAGTAATATTAAAACATACACAGTAAACATGAATTTCCATGCCCATTTAAGCAGCAGCAGCAGCAGTAGATATCCAGCCCCATGTGTTCTTCACTCTTCTTCAAAATCCTGTGCAAAGTGGCGATGAAAACTCCCAATGCCTCAGAGCAGAGGTCATGCCAAAAGTGTTGTGGGGTCAGCACCAAGGGTCCCGCTGCCACAGATCTCACAGAGCATTTTTGCCACTAACAGGGCACCCCTCTCCCCAGGTCTTGGCCCTTGGGTAGATCAATAGGGGACCTCCCCCCACCAACTCCTGGCCCTTTTTAAAATTGCCAAGCCATGTATCCCCTATTTACAACCCTCCCTCTCAAAAGCACTGCTCACAAAGGCATCAATAATTCTGCTAATTATTACTGCGCGTAAGGAATGTGTTTTTGTTGGGAAACGAATTGTTTGCATGACTAGGTTCAAATATTAAAGCTTTGCGCCGTGTGAATAAGCCAGCCAATCTCCCCCAGCCCGGGGAAGGTATGCGTGTGCATATCGAGGGAATTCTCTTATTGTAGAAAGCGGAATGCCAG
The DNA here is from genome assembly GCF_965207765.1 of Zootoca vivipara. NCBI lineage: Eukaryota > Metazoa > Chordata > Lepidosauria > Squamata > Lacertidae > Zootoca > Zootoca vivipara. Next base: position 73,965,541 of record NC_142583.1, read on the forward strand.
GGGCGGGTAAGGGGTTTGTGAGAGGGAGAAAGTCCTTCCCGGAACAGAGAGGAGCAGAGAGGCTCAGGGGCACAGAGGCAGCGGAGAAGAGACAGGAGGAGAGCTGGAGAGAAAGAGGAGGCAGGTCGTGAAGGGGGAGGTAAGTCAACAGAGGGTCAAGAAATGAACCCGTTGGCATGGGTGCTTGAGCAGGAGAGGGTGCTGCTACCCCATCTCAAGCAATGCCACCCCACATCTTTGTCAAAGCTGCCCACCACCCTGATACACGACACCCCAGTATTTTCAGAAGGAGCACAGTTTAGGATGGGGCCACCACAATAGGGGCCTCCCCCATTTGCAGAATGGGGGCGTGGGCTGTTCCCCATAGCTCAGCCTGAACCGACTACGGTTGTTTCGTGTCCCCTTGCACTGAGGCAAGCGAGGGGCACAAAACATCACTTGCTCCAGGGCCAGTGACAGACAGGCCAACCTGGGCTAAGGGAACCAGAGCAAATGTTGCTTAAACTCAGCACCAATTTCTGGCATTTCCCGGAAGAAATCGATTTGGCAGAAAACAACATTTTGCTCAGGATTTTCCTCGCCGGCTGTAAAGTGCAGACGTTCTGCGCATTGCAGTCGCCTTCTTGGTTAACTGAGAACCTTCTGTGGGGACAGAAGTGGAAAATGCAGAGAGCAACTTGATTTTCTCACTGGGATAACGGAGGATAAAACAGCAAGAACCATGTGCTGTTATTAATAGTATGCTGTTCTTTTTTCTGACTTCAGAATATGTGCGCTGTTTTCAGCTTTTCAGCTTTGCTGTGGCATTTCTGGCTTCAAATTTATTTCTTCGTTAAAAGAAAGAAAAACCCATTTAAGCACCCCCCCCCAATAAAACATAAAGGCAATTGTACGATTACCTTCATGCAAAAAAAAAAAAAGGATTCTCTTTCTTGTCCTTTCTGATTAGGCCATGTGGATGTTCGTAGCATCAAAGCAAAACTCCTTTCTGTTTGACTCCCTTTTACCTAAATACTGAGCTGCTTAGGTCATTTAATCACCCGGTTTTCCTCTTCTACAAATACAATTACATGCAATTCTTAACTATTTACATATAAGCAAATTCAAATTAAAGTTGCCGGGAAATATCTCCAGCTTCTTCAGATCCGATGTGTATCTTTTAATTCACTTCTGAAGTTTCATTGTTTCGGATCTTCATCACTTATTTTTTTTTAGAGAGAGTTCTTTAACAATTAAAACTTTCTGGTTGTTATTATTATTTATAAACAAAGTAAAATAAATTTGTGAAAGTGATGCGCTTTTGACAAAAGAAAAAAGCGGTTTCTCTGCAGGGAGAGAGGAATTTTCATTCAACTGATTTCGTTGGAACCTTCTCCCCCCCCCCCCAATTAATACAAAGTCATTGGGATACCTCAAATAACAGGATCCCACATAGAGGAGACCCAGACCCAACTACTTTGCAGATTTCAGAGGGCTGTTTGGAATTTTCTGTCCCCCCCCCCCCACTTCTCCTCTCCCTCTTTTAAGGATTTTTGCATCGCTGCAAGAATACAGCCTCTATTATTCTGCACAAGAGGCGGTCTTTGATGAAATTAAAAAGGCATAACGAGAAACATCTTATGCAGCTAATGAGGGAAAATAACTCAGCTGAATTTCCCTGTGCGTTCCACATGCCAGCGTAACCCGAGACAAGAACAGCCAGTGAGTTAGGGGAAAACATATCCTCATTACATATATATTTTAGATCGATGGAGGTTCACTAATGCTGCTCTTAGGGGGGGGGGAGAAAGAAATCCAGATTGATTAGCATTTCTTTTGCTTTCGCAGACGTTGGGTGACTGAGCAATCTGAGGAGTTTTAAAATTTGCTCCTCGAATAGCTCCCAAGTTCTGCTAAGTGGAAATGAATATTGCAGGGCAATTCAGTTAACAGATCCTGAGGTCAAGGAGGGGGCCGGACTCTTTAGACTGCCCACCTGAAAGGGGGAAAAGCCAGACCCATAGAGCTTCCTTTGTTAATTCTTTTGACACTTGAACCATATCCTGGAGGAAAAAGCACCTTGTCTGATTACAAAACAATGAAGGCAAGTCAGCCATTGATCAGTCCCTGCTCCGGCCCACAGACTTTTCTGGTGGGAAACTGAGGCAAGTTTGAAATATCTGGGCCAAATCCTGCTAAGTCTGCAAGACAAGCCATACCAACTGATTTAACGCAAATCCCATTTTTTATTTGGTTTCTTTCTCTTTTTTTTTGAGTTCACACACCATCTTTAAAAAAAACAATTTTGGGGGAAGAAGCAGCGTTAGACCAAAAGATCTGTGGTCTTCCATCTGTGCTTTGCAAATGATGAAGGCTCGATATTCAGCATGTCCCTTTTCGTCCCTGCTGTACGTCTCCCCCAACTTGCTGTTGACTGTCAAAAAGAAAGAAAAGCCTCAATATAGAGAGAACTCTGCAGCCATATTTTTAAAATCCATTGCTCAAAACAGCTTCAGCATCTTCTCCTGACCCTCTTTCTTAATCTACACTCAGATATTCATTCTAGTTTAATTCATTCACTATCCTTTGTTTGCAAAGAATCGTGGAAGATTCACTGCCGGGGACGGAGTTGAGCAGCATTCAACCCTAGAATGCACAGTAAGGCCAGGTCGCATCCAGAAGGGGACTTGGCCTCAAGGAATAATCCGCTGTGCAGATATGAAAGGCTGCAGCTCTGCTGATATTTCTCCCACATACAGCTCACACCAGCACCCAGCCAGAGGGTTTGCCTGCACAAAATGGTCTCTCAAGGGTCTCTGGAGTCCCCTTGCCTTAAAAAATAAATAAATCTGTTTTTTCTAGACAAAAGGAAGATGGCAAGAGTAAGTCAGTGCAGAGAGAGAGGGTCTTGAGATGGAATTATTCAGCATTTCAGATGGTGAATCTGTGCTTCTTGAATGTGGCACAGGGCGGGTAGAGACTGCAAATAGTTGCCCTACTATTTACCAACACCATCAATTCCCTTATCTCATCCATCCAAAATACTACGGCTAGAGGTTTTCCCCCCACTAAATGTGTACAGGTTATCAAATTTTGACCTCTCCTGTGCAACCATCTCTCTCTCTCTCCCTCTCCCTCTCTCTTCTCCCCCCCCCTCCGATTCCCACAATTAATGCAGTTCCAACCCACAGCACAGAGATTATTTCCACGGCTGCTGAGACTAAAAGGAGTCAGGCCAGGAACAGAAATAAACCCTACAAATAGAAACAGAAGCAGGGAAAGAAAGAAAGAAAGAAAGAAAGAAAGAAAGAAAGAAAGAAAGAAAGAAAGAAAGAAAGAAAGAAAGAAAGAAAGAAAGAAAGGATTTCCTGACTACCTCCCCTAAAAAAACCTTTAAAAAAAACCCAGAGGTCCTAATGGTCTTTTAAAAAGAAAGAACGGACTATTTAAAGCTTTTGCAAATTATTAAAACCCTTAAACACTTTAAAACACTTAGTGAACTATTCCTATCAACGACTTAATAATGAAGTTATTGCTTTCTGAAGAAGTGTGCATGCACACGAAAGTTTATATCCAGAACAAACTTAGTTGGTCTCTAAGGTGCTACTGGACAATTTAATTTTTTTTAAATAATGAAGTGCAATCAGTTTGATGGAGACAAATAAATGGAGCCATTATAAGTGTTTAAACGGAAGTTAAACAATTTGGAAGGGGTGTTTTGTGTTGCACAGCAGCCACATACTGGACTCACGCAGTTCACGTATCCTAATTCCATCATTCAGAATTAAGTCTTCTCTTGGCTGCAAATCTGCAACAACCCAGCCCTGCAAATTTTCTCCACTCCTACCGATGGGGTGCAGCGATAAAAAACTCAAGGTAAGCGTGCACATCCAAAGCTTTATATTATTTCAAAATTATGCATTGCTAAAATAGGCCCCCAGAGCACACTCACTCTCACATGTCAGGATCATTTTTTTTTATTGCCGAAGTTCTCTTTTTATGAACACCTCCAAACAATTAGTTTTGAGACATGCCAGGGCTATAATCAACTGCCATTCAAGTACCTTTCCCTGCCAGCAACCAAACATTCCACGGCAAGTAGTTGTTACTTAAAACTTTTATTTCAAAACAAAAACAGCTGCAATGAAAAGTCCAGCCTTTCTTGAACCAGCAGTTTTGCTGGTCAGTGGTCATTTTGTAAAAAACAAAACAAAACAAAAACAACTCCTTTAAACCAAAAAGCTAATTTCATTCTGGCACCTAAATTAACAAATGAACAACAGGCTTTGTATTCCAAATGTTGGTGAGGCCCTTTAAATTTCCTGCAGGGAAGACTTCTAAAAATATCCACATTGATCTAAAAATTTCCAGATTTTGTGAACATCAAATTCAACATTTTATGTCAAAAAAGGGCAAGCATTTTATGTTTTCCTTTCCTTCTTCTGAAGGCTTTTATTATATAAAAGATAGAGATTGTGTCATTCTACGCCATGCATGCAACAAAGTTTTTATGTTTTTTGTTGGCATTTTCAGCAATGGGGCAATTCTTTTAATTGATTGTTAACTGCAGAAGGCTTTCGGGATGCGTGGGGTTGCAAATCCTTTTTAAAAGAAAAGCCAAATGTGACCAAATATTATCAGGAAAAGGAGCATCAATTGCTCCACTGCAGACACACACACACACATAACAATAAAATCATGAATTGCCCTGAAGTTCAAGCGGGAAGTTCAAGAGAAGAGAAGCAATGTGTGCAAATTGCTGGCTTTAATCATTTGTGAGTTTACAGATATTTTAATGTTTAGGGGTTTTTTTTAAAAAAAAATATACTGGGATATTTGGAGGAGTGCTGCTGGCCACTCCAAGCCCTCTGAATGCCTTAATTCAAAATTTTCTGCCTTCCTGTTGGAGTTACTGCCTTGGGGGGCTGAATTGATTGCCTCTGATTAAATGCTTCCTATCCGATGAGGTCCCTTTTGCAAGCCATAAATGCTTTAGGGGTGGGGAAGAGCAGCAGATCCCGAGGAAATCTTCCATTGCTGTTGATTTAACTTTAAACTTTTTTGGGGGGGGGAGTGTTCAATGCTGTCCCTTTCTAGATAATTTAAACCTTTTTGATATTATGGTGGTTGATTCCATTTATTAAACAATATTCTCTGGCCAACACACAACGATAATGTAATCACAAGATGAGGATTCAACACAACGATTCAGCAATTCAAATTCAAAGCAAAACATTGTTGAGTTTGTACAAACTAAAATAAATGATGTTAAATAATGATTTTAAAAAGTCTTAAAGACATTAAAAGGCCTTAATGTAAAAAAAAAAGCCTGGTGCCAAGGAGACAGTAAAGTACGTGCCCAGGGAGCAGAGTGGAAACTGGGGAGCAGGATCACTCCATCGCCTCAGCTGAGATTTCCATTCCAAGTCCTGTGTAACTCTAAGAATTGACAAGGTTTGTTTTCCTCTCCCCTCCACATCTTTTTCCTTTTCTGCCTTATCTTTTTGACTGCAAGCATGTAGGCAGAGGCTGTCTTGTTGTTAATTGATCTTATGTAATCCGCTCTGGGAATCTGTTCGGCTGAAAAGTGGGGAGGCAGCAGAGCGGAGTGTTCTTAAATAAATCAAAAAATTGCTGCTTCTTAGGGCATGGCCAGTTATATTCCACCCAAAAGGAGGAGGAGGCATATTTTCGCAAAGACATTTGCATGCATGGGCCGATCTATATGTATAGGTGCAAAATTAGACAGGGCAACTGTAAATTAAATGGAAACCCAAATATATCTCACAATAGCTTGGAAGAGGATGCTGCATGTTCCTGCTCAACACACCTGCGGACCAGGTGAGAACAGTGGGTCCCATTCCAAAACTTCTCCCTTTCCTGGGGCCATTTTACTCTCGGACTGGACTGTAGAGGAGGACACACACTGTCACCCTTCTGGAAATTTTGGCAGAGAGGTAGTGGGGCTTCATCTGCCCCCCCCCCCCGGAGTACAGGTGGCTGGCCCTTCGTGGCTCACCTGTGGAGCTCTTGGTGCTTCTGCCCAGAGAGCAACAGCATCTCCCCCTGCACCCCACCCCCCGCAAGTCTGAATCCCAGCCAGTGCTCTGCTGTTTTTTTGGGGGGGGGGGAGCCTCAGGCAAGCCCAGGCAGGTGGGTGAGTGGGTGGGCCTGGAAGCTGTTGCAAAGGAATGCGCTGCACCCAGTGGGGGTCCCTGGTTTGCACTGGTTTAGGGGTTCTTTCCCAGTGCTCATTTTCCACCTCCCTTGGCTAGAAGCTTCTCATTAAGCACTTCCTGAGGCCCCCCCCGCCCTTCCACCACACAAATGCACAAAGGCCCATCACCCACCCAAGGGAATCAATCTGGATTTGATTTCTTGGCCTTTTGCTGCTTTTATTTTTATTTAAATCGCTTTCATGGGCATCCTCCCTTTCCTAGGACAGGGTGAAATTCCTGCCTTTGTTCTCCATCATTCCAACCCCCTGAATTATTGAACAATTGTCTCCCTTTAATTTTCCTTTCAGCTCTTTTGCAACATCGAGAGGTTTTGCTAATTTGTTCCAATTCGCCCCGTCTCTGCAAAGGGTCAGAGAGTGACCCAATTTGATCCAGGGCGCAGGCCTGGAATGTGCAAACTGACAGGAAAGTGTTGCCTCGGGTCATGTGCAGAGTGCCTTTCCTTCGCAAAGGAGGGGGCACCGCCCCATATTGAGATAAAATGGGCAGCCTCTACGGCAGGAGTATGGCATCTGAGCACAAGTCGCCACCATTCTTTGCTTTTCCTAAATTCAGTCTCAGAGGTTCTCCTGCTTGGCCCCCCCCCTCTTTTTTTTTTTTTTGCAATTTAACTCTGGTTTAACTCAGTTTCTGTCCCAAGGCTCAGCTCCAGAATGTGGGATGCTCAAATAAGGAAAAGTCCCTCACTGCAAGTCACTTCCCAGGTAGATAATGAGTTTAGGGACTGCAGAGAGACTTGCAAGAGATTTGGAGCATGAAGACCAGAAGCAGGGTGCCCTTGTTAGTTGTGCCAGATCTCCCCAGGTGCGTAGCAAGGGAGGGGCGGGGGCGGGCCGCCCCTGGCTCCAGTCTGGTGGGGGCAGCACGCGGGGCAGCGCCGCCAGCCCCTGGCCCGCCCCTCACCTTCTCTGACAGAGCGTGCCACCACCCTCGCCGCAGCCGCCCTCGCGGAGCGTGCCCGCTGTCCCCGCCCTCGTGGAGCATGCCGGCCGCCGCCACCTGAGCAGAGCACGGCCACTGCCGCCCAACCGGAGCTGCCGCAGATGGACTGCACATGTGTGGACATGCACAGTCCGCCCTGGCGTGTGCGTCATGAAATCACGTCACCACGCACGTGCCAGGGCGGACTGCGTATGTACCGCCCTGGGCGGCCAAGCAGCACTGTTCGCCACTGGATCTCCCAGTGACTTTCTCGACTATAAACCATGCTGATCTGGGTTGCCAGGCAGGTATGGGTCTTAGATGAATTGTGCCATAGCGGGTCTGGTCCTTCCTGGCACTGAGGAACTCCTGATACATTGAACTGTAGAGTCCCATACGCTACAGTGAGACCCCCAAGGGTCATCTAGCCCAACCCCCTGCAGTGCAGGAATCTCAGCTAAAGGATCCAAGGCAGAGGGCCATCCAACCTCTGCTTATAAACCACCAAGAAAGGAGAGGCCACAACCTCCCGAGGGAGTCCATTTCACTGTCAAACAGCATTTGCTGTCAGAAAGTTATTCCTAATGTTTAATAATAATAATAATAATAATAATAATAATAATAATAATAATTTATTTATACCCCGCCCATCAGGCCGGGTTCCCCCAGCCACTCTGGGCGGCTTCCAACAAAACACTAAAATACAGAAATCCATCAAACATTAAAAGCTTCCCTAAACAGGGCTGCCTTGAGATGCCTTCTAAAGGTCTGGTAATTGTTGTTCTCTTTGACCTCTGGTGGGAGGGCATTCCACAGGGTGGGTGCCACTACTGAGAAGGCCCTCTGCCTGGTTCCCTGTAACTTGGCTTCTCGTAGCGAGGGAACCGCCAGAAGGCCCTCGGAGCTGGACCTCAGTGTCCGGGCAGAACGATGGGGGTGGAGACGCTCCTTCAGGTATACCAGACCAAGGACGTTTAGGGCTTTAAAGGTCAACACCAACACTTTGAATTGTGCTCGGAAACATACTTTCCTTCCTTGTAACTTGAATCAATTGGTTTGGGTCCTGTCCTCCAGAGCAGGAAAAACCAAGCTTGCTCCATCTTCTGCGTGACAGCCCTTTAGATATTTGAAGATGACGATCCTCTCTTCTCTCTGCCTCCTCCTCTTCAGGCTAAACACACCCAGCTCCTTCAACCGTTCCTCAGCAGGCTTGTTTTTCCAGACCCTTGGCCATCTTGGTCGCCCTCCTGTGCTCTGTAGAAGAAGAAGAAGAGTTTGGATTTGATATCCCGCTTTATCACTACCCGAAGGAGTCTCAAAGCGGCTAACATTCTCCTTTCCCTTCCTCCCCCACAACAAACACTCTGTGAGGTGGGTGGGGCTGAGAGACTTCAGAGAAGAGCAGCAGCTGCATGTGGAGGAGCAGAGATGCGAACCCGGTTCCCCAGATTACAAGTCTACCGCTCTTAACCACTACACCACACTGGCTGTACTGTTTCGTTGCTGCTGCCGCTGCTGGTGGTTGAGCCTGGGTTTGGAGAGGGGCCCCCCTTGATGGCTTTTTGATACACAGGCGTCAAGGAGGCAGACAGGAGCCCCTTTCCTATGGGAATGTTAGGGATGTGGATTAGGATATATTATTAGATAGATCCTATCCAAGCTTGTGTTAGCAAGCTTCCAATATTAGCAGAGTGACATTCCCCTTTTGTGCGCAGCAAAGCATGTGCGTTAGATTCGCTAGAATCTCTATAACAATATTACACTTTATAGTTCAATATTACACTTCCTGGCAAAGGTCCCCTTTGTCCCTCTTAAAAGAAATACACAACACAGTGTTTATAAAATAAGATAGAGTTTACTTACAGTTTCATCCTGAGTTACAGCATAATCTCAGAAAGGCAGGCTTGCTTAGAAAAGTTACAAGTATATATACATCTAGAGACTACTTAGTAAAGTAAGACTCCATTTGGTCTCACTCTTGGCTGCAGGCCTAGAGTGAGAACCATGCTAACTAGAGATTCTCTGGAGATGTGTCCTCATCGAGGGAGGAAGTAGCTAAGAGAGAGAGTGATTGCAGGCTAGGGCTTTTGTCTAATCCAACTCATTTGCATGTCTGAGGGAACAGGAACTGACCTGTAGTCAGGTGTCCCTCCAGGTGAGTTCCTGTTAGTGGACACTCTAGGAACTGTTGTGACTTGTCTGCCCCAGTGTTCCATCCCACAAACCCCTTCTCAGGCAATTCACAACATTCATTACATACAAAACAAAACATAAGCAACTTTATTCAACCACCCAAGAGTCCCAGCTTGACACGCAGGTTCTGGAAACTCTGTCTTGGCAGGGGTTTTGTTAGGATGTCTGCTGTCATCTCCGATGTGCAGCAGTACGACAGTTCGACAAGTCCATCTTGTATCATCTGGCGAACGTAGTGGTACCTGACCCCAATGTGTTTTGAGCGTGCTAGGAACTTCTCATTCTGCGCCAGCTTTAGACAGCTTTGGTTGTCCTCCAGCAGGCTTATAGGTTCCTTTCTCTCCACGCCAAAGTCTGTTAGGAGTTGGTCCAGCCAGGAAATCTCTCTGCACGCTTCTGTAGCCGCAACATATTCCGATTCTGTAGACGATAAAGCTATACATTTCTGTTTATAACTGCCCCATGTAATAGCTCCGCCCCCATACATAAAGACATGCCCGCTTGTGGATTTATAATCAGAATTATCACCCGCCCAGTCAGCATCAGTGTACCCAATGAGTTTAGGGTCACTGACAGCTGGTAACTTTAATTTACAATCCATTGTACCCTTAAGATATCGAACCACCCTCTTCACACCAACCCAATCATGCTCAGTGGGACTACTCACTTTCCTGCTGAGAATCCCTACTGCATTGGCTAAATCAGGTCTGCATGTGGTAACTAAATACAAAAGTTTACCAATCGCTGAACGATACTCGGTGTTGTTTGGCAGCAGCTTCGAATCCCCTTGGTTCTTTAAGAAGTCTGTAGCCATCGGGGTGTCGACGGGTTTTGCATCCTGCAATTGCATACTCTCCAACAGTTCAATTATCTTTTGCTTCTGATTAAGTAGAAATGAACCATCCTGTTCTCTTTCCACTTGAATCCCGAGGTAATACTCAACTGGTCCTAATTCCTTCACTTGCACTTCCTTGTTGAGGTGCTGGACTACATTTTTATAATCCCTGTCATTTGACGTTGCGATTAAAAGGTCGTCAACGAAGGCAAGAATATAAGAAAATTGTCCATTACTCTGCTTAGTGTACAAACACTTGTCAGCTTCACCTTGCTTGTACCCAAGTTTCACCAGCATTCCATGCAATTTCAAGTTCCAGGCTCTGGCTGCTTGTTTTAAACCATACAGTCCCTTTTGAAGCTTGCAAACCAAATGTGCCTCATTTGGCTTTATAAAACCTTTAGGCTGCTTCATGTAAATTTCTTCAGAAATTTCCCCATGCAAAAACGCAGTAGCTATATCGATGTGTTTCACCTCCATCCCTTTAGATGCTGCGATGCTTAAAAGTAATCTTACGCTACTGTATCTCACTGTCGGTGCAAAGACTTGGTCATAGTCGTGGCCATATTGCTGTGAAAAACCTTGTGCCACTAGTCTTGCTTTGTAACGTTGCACCTCCCCTTCTGAACCCCTTTTAACCTTGAACACCCATTTGCTCCCAATTGCTTTCTTACCAGCAGGTAATTCTGTGAGTGTCCAGGTCTTGTTCTTGTGCAGTGCGTCAATCTCCTCCTGCGCGGCTTTCCTCCAGAGACTGGCTTCGGTGGCTGGCATCTGCTCTACCTCTTCCCAAGTGGAAGGTTCTGGTGGAGACGCCGACCCTGCAAAGTAGGACAGTCGTAGTGGCGGAACGCCCTTGTTGGTTCTGGATGAGCATCTGACCTCTGGTTGTGCAACCGCATCAGCATCCTCATCCTCCTCCAACGCTGGCATGTCCACGTACAGCTCCTCCTCTTCGTCTCTGGTGCCGCCAGGGGTCTGGACCTCTGCGTCTTCTGGGGTGTCGCCTGTAGGGGGTGTTGTGACACTAGAAGGTATATTAGTTCCTTGTGCTAAAGGAAAACTTATAAACTCTTCATCTGGTGACTCTCTAGAACAGTCAATAACAGTGTTCTTTGTATCAAACTTTCCTAGTTCATCAAAATGAACCACATGGTATGGGTCTACTCTGCCACTCTTTGGATCTAGAACTCTATATCCCTTTCCTCCAGGAGCATATCCAACCAGGATACCTGCTTTTGCTCTGGAGTCAAGCTTGTGTCTGCGCTCTTTGGGCACGTGGTAATAACAGACACTTCCAAACACACGTATGTGCTGCAGACTTGGGACTCTCCCGTGCCAAAGTTCAAATGGTGTGCGTTCTGCACCCTTTGTAGGCAATCTGTTTTGCAAATAAATCGCCGTATTCGCCGCTTCACCCCATAGCTTCTGTGACAAGTTGGCCTCTTTTAACATGCACCTTGTCATCTCCATAATAGACCTAAACTTTCTCTCAGCAATGGAGTTCTGTTGAGGCGTGTAAGCAACTGTAGTTACATGTGCTATGCCTTCTTGTGCCATGATGGCCTTCATCTGCCGTGAGCAAAACTCTCCACCATTATCCGAAATTAAGGTGGAAGGAGCTCTCTGGAATTTGTTCTTCATCATGTTTAAGTACAGTTTGAACAATTCCGGTGTCTGACTCTTTTCTTCTAGAAAATATCCAACACAATATCTTGAGAAGTCATCTATAAATATCAGAATGTACTTATTGTTTCCTAGGGAAGGTACATTCAGCGGACCACATAGGTCAGTATGAACAGTGTCCATGACTTTTGTGCTTCTCTTCTCTGTACAACGTGGGAAGGAAGGCTTGACTGCCTTTTCAGTTATGCAAGTTGTACAGTTTGGCATTGGTGTACTGCAATTCTTTACCTGTAGACCTTTTACCAGATTTTCTTTCTGCATTTTCAGGATAAGGTTGGTATCCCTGTGTCCAAGCCTTTTGTGCCAGAGTTCCAGATCTGGTTGATCCTTTCTGCTGGGTTGTGCAACCCTTGCAGACTCATTCTCTGAAATATCAATCTCATACACATCATTGATTAGTTTGGCTTGAATAAACACTTCACCATCTTTTATCACATTGCATTGTCCATTTTTAAATATAATTTCAAAACCTTTCTTGTCCAAGCTAGACACACTTATTAGATTACAGTTCAGCTTTGGTGCATACTTAACATTACTCACTGTAGTATCAAAAGACTCATTGTTCACTTTGAAATTCAAGTTCAAAGATCCTGCACCTATTGACTTTATAACATTTCCATCAGCAATTTCAATCTCAGACTGTTTATTATTGTCTATTTCATTGAAATATTCCCTTTTATAACAGAAATGGCTGCTTGCTGCACTGTCCAGAAGCCACTTATTGCGCTTTCCTTCACAGCTCTGGAAAGCTACCGTGTTTCTCATATTATAAGACATGTCTTATATTTATTTTTTCCTCAAAAAAACACACTATGGCTTATTTTCAAGGGATGTCTTATTTTTTTCCTTCTCCTCCTGCCGCGGCTGGCATTGCTGCTGTGCCTATCACTATGTCTTATTTTCGGGGTATGTCTTATATTCCTTGAATGCTTAGAAATCCTGCTATGGCTTATTTTATGGGTATGTCTTAAAATATGAGAAACAGGGTACATTTCTTTCTTGCAATATCGTTGCACGCCCACGACCCCCCTTCTTTTCGCCTTTTGGTGGAAAGGGGCGGGATTTATTCCTAGGTGCCCGGCATTCCTTCGCCATGTGCCCTTTTAAATTGCAGTTAAAGCAAATTATTTCCTTTGGCGTTTGTCTGGACCTTTGGAAATGCTTGGAAGCATAATTAGTGTCCTTTCTCCCTGTATTCCTTTCTGAAGAATCAAGGTAATCTCTGCATTCCTCTCTCAAATGATCAATCAGTTCTTCAAAAGTCAGGTCCCTTTTGTGATCCATGCAACTCTTGAATGAACTGAAGCTTGGTCCTAGAGATGCTATCAAAAATGAAACCTTTGTTTCTTCATCAAGGGCTTTAGGAGTAAGATCAATCCTCTGAACAATTTCACTAAATTTGCTGATATGGTCAGTGAATTCTTCTCTTGAATTCATCCTCAGCGCAGTTAATTTGCTCATCAAATTCCTGTAGGAGTTCTTAGTAGATGCTCCATACCTGCGCTCAATATCTTTTAAGATTTTAGCTGCATCATCTTTGCTATTAACTGATGTTAGATGCCTGTTGCGAAGTCCACTCAAAATTATGTATCTGGCCTCGCTGTTCATGCGTTTCCAAGTTGCTATCTTGGCTAAATCCTCTTCTGTTTCACCAGTAGGCATAGGATTTTCAATGGCATCCAAAACATTCCTTGCATCTAAAAATGCTATCAGGCGTTGTTTCCAAAATACGTAATTGTGGTCATCTAAAGCCATTAATCCTAGGTTAACTCCACTATCAAAATCTGCAAAAGCCATCTTGGAATCTCAAAATTCTAAAAATTTCTCAAAATTCAAAAATTTGCCAAAAATTCCAAAATCAAAATCTCTAAAAATATCTCAAAATGCAAAATAATCTTCACTGCCTCTGAGTTCTCAGTGCTGTAAACTCTGAGGGAGGGGAGGGGTAGCTAATCCCCTAGGCACACTGGAGAACAATAGACCATGTGCTCACCAGGAAGTTCTAACTGAAAAAATCCTACTCAGTTCAAAATCACAATCCAAAGCAATCCTTCAAAAATACACAAAAATACGCAGTCCTGGGCCGTAATAACCCTTTATGGGAATGTTAGGGATGTGGATTAGGATATATTATTAGATAGATCCTATCCAAGCTTGTGTTAGCAAGCTTCCAATATTAGCAGAGTGACATTCCCCTTTTGTGCGCAGCAAAGCATGTGCGTTAGATTCGCTAGAATCTCTATAACAATATTACACTTTATAGTTCAATATTACACTTCCTGGCAAAGGTCCCCTTTGTCCCTCTTAAAAGAAATACACAACACAGTGTTTATAAAATAAGATAGAGTTTACTTACAGTTTCATCCTGAGTTACAGCATAATCTCAGAAAGGCAGGCTTGCTTAGAAAAGTTACAAGTATATATACATCTAGAGACTACTTAGTAAAGTAAGACTCCATTTGGTCTCACTCTTGGCTGCAGGCCTAGAGTGAGAACCATGCTAACTAGAGATTCTCTGGAGATGTGTCCTCATCGAGGGAGGAAGTAGCTAAGAGAGAGAGTGATTGCAGGCTAGGGCTTTTGTCTAATCCAACTCATTTGCATGTCTGAGGGAACAGGAACTGACCTGTAGTCAGGTGTCCCTCCAGGTGAGTTCCTGTTAGTGGACACTCTAGGAACTGTTGTGACTTGTCTGCCCCAGTGTTCCATCCCACATTTCCGAGACGGATGGTGCTCAAACAGCCCCTTCTCCATTACAGCCCGAGTCTTAACAGGAGCCCCCAGCATTCATCTGCATTTGCAAAGGCCTCTTGGGAGTGATGGATGGCGAAAGGCAGGCTGGCAGTCCATCTCCACAACAAGCCGGGCTCTCTTACATCTCCCCCTCCTGGCGGCATCCTCCTCCGCAGGCATTGTGCTCCCGGCCTTTCACCCCTCAGCCCATCAATAAGAACGGGGAGGATCTGAGGAAGGAGAGGGACACGGGCCATCCGTCTTCATTAGGGGCTTTTCAGCTGCTCCCGTGTCCAAGTTTGGCTGGGAATGGGGAGGGCAAGGAGGGCGGCTGGGCGGCTCTTTCGGCTCTGCCAAGCGGGCTGTCGAAATGCACCGGAAGAGCCGGTCCCCTGCTTTGCATGATGTGCTGCACACCTTGCACGCAGCAGGAAGAAGTCTTCTCTTCCCATGGCCACCTGCCAGGATGTCGATAGGCTCTGCCTCCACAGCAGCAGTGCTCCCAAACAGCAATTGCTGGAAACCACAGGAAGGGAGAGCATTGGTCTTGAGTTCAAATCCTGATTGCGGGTTTCCCACAATGGGCATCTGGGTGGCCGCTGAGAGAACAGGGTGCTGGACTAGGTGGGCCCCTGGTCTGATCCAGCAGACTTTCCTTATGTTCTTACATTCTCGAAGCTAAACATACTCAGTTCCCTGCCTTATGAGGAGCAGTCGCATCCACAAAAGACAGTTTCGTACCTGTTTGGTCTGACTTCATTTCATTTGCAAGCAAGGAGGAACATGGCTGAGGACCCACACCCAACCCCCAAAATCGACTCACAAGTGAATATGGCCAATACAGTGACTCAGAGCATTGGAATACTTTATTTACGTTCCCCCTTGGTATAAAAATAGGGTCCATGTTTTGTAACCTCGTCTTGTTTAACCATTACATCTGTGCTATAAATAGTGACAGTTGCTACCTTCCATGGATTCACATACCTGTGGTTTATTTATTTGGGGTTCATTTTATGCCTGTATGTGTTCCACAGTGATTTACAGTATAATTGCATATGGACTATTGCAAATTGCTATCAGAGCCTACTTGTCTTTTGCATAATCTTGCATAACCCTTTCTTACAAAATTAATGTTGACAAGCTGGAAAGTGTGTAGAGGAGGCGGACAAAGATTATCAAGGGTCTGGAAACCAAGCCTGATGAGGAACGGTCGAAGGAGCTGGGTTTGTTTAGCCTGGAAAAGAGGAGACTAAAGGGTTGTCATATGGAATCATAGAATCATAGAGTTGGAAGAGACCACAAGGGCCATCCAGTCCAACCCCCTGCCGACCAGGAAACACCATCAAAGGATTCCTGACAGATGGCTGTCAAGCCTCTGCTTAAAGACCTCCAAAGAAGGAGACTCCACCACACTCCTTGGCAGCAAATTCCACTGCCAAACAGCTCTTACTGTCAGAAAGTTCTTCCTAATGTTTAGGTGGAATCTTCTTTCTTGTAGCTTGAATCCATTGCTCCGTGTCCGCTTCTCTGGAGCAGAAGATGGAGCAAGTTTGTTTTCTGCTTTTCCGGAAGGTCAGGACCCAAACCAACAGAAGATAAGAACATAAGAACCTGCTGGATGAGGCCAAAGAGGGCCTATCTAGTCCAGCAGCCTGTTCTCACACTAGCCAGCCAGAGGTTTGTGAGAAACCACCAGCAAGCAGGATCTGAGCACCAGAGCAACACTCTCCTCTCCTGCAGTTCTCAGTAGCTGGCATTCAGGAGCATTTCTGCCTCTTGACTGGGCATGGCAGAGACATCTTTCCCAGGGCCTTGCAAGGAGGATGAACCACTTTGCAGGAATGAGTAGCCTTGGGAGATTTCCCAGCAATCCCCCCTCCCCCTGAGCTAATAAGTGTTTCCTGGCACCCAGGAGATCAATCCTTTGTTACTTTCCTTCCTTGTTTGCCAGAAAGCCTTATCTGTGAGCGCCCAGCCTTTGGTCTTAAACATGACTTTAAGAAATCAGAGCATGGAGGGTGGGAAAGCCAGAAGTTGATTGAGCTAAGGTGCAAAGGTCCATCGATGTCACTCAGGGTTTTTTTCCTAAGTGGGTCACTAGCCAATCCAGGCATCTGACTGAGCAGGGTTGCCCTATAGCAGGCGTGGGGATCGTTTGGCAAAAGTTCCCTCCACCTGCCTTGTTCTGTTTGCAAGCCCTGACAATCAGCTGCTCAGGGTAACTTCCCAAGGGCGATGCTTAGCCCTTTGCAAAGCCTGGCGGTCAGCTGACGCACAGGACTTCTGTGCACAAAAGGGGTCACCTGTTCCCCAGGCCATCAAACCATCCAGCAACACTTCAACACAGTAGCCAATAAATCCTGAGTTCTAGGATATGGTAGGAGTATATTTATTTATTTGTTTCGTTTATTTCATAAAACATACACTGTTTGTTTGTAAGAAAAACCTCAAAGTGGTTTACAAAAAGATTGTTGTTTAGTCGTTTAGCCGTGTCCGACTCTTCGTGACCCCATGGACCAGAGCACGCCAGGCACTCCTGTCTTGCACTGCCGCCCGCAGTTTGTTCAAACTCAACTTCGTAGCTTCGAGAACAATGTCCAGCCATCTCGTCCTCTGTCGTCCCCTTCTCCTTGTGCCCTCCATCTTTCCCAACATCAGGGTCTTTTCCAAGGATTCTTCTCTTCTCATGAGGTGGCCAAAAGTATTGGAGTCTCAGCTTCATGATCTTTCCTTCCAGTGAGCACTCAGGGCTGATTTTGTCCATGGAGTTTTCTTGGCAGGGATACTGGAGTGGCTTGCCAGTTCCTTCTCCAGGTGGATCACGTTTAGTCAAAACTCTCCCCTATGACCTGTCCATCTTGGGTGGCCCTGCATGGCATAGCTCATAGCTTCTCTGAGTTATTCAAGCCCCTTCGCCACGACAAGGCATTGATCCATGAAGGGGTTACAAAAAGATAAAGCAATTAAATAATAAGCAAAAATTTACAACAATAGATGAAAACATACCAAAAAAAGTTAAAACATTAAAGAAAAGGTTAAATTCACACCACCTTTCCAAGCCTCTGGTCTAAACAAAGAACTTTTTTAGCAGGCACCAAAAAGAGGACAACGAAGGCGCTTGCTTGATATCGAAGAGGCAGGGAGTTCGAAAGTGCAGGTGCTGCCACACAGAACAACCAAGTTTATACAAATGCAGAACAAATATTATGAGGCACCTGATGGGCGGGGTATAAATAAATAAATAATAATAATAATAATAATAATTATTATTATTATTATTATTATAATTCTGCCGATGGAAGAGGTCAGTTGGGCGAATGTGAGGCAAAGCGATCTTGTAGGTAAAGTGGTCCCAAGTTGTCAAGGACTTTCTATAGAACAGAAATAGAAATATTTCATTGTCACTGTACCACTTGTTTACAGTGAGATTAAACGAGCCCCCCCCTTCCCCCCACAATCTCTCAGTCCTTGTTACACTCTGTGTGCTGTCATACGACCCCCAACCCCGAACATCAGCTGCAATGTTGCTGTGCAGGGCCATCTCAGTGCGTAGTGCCCTCCTGCCAGCCCGGCCCCCTGGAGCCCTGCGCTACCGAGACTACCCCTAGAGCCGGGCCTGTTGTTGTCTTCCATTCAGCAGCCTCACAGCCCATGGGTGAAAACTGCTCTTTAACCCAGGGGTTCCCAACAAAATTTTCTCGAGGACCCCTCATCGAGCCGCTATTGTGACAAGGACCCCCATTAATTCCTAATCCTAAAATTAAAAAGTGGGAGCCAAATTAAGAGTCTTTTTATATTTTATATTTATACGTTTTTTACAGTTCTTCCTCTTCATCTGTAGGCCTTTGTCGTTTTAACGAACCACTTTTTAACCAACGGTCCATTTTTAACTACGCGAACTGTAGCTTCCGCGAAAAACAACGCTTTGTTTACAAACACTACTGTTTTGCAAAGAGGCAGCGCGCGCCAGGGAGGAGGGAGGGGAATGGAGAA
Organism: Zootoca vivipara; assembly: GCF_965207765.1. Classification (NCBI taxonomy): domain Eukaryota; kingdom Metazoa; phylum Chordata; class Lepidosauria; order Squamata; family Lacertidae; genus Zootoca; species Zootoca vivipara. The sequence goes on from NC_142583.1 coordinate 73,984,120, forward strand.
GACAGGGTACCTGCGCAGTAGCACACAAATGAAGCCGACGCGCGCAAAGCATCTTGGGGAGGTGAGCGTTAGTAGAATGCGCGCGCTGCCTCTTTGCAAAACAGTAGTGTTTGTAAAGCGCCACCTAACGGCATACAGCAGAACTACTGCCTCTATCTAATTCTAGTTTTGCGCTAGACTCTGCTCATGCAGGAAGCGGCCAAAACAAAAAATCTGTTATCATACGAAATATATTTAATATATTTTTTATTCTAATAGCATCTTGCGGACCCCTCTGGCATAGCTCGCGGACCCCTGGGGGTCCCCGGACCACCTGTTGGGAACCACTGCTTTAACCTGTTGGTGCGACTTATCATGCTTCAAAAAGATGCTGGCCAGGGTGTGAGTCATCCCTGAGAATGTTCCTCGCTCTTCTGAGGCAACGGTCTCCCGCGATAACATCTAGCAGACTCAGGGGACAGCCCACAATATCCTGTGCTGTCTTCACCACCCTCCGTAGGGACTCTCTGTCCGTGGCTGTCAAACCAGCATACCACACCGTAATGCAGTATGAGAGAACACTTTTGATCCCAGAACTCGGGTGACGCATGAAAAGGAGCAGGAAGAGGTTCAGGTGTTAGGACCAGGCTCTCAATTTAATCGCCTGATAATGTTTAAGGATTTGGGAAACTGGAACGCTGTGAAGATATCAGGATGGCAGACTGATGATTATAAACCAAGGTGGTTTTATTTCATCCCCAAAGGGCTTGTTCTGCTCCCCGACCCATAAGGTTTAACATCTGTGAAACTGTGGGCAGAGGTTGTCTGAGAATAATTCTGGGGTATGTTGTCCTCTGTCGGCCGGCAATAGACAACTCTCCTTCCTTGCCAGGTAAGGATACCAGACCATTATTGAATGTATTCATTCGTGGGTTGCAATTTTTGCCCTGGAATCAGTAACTGTGAATAACGCATCCTAAATAAGTGCAAGCCATGTAGATGTGTTACAGTGGTACCTCTGGTTCAGTACTTAATTCATTCCGGAGGTCCATTCTTAACCTGAAACTGTTCTTAACTTGAAGTACCACTTTAGCTAATGGGGCCTCCTGCTGCCGCTGTGCCGCCGGAGCACAATTTCTGTTCTCATCCTGAAGCAAACCCAAGGTACTATTTCTGGGTTAGCAGAGTCTGTAACCTGAAGCGTTTGTAACCCGAGGTACCACTGTATATATATTGCTTGGCAATAGTGTCAAAGTGGGCTAAGATAATTCCCTTAAATAGCTTTTTGAGATTTAAATACAGTACATCAAACTCGAGGTTAATTTCGAAGGCAGAGAGCTTTCTCCGTAGTGGCACCCTCCCTGTGGAACGCTCTCCCTTCAGATGTCAAGGAGATAAAGAACTATACAATTTTGAGAAGACATTTGAAAGCAGGCCTGTATTGGGAGGTTTTCAATGTTTGATGTTTTATTATTCTTTGATATATGCTGTAAGCTGCCAGAGTGGCTGGGGAAACCCAGCCAGATGGGCAGGGTATAAATAATAAAATTAGTAGTAGTAGTAGCAGCAGCAGCAGCAGTTTTTATTACTGGTATTATTATTAACAACAACAAGCAAAATATTAATAGGGCTGATGTTTGGAGCATTAAAAATGTATTAAGCAGTGTAATATTTAAATGATAATAAATAAACATGAAATTAAAAAAAAATGTATTTCATGTGCACAGAAAGTCGACAAATGTAAACTCTTTATTTTGCAATGTGAAAATTACTGTTTGTTGCATATGAAAAGGGATATTTCATACAGTTGTAAGCTTACACTCTTTTAACAGAGTCAACGGAGAAGCTCAGGCCAGTCTGGATTCCCTGCATTACAGGGGGTTGGACTAGATGACCCTTGGGGGACCTTCCAACTCTGCAATTCTATGATTCGACGAGTCTGGCTTAGATGTCCCCCTTCAAGACCCCCCAACTGCTCTTCAACCTTCTGCTCTACAGAAGAGCAGGATTCTGACTATCTCTGCAGCCTCCAGCGACAAGATATATATGAGCCCCAGAAATCACATCAAGGTGTGCGGCTCAGAGCTCCATCGCTCTCTTCTCAGGTCTGTGGAGCTTTGGAAGCACAGGTGAATAATTGGTTCGGGGGCTTCATGAGCAGCCGAGGCTGCAAGGGAGAAAGGCATATTGCTAACTCCTCCTTTATTTCTCATGGGGAAGCCGTCATCCTTGCAGCAAAGGCCACCAAAAGTTTTGCAAGCCCCACACGGGAAAGTTAAGACAGGGTTCCCATATTTCAGCGAACTTTTCCAGACGTACGGCAACGCTGACTTGAGATTCCCCCTGGAAGTGGAAGCGCAGCCCAAACATTCCGGGAAAAGCAGCGGCAGCCCTAATGGAAACAAATGGGGCTGAGTTGTCCCTCTGTGGGGCCATTAACACTTCCCTTTGTCACGGCGACGTTGAGCAATAACGCCGCCCGGTCCCATCCATGGGAAGATCCAATAACCTTGTCCCGTCGGTAGAGAGACAGATGAGCCCCTAAGAGGGGATGGCGGGACGACAATTTGTCATCCCTGGTGCGGCTTCACCTTGGGCGGGGGAAATGTGATCAGAGCCTGGCGGCCCCTGCCACCGTCCGCTGCGGCCCCCGTGGCACAACGGGGAGAGTGGCGGTGATTTACAGCCCCGTCGCCCTAATTGCCTCCTGCCCGGCAGGGTAATGGATGGCCTTGGCGTGCTGATGGATGGCTCTGGCAGAGCTTCATTCAGTTAGGGGGCCTAATAAGTGTGGCTCCTTGAGGAGGGGAGGGAAGATGGAGAGCGTGTCAAAAAGGAGGGGACCTGTCTAGACCAGGCGGGGGCAGGGTGAGAAGTTAGGAGGAGGTCCAGAGGTTGGCCACAGGACGTGACGGGGAAGCTGCTGGGGGCTAGGAGATGGGCAACTCTGAAAGCAGGTGCTCAAGAGGGTTTGATGGTTTGGACCCTCAAGTCAAACGGCATGGGGCTCTTCACTTGGCAGGGCTCCCCAGAGCTCACCTGGAGGTCTTGCCACTGGAGACTGAAACCAGAGCAAGTTTCTGCATGAAAAGCAGGTGATCTGCCCATAAGCCAGGGTCCCAGATCTTCCATTCCTGGGGGGGGGAGGGGGTGAAGGTGGAGGTACACATCTTCTTGACTAGACCTCTTCTTCATGAAAGCCCATCACTCTTTGGAGAAGCTCAAGACACCCCTTGACGCACAATTAAAACCATGCTCAAGGCAGAGGGCAACGTATCAAAGATTGCCTAACTACAAACATAAAAATAGTGGTCACAAACAATAAACAAAGTATCAAAAAGGACACGGCTGAATTAAACTTTGACGTTCGTGTTAAATGGTGTGAGGCAGGCAAGCCAACACCAGGAAGAAGGGCCTTGTCTGCAGTGGCCCCTGCTCCATGGAGGGAACATCTGTCAACTAGGTGGCCATTTCGGTATCAAGTGATGCCCTTTTTCTCCCCCCCCCAGGCCTTCCAAATAACCCAGATGCTCTGGGCCTTGGCTTCTTACACAGAGGAAGCCACAGGTTCTGGTTTGTTGCATTTCTGTAGGCTTGTCATTCCCCTGCATTCTAATGGTTTTGTTTCACTTCCTACTCGTATTCGGTTTTTTATTGCAATAAGTAAATGACAGCTACGGTACTAGCTATGACGGTCATGTTCCCCCTCTTACTCTGAATACCTGCTGCTGGGAATCACAGGGGGGCAGAGGGCTGCTTGGCTCACCCCGCCCCCCCCCTCGAAGCAGCTGGCTGGCTACCAGGAGATCAGGAGGCTGGCGTCTTAACCCCTCTGCAGCGCCACAAATCCAACTCAGTAGTGTAACGTTGGAAAATGTCGATCACTTCTCCTACCTGGGCAGTTATCTTTCCACAAGGGCCAACATTGATGCTGAAATCCAGCATCGCCTGAGCTCTGCAAGTAAGTCTTTCTCCCGGTTGAAGTGCAGAGTGCTTGAGGACCGGGACATTCGCAGGGAAACCAAAATGCTCGTTTACAAAGCAATTGTACTACCAACCTTACTGTATGCTTGTGAAACAGGGATCACTTATAAAGGCCATCTCCAACTCCTCGAAGGATTCCATCAACAGTGTCTCCGAAAATTTTTGCACATCCCTTGGGAAGACAAGTGAACTAATGCCAGTGTACTGGAAGAAGCAAAGATCACCAGTGTTGAAGCAATGATTCTTCAACATCAACTTCGTTGGACTGGTCATGTTGTGCGGATGCCTAATGATCGTCTTCCAAAGCACCTACTATATTCCAAACTTAAAAATGCAAAGCGTAATGCTGGTGGTCAACAAAAGAGGTTTAAAGACTGTCTCAAGGCAAATCTTTAAAATGTAGCATAAACACCAACAACTGGGAAACACTGGCCTGTGAGCGCAAACCAGTTGGAGAACAGCCTTGACCAAAGGTGTCCTGGGTGTAGAAGTAACAGGAGTTGGGAGGCAAGTGAGCTGTGCAGGACCAAGCTGATTGCTAGCTTAGCAGAGACTCTTTTTATTCGCAAGATATGCAAAACCAGCAAGATACATTCAGGGCTTTGCCCTGTACACTTCTCCAATCCCGAGCCCCCTGGGTGTTGCCTAGTTATCTACGCAACTTGCTCCCCCACGTCATGTTCCCATTACAGGGGGAAATGAGCAATACCTTTGCAAAGGTGGTAAAGGTCAGGACACGGAACACTGCTGAGGAGACAAAAGGTCAAGGAGTGGGCATGGCGGCTAGACAGCTGTGGCTTGTCTTATGCTGCGGGGGAGGGTGTGCCCTCACCCAGCGACGCCATCCCTACAATGGGCTTTGAAGATACTCGAACTCAGGACGCAAGGGAGAAACGTGCTAAGAGGAAGGCACGCTTGGCAAACCCTCACCGGGATCAACTCCCACCCGGGAGCCAATGTCCCCACTGTAGAAGGACGTGTGGTTCCAGAATTGGCCTCCACAGTCACTTACGGAGTCATTTTTAAAACCGTGTTTATGGAAGACAATCTTATGTGGCTATGAGGGATTGCCATAGAAAGACTGTTGTAGATACTATATATTTTTGGCATCTTTATTTTTAGACCTTATGATTTATGTGAAAATTGTTCGACTTTGCTGTGTACCTCTGGATGTGCTTTATTTATTGTTTACGACTACTTTTGTAATTATGCAAATCTTTCCACGCTGTGAGCTGCCCTGAGCAAGGTCTTAACTATGGAAAGGCAGCATAAAAATAAAATGATGATGAAGACAACTTGGATGGGCCTCCTTTGGCCTGATCCAGCAGAGCTTGTCCTATGTTCTTCTATTTCCCAGAGAACTTCGTGGCATGGGGTAGCAGAGGAATAGAAAGAAACATTTCAGATCTCTTTTGAAATCCATGAAATCCGTAAGTGGCTTATTCATTTAGTTAAGTACTGTCCTATAATACAAATCCCCTTGGTCACTTTACAGCAAGCAAACTCAACCCTTTCCCATCTTGTTAGATTTTGGTGGAAAGTCTCTGTATGAACTGATCTGCTATCTCACCCCATTTAAAACCAAGCTCTCTTTCCCTGTGGATCATTGTTCTCCGGCCATCACCTGCTTTCTGGTCAGTGTGGCTTCCAAAGCCCTACTGGTGAATTTCCTTAGAGCTCAGCTGAACCGAGTTTCCTACAGCAACGTGAAAAAAGAGTTTAGCAGCGCCCCCACCAAGTGTGTGAACCTCGGTTCGCTCGCACGACACAGAAGAGAGCAGATAGCTCAGATCTAAGGTCTTGCAAGCAGGTCTGGTTGCTGAGTCTCCTCTTTTGCGAAAAAGGAGAGTAAGAAAACAAAATGCACAGAGAAGAATCACATTTCATTCTGCACCTAGTTTTAAAGGGTGGCAACCATTTTGTCATTGCATCAACTGTTTAGAAATATGATTGAAAATACATTTTATGTTGTAGTCTTCTTTGCTTCCAGTTATGGGTGAAGTGGTGAGGACATGAGAGGGAAGCCCTGAACCCAGGACTCTACTCAGCTCGGATCTAGAGAGGCTGGCAAGGATGTGCAAGGGAGAGGGTCTCCCCATCACCTCTTGTTGTTAAGATGTTTGCTCACAACTCAGCAAAGGACAGGCAATGTGCTGGAATACTGTCTCCTACCGGAATGACTGTGATGCATTTTGTACAGGGAACGTTGATGATCTGCAAGTAATTGATTACTGTATATGTGGGTTGTTCTTTTGTATCTGCAGCATCTCTTATTTTCGCCTCTGAATGACAGGTATTCAAAATATGTGCTATCAGTTCGATTGATTCAGAATTCATATACCAGAGGCGTTTGCTGGGATTATCAAACTACTCTCTGCCTGGATCTTCACCCATTTTAAGTGAGCTGTTTTTGTTGGTGCCCATCGGTTCCACTGGCAGACGCTTGGCCAGGTGGGGTATCTGGAAAGGGGAAGATGGTGAGGCGAACTTTTTGCCTTCATGTTCTTACCTTTTAAAACACCAACTAATTTGGTTTTCACACGAAGGTACAAATTATTATTCAATAAAACAAGTGGAGGGGGTGGGAATAGTTTTTTAAAGAAAGCCACAAGATTTCTCCTTACTGTAAAGGCCAGATCCAAGTTGTTATGTACGTACTGAGCTGAATCCTAGAACAATAGGATTCAGAATCAGCAGTCTGATTGGTCCGCAGGAGCTACCCAATCCAACTCCAGGTGGAAGTGAATCCGCAGCCTAATTGGCCTGCAGTAGCAGCCAATCAGGCGGTTGGCAGAAGTGAATCTGCAACCTGATTGGCCTGTAGGAGCAGCCAATCAGGCTGCAGGCAGAAGTCAATCCACAACCTGATTGGCCCACAGGTGTAGCCCTGAAGTAGCCAATCACACAAGGCCCATTGTGTAAATAATGTATATAAGCAGATGGTTTTGGGAAAAGAGCCATTCCTCTCTTCTTCTCCTTGATGACTATGAGCTGAATAAAGAGCATGAAATTCACTCTCGACTCCGAGTATATTTCACAAGTGCAGGGAGAGAGCGAGGTGGATTTTGTGAGTGAGAGAGACTTGCAGGCAACCCAGTGAGAGGTGCTCAGACAAAAGCACACACTCACACTCTTGGATGACATGGTTTTTAATAAAAATTACGACAGAATAATAAATGTACAGTTCAAATCAACATGCTAAAATATCTAATGCCATTCAGACAGCAGTCCCATGCAGCCCCCGTTTCCCCTCTTCTTAAGATCAGTAGCTGTTCTAGCCCTCTCCGATAGAAATCCCTTTAAAGTTAAAACTTAAAATGTACTAAACATTTCACCCTTTTTGTGCAATGACTTGTGCAAAAAAGCTGTTTTCACCACATTAGTTTACAAAATACTCCCCTCAAAATAAAAAAACAGAAGACACCCAGAAAATAAAAAAGCACACAGATAAATGAGCAATTAATAAACGTACTACAGAGAAGCTTGTGTGTTGGGTGTGGTTGTGGTAGTTTAGGGGCCCCGAAGTGGTCTTCTGACTGCTTCTAAGATGTGCTATGTGGTTGAGACCCAACACTTGGTTCAAGCCTCTTTTCAAAGGATTTCCGGGTTTGTGGTGAATTATGCCGTCGCGGTTGCAGCGCTCAGAAGACGGCTCCACCAAAAATGGGCCCGTCCACCCAAAAAATGAGAGCTGGCTCTTGCAATGGTCTGTGTGTCAAGCCAAAAGGACGGGCACTATTTGCTTCCAGAGGCCCCATCAAAACCAGAAGGCCCCAGGAGAAAAGAGGCCAAACCATTTGCCTACTCTTGACCGCCTGCCCTGGACGGCCAGTGGCACTAAAGCATTTGCTTCGAGATCCACCAGCAGGCTTCCTTACAACCACCCCAGTACGATCACATTTGCAAGCCCTTAATGGAAACGGTTTCTGCAGGAACAAAGAGCCTGGCTTTGAAAAAAATAGTAACAATTAAAAAATACCTACATACAAAATGAATATTTAAAAACAAAAACAAAAACACGAACAGCAACAATACAATGGAGAGGGGTTTTCTTTTTTCCCTTGTGAGTTTGAAAAGTGGGGTCAGATTTAACCCAAGTGCAAAAACAGCAAAGAACTTTTGCTTTGATCTCCAGCAAAGTGTCGACAGGAAGGATGTGGGCAGGAGAGGTCCCTGCGAAGGAGGGGGCTGCGGAGGAAAGCCCCCCCCTCTAGAGCAGCTACAAACCCCTGCAGGCGGGCCAGGGCGCTTGCATACGGGGGCCCAAGAGCATTTAGCCAGTCCTGCCGCTCTCAAGTCTTAAAGGGAGGAGGAAGGAGCAGCCTGGACCAAGCCGGCTTTGCCACCCGGAGGGGCTGCCCCAAGACCCCGCCTGCAATTCTGCAGGGAATGCTTGGGTACCACCCTCTAAGCCCCCTCTGGCAGGTTTCTGCTCCGATTGCCTGGGTGGCCAAAGGCTGGTGGCTGTTCTTCACACACACACACACACACTTATTCTCCTATTAATAATGATACTTCTCACCCGCCCCGTCTCTCGGTATCAAACAATGAACTGTGGAGGAGGCAATTCATTCATGGGGATTTCTTTCTTTAAAAAAAAAAACCAGAAAACGTCCTCCCGTTTTGCTTTTCTAAAGGAAGCCAACCACTCTCTCTCACTCACTCTGCCGCAATGATTAATTCCCTTTTGAAGGGATGGGACTGTACTGCTTGGCACAAAACGCTAACTGGGAGCAGAGCACCAAAATTCCATTTCTCATCCCCATTATGTGATGGGCGGCTTGGAGCTGGACCCTCCTGAAATCGGACACTCAGAACAAATATCTCCTTTAGCTCCCCCCCCCCCTTCATGCCAACCAGCCCTTTCTCCAGATCAGGGCCAGGAGGGGTTCAGTTTGGGCTGCTGTGCGGATAAGTCGGTCCCAGCCAGATCCAGCAACCCTCTTTCCACCGAGTACCGTAGAGGCTGGAAGGAGGTCCTGATCGGAGGTTGCGGGATGTTCGAGGCTGGCTGGGGTCCCCAGCGGGGTCTCCCTTCTGGCTTTTGCTCAGGAAAGCCAAAGGAATGGGTTGGCCTCACCTGGAAGTAGCCACCTTGGGAACTGCAAAGCCTTCGAAGTACAGGCCTGCCTGCTGTCCGGCTTCCCCCCTTTTCAGTGCTGTAACTACTCCCAGCACAGGAGCCCCCCCCCCAGGTGACCTAGTGTCACCCCCCTTGCTCCTCTCATCCCCTGTGACCGGCTTCACACACACACACACACACACACACACACACACACACACACACACACCATGCCAAAGAATTTCACAATGGAACGGAACAAAGAGTCCCCAGTGGAGGGACAAATCCAGCTGCACCAGCTTCTCGCCGAGATGACCCCCTTTTTCCCTTTCGTGCCCCCAAATGTAAGAGGGCGTGGAACACCTGCGGCGGCTGCTGCTTCCAAAAGGAACTTGAGCCGGAAATGGCCATCCAATTCTCCCCCGCAGGTGATGTGGCTGGAGGAGGGGGGAGATTCTGGGGGACGCGGGAGGAACACCCAAATCAAAAACATTGGACGGACCCAAAGCCACCCCCCCTCCAATCTCTTCTGCCTTTGGCAGTGGGAAGAGCACCCCCGCTGGACGGGCCGCCTCATAGGGACAGCGGCGGACAAGGCAAAATGGTGAGGGGAATTCATGTGGTTGGTCCTCTAGCCAGGGAGTCGCCAACCACCTCCACACCGTCTACAGACATCGTCTCGTGGCACACGCACAAATGCCTGCTTCTGTTGGCCTTTTGTCTTCCATTGGAGTCCTGACTGACTCCGAAGCCTGCAAGGATCGTGCAGAAATTTGGGACCACCAGATCTTTCACTTCAGGAGGCCCAGTAAGAAGCCCCCCCACCCCTTTGAGGGCTCAAGGGAGCTCAGGGCAGGAAGCAACCCTCCCCCCCAAGCCACTAGGAACATTTCCTGCACAGGCGTAACTGGATAGGACAGAAATGGTGCCCTGTAATGGGGAGCAGCCCCCCTTCCATTTTTTTCCAACGGCCGATGCCCACCTGTGCCACCCAGGGCTGGACAAGCTGCCCATTGGCACTCGGCTGGCAACCCGCCTTTCCTAGCCTGATGTAAGCAGAGCTGCCCAGTGGCTCACGCCCCCAAATTTCCCACCGTGGCCACAAGCTTGGCACAAGTGAGCCACCCCCTTTCCCGAGCAGGCAAAGAGGGGGCTCAGGGGACTGGGAAGGGCCCCTCCTTCTGGCTGTGAGATTCTGCTAAGGTAAGGTTTTATTTTAAAGGAAGATTCTTCCACCTCATTCCCACAAGCCTCATGGCTGCCCCACCGTAGCTGCAGGCAGCATGGAAGGAAAATGTAGTTTCAAGGCAGACCTGCTTACAAAGTGGGGGTCAGGCCCCCCTAATGCAGACAGACCCTTAAAAATGCACCCCTGAGGGACGCTGCTGAACTCACAGGCAAATAAACATTGAAAAATAGTGTCAGGAGAGCAAAGCGGAAAGGGCCAGGAAAAGCCATTGCCCCAGGTAGGGTGGGCAAGGCAGTGGAAGGGAAAAAAAACACACACACCCCAATCTGTAGGCCAGTCTGACCCACAAAAGCTTCCTCTCCCGGGGCAGCCATATGGGGCTGATCTCAGCAGATCCCCTTTCCTGCCCTAGTGGATAAACAGAAGCTGCACCGAAATTACACTGCTCAAATATCTCCGTTCCCCATTCTTAATGAACTGACTGTAGGCCTGCGATGAGAAGAGAATTGATTTCGATTTGCAAACAGCCAGAGTTGAAAGGGTGTGTGTGTTTGTGTGTGTGTGTGTGTGTGTGTGTGTGCGCGCAAAGGTGTGCGTCTCTCTGCTCTCCCCGGAAAGGTAAGGGCCAATTTGCTCAGCTGTTTCCCCCTGGAGAAGTAACCGCCCCCCTCAGCTGTCGGTTGCGATGTCACAAAGGGATGCTCTCAACATCACAATGCGCTGCTTTTTGGAAAATACAAAGCAAGGTGTTGGGGGCACAGGTGATGCCCAGCTGCCTTGCCAAGATGCCCAGCAATGGAGGCTTCGCGCTGCAAACATACCCTATCACCACCAACCAGCCATGGGAAAGGACCCATAGCCAATCCTCCTGCTACAGCCACGCCCCGAACAACCAATTCCACATTGCAGGCAAATAAAATGTCTCTTTGCTGAACCACGTTTGGAACCCCAACCCTTTTTAAAAAATAATAACAAACCCCGACGCTGTCAGCAAACACCAGGCCGATGGACCCACTGACATTTGGCTTCTGGAAGGAGTTGACGGGGCTTTGGGCTCCTGGATCATGTCCCAGTCTTGACGAAGAGGCCTCAAATCCTGGAAAGAGGACGGAGGAGGAGGAACAGTTGGTGCCTCCCCTTGCTTCTCCTTCCCCTCCAGCAGCCACGTTTGTCCACGAGGAAGGGCTCCATGAGGAGGGTGGGCCGGTGCCAGGACAAGCCTCCTCTCCTCTGTGTGCCGCTGGACCCCCAGGCATCCATGTGGCCCTGCCCGACCCCCACCTCACGAGTGGTGGGTGTTGATGAGGCCTCGCAGCTGCTTGGCCACCGCGTCAATCAGCTTCTGCTTGTCCCGTTCGTTCTTCCGAAACTGCGCAAAGACGTTGTTCTTGCGGCTCGTGTCCTTCATCCTGCGCAGGGAGGGAAAGCAAGAGCATCAATGCCTCGCAGGCAGAAAGGCTGGGGAAGGGGCAGGTGAGAGAGAGAGACAGAGCCCCCTTCACACAGGAAGAGAACGTCCAGGTGCCAAAGGGGCCCTTTTCGTCTCCCTCCCTCCAAACGTGGAGCCCTTGCCACCCATAAAGCTACAGGATTGCCTTTCGCAAAACTGGCTCTGTCCAGGTGCCACAAATACCTGTTCTGCATTTGTAAGAACTCTGTGTTTTAGTGGAACTTTGGAACTCCCTACCTGTGGACACCAGGCAGGTACCTTCACTGTGGGATGTGATACATAAGTAGCAGTCAAAGACAACATTCCTTGTTTTCCTAGAGTGGACATGCAAGGGGATGTTTGGTCTAGTCAGTCGAAAACTTCCTGTTTCCTCCTGGACTGGGACATAGTTCCTCTTGCATGTGACTAGAGGTGGGCGTGACCTTACCTGTGCAGGTAACAAAAGCACAAGGTACACAGCCCCTTCCCTCTTTTCCATCTTCCTTTCGTCATGTGAATAGCAGTGACTGCCAGTCTGCAGTCTCTGGGATTAACCCCTCCCATATGGGGTAGATCCACATGTATATACTTTGTAACTAAGTCTGCCTTCTGGGATCCAACTGTGAACAGAATGTGAGTAAACTACTTTTATATACTTTACACAAGATTGTGGTGTGTTTATTCTTTTAAGAGGGATATAAGGGAATTTATTTCTTCTTGTTCTGCTGTCTTCATAAGTTCATCAGGTTGAGTTGAATAAGACTAAAGCTTTGCAGATGAGATGAGCTTTTGGAAGGTAAAGGTAAAGGGACTCCTGACCATTAGGTCCAGTCGTGACCGACTCTGGGGTTGTGGCGCTCATCTTGCTTTACTGGCCGAGGGAGCCGACGTACAGCTTCCAGGTCATGTGGCCAGCATGACAAAGCTGCTTCTGGCGAACCAGAACAGCACACGAAAACAGCACATGGAAACGCCGGAGCAGTACCTGTTTATCTACTTGCACTTTTGGGCATGCTTTCGAACTGCTAGGTTGGCAGGAGCTGGGACTGAGCTTGCCCTGTCGCGGGAATTCAAACCGCCGACCTTCTGATTGGCAAGCCCTAGGCTCTGTGGTTTAACCCACAGCGCCACCCGCGTCCCACATAAGGGAACTTACCAAGTCACTAATATTGAGAGACTTAAACAAGCCTGCAACCAGCTATCCGCTGTGCCTTTAAAGGGGAATGTAAAACTCTGCTAAGTTATGGAACTTGCTAGCGCAAGTTAGGAAGGATATTAATAAATAATATATCCTCTCCTGCCTCCCTGAACATTCCCACATTCACTGTACTCTTTCTGGCACCTGCTAAAAGCCTTCCCATTTGAAAAAAGCCTCCCCAGATGTTTAGAAAGCTGGTGCGAATATTAATCTGTTTTTAGTGAATCGTTATTCTAAATTCCTGAAAGTTTTAAATTATTGTTGATTTTCCTTAGGGATAATGCTACTGCTTTACATCTTCTGTAAACTGCGGTGAGTTTTTTGCTTTTTTAATCAAATGCTGTATAAGTTTTATGAAATAATCATGATAGCACTTCTAATGGGCAAAGCAAATTGGGGTCTGCCCCTGCTTCCAGAGGGGGCTACCCCTGCCCCTGAGGATCCAGCCCTCAGCTCTCTGCATTGCCCAGGGTGGGCGGATGATTTGTGAGGACCTGAGGGTGCAACACACGACAGAGCTTTGGCAACTGGGTTGTGATGACTCTCTGGGCTATTAGAGGGAATTGATACCACATACCAGACCCGCTGCCCTCCAGATCCCATGAATTCAGGAGGACACCCAAATGACGAAAGGTGCACAAGACAGATTTCTGAAGGCATGAAGTGGGCTTCCTTAGAGAAGGGAGAGGCCCCAGGAAAACCTCTTAGGCCAGTGGTTTTCAGCCAGTGTGCTGTGGCACCCTGGGGTGCCTTGAACGCTGGTCAGGGGTGCCCCGGGCAACACTAGCCTCTGTCCCTCTTTCCTTCCCTCCCTCCTCTGGTGCCCTCTCGCAGCTCTGCCTCCCAAAGGCTTGCATGGCTGTTTGCTGTGGCAGCCCTGGCTACAAGTGAATGGTGCCTCTGGGGCTGGCCAGGGGGTGCTTCTCGGGACCCTGTGGGGCAGTGTGAGGAGGCACCTCTCTGTGGGGGCAGCTCAGAAACCAGGGCAGCAGCAGCAGCAGCTGCCCAGATGGTTCACAAGGAGAGGAGGCTGAGGGAATGCTCCACAAGGGAGGGTATTCAAAGAGATGAGAGGCTGCTAGCTCTGCAGGCAAGGGGTGACATAACAGCTCCTGAGCCTCACAGGGGTGCCACAGAAAGAATATAGTTGGTCAAGGGAGTCATGGACCCCAAAAAGGTTGAAAACTTCTTCCCTTACTTTTGGTCTCCAGTTACTCAGCAGCTACAGTCCCCAGAAAAAGGGACCGACCTTCTCTTGAACATATCCATCTCTTATATTTGGGTGTGGATTTTCTGACATTAAGTAGTGTGGTCCTGGCTGCCTACTGACTCTCATTTTAAACTTCTGAGTAGGGAAACTGCCTTCACACATGGGGCGGGAAAGGCCAAGGGGTGGGGGGCTACGGCAGCCTAGCCCAGCCCAGCACCTTCCAGGCGTTTTGGTCAAGCTGACTGGGAGTCATGGGAGTGACTGGGCTAGGCTGCTCCACGCCAGGCAACCCACCACCAGCACATCAGGAATAAATTATGGGATTTGTGGGGGACACCCGAGTGTATGCTTGAAGCCTGACGAAAGGGTCTTGGGGCCCGGATGGGTCTCCCTGTGGGGCTATTGGGCTACAAAGAACAGCACAGGTAGGAGGAAATTAATGGCCAGGCGTCTTTGCCAAACCCTCATCAAAACGCCCTGTGTTTTGTTGGAAGCTCATCTCTAAATACACAGCAGCCCTGGTTGAAATTGCCATCCCGCTTGAAACAGCAATTAGCGGATTGGAGATGACAAAGTTACCAGGAGGGGCTGTTTCCAGAAGGACTAGGTGCCTTTCAGCCACTGAGTGCTCCACTTAAATTGCACAATAAAAGGACTCACAGGGAAGGAAACTAAAGGAGCCCCCACATACTTACTCTCGTGATATCCTGTGGAAGTGAAGAAGGAGAAAGAGAGAGAGAGGGAGAGAAACCGAGAGAGGAGTTAAGAAGTGGCTTCTCTGGCCATTGGCCCCCTGGGCAAATCTACTCCAGTGACCCTGCAAGCCATTCTGGTCCGGAGGGAGGGAGGGAGGATGACCGAGCAGCAAGGATCCGCCACCAGCAGCCAAGCCAGGACTTCGACACACAGAGCAGCTAAGCAAGAGGGGAATGCGGCAAAGGGTCCCTGGGGAGAAGCATGGCGCCATTTTGCCCAGGGCGGCTCCTCTGCCCAAGCCAGGAAGCATCACCCAGGTGGGCTGGCAAAAGGATGAGCAGCACAAAGGAAGGAAGTCGGAGCAGGCTGTCAGGCTCTTGGGAAATGCTGCGCTTTGGCAGGCGTCCATGTGATGACTTCTGGGGACTGACCCAGGTCTTGCCCACCTGCCAAAGTTGACCGGTGGGAGGTGGGGGGGGGAGATAAAGACGTGGTCCACTGGGCCAAAAGGATCCCCACCCCTGTTGTACTGGCGCCACTGCAAAGTACCCAACATCCTCCCCAAAATTGATTGGCTGCTGCCCAATCGAAGAGAGAAGGGCAGGGATACCGGTCCTCAACATCCAGCTGTGTGGAATTGAGAACCACTTTCCAAATGCAGCGTGCCAAGCCACCAGGGAAGGTAAAGAAGCACCTCCTGGTGGCACCGGCAGGGGCGAGTGCGAATTCAGCAGGGAACCTGCATCAGCATTGACAATTGCCTTCATTCCCGGGGGGGGGGGGGAGGGAGACATTAAATGGTGCCATGAAGAGGGACTTTGTATGCTTGGTCAATCTGCACCCTCTCCAAGAAGAACTGGGCATCTCACAGACAAGGACAATGTCAGTCAGGTTGCCTAGCCAATGAAGTGTATCAGTTCTATATACCTGTTTCTAAATTTCCTGATTTCATTTGTATGTTGGATTCTTCAATCAGTCAATTCAAGCATTCTTATAATTAAATGAATATGAACTGGAAGCAAAAGCTATGAAGTTTTAATGGGGCGATGTGGGAGAGGTCTGCATTCGATTCTCACTGTC